>NW_026644596.1:1245900-4005709 GCF_030020395.1 Manis pentadactyla
AGTTGTTGAGGTGAGAGACAATGAGAAGTATGTTGCTGCACCACTAAATCTATGGCTGGGAACTGCTGAAACAAAACAAAAAGAATTCACTGTGGCCATATAGGGCTATTTTCTGCTGACTGTCTCTGGGGACTCAAACAGAATCCATTTGTTTGGTTGTTTTTCAGTTTCACTCGTGTAGGGTACTTGTCCACACACCTTCTGCTTGTAGTTTGTCTGTGTCCTTGGATCTCAAGTGAGTCTCCTGTAAGTAAGCACGTATGTGTCTTGAGTTTTCATCCCTTCTTTTAACCCTGTGTCTTTTGTTTGCAGCACTCAGTGCCTGACCTTTTATTCTGATGAATCAGAGCTGTGCACTTATTGCACTTAAAGAACTTTTTTTATCATTAATCTACACTCACGTGAAGAACATTATGTTGACTAGGCTCCCCCCTTAACCAAGTCCCCCCGAAAAACCTCTTCACTCGCTGTCGATCAGCGTAGTTGGATGCTGTAGACCCCTTCACCATGTCCCCCTCCACAGACCCAGTTACATTCGCTGTCCATCAGTGAGTAGTAAGATGCTATATGATGTCTACTAGTCTTCTCTGTGTTGTACAGTACTCCCCATGCACACCCGACCCCACGCATTATACATGCTAATCCTAATGCCCACATTCTTTATCCGCACACTTATCCCTACCTTCAGACCCACCATGCCCAGTCCTTTTAACTTTGGTAACTTTTAGTCAACTCTCGATTTCTGTGAGTCTGCTGCTGTTTTTTTCCTACAGTTTTTCTTTATTGTTATACTCCACACATGAGTGAAATCACTTGGTACTTGTCTTTCTCTGCCTGACCTATTTCTCTGAACATACTACTGTCTAGCTCAATCCACGTCATTGCAAATGGTAGTATTTGTTTTCTTCTTAAGGCTGCTTACTGCACTTTTTAAACTGGATTTCTTTCTTCCTTTTTGTTTGTAGTTTAGCTATGTTATTCACCATTCAACTCCTGGTTATGAACAATAGCTTGGTGTCAATTGAGATGTACCTGTATCTATCTATCTAATGGTCTGTCTATCTATGTATTTATGTATCTATGTATCTATCTATCTACCTATCTTCCTATCATCTATCTATGATGTCTATCATCTCTCAATCTATTTACCTATCTATCTTTCATCTGTCGTCTGTCTCGCTATCTATCTATGAATCAATCATCATTTGTCTGCCCATCTATCCTTATGTGTAGAACTGTTAACAACACAGCGTAAGTCTCTTCACTACGTTATGCTTCCAGAAATATTGCAAGGTAACTAAGCCATAAGGAGAGCACTGTGTTCACCGATGCACTTTCAGGTAGAGTCAGCCACGTGTGCTTAGAAAACCAGTAAGTGGAGGTGAAAGGACTTGAATCCGTATCTCTGTCCCCAGTCCTCTTATACTTCCTGCTCGCTTGGTGACTTTATTTAGCCACTTACAGTGAGTAAGTGATCCCTGAAGACCACAAGTATCCTTCTTCTGGTCCTGTTGTCGACAGAAACGTGTACTTGGTTCTTTGCACACCACCATGTTAGAGGAACATCGGGGTGATCACTGCTTATAGGTGGAGGGCCAAATATAAAGGAACACCTATTTATGGACAGGAGCAGATGGGAACAAAGAGTGTGTTGTGGAGTGAAGTGTTTATTTGAGGGTCCAAACTTCCCTCTTTAGGTGGTTATTACTACTTTACATTCGTGAACATCCTAAAAAGCTATGATTTTAAAAGCCAAGATGCATATTATTACAGCAATTCATTTGTTGAGGTGAGAGGAAATGAGAAGGAAGTTGCTGCACCACGAAATCTATGCCTGAGCACTGCTGAAACCAAACAAAAAGAATTCACGGTGGCTAGATAGGGCTATTTTCTACTGACTCTCTCTGGGGACGCAAACAGAATCCATTTGTTTGTTTGTTTCTCAGTTTCACTTGTGTAGGGTACCTGACCCCGCCCATTCACCTTGTAGTTTGTCTGTGCCCTTAGATCTCAAGTGAGTCTCCAGTAAGGGAACACGTAAGTGGTCTTGAGGTTTCATCAGGTCTTCTAACCCTGTGTCTTTTGATTGGAGCACTCAAAGCCTGTACTTTCATTCTGATGTTTGAGAGCTGTGCTCTTACTGCACTTTGAAATTTTTGTTGTTCTCATTAATATACAATCATATGCAGAACATTATGTTTTGCAGTCTACCCGCTTCACCAAGTCCCCCCAAAATTCCAGTTAAAGTCGCTGTCCGTCAGCATGTACTATGATGCTGTAGAATCACTACATGTCTTCTCTGTGTTGTACAGCCCTACGCATGACTCCCAACCCTACACATTATACATGCTAATCCCAATGCCCCCATTCTTTTCCCACCCTTATTACTCCCTTCCCACAAACCCTACCCAGTCCCTTTCTCTTTGGTAACTGTTAGTCCACTCTCGGGTTCTGTGTGTCTGCTGCTGTCTTTTCCTTCAGTTTTTCTTTGTTATCATACTCCACACATGAGTGAATTCATTTGGTACATGTATTTCTCCGCCTGGCCTAATGACTGAGCAGAATACCCTCTAGCTCCATCCACGTTATTACAAATGAAAGGATTTGTTTTCTTCTTATGGCTGCTTACTGCACTTTTTAAACTGGATTTCATTCTACTTTTTGTTTGTAGATTCGCTATGTGCTTTCACCATTGCTCTCCTGGTTATGAGCAGTAGCTCGTGTTAATCGATATGTACCTATATCTATCTTTCTGTCTGTCTATCTATTTATCAATCAATCAATCATCTTTTTGTCTGCCCATCTGTCCTTGTGTAGAGAACAGTTAACCATATATCCTAAATCTCTTTCCTACACTACGCTTCCAAAAATCCTGCAAAGTATCTAGGCTGTAGAGAGAGCACTGGTTTCACCGAGACACTTTCAGGTCGAGTCGGCCACGTGTACCTACAATACCAGGAAATGGTTGTTCCTGGACTTGAACCCATGTCTCTATCCTCTGTCCTCTTTCATCTCCTTCTAACTTGCTGTTTGTATTTAGCCACATTCATTGACTAAGTGCTCCCTGAAGACCACAAGTATCATTCCTCTGGGCCTGTTGTCGGCAGAAAAGTAAACACGTTGCTTTGCTCACCACCATGTTTGAAGGACATCAGCGTGATCACCTCCGATAGGACGGAGGGACAAATGAAAAGGAACACCAATTTCTAGACAGGAGCAGTTGGGAGCTAAGAGTGCATTGTGGAGTGACGTGTTTATTTGAGTGTCCCAACTTCCCTCTTTAGGTGGTTATTAGATCTTCACATTCGTGAACATCATAAAACCCACTGATTTCAAAGGCCCAGATGCTTATTATTACAGCAACTCAGTTGTTGAGGTGAGAGACAATGAGAAGTATGTTGCTGCACCACTAAATCTATGGCTGGGAACTGCTGAAACAAAACAAAAAGAATTCACTGTGGCCATATAGGGCTATTTTCTGCTGACTGTCTCTGGGGACTCAAACAGAATCCATTTGTTTGGTTGTTTTTCAGTTTCACTCGTGTAGGGTACTTGTCCACACACCTTCTGCTTGTAGTTTGTCTGTGTCCTTGGATCTCAAGTGAGTCTCCTGTAAGTAAGCACGTATGTGTCTTGAGTTTTCATCCCTTCTTTTAACCCTGTGTCTTTTGTTTGCAGCACTCAGTGCCTGACCTTTTATTCTGATGAATCAGAGCTGTGCACTTATTGCACTTAAAGAACTTTTTTTATCATTAATCTACACTCACGTGAAGAACATTATGTTGACTAGGCTCCCCCCTTAACCAAGTCCCCCCGAAAAACCTCTTCACTCGCTGTCGATCAGCGTAGTTGGATGCTGTAGACCCCTTCACCATGTCCCCCTCCACAGACCCAGTTACATTCGCTGTCCATCAGTGAGTAGTAAGATGCTATATGATGTCTACTAGTCTTCTCTGTGTTGTACAGTACTCCCCATGCACACCCGACCCCACGCATTATACATGCTAATCCTAATGCCCACATTCTTTATCCGCACACTTATCCCTACCTTCAGACCCACCATGCCCAGTCCTTTTAACTTTGGTAACTTTTAGTCAACTCTCGATTTCTGTGAGTCTGCTGCTGTTTTTTTCCTACAGTTTTTCTTTATTGTTATACTCCACACATGAGTGAAATCACTTGGTACTTGTCTTTCTCTGCCTGACCTATTTCTCTGAACATACTACTGTCTAGCTCAATCCACGTCATTGCAAATGGTAGTATTTGTTTTCTTCTTAAGGCTGCTTACTGCACTTTTTAAACTGGATTTCTTTCTTCCTTTTTGTTTGTAGTTTAGCTATGTTATTCACCATTCAACTCCTGGTTATGAACAATAGCTTGGTGTCAATTGAGATGTACCTGTATCTATCTATCTAATGGTCTGTCTATCTATGTATTTATGTATCTATGTATCTATCTATCTACCTATCTTCCTATCATCTATCTATGATGTCTATCATCTCTCAATCTATTTACCTATCTATCTTTCATCTGTCGTCTGTCTCGCTATCTATCTATGAATCAATCATCATTTGTCTGCCCATCTATCCTTATGTGTAGAACTGTTAACAACACAGCGTAAGTCTCTTCACTACGTTATGCTTCCAGAAATATTGCAAGGTAACTAAGCCATAAGGAGAGCACTGTGTTCACCGATGCACTTTCAGGTAGAGTCAGCCACGTGTGCTTAGAAAACCAGTAAGTGGAGGTGAAAGGACTTGAATCCGTATCTCTGTCCCCAGTCCTCTTATACTTCCTGCTCGCTTGGTGACTTTATTTAGCCACTTACAGTGAGTAAGTGATCCCTGAAGACCACAAGTATCCTTCTTCTGGTCCTGTTGTCGACAGAAACGTGTACTTGGTTCTTTGCACACCACCATGTTAGAGGAACATCGGGGTGATCACTGCTTATAGGTGGAGGGCCAAATATAAAGGAACACCTATTTATGGACAGGAGCAGATGGGAACAAAGAGTGTGTTGTGGAGTGAAGTGTTTATTTGAGGGTCCAAACTTCCCTCTTTAGGTGGTTATTACTACTTTACATTCGTGAACATCCTAAAAAGCTATGATTTTAAAAGCCAAGATGCATATTATTACAGCAATTCATTTGTTGAGGTGAGAGGAAATGAGAAGGAAGTTGCTGCACCACGAAATCTATGCCTGAGCACTGCTGAAACCAAACAAAAAGAATTCACGGTGGCTAGATAGGGCTATTTTCTACTGACTCTCTCTGGGGACGCAAACAGAATCCATTTGTTTGTTTGTTTCTCAGTTTCACTTGTGTAGGGTACCTGACCCCGCCCATTCACCTTGTAGTTTGTCTGTGCCCTTAGATCTCAAGTGAGTCTCCAGTAAGGGAACACGTAAGTGGTCTTGAGGTTTCATCAGGTCTTCTAACCCTGTGTCTTTTGATTGGAGCACTCAAAGCCTGTACTTTCATTCTGATGTTTGAGAGCTGTGCTCTTACTGCACTTTGAAATTTTTGTTGTTCTCATTAATATACAATCATATGCAGAACATTATGTTTTGCAGTCTACCCGCTTCACCAAGTCCCCCCAAAATTCCAGTTAAAGTCGCTGTCCGTCAGCATGTACATGATGCTGTAGAATCACTACATGTCTTCTCTGTGTTGTACAGCCCTACGCATGACTCCCAACCCTACACATTATACATGCTAATCCCAATGCCCCCATTCTTTTCCCACCCTTATTACTCCCTTCCCACAAACCCTACCCAGTCCCTTTCTCTTTGGTAACTGTTAGTCCACTCTCGGGTTCTGTGTGTCTGCTGCTGTCTTTTCCTTCAGTTTTTCTTTGTTATCATACTCCACACATGAGTGAATTCATTTGGTACATGTATTTCTCCGCCTGGCCTATTGACTGAGCATAATACCCTCTAGCTCCATCCACGTTATTACAAATGATAGGATTTGTTTTCTTCTTATGGCTGCTTACTGCACTTTTTAAACTGGATTTCATTCTACTTTTTGTTTGTAGATTCGCTATGTGCTTTCACCATTGCTCTCCTGGTTATGAGCAGTAGCTCGTGTTAATCGATATGTACCTATATCTATCTTTCTGTCTGTCTATCTATTTATCAATCAATCAATCATCTTTTTGTCTGCCCATCTGTCCTTGTGTAGAGAACAGTTAACCATATATCCTAAATCTCTTTCCTACACTACGCTTCCAAAAATCCTGCAAAGTATCTAGGCTGTAGAGAGAGCACTGGTTTCACCGAGACACTTTCAGGTCGAGTCGGCCACGTGTACCTACAATACCAGGAAATGGTTGTTCCTGGACTTGAACCCATGTCTCTATCCTCTGTCCTCTTTCATCTCCTTCTAACTTGCTGTTTGTATTTAGCCACATTCATTGACTAAGTGCTCCCTGAAGACCACAAGTATCATTCCTCTGGGCCTGTTGTCGGCAGAAAAGTAAACACGTTGCTTTGCTCACCACCATGTTTGAAGGACATCAGCGTGATCACCTCCGATAGGACGGAGGGACAAATGAAAAGGAACACCAATTTCTAGACAGGAGCAGTTGGGAGCTAAGAGTGCATTGTGGAGTGACGTGTTTATTTGAGTGTCCCAACTTCCCTCTTTAGGTGGTTATTAGATCTTCACATTCGTGAACATCATAAAACCCACTGATTTCAAAGGCCCAGATGCTTATTATTACAGCAACTCAGTTGTTGAGGTGAGAGACAATGAGAAGTATGTTGCTGCACCACTAAATCTATGGCTGGGAACTGCTGAAACAAAACAAAAAGAATTCACTGTGGCCATATAGGGCTATTTTCTGCTGACTGTCTCTGGGGACTCAAACAGAATCCATTTGTTTGGTTGTTTTTCAGTTTCACTCGTGTAGGGTACTTGTCCACACACCTTCTGCTTGTAGTTTGTCTGTGTCCTTGGATCTCAAGTGAGTCTCCTGTAAGTAAGCACGTATGTGTCTTGAGTTTTCATCCCTTCTTTTAACCCTGTGTCTTTTGTTTGCAGCACTCAGTGCCTGACCTTTTATTCTGATGAATCAGAGCTGTGCACTTATTGCACTTAAAGAACTTTTTTTATCATTAATCTACACTCACGTGAAGAACATTATGTTGACTAGGCTCCCCCCTTAACCAAGTCCCCCCGAAAAACCTCTTCACTCGCTGTCGATCAGCGTAGTTGGATGCTGTAGACCCCTTCACCATGTCCCCCTCCACAGACCCAGTTACATTCGCTGTCCATCAGTGAGTAGTAAGATGCTATATGATGTCTACTAGTCTTCTCTGTGTTGTACAGTACTCCCCATGCACACCCGACCCCACGCATTATACATGCTAATCCTAATGCCCACATTCTTTATCCGCACACTTATCCCTACCTTCAGACCCACCATGCCCAGTCCTTTTAACTTTGGTAACTTTTAGTCAACTCTCGATTTCTGTGAGTCTGCTGCTGTTTTTTTCCTACAGTTTTTCTTTATTGTTATACTCCACACATGAGTGAAATCACTTGGTACTTGTCTTTCTCTGCCTGACCTATTTCTCTGAACATACTACTGTCTAGCTCAATCCACGTCATTGCAAATGGTAGTATTTGTTTTCTTCTTAAGGCTGCTTACTGCACTTTTTAAACTGGATTTCTTTCTTCCTTTTTGTTTGTAGTTTAGCTATGTTATTCACCATTCAACTCCTGGTTATGAACAATAGCTTTGTGTCAATTGAGATGTACCTGTATCTATCTATCTAATGGTCTGTCTATCTATGTATTTATGTATCTATGTATCTATCTATCTACCTATCTTCCTATCATCTATCTATGATGTCTATCATCTCTCAATCTATTTACCTATCTATCTTTCATCTGTCGTCTGTCTCGCTATCTATCTATGAATCAATCATCATTTGTCTGCCCATCTATCCTTATGTGTAGAACTGTTAACAACACAGCGTAAGTCTCTTCACTACGTTATGCTTCCAGAAATATTGCAAGGTAACTAAGCCATAAGGAGAGCACTGTGTTCACCGATGCACTTTCAGGTAGAGTCAGCCACGTGTGCTTAGAAAACCAGTAAGTGGAGGTGAAAGGACTTGAATCCGTATCTCTGTCCCCAGTCCTCTTATACTTCCTGCTCGCTTGGTGACTTTATTTAGCCACTTACAGTGAGTAAGTGATCCCTGAAGACCACAAGTATCCTTCTTCTGGTCCTGTTGTCGACAGAAACGTGTACTTGGTTCTTTGCACACCACCATGTTAGAGGAACATCGGGGTGATCACTGCTTATAGGTGGAGGGCCAAATATAAAGGAACACCTATTTATGGACAGGAGCAGATGGGAACAAAGAGTGTGTTGTGGAGTGAAGTGTTTATTTGAGGGTCCAAACTTCCCTCTTTAGGTGGTTATTACTACTTTACATTCGTGAACATCCTAAAAAGCTATGATTTTAAAAGCCAAGATGCATATTATTACAGCAATTCATTTGTTGAGGTGAGAGGAAATGAGAAGGAAGTTGCTGCACCACGAAATCTATGCCTGAGCACTGCTGAAACCAAACAAAAAGAATTCACGGTGGCTAGATAGGGCTATTTTCTACTGACTCTCTCTGGGGACGCAAACAGAATCCATTTGTTTGTTTGTTTCTCAGTTTCACTTGTGTAGGGTACCTGACCCCGCCCATTCACCTTGTAGTTTGTCTGTGCCCTTAGATCTCAAGTGAGTCTCCAGTAAGGGAACACGTAAGTGGTCTTGAGGTTTCATCAGGTCTTCTAACCCTGTGTCTTTTGATTGGAGCACTCAAAGCCTGTACTTTCATTCTGATGTTTGAGAGCTGTGCTCTTACTGCACTTTGAAATTTTTGTTGTTCTCATTAATATACAATCATATGCAGAACATTATGTTTTGCAGTCTACCCGCTTCACCAAGTCCCCCCAAAATTCCAGTTAAAGTCGCTGTCCGTCAGCATGTACTATGATGCTGTAGAATCACTACATGTCTTCTCTGTGTTGTACAGCCCTACGCATGACTCCCAACCCTACACATTATACATGCTAATCCCAATGCCCCCATTCTTTTCCCACCCTTATTACTCCCTTCCCACAAACCCTACCCAGTCCCTTTCTCTTTGGTAACTGTTAGTCCACTCTCGGGTTCTGTGTGTCTGCTGCTGTCTTTTCCTTCAGTTTTTCTTTGTTATCATACTCCACACATGAGTGAATTCATTTGGTACATGTATTTCTCCGCCTGGCCTATTGACTGAGCATAATACCCTCTAGCTCCATCCACGTTATTACAAATGATAGGATTTGTTTTCTTCTTATGGCTGCTTACTGCACTTTTTAAACTGGATTTCATTCTACTTTTTGTTTGTAGATTCGCTATGTGCTTTCACCATTGCTCTCCTGGTTATGAGCAGTAGCTCGTGTTAATCGATATGTACCTATATCTATCTTTCTGTCTGTCTATCTATTTATCAATCAATCAATCATCTTTTTGTCTGCCCATCTGTCCTTGTGTAGAGAACAGTTAACCATATATCCTAAATCTCTTTCCTACACTACGCTTCCAAAAATCCTGCAAAGTATCTAGGCTGTAGAGAGAGCACTGGTTTCACCGAGACACTTTCAGGTCGAGTCGGCCACGTGTACCTACAATACCAGGAAATGGTTGTTCCTGGACTTGAACCCATGTCTCTATCCTGTGTCCTCTTTCATCTCCTTCTAACTTGCTGTTTGTATTTAGCCACATTCATTGACTAAGTGCTCCCTGAAGACCACAAGTATCATTCCTCTGGGCCTGTTGTCGGCAGAAAAGTAAACACGTTGCTTTGCTCACCACCATGTTTGAAGGACATCAGCGTGATCACCTCCGATAGGATGGAGGGACAAATGAAAAGGAACACCAATTTCTAGACAGGAGCAGTTGGGAGCTAAGAGTGCATTGTGGAGTGACGTGTTTATTTGAGTGTCCCAACTTCCCTCTTTAGGTGGTTATTAGATCTTCACATTCGTGAACATCATAAAACCCACTGATTTCAAAGGCCCAGATGCTTATTATTACAGCAACTCAGTTGTTGAGGTGAGAGACAATGAGAAGTATGTTGCTGCACCACTAAATCTATGGCTGGGAACTGCTGAAACAAAACAAAAAGAATTCACTGTGGCCATATAGGGCTATTTTCTGCTGACTGTCTCTGGGGACTCAAACAGAATCCATTTGTTTGGTTGTTTTTCAGTTTCACTCGTGTAGGGTACTTGTCCACACACCTTCTGCTTGTAGTTTGTCTGTGTCCTTGGATCTCAAGTGAGTCTCCTGTAAGTAAGCACGTATGTGTCTTGAGTTTTCATCCCTTCTTTTAACCCTGTGTCTTTTGTTTGCAGCACTCAGTGCCTGACCTTTTATTCTGATGAATCAGAGCTGTGCACTTATTGCACTTAAAGAACTTTTTTTATCATTAATCTACACTCACGTGAAGAACATTATGTTGACTAGGCTCCCCCCTTAACCAAGTCCCCCCGAAAAACCTCTTCACTCGCTGTCGATCAGCGTAGTTGGATGCTGTAGACCCCTTCACCATGTCCCCCTCCACAGACCCAGTTACATTCGCTGTCCATCAGTGAGTAGTAAGATGCTATATGATGTCTACTAGTCTTCTCTGTGTTGTACAGTACTCCCCATGCACACCCGACCCCACGCATTATACATGCTAATCCTAATGCCCACATTCTTTATCCGCACACTTATCCCTACCTTCAGACCCACCATGCCCAGTCCTTTTAACTTTGGTAACTTTTAGTCAACTCTCGATTTCTGTGAGTCTGCTGCTGTTTTTTTCCTACAGTTTTTCTTTATTGTTATACTCCACACATGAGTGAAATCACTTGGTACTTGTCTTTCTCTGCCTGACCTATTTCTCTGAACATACTACTGTCTAGCTCAATCCACGTCATTGCAAATGGTAGTATTTGTTTTCTTCTTAAGGCTGCTTACTGCACTTTTTAAACTGGATTTCTTTCTTCCTTTTTGTTTGTAGTTTAGCTATGTTATTCACCATTCAACTCCTGGTTATGAACAATAGCTTTGTGTCAATTGAGATGTACCTGTATCTATCTATCTAATGGTCTGTCTATCTATGTATTTATGTATCTATGTATCTATCTATCTACCTATCTTCCTATCATCTATCTATGATGTCTATCATCTCTCAATCTATTTACCTATCTATCTTTCATCTGTCGTCTGTCTCGCTATCTATCTATGAATCAATCATCATTTGTCTGCCCATCTATCCTTATGTGTAGAACTGTTAACAACACAGCGTAAGTCTCTTCACTACGTTATGCTTCCAGAAATATTGCAAGGTAACTAAGCCATAAGGAGAGCACTGTGTTCACCGATGCACTTTCAGGTAGAGTCAGCCACGTGTGCTTAGAAAACCAGTAAGTGGAGGTGAAAGGACTTGAATCCGTATCTCTGTCCCCAGTCCTCTTATACTTCCTGCTCGCTTGGTGACTTTATTTAGCCACTTACAGTGAGTAAGTGATCCCTGAAGACCACAAGTATCCTTCTTCTGGTCCTGTTGTCGACAGAAACGTGTACTTGGTTCTTTGCACACCACCATGTTAGAGGAACATCGGGGTGATCACTGCTTATAGGTGGAGGGCCAAATATAAAGGAACACCTATTTATGGACAGGAGCAGATGGGAACAAAGAGTGTGTTGTGGAGTGAAGTGTTTATTTGAGGGTCCAAACTTCCCTCTTTAGGTGGTTATTACTACTTTACATTCGTGAACATCCTAAAAAGCTATGATTTTAAAAGCCAAGATGCATATTATTACAGCAATTCATTTGTTGAGGTGAGAGGAAATGAGAAGGAAGTTGCTGCACCACGAAATCTATGCCTGAGCACTGCTGAAACCAAACAAAAAGAATTCACGGTGGCTAGATAGGGCTATTTTCTACTGACTCTCTCTGGGGACGCAAACAGAATCCATTTGTTTGTTTGTTTCTCAGTTTCACTTGTGTAGGGTACCTGACCCCGCCCATTCACCTTGTAGTTTGTCTGTGCCCTTAGATCTCAAGTGAGTCTCCAGTAAGGGAACACGTAAGTGGTCTTGAGGTTTCATCAGGTCTTCTAACCCTGTGTCTTTTGATTGGAGCACTCAAAGCCTGTACTTTCATTCTGATGTTTGAGAGCTGTGCTCTTACTGCACTTTGAAATTTTTGTTGTTCTCATTAATATACAATCATATGCAGAACATTATGTTTTGCAGTCTACCCGCTTCACCAAGTCCCCCCAAAATTCCAGTTAAAGTCGCTGTCCGTCAGCATGTACTATGATGCTGTAGAATCACTACATGTCTTCTCTGTGTTGTACAGCCCTACGCATGACTCCCAACCCTACACATTATACATGCTAATCCCAATGCCCCCATTCTTTTCCCACCCTTATTACTCCCTTCCCACAAACCCTACCCAGTCCCTTTCTCTTTGGTAACTGTTAGTCCACTCTCGGGTTCTGTGTGTCTGCTGCTGTCTTTTCCTTCAGTTTTTCTTTGTTATCATACTCCACACATGAGTGAATTCATTTGGTACATGTATTTCTCCGCCTGGCCTATTGACTGAGCATAATACCCTCTAGCTCCATCCACGTTATTACAAATGATAGGATTTGTTTTCTTCTTATGGCTGCTTACTGCACTTTTTAAACTGGATTTCATTCTACTTTTTGTTTGTAGATTCGCTATGTGCTTTCACCATTGCTCTCCTGGTTATGAGCAGTAGCTCGTGTTAATCGATATGTACCTATATCTATCTTTCTGTCTGTCTATCTATTTATCAATCAATCAATCATCTTTTTGTCTGCCCATCTGTCCTTGTGTAGAGAACAGTTAACCATATATCCTAAATCTCTTTCCTACACTACGCTTCCAAAAATCCTGCAAAGTATCTAGGCTGTAGAGAGAGCACTGGTTTCACCGAGACACTTTCAGGTCGAGTCGGCCACGTGTACCTACAATACCAGGAAATGGTTGTTCCTGGACTTGAACCCATGTCTCTATCCTCTGTCCTCTTTCATCTCCTTCTAACTTGCTGTTTGTATTTAGCCACATTCATTGACTAAGTGCTCCCTGAAGACCACAAGTATCATTCCTCTGGGCCTGTTGTCGGCAGAAAAGTAAACACGTTGCTTTGCTCACCACCATGTTTGAAGGACATCAGCGTGATCACCTCCGATAGGACGGAGGGACAAATGAAAAGGAACACCAATTTCTAGACAGGAGCAGTTGGGAGCTAAGAGTGCATTGTGGAGTGACGTGTTTATTTGAGTGTCCCAACTTCCCTCTTTAGGTGGTTATTAGATCTTCACATTCGTGAACATCATAAAACCCACTGATTTCAAAGGCCCAGATGCTTATTATTACAGCAACTCAGTTGTTGAGGTGAGAGACAATGAGAAGTATGTTGCTGCACCACTAAATCTATGGCTGGGAACTGCTGAAACAAAACAAAAAGAATTCACTGTGGCCATATAGGGCTATTTTCTGCTGACTGTCTCTGGGGACTCAAACAGAATCCATTTGTTTGGTTGTTTTTCAGTTTCACTCGTGTAGGGTACTTGTCCACACACCTTCTGCTTGTAGTTTGTCTGTGTCCTTGGATCTCAAGTGAGTCTCCTGTAAGTAAGCACGTATGTGTCTTGAGTTTTCATCCCTTCTTTTAACCCTGTGTCTTTTGTTTGCAGCACTCAGTGCCTGACCTTTTATTCTGATGAATCAGAGCTGTGCACTTATTGCACTTAAAGAACTTTTTTTATCATTAATCTACACTCACGTGAAGAACATTATGTTGACTAGGCTCCCCCCTTAACCAAGTCCCCCCGAAAAACCTCTTCACTCGCTGTCGATCAGCGTAGTTGGATGCTGTAGACCCCTTCACCATGTCCCCCTCCACAGACCCAGTTACATTCGCTGTCCATCAGTGAGTAGTAAGATGCTATATGATGTCTACTAGTCTTCTCTGTGTTGTACAGTACTCCCCATGCACACCCGACCCCACGCATTATACATGCTAATCCTAATGCCCACATTCTTTATCCGCACACTTATCCCTACCTTCAGACCCACCATGCCCAGTCCTTTTAACTTTGGTAACTTTTAGTCAACTCTCGATTTCTGTGAGTCTGCTGCTGTTTTTTTCCTACAGTTTTTCTTTATAGTTATACTCCACACATGAGTGAAATCACTTGGTACTTGTCTTTCTCTGCCTGACCTATTTCTCTGAACATACTACTGTCTAGCTCAATCCACGTCATTGCAAATGGTAGTATTTGTTTTCTTCTTAAGGCTGCTTACTGCACTTTTTAAACTGGATTTCTTTCTTCCTTTTTGTTTGTAGTTTAGCTATGTTATTCACCATTCAACTCCTGGTTATGAACAATAGCTTTGTGTCAATTGAGATGTACCTGTATCTATCTATCTAATGGTCTGTCTATCTATGTATTTATGTATCTATGTATCTATCTATCTACCTATCTTCCTATCATCTATCTATGATGTCTATCATCTCTCAATCTATTTACCTATCTATCTTTCATCTGTCGTCTGTCTCGCTATCTATCTATGAATCAATCATCATTTGTCTGCCCATCTATCCTTATGTGTAGAACTGTTAACAACACAGCGTAAGTCTCTTCACTACGTTATGCTTCCAGAAATATTGCAAGGTAACTAAGCCATAAGGAGAGCACTGTGTTCACCGATGCACTTTCAGGTAGAGTCAGCCACGTGTGCTTAGAAAACCAGTAAGTGGAGGTGAAAGGACTTGAATCCGTATCTCTGTCCCCAGTCCTCTTATACTTCCTGCTCGCTTGGTGACTTTATTTAGCCACTTACAGTGAGTAAGTGATCCCTGAAGACCACAAGTATCCTTCTTCTGGTCCTGTTGTCGACAGAAACGTGTACTTGGTTCTTTGCACACCACCATGTTAGAGGAACATCGGGGTGATCACTGCTTATAGGTGGAGGGCCAAATATAAAGGAACACCTATTTATGGACAGGAGCAGATGGGAACAAAGAGTGTGTTGTGGAGTGAAGTGTTTATTTGAGGGTCCAAACTTCCCTCTTTAGGTGGTTATTACTACTTTACATTCGTGAACATCCTAAAAAGCTATGATTTTAAAAGCCAAGATGCATATTATTACAGCAATTCATTTGTTGAGGTGAGAGGAAATGAGAAGGAAGTTGCTGCACCACGAAATCTATGCCTGAGCACTGCTGAAACCAAACAAAAAGAATTCACGGTGGCTAGATAGGGCTATTTTCTACTGACTCTCTCTGGGGATGCAAACAGAATCCATTTGTTTGTTTGTTTCTCAGTTTCACTTGTGTAGGGTACCTGACCCCGCCCATTCACCTTGTAGTTTGTCTGTGCCCTTAGATCTCAAGTGAGTCTCCAGTAAGGGAACACGTAAGTGGTCTTGAGGTTTCATCAGGTCTTCTAACCCTGTGTCTTTTGATTGGAGCACTCAAAGCCTGTACTTTCATTCTGATGTTTGAGAGCTGTGCTCTTACTGCACTTTGAAATTTTTGTTGTTCTCATTAATATACAATCATATGCAGAACATTATGTTTTGCAGTCTACCCGCTTCACCAAGTCCCCCCAAAATTCCAGTTAAAGTCGCTGTCCGTCAGCATGTACTATGATGCTGTAGAATCACTACATGTCTTCTCTCTGTTGTACAGCCCTACGCATGACTCCCAACCCTACACATTATACATGCTAATCCCAATGCCCCCATTCTTTTCCCACCCTTATTACTCCCTTCCCACAAACCCTACCCAGTCCCTTTCTCTTTGGTAACTGTTAGTCCACTCTCGGGTTCTGTGTGTCTGCTGCTGTCTTTTCCTTCAGTTTTTCTTTGTTATCATACTCCACACATGAGTGAATTCATTTGGTACATGTATTTCTCCGCCTGGCCTATTGACTGAGCATAATACCCTCTAGCTCCATCCACGTTATTACAAATGATAGGATTTGTTTTCTTCTTATGGCTGCTTACTGCACTTTTTAAACTGGATTTCATTCTACTTTTTGTTTGTAGATTCGCTATGTGCTTTCACCATTGCTCTCCTGGTTATGAGCAGTAGCTCGTGTTAATCGATATGTACCTATATCTATCTTTCTGTCTGTCTATCTATTTATCAATCAATCAATCATCTTTTTGTCTGCCCATCTGTCCTTGTGTAGAGAACAGTTAACCATATATCCTAAATCTCTTTCCTACACTACGCTTCCAAAAATCCTGCAAAGTATCTAGGCTGTAGAGAGAGCACTGGTTTCACCGAGACACTTTCAGGTCGAGTCGGCCACGTGTACCTACAATACCAGGAAATGGTTGTTCCTGGACTTGAACCCATGTCTCTATCCTGTGTCCTCTTTCATCTCCTTCTAACTTGCTGTCTGTATTTAGCCACATTCATTGACTAAGTGCTCCCTGAAGACCACAAGTATCATTCCTCTGGGCCTGTTGTCGGCAGAAAAGTAAACACGTTGCTTTGCTCACCACCATGTTTGAAGGACATCAGCGTGATCACCTCCGATAGGACGGAGGGACAAATGAAAAGGAACACCAATTTCTAGACAGGAGCAGTTGGGAGCTAAGAGTGCATTGTGGAGTGACGTGTTTATTTGAGTGTCCCAACTTCCCTCTTTAGGTGGTTATTAGATCTTCACATTCGTGAACATCATAAAACCCACTGATTTCAAAGGCCCAGATGCTTATTATTACAGCAACTCAGTTGTTGAGGTGAGAGACAATGAGAAGTATGTTGCTGCACCACTAAATCTATGGCTGGGAACTGCTGAAACAAAACAAAAAGAATTCACTGTGGCCATATAGGGCTATTTTCTGCTGACTGTCTCTGGGGACTCAAACAGAATCCATTTGTTTGGTTGTTTTTCAGTTTCACTCGTGTAGGGTACTTGTCCACACACCTTCTGCTTGTAGTTTGTCTGTGTCCTTGGATCTCAAGTGAGTCTCCTGTAAGTAAGCACGTATGTGTCTTGAGTTTTCATCCCTTCTTTTAACCCTGTGTCTTTTGTTTGCAGCACTCAGTGCCTGACCTTTTATTCTGATGAATCAGAGCTGTGCACTTATTGCACTTAAAGAACTTTTTTTATCATTAATCTACACTCACGTGAAGAACATTATGTTGACTAGGCTCCCCCCTTAACCAAGTCCCCCCGAAAAACCTCTTCACTCGCTGTCGATCAGCGTAGTTGGATGCTGTAGACCCCTTCACCATGTCCCCCTCCACAGACCCAGTTACATTCGCTGTCCATCAGTGAGTAGTAAGATGCTATATGATGTCTACTAGTCTTCTCTGTGTTGTACAGTACTCCCCATGCACACCCGACCCCACGCATTATACATGCTAATCCTAATGCCCACATTCTTTATCCGCACACTTATCCCTACCTTCAGACCCACCATGCCCAGTCCTTTTAACTTTGGTAACTTTTAGTCAACTCTCGATTTCTGTGAGTCTGCTGCTGTTTTTTTCCTACAGTTTTTCTTTATTGTTATACTCCACACATGAGTGAAATCACTTGGTACTTGTCTTTCTCTGCCTGACCTATTTCTCTGAACATACTACTGTCTAGCTCAATCCACGTCATTGCAAATGGTAGTATTTGTTTTCTTCTTAAGGCTGCTTACTGCACTTTTTAAACTGGATTTCTTTCTTCCTTTTTGTTTGTAGTTTAGCTATGTTATTCACCATTCAACTCCTGGTTATGAACAATAGCTTTGTGTCAATTGAGATGTACCTGTATCTATCTATCTAATGGTCTGTCTATCTATGTATTTATGTATCTATGTATCTATCTATCTACCTATCTTCCTATCATCTATCTATGATGTCTATCATCTCTCAATCTATTTACCTATCTATCTTTCATCTGTCGTCTGTCTCGCTATCTATCTATGAATCAATCATCATTTGTCTGCCCATCTATCCTTATGTGTAGAACTGTTAACAACACAGCGTAAGTCTCTTCACTACGTTATGCTTCCAGAAATATTGCAAGGTAACTAAGCCATAAGGAGAGCACTGTGTTCACCGATGCACTTTCAGGTAGAGTCAGCCACGTGTGCTTAGAAAACCAGTAAGTGGAGGTGAAAGGACTTGAATCCGTATCTCTGTCCCCAGTCCTCTTATACTTCCTGCTCGCTTGGTGACTTTATTTAGCCACTTACAGTGAGTAAGTGATCCCTGAAGACCACAAGTATCCTTCTTCTGGTCCTGTTGTCGACAGAAACGTGTACTTGGTTCTTTGCACACCACCATGTTAGAGGAACATCGGGGTGATCACTGCTTATAGGTGGAGGGCCAAATATAAAGGAACACCTATTTATGGACAGGAGCAGATGGGAACAAAGAGTGTGTTGTGGAGTGAAGTGTTTATTTGAGGGTCCAAACTTCCCTCTTTAGGTGGTTATTACTACTTTACATTCGTGAACATCCTAAAAAGCTATGATTTTAAAAGCCAAGATGCATATTATTACAGCAATTCATTTGTTGAGGTGAGAGGAAATGAGAAGGAAGTTGCTGCACCACGAAATCTATGCCTGAGCACTGCTGAAACCAAACAAAAAGAATTCACGGTGGCTAGATAGGGCTATTTTCTACTGACTCTCTCTGGGGACGCAAACAGAATCCATTTGTTTGTTTGTTTCTCAGTTTCACTTGTGTAGGGTACCTGACCCCGCCCATTCACCTTGTAGTTTGTCTGTGCCCTTAGATCTCAAGTGAGTCTCCAGTAAGGGAACACGTAAGTGGTCTTGAGGTTTCATCAGGTCTTCTAACCCTGTGTCTTTTGATTGGAGCACTCAAAGCCTGTACTTTCATTCTGATGTTTGAGAGCTGTGCTCTTACTGCACTTTGAAATTTTTGTTGTTCTCATTAATATACAATCATATGCAGAACATTATGTTTTGCAGTCTACCCGCTTCACCAAGTCCCCCCAAAATTCCAGTTAAAGTCGCTGTCCGTCAGCATGTACTATGATGCTGTAGAATCACTACATGTCTTCTCTGTGTTGTACAGCCCTACGCATGACTCCCAACCCTACACATTATACATGCTAATCCCAATGCCCCCATTCTTTTCCCACCCTTATTACTCCCTTCCCACAAACCCTACCCAGTCCCTTTCTCTTTGGTAACTGTTAGTCCACTCTCGGGTTCTGTGTGTCTGCTGCTGTCTTTTCCTTCAGTTTTTCTTTGTTATCATACTCCACACATGAGTGAATTCATTTGGTACATGTATTTCTCTGCCTGGCCTAATGACTGAGCAGAATACCCTCTAGCTCCATCCACGTTATTACAAATGAAAGGATTTGTTTTCTTCTTATGGCTGCTTACTGCACTTTTTAAACTGGATTTCATTCTACTTTTTGTTTGTAGATTCGCTATGTGCTTTCACCATTGCTCTCCTGGTTATGAGCAGTAGCTCGTGTTAATCGATATGTACCTATATCTATCTTTCTGTCTGTCTATCTATTTATCAATCAATCAATCATCTTTTTGTCTGCCCATCTGTCCTTGTGTAGAGAACAGTTAACCATATATCCTAAATCTCTTTCCTACACTACGCTTCCAAAAATCCTGCAAAGTATCTAGGCTGTAGAGAGAGCACTGGTTTCACCGAGACACTTTCAGGTCGAGTCGGCCACGTGTACCTACAATACCAGGAAATGGTTGTTCCTGGACTTGAACCCATGTCTCTATCCTCTGTCCTCTTTCATCTCCTTCTAACTTGCTGTCTGTATTTAGCCACATTCATTGACTAAGTGCTCCCTGAAGACCACAAGTATCATTCCTCTGGGCCTGTTGTCGGCAGAAAAGTAAACATGTTGCTTTGCTCACCACCATGTTTGAAGGACATCAGCGTGATCACCTCCGATAGGACGGAGGGACAAATGAAAAGGAACACCAATTTCTAGACAGGAGCAGTTGGGAGCTAAGAGTGCATTGTGGAGTGACGTGTTTATTTGAGTGTCCCAACTTCCCTCTTTAGGTGGTTATTAGATCTTCACATTCGTGAACATCATAAAACCCACTGATTTCAAAGGCCCAGATGCTTATTATTACAGCAACTCAGTTGTTGAGGTGAGAGACAATGAGAAGTATGTTGCTGCACCACTAAATCTATGGCTGGGAACTGCTGAAACAAAACAAAAAGAATTCACTGTGGCCATATAGGGCTATTTTCTGCTGACTGTCTCTGGGGACTCAAACAGAATCCATTTGTTTGGTTGTTTTTCAGTTTCACTCGTGTAGGGTACTTGTCCACACACCTTCTGCTTGTAGTTTGTCTGTGTCCTTGGATCTCAAGTGAGTCTCCTGTAAGTAAGCACGTATGTGTCTTGAGTTTTCATCCCTTCTTTTAACCCTGTGTCTTTTGTTTGCAGCACTCAGTGCCTGACCTTTTATTCTGATGAATCAGAGCTGTGCACTTATTGCACTTAAAGAAGTTTTTTTATCATTAATCTACACTCACGTGAAGAACATTATGTTTACTAGGCTCCCCCCTTAACCAAGTCCCCCCGAAAAACCTCTTCACTCGCTGTCGATCAGCGTAGTTGGATGCTGTAGACCCCTTCACCATGTCCCCCTCCACAGACCCAGTTACATTCGCTGTCCATCAGTGAGTAGTAAGATGCTATATGATGTCTACTAGTCTTCTCTGTGTTGTACAGTACTCCCCATGCACACCCGACCCCACGCATTATACATGCTAATCCTAATGCCCACATTCTTTCTCCCCAAACTTATCCCTACCTTCAGACCCACCATGCCCAGTCCTTTTCCCTTTGGTAACTTTCAGTCAACTCTCGATTTCTGTGAGTCTGCTGCTGTTTTTTTTCTACAGTTTTTCTTTATTGTTATACTCCACACATGAGTGAAATCACTTGGTACTTGTCTTTCTCCGCCTGACCTATTTCTCTGAACATACTACTGTCTAGCTCAATCCACGTCATTGCAAATGGTAGTATTTGTTTTCTTCTTAAGGCTGCTTACTGCACTTTTTAAACTGGATTTCTTTCTTCCTTTTTGTTTGTAGTTTAGCTATGTTATTCACCATTCAACTCCTGGTTATGAACAATAGCTTGGTGTCAGTTGAGAAGGACCTGTATCTATCTATCTAATGGTCTGTCTATCTATGTATTAATGTATCTATATATCTATCTATCTACCTATCTTCCTATCATCTATCTATGATGTCTATCATCTCTCAATCTATTAACCTATCTATCTATCTTTCATCTGTCGTCTGTCTCGCTATCTATCTATGAATCAATCATCATTTGTCTGCCCATCTATCCTTATGTGCAGAACTGTTATCAACACAGCGTAAGTCTCTTCACTACGTTATGCTTCCAGAAATATTGCAAGGTAACTAAGCCATAAGGAGAGCACTGTGTTCACCGATGCACTTTCAGGTAGAGTCAGCCACGTGTGCTTAAAAAACCAGTAAGTGGAGGTGAAAGGACTTGAATCCGTATCTCTGTCCCCAGTCCTCTTATACTTCCTGCTCGCTTGGTGACTTTATTTAGCCACTTACAGTGAGTAAGTGATCCCTGAAGACCACAAGTATCCTTCTTCTGGTCCTGTTGTCGACAGAAACGTGTACTTGGTTCTTTGCACACCACCATGTTAGAGGAACATCGGGGTGATCACTGCTTATAGGTGGAGGGCCAAATATAAAGGAACACCTATTTATGGACAGGAGCAGATGGGAACAAAGAGTGTGTTGTGGAGTGAAGTGTTTATTTGAGGGTCCAAACTTCCCTCTTTAGGTGGTTATTACTACTTTACATTGGT
Source organism: Manis pentadactyla (assembly GCF_030020395.1). Classification (NCBI taxonomy): domain Eukaryota; kingdom Metazoa; phylum Chordata; class Mammalia; order Pholidota; family Manidae; genus Manis; species Manis pentadactyla. Next base: position 1,267,822 of record NW_026644596.1, read on the forward strand.
GAACATCCTAAAAAGCTATGATTTTAAAAGCCAAGATGCATATTATTACAGCAATTCATTTGTTGAGGTGAGAGGAAATGAGAAGGAAGTTGCTGCACCACGAAATCTATGCCTGAGCACTGCTGAAACCAAACAAAAAGAATTCACGGTGGCTAGATAGGGCTATTTTCTACTGACTCTCTCTGGGGACGCAAACAGAATCCATTTGTTTGTTTGTTTCTCAGTTTCACTTGTGTAGGGTACCTGACCCCGCCCATTCACCTTGTAGTCTGTCTGTGCCCTTAGATCTCAAGTGAGTCTCCAGTAAGGGAACACGTAAGTGGTCTAGAGGTTTCATCAGGTCTTCTAACCCTGTGTCTTTTGATTGGAGCACTCAAAGCCTGTACTTTCATTCTGATATTTGAGAGCTGTGCTCTTACTGCACTTTGAAATTTTTTTGTTCTCATTAATATACAATCATATGCAGAACATTATGTTTTGCAGTCTACCCACTTCACCAAGTCCCCCCAAAATCCCAGTTAAAGTCGCTGTCCGTCAGCATGTACTATGATGCTGTAGAATCACTACATGTCTTCTCTGTGTTGTACAGCCCTACGCATGACTCCCCACCCTACACATTATACATGCTAATCCCAATGCCCCCATTCTTTTCCCACCCTTATTACTCCCTTCCCACAAACCCTACCCAGTCCCTTTCTCTTTGGTAACTGTTAGTCCACTCTCGGGTTCTGTGTGTCTGCTGCTGTCTTTTCCTTCAGTTTTTCTTTGTTATCATACTCCACACATGAGTGAATTCATTTGGTACATGTATTTCTCCGCCTGGCCTATTGACTGAGCATAATACCCTCTAGCTCCATCCACGTTATTACAAATGATAGGATTTGTTTTCTTCTTATGGCTGCTTACTGCACTTTTTAAACTGGATTTCATTCTACTTTTTGTTTGTAGATTCGCTATGTGCTTTCACCATTGCTCTCCTGGTTATGAGCAGTAGCTCGTGTTAATCGATATGTACCTATATCTATCTTTCTGTCTGTCTATCTATTTATCAATCAATCAATCATCTTTTTGTCTGCCCATCTGTCCTTGTGTAGAGAACAGTTAACCATATATCCTAAATCTCTTTCCTACACTACGCTTCCAAAAATCCTGCAAAGTATCTAGGCTGTAGAGAGAGCACTGGTTTCACCGAGACACTTTCAGGTCGAGTCGGCCACGTGTACCTACAATACCAGGAAATGGTTGTTCCTGGACTTGAACCCATGTCTCTATCCTCTGTCCTCTTTCATCTCCTTCTAACTTGCTGTTTGTATTTAGCCACATTCATTGACTAAGTGCTCCCTGAAGACCACAAGTATCATTCCTCTGGGCCTGTTGTCGGCAGAAAAGTAAACACGTTGCTTTGCTCACCACCATGTTTGAAGGACATCAGCGTGATCACCTCCGATAGGACGGAGGGACAAATGAAAAGGAACACCAATTTCTAGACAGGAGCAGTTGGGAGCTAAGAGTGCATTGTGGAGTGACGTGTTTATTTGAGTGTCCCAACTTCCCTCTTTAGGTGGTTATTAGATCTTCACATTCGTGAACATCATAAAACCCACTGATTTCAAAGGCCCAGATGCTTATTATTACAGCAACTCAGTTGTTGAGGTGAGAGACAATGAGAAGTATGTTGCTGCACCACTAAATCTATGGCTGGGAACTGCTGAAACAAAACAAAAAGAATTCACTGTGGCCATATAGGGCTATTTTCTGCTGACTGTCTCTGGGGACTCAAACAGAATCCATTTGTTTGGTTGTTTTTCAGTTTCACTCGTGTAGGGTACTTGTCCACACACCTTCTGCTTGTAGTTTGTCTGTGTCCTTGGATCTCAAGTGAGTCTCCTGTAAGTAAGCACGTATGTGTCTTGAGTTTTCATCCCTTCTTTTAACCCTGTGTCTTTTGTTTGCAGCACTCAGTGCCTGACCTTTTATTCTGATGAATCAGAGCTGTGCACTTATTGCACTTAAAGAACTTTTTTTATCATTAATCTACACTCACGTGAAGAACATTATGTTGACTAGGCTCCCCCCTTAACCAAGTCCCCCCGAAAAACCTCTTCACTCGCTGTCGATCAGCGTAGTTGGATGCTGTAGACCCCTTCACCATGTCCCCCTCCACAGACCCAGTTACATTCGCTGTCCATCAGTGAGTAGTAAGATGCTATATGATGTCTACTAGTCTTCTCTGTGTTGTACAGTACTCCCCATGCACACCCGACCCCACGCATTATACATGCTAATCCTAATGCCCACATTCTTTATCCGCACACTTATCCCTACCTTCAGACCCACCATGCCCAGTCCTTTTAACTTTGGTAACTTTTAGTCAACTCTCGATTTCTGTGAGTCTGCTGCTGTTTTTTTCCTACAGTTTTTCTTTATTGTTATACTCCACACATGAGTGAAATCACTTGGTACTTGTCTTTCTCTGCCTGACCTATTTCTCTGAACATACTACTGTCTAGCTCAATCCACGTCATTGCAAATGGTAGTATTTGTTTTCTTCTTAAGGCTGCTTACTGCACTTTTTAAACTGGATTTCTTTCTTCCTTTTTGTTTGTAGTTTAGCTATGTTATTCACCATTCAACTCCTGGTTATGAACAATAGCTTTGTGTCAATTGAGATGTACCTGTATCTATCTATCTAATGGTCTGTCTATCTATGTATTTATGTATCTATGTATCTATCTATCTACCTATCTTCCTATCATCTATGATGTCTATCATCTCTCAATCTATTTACCTATCTATCTTTCATCTGTCGTCTGTCTCGCTATCTATCTATGAATCAATCATCATTTGTCTGCCCATCTATCCTTATGTGTAGAACTGTTAACAACACAGCGTAAGTCTCTTCACTACGTTATGCTTCCAGAAATATTGCAAGGTAACTAAGCCATAAGGAGAGCACTGTGTTCACCGATGCACTTTCAGGTAGAGTCAGCCACGTGTGCTTAGAAAACCAGTAAGTGGAGGTGAAAGGACTTGAATCCGTATCTCTGTCCCCAGTCCTCTTATACTTCCTGCTCGCTTGGTGACTTTATTTAGCCACTTACAGTGAGTAAGTGATCCCTGAAGACCACAAGTATCCTTCTTCTGGTCCTGTTGTCGACAGAAACGTGTACTTGGTTCTTTGCACACCACCATGTTAGAGGAACATCGGGGTGATCACTGCTTATAGGTGGAGGGCCAAATATAAAGGAACACCTATTTATGGACAGGAGCAGATGGGAACAAAGAGTGTGTTGTGGAGTGAAGTGTTTATTTGAGGGTCCAAACTTCCCTCTTTAGGTGGTTATTACTACTTTACATTCGTGAACATCCTAAAAAGCTATGATTTTAAAAGCCAAGATGCATATTATTACAGCAATTCATTTGTTGAGGTGAGAGGAAATGAGAAGGAAGTTGCTGCACCACGAAATCTATGCCTGAGCACTGCTGAAACCAAACAAAAAGAATTCACGGTGGCTAGATAGGGCTATTTTCTACTGACTCTCTCTGGGGACGCAAACAGAATCCATTTGTTTGTTTGTTTCTCAGTTTCACTTGTGTAGGGTACCTGACCCCGCCCATTCACCTTGTAGTTTGTCTGTGCCCTTAGATCTCAAGTGAGTCTCCAGTAAGGGAACACGTAAGTGGTCTTGAGGTTTCATCAGGTCTTCTAACCCTGTGTCTTTTGATTGGAGCACTCAAAGCCTGTACTTTCATTCTGATGTTTGAGAGCTGTGCTCTTACTGCACTTTGAAATTTTTGTTGTTCTCATTAATATACAATCATATGCAGAACATTATGTTTTGCAGTCTACCCGCTTCACCAAGTCCCCCCAAAATTCCAGTTAAAGTCGCTGTCCGTCAGCATGTACATGATGCTGTAGAATCACTACATGTCTTCTCTGTGTTGTACAGCCCTACGCATGACTCCCAACCCTACACATTATACATGCTAATCCCAATGCCCCCATTCTTTTCCCACCCTTATTACTCCCTTCCCACAAACCCTACCCAGTCCCTTTCTCTTTGGTAACTGTTAGTCCACTCTCGGGTTCTGTGTGTCTGCTGCTGTCTTTTCCTTCAGTTTTTCTTTGTTATCATACTCCACACATGAGTGAATTCATTTGGTACATGTATTTCTCCGCCTGGCCTATTGACTGAGCATAATACCCTCTAGCTCCATCCACGTTATTACAAATGATAGGATTTGTTTTCTTCTTATGGCTGCTTACTGCACTTTTTAAACTGGATTTCATTCTACTTTTTGTTTGTAGATTCGCTATGTGCTTTCACCATTGCTCTCCTGGTTATGAGCAGTAGCTCGTGTTAATCGATATGTACCTATATCTATCTTTCTGTCTGTCTATCTATTTATCAATCAATCATCTTTTTGTCTGCCCATCTGTCCTTGTGTAGAGAACAGTTAACCATATATCCTAAATCTCTTTCCTACACTACGCTTCCAAAAATCCTGCAAAGTATCTAGGCTGTAGAGAGAGCACTGGTTTCACCGAGACACTTTCAGGTCGAGTCGGCCACGTGTACCTACAATACCAGGAAATGGTTGTTCCTGGACTTGAACCCATGTCTCTATCCTCTGTCCTCTTTCATCTCCTTCTAACTTGCTGTTTGTATTTAGCCACATTCATTGACTAAGTGCTCCCTGAAGACCACAAGTATCATTCCTCTGGGCCTGTTGTCGGCAGAAAAGTAAACACGTTGCTTTGCTCACCACCATGTTTGAAGGACATCAGCGTGATCACCTCCGATAGGACGGAGGGACAAATGAAAAGGAACACCAATTTCTAGACAGGAGCAGTTGGGAGCTAAGAGTGCATTGTGGAGTGACGTGTTTATTTGAGTGTCCCAACTTCCCTCTTTAGGTGGTTATTAGATCTTCACATTCGTGAACATCATAAAACCCACTGATTTCAAAGGCCCAGATGCTTATTATTACAGCAACTCAGTTGTTGAGGTGAGAGACAATGAGAAGTATGTTGCTGCACCACTAAATCTATGGCTGGGAACTGCTGAAACAAAACAAAAAGAATTCACTGTGGCCATATAGGGCTATTTTCTGCTGACTGTCTCTGGGGACTCAAACAGAATCCATTTGTTTGGTTGTTTTTCAGTTTCACTCGTGTAGGGTACTTGTCCACACACCTTCTGCTTGTAGTTTGTCTGTGTCCTTGGATCTCAAGTGAGTCTCCTGTAAGTAAGCACGTATGTGTCTTGAGTTTTCATCCCTTCTTTTAACCCTGTGTCTTTTGTTTGCAGCACTCAGTGCCTGACCTTTTATTCTGATGAATCAGAGCTGTGCACTTATTGCACTTAAAGAACTTTTTTTATCATTAATCTACACTCACGTGAAGAACATTATGTTGACTAGGCTCCCCCCTTAACCAAGTCCCCCCGAAAAACCTCTTCACTCGCTGTCGATCAGCGTAGTTGGATGCTGTAGACCCCTTCACCATGTCCCCCTCCACAGACCCAGTTACATTCGCTGTCCATCAGTGAGTAGTAAGATGCTATATGATGTCTACTAGTCTTCTCTGTGTTGTACAGTACTCCCCATGCACACCCGACCCCACGCATTATACATGCTAATCCTAATGCCCACATTCTTTATCCGCACACTTATCCCTACCTTCAGACCCACCATGCCCAGTCCTTTTAACTTTGGTAACTTTTAGTCAACTCTCGATTTCTGTGAGTCTGCTGCTGTTTTTTTCCTACAGTTTTTCTTTATTGTTATACTCCACACATGAGTGAAATCACTTGGTACTTGTCTTTCTCTGCCTGACCTATTTCTCTGAACATACTACTGTCTAGCTCAATCCACGTCATTGCAAATGGTAGTATTTGTTTTCTTCTTAAGGCTGCTTACTGCACTTTTTAAACTGGATTTCTTTCTTCCTTTTTGTTTGTAGTTTAGCTATGTTATTCACCATTCAACTCCTGGTTATGAACAATAGCTTTGTGTCAATTGAGATGTACCTGTATCTATCTATCTAATGGTCTGTCTATCTATGTATTTATGTATCTATGTATCTATCTATCTACCTATCTTCCTATCATCTATCTATGATGTCTATCATCTCTCAATCTATTTACCTATCTATCTTTCATCTGTCGTCTGTCTCGCTATCTATCTATGAATCAATCATCATTTGTCTGCCCATCTATCCTTATGTGTAGAACTGTTAACAACACAGCGTAAGTCTCTTCACTACGTTATGCTTCCAGAAATATTGCAAGGTAACTAAGCCATAAGGAGAGCACTGTGTTCACCGATGCACTTTCAGGTAGAGTCAGCCACGTGTGCTTAAAAAACCAGTAAGTGGAGGTGAAAGGACTTGAATCCGTATCTCTGTCCCCAGTCCTCTTATACTTCCTGCTCGCTTGGTGACTTTATTTAGCCACTTACAGTGAGTAAGTGATCCCTGAAGACCACAAGTATCCTTCTTCTGGTCCTGTTGTCGACAGAAACGTGTACTTGGTTCTTTGCACACCACCATGTTAGAGGAACATCGGGGTGATCACTGCTTATAGGTGGAGGGCCAAATATAAAGGAACACCTATTTATGGACAGGAGCAGATGGGAACAAAGAGTGTGTTGTGGAGTGAAGTGTTTATTTGAGGGTCCAAACTTCCCTCTTTAGGTGGTTATTACTACTTTACATTGGTGAACATCCTAAAAAGCTATGATTTTAAAAGCCAAGATGCATATTATTACAGCAATTCATTTGTTGAGGTGAGAGGAAATGAGAAGGAAGTTGCTGCACCACGAAATCTATGCCTGAGCACTGCTGAAACCAAACAAAAAGAATTCACGGTGGCTAGATAGGGCTATTTTCTACTGACTCTCTCTGGGGACGCAAACAGAATCCATTTGTTTGTTTGTTTCTCAGTTTCACTTGTGTAGGGTACCTGACCCCGCCCATTCACCTTGTAGTCTGTCTGTGCCCTTAGATCTCAAGTGAGTCTCCAGTAAGGGAACACGTAAGTGGTCTAGAGGTTTCATCAGGTCTTCTAACCCTGTGTCTTTTGATTGGAGCACTCAAAGCCTGTACTTTCATTCTGATATTTGAGAGCTGTGCTCTTACTGCACTTTGAAATTTTTTTGTTCTCATTAATATACAATCATATGCAGAACATTATGTTTTGCAGTCTACCCACTTCACCAAGTCCCCCCAAAATCCCAGTTAAAGTCGCTGTCCGTCAGCATGTACTATGATGCTGTAGAATCACTACATGTCTTCTCTGTGTTGTACAGCCCTACGCATGACTCCCCACCCTACACATTATACATGCTAATCCCAATGCCCCCATTCTTTTCCCACCCTTATTACTCCCTTCCCACAAACCCTACCCAGTCCCTTTCTCTTTGGTAACTGTTAGTCCACTCTCGGGTTCTGTGTGTCTGCTGCTGTCTTTTCCTTCAGTTTTTCTTTGTTATCATACTCCACACATGAGTGAATTCATTTGGTACATGTATTTCTCCGCCTGGCCTATTGACTGAGCATAATACCCTCTAGCTCCATCCACGTTATTACAAATGATAGGATTTGTTTTCTTCTTATGGCTGCTTACTGCACTTTTTAAACTGGATTTCATTCTACTTTTTGTTTGTAGATTCGCTATGTGCTTTCACCATTGCTCTCCTGGTTATGAGCAGTAGCTCGTGTTAATCGATATGTACCTATATCTATCTTTCTGTCTGTCTATCTATTTATCAATCAATCAATCATCTTTTTGTCTGCCCATCTGTCCTTGTGTAGAGAACAGTTAACCATATATCCTAAATCTCTTTCCTACACTACGCTTCCAAAAATCCTGCAAAGTATCTAGGCTGTAGAGAGAGCACTGGTTTCACCGAGACACTTTCAGGTCGAGTCGGCCACGTGTACCTACAATACCAGGAAATGGTTGTTCCTGGACTTGAACCCATGTCTCTATCCTCTGTCCTCTTTCATCTCCTTCTAACTTGCTGTTTGTATTTAGCCACATTCATTGACTAAGTGCTCCCTGAAGACCACAAGTATCATTCCTCTGGGCCTGTTGTCGGCAGAAAAGTAAACACGTTGCTTTGCTCACCACCATGTTTGAAGGACATCAGCGTGATCACCTCCGATAGGACGGAGGGACAAATGAAAAGGAACACCAATTTCTAGACAGGAGCAGTTGGGAGCTAAGAGTGCATTGTGGAGTGACGTGTTTATTTGAGTGTCCCAACTTCCCTCTTTAGGTGGTTATTAGATCTTCACATTCGTGAACATCATAAAACCCACTGATTTCAAAGGCCCAGATGCTTATTATTACAGCAACTCAGTTGTTGAGGTGAGAGACAATGAGAAGTATGTTGCTGCACCACTAAATCTATGGCTGGGAACTGCTGAAACAAAACAAAAAGAATTCACTGTGGCCATATAGGGCTATTTTCTGCTGACTGTCTCTGGGGACTCAAACAGAATCCATTTGTTTGGTTGTTTTTCAGTTTCACTCGTGTAGGGTACTTGTCCACACACCTTCTGCTTGTAGTTTGTCTGTGTCCTTGGATCTCAAGTGAGTCTCCTGTAAGTAAGCACGTATGTGTCTTGAGTTTTCATCCCTTCTTTTAACCCTGTGTCTTTTGTTTGCAGCACTCAGTGCCTGACCTTTTATTCTGATGAATCAGAGCTGTGCACTTATTGCACTTAAAGAACTTTTTTTATCATTAATCTACACTCACGTGAAGAACATTATGTTGACTAGGCTCCCCCCTTAACCAAGTCCCCCCGAAAAACCTCTTCACTCGCTGTCGATCAGCGTAGTTGGATGCTGTAGACCCCTTCACCATGTCCCCCTCCACAGACCCAGTTACATTCGCTGTCCATCAGTGAGTAGTAAGATGCTATATGATGTCTACTAGTCTTCTCTGTGTTGTACAGTACTCCCCATGCACACCCGACCCCACGCATTATACATGCTAATCCTAATGCCCACATTCTTTATCCGCACACTTATCCCTACCTTCAGACCCACCATGCCCAGTCCTTTTAACTTTGGTAACTTTTAGTCAACTCTCGATTTCTGTGAGTCTGCTGCTGTTTTTTTCCTACAGTTTTTCTTTATTGTTATACTCCACACATGAGTGAAATCACTTGGTACTTGTCTTTCTCTGCCTGACCTATTTCTCTGAACATACTACTGTCTAGCTCAATCCACGTCATTGCAAATGGTAGTATTTGTTTTCTTCTTAAGGCTGCTTACTGCACTTTTTAAACTGGATTTCTTTCTTCCTTTTTGTTTGTAGTTTAGCTATGTTATTCACCATTCAACTCCTGGTTATGAACAATAGCTTTGTGTCAATTGAGATGTACCTGTATCTATCTATCTAATGGTCTGTCTATCTATGTATTTATGTATCTATGTATCTATCTATCTACCTATCTTCCTATCATCTATGATGTCTATCATCTCTCAATCTATTTACCTATCTATCTTTCATCTGTCGTCTGTCTCGCTATCTATCTATGAATCAATCATCATTTGTCTGCCCATCTATCCTTATGTGTAGAACTGTTAACAACACAGCGTAAGTCTCTTCACTACGTTATGCTTCCAGAAATATTGCAAGGTAACTAAGCCATAAGGAGAGCACTGTGTTCACCGATGCACTTTCAGGTAGAGTCAGCCACGTGTGCTTAGAAAACCAGTAAGTGGAGGTGAAAGGACTTGAATCCGTATCTCTGTCCCCAGTCCTCTTATACTTCCTGCTCGCTTGGTGACTTTATTTAGCCACTTACAGTGAGTAAGTGATCCCTGAAGACCACAAGTATCCTTCTTCTGGTCCTGTTGTCGACAGAAACGTGTACTTGGTTCTTTGCACACCACCATGTTAGAGGAACATCGGGGTGATCACTGCTTATAGGTGGAGGGCCAAATATAAAGGAACACCTATTTATGGACAGGAGCAGATGGGAACAAAGAGTGTGTTGTGGAGTGAAGTGTTTATTTGAGGGTCCAAACTTCCCTCTTTAGGTGGTTATTACTACTTTACATTCGTGAACATCCTAAAAAGCTATGATTTTAAAAGCCAAGATGCATATTATTACAGCAATTCATTTGTTGAGGTGAGAGGAAATGAGAAGGAAGTTGCTGCACCACGAAATCTATGCCTGAGCACTGCTGAAACCAAACAAAAAGAATTCACGGTGGCTAGATAGGGCTATTTTCTACTGACTCTCTCTGGGGACGCAAACAGAATCCATTTGTTTGTTTGTTTCTCAGTTTCACTTGTGTAGGGTACCTGACCCCGCCCATTCACCTTGTAGTTTGTCTGTGCCCTTAGATCTCAAGTGAGTCTCCAGTAAGGGAACACGTAAGTGGTCTTGAGGTTTCATCAGGTCTTCTAACCCTGTGTCTTTTGATTGGAGCACTCAAAGCCTGTACTTTCATTCTGATGTTTGAGAGCTGTGCTCTTACTGCACTTTGAAATTTTTGTTGTTCTCATTAATATACAATCATATGCAGAACATTATGTTTTGCAGTCTACCCGCTTCACCAAGTCCCCCCAAAATTCCAGTTAAAGTCGCTGTCCGTCAGCATGTACATGATGCTGTAGAATCACTACATGTCTTCTCTGTGTTGTACAGCCCTACGCATGACTCCCAACCCTACACATTATACATGCTAATCCCAATGCCCCCATTCTTTTCCCACCCTTATTACTCCCTTCCCACAAACCCTACCCAGTCCCTTTCTCTTTGGTAACTGTTAGTCCACTCTCGGGTTCTGTGTGTCTGCTGCTGTCTTTTCCTTCAGTTTTTCTTTGTTATCATACTCCACACATGAGTGAATTCATTTGGTACATGTATTTCTCCGCCTGGCCTATTGACTGAGCATAATACCCTCTAGCTCCATCCACGTTATTACAAATGATAGGATTTGTTTTCTTCTTATGGCTGCTTACTGCACTTTTTAAACTGGATTTCATTCTACTTTTTGTTTGTAGATTCGCTATGTGCTTTCACCATTGCTCTCCTGGTTATGAGCAGTAGCTCGTGTTAATCGATATGTACCTATATCTATCTTTCTGTCTGTCTATCTATTTATCAATCAATCATCTTTTTGTCTGCCCATCTGTCCTTGTGTAGAGAACAGTTAACCATATATCCTAAATCTCTTTCCTACACTACGCTTCCAAAAATCCTGCAAAGTATCTAGGCTGTAGAGAGAGCACTGGTTTCACCGAGACACTTTCAGGTCGAGTCGGCCACGTGTACCTACAATACCAGGAAATGGTTGTTCCTGGACTTGAACCCATGTCTCTATCCTCTGTCCTCTTTCATCTCCTTCTAACTTGCTGTTTGTATTTAGCCACATTCATTGACTAAGTGCTCCCTGAAGACCACAAGTATCATTCCTCTGGGCCTGTTGTCGGCAGAAAAGTAAACACGTTGCTTTGCTCACCACCATGTTTGAAGGACATCAGCGTGATCACCTCCGATAGGACGGAGGGACAAATGAAAAGGAACACCAATTTCTAGACAGGAGCAGTTGGGAGCTAAGAGTGCATTGTGGAGTGACGTGTTTATTTGAGTGTCCCAACTTCCCTCTTTAGGTGGTTATTAGATCTTCACATTCGTGAACATCATAAAACCCACTGATTTCAAAGGCCCAGATGCTTATTATTACAGCAACTCAGTTGTTGAGGTGAGAGACAATGAGAAGTATGTTGCTGCACCACTAAATCTATGGCTGGGAACTGCTGAAACAAAACAAAAAGAATTCACTGTGGCCATATAGGGCTATTTTCTGCTGACTGTCTCTGGGGACTCAAACAGAATCCATTTGTTTGGTTGTTTTTCAGTTTCACTCGTGTAGGGTACTTGTCCACACACCTTCTGCTTGTAGTTTGTCTGTGTCCTTGGATCTCAAGTGAGTCTCCTGTAAGTAAGCACGTATGTGTCTTGAGTTTTCATCCCTTCTTTTAACCCTGTGTCTTTTGTTTGCAGCACTCAGTGCCTGACCTTTTATTCTGATGAATCAGAGCTGTGCACTTATTGCACTTAAAGAACTTTTTTTATCATTAATCTACACTCACGTGAAGAACATTATGTTGACTAGGCTCCCCCCTTAACCAAGTCCCCCCGAAAAACCTCTTCACTCGCTGTCGATCAGCGTAGTTGGATGCTGTAGACCCCTTCACCATGTCCCCCTCCACAGACCCAGTTACATTCGCTGTCCATCAGTGAGTAGTAAGATGCTATATGATGTCTACTAGTCTTCTCTGTGTTGTACAGTACTCCCCATGCACACCCGACCCCACGCATTATACATGCTAATCCTAATGCCCACATTCTTTATCCGCACACTTATCCCTACCTTCAGACCCACCATGCCCAGTCCTTTTAACTTTGGTAACTTTTAGTCAACTCTCGATTTCTGTGAGTCTGCTGCTGTTTTTTTCCTACAGTTTTTCTTTATTGTTATACTCCACACATGAGTGAAATCACTTGGTACTTGTCTTTCTCTGCCTGACCTATTTCTCTGAACATACTACTGTCTAGCTCAATCCACGTCATTGCAAATGGTAGTATTTGTTTTCTTCTTAAGGCTGCTTACTGCACTTTTTAAACTGGATTTCTTTCTTCCTTTTTGTTTGTAGTTTAGCTATGTTATTCACCATTCAACTCCTGGTTATGAACAATAGCTTTGTGTCAATTGAGATGTACCTGTATCTATCTATCTAATGGTCTGTCTATCTATGTATTTATGTATCTATGTATCTATCTATCTACCTATCTTCCTATCATCTATCTATGATGTCTATCATCTCTCAATCTATTTACCTATCTATCTTTCATCTGTCGTCTGTCTCGCTATCTATCTATGAATCAATCATCATTTGTCTGCCCATCTATCCTTATGTGTAGAACTGTTAACAACACAGCGTAAGTCTCTTCACTACGTTATGCTTCCAGAAATATTGCAAGGTAACTAAGCCATAAGGAGAGCACTGTGTTCACCGATGCACTTTCAGGTAGAGTCAGCCACGTGTGCTTAGAAAACCAGTAAGTGGAGGTGAAAGGACTTGAATCCGTATCTCTGTCCCCAGTCCTCTTATACTTCCTGCTCGCTTGGTGACTTTATTTAGCCACTTACAGTGAGTAAGTGATCCCTGAAGACCACAAGTATCCTTCTTCTGGTCCTGTTGTCGACAGAAACGTGTACTTGGTTCTTTGCACACCACCATGTTAGAGGAACATCGGGGTGATCACTGCTTATAGGTGGAGGGCCAAATATAAAGGAACACCTATTTATGGACAGGAGCAGATGGGAACAAAGAGTGTGTTGTGGAGTGAAGTGTTTATTTGAGGGTCCAAACTTCCCTCTTTAGGTGGTTATTACTACTTTACATTCGTGAACATCCTAAAAAGCTATGATTTTAAAAGCCAAGATGCATATTATTACAGCAATTCATTTGTTGAGGTGAGAGGAAATGAGAAGGAAGTTGCTGCACCACGAAATCTATGCCTGAGCACTGCTGAAACCAAACAAAAAGAATTCACGGTGGCTAGATAGGGCTATTTTCTACTGACTCTCTCTGGGGACGCAAACAGAATCCATTTGTTTGTTTGTTTCTCAGTTTCACTTGTGTAGGGTACCTGACCCCGCCCATTCACCTTGTAGTTTGTCTGTGCCCTTAGATCTCAAGTGAGTCTCCAGTAAGGGAACACGTAAGTGGTCTTGAGGTTTCATCAGGTCTTCTAACCCTGTGTCTTTTGATTGGAGCACTCAAAGCCTGTACTTTCATTCTGATGTTTGAGAGCTGTGCTCTTACTGCACTTTGAAATTTTTGTTGTTCTCATTAATATACAATCATATGCAGAACATTATGTTTTGCAGTCTACCCGCTTCACCAAGTCCCCCCAAAATTCCAGTTAAAGTCGCTGTCCGTCAGCATGTACTATGATGCTGTAGAATCACTACATGTCTTCTCTGTGTTGTACAGCCCTACGCATGACTCCCAACCCTACACATTATACATGCTAATCCCAATGCCCCCATTCTTTTCCCACCCTTATTACTCCCTTCCCACAAACCCTACCCAGTCCCTTTCTCTTTGGTAACTGTTAGTCCACTCTCGGGTTCTGTGTGTCTGCTGCTGTCTTTTCCTTCAGTTTTTCTTTGTTATCATACTCCACACATGAGTGAATTCATTTGGTACATGTATTTCTCCGCCTGGCCTATTGACTGAGCATAATACCCTCTAGCTCCATCCACGTTATTACAAATGATAGGATTTGTTTTCTTCTTATGGCTGCTTACTGCACTTTTTAAACTGGATTTCATTCTACTTTTTGTTTGTAGATTCGCTATGTGCTTTCACCATTGCTCTCCTGGTTATGAGCAGTAGCTTGTGTTAATCGATATGTACCTATATCTATCTTTCTGTCTGTCTATCTATTTATCAATCAATCAATCATCTTTTTGTCTGCCCATCTGTCCTTGTGTAGAGAACAGTTAACCATATATCCTAAATCTCTTTCCTACACTACGCTTCCAAAAATCCTGCAAAGTATCTAGGCTGTAGAGAGAGCACTGGTTTCACCGAGACACTTTCAGGTCGAGTCGGCCACGTGTACCTACAATACCAGGAAATGGTTGTTCCTGGACTTGAACCCATGTCTCTATCCTCTGTCCTCTTTCATCTCCTTCTAACTTGCTGTTTGTATTTAGCCACATTCATTGACTAAGTGCTCCCTGAAGACCACAAGTATCATTCCTCTGGGCCTGTTGTCGGCAGAAAAGTAAACACGTTGCTTTGCTCACCACCATGTTTGAAGGACATCAGCGTGATCACCTCCGATAGGACGGAGGGACAAATGAAAAGGAACACCAATTTCTAGACAGGAGCAGTTGGGAGCTAAGAGTGCATTGTGGAGTGACGTGTTTATTTGAGTGTCCCAACTTCCCTCTTTAGGTGGTTATTAGATCTTCACATTCGTGAACATCATAAAACCCACTGATTTCAAAGGCCCAGATGCTTATTATTACAGCAACTCAGTTGTTGAGGTGAGAGACAATGAGAAGTATGTTGCTGCACCACTAAATCTATGGCTGGGAACTGCTGAAACAAAACAAAAAGAATTCACTGTGGCCATATAGGGCTATTTTCTGCTGACTGTCTCTGGGGACTCAAACAGAATCCATTTGTTTGGTTGTTTTTCAGTTTCACTCGTGTAGGGTACTTGTCCACACACCTTCTGCTTGTAGTTTGTCTGTGTCCTTGGATCTCAAGTGAGTCTCCTGTAAGTAAGCACGTATGTGTCTTGAGTTTTCATCCCTTCTTTTAACCCTGTGTCTTTTGTTTGCAGCACTCAGTGCCTGACCTTTTATTCTGATGAATCAGAGCTGTGCACTTATTGCACTTAAAGAACTTTTTTTATCATTAATCTACACTCACGTGAAGAACATTATGTTGACTAGGCTCCCCCCTTAACCAAGTCCCCCCGAAAAACCTCTTCACTCGCTGTCGATCAGCGTAGTTGGATGCTGTAGACCCCTTCACCATGTCCCCCTCCACAGACCCAGTTACATTCGCTGTCCATCAGTGAGTAGTAAGATGCTATATGATGTCTACTAGTCTTCTCTGTGTTGTACAGTACTCCCCATGCACACCCGACCCCACGCATTATACATGCTAATCCTAATGCCCACATTCTTTATCCGCACACTTATCCCTACCTTCAGACCCACCATGCCCAGTCCTTTTAACTTTGGTAACTTTTAGTCAACTCTCGATTTCTGTGAGTCTGCTGCTGTTTTTTTCCTACAGTTTTTCTTTATTGTTATACTCCACACATGAGTGAAATCACTTGGTACTTGTCTTTCTCTGCCTGACCTATTTCTCTGAACATACTACTGTCTAGCTCAATCCACGTCATTGCAAATGGTAGTATTTGTTTTCTTCTTAAGGCTGCTTACTGCACTTTTTAAACTGGATTTCTTTCTTCCTTTTTGTTTGTAGTTTAGCTATGTTATTCACCATTCAACTCCTGGTTATGAACAATAGCTTTGTGTCAATTGAGATGTACCTGTATCTATCTATCTAATGGTCTGTCTATCTATGTATTTATGTATCTATGTATCTATCTATCTACCTATCTTCCTATCATCTATCTATGATGTCTATCATCTCTCAATCTATTTACCTATCTATCTTTCATCTGTCGTCTGTCTCGCTATCTATCTATGAATCAATCATCATTTGTCTGCCCATCTATCCTTATGTGTAGAACTGTTAACAACACAGCGTAAGTCTCTTCACTACGTTATGCTTCCAGAAATATTGCAAGGTAACTAAGCCATAAGGAGAGCACTGTGTTCACCGATGCACTTTCAGGTAGAGTCAGCCACGTGTGCTTAGAAAACCAGTAAGTGGAGGTGAAAGGACTTGAATCCGTATCTCTGTCCCCAGTCCTCTTATACTTCCTGCTCGCTTGGTGACTTTATTTAGCCACTTACAGTGAGTAAGTGATCCCTGAAGACCACAAGTATCCTTCTTCTGGTCCTGTTGTCGACAGAAACGTGTACTTGGTTCTTTGCACACCACCATGTTAGAGGAACATCGGGGTGATCACTGCTTATAGGTGGAGGGCCAAATATAAAGGAACACCTATTTATGGACAGGAGCAGATGGGAACAAAGAGTGTGTTGTGGAGTGAAGTGTTTATTTGAGGGTCCAAACTTCCCTCTTTAGGTGGTTATTACTACTTTACATTCGTGAACATCCTAAAAAGCTATGATTTTAAAAGCCAAGATGCATATTATTACAGCAATTCATTTGTTGAGGTGAGAGGAAATGAGAAGGAAGTTGCTGCACCACGAAATCTATGCCTGAGCACTGCTGAAACCAAACAAAAAGAATTCACGGTGGCTAGATAGGGCTATTTTCTACTGACTCTCTCTGGGGACGCAAACAGAATCCATTTGTTTGTTTGTTTCTCAGTTTCACTTGTGTAGGGTACCTGACCCCGCCCATTCACCTTGTAGTTTGTCTGTGCCCTTAGATCTCAAGTGAGTCTCCAGTAAGGGAACACGTAAGTGGTCTTGAGGTTTCATCAGGTCTTCTAACCCTGTGTCTTTTGATTGGAGCACTCAAAGCCTGTACTTTCATTCTGATGTTTGAGAGCTGTGCTCTTACTGCACTTTGAAATTTTTGTTGTTCTCATTAATATACAATCATATGCAGAACATTATGTTTTGCAGTCTACCCGCTTCACCAAGTCCCCCCAAAATTCCAGTTAAAGTCGCTGTCCGTCAGCATGTACATGATGCTGTAGAATCACTACATGTCTTCTCTGTGTTGTACAGCCCTACGCATGACTCCCAACCCTACACATTATACATGCTAATCCCAATGCCCCCATTCTTTTCCCACCCTTATTACTCCCTTCCCACAAACCCTACCCAGTCCCTTTCTCTTTGGTAACTGTTAGTCCACTCTCGGGTTCTGTGTGTCTGCTGCTGTCTTTTCCTTCAGTTTTTCTTTGTTATCATACTCCACACATGAGTGAATTCATTTGGTACATGTATTTCTCCGCCTGGCCTATTGACTGAGCATAATACCCTCTAGCTCCATCCACGTTATTACAAATGATAGGATTTGTTTTCTTCTTATGGCTGCTTACTGCACTTTTTAAACTGGATTTCATTCTACTTTTTGTTTGTAGATTCGCTATGTGCTTTCACCATTGCTCTCCTGGTTATGAGCAGTAGCTCGTGTTAATCGATATGTACCTATATCTATCTTTCTGTCTGTCTATCTATTTATCAATCAATCAATCATCTTTTTGTCTGCCCATCTGTCCTTGTGTAGAGAACAGTTAACCATATATCCTAAATCTCTTTCCTACACTACGCTTCCAAAAATCCTGCAAAGTATCTAGGCTGTAGAGAGAGCACTGGTTTCACCGAGACACTTTCAGGTCGAGTCGGCCACGTGTACCTACAATACCAGGAAATGGTTGTTCCTGGACTTGAACCCATGTCTCTATCCTCTGTCCTCTTTCATCTCCTTCTAACTTGCTGTTTGTATTTAGCCACATTCATTGACTAAGTGCTCCCTGAAGACCACAAGTATCATTCCTCTGGGCCTGTTGTCGGCAGAAAAGTAAACACGTTGCTTTGCTCACCACCATGTTTGAAGGACATCAGCGTGATCACCTCCGATAGGACGGAGGGACAAATGAAAAGGAACACCAATTTCTAGACAGGAGCAGTTGGGAGCTAAGAGTGCATTGTGGAGTGACGTGTTTATTTGAGTGTCCCAACTTCCCTCTTTAGGTGGTTATTAGATCTTCACATTCGTGAACATCATAAAACCCACTGATTTCAAAGGCCCAGATGCTTATTATTACAGCAACTCAGTTGTTGAGGTGAGAGACAATGAGAAGTATGTTGCTGCACCACTAAATCTATGGCTGGGAACTGCTGAAACAAAACAAAAAGAATTCACTGTGGCCATATAGGGCTATTTTCTGCTGACTGTCTCTGGGGACTCAAACAGAATCCATTTGTTTGGTTGTTTTTCAGTTTCACTCGTGTAGGGTACTTGTCCACACACCTTCTGCTTGTAGTTTGTCTGTGTCCTTGGATCTCAAGTGAGTCTCCTGTAAGTAAGCACGTATGTGTCTTGAGTTTTCATCCCTTCTTTTAACCCTGTGTCTTTTGTTTGCAGCACTCAGTGCCTGACCTTTTATTCTGATGAATCAGAGCTGTGCACTTATTGCACTTAAAGAACTTTTTTTATCATTAATCTACACTCACGTGAAGAACATTATGTTGACTAGGCTCCCCCCTTAACCAAGTCCCCCCGAAAAACCTCTTCACTCGCTGTCGATCAGCGTAGTTGGATGCTGTAGACCCCTTCACCATGTCCCCCTCCACAGACCCAGTTACATTCGCTGTCCATCAGTGAGTAGTAAGATGCTATATGATGTCTACTAGTCTTCTCTGTGTTGTACAGTACTCCCCATGCACACCCGACCCCACGCATTATACATGCTAATCCTAATGCCCACATTCTTTATCCGCACACTTATCCCTACCTTCAGACCCACCATGCCCAGTCCTTTTAACTTTGGTAACTTTTAGTCAACTCTCGATTTCTGTGAGTCTGCTGCTGTTTTTTTCCTACAGTTTTTCTTTATTGTTATACTCCACACATGAGTGAAATCACTTGGTACTTGTCTTTCTCTGCCTGACCTATTTCTCTGAACATACTACTGTCTAGCTCAATCCACGTCATTGCAAATGGTAGTATTTGTTTTCTTCTTAAGGCTGCTTACTGCACTTTTTAAACTGGATTTCTTTCTTCCTTTTTGTTTGTAGTTTAGCTATGTTATTCACCATTCAACTCCTGGTTATGAACAATAGCTTTGTGTCAATTGAGATGTACCTGTATCTATCTATCTAATGGTCTGTCTATCTATGTATTTATGTATCTATGTATCTATCTATCTACCTATCTTCCTATCATCTATCTATGATGTCTATCATCTCTCAATCTATTTACCTATCTATCTTTCATCTGTCGTCTGTCTCGCTATCTATCTATGAATCAATCATCATTTGTCTGCCCATCTATCCTTATGTGTAGAACTGTTAACAACACAGCGTAAGTCTCTTCACTACGTTATGCTTCCAGAAATATTGCAAGGTAACTAAGCCATAAGGAGAGCACTGTGTTCACCGATGCACTTTCAGGTAGAGTCAGCCACGTGTGCTTAGAAAACCAGTAAGTGGAGGTGAAAGGACTTGAATCCGTATCTCTGTCCCCAGTCCTCTTATACTTCCTGCTCGCTTGGTGACTTTATTTAGCCACTTACAGTGAGTAAGTGATCCCTGAAGACCACAAGTATCCTTCTTCTGGTCCTGTTGTCGACAGAAACGTGTACTTGGTTCTTTGCACACCACCATGTTAGAGGAACATCGGGGTGATCACTGCTTATAGGTGGAGGGCCAAATATAAAGGAACACCTATTTATGGACAGGAGCAGATGGGAACAAAGAGTGTGTTGTGGAGTGAAGTGTTTATTTGAGGGTCCAAACTTCCCTCTTTAGGTGGTTATTACTACTTTACATTCGTGAACATCCTAAAAAGCTATGATTTTAAAAGCCAAGATGCATATTATTACAGCAATTCATTTGTTGAGGTGAGAGGAAATGAGAAGGAAGTTGCTGCACCACGAAATCTATGCCTGAGCACTGCTGAAACCAAACAAAAAGAATTCACGGTGGCTAGATAGGGCTATTTTCTACTGACTCTCTCTGGGGACGCAAACAGAATCCATTTGTTTGTTTGTTTCTCAGTTTCACTTGTGTAGGGTACCTGACCCCGCCCATTCACCTTGTAGTTTGTCTGTGCCCTTAGATCTCAAGTGAGTCTCCAGTAAGGGAACACGTAAGTGGTCTTGAGGTTTCATCAGGTCTTCTAACCCTGTGTCTTTTGATTGGAGCACTCAAAGCCTGTACTTTCATTCTGATGTTTGAGAGCTGTGCTCTTACTGCACTTTGAAATTTTTGTTGTTCTCATTAATATACAATCATATGCAGAACATTATGTTTTGCAGTCTACCCGCTTCACCAAGTCCCCCCAAAATTCCAGTTAAAGTCGCTGTCCGTCAGCATGTACTATGATGCTGTAGAATCACTACATGTCTTCTCTGTGTTGTACAGCCCTACGCATGACTCCCAACCCTACACATTATACATGCTAATCCCAATGCCCCCATTCTTTTCCCACCCTTATTACTCCCTTCCCACAAACCCTACCCAGTCCCTTTCTCTTTGGTAACTGTTAGTCCACTCTCGGGTTCTGTGTGTCTGCTGCTGTCTTTTCCTTCAGTTTTTCTTTGTTATCATACTCCACACATGAGTGAATTCATTTGGTACATGTATTTCTCCGCCTGGCCTATTGACTGAGCATAATACCCTCTAGCTCCATCCACGTTATTACAAATGATAGGATTTGTTTTCTTCTTATGGCTGCTTACTGCACTTTTTAAACTGGATTTCATTCTACTTTTTGTTTGTAGATTCGCTATGTGCTTTCACCATTGCTCTCCTGGTTATGAGCAGTAGCTCGTGTTAATCGATATGTACCTATATCTATCTTTCTGTCTGTCTATCTATTTATCAATCAATCAATCATCTTTTTGTCTGCCCATCTGTCCTTGTGTAGAGAACAGTTAACCATATATCCTAAATCTCTTTCCTACACTACGCTTCCAAAAATCCTGCAAAGTATCTAGGCTGTAGAGAGAGCACTGGTTTCACCGAGACACTTTCAGGTCGAGTCGGCCACGTGTACCTACAATACCAGGAAATGGTTGTTCCTGGACTTGAACCCATGTCTCTATCCTCTGTCCTCTTTCATCTCCTTCTAACTTGCTGTTTGTATTTAGCCACATTCATTGACTAAGTGCTCCCTGAAGACCACAAGTATCATTCCTCTGGGCCTGTTGTCGGCAGAAAAGTAAACACGTTGCTTTGCTCACCACCATGTTTGAAGGACATCAGCGTGATCACCTCCGATAGGACGGAGGGACAAATGAAAAGGAACACCAATTTCTAGACAGGAGCAGTTGGGAGCTAAGAGTGCATTGTGGAGTGACGTGTTTATTTGAGTGTCCCAACTTCCCTCTTTAGGTGGTTATTAGATCTTCACATTCGTGAACATCATAAAACCCACTGATTTCAAAGGCCCAGATGCTTATTATTACAGCAACTCAGTTGTTGAGGTGAGAGACAATGAGAAGTATGTTGCTGCACCACTAAATCTATGGCTGGGAACTGCTGAAACAAAACAAAAAGAATTCACTGTGGCCATATAGGGCTATTTTCTGCTGACTGTCTCTGGGGACTCAAACAGAATCCATTTGTTTGGTTGTTTTTCAGTTTCACTCGTGTAGGGTACTTGTCCACACACCTTCTGCTTGTAGTTTGTCTGTGTCCTTGGATCTCAAGTGAGTCTCCTGTAAGTAAGCACGTATGTGTCTTGAGTTTTCATCCCTTCTTTTAACCCTGTGTCTTTTGTTTGCAGCACTCAGTGCCTGACCTTTTATTCTGATGAATCAGAGCTGTGCACTTATTGCACTTAAAGAACTTTTTTTATCATTAATCTACACTCACGTGAAGAACATTATGTTGACTAGGCTCCCCCCTTAACCAAGTCCCCCCGAAAAACCTCTTCACTCGCTGTCGATCAGCGTAGTTGGATGCTGTAGACCCCTTCACCATGTCCCCCTCCACAGACCCAGTTACATTCGCTGTCCATCAGTGAGTAGTAAGATGCTATATGATGTCTACTAGTCTTCTCTGTGTTGTACAGTACTCCCCATGCACACCCGACCCCACGCATTATACATGCTAATCCTAATGCCCACATTCTTTATCCGCACACTTATCCCTACCTTCAGACCCACCATGCCCAGTCCTTTTAACTTTGGTAACTTTTAGTCAACTCTCGATTTCTGTGAGTCTGCTGCTGTTTTTTTCCTACAGTTTTTCTTTATTGTTATACTCCACACATGAGTGAAATCACTTGGTACTTGTCTTTCTCTGCCTGACCTATTTCTCTGAACATACTACTGTCTAGCTCAATCCACGTCATTGCAAATGGTAGTATTTGTTTTCTTCTTAAGGCTGCTTACTGCACTTTTTAAACTGGATTTCTTTCTTCCTTTTTGTTTGTAGTTTAGCTATGTTATTCACCATTCAACTCCTGGTTATGAACAATAGCTTTGTGTCAATTGAGATGTACCTGTATCTATCTATCTAATGGTCTGTCTATCTATGTATTTATGTATCTATGTATCTATCTATCTACCTATCTTCCTATCATCTATCTATGATGTCTATCATCTCTCAATCTATTTACCTATCTATCTTTCATCTGTCGTCTGTCTCGCTATCTATCTATGAATCAATCATCATTTGTCTGCCCATCTATCCTTATGTGTAGAACTGTTAACAACACAGCGTAAGTCTCTTCACTACGTTATGCTTCCAGAAATATTGCAAGGTAACTAAGCCATAAGGAGAGCACTGTGTTCACCGATGCACTTTCAGGTAGAGTCAGCCACGTGTGCTTAGAAAACCAGTAAGTGGAGGTGAAAGGACTTGAATCCGTATCTCTGTCCCCAGTCCTCTTATACTTCCTGCTCGCTTGGTGACTTTATTTAGCCACTTACAGTGAGTAAGTGATCCCTGAAGACCACAAGTATCCTTCTTCTGGTCCTGTTGTCGACAGAAACGTGTACTTGGTTCTTTGCACACCACCATGTTAGAGGAACATCGGGGTGATCACTGCTTATAGGTGGAGGGCCAAATATAAAGGAACACCTATTTATGGACAGGAGCAGATGGGAACAAAGAGTGTGTTGTGGAGTGAAGTGTTTATTTGAGGGTCCAAACTTCCCTCTTTAGGTGGTTATTACTACTTTACATTCGTGAACATCCTAAAAAGCTATGATTTTAAAAGCCAAGATGCATATTATTACAGCAATTCATTTGTTGAGGTGAGAGGAAATGAGAAGGAAGTTGCTGCACCACGAAATCTATGCCTGAGCACTGCTGAAACCAAACAAAAAGAATTCACGGTGGCTAGATAGGGCTATTTTCTACTGACTCTCTCTGGGGACGCAAACAGAATCCATTTGTTTGTTTGTTTCTCAGTTTCACTTGTGTAGGGTACCTGACCCCGCCCATTCACCTTGTAGTTTGTCTGTGCCCTTAGATCTCAAGTGAGTCTCCAGTAAGGGAACACGTAAGTGGTCTTGAGGTTTCATCAGGTCTTCTAACCCTGTGTCTTTTGATTGGAGCACTCAAAGCCTGTACTTTCATTCTGATGTTTGAGAGCTGTGCTCTTACTGCACTTTGAAATTTTTGTTGTTCTCATTAATATACAATCATATGCAGAACATTATGTTTTGCAGTCTACCCGCTTCACCAAGTCCCCCCAAAATTCCAGTTAAAGTCGCTGTCCGTCAGCATGTACTATGATGCTGTAGAATCACTACATGTCTTCTCTGTGTTGTACAGCCCTACGCATGACTCCCAACCCTACACATTATACATGCTAATCCCAATGCCCCCATTCTTTTCCCACCCTTATTACTCCCTTCCCACAAACCCTACCCAGTCCCTTTCTCTTTGGTAACTGTTAGTCCACTCTCGGGTTCTGTGTGTCTGCTGCTGTCTTTTCCTTCAGTTTTTCTTTGTTATCATACTCCACACATGAGTGAATTCATTTGGTACATGTATTTCTCCGCCTGGCCTATTGACTGAGCATAATACCCTCTAGCTCCATCCACGTTATTACAAATGATAGGATTTGTTTTCTTCTTATGGCTGCTTACTGCACTTTTTAAACTGGATTTCATTCTACTTTTTGTTTGTAGATTCGCTATGTGCTTTCACCATTGCTCTCCTGGTTATGAGCAGTAGCTCGTGTTAATCGATATGTACCTATATCTATCTTTCTGTCTGTCTATCTATTTATCAATCAATCAATCATCTTTTTGTCTGCCCATCTGTCCTTGTGTAGAGAACAGTTAACCATATATCCTAAATCTCTTTCCTACACTACGCTTCCAAAAATCCTGCAAAGTATCTAGGCTGTAGAGAGAGCACTGGTTTCACCGAGACACTTTCAGGTCGAGTCGGCCACGTGTACCTACAATACCAGGAAATGGTTGTTCCTGGACTTGAACCCATGTCTCTATCCTCTGTCCTCTTTCATCTCCTTCTAACTTGCTGTTTGTATTTAGCCACATTCATTGACTAAGTGCTCCCTGAAGACCACAAGTATCATTCCTCTGGGCCTGTTGTCGGCAGAAAAGTAAACACGTTGCTTTGCTCACCACCATGTTTGAAGGACATCAGCGTGATCACCTCCGATAGGACGGAGGGACAAATGAAAAGGAACACCAATTTCTAGACAGGAGCAGTTGGGAGCTAAGAGTGCATTGTGGAGTGACGTGTTTATTTGAGTGTCCCAACTTCCCTCTTTAGGTGGTTATTAGATCTTCACATTCGTGAACATCATAAAACCCACTGATTTCAAAGGCCCAGATGCTTATTATTACAGCAACTCAGTTGTTGAGGTGAGAGACAATGAGAAGTATGTTGCTGCACCACTAAATCTATGGCTGGGAACTGCTGAAACAAAACAAAAAGAATTCACTGTGGCCATATAGGGCTATTTTCTGCTGACTGTCTCTGGGGACTCAAACAGAATCCATTTGTTTGGTTGTTTTTCAGTTTCACTCGTGTAGGGTACTTGTCCACACACCTTCTGCTTGTAGTTTGTCTGTGTCCTTGGATCTCAAGTGAGTCTCCTGTAAGTAAGCACGTATGTGTCTTGAGTTTTCATCCCTTCTTTTAACCCTGTGTCTTTTGTTTGCAGCACTCAGTGCCTGACCTTTTATTCTGATGAATCAGAGCTGTGCACTTATTGCACTTAAAGAACTTTTTTTATCATTAATCTACACTCACGTGAAGAACATTATGTTGACTAGGCTCCCCCCTTAACCAAGTCCCCCCGAAAAACCTCTTCACTCGCTGTCGATCAGCGTAGTTGGATGCTGTAGACCCCTTCACCATGTCCCCCTCCACAGACCCAGTTACATTCGCTGTCCATCAGTGAGTAGTAAGATGCTATATGATGTCTACTAGTCTTCTCTGTGTTGTACAGTACTCCCCATGCACACCCGACCCCACGCATTATACATGCTAATCCTAATGCCCACATTCTTTATCCGCACACTTATCCCTACCTTCAGACCCACCATGCCCAGTCCTTTTAACTTTGGTAACTTTTAGTCAACTCTCGATTTCTGTGAGTCTGCTGCTTTTTTTTTCCTACAGTTTTTCTTTATTGTTATACTCCACACATGAGTGAAATCACTTGGTACTTGTCTTTCTCTGCCTGACCTATTTCTCTGAACATACTACTGTCTAGCTCAATCCACGTCATTGCAAATGGTAGTATTTGTTTTCTTCTTAAGGCTGCTTACTGCACTTTTTAAACTGGATTTCTTTCTTCCTTTTTGTTTGTAGTTTAGCTATGTTATTCACCATTCAACTCCTGGTTATGAACAATAGCTTTGTGTCAATTGAGATGTACCTGTATCTATCTATCTAATGGTCTGTCTATCTATGTATTTATGTATCTATGTATCTATCTATCTACCTATCTTCCTATCATCTATCTATGATGTCTATCATCTCTCAATCTATTTACCTATCTATCTTTCATCTGTCGTCTGTCTCGCTATCTATCTATGAATCAATCATCATTTGTCTGCCCATCTATCCTTATGTGTAGAACTGTTAACAACACAGCGTAAGTCTCTTCACTACGTTATGCTTCCAGAAATATTGCAAGGTAACTAAGCCATAAGGAGAGCACTGTGTTCACCGATGCACTTTCAGGTAGAGTCAGCCACGTGTGCTTAGAAAACCAGTAAGTGGAGGTGAAAGGACTTGAATCCGTATCTCTGTCCCCAGTCCTCTTATACTTCCTGCTCGCTTGGTGACTTTATTTAGCCACTTACAGTGAGTAAGTGATCCCTGAAGACCACAAGTATCCTTCTTCTGGTCCTGTTGTCGACAGAAACGTGTACTTGGTTCTTTGCACACCACCATGTTAGAGGAACATCGGGGTGATCACTGCTTATAGGTGGAGGGCCAAATATAAAGGAACACCTATTTATGGACAGGAGCAGATGGGAACAAAGAGTGTGTTGTGGAGTGAAGTGTTTATTTGAGGGTCCAAACTTCCCTCTTTAGGTGGTTATTACTACTTTACATTCGTGAACATCCTAAAAAGCTATGATTTTAAAAGCCAAGATGCATATTATTACAGCAATTCATTTGTTGAGGTGAGAGGAAATGAGAAGGAAGTTGCTGCACCACGAAATCTATGCCTGAGCACTGCTGAAACCAAACAAAAAGAATTCACGGTGGCTAGATAGGGCTATTTTCTACTGACTCTCTCTGGGGACGCAAACAGAATCCATTTGTTTGTTTGTTTCTCAGTTTCACTTGTGTAGGGTACCTGACCCCGCCCATTCACCTTGTAGTTTGTCTGTGCCCTTAGATCTCAAGTGAGTCTCCAGTAAGGGAACACGTAAGTGGTCTTGAGGTTTCATCAGGTCTTCTAACCCTGTGTCTTTTGATTGGAGCACTCAAAGCCTGTACTTTCATTCTGATGTTTGAGAGCTGTGCTCTTACTGCACTTTGAAATTTTTGTTGTTCTCATTAATATACAATCATATGCAGAACATTATGTTTTGCAGTCTACCCGCTTCACCAAGTCCCCCCAAAATTCCAGTTAAAGTCGCTGTCCGTCAGCATGTACTATGATGCTGTAGAATCACTACATGTCTTCTCTGTGTTGTACAGCCCTACGCATGACTCCCAACCCTACACATTATACATGCTAATCCCAATGCCCCCATTCTTTTCCCACCCTTATTACTCCCTTCCCACAAACCCTACCCAGTCCCTTTCTCTTTGGTAACTGTTAGTCCACTCTCGGGTTCTGTGTGTCTGCTGCTGTCTTTTCCTTCAGTTTTTCTTTGTTATCATACTCCACACATGAGTGAATTCATTTGGTACATGTATTTCTCCGCCTGGCCTATTGACTGAGCATAATACCCTCTAGCTCCATCCACGTTATTACAAATGATAGGATTTGTTTTCTTCTTATGGCTGCTTACTGCACTTTTTAAACTGGATTTCATTCTACTTTTTGTTTGTAGATTCGCTATGTGCTTTCACCATTGCTCTCCTGGTTATGAGCAGTAGCTCGTGTTAATCGATATGTACCTATATCTATCTTTCTGTCTGTCTATCTATTTATCAATCAATCAATCATCTTTTTGTCTGCCCATCTGTCCTTGTGTAGAGAACAGTTAACCATATATCCTAAATCTCTTTCCTACACTACGCTTCCAAAAATCCTGCAAAGTATCTAGGCTGTAGAGAGAGCACTGGTTTCACCGAGACACTTTCAGGTCGAGTCGGCCACGTGTACCTACAATACCAGGAAATGGTTGTTCCTGGACTTGAACCCATGTCTCTATCCTCTGTCCTCTTTCATCTCCTTCTAACTTGCTGTTTGTATTTAGCCACATTCATTGACTAAGTGCTCCCTGAAGACCACAAGTATCATTCCTCTGGGCCTGTTGTCGGCAGAAAAGTAAACACGTTGCTTTGCTCACCACCATGTTTGAAGGACATCAGCGTGATCACCTCCGATAGGACGGAGGGACAAATGAAAAGGAACACCAATTTCTAGACAGGAGCAGTTGGGAGCTAAGAGTGCATTGTGGAGTGACGTGTTTATTTGAGTGTCCCAACTTCCCTCTTTAGGTGGTTATTAGATCTTCACATTCGTGAACATCATAAAACCCACTGATTTCAAAGGCCCAGATGCTTATTATTACAGCAACTCAGTTGTTGAGGTGAGAGACAATGAGAAGTATGTTGCTGCACCACTAAATCTATGGCTGGGAACTGCTGAAACAAAACAAAAAGAATTCACTGTGGCCATATAGGGCTATTTTCTGCTGACTGTCTCTGGGGACTCAAACAGAATCCATTTGTTTGGTTGTTTTTCAGTTTCACTCGTGTAGGGTACTTGTCCACACACCTTCTGCTTGTAGTTTGTCTGTGTCCTTGGATCTCAAGTGAGTCTCCTGTAAGTAAGCACGTATGTGTCTTGAGTTTTCATCCCTTCTTTTAACCCTGTGTCTTTTGTTTGCAGCACTCAGTGCCTGACCTTTTATTCTGATGAATCAGAGCTGTGCACTTATTGCACTTAAAGAACTTTTTTTATCATTAATCTACACTCACGTGAAGAACATTATGTTGACTAGGCTCCCCCCTTAACCAAGTCCCCCGAAAAACCTCTTCACTCGCTGTCGATCAGCGTAGTTGGATGCTGTAGACCCCTTCACCATGTCCCCCTCCACAGACCCAGTTACATTCGCTGTCCATCAGTGAGTAGTAAGATGCTATATGATGTCTACTAGTCTTCTCTGTGTTGTACAGTACTCCCCATGCACACCCGACCCCACGCATTATACATGCTAATCCTAATGCCCACATTCTTTATCCGCACACTTATCCCTACCTTCAGACCCACCATGCCCAGTCCTTTTAACTTTGGTAACTTTTAGTCAACTCTCGATTTCTGTGAGTCTGCTGCTGTTTTTTTCCTACAGTTTTTCTTTATAGTTATACTCCACACATGAGTGAAATCACTTGGTACTTGTCTTTCTCTGCCTGACCTATTTCTCTGAACATACTACTGTCTAGCTCAATCCACGTCATTGCAAATGGTAGTATTTGTTTTCTTCTTAAGGCTGCTTACTGCACTTTTTAAACTGGATTTCTTTCTTCCTTTTTGTTTGTAGTTTAGCTATGTTATTCACCATTCAACTCCTGGTTATGAACAATAGCTTTGTGTCAATTGAGATGTACCTGTATCTATCTATCTAATGGTCTGTCTATCTATGTATTTATGTATCTATGTATCTATCTATCTACCTATCTTCCTATCATCTATCTATGATGTCTATCATCTCTCAATCTATTTACCTATCTATCTTTCATCTGTCGTCTGTCTCGCTATCTATCTATGAATCAATCATCATTTGTCTGCCCATCTATCCTTATGTGTAGAACTGTTAACAACACAGCGTAAGTCTCTTCACTACGTTATGCTTCCAGAAATATTGCAAGGTAACTAAGCATAAGGAGAGCACTGTGTTCACCGATGCACTTTCAGGTAGAGTCAGCCACGTGTGCTTAGAAAACCAGTAAGTGGAGGTGAAAG
Organism: Manis pentadactyla; assembly: GCF_030020395.1. Classification (NCBI taxonomy): domain Eukaryota; kingdom Metazoa; phylum Chordata; class Mammalia; order Pholidota; family Manidae; genus Manis; species Manis pentadactyla. The sequence goes on from NW_026644596.1 coordinate 1,297,759, forward strand.
GACTTGAATCCGTATCTCTGTCCCCAGTCCTCTTATACTTCCTGCTCGCTTGGTGACTTTATTTAGCCACTTACAGTGAGTAAGTGATCCCTGAAGACCACAAGTATCCTTCTTCTGGTCCTGTTGTCGACAGAAACGTGTACTTGGTTCTTTGCACACCACCATGTTAGAGGAACATCGGGGTGATCACTGCTTATAGGTGGAGGGCCAAATATAAAGGAACACCTATTTATGGACAGGAGCAGATGGGAACAAAGAGTGTGTTGTGGAGTGAAGTGTTTATTTGAGGGTCCAAACTTCCCTCTTTAGGTGGTTATTACTACTTTACATTCGTGAACATCCTAAAAAGCTATGATTTTAAAAGCCAAGATGCATATTATTACAGCAATTCATTTGTTGAGGTGAGAGGAAATGAGAAGGAAGTTGCTGCACCACGAAATCTATGCCTGAGCACTGCTGAAACCAAACAAAAAGAATTCACGGTGGCTAGATAGGGCTATTTTCTACTGACTCTCTCTGGGGACGCAAACAGAATCCATTTGTTTGTTTGTTTCTCAGTTTCACTTGTGTAGGGTACCTGACCCCGCCCATTCACCTTGTAGTTTGTCTGTGCCCTTAGATCTCAAGTGAGTCTCCAGTAAGGGAACACGTAAGTGGTCTTGAGGTTTCATCAGGTCTTCTAACCCTGTGTCTTTTGATTGGAGCACTCAAAGCCTGTACTTTCATTCTGATGTTTGAGAGCTGTGCTCTTACTGCACTTTGAAATTTTTGTTGTTCTCATTAATATACAATCATATGCAGAACATTATGTTTTGCAGTCTACCCGCTTCACCAAGTCCCCCCAAAATTCCAGTTAAAGTCGCTGTCCGTCAGCATGTACTATGATGCTGTAGAATCACTACATGTCTTCTCTGTGTTGTACAGCCCTACGCATGACTCCCAACCCTACACATTATACATGCTAATCCCAATGCCCCCATTCTTTTCCCACCCTTATTACTCCCTTCCCACAAACCCTACCCAGTCCCTTTCTCTTTGGTAACTGTTAGTCCACTCTCGGGTTCTGTGTGTCTGCTGCTGTCTTTTCCTTCAGTTTTTCTTTGTTATCATACTCCACACATGAGTGAATTCATTTGGTACATGTATTTCTCCGCCTGGCCTATTGACTGAGCATAATACCCTCTAGCTCCATCCACGTTATTACAAATGATAGGATTTGTTTTCTTCTTATGGCTGCTTACTGCACTTTTTAAACTGGATTTCATTCTACTTTTTGTTTGTAGATTCGCTATGTGCTTTCACCATTGCTCTCCTGGTTATGAGCAGTAGCTCGTGTTAATCGATATGTACCTATATCTATCTTTCTGTCTGTCTATCTATTTATCAATCAATCAATCATCTTTTTGTCTGCCCATCTGTCCTTGTGTAGAGAACAGTTAACCATATATCCTAAATCTCTTTCCTACACTACGCTTCCAAAAATCCTGCAAAGTATCTAGGCTGTAGAGAGAGCACTGGTTTCACCGAGACACTTTCAGGTCGAGTCGGCCACGTGTACCTACAATACCAGGAAATGGTTGTTCCTGGACTTGAACCCATGTCTCTATCCTCTGTCCTCTTTCATCTCCTTCTAACTTGCTGTTTGTATTTAGCCACATTCATTGACTAAGTGCTCCCTGAAGACCACAAGTATCATTCCTCTGGGCCTGTTGTCGGCAGAAAAGTAAACACGTTGCTTTGCTCACCACCATGTTTGAAGGACATCAGCGTGATCACCTCCGATAGGACGGAGGGACAAATGAAAAGGAACACCAATTTCTAGACAGGAGCAGTTGGGAGCTAAGAGTGCATTGTGGAGTGACGTGTTTATTTGAGTGTCCCAACTTCCCTCTTTAGGTGGTTATTAGATCTTCACATTCGTGAACATCATAAAACCCACTGATTTCAAAGGCCCAGATGCTTATTATTACAGCAACTCAGTTGTTGAGGTGAGAGACAATGAGAAGTATGTTGCTGCACCACTAAATCTATGGCTGGGAACTGCTGAAACAAAACAAAAAGAATTCACTGTGGCCATATAGGGCTATTTTCTGCTGACTGTCTCTGGGGACTCAAACAGAATCCATTTGTTTGGTTGTTTTTCAGTTTCACTCGTGTAGGGTACTTGTCCACACACCTTCTGCTTGTAGTTTGTCTGTGTCCTTGGATCTCAAGTGAGTCTCCTGTAAGTAAGCACGTATGTGTCTTGAGTTTTCATCCCTTCTTTTAACCCTGTGTCTTTTGTTTGCAGCACTCAGTGCCTGACCTTTTATTCTGATGAATCAGAGCTGTGCACTTATTGCACTTAAAGAACTTTTTTTATCATTAATCTACACTCACGTGAAGAACATTATGTTGACTAGGCTCCCCCCTTAACCAAGTCCCCCGAAAAACCTCTTCACTCGCTGTCGATCAGCGTAGTTGGATGCTGTAGACCCCTTCACCATGTCCCCCTCCACAGACCCAGTTACATTCGCTGTCCATCAGTGAGTAGTAAGATGCTATATGATGTCTACTAGTCTTCTCTGTGTTGTACAGTACTCCCCATGCACACCCGACCCCACGCATTATACATGCTAATCCTAATGCCCACATTCTTTATCCGCACACTTATCCCTACCTTCAGACCCACCATGCCCCCAGTCCTTTTAACTTTGGTAACTTTTAGTCAACTCTCGATTTCTGTGAGTCTGCTGCTGTTTTTTTCCTACAGTTTTTCTTTATTGTTATACTCCACACATGAGTGAAATCACTTGGTACTTGTCTTTCTCTGCCTGACCTATTTCTCTGAACATACTACTGTCTAGCTCAATCCACGTCATTGCAAATGGTAGTATTTGTTTTCTTCTTAAGGCTGCTTACTGCACTTTTTAAACTGGATTTCTTTCTTCCTTTTTGTTTGTAGTTTAGCTATGTTATTCACCATTCAACTCCTGGTTATGAACAATAGCTTGGTGTCAATTGAGATGTACCTGTATCTATCTATCTAATGGTCTGTCTATCTATGTATTTATGTATCTATGTATCTATCTATCTACCTATCTTCCTATCATCTATCTATGATGTCTATCATCTCTCAATCTATTTACCTATCTATCTTTCATCTGTCGTCTGTCTCGCTATCTATCTATGAATCAATCATCATTTGTCTGCCCATCTATCCTTATGTGTAGAACTGTTAACAACACAGCGTAAGTCTCTTCACTACGTTATGCTTCCAGAAATATTGCAAGGTAACTAAGCCATAAGGAGAGCACTGTGTTCACCGATGCACTTTCAGGTAGAGTCAGCCACGTGTGCTTAGAAAACCAGTAAGTGGAGGTGAAAGGACTTGAATCCGTATCTCTGTCCCCAGTCCTCTTATACTTCCTGCTCGCTTGGTGACTTTATTTAGCCACTTACAGTGAGTAAGTGATCCCTGAAGACCACAAGTATCCTTCTTCTGGTCCTGTTGTCGACAGAAACGTGTACTTGGTTCTTTGCACACCACCATGTTAGAGGAACATCGGGGTGATCACTGCTTATAGGTGGAGGGCCAAATATAAAGGAACACCTATTTATGGACAGGAGCAGATGGGAACAAAGAGTGTGTTGTGGAGTGAAGTGTTTATTTGAGGGTCCAAACTTCCCTCTTTAGGTGGTTATTACTACTTTACATTCGTGAACATCCTAAAAAGCTATGATTTTAAAAGCCAAGATGCATATTATTACAGCAATTCATTTGTTGAGGTGAGAGGAAATGAGAAGGAAGTTGCTGCACCACGAAATCTATGCCTGAGCACTGCTGAAACCAAACAAAAAGAATTCACGGTGGCTAGATAGGGCTATTTTCTACTGACTCTCTCTGGGGACGCAAACAGAATCCATTTGTTTGTTTGTTTCTCAGTTTCACTTGTGTAGGGTACCTGACCCCGCCCATTCACCTTGTAGTTTGTCTGTGCCCTTAGATCTCAAGTGAGTCTCCAGTAAGGGAACACGTAAGTGGTCTTGAGGTTTCATCAGGTCTTCTAACCCTGTGTCTTTTGATTGGAGCACTCAAAGCCTGTACTTTCATTCTGATGTTTGAGAGCTGTGCTCTTACTGCACTTTGAAATTTTTGTTGTTCTCATTAATATACAATCATATGCAGAACATTATGTTTTGCAGTCTACCCGCTTCACCAAGTCCCCCCAAAATTCCAGTTAAAGTCGCTGTCCGTCAGCATGTACTATGATGCTGTAGAATCACTACATGTCTTCTCTGTGTTGTACAGCCCTACGCATGACTCCCAACCCTACACATTATACATGCTAATCCCAATGCCCCCATTCTTTTCCCACCCTTATTACTCCCTTCCCACAAACCCTACCCAGTCCCTTTCTCTTTGGTAACTGTTAGTCCACTCTCGGGTTCTGTGTGTCTGCTGCTGTCTTTTCCTTCAGTTTTTCTTTGTTATCATACTCCACACATGAGTGAATTCATTTGGTACATGTATTTCTCCGCCTGGCCTATTGACTGAGCATAATACCCTCTAGCTCCATCCACGTTATTACAAATGATAGGATTTGTTTTCTTCTTATGGCTGCTTACTGCACTTTTTAAACTGGATTTCATTCTACTTTTTGTTTGTAGATTCGCTATGTGCTTTCACCATTGCTCTCCTGGTTATGAGCAGTAGCTCGTGTTAATCGATATGTACCTATATCTATCTTTCTGTCTGTCTATCTATTTATCAATCAATCAATCATCCTTTTGTCTGCCCATCTGTCCTTGTGTAGAGAACAGTTAACCATATATCCTAAATCTCTTTCCTACACTACGCTTCCAAAAATCCTGCAAAGTATCTAGGCTGTAGAGAGAGCACTGGTTTCACCGAGACACTTTCAGGTCGAGTCGGCCACGTGTACCTACAATACCAGGAAATGGTTGTTCCTGGACTTGAACCCATGTCTCTATCCTCTGTCCTCTTTCATCTCCTTCTAACTTGCTGTTTGTATTTAGCCACATTCATTGACTAAGTGCTCCCTGAAGACCACAAGTATCATTCCTCTGGGCCTGTTGTCGGCAGAAAAGTAAACACGTTGCTTTGCTCACCACCATGTTTGAAGGACATCAGCGTGATCACCTCCGATAGGACGGAGGGACAAATGAAAAGGAACACCAATTTCTAGACAGGAGCAGTTGGGAGCTAAGAGTGCATTGTGGAGTGACGTGTTTATTTGAGTGTCCCAACTTCCCTCTTTAGGTGGTTATTAGATCTTCACATTCGTGAACATCATAAAACCCACTGATTTCAAAGGCCCAGATGCTTATTATTACAGCAACTCAGTTGTTGAGGTGAGAGACAATGAGAAGTATGTTGCTGCACCACTAAATCTATGGCTGGGAACTGCTGAAACAAAACAAAAAGAATTCACTGTGGCCATATAGGGCTATTTTCTGCTGACTGTCTCTGGGGACTCAAACAGAATCCATTTGTTTGGTTGTTTTTCAGTTTCACTCGTGTAGGGTACTTGTCCACACACCTTCTGCTTGTAGTTTGTCTGTGTCCTTGGATCTCAAGTGAGTCTCCTGTAAGTAAGCACGTATGTGTCTTGAGTTTTCATCCCTTCTTTTAACCCTGTGTCTTTTGTTTGCAGCACTCAGTGCCTGACCTTTTATTCTGATGAATCAGAGCTGTGCACTTATTGCACTTAAAGAACTTTTTTTATCATTAATCTACACTCACGTGAAGAACATTATGTTGACTAGGCTCCCCCCTTAACCAAGTCCCCCCGAAAAACCTCTTCACTCGCTGTCGATCAGCGTAGTTGGATGCTGTAGACCCCTTCACCATGTCCCCCTCCACAGACCCAGTTACATTCGCTGTCCATCAGTGAGTAGTAAGATGCTATATGATGTCTACTAGTCTTCTCTGTGTTGTACAGTACTCCCCATGCACACCCGACCCCACGCATTATACATGCTAATCCTAATGCCCACATTCTTTATCCGCACACTTATCCCTACCTTCAGACCCACCATGCCCAGTCCTTTTAACTTTGGTAACTTTTAGTCAACTCTCGATTTCTGTGAGTCTGCTGCTGTTTTTTTCCTACAGTTTTTCTTTATTGTTATACTCCACACATGAGTGAAATCACTTGGTACTTGTCTTTCTCTGCCTGACCTATTTCTCTGAACATACTACTGTCTAGCTCAATCCACGTCATTGCAAATGGTAGTATTTGTTTTCTTCTTAAGGCTGCTTACTGCACTTTTTAAACTGGATTTCTTTCTTCCTTTTTGTTTGTAGTTTAGCTATGTTATTCACCATTCAACTCCTGGTTATGAACAATAGCTTGGTGTCAATTGAGATGTACCTGTATCTATCTATCTAATGGTCTGTCTATCTATGTATTTATGTATCTATGTATCTATCTATCTACCTATCTTCCTATCATCTATCTATGATGTCTATCATCTCTCAATCTATTTACCTATCTATCTTTCATCTGTCGTCTGTCTCGCTATCTATCTATGAATCAATCATCATTTGTCTGCCCATCTATCCTTATGTGTAGAACTGTTAACAACACAGCGTAAGTCTCTTCACTACGTTATGCTTCCAGAAATATTGCAAGGTAACTAAGCCATAAGGAGAGCACTGTGTTCACCGATGCACTTTCAGGTAGAGTCAGCCACGTGTGCTTAGAAAACCAGTAAGTGGAGGTGAAAGGACTTGAATCCGTATCTCTGTCCCCAGTCCTCTTATACTTCCTGCTCGCTTGGTGACTTTATTTAGCCACTTACAGTGAGTAAGTGATCCCTGAAGACCACAAGTATCCTTCTTCTGGTCCTGTTGTCGACAGAAACGTGTACTTGGTTCTTTGCACACCACCATGTTAGAGGAACATCGGGGTGATCACTGCTTATAGGTGGAGGGCCAAATATAAAGGAACACCTATTTATGGACAGGAGCAGATGGGAACAAAGAGTGTGTTGTGGAGTGAAGTGTTTATTTGAGGGTCCAAACTTCCCTCTTTAGGTGGTTATTACTACTTTACATTCGTGAACATCCTAAAAAGCTATGATTTTAAAAGCCAAGATGCATATTATTACAGCAATTCATTTGTTGAGGTGAGAGGAAATGAGAAGGAAGTTGCTGCACCACGAAATCTATGCCTGAGCACTGCTGAAACCAAACAAAAAGAATTCACGGTGGCTAGATAGGGCTATTTTCTACTGACTCTCTCTGGGGACGCAAACAGAATCCATTTGTTTGTTTGTTTCTCAGTTTCACTTGTGTAGGGTACCTGACCCCGCCCATTCACCTTGTAGTTTGTCTGTGCCCTTAGATCTCAAGTGAGTCTCCAGTAAGGGAACACGTAAGTGGTCTTGAGGTTTCATCAGGTCTTCTAACCCTGTGTCTTTTGATTGGAGCACTCAAAGCCTGTACTTTCATTCTGATGTTTGAGAGCTGTGCTCTTACTGCACTTTGAAATTTTTGTTGTTCTCATTAATATACAATCATATGCAGAACATTATGTTTTGCAGTCTACCCGCTTCAACAAGTCCCCCCAAAATTCCAGTTAAAGTCGCTGTCCGTCAGCATGTACTATGATGCTGTAGAATCACTACATGTCTTCTCTGTGTTGTACAGCCCTACGCATGACTCCCAACCCTACACATTATACATGCTAATCCCAATGCCCCCATTCTTTTCCCACCCTTATTACTCCCTTCCCACAAACCCTACCCAGTCCCTTTCTCTTTGGTAACTGTTAGTCCACTCTCGGGTTCTGTGTGTCTGCTGCTGTCTTTTCCTTCAGTTTTTCTTTGTTATCATACTCCACACATGAGTGAATTCATTTGGTACATGTATTTCTCTGCCTGGCCTAATGACTGAGCAGAATACCCTCTAGCTCCATCCACGTTATTACAAATGAAAGGATTTGTTTTCTTCTTATGGCTGCTTACTGCACTTTTTAAACTGGATTTCATTCTACTTTTTGTTTGTAGATTCGCTATGTGCTTTCACCATTGCTCTCCTGGTTATGAGCAGTAGCTCGTGTTAATCGATATGTACCTATATCTATCTTTCTGTCTGTCTATCTATTTATCAATCAATCAATCATTTTTTGTCTGCCCATCTGTCCTTGTGTACAGAACAGTTAACCATATATCCTAAATCTCTTTCCTACACTACGCTTCCAAAAATCCTGCAAAGTATCTAGGCTGTAGAGAGAGCACTGGTTTCACCGAGACACTTTCAGGTCGAGTCGGCCACGTGTACCTACAATACCAGGAAATGGTTGTTCCTGGACTTGAACCCATGTCTCTATCCTCTGTTCTCTTTCATCTCCTTCTAACTTGCTGTCTGTATTTAGCCACATTCATTGACTAAGTGCTCCCTGAAGACCACAAGTATCATTCCTCTGGGCCTGTTGTCGGCAGAAAAGTAAACATGTTGCTTTGCTCACCACCATGTTTGAAGGACATCAGCGTGATCACCTCCGATAGGACGGAGGGACAAATGAAAAGGAACACCAATTTCTAGACAGGAGCAGTTGGGAGCTAAGAGTGCATTGTGGAGTGACGTGTTTATTTGAGTGTCCCAACTTCCCTCTTTAGGTGGTTATTAGATCTTCACATTCGTGAACATCATAAAACCCACTGATTTCAAAGGCCCAGATGCTTATTATTACAGCAACTCAGTTGTTGAGGTGAGAGACAATGAGAAGTATGTTGCTGCACCACTAAATCTATGGCTGGGAACTGCTGAAACAAAACAAAAAGAATTCACTGTGGCCATATAGGGCTATTTTCTGCTGACTGTCTCTGGGGACTCAAACAGAATCCATTTGTTTGGTTGTTTTTCAGTTTCACTCGTGTAGGGTACTTGTCCACACACCTTCGGCTTGTAGTTTGTCTGTGTCCTTGGATCTCAAGTGAGTCTCCTGTAAGTAAGCACGTATGTGTCTTGAGTTTTCATCCCTTCTTTTAACCCTGTGTCTTTTGTTTGCAGCACTCAGTGCCTGACCTTTTATTCTGATGAATCAGAGCTGTGCACTTATTGCACTTAAAGAAGTTTTTTTATCATTAATCTACACTCACGTGAAGAACATTATGTTTACTAGGCTCCCCCCTTAACCAAGTCCCCCCGAAAAACCTCTTCACTCGCTGTCGATCAGCGTAGTTGGATGCTGTAGACCCCTTCACCATGTCCCCCTCCACAGACCCAGTTACATTCGCTGTCCATCAGTGAGTAGTAAGATGCTATATGATGTCTACTAGTCTTCTCTGTGTTGTACAGTACTCCCCATGCACACCCGACCCCACGCATTATACATGCTAATCCTAATGCCCACATTCTTTCTCCCCAAACTTATCCCTACCTTCAGACCCACCATGCCCAGTCCTTTTCCCTTTGGTAACTTTCAGTCAACTCTCGATTTCTGTGAGTCTGCTGCTGTTTTTTTTCTACAGTTTTTCTTTATTGTTATACTCCACACATGAGTGAAATCACTTGGTACTTGTCTTTCTCCGCCTGACCTATTTCTCTGAACATACTACTGTCTAGCTCAATCCACGTCATTGCAAATGGTAGTATTTGTTTTCTTCTTAAGGCTGCTTACTGCACTTTTTAAACTGGATTTCTTTCTTCCTTTTTGTTTGTAGTTTAGCTATGTTATTCACCATTCAACTCCTGGTTATGAACAATAGCTTGGTGTCAGTTGAGAAGGACCTGTATCTATCTATCTAATGGTCTGTCTATCTATGTATTAATGTATCTATATATCTATCTATCTACCTATCTTCCTATCATCTATCTATGATGTCTATCATCTCTCAATCTATTAACCTATCTATCTATCTTTCATCTGTCATCTGTCTCGCTATCTATCTATGAATCAATCATCATTTGTCTGCCCATCTATCCTTATGTGCAGAACTGTTATCAACACAGCGTAAGTCTCTTCACTACGTTATGCTTCCAGAAATATTGCAAGGTAACTAAGCCATAAGGAGAGCACTGTGTTCACCGATGCACTTTCAGGTAGAGTCAGCCACGTGTGCTTAAAAAACCAGTAAGTGGAGGTGAAAGGACTTGAATCCGTATCTCTGTCCCCAGTCCTCTTATACTTCCTGCTCGCTTGGTGACATTATTTAGCCACTTACAGTGAGTAAGTGATCCCTGAAGACCACAAGTATCCTTCTTCTTGTCCTGTTGTCGACAGAAACGTGTACTTGGTTCTTTGCACACCACCATGTTAGAGGAACATCGGGGTGATCACTGCTTATAGGTGGAGGGCCAAATATAAAGGAACACCTATTTATGGACAGGAGCAGATGGGAACAAAGAGTGTGTTGTGGAGTGAAGTGTTTATTTGAGGGTCCAAACTTCCCTCTTTAGGTGGTTATTACTACTTTACATTGGTGAACATCCTAAAAAGCTATGATTTTAAAAGCCAAGATGCATATTATTACAGCAATTCATTTGTTGAGGTGAGAGGAAATGAGAAGGAAGTTGCTGCACCACGAAATCTATGCCTGAGCACTGCTGAAACCAAACAAAAAGAATTCACGGTGGCTAGATAGGGCTATTTTCTACTGACTCTCTCTGGGGACGCAAACAGAATCCATTTGTTTGTTTGTTTCTCAGTTTCACTTGTGTAGGGTACCTGACCCCGCCCATTCAACTTGTAGTCTGTCTGTGCCCTTAGATCTCAAGTGAGTCTCCAGTAAGGGAACACGTAAGTGGTCTAGAGGTTTCATCAGGTCTTCTAACCCTGTGTCTTTTGATTGGAGCACTCAAAGCCTGTACTTTCATTCTGATATTTGAGAGCTGTGCTCTTACTGCACTTTGAAATTTTTTTTGTTCTCATTAATATACAATCATATGCAGAACATTATGTTTTGCAGTCTACCCGCTTCACCAAGTCCCCCCAAAATCCCAGTTAAAGTCGCTGTCCGTCAGCATGTACTATGATGCTGTAGAATCACTACATGTCTTCTCTGTGTTGTACAGCCCTACGCATGACTCCCCACCCTACACATTATACATGCTAATCCCAATGCCCCCATTCTTTTCCCACCCTTATTACTCCCTTCCCACAAACCCTACCCAGTCCCTTTCTCTTTGGTAACTGTTAGTCCACTCTCGGGTTCTGTGTGTCTGCTGCTGTCTTTTCCTTCAGTTTTTCTTTGTTATCATACTCCACACATGAGTGAATTCATTTGGTACATGTATTTCTCCGCCTGGCCTATTGACTGAGCATAATACCCTCTAGCTCCATCCACGTTATTACAAATGATAGGATTTGTTTTCTTCTTATGGCTGCTTACTGCACTTTTTAAACTGGATTTCATTCTACTTTTTGTTTGTAGATTCGCTATGTGCTTTCACCATTGCTCTCCTGGTTATGAGCAGTAGCTCGTGTTAATCGATATGTACCTATATCTATCTTTCTGTCTGTCTATCTATTTATCAATCAATCAATCATCTTTTTGTCTGCCCATCTGTCCTTGTGTAGAGAACAGTTAACCATATATCCTAAATCTCTTTCCTACACTACGCTTCCAAAAATCCTGCAAAGTATCTAGGCTGTAGAGAGAGCACTGGTTTCACCGAGACACTTTCAGGTCGAGTCGGCCACGTGTACCTACAATACCAGGAAATGGTTGTTCCTGGACTTGAACCCATGTCTCTATCCTCTGTCCTCTTTCATCTCCTTCTAACTTGCTGTTTGTATTTAGCCACATTCATTGACTAAGTGCTCCCTGAAGACCACAAGTATCATTCCTCTGGGCCTGTTGTCGGCAGAAAAGTAAACACGTTGCTTTGCTCACCACCATGTTTGAAGGACATCAGCGTGATCACCTCCGATAGGACGGAGGGACAAATGAAAAGGAACACCAATTTCTAGACAGGAGCAGTTGGGAGCTAAGAGTGCATTGTGGAGTGACGTGTTTATTTGAGTGTCCCAACTTCCCTCTTTAGGTGGTTATTAGATCTTCACATTCGTGAACATCATAAAACCCACTGATTTCAAAGGCCCAGATGCTTATTATTACAGCAACTCAGTTGTTGAGGTGAGAGACAATGAGAAGTATGTTGCTGCACCACTAAATCTATGGCTGGGAACTGCTGAAACAAAACAAAAAGAATTCACTGTGGCCATATAGGGCTATTTTCTGCTGACTGTCTCTGGGGACTCAAACAGAATCCATTTGTTTGGTTGTTTTTCAGTTTCACTCGTGTAGGGTACTTGTCCACACACCTTCTGCTTGTAGTTTGTCTGTGTCCTTGGATCTCAAGTGAGTCTCCTGTAAGTAAGCACGTATGTGTCTTGAGTTTTCATCCCTTCTTTTAACCCTGTGTCTTTTGTTTGCAGCACTCAGTGCCTGACCTTTTATTCTGATGAATCAGAGCTGTGCACTTATTGCACTTAAAGAACTTTTTTTATCATTAATCTACACTCACGTGAAGAACATTATGTTGACTAGGCTCCCCCCTTAACCAAGTCCCCCCGAAAAACCTCTTCACTCGCTGTCGATCAGCGTAGTTGGATGCTGTAGACCCCTTCACCATGTCCCCCTCCACAGACCCAGTTACATTCGCTGTCCATCAGTGAGTAGTAAGATGCTATATGATGTCTACTAGTCTTCTCTGTGTTGTACAGTACTCCCCATGCACACCCGACCCCACGCATTATACATGCTAATCCTAATGCCCACATTCTTTATCCGCACACTTATCCCTACCTTCAGACCCACCATGCCCAGTCCTTTTAACTTTGGTAACTTTTAGTCAACTCTCGATTTCTGTGAGTCTGCTGCTGTTTTTTTCCTACAGTTTTTCTTTATTGTTATACTCCACACATGAGTGAAATCACTTGGTACTTGTCTTTCTCTGCCTGACCTATTTCTCTGAACATACTACTGTCTAGCTCAATCCACGTCATTGCAAATGGTAGTATTTGTTTTCTTCTTAAGGCTGCTTACTGCACTTTTTAAACTGGATTTCTTTCTTCCTTTTTGTTTGTAGTTTAGCTATGTTATTCACCATTCAACTCCTGGTTATGAACAATAGCTTTGTGTCAATTGAGATGTACCTGTATCTATCTATCTAATGGTCTGTCTATCTATGTATTTATGTATCTATGTATCTATCTATCTACCTATCTTCCTATCATCTATCTATGATGTCTATCATCTCTCAATCTATTTACCTATCTATCTTTCATCTGTCGTCTGTCTCGCTATCTATCTATGAATCAATCATCATTTGTCTGCCCATCTATCCTTATGTGTAGAACTGTTAACAACACAGCGTAAGTCTCTTCACTACGTTATGCTTCCAGAAATATTGCAAGGTAACTAAGCCATAAGGAGAGCACTGTGTTCACCGATGCACTTTCAGGTAGAGTCAGCCACGTGTGCTTAGAAAACCAGTAAGTGGAGGTGAAAGGACTTGAATCCGTATCTCTGTCCCCAGTCCTCTTATACTTCCTGCTCGCTTGGTGACTTTATTTAGCCACTTACAGTGAGTAAGTGATCCCTGAAGACCACAAGTATCCTTCTTCTGGTCCTGTTGTCGACAGAAACGTGTACTTGGTTCTTTGCACACCACCATGTTAGAGGAACATCGGGGTGATCACTGCTTATAGGTGGAGGGCCAAATATAAAGGAACACCTATTTATGGACAGGAGCAGATGGGAACAAAGAGTGTGTTGTGGAGTGAAGTGTTTATTTGAGGGTCCAAACTTCCCTCTTTAGGTGGTTATTACTACTTTACATTCGTGAACATCCTAAAAAGCTATGATTTTAAAAGCCAAGATGCATATTATTACAGCAATTCATTTGTTGAGGTGAGAGGAAATGAGAAGGAAGTTGCTGCACCACGAAATCTATGCCTGAGCACTGCTGAAACCAAACAAAAAGAATTCACGGTGGCTAGATAGGGCTATTTTCTACTGACTCTCTCTGGGGACGCAAACAGAATCCATTTGTTTGTTTGTTTCTCAGTTTCACTTGTGTAGGGTACCTGACCCCGCCCATTCACCTTGTAGTTTGTCTGTGCCCTTAGATCTCAAGTGAGTCTCCAGTAAGGGAACACGTAAGTGGTCTTGAGGTTTCATCAGGTCTTCTAACCCTGTGTCTTTTGATTGGAGCACTCAAAGCCTGTACTTTCATTCTGATGTTTGAGAGCTGTGCTCTTACTGCACTTTGAAATTTTTGTTGTTCTCATTAATATACAATCATATGCAGAACATTATGTTTTGCAGTCTACCCGCTTCAACAAGTCCCCCCAAAATTCCAGTTAAAGTCGCTGTCCGTCAGCATGTACTATGATGCTGTAGAATCACTACATGTCTTCTCTGTGTTGTACAGCCCTACGCATGACTCCCAACCCTACACATTATACATGCTAATCCCAATGCCCCCATTCTTTTCCCACCCTTATTACTCCCTTCCCACAAACCCTACCCAGTCCCTTTCTCTTTGGTAACTGTTAGTCCACTCTCGGGTTCTGTGTGTCTGCTGCTGTCTTTTCCTTCAGTTTTTCTTTGTTATCATACTCCACACATGAGTGAATTCATTTGGTACATGTATTTCTCTGCCTGGCCTATTGACTGAGCAGAATACCCTCTAGCTCCATCCACGTTATTACAAATGATAGGATTTGTTTTCTTCTTATGGCTGCTTACTGCACTTTTTAAACTGGATTTCATTCTACTTTTTGTTTGTAGATTCGCTATGTGCTTTCACCATTGCTCTCCTGGTTATGAGCAGTAGCTCGTGTTAATCGATATGTACCTATATCTATCTTTCTGTCTGTCTATCTATTTATCAATCAATCAATCATCTTTTTGTCTGCCCATCTGTCCTTGTGTACAGAACAGTTAACCATATATCCTAAATCTCTTTCCTACACTACGCTTCCAAAAATCCTGCAAAGTATCTATGCTGTAGAGAGAGAACTGGTTTCACCGAGACACTTTCAGGTCGAGTCGGCCACGTGTCCCTACAATACCAGGAAATGGTTGTTCCTGGACTTGAACCCATGTGTCTATACTCTGTCCTCTTTCATCTCCTTCTAACTTGCTGTCTGTATTTAGCCACATTCATTGACTAAGTGCTCCCTGAAGACCACAAGTATCATTCCTCTGGGCCTGTTGTCGGCAGAAAAGTAAACATGTTGCTTTGCTCACCACCATGTTTGAAGGACATCAGCGTGATCACCTCCGATAGGACGGAGGGACAAATGAAAAGGAACACCAATTTCTAGACAGGAGCAGTTGGGAGCTAAGAGTGCATTGTGGAGTGACGTGTTTATTTGAGTGTCCCAACTTCCCTCTTTAGGTGGTTATTAGATCTTCACATTCGTGAACATCATAAAACCCACTGATTTCAAAGGCCCAGATGCTTATTATTACAGCAACTCAGTTGTTGAGGTGAGAGACAATGAGAAGTATGTTGCTGCACCACTAACTCTATGGCTGGGAACTGCTGAAACAAAACAAAAAGAATTCACTGTGGCCAGATAGGGCTATTTTCTGCTGACTGTCTCTGGGGACTCAAACAGAATCCATTTGTTTGATTGGTTGTTTTTCAGTTTCACTCGTGTAGGGTACTTGTCCACACACCTTCGGCTTGTAGTTTGTCTGTGTCCTTGGATCTCAAGTGAGTCTCCTGTAAGTAAGCACGTATGTGTCTTGAGTTTTCATCCCTTTTTTTAACCCTGTGTCTTTTGTTTGCAGCACTCAGTGCCTGACCTTTTATTCTGATGAATCAGAGCTGTGCACTTATTGCACTTAAAGATTTTTTTTATCATTAATCTACACTCACGTGAGGAACATTATGTTTACTAGGCTCCCCCCTTAACCAAGTCCCCCCGAAAAACCTCTTCACTCGCTGTCGATCAGCGTAGTTGGATGCTGTAGACCCCTTCACCATGTACCCCTCCACAGACCCAGTTACATTCGCTGTCCATCAGTGAGTAGTAAGATGCTATATGATGTCTACTAGTCTTCTCTGTGTTGTACAGTACTCCCCATGCACACCCGACCCCACGCATTATACATGCTAATCCTAATGCCCACATTCTTTATCCGCACACTTATCCCTACCTTCAGACCCACCATGCCCAGTCCTTTTAACTTTGGTAACTTTTAGTCAACTCTCGATTTCTGTGAGTCTGCTGCTGTTTTTTTCCTACAGTTTTTCTTCATTGTTATACTCCACACATGAGTGAAATCACTTGGTACTTGTCTTTCTCTGCCTGACCTATTTCTCTGAACATACTACTGTCTAGCTCAATCCACGTCATTGCAAATGGTAGTATTTGTTTTCTTCTTAAGGCTGCTTACTGCACTTTTTAAACTGGATTTCTTTCTTCCTTTTTGTTTGTAGTTTAGCTATGTTATTCACCATTCAACTCCTGGTTATGAACAATAGCTTTGTGTCAATTGAGATGTACCTGTATCTATCTATCTAATGGTCTGTCTATCTATGTATTTATGTATCTATGTATCTATCTATCTACCTATCTTCCTATCATCTATCTATGATGTCTATCATCTCTCAATCTATTTACCTATCTATCTTTCATCTGTCGTCTGTCTCGCTATCTATCTATGAATCAATCATCATTTGTCTGCCCATCTATCCTTATGTGTAGAACTGTTAACAACACAGCGTAAGTCTCTTCACTACGTTATGCTTCCAGAAATATTGCAAGGTAACTAAGCCATAAGGAGAGCACTGTGTTCACCGATGCACTTTCAGGTAGAGTCAGCCACGTGTGCTTAGAAAACCAGTAAGTGGAGGTGAAAGGACTTGAATCCGTATCTCTGTCCCCAGTCCTCTTATACTTCCTGCTCGCTTGGTGACTTTATTTAGCCACTTACAGTGAGTAAGTGATCCCTGAAGACCACAAGTATCCTTCTTCTGGTCCTGTTGTCGACAGAAACGTGTACTTGGTTCTTTGCACACCACCATGTTAGAGGAACATCGGGGTGATCACTGCTTATAGGTGGAGGGCCAAATATAAAGGAACACCTATTTATGGACAGGAGCAGATGGGAACAAAGAGTGTGTTGTGGAGTGAAGTGTTTATTTGAGGGTCCAAACTTCCCTCTTTAGGTGGTTATTACTACTTTACATTCGTGAACATCCTAAAAAGCTATGATTTTAAAAGCCAAGATGCATATTATTACAGCAATTCATTTGTTGAGGTGAGAGGAAATGAGAAGGAAGTTGCTGCACCACGAAATCTATGCCTGAGCACTGCTGAAACCAAACAAAAAGAATTCACGGTGGCTAGATAGGGCTATTTTCTACTGACTCTCTCTGGGGACGCAAACAGAATCCATTTGTTTGTTTGTTTCTCAGTTTCACTTGTGTAGGGTACCTGACCCCGCCCATTCACCTTGTAGTTTGTCTGTGCCCTTAGATCTCAAGTGAGTCTCCAGTAAGGGAACACGTAAGTGGTCTTGAGGTTTCATCAGGTCTTCTAACCCTGTGTCTTTTGATTGGAGCACTCAAAGCCTGTACTTTCATTCTGATGTTTGAGAGCTGTGCTCTTACTGCACTTTGAAATTTTTGTTGTTCTCATTAATATACAATCATATGCAGAACATTATGTTTTGCAGTCTACCCGCTTCACCAAGTCCCCCCAAAATCCCAGTTAAAGTCGCTGTCCGTCAGCATGTACTATGATGCTGTAGAATCACTACATGTCTTCTCTGTGTTGTACAGCCCTACGCATGACTCCCAACCCTACACATTATACATGCTAATCCCAATGCCCCCATTCTTTTCCCACCCTTATTACTCCCTTCCCACAAACCCTACCCAGTCCCTTTCTCTTTGGTAACTGTTAGTCCACTCTCGGGTTCTGTGTGTCTGCTGCTGTCTTTTCCTTCAGTTTTTCTTTGTTATCATACTCCACACATGAGTGAATTCATTTGGTACATGTATTTCTCTGCCTGGCCTATTGACTGAGCAGAATACCCTCTAGCTCCATCCACGTTATTACAAATGATAGGATTTGTTTTCTTCTTATGGCTGCTTACTGCACTTTTTAAACTGGATTTCATTCTACTTTTTGTTTGTAGATTCGCTATGTGCTTTCACCATTGCTCTCCTGGTTATGAGCAGTAGCTCGTGTTAATCGATATGTACCTATATCTATCTTTCTGTCTGTCTATCTATTTATCAATCAATCAATCATCTTTTTGTCTGCCCATCTGTCCTTGTGTACAGAACAGTTAACCATATATCCTAAATCTCTTTCCTACACTACGCTTCCAAAAATCCTGCAAAGTATCTATGCTGTAGAGAGAGAACTGGTTTCACCGAGACACTTTCAGGTCGAGTCGGCCACGTGTCCCTACAATACCAGGAAATGGTTGTTCCTGGACTTGAACCCATGTGTCTATACTCTGTCCTCTTTCATCTCCTTCTAACTTGCTGTCTGTATTTAGCCACATTCATTGACTAAGTGCTCCCTGAAGACCACAAGTATCATTCCTCTGGGCCTGTTGTCGGCAGAAAAGTAAACATGTTGCTTTGCTCACCACCATGTTTGAAGGACATCAGCGTGATCACCTCCGATAGGACGGAGGGACAAATGAAAAGGAACACCAATTTCTAGACAGGAGCAGTTGGGAGCTAAGAGTGCATTGTGGAGTGACGTGTTTATTTGAGTGTCCCAACTTCCCTCTTTAGGTGGTTATTAGATCTTCACATTCGTGAACATCATAAAACCCACTGATTTCAAAGGCCCAGATGCTTATTATTACAGCAACTCAGTTGTTGAGGTGAGAGACAATGAGAAGTATGTTGCTGCACCACTAACTCTATGGCTGGGAACTGCTGAAACAAAACAAAAAGAATTCACTGTGGCCAGATAGGGCTATTTTCTGCTGACTGTCTCTGGGGACTCAAACAGAATCCATTTGTTTGATTGGTTGTTTTTCAGTTTCACTCGTGTAGGGTACTTGTCCACACACCTTCGGCTTGTAGTTTGTCTGTGTCCTTGGATCTCAAGTGAGTCTCCTGTAAGTAGGCACGTATGTGTCTTGAGTTTTCATCCCTTTTTTTAACCCTGTGTCTTTTGTTTGCAGCACTCAGTGCCTGACCTTTTATTCTGATGAATCAGAGCTGTGCACTTATTGCACTTAAAGATTTTTTTTTATCATTAATCTACACTCACGTGAGGAACATTATGTTTACTAGGCTCCCCCCTTAACCAAGTCCCCCCGAAAAACCTCTTCACTCGCTGTCGATCAGCGTAGTTGGATGCTGTAGACCCCTTCACCATGTACCCCTCCACAGACCCAGTTACATTCGCTGTCCATCAGTGAGTAGTAAGATGCTATATGATGTCTACTAGTCTTCTCTGTGTTGTACAGTACTCCCCATGCACACCCGACCCCACGCATTATACATGCTAATCCTAATGCCCACATTCTTTATCCGCACACTTATCCCTACCTTCAGACCCACCATGCCCAGTCCTTTTAACTTTGGTAACTTTTAGTCAACTCTCGATTTCTGTGAGTCTGCTGCTGTTTTTTTCCTACAGTTTTTCTTCATTGTTATACTCCACACATGAGTGAAATCACTTGGTACTTGTCTTTCTCTGCCTGACCTATTTCTCTGAACATACTACTGTCTAGCTCAATCCACGTCATTGCAAATGGTAGTATTTGTTTTCTTCTTAAGGCTGCTTACTGCACTTTTTAAACTGGATTTCTTTCTTCCTTTTTGTTTGTAGTTTAGCTATGTTATTCACCATTCAACTCCTGGTTATGAACAATAGCTTTGTGTCAATTGAGATGTACCTGTATCTATCTATCTAATGGTCTGTCTATCTATGTATTTATGTATCTATGTATCTATCTATCTACCTATCTTCCTATCATCTATCTATGATGTCTATCATCTCTCAATCTATTTACCTATCTATCTTTCATCTGTCGTCTGTCTCGCTATCTATCTATGAATCAATCATCATTTGTCTGCCCATCTATCCTTATGTGTAGAACTGTTAACAACACAGCGTAAGTCTCTTCACTACGTTATGCTTCCAGAAATATTGCAAGGTAACTAAGCCATAAGGAGAGCACTGTGTTCACCGATGCACTTTCAGGTAGAGTCAGCCACGTGTGCTTAGAAAACCAGTAAGTGGAGGTGAAAGGACTTGAATCCGTATCTCTGTCCCCAGTCCTCTTATACTTCCTGCTCGCTTGGTGACTTTATTTAGCCACTTACAGTGAGTAAGTGATCCCTGAAGACCACAAGTATCCTTCTTCTGGTCCTGTTGTCGACAGAAACGTGTACTTGGTTCTTTGCACACCACCATGTTAGAGGAACATCGGGGTGATCACTGCTTATAGGTGGAGGGCCAAATATAAAGGAACACCTATTTATGGACAGGAGCAGATGGGAACAAAGAGTGTGTTGTGGAGTGAAGTGTTTATTTGAGGGTCCAAACTTCCCTCTTTAGGTGGTTATTACTACTTTACATTGGTGAACATCCTAAAAAGCTATGATTTTAAAAGCCAAGATGCATATTATTACAGCAATTCATTTGTTGAGGTGAGAGGAAATGAGAAGGAAGTTGCTGCACCACGAAATCTATGCCTGAGCACTGCTGAAACCAAACAAAAAGAATTCACGGTGGCTAGATAGGGCTATTTTCTACTGACTCTCTCTGGGGACGCAAACAGAATCCATTTGTTTGTTTGTTTCTCAGTTTCACTTGTGTAGGGTACCTGACCCCGCCCATTCACCTTGTAGTTTGTCTGTGCCCTTAGATCTCAAGTGAGTCTCCAGTAAGGGAACACGTAAGTGGTCTTGAGGTTTCATCAGGTCTTCTAACCCTGTGTCTTTTGATTGGAGCACTCAAAGCCTGTACTTTCATTCTGATGTTTGAGAGCTGTGCTCTTACTGCACTTTGAAATTTTTGTTGTTCTCATTAATATACAATCATATGCAGAACATTATGTTTTGCAGTCTACCCGCTTCACCAAGTCCCCCCAAAATCCCAGTTAAAGTCGCTGTCCGTCAGCATGTACTATGATGCTGTAGAATCACTACATGTCTTCTCTGTGTTGTACAGCCCTACGCATGACTCCCAACCCTACACATTATACATGCTAATCCCAATGCCCCCATTCTTTTCCCACCCTTATTACTCCCTTCCCACAAACCCTACCCAGTCCCTTTCTCTTTGGTAACTGTTAGTCCACTCTCGGGTTCTGTGTGTCTGCTGCTGTCTTTTCCTTCAGTTTTTCTTTGTTATCATACTCCACACATGAGTGAATTCATTTGGTACATGTATTTCTCTGCCTGGCCTATTGACTGAGCAGAATACCCTCTAGCTCCATCCACGTTATTACAAATGATAGGATTTGTTTTCTTCTTATGGCTGCTTACTGCACTTTTTAAACTGGATTTCATTCTACTTTTTGTTTGTAGATTCGCTATGTGCTTTCACCATTGCTCTAGTGGTTATGAGCAGTAGCTCGTGTTAATCGATATGTACCTATATCTATCTTTCTGTCTGTCTATCTATTTATCAATCAATCAATCATCTTTTTGTCTGCCCATCTGTCCTTGTGTACAGAACAGTTAACCATATATCCTAAATCTCTTTCCTACACTACGCTTCCAAAAATCCTGCAAAGTATCTAGGCTGTAGAGAGAGCACTGGTTTCACCGAGACACTTTCAGGTCGAGTCGGCCACGTGTACCTACAATACCAGGAAATGGTTGTTCCTGGACTTGAACCCATGTGTCTATACTCTGTCCTCTTTCATCTCCTTCTAACTTGCTGTCTGTATTTAGCCACATTCATTGACTAAGTGCTCCCTGAAGACCACAAGTATCATTCCTCTGGGCCTGTTGTCGGCAGAAAAGTAAACATGTTGCTTTGCTCACCACCATGTTTGAAGGACATCAGCGTGATCACCTCCGATAGGACGGAGGGACAAATGAAAAGGAACACCAATTTCTAGACAGGAGCAGTTGGGAGCTAAGAGTGCATTGTGGAGTGACGTGTTTATTTGAGTGTCCCAACTTCCCTCTTTAGGTGGTTATTAGATCTTCACATTCGTGAACATCATAAAACCCACTGATTTCAAAGGCCCAGATGCTTATTATTACAGCAACTCAGTTGTTGAGGTGAGAGACAATGAGAAGTATGTTGCTGCACCACTAAATCTATGGCTGGGAACTGCTGAAACAAAACAAAAAGAATTCACTGTGGCCAGATAGGGCTATTTTCTGCTGACTGTCTCTGGGGACTCAAACAGAATCCATTTGTTTGATTGGTTGTTTTTCAGTTTCACTCGTGTAGGGTACTTGTCCACACACCTTCGGCTTGTAGTTTGTCTGTGTCCTTGGATCTCAAGTGAGTCTCCTGTAAGTAGGCACGTATGTGTCTTGAGTTTTCATCCCTTCTTTTAACCCTGTGTCTTTTGTTTGCAGCACTCAGTGCCTGACCTTTTATTCTGATGAATCAGAGCTGTGCACTTATTGCACTTAAAGATTTTTTTTTATCATTAATCTACACTCACGTGAGGAACATTATGTTTACTAGGCTCCCCCCTTAACCAAGTCCCCCCGAAAAACCTCTTCACTCGCTGTCGATCAGCGTAGTTGGATGCTGTAGACCCCTTCACCATGTCCCCCTCCACAGACCCAGTTACATTCGCTGTCCATCAGTGAGTAGTAAGATGCTATATGATGTCTACTAGTCTTCTCTGTGTTGTACAGTACTCCCCATGCACACCCGACCCCACGCATTATACATGCTAATCCTAATGCCCACATTCTTTCTCCCCACACTTATCCCTACCTTCAGACCCACCATGCCCAGTCCTTTTAACTTTGGTAACTTTTAGTCAACTCTCGATTTCTGTGAGTCTGCTGCTGTTTATTTCCTACAGTTTTTCTTTATTGTTATACTCCACACATGAGTGAAATCACTTGGTACTTGTCTTTCTCTGCCTGACCTATTTCTCTGAACATACTACTGTCTAGCTCAATCCACGTCATTGCAAATGGTAGTATTTGTTTTCTTCTTAAGGCTGCTTACTGCACTTTTTAAACTGGATTTCTTTCTTCCTTTTTGTTTGTAGTTTAGCTATGTTATTCACCATTCAACTCCTGGTTATGAATAATAGCTTTGTGTCAATTGAGATGTACCTGTATCTATCTATCTAATGGTCTGTCTATCTATGTATTTATGTATCTATGTATCTATCTATCTACCTATCTTCCTATCATCTATCTATGATGTCTATCATCTCTCAATCTATTTACCTATCTATCTTTCATCTGTCGTCTGTCTCGCTATCTATCTATGAATCAATCATCATTTGTCTGCCCATCTATCCTTATGTGTAGAACTGTTAACAACACAGCGTAAGTCTCTTCACTACGTTATGCTTCCAGAAATATTGCAAGGTAACTAAGCCATAAGGAGAGCACTGTGTTCACCGATGCACTTTCAGGGAGAGTCAGCCACGTGTGCTTAGAAAACCAGTAAGTAGAGGTGAAAGGACTTGAATCCGTATCTCTGTCCCCAGTCCTCTTATACTTCCTGCTCGCTTGGTGACTTTATTTAGCCACTTACAGTGAGTAAGTGATCCCTGAAGACCACAAGTATCCTTCTTCTGGTCCTGTTGTCGACAGAAACGTGTACTTGGTTCTTTGCACACCACCATGTTAGAGGAACATCGGGGTGATCACTGCTTATAGGTGGAGGGCCAAATATAAAGGAACACCTATTTATGGACAGGAGCAGATGGGAACAAAGAGTGTGTTGTGGAGTGAAGTGTTTATTTGAGGGTCCAAACTTCCCTCTTTAGGTGGTTATTACTACTTTACATTCGTGAACATCCTAAAAAGCTATGATTTTAAAAGCCAAGATGCATATTATTACAGCAATTCATTTGTTGAGGTGAGAGGAAATGAGAAGGAAGTTGCTGCACCACGAAATCTATGCCTGAGCACTGCTGAAACCAAACAAAAAGAATTCACGGTGGCTAGATAGGGCTATTTTCTACTGACTCTCTCTGGGGACGCAAACAGAATCCATTTGTTTGTTTGTTTCTCAGTTTCACTTGTGTAGGGTACCTGACCCCGCCCATTCACCTTGTAGTTTGTCTGTGCCCTTAGATCTCAAGTGAGTCTCCAGTAAGGGAACACGTAAGTGGTCTTGAGGTTTCATCAGGTCTTCTAACCCTGTGTCTTTTGATTGGAGCACTCAAAGCCTGTACTTTCATTCTGATGTTTGAGAGCTGTGCTCTTACTGCACTTTGAAATTTTTGTTGTTCTCATTAATATACAATCATATGCAGAACATTATGTTTTGCAGTCTACCCGCTTCACCAAGTCCCCCCAAAATCCCAGTTAAAGTCGCTGTCCGTCAGCATGTACTATGATGCTGTAGAATCACTACATGTCTTCTCTGTGTTGTGCAGCCCTACGCATGACTCCCCACCCTACACATTATACATGCTAATCCCAATGCCCCCATTCTTTTCCCACCCTTATTACTCCCTTCCCACAAACCCTACCCAGTCCCTTTCTCTTTGGTAACTGTTAGTCCACTCTCGGGTTCTGTGTGTCTGCTGCTGTCTTTTCCTTCAGTTTTTCTTTGTTATCATACTCCACACATGAGTGAATTCATTTGGTACATGTATTTCTCCGCCTGGCCTATTGACTGAGCATAATACCCTCTAGCTCCATCCACGTTATTACAAATGATAGGATTTGTTTTCTTCTTATGGCTGCTTACTGCACTTTTTAAACTGGATTTCATTCTACTTTTTGTTTGTAGATTCGCTATGTGCTTTCACCATTGCTCTCATGGTTATGAGCAGTAGCTCGTGTTAATCGATATGTACCTATATCTATCTTTCTGTCTGTCTATCTATTTATCAATCAATCAATCATCTTTTTGTCTGCCCATCTGTCCTTGTGTACAGAACAGATAACCATATATCCTAAATCTCTTTCCTACACTACGCTTCCAAAAATCCTGCAAAGTATCTAGGCTGTAGAGAGAGCACTGGTTTCACCGAGACACTTTCAGGTCGAGTCAGCCACGTGTACCTACAATACCAGGAAATGGTTGTTTCTTGACTTGAACCCATGTCTCTATCCTCTGTCCTCTTTCATCTCCTTCTAACTTGCTGTCTGTATTTAGCCACATTCATTGACTAAGTGCTCCCTGAAGACCACAAGTATCATTCCTCTGGGCCTGTTGTCGGCAGAAAAGTAAACATGTTGCTTTGCTCACCACCATGTTTGAAGGACATCAGCGTGATCACCTCCGATAGGATGGAGGGACAAATGAAAAGGAACACCAATTTCTAGACAGGAGCAGTTGGGAGCTAAGAGTGCATTGTGGAGTGACGTGTTTATTTGAGTGTCCCAACTTCCCTCTTTAGGTGGTTATTAGATCTTCACATTCGTGAACATCATAAAACCCACTGATTTCAAAGGCCCAGATGCTTATTATTACAGCAACTCAGTTGTTGAGGTGAGAGACAATGAGAAGTATGTTGCTGCACCACTAAATCTATGGCTGGGAACTGCTGAAACAAAACAAAAAGAATTCACTGTGGCCAGATAGGGCTATTTTCTGCTGACTGTCTCTGGGGACTCAAACAGAATCCATTTGTTTGATTGGTTGTTTTTCAGTTTCACTCGTGTAGGGTACTTGTCCACACACCTTCGGCTTGTAGTTTGTCTGTGTCCTTGGATCTCAAGTGAGTCTCCTGTAAGTAAGCACGTATGTGTCTTGAGTTTTCATCCCTTCTTTTAACCCTGTGTCTTTTGTTTGCAGCACTCAGTGCCTGACCTTTTATTCTGATGAATCAGAGCTGTGCACTTATTGCACTTAAAGAATTTTTTTTATCATTAATCTACACTCACGTGAAGAACATTATGTTTACTAGGATCCCCCCTTAACCAAGTCCCCCAGAAAAACCTCTTCACTCGATGTCGATCAGCGTAGTTGGATGCTGTAGACCCCTTCACCATGTCCCCCTCCACAGACCCAGTTACATTCGCTGTCCATCAGTGAGTAGTAAGATGCTATATGATGTCTACTAGTCTTCTCTGTGTTGTACAGTACTCCCCATGCACACCCGACCCCACGCATTATACATGCTAATCCTAATGCCCACATTCTTTCTCCCCACACTTATCCCTACCTTCAGAACCACGATACCCAGTCCTTTTCCCTATGGTAACTTTTAGACAACTCTCGATTTCTGTGAGTCTGCTGCTGTTTATTTCCTACAGTTTTTCTTTGTTTTTATACTCCACACATGTGTGAAATCACTTGGTACTTGTCTTTCTCCGCCTGACCTATTTCTCTGAACATACTACTGTCTAGCTCAATCCACGTCATTGCAAATGGTAGTATTTGTTTTCTTCTTAAGGCTGCTTACTGCACTTTTTAAACTGGATTTCTTTCTTCCTTTTTGTTTGTAGTTTAGCTATGTTATTCACCATTCAACTCCTGGTTATGAACAATAGCTTTGTGTCAATTGAGATGGACCTGTATCTATCTATCTAATGGTCTGTCTATCTATGTATTTATGTATCTATGTATCTATCTATCTACCTATCTTCCTATCATCTATCTATGATGTCTATCATCTCTCAATCTATTTACCTATCTATCTATCTTTCATCTGTCGTCTGTCTCGCTATCTATCTATGAATCAATCATCATTTGTCTGCCCATCTATCCTTATGTGCAGAACTGTTATCAACACAGCGTAAGTCTCTTCACTACGTTATGCTTCCAGAAATATTGCAAGGTAACTAAGCCATAAGGAGAGCACTGTGTTCACCGATGCACTTTCAGTTAGAGTCAGCCACGTGTGCTTAAAAAACCAGTAAGTGGAGGTGAAAGGACTTGAATCCGTATCTCTGTCCCCAGTCCTCTTATACTTCCTGCTCGCTTGGTGACTTTATTTAGCCACTTACAGTGAGTAAGTGATCCCTGAAGACCACAAGTATCCTTCGTCTGGGCCTGTTGTCGACAGAAACGTGTACTTGGTTCTTTGCACACCACCATGTTAGAGGAACATCGGGGTGATCACTGCTTATAGGTGGAGGGCTAAATATAAAGGAACACCTATTTATGGACAGGAGCAGATGGGAACAAAGAGTGTGTTGTGGAGTGAAGTGTTTATTTGAGGGTCCAAACTTCCCTCTTTAGGTGGTTATTACTACTTTACATTGGTGAACATCCTAAAAAGCTATGATTTTAAAAGCCAAGATGCATATTATTACAGCAATTCATTTGTTGAGGTGAGAGGAAATGAGAAGGAAGTTGCTGCACCACGAAATCTATGCCTGAGCACTGCTGAAACCAAACAAAAAGAATTCACGGTGGCTAGATAGGGCTATTTTCTACTGACTCTCTCTGGGGATGCAAACAGAATCCATTTGTTTGTTTGTTTCTCAGTTTCACTTGTGTAGGGTACCTGACCCCGCCCATTCACCTTGTAGTTTGTCTGTGCCCTTAGATCTCAAGTGAGTCTCCAGTAAGGGAACACGTAAGTGGTCTTGAGGTTTCATCAGGACTTCTAACCCTGTGTCTTTTGATTGGAGCACTCAAAGCCTGTACTTTCATTCTGATATTTGAGAGCTGTGCTCTTACTGCACTTTGAAATTTTTTTTGTTCTCATTAATATACAATCATATGCAGAACATTATGTTTTGCAGTCTACCCACTTCACCAAGTCCCCCCAAAATCCCAGTTAAAGTCGCTGTCCGTCAGCATGTACTATGATGCTGTAGAATCACTACATGTCTTCTCTGTGTTGTACAGCCCTACGCATGACTCCCCACCCTACACATTATACATGCTAATCCCAATGCCCCCATTCTTTTCCCACCCTTATTACTCCCTTCCCACAAACCCTACCCAGTCCCTTTCTCTTTGGTAACTGTTAGTCCACTCTCGGGTTCTGTGTGTCTGCTGCTGTCTTTTCCTTCAGTTTTTCTTTGTTGTCATACTCCACACATGAGTGAATTCATTTGGTACATGTATTTCTCCGCCTGGCCTATTGACTGAGCATAATACCCTCTAGCTCCATCCACGTTATTACAAATGATAGGATTTGTTTTCTTCTTATGGCTGCTTACTGCACTTTTTAAACTGGATTTCATTCTACTTTTTGTTTGTAGATTCGCTATGTGCTTTCACCATTGCTCTCCTGGTTATGAGCAGTAGCTCGTGTTAATCGATATGTACCTATATCTATCTTTCTGTCTGTCTATCTATTTATCAATCAATCAATCATCTTTTTGTCTGCCCATCTGTCCTTGTGTACAGAACAGTTAACCATATATCCTAAATCTCTTTCCTACACTACGCTTCCAAAAATCCTGCAAAGTATCTAGGCTGTAGAGAGAGCACTGGTTTCACCGAGACACTTTCAGGTCGAGTCGGCCACGTGTACCTACAATACCAGGAAATGGTTGTTCCTGGACTTGAACCCATGTGTCTATACTCTGTCCTCTTTCATCTCCTTCTAACTTGCTGTCTGTATTTAGCCACATTCATTGACTAAGTGCTCCCTGAAGACCACAAGTATCATTCCTCTGGGCCTGTTGTCGGCAGAAAAGTAAACATGTTGCTTTGCTCACCACCATGTTTGAAGGACATCAGCGTGATCACCTCCGATAGGACGGAGGGACAAATGAAAAGGAACACCAATTTCTAGACAGGAGCAGTTGGGAGCTAAGAGTGCATTGTGGAGTGACGTGTTTATTTGAGTGTCCCAACTTCCCTCTTTAGGTGGTTATTAGATCTTCACATTCGTGAACATCATAAAACCCACTGATTTCAAAGGCCCAGATGCTTATTATTACAGCAACTCAGTTGTTGAGGTGAGAGACAATGAGAAGTATGTTGCTGCACCACTAAATCTATGGCTGGGAACTGCTGAAACAAAACAAAAAGAATTCACTGTGGCCAGATAGGGCTATTTTCTGCTGACTGTCTCTGGGGACTCAAACAGAATCCATTTGTTTGATTGGTTGTTTTTCAGTTTCACTCGTGTAGGGTACTTGTCCACACACCTTCGGCTTGTAGTTTGTCTGTGTCCTTGGATCTCAAGTGAGTCTCCTGTAAGTAGGCACGTATGTGTCTTGAGTTTTCATCCCTTCTTTTAACCCTGTGTCTTTTGTTTGCAGCACTCAGTGCCTGACCTTTTATTCTGATGAATCAGAGCTGTGCACTTATTGCACTTAAAGATTTTTTTTTATCATTAATCTACACTCACGTGAGGAACATTATGTTTACTAGGCTCCCCCCTTAACCAAGTCCCCCCGAAAAACCTCTTCACTCGCTGTCGATCAGCGTAGTTGGATGCTGTAGACCCCTTCACCATGTCCCCCTCCACAGACCCAGTTACATTCGCTGTCCATCAGTGAGTAGTAAGATGCTATATGATGTCTACTAGTCTTCTCTGTGTTGTACAGTACTCCCCATGCACACCCGACCCCACGCATTATACATGCTAATCCTAATGCCCACATTCTTTATCCGCACACTTATCCCTACCTTCAGACCCACCATGCCCAGTCCTTTTAACTTTGGTAACTTTTAGTCAACTCTCGATTTCTGTGAGTCTGCTGCTGTTTATTTCCTACAGTTTTTCTTTATTGTTATACTCCACACATGAGTGAAATCACTTGGTACTTGTCTTTCTCTGCCTGACCTATTTCTCTGAACATACTACTGTCTAGCTCAATCCACGTCATTGCAAATGGTAGTATTTGTTTTCTTCTTAAGGCTGCTTACTGCACTTTTTAAACTGGATTTCTTTCTTCCTTTTTGTTTGTAGTTTAGCTATGTTATTCACCATTCAACTCCTGGTTATGAATAATAGCTTTGTGTCAATTGAGATGTACCTGTATCTATCTATCTAATGGTCTGTCTATCTATGTATTTATGTATCTATGTATCTATCTATCTACCTATCTTCCTATCATCTATCTATGATGTCTATCATCTCTCAATCTATTTACCTATCTATCTTTCATCTGTCGTCTGTCTCGCTATCTATCTATGAATCAATCATCATTTGTCTGCCCATCTATCCTTATGTGTAGAACTGTTAACAACACAGCGTAAGTCTCTTCACTACGTTATGCTTCCAGAAATATTGCAAGGTAACTAAGCCATAAGGAGAGCACTGTGTTCACCGATGCACTTTCAGGTAGAGTCAGCCACGTGTGCTTAGAAAACCAGTAAGTAGAGGTGAAAGGACTTGAATCCGTATCTCTGTCCCCAGTCCTCTTATACTTCCTGCTCGCTTGGTGACTTTATTTAGCCACTTACAGTGAGTAAGTGATCCCTGAAGACCACAAGTATCCTTCTTCTGGTCCTGTTGTCGACAGAAACGTGTACTTGGTTCTTTGCACACCACCATGTTAGAGGAACATCGGGGTGATCACTGCTTATAGGTGGAGGGCCAAATATAAAGGAACACCTATTTATGGACAGGAGCAGATGGGAACAAAGAGTGTGTTGTGGAGTGAAGTGTTTATTTGAGGGTCCAAACTTCCCTCTTTAGGTGGTTATTACTACTTTACATTGGTGAACATCCTAAAAAGCTATGATTTTAAAAGCCAAGATGCATATTATTACAGCAATTCATTTGTTGAGGTGAGAGGAAATGAGAAGGAAGTTGCTGCACCACGAAATCTATGCCTGAGCACTGCTGAAACCAAACAAAAAGAATTCACGGTGGCTAGATAGGGCTATTTTCTACTGACTCTCTCTGGGGACGCAAACAGAATCCATTTGTTTGTTTGTTTCTCAGTTTCACTTGTGTAGGGTACCTGACCCCGCCCATTCACCTTGTAGTTTGTCTGTGCCCTTAGATCTCAAGTGAGTCTCCAGTAAGGGAACACGTAATTGGTCTTGAGGTTTCATCAGGTCTTCTAACCCTGTGTCTTTTGATTGGAGCACTCAAAGCCTGTACTTTCATTCTGATGTTTGAGAGCTGTGCTCTTACTGCACTTTGAAATTTTTGTTGTTCTCATTAATATACAATCATATGCAGAACATTATGTTTTGCAGTCTACCCGCTTCACCAAGTCCCCCCAAAATCCCAGTTAAAGTCGCTGTCCGTCAGCATGTACTATGATGCTGTAGAATCACTACATGTCTTCTCTGTGTTGTGCAGCCCTACGCATGACTCCCCACCCTACACATTATACATGCTAATCCCAATGCCCCCATTCTTTTCCCACCCTTATTACTCCCTTCCCACAAACCCTACCCAGTCCCTTTCTCTTTGGTAACTGTTAGTCCACTCTCGGGTTCTGTGTGTCTGCTGCTGTCTTTTCCTTCAGTTTTTCTTTGTTATCATACTCCACACATGAGTGAATTCATTTGGTACATGTATTTCTCCGCCTGGCCTATTGACTGAGCATAATACCCTCTAGCTCCATCCACGTTATTACAAATGATAGGATTTGTTTTCTTCTTATGGCTGCTTACTGCACTTTTTAAACTGGATTTCATTCTACTTTTTGTTTGTAGATTCGCTATGTGCTTTCACCATTGCTCTCATGGTTATGAGCAGTAGCTCGTGTTAATCGATATGTACCTATATCTATCTTTCTGTCTGTCTATCTATTTATCAATCAATCAATCATCTTTTTGTCTGCCCATCTGTCCTTGTGTACAGAACAGATAACCATATATCCTAAATCTCTTTCCTACACTACGCTTCCAAAAATCCTGCAAAGTATCTAGGCTGTAGAGAGAGCACTGGTTTCACCGAGACACTTTCAGGTCGAGTCAGCCACGTGTACCTACAATACCAGGAAATGGTTGTTTCTTGACTTGAACCCATGTCTCTATCCTCTGTCCTCTTTCATCTCCTTCTAACTTGCTGTCTGTATTTAGCCACATTCATTGACTAAGTGCTCCCTGAAGACCACAAGTATCATTCCTCTGGGCCTGTTGTCGGCAGAAAAGTAAACATGTTGCTTTGCTCACCACCATGTTTGAAGGACATCAGCGTGATCACCTCCGATAGGATGGAGGGACAAATGAAAAGGAACACCAATTTCTAGACAGGAGCAGTTGGGAGCTAAGAGTGCATTGTGGAGTGACGTGTTTATTTGAGTGTCCCAACTTCCCTCTTTAGGTGGTTATTAGATCTTCACATTCGTGAACATCATAAAACCCACTGATTTCAAAGGCCCAGATGCTTATTATTACAGCAACTCAGTTGTTGAGGTGAGAGACAATGAGAAGTATGTTGCTGCACCACTAAATCTATGGCTGGGAACTGCTGAAACAAAACAAAAAGAATTCACTGTGGCCAGATAGGGCTATTTTCTGCTGACTGTCTCTGGGGACTCAAACAGAATCCATTTGTTTGATTGGTTGTTTTTCAGTTTCACTCGTGTAGGGTACTTGTCCACACACCTTCTGCTTGTAGTTTGTCTGTGTCCTTGGATCTCAAGTGAGTCTCCTGTAAGTAAGCACGTATGTGTCTTGAGTTTTCATCCCTTCTTTTAACCCTGTGTCTTTTGTTTGCAGCACTCAGTGCCTGACCTTTTATTCTGATGAATCAGAGCTGTGCACTTATTGCACTTAAAGAATTTTTTTTATCATTAATCTACACTCACATGAGGAACATTATGTTTACTAGGCTCCCCCCTTAACCAAGTCCCCCAGAAAAACCTCTTCACTCGCTGTCGATCAGCGTAGTTGGATGCTGTAGACCCCTTCAACATGTTACCCTCCACAGACCCAGTTACATTCGCTGTCCATCAGTGAGAAGTAAGATGCTATATGATGTCTACTAGTCTTCTCTGTGTTGTACAGTACTCCCCATGCACACCCGACCCCACGCATTATACATGCTAATCCTAATGCCCACATTCTTTCTCCCCACACTTATCCCTACCTTCAGAACCACGATACCCAGTCCTTTTCCCTATGGTAACTTTTAGACAACTCTCGATTTCTGTGAGTCTGCTGCTGTTTATTTCCTACAGTTTTTCTTTGTTTTTATACTCCACACATGAGTGAAATCACTTGGTACTTGTCTTTCTCTGCCTGACCTATTTCTCTGAACATACTACTGTCTAGCTCAATCCACGTCATTGCAAATGGTAGTATTTGTTTTCTTCTTAAGGCTGCTTACTGCACTTTTTAAACTGGATTTCTTTCTTCCTTTTTGTTTGTAGTTTAGCTATGTTATTCACCATTCAACTCCTGGTTATGAACAATAGCTTTGTGTCAATTGAGATGGACCTGTATCTATCTATCTAATGGTCTGTCTATCTATGTATTTATGTATCTATGTATCTATCTATCTACCTATCTTCCTATCATCTATCTATGATGTCTATCATCTCTCAATCTATTTACCTATCTATCTATCTTCCATCTGTCGTCTGTCTCGCTATCTATCTATGAATCAATCATCATTTGTCTGCCCATCTATCCTTATGTGCAGAACTGTTATCAACACAGCGTAAGTCTCTTCACTACGTTATGCTTCCAGAAATATTGCAAGGTAACTAAGCCATAAGGAGAGCACTGTGTTCACCGATGCACTTTCAGTTAGAGTCAGCCACGTGTGCTTAAAAAACCAGTAAGTGGAGGTGAAAGGACTTGAATCCGTATCTCTGTCCCCAGTCCTCTTATACTTCCTGCTCGCTTGGTGACTTTATTTAGCCACTTACAGTGAGTAAGTGATCCCTGAAGACCACAAGTATCCTTCGTCTGGGCCTGTTGTCGACAGAAACGTGTACTTGGTTCTTTGCACACCACCATGTTAGAGGAACATCGGGGTGATCACTGCTTATAGGTGGAGGGCCAAATATAAAGGAACACCTATTTATGGACAGGAGCAGATGGGAACAAAGAGTGTGTTGTGGAGTGAAGTGTTTATTTGAGGGTCCAAACTTCCCTCTTTAGGTGGTTATTACTACTTTACATTGGTGAACATCCTAAAAAGCTATGATTTTAAAAGCCAAGATGCATATTATTACAGCAATTCATTTGTTGAGGTGAGAGGAAATGAGAAGGAAGTTGCTGCACCACGAAATCTATGCCTGAGCACTGCTGAAACCAAACAAAAAGAATTCACGGTGGCTAGATAGGGCTATTTTCTACTGACTCTCTCTGGGGATGCAAACAGAATCCATTTGTTTGTTTGTTTCTCAGTTTCACTTGTGTAGGGTACCTGACCCCGCCCATTCACCTTGTAGTTTGTCTGTGCCCTTAGATCTCAAGTGAGTCTCCAGTAAGGGAACACGTAAGTGGTCTTGAGGTTTCATCAGGACTTCTAACCCTGTGTCTTTTGATTGGAGCACTCAAAGCCTGTACTTTCATTCTGATATTTGAGAGCTGTGCTCTTACTGCACTTTGAAATTTTTTTTGTTCTCATTAATATACAATCATATGCAGAACATTATGTTTTGCAGTCTACCCACTTCACCAAGTCCCCCCAAAATCCCAGTTAAAGTCGCTGTCCGTCAGCATGTACTATGATGCTGTAGAATCACTACATGTCTTCTCTGTGTTGTACAGCCCTACGCATGACTCCCCACCCTACACATTATACATGCTAATCCCAATGCCCCCATTCTTTTCCCACCCTTATTACTCCCTTCCCACAAACCCTACCCAGTCCCTTTCTCTTTGGTAACTGTTAGTCCACTCTCGGGTTCTGTGTGTCTGCTGCTGTCTTTTCCTTCAGTTTTTCTTTGTTGTCATACTCCACACATGAGTGAATTCATTTGGTACATGTATTTCTCCGCCTGGCCTATTGACTGAGCATAATACCCTCTAGCTCCATCCACGTTATTACAAATGATAGGATTTGTTTTCTTCTTATGGCTGCTTACTGCACTTTTTAAACTGGATTTCATTCTACATTTTGTTTGTAGATTCGCTATGTGCTTTCATAATTGCTCTCCTGGTTATGAGCAGTAGCTCGTGTTAATCGATATGTACCTATATCTATCTTTCTGTCTGTCTATCTATTTATCAATCAATCAATCATCTTTTTGTCTGCCCATCTGTCCTTGTGTACAGAACAGTTAACCATATATCCTAAATCTCTTTCCTACACTACGCTTCCAAAAATCCTGCAAAGTATCTAGGCTGTAGAGAGAGCACTGGTTTCACCGAGACACTTTCAGGTCGAGTCGGCCACGTGTACCTACAATACCAGGAAATGGTTGTTCCTGGACTTGAACCCATGTCTCTATCCTCTGTCCTCTTTCATCTCCTTCTAACTTCCTGTCTGAATTTAGCCACATTCATTGACTAAGTGCTCCCTGAAGACCACAAGTATCATTCCTCTGGGCCTGTTGTTGGCAGAAAAGTAAACATGTTGCTTTGCTCACCACCATGTTTGAAGGACATCAGCGTGATCACCTCCGATAGGACGGAGGGACAAATGAAAAGGAACACCAATTTCTAGACAGGAGCAGTTGGGAGCTAAGAGTGCATTGTGGAGTGACGTGTTTATTTGAGTGTCCCAACTTCCCTCTTTAGGTGGTTATTAGATCTTCACATTCTTGAACATCATAAAACCCACTGATTTCAAAGGCCCATATGCTTATTATTACAGCAACTCAGTTGTTGAGGTGAGAGACAATGAGAAGTATGTTGCTGCACCACTAAATCTATGGCTGGGAACTGCTGAAACAAAACAAAAAGAATTCACTGTGGCCAGATAGGGCTATTTTCTGCTGACTGTCTCTGGGGACTCAAACAGAATCCATTTGTTTGATTGGTTGTTTTTCAGTTTCACTCGTGTAGGGTACTTGTCCACACACCTTCTGCTTGTAGTTTGTCTGTGTCCTTGGATCTCAAGTGAGTCTCCTGTAAGTAAGCACGTATGTGTCTTGAGTTTTCATCCCTTCTTTTAACCCTGTGTCTTTTGTTTGCAGCACTCAGTGCCTGACCTTTTATTCTGATGAATCAGAGCTGTGCACTTATTGCACTTAAAGAATTTTTTTTATCATTAATCTACACTCACGTGAAGAACATTATGTTTACTAGGCTCCCCCCTTAACCAAGTCCCCCGAAAAAACTCTTCACTCGCTGTCGATCAGCATAGTTGGATGCTGTAGACCCCTTCACCATGTCCCACTCCACAGACCCAGTTACATTCGCTGTCCATGAGTGAGTAGTAAGATGTTATATGTCTACTAGTCTTCTCTGTGTTGTACAGTACTCCCCATGCACACCCGACACCACGCATTATACATGCTAATCCTAATGCCCACATTCTTTCTCCCCACACTTATCCCTACCTTCAGACCCAACATGCCCAGTCCTTTTCCCTTTGGTAACTTTTAGTCAACTCTCGATTTCTGTGAGTCTGCTGCTGTTTTTTTCCTACAGTTTTTCTTTATTGTTATACTCCACACATGAGTGAAATCACTTGGTACTTGTCTTTCTCCGCCTGACCTATTTCTCTGAACATACTACTGTCTAGCTCAATCCACGTCATTGCAAATGGTAGTATTTGTTTTCTTCTTAAGGCTGCTTACTGCACTTTTTAAACTGGATTTCTTTCTTCCTTTTTGTTTGTAGTTTAGCTATGTTATTCACCATTCAACTCCTGGTTATGAACAATAGCTTTGTGTCAATTGAGATGGACCTGTATCTATCTATCTAATGGTCTGTCTATCTATGTATTTATGTATCTATGTATCTATCTATCTACCTATCTTCCTATCATCTATCTATGATGTCTATCATCTCTCAATCTATTTACCTATCTATCTATCTTCCATCTGTCGTCTGTCTCGCTATCTATCTATGAATCAATCATCATTTGTCTGCCCATCTATCCTTATGTGCAGAACTGTTATCAACACAGCGTAAGTCTCTTCACTACGTTATGCTTCCAGAAATATTGCAAGGTAACTAAGCCATAAGGAGAGCACGGTGTTCACCGATGCACTTTCAGGTAGAGTCAGCCACGTGTGCTTAAAAAACCAGTAAGTGGAGGTGAAAGGACTTGAATCCGTATCTCTGTCCCCAGTCCTCTTATACTTCCTGCTCGCTTGGTGACTTTATTTAGCCACTTACAGTGAGTAAGTGATCCCTGAAGACCACAAGTATCCTTCGTCTGGGCCTGTTGTCGACAGAAACGTGTACTTGGTTCTTTGCACACCACCATGTTAGAGGAACATCGGGGTGATCACTGCTTATAGGTGGAGGGCCAAATATAAAGGAACACCTATTTATGGACAGGAGCAGATGGGAACAAAGAGTGTGTTGTGGAGTGAAGTGTTTATTTGAGGGTCCAAACTTCCCTCTTTAGGTGGTTATTACTACTTTACATTGGTGAACATCCTAAAAAGCTATGATTTTAAAAGCCAAGATGCATATTATTACAGCAATTCATTTGTTGAGGTGAGAGGAAATGAGAAGGAAGTTGCTGCACCACGAAATCTATGCCTGAGCACTGCTGAAACCAAACAAAAAGAATTCACGGTGGCTAGATAGGGCTATTTTCTACTGACTCTCTCTGGGGATGCAAACAGAATCCATTTGTTTGTTTGTTTCTCAGTTTCACTTGTGTAGGGTACCTGACCCCGCCCATTCACCTTGTAGTTTGTCTGTGCCCTTAGATCTCAAGTGAGTCTCCAGTAAGGGAACACGTAAGTGGTCTTGAGGTTTCATCAGGTCTTCTAACCCTGTGTCTTTTGATTGGAGCACTCAAAGCCTGTACTTTCATTCTGATATTTGAGAGCTGTGCTCTTACTGCACTTTGAAATTTTTTTTGTTCTCATTAATATACAATCATATGCAGAACATTATGTTTTGCAGTCTACCCACTTCACCAAGTCCCCCCAAAATCCCAGTTAAAGTCGCTGTCCGTCAGCATGTACTATGATGCTGTAGAATCACTACATGTCTTCTCTGTGTTGTACAGCCCTACACATGACTCCCCACCCTACACATTATACATGCTAATCCCAAGGCCCCCATTCTTTTCCCACCCTTATTACTCCCTTCCCACAAACCCTACCCAGTCCCTTTCTCTTTGGTAACTGTTAGTCCACTCTCGGGTTCTGTGTGTCTGCTGCTGTCTTTTCCTTCAGTTTTTCTTTGTTGTCATACTCCACACATGAGTGAATTCATTTGGTACATGTATTTCTCCGCCTGGCCTATTGACTGAGCATAATACCCTCTAGCTCCATCCACGTTATTACAAATGATAGGATTTGTTTTCTTCTTATGGCTGCTTACTGCACTTTTTAAACTGGATTTCATTCTACATTTTGTTTGTAGATTCGCTATGTGCTTTCACCATTGCTCTCCTGGTTATGAGCAGTAGCTCGTGTTAATCGATATGTACCTATATCTATCTTTCTGTCTGTCTATCTATTTATCAATCAATCAATCATCTTTTTGTCTGCCCATCTGTCCTTGTGTACAGAACAGTTAACCATATATCCTAAATCTCTTTCCTACACTACGCTTCCAAAAATCCTGCAAAGTATCTAGGCTGTAGAGAGAGCACTGGTTTCACCGAGACACTTTCAGGTCGAGTCGGCCACGTGTACCTACAATACCAGGAAATGGTTGTTCCTGGACTTGAACCCATGTCTCTATCCTCTGTCCTCTTTCATCTCCTTCTAACTTCCTGTCTGAATTTAGCCACATTCATTGACTAAGTGCTCCCTGAAGACCACAAGTATCATTCCTCTGGGCCTGTTGTTGGCAGAAAAGTAAACATGTTGCTTTGCTCACCACCATGTTTGAAGGACATCAGCGTGATCACCTCCGATAGGACGGAGGGACAAATGAAAAGGAACACCAATTTCTAGACAGGAGCAGTTGGGAGCTAAGAGTGCATTGTGGAGTGACGTGTTTATTTGAGTGTCCCAACTTCCCTCTTTAGGTGGTTATTAGATCTTCACATTCTTGAACATCATAAAACCCACTGATTTCAAAGGCCCATATGCTTATTATTACAGCAACTCAGTTGTTGAGGTGAGAGACAATGAGAAGTATGTTGCTGCACCACTAAATCTATGGCTGGGAACTGCTGAAACAAAACAAAAAGAATTCACTGTGGCCAGATAGGGCTATTTTCTGCTGACTGTCTCTGGGGACTCAAACAGAATCCATTTGTTTGATTGGTTGTTTTTCAGTTTCACTCGTGTAGGGTACTTGTCCACACACCTTCTGCTTGTAGTTTGTCTGTGTCCTTGGATCTCAAGTGAGTCTCCTGTAAGTAAGCACGTATGTGTCTTGAGTTTTCATCCCTTCTTTTAACCCTGTGTCTTTTGTTTGCAGCACTCAGTGCCTGACCTTTTATTCTGATGAATCAGAGCTGTGCACTTATTGCACTTAAAGAATTTTTTTTATCATTAATCTACACTCACGTGAAGAACATTATGTTTACTAGGCTCCCCCCTTAACCAAGTCCCCCCGAAAAAACTCTTCACTCGCTGTCGATCAGCATAGTTGGATGCTGTAGACCCCTTCACCATGTCCCACTCCACAGACCCAGTTACATTCGCTGTCCATGAGTGAGTAGTAAGATGTTATATGTCTACTAGTCTTCTCTGTGTTGTACAGTACTCCCTATGCACACCCGACACCACGCATTATACATGCTAATCCTAATGCCCACATTCTTTCTCCCCACACTTATAACTACCTTCAGACCCACCATGCCCAGTCCTTTTCCCTTTGGTAACTTTTAGTCAACTCTCGATTTCTGTGAGTCTGCTGCTGTTTTTTTCCTACAGTTTTTCTTTATTGTTATACTCCACACATGAGTGAAATCACTTGGTACTTGTCTTTCTCCGCCTGACCTATTTCTCTGAACATACTACTGTCTAGCTCAATCCACGTCATTGCAAATGGTAGTATTTGTTTTCTTCTTAAGGCTGCTTACTGCACTTTTTAAACTGGATTTCTTTCTTCCTTTTTGTTTGTAGTTTAGCTATGTTATTCACCATTCAACTCCTGGTTATGAACAATAGCTTTGTGTCAATTGAGATGGACCTGTATCTATCTATCTAATGGTCTGTCTATCTATGTATTTATGTATCTATGTATCTATCTATCTACCTATCTTCCTATCATCTATCTATGATGTCTATCATCTCTCAATCTATTTACCTATCTATCTATCTTCCATCTGTCGTCTGTCTCGCTATCTATCTATGAATCAATCATCATTTGTCTGCCCATCTATCCTTATGTGCAGAACTGTTATCAACACAGCGTAAGTCTCTTCACTACGTTATGCTTCCAGAAATATTGCAAGGTAACTAAGCCATAAGGAAAGCACTGTGTTCACCGATGCACTTTCAGTTAGAGTCAGCCACGTGTGCTTAAAAAACCAGTAAGTGGAGGTGAAAGGACTTGAATCCGTATCTCTGTCCCCAGTCCTCTTATACTTCCTGCTCGCTTGGTGACTTTATTTAGCCACTTACAGTGAGTAACTGATCCCTGAAGACCACAAGTATCCTTCGTCTGGGCCTGTTGTCGACAGAAACGTGTACTTGGTTCTTTGCACACCACCATGTTAGAGGAACATCGGGGTGATCACTGCTTATAGGTGGAGGGCCAAATATAAAGGAACACCTATTTATGGACAGGAGCAGATGGGAACAAAGAGTGTGTTGTGGAGTGAAGTGTTTATTTGAGGGTCCAAACTTCCCTCTTTAGGTGGTTATTACTACTTTACATTCGTGAACATCCTAAAAAGCTATGATTTTAAAAGCCAAGATGCATATTATTACAGCAATTCATTTGTTGAGGTGAGAGGAAATGAGAAGGAAGTTGCTGCACCACGAAATCTATGCCTGAGCACTGCTGAAACCAAACAAAAAGAATTCACGGTGGCTAGATAGGGCTATTTTCTACTGACTCTCTCTGGGGACGCAAACAGAATCCATTTGTTTGTTTGTTTCTCAGTTTCACTTGTGTAGGGTACCTGACCCCGCCCATTCACCTTGTAGTTTGTCTGTGCCCTTAGATCACAAGTGAGTCTCCAGTAAGGGAACACGTAAGTGGTCTTGAGGTTTCATCAGGTCTTCTAAACCTGTGTCTTTTGATTGGAGCACTCAAAGCCTGTACTTTCATTCTGATATTTGAGAGCTGTGCTCTTACTGCACTTTGAAATTTTTTTTGTTCTCATTAATATACAATCATATGCAGAACATTATGTTTTGCAGTCTACCCACTTCACCAAGTCCCCCTAAAATCCCAGTTAAAGTCGCTGTCCGTCAGCATGTACTATGATGCTGTAGAATCGCTACATGACTTCTCTGTGTTGTACAGCCCTACGCATGACTCCCCAGCCTACACATTACACATGCTAATCCCAATGCCCCCATTCTTTTCCCACCCTTATTACTCCCTTCCCACAAACCCTACCCAGTCCCTTTCTCTTTGGTAACTGTTAGTCCACTCTCGGGTTCTGTGTGTCTGCTGCTGTCTTTTCCTTCAGTTTTTCTTTGTTGTCATTCTCCACACATGAGTGAATTCATTTGGTACATGTATTTCTCCGCCTGGCCTATTGACTGAGCATAATACCCTCTAGCTCCATCCACGTTATTACAAATGATAGGATTTGTTTTCTTCTTATGGCTGCTTACTGCACTTTTTAAACTGGATTTCATTCTTCTTTGTGTTTGTAGATTCGCTATGTGCTTTCACCATTGCTCTCCTGGTTATGAGCAGTAGCTCGTGTTAATCGATATGTACCTATATCTATCTATCTGTCTGTCTATCTATTTATCAATCAATCAATCATTTTTTGTCTGCCCATCTGTCCTTGTGTACAGAACAGTTAACCATGTATCCTAAATCTCTTTCCTACACTACGCTTCCAAAAATCCTGCAAAGTATCTAGGCTGTAGAGAGAGCACTGGTTTCACCGAGACACTTTCAGGTCGAGTCGGCCACGTGTACCTACAATACCAGGAAATGGTTGTTCCTGGACTTGAACCCATGTCTCTATCCTCTGTCCTCTTTCATCTCCTTCTAACTTGCTGTCTGTATTTAGCCACATTCATTGACTAAGTGCTCCCTGAAGACCACAAGTATCATTCCTCTGGGCCTGTTGTCGGCAGAAAAGTAAACATGTTGCTTTGCTCACCACCATGTTTGAAGGACATCAGCGTGATCACCTTCGATAGGACGGAGGGACAAATGAAAAGGAACACCAATTTCTAGACAGGAGCAGTTGGGAGCTAAGAGTGCATTGTGGAGTGACGTGTTTATTTGAGTGTCCCAACTTCCCTCTTTAGGTGGTTATTAGATCTTCACATTCGTGAACATCATAAAACCCACTGATTTCA
The DNA here is from genome assembly GCF_030020395.1 of Manis pentadactyla. NCBI lineage: Eukaryota > Metazoa > Chordata > Mammalia > Pholidota > Manidae > Manis > Manis pentadactyla. The sequence goes on from NW_026644596.1 coordinate 1,340,141, forward strand.
AAGGCCCAGGTGCTTATTATTACAGCAACTCAGTTGTTGAGGTGAGAGACAATGAGAAGTATGTTGCTGCACCACTAAATCTATGGCTGGGAACTGCTGAAACAAAACAAAAAGAATTCACTGTGGCCAGATAGGGCTATTTTCTGCTGACTGTCTCTGGGGACTCAAACAGAATCCATTTGTTTGATTGGTTGTTTTTCAGTTTCACTCGTGTAGGGTACTTGTCCACACACCTTCTGCTTGTAGTTTGTCTGTGTCCTTGGATCTCAAGTGAGTCTCCTGTAAGTAAGCACGTATGTGTCTTGAGTTTTCATCCCTTCTTTTAACCCTGTGTCTTTTGTTTGCAGCACTCAGTGCCTGACCTTTTATTCTGATGAATCAGAGCTGTGCACTTATTGCACTTAAAGAATTTTTTTTATCATTAATCTACACTCACGTGAGGAACATTATGTTTACTAGGCTCCCCCCTTAACCAAGTCCCCCCGAAAAAACTCTTCACTCGCTGTCGATCAGCATAGTTGGATGCTGTAGACCCCTTCACCATGTCCCACTCCACATACCCAGTTACATTCGCTGTCCATGAGTGAGTAGTAAGATGTTATATGATGTCTACTAGTCTTCTCTGTGTTGTACAGTACTCCCCATGCACACCCGACCCCACGCATTATACATGCTAATCCTAATGCCCACATTCTTTCTCCCCACACTTATCCCTACCTTCAGACCCACCATGCCCAGTCCTTTACCCTTTGGTAACTTTTAGTCAACTCTCGATTTCTGTGAGTCTGCTGCTGTTTTTTTCCTACAGTTTTTCTTTATTGTTATACTCCACACATGAGTGAAATCACTTGGTACTTGTCTTTCTCCGCCTGACCTATTTCTCTGAACATACTACTGTCTAGCTCAATCCACGTCATTGCAAATGGTAGTATTTGTTTTCTTCTTAAGGCTGCTTACTGCACTTTTTAAACTGGATTTCTTTCTTCCTTTTTGTTTGTAGTTTAGCTATGTTATTCACCATTCAACTCCTGGTTATGAACAATAGCTTGGTGTCAATTGAGATGTATCTGTATCTATCTATCTAATGGTCTGTCTATCTATGTATTTATGTATCTATGTATCTATCTATCTACCTATCTTCCTATCATCTATCTATGATGTGTATCATCTCTCAATCTATTTACCTATCTATCTATCATTCATCTGTCGTCTGTCTCGCTATCTATCTATGAATCAATCATCATTTGTCTGCCCATCTATCCTTATGTGCAGAACTGTTATCAACACAGCGTAAGTCTCTTCACTACGTTATGCTTCCAGAAATATTGCAAGGTAACTAAGCCATAAGGAGAGCACTGTGTTCACCGATGCACTTTCAGGTAGAGTCAGCCACGTGTGCTTAAAAAACCAGTAAGTGGAGGTGAAAGGACTTGAATCCGTATCTCTGTCCCCAGTCCTCTTATACTTCCTGCTCGCTTGGTGACTTTATTTAGCCACTTACAGTGAGTAAGTGATCCCTGAAGACCACAAGTATCCTTCGTCTGGGCCTGTTGTCGACAGAAACGTGTACTTGGTTCTTTGCACACCACCATGTTAGAGGAACATCGGGGTGATCACTGCTTATAGGTGGAGGGCCAAATATAAAGGAACACCTATTTATGGACAGGAGCAGATGGGAACAAAGAGTGTGTTGTGGAGTGAAGTGTTTATTTGAGGGTCCAAACTTCCCTCTTTAGGTGGTTATTACTACTTTACATTGGTGAACATCCTAAAAAGCTATGATTTTAAAAGCCAAGATGCATATTATTACAGCAATTCATTTGTTGAGGTGAGAGGAAATGAGAAGGAAGTTGCTGCACCACGAAATCTATGCCTGAGCACTGCTGAAACCAAACAAAAAGAATTCACGGTGGCTAGATAGGGCTATTTTCTACTGACTCTCTCTGGGGACGCAAACAGAATCCATTTGTTTGTTTGTTTCTCAGTTTCACTTGTGTAGGGTACCTGACCCCGCCCATTCACCTTGTAGTTTGTCTGTGCCCTTAGATCTCAAGTGAGTGTCCAGTAAGGGAACACGTAAGTGGTCTTGAGGTTTCATCAGGTCTTCTAACCCTGTGTCTTTTGATTGGAGCACTCAAAGCCTGTACTTTCATTCTGATATTTGAGAGCTGTGCTCTTACTGCACTTTGAAATTTTTTTGTTCTCATTAATATACAATCATATGCAGAACATTATGTTTTGCAGTCTACCCACTTCACCAAGTCCCCCCAAAATCCCAGTTAAAGTCGCTGTCCGTCAGCATGTACTATGATGCTGTAGAATCGCTACATGACTTCTCTGTGTTGTACAGCCCTACGCATGACTCCCCAGCCTACACATTACACATGCTAATCCCAATGCCCCCATTCTTTTCCCACCCTTATTACTCCCTTCCCACAAACCCTACCCAGTCCCTTTCTCTTTGGTAACTGTTAGTCCACTCTCGGGTTCTGTGTGTCTGCTGCTGTCTTTTCCTTCAGTTTTTCTTTGTTATCATTCTCCACACATGAGTGAATTCATTTGGTACATGTATTTCTCCGCCTGGCCTATTGACTGAGCATAATACCCTCTAGCTCCATCCACGTTATTACAAATGATAGGATTTGTTTTCTTCTTATGGCTGCTTACTGCACTTTTTAAACTGGATTTCATTCTTCTTTTTGTTTGTAGATTCTCTATGTGCTTTCACCATTGCTCTCCTGGTTATGAGCAGTAGCTCGTGTTAATCGATATGTACCTATATCTATCTATCTGTCTGTCTATCTATTTATCAATCAATCAATCATCTTTTTGTCTGCCCATCTGTCCTTGTGTACAGAACATTTAACCATATATCCTAAATCTCTTTCCTACACTACGCTTCCAAAAATCCTGCAAAATATCTAGGCTGTAGAGAGAGCACTGGTTTCACCGAGACACTTTCAGGTCGAGTCGGCCACGTGTACCTACAATACCAGGAAATGGTTGTTCCTGGACTTGAACCCATGTCTCTATCCTCTGTCCTCTTTCATCTCCTTCTAACTTGCTGTCTGTATTTAGCCACATTCATTGACTAAGTGCTCCCTGAAGACCACAAGTATCATTCCTCTGGGCCTGTTGTCGGCAGAAAAGTAAACATGTTGCTTTGCTCACCACCATGTTTGAAGGACATCAGCGTGATCACCTCCGATAGGACGGAGGGACAAATGAAAAGGAACACCAATTTCTAGACAGGAGCAGTTGGGAGCTAAGAGTGCATTGTGGAGTGACGTGTTTATTTGAGTGTCCCAACTTCCCTCTTTAGGTGGTTATTAGATCTTCACATTCGTGAACATCATAAAACCCACTGATTTCAAAGACCCAGGTGCTTATTATTACAGCAACTCAGTTGTTGAGGTGAGAGACAATGAGAAGTATGTTGCTGCACCACTAAATCTATGGCTGGGAACTGCTGAAACAAAACAAAAAGAATTCACTGTGGCCAGATAGGGCTATTTTCTGCTGACTGTCTCTGGGGACTCAAACAGAATCCATTTGTTTGATTGGTTGTTTTTCAGTTTCACTCGTGTAGGGTACTTGTCCACACACCTTCTGCTTGTAGTTTGTCTGTGTCCTTGGATCTCAAGTGAGTCTCCTGTAAGTAAGCACGTATGTGTCTTGAGTTTTCATCCCTTCTTTTAACCCTGTGTCTTTTGTTTGCAGCACTCAGTGCCTGACCTTTTATTCTGATGAATCAGAGCTGTGCACTTATTGCACTTAAAGAATTTTTTTTATCATTAATCTACACTCACGTGAGGAACATTATGTTTACTAGGCTCCCCCCTTAACCAAGTCCCCCCGAAAAACCTCTTCACTCGCTGTCGATCAGCATAGTTGGATGCTGTAGACCCCATCACCATGTCCTCCTCCACAGACCCAGTTACATTCGCTGTCCATCAGTGAGTAGTAAGGTGCTATATGATGTCTACTAGTCTCCTCTGTGTTGTACAGTACTCCCCATGCACACCCGACCCCACGCATTATACATGCTAATCCTAATGCCCACATTCTTTCTCCCCACACTTATCCCTACCTTCAGACCCACCATGCCCAGTCCTTTTCCCTTTGGTAACTTTTAGTCCACTCTCGATTTCTGTGAGTCTGCTGCTGTTTTTTTCCTACAGTTTTTCTTTATTGTTATACTCCACACATGAGTGAAATCACTTGGTACTTGTCTTTCTCCGCCTGACCTATTTCTCTGAACATACTACTGTCTAGCTCAATCCACGTCATTGCAAATGGTAGTATTTGTTTTCTTCTTAAGGCTGCTTACTGCACTTTTTAAACTGGATTTCTTTCTTCCTTTTTGTTTTTAGTTTAGCTATGTTATTCACCATTCAACTCCTGGTTATGAACAATAGCTTGGTGTCAATTGAGATGTATCTGTATCTATCTATCTACTGGTCTGTCTATCTATGTATTTATGTATCTATGTATCTATCTATCTACCTATCTTCCTATCATCTATCTATGATGTCTATCATCTCTCAATCTATTTACCTATCTATCTATCTTTCATCTGTCGTCTGTCTCGCTATCTATCTATGAATCAATCATCATTTGTCTGCCCATCTATCCTTATGTGCAGAACTGTTATCAACACAGCGTAAGTCTCTTCACTACGTTATGCTTCCAGAAATATTGCAAGGTAACTAAGCCATAAGGAGAGCACGGTGTTCACCGATGCACTTTCAGGTAGAGTCAGCCACGTGTGCTTAAAAAACCAGTAAGTGGAGGTGAAAGGACTTGAATCCGTATCTCTGTCCCCAGTCCTCTTATACTTCCTGCTCGCTTGGTGACTTTATTTAGCCACTTACAGTGAGTAAGTGATCCCTGAAGACCACAAGTATCCTTCGTCTGGGCCTGTTGTCGACAGAAACGTGTACTTGGTTCTTTGCACACCACCATGTTAGAGGAACATCGGGGTGATCACTGCTTATAGGTGGAGGGCCAAATATAAAGGAACACCTATTTATGGACAGGAGCAGATGGGAACAAAGAGTGTGTTGTGGAGTGAAGTGTTTATTTGAGGGTCCAAACTTCCCTCTTTAGGTGGTTATTACTACTTTACATTGGTGAACATCCTAAAAAGCTATGATTTTAAAAGCCAAGATGCATATTATTACAGCAATTCATTTGTTGAGGTGAGAGGAAATGAGAAGGAAGTTGCTGCACCACGAAATCTATGCCTGAGCACTGCTGAAACCAAACAAAAAGAATTCACGGTGGCTAGATAGGGCTATTTTCTACTGACTCTCTCTGGGGATGCAAACAGAATCCATTTGTTTGTTTGTTTCTCAGTTTCACTTGTGTAGGGTACCTGACCCCGCCCATTCACCTTGTAGTTTGTCTGTGCCCTTAGATCTCAAGTGAGTCTCCAGTAAGGGAACACGTAAGTGGTCTTGAGGTTTCATCAGGTCTTCTAACCCTGTGTCTTTTGATTGGAGCACTCAAAGCCTTTACTTTCATTCTGATATTTGAGAGCTGTGCTCTTACTGCACTTTGAAATTTTTTTTGTTCTCATTAATATACAATCATATGCAGAACATTATGTTTTGCAGTCTACCCACTTCACCAAGTCCCCCCAAAATCCCAGTTAAAGTCGCTGTCCGTCAGCATGTACTATGATGCTGTAGAATCACTACATGTCTTCTCTGTGTTGTACAGCCCTACGCATGACTCACCACCCTACACATTATACATGCTAATCCCAATGCCCCCATTCTTTTTCCCACCCTTATTACTCCCTTCCCACAAACCCTACCCAGTCCCTTTCTCTTTGGTAACTGTTAGTCCACTCTCGGGTTCTGTGTGTCTGCTGCTGTCTTTTCCTTCAGTTTTTCTTTGTTGTCATACTCCACACATGAGTGAATTCATTTGGTACATGTATTTCTCCGCCTGGCCTATTGACTGAGCATAATACCCTCTAGCTCCATCCACGTTATTACAAATGATAGGATTTGTTTTCTTCTTATGGCTGCTTACTGCACTTTTTAAACTGGATTTCATACTACTTTTTGTTTGTAGATTCGCTATGTGCTTTCACCATTGCTCTCCTGGTTATGAGCAGTAGCTCGTGTTAATCGATATGTACCTATATCTATCTTTCTGTCTGTCTATCTATTTATCAATCAATCAATCATCTTTTTGTCTGCCCATCTGTCCTTGTGTACAGAACAGTTAACCATATATCCTAAATCTCTTTCCTACACTACGCTTCCAAAAATCCTGCAAAGTATCTAGGCTGTAGAGAGAGCACTGGTTTCACCGAGACACTTTCAGGTCGAGTCGGCCACGTGTACCTACAATACCAGGAAATGGTTGTTCCTGGACTTGAACCCATGTCTCTATCCTCTGTCCTCTTTCATCTCCTTCTAACTTGCTGTCTGTATTTAGCCACATTCATTGACTAAGTGCTCCCTGAAGACCACAAGTATCATTCCTCTGGGCCTGTTGTTGGCAGAAAAGTAAACATGTTGCTTTGCTCACCACCATGTTTGAAGGACATCAGCGTGATCACCTCCGATAGGACGGAGGGACAAATGAAAAGGAACACCAATTTCTAGACAGGAGCAGTTGGGAGCTAAGAGTGCATTGTGGAGTGACGTGTTTATTTGAGTGTCCCAACTTCCCTCTTTAGGTGGTTATTAGATCTTCACATTCGTGAACATCATAAAACCCACTGATTTCAAAGGCCCAGGTGCTTATTATTACAGCAACTCAGTTGTTGAGGTGAGAGACAATGAGAAGTATGTTGCTGCACCACTAAATCTATGGCTGGGAACTGCTGAAACAAAACAAATTCACTGTGGCCAGATAGGGCTATTTTCTGCTGACTGTCTCTGGGGACTCAAACAGAATCCATTTGTTTGATTGGTTGTTTTTCAGTTTCACTCGTGTAGGGTACTTGTCCACACACCTTCGGCTTGTAGTTTGTCTGTGTCCTTGGATCTCAAGTGAGTCTCCTGTAAGTAAGCACGTATGTGTCTTGAGTTTTCATCCCTTCTTTTAACCCTGTGTCTTTTGTTTGCAGCACTCAGTGCCTGACCTTTTATTCTGATGAATCAGAGCTGTGCACTTATTGCACTTAAAGAATTTTTTTTATCATTAATCTACACTCACGTGAAGAACATTATGTTTACTAGGCTCCCCCCTTAACCAAGTCCCCCCGAAAAAACTCTTCACTCGCTGTCGATCAGCATAGTTGGATGCTGTAGACCCCTTCACCATGTCCCACTCCACAGACCCAGTTACATTCGCTGTCCATGAGTGAGTAGTAAGATGTTATATGATGTCTACTAGTCTTCTCTGTGTTGTACAGTACTCCCCATGCACACCCGACCCCACGCATTATACATGCTAATCCTAATGCCCACATTCTTTCTCCCCACACTTATCCCTACCTTCAGACCCACCATGCCCAGTCCTTTTCCCTTTGGTAACTTTTAGTCAACTCTCGATTTCTGTGAGTCTGCTGCTGTTTTTTTCCTACAGTTTTTCTTTATTGTTATACTCCACACATGAGTGAAATCACTTGGTACTTGTCTTTCTCCGCCTGACCTATTTCTCTGAACATACTACTGTCTAGCTCAATCCACGTCATTGCAAATGGTAGTATTTGTTTTCTTCTTAAGGCTGCTTACTGCACTTTTTAAACTGGATTTCTTTCTTCCTTTTTGTTTGTAGTTTAGCTATGTTATTCACCATTCAACTCCTGGTTATGAACAATAGCTTGGTGTCAATTGAGATGGACCTGTATCTATCTATCTAATGGTCTGTCTATCTATGTATTTATGTATCTATGTATCTATCTATCTACCTATCTTCCTATCATCTATCTATGATGTCTATCATCTCTCAATCTATTTACCTATCTATCTATCTTTCATCTGTCGTCTGTCTCGCTATCTATCTATGAATCAATCATCATTTGTCTGCCCATCTATCCTTATGTGCAGAACTGTTATCAACACAGCATAAGTCTCTTCAATACGTTATGCTTCCAGAAATATTGCAAGGTAACTAAGCCATAAGGAGAGCACTGTGTTCACCGATGCACTTTCAGGTAGAGTCAGCCACGTGTGCTTAAAAAACCAGTAAGTGGAGGTGAAAGGACTTGAATCCGTATCTCTGTCCCCAGTCCTCTTATACTTCCTGCTCGCTTGGTGACTTTATTTAGCCACTTACAGTGAGTAAGTGATCCCTGAAGACCACAAGTATCCTTCGTCTGGGCCTGTTGTCGACAGAAACGTGTACTTGGTTCTTTGCACACCACCATGTTAGAGGAACATCGGGGTGATCACTGCTTATAGGTGGAGGGCCAAATATAAAGGAACACCTATTTATGGACAGGAGCAGATGGGAACAAAGAGTGTGTTGTGGATTGAAGTGTTTATTTGGGGTTCCAAACTTCCCTCTTTAGGTGGTTATTACTACTTTACATGCGTGAACATCCTAAAAAGCTATGATTTTAAAAGCCAAGATGCATATTATTACAGCAATTCATTTGTCGAGGTGAGAGGAAATGAGAAGGAAGTTGCTGCACCACGAAATCTATGCCTGAGCACTGCTGAAACCAAACAAAAAGAATTCACGTGGCTAGATAGGGCTATTTTCTACTGACTCTCTCTGGGGACGCAAACAGAATCCATTTGTTTGTTTGTTTCTCAGTTTCACTTGTGTAGCGTACCTGACCCCGCCCATTCACCTTGTAGTTTGTCTGTGCCCTTAGATCTCAAGTGAGTCTCCAGTAAGGGAACACATAAGTGGTCTTGAGGTTTCATCAGGTCTTCTAACCCTGTGTCTTTTGATTGGAGCACTCAAAGTCTGTATTTTCATTCTGATATTTGAGAGCTGTGCTCTTACTGCACTTTGAAATTTTTTTTGTTCTCATTAATATACAATCATATGCAGAACATTATGTTTTGCAGTCAACCCACTTCACCAAGTCCCCCCAAAATCCCAGTTAAAGTCGCTGTACGTCAGCATGTACAATGATGCTGTGGAATCGCTACATGACTTCTCTGTGTTTTACAGCCCTACGCATGACTCCCCACCCTACACATTACACATGCTAATCCCAATGCCCCCATTCTTTTCCCACCCTTATTACTCCCTTCCCACAAACCCTACACAGTCAATTTCTCTTTGGTAACTGTTAGTCCACTCTCGGGTTCTGTGTGTCTGCTGCTGTCTTTTCCTTCAGTTTTTCTTTGTTATCATACTCCACACATGAGTGAATTCATTTGGTACATGTATTTCTCCGCCTGGCCTATTGACTGAGCATAATACCCTCTAGCTCCATCCACGTTATTACAAATGATAGGATTTGTTTTCTTCTTATAGCTGCTTACTGCACTTTTTAAACTGGATTTGATTCTTCTTTTTGTTTGTAGATGTGCTATGTGCTTTCACCATTGCTCTCCTGGTTATGAGCAGTAGCTCGTGTTAATCTATATGTACCTATATCTATCTATCTGTCTGTCTATCTATTTATCAATCAATCAATCATCTTTCTGTCTGCCCATCTGTCCTTGTGTACAGAACAGTTAACCATGTATCCTAAATCTCTTTCCTACACTACGCTTCCAAAAATCCTGCAAAGTATCTAGGCTGTAGAGAGAGCACTGGTTTCACCGAGACACTTTCAGGTCGAGTCGGCCACGTGTACCTACAATACCAGGAAATGGTTGTTCCTGGACTTGAACCCATGTCTCTATCCTCTGTCCTCTTTCATCTCCTTCTAACTTGCTGTCTGTATTTAGCCACATTCATTGACTAAGTGCTCCCTGAAGACCACAAGTATCATTCCTCTGGGCCTGTTGTCGGCAGAAAAGTAAACATGTTGCTTTGCTCACCACCATGTTTGAAGGACATCAGCGTGATCACCTCCGATAGGACGGAGGGACAAATGAAAAGGAACACCAATTTCTAGACAGGAGCAGTTGGGAGCTAAGAGTGCATTGTGGAGTGACGTGTTTATTTGAGTGTCCCAACTTCCCTCTTTAGGTGGTTATTAGATCTTCACATTCGTGAACATCATAAAACCCACTGATTTCAAAGGCCCAGGTGCTTATTATTACAGCAACTCAGTTGTTGAGGTGAGAGACAATGAGAAGTATGTTGCTGCACCACTAAATCTATGGCTGGGAACTGCTGAAACAAAACAAAAAGAATTCACTGTGGCCAGATAGGGCTATTTTCTGCTGACTGTCTCTGGGGACTCAAACAGAATCCATTTGTTTGATTGGTTGTTTTTCAGTTTCACTCGTGTAGGGTACTTGTCCACACACCTTCGGCTTGTAGTTTTTCTGTGTCCTTGGATCTCAAGTGAGTCTCATGTAGGTAAGCACGTATGTGTCTTGAGTTTTCATCCCTTCTTTTAACCCTGTGTCTTTTGTTTGCAGCACTCAGTGCCTGACCTTTTATTCTGATGAATCAGAGCTGTGAACTTATTGCACTTAAAGAATTTTTTTTATCATTAATCTACACTCACGTGAAGAACATTATGTTTACAAGGCTCCCCCCTTAACCAAGTCCCCCAGAAAACCTCTTCACTCGCTGTCGATCAGCGTAGTTGGATGCTGTAGACCCCTTCATCATGTCACCCTCCACAGACCCAGTTACATTCGCTGTCCATCAGTGAGTAGTAAGATGCTATATGATGTCTACTAGTCTTCTCTGTGTTGTACAGTACTCCCCATGCACACCCGACCCCACGCATTATACATGCTAATCCTAATGCCCACATTCTTTCTCCCCACACTTATCCCTACCTTCAGACCCACCATGCCCAGTCCTTTTCCCTTTGGTAACTTTTAGTCAACTCTCGATTTCTGTGAGTCTGCTGCTGTTTTTTTCCTACAGTTTTTCTTTATTGTTATACTCCACACATGAGTGAAATCACTTGGTACTTGTCTTTCTCCGCCTGACCTATTTCTCTGAACATACTACTGTCTAGCTCAATCCACGTCATTGCAAATGGTAGTATTTGTTTTCTTCTTAAGGCTGCTTACTGCACTTTTTAAACTGGATTTCTTTCTTCCTTTTTGTTTGTAGTTTAGCTATGTTATTCACCATTCAACTCCTGGTTATGAACAATAGCTTTGTGTCAATTGAGATGGACCTGTATCTATCTATCTAATGGTCTGTCTATCTATGTATTTATGTATCTATGTATCTATCTATCTACCTATCTTCCTATCATCTATCTATGATGTCTATCATCTCTCAATCTATTAACCTATCTATCTATCTTTCATCTGTCATCTGTCTCGCTATCTATCTATGAATCAATCATCATTTGTCTGCCCATCTATCCTTATGTGCAGAACTGTTATCAACACAGCGTAAGTCTCTTCACTACGTTATGCTTCCAGAAATATTGCAAGGTAACTAAGCCATAAGGAGAGCACGGTGTTCACCGATGCACTTTCAGGTAGAGTCAGCCACGTGTGCTTAAAAAACCAGTAAGTGGAGGTGAAAGGACTTGAATCCGTATCTCTGTCCCCAGTCCTCTTATACTTCCTGCTCGCTTGGTGACTTTATTTAGCCACTTACAGTGAGTAACTGATCCCTGAAGACCACAAGTATCCTTCGTCTGGGCCTGTTGTCGACAGAAACGTGTACTTGGTTCTTTGCACACCACCATGTTAGAGGAACATCGGGGTGATCACTGCTTATAGGTGGAGGGCCAAATATAAAGGAACACCTATTTATGGACAGGAGCAGATGGGAACAAAGAGTGTGTTGTGGAGTGAAGTGTTTATTTGAGGGTCCAAACTTCCCTCTTTAGGTGGTTATTACTACTTTACATTCGTAAACATCCTAAAAAGCTGTGATTTTAAAAGCCAAGATGCATATTATTACAGCAATTCATTTGTTGAGGTGAGAGGAAATGAGAAGGAAGTTGCTGCACCACGAAATCTATGCCTGAGCACTGCTGAAACCAAACAAAAAGAATTCACGGTGGCTAGATAGGGCTATTTTCTACTGACTCTCTCTGGGGACGCAAACAGAATCCATTTGTTTGTTTGTTTCTCAGTTTCACTTGTGTAGGGTACCTGACCCCGCCCATTCACCTTGTAGTTTGTCTGTGCCCTTAGATCTCAAGTGAGTCTCCAGTAAGGGAACACGTAAGTGGTCTTGAGGTTTCATCAGGTCTTCAAACCCTGTGTCTTTTGATTGCAGCACTCAAAGCCTGTACTTTCATTCTGATATTTGAGAGCTGTGCTCTTACTGCACTTTGAAACTTTTTTTGTTCTCATTAATATACAATCATATGCAGAACATTATGTTTTGCAGTCAACCCACTTCACCAAGTCCCCCCAAAATCCCAGTTAAAGTCGCTGTCAGTCAGCATGTACTATGATGCTGTAGAATCGCTAAATGACTTCTCTGTGTTGTACAGCCCTACGCATGACTCCCCACCCTACACATTACACATGCTAATCCCAATGCCCCCATTCTTTTCCCACCCTTATTACTCCCTTCCCACAAACCCTACCCAGTCAATTTTTCTCTGGTAACTGTTAGTCCACTCTCGGGTTCTGTGTGTCTGCTGCTGTCTTTTCCTTCAGTTTTTCTTTGTTATCATACTCCACACATGAGTGAATTCATTTGGTACATGTATTTCTCCGCCTGGCCTATTGACTGAGCATAATACCCTCTAGCTCCATCCACGTTATTACAAATGATAGGATTTGTTTTCTTCTTATGGCTGCTTACTGCACTTTTTAAACTGGATTTCATTCTTCTTTGTGTTTGTAGATTCGCTATGTGCTTTCACCATTGCTCTCCTGGTTATGAGCAGTAGCTCGTGTTAATCGATATGTACCTATATCTATCTATCTGTCTGTCTATCTATTTATCAATCAATCAATCATTTTTTGTCTGCCCATCTGTCCTTGTGTACAGAACAGTTAACCATGTATCCTAAATCTCTTTCCTACACTACGCTTCCAAAAATCCTGCAAAGTATCTAGGCTGTAGAGAGAGCACTGGTTTCACCGAGACACTTTCAGGTCGAGTCGGCCACGTGTACCTACAATACCAGGAAATGGTTGTTCCTGGACTTGAACCCATGTCTCTATCCTCTGTCCTCTTTCATCTCCTTCTAACTTGCTGTCTGTATTTAGCCACATTCATTGACTAAGTGCTCCCTGAAGACCACAAGTATCATTCCTCTGGGCCTGTTGTCGGCAGAAAAGTAAACATGTTGCTTTGCTCACCACCATGTTTGAAGGACATCAGCGTGATCACCTCCGATAGGACGGAGGGACAAATGAAAAGGAACACCAATTTCTAGACAGGAGCAGTTGGGAGCTAAGAGTGCATTGTGGAGTGACGTGTTTATTTGAGTGTCCCAACTTCCCTCTTTAGGTGGTTATTAGATCTTCACATTCGTGAACATCATAAAACCCACTGATTTCAAAGGCCCAGGTGCTTATTATTACAGCAACTCAGTTGTTGAGGTGAGAGACAATGAGAAGTATGTTGCTGCACCACTAAATCTATGGCTGGGAACTGCTGAAACAAAACAAAAAGAATTCACTGTGGCCAGATAGGGCTATTTTCTGCTGACTGTCTCTGGGGACTCAAACAGAATCCATTTGTTTGATTGGTTGTTTTTCAGTTTCACTCGTGTAGGGTACTTGTCCACACACCTTCGGCTTGTAGTTTGTCTGTGTCCTTGGATCTCAAGTGAGTCTCCTGTAAGTAAGCACATATGTGTCTTGAGTTTTCATCCCTTCTTTTAACCCTGTGTCTTTTGTTTGCAGCACTCAGTGCCTGACCTTTTATTCTGATGAATCACAGCTGTGCACTTATTGCACTTAAAGAATTTTTTTATCATTAATCTACACTCACGTGAAGAACATTATGTTTACTAGGCTCACCCCTTAAACAAGTCCCCCCGAAAAACCTCTTCAATCGCTGTCGACCAGCGTAGTTGGATGCTGTAGACCCCTTCACCATGTCCCCCTCCACAGACCCAGTTACATTCGCTGTCCATCAGTGAGTAGTAAGATGCTATATGATGTCTCCTAGTCTTCTCTGTGTTGTACAGTACTCCCCATGCACACCCGACCCCACGCATTATACATGCTAATCCTAATGCCCACATTCTTTCTCCCCACACTTATCCCTACCTTCAGACCCACCATGCCCAGTCCTTTTCCCTTTGGTAACTTTTAGTCAACTCTCGATTTCTGTGAGTCTGCTGCTGTTTTTTTCCTACAGTTTTTCTTTATTGTTATACTCCACACATGAGTGAAATCACTTGGTACTTGTCTTTCTCCGCCTGACCTATTTCTCTGAACATACTACTGTCTAGCTCAATCCACGTCATTGCAAATGGTAGTATTTGTTTTCTTCTTAAGGCTGCTTACTGCACTTTTTAAACTGGATTTCTTTCTTCCTTTTTGTTTGTAGTTTAGCTATGTTATTCACCATTAAACTCCTGGTTATGAACAATAGCTTTGTGTCAATTGAGATGGACCTGTATCTATCTATCTAATGGTCTTTCTATGTATTTATGTATCTATGTATCTATCTATCTACCTATCTTCCTATCATCTATCTATGATGTCTATCATCTCTCAATCCATTTACCTATCTATCTATCTTTCATCTGTCGTCTGTCTCGCTATCTATCTATGAATCAATCATCATTTGTCTGCCCATCTATCCTTATGTGCAGAACTGTTATCAACACAGCGTAAGTCTCTTCACTACGTTATGCTTCCAGAAATATTGCAAGGTAACTAAGCCATAAGGAGAGCACTGTGTTCACCGATGCACTTTCAGGTAGAGTCAGCCACGTGTGCTTAAAAATCCAGTAAGTGGAGGTGAAAGGACTTGAATCCGTATCTCTGTCCCCAGTCGTCTTATACTTCCTGCTCGCTTGGTGACTTTATTTAGCCACTTACAGTGAGTAAGTGATCCCTGAAGACCACAAGTATCCTTCGTCTGGGCCTGTTGTTGACAGAAACGTGTACTTGGTTCTTTGCACACCACCATGTTAGAGGAACATCGGGGTGATCACTGCTTATAGGTGGAGGGCCAAATATAAAGGAACACCTATTTATGGACAGGAGCAGATGGGAACAAAGAGTGTGTTGTGGAGTGAAGTGTTTATTTGAGGGTCCAAACTTCCCTCTTTTTGTGGTTATTACTACTTTACATTCGTGAACATCCTAAAAAGCTATGATTTTAAAAGCCAAGATGCATATTATTACAGTAATTCATTTGTTGAGGTGAGAGGAAATGAGAAGGAAGTTGCTGCACCACGAAATCTATGCCTGAGCACTGCTGAAACCAAACAAAAAGAATTCACGGTGGCTAGATAGGGCTATTTTCTACTGACTCTCTGGGGACGCAAACAGAATCCATTTGTTTGTTTGTTTCTCAGTTTCACTTGTGTAGGGTACCTGACACCGCCCATTCACCTTGTAGTTTGTCTGTGCCCTTAGATCTCAAGTGAGTCTCCAGTAAGGGAACACGTAAGTGGTCTTGAGGTTTCATCAGGTCTTCTAACCCTGTGTCTTTTGATTGGAGCACTCAAAGCCTGTACTTTCATTCTGATATTTGAGAGCTGTGCTCTTACTGCACTTTGAAATTTTTTTTGTTCTCATTAATATACAATCATATGCAGAACACTAGGTTTTGCAGTCTACCCACTTCACCAAGTCCCCCCAAAATCCCAGTTAAAGTCGCTGTCCGTCAGCATGTACTATGATGCTGTAGAATCGCTACATGACTTCTCTGTGTTGTACAGCCCTACGCATGACTCCCCACCCTACACATTACACATGCTAATCCCAATGCCCCCATTCTTTTCCCACCCTTATTACTCCCTTCCCACAAACCCTACCCAGTCAATTTCTCTTTCGTAACTATTAGTTCACTCTCGGGTTCTGTGTGTCTGCTGCTGTCTTTTCCTTCAGTTTTTCATTGTTATCATACTCCACACATGAGTGAATTCATTTGGTACATGTATTTCTCCGCCTGGCCTATTGACTGAGCATAATACCCTCTAGCTCCATCCATGTTATTACAAATGATAGGATTTGTTTTCTTCTTATGGCTGCTTACTGCACTTTTTAAACTGGATTTCATTCTTCTTTGTGTTTGTAGATTCGCTATGTGCTTTCACCATTGCTCTCCTGGTTATGAGCAGTAGCTCGTGTTAATCTATATGTACCTATATCTATCTATCTGTCTGTCTATCTATTTATCAATCAATCAATCATCTTTCTGTCTGCCCATCTGTCCTTGTGTACAGAACAGTTAACCATGTATCCTAAATCTCTTTCCTACACTACGCTTCCAAAAATCCTGCAAAGTATCTAGGCTGTAGAGAGAGCACTGGTTTCACCGAGACACTTTCAGGTCGAGTCGGCCACGTGTACCTACAATACCAGGAAATGGTTGTTCCTGGACTTGAACCCATGTCTCTATCCTCTGTCCTCTTTCATCTCCTTCTAACTTGCTGTCTGTATTTAGCCACATTCATTGACTAAGTGCTCCCTGAAGACCACAAGTATCATTCCTCTGGGCCTGTTGTCGGCAGAAAAGTAAACATGTTGCTTTGCTCACCACCATGTTTGAAGGACATCAGCGTGATCACCTCCGATAGGACGGAGGGACAAATGAAAAGGAACACCAATTTCTAGACAGGAGCAGTTGGGAGCTAAGAGTGCATTGTGGAGTGACGTGTTTATTTGAGTGTCCCAACTTCCCTCTTTAGGTGGTTATTAGATCTTCACATTCGTGAACATCATAAAACCCACTGATTTCAAAGGCCCAGGTGCTTATTATTACAGCAACTCAGTTGTTGAGGTGAGAGACAATGAGAAGTATGTTGCTGCACCACTAAATCTATGGCTGGGAACTGCTGAAACAAAACAAAAAGAATTCACTGTGGCCAGATAGGGCTATTTTCTGCTGACTGTCTCTGGGGACTCAAACAGAATCCATTTGTTTGATTGGTTGTTTTTCAGTTTCACTCGTGTAGGGTACTTGTCCACACACCTTCGGCTTGTAGTTTTTCTGTGTCCTTGGATCTCAAGTGAGTCTCATGTAGGTAAGCACGTATGTGTCTTGAGTTTTCATCCCTTCTTTTAACCCTGTGTCTTTTGTTTGCAGCACTCAGTGCCTGACCTTTTATTCTGATGAATCAGAGCTGTGAACTTATTGCACTTAAAGAATTTTTTTTATCATTAATCTACACTCACGTGAAGAACATTATGTTTACAAGGCTCCCCCCTTAACCAAGTCCCCCAGAAAACCTCTTCACTCGCTGTCGATCAGCGTAGTTGGATGCTGTAGACCCCTTCATCATGTCACCCTCCACAGACCCAGTTACATTCGCTGTCCATCAGTGAGTAGTAAGATGCTATATGATGTCTACTAGTCTTCTCTGTGTTGTACAGTACTCCCCATGCACACCCGACCCCACGCATTATACATGCTAATCCTAATGCCCACATTCTTTCTCCCCACACTTATCCCTACCTTCAGACCCACCATGCCCAGTCCTTTTCCCTTTGGTAACTTTTAGTCAACTCTCGATTTCTGTGAGTCTGCTGCTGTTTTTTTCCTACAGTTTTTCTTTATTGTTATACTCCACACATGAGTGAAATCACTTGGTACTTGTCTTTCTCCGCCTGACCTATTTCTCTGAACATACTACTGTCTAGCTCAATCCACGTCATTGCAAATGGTAGTATTTGTTTTCTTCTTAAGGCTGCTTACTGCACTTTTTAAACTGGATTTCTTTCTTCCTTTTTGTTTGTAGTTTAGCTATGTTATTCACCATTCAACTCCTGGTTATGAACAATAGCTTTGTGTCAATTGAGATGGACCTGTATCTATCTATCTAATGGTCTGTCTATCTATGTATTTATGTATCTATGTATCTATCTATCTACCTATCTTCCTATCATCTATCTATGATGTCTATCATCTCTCAATCTATTAACCTATCTATCTATCTTTCATCTGTCATCTGTCTCGCTATCTATCTATGAATCAATCATCATTTGTCTGCCCATCTATCCTTATGTGCAGAACTGTTATCAACACAGCGTAAGTCTCTTCACTACGTTATGCTTCCAGAAATATTGCAAGGTAACTAAGCCATAAGGAGAGCACGGTGTTCACCGATGCACTTTCAGGTAGAGTCAGCCACGTGTGCTTAAAAAACCAGTAAGTGGAGGTGAAAGGACTTGAATCCGTATCTCTGTCCCCAGTCCTCTTATACTTCCTGCTCGCTTGGTGACTTTATTTAGCCACTTACAGTGAGTAACTGATCCCTGAAGACCACAAGTATCCTTCGTCTGGGCCTGTTGTCGACAGAAACGTGTACTTGGTTCTTTGCACACCACCATGTTAGAGGAACATCGGGGTGATCACTGCTTATAGGTGGAGGGCCAAATATAAAGGAACACCTATTTATGGACAGGAGCAGATGGGAACAAAGAGTGTGTTGTGGAGTGAAGTGTTTATTTGAGGGTCCAAACTTCCCTCTTTAGGTGGTTATTACTACTTTACATTCGTAAACATCCTAAAAAGCTGTGATTTTAAAAGCCAAGATGCATATTATTACAGCAATTCATTTGTTGAGGTGAGAGGAAATGAGAAGGAAGTTGCTGCACCACGAAATCTATGCCTGAGCACTGCTGAAACCAAACAAAAAGAATTCACGGTGGCTAGATAGGGCTATTTTCTACTGACTCTCTCTGGGGACGCAAACAGAATCCATTTGTTTGTTTGTTTCTCAGTTTCACTTGTGTAGGGTACCTGACCCCGCCCATTCACCTTGTAGTTTGTCTGTGCCCTTAGATCTCAAGTGAGTCTCCAGTAAGGGAACACGTAAGTGGTCTTGAGGTTTCATCAGGTCTTCAAACCCTGTGTCTTTTGATTGCAGCACTCAAAGCCTGTACTTTCATTCTGATATTTGAGAGCTGTGCTCTTACTGCACTTTGAAACTTTTTTTGTTCTCATTAATATACAATCATATGCAGAACATTATGTTTTGCAGTCAACCCACTTCACCAAGTCCCCCCAAAATCCCAGTTAAAGTCGCTGTCAGTCAGCATGTACTATGATGCTGTAGAATCGCTAAATGACTTCTCTGTGTTGTACAGCCCTACGCATGACTCCCCACCCTACACATTACACATGCTAATCCCAATGCCCCCATTCTTTTCCCACCCTTATTACTCCCTTCCCACAAACCCTACCCAGTCAATTTTTCTCTGGTAACTGTTAGTCCACTCTCGGGTTCTGTGTGTCTGCTGCTGTCTTTTCCTTCAGTTTTTCTTTGTTATCATACTCCACACATGAGTGAATTCATTTGGTACATGTATTTCTCCGCCTGGCCTATTGACTGAGCATAATACCCTCTAGCTCCATCCACGTTATTACAAATGATAGGATTTGTTTTCTTCTTATGGCTGCTTACTGCACTTTTTAAACTGGATTTCATTCTTCTTTGTGTTTGTAGATTCGCTATGTGCTTTCACCATTGCTCTCCTGGTTATGAGCAGTAGCTCGTGTTAATCGATATGTACCTATATCTATCTATCTGTCTGTCTATCTATTTATCAATCAATCAATCATTTTTTGTCTGCCCATCTGTCCTTGTGTACAGAACAGTTAACCATGTATCCTAAATCTCTTTCCTACACTACGCTTCCAAAAATCCTGCAAAGTATCTAGGCTGTAGAGAGAGCACTGGTTTCACCGAGACACTTTCAGGTCGAGTCGGCCACGTGTACCTACAATACCAGGAAATGGTTGTTCCTGGACTTGAACCCATGTCTCTATCCTCTGTCCTCTTTCATCTCCTTCTAACTTGCTGTCTGTATTTAGCCACATTCATTGACTAAGTGCTCCCTGAAGACCACAAGTATCATTCCTCTGGGCCTGTTGTCGGCAGAAAAGTAAACATGTTGCTTTGCTCACCACCATGTTTGAAGGACATCAGCGTGATCACCTCCGATAGGACGGAGGGACAAATGAAAAGGAACACCAATTTCTAGACAGGAGCAGTTGGGAGCTAAGAGTGCATTGTGGAGTGACGTGTTTATTTGAGTGTCCCAACTTCCCTCTTTAGGTGGTTATTAGATCTTCACATTCGTGAACATCATAAAACCCACTGATTTCAAAGGCCCAGGTGCTTATTATTACAGCAACTCAGTTGTTGAGGTGAGAGACAATGAGAAGTATGTTGCTGCACCACTAAATCTATGGCTGGGAACTGCTGAAACAAAACAAAAAGAATTCACTGTGGCCAGATAGGGCTATTTTCTGCTGACTGTCTCTGGGGACTCAAACAGAATCCATTTGTTTGATTGGTTGTTTTTCAGTTTCACTCGTGTAGGGTACTTGTCCACACACCTTCGGCTTGTAGTTTGTCTGTGTCCTTGGATCTCAAGTGAGTCTCCTGTAAGTAAGCACATATGTGTCTTGAGTTTTCATCCCTTCTTTTAACCCTGTGTCTTTTGTTTGCAGCACTCAGTGCCTGACCTTTTATTCTGATGAATCACAGCTGTGCACTTATTGCACTTAAAGAATTTTTTTATCATTAATCTACACTCACGTGAAGAACATTATGTTTACTAGGCTCACCCCTTAAACAAGTCCCCCCGAAAAACCTCTTCAATCGCTGTCGACCAGCGTAGTTGGATGCTGTAGACCCCTTCACCATGTCCCCCTCCACAGACCCAGTTACATTCGCTGTCCATCAGTGAGTAGTAAGATGCTATATGATGTCTCCTAGTCTTCTCTGTGTTGTACAGTACTCCCCATGCACACCCGACCCCACGCATTATACATGCTAATCCTAATGCCCACATTCTTTCTCCCCACACTTATCCCTACCTTCAGACCCACCATGCCCAGTCCTTTTCCCTTTGGTAACTTTTAGTCAACTCTCGATTTCTGTGAGTCTGCTGCTGTTTTTTTCCTACAGTTTTTCTTTATTGTTATACTCCACACATGAGTGAAATCACTTGGTACTTGTCTTTCTCCGCCTGACCTATTTCTCTGAACATACTACTGTCTAGCTCAATCCACGTCATTGCAAATGGTAGTATTTGTTTTCTTCTTAAGGCTGCTTACTGCACTTTTTAAACTGGATTTCTTTCTTCCTTTTTGTTTGTAGTTTAGCTATGTTATTCACCATTAAACTCCTGGTTATGAACAATAGCTTTGTGTCAATTGAGATGGACCTGTATCTATCTATCTAATGGTCTTTCTATGTATTTATGTATCTATGTATCTATCTATCTACCTATCTTCCTATCATCTATCTATGATGTCTATCATCTCTCAATCCATTTACCTATCTATCTATCTTTCATCTGTCGTCTGTCTCGCTATCTATCTATGAATCAATCATCATTTGTCTGCCCATCTATCCTTATGTGCAGAACTGTTATCAACACAGCGTAAGTCTCTTCACTACGTTATGCTTCCAGAAATATTGCAAGGTAACTAAGCCATAAGGAGAGCACTGTGTTCACCGATGCACTTTCAGGTAGAGTCAGCCACGTGTGCTTAAAAATCCAGTAAGTGGAGGTGAAAGGACTTGAATCCGTATCTCTGTCCCCAGTCGTCTTATACTTCCTGCTCGCTTGGTGACTTTATTTAGCCACTTACAGTGAGTAAGTGATCCCTGAAGACCACAAGTATCCTTCGTCTGGGCCTGTTGTTGACAGAAACGTGTACTTGGTTCTTTGCACACCACCATGTTAGAGGAACATCGGGGTGATCACTGCTTATAGGTGGAGGGCCAAATATAAAGGAACACCTATTTATGGACAGGAGCAGATGGGAACAAAGAGTGTGTTGTGGAGTGAAGTGTTTATTTGAGGGTCCAAACTTCCCTCTTTTTGTGGTTATTACTACTTTACATTCGTGAACATCCTAAAAAGCTATGATTTTAAAAGCCAAGATGCATATTATTACAGCAATTCATTTGTTGAGGTGAGAGGAAATGAGAAGGAAGTTGCTGCACCACGAAATCTATGCCTGAGCACTGCTGAAACCAAACAAAAAGAATTCACGGTGGCTAGATAGGGCTATTTTCTACTGACTCTCTGGGGACGCAAACAGAATCCATTTGTTTGTTTGTTTCTCAGTTTCACTTGTGTAGGGTACCTGACACCGCCCATTCACCTTGTAGTTTGTCTGTGCCCTTAGATCTCAAGTGAGTCTCCAGTAAGGGAACACGTAAGTGGTCTTGAGGTTTCATCAGGTCTTCTAACCCTGTGTCTTTTGATTGGAGCACTCAAAGCCTGTACTTTCATTCTGATATTTGAGAGCTGTGCTCTTACTGCACTTTGAAATTTTTTTTGTTCTCATTAATATACAATCATATGCAGAACACTAGGTTTTGCAGTCTACCCACTTCACCAAGTCCCCCCAAAATCCCAGTTAAAGTCGCTGTCCGTCAGCATGTACTATGATGCTGTAGAATCGCTACATGACTTCTCTGTGTTGTACAGCCCTACGCATGACTCCCCACCCTACACATTACACATGCTAATCCCAATGCCCCCATTCTTTTCCCACCCTTATTACTCCCTTCCCACAAACCCTACCCAGTCAATTTCTCTTTCGTAACTATTAGTTCACTCTCGGGTTCTGTGTGTCTGCTGCTGTCTTTTCCTTCAGTTTTTCATTGTTATCATACTCCACACATGAGTGAATTCATTTGGTACATGTATTTCTCCGCCTGGCCTATTGACTGAGCATAATACCCTCTAGCTCCATCCATGTTATTACAAATGATAGGATTTGTTTTCTTCTTATGGCTGCTTACTGCACTTTTTAAACTGGATTTCATTCTTCTTTGTGTTTGTAGATTCGCTATGTGCTTTCACCATTGCTCTCCTGGTTATGAGCAGTAGCTCGTGTTAATCGATATGTACCTATATCTATCTATCTGTCTGTCTATCTATTTATCAATCAATCAATCATCTTTTTGTCTGCCCATCTGTCCTTGTGTACAGAACAGTTAACCATATATCCTAAATCTCTTTCCTACACTACGCTTCCAAAAATCCTGCAAAGTATCTAGGCTGTAGAGAGAGCACTGGTTTCACCGAGACACTTTCAGGTCGAGTCGGCCACGTGTACCTACAATACCAGGAAATGGTTGTTCCTGGACTTGAACCCATGTCTCTATCCTGTGTCCTCTTTCATCTCCTTCTAACTTGCTGTCTGTATTTAGCCACATTCATTGACTAAGTGCTCCCTGAAGACCACAAGTATCATTCCTCTGGGCCTGTTGTCGGCAGAAAAGTAAACATGTTGCTTTGCTCACCACCATGTTTGAAGGACATCAGCATGAACACGTCTGATAGGATGGAGGGACAAATGAAAAGGAGCACCAATTTCTAGACAGGAGCAGTTGGGAGCTAAGAGTGCATTGTGGAGTGACGTGTTTATTTGAGTGTCCCAACTTCCCTCTTTAGGTGGTTATTAGATCTTCACATTCGTGAACATCATAAAACTCACTGATTTCAAAGGCCCAGATGCTTATTATTACAGCAACTCAGTTGTTGAGGTGAGAGACAATGAGAAGTATGTTGCTGCACCACTAAATCTATGGCTGGGAACTGCTGAAACAAAACAAAAAGAATTCACTGTGTCCAGATAGGACTATTTTCTGCTGACTGTCTCTGGGGACTCAAACAGAATCCATTTGTTTGATTGGTTGTTTTTCAGTTTCACTCGTGTAGGGTACTTGTCCACACACCTTCGGCTTGTAGTTTGTCTGTGTCCTTGGATCTCAAGTGAGTCTCCTGTAAGTAAGCACGTATGTGTCTTGAGTTTTCATCCCTTCTTTTAACCCTGTGTCTTTTGTTTGCAGCACTCAGTGCCTGACCTTTTATTCTGATGATTCAGAACTGTGCACTTAGTGCACTTAAAGAATTTTTTTTATCATTAATCTACAATCATTTGAAGAACATTATGTTTACTATGCTCTCCCCTTCACCATGTCCCCCCGAAAAACCTCTTCAGTCGCTGTCGATCAGCATAGTTGGATGCTGTAGACCCCTTCACCATGTCTCCCTAAACAGGCCCTGTTACATTCGCTGTCCATCAGTGAGGAGTAAGATGCTATATGATCTCTGCTAGTCTTCACTGTTTGTACAGTACTCCCCATGCACACCCGGCCCCACGATTTATACATGCTAATCCTAATGCCCACATTCTTTCTCCCCACACTTATCCCTCCCTTCAGAACCACCATGCCCAGTCCTTTTCCCTTTGGTAACTTTTAGTCAACTCTCGGGTTCTGTGAGTCTGCTGCTGTTTTTTTCCTTCAGTTTTTCTTTGTTGTTATACTCCACACAGGAGTGAAATCACATTGTATTTGTCTTTCTCCACCTGGCCTATTTCTCTGAACATACTACTGTCTGGGTCTATCCACGTCATTTCAAATGGTAGTATTTGTTTTCTTCTTAAGGCTGCTTACTGCACTTTTTAAACTGGATTTCATTCTTCCTTTTTGTTTGTAGTTTTGCTATGTTATTCACCATTCAACACCTGTTTGTTGACAATAGCTTTGTGTCAATCGATATGTATCTCTATCTATCTATCTAACGGTCTGTCTATCTATGTATTTATGTATCTATGTATCTATCTATCTACCTATCTTCCTATCATCTATCTATGATGTCTATCATCTATCAATCTATTTACCTATCTATCTTTCATCTGTCATCTGTCTACCTGTCTATGAATCAATAATCTTTTTATCTGCACATCTATCCTTATGAACAGAACTCTTAACAACACAACCTAAGTCTCTTCACTACATTATGCTTCCAGAAATCTTGCAAGGTAACTAAGCCATAAGGAGAGCACTGTGTTCACCGATACACTTTCAGGTACAGTCAGCCGCGTGTGCTTACAAAACCAGTAAATGGAGGGGAAAGGACATGAACCCGTATCTCTGTCCTCTGTCCTCTTATACTTTCTGCTCGCTTGGTGACTTTATATAGCCACATTCAGTGAGAAAGTGATCCCTGAAGACCACAAGTATCCTTCGTCTGGGCCTGTTGTCGTCCGAAATGTTTACTTGGTTCTTTGCACACCACCATGTTTGAGGGACATCGGCCTGATCACTGCTGATAGGTGGAGGGACAAATATAAATGAACACCTATTTCTGGACAGGAGCAGATGGGAACAAAGAGTGTGTTGTGGAGTGAAGTGTTTATTTGAGGGTCCAAACTTCCCTCTTTAGTTGGTTATTACATCTTCACATTCGTGAACATCATAAAGCCCACTGATTTCAAAGGCCCAGATGCTTAGTATTAGAGCAACTCAGTTGTTGAGGTGAGAGAAAATGAGAAGTACGTTGCTGCACCACTAAAAGTATGCCTGGGACGTGCTGAAACCAAACAAAAAGAATTCAAGGTGGCTAGATAGGGCTA
Organism: Manis pentadactyla; assembly: GCF_030020395.1. Classification (NCBI taxonomy): domain Eukaryota; kingdom Metazoa; phylum Chordata; class Mammalia; order Pholidota; family Manidae; genus Manis; species Manis pentadactyla. The sequence continues at coordinate 1,365,653 of NW_026644596.1, forward strand.
TTTTCTACTGACTGTCTCTGGGGACGCAAACAGAAGCTATTTGTTTGTTTGTTTCTCAGTTTCACTTGTGTAAGGTACCTGCTCCACACCTTCGGCTTGTAGTTTGTCTGTGTCCTTGGATCTCAAGTGAGTCTCCTGTAAGTAAACACATAGGTGTCTTGAGTTTTCATCCCTTCTTTTAACACTATGTCTTTTGCTTGCAGCACTCAGAGCCTGACCTTTTATTCTGAGTATTCAGAGCTGTGCCCTTATTGCACTTAAAAAATTTTTTTTGTTATCATTGTTCTACAATCACGTGAAGAACATTATGTTCACTATGTTCCCCCCTTCGACAAGTCCCCCCAAAAACCTCTTACTGTTGCTGTCCATCAGCGTAGTTGGATGCTGTAGACCCCTTCAACATGTACCCCCTCCAGACACCGTTACAGTCGCTGTCAATCAGCGAGTAGTAAGATGCCATATATTCTCTACTAGTCTTCTCTGTGTTGTACAGCAATCCCCATGCCCCCTCCGACCTCACGCAATATACATGCTTATCCTAATGCCCCCATTCTTTCTCCCCAAACTTATCCCTCCCTTCAGACACACCCTGCCCGGTCGTTTCCCCTTTGGTAACTTTTAGTCAACTCTCAGATTCTGTGAGTCTGCTGCTGTTTTTTTCCTTCAGTTTTTCTTTGTTGTTATACTCCACACATGAGTGAAATCACTTGGGACTTGTCTTTCTCCGCCTGGCCTATTTCTCTGAACATACTACCATCTATCTCCATCCACGTCATTGCAAATGGTAGTATTTGTTTTCTTCTTAAGGCTGTTTACTGAACTTTTTAAACTGGATTTCATTCTTCCTTTTTGTTTTTACTTTAGCTATGTGCTTTCACCAGTCATCTCCTGGATATGAGCAATAGCTTTGTGTCATTTGATAAGTATCTGTATCTATCTTCCTAACGGTCTGTCTATCTCTGTATCTGTGTTTCTATCTATCTATCTATCTATCTATCTATCTATCTATCTATCTATCTATCTATCTATCTATCTTTTATCATCTATCTATGATGTCTATCATCTAACAATCTATGTACCTATCTATCTATCTTTCATCTGTCATCTGTCTACATATCTATCTATGAGTCAATCATCTTTTAGTCTGCCCATCTATCCTTATGTACAGAACAGCTAACAACATAGCCTATGTCTCTTCCCTACATTATGCTTCCAGAAATCTTGCAAGGTAACTAAGCCATAAGGAGAGCACTGTGTTCACCGATACACTTTCAGGTAGAGTCAGCTGGGTGTGCTTACAAAACCAGTAAATGGAGCTAAAAGGTCTTGAACCCATATCTCTGTCCTTGTCCACTTATACATCCTGCTCGCTTGGTGACTTTATTTAGCCACATTCAGTGAGTAAGTGATCCCTGAAGACCACAAGTATCCTTCGTCTGGGCCAGTTGTCGACAGAAAAGTATGCTTGGTTCTTTGCACACCACCATGTTTGAGGGACATCGGCGTGATCACTGCTGATAGGTGGAGGGACAAATAAAAAAGAACACCCATTTCTGAACAGTAGCTGTTGGGAACAAAGAGTGTGTTGTGGAGTGAAGTGTTTATTTGAGGGTCCAAACTTCCCTCTTTAGGTGGTTATTACTACTTTACATACGTGAACATCCTAAAAAGCAATGATTTTAAAAGCCCAGACGCATATTCTTACAGCAATTCATTTGTTGAGGTGAGAGGAAATGAGAAGGAAGTTGCTGCACCATGAAATCTATGCCTGAGCACTGCTGAACTCAAACAAAAAGATTTCTCTGTGGCTAGATAGGGCTATTTTCTACTGACTCTCTCTGGGGACTCAAGCAGAATACATTTGTTTCTTTGTTTCTCAGTTTCACTTGTGTAGGGTACCTGTCCCCGCCCTTTTAGCTTGTAGTTTGTCTGTGTCCTTGGATCTAAAGTGAGTCTCCAGTAAGGGAGTACGTAGGTGGTCTTGAGTTTTCATCAGTTCTTCTAACCCTAAGTCATTTGATTGGAGCACTCCAAGCCTGTACTTTTGTTCTGATATTAGAGAGCTGTGCTCTTACTGCACTTTGAAATATTTTTTGATCTCATTAATATACAATCACATGCAGAATATTATGTTTTCCAGTCTACCCCCTTCACCAAGTCCCCCCCAAATCCCAATTACAGTCGCTGCCCATCAGCATGTACTAAGATGCTGTAGAATCACTACATGTCTTCTCTGTCTTGTACAGCCCTACCCATGACCCCAGACCCTACACATTATACATGCTAATCCTAATGCCCCCATTCTTTTTCCCCACCCTTATTACTCCCTTCCCACAAACCCTACCCAGTCCCTTTCTATTTAGTAACTGTTAGTCCACTCTAGGGTTCTGTGAGTCTGCTGCTGTCTTTTCCTTCAGTTTTTCTTTGTTATCATACACCAAACATGAGTGAAATCATTTGGTACATGTATTTCACCGCCTGGCCTATTAGACTGAGCATAATACCCTCTAGCTCCATCCACGTTCTTAAAAATGATCTGATTTGTTTTCTTCTTATGGCTGCTTACTGCACTTTTTAAGCTGAATTTCATTCTTCTTTTTTGTTTGTAGTTTCGCTATGTTCTTTCACCATTGCTCTCCTGGCTATGAGCAGTAGCTTTGTGTTAGTCGATATGTAACTATATCTATCTATCTGTCTGTCTATCTATTTAGAAATCAATCAATCATCTTTTTGTATGCCCATCTCTCCTTGTGTACAGAAGAATTAACCATATACCCTATATCACTTTCCTACACTATGCTTCCAAAAATCCTGCAAAGTATGTAGGCTGTAGAGAGAGCACTGTGTTCACTGAGGCACTTGCAGGTCGAGTCGGCCGCGCGTACCTATAAACCAGGAAATGGTTGTGCCTTGACTTGAACCCGTGTCTCTATCCTCTGTCCTCTTTCATCTCCTTGTAACTTGGTGTCTGTATTTAGCCACATTCATTGACTAAGTGCTCCCTGAATACCACAAGTATTATTCCTCTGGTCCTGTTGTCAACAGAAAATTATACTTGTTGTTTTGCTCACCACCATGTTTGAAGGACATCAGCATGATCACCGCCGATAGGACGGAGGGACAAATGAAAAGGAACACCAATTTCTAGACAGGAGCAGTTGGGAGCTAAGAGTGCATTGTGGAGTGACGTGTTTATTTGAGTGTCCCAACTTCCCTCTTTAGGTGGTTATTAGATCTTCACATTCGTGAACATCATAAAACACACTGATTTCAAATGCCCAGATGCTTATTATTACAGCAACTCAGTTGTTGAGGTGAGAGACAGTGAGAAGTATGTTGCTGCACCACTAAATCTATGGCTGGGAACTGCTGAAACAAAACAAAAAGAATTCACTGTGGCCAGATAGGGCTATTTTCTGCTGACTGTCTCTGGGATCTCAAACAAAATCCATTTGTTTGATTGGTTGTTTTTCAGTTTCACTCGTGTAGGGTACTTGTCCACACACCTTCGGCTTGTAGTTTGTCTGTGTCCTTGGATCTCAAGTGAGTCTCCTGTAAGTAAGCACGTATGTGTCTTGATTTTTCATCCCTTCTTTTAACCCTGTGTCTTTTGTTTGCAGCACTCAGTGCCTGACCTTTTATTCTGATGATTCAGAACTGTGCACTTAGTGCACTTAAAGAATTTTTTTATCTCTAATCTACAATCATGTGAAGAACATTATGTTTACTATGCTCTCCCCTTCACCATATCCCCCCGAAAAACCTCTTCAGTCGCTGTCGATCAGCATAGTTGGATGCTGTAGACCCCTTCACCATGTCCCCCTAAACAGGCCCAGTTACATTCGCTGTCCATCAGTGAGTAGTAAGATGCTATATGATGTCTACTAGTCTTCTCTGTGTTGTACAGTGCTCCCCATGCACACCCGACCCCACGCATTATACATGCTAATCCTAATGCCCACATTCTTTCTCCCCACACTTATCCCTACCTTCAGACCCACCATGCCCAGTCCTTTTCCCTTTGGTAACTTTTAGTCAACTCTCGATTTCTGTGAGTCTGCTGCTGTTTTTTTCCTACAGTTTTTCTTTATTGTTATACTCCACACATGAGTGAAATCACTTGGTACTTGTCTTTCTCCGCCTGACCTATTTCTCTGAACATACTACTGTCTAGCTCAATCCACGTCATTGCAAATGGTAGTATTTGTTTTCTTCTTAAGGCTGCTTACTGCACTTTTTAAACTGGATTTCATTCTTCCTTTTTGTTTGTAGTTTAGCTATGTTATTCACCATTCAACACCTGCTTATTAACAATAGCTTTGTGTCAATCGATATGTATCTCTATCTATCTATCTAACAGTCTGTCTATCTATGTATTTATGTATCTATGTATCTATCTATCTACCTATCTTCCTATCATCTATCTATGATGTCTATCATCTATCAATCTATTTACCTATCTATCTTTCATCTGTCATCTGTGTACCTATCTATCTATGAATCAATAATCTTTTTATCTGCCCATCTATCCTTATGAACAGAACTCTTAACAACACAACCTAAGTCTCTTCACTACATTATGCTTCCAGAAATCTTGCAAGGTAACTAAGCCATAAGGAGAGCACTGTGTTCACCGATACACTTTCAGGTACAGTCAGCTGCGTGTGCTTACAAAACCAGTAAATGGAGGGGAAATTACATGAACCCGTATCTCTGTCCTCTGTACTCTTTTACTTTCTGCTCACTTGGTGACTTTATATAGATACATTCAGTGAGAAAGTGATCTCTGAAGACCACAAGTATCCTTCGTCTGGGCCTGTTGTCGTCCGAAATGTTTACTTGGTTCTTTGCACACCACCATGTTTGAGGGACATCGGCGTGATCACTGCTGATAGGTGGAGGGACAAATATAAATGAACACCTATTTCTGGACAGGAGCAGATGGGAACAAAGAGTGTGTTGTGGAGTGAAGTGTTTATTTGAGGGTCCAAACTTCCCTCTTTAGTTGGTTATTACATCTTCACATTCGTGAACATCATAAAGCCCACTGATTTCAAAGGCCCAGATGCTTATTATTAGAGCAACTCAGTTGTTGAGGTGAGAGAAAATGAGAAGTACGTTGCTGCACCACTAAAAGTATGCCTGGGACGTGCTGAAACCAAACAAAAAGAATTCACGGTGGCTAGATAGGGCTATTTTCTACTGACTGTCTCTGGGGACGGAAACAGAAGCTATTTGTTTGTTTGTTTCTCAGTTTCACTTGTGTAGGGTACCTGCTCCACACCTTCGGCTTGTAGTTTGTCTGTGTCCTTGGTTCTCAAGTGAGTCTCCTGTAAGTAAACGCATAGGTGTCTTGAGTTTTCATCCCTTCTTTTAACACTATGTCTTTTGCTTGCAGCACTCAGAGCCTGACCTTTTATTCTGAGTATTCAGAGCTGTGCCCTTATTGCACTTAAAAAATTTTTTTTGTTATCATTGATCTACAATCACGTGAAGAACATTATGTTCACTATGCTCCCCCCTTCGACAAGTCCCCCCAAAAACCTCTTACTGTCGCTGTCCATCAGCGTAGTTGGATGCTGTAGACCCCTTCAACATGTACCCCCCCCAGACACCGTTACAGTCGCTGTCCATCAGCGAGTAGTAAGATGCTATATATTCCCTACTAGTCTTCTCTGTGTTGTACAGCACTCCCCATGCCCCCTCCGACCCCACGCAATATACATGCTAATCCTAATGCCCCCATTCTTTCACCCCAAACTTATCCCTCCCTTCAGACCCACCCTGCCCGGTCGTTTCCCCTTTGGTAACTTCTAGTCAACTCTCGGATTCTGTGAGTCTGCTGCTGTTTTTTTCCTTCAGTTTTTCTTTGTTGTTATACTCCACACATGAGTGAAATCACTTGGTACTTGTCTTTCTCCGCCTGGCCTATTTCTCTGAACATACTACCATCTATCTCCATCCACGTCATTGCAAATGGTAGTATTTGTTTTCTTCTTAAGGCTGTTTAGTGAACTTTTTAAACTGGATTTCATTCTTCCTTTTTGTTTTTACTTTAGCTATGTGCTTTCACCAGTCATCTCATGGATATGAGCAATAGCTTTGTGTCATTTGATAAGTATCTGTATCTATCTTCCTAACGGTCTGTCTATCTCTGTATCTGTGTTTCTATCTATCTATCTATCTATCTATCTATCTATCTATCTATCTATCTTTTATCATCTATCTATGATGTCTATCATCTAACAATCTATGTACCTATCTATCTATCTTTCATCTGTCATCTGTCTACATATCTATCTATGAATCAATCATCTTTTAGTCTGCCCATCTATCCTTATGTACAGAACAGCTAACAACATAGCCTATGTCTCTTCCCTACATTATGCTTCCAGAAATCTTGCAAGGTAACTAAGCCATAAGGAGAGCACTGTGTTCACCGATACACTTTCAGGTAGAGTCAGCTGGGTGTGCTTACAAAACCAGTAAATGGAGCTAAAAGGTCTTGAACCCATATCTCTGTCCTCTGTCCACTTATACATCCTTCTCGCTTGGTGACTTTATTTAGCCACATTCAGTGAGTAAGTGATCCCTGAAGACCACAAGTATTCTTCGTCTGGGCCAGTTGTCGACAGAAAAGTATGCTTGGTTCTTTGCACACCACCATGTTTGAGGGACATCGGCGTGATCACTGCTGATAGGTGGAGGGAAAAATAAAAAAGAACACCCATTTCTGAACAGTAGCTGTTGGGAACAAAGAGTGTGTTGTGGAGTGAAGTGTTTATTTGAGGGTCCAAACTTCCCTCTTTAGGTGGTTATTACTTCTTTACATACGTGAACATCCTAAAAAGCAATGATTTTAAAAGCCCAGACGCATATTCTTACAGCAATTCATTTGTTGAGGTGAGAGGAAATGAGAAGGAAGTTGCTGCACCATGAAATCTATGCCTGAGCACTGCTGAACCCAAACAAAAAGATTTCTCTGTGGCTAGATAGGGCTATTTTCTACTGACTCTCTCTGGGGACTCAAGCAGAATACATTTGTTTCTTTGTTTCTCAGTTTCACTTGTGTAGGGTACCTGTCCCCGCCCTTTCAGCTTGTAGTTTGTCTGGGTCCTTGGATCTCAAGTGAGTCTCCAGTAAGGGAGTATGTAGGTGGTCTTGAGTTTTCATCAGTTCTTCTAACCCTAAGTCATTTGATTGGAGCACTCCAAGCCTGTACTTTTATTCTGATATTTGAGAGCTGTGCTCTTACTGCATTTTGAAATATTTTTTGTTCTCAATAATATACAATCACATGCAGAATATTATGTTTTCCAGTCTACCCCCTTCACCAAGTCCCCCCCAAATCCCAATTACAGTCGCTGCCCGTCAGCATGTACTAAGATGCTGTAGAATCACTACATGTCTTCTCTGTCTTGTACAGCCCTACCCATGACCCCACACCCTACACATTATACATGCTAATCCTAATGCCCCCATTATTTTTCCCCACCCTTATTACTCCCTTCCCACAAACCCTACCCAGTCCCTTTCTATTTAGTAAGTGTTAGTCCACTCTCGGGTTCTGTGAGTTTGCTGCTGTCTTTTCCTTCAGTTTTTCTTTGTTATCATACACCACACATGAATGAAATCATTTGGTACATGTATTTCACCGCCTGGCCTATTAGACTGAGCATAATACCCTCTAGTTCCATCCACGTTCTTAAAAATGATAGTTTTTGTTTTCTTCTTATGGCTGCTTACTGCACTTTTTAAGCTGAATTTCATTCTTCTTTTTTGTTTGTAGTTTCGCTATGTGCTTTCACCATTGCTCTCCTGGCTATGAGCAGTAGCTTTGTGTTAGTCGATATGTACCTATATCTATCTATCTGTCTATCTATTTAGAAATCAATCAATCATCTTTTTGTGTGCCCATCTCTCCTTGTGTACAGAAGAATTAACCATATACCCTATATCACTTTCCTACACTATGCTTCCAAAAATCCTGCAAAGTATGTAGGCTGTAGAGAGAGCACTGGGTTCACTGAGGCACTTGCAGGTCGAGTCGGCCGCGTGTACCTATAAACCAGGAAATGGTTGTGCCGGGACTTGAACCCGTGTCTCTATCCTCTGTCCTCTTTCATCTCCTTGTAACTGGGTGTCTGTATTTAGCCAAATTCATTGACTAAGTGCTCCCTGAAGACCACAAGTATTATACCTCTGGTCCTGTTGTCAACAGAAAATTATACTTGTTGTTTTGCTCACCACCATGTTTGAAGGACATCAGCATGATCACCGCCGAGAGGACGGAGGGACAAATGAAAAGGAACATCCAATTTCTAGACAGGAGCAGTTGGGAGCTAAGAGTGCATTGTGGAGTGACGTGTTTATTTGAGTGTCCCAACTTCCCTCTTTAGGTGGTTATTAGATCTTCACATTCGTGAACATCATAAAACCCACTGATTTCAAAGGCCCAGATGCTTATTATTACAGCAACTCAGTTGTTGAGGTGAGAGACAATGAGAAGTATGTTGCTGCACCACTAAATCTATTTCTGGGAACTGCTGAAACAAAACAAACAGAATTCACGGTGGCCAGATAGGGCTATTTTCTGCTTACTGTCTCTGGGGATTCACACAGAATCCATTTGTTTGATTGTTTCTCAGTTTCACTTCTATAGGGTACCTGTCCCCGCCCCTTCAGCTTGTAGTTTTTCTGTGTCCTTGGATCTCAAGTGAATCTCCATTAAGGGAGCATGTAGGTGATTTTGAGTTTTCATCAGTCCTTCTAACCCTGTGTCTTTTGATTGGAGCACTCAAAGCCTGTACTTTTATTCTGATATTTGAGAGCTGTGCTCTTACTGCACTTTGAAATTTTTTTTTCTCATTAATATACAATCACATGCAGAACATTATGTTTTCTAGTCTACTCCCTTCACCAAGTCCCTCCCAAATCCCAGTTACAGTCGCTGTCCGTCAGCATGTACTAAGATGCTGTAGAATCACCACATGTCTTCTATGTGTTGTGCAGCCCTACCCATGAAACCCCACCCTACACATTATACACGCTAATCCTAATGCCCGCATTCTTTTTCCCCACCCTTATTACTCCCTTCCCACAAACCCTACCCAGTCCCTTTCTCCTTATTAACTGTTAGTCCTGTCTCGGGTTCTCTGAGTCTGCTGCTGTCTTTTCCTTCAGTTTTTCCTTGTTACCATACTCCAACCATGAGTGAAATCATTTGGTACATGAATTTCTCCGCCTGGCCAATTTAACTGAGCATAATACCCTCTAGCTCCATCCCCGTTATTGCAAATGATAGGATTTGTTTTCTTTTTATGGCTGCTTAATGCACTTTTTTTTAAATAATTATTTTTTATTGAAGGGTAGTTGACACACAGTATTACATTACATTAGTTTCAAGTGTACAACACAGTGGTAAAACATTTATATACATAATTCTATGTTCCAGCTATCACCCTACCGAGCTGTTACAATATCTTGACTATATTCCTTTAGCTATATATTACATCTCGTTTACTTATTTATTTTACCTTTGGAAGTCTGTCCTTTTTTTTTTTTTCTTTGTGAGGGCATCTCTCATATTTATTGATCAAATGGTTCTTAACGAATATAAAATTCTGTATAGGGGAGTCGATGCTCAATACACAATCATTAATTCACCCCAAGCCTAATTTTCGTCAGTCTCCAATCTTCTGAGGCATAACAAACAAGTTCTTACATGGAGAACAAATTCTTACATAATGAATAAGTTACATGGTGAACAGTACAAGGGCAGTCATCACAGAAACTTTCGGTTTTGCTCTTGCATTATGAACTATAAACAGTGAGTTCAGATATGAATACTCATTTGGTTTTTATACTTGATTTATATGTGGATACCACTTTTCTATCTTTATATTATTATTTTCAATAAAATGCTGAAGTGGTAGGTAGATACAAGATAAAGGTAGAAAACATAGTTTAGTGTTGTAAGAGAGCAAATGTAGATGATCAGGTGTGTGCCTGTAGACTATGTGTTAATCCAAGCTGGACCAGGGCAATAAAACATCCACGTATGCAGAAGATTTCTCTCAGAACAGGGGGGGTGAGGTTCTAAGCCTCACCTCTGTTGATCCCCAATTTCTCACCTGATGGCCCCCCTGCGACTGTGCCTGTCTTAGGTTGTTCCTCCCTTGAGGAATCTTACCCGTCTCTGGCTAACCAGTCATCTTCCGGGGCCATACAGGGAAATGTGAAGTTGGTAAGTGAGAGGGAAGCCTTATTGTTTGAAAAGGTTAGCTTTTTATTTCTTTGCATATTTATGCCCTGTGGCTTCTATGCCCAGCATTTGTCTTGAGGTATCTTTACCACTTGGAAGAATTATGATACTCGGTAAATTTGATATGAGGCACGAATTCTATTTAAGGTTTGTAATTAGGAAGGAAGAAGAAAAGCTATAGAAGTAGCAGGCAGAAGAAAACATGGGAAGATTGATTATTTCTTTGACATATCTTCTTGTAGAGTACTTCAGCATGTATAGGTTTTAAGCTACTACTTAAATTGCGCACACACATTAACATAATAGGAGTATAGTTACATAACCAAAGCATATCTGTAATTACCAGCCATCTCCAGTTAAACCAAGAAAACCAGTTAGGCACCTTAGGCATTTGTGAAAACTTATCTATGATATGGTGTATATTGTCCAACTGAACTTGAACCGTCTGAGAGAAATCAGACAAATTAAAACAACCCATTCCTGGGGAATATTCACCTCCCTTATGTTCTTTTAACAGTAAATAGTCTGTAGTTGTAAGATTTTGGAGCGCTACAATTTGCACTTCTCCTAATTCTTGGTTGAGTTCCAACAGTATAGATCCAGTCAAATTTGTTGTTTTACTGTATGCACAGGCAGGCTTAGATATCTCCTTCTTCATTCCCATGGCAAGTCCAGGAACTGTTGGGATGAGTGCATCTACAGCTGTAGCAGTGCGTGGATCTTTGTTGGGGTTTTTTGATGATCATCTTCTGGCATGAGTCTTCCAGAGAGTGCAGATGTTGGAAGTTCTTTTTCATATCGTATCTTAGTTCATTTTCGGGGTAGCCCAATTAGGCTTTGATCCTCTGTATAAACACAAACAGACCCTTTGCCTACACTTTTATATGCTTTTTATACCCTTGTGTAGAACTCGTTGGAGGTTACAACACAGGAACTGCCCTTTTTTTTTTTTTGCTTTGTTTTTGGTATCACTAATATACACTTACATGACGAATGTTATGTTCACTACTCTCTCCCCTATACCAGGTCTCCCCTATAAACCCCTTTACAGTCACTGTCTATCAGCATAGCAAAATGTTGTAGAATCACTACTTGCCTTCTCTGTGTTGTACAGCCCTCCCTTTTCTCCTACCCCCCATGCATGTTAATCTTAATAGCCCCCTACTTCTCCCCCCCTCTTATCCCTCCCTACCCAAGCATCCTCCCCAGTCCCTTTCCCTTTGGTACCTGTTAGTCCATTCTTGAGTTCTGTGATTCTGCTGCTGTTTTGTTCCTTCAGTTTTTCCTTTGTTCTTATATTCCACAGATAAGTGAAATCATTTGGTATTTCTCTTTCTCCGCTTGGCTTGTTTCACTGAGCATAATACCCTCCATCTCCATCCATGTTGCTGCAAATGATTGGGTTTGCCCTTTTCTTATGGCTGAGTAGTATTCCACTGTGTATATGTACCACATCTTCTTTATCCATTCATCTATTGATGGACATTTAGGTTGCATCCAATTCTTGGCTATTGTAAATAGTCCTGCAATAAACATAGGGGTGCATCTGTCTTTCTCAAACTTGATTGCTGCTTACTTAGGGTAAATTCCTAGGAGTGGAATTCCTGGGTCAAATGGTAAGTCTGTTTTGAGCATTTTGATGTACCTCCATACTGCTTTCCACAATGGTTGAACTTACTTACATTCCCACCAGCAGTGTAGGAGGGTTCCCCTTTCTCCACAGCCTCGCCAACATTTGTTGTTGTTTGTCTTTTGGATGGCAGCCACCATTACTGGTGTGAGGTGATAGCTCATTGTAGTTTTAATTTGCATTTCTCTGTTAATAAACGATGTAGAACCTTTTTTCATGCATCTGTTGGCCATCTGTATTTCTTTTTTGTAGAACTGTCTGTTCAGTTCCTCTGCCCATTTTTTAATTGGGTTATTTGTTTTTTGTTTGTTTAGGCGTGTGAGCTCCTTATATATTCTGGACGTCAAGCCTTTATCGGATGCGTCATTTTCAAATATATTCTCCCACACTGTAGGGATCCTTCTTGTTCTATTGATGGTGTCTTTTGCTGTACAGAAGCTTTTCAGCTTAATATAGTCCCACTTACTCATTTTTGCTGTTGTTTTCCTTGCCCGGGGAGATATGTTCAAGAAGAGATCACTCATGTTTATGTCTAAGAGGTTTTTGCCTATGTTTTCTTGCAAGAGTTTAATGGTTTCATGGCTTACATTCAGGTCTTTGATCCATTTTGAGTTTACTTTTGTATATGGGGTTAGACAATGTTCCAATTTCATTCTCCTACATGTAGCTGTCCAGTTTCGCCAGCACCACCTGTTGAAGAGACTGTCATTTCGCCATTGTATGTCCATGGCTCCTTTATCAAATATTAATTGACCATATATGTCTGGGTTAATGTCTGGATTCTCCAGTCTGTTCCATTGGTATGTGGCTCTGCTCTTGTGCCAGTGCCAAATTGTCTTGTTTACTATGGCTTTATAGTAGAGCTTGAAGTTGGGGAGTGAGATCCCCCCTACTTTATTCTTCTTTCTCAGGATTGCTTTGGCTATACGGGGTCTTTGGTGTTTCCATATGAATTTTTGAATTATTTGTTCCAGTTCATTGAAGAATGTTGCTGTTAGTTTCGTAGGGATTGCATCAAATCTGTATATTGCTATGGGCAGGATGGCCATTTTGACGATATTAATTCTTCCTAGCCACGTGCATGGGATGAGTTTCCATCTGTTAGTGTCCACTTTAATTTCTCTTAAGAGTGACTTGTAGTTTTCAGAGTATAAGTCTTTCACTTCTTTGCTTAGGTTTATTCCTAGGTATTTTATTTTTTTTGATGCAATTGTGAATGGAGTTGTTTTCCTGATTTCTCTTTCTGTTGGTTCATTGTTAGTATATAGGAAAGCCACAGATTTCTGTGTGTTGATTTTGTATCCTGCAACTTTGCTGTATTCCGATATCAGTTCTAGTAGTTTTGGGGTGGAGTCTTTAGGGTTTTTTATGTACAGTATCATGTCATCTGCAAATAGTGACAGTTTAACTTCTTCTTTACCAATCTGGATTCCTTGTATTTCTTTATTTTGTCTGTTTGCCGTGGCTAAGACCTCCAGTACTATGTTAAATAACAGTGGAGAGAGTGGGCATCCCTGTCTAGTTCCCGATCTCAGAGGAAATGCTTTCAGCTTCTCGCTGTTCAATATAATGTTTTCTATGGGTTTATCATAGATGGCCTTTATTATGTTGAGGTACTTGCCCTCTATTCCCATTTTGCTGAGAGTTTTTAACATGAATGGATGTTGAACTTTGTCAAATGCTTTTTCAGCATCTATGGAGATGATCATGTGGTTTTTGTCTTTCATTTTGTTGATGTGGTGGATGATGTTGATGGACTTTCGAATGTTGTACCATCCTTGCATCCCTGGGATGAATCCCTCTTGGTCATGGTGTATGATGCTTTTGATGTATTTTTGAATTCGGTTTGCTAATATTTTGTTGAGTATTTTTGCATCTACGTTCATCAGGGATATTGGTCTGTAGTTCTCTTTTTCGGTGGGGTCTTTGCCTGGTTTTGGTATTAGGGTGATGTTAGCTTCATAGAATGAGTTTGAGAGTATCCCCTCCTCTTCTATTTTTTGGAAAACTTTAAGGAGAATGCTTATTATGTCTTCCCTGTATGTCTGATAAAATTCCGAGATAAATGCATCTGTCCCGGGGGTTTTGTTCTTTGGTAGTGTTTTGATTACCGCTTCAATTTCATTGCTGGTAATTGGTCTATTTAGATTTTCTGTTTCTTCCTGGGTCAATCTTGGAAGGTTATATTTTTCTAGGAAGTTGTCCATTTCTCCTAGGTTTCCCAGCTTGTTAGCATATAGGTTTTCATAGTATTCTCCAATAATTCTTTGCATTTCCGTGGGGTCCGTCGTGATTTTTCCTTTCTCGTTTCTGATACTGTTGATTTGTGTTGACTCTCTTTTCTTCTTAATAAGTCTGGCTAGAGGCTTATCTATTTTGTTTATTTTCTCGAAGAAACAGCTCTTGGTTTCATTGATTTTTGCTATTGTTTTATTCTTCTCAATTTTATTTATTTCTTCTCTGATCTTTATTATGTCCCTCCTTCTGCTGACCTTAGGCCTCATCTGTTCTTCTTTTTCCAACTTCGATAATTGTGACATTAGACCATTCATTTGGGATTGCTCTTCCTTTTTTAAATATTCTTGGATTGCTATATACTTTCCTCTTAAGACTGCTTTTGCTGTGTCCCACAGAAGTTGGGGCTTAGGGTTGTTGTTGTCATTTGTTCCCATATATTGCTTTATCTCCATTTTGATTTGATCATTGATCCATTGATTATTTAGGAGCGTGTTGTTAAGCCTCCATGTGTTTGTGAGCCTCTTTGCTTTCTTTGTACAGTTTATTTCTAGTTTTATGCCTTTGTGGTCTGAAAATTTGGTTGACAGGATTTCAATCTTTTTCAATTTTCTGAGGCTCTTTTTGTGGCCTAGTATGTGGTCTATTTTGGAGAATGTTCTATGGGCACTTGAGAAGAATGTATATCCCGCTGCTTTTGGATGTAGAGTTCTATAGATGTCTATTAGGTCCATCTGCTCTAATGTGTTGTTCAGTGCTTCCATGTCCTTACTAATTTTCTGCCCAGTGGATCTATCCTTTGGGGTGAGTGGTGTGTTGAAGTCTCCTAGAATGAATGCATTGCAGTCTATATCCCCCTTTAGATCTGTTAGTATTTGTTTCACATATGCTGGTGCTCCTGTGTTGGGTGCATATATATTTAGAATGGTTATATCCTCTTGTTTGACTGAGCCCTTTATCATTATGTAGTGTCCTTCTTTATCTCTTGTTACTTTCTTTGTTTTGAAGTCTATTTTGTCTGATATTAGTACTGCAACCCCTGCTTTCTTCTCACTGTGGTTTGATTGAAATATGTTTTTCCATCCCTTGACTTTTAGTCTGTACATGTCTTTGGGTTTGAGGTGAGTTTCTTGTAAGCAGCATATAGATGGGTCTTGCTTTTTTATCCATTCTGTTACTTGTCACGCGCCCCGTCCTCGCCGGCAAGAACAGCACGCAACAACAGCAGGATTCTTCTGAAGAAAGCTTTAATCTTCAGCTCTTTGTGAAACAAATGTGTCGGGCAGGACCCAGACGGGAAGAAAGGGTCTGCTTATATAGGCCTCATGCTCTACGCTGATTGGTGCTGTTGCATAAGCCTTAATTAGCATGACACTTTGGCCTGATTGGTTCATATGCTCAGACTCAATTTGCATGGGTTTTTGTTGCACAAGTTGTTTTTCTCCCTTATGCAGGGACTTCCTCTTAAAGAGGGTGCCATTTTCAGAGTGCGGCAGGCACGGCTACCAACATCTCCCCCTTTTTTGTTTTATAGAAACTCAGAACGGAACATGTCAGCTGAGGCGGAGATAGAGGCCTGATCTCCAGAAACATTTGATGTCCTATTTTCGGAGAGGGGTTTGTAGACATCTACCCCTATGCAATCAGGCATGTCTCTCAGAGGGGTCCAAAACCTCTTGCAGTGCACAGCCTCGCATCCTCTAGCAGACGTTGGGAGCGTCTGGTACAAAGGGTCCTGGATCTTTTCTTTGACCCTCTTGCACCGTGAGTTTCTTAGGGAAAGCTGCAGGTAAGCGATAAGGTACCCGGGCCTGGTGCAATGCCACAAGGGCTCAGGGTGCAAGGGCTACCTCAAGCTAAAGCTGAGCTTCTTTATTGAGCATGTTGAGCCATACTTGGGGAGAGGCGCCAATATCTACCGCCATCAAGGCTTGAGCAAGGATCACTTTATCTTGCCTGTGTTGGGCACGGAGCCTGCATAACAACCAGAGTAGGAGCATGAGACCCCCAAGCATGAATACACCCATCCCAGCCATGCCCGCCCACTCTTTAACGTGGGAGAGAGCTCTGTGGAACCAGGAAGAGAGTCCTTCTGCTATGGAGATATCTAGCCGGGTGGAGTTGATGTGGGTTATTTCTCACCGTAGCTCTTCCAATGCTCCATCAAAGTCTTGGGACCAGTTTCCTGAAAGATACTGGGACAGGCTTCGTGACAGATTAGCTGCTCGCGTAAAGTTTTCATATTGTATGCTAGTAATGCAGAGAGCGCGAAACTTTCGCTCACATCCCAATTGGGCTAACTGCCAGAGCACATCTAGTTGCTCTTCCACTAGATCTACTCGCTGATTGAGGACCATTATTCCTCCTTTCATCTTTCCATCAAGTGAGGATTGGCGGTCCAGAGCAGTGGCTACTGAATCCGCAAGATTATTCAATTCTGCAGCCGCTTTAACAGAGGTGTCCAAGGCTATGGCAGCTGCAGTGGCAGCCACTGCAGCCAGAGATATTAAAGCCACTATGGCGGCAGTGACACCAAAGTCACGTTTCTCACGAAACAAGGTCATGGAATCAGGTGAATCCACTGGGACAGGGACCCAGCGAGGAATGCGGGCCACTAAAGCATTGGAATGGACAGTTACATTCCAGCACTGAGACAAGAAACAGGTGTCATTGGAGCAAGAGTCAAAACTGTTATTGGATAAGATAAATAGAAATGGGGGATACATGCATACTGGAGTAGGTGGATATTGGCCAGGGGCTGGTGCAACTCTTTGACATGAAATATTATAAGTAGTCTTATTCACCTGGTATACAGTTTTGCCATCTAAGGTTGGGCTTGTAGATTCATAGGTACAGGAACTATTAGACATCCCAATCCCTCCCCCTTGTAGGACAATAAAGGGAGAAAGGTCTGAACATGAACCATTAACTCCACACAGCAGCCATTTATGGAAGGGGTTCCTGCCTACATCTTGTTGGAACTCCCCTCCTTCTGCCACCCTTCTATAAACACTGCCGGAAATTTCCTCCATATCTGGGGACAAGGAAAATTTGTGTCCCTCATCTGCCCAGGTTGTTGCATGTGACTGGCAATCAGTCCAGGGCCATTGCTCTCCCTCATAATCTCCCACACAATGGGGAGCATATTTGGGTTGACGGGGACGGTAAGGAAAGAATATGTTGCTATAATTAATCTGCTTAATAGGAGGTTTCACAAATGTACCATTGATCCGAAGGACCATTTGGCTTACTGCTGCATTAGTGTAGGTCTTATTCTCACGAAAGGACTGACTAAATTCACCCGATTTTCTATCACGGCTAAACCACCCGTACATATACTGTTTAAGGGACAGGCAATTTGAGTGGTTACGAGTGGTGAAGCACAAAGATCCATCGGTTTCAAAGGTTCGGTTTTCTCCTAAAGAAGCTGCTAGAGAATCTAATGGTAAGTAAGGCAGGTACATGCTAGAGTTAGTAGTAAAAAAGCGTGGAAAAACTGCTGCATTATAGCGAACAGGCATGGGCTTAGGGAAGACTGACAATATTCCCCATCTCAGTACTCCCTGAGTCAGGATTCCCATCAACAAGAGCAGGATCCACAGGCACAGAGACGCCATCTCCTTTGTTCAGGACTTTCCTGGTCAGGCGTTCCGGGATCCAGAAGTGGTTTTCTTCACCCTGGGGAAAAACACATACAGCCCCCCTGGATCTAATTATAATTGGATCCGGGCCTTTCCATTGGTTAGATAGTACATCCTTCCATTTTACCAGTTCTTGTGGGTCTTTTGGCCACTGATTATGGCGGTCCGCCGCTGTATGGCCTTGAGCGTCCAGGTTCAAAAAATTGAGAGTGAAAAGTGCTAGGGCTATAGCTGTTTTGGGTGTAGGGGGTATGTCCTCAATTCCCCCTTTTTGTTTAATTAGATAGGATTTGAGAGTGCGGTTCACGCGCTCCACAATCCCTTGACCCTGTGGGTTGTAAGGAAGACCAGTGATATGTTTAATTCCCATGTGATGACAAAATTGAGCAAATTTGGCAGAAGTATAGGCGGGACCATTGTCTGTTTTGAGGATTTGGGGTAACCCCCATGCGCTCCAAGCCTCAAGACAGTGGTGAATGACATGGGAAACTTTCTCTCCAGACAATGGGGAGGCAAATATGACTCCTGAACAAGTATCTACAGATACATGCACATATTTCAGCTTCCCAAAGGAAGAAATATGTGTTACATCCATTTGCCAAACTTGTAAAGGCTTAATACCTCTAGGATTGATCCCAACATGAGGTGTGGGAAGAAAACTGCAGCAGTGTTGGCAGCTAAGAACAATGTTCCTAGCTTCGGCTCTGGTTATGCTAAACCGCTTGCGCAGTGTTTCAGCAGTGACATGAAATTGTGAGTGGAATTTTGAAGCTGTGGCGACAGGGTCTAGCAGAGGGAAAGCTATACTCCTAGTCGCGAGGTCTGCTAGCTGGTTTCCGGGGGCCATAGGCCCGGGAAGTCCCGAATGTGCTCTGATGTGGGTTATATATAAGGGTGATTGTCTATTAAGTAATTCTGATTGCAGCTGCTTGAACAGAGTGGCTACTGTGCTGGATGCTTTGATTAGCCTGGCCACTTCCAGAGATTTGACTGCATTAACTACATAACAAGAATCTGACACAACATTCAAGGGTCCAGGGAAGGTTTGTATAACCTCTAAAACTATGTGGCATTCTACTATTTGTGGAGTATTGGGCGTATAATTTTTTGTTACAATTTTGCCGTTATGGACATAGGCACCCGTACCAGTCTTGGATCCGTCTGTGTAGACTGTTTTTCCATGTGGCAACGGGGTTAAGCTAGTGACCCGAGGGAACACTAGGGGATGAGTTTTAGCAAAATTGAGGAGGGGATACTTTGGGAAATGATTATCAAAGGTTCCTGAAAAGCTATAAGCAAGTATGGCCCAATCATCATTCATAGCGCATAATGTTTGTATTTGCTCCATATTGTAAGGGGTTATGATTGTTGCTGGAGCTTTCCCAAAATGTGTTAATGAGGTTTTTACTCCCCTCAGAGCGAGATTGGCTATGGCAGCTGGGTAGTATTCTATCGTTCTAGCCTGAGAGGCTTGGGGATGGATCCAGATCAGTGGCCCTCGTTGCCACAAGACTGCAGTTGGCAGTCCCGGAGTAGGGAGGATGCATAACTCAAAGGGTTCATTTAATTGTATCCTATTCAATTGTGCTGTCATTAAGGCCTGTTCTACCTTATGGATAGCCTGCACTGCCTCAGGTGTAAGGGAGCGCGGAGATGTTAGTTGTGAGTCCCCTTCTAGGATTTTAAACAGTGGTTTCAAGTCAGTGGTAGGTATCTTTAAAAATGGCCGCAACCAATTAATGTCTCCTAGGTGTTTCTGGAAATCATTCAAAGTTCGCAGTTGATCATGTCTTATCTCAAGCTTTTGGGGGTAAATAACATCTTTGGAAATAGTGGTTCCTAGGAATTTGCTAATACTAGATTTCTGGACTTTCTCACTGGCAATATGCAGTCCCCATGATTCTAGGAATTTAGTGAGCTTTACATAGGCCTCTTCTACCTCTGCTGATTGTGGGGAGCAGAGAAGGATATCATCCATATAGTGAATAATTTTTAGTTTGGGGTAGTTTTCGCGGACTGGTGCTAGCGCTTGCTGAACATACAGTTGACATATGGTGGGGCTATTTGCCATCCCTTGAGGGAGGACTTTCCACTGAAATCTGGCGTCTGGTTGCTTATGATTAATAGCTGGCAGGGTGAAAGCAAACCTTTCTCTATCTTTGGTGTTTAGGTGTATGAAGAAGAAACAATCTTTGATGTCTATTATGATTACTTTCCATTCTTTGGGTAGAGCAGAGAGAAGTGGCAGTCCTCGCTGGACAGGTCCAAATAGCCTCATTTGAGCATTTACTGCTCTCAAGTCATGAAGCAATCTCCATGATCCTGACCTTTTTCTGATTATAAATATGGGCTTATTCCATGGAGATACAGAGGGTTCTAAATGTCCTAATTGGAGCTGTTCTTGTACTAAATGGTGAGCTGCTTCTAATTTCTAAGGGGATAGGGGCCACTGAGGAACCCATATGGCCTCCTCTGTAAGCCAAGGTATGGGCATGGCGTCTTCAATGGCCCCTAGGAAAAACCCAGGCCATGACGGTCATTTTTTACTTTGGGAAGGATAGGCTCTGTACGTCCCTGTTGGTGCTTCCCTAGACCTTTACCAGGGATATATCCCATATCCATCATTATGCTTTGGGCACGGGAGGAGTATTCATTAATGAGTTTCAGTCCCAATACTTGCATCACATCTCTTCCCCATA
Organism: Manis pentadactyla; assembly: GCF_030020395.1. Lineage (NCBI taxonomy): Eukaryota > Metazoa > Chordata > Mammalia > Pholidota > Manidae > Manis > Manis pentadactyla. The sequence continues at coordinate 1,386,122 of NW_026644596.1, forward strand.
AATTGACCGGTAGGGGGAGCACATAAGGGGTAACGGTACCTTCTTGCCCCTCAGGCGCCCGCCATTTTAATGGTCTGGCGCTAATGGTGGGGCTAGCTTCATACCCTAGGCCTTGTAGAGAGTGAGAGGACTGGATTACTGGCCACTTCGAAGGCCACCAGGTGGCGGAGATGATACTTTTATCCGCTCCAGTGTCTAAAATCCCTTCAAAACTTTTTCCTTCTATCTTGAGGGTTAATTTTGGTCTGTCTGCTAAATCTAATACTATGAAAGCTGAGTTGTAGTTAGAGGAGCCGAAACTCCCTTCTCCTCTCTCAGTGGTGGCGGCTGGGTAATTGGCATGGAGACTGGGCAATACTAAGAGTTGGGCTATGCGGTCTCCCGGGGATATAGGGTAGATTCCTCTGGGGGCTGAGCACATAATTTTTACTTGTCCTTCATAGTCCTGATCAATAACTCCGGGGTGGACTACAAGGCCTTTTAAGGCAGCAGAAGAGCGCCCCAAGAGCAACCCAACTGTATCTGGTGGTAAGGGGCCTTTAAAGTCTGAGGGAATGAGTTGAACTCCCATCTGCGGGGTCAGCACTATTCTGGTGGTGGCACGGATGTCCAATCCTGCTGAACCTGGAGTGGCTCTCCTCAGGGGACTTGGTTGCTCCCAAATGATACTTGTGTGCTGGTTGCCCCATATATTTGCGGGCCCTGGTGGCGGGGGCCCCTCTGGGAGTTTTTTGGCGACTCTAAGGGTTTCCCTTCTATGTCTTTAACAGATCGGCATTCCTTAGCCCAATGCCTGCCTTTCTTACATCTCGGGCATACTCCAGGGGTTTTTTGGGCCGTCTGCTCGAAGGCTGGGCCTCTACAGTCTCTCTTCATGTGACCCAGTTGCCCACATTGAAAACACATAACATTCCTATTAAGGTTCTTAGCTTGTCTATGACTCTGCAATATAGCGGCGGCTAGGCCTGCATTGGTGAGGGGCCCTCCTACTTCCCTGCAAGCTTTCAACCAAGCAGTCAATCCTTTCTGCTTCCAGGGGGTAATTGCCTGTCTGCATTCTCTGGTGCATTGTTCAAACACTAGTTGTTGGATAAGGGGCATGGCCTGCTCTTGATCTCCAAACACTCGGCCTGCAGCTTCTATCATGCGAGCAACAAAGTCTGAAAATGGCTCGCTTGGCCCTTGAATAATCTTTGTCAAATTGCCTGAAACCTCCCCTTTGTTAGTGAGAGCCTTCCACGCTTTGGCTGCACACGCATTTATCTGCGCATACACTTGTACGGGGAAGGCGGTCTGGTTAGCAACCCACTGTCCCTGACCTGTTAACATGTCAAAATTCCACACGGGCTGCCCCTCAGCAGCATTGGTGCGTGCTTGTGTCAGGCTAAGGTCATGCCACAATGCCTTCCATTCTATATACTGCCCCATGCTAGAAAGACAGGCTTTTGCTACATACTGCCAGTCTGAGGGCATCATAGCTGTTTCTGTCAGCCTCTCAATTTGTGCTAGGGTGTAATTAGCACTGACTCCATAGGTCCGAACGGCCTCTGCTAGGTCTTTGACCTCTTTATGGGTTAGGAGCTGATGGGCACGTGCTCCATTGTCTTCGATTACGGGGAACATCTGTCTAATTGCCCTTAAATCCTCCGGAGCACAGAAGGAATGTGCGCCGTTCGCATAGGGCGACGGGGCTAAGGGCGATGAGGAGCGTCTCGCTTTCATTTTCCCTTTAGTTTGCGTCTCCGTTTTGCTGGCATCTGTACTTCTGCACTTCGTGGTCCTAAAGGTTCAAGTCTCCTCCTTCTTTTCCGAGGACACTAGTTCATCTTCTGATTCCCTATTGGAAAGTTGAAGTTCCCTCAACTCTTTCCAGGGGTATTTACTATTTTCTCCGAGGCGGTCGTCACCTGCCTCTCGGGGTTCATGCACTTTAGGCCTAGGCGGACTTTCTTCCTCACTCAGAGGTTTTTTGCCTTTTACTCGTGCGGTCCTTCTACGGCCGCGAGCTAGCTCTGTCTCTTGTTCCGTTTCTGACATGCTTTCTTGGATTTATGTCAACGCTCTCTGTCCTGCTTTTATTACAAGTTCACATTTCTCATCCTGTAGGCACGCTCTAATGAGCTTCCACAGCGGTCTAGTGCCTACCCTCAAATGTCCTTCCTCCTCTTCTCTATCAAGATCTTTTCCTAGTTTGTCCCAACTCGGGAGAGAGAGAGAACCTGAGCAAATGAACCAAGGAGCAACACGATCTATCTCTTTCACAAAAGAACCTAAAACTCTGCTAGAAACTTTCAGATTCCGCTCTTTGAGGGCTGCCTGCAATGCTGTTACTAATGATGGCACATTACCCATGTTGTCTCTTTATCTACAGAGAACCATCAACCACCACCCTTAAAAGCACGTCTCTCGGAACTTACCTCTCCGGGCTTTCTTCTGTCCTGCAGTTCTGAATCCTCTCCAGATGTCTGAAGGGTCCTCCCTGTGCCGGTGATGTTCTGGTTCCCGGGTTTCGGCACCACTTGTCGCGCGCTCCGTCCTCGCCGGCAAGAACAGCACGCAACAACAGCAGGATTCTTCTGCAGAAAGCTTTAATCTTCAGCTCTTTGTGAAACAAATGTGTCGGGCAGGACCCAGACGGGTAGAAAGGGTCTGCTTATATAGACCTCATGCTCTACGCTGATTGGTGCTGTTGCATAAGCCTTAATTAGCATGACACTTTGGCCTGATTGGTTCATATGCTCAGACTCAATTTGCATGGGTTTTTGTTGCACAAGTTGTTTTTCTCCCTTATGCAGGGACTTCCTCTTAAAGAGGGTGCCATTTTCAGAGTGCGGCAGGCACGGCTACCAACAGTTACTCTGTGTCTTTTGATTGGTGCATTCAACCCATTAGCATTTAGGGTGACTATTGAAAGATATATACTTATTGCCATTGCAGGCTTTAAATTCGTGGTTACCAAAGGCTCAAGGTTAGCCTCTTTAGTATCTTACTGCCTAACTTAGCTCGCTTATTGAGCTGTTATATAAACTGTCTGGAGATTCTTTTCTTCTCTCCCTTCTTGTTCCTCCTCCTCGATTCTTCATATGTTGTGTGTTTGTGCTGTGCTCTTTCTAGGAGTGCTCCCATCTAGAGCAGTCCCTGTAAGATGTTCTGTAGATGTGGTTTGTGGAAAACAAATTACCTCAGCTTTTGTTTGTCTGGGAATTGTTTAATCCCACCGTCATATTTGAATGATAGTCGTGCTGGAAACAGTATCCTTGGTTCAAGGCCCTTCTGTTTCATTGTATTAAATATATCATGCCATTCTCTTCTGGCCTGTAGGGTTTCTGTTGAGAAATCTGACGTTAGCCTGATGGGTTTCCCTTTGTAGGCGACCTTTTTCTCTCTTGCTGCCTTTAACACTCTTTCCTTGTCCTTGATCTTTGCCATTTTAATTATTATGTGTCTTGGTGTTGCCCTTCTTGGATCCTTTCTGTTGGGGGTTCTGTGTATTTCCGTGGTCTGTTTGATTACTTCCTCCCCCAGTGTGGGGAAGTTTTCAGCAATTATTTCTTCTAAGATACTTTCCATCTCTTTTCCTCTCTCTTCTTCTTCTGGGACCCCTATAATACGGATATTGTTCCTTTTGGATTGGTCACACAGTTCTCTTTATATTGTTTCATTCCTGGAGATCCTTTTGTCTCTCTCTATGTCAGCTTCTATGCGTTCCTGTTCTCTGATTTCAATTCCATCAATGGCCTCTTGCATTCTATCCATTCTGCTTATAAACCCTTCCAGAGTTTGTTTCATTTCTGCGATCTCCTTTCTGGCATCTGTGATCTCCTTCCGGACTTCATCCCATTTCTCTTGCGTATTTCTCTGCATCTCTGTCAGCATGTTTATGATTCTTATTTTGAATTCTTTTTCAGGGAGACTGGTTAGGTCTGTCTCCTTCTCTGGTGTTGTCTCTGTGATCTTTGTCTCCCTGTAGCTTTGCCTTTTCTTGGTGATAGGAATAGTCTGCAGAACTGGGACGAGTGACGGCTGGAAGGACTTCCTTTCTTGTTGGTTTGTGGCCCTTCTCTCCTGGGAGAACAGCGACCTCTAGTGGCTTGTGCTGCGCAGCTGCACGCAGACAGGGTTTCTGCTTCCTGCCCGGCTGCTATGGAGTTAATCTCTGCTGTTGCTGTGGGTGTGGCCTGGTTCGGGCAGCTACTCCAAAATGGTGGAGTCGCGTTGGAGCATGAGCTGCTGGGAGGCCATTTATCTCCGTAAGGGACCTCCCTGCTCCCTGCAGCCCAGGGGTGAGGGTTCCCAGAGATCCCGGATTCCCTATCTCTGGATTAAGTGACCCGCCCTGCGCCTTTAAGACTTCCAAAAAGCACCCGCCAAAACAAAACTACGACCACCAAAAAAAAAAAAAGAAAAAAAATTTTTAATTAAAAAAAAAAAAGTTTTTAATTAACTAATAAAAAAAAGGTGGTTGTTCGTTTTTCTTTATTCTCCTGTGCCAGCCTCAGGCCTCTGGTCACCGGTCTTTCTGCCCTGTTTCCCTAGTATTGGGTTCCCTATCCCTTTAAGACTTCCAAAAAGTGCTCGCCAAAACAAAACAGCCAAAAAGCAAAAAAAAAATGGTCGCACGCTTTTCTTATGTCCTCTGGTGCTCAGCCTCCAGTGCCCACTCACTGTTCTTGCTGCCCTGTTTTCCTAGTATCGAGCCCCCTGTACTCTGGCCCGGATTGCTGGGGCTGGGTGTTCGGCATTCCTGGGCTCCGTCTCCCTCCCGCTCTGCCTGCTCTTTTCCCTCCAGGAGGTGGGGGGAGGGGCGCTCTTCTCCCGCGGGGCCGGGGCTTGTATCTTACCCCCTTCGCGAGGCACTGGGTTTTCTCAGGTGATGATGTGGTCTGGATATTGTCCTGTGTCCTCTGGTCTTTATTCTAAGAAGGGTTGTCTTTGTTATATTTTCATAGATATATGTTGTTTTGGGAGGAGATTTCCGCTGGTCTACTCACGCCGCCATCTTCCGCCCCTCCTCTGCACTTTTTAAACTGGATTTCATTCTTAATTTTTGCTTGTAGTTTAGCTATGTTATTCACCATTCAACTCCTGGTTAGGAACAATAGCTCTGTGTCAATCAATATGTATCTGTATCTGTCTATCTAATGGTCTGTCTGTCTATCTATGCATCTATGTATCTATGTATCTATGTATCTATCTATCAATATATATATCTATCGATCTTCCTATCATCTATCTATGATGTCTATCATCTATCAATCTATGTACATTTCTATCTATCTTTCATCTGTCATCTGTCTACCTATCTATCTATGAATCAATCATCTTTTTGTCTGCCGATCTATCCTTCTGTACAGAACAGTTAACAACATAGCCTTTGTCTCCTCCATACATTATGCTTAAAGAATACTTGCAAGGTAACTAAGCCATAAGGAGAGCACTGTTCACCGATACACTTTCAGGTAGAGTCAGCCGCGTGTGCTTACAAAACCAGTAAATGGAGGTGAAAGGACTTGAACCTGTATCTCTGTCCTCTGTCCTCTTATACTTCCTGCTCGCTTGGTGGCTTTATTTAGCCACATAAAATGAGTAAGTGATCCCTGAAGACCACAAGTATCATTCGTCTGGGCCTGTTGTCGACAGAAAAGTGTACTCGGTTCTTTGCACACCACCATGTTTGAGTGACATGGGCGTGATCACTGCTGATAGGTGGAGGGACAAATGTAAAGGAACACCTATTTCTGGACAGGAGCAGTTGGGAACAAAGTGTGTGTTGTGGAGTGAAGTGTTTATTGGTGGGTCCAAACTTCCCTCTTTAGGTGGTTATTACTTCTTTACATTCGTGAACATCATAAAAAGCCATGATTTTAAAAGCCCAGACGCATATTATTACAGCAATTCATATGTTGAGATGATAGGAAATGAGAAGGAAGTTCCTGCACCACTAAATCTATTCCTGAGCACTGCTGAAACCAAACAAAAAGAATTCACGGTGGCTAGATAGGGCTATTTTCTACTGACTCTCTCTGGGGACTCAAACAGAATCCATTTGTTTTTTTCTCAGTTTCACTTGTATAGGGTACCTGTCCACGCCCCTTCACCATGTAATTTGTCTGTGTCCTTGGATCTCAAGTGAGTCTCCAGAAAGGGAGCACGTATGTGGTCTTGAGATTACATCAGTTCTTCTAACCCTGTGACTTTTGATTGGTGCACTCAAAGCCTGTACTTTTTTTCTGATATTTGAGAGCAGTGCTCTTATTTCACTTTGAAATTTTCTTTGTTCTCATTAATATACAATCAAATGCAGAACATTATGTTTTCCAGTCTACCCTCTTCACCAATTCCTCCCCAAATCCCAGTTACAGTCGCTGTCCATCTGCATGTACTAATATGCTATAGATTCACTACATGTCTTCTCTGTGTTGTACAGCCCTACGTATGACCCCCAACCCTACATATTATACATGCTAATCCTAATGCCCCCATACTTTTTCCCCGCCCTTATTACTCCGTTCCCACAAACCCTACCCAGTCCCTTTCTCTTTCGTAACTGGTAGTCCACTCTCGGGTTCTGTGAGTCTGCTGCTGTCTTTTCCTTCAGTTTTTCTTTGTTATCATACTCTACACATGAGTGAAATCATTTTTTAAATGTATTTCTCCGCCTGACCTGTTTGACTGAGCATAATACCCTCTACCTCCATCCACGTTATTGCAAATCATAGGATTTGTTTTCTTCTTATTGCTGCTTACTGCAATTTTTGAACTGGATTTCATTCTTCTTTATTGTTTGTAGTTTCGCTTTGTGCTTTCAGCATTGCTCTCCCGGTTAAGAGCAGAAGCTTTGTGTTAATCGATATGTACTTATATCTATCTATCTGTCTGTCTATCTATTTATCAATCAATCAATCAATCAACTTTTTGTCTTCCCATCTGTGCTTGTTTACAGAACAGTTAACCACATATCCTATATCACGTTCCTACACTATGCTTCCAAAAATCCTACAAAGTATTTAGGCTGTAGAGAGACCACTGGGTTCACCGAGGCACTTGCAGGTCGAGTCAGCCGCGTGTACCTACAAAACCAGGAAATGGTTGTGCCAGTACTTGAACCCTTGTGTCTATCCTCTGTCCTCTTTCATCTCCTTCTAACTTGATGTCTGTATTTAGCCACATTCATTGACTAAGTACTCCCTGAAGACCACAAGTATCATTCCTCTGTGCCTGTTGTCGACAGAAAAGTAAACTTGTTGTTTTGCTCACCACCATGTTTGAAGGACATCAGCGTGATCACCGTCGATAGAATGGAGGGTCAAATAAAATGGAACACCAATTTCTAGAAAGGAGCAGTTGGGAGCTATGAGTGTATTGTGTAGTGACGTGTTTATTTGAGTGTCCAAACTTCCCTCTTTAAGTGTTTATTAGATTTTCACATTCATGAACATCATAAAACCCTCTGATTTCAAAGGCCCAGATGCTTATTATTACAGCAACTCAGTTGTTGAGGTGAGAGAAAATGAGAAGTATATTGCTGCACCACTAAATCTGTGGCTGGAAACTGCTGAAACCAAAAAAAAAGAATTCACGATGGCCAGATAGGGCTATTTTCTACTTACTCTCTTTGGACTCAAACAGAATCCATTTATTTGTTTGTTTCTCAGTTTTACTTGTATAGGGTACCTGTCCCGGCCCCTTCGGCTTGTAGTTTATCTGTGTCCTTGGATCTCAAGTGACTCTCCTGTAAGGGAGCACTTAGATGATCTTGACTGTAAGATAACTTTGTTTAGTCTGATGCTTTCCTATCTACCTACCTACCTATCTCTTTATCTATCTGTCTATCTATGTTCTACATCAATCTACTGTCATCTGTGTATCTGTCTAATTATTCTATCATCTATATGTGTGCATATCAATCCTGTCTATGTATCAGTCATCTGTCTATGCATCTGTTTTCTCACTTTTGTCAACGATCTGTCACTAGGTGCACTTTGATCCCTCTGTGTCCTTCTCAGTCTCAGTTCCTTGTGTTTTTTTTACATGAGTTAGCTGTGTGTTTGTGTATTGAGAGGAGTGGCCTTGGGTGAGAACTTCTCCTGTCTAGGTGGCACGAGTCTGCTGGGTATGGAAGGTGTGGTTGACGTGCTGGGCTCTTGAACCTGTGCAGGCCAGGGCCATCTGGCCCTTCTGTCCCTGGGCTGTTCCTGCTCTGGCGGCTGCGTGATCTGTGGGGCATATCTGAAGCCCCATGCAGGGAGCACTCTGGCTGGCCTGCGGGGCCCGAGGCAGGTGCATGCCCACTAGTAGGTCTTTTTGCCTGTGCACCGATGTTACCTAGGCTGCCCTGCTTGGTGGTCCATCTCCAGAGAGCATGTGTATAATCACTGGTTAAGGGAACTGACCTTTGGTGACACGCGGGACTCTTGTGCTCCAGTGGCACATGGGCTTGCTGATGTGACAGGCCAGGTAGCTTGTGTTGAAACTGCTCCCCTCTGCTTTCAAGGTGGGGGTGGAGTTTCAGTGCATTTAGGCATTTAGATGTGAGAGAGGTCTCTCTGAAATGGAATACTGGCATTGAGGGCTATGTTTCCATTCGTATGAAAAGGGCGCTGAGCATAAAGTGTTGGGTGATGGTGGCAGGAATTCTAGGAATGTTTATGTCCCGGCAATTATTTATTTTCTGTTAAGGGAGGTGATTCTGAAGTAAATTTTTATTCACGGATGAAGGTGGTGCATAAGGTCATCCCATGTCAGGCATGGTGAGATGAAGTGCTGTAGTAGATTTAAAGCCTGTACACCTTGGCCTGACACATAGGAGACACCGTGGGTGCCCTTTGCAGTTCTCCTGTCCTGGCTTATTACCTTAACTACCTTGATGGTTCAGAGTGGTCCCAGCACCATTTCCATCGAGATCTTTCTAAAATTCCCTAGAAACACTTGGCAAAGATATCCACAGAGGGTAGTGGATAATTTTACTCTTTCTGGTCATAGTTTGCAAGACGTTTGCCTTATCCTGCGTTCCTTTGTTACATTTGCATGTCCTGTGATTGTAGACCGATACTGGCAGTGGTGTACACACACACACGCACACGCACAGACACACACACACACACACACATGACTGAGAGTTATCGGAGACCCCAGTTATTGGATACTGCAGCCCACACTTTATAAAAGAAACGTGAATAAGTTGTGCTCCTGGTGTTCCCCCCATAGAGGATAGACTTCAAAGTGCAGAGGTTGTTGGACACAGATACCTATGCAGACACCTAAGCACAGATATCTATGCATATTCTCTCTCCATCCATCCTCTAAGTATATCTCTCTTTACCTACATATCTGTTTAGTCTACTCAAGCTGATTACCAGAGTGTCATTTAGAGGGGGCTTCATCCATAGACACTGATTTCTCGCCATTCTGGAAGCAGAATTCCAAAACCAAGGCAGTTTCAATTCCTGATGAGGTCCCTTCCTCTGGCTTGCATACAGCCGCATCCCTGCTGTGTCCTCACAGGGTCGAGGGAGAATGCTCTGTCCTCTTTCCCTCTTAATAGGACTGATTGCGAAATGGCAGCTCCACCCACAACCTCATGATATCTTCCGAACTTAATTACCTCCAAAGGCCCAACCTCCCCATACCATGACAGTGTGGGATAGGGCTTCAAACCCTGACTCAATTCAAATATGAACTTTGTGGGTTTGTGTGTGTGTGTGTTTGTGTGGTGGGGCGGGGCTTTAGGCGGAGCGGAAAATGGTGAATTGAGGGACCAAAAATTCAGTCCATAACTCTGTATCTATCGTCTATATCTTGTCTATCTAATCTATCGATATCTATCATCTATCTGTGTAATCTTACCTACCTATATCATCTATCCTATCTAGTCTATCATCTGTCATCTATATACATCTTATCTGTCTGTCATCTCTCAATCTATTCATCTAATCTATGAATATCTATCATCTATCTAATGTATCTATTTCTAATCTATCATCTGTCACCTGTCGTCTATCTGTCATCTAACTGTCGTCACCTTTTTGTCTACCCATCTATCCTTATGTACAGAACAGTGTAAGATAATTCTAGCTGAAATAAGCAGGTGAAGAGAGGCAACTAAGTTCCCGGTAGTTTATATGAATGCAAACACCCGGGGGATATTTCCCTAGTCTATAAAATGGAGGCTGGGGAATTCCCACGTAAGTAGACAGGGAGCGAGATTTTAAAGAGTTAGAGCTTAGATTTACAGCAATGCGTGGTTTGGCTAGCCCAAGGCATATTTTTCAGTTTGGGATGGGGCAACAGCCAAGAACTTCAGCACATCTTCAGTGTCCAATGTGGGATGGGGCCGCAGCAGGAGACATTGGCACATCGTCAGTATCCGACGTGCAAGCTCCTCCCATCAGTGACCCCAGCCTTACAGTTAACAACACGGCTATCTACCATGGCTATCTATCTATCTATCTATCTATCATCTATCTATCTATCTATCTATCTATCTATCTATCTATCTATCTATCTATCTATCTATCTATCTATCTATATCTATCTATCTATCATCTATCTATCAATCTATCTATCTAATCTATCTATCCAATCTACCTATACCTATCATCTATCCTATCTAATCTTTCATCTATCTGTCTGTCTAACTGTGCTATCTATCATCATTTTTGTCTACCCAACTAACCTTACGTACAGAACAGTTCACAAGATGGCTTATATATCACTTCCCTACTTATGTTTCCAAAAGCCTGAAAGGTAACTCGGCCCTAGAGACAGACAGCACTGGGTTCATTGAGACATTTGAACGTCGAGTCAACAGCATGTGACTACAAAACTATTAAATGGTGGTGCGGGGTCCTAGTCTGGGGTTGGGGGCCTTTGTATGAGCCTTTCCCGAGGGCGTTCGAGTGCCCATCGGGTCCGAGGCTCATTTATGGGTAGGGGCGAGGCTGTCGTATGTGCCTCCCACAGCATCGTATGGGTCCAGATGAGACCAGATGATGACTGCCCATGCGTTGCTTGTCTGGGGTGCACAGTAGGCTGGCGGTGGTGCTGCCCATGACCTCGTTCATGGCCGAGGCGGGCACGAAGATGATAGCCAGCGATGGTGGCGTCGTGTCCATCATTTCGTCCTAAGCGTCAGAGCCAGCCATTGGGCTGGTGCATGTGCTGCCCAAGGCCCTGTCTGTTGGCTGACTCTTGATGGCGGTTTAGCAGAGGCAGGACACCACGAGGCGGGCTGGTAGTGGTGCCCGTGTGCCCTGAAGAGGAGGAGCTCGTCTAGGTGGTCTCTCTCCAGCATCTGCTGAGAGACTAGTATGGTCCAGAGGCCCAGGACTGCTCCCTGTGGAAGTGGGAACTCTGCTGTGAAAATTGGGAAATGCCAGCTGCTAAAGGCACAGGATCCTGGTGGAGCAGCCTTTGACCAGGGCAGCGGGCAGGTGCAGGGTGCTCCCTGGCAGGAGGGATAGGGGGCAGCGACCCGGGGATGGGAAAGACAAGCGGGTGAAGAAGGTGGTGCTGGGGAGTCGGCGGGCATTGTGAGGTACGAAACTTAGTAAGGATGAAACTGTGCACATGGAAAAATTGGTTATGGCGTGCGCCAAACGATCCGAGGAAAGTGTGTGAAGCTACAGAGAGGGTCTCCTTTGTCACTAACTCTTTCTCAGGCCTAGTATGCACTGAGCTGAACAGCTATGGTGAGCCTTGTATGTATGTCAGCCAGGGGACGCATCACAAAGTGGCCTGGGCCGTGTGACGTCACCCAGGGGCCGCATCACCACGTCCCCATTGCCTTAAGCACACCAGCCCCGCCCAGAGGAGATCCTAGTCCAAGGCCACTGTGAGACCCCAAGGCCAAACACCGTAGTATCCCTAGCCCACGGGACTGCCCACTGAGGGCCGTGCAGATGTACAGACCAACGAGGTCACCATGGGTCCCTCGAATGCTGCAGTGCCCTCGTCTGTCACAGCTCAGCCCGTCTGGGTGCCGGCTATGCATGGGCTCAGAATCCGGGGTGCGGTGGGCATCAACTGCCTTGCCAGCCCTGCACCCCCCATGATCCCGGAGGTCAGGGCCTGCACACAGCCAGGCGCGGAGGCACCCAGTTGCTGTCCGGGGAAAGGCAAGCCCTTTCCCGGGCTTTCCCAGCTTCTCTGGGACTCCTGGAGCCAGGCATGCCTTCTCGGCCATGGCCAGCCAGGCGACCGGGTCTTAGCATAGCCACATCCCGCATTCTGACTTGGACCGGCCGCCCAGATTTTCTCTCTAATCTAGCTTTGAGGGCCTGTGTCTCGTACGTGAATAATACAACACAGTAAACTGGGAAAAACTTTTTATTTTTAAAATGCTTCTCCTTTAGACTCTTGCTCTCAATGGCGTCGCCATTCTTGCCCATCAGCCAAGCTGGGTGCTTGTGGGGCAACCTCGCCTCCTCTCAGCAGTCAGCCTGTCCATTCCCGATCCTGAATCTTCATCCTTTATGTTATAACCTGTGGAGCTTGTGTCCCGTGTCAGTAAACCTGCTTCTGTTTTCTCAGGTCTTCCCTGGTGCACCTAGGCCCTGCTTTTTCACTGCTTCACTGTGGAAGCAATGACATTGTTACAGAATAAAATGTGAAATTCTCCAGCCCCAACTCACGGTCTGGCCTTCACTTTGTCTACATCTCCATCCCTATGAGCCAAGCTCCCTGCTCTTTGAAAAGATCCTGTCTCGTGCCTTTTTGTCTCTGAATTATTTCCTCTGGGGGTTCCCACCTCTTGCTTATGGTATTTAAGTCATTTCACCCCAGCAGAAGAACAAGGATCGTTGAAGACCCACCACTCTACTCACCTCCTCTTCTAGGCTACTGTGCATTCTCACTTAGGCGTGCCCTACTCTCCCTTCTCTGTACTTGGTGAGGACCTCCCTTATGAAATGTGAGTGTGTCAGCTCGTGCACATCAATCTTCATGTCATGGGATCTGTTGAACAGTGGTGACAGTGAATGACTGGACTCGGCTTCAGTGCTCAGCTTCCCGTTCAGTGATACCTTGTGCCGCTCGCTCGTCCGCCAACCGTTCGTAATGTTCCAAACAGTGCGAACATAAATGCGGGTGAGATGCCACTGACGACCCCTCAGTCCCCGCTGTGTATGCCTCCGGGTGCTTAGGGAGAGCTGCAGCGAGCCGAGCCCACGGACTTATCTTTAATAGCGATGAGCACAGAGAGTGTGGGGCAAGCCCCAGCTGATGCTGCTGTTGCTGTGATGACTCCTCTCCCTGGCCCAGTGGGGGTAAGATTCCAGATCTCTTCTTGTTGTCTGCCTGTGCTTTCTCTGTAGTGGTGCAGTTTTGTTGTATGGGGGCGTCCTCTTTCGTGTCTTTGAAGGAAATAAGTACAGGTCTCAGAAGTCCCTTGTGTCAGTTTTCATTGTACTGTACGGTCTTCTATGTCTATGTCTTTGGGTTTTCTCCCGCTGCTACTGCTTTTCCTCTGAGAGGACCTGTACCACAGGCCTGTTGTAGACAGAAGAGTAAACTTGGTGCTTTGCTCACCACCATGTTTGAGGGACATCGGTGTCACCACTGATAGGAAGGGGGACAGGTAAAAGGAACACCGAGTTCTAGACGGGAGCAGTTGGTAGCAAATAGTGTGTTGTGGAGTGACGTGTTCGTTTGAGCATCCAAACTTCCCTCAGTATCTGGTTTTTGCTTCTTTACATTCGTAAACATCATAAAATCCACTGATTTCAAAAGCCCAGATGCATATTATTACATCAATTCAGTTGTTGAGGCGAGAAAAAATGAGAAGGGCTTCGCCTTACAAAAGAATCTATGACTGTGCCCTGCCAAAACCGAACAGAAAGAATCCAAGGTGGCGGGAATGGCTATTTTCTACTGTCTCTCTGGGCACTCAAACAGAATCACTTTTATTTATTTACTTTTTGGTGTCAGTAATGTACAATTACATGACAACGTTATGGTTACTAGACTCCCCCTCCCCCCCCACCCCCCATTATCAAGTCTGCTCTCCACACCCCATTACAGTCGCTGTCCATCAATATAGTAAGATGCTATAGATTCACTACCTTTTTCTGTGTGTTATACTGCAATCCCCTTGGCCCCCCACGCCCTACATTATGTGTGCGGATCGTAATGCCCCCTTTACCCCCTTATCCCTCCGTTCCCACTCGTCCTCCCAGGTCCCTTTCCCTTTGGTAACTGTTAGACCATTCTTGGGTTCGGTGAGTCTGCTGCTGTTTTTAATTTCTGATTTGCTTTGTTCTCATACCTCACATAGGAGTGAAATCCTTGGATACTTGTCTTTCACCACCTGGCTTATTTCACTGAGCATAACACCCTCTAGCTCTGTCCGTGTTGTTGGAAATGCTGGGAGGATTTGTTTTCTTCTTATGGCTGAATGATATTATATAGTGTGTATGTACCAAATCTTCTTTATCCATTCACCTCCTGATGGACACTAAGGTTGCTTCCATTTCTTGGGTATTGTAAAGAGTGCTGTGATCAACATAGGGGTGCATCTGTCCCTTTCAAACTGGGCTCCTGCACTCTTAGGGTAAATTCCTAGGAGAAGAATTCCTGGGTCAAATGGTATTTCTGTTCTATGTTTATGTGGGGTACCTCCATACTGCTTTCCGCAATGGTTGGGCTGACTGACATTCCCACCAGCACTGTAGGAGGGTTCCCCTTTCTCCACACCCTTGACAACATCTGTTGTTTTCTGTCTTTTGGGTGGTGGCCATCCTAACTGGTGTGATGTGATAACCCATTGTGGTTTTAATGTGCATTTCTCTGATGGTTAGCTATGTGGAGCGTCTTTACATGTGCCTGTCGGACACCTGAAATTGCTTCTGTGGAGAAGTGTCTGTTCAGATCCTATGCCCATTTTGTAATTGAATTCATTTGCTTTTTGTTGTGATGAGGTTCGTGAGCTCTTGATATATGTTTTCAATGGCAACACCTTATCAAATATTGCATCAGTGAATATATTCTCCCATACTGAAGGATGTCTTTTGGTTCTACTGATGTTGGTTAAACAGAATCTTACTAAACCCCATACCACTTCACTCCATATCTGACTAATTATTCCTTATTTCCAGATCACCAAAGAGCCGAGAAAACTGGAACGATGAGGAGAGGCTGTGATGCAGGAACATCTAGCGTAAAACTGAGAAGTGAGGTGGTGTTTAGAGTGGTAGGTTTGTATATTACCATGTGCTGCTTTCAAGGGTCTTAGGTAAAAAAGATTGCTAAGGAGATGAAGACCGGGTTTTAAATGTCACCTGGTATTGGTGGAGCCACGTAGCCTCTAGCCATTGATGGGTAGGCTAGAATGCGGCACTGTTGTCTTTCCTGCGGTGTTAGATGAGCGGCGTCCCCCATATGCAGTTCAGTCAGAGCCCATGTGGGACTGTCCTGACACAGGCTGGGTGGACCCGAGAGCTGTGCCGTTCCTGCTCAGCTGTCGCAGCACCCCTCTCAGAACAGGGCTTCAGCAGCGCTCCCGGGAGGGATAGAGAGATAGAGAGAGAGACAGAGACAGAGAGACAAAGAGAGAGAATAGCACTCCAGAGACACGGAAGGTTTTATTTTCTGTAGCTCCTGAGCATGCTCCTGATGTTTATTTTGAGATTTCTTTCTCAGGACGATTGATTTGAGTCCAGTTACAAGGTTCCTTTGAAGGTTCATATTTATAGGTGGCGCCTCTCGCTCCCAGAAGCGTTTCTCTCTGGAGATGCTCAGCCCTTGTTGGGATGGCAGGGGACCCAGGGGAGCGGTGCCAGTGCCCACCCCTCCCGGGGGTAAAGAGGTCTTTCCTGCTACCCGGCCACAGTGCCCGTCTCCACTGCCAGGGCCAGTTTGCGGAGCACACAGGGAGAAGCTGCCGTAGGTGGGGGCGGCCGTTTTGCAGGCTTTTGCTGGTTGTGAGGTAGTACATGTACCAGTCACATCACGGTAAGGGGCCTTGGAGTTGCGAGGCCAGCCAGGGGAATGGAGCTCCCGGAATTCCTGAAAAATTCCCCACCTGCCGGGCAGAGTGCACCTGTTCAGTTTGGCGCACCTGTCCTTTCTCCTGAGCTGCAAGCCCTGTGGAAGCCATGCCCCTTTAGCAGTTCTCTCGCTGTAAGGAAGTCTCTCAGACTGTCCGCCATTTTTTTGTCCCACAGCGGCCAGTTGTGGATCCCTGTGTTGTCCCACATGTGGCTGGAATCTCAAGTCTCTCGAAGTCTTCCTCCTGTCTTTTCTTTCCATCCCCACCGATCCTCCAGAGCGCAGTACATTTACGGTAGGTTCATGCTCCCAGAGCACTTCTCCAGGACTGTACGTCACACTTCTCCTTGAGGTGACAGCCTGCCAAAGCAGCGTTCTTCCCTGCTGCTCTTCCAGGATTTGGTGTAGTTGTTCTATTTCCATATAGTACGTATGTATATGGTTTTGGTTTTGGGAGGAGGATTCTGACTCCCCTCTCACGTGAGCCACCATCTTCAAACACATCAGCATATCTTTTTTTTTTTTTTGTCAGTTTCACTTGTCTAGGGTACCTGTCCCAACCACCTCAATTTGTAGTTTGTCTTCGTCCTTGGATCAGAAGTGAGTCTCCTGTAAGGGAGCACATAGGTGGTCTTGAGTTTTCATCCATTCTTTTAACCATGTGTCTTTTGATTGGAGCACTCAGATCGTGTCCCTTTACACTGACAATTGAGAGCTGTGTACTTATTGCACTTAAAAAATTTTTTTTGTTATCATTAATTAACAATCACGTGAAGAACATTATGATCACCAAGTACACCAAGTTCCCCCAAAAACCCTGTGAGAGTCGATGTCCATCAGCATAGTTGGATGCTGTAGACCCCTTCACCTTGCCCCCCTACACACACCGTTAGGGTTGCTGTCCATCAGCGTGTAGTAAGATGCTATACAATCACTGCTTGTCTTCTCTGTGTTGTACAGCCCACCCCATGCTCCCCCCACGCCACACATTATATATGCTTATCCTAATGCCCATTCCCTTTCTCACCGCCCTTATCCCTCCCTTCCAACGCACCCTGCCCTGTCCCTTTCCCTTTGGTAACAGTTAGTCCACTCTCGGGTTCTGTGTGTCTGCTGCTGTGTTTTTCCTTGAGCTTTCCTTTGTTGTTATACTCCACACATGAGTGACATCATTTACTACTTGTCTTTCTCTGCCTTGCCTATTTCACTGAGCATAATACCCTCTAGCTACATCCACTTTGTTGCAAATGGTAGGATTTCTTTTCTTCTTAAGTCTGCTTACTGCACTTTTTAAACTGGATATCTGTCTTTTCTTTTGTCTGTAGTTTCGCTATGTTCTTTCACCATTGCTCTGTTGGTTATGAGCAACAGCTTTGTGTCATTCGATATGTACCTCTATCTATCTATCTGTCTATCTATCTATCTATCTATCTATCTATCTATCTATCTATCTGTCTATCAATCAATCAATCATCTATTTGTATGCCCGTCTGACCTTGTGTACAGAGCAGTTAACAACACAGCCTATGTCATTTCCCTACATTATGCTTCCCAAATCTTACATGGTAACTAGGCCTTTTGGAGAGCTCTGGGTTCACGGAGAATCTTGCAGGTCAAGTCAGCCGCGTGTACCTACAAAACTAGGAAATAGTGGTGCAGGGACTTGAACCTGTGTCTCTATCCTCTTTTATCTTCTTCTCACATGCTGACTGTATTTAGACACATTCATTGACAAAGTGCTCCCTGAAGACCATAAGAATTGTTCCTCTGGGCCTGTTCTCTACAGAAAGTAAACTTGGTGCTTGGTCACAAAGATGTTTGAGGGACATCGGCGTGATCACCACTGATAGGAGGGAGGGACAAATAAAAAGAAACACCAATTTCTAGACAGGTGCAGTGGGAAGCATAGAGTGTGTTGTGGAGTGACGTGTTTATTTGAGTGTCCAAACTTCCCTCTTTAACTGTTTATTGCTTTTTTACATTCGTGAACATCATAAAAACCACTGATTTCAAAGACCCAGACGCACACTATTACAGTAATTCAGTTGTTGAAGTGAGAAGAAATGAGAAGGACGTTGCTGCACCACTAAATCATGGCTGCGCACTGCTGAAACCAAATAAATATAGTTCATGGTGGCCAGATAGGGCTATTTCCTACTGACTGTCTCTGGGGACTCAAACAGAATCCATTTGTTTGATTGTTTCTTTTTCACTTTCACTTGAGTAGGGTACCTATACCCACCCATTCGGCATGAAGTTTGTCTGTGTCCTTGGATCTCAAGTGAGTCTGCTGTAAGGGAGCACATAGGTGGTCTTGAGTTTTCATCCCTTCTTCTAATCCTGTGTCTTTTGATTGGAGCATTCAAAGCCTGTCCTTTTATTCTGATGATTCAGAGCAGTGCCGTTACTGCACTTAAAAACTTTTTTTTGTTATCATTAATCTACAGTCACGTGAAGAACATTATGTTTACTAGGCTCCCCTCTTCACCAAGTACACCCCAAAAACCTCTTACAGTCGCTGTCCATCAGCGTCGTTGGATGCTATAGACTCCTTCACCATGTCCCCCCACACACAACCCATTACAGTTACTCTCCATCAGCGTGTAGTAAGATGCTGTAGAAACTCTACTTGTCTTCTCTGTGTTGTACAGCCATCCCCATGACCCACAGAACCCACACATTATGCATGCTAAACCTTATGTCCCCTAACTTTCTCTCCACCCTTTTCCCTCCCTTCCCACCCACCTTACAAAGTCCCTTTCCCTTTAGTAACTGTTATTCCACTCTCCGATTCAGTGAATCTACTGATGATTTTTTCCATCAGTTTCTCTTTGTTGTTATACTCCACACAAGAGTGAAATTATTTGGTACTTGTGTTTCTCTGCCTGGCCTATTTCACTGAGCATACTACCGTCTAGCTCCATCCACGTCATAGCAAATGGTAGGATTTGTTTTCTTCTTACGGCTTCTTACTGCACTTTTTAAACTGGATTTCATTCTTCCTTTTGTTTGTAGTTTCACTACGTGCTTTCACCATTGATCACCTGGTTATGAGCAATATTTTTTGTTAATTGATATGTATTTTTATCTGTCTATCCATCTGTCTGTCTATCTGTCCATCTATGTATCTATCTATCTTTATATCCTTCTATCTTTCTGTCTATCTATATAACTATCTATTTTCCTTTCATCTATTTATCTATCTATCTATCTATCTATCTATCTATCTATCTATCTATCTATCTATCTATCCATCTATCAATCTATCATGTATCATCTATCATCTCTCTATCTATGAATCAATCATCTTTTTGTCTGCCTATCTATCCTTATGTACAGAACAGTTAACAACATGGCCTACGTCACTTCCCTACATTATAGTTCCAAAAATCTTGCAAGGTTACTAGGCATAGTTAGAGCACTGGTATCTCTGAGACACTTGCAGGTCGAGTCAGTGGCGTGTGCTTATAAAAAAAGTAAATGGTGGTGCAGGAACATGAACCCGTATCTCTGTCCTCTGTCCTCTTTTACCTCCTTCTCACTTGCTGAATGTATTTAGCCTCTTCATTGCCTAAGGCCTCCCTGAAGACCACAAGTATCCTTCCTCTGGGCCTGTTGTAGACCGAAAAGTATACTTGGTGCTTTGCTCACCACCATGTTTGAGGGACATCGGCGTGATCACTGCTGATAGGAGGAGGGACAAATAAAAAAGGAACACCTATTTCTCCACAGGAGTAGTTGGGAACAAAGAGTGTGTTGTGGAGTGACGTGTTTATTTGGGTGTCCAAACTTCCCTCTTTAGGTGGTTATTACTTCTTTACATTCTTGAACATCATAAAATGCACTGATTTCAAAAGCCCAGTCGCATATTATTATAGCATTTCAGTTGTTGAGGTTAGAAAAAATAAGAAGGACGTTGCTGTAAGTCTAAATCTATGGCTGGGCACTGCTGAAATCAAACAAATGAATTCACGGTGGCTAGATAGGGCTTTTTTCTACTGACTGTCTCTGGGTACTCAAACAGAATCCATTTGTTTGTTTCCCAGTTTCACTTGTGTAGGGTTTCTGTCCCCGCCCCTTTAGCTTGTAATTTTTATGTATCCTTGGATCTCAAGTGAGTCTCCAGTAAGGGAGCACATAGGTGGTCTTAAGTTTTCATCCATTCCTCTAACCCTGTGTATTTTGATTGGAGCACTCAGAGTCTGTCCTTCTATTGTGACAATTGAGAGCTGTGTCCTTATTGTACATAGAAAAAATTTTTTGTTATCATTAATCTACAATCACGTGAATGTCTTTATGATCACAAAGTACACCAAGTCCCCCCAAAAAGCCCCGTTACAGTCGCTGTCCATCAG
This sequence comes from Manis pentadactyla, assembly GCF_030020395.1. Classification (NCBI taxonomy): domain Eukaryota; kingdom Metazoa; phylum Chordata; class Mammalia; order Pholidota; family Manidae; genus Manis; species Manis pentadactyla. Next base: position 1,406,461 of record NW_026644596.1, read on the forward strand.
CGTGTAGAAATATGCTGTAGAAACACTACTTATCTTCTCTGTGTTGTACAGCACTCCCCATGCCCAACCGACCCCATGCATTATTCATGCTAATAATAATGTCCCCTTTCTTTCTTCCTGCCCTTATCCCTCCCTTATCACCCACCCTGCGAAGTGCCTTTCCCTTTGGTATCTGTTAGTCCACTCTCAGGTTCTGTGATTCTGCTGCTGTTTATTTCCATCAGTTTTTCTTTGTTGTTGTACTCCACACATGAGTAAAATCATTTGGTACTTGTGTTTCTACTCCTGGCCTATTTCACTGAGCATACTACCGTCTAGCTCCATCCACATCATTGTAAATGATAGGATTTGTTTTCTTCTTATGGCTGCTTACTGCACATTTTAAACTGGATTTCATTCTTCCTTTTGGTTTGTAGTATCACAATGTGTTTTCACCATTTATCTCCCAGTTATGAACAATAGCTTTGTGTTAATAGAGTTGTATCTGTATCTATCTATCTATCTATCTATCTATCTATCTATCTATCTATCTATCTATCTATCTATCTATCTATCTATCTATCTATCTATCTATCTAACAATCTATCTATCTATCTATCTATCTATCTATCTATCTATCTATCTATCTATCTATCTATCTATCTATCCGTCTGTCTGTCTATCTATCTATCTATCTATCTATCTATCTATCTATCTATCTATCTATCTATCTATCTATCTATCTATCTATCTATCTAACTATCTATCTATCTATCTATCTATCAATTTATCTATCTACATATCTTTCCTACTATATTTCTATCTAACTACATATCTATCTATCTATCTGTCTATCTATCTATCTGCTTTTCTTCCTATCTATCTATCATTTCTATCATCTATCTATCTATCATCAGTCGTCTATCTACCTATCTATGAATCAGACATCTTTTTGTCTGCCCATCTCTCCTTATGTACAGAACAGTTAACAACATTGCCTATGTCACTTCCCTACATTATGCTTCCAAAAATCTTTCAAGGTAACTAGGCTGTAGGAAGAGCACTCGGTTCACCGAGACACTTGCAGGTCGAGTCAGCCATGTGTACCTACAAAACCAGTAAATGGTTGTGCAGGGACTTGAACCTGTGTCTGTAACCTCTATTATCTTCTTCTCACTGGCTGACTCTATTTAGCCACATTCATTGACTAAGTGCTCCGTGAAGACCACAAGTATTGTTCCTCTGAGCCTGTTGTCCACAGAAAGAAATTTTGGTGCTTTGCTCACAACCATGTTTGAGGGACATTGGCGTGATCACCTCTGAGAGGAGGGAGGGACAAATAAAAAGGAACACCAATTTCTAGACATGTGGAGTTGGGAGCAAATTGTGTGTTGTGGAGTGAAGTGTATATTTGAGTGTCCAAACTTCCCTCTTTATCTGGTTATTACTTCTTTACATTCGTGAACATCAAAAAACCCACTGATTTCAAAGGCACAGACGAATATTTTTACAGTAATTCAGTTGTTGAGGTGAGAGAAAATGAGAAGGACGTTGCTGTACCACTAAATCTATGGCTGGGCACGGATGAAAAAAAAGAAAAGAATTCATGGTGGCCTGATAGGGCTATTTTCTTCTGACGATCTCTGGAGACACAAACGGAATCCATTTGGTTGATTGTTTGTTTTTCAGTTTCACTTGTGTTGGGTACCTGTTCCCACCCCTTCGGCTTGTAGTTTGTCTCTGTCCTTGCATCTCAAGTGGGTCTCCTGTGAGGGAGCACATAGGTGGTCTTGAATATTCATCCGTACTTTTAACCCTGTGTCTTTTGTTTGGAGCTCTCAAAGCCTGTCCTTTTATTCTGATGATTCAGAGCTGTGCCCTTATTGCACTTAAAAAATTTTTTTATTATAATTAATCTACAATCACGTGAAGAACATTATGTTTACTTGGCTCCCCCCTTCACCAAGGCACCCTTAGAAACCTCTTACAGATGCTGACAATCAGTGGAGTTGTATGCTGTAGACCGCTTCACCATGAACCACCCCACAGACACCATTACAGTCGCAGTCCATCGGCGTGTAGTAAAATGCTGTAGAATCTTTACTTGTCTTCTCTGTGTTGTACAGCCCTATCCAAACTCTCCTGACCCCACGCATTATACATGCTAATCCTAATCTCCCATTTCTTTCTCCACACCCTCATCCCGCCCTTCCCAACCACCCTGCCCAGTCCCTTTCCCTTTGGTAACTGTTAGTCCGCTTTTGGGTTCTGTGAGTCTGCTGCTGTTTTTTTCCTTCAGAGTTTATTTGTATTTATAATCCACACATGAGTGAAATCATTTGGTACTTGTCTTTCTCCACCTGGCCTATTTCACTGAGCATAATACCGTCTTGCTATATCCACGTCATTGCAAATGGTAGGATTTGTTTTCTTCTTATGGCTTCTTACTGCACTTTTTAAACTGGACTTTCTTCTTCCTTTTTGTTTGTAGTTTCGCTATGTGCTTTCACCATTGATCTGTTGGTTATGAGCAATAGCTTTGTGTTAATCGATATGTATCTGAATCTGTGTGTCTGTCTGTCTATCTATCAATCTGTCTATCTATCCTTCTACCTTTCTATCTATGTATCTACCTATCTTCCTATCATCTATCTATCATGTCTATCAACTATCTATAATCTCTCATCTATCTATGAATCAATCATCTTTTTGTCTTCCCATCTATCCTTATGTACAGAACAGTTAACAACATCGCCTATGTCACTTCCTTACATTATGCTTCCAAAAATCTTGAAAAGTAACTAGGACGTATGGAGAGCACTGGGTACACTGAGACAATTGCAGGTCGAGTCTTCCCCGTGTGCTTAAAAAACCAGTAAATGGTTGTCCAGGGACTTGAACCCATATCTCTGTCCTCTGTCCTCTTTTACCTCCTTCTCGCCTGCTGACTCTAATTTGCCACAATAATTGACTAAGTCTTCCCTGAAGACCACAAGTATCCTTCCTCTGGGCCTGTTGTAGTCAGAAAAGTATACTTGGTACTTTGCTCATCAACAAGTATGAAGGACATCAGCGTGATCACCTCTGATAGGAGGAGGGACAAATAAAAATGAACACCTATTTCTAGAAAGAGCAGTTTTGATCAAAGAGTGTGTAGTGGAGTGACGTGTTTATTTGAGTGTCCAACCTTCACTCTTAAGTGGGTATTACTTTTTTACATTCATGAACATCATAAAACGCCCTGATTTCAAAAGCCCAGACGCATATTATTACAGCAATTCTGTTATTGAGGTGAGAAAAATTGAGAAGGACTTTGCTGTACAATGGAATCTATTTCTGGGCACTGCTGAAACCAAACAAAAAAAAATTCATGGTGGCCAGATAGGGCTATTTTCTACTGACTGTCTCTGGGTACTCAAACAGAATCCATTTGTTTGTTTGTTTGTTTCTCAGTTTCACTTTTTTTGGGTACCTGTCACCGCCCCTTCAGCTTTTAATTTGTCCGTGTCCTGGGATCTCAAGTGAGTCTCCTGTAAGGGAGCACATACATGATCTTGAGTGAAAGATAGCTTAGTTTAGTATGATGCTTTCCTATCTACCTACCTATCTACCTCTTTACCTATCTATGTTATCTTTCTATCTATCTATCTGTCATCTATCTATGTATGGTCTGTCATCTATATACTATCATCTGTGTATCTATCTAATTAATCTATCATCTATATGTATGTATATCAGTCCAATCTATGTATCAATCATTTGTCTCTCTATATATCTGTTTTCTCACTTTTGTCAACGTTCTTTCCCTAGGAGCACTTTGATTCCTCTGTGTCCTTCTCAGTCTCAATTCCTTTTGTTTGTTTTTGTGAGTTGGCTGTGTGTTTGGGTCTTGAGAGGAGTGGCCTTGGGTGGGAACTTCCCCTGCGTAGGTGGCACGAGTCTGCTGGGTGTGGATAGTGTGGTTGGTGCGCTGCGCTCTTGAAACTGTGCAGCCCAGTGCCCTCCAGCTGCTCTACCCCTGGGCCGTTCCTGCTGTGGCAGCTGCATGAGCTGCAGGGAATATCCGACGCACTGTGCAGGGAGCACCCTGGCGGGCCTTCGGGGTCCGTGGTAGGTACATGCTCAGTAGTATGTCTTTTTGCCTGTACACCGATGTTACCTCGGTCGACCTGCTTGGTGGCCCACCTTCAGAGAGTATGTTTATAGTCACTGTTTAAGGGAACTGCATTTTGGTGACACGCGGGGTTCTTCTGGGCCAGTGGCCCATGGACTTGCTGAGGTGGCAGCCCAGCTAGCTTGTGGGGAAACTGCTCCAATCTGCTGTCAAGGTGGAGGTGGAATTTCAGTGCATTTATGCATTTAGATGTGAGTGAGGTCTATCTGAAATGGAATAGTAGCGTTGAGAGCTATGTTTCCACCCCCTCAACTTGTAGTTCATCTTCATCCTTGGATCTCAATTTAGTCTCCTGTAAGGGAGCACATAGGTGGTCTTGAGTTTTCATCCCTTCTTTTAACCCTGTGTCTTTTCATTGGAGTCCTGAAGAGCCTGTCCTTTTATTCTGAGAATTGAGAGCTATGTCCTTATGGCACTTAAAAAATTTTTTTTGTTATCATTAATCCACAATCAAGCAAAGAACATTATGATCACCAAGTACACCACGTCCCGCCCAAAAAACCCCGTTACAGTAGCTGTCCATCAGCATAGTTGGATGCTGTAGACCTCTTCACCATGTCCCCCCCACACCCCGTTACAGTCGCTTTTCATCAGCGTGTTGTAAGATGCTGTAGAAACACTACTGGTCTTCTCTGTGTTGTACAGCCCTCCCCATGCTCCTACCACCCACACATTATACATGCTAATCCTAATGCCCCCTTTCTTTCTCCCCACATTTATCAAACCCTTCCCATCAACCCTGCCTAGTCCGTTTCCCTTTGGTAACTGTTAGTCCACTCTTGGGTTCTGTGAGTCTGCTTCTGTGTTTTACCTTCAGTTTTTCATGGTTGTTACACTGAACACATGAGTGAAATCATTTGGTACTTGTCTTTCTCCGCATGGCCTTTTTTACTAAGCATAATACCCTCCAGCTCCATCCACGTTGTTCAAATGGTAGGAATTTTTTTCTTCTTACGGCTGCTTACTGTACTTTTTAAACTAGATTTCTGTCTTCTCTTTTGTCTGTAGTTTCGCTATGTGCTTTCACCATTGCTCTCCTCGTTATTAGCAATAACTTTCGTTAATAAATATGTTCCTATGTCTATCTATCCATCTGTCTGTCTGTCTATCTATCTATCTATCTATCTTCCTATCATCTATCTATGATATCTATCATCTATCAATCTATGTACCTATCCATCTATCTTTCATCTGTCGTCTGTCTAGCTATCTATCTATGAATCAATCATCTTTTTGTCTGCCCATCTATCCTTATGTACAGAACAGTTAACAACATCGCCTTTGTCAGTTCCCTACATTATGCTTCCAAAAATCTTTCAAGGTAACTAGGCTGTAGGAAGAGCACTCGGTTCACCGAGACACTTGCAGGTCGAGTCAGCCATGTGTACCTACAAAACCAGTAAATGGTTGTGCAGGGACTTGAACCTGTGTCTATATCCTCTATTATCTTCTTCTCAATGGCTGACTCTATTTAGCCACATTCATTGACTAAGTGCTCTGTGAAGAGCACAAGTATTGTTCCTCTGGGCGTGTTGTCCACAGAAAGAATACTTTTTGCTTTGCTCACAACCATGTTTGAGGGACATCGGCATGATCACCGCTGATAGGATAGAACGACAAATGAAAAGAAACACCAGTTGCTTGACAGGAGCAGTTGGGAGCAAAGAGTGTGTTGTGGAGTGATGTGTTTATTTCAGTGTCCAAACTTCCCTCTTTATATAGTTATTACTTCATTACATTCATGAACTTCATAAAACCCACTGATTTCAAAGGTCCAGACGTTTAATTTTACAGCAATTCAATTGTTGAGTTGAGAGAAAATGAGAAAGACTTTGCTGTACCACTAAATCTATGGCTGGGCAATGCTGAAACAAAACAAAAAGAATTCACGTTGGCCAGATAGGGCTATTTTCTACTGACTGTCTCTGTGGACTCAAACAGAATCCATTCTAGGATTGTTTGTTTTTCAGTTTCACTGTGTTGGGTACCTGTTCACACCCCTTCGGCTTTTAGATTGTCTCTGTCATTGGATCTCAAGAGAGTCTCCTGTAAGGGGCACGAAGGTGGTCTTGAGTCTTCATCCCTACTTTTAACCCTGTGTCATTTGTTTGGAGCACTCAAAGCCTGTCCTTTTATTCTGGTGATTCAGAGCTGTGCCCTTATTGCACTTAAAAAATTGTTTATGTTATCATTAATCTACAATCACGTGAAGAACATTATGTTTCCTAGACTCCCCCCTTCACCAAGTCCCTCCCAAAAACCTCTTACATTTGCTGTCAGTTAGCAGAGATGGATGCTGTAGACCCGTTCACGATGTATCCCCCCACACACCCCATTACAGTCGCTGTACTTCAGCGTGTAGTAAGATGCTGTAGAATATCTACTTGTCTTCTCTGTGTTGTACAGCACTCGCCATGCGACCCCGCCCTCACGCATTATTCATGCTTATCCTAATCTCCCTTTTCTTTCTCCACACCCTTATCCCTCCCTTCCCAACCACACTTCCCAGTCCTTTTCCCTTTGGTAACTGTTACTCCACATTCGGGTTCTGTGAGTCTGCTGCTGTTTTTTTTTTTTCAGTGTTTCTTTGTTGTTATACAACATACATAGGTGAAATCATTTGGTACTTGCCTTTCTCCGCCTGGAAAATTTCACTGAGCATACTACCGTCTCGCTCCATCCACGTCACTGCAAATGGTAGCATTTGTTTTCTTCTTATGGCTGCAAACGGCAGTTTTTAAACTGGACTTCATTCTTCCTTTTAGTTTGTAATTTCGCTATGTGCTTTCACCGTTGATCTCCTGGTTATGAGCAATAGCTTTGTGTTATTTAATATGTGTCTCTATGTTTCTTTCTATCTATCTATCTGTCTATCTATCTATCTGTCTATCCTTCTATCTTTCTATTTATCTATCTTTCTATCTATCTATCTATCTATCATCTATCTGTCTATCAATCTATCTTCTTATCTACCTATCATGTCTATCATCTTTCTATCTATCATCTGTCATCTATCTATCTATCTATGAATCAATCATCTTTTTGTCTGGCCATCTATCCTTATGTACAGGACATTTAACAACATCGCCTATGTCACTTCCCTACATTATGCTTCCAAAAATATTGCAAAGTAACTAGTCCTTAGGGAGAGCACTGAGTTCACTGAGACACTTCCAGGTCGAGTCAGCCGCTTGTGCTTACAAATCCAGTAATTTATGGTGGTGCAGGGACTTGCACCCATATCTCTGTCCTCTGTCCTCTTTTACCTCCTTCTCACTTGCTGACTGTATTCAGCCACATTCGTTGACTAAGTGCTTCCAGAATACCACAAGTATCCTTCCTCTGGGCCTGTTTAGACAGAAAAGTATACTTGGTGCTTTGCTCAAAACCAAGTTTGAGGGACAATGGCATGATCACCGCTGATAGGAGGAGGGACAAATAAAAAGAACACCTATTTCTAGGCAGCAGCATTTGGGAGCAAAGAGAGTGTTGTGGAGTTACGTGTTTGTTTGAGTGTCCAAACTGTCCTCTTTAGGTGGTTATTACTACTTTACTTTCAAGAACATCATAAAATCCACTGACTTCAAAAGCCCAGACACATATTATTACAGCAATTCAGTTGTTGAGGTGAGAAAAAATGAGAAGGACGTTGCTGTACCACTAAATCTATGGCTGGGCACTGCTGAAACCAAACGAAAAGAATTCACGGTGTCTAGATAGGGCTATTTTCTACTGACTGTCTCTGGGGACTCAAACAAAGTCCATTTGTTTGTTTGTTTGCTTTTCAGTTACACTTGTGTAGGGTTGTCGTCCCGACCCCTTCGGATTGTAGTTTGTCTGTGTCTTTGGATCTCAAGTGAGTCTCCTAAAGGGGAGCACTTATGTGATCTTGAGTTTTCAACCCTTTTTTTAACCGTGTGTCTTTTGTTTGGAGCTCGCAAAGCCTGTTTTATTGCTGTGCCCATATTGCACTTAAAAACATTTTTTTTTATCAATAATCTGCAATCACGTGAAGAACATCATATTTACTAGGCTACCACATTCACCAAGTCCCCACCAAAACCTCTTACAGTCGTTGTCCATCAGCATTGTTGTATGCTGTAGACTGCTTCACAATGTCCCCCCACAAACACCCCATTGCAGTCGCTGTCCATCAGCATGTAGTAAATGCTGTAGAATCTCTACTTGTCTTCTCTGTGTTGTACATCCCTCCCTTTGCCCCCGACCCCACGCATTATACATGTTAATCCTAATGTCCCCTTTCCTCTCCCTGCCCTTATCACTCCCTTCCCACACAACCTGCCCATTCCCTTTCCCTTTGGTAACTGTTATTGAACTCTAGGGTTCTGTGAGTCTGCTGCTGTATATTTCCTACAGTTTTTCTTTGTTGTTATACTCCACACATGAGTGAAATCATTTGCTACTTGTCTTTCTCCACCTGGTATATATCACTGAGCATGCTACCGTCTTGCTCCATCCACGTCATTGCAAATGGTAGGATTTGTTTTCTTCTTATGGCTTCTTACTGCACTTTTTAAACTGGACTTCATTCTTCCTTTTTGTTTGTAGTTTCCCTATGTGCTTTCACCATTGATCTGTTGGTTATGAGCAATAGCTTTGTGTTAATCGATATGTATCTGAATCTGTGTGTCTGTCTGTCTATCAATCTGTCTATCTATCCTTCTACCTTTCTATCTATGTATCCATCTATCTATCTTTTTATCATCTATCTATCATGTCTATCATCTATCTATAATCTCTCATCTATCTATGTATCTATGAATCAATCATCTTTTTGTCTTCCCATCTATCCTTATGTACAGAACAGTTAACAACATCACCTATGTCACTTCCCTACATTATGCTTCAAAAAATCTTGCCAAGTAACTAGCACGTATGGAGAGCACTGGGTACACTGAGACAATTGCTGGTCGAGTCTGCCGCGTGTGCTTACAAAACCAGTAAATGGTTGTCCAGGGACTTGAACCCATATCTCTGTCCTCTGTCCTCTTTTACCTCCTTCTCGCCTGCTGACTCTAATTTGCCACAATAATTGACTAAGTCTTCCCTGAAGACCACAAGTATCCTTCCTCTGGGCCTGATGTAGTCAGAAAAGTATACTTGGTGCTTTGCTCATCAACAAGTATGGAGGACATCGGTGTGATCACCTCTGATAGGAGGAGGGAGAAATAAAAATGAACACCTATTTCTAGACAGGAGCAGTTTTGAACTAAGAGTGTGTAGTGGAGTGACGTGTTTATTTGAGTGTCCAACCTTCACTCTTAAGTGGGTATTACATTTTTACATTCATGAACATTATAAAACGCACTGATTTCAAAAGCCCAGACGCATATTATTACAGCAAATCTGTTATTGAGGTGAGAAAAATTGAGAAGGTCTTTGCTGTACAACGGAATCTATTTCTGGACACTGCTGAAACCAAACAAAAAAAAATTCATGGTGGCCAGATATGTCTATTTTCTACTGACTGTCTCTGGGGACTCAAACAGAATCCATTTGTTTGTTTGTTTGTTTCTCACTTTCACTTTTTTTGGGTACCTGTCACCGCCCCTTCAGCTATTAATTTGTCCGTGTCCTGCGATCTCAAGTGAGTCTCCTGTAAGGGAGCACATACATGATCTTGAGTGAAAGATAGCTTAGTTTAGTATGATGCTTTCCTACATACCTACCTATCTGTCTCTTTACCTATCTATGTAATCTTTCTATCTATCTATCTGTCATCTTTCTCTGTATGGTCTGTCATCTATCTACTATCATCTGTGTATCTATCTAATTAATCTATCATCTATATGTATGTATATCAGTCCAATCTATGTATCAATCATTTGTCTCTCTATATATCTGTTTTCTCACTTTTGTCAACGTTCTGTCCCTAGGAGCACTTTGATACCTCTGTGTCCTTCTCAGTCTCAATTCCTTGTGTTTGTTTTTGTGAGTTAGCTGTGTGTTTGGGTCTTGAGAGGAGTGGCCTTGGGTGGGAACTTCTCCTGCGTAGGTGGCACGAGTCTGCTGGGTGTGGATAGTGTATTTGGTGCGCTGCGCTCTTGAAACTGTGCAGCCCAGTGCCCTCAAGCTGCTCTGCTCCTGGGCCGTTCCTGCTGTGGCGGCTGCATGAGCTGCAGGGAATATCCAACGCCCCATGTAGGGAGCACCCTGGCGGGCCTGCGGGGTCCATGGTAGGTACAAGACCAGTAGTATATCTTTTTGCCTGTGCACCGATGTTACCTCGGTGGCCCTGCTTGGTGGCCCATCTTCAGAGAGTATGTGTGTAGTCACTGTTTAAGGGAACTGCCTTTTGGTGACACGCGGGGTTCTTCTGGGCCAGTGGCCCATGGACTTGCTGAGGTGGCAGCCCAGATAGCTTGTGGGGAAACTGCACACCTCTGCTGTCAAGGTGGAGGTGGAATTTCAGTGCATTTACGCATTTAGATGTGAGTGAGGTCTATCTGAAATGGAATAGTAGCGGTGAGTGCTATGTTTCCACCCCCTCAACTTGTAGTTCATGTTCGTCCTTAGATCTCAAGTTAGTCTCCTGTAAGGGAGCACGTAGGTGGTCTTGAGTTTTCATCCCTTCTTTTAACCCTGTGTCTTTTCATTGGAGTCCTGAAGAGCCTGTCCTTTTATTCTGAGAATTGAGAGCTATGTCCTTATGGCACTTAAAAAATTTTTTTTGTTATCATTAATCCACAATCAAGCAAAGAACATTATGATCACCAAGTACACCACGTCCCGCCCAAAAAACCCCGTTACAGTAGCTGTCCATCAGCATAGTTGGATGCTGTAGACCTCTTCACCATGTCCCCCCCACACCCCGTTACAGTCGCTTTTCATCAGCGTGTTGTAAGATGCTGTAGAAACACTACTGGTCTTCTCTGTGTTGTACAGCCCTCCCCATGCTCCTACCACCCACACATTATACATGCTAATCCTAATGCCCCCTTTCTTTCTCCCCACATTTATCAAAACCTTCCCACCCACCCTGCCTAGTCCCTGTCCCTTTGGTAACTGTTAGTCCACTCTTGGGTTCTGTGAGTCTGCTGCTGTTTTTTACCTTCAGTTTTTCTTTGTTGTTACACTCAACACATGAGTGAAATCATTTGGTACTTGTCTTTCTCCGCATGTCCTTTTTCACTGAGCATAATACCCTCTAGGACCATCCACGTTGTTCAAATGGTAGGAATTTTTTTCTTCTTATGGCTGCTTACTGTACTTTTTAAACCAGATTTCTGTCTTCTCTTTTGTCTGTAGTTTCGCTTTGTGCTTTCACCATTGCTCTCCTCGTTATTAGCAATAACTTTACGTAAATCATTATGTACCTATATCTATCTATCCATCTGTCTGTCTGTCTATCTATCTATCTATCTATCTATCTATCTATCTATCTTCCTATCATCTATCTATGATGTCTATCATCTATCAATCTATGTACCTAACTATCTATCTTTCATCTGTCGTCTGTCTACCTATTTATCTATGAATCAATCATATTTTTGTCTGCCCATCTATCCTTATGTACAGAACAGTTAACAACATCGACTTTGTCACTTCCCTACATTATGCTTCCAAAAATCTTTCAAGGTAACTAGGCTGTAGGAAGAGCACTCGGTTCACCGAGACACTTGCAAGTCGACTCAGCCACGTGTACGTACCAAACCAGTAAATGGTTGTGCAGGGAATTGAACCTGTGTCTATATAATCTATTATCTTCTTCTCAATGGCTGACTCTATTTAGCCACATTCATTGACTAAGTGCTCTGTGAAGACCACAAGTATTGTTCCTCTGGGCCTGTTGTCCACAGAAACAAAACTTGGTGCTTTGCTCACCACCATGTTTGAGGGACATCGGCGTGGTCACCGCTGATAGGATGGAATGACAAATGAAAAAGAACACCAGTTGCTAGACAGGAGCAGTTGGGAGCAAAGAGTGTGTTGTGGAGTGACATGTTTATTTCAGTGTCCAAACTTCCCTCTTTAAATAGTTATTACTTCTTTACATTCATGAACTTCATAAAACCCACTGATCTCAAAGGTCCAGACGTATAATTTTACAGCAATTCAATTGTTGAGTTGAGAGAAAATGAGAAAGACGTTGCTGTACCACTAAATCTATGGCTGGGCAATGCTGAAACCAAACAAAAAGAATTCACTTTGGCCAGATAGGGCTATTTTCTACTGACTGTCTCTGTGGACTCAAACAGAATCCATTCTAGGATTGTTTGTTTTTCAGTTTCACTGTGTTGGGTACCTGTACACACCCCTTCGGCTTTTAGATTTTCTGTGTCCTTGGATCTCAAGAGAGTCTCCTGTAAGGGAGCACGAAGGTGGTCTTGAGTTTTCATCTGTTCTTTTAACCCTGTGTCATTTGTTTGGAGCACTCAAAGCCTGTCCTTTTATTCTGATGATTCAGAGCTGTGCCCATATTGCACTTAAAAAATTGTTTTTGTTATCATTAATCTACAATCACGTGAAGAACATTATGTTTCCTAGACTCCCCCCTTCACCAAGTCCCTCCCAAAAACCTCTTACAGTTGCTGTCAGTTAGCAGAGATGGATGCTGTAGACCCGTTCACGATGTACCCCCCCACACACCCCTTTACAGTCGCTGTCCTTCAGCGTGTAGTAAGATGCTGTAGAATATCTACTTGTCTTCTCTGTGTTGTACAGCACTCGCCATGCGACCCCGCCCTCACGCATTATACATGCTTATCCTAATCTCCCTTTTCTTCCTCCCCACCCTTATCCCTCCCTTCCCAACCACCCTTCTCAGTCCTTTTCCCTTTGGTAACTCTTACTCCACATTCGGGTTCTGTGATTCTGCTGCTGTTTTTTTTTTTTTTCAGTGTTTCTTTGTTGTTATACTCCATACATGAGTGAAATCATTTGGTACTTGTCTTTCTCCGCCTGGAATATTTCACTGAGCATACTACCGTCTCGCTCCATCCACGTCATTGCAAATGGTAGGATTTGTTTTCTTCTTATGGCTGCAAACGGCAGTTTTTAAACTGGACTTCGTTCTTCCTTTTAGTTTCTAGTTTCGCTATGTGCTTTCACCATTGATCTCCTGGTTATGAGCAATAGCTTTGTGTTATTTAATATGTATCTCTATGTATCTTTCTATCTATCTATCTATCTATCTATCTATCTATCTATCTATCTATCTATCTGTTTATCCTTCTATCTTTCTATTTATCTATCTTTCTATCTATCTATCTATGTATCATCTATCTGTCTATCAATCTATCTTCTTATCTACCTATCATGTCTATCATCTTTCTATCTATCATCTGTCATCTAACTATCTATCTATGAATCAATCATCTTTTTGTCTGGCCATCTATCCTTATGTACAGGACAGTTAACAACATCGCCTATGTCACTTCCCTACTTTATGCTTCCAAAAATATTGCAATGTAACTAGTCCTTAGGGAGAGCACTGAGTTCACTGAGACACTTGCAGGTCGAGTCAGCCGCTTGTGCTTACAAATCCAGTAATATATGATGGTGCAGGGACTTGCACCCATATCTCTGTCCTCTGTCCTCTTTTACCTCCTTCTCGCTTGCTGACTGTATTCAGCCACATTCGTTGACTAAGTGCTTCCAGATGACCACAAGTATTCTTCCTCTGGGCCTGTTTAGACAGAAAAGTATACTTGGTGCTTTGCTCAACACCAAGTTTGAGGGACAATGGCATGATCACCGCTGATAGGAGGAGGGACAAATAAAAAGAACACCTATTTCTAAGCAGCAGCATTTGGGAGCAAAGAGAGTGTTGTGGAGTTAGGTTTTTGTTTGAGTGTCCAAACTATCCTCTTTAGGTGGTTATTACTACTTTACTTTCAAGAACATCATAAAATCCACTGACTTCAAAAGCCCAGACACATATTATTACAGCAATTCAGTTGTTGAGGTGAGAAAAAATGAGAAGGACGTTGCTGTACCACTAAATCTATGACTGGGCACTGCTGAAACCAAACAAAAAGAATTCACGGTGTCTAGATAGGGCTATTTTCTACTGACTGTCTCTGGGGACACAAACAAAATAAATTTGTTTGTTTGTTTGCTTTTCAGTTACACTTGTGTAGGGTTGCTGTCCCCACCCCTTCGGATTGTAGTTTGTCTGTGTCTTTGGATCTCAAGTGAGTCTCCTATAGGGGAGCACTTAGGTGATCTTGAGTTTTCAACCCTTTTTTTAACCCTGTGTCTTTGTTTGGAGCTCGCAAAGCCTGTTTTATTGCTGTGCCCATATTGCACTTGAAAACATTTTTTTTATCATTAATCTGCAATCACGTGAAGAACATCATATTTACTAGGCTCCCACCTTCACCAAGTACCCACCAAAACCTCTTACAGTCGTTGTCCATCAGCATTGTTGTATGCTGTAGACTGCTTCACCATGTCCCCCCACAAACACCCCATTACAGTCGCTGTCCATCAGCATGTAGTAAATGCTGTAGAATCTCTACTTGTCTTCTCTGTGTTGTACATCCCTCCCTTTGCCCCCCGACCCCACGCATTATACATGTTAATCCTAATGTCCCCTTTCCTCTCCCTGCCCTTATCCCTCCCTTCCCACACAACCTGCCCATTCCCTTTCCCTTTGGTAACTGTTATTGAACTCTCGGGTTCTGTAAGTCTGCTGCTGTTTATTTCCTCCAGTTTTCCTTTGTTGTTATACTCCACACATGAGTGAAATCATTTGCTACTTGTCTTTCTCCACCTGGTATATATCACTGAGCATGCTACCGTCTTGCTCCATCCACGTAATTGCAAATGGTAGGATTTGTTTTCTTCTTATGGCTTCTTACTGCACTTTTTAAACTGGACTTCATTCTTCCTTTTTGTTTGTAGTTTCGCTATGTGCTTTCACCATTGATCTGTTGGTTATGAGCAATAGCTTTGTGTTAATCGATATGTATCTGAATCTGTGTGTCTGTCTGTCTATCTATCAATCTGTCTATCTATCCTTCTACCTTTCTATCTATGGATCCATCTGTCTATCTTCCTATCATCTATCTATCATGTCTATCATCTATCTATAATCTCTCATCTATCTATGTATCTATGAATCAATCATCTTTTTGTCTTCCTATCTATCCTTATGTACAGAACAGTTAACAACATCACCTATGTCACTTCCCTACATTATGCTTCCAAAAAACTTGCCAAGTAACTAGGACGTATGGAGAGCACTGGGTACACTGAGACAATTGCAGGTCGAGTCTGCCGCGTGTGCTTACAAAACCAGTAAATGGTTGTCCAGGGACTTGAACCCATATCTCTGTCCTCTGTCCTCTTTTACCTCCTTCTCGCCTGCTGACTCTAATTTGCCACAATAATTGACTAAGTCTTCCCTGAAGACCACAAGTATCCTTCCTCTGGGCCTGTTGTAGTCAGAAAAGTATACTTGGTGCTTTGCTCATCAACAAGTATGAAGGACATCGGCGTGATCACCTCTGATAGGAGGAGGGACAAATAAAAATGAACACCTATTTCTAGACAGGAGCAGTTTTGAACAAAGAGTGTGTTGTGGAGTGACGTGTTTATTTGAGTGTCCAACCTTCACTCTTAAGTGGGTATTACTTTTTTACATTCATGAACATAATAAAACGCCCTGATTTCAAAAGCCCAGACGCATATTATTACAGCAAATCTGTTATTGTGGTGAGAAAAATCGAGAAGGACTTTGCTGTACAACGGAATCTATTTCTGGGCACTGCTGAAATCAAACAAAAAAAAATTCATGGTGGCCAGATAGGGCTATTTTCTACTGACTGTCTCTGGGAACTCAAACAGAATCCATTTGTTTGTTTGTTTGCTTCTCAGTTTCACTTTTTTTGGGTACCTGTCACCGCCCCTTCAGTTTTTAATTTGTCCGTGTCCTGGGATCTCAAGTGAATCCCCTGTAAGGGAGCACATACATGATCTTGAGTGAAAGATACCTTAGTTTAGTATGATGCTTTCCTACCTAACTACCTACCTATCTCTTTACCTATCTATGTAATCTTTCTATCTATCTATCTGTCATCTATCTCTGTATGGTCTGTCATCTATCTACTATCATCTGTGTATCTAATTAATCTATCATCTATATGTATGTATATCAGTCGAATCTATGTATCAATCATTTGTCTCTCTATATGTCTGTTTTCTCAATTTGTCAACGTTCTGTCCCTAGGAGCACTTTGATTCCTCTGTGTCCTTCTCAGTCTCAATTCCTTTTGTTTGTTTTTGTGAGTTGGCTGTGTGTTTGGGTCTTGAGAGGAGTGGCCCTGGGTGGGAACTTCCCCTGCGTAGGTGGCACGAGTCTGCTGGGTGTGGATAGTCTGGTTTGTGGGCTGCGCTCTTGAAACTGTGCAGCCCAGTGCCCTCCAGCTGCTCTGCCCCTGGGCCGTTCCTGCTGTGGCAGCTGCATGAGCTGCAGGGAATATCCGACACACTGTGCAGGGAGCACCCTGGCGGGCCTTCGGGGTCCGTGGTAGGTACATGCTCAGTAGTATGTCTTTTTGCCTGTACACCGATGTTACCTCGGTGGACCTGCTTGGTGGCCCATCTTCAGAGAGAATGTTTGTAGTCACTGTTTAAGGGAACTGCATTTTGGTGACACGCGGGGTTCTTCTGTGCCAGTGGCCCATGGACTTGCTGAGGTGGCAGCCCAGCTAGCTTGTGGGGAAACTGCTCCAATCTGCTGTCAAGGTGGAGGTGGAATTTCAGTGCATTTATGCATTTAGATGTGAGTGAGGTCTATCTGAAATGGAATAGTAGCGTTGAGAGCTATGTTTCCACCCCCTCAACTTGTAGTTCATCTTCATCCTTGGATCTCAAGTTAGTCTCCTGTAAGGGAGCACGTAGGTGGTCTTGAGTTTTCATCCCTTCTTTTATCCCTGTGTCTTTTCATTGGAGTCCTGAAGAGAGTGTCCTTTTATTCTGAGAATTGAGAGCTATGTCCTTATTGCACTTAAAAAATTTTTTTTGTTATCATTAATCCACAATCAAGCAAAGAACATTATGTTCACCAATTCCACCACGTCCCGCCCAAAAAACCCCGTTACAGTAGCTGTCCATCAGCATAGTTGGATGCTGTAGACCTCTTCACTATGTCCCCCCCACACCCCGTTACAGTCCCTTTCCATCAGCGTGTAGTAAGATGCTGTAGAATTACTACTGTTCTTCTCTGTGTTGTACAGCCCTCCAAATGCTCCCCCCAACCACACATTATACATGCTAATCCTATTTCCCCCTTTCTTTCTCCCCACATTTATCAAACCCTTCCCTTCTACCCTGCCTAGTCCGTTTCCCTTTGGTAACTGTTAGTCCACTCTTGGGTTCTGTGAGTCTGCTGCTGTGTTTTACCTTCAGTTTTTCTTTGTTGTTACACTCAACACATGAGTGAAATCATTTGGTACTTGTCTTTCTCCGCATGGCCTTTTTTACTAAGCATAATACCCTCTAGCTCCATCCACGTTGTTCAAATGGTATAAATTTTTTTCTTCTTACGGATGCTTACTGTACTTTTTAAACTAGATTTCTGTCTTCTCTTTTGTCTGTAGTTTCGCTATGTGCTTTCACCATAGCTCTCCTCGTTATTAGCAATAACTTTCGTTAATAAATATGTTCCTATATCTATCTATCCATCTGTCTGTCTATCTATCTATCTATCTATCTATCTATCTATCTATCTATCTATCTTCCTATCATCTATCTATGATATCTATCATCTATCAATCTATGTACCTATCCATCTATCTTTCATCTGTCATCTCTCTACCTATCTATGAGTCAATCATCTTTTTGTCTGCCCATCTATCCTTAGGTACAGAACAGTTAACAACATCGCCTTTGTCACTTCCCTACATTATGCTTCCAAAAATCTTTCAAGGTAACTAGGCTGTAAGAAGAGCACTCGGTTCACCGAGACACTTGCAGGTCGAGTCAGCCTCGTGTACCTACAAAACCAGTAAATGGTTGTGCAGGGACTTGAACCTGTGTCTATATCCTCTATTATCTTCTTCTCAATGGCTGACTCTATTTAGCCACATTCATTGACTAAGTGCTCTGTGAAGACCACAAGTATTGTTCCTCTGGGCGTGTTGTCCACAGAAAGAAAACTTGGTGCTTTGCACACAACCATGTTTGAGGGACATCGGCGTGATCACCGCTGATAGGATAGAACGACAAATGAAAAGAAACACCAGGTGCTTGACAGGAGCAGTTGGCAGCAAAGAGTGTGTTGTGGAGTGATGTGTTTATTTCAGTGTCCAAACTTCCCTCTTTATATAGTTATTACTTCTTTACATTCATGAACTTCATAAATCCCACTGATTTCAAAGGTCCAGACGTTTACTTTTACAGCAATTCAATTGTTGAGTTGAGAGAAAATGAGAAAGACGTTGCTGTACCACTAAATCTATGGCTCGGCAATGCTGAAAACAAACAAAAAGAATTCACTTTGGCCAGATAGGGCTATTTTCTACTGACTGTCTCTGTGGACTCAAACAGAATCCATTCTAGGATTGTTTGTTTTTCAGTTTCACTGTGTTGGGTACCTGTTCACACCCCTTCGGC
The DNA here is from genome assembly GCF_030020395.1 of Manis pentadactyla. Lineage (NCBI taxonomy): Eukaryota > Metazoa > Chordata > Mammalia > Pholidota > Manidae > Manis > Manis pentadactyla. Next base: position 1,425,197 of record NW_026644596.1, read on the forward strand.
TTTTAGATTGTCTCTGTCATTGGATCTCAAGAGAGTCTCCTGTAAGGGGCACGAAGGTGGTCTTGAGTCTTCATCCCTACATTTAACCCTGTGTCATTTGTTTGGAGCACTCAAAGCCTGTCCTTTTATTCTGATGATTCAGATCTGTGCCCTTATTGCACTTAAAAAATTGTTTATGTTATCATTAATCTACAATCACGTGAAGAACATTATGTTTCCTAGACTCCCCCCTTCACCAAGTCCCTCCCAAAAACCTCTTACATTTGCTGTCAGCAGAGATGGATGCTGTAGACCCGTTCACGATGTATCCCCCCACACACCCCATTACAGTCGCTGTACTTCAGCGTGTAGTAAGATGCTGTAGAATATCTACTTGTCTTCTCTGTGTTGTACAGCACTCGCCATGCGACCCCGCCCTCACGCATTATTCATGCTTATCCTAATCTCCCTTTTCTTTCTCCCCACCCTTATCCCTCCCTTCCCAACCACACTTCTCAGTCCTTTTCCCTTTGGTAACTCTTACTCCACATTCGGGTTCTGTGAGTCTGCTGCTGTTTGTTTTTTTTCAGTGTTTCTTTGTTGTTTTACAACATACATGAGTGAAATCATTTGGTACTTGTCTTTCTCCGCCTGGAATATTTCACTGAGCATACTACCGTCTCGCTCCATCCACGCCATTGCAAATGGTAGCATTTGTTTTCTTCTTATGGCTGCAAACGGCAGTTTTTAAACTGGACTTCATTCTTCCTTTTAGTTTGTAGTTTCGCTATGTGCTTTCACCGTTGATCTCCTGGTTATGAGCAATAGCTTTGTGTTATTTAATATGTATCTCTATGTTTCTTTCTACCTATCTATCTGTCTATCTATCTATCTGTCTATCCTTCTATCTTTCTATTTATCTATCTATCTTTCTTTCTATCTATCTATCTATCATCTATCTGTCTATCAATCTATCTTCTTAACTACCTATCATGTCTATCATCTTTCTATGTATCATCTGTCATCTATCTATCTATCTATGAATCAATCATCTTTCTGTCTGGCCATCTATCCTTATGTACAGAACAGTTAACAACATCGCCTATGTCACTTCCCTACTTTATGCTTCCAAAAATATTGCAAAGTAACTAGTCCTTAGGGAGAGCACTGGGTTCACTGAGACACTTCCAGGTCGAGTCAGCCGCTTGTGCTTACAAATCCACTAATTTATGGTGGTGCAGGTATTTGCACCCATATCTCTGCCCTCTGTCCTCTTTTTCCTCCTTCTCGCTTGCTGACTGTATTCAGCCACATTCGTTGACTAAGTGCTTCCAGAAGACCACAAGTATCCTTCCTCTGGGCCTGTTTAGACAGAGAAGTATACTTGGTGCTTTGTTCACCACCAAGTTTGAGGGACAATGGCATGATCACCGCTGATAGGAGGAGGGACAAATAAAAAGAACACCTATTTCTAGGCAGCAGCATTTGGGAGCAAAGAGAGTGTTGTGGAGTTAGGTGTTTGTTTGAGTGTCCAAACTATCCTCTTTAGGTGGTTATTACTCCTTTACTTTCAAGAACATCATAAAATCCACTGACTTCAAAAGCCCAGACACATATTATTACAGCAATTCAGTTGTTGAGGTGAGAAAAAATGAGAAGGACGTTGCTGTACCACTAAATCTATGGCTGGGCACTGCTGAAACCAAACAAAAAGAATTCACGGTGTCTAGATAGGGCTATTTTCTACTGACTGTCTCTGGGGACTCAAACAAAGTACATTTGTTTGTTTGTTTGCTTTTCAGTTACACTTGTGTAGGGTTGTCGTCCCGACCCCTTCGGATTGTAGTTTGTCTGTGTCTTTGGATCTCAAGTGAGTCTCCTAAATTGGAGCACTTAGGTGATCTTGAGATTTCAACCCTTTTTTTAACCGTGTGTCTTTTGTTTGGAGCTCGCAAAGCCTGTTTTATTGCTGTGCCCATATTGCACTTGAAAACATTTTTTTATCAATAATCTGCAATCACGTGAAGTACATCATATTTACTAGGCTACCACATTCACCAAGTCCACACCAAAACCGCTTACAGTTGTTGTCCATCAGCATTGTTGTATGCTGTAGACTGCTTCACCATGTCCCCCCACAAACACCCCATTACAGTCGCTGTCCATCAGCGTGTAGTAAATGCTGTAGAATCTCTACTTGTCTTCTCTGTGTTGTACATCCCTCCCTTTGCCCCCCAGAGCCCACGCATTATACATGTTAATCCTAATGTCCCCTTTCCTCTACCTGCCCTTTTCCCTCCCTTCCCACACAACCTGCCCATTCCCTTTCCCTTTGGTAACTGTTATTGAACTCTCGGGTTCTGTGAGTCTGCTGCTGTTTATTTCCTCCAGTTTTTCTTTGTTGTTATACTCCACACATGAGTGAAATCATTTGCTACTTGTCTTTCTCCACCTGGTATATATCACTGAGCATGCTACCGTCTTGCTCCATCCACGTCATTGCAAATGGTAGGATTTGTTTTCTTCTTATGGTTTCTTACTACACTTTTTAAACTGGACTTCATTCTTCCTTTTTGTTTGTAGTTTCGCTATGTGCTTTCACCATTGATCTGTTGGTTATGAGCAATAGCTTTGTGTTAATCGATATGTATCTGAATCTGTGTGTCTGTCTGTCTGTCTATCAATCTGTCTATCTATCCTTCAACATTTCTATCTATGTATCCATCTATCTATCTTCCTATCATCTATCTATCATGTCTATCATCTATCTATAATCTCTCATCTATCTATGTATCTATGAATCAAACATCTTTTTGTCTTCCCATCTATCCTTATGTACAGAACAGTTAACAACATCACCTATGTCACTTCCCTACATTATGCTTCCAAAAATCTTGACAAGTAACTAGGACGTATGGAGAGCACTGGGTACACTGAGACAATTGCAGATCGAGTCTGCCGCGTGTGCTTACAAAACCAGTAAATGGTTGTCCAGGGACTTGAACCCATATCTCTGTCCTCTGTCCTCTTTTACCTCCTTCTCGCCTGCTGACTCTAATTTGCCACAATAATTGACTAAGTCTTCCCTGAAGACCACAAGTATCCTTCCTCTGGGCCTGTTGTAGTCAGAAAAGTATACTTGGTGCTTTGCTCATCACCAAGTATGAAGGACATCAGCGTGATCACCTCTGATAGGAGGAGGGACAAATAAAAATGAACACCTATTTCTAGACAGGAGCAGTTTTGAACAAAGAGTGTGTTGTGGAGTGACGTGTTTATTTGAGTATCCAACCTTCACTCTTAAGTGGGTATTACGTTTTTACATTCATGAACATAATAAAACGCACTGATTTCAAAAGCCCAGACGCATATTATTACAGCAATTCTGTTATTGAGGTGAGAAAAATTGAGAAGGACTTTGCTGTACAACAGAATCTATTTCTGGGCACTGCTGAAACCAAAAAAAAAAAATTCATGGTGGCCAGATAGGGCTATTTTCTACTGACTGTCTCTGGGGACTCAAACAGAATCCATTTGTTTGTTTGTTTGTTTCTCAGTTTCACTTTTTTTGAGTACCTGCCAGAGCCCTTTCAGCTTTTAATTTGTCCTTGTCCTGGGATCTCAAGTGAGTCTCCTGTAAGGGAGCACATACATGATCTTGAGTGAAAAGTAGCTTAGTTTAGTATGATGCTTTCTTACCTACCTACCTATCTATCTCTTTACCTATCTATGTAATCTTTCTATCTATCTATCTGTATTCTATCTATGTATGGTCTGTCATCTATCTACTATCATCTGTGTATCTATCTAATTAATCTATCATCTATATGTATGTATATCAGTCGCATCTATGTATCAATCATTTGTCTCTCTATATATCTGTTTTCTCACTTTTGTCAACGTTCTGTCCCTAGGTGCTCTTTGATTCCTCTGTGTCCTTCTCAGTCTCAATTCCTTATGTTTGGTTTTGTGAGTTAGCTGTGTGTTTGGGTCTTGAGAGGAGTGGCCTTGGGTGGGAACTTCTCCTGCGTAGGTGGCACGAGTCTGCTGGGTGTGGATAGTGTGGTTTGTGGGCTGCGCTCTTGAAACTGTGCAGCCCAGTGCCCTCCAGCTGCTCTGCCCCTGGGCCGTTCCTGCTGTGGCAGCTGCATGAGCTGCAGGAAATGTCCGACACCCCATGCAGGGAGCACCCTGGCGGGCCTGCAGGGTCCGTGGTATGTACATGCCCAGTAGTATGTCTTTTTGCCTGTGCACCGATGTTACCTCGGTTTCTCTGCTTGGTGGCCCATCTTCAGAGAGTATGTGTGCAGTCACTGTTAAAGGGAACTGCCTTTTGTTGACACGCGGGGTTCTTCTGGGCCAGTGGCCCATGGACTTGCTGAGGTGGCAGCCCGGCTAGCTTGTGGGGAAACTGCTCCCCTCTGCTGTCAAGGTGGAGGTGGAATTTCAGTGCATTTACGCATTTAGATGTGAGTGTGGTCTATCTGAAATGGAATAGTAGCTTTGAGAGATATGTTTTCACCCCCTCAAATTGTAGTTCATCTTCGTCCTTGGATCTCAAGTTAGTCTCCTGTAAGGGAGCACATAGGTGGACTTGAGTCTTCATCCCTTCTTTTAACCCTGTGTCTTTTCATTGGAGTCCTGAAGAGCCTGTCCTTTTATTCTGAGAATTGAGAGCTATGTCCTTATTGCACTTAAAATTTTTTTTTTGTTATCATTAATCCACAATCAAGCAAAGAACATTATGATCAGCAAGTACACCACGTCCCGCCCAAAAAACCCCTTTACAGTAGCTGTCCATCAGCATAGTTGGATGCTGTAGACCCCTTCACCATGTCCCCCCCACACCCCATTACAGTCGCTTTCCATCAGCGTGTTGTAAGATGCTGTAGAATCACTACTGGTCTTCTCTGTGTTGTACAGCCCTCCCCATGCTCCCCCCACCCATACATTATACATGCTAATCCTAATGCACCCTTTCTTTCTCCCCACATTTATCAAAACCTTCCGCACCCACCCTTCCTAGTCCCTTTCCCTTTGGTAACTGTTAGTCCACTCTTGGGTTCTGTGAGTCTGCTGCTGTTTTTTACCTTCAGTTTTTCTTTGTTGTTACACTCAACACATGAGTGAAATCATTTGGTACTTGTCTATCTCCGCATGGCCTTTTTCACTGAGCATAATACCCTCTAGCTCCATCCACGTTGTTCAAATGGTAGGAATTTTTTTCTTCTTATGGCTGCTTACTGAACTTCTTAAACTAGATTTCTGTATTCTCTTTTGTCTGTAGTTTCGCTATGTGCTTTCACCATTGCTCTCCTCGTTATTAGCAACAACTTTACGTTAATCAATATGTACCTGTATCTATCTATCCATCTGTCTGTCTGTCTATCTATCTATCTATCTTCCTATCATCTATCTATGATGTCTATCTTCTATCAATCTATGTACCTAAGTATCTATCTTTCATCTGTCGTCTGTCTAACTATCTAACTATGAATCAATCATCTTTATGTCTGCCCATCTATCCTTATGTACAGAACAGTTAACAACATCGCCTTTGTCACTTCCCTACATTATGCTTCCAAAAATCTTTCAAGGTAACTAGGCTGTAGGAAGAGCTCTCGGTTCACCGAGACACTTTCAGGTCGAGTCAGCCACGTGTATCTACAAAACCAGTAAATGGTTGTGCAGGGAATTGTACCTGTGTCTATATCCTCTATTATCTTCTTCTCACTGGCTGACTCTCTTTAGCCACATTCATTGACTAAGTGCTCTGTGAAGACCACAAGTATTGTTCCTCTGGGCCTGTTGTCCACAGAAAGAAAACTTGATGCTTTGCTCACCACCATGTTTGAGGGACATCGGCGTGATCACCGCTGATAGGATGGAACGACAAATGAAAAGGAACACCAGTTGCTAGACAGGAGCAGTTGGGAGCAAAGAGTGTGTTGTGGAGTGACGTGTTTATTTCAGTGTCCAAACTTCCCTCTTTATATAGTTATTACTTCTTTACATTCATGAACGTCATAAAACCCACTGATCTCAAAGGTCCAGACGTATAATTTTACAGCAATTCAATTGTTGAGTTGAGAGAAAATGAGAAAGACGTTGCTGTACCACTAAATCTATGGCTGGGCAATGCTGAAACCAAACAAAAAGAATTCACGTTGGCCAGATAGGGCTATTTTCTACTGACTGTCTCTGTGGACTCAAACAGAATCCATTCTAGGATTGTTTGTTTTTCAGTTTCACTGTGTTGGGTACCTGTTCACACCCCTTCGGCTTTTAGATTGTCTCAGTCATTGGATCTCAAGAGAGTCTCCTGTAAGGGAGCACGAAAGTGGTCTTGAGTTTTCATCCCTACATTTAACCCTGTGTCATTTGTTTGGAGCACTCAAAGCCTGTCCTTTTATTCTGATGATTCAGAGCTGTGCCCTTATTGCACTTAAAAAATTGTTTTTGTTATCATTAATCTACAATCACGTGAAGAACATTATGTTTACTAGACTTCCCCCTTCACCAAGTCCCTCCCAAAATCCTCTTACAGTTGCTGTCAGTTAGCAGAGATGGATGCTGTAGACCCGTTCACGATGTACCCCCACACACACCCCATTACAGTCGCTCTCCTTCAGCGTGTAGTAAGATGCTGTAGAATATCTACTTGTCTTCTCTTTGTTGTACAGCACTCGCCATGCGTCCCCGCCCTCACACATTATACATGCATATCCTATTCTCCCTTTTCTTTCTCCCCACCCTTATCCCTCCCTTCCCAACCACACTTCTCAGTCCTTTTCCCTTTGGTAACTCTTACTCCACTTTCGGGTTCTGTGATTCTGCTGCTGTTTTTTTTTTTTTCAGTGTTTCTTTGTTGTTATACTCCATACATGAGTGAAATCATTTGTTACTTGTCTTTCTCCGCCTGGAATATTTCACTGAGCATACTACCGTCTCGCTCCATCCACGTCATTGCAAATGGTAGCATTTGTTTTCATCTTATGGCTGCAAACGGCAGTTTTTAAACTGGACTTCGTTCTTCCTTTTAGTTTCTAGTTTCGCTATGTGCTTTCACCATTGATCTCCTGGTTATGAGCAATAGCTTTGTGTTATTTAATATGTATCTCTATGTATCTTTCTATCTATCTGTCTGTCTATCTATCTATCTGTCTATCCTTCTATTTTTCTATTTATCTATCTATCTATCTATCTATCTATCTATCTATCTATCATCTATCTGTCTATCAATCTATCTTCTTATCTACCTATCATGTCTATCATCTTTCTATCTATCAACTGTCATCTATCTATCTATCTATGAATCAATCATCTTTTTGTCTGGCCATCTATCCTTATGTACAGGCCAGATAACAACATCGCCTATGTCACTTCCCTACTTTATGCTTCCAAAAATATTGCAAAGTAACTAGTCCTTAGGGAGAGCACTGGGTTCACTGAGACACTTCCAGGTCGAGTCAGCCGCTTGTGCTTACAAATCCACTAATTTATGGTGGTGCAGGGACTTGCACCCATATCTCTGTCCTCTGTCCTCTTTTACCTCCTTCTCGCTTGCTGACTGTATTCAGCCACATTCGTTGACTAAGTACTTCCAGAAGAAAACAACTCTCCTTCCTCTGGGCCTGTTTTGACAGAAAAGTATACTTGGTGCTTTGCTCACCACCAAGTTTGAGGGACAATGGCATGATCACCGCTGATAGGAGGAGGGACAAATAAAAAGAACACCTATTTCTAGGCAGCAGCATTTGGGAGCAAAGAGAGTGTTGTGGAGTTACGTGTTTGTTTGAGTGTCAAAACTATCCTCTTTAGGTGGTTATTACTACTTTACTTTCAAGAACATCATAAAATCCACTGACTTCAAAAGCCCAGACACATATTATTACAGCAATTCAGTTGTTGAGGTGAGAAAAAATGAGAAGGACGTTGCTGTACCACTAAATCTATGGCTGGGCACTGCTGAAACCAAACAAAAATAATTCACAGAGTCTAGATAGGGCTATTTACTACTGACTCTGGGGACTCAAACAAAGTACATTTGTTTGTTTGTTTGCTTTTCAGTTACACTTGTGTAGGGTTGCTGTCCCCACACCCTTCTGATTGTAGTTTTTCTGTGTCTTTGGATCTCAAGTGAGTCTCCTATAGGGGAGCACTTACGTGATCTTGAGTTTTCATCCCTTCTTTTAAACCTGTGTCTTTTGATTGGAGCTCGCAAAGCCTGTTTTATTGCTGTGCCCATATTGCACTTAAAAACATTTTTTTTAGTCATTAATCTGCAATCACGTGAAGAACATCATATTTACTAGGCTCCCACCTTCACCAAGTACCCACCAAAACCTTTTACAGTCGTTGTCCATAAGCATTGTTGTATGCTGTAGACTGCTTCACCATGTCCCCCCACAAACACCCCATTACAGTCGCTGTCCATCAGCGTGTAGTAAATGCTGTAGAATCTCTACTTGTCTTCTCTGTGTTGTACATCCCTCCCTTTGCCCCCCGACCCCACGCATTATACATGTTAATCCTAATGTCCCCTATCCTCTCGCTGCCCTTATCCCTCCCTTCCCACACAACCTGCCCATTCCCTTTCCCTTTGGTAACTGTTATTGAACTCTCGGGTTCTGTGAGTCTGCTGCTGCTTATTTCCTCCAGTTTTCCTTTGTTGTTATACTCCACACATGAGTGAAATCATTTGCTACTTGTCTTTCCCACCTGGTATATATCACTGAGCATGCTACCGTCTTGCTCCATCCACGTCATTGCAAATGGTAGGATTTGTTTTCTTCTTATGGCTTCTTACTGCACTTTTTAAACTGGACTTCATTCTTCCTTTTTGTTTGTAGTTTCGCTATGTGTTTTCACCATTGATCTGTTGGTTATGAGCAATAGCTTTGTGTTAATCGATATGTATCTGAATCTGTGTGTCTGTCTGTCTATCTATCAATCTGTCTATCTATCCTTCTACATTTCTATCTATGTATCCATCTATCTTCCTATCATCTATCATGTCTATCATCTATCTATAAACTCTCATCTATCTATGTATCTATGAATCAAACATCTTTTTGTCTTCCCATCTATCCTTATGTACAGAACAGTTAACAACATCACTTATGTCACTTCCCTACATTATGCTTCCAAAAATCTTGACAAGGAACTAGGACGTATGGAGAGCACTGGGTACACTGAGACAATTGCAGGTCGAGTCTGCCGCGTGTGCTTACAAAACCAGTAAATGGTTGTCCAGGGACTTGAACCCATATCTCTGTCCTCTGTCCTCTTTTACCTCCTTCTCGCCTGCTGACTCTAATTTGCCACAATAATTGACCAAGTCTTCCCTGAAGACCACAAGTATCCTTCCTCTGGGCCTGTTGTAGTCAGAAAAGTATACTTGGTGCTTTGCTCATCACCAAGTATGAAGGACATCGGTGTGATCACCTCTGATAGGAGGAGGGACAAATAAAAATGAACACCTATTTCTAGACAGGAGCAGTTTTGTTCAAAGAGTGTGTTGTGCAGTGACGTGTTTATTTGAGTGTCCAACCTTCACTCTTAAGTGGGTATTACATTTTTACATTCATGAACATAATAAAACGCACTGATTTCAAAAGCCCAGACGCATATTATTACAGCAATTCTGTTATTGAGGTGAGAAAAATTGAGAAGGACTTTGCTGTACAACGGAATCTATTTCTGGGCACTGCTGAAACCAAAAAAAAAAAATTCATGGTGGCCAGATAGGGCTATTTTCTACTGACTCTCTCTGGGGACTCAAACAGAATCCATTTGTTTGTTTGTTTGTTTCTCAGTTTCACTTTTTTTGAGTACCTGCCACCGCCCTTTCAGCTTTTAATTTGTCCGTGTCCTGGGATCTCAAGTGAGTCTCCTGTAAGGGAGCACATACATGATCTTGAGTGAAAGGTAGCTTAGTTTCGTATGATGCTTTCTTACCTACCTACCTATCTATCTCTTTACCTATCTATGTAATCTTTTTATCTATCTCTCTGTCATCTATCTATGAATGGTCTGTCATCTATCTACTATCATCTGTGTATCTATCTAATTAATCTATCATCTATATGTATGTATATCAGTCGCATCTATGTATCAATCATTTGTCTCTCTATATATCTGTTTTCTCAATTTTGTTAACGTTCTGTCCCTAGGTGCACTTTGATTCCTCTGTGTCCTTCTCAGTCTCAATTCCTTATGTTTGGTTTTGTGAGTTAGCTGTGTGTTTGGGTCTTGAGAGGAGTGGCCTTGGGTGGGAACTTCTCCTGCGTAGGTGGCACGAGTCTGCTGGGTGTGGATAGTGTGGTTGGTGGGCTGCGCTCTTGAAACTGTGCAGCCTAGTGCCCTCCAGCTGCTCTGCCCCTGGGACGTTCCTGCTGTGGCGGCTGCATGAGCTGCAGGGAATGTCCGACGCCCCATGCAGGGAGCACCCTGGCGGGCCTGCGGGGTCCGTGGTAGGTACATGCCCAGTAGAATGTCTTTTTGCCTGTTCACTGATGTTACCTCTTTTTCTCTGCTTGGTGGCCCATCTTCAGAGAGTTTGTGTGCAATCACTGTTTAAGGGAACTGCCTTTTGGTGACACGTGGGGTTCTTCTGGGCCAGTGGCCCATGGACTTGCTGAGCTGGCAGCCCAGCTAGATTGTGGGGAAACTGCTCCCCTCTGCTGTCAAGGTGGAGGTGGAATTTCAGTGCATTTACGCATTTAGATGTGAGTGTGGTCTATCTGAAATGGAATAGTACCGTTGAGAGCTATGTTTCCACCCCCTCAACTTGTAGTTCATCTTCATCCTTGGATCTCAAGTTAGTCTCCTGTAAGGGAGCACGTAGGTGGTCTTGAGTCTTCATCCCTTCTTTTAACCCTGTGTCTTTTCATTGGAGTCCTGAAGAGCCTGTCCTTTCATTCTTAGAATTGAGAGCTATGTCCTCATTGCACATAAAAATTTTTTTGTTATCATTAATCCACAATCACGCAAAGAACATTATGATCACCAAGTACACCACGTCCCGCCCACAAAACCCCATTTCAGTAGCTGTCCATCAGCATAGTTGGATGCTGTAGACCCCTTCACCATGTCCCCCACACACCCCATTACAGTCGCTTTCCATCAGCGGGTAGTAAGATGCTGTAGAATCACTACTGGTCTTCTCTGTGTTGTACAGCCCTTCCCATGCTCCCCACACCCACACATTATACATGCTAATCCTAATGCCCCCTTTCTTTCTCCCCACATTTATCAAACCCTTCCCACCCACCCTGCCTAGTCCCTTTCCCTTTGGTAACTGTTAGTCCACTCTTGGGTTCTGTGAGTCTGCTGCTGTTTTTTACCTTCAGTTTTTCTTTGTTGTTATACTCAACACATAATTGAAATCATTTGGTACTTGTCTTTCTCCGCATGGCCTTTTTCACTGAGCATAATACCCTCTAGCTCCATCCACGTTGTTCAAATGGTAGGATTTTTTTTCTTCTTACGGCTGCTTACTGTACTTTTTAAACTAGATTTCTGTCTTCTCTTTTGTCTGTAGTATCGCTATGTGCTTTCACCATTGCTCTCCTCGTTATTAGCAATAACTTTAGTTAATCAATATATACCTATATCTATCCATCTGCCTGTCTATCTATCTATCTATCTATCTATCTATCTATCTATCTATCTATCTATCTATCTTCCTATCATCTATCTATGATGTCTATCATCTATCAATCTATGTACCTAAGTATCTATCTTTCTTCTGTCGTCTGTCTACCTATCTATCTATGAATCAATCATCTTTTTGTCTGCCCATCTATCCTTATTTAAAGAACAGTTAACAACATCGCATTTGTCACCTCCCTACATTATGCTTCCAAAAATCTTTCAAGGTAACTAGGCTGTAGGAAGAGCACTCGTTTCACCAAGACACTTGCAGGTCGAGTCAGCCACGTGTATCTACAAAATCAGTAAATGTTTGTGCAGGGACATATACCTATGTCTATATCCTCTATTATCTTCTTCTCACTGCCTGACTCTATTTAGCCACATTCATTGACTAAGTGCTCTGTGAAGACCACAAGTATTGTTCCTCTGGGCCTGTTGTCCACAGAAAGAAAACTTGGTGCTTTGCTCACCACCATGTTTGAGGGACATCGGCGTGATCACCGCTGATAGGATGGAATGGCAAATTAAAAGAAACACCAGTTGCTAGACAGGAGCAGTTGGTAGCAAAGAGTGTGTTGTGGAGTGACGTGTTTATTTGAGTGTCCAACCTTCAGTCTTAAGTGGGTATTACTTTTTTACATTCATGAACATAATAAAACGCACTAATTTCAAAAACCAGACGTATATTATTACATCAATTCTGTTATTGAGCTGAGAAAAATTGAGAAGGACTTTGTTGTACAACGGAATCCATTTCTGGGCACTGCTGAAACCAAACAAAAAAAAATTCATGGTGGCCAGATAGTGCTATTTTCTACTGACTGTCTCTGGGGACTCAAACAGAATAAATTTTTTTTTTTTTTTCTCAGTTTCACTTTTTTTGGGTACCTGCCACCGCCCCTTCAGCTTTTAATTTGTCCGTGTCCTGGGATCTCAAGTGAGTCTCCTGTAAGGGAGCACATACATGATCTTGAGTGAAAGATAGCTTAGTTTAGTATGATGCTTTCCTACCTACCTACCTATCTATCTCTTTTCCTATTTATGTAATCTTTCTGTCTATCTGTCTGTCATCTATCTATGTATGGTCTGTCATCTATCTACTATCATCTGTGTATCTATCTAATTAATCTATCATCTATATGTATGTATATCAGTCGCATCTATGTATCAATCATTTGTCTCTCTATATATCTGTTTTCTCACTTTTGTCAACGTTCTGTCCCTAGGTGCACTTTGATTCCTCTGTGTCCTTCTCAGTCTCAATTCCTTGTGTTTGTTTTTGTGAGTTAGCTGTGTGCTTGGGTCTTGAGAGGAGTGGCCTTGGGTGGGAACTTCTCCTGCGTAGGTGGCACGAGTCTGCTGGGTGTGGATAGTGTGGTTGGTGGGCTGTGCTCTTGAAACTGTGCAGCCCAGTTCCCTCCAGCTGCTCTCCCTGAGCCATTCCTGCTCTGGCGGCTGCATGAGCTGCAGGGAATGTCCGACGCCCCATGCAGGGAGCACCCTGGCGGGCCTGCGGGGTCCGTGGTAGATACATGCCCAGTAGTATGTATTTTTGCCTGTGCACCGATGTTACCTCGGTGGCCCTGCTTGGTGGCCCATCTTCAGAGAGAATGTTTGTAGTCACTGTTTAAGGGAACTGCCTTTTGGTGACACGCGGGGTTCATCTGGGCCAGTGGCCCATGGACTTGCTGAGGTGGCAGCCCAGCTAGCTTGTGGGGAAACTGCTCCCCTCTGCTGTCAAGGTGGAGGTGAAATTTCAGTGCATTTACGCATTTAGAAGTGAGTGTGGTCTTTCTGAAATGGAATAGTAGCGTTGAGAGATATGTTTCCACCCCCTCAACTTGTAGTTCATCTTCGTCCTTGGATCTCAAGTTAGTCTCCTGTAAGGGAGCACGTAGGTGGTCTTGAGACTTCATCCCTTCTTTTAACCCTGTGTCTTTTCATTGGAGTCCTGAAGAGCCTGTCCTTTCATTCTGAGAATTGAGAGCTATGTCCTTATTGCACATAAAAAATTTTTTTGTTATCTTTAATCCACAATCACGCAAAGAACATTATGATAACCAAGTATACCACGTCCCGCCCAAAAAACCCCGTTACAGTAGATGTCCATCAGCATAGTTGGATGCTGTAGACTCCTTCACCATGTCCCCCCCATACCCCATTACAGTCGCTTTCCATCAGCGGGTAGTAAGATGCTGTAGAATCACTACTGGTCTTCTCTGTGTTGTACAGCCCTTCCCATGCTCCCCACACCCACACATTTTACATGCTAATCCTAATGCCCCCTTTCTTTCTCCCCACATTTATCAAACCCTTCCCACCCACCCTGCCTAGTCCCTTTCCCTTTGGTAACTGTTAGTCCACTCTTGGGTTCTGTGAGTCTGCTGCTGTTTTTTCCCTTCAGTTTTTCTTTGTTGTTATACTCAACAAATGAGTGAAAACATTTGGTACTTGTCTTTCTCCGCATGGCCTTTTTCACTGAGCATAATACCCTCTAGCTCCATCCACGTTGTTCAAATGGTAGGATTTTTTTTCTTCTTACGGCTGCTTACTGTAATTTTTAAACTAGATTTATGTCTTCTCTTTTGTCTGTAGTTTCGCTATGTGCTTTCACCATTGCTCTCCTCGTTATTAGCAATAACTTTGCGTTAATCAATATGTACCTATATCTATCTATCCACCTGTCTGTCTGTCTGTCTATCTATCTATCTATCTATCTACCTATCATCTATCTATGATGTCTATCATCTATCATTCTATATACCTAAGTATCTATCTTTCATCTGTCGTCTGTCTACCTATCTATGTATGAATCAATCATCTTTTTGTCTCTCCATCTATTCTTATGTACAGAACAGTAAGCAAGATCGCCTTTGTCACTTCACTGCATTATCCATCCAAAAATCTTTCAAGGTAACTAGGCTGTAGGAAGAGCACTCGGTTCACCGAGACACTTGCAGGTCGAGTCAGCCTCGTGTACCTACAAAACCAGTAAATGGTTGTGCAGGGACTTGAACCTGTGTCTATATCCTCTATTATCTTCTTCTCACTGGCTGACTCTATTTACCCACATTCATTGACTAAGTGCTCTGTGAAGACCACAAGTATTGTTCCTCTGGGCCTGTTGTCCTCAGAAAGAAAACTTGGTGCTTTGCTCACCACCATGTTTGAGGGACATCGACGTGATCACCGCTGATAGGATGGAACGACAAATGAAAAGAAACACCAGTTGCTAGACAGGAGCAGTTGGGAGCAAAGAGTGTGTTGTGGACTGACGTGTTTATTTCAGTGTCCAAACTTCCCTCTTTATATAGTTATTACTTCTTTACATTAGTAACTTCATAAAACCCACTGATTTCAAAGGTCCAGACGTATACTTTTACAGTAATTCAATTGTTAAGTTGAAAGAAAATGAGAAAGAAGTTGTTGTACCACTAAATCTATGGCTGGGAAATGCTGAAACCAAATAAAAAGAATTCACATTGGCCAGATAGGGCTATTTTCTACTGACAGTCTCTGTGGACTCAAACAGAATCTATTCTAGGATTGTTTGTTTTTCAGTTTCACTGTGTTGGGTACCTGTTCACACCCCTTCGGCTTTTAGATTATCTTTGTCCTTGGATCTCAAGAGGGTCTCCTGTAAGGGAGCACGAAGGTGGTCTTGAGTTTTCATCCTTACTTTTAACCCTGTGTCATTTGTTTGGAGCACTCAAAGCCTGTCCTTTTATTCTGATGATTCAGAGCTGTGCCCTTATTGCACTTAAAAAATTGTTTTTGTTATCATTAATCTACAATCACGTGAAGAACATTATGTTTCCTAGACTCCCCCCTTCACCAAGTCCCTCCCAAAAACCTCTTACAGTTGCTGTCCGTTAGCAGAGGTGGATGCTGTAGAACCGTTCACGATGTACCCCCACACACACCCCATTACAGTCGCTGTCCTTCAGCGTGTAGTAAGATGCTGTAGAATATCTACTTGTCTTCTCTTTGTTGTACAGCAATCACCATGCGACCCCGCCCTCACGCATTGTACATGCTTATCCTAATCTCCCTTTTCTTTCTCCCCACCCTTTTCCCTCACTTCCCAACCACCCTTATCAGTCCTTTTCCCTTTGGTAACTTTTACTCCACATTCGGGTTCTGAAGTCTGCAGCTGTTTTTTATTTTTCAGTGTTTCTTTGTTGTTATACTCCACACATGAGTGAATTCATTTGGTACTTTTCTTTCTCCGCCTGGAGTATTTCACTGAGCATACTACCGTCTCGCTCCATCCACGTCATTGCAAATGGTAGCATTTGTTTTCTTCTTATGGCTGCAAACGGCAGTTTTTAAAATGGACTTCATTCTTCCTTTTAGTTTGTATTTTCGCTATGTGCTTTCACCATTGATCTCCTGGTTATGAGCAATAGCTTTGTGTTATTTAATATGTATCTCTATGTATCTTTCTATCTATCTATCTGTCTATCTATCTATCTGTCTATCCTTCTATCTTTCTATTTATCTATCTTTCTATCTATCTATCTATCTATCATCTATCTGTCTATCAATCTATCTTCTTATCTACCTATCATGTCTATCATCTTTCTATCTATCATGTCATCTATCTATCTACCTATGAATCAATCATCTTTTTGTCTGGCCATCTATCCTTATGTACAGGATAGTTAACAACATCGCCTATGTCACTTCCCTACATTATGCTTCCAAAAATATTGCAAAGTAACTAGTCCTTAGGGCGAGCACTGGGTTCACTGAGACACTTCCAGGTCGAGTCAGCCGCTTGTGCTTACAAATCCAGTAATTTATGGTGGTGCAGGGACTTGCACCCATATCTCTGTCCTCTGTCCTCTTTTACCTCCTTCTCGCTTGCTGACTGTATTCAGCCACATTCGTTGACTAAGTGCTTCCAGAAGACCACAAGTATCCTTCCTCTGGGCCTGTTTAGACAGAAAAGTATACTTGGTGCTTTGCTCACAACCAAGTTTGAGGGACAATGGCATGATCACCGCTGAAAGGAGGAGGGACAAATAAAAAGAACACCTATTTCTAGGCAGCAGCATTTGGGAGCAAAGAGAGTGTTGTGGAGTTACGTGTTTGTTTGAGTGTCCAAACTATCCTCTTTAGGTGGTTATTACTACTTTACTTTCAAGAACATCATAAAATCCACTGACTTTAAAGCCCAGACACATATTATTACAGCAATTCAGTTGTTGAGGTGAGAAAAAATGAGAAGGACGTTGCTGTACCACTAAATCTATGGCTGGGCACTGCTGAAACCAAACAAAAAGAATTCACGGTGTCTAGATAGGGCTATTTTCTACTGACTGTCTCTGGGGACTCAAACAAAATCCATTTGTTTGTTTGTTTGCTTTTCAGTTACACTTGTGTAGGGTTGCTGTCCCCACCCCTTCGGATTGTAGTTTGTCTGTGTCTTTGGATCTCAAGTGAGTCTCCTATAGGGGAGCACTTAGGAGATCTTGAGTTTTCAACCCTTCTTTTAACCATGTGTCTTTTGTTTGGAGCTCGCAAAGCCTGTTTTATTGCTGTGCCCATATTGCACTTAAAAACATTTTTTTTATCATTAATCTGCAATCACGTGAAGAACATCATATTTACTAGGCTCCCACCTTCACCAAGTACCCACCAAAACCTCTTACAGTCGTTGTCCATCATCATTGTTGTATGCTGTAGACT
Organism: Manis pentadactyla; assembly: GCF_030020395.1. Taxonomy (NCBI): domain Eukaryota; kingdom Metazoa; phylum Chordata; class Mammalia; order Pholidota; family Manidae; genus Manis; species Manis pentadactyla. The sequence continues at coordinate 1,442,528 of NW_026644596.1, forward strand.
GCTTCACCATGTCCCCCCACAAACACCCCATTACTGTCGCTGTCCATCAGCGTGTAGTAAATGTTGTAGAATCTCTACTTGTCTTCTCTGTGTTGTACATCCCTCCTTTTGACCTCCCGACCCCACGCATTATACATGTTAATCCTAATGTCCCCTTTCCTCTCCCTGCCCTTATCCCTCCCTTCCCACACAACCTGCCCATTCCCTTTCCCTTTGGTAACTGTTATTGAACTCTCGGGTTGTGTGAGTCTGCTGCTGTTTATTTCCTCCAGTTTTTCTTTGTTGTGATACTCCACACATGAGTGAAATCATTTGGTACTTGTCTTCCTCCACCTGGTATATGTCACTGAGCATGCTACCGTCTAGCTATATCCACATCCTTGCAAATGGTATGATTTGTTTTCTTCTTATGGCTGCTTACTGCACTTTTTAATCTGGATTTCATTCTTCCTTTTTGTTTGTAGTTTCCCTATGTGCTTTCAGCATTGAACTCCTTGTTATGAACAGTAGCTTTTTGTTAGTCATTATGTACATTTATCTATCTAACTATCTTTCTGTCTGTCTATTTATCTATCTTCCTATCATCTATCATGTCTATCACCTATCTCTCTATCTATTTATCTATCTATCTATCTATCTATCTATCTATCTATCTATCTATCTATCTATCATCTATCTGTCATCTTCCTATCTATCTCTCTTAGAATCAATCATGCTTTTGTCTGCCTATCTATCCTTACGTACAGAACATTTAACAACATGGTCTCCGTCAATTCCCTACATTATGCTTCCAAAAATCTTTCAAGATAACTATGCCGTAGTTAGATTACTGGGTTCTCTGAGACACTTGCAGGTCGATTTAGCCACTTGTGCTTACAAAACCAGTAAATTGTGGTGCAGGGATGTGAACCCGTATCTCTGTCCTCTGTCCACTTTTACCTCCTTCTCACTTGCTGAGTGTAATTAGCCGCATTAATTGACTAAGTCCACACTGAAGACCACAAGTACCCTTCCTCTGGGCCTGTTGAATACAGAAAAGTATACTTGGTGCTTTGCTCAACATCAAGTTTGTGGGACATTGGTGTGATCATCTCTGATAGGAGGAGGGACAATTAAAAAGGAACACCTATTTCTAGACAGGAGTAGTTGGGAACAAAGAGTGTGTAGTGGAGTGGCGTGTTTATTTGAGTGTCCAAACTTCCCTCTTTAGGTGGCTATTACTCCTTTACATTCGTGAACATCATAAGACGCACTGATTTCAAAAGCCCAGATGCATATTATTACAGCAATTCATTTATTGAGGTGAGAAAAAATGAGAAGGACGTTGCTGTACCACTAAATCTATGGCTGGGCACTGCTGAAACCAAACAAAAAGAATTCACAGTGGCTAGATAGGGCTATTTTCTACTAACTGTCTCTAAGGACTCAGAATCCATTTGTTTGTTTGTTTGTTTCTCAGTTTCACTTGTGTTGGTTACCTCTCCCAGCCCCTTCAGCTTGTAGTTTGTGTGTGTTCTTGGATCTCAAGTTAGTCTTTGTAAGGGAGCACGTAGATGGTCTTGACGGAAAGGTAGCTTTCTTTAGTAAGATGCCTTACTATCTACCTACCTACCTATCTCTTTATCTATCTATGTAATCTATCTACCTGTCCATATTTCTGTCATATGTATATCTATGGTCTTTCATCTATCTACTATCATCTGTGTATCTATCTCATTAATCTATCATCTATATGTATGTATATCAGTCCAATCTATGTATAAATCATCTGTCTGTTTATGTGTCTGTTTTCTCACTTTTGTCAACGTTCTGTCACTAGGTGCACTTTGATTCCTCTGTGTTCTTCTCAGTCTCAATTCCTTGTGTTTATTTATGTGAATTAGCTGGTGATTGGGTCTTGAGTGGTGTGGCCTTGTGTGGGAACTTCTCATGCGTAGGTGGCACGAGTTTGCTGGTTGTGCATAGTGTTTTTGTCGGGCTGGGCTCTAGAACCTGTGCGGACCAGGGCCTTCTGGCTGCTCTGCCCCTGGGACGTTCCTGCTTTGGCGGCTGCGTGTGCTGTGAGCATATCCGTGGCCCCAGGTATGGAGCACAATGGCTTGCCTGCGGGGTCAGAGGCAGGGTCATGCCCAGTAGTAGGTATTTTTACCTGTGCACTGATGTCACCTCGTCGGCCCTGCTTGGTGGCCAATCTCCAGAGAGCATGCGTGTAGTCACTGGTTAAGGGAACTGCCTTTTGGTGACACACGGGGCTCTTGTGAGCCATTGTCCTATGGGCTTGCTGAGGTGGCAGGCCAGCTAGCTTGTGGGAAAACTGCTCCCCTCTGCTGTCAAGGTGGATGTGGAGTATCAGTGCATTTAGGCATTTAGATGTGAGTGAAGTCTATCTGTAATGGAATAGCAGCATTGAGATGTATGTTTCCATTAGTATGGAAAGGGCACTGAGCATAAAGAGTTGGTTAATGGTGGTAGGAATTCTTGGAATATTTATGTCGCCGCACTTATTAATTTTCTGTTAAGGGAGGTGATTCTGAAGTAACTTTTTACTCACAGATGAAAGTGTTGTATAAGGTCATCCCAGGTCAGCCATGGTGAGATGAAGTGGTGTAGTAGAATTAAAGCCTGTACACCTTGGCCTGATACATAGGAGACACACCGTTTGTGCTCTTTGCTGCTCTCCTGTCCTGGCTTATTACCTTAAGTAACTTGATGGTTCAGAGTGGTCCCAGCAACATTTCCAGCAATATCTTTCTAAAATTGCTTAGAAACACTTGTCAAAGATATGCCCAGAGGCTAGTGAAAAACTGTACTCTATCTGGTCATAGTTGCAAGATGTTTGCCTAATCCTGCGTTCCTTTGTTACTTTTGCTTCTCCTGTGATTGTAGACCGATCGGGGCAGTGGTGTACACACACACACACACACAAGCACAGACACACACACATGGCTGAGAGTTAACGGAGACCCCAGTTATTGGAAACTGCAGCCCACACATTAAAAAAGAAACGTGCATAAGTTTTGCTTCTAGTGTTCCCACCATACGGAGCAGACTTCAAAGTGCAGAGGTGGTTGGATACAGATACCTATGCAGACAGCTAAGCACATATATGTATGGGTAGGCTCTCTCCATCCATCATCAAGTGCGTCTCTGTATACCTACATGTCTATGTTAGTCTACTCAAACTGATATCCAGAGTGTCATTGAGTGGGGGTTTCATCCATTGACACTGATTTCTCCCTTTTCTGGAAGCAGAAGTCCAAGACCAAGGCAGTTTAAGTTCCTGGTGAGTTCCCTTCTTCTGCATACGTCCGCATCCCTGATGTGTCCTCACAGGGTCGAGGGAGAATGCTCTGTCCTCAGTTCCTCTTAATAGCACTAATTGCATAATGGCAGCTCCACTCATACCCTCATGGTATCTTCCAAACCCAATTACCTCTAAAGGCCAGACCTCCCAATACCATGACAGTGTGGGTTAGGTCTTCAACCTTGTCTCAGTTCAAATATGAACCTATGTGTGTGTATGTGTGTGTGTGTGTGTGTGTGTTTGTGTGTGGTGGCGGCAGGGGGTTATAGGAGCAGAAGATGGTGAGGTGAGGGCCCAAAAATTCAGTTCATAACTCTGTATCCATCATCTATCTGTCTAATCTAACATACCTATATCATCTATCCTATCTATCTATCATCTGTCATTTATATATATCTTATCTATCTGTCATCTCTATCAGTCTATTCATCTAATCTATGAATATCTATCATCTATCTAATGTATCTATTTCTAAAGTATCACCTATCACCTGTCAACTATATGTCATCTACCTGTCTTTATCTTTTCGTCTACTCATCCATCCTTATTTACAGAACAGTGTATGGTAAATTCTAGCTGAAATAAGCAGGTTAAGACAGGCAACAAAGGGCCTGGTAGTTTATTTGAACGCATATACCCAGGCGAGATTTCTCCAGTCTATAGAAATGGAGGCTGGGGAATTCCCATTTAGGAAGACAGGCAGCGAGATTTTAAAGAACGTAGGGTGAGGCAGAGCTTAGATTTACAGCAGCGTGAGGATTGGCTACCCCAAGGCATATATTTCAGGTTGGGAGGCGGCAAGAGCCAAGAACTTAGGCACATCATCAGTGTCCGACGTGCTCGCTCCTCCCATCAGCGTCCCCAGCCTTAAAAACAGTTAACAACATGGCCATATAACATGGCTATCTATCTATCTATCTATCTATCTATCTATCTATCTATCTATCTATCTATCTATCACCTATCTGTTCAATCTATCTATACCTGTTATCTATCCTACCTAATCTATCATCTATCTATCTGTCCTATCTATCATTATTTTTGTCTAACCATATATAATTATGTACAGAATAGTTCACAAGGTAGCTTATATGTCACTTCCCTACATAAGCTTCCAAAACCTACAAGGTAACTAGGCACTAGAGACAGACTGCACTAGGTTCATCGAGACATTTGCACATCGAGTCAACAGCGTGTGACTACAAAACTAGTAAATGGTGGTTCATGGACTTCAAACCATACCTCTGTCCCCGGTCCTCTTTGCCCTCCTTGCTGACAGTATTCTAGCCGCATTTGTTGACTGACTGCTCCCTGAAGACCACAAGCATCCTTCCTCTTGGCTTTTTCAGTAATTTATCCCATTGTATGGAATGATTTTCCCTCAGATACCTTGTTCTGTTACCTCCTTCTATACTGTTCAAGTCCCACCTCCCTGGTAAGGCTTAACCTGTCCCCTGCTTATTTTGAAAGCCCTGCTTCTCTCTGCCTTTAAGCTCATTCCTCCATATCTTTCCTTTTTTCTTCATAGTGTTTGTTACCGGCTAAGCTACCGGAAATCTTACAGATATTCATTGTCTCTTTCTTCCCCTCCAACTAGAACGTGGTCTTCACAGGTTAGGAATTCTGCATTTATTATGTCTGGTGGAGACCATGCAGACTCTAGGGTCAGCGAGAAGTGGTCACAGCTGTAACTCAATGTGGTTTGACATGTTAACAGTTTAGGTTAGAGTCAGGCCAGGCAGTCATTAAAGAGGACCTTTTCTGATATAACTAAGCTACTTGATAAATTCTAAGTAAGCTTAAATTTCAATAATCACACAGCAGGCAGAAGCACTACCTTCTGTCCTTCCTTCAGACTCGAGGACCTTTATGCCAAATCCGTTCTCTCGTGGGGAAGTGGGAATGTGTGATGATGATAAGCCAATGTCTTAAGTTACACAAGGCACACACATAGAGAAATAAACCTGTTTAAAAAAAATGATAAGAGTGGTTTCCTGTGTCACAACAGGGATTCCCTAGCCCCCAGTGAGCTCAGAGCAGTGGGAGAGGAGAGGGAAGGGGCCACATAAGCCAACCCGGTCTCCTTCCTCCTGACTTGCCTTCCCATTGATTGTCATCCATTACTCACTCAGCACACAAACCTCATGGTGAGCACGCACAGTCATAAAACGCGTCTACTTCCACATCCCAGTCACTGGGGCATGGAACACGTTGCATAGTTAAGTGTGGCTCAGAACATTATCACTCATGTATATTTGTTCTTCCTCCTTTGACGAGTCAAAGAGTAAACAGAGCAGAGTCATACTAGCAAGAGCAGGATTTAGTGTGAATATAAAATATACACACATATTGTGGGAAAGATTTTGTTAAATGGATATGGACATAGGCCTTGTCTGGAGCCGGGTTAGACCTGTAGGAGCCGTTGGCAAGGGCTGTGGCGTGTTCACCGTGTCGGAGCCTGAGTTAGGGGTAGGGCCGAGGCGATCGGCTGTTCCTACCATGGCATTCTATGGGTCAAGGGCTGACAGGAGGACAACCGCCCATGCTGTGGGTGTCTGAGGCGTGCAGGATGCCGGTAGTGTTTCTGCCAATGGCCTCGTGTGGGGCCCTGGGGGGCTAGCAAGTTCCTTTCCGGAGGGTGGTGGCATGCACATCGGGTCATCGTCCGACTTGCGTGTATGTCCGAGGCCGTCGTCTCTGCCTACCACGGCATCGTGTGTGTCCAGGGTGGTCCGGAGAATGACTTCCCACATGGTGGGTGTCTGAGGTGTGCAGGAGGCCGGAAGTGCTGCTGCCCACGGCCTCGTGTGGGCCTGGGGGTTTACCGGAAGATGATGGCCATCGAAGGGTGTGTTGTGTCCATGTGCTCGTCTTGAGCATAATTGCCAGACCTCGGGCAGAAAGTGTGCTGCCAACGGCCCCGTGAAGGGCCGTTGGTTACTGGAAGGTGACGGCCATCGAGTGTGGTGCCGTGTCCATGGGCTCGTCTTGAGCATCATTACCAGCCCTCACACTGAAGTTGGTGCTGCCCACAGCCCCGTGCGGGGTCGCGTGCGACTGGAAGATGACGGCCATCGAGATTGGTGTCGTGTCCATGGGCTCGTCTAGAGCGTCATTGCCTGCCTTCATGCCAAAGGGGGACCTGCCCACAGCCTCGTTTGCGGACGGGGGCTAACGGAAGATGAAGGCAATCGAGGATGGTGTCGTGTCCATCGGATCTTCTTGAGAATCAGCCTTCAGGCTGGCGACTATGCAGCCCATGGACTCTTCTGGGGCCAGGGGGTAATTGTAGATGCCTTTCCTGAGGGCGATAGCGTGACCATTGGGTCGTCGTCTGCCTTGCGGGTAGGGCCGAGGCCATCATCTGTGCCTCCCATGGCATCTTATGGACCCACGGGAGACCAGACGACAACCGCCCACGCGGGGGTCATCTGAGGTGCACAGGAGACCGGCCGTGGTGCTGCCCATGGCATCGTGCAGGGCCGGGTGGGTCCGGAAGATGATGGCCAGCGGTGGTGGCGTCGAGTCCATCGGCTCGTCACGAGCATCAGTGCCAGCCATCGGGCCTTCGCTTGTGCTGCCCAAGGCCTTGTCTGTTGGCTGACACTGGATGGTGGTTTTGCAGAGGCAGGACACCACACGGCGGGCTGGTAGTGGTGCCCGTGTGCCCTGCAGAGGAGGAGCTCATCTGGGTGGTTTCTCTCCAGCCGTCTGCTGGGAGCCTAGGATGGTCCAGTGGCCCAGGGATGCTCCCCGTGGAAGTGGGAATTCTGCTGGAAAAAGTGGGAAAAGCCAGCTGCTAAAAGCACAGGATCCCGGAGGAACAGCCTGTGAGCAGTGCAGTGGGCAGGTGCAGGGTGCTCCCTGGCAGGAGGGATAGGGGGCAACGCCCGGGGACGGGAAGAAATGGCGGGCGAAAAAGGTGTGGCTGGGAAGGCAGCGAGAGGTGTGGGGCACGAACCTTAGGAAGGAGGAAACGGTCCACATGGAAAAATGGGTTGTGGTGTGCGCCAAACGATCCGAGGAAAGGGTCTGAAGCTAGGGAGAGGGTCTCCTTTGCACTAACTTCTTCTCAGGCCAAGCACGCACTGAGTTGCTCAGCTAGGGCGAGCCTGGTCCATATGTCAGCTAGGGGAAGCATCATAAAGTGGCCTGGGCTGCTGTGACGTAAACCAGGGGACACTTAACCAAGCCCCTATTTCCTTAATCAAACCGGCACCGCCCAGAGGAGATCCTGGTCCAAGGCCACGGCCTGGCCCCAAGGGCAACCCCAGTAGAATCCCTAGCCCACTGGAATGTCCGCTGAGGTGCCGTGCAGGTGTTCGGTCCAATGAAGACACCATGCGGACCGTCGAGGGCTGCTGTGCCCGCATCTGTCAGAGCTCAGCCTGCCTGGGTGCCAGCTCTGCATGGGCTCGGCACCAAGAGTGTAGCGGGAATCAAGTGCCTTGCTCCGCCCTCCCCCACAAAATCCCGTTGACTAGGGCGTGCTCATGGCCCGGCGCGGAGCCACCACGTGGCTGTCTGGGGCACGGCCCACCATTTCCCGGGCCTTCCCAGTTTCTCTGGGACACCTGGTGCCAGACATGCCTTTTCGGCCATGGACAGCCTGGCGGCTGACTTCTGAGGAGTGTGCATACCCCATGAATTGCCTTTCTAGCTAGCGGCAGGTTTTTCCTTTGCTTCTCACAGAAAGCATAGGTCGGGGACCACAGGGTCTCAGCATAGCTACATCCCGCGTTCTGACTGGGCTTTGCCACCCAGATTTTCTCTCTGATCTAGTTTTGGGGGCCTGTGTCTCGTAGTTGAATAACACAACACAGTAAAATGGGAAACACTTTTCATTTTTAAAATGCTTCTCCTTTAGACTCTTGGTCTCGATGGCGTCGCTGTTCTTGCCCATCAGCCAAGTTGGATGCTTGCGGGGCAACCTTGCCTCCTCTCAGCAGTCAACCTGTCCATTCCCAATCCTGACTGTTCATAATTTATGTTATAACCTATGAAGCTCGTGTCCCGTGTCAGTAATCCTGCTTCTAGTTTCTCAGGTCTTTCCTGGTGGACGTAGGCCCTGCTTGCTCACTGCTTCACTGTGGAAGCACTGACATTGTTACAGAATAAAATATTAAATTCTCCATCCCCAATTCACGGTCTGGCCTTCACTTTGTCTACATATCCTTCATTATGAGCCAAGCTCTCTGCTCCTTGAAAAGACCCTGTCTCGTGCCTTTTTGTCTCTGAATTATCTCCTCTTGGTATTGTCAACTCTTGCATCTGGCTTTTAAGAGTTTAAAACCCAGCAGAAGAACATGGATCGCTGAAGACCCACCTCTATAGTCACCTCCTCTTGGAGGCTTCTGTGCAATCTCAATTAGGGGTGCCTTCCTCTCTCTTCTCCATACTTGGTGTGAACCTCCCTTATCAAATATGAGTGTGTCAGCTCGTGCACATCACTCTTCGGGTCTCGGGATCTTTTGAACAGTGGTGACAGTGAATGACTGGACTCGGCTTCAAAGCTCAGCTGCCCATTCAGTGGTACCTGGTGCTGCTCGCTCCTCTGAAAACTGTTCGTTATGTTCCAAACCGTGTGGAACATAAATGTGGGCGAGATGCCACCGACGACCCCTCAGTCCCTGCTGTGTATGCCTCCGGGTGCTTAGGGAGAGGCCCAGCGAGCCGAGCCCACGAACTTATCTTTAATGGCAATGAGAGCAGAGCGTTTTGGGAAGGCCCCATCTGCTGCTGCTACTGCTGCTGCTGTGATGACTCCACTCTCTGGCCCAGTGTGGTAAGATACCAGAACTCTTCTTGTTCTCTGCCTGTGCTTTCTCCGTAGTGGTGTAGTTTTGTTGTATGGGGGTGGCTCCTTTTGCATCTCTGCTGGAATTAAGTATAGGCTCAGAAATCCCTTGTGTCAATTTTCATTGTACTGTACCATCTTCTATTTCTATGTCTTTGGGTTTTCTCCTGCTGCTACTGCTTTTCCTCTGAGAGGACCTGTACCAGAGGCCTGTTGTTGACAGAAGAGTAAACTTGGTGCTTTACTCACCACCATGTTTGAGGGACATCGGCATCACCGTTGATAGGAGGAGGGACAGGTAGAAAGGAACACCGAGTTCTAGACGGGAGCAGTTGGGAGCAAAGAGTGTGTTGTGGAGTGACGTTCTCTTTTGAGCATCCAAACTTCCCTCGGTATCTGGTTAATGCTTCTTTACATTCGTAAACATCGTAAAATCCACTGATTTCAAAAGCCCAGACGCATATTATTCCAGCAATTCAGTTGTTGAGGTGAGAAAAAATGAGAAGGGACTCGCTATAGCACTGAATATATGACTGAGCACTGCCACAAGTGAGCAGAAAGAATAAACGGTGGCGGGAAGGGCTATTTACTACTGACCGTCTCTCAGGGCACTCAAACAGAATCACTTTTATTTATTTATTTTTTGGTGTCAGTAATGTACAATTACGTGAGCAACGTTACGGTTTCTAGGCTCCCCCTCCTACACCATCCCCCACATTGTCAAGTCAACTCCCCACTCCTCATTACAGGCGCTATCCATCAATGTAGTAAGTTGCTTTTGAATCACTACCTGTCTTCTGTGTGTTATACTGCAATCCCCGTGGCCCCCCACGCCCTACATTGTGTGTGCGGATTGTAATGCCCCCTTTACACCCTTATCCCTCCTTTCCCACCCATCCTCCCAGGTCCCTTTCCCTTTGGTTACTGTTAGTCCATTCTTGGGTCTGTGAGTCTGCTGCTGTTTTATTCCTTCCCGTTTTTCCTTTGTTCTCATACCTCACAGAGGAGTGAAATCCTGGGTACTTGTCTTTCCCCACCTGGCTTATTTCACTGAGAGTAACTCCCTCTAGCTCCTTCCGTGTTGTTGCAAATGGTGGTAGAATTTGTTTTCTTCTTATGGCTTAATGATATTCCATAGTGTGTATGTACCAACTCTTCTTTATCCATTCATCCCCTGATGGACACTTAAGTTGCTTCCATTTCTTTGCTATTGTAAAGAGTGCTGCAATGAACATAGGGGTGCATCTGTCTCTTTCAAACTGGGCTCCTGCACACTTAGGGTAAATTCCTAGGGAGGAATTCACAGGTCAAATAGTATTTCTGTTCTTCGGATTTTTGGGGAACCTCCATACTGCTTTCCACAATGGTTGAGCTGACTGATATTACCACCAGCAATGTAGGAGGGCTCCCCTTTCTCCACACCTTTGCCGACATCTGTTGTTGTCTGTCTTTTGGGTGTTGGCCATCCTAACTGCTGTGAGTTGATACCCCATTGTGGATTAATATGTATTTCTCTGATAGTTAGCGATGTGCAGCATCTTTTCATTTGCCTGTCGGCCACCTGAAATTGCTTCTGTGGAGAAGTGTCTGTTCAGATTCTCTGCCCATTTTGTAATTGGATTTATTTGCTATTTGTGTGTTGAGGTTCGTGAGCTCTTGATACATGTTTTGGATGGCAACGCCTTATCAAATGTCTCATCAGTGAATATATTCTCAAATACTGAAGGATGTCTTTTGGTTCTACTGATGGTGGTCAAACAGAATCTTACTAAACCCCCTACCACTTCATTCAAAATCTGACTAATTATTCCTTTTTTCCTGAACACCAACCAGCCGAGAAAATTGGAATGATCAGGAGAAGCTGTGATGCAGGAACATCTAGTGTAAAACTGAGAGGTGAGGTGGTGTGGAGACTGGTAGGTTGTATCTTGCCATTTGCTGCTTTCAAGGGTCATAGGGAAAAAAGTTTGCCAAGGAGATGAAGCCCAGGTTGTTGACGTCTCCTATATCGGTGGAGCCACGTAGCCTCTAGCCATTGATGGGAAGGCTAGCATGCGGCACTGTTGTCTTTCCTGTGGTGTTACATGAGCGGCGTCCCCCATATGCAGTTCAGTCAGAGCCCATGTGGGACTGTCCTGACACAGGCTGGGTGGACCCTAGACCAGTGCCGTTCCTGATGGGCTCTTGCAGCACCCCTCTCGGGGCCGGGCCTTAGCAGCGCTCCCGGAGAAAGTGAGAGAGATAGAGAGAATTGCGCTCGAGAGACAGGGACAGTTTTATTTTCTGTAGCTCCCTGAGCATGTTCCTGATGTTTATTTTGAGATCTCTTTCTCAGGAAGATTAATTTGAGTCCAGTTACCGGGTTCCTTTGAACGTTCATATTTGTAGGTGGCGCCCTCTAGCTAACAGAAGATTTACTCTCTGGAGATGCTCAGCCCTTGGTGGGATGGCAGGGGTCCCAGGGGAGCAGTGCCAGTACCCAAACCCGCCGGGAATAAAGAGATCTTTCCTGCTTCCCGACCACAGTGCCCATCTCCACTGCCAGGGACAGTTTGTGGAACATGCAGGGAGATGCTGCCGAAGGTGGGGGCGGCCGTTTTGCAGGCTGGTGCTGGTGGTGAGGCAGGCTGTGTACCAGTCAGATCACGGTAAGGGGCCTGGGAGCAGCGAGGCCAGCCAGGGGGATGAAGCCACCAGAGCTCCTGAAAAATTCCCCGCCTGCCGGGCAGAGTGCACCTGGGCAGTTTGGCACACCTGTCCTTTCTCCTGCGTGGCAAGCCCTGTGGAAGCCTTGCCCCTTTAGCAGTTCTCTCGCTGTTAGGAGTCTCTCAGACTGTCCGCCTTTTTTTTGTCCCACAGCGGCCAGATGTGGATCATTTTGTTGTCCCACAAGTGGCTGGAACCTCAAGTCTCTCGAAGTCTTCTGCCTCTCGTTGCTTTCCAACCCCACCATTCCTCCTGTGCGAACCACATGTATGGTAGGATCGTGATCAGAGAGCACATCTCCAGGGCTGTACAGCACACTTCTCCTTGAGGTGACAGCTTTCCGCAGCAGCTTACCTCCCTGCTGTTCTTCCACTATTTGATGTAGTTGTTCTATTTCCAAATAGTATGTATGTATGTGGTTTTGATTTTGGGAGGATGTTTCCACATCCCCTCTCATGTGAGCCGGGGTCATTAATCCCATTAGCACATCTTTTTTCTGTTTTTCTTTTTCAGTTTCCCTTGTCTAGGGTACCTGTTCCCACCCCCTCAACTTGTAGTTATTCTTCATCCTTGGATACCAAGTGAGTCCCTTGAAAGGGAGCACGTAGGTGGTCTTGAGTTTCATCCCTTCTTTTAACCATGTGTCTTTTGATTTTTAGCACTCAGAGCCTGTCCATTTATTCTGACAATTGAGAGCTGTGTCTTTATTGCACATAAGATATCTTTTTTGTCATCATTAATCTACAATCACGCGAAGAACATTATGATCACCAAGTACACCAAGTCCTCCCCCAAAACCCTGTTATACTCGCTATCCATCAGCGTTGTTGGATGCTGAACACCCCTTCAACATGTCCCCACACACACACACCACATTACAGTCGCTGTCCATCAGCGTATAGTAAGATGCTGTAGAATCTCTAATTGACTTCTCTGTGTTGTACAGCCCTCGCCATGCACAACAGCCACCATGCATTATACATGCTAATCCTAATGCCCCCTTTCTTTCTAACTGCCCTTATCCTTCCCTTCCAACCCACCCATCCCAGTCACTTTCCCTTTGGTAACTGTTAGTCCACTCTCGGGTTCTGTGAGTCCGCTGCTGTTTTTTTCCTTCAGTTTTTCTTTGTTGTTATACTCCACATATGAGTGAAGTCATTTGGAACTTGTCTTTCTCCGCCTGGCCTATTTCACTGAGTATAATACCCTCAAGCTCCATCCACATTGTTGCAAATGGTAGGATTTATTTTCTTCTTATGGCTGCTTACTGCACTTTTTAAACTGGATTTCTGTCTTCTCTTTGGTCTGTATTTTCGCTATGTGCTTTCACCAGTGCTTTCCTGGTTATGAGCAATACCTTTGTGTTAGTCGATATGTACCTATATTTATCTATCTGTCTGTATGTCTATCTATCTATCAATAAATCAGTCATCTTTTTGTCTGAACATCTGTCCTTGTATGCAGAACAGTTAACAACATAGACTATGTCCCTTCGCTACGTTATGCTTCCAAAAATCTTGCAAGGTAACTAGGTCGTAAGGAGAGTCCTGGGTTCCCTGAGACACTTGCAGGTTGAGTCAGAAGTGTACCTACAAAACTAGGAAATAGTGCTGCACGGACTTGTACTCGTGTCTCTGACCTCTCTCCTCTTTTATCTCCTTCTCACTTGCTGACTGTATTTAGCCACATTCATTGATAAGGGCTCCCTGAAGACCACAAGAATCCTTCCTCTGGGCCTGATGTCGACAGAAAGGTAAACTTGCTGCTTGCTCACCACCATATTTGAGGAACATCGGCGTGATAAACCCTGATAGGAGGGAGGGACAAATAAAAAGGAACACCACTTTCTAGACAGGAGCAGTTGGGATAAAAGAGTGTGTTGTGGAGTGAAGTGTTTATTTGAGTGTCCAAACTTCCCTCTTTATCTTTTTATTACATCTTTACATTCGTGGACATCATAAAACCACTGATTTCAAAGGCCCAGACCCATATTATTACAGCAATTCAGTTGTTGAGTTGAGAGAAAATGAGAAGGATGTTGCTGCACCACTTAATCTATGTCTAGGCACTGCTGATACCAAACAAAAAGCATTCACAGTGGCCAGATAGGGCTATTTTCTACTGACTGTCTCTGGGGACACACACAGAATCCATTTTATTAATTGTTTTTTGGATTCACTTGTGTTGGGTACCTCTCACCACCCCTACGGCTTGTAGTTTGTCTGTGTCCTTGGATCTCAAGTGAGTCTCCTGTAAGAGAGCACGTAGGTGTTCTTGAGTTTTCATCCCTTCTTTTAACCCTGTGTCTTTTGTTTTGGAGCACTCAAAGCCTGTCCTTTTACACTGATGATTCAGAGCTGTGCCCTTATTTCACTTTAAAATTCTTTTTTTGTTATCATTAATCTACAATCACATGAAGTACATTATGTTTACTAGGATCCCCCCTTCACCAAGTCCGCCCCTAAAACCTCTTACAGAATGTGTCCATCAGCATAGTTGGATGCTGTAGACTACTTCACCATGAACCCCCCCACACACACCGTTACAGTCGCTGTCCATCAGCGTGTATTAAGATGTTGTAGAATCTCTACTTTTCTTCTCTGTGTTGTACAGCACTCCCCATGCCCAACTGACCGCACGCATTATTCATGCTAATAATAATATCCCCTTTCTTTCTTCCTGCCCTTATCCCTCCCTTATCAACCACCCTGCCCAGTACCTTTCCCTTTGGTATCTGTTAGTCCACTCTCGGGTTCTGTGATTCTGCTGCTGTTTATTTCCATCAGTTTTTCTATGTTGTTGTACCCCACACATGAGTAAAATCATTTGGTACTTGTCTTTCTCCTCCTGGCCTATTTCACTGAGCATATTACTGTCTAACTCCATCCACATCATTGTAAATGGTAGGATTTGTTTTCTTCTTATGGCTGCTTACTGCACACTTTAAACTGGATTTCCTTCTTCCTTTTTGTTTGTAGTATCACTATGTGTTTTCACCTTTTATCTCCCAGTTATGAGCAATAGCTTTGTGTTAATCGATATGTATCTGTATCTATCTATCTATCTGTCTGTCTGTCTGTCTGTCTATAACCTATCTACCTATGTATCTATCTGTCTATCTAGCTATCTATCTATCTGTCTATCAATGTATCTATTTATCTGTCTATCTAAGTATCTTTCCTAAAATCTTTCTATCTATCTACCTATCTATCTACCTATCTATCTATCTATCTATCTATCTATCTATCTATCTATCTATCTATCTACCTATCTATCTATCTGCCTATCTATCTTTCATGACTATCATCTATCTATCTATCATCTGTCATCTATGTATCTATGAATCTATCATCTTTTTGTGTGCCCATCTGTTCTAATGTACAGAACAGTTAACAACATCGCGTATGTCACTTTCCTACATTATGCTTCCAAAAACAGTGCAAGATGAGTATTCTGTATTGAGAGCACTGGGTTCACTGAGACAATTGCAGGTCGAATCAGCATCGTGTCCTTACAAAACCAGTAAATGGTGGTCTAGGGACTTGAACTCATCTCTCTGTCATCTTTCCTCTTTTCCCTCCTTCTCGATTGCTGACAGTATTTAGCCACATTCATTGACTAAGTGCTACCTTAAGACAACAAGTTTCATTCCTCTGGGACTCTTCTAAACAGTAAAGTATACTTGGTGCTTTGTTTACCACCATGTTTGAGGGACATCGGCATGATCACCACTGATAGGAGGAGGCTCAAATAAAAAGGAACACCTATGTCTAGACAGGAGCATTTGGGAGCAAAGAGAGTGTTGTGGAGTTACGTGTTTGTTTGAGTGTCCAAACTTCCCACTTTAGGCGGTTATTACTTCTTTACATTTGTAAACATCATAAAACCCACTGATTTCCAAAGCCCAGACTCGTATTATTAGAGCAATTCAGTTGTTGAGGAGAGAAAAAATGAGAAGGACGTTCTAAACCACTAAATCAATGGCTGGGTACTGCTGAAACCAAACAAAAAGAATTTACGGTGGCTAGATAGGGCTATTTTCTACTGGCTGTCTCTGGGGACTCAAACATAATCCATTTATTTGTTTGTTTGTTTCTCAGTTTCACTTGTGTAGTGTACCCATACCCGCCCCTTCAGCTTGTAGTTTGTGTCCTTGGATCTCAAGTGAGTCTCCAGTAAGGGAGCACGTAGGTGGTCTTGTGTTTTCATCCCTTATTCTAACCCTGTGTGTTTTGATTGGAGCACTCAAAGAATGTCCGTTTATTCTGATGATTCAGAGCTGTTCCCTTATTGCACTTAAAATTTTTTTTTGTTATCATTAATCTACAATCACGTGAAGAACATTACGTTTACTAGGCTTCCCATTCAACATTCCGCATCTAAAACCAATTACAGTCGCTGCCCATCAGCGTGTAGTAAGATGGTGTAGAATCCCTACTGTCCTTTCTGAGTTGTACAGTCCTCCCAATGCTACTCCCACCACACACATTATACATACTAATACTAATGCCCCCTTTCTTTCTCCCCACCCTTATCCCTCCTTCCCACAAAACCTGCCCAGTCCCTTTCCTTTTAGTAACTGTTAGCAAACTCGCGGGTTCTGTGAGTCTGCTGCTATTTTTTCTTCAGATTTTCTTGGTTGTTATACTCCACACATGAGTGAAATCATTTGATTCTTTTCTTTCTCCACCTGGCCTATTTCACTGAGCATAATACCCTCTAGCTCAATCCACGTTGTTGCAAATGGTAGGATTTGTTTTCTTCTTATGGCTGATTACTGACTTTTTAAACTGGATTTCTGTCTTCTCTTTTGTCTGTAGTTTCGCTATATGATTTCACCATTGCTCTACTTGTTATGAGCAATAGCTTTGTTTTAATCAATATGTACCTATATCTATCTATCTGTCTGTCTATCCATCTATCTATCTGTCTATCAATCAGTCAATCATCTTTTGTTTGCCCATCTGTCCTTTATTACAGAACAGTTAACAAGATAGCCTGTGTCACTTACTTACATTGTGCTTTCAAAAATCTTTCAAGCTAACTAGGCTGCTGGGAAAGCACTGGGTTCACCGAGACATTTGCAGGTAGAGTCAGCCGCATATTCCTACAAAACCAGGAAATTTTGCTTAAGGGTCTTGAACCCGTGTCTCTCTCCTCTCTCCTCTTTTATCTACTTCTCACTTGCTGACTGTATTTAGTCACAGTCATTGACTAAGGGCTCCCTGAAGACCACAAGTATCCTTCCTCTGGGCCTGTTTTCGACAGAAAAGTAAACTTGGTGCTTTGCTCATAACCGTGTTTGAGGGACATCGGCGTGATCAGCACTGATAGGATGGAACAACAAATGAAAAGGAACACCAATTTTTAGACAGGAGCAGTTGGGAGAAAAGAGTGTGTTGTGGGGTTACGTGTTTATTTGAGTGTCCAAACTTCCCTCTTTATCTGGATATTGTTCCTTTACATTAATGAACATCATAAAACCCACTGATTTCAAAGTTCCAGACGCTTATTTTTATACCAATTCAGTTGTTGAGGTGAGAGAAAATAAGAAGGACGTTGCTGTACCACTAAATCTATGGCTGGGCAGTGCTGAAACCAAACAAAAAGAATTCATGGTGGCTTGATAGGGCTATTTTCTACTGACTATCTCTGGAGACACAAACAGAATCCATTTGTTTGATTGTTTGTTTTTCAGTTTCACTTGTGTTGGGTACCTGTTCCCACCACTTCGACTTGTAGTTTGTCTGTGTCCTTGCATCTCAAGTGAGTCTCCTGTGAGGGATCACGTAGGTGGTTTTGAATATTCATCCCTTCTTTTAACCCTGTGTCTTTTGTTTGGAGCACTCAAAGCCTGTTTCATTTTATTCTGATGATTTAGAGCTGTGCCCTTATTGCACTTGAAAATTTTTTTTATTATCATTAATCTACAATCACGTGAAGAACATTATGTTTACTTGGCTCCCCCCTTCACCAAGGCACCCTTAGAAACCTCTTACAGATGCTGTCAATCAGCGCAGTTTAATGCTCTAGACCCCTTCACCATGAACCACCCCACACACACCATTACAGTCGCAGTCCATTAGCGTGTAGTAAGATGCTGTAAAAACTTTACTTGTCTTCTCTGTGTTGTACAGCCCTATCCAAGCCCACCCGACCCCAAGCTTTAAACATGCTAATCCTAATCTCCCATTTCTTTCTCCACACCCTCATCCCTCTCTTCCCAACCACCCTGCCCAGTCCCTTTCCCTTTGGTAACTGTTAGTCCGCTTTTGGGTTCTTTGAGTATGCTGCTGTTTTTTTCCTTCAGAGTTTCTTTGTTGTTATACTCCACACACGAGTGAAATCATTTGGTACTTGTCTTTCTCCACCTGGCCTATTTCTCTGAGCATACTTCCATCTTGCTCCATTAACATCATTGCAAATGGTAGGATTTGTTTTCCTCTTATGACTGCTTACGGCAGTTTTTAAACTGGACTTAATTCTAACTGTCTGTAGTTTCACTATGTGCTTTCACCATTGAACTCCTGTTTATGAGCAATAGCTTTATGTTAATCGATATGTATCTGAATCTATCTATCTGTCTGTCTGTCTATCTATCTAACAATTTCTCTATCCTTCTATCTTTCTTTCTTTCTATCTATCTCTCTATCTATCTGTCTCTCTGTCTGTCTATCTATCTATCCATCCTTCTTTCTATCTATCTTTCTATCTATCTATCTTCCTGTCATCTATCTATCATGTCTATCATCTATCTATCATCTATCATCTATCTATCTATTTATGAATCAATCATCTTTTTTTCTTCCCATCTATCTTTATGTACAGAACAGTTAACAACATCGCCTATGTCACTTCCCTACATTATGCTTCCAAAAATCCTGCAAGGTAACTAGGCCGTTGGGAGAGCACTGGGTTCATTGAGACACTTGCAGGTCTAGTCAGCCGCGTGTGCTTACAAAACCTGTAAATGGTGGTGCAGGGACTGCTACCCATATATCTGTCCTCTATCCTCTTTTACATGCTTCTGTCTTCAAGACAGTATTCAGCCACATTCATTGAATAAGTGCTCCCTGAAGACCACAAGTATCCTTCCTCTGGGCCTGTTGAAGACAGAAAAATATACTTGGTGCTTTGCTCTCCACCAAGTTTGAAGGACATCGGCGTGAGCTCCGCTGATAGGAGGAGGGACAAATAAAAAGGAACACCTATTTCTAGACAGGAGCATTTGGGAGCAATGACAGTTTTGTGGAGTTACATGTTTGAGTGTCCAAACTTCCCTCTTTAGGTGGTTATTACTTCTTTAAATTCAAGAACATCATAAAACCCACTGATTTCAAAAGCCAAGACGCATATTATTACAGCAATTCAGTTGTTGAGGTGAGAAAACATGAGAAGGATGTTGCGGAACCACTAAATCTATGGCTGGGCACAGCTGAAACCAAACAAAAAGAATTCACGGTGCCTAGATAGCGCTATTTTCTACTGGATGTCTCTGGGGACACAAACAGAATCCATTTGTTTGTTTGTTTGTTTCTCAGTTTCACTTGTGTAGGGTCCCTGTCCCTGCCCATTCGGCTTGTAGGTTTTCTGTGTCCTTGGATCCCAAGTGAATCTCCAGAAAGGGAGCACGTAGGTGGTCTTGAGTTTTCATCCCTTCCTCTATCCCTGTGTCTTTTGATTGGAGCACTCAGAGCCTGTCCTTTTATTCTGACAATTGAGAGGTGTGTCATTACTGCACTTACAAAAATTTTTTTGTTATCATTAATCTACAATCATGCGAAGATCATTATGATCACAAAGTACACCAAGTCCCCCCCAAAAGCCCCGTTACAGTAACAGTCCTTCAGCGTAGTTGGATGCTGTACACCCTTTCAACATGTCCCCCAGACACACCCCATTACAGTCGCTGTCCATAAGCGTGTAGTAAGATGCTGTAGAAATAGTACTTCTCTTTTGTGTTGTATAGCCCTACCTATGCTCCCCCCACCCCAGACATTATAAATGCTAATCCTAATGCCCCCTTTCTATCTGCCCAGCATTTTCCCTACCTTCCCACCCTCCCTGCCCAGTCCCTTTCCCTTTGGTAACTGTTAGTCCACTGTCAGGTTCTGTTAGCCTGCTGTTGTTATTTTCCTTCAGTTTTTCTTTGTTGTTATACCCCACAAATGAGTGAAATCATTTGGTACTTGTCTTTCTCCACCTGTCCTATTTCACTGAGCATAATACCATCTAGACCATACACGTTATTGAAAATGATAGGATTTGTTTTCTTTTATATATGCTTAGTGCACTTTTTAAACTTGATTTCATTCTTCTTTTTTGTTGGTAGTTTCGCTATGTGCTTTCACCATTGCTTTCCTGGTTATGAGCAATAGCTTTGTGTTAATCGATATGTACCTATATCTATCTGTCTGTCTATCTATATACCTATCTATCTATCTATCTGTCAATCAATCATCTTTTTCTCGCCCCATCTGTCCTTGTGTACAGAACAGTTAACCACATAGCCTATGTCACATCCCTATATTATGCTTCGAATAATCTTGCAAAGTAAATAGGCCGTATTGAGAGCACTGGGTTCGCCAAGGCACTTGCAGATCAAGTCAGCCGTGTGAACCCACAAAACCAGGAAATTGTGGTGCAGGGACTTGAACATGTGTCTCCATCCTCTGTCCTCTTACTTCTCCTTCTAACTTGCTGTCTGTATTTAGCCACATTCATTGACTAAGTGCTCCCTGAAGACCACAAGTATCATTCCTCTGGGCCTGTTGTTGAGAGAAAAGTAAACTTGTTGCTTTGCTCACCACCATGTTTGAAGGACATTAGCGTGATCACCGCCGATAGGACGGAGGGTCAAATAAAAAGGAACACCAATTTCTAGACAGGAGCAGTTGGGAGCTAAGAGTGTATTGCAGATTGTCGTGTTTATTTGAGTGTCCAAGCTTACCTCCTTAGCTGGTTATTAGATCTTCACATTCGTGAACATCATAAAACCCACTGATTTCAAAGGCCCAGATGCTTATTATTAAAGCAACTCAGTTGTTGAGGTGAGAGAAAATGAAAAGTATGTTGCTGCACCACTAAATCTATGGCTCGGAACTGCTGATACCAAACAAAAAGAATTCACGGTGGCCAGAGAGGACTATTTTCTGCTGACTCTCTCTGGGGATTCAAACAGAATCCATTTGTTTGATTGTTTGTTTTTCAGTTTCACTCGTGTAGGGTACTAGTCCACACACCTTCTTCTTGTAGATTGTCTGTGTCCTTGGATCTCAAGTGAGTCTCCTGTAAGTAAGCACGTATGTGTCTTGAGTTTTCATCCCTTCTTTTAACCCTGTGTCTTTTCTTTGCAACACTCAGTGCCTGACCTTTTATTCTGATGATTCAGAACTGCGCACTTATTGAACTTAAAGAATTTTTTTACCATTAATCTACAATCACGTGAAGAATATTATGTTTACTATGCAACTCCCTTCACCAAGTCCCCACGGAAAACCTCTTCAGTCCCTGTCGATCAGCGTAGTCCGATGCTGTAGATCCCTTTACCATGTCCCACCCCACAGACCCCGTTACAGTCGCTGTCCATCAGTGAGTAGTAAGATGCTACTTGATCTTTACTAGTCTTCTCTTTGTTGTACAGTACTCCCCATGCACACCCAACACCATGCATTATACATGCTAATCCCTATTACCACTATTCTTTTCCCCACACTAATCCCTCCCTTCAAACTCACCGTGCCTAGGCCTTTTCCCTTTGGTAACTTTTACTGAACTCTCGGGTTCTGTGACACAGCAGCTGTTTTTTTCCTTCAGTTTTTCTTTGTTGTTATACTGCACACATGAGTGAAATCACTTGGTACTTGTCTATCTCCGCCTGGCCTATTTCTCTGAACATACTACCGTCTAGCTCCATGCACGTCATTACAAACGGTAGTATTTGTTTTCTTCTTAAGGCTGCTTACTGCAATTTTAAACATGATTTCATTCTTCCTTTTTGTTTGTAGTTTAGCTATGTTATTAAACATTCAACTCCTGTTTATGAACAAAAGCTTTGTGTCAATCGATATGTATCTGTATCTATCTATCTAACGGTCTGTCTGTCTCTCTATGTATCTCTGTATGTATGTATCTGTGTATCTATGGATCTATCTATCTATCTATCTGTGTTCATATCATCTATCTATAATGTCTATCATCTATCAATCTATGTACCTATCTGTCTATCTTTCATCTGTCATCTGTCTCCTACCTATCTATGTATAAATCATCTTTTTGTCTGCCCATCTATCCTTATGTACAGAACAGTTAACATCATAGCCTATGTCTCTTCCCTACATTATGCTTCCAGAAATAGCAAGGTTAATAAGCCATAAGAGAGCACTGTGTTCACCGATACACTTTCAGGTAGAGTCAGCCGCGTGTGTTATAAAACCAGTAAATGGAGGTGAAAGGACTTGAACCCGTATCTCTGTCTTCGGTCCTCTTATAATTCCTGCTCACTTGGTGACTTTATTTAGCCACATTCAGTGAGTAAGTGATACCTGAGGACCACAAGTATCCTTCGACTGGGTCTGTTGACAGAAAAGTGTACTTGGTTCTTTGAACACCACCATGTTTGAGGAACATCGGCGTGATCACTGCTGATAGGTGGATGGACAAATATAAAGGAACACCTATTTCTGGACAGGAGCAGTTGGGAACAAAGAGTGTGTTGTGGAGTGAAGTGTTTATTTGAGGGGCCAAACTTCCCTCTTTAGGTGGTTATTACTTCTTTACATTCGTGAACATCATAAAAAGCAATGATTTTAAAAGCCCTGACGCATATTATTACAGCAATTCATTTGTTGAGGTGAGAGGAAATGAGAAGGAAGTTGCTGCACCACTAAATCTATGCCTGAGCACTGCTGAAAACAAACAAAAAGAATTCATGATGGTTAGATAGGGCTATTTTCTGCTGACTCTCTCTGGGGACTCAAACAGAATCCATTTGATTGTTTGTTTCTCAGTTTCACTTGTATAGGTTACCTGTCCCCGCCCATTCAGCTTGTAGTTTGTCTGTGTCCTTGGATCTCAAGTCAGTCTCCAGTAAGGGAGCACGTAGGTGGTCTTGAGTTTTCATCAGTCCTTCTAACCCTGTGTCTTTTGATTGGAGCACTCAAAGCCTGTACTTTTATTCTGATATTTGAGAGCTGTGCTCTTACTGCACTTTGAAATTTTTTTGTTCTCATTAGTAAACAATCACATGCAGAACATTATGTTTTCCAGTCTACACCCTTCACCTTGTCCCCCCCAAATCCCAGTTACAGTCACTGTCCGTCAGCATGTACTAAGATGCTGTAGAATCACTACATGTTTTCTCTGTGTTGTACAGCCCTACCCATGACTTCCGACCCTACATATTATACCTGCTAATCCTAATGACCCCATTCTTTTTCCCGCCCTTAGTACTCCCTTCCCACAAACCCTAACCTGTCCCTTTTTCTTTGGTAACTGTTAGTCCACTCTTGGGTTCTGTGAGTCTGCTGCTGTTTTTTTCCTTGAGCTTTTCTTTGTTGTTATACTCCACACATGAGTGACATCATTTACTACTTATCTTTCTCTGCCTTACCTATTTCACTGAGCATAATACCCTCCAACTCCATCCACTTTGTTGCAAATGGTAGGATTTGTTTTCTTCTTAAGGCTGCTTACTGCACTTTTTAAACTGGATTTCATTCTTCCTTTTTGTTTGTAGTTTAGCTATGTTATTCACCTTTCAACTCCTGGTTATGAACAATAGCTTTGTGTCAATCGATATGTATCTGTATCTATCTATCTAACGGTCTGTCTGTCTATCTATGTATCTCTGTATGTATGTATCTGTGTATCAATGGATCTATCTATCTATCTATCTGTGTTCATATCATCTGTCTATGATGTCTATCGTCTATCAATCTATGTACCTATCTATCTATCTCTCATCTGTCATCTGTGTACCTATCTATCTATGAATCAAACATCTTTTTGTCTGCCCATCTATCCTTATGTACAGAACAGTTAACATCATAGCCTATGTCTCTTCCCTACATTATGCTTCCAGAAATCTTGCAAGGTAAATAAGCCATAAGGAGAGCACTGTGTTCACCGATACACTTTCAGGTAGAGTCAGCCGCGTGTGTTATAAAACCAGTAAATGGAGGTGAAAGGACTTGAACCCGTATCTCTGTCTTCGGTCCTCTTATAATTCCTGCTCACTTGGTGACTTTATTTAGCCACATTCAGTGAGTAAGTGATACCTGAGGACCACAAGTATCCTTCGACTGGGTCTGTTGACAGAAAAGTGTACTTGGTTCTTTGCACACCACCATGTTTGAGGAACATCGGCGTGATCACTGCTGATAGGTGGATGGACAAATATAAAGGAACACCTATTTCTGGACAGGAGCAGTTGGGAACAAAGAGTGTGTTGTGGAGTGAAGTGTTTATTTGAGGGGCCAAACTTCCCTCTTTAGGTGGTTATTACTTCTTTACATTCGTGAACATCATAAAAAGCAATGATTTTAAAAGCCCTGACGCATATTATTACAGCAATTCATTTGTTGAGGTGAGAGGAAATGAGAAGGAAGTTGCTGCACCACTAAATCTATGCCTGAGCACTGCTGAAAACAAACAAAAAGAATTCATGATGGCTAGATAGGGCTATTTTCTGCTGACTCTCTCTGGGGACTCAAACAGAATCCATTTGTTTGATTGGTTGTTTTTCAGTTTCACTCGTGTAGGGTACTTGTCCACACACCTTCGGCTTGTAGTTTGTCTGTGTCCTTGGATCTCAAGTCAGTCTCCAGTAAGGGAGCACGTAGGTGGTCTTGAGTTTTCATCAGTCCTTCTAACCCTGTGTCTTTTGATTGGAGAACTCAAAGCCTGTACTTTTATTCTGATATTTGAGAGCTGTGCTCTTACTGCACTTTGAAATTTTTTTTGTTCTCATTAGTAAACAATCACATGCAGAACATTATGTTTTCCAGTCTACACCCTTCACCATGTCCCCCCCAAATCCCAGTTACAGTCGCTGTCCGTCAGCATGTACTAAGATGCTGTAGAATCACTACATGTCTTCTCTGTGTTGTACAGCCCTACCCATGACTTCCGACCCTACATATTATACCTGCTAATCCTAATGACCCCATTCTTTTTCCCGCCCTTATTACTCCCTTCCCACAAACCCTAACCAGTCCCTTTCTCTTTGGTAACTGTTAGTCCACTCTTGGGTTCTGTGAGTCTGCAGCTGTTTTTTTCATTGAGCTTTACTTTGTTGTTATACTCCACACATGAGTGACATCATTTACTACTTATCTTTCTCTGCCTTCCCTATTTCACCGAGCATAATACCCTCTAGCTCCATCCACTTTGTTGCAAATGGTAGGATTTGTTTTCTTCTTAAGGCTGCTTACTGCACTTTTTAAACTGGATATCTGTCTTCTCTTTTGTCTGTAGTTTCGCTATGTGCTTTCACCATTGCTCTGTTGGTTATGAGCAACAGCTTTGTGTCAATTGATATATACCTATATCTATCTATCTGTCTGTCTGTCTGTCTGTGTGTCTATCTATCGATCTATCTATGTATCTATCTATCTATCTATCTATCTGTCTATCTATCTATCTGTCTATCAATAAATCAATCATCTATTTGTATGCCTGTCTGACCTTGTGTACAGAGCATTGAACAACACAGCCTATGTCACTTCCCTACATTATGCTTCCCAATTCTTACATGGTAACTAGGCCGTTTGGAGAGCACTGGGTTCACGGAGAATCTTGCAGGTCAATTCAGCTGCGTGTACCTACAAAACCAGGAAATAATGGTGCAGGGACTTGAACCTGTGTCTCTATCCTCTTTTATCTTCTTCTCACATGCTGACTGTACTTAGCTACATTCATTGACTAAGTGCTCCCTGAAGACTACAAGTATTGTTCCTCTGGGCCTGTTGTCTACAGAAAGTAAACTTGGTGCTTTGCTTACAAAGATGTTTGAGGGACATCAGCATGATCACTACTGATAGGAGGAAGGGACAAATAAAAAGGAACACCAATTTCTAGACAGGTGCAGTGGGGAGCATAGAGTGCATTGTGGAGTGACGTGTTTATTTGAGTGTCCAAACTTCCCTCTTTAACTGTTTATTACTTTTTTACATTCGTGAACATCATAAAAACCACTGATTTCAAATACCCAGACGCACACTATTACAGTAATTCAGTTGTTGAAGTGAGAAGAAATGAGAAGGACATTGCTGCACCACTAAATCATGGCTGCGTACTGCTGAAACCAAATAAATATAATTCATGGTGGACAGATAGGGCTATTTCCTACTGACTGTCTCTGGGGACTCAAACAGAATCCATTTGTTTGATTGTTTCTTTTTCACTTTCACTTGAGTAGGGTACCTATACCCACCCATTCGGCATGAAGTTTGTCTGTGTCCTTGGATCTCAAGTGAGTCTGCTGTAAGGGAGCACATAGGTGGTCTTGAGTTTTCATCCCTTCTTCTTATCCTGTGTCTTTTGATTGGAGCATTCAAAGCCTGTCCTTTCATTCTGATGATTCAGAGCAGTGCCGTTACTGCACTTAAAAACTTTTTTTTGTTATCTTTAATCTACAATCACGTGAAGAACATTATGTTTACTAGGCTCCCCTCTTCACCAAGTACCCCCCAAAAACCTCTTACAGTCGCTGTCCTTCAGCGTAGTTGGATGCTGTAGACTCCTTCACCATGTCCCCTCACACACAACCCATTACAGTTGCTCTCCATCAGCGTGTAGTAAGACGCTGTAAAATCTCTACTTGTCTTCTCTGTGTTGTACAGCCATCCCCATGACCCACAGAACCCACACATTATGCATGTTTAACCTTATGTCCCCTAACTTTCTCTCCGCCCTTATCCTTCCCTTCCCACCCACCCTACAAAGTCCCTTTCCCTTTACTAACTGTTAGTCCACTCTCCGGTTCAGTGAGTCTACTGATGATTTTTTCCTTCAGTTTTTCTTTGTTGTTATACTCCACACAAGAGTGAAATTATTTGGTACTTGTGGTTCTCTCCCTGTCCTATTTCACTGAGCATACTACCGTCTAGCTCCATCCACGTCATAGCAAATGGTAGGATTTGTTTTCTTCTTATGGCTGCTTACTGCACTTTTTATACTGGATTTCATTCTTCCTTTTGTTTGTAGTTTCACTATGTGCTTTCACCATTGATCTCCTGGTTATGAGCAATAGTTTTTTGTTAATCGATATGTATATTTATCTGTCTATCTGACTGTCTACCTGTCCATCTATGTATCTATCTATCTTTATATCCTTCTATCTTTCTATCTATCTATATAACTATCTATTTTACTATCATCTATCTATTTATGTATCTATGTATCTATGTATCTATGTATCTATCTATCTATCTATCTATCTATCTATCTATCTATCTATCATCTATCATCTATCAGCTCTCTATCTATCTATGAATCAATCATCTTTTTTTCTGCCTATCTATCCTTATGTACAGAACAGTTAACAACATGGCCTACGTCACTTCCCTACATTATAATTCCAAAAATCTTGCAAGGTTTCTAGGCGTAGTTAGAGCACTGATATCACTGAGACACTTGCAGGTCGAGTCAGCGGCGTGTGCTTATAAAAAAAGTAAATGGTGGTGCAGGGACATGAACCCATATCTCTGTCCTCTGGCCTCTTTTTCCTCCTTCTCACTTGCTGAATGTATTTAGCCTCCTTCATTGCCTAAGGCCTCCCTGAATACCACAAGTATCCTTCCTCTGGGCCTGTTGTAGACCAAAAAGTATTCTTGGTGCTTTGCTCACCACCATGTTTGAGGGACATCGGCGTGATCACTGCTGATAGGAGGAGGGACAAATAAAAAGGAACACCTATTTCTCCACAGGAATAGTTGGGAACAAAGAGTGTGTTGTGGAGTGACGTGTTTATTTGGGTGTCCAAACTTCCCTCTTTATGTGGTTATTGCATCTTTACGTTCATGAACATCATAAAATGCACTGATTTCAAAAGCCCAGACGCATATTATTATAGCATTTCAATTGTTGAGGTGAGAAAAAATAAGAAGGACGTTGCTGTAAGTCTAAATCTATGGCTGGGCACTGCTGAAACCAAACAAAAAGAATTCACGGTGGCTAGGTAGAGCGATTTTTTACTGACTGTCTCAGGGGACTCAAACAGAATCCATTTGTTTGTTTGTTTGTTTCTCAGTTTCACTTGTGTAGGATACTTGTCCCTGCCCCTTTGGCTTGTAGTTTGTGTCCTTGGATCTCAAGTGAGTCTCCTGTAAGGGAGCACATAGATTGTCTTGAGTGAAAGATAGCTTTGTTTAGCATGATGCTTTCCTATCTTCCTACCTACCTATCTCTTTATCTATCTTTGTAATTTATCTACCTGTCTATCTGACTGTCATTTATCTATCTATGATCTCTCATCTATCTACTATCATCTGTGTATCTATCTAATTTAACTATCATCCATATGTTTGTATATCTGTTCAATCTATGTATCAATCATCTGTCTATGTATCTCTTTTCTCACTTTTGTCAACGTTCTGTCACTAGGTGCACTTTGTTTCCTCTATGTCCTTCTCAGTCTCAATTCCATGTGTTTGTTTATGTGAGTTAGCTGTGTGTTTGAGTCTTGAGAGGAGTGGTCTTGGGTGGGAACTTCTCCTGCGTAGGTGGCACTAGTCTGCTGGGTGTGAATGGTGTGGTTGGCCGGCTGGGCTCTTGAACTTGTGCGGGCCAGGGCCCTCCGGATTCTCTGCCCCTGGGCCATTCCTGCTGTGGTGTCTGCGTGTGCTGCGTGGCATATGTAAGGCCCCATGCAGGGAGCACCGTGGCTGGCCTTCGGGGTCCGAGGTAGGTGGCCCAGTAGTAGGACTTTTTGCCTGTGCACCGATGTCAACTCGGCGGCCCTCCTTGTTGGCCCATCTCCAGAGAGCATGCGTGTAGTCACTGGTTAAGGGAACTGCCTTTTGGTGACACGCGGGGCTCTTGTGGGAAAGTGTCCCATGGGCTTGCTGAGGTGGCAGGCCAGCTAGCTTGTGGGGAAACTGCTCCCCACTGCTGTCAAGGTGGAGGTTGAGTTTCCATGCATTTAGGCATTTAGATGTGAGTGAGGTCAATTTGTAATGGAATAGTAGCATTGAGAGCTATTTTCCGTTCCCATTTAAAGTCATTGAGCATAAAGAGTTGGGTGATGGTGGCAGGAATTCTAGGAATATTTATGTCCCCGCACGTATTTATTTTCTGTTAAGGGAGGTGATTCTGAAGTAACTGTTTACTCACAGATGAAGGTGTTGCATAAGTTCATCCCACGTCATCCATGGTGTGATGAAGTGGTGTAGTAGAATTAAAGCCTGTACACCTTGTCCTGATATATAGGGGACACACCGAACGCGCTCTTTGCTGCTCTCCTATCCTGGCTTATTACCATAACTAACTTGATGGTTCAGAGAGGTCCCAGCAATATTTCCAGAAATATCTTTCTAAAATTGCATAGAAACACTTGGCAAAGATATCCCCAGAGGCTAGTGGAAAATTTTATTCTTTCTGGTCAGTGTGTGCAAGATGTTTCCCCTATCCTGCCTTCCTTTGATTCTTTTGCATCTCCTGTGATTGTAGTCCGATAGGTGCAGTGGTGTACACACACACTCACACGCACAGACACACACACACGGCTGAGAGTTAACGGAGACCCCAGTTAGCGGAAACTGCAGCCGACACTTTAAAAAAAACGTGCATAAGTTGTGCTCCTGGTGTTCCCCCCATACGGAGCAGACTTCAAAGTGCGGAGGTGGTGGACACAGATACCTTTGCAGACAGCTAAGCACATAAATCTATGCATATTCTCTCTCCATCCATCGTCTAAGTGCATCTCTTTTTACCTACATATCTATGTTTGTCTACTCAAGCTGACAACCAGAGTGTCATTGAGTGGGTGTTTCATCCATAGATACTGATTTCTCGCCATTCTGGAAGGAAAAGTCCTAGACCAAGGCAGTTCAGTTCCTGGTGATGTCCCTTCTTCCTACTTGCATATGTCCGCATCCCTGCTGTGTTCTCACAGGGTCAAGGGAGAAAGCTCTGTCCTCTGTTCCTCTTAATAGCACTGATTGCAAAATGGCAGCTCCACCCACACCTTCATGATATCTTCCAAAACCAATTACCTCCAAAGGCCCCACCTCCCAATACTATGACAGTGGGGGTTAGGGCTTCAACCCTGTCTCAATACAAATATGAATTTGTGTGTGTGTATGTGTGTGTGTGTGTGTGTGTGTGTGTGTGTGTGTGTGTGTGTGTGGTGGCAGGGGGGTTTAGAGGAGTGGACGATGGTGAGGTGAGGGCCCAAAAATTCAGTTCATAACTCTGTATCTATCTATCATCTGTCTGGCTAATCTAACCTCCCTATATCATCTATTCTATCTAGTCTATCATCTGTCATCTATATATATATCTTATCTATCTGTCATCTCTGTCAATCTATTCGTCTAATCTATGAATATCTATCATCTATCTAATACATCTATTTCTTTTTTTTGTAGATATTTACTTTTTATTGAAGGGTAGTTGACACACAGTATTACATTACATTAGTTTCAGGTGTACAACATAGTGATTTAATATTTATATCCATGATAATTCTAGGTACCAGCTATCACCATACCAAGTTGTTATAAAATTTTGACTCTATTACTTTTGATATATGTTACATCCCGGTTACTTATTTATTTTAAAATTGCAAGTGTGTACATTTTCTTTGGTTTGTTTGTGAGGGCATCTCTCTTATTTATAGATCAAATGGTTGTTAACAACAGTAAAATTCTGTATAGGGTAATCAATGCTCAATGCACAATCATTAATCCACCCCAAGCCTAATTTTCTTCAGTCTCCAATCTTCTGAGGCATAACAAACAAGTTCTTACATGGAGAACAAATTCTTACATAGAGAATAAGTTACATGGTGAACAGTACAAGGGCAGTCATAACAGAAACTTCCAGTTGTGCTCATGCATTATGATCTATAAACAGGCAGTTCAAATATGAATACTCATTTTATCTTTATACTGGATTCATATGTGAATACCACATTTCTCTCTTTATTACTATTATTAATAAACTGCTGAAGTGGAAGGTACCTACAAGATTAAGGCAGAAAACATAGTTTAGTGTTGTAAGAGAGCAAATGTAGATGATCAGGTGTGTGCCTGTAGACTATGTGTTAAACCAAGCTAGACAAGGGCAATAAAACATCCACGTATGGAGAAGATTTCTCTCAGAACAGGGGGGTGAGGTTCTAAGCCTCACCTCTGTTGACCCCCAATTTGTCACCTGATGACCCCCTGCGACGTGCCTGTCTTAGGTTGTTCCTCCCTTGAGGAATCTTACCCGCCTCTGGCTAACCAGTCACCTTCTGGAGCCGTACAGGGAAATGTAAAGTTGGTAAGTGAGAGAGAAGCCTTATTGTTTGAAATGGTTAGCTTCTTATTTCTTTGCATATTTATGCCCTGTAGCTTCTAAGCCCAGCATTTGTCTTGAGGTATCTTTAAGACTTGGAAGAATTATGATACTAGGTAACTTTGATATGAGGCATGAATTCTATTTAAGGGTTGTAATTAGGAAGGAAGAAGAAAAGTTATAGAAGTAGCAGGCAGAAGAAAACATGGGAAGATTGATTACTTCTTTGACATAACTTCTTGTAGAGTAACTTCAGCATGTATATGTTTTAAGCTGCTTCTTAAATTGCGCACACACATTAACATAATAGGAGGATAGTTACATAACCAAAGCATACCTGTAATTACAAGCCACCTCCAGTGAAACCAAGAAAACCAGTTAGGCACCTTAGGCATTTGTGAAAACTTCTCTGTGATATGGCGGATATTGTCCAACTGAACTTGAACAGTCTGAGAGAAATCAGACAAATTAAAACAACACATTCCTGAGGAGTGTTCACATCACTTATGTTATTTTAACAGTAAATAGTCTGTAGTTGTAAGATTTTGGAGTGCTACATTTTGCACTTATAATTCTTGGTTGAGTTCCAACAGTATAGATCCAGTCAAATTTGCTGTTTTACTGTATGCACAGGCCAGCTTAGATATCTCCTTCTTCATTCCCATGGCAAATCCAGGAACTGGTGGGATGAGGGCATCTACAGCTGTAGCACCGCGTTGATCTTTATTTGGGTTTTTTGATGAACATCTTCTGGTATGAGTCTTCCTGAGAGTGCTGATGTTGGAAGTTCTTTTTCATATCGTATCTTAGATCATTTTCAGGTTAGCCCAATTAGGCCTTGATCCTCTTTATAAACACAAACAGACCTCTTGAGTACAGTTTTATATTCCCTTTATACACTTTTGTAGAACTCATTGGATGTTACCACACAGGAACTGCCTTTTTTTCTTTTTTTTTTTTGGTATCACTAATCTACAATTACATGACGAACACTTTGTTTACTATCGCTTACCCCTATTCCATGTCCCCCCTATATTCCCCTTTACAGTCACTGTCCATCAGCATAGCAAAATGTTATAGAATCACAACTTGCCTTCTCTGTGTTGTACAGTCCTCCCCTTTCTCCCACCACCCTATGGATGCTAATCTTAATACCCCCTTTTTCTTCCCCCCTTATCCTCCCTACAAACCCATCCTCCCCAGTCCCTTTCCCATTGGTACTCGTTAGACCATTCTTGAGTTCTGTGATTCTGCTGCTGTTTTGTTCCTTCAGTTTTTCCTTTGTTATTATACTCCACAGATGAGTGAAATCAGTTGGTATTTCTCTTTCTCCGCTTGGCTTATTTCACTGAGCGTAATACCGTGCAGCTCCATGCATGTTGCTCTCAATGGTAGGATTTGCCATTTTCTTATGGCTGAGTAGTATTCCATTGTATATATGTACCACATCTTCTTTATCCATTCATCTATGGATGGACATTTAGGTTGCTTCCAATTATTGGCTATTGTAAATAGTGCTGCGATAAACATAGGGGTGCATTGGTCTTTCTCATACTTTATTGCTGCATTCTTAGTTTAAATTCCTTGGAGTGCAATCCCTGTGTCAAATGATATGCCTGTTTTGAGCATTTTGATGTACCTCCATACTGCTTTCCACAATGGTTGAACTAATTTACATTCCCTCCAGCAGTGTAGGAGGGTTCCCCTTTCTCCGCAGCCTTGCCAACATTTGTTGTTGTTTGTATTTTGGATGGCAGCCATGCTTACTGGTGTGAGGTGATACCTCACTGTAGTTTTAATTTGCATTTCTCTGATAATTAGTGATGTGGAGCATCTTTCCATGTGTCTGTTGGCCATCTGTATTTCTTTTTGAGAACCGTCTGTTTGGTTCCTCTGCCCATTTTTTAATTCGATTATTATTTTTTTGTTTGTTGAGCCGTGTGAGCTCTTTATATATTCTTTACATCAAGCCTTTACTGCATGTGTCATTTTCAAATATATTCTCCGGTACTGTAGGGTTCCTTTTTGTTCTACTGATGATGTCTTTTGCCGTTCAGAAGTTTTCAGCTTAATATATTCCCACTTGTTCATTTTTGCTGTTGTTTCCTTACCCGGGGATATATGTTGAAAAAGAGGTCACTCATGTTTATGTCTAAGAGGTTTTTGCCTATGTTTTCTTCCAAGAGTTTAATGGTTTCATGACTTACATTCAGGTCTTTGATCCATTTTGAGTTTACTTTTGTATATGGGGTTAGACAATGGTCCAGTTTCATTCTCCTACATGTAGCTGTCCTGTTTTGCCAGCACCATCTGTTGAAGAGACTGTCATTTCACTATTGTATGTCCATGGCTTCTTTATCAAATATTAATCGACCATATATATTTGGGTTAATGTCTGGAGTCTTTAGTCTGTTTCACTGGTCTGTGGCTCTGTTCTTGTGAGAGTACCAAATAGTCTTGATTACTATGGCTTTATAATAGAGCTTGAAGTTGGGGAGTGAGAACCCCCATACTTTAGTCTTCTTTCTCAGGATTGCTTTGACTATTCGGGGTCTTTGGTGTTTCCATACGAATTTTTGAATTATTTGTTCCAGTTCATTGAAGAATGTTGCTGGTAGTTTCATAGGGATTGCATCAAATCTGTATATTGCTTTGGGAAGGATGGCCATTTTGATGATATTAATTCTTCCTAGCCACGAGCATGGGGTGAGTTTCCATTTGTTAGCATCCCCTTTAATTTCTCTTAAGACTGACTTGTATTCTTCAGAGTATATGTCTTTCACTTCTTTGGTTAGGTTTAGTCCGAGGTATTTTATTTTTTTTGATGCAATTGTGAAAGGAGTTGTTTTAATGATTTCTCTTTCTGTTGGTTCATTGTTAGTGTATAGGAAAGCCACAGATTTCTGTGTGTTGATTTTGTATCCTGCAAATTTGCTGTATTCTGATAACATTTCTAGTAGTTTTTGGGTGGAGTCTTTAGGGTTTTTTATGTACAGTGTCATGTCACTGGCGAATAGTAGCAGTTTAACTTCTTCTTTACCAATCTGGATTCCTTGTATTTTTTTGTTTTGTCTGATTGCCATGGCAAGGACCTCCAGTACTATGTTAAAAAACAGTGGGGAGAGTGGGCATCCCTGTCTAGTTCCCGATCTCAGAGGAAATGCTTTCATCTTCTCACTGTTCAATATAATGTTGGCTGTGGGTTTATCATAGATGGCCTTTATTGTGTTGAGGTACTTGCCGTCTATTCCCATTTTGCTGAGAGTTTTTATCATGAATGGATGTTGAACTTTGTCAAATGCATTTTCAGCATCTATGGAGATGATCATGTGGTTTTTGTCTTTCTTTTTGTTGATGTGGTGGATGATGTTGAAGGACTTTCGAATGTTGTACCATCCTTGCATCCCTGGGATGAATCCCACTTGGTCATGGTGTATGTTCCTTTTGATGTAATTTTGAATTCCGTTTTTAATATTTTTTTGAGTATTTTTTCATCGACGTTCATCAGGGATATTGGTCTGTAGTTTTCTTTTTTGCTGGTTTCTTTACCTGGGTTTGCTATAAGGGTGATGTTAGCTTCATAGAATGAGTTTGGGAGTATCCCCTCCTCTTCTATTTTTTGGAAAACTTTAAGGAGAATGGGTATTATGTCTTCCCTGTATGTCTGGTAAAATTCAGAGGTAAATCCATCTGGCCCGGGGTTTTTGTTCTTTGGTAGATTTTGATTACTGCTTCAATTTCATTGCTGGTAATTGGTCTGTTTAGATTTTCGGTTTCTTTCTGGGTCAGTCTTGGAAGTTTGTATTTTTCTAGGAGGTGGTCCATTTCTCCTAGGTTTCCCAGCTTGTTAGCATATAGGTTTTCATAGTACTCTCTAATAATTCTTTGTATTTCAGTGGGTTCCCTCGTGATTTTTCCTTTCTCGTTTCTGATACTGTTGATTTGGTTGACTCTCTTTTCCTCTTAATAAGTCTGGCTAGAAGCTTATCTATTTTGTTTATTTTCTCAAAGAACCAGCTCTTGGTTTCATTGATTTTTGCTATTGTTTTATTCTTCTCAGTTTTATTTATTTCTTCTCTGATCTTTATTATGTCCCTCCTTCTGCTGACCTTATGCCTCATTTGTTTTTCTTTTCCTATTTCAATAATTGAGACATTAGACCATTCATTTGGGGTTGTTCTTCCTTTTCTAAATATGCCTGGATTGCTATATACTTTCCTCTTAAGACTGCTTTTGCTGTGTCCCACAGAAGTTGTGGCTTAGTGTTGTTGTTCTCATTTGTTTCCTTATATTGCTGGATCTCCATTTTCATTTGGTCATTGATCCATTGACTATTTAGGAGCGTTTTGTTTAGCATCCATGTGTTTGTGAGCCTTTTTGCTTTATTTCTCGTTCTATGCCTTTGTGGTCTAAAAAGTTGGTTGGTAGGATTTCAATCTTTTGGAATTTACTGATTCTCTTTTTGTGGCCTAGTATGTGATCTATTCTGGAGAATGTTCCATGTGCACTTGAGAAGAATGTGCATCCTGTTGTTTTCAGATGTAGAGTTCTGTAGAAGTCTATTAGGTCCATCTGTTCTAATGTGTTGTTCAGTGCCTCTGTGTCCTTACTTATTTTCTGTTTGGTGGATCTGTCCTTTGTAGTGAGTGGTTCATTGAACTCTCCTAGAATGAATGCATTGCATTCTATTTCCTCCTTTAGTTCTGTTAATATTTGTTTCAGGTATGTTGGTGCTCCTGTATTGGGTCCATATATATTTATAATGGTTATGTCCTCTTGAATGGCTGAGTCCTTTATCATTATGTAATGTCCTTCTTTGTCTTTTGTTACTTTCTTTATTTAGAAGTCTGTTTTGTCTGATACCAGAATTGCAACACCTTTCTTCTCTCTGTTGTTTGCATGAAATATCTTTTTCCATCCCTTGATTTTAAGTCTGTGCATGTCTTTGGGTTTGAGGTGAGTCTCTTGTTAGCAGCATATGGATGGATCTTGCTTTTTTATCCATTCTATTACGCTGTGTCTCTTGATTGGTGCATTCAGTCCATTTACATTTAGGGTGATTATTGAAAGGTATGAATTTAATGCATTGCAGGCTTTAAGATTGTGTTTACCAAAGGTTTAGGGTTAGCTTATTTACTATCTTACTGTCTGACTTAACTGACTTGTGGAGCTATTATAAAAGCGGTCTGATGATTCTTTATTTCTCTCCCTTCTTATTCATCCTCCTCCCTTCTTCATATGTTGGGTGTTTTGTTCTGTGCTCTTTTTAGGAGTGCTCCCATCTAGAGCAGTCCCTGTAGGATACCCTGAAGAGGTGGTTTGTGGGAGGCAAATTCCCTCAACTTTTGCTTGTCTGGGAATTGTTTAATCCCTCCTTCATATTTAAATGATATTCGTGCTGGATACAGTAGTCTTGGTTCAAGGCCCTTCTGTTTCATTGCATTAAATATATCATGCCATTCTCTTCTATCCTGTAGGGTTTTTGTTGAGAAGTCTGATGATAGCCTGATGGGTTTTCCTTTGTAGGTAACCTTTTTTTCCTCTCTGGATGCCTTTAATTCTTTGTCTTTTTGTTTGATCTTTGCCATTTTAATTATTATGTGTCTTGGTGTTGCCCGCCTTGGATCCCTTGTCATGGAAGTTCTGTGTACCTCTGTGGTCTAAGAAGTCATTTCTTCCCCTAGTTTGGGGAAGTTTTCGGCAATTATTTCTTCAAAGACACTTTCTATCCCTTTATCTGTCCTCTCCTTCTGGTATTCCTATAATGCCTATATTATTCCTTTTTGATTGGTCACTCTGCTCTCTGAAAATTCTTTCATTCCTGGAGATCCTTTTATCGCTCTCTGCACCAGCTTCTCTGCGTTCCTGTTCTCTGTTTTCTAGTCCATTAATGGTCTCTTGCATCTCGTCCATTCTGGTTTGAAGTCCTTCCAGAGATTTTTTTATTTCTGTATTCTCCTTCCTTAGTTTTTGCATATTTCTCTGCAAGTCCATCAGCATGGTTATGACTTTTGTTTTGAATTATTTTTCAGGATGACTGGCTAAATCTGTCTCCCCATGTTCCTTCTCAGCGGAAGATGTAGCAGATGCCGAAGCTGTCTGGGTTACTCTTGTCTGGATCATATTTTTTTGCCTTTTCATGTTGACAGGTGCTACTAGCTGTCACCTGGGTGGGCCAAACTTTTCACATGCTACTGGCCTTTCTTTACTGGGACAGCTGCGACCCCTCGTGGCTTGTGTTGGGTAATTGCGTGTAGACTGGGTCTTTGTGTCTTGCCTGGCTGGAATGTAGGAACTTCCCTTTCTGTGGGCGTTTTACCTTAGTCTGCTTCTCTGCTTTCACAGTGCCTGGATGGGTAATGGACGGGGTAGCTGTTTGTAGGTTTACCTCCATGAGGGGTCTCAGAGCTGTTGCCCAGGGGGTTAGTGTGCCCGGTTTTCCCTGTACTTTCCAGCTGCTGGACTGTGACCTGTGTGGTTTCCTTCTAGCTGTTAAGGCCCTGTCCCTTTCAGACTTTCAAAAAGCCCGCGCTTTTCTTTGTCACAGGGGCATCATCTTCGGCACCTGCTCAGAGGCCTTGCTGCCCTGTTTCCTTAGTATCCAGGGCACCCCGCGCATGCACTGTGTCTGTGCTTTGGTGCGGGTGGCTGAGGCTGGTTGTTCAGCCGTCTTGGGCTCCGTTTCCCTCCCGCTCTGCCTATTCTTCTCCTGCTGGGAGCTGGGGGAAGGGTCACTCAGGTCACGCCTGGCTGGGGATTCTATCTTACCCCTTTCACCAGGCGCTGGGTTCTCGTTGGTGTAGTTGTAGTCTGGCTGTTGTCCTATGTCTTCTGGTCTCTCTTTTAGTATTATTTGAATTTGTTGTATTTTCAAAAATATATGTGATTTTGGGAGGAGATTCCTACTGTCCTACTCATGCCGCCATGTTTTCTCCTCCCTGCGGTTTTATTTTCTGTAGCTCCCTGAGCATGCTCCTGATGTTTATTTTGAGATCACTTACCTCAGGAAGATTGATTTGAGTCCATTTACCAGGTTCCCTTGAAGTTTCATATTTGTAGGTGGCGCACTATAGATCCCAGAAGCGTTACACTCTGAAGATGCTCAGACCTTGGGCGTATGGCATGGGTCCCGGGAAGCAGTGCCGGTGCCCATCCCCGCTGGGGGGAAAGAGGTCTTTCGTGCTTCCCGGCCACAGTGCCCGTCTCCAGTGCCAGGGCCAGTTTGCGGAGCATGCAGGGAGAAGCTGCCGTAGGTGGGGGTAGCCATTTTGCAGATCAGTGCCAGTGGGAAAGCAGGCCGTGTAATAGTCACAGCACAGTAAGTTGCCTCGGAGCTGCGAGGCCAGCCAGGGTGATGGAGTGCCCGCAACTCCTGAAAGCTCCTCTGACTGCCGGCCAGAATGCACCCGGGCAGTTTGGCGCACCTGTCCTTTCTTCTGAGTGGCAAGCCCTGTGAGAGCTTTGCCCCTTTAGCAGTTCTCTCGCTGTTAGGAAGTCTCTCAGACTGGCCGCCTTTCTTTTGTCCCACATTGGCTGGATGTGGATCCCTGTGTTGTCCCACAAGTGGCTGGAATCTCAAGGCCCTCGAAGTCTTCAACCTGTCTTTGATTTCCAACTCCACTGATTCTCCAGAGCGTAGCACGTGTACGGTAGGTTCGTGCTCCCAGAGCACATCTCCAGGACTGTACATCACACTTCTCCTAGAGTTGACAGCCTGCCACAGCAGCGTTGTTCCCTGCTGCTCTTCCAGGATTTGGTATAGTTGTTCTATTTCCATATAGTATGTAAGTATGTAGTTTTGGTTTTGGGAGGAGGATTCCGCCTCCCCTCTCACGTGAGCCACCATCTTTAAACCCATCAGCACATATTACTTTTTTTTTCAGTTTCTCTTGTGTATATTACCTATCCAAACCCCCTCAATTTGTAGTTTGTCTTCGTCCTTGGATCTCAAGTGATTCTCCTGTAAGGGAGCACATAGGTGGTCTTGAGTTTCCATCCCTTCTTTTAACCATGTGTCTTTTAAATAGAGCACACAGAAACTGTCCTTTTATTCTGACAATTGAGAGCTGTGTACTTATTGCCCTTAAAAAATATTTTTTTGTTATCATTAATCTACAATCACGCTAGAACATTATGATCACCAAGTACAAGTCCCCCAAAAAACCCCGTTACAGTAGCTGTCCATCAGCATAGTTGCATGATTAGACCCCTTCACCATGTCCCCACCCACACCTTGTTACAGTAGCTGTCCATCAGCGTGTAGTAACATGCTGTAGAAACACTACTTGTCTTCTCTGTGTTGTACAGCATTCCCCGTGCTCCCCCACCCCACACATTATAAATGCTAATCCTAATGAACCCTTCCTTTCTCCCCGCCCTTATCCCTCCCTTCCCACCCACCCTACTCAGTCACTTTCCCTTTGGTAAATGTTAGTCCACTTTTGGGTTCTGTGAGTCTGCTGCTGTATTTTACCTTCCGTGTTTCTTTGTTTTTATACTCCACACATGAGTGAAATCATTTTCTACTTGTCTTTCTCTGCCTGGCCTATTTCACTGAGCATACTACCGTCTTGCTCCATCCACATCATTGCAAATGGTAGGATTTGTTTTCTTCTTATGGCTGCTTACTGCAATTTTTAAACTGGACTTCATTCTAACATTTTGTTCGTAGTTTCTCTATCTGCTTTCACCATTGATCTCCTGGTTATGAGCAATAGCATTGTGTTAATCGATATGTATCTGTATCTATCTATCTATTTATCTATCTATCTATCTGTCTGTCTGTCTTTCTGTCTGTCTATCTATCTATCTATCCTTCTATCTTTCCTTCTATCTATCTATCATATACCTATGTATCTATCTATGTATCTATCAATGAATCTATCTATCTATCTACCTATCTTCCTATCATCTATCTGTCATGTCTATCATCTATCATCTGTCATCTATCTATCTATCTATGAATCAATCATCTTTTTGTCTGCCCATCTATCCTTATGTACAGAACAGTTAACAACATCGCCTAGGTAATTTCCCTACATTATGCTTCCAAAAACCTTGCAAGGTAACTAGGCCATAGGTAGAGCACTGGGTTCACTGAGACACTTTCAGGTCGAGACAGCCGCTTGTGCTTACAAAACCAGTAAATGGTGGTGCAGGGACTTGCTCCCATTTCTCTGTCCTCTGTCCTCTTTTACCTCCTTCTCACTTGCTGGCTGTATTTAGCCACATTCATTGAATAAGTGCTCCCTGAAGACAACAAGTATCCTTCCTCTGGGCCTGTTGAAGACAGAACACTCTACTTGGTGTTTTATTCACCACCATGTTTGAGGGACATTGGCGTGATCACCGCTGATAGGAGGAGGGACAAATAAAAAGGAACACATTTTTCTAAACAGGAGCATTTGGGAGCAACGAGAGTGTTGTGGAGTTACGTGTTTGTTTGAGTGTCCAAACTTCCCTCTTTAGGTGGTTATTACTTCTTTACATTCAAGAACATTATAAAACCCAGTGATTTCAAAACCCAGACACTTATTATTACAGCAAGTCAGTTATTGAGGTGAGAAAAAATGAGAAGGACATTGCTGTACCACTAAATCTATGGCTGGACACTGCTGATACCAAACAAAAAGAATTCACGTTGGCTAGATAAGGCTATTTTCTATTGACTGTCTCTGGGGACTCAAACAGAATCCATTTGTTTGTTTGTTTCTCAGTTTCACTTGTGTAGGGTACCTGTCCCCGCCCCTTTGGATTGTAGTTTGTGTCTTTGGATCTCAAGTGAGTCTCCTGTAATGGAGCACGTAGAATGTCTTGAGGGAAAGATAGCATGTTTAGTATGATGCTTTCCTATCTACCTACCTATGTATCTCTTTATCTATCTATGTAATCTATATACCTATGTATCTGTCTATCATCTATCTATGGTCTATCATCTATCTTCTATCATCTGTGTATCTATCTAATTAATCTATCATCCATATGTATGTATATCAGTCCAATCTATGTATCAATCATTTGTCTATGTATCTGTTTTCTCACTGTTGTCAACGTTCTGTCACTAGGTGCACTTTGATTCCTCTTTGTCGTTCTCAGTCTCAATTCCTTGTGTTTGTTTATATGAATTAGCTGTGTGTTTGGGTCTCAAGAGGAGTTACCTTATGTGGGAACTTCTCCTGCGTAGGTGGCAAGAGTCTGCTGGGTTTGGATAGAGTGGTTGGAGGGCTGTGCTCTTGAACCTGTGCGGGCAAGTCCCCTCCGGCTGCTCTGCCCCTGGGCCATTCCTGCTGTGGCAGCTGTGTGAGCTGTGGGGCCTATCCGAGGACCCATGCAGCGAGCACACTGGCGGGCCTGCGGGGTCCGATTCAGGGGCATGCCGTGTAGTAGGTCTTTATGCCTGAGCACTGATGTCACCTCAGCGGCCCTCCTTGGTGGCCCATCTCCAGAGACCATGCATGTAGTCACTGGTTAAGAGAATAGCCTTTTGGCGACATGCGGTGCTCTTGTGTGCCGGTGGCCCATGGGCTTGCTAAGGTGGCAGGCCAGCTAGCTTGTGGGAAAACTGCACCCCTCTGCTGTCAAGGTGGAGGTTGAGTTTCAGTGCATTTAGGCATTTAGATGTGAGTGAGGTCTATCTAAAATGGAATAGTAGCATTTAGAGGTAAGTTTCCATTCATATGAAAAGGGTGCTGAGCATAAAGAGTTGTGTGATGGTGGCAGGAATTCTAGGAATGTTTATGTCTCCGCACTTATTTATTTTCTGTTAAGGGAGGTGATTCTGAAGTAACTTTTTACTCACAGATGAAGGTGTTGAATAAGGTCATCAAACGTCAGCCATGGTGAGATGAAGTGGTATAGTAGAATTAAAGCCTGTACACCTTTGCCTGATACATAGGAGACACACCGTTTGTGCTCCTTGCTGCTCTCCTGTCCTGGCTTATTACCTTAACTAACTTGATGGTTCAGAGTGGTCCCAGCAACATTTCCAGCAATATCTTTCTAAAACTGCATAGAAACACTTGGCAAAGATAGCCCCAGAGGCTAGTGGATAATTTTAATCTTTCTGGTCATAGTTTGGAAGATGTTTGCCTTATCCTGCTTTCCTTTGTTACTTTTGCAACTCCTGTGATTGTAGACCAATAGGGGCAGTGGTGTACACACACACACATGCACACGTAAAGACACGCACACACAGCTGAGAGTTAACGGAGACCCCAGTTATTGGAAACTGCAGCCCACACATTAAAAAAGAAACGTGCATAGGTTGTGCTCCTGGTGTTCCCCCCATACGGTGCAAACTTCAAAGTGCAGAGGTGGTTGGATACAAATACCTATGCAGACAGCTTAGCACGTATATCTATGCGTAGGTTCTCTCCATCCATCGTCTAAGTGCGTCTCTGTATTCCTACATGTCTATGTTATCCTGCTCAAACTGATAAAAAGAGTGTCATTGAGTGGGGGTTCCATCCATAGACACTGATTTCTCCCTATTCTGAAAGCAGAAGTCCAAGACCAAGGCAGGTTCAGTTCCTGGTGTGGTCCCTTCTTCTGGTTTGCATATG
The DNA here is from genome assembly GCF_030020395.1 of Manis pentadactyla. NCBI lineage: Eukaryota > Metazoa > Chordata > Mammalia > Pholidota > Manidae > Manis > Manis pentadactyla. The sequence continues at coordinate 1,485,399 of NW_026644596.1, forward strand.
GCCACATCCAGGCTGTGTCCTCACAGGGTCAAGGGAGAAAGCTCTGTCTTCAATTCCTCTTAATAGCACTGACTGCATAATGGCAGCTCCACCCACACCCCCATGATATCTTCCAAACCCAGTTACCTCCAATGGAACCACCTCCGAATACCATGACAGTGGGGGTTAGGTCTTCAACCCTGTCTCAGTTCAAATATGAACTTGTGTGAGTGTATGTATGTGTGTGTGTGTGTGTGTGTGTGTGTGTGTGTGTGTGTGTGGTTAGAGGAGCAGAAGATGGTGAGCTGAGGTCCCAAAAATTCAGTTCATAACTCTGTACCTATCATCTATCTTTCTAATCTAACCTCCCTACATCATCTATTCTAGTTAGTCTATCATCTGTCATCTATATATATCTAATCATTCTGTCATCTCTGTCAATCTTTTCATTTAATCTATGAATATCTACCATCTATCTAATAAATCTATTTCTTTTCTTTGAATATATTTATTATTTATTGAAGGGTATTTGACACACAGTATTACATTACATTAGTTTCAGGTGAACAACATATTGATTTAACATTTATATCCATGATAATTCTAGGTACCAGCTATCACCATACCAAGTTGTTACAATATTTTGACTATATTCCTTTTGCTATACATTACATCATGGTTACTTATTTATTTTACAATTGGAAGTTTGTACATTTTTTGTTTGTTTGTTTGTTAGGGCATCTCTCATATTTATAGATCAAATGGTTTTTGACAACAATAAATTTCTGTATAGGAAGTCAATGCTCAATGGACAATCATTAATAAACCCTAAGACTAGTTTTCGTCAGTCTCCATTCTTCTTATGCATAACAAACAAGTTCTTCCATGGAGAACAAATTCTTACATAGTGAATAAGTTACATGGTGATCAGTACAAGGGCAGTCATCACAGAAACTTTCGGTTTTGCTCATGCATTATGAACTATAAACAGTCAGTTCAAATATGAATACTCATTTGATTTTTATACTTGATTTATATGTGAATACCACATTTCTCTCTTTACTATTATTATTTTTAATAAAATGCTGAAGTGGTAGGTAGATACAAGATAAAGGTAGAAAACATAGTTTAGTGTTGTAAGAGAACAAATGTAGATGATCAGGTGTGTGCCTGTAGACTATGTGTTAATCCAAGCTAGAAAGGGCAATAAAACATCCACGTATGCAGAAGATATCTCTCAGAACGGGGGGGTGTGATTCTAAGCCTCACCTCTGTTGATCCCCAATTTCTCACCTGATGACCCAATGCAATTGTGCCTGTATTAGGTTTTTCCTCCCTTGAGGAATCTTACCCATCTCTGGCTAACCAGTCATCTTCTAGAGCCATACAGGGAAATGTAAAGTTGGTAAGTGAGAGAGAAGCCTTATTGTTTGAAATGGTTAGCTTTTAATTTCTTTGCATATTTAGGCCCTGTAGCTTCTGTGCCCAGAATTTGTCTTGAGGTATATTTAACACTTGGAGGAATTATGATACTCGGTAACTTTGATATGAGGCACGAATTTTATTTAAGGGTTGTAATTAGGAATTAAGAAGTAAAGCTATAGAAGTAGCAGGCAGAAGAAAACATGGGAAGATTGATTACTTCTTTGACATATCTTCTTGTAGAGTAAGTTCAGCATGTATAGGTTTTAAGCTACTACTTAAATTGCGCACACACATTAACATAATAGGAGTATAGTTACATAAGCAAAGCATACCTGTAATTACCAGCCATCTCCAGTGAAACCAAGAAATCCAGTTACACACCTTAGGCATTTGTGAAAACTTATCTATGATATGGTCGATATTGTCCAACTGAACTTGAACAGTCAGAGAGAAATCATAGAATTTAAATAACCCATTCCTGGGGAATGTTCACATCCCTTATGTTCTTTTAACAGTAAATAGTCTGTAGTTGTAAGATTTTGGAGCGCTACAATTTGCACTTCTAATTCTTGGTTGAGTTCCAACAGTATAGATCCAGTCAAATTTGTTGTTTTACTGTATGCACAGGCCAGCTTAGATATCTCCTTCTTCATTCCCATGGCAAATCAAAGAACTGGTGGGATGAGGGCATCTACAGCTGTAGCACTGCGTGGATCTTTTTTGGGGTTTTTGATGATCATCTTCTGGTATGAGTCTTCCAGAGAGTGCTGATGTTGGAAGTTTTTTTCATATCATATCTTAGTTCATTTTCGGGGTAGATCAATTAGGCTTTGATCCTCTGTATAAACACAAACAGTCCCTTTGCCTACACTTTTATATGCCCTTTATACACTTGTGTAGAACTAGTTGGATGTTAACACACATTAACTGCCTTTTTTTTTTTTTTTTTTGGTTTCACAAATCTACACTTACATGATGAATATTATGTTTACTAGGCTCTCTCCTATACCAGGTCCCCCCATAAACCCCTTTACAGTCACTGTCCATCAGCATAGCAAAATGTTGTAGAATCACTACTTGCCTTCTCTGTGTTGTACATCCCTCCCTTTTCTCCTACACCCCCATGCATGCTAATCTTAATACCCCCCTACTTCTCTCCCCCTTATCCCGATGTACCCACCCATCCTTCCCAGTCCCTTCCCCTTTGGTACCTGTTAGTCCATTCTTGAGTTCTGTGATTCTGCTGCTGTTTTGTTCCTTCAGTTTTCCTTTGTTCTTATATTCCACAGATACGTGAAATCATTTGGTATTTCTCTTTCTCCGCTTGGCTTGTTTCACTGAGCATAATACCCTCCAGCTCCATCCATGTTGCTGCAAATGGTAGGATTTGCCCTTTTCTTATGGCTGAGTAGTATTCCATTGTGTATATGTACCACATCTTCTTTATCCATTCATCTATCGATGGACATTTAGGTTGCTTCCAATTCTTGGCTATTGTAAATAGTGCTGCAATAAACATAGGGGTGCACTGATCTTTCTCATACTTGATTGCTGCATTCTTAGGGTAAATTCCTAGGAGGGCAATTCCTGGGTCAAAAGGTAAATCTGTTTTGAGCATTTTGATGTACCTCCATAATGCTTTCCACAATGGTTGAACTAAATTACATTCCCACCAGCAGTGTAGGAGGGTTCCCCTTTCTCCACAGCCTTGACAACATTTGTTGTTGTTTGTCTTTTGGATGGCAGCCATCCTTACTGATGTGAGGTGATACCTCAATGTAGTTTTAATTTGCATTTCTTTGATAATAATTGATGTGGAGCATTTTTTTAATGCGTCTGTTGTACATCTGTGTTTCTTTTTCGGAGAACTGTCTGTTCAGTTCCTCTGCCCATTTTTTAATTGGGTTATTTGTTTTTTGTTTGTTGAGGCGTATGAGCTCTTTATATATTCTGGACATCATGCCTTTATCGGATGTGTCATTTTCAAATATATTCTCCGAAACTATAGGGTTCCTTTTTGTTCTATTGATGATGTCTTTTGCCATACAGACGCTATTCAGCTTAATATAGTCCAACTTATTCATTTTTGCTGTTGTTTACCTTGCCTGGGGTGATATTTTAAAGAAGAGGTCCCTCATGTTTATGTCTAAGAGGTTTTTGTCTATGTTTTCTTCCAAGAGTTTAATGGTTTCATGACTTACATTCAGGTCTTTGATCCATTTTGAGTTTACTTTTGTATATGGGGTTAGACAATGGTCCAGTTTCATTCTCCTACATGTAGCTGTCCTGTTTTGCCAGGACCATCTGTTGAAGAGACTGTAATTTCGCCATTGTATGTCTATGGCTCCTTTATCAAATATTAATTGACCATATATGTCTGGGTTAATATCTGGATTTTCTAGTCTGTTCCATTTGTCTGTGGCTCTGCTCTTGTGCCAGTACCAAATTGTCTTGATTACTATGGCTTTATAATAGAGCTTGAAGTTGGGGATTGAGATCCCCCCTACTTTATTCTTCTTTTTCAAGATTGCTTTGGCTATTCGGGGTCTTTGGTGTTTCTATATGAATTTTTGAATTATTTGTTCCAGTTTATTGAAGAATGTTGCTGGTAGTTTCATAGGGATTACCTCAAATCTGTATATTGCATTGGGCAGCATGGCCATTTTGATGATATTAAATCTTCCTAGCCACGAGCAGGGGATGAGTTTCCATCCGTTAGTGTCCCCTTTAATTTCTCTTAAGAGTGACTTGTATTTTTAAGAGTATAAGTCTTTCACTTCTTTGGTTAGGTTTATTCCAAGGTATTTTATTTTTTTTGATGCGTTTGTGAATGCATTTGTTTTCCTGATTTCTCTTTCTGTTGGTTCATGTTAGTGTATAGGAAAGCCACAGATTTCTGTGTGTTGATTTTGTATCCTGCAACTTTTGTGTAATCTTATATCAGTTCCAGTAGTTTTGGGGTGGTGTCTTTAGGGATTTTTATGTACAGTATCATGTCTTCTGCAAATAGTGACAGTTTAACTTCTTCTTTACCGATCGGATTCCTTGTATTTCTTTGTTTTGTCTAATTGCCATGGCTAGGGCCTTCAGTACTATGATAAATAACAGTGGAGAGAGTGGGCATCCCTGTCTAGTTCCCGACCTCAGAGGAAATGCTGTCAGCTTCTCGCTGTTCAATATAATGTTGGCTGTGGTTTTATCATAGATGGCCTTTATTATATTGAGGTACTTTCCCTCTATTCCCATTTTGCTGAGAGTTTTTATCATGAATGAATGTTGAACTTTGTCAAATGCTTTTTCAGCATCTATGGAGATGATCATGTGGTTTTTGTCTTTCTTTTTGTTGATGTGGTGGATGATGTTGATGGACTTTCGAATGTTGTACCATCCTTGCATCCATGGGATGAATCCCTCTTGGTCATGTTGTATGATCCTTTTGATGTATTTTTGAATTTGGTTTGATAATATTTTATTTTGTATTTTTGCATCTACGTTCATCAGAGATATTGGTCTGTAGTTTTCTTTTTTGGTGGGTTCTTTGCCTGGTTTTGGTATTAGGGTGATGTTCCTTTCATAGAATGAGTTTGGGAGTAACACCTCCTCGTCTGTTTTTTGGAAAACTCTAAGGATAATGGGTATTATGTCTTCCCTGTATGTCTAATAAAATTCCGAGGTATATCCACCTAGCCCTTGGTTTTGTTCTTTGGTAGTTTTTTAATTACCGCTTCAATTTCATTGCTGGTAATTTGTTCTGTTTAGATTTTCTTTTTCTTTCTGGTTCAGTCTTGGAAGGTTGTATTTTTGTAGGAAATTTTTCATTTCTCCTATGTTTTCCAGCTTGTTAGCATATTGGTTTTCATAGTATTCTCTAATAATTCTTTGTATTTCTGTATTGTCTCTCGTGATTTTTCCTTTCCCCTTTCTGATACTGTTGATTTGTGTTGACTCTCTTTTCTTCTTAATAAGTTTGGCTAGAGGCTTACCTATTTTGTTTATTTTCTCGAAGAATCTGCTTTTGGTGTAATTGATTTTTGCTATTGTTTTATTCTTCTCAGTTTTATTTATTTCTTCTCTGCTCTTTATTATGTCCCTCCTTCTGGTGACCTTAGGACTCATTTGTACTTCTTTTTCCTATTTCGATAATTGTGACATTAGACCAATTATTTGGGATTGTTCTTCATTTTTAAAATATGCTTGGATTTGTATTACTATATATTTTCCTCTTAGGACTGCTTTTGCTGTGTCCCACAGAAGTTGGGGCTTAGGGTTGTTGTTGTCATGTGTTTCCATATATTGCTGGATCTCCATTTTGATTTGGTCATTGATCCTTTGATTATTTAGGAGCGTGTTGTTAAGTCTCCATATATTTGTCAGCCTCTGCTTTCTTTGTATGGTTTTTTTCTAGTTTTATGAATTTATGGTCTGAAAAGTTGGTTGGTAGGATTTCAATCTTTTGGAATTTTCTGAGGCTCTTTTTGTGGCCTAGTATGTGGTCTATTCTGGAGAATGTTCCATGTGCACTTGATAAGAATGTATATCCTGTTGCTTTTGGATGTAGCGTTCGATAGATATCTATTAGGTCCATCTGCTCTTCTGTGTTTTTCAGTGCTTCCGTGTCCTTACTTATTTTCTGCCCGGTGGATCTATCCTTTGTGGTGAGTGGTGTGTTGAAGTCTCCTAGAATGAATGCATTGCAGAATATTTCCCCCTTTAGTTCTGTTAGTATTTGTTTCATATATGCTGGTGCTCCTGTTTTGGGTGCATATATATTTCGAATGGTTATATCTTCTTGTTGGTCTGAGAGCTTTATCATTATGAAGTGTCCTTCTTTATCTCTTCTTACTTTCTTTGTTTTGAAGTCTATTTTGTCTGATATTAGTACTGCAACCCCTTCTTTCTTCTCACTGTTGTTTGCTTGAAATAAGTTTTTCCATCCCTTGACTTTTAGTCTGTACATGTCTTTGGGTTTGAGGTGAGTTTCTTGTAAGCAGCATATAGATGGGTCTTGCTTGTTTATCCATTCTATTACTCTGTGTCTTTTGATTTGTGCATTCAGCCTATTAACATTTAGGGTGACTATTGAAAGATATGCACTTATTGCCATAGCAGGCTTTAAATTCGTCGTTACCAAAGTTCAAGATTAGCCTCTTTAGTACCTTACTGCCTAACTTAGCTCGCTTATTGAGCTGTTATATTCATTGTCTGGAGATTCTTTTCTTCTCTCCCTTCTTATTCCTCCTTGTCGATTCTTCATACGTTGGGTGTTTTGTGCTGTGCTCTTTCTAGGAGTGCTCCCATCTAGAGCAGTCCCTGTAAGATGTCCTGTAGAGGTGGTTTGTGGGAAGCAAATTCCCTCTGATTTTGTTTGTCTGGGAATTGTTTAATCCCACCGTCATATTTGAATGATAGTCGTACTGGATACAGTATCCTTGGTTCAAGGCCCTTCTGTTTCATTGTATTAAATATATCATGCCATTCTCTTCTGGCCTGTATGGTTTCTGTCGAGAAGTCTGATGTTAGCCTGATGGGTGTTCTTTTATAGGTGACCTTTTTCTCTCTACCTGCCTTTAAAACTCTTTCCTTGTCCTTGATCTTTCCATCTTAATTATTATGTGTCTTGGTGTTTTCCTCCTTGGATCCTTTCTGTTGGGGGTTCTGTGTATTTCCGTGGTCTGTTCGATTATTTCCTCCCCCAGTTTGGGGAAGTTTTCAGCAATTATTTCTTCTAAGATACTTTCCATCTCTTTTCCTCTCTCTTCTTCTTCTGAAACCCCTATAATACGGATATTGTTCCTTTTGGATTAGTCACACAGTTCTCTTAATATTGTTTCATTCCTGGAGATCCTTTTATCTCCCTGTATGTCAGCTTCTAGGCGTTCCTGTTTTCTGGTTTCAGTTCAATCAATGGTCTCTTGCATCCTATCCATTCTGCTTATAAACCCTTCCAGAGTTTGTTTCATACCTGTGATGTCTTTCTGGCACCTTTGACTCCCTCCGGACTTCATCCAATATCTCTTGCGTATTTCTCTGCATCTCTGTCAGCATGTTTATGATTTTATTTTGAATTCTTTGTCAGGAAGACTGGTTAGGTCTGTCTCCTTCTCTGGTGTTGTCTCTGTGATCTTTGACTGCCTGTTGCTTTGCCTTTTCATAGTGATAGGAATAGTTTGCAGAGCTGGGATGAGTGACGGTTGGAAGGACATCACTTCTTGTTGGTTAGTGGCCCTCCTCTCCTGGAATAACAGCGACCTCTAGTGGCTTGTGCTGGGCAGCTGCGTGCAGACACGGTTTCTGCTTCCTCCCCGGCTGCTATGGAGTTTATCTCCGCTGTTGCTCTGGGCGTGGCCTGGCTTGGGCAGCTGCTCCAAAGTGGTTGATTTGCGTTGGAAGGGGAGCGGCTGGGAGGCTATTTATCTCTGTAAGGTGCCTCCCTGCTCCCTGCAGCCCAGGGGTTATTTTGCCCAGAGATCCCCAGATTCCCTACAACTGGATTAAGTGTCCCACCCTGCCCCTTTAAGACTTCCAAAAAATACCCGCCAAAACAAAACAACGAGAACAACAAGAAAATTTTTTAAATTAAGAAAACAAAAAAAATGTTGTCCTCTCGTTTTACTTTATTCTCCGGCGCCAGCCTCAGGCATCTTCTCACCAGACTTTCTGCCCTGTTTCCCTAGTATTTGGGTCCGTATCCCTTTAAGACTTCCAAAAAGCGCTCGCCAAAACAAAACAGAAAAAAAAAATTGTCCCTTGCATTTCTCGTGTCCTCCAGGGCCAGGCCTCTGGTGCCTGCTCACTGTTCTTGCTGCCCTGCTTTCCTAGTATCCAGGGTCCCCTGCAAACGCATTGTGTCTACACTCTAGCCAGGATGGCTGGGGCTGGGTGTTCGGCAGTCCTGGGCTCCTTCTCCCTTCCGCTCTGCCTATTCTTCTCCCACCGGGAGTTGGGGGTATGGGCGCTCGTCTCCCGCCGGGCTGGTGCTTTTATCTTACTGCCTTTGCATGGCGCTGGGTTCTCTCAGTTGTGGATGTTGTCTGGATATTGTCGTGTGTCCTCTGGTCTTTATTCTAGGAAGAGTTGTCTTTGTTATATTTTCATAGGTATATGTGGTTTGGGGAGGAGATTTTGGCTGCTCTACTCACGACGCCATCTTCCGATCACTCCTCCTGGTATATACTTCTTGATAACACATTTATATCTACCCAGTTGATCTTACATTTCAAAAGTCTCTTCTGAGCAGACCATTGATATAGGGCTAGTAACATGACTCTATATCATGTAAGCCTGGCTTTAAAAATATTAATGATTATGAGATATTCCTATCAACAATTACCAAAAGAAACAATCAATCAATATTGCCACCATTACTGGGCAGCCTGCATAGAATTACTACTTCTAGGTCTGCCTTTAGATTGAATAATTCACTCCTTTAAATTACATCTATAGCTATAAAAGAGGAGACAAAAAGAGTGATAGAAATTTTAATGCTTTGACATTTTAATAGCTTCCTATAGAAGAAACCATTGTTTTATAGTCCTAAAAATTTATCAAATATTGAATTAAAAATCTGCCAAAAGTCAGATCCACAATAAATAGCTACTCCGAAAATGACATATTCATCTTATATGGCTTTCCAATTTTTTAAAAAACATTATGAATACATGGAATTCTTTTAAATGAAAAAATTAAAAACATGAAAGTAAAGAACACACTTGTGATACCACAGGCCCTTTAAGAAGATTCCAGAAAGTAATGGCCTGTGCCTCTAGCTCCTGGTGAGGATGCCACCCCCCAGTGACTCAGTGGCCAGGAAGACTATATCCTGAACCCCCGAGCCAAGGGTAAATCCCATTGCTCCACTGCCGACACTCCATGCTGTCTAACTTTTATTTAATGTCCAGCCCAATACTGACATGATACACTTCTATTTTTCATCCAGAGAGCAAACAAATACAAGTATTTGAAAAAGAGAAAACAAAAACAGCCAAATTTGGCTATTATTCCTCATTAAAACTTAAAGAGTGTAAAGCTCCAAACCCCATGGAAGATGCTGAGGCCATAGTAGGAGACTTCACCACTCGGGAAAGGCAGGTAGAGGTGGAGAGAAGCATAGAGCGATCGCCCCTGATCGTCTCTGACATTTTACAGGTCTCACTGTGGGGATTCTGGGCTGTGGTAGGAGTTTGCTTCATGTGCCCGAGGCCACGTGTGTCACCCTTCAGCCCCACTGCTGCATCCCAAGGCCCATGGTCTCGGCTGTGTTCATGCCAGGAGGGATGACGTGGGTCCTGTCTGTGCATCAGACCTGGGGAAACGTCGCAGACTCACCACTAACAGAAACAAAAATGCCCTATCTCGTTTACTCTTCACTCCGACCCATTGTAAGGGCATCTCGATCCTCATTTTGTACTTGAGGAAATTGAGGTTTAGAGAGATTACAGAGGTTGGAAGTGATTACAACCATTAAAAGATGTCTCAGGACGCAATCATGGTGCCTCCTGTCTGGGGTGAGGGTAGGAATAGCAAAAGCGACCCCTTTCAAAAGACGTGTGTTTCCTACATTTTCTAGTTGCTCCTGAGTAGCAAGGGGATAGAAACCTCAAGGAGGTGTGAGGTAGTGGATGGAGGCACAGTGGCCCTGGGGACGCCAGGTGTATGGGAGTTGCCATCAGTCCTCACGGCATTCCTGGGAGGCATCAGCATCTTCCCCATTTGCTCCCAAGGGGCTGAGGCTACTGCTCCACATGGGCCCCATGCCACATAGGCAGGAAATGGAGTTGCTGAAAGGGGAGACCTGCCCACTCTCATCAGCTGCCCCTGAACTCTCCCTGTCCTGGGATATGCCCCAAGCTGCACTGTGTGCCTATTATTAACTTAATGCCCACGGCAGCCTGCCTACGTGGTGTTTCACTGTGCATTTACAATTACCTAGTGTTAGAGCTTTGAGACTGCCGCATGAAATGCAGTCTCTTTAGTTTTCAATCCTTGGATTGTTTCCAAGGTTTGTGCATTCTGAGAACAGTCAGGCAGGGGACACATTGTCCATTTTCACTATATTTCATCTCTGGGTCTGAGAGACCTAGAGATCAGAAGAAGGGAAAAAGTCATAAAATATGCGGAGAAGATTAAAGTTCTTTTTTATTAAAAAAAATTAAAAATGGAGAAAAGCTTATTTCTCTGTTGATTCAACTAGCCTAAGTAACAAGCAACACCTCAGGTCACCTCTTAACATCACTCCACATGACAGCAGACAGCCTCCTAGACATTACCATTACTCATTTGAGGCCGACACTGAGGTTACTCTAAATAACACTTAAATTTCTTCATCCCACCATCATAGAATTTTGCGTTTGCACCTTTTATGACTTTATGTTCTTGAAATTAGCTGTGAATCAGGAAAAAGCTTTCCTGGAGCTGCTGCATTTACTTGATATTATAACGTGAGAGTCACATGTGTAAAACACATGTCTGAGTTGTGATGTTCTGTGAAATTTTGCAAATAGGTCCTTTTGAGCAAAAGGGAAAATGTAGGATCTTCCTTTTGTGGGGCAAGGTAATAATCAGAGGAATGTTGGTTGCTGGGCTCTAAACTCTGCTTCTGCTCCTCACCGTGGCATTCTGAGTCCTGCTCTTGGGGAGGGTGTGGAGGTGAGCGGGGTCCTGGGAGACTCCTGGCTGACGGGCAGGACTCTGGGTCCTGTCGGTGGTGGCGGTATTACTGCCTAACAATTCATTAAACTGTCCATCTGTTTTAGGCAGTGTTCAGGGTTTGTGTTATATTTAACAGTTTTAAAAAGTAGGTTGGCTTTAAAGAGGCTTACTGTATAGAAGGCAGCGTACCTAGCTCCACAGGTTTATGATCCATTGTGTATGTTTCATTCAGAGTTGAATCTTCAGCACCTAGAAAAGTTCCTGGCTTCTAGTAGGGGCATTATAAACATTTTTTTAGAAAGATTACAACAGATGAAAAAGTCATTAATTCACTCATTCCTTCATTGAGATGGGATATGTGGTAAAATACAGATGTCAGCAAGGATTTAGGTTCATTTGGTGGGTCTGGGTTGGAGCTTAGGAATCAGAATTGCTTTTAACTTTTTATCATAAATATTTCCAAACACACAGGAAAATAGAGTATAATGACTGCCTACATATCCATTACCTAGATTAATAGATATTAAAAGTTTTGCCATGTTTACATCATCAATTTTTTTAGCCAAAATATTTTAAATAAGTTAAATGGACATCATGAAAATCAGAACATTTTCCTTCTTAAAATCAATACCATTGTATAGCTAACGTAAGTAATGGTAGTTTTCTATTATCATCATCTAATATCTGATCCATATTCAAAATTTTCCAATCGCTCCAAAAATTGTATGTTACCCCCATTTTTGTCCTAGCAGGATCCACTCCCAACAGTATTTGTTCGTCACATTTCTTAAGTCACTTATAATCTAGAATGGTGCTCCCCTGCCCCTTTCTCTAGCATGACATTAACTTGTTGAAGATACAAGGCCAGATGTCCCTCAGAATGGCCTAGTTTCTGAATTTGTCCAGCTTCTGAATTTTTGGTGGCATTTACCTTATTTCACTTACCCATGAATTCTCTGTAACTGGAGTGTGGATATAGAGGCTGAATTACATTCAGGTTAAACATTTCAGGCAAGACATCATCATTGATGCTGTCTGATATTACTTTACCTCATGAGGTACATCTAACTGACTCTTTATCAGTAGCAAAGACAGCCTCATCTCTCCCTCATAAAGTTCTATTTCTTTTTTTAAACCATCAAATAATCTGTGGAGTCAGACTTGAGCAGTACTAGAGGATCCAGCTCTCCATCAGTGTATCACCTAATTAATGGCTTAATCATCCATTGATGATTCTTGCCTCCATCAGTGACTTCACCAGGGGTTGCAAAATGTTGATTTCTCTATTTTTATTATTCCTTTTATGTTTATTAGTTGGCCATCTTTGTCAGAGAGAAAGAGCGAGGGAGAGATTCATCTCATCAACGGCTTCTTCTGTATAGGCAAAGTATATAGTTATGTATTTGGATTGTCCCTTTAATAGTAAGGAGTAGACCTCAAATGAAATGTTTTTTGCCTGTTTTATCTTTGTTTTTCTCTTTTCTGAGTATCATTTTATAGACTTACAAATTTGCATATAGTCAGTGGATTTCATTCACTTTGAAGTTGCGATTTCCCATCTTTGGCCAGTAAGAGCAACTTCAAACTGCCTATTTTCCAGTCACAGGAAGGTGTCCCCAGCTCACCATGTGCACTCCCTCTCCCAGACCCAGAATCATCCACTTCTATAAAGAGCCCTGATTCCTTTCATGGGGAAACTAGGTAAAGACAAAACTCTGGCTGCTGAGAGTGCTCATTGCCACTGGGTCATCAAAGCTTCTAGGCTCTTCAATGGTCAAAAATAGGGAAAATACACAGGTATATATTTTAAATTCTTTGTTCATATTGAAATTTTCTATACAAATGTACCAATACTGAAGTTCTACTTTAACTTAAATTTTTATACTAACATTGCTTTTCTCTTACACAGAAAACGTTTGCTAATATTAACATTTATTTCTGTATCTTTTAATACATATATTAGTTCTAAAATAACAATGTCAGTATTATTGCTTTTAACCCCTGAGTTAAACTTTACATTTCTTTTATCCTGAGAACACATCCCCCTAAGCAGGCTAAAACATTTGCATTAAAGCATTGCAACAATTATTTTCTTGATCTGTTACCAATTAGGGATGTAAGTGTACTTACTTTCAATTTTAGGAAATCATGTTTAAATATTTAAGGATTTACTTGGTCAAAAAATCAACATTAAATAAAAACACATGAGTCTTGCTTCCATCTCTGTCAACTCCATCTTATGATTTTAAAAAAATGTGTGCGTTTGAACTTTTTGTCTTGCCCTTGTTCTTTCCCCCCTTCTCTTCTGGAAATGTGTTGTTGTAGAGCTCCTAAGGAGGTCTGAGTGAGGTAGGTGGCTGTGGAGGTTGTGTAGGGATGCTGTGATGACTGAAGCAGGGCCCAGAGCCCAGGCAGGATGAAGGGGGCAGCCTCAGTAGGTGGTGGCCTGGCCTGGGATCAATAGTCAGAGCCTGATCAGGGTTTGGAGGGAATTTCGAGGGGGGCTACTTTGGAGCCCCAGCAAGGTCTTGGCTTCCACACAGTGATTCCAACTGATGCAGGTATCAGAGTACTGGTGGAGGGTGGATAGTGTCTGCGGTGGGGAAATGGGCAGAGACAGCTGGGGAGCTTGTGTACACACAGGTGGAGCACAGTCTACAAAATATATCTATGCACATAGAAATAAATATATATGTGTCTGTGTACACACAGACATGTATATGTATTCCTCTGTACCCAGCACTGTCTGATAACTCGGTAACATTTTAAGTTTTAGATTTTTCTATGAGGGTATATATACAAATTTTTAAAAGTAAAAACGTACACAAACCAAAAGGACTGGACTGGGTTAGGCAAACACATTCTTCCCATTTTCTACCTGAAACCTGGAAGGAGGGGCAAGTCCCGTGTGTGCACTGCACCCACTCACATTTCCACCCCTCCAACCATGGCTCCTATTTCATCCCAAGTCTATTCAGACGCCTTTTAACCAGGCTCTCTGCACCCACACCTGGCGTCTCTCTGCCAAAAGCCAGGGAGCTTCCACAATTCACAGCTCTGCCCGTCTCCTCTTGCTGGTGCCCATTAATGCATGACGGCCACTTCCTGGCTGGCCTTTTCCATATTCTACAGTCTCATCATTTATCACATCCTTTTTCCACACTTTCAACATTCACCCTTTGCTCTAGCCCTACTTACAGGCATGCGCTTCTCCCACACAACATGCTATTTGATGTTTAGAGTTGTGTACTTAGTTGCTTCTGTGTGGTTTGTCTCCTTCCTCTAGAATATGGGTTGAGGCAAGTGGAGGCCTTGTCTGTTCTGTATACAGCAGCATTCCCAGAATTTTGAATGATTTCTGGCACTTCAAAGACACGTTTATAGTATTTGTTGTATAGATGATGGGATGAATTCTACAGTACCTTTGCACATGCTGTTCCTTATATTTAAACTGTCTTCCTTCTCCCAATGCCCTTCATGAGTTAAATACTATTTCTCCTTTAAAACGTGGTTAAAATATCAATTATTCCATGGAGATATTGCTAAGATCTGCCCCTCACCCAAGAAATACACACACACTCACACACACACACACACACACACACACACGCAAAGTTGGGTTATCTCTCTCCTCTGGACTGCCCTCACATACCACCTCCATGAATAAGTCCCATGAACAGCTGTCTGTTCAGAAAAGATTAATTCTCCCCCTTCATCCTGTAGAATTGTTACCAGAAAATGGCTGCCCAGGTACTGCATTATGTGGGGCCAATGTGACCAGCTCTGACAAATGGCTTGTGGGCACCACTTCCAAACCTAGCCCAAAAAATATTCCTGTGACACCCTCTAGTTTCCTCTTTCTTCTACCTGTTGACTGGATGTGAAGTATCCAAAAGAAAACTCTAAGGCCATGAGAATAGTTAGAGCGACATGAAAACTACCTTGCAAACTCCTGCACTATTCTGCAATGACGGCAGGAAATGCCATCTATTGTGGCTAGCAACAGGGCTTGGGGCCCTTTGTTACTGAGGTTACCCTTCCCAACTTACACAGCATGCCTTTCCACAGCACAGAGTGCTGTCACTGCCATGTGTCTCTCCTTGTCTGTAGTCTGAGCTACTTGGGGCAGGGAATGTGTGTCACATCCCACATGACCAGGGTGTAGTCCAGGGTCTGGCATATAACTTTGAGCAGTTAATCTGTCTGGCAGTGGGTTGATGACTCAGAAAAAGTAAGACAAGGCCAGTTATTGCTTTTCTCCCTAACAAAGGTTTTCCTGTGAATTCGTCTGCTATTTCTACTATAGATGATGTTTTACCTTGAGCATCACTGGGGCCCCCTCCTCTCTGCTGAGACACTTCACCTGTCTTCCCAAGGCCCTGTGCTGGCAGGCTGTTCATCTCAGGCTCTACCCACGGAGCTCACGGAGGAGAACTAATTTTGGAAAAGCCATCTACGCCTGACCTTTATTATACCCTGCTCTGAAATACTTTATTTTTATTTTTTTGCTTTAAGTGTCAATTTTTCCCTGCTCACAATGAAATTGTGCCTAATTTCGATTCTCCTTTCCAGCTTAAACTGGTCATTACTGCTTCTTGCTTTGGTGGCTTTATTCAGGTGAGCCCTACATTCAGTTGAGATTGTAAAACAAAATTAGGTGGGTGTTATTTGTTTCTAAAACAAAGTGCAAAAACAAAGTTGACTTTTCAGTTCTAAGCTCACATCCAGCTCACCACATCAAGTAATCCACTGAGGTCCGGTGGGAAGATCACTTCAAATAATTATTAATAGCAGTAGAAGTTACCATCTCAAGGAACTATTTACTGGGCACTATAGTAGACACCTAAAATGCCTCATTTTTAAGGTCTGTTCAGGATACTTGAGACATTGAACAGAGGCAATATTGATGAGTATGTCAGGATACACAGCATACTCCTAGACTTGCCCAGAAATAGCAGGTCAAATGGTGACCCTGGCCACATGTCAAATGAAGGAACAGTGACAGGGTGGAGCAGGCAGCTTATCAGGTCACACAGCTTGGGAGGTGGGAGGATTCAAAGACAGGTGTGCCTGACCCCAAAGCTCATGTTCTATTGCCTTTGTCTAAAGTCCTGGTGAGAGTGGGAGAAGGTGGGAAGGCAGAGGGTGGAAGTGAGGATAAGGGGAGATGAGGTTGATAGACTGGTTATATCAGCCTGATCAGCTGATCAGACTCCCAGACTGCCATTCCCACTGCCTAGCTGCCCCCTTCTGGGATGCAAAGACACATGGAGAGTATGGTGGTAAACAGCCAACGCATGTTAAGTAATGATGACTTTCTAAATTTTTCTTGGAGAAAGAATGAGAAAGTGAGAAAAAAGAACCAAAACAGAGGCTTGGGAACCACAAGGTAATCTAAGGAGGATCATGGGAAATCAAACTCCTGAGGCTTCACAGAAGACCCCAGGTTTTACCAGAAATTGTAACTTCTGTTTCAGCTTTAAGACTATTTCATGACTCAATCAAAGTTGTCAGGAAATTGTTTACCATTGCATATGCAGGTGGGTTTACACAATAAAGGCTCACGTTAGCAAATGCTTATCACAGAATAAGAAACTGTATTTGACTTGTGAATGCTATATTGTTTCAAAGCTGTTGCTTTATAAATAAATGTTTTACTTCTGCATTTTACATTAGCTAACATGCCTTGGTTGCATCTGAAGAAATGTGAAATTTAAAGAAATGACAATCACTTCAACTGAACAAAAAATCACTCCCACGATGTATCTTTAATGGCAGTTCATACTGAGTCACTTGATTGATGTGACTCTGCCTATTGCCCTTCAAGTGCTACAAACAGATATTTATCCACTCCACATCCAGCACATTAGTTTGTGGAAAGGTACAATTATTTCTGCAAGTAAATCTACCAAATGTTAGAAATGAGCTAGGAGGCAGCAACATGGAGATTGAGTTCTGAAAGTTTTAGGATGGAAAAAGTTGGTAAAGAAAACAGCAGAGAGAAAGAGAGAAGGAGCATTAAAAAATCTTCAACCCAAGTCGTGATAGGCTCAGGGTTGGGTATAAAAGCTGGGTTTTGCATTTTTCTGATAGCTCCTGGTTCTGATGCTGTCATTTGCATATCAGCTCACTTTTCCATTAGATCTCAGGTCCCTGACAGGTCAGCACTGACGGTACAGGAGATGCAGCTGAACAAATATCCATTTTTTAAACAAGGTAAAAGAAATCTTTTAAACTGAAACTGCTGCCACTTATATCTAGCTGTGTTTCCACCAATCTGTGTGGTTACATCTTAATGCTTTCCTGTATTAATAGCCTTTCCTGAAATCCCCTGATGGGCTCTGTTTGGTTAATTCATTCTCCTTGGCCATCAGTGATCTAGAGAATTCCTGAAAGGTCATCTTGCCATTCAATGATGCTGTGACACAGACTGGTGCAGCGTCATTTGATGAATAGGAAGAGTCTTACCCTCCGCTGGTAGTACACCAAAGGCTGCAGTGAAACCACCATTTGCAGATGAGGCATATTTTTGCCTCTGGGAAAATGCAGGCATCAGCTGTCAGTTCATTTTGAGTTTATAAAATGAGCTAAGATTCAGGAAATTGTTTTATACCCTTCAGAAATGATCACAAAGGTGTTATCTTTGTCTCTTACATACTCAGGAAGACTTGTAAATGTCTTCCCCATCTATTCTTTTCCAATTATGTCTCTTTATGATAACCAGTGGGAAGGAAAAGTACTGCCCATCACCACTTAGTACTGAAATATGACTCAGCAAATTATCCTCAGTTGAATGATTCATTTCCAAGTCTCCTCAATTCATTTGAGAGATATTACATCATATGTGCACAACTGCAGTGTTAACTAGGTATTATTTGTTAAGCATTTATTATGTACCATGTCCAGGACTAAACATTTTACATTCATTGACTCATTTAAACCTCATAAATACAATTTGAGGTAAATACTATTATTATCTCACTTTATGGATATTCAAGAACAATATTTAGTAGAAGAATTAAAACACAAATTTGTCTTACTCCAGGCAGACATATAACTATTGTAGAATGATTCCAGTAGAGGCTAAGACTACAGATTCTAGGTCATCTCAACCACTGTAATGATGGGGTCCAGGATATGCTACCCCAAACTCTGGTAACTTGGCATGTTGAATATTTTAAACTGAAGGAGTTTGGTAAAATCAAAGAGGCAGGAAGTTCGCTCTGACCTTCTCCTGTCCTTACCCCCTGAAACAGATCATATATCCCTTATGAGACGTACCCTCCATATACCCAGGGGAAAGGAGAATCCTTTTCTTTGAATACATAGGGACACAAAGAAGAATCCTAATGAGCAGGCCTTGATAAGTTCCCCGTATTTATTACAGTACCTCATACTCCTTAACCTGTACTATTTTCCCCTAACTGTCCACTCATTATCAAACCAAGCACAAAAATGCTCATAGCCAACTGTTTCTGTGGGTCATCACTTCCTTGTGAAGTCTGCCATATCACACAAAACTTATAAATAAGTGGGTGTACTTTTCTCTGGTTAGTCTGTCTGTCAGTTTAGTTTTCAGACCCAGCAACCCTAAGATGGTCAAGAATAATGCCCCACCTCCTGCAGTGGTCCCAGTTGATGCTAAGCACAGCACTCTACAGTGGACATCATACTATCATTTATATAAGGAAACTGAAGCTCCAAGCATTTTCATGACTGGCCTAAGTTAGGGCTGTTAAATGGGGTGAAAACACAGGATATAGTTCAGATGATAGCAAAAAATATTTTAATATAGGTATGTCCAAAAAATAATTACTTCTCTGAAATTCAAATTTAACTTGTGTTTGTATGGCAACTTTAGGCTGAAGTACCAGTTCTGGTGTAACACGGGCTTCTCCTCAGAGCCCAGGGCTCTTTCCACTACTCCATGGGAGCGGTCTACACTCCCAACCCAGAGCTGCAAATGGACAGGTATAGAAACTGCCTCAGTCAGACCATCACATAGCCGTGGAAGCTAACATTTGGCACTAGAGCCACATCAGCTTTGTAGTTGGAATCTAATGCATACACCTTGGGGTCAAACATTACAACTTTTTTAATAAGTCAACTTAGCTTTTGTTTTAAATCCTCCTTCTCCTAGGATAGTGGAAATACAGCTTTCTGACCCTCTCCCTTGATGTGCCAACATGAACACATAAATACAATATAAAGTGTATTTTGGTCTGGGCCTCATTCCTGACACTGGGTTCCTAAAGCCCTGGGAATTTCCTGGGTAATAGCAGAATCTTTTATTGTAAGTAGGTGGTTCTGGGTGGGCTCTGCTTGGGTGCCTGAAAGGCAGAAAGCCCAAGCCATGACTAGAAGCTTGGAATTTTCAGCCTCACCCCTCCATTCTCCAGAGAAAGGGGAGCGGATAAAAACAGAGTTAATAATAGGTCATACCTGTGTCTCAACAATTGGAGTTTGGAGAGATTCAAGGTTGGTAAATACATCCATTTGGTGTACTGGGAGGGTGATGAGTCCCAACAACACAGGGATGAATGAAGCCTTCTGCTGGCCCAAGGGAGATCCCTCACAGTAACAAAAAAGTGT
Organism: Manis pentadactyla; assembly: GCF_030020395.1. Lineage (NCBI taxonomy): Eukaryota > Metazoa > Chordata > Mammalia > Pholidota > Manidae > Manis > Manis pentadactyla. The sequence goes on from NW_026644596.1 coordinate 1,505,043, forward strand.
TAGAAACCATTTCTCACATGGGGTAGACCTTCTGTAACCTCCATTGATCATGGCACCAGCTTCACTGGGCAAATCGTACAAGTCTTAATGAAAGGTAATGGATGTACCCCAGTTCGCTAATGCATTCATCTACTGAAGCACATCCTGATTTCCTTAGGCTTTTAGCCATTATGAATAGAGGTACTGTGTAAAATTGCATGGTGAATTTTGTTGAGACACAGTTTTTCAAAACAGTTGTCTAAATAACAGCGACGCAATTCTTGTATCATAAAGTGAGACTTACCTTTTCAATGGTAAGATAGTTTTTAAGGGTTCTGTTTTGTTTTATGGATTTTTGTGTATCTTGAGTACAAATACTTTATAAAATATATATTTGCCAACATTTTCTCCCAGTGTGTAATTTGTGTTTGGGTTCTTTGAACAAGATTTTATAGAGTAGAAATCTTAATTCTATAAATCCCACATGATGTATCCTTTTTCTTTTTTGTATAGGATTTTGGTGTTGGCGGTTAAAAGTCATCAGCAAGAGTGTATAGATTTTCTTGCTTTTACATAGAATTTTTATAATTTTGCACCTAAAAATTGTCTATGGAGAATGTTGAGTGAATTTTGGTGTAAGTTGTAAAGCTTGTGCATACCTTCATTGCATTCTGTATGTTCTCCAACAAATTATACAAGACATGGGAAATTCCTGCAAATTGGGGTTTGATTTTCCAAAATTTTGTGATTCATCAAACGAGCCACGAGGGGGTGCCACCTTCCTCGAGTTGTGAGCCCTCGTCCCATATCACATAAAACATAGAAATAAGTGGTTGTTCTCCGCCCATCGTGGCCCTCAGGCGACGCCTTTGCCCTGTCTGTGGACCTGCGTGGCGCATGCACGGTCAGGCCCCAGGACATCCTTCTGGCTCTGGCGGCAGCCGGGATTCCTCAGGCTCCCGTGCGGCACCGTCCAGGACACTGCCGTCCGCGGCCGCCGTGAAAGCTAGGTTTTCTGAAGAGCCACGGGACAGAAAGGTGAGGAGAGGCTCCCCGTGCGTCGCCTGCAGAGCGCTCCCCTTCACGGGCCTGGGGAGGAAGGCCAGCGGCAGGGAAAGGGGTCTCAGTTGAATTTGGGGGAGCGGCTGACGCGACGGGTGGAGTTGAGGGGGCGGGTGAGTCCGGGACACAGCTGAGTCCGTGCCGGGGCGAGTGAGCCTCGCCCAGCGCGTCCCCGGGAGCCCGTGCGGTGGGTGGATTGGCCGCACCGACGGGAGGCCCTCCAGGCTCCAGGCATCCTTCCTGACAAGGCTCTGAGACGGTAATGGGGCAGAGAGGACTTGGTTGCTGAATGGCCTGCTTACCTGGGGTTCAGGTCTTGCTGTGTGCTGAGCACACAGGATGTTTTCCTGAGAAGAGTCCAGAGTTTGGGTTCCGCCTGGGAGGCTTCCCCCATCCTCAGCACGGCACTGACACAGCCCAGCTTCCCGATGGCTGCCCCCCATCCGTGGCCTGTGCCCGGGCCTCGTGTGCTGCCTCCAAGGGAAGAGCTGGATTGGTGAAGCAGAGGGCGCCCCGTGTTCTGTTACCACACCCGCTTCTGCTTGGGTGCCACACGGGGTCTCGGTTGCTGCAGCACTGCACTGTAATGGGATGAAAGGGTGCCATGCTCCTGCTCCGCTTTCCCAGGACGGCTGTGTTAATGGGGTCCCGTGCAGTTCCACCAAGCCTGCAGGGTGTTTGCTTGGTTTCTTTGAGAAGTGCAATGGAATTTTGGTGAGGGTCGCAGGGGTTGTGCACATTGCTGTGTGTGGAGGGACTTGTAACAACCTAACTCTTCCCGTCCACGTTTGCAGGGTCCACAATTTTCAGGTCTCCCACCTCCTCGGTTAAGTTTGTTCTTAGGTACCTGTAACTTCTGGAGAATATTCCTGAACTAAATACCTTTGAGCCGAAATCAGTCAAAGGGAGAAATAAAGTGGGAGAAACCCATTTGTTACTTACTAGTAGTCATCCACTTCAGCTTGCCCATGTCTGTCACAACCAGGCTTCAGAAGAAGGGGCCCCACCGAACTTCTCCAGTCCAAATATGCCCTTGCTCGCCCTCGTAATTACCTGTTGATAGAGAGATGGACTATTTCTCTCCACTTCTTGGAAGCACCTAATGATGTGGAGATGCACGAAGGCTAGGTGAGATACTTTGGAAATACTACAGTTTTTTCCACAGCACTTTAGTCTTATTTATTTATTTCCTTGCTATCATTAATCTACAATGACATGAGCAACATTATGGTTACTAGTTTCCCCCCATCATCAAGTCCTCAGCACACACCCCATTACAGTCACTGACCATCAGTGTAGTAAGATGCTGTGGAATCACTAGTCTTCTCTGTGTTAGACAGCCCTCCCCATACCTCTCCTGGCACATTATGTGTGCTTATCATAATGCCTTTCCCCCCTTACCCTCCCCAGGGCCTTTCTCTTTGGTAACTGTTAGTCCATTCTTGTGTTCTGTGAATCTGCTGCTGGTTTGTTTCTTCCGTTTTTTTCTTTATCTTACACTCCACGTATGAGTGAAATCATTTGGTACTTGAATTTTTCCATCTGGCTTACTTCACTGAGCATAATACCCTCTAGCTCCATCCAAGTTGTTGCAAATGGTAGGAATTGTTTTATTCTTACACAACACTTTTTTCTTTATGATGCACTTGTAAAGGGCATTATTTTCTTAATCTCTGATGGTTCGTTATTAGTGAATACAAGCAAACGACTTTTATAAGTTGGTTTGGTATCTTACAAGTTTACTGAATTCATTTTTAGTTCTAACAGGACTTTGTTGAAGTAGGGAGGGAAATTGGAATTCTAAAATTCCACTCTTTATACACCAGGTCTTCCCAAAATCCAAGGCCAAGTGGCTGCAGGGGAACCTCCCACAGGCCTTCTAATGAGTCCTGGACCCCTGCAAGGTGCCATTTGTTTGAACTGGGTGGAAGGGCTTGGCCGCACTTGACAGGGTGTTATGTCTGCTGTGCTTTTCTTATGGTTATTTTGCAAACTAATTTACTTTCCAGCAATTTAAAACCTACAGAAAACTTGTTGTGTCAGTACAGATTCACTTTATACTGAATTTCCTAGCATCTCACTTTACCACAGTTTCCACTTCACACGAAATTTCTTTGGTGTCTACCCCAAACAGGGACACGCTTCCAGGGAAACAACATCTGACTGCAAATGAGGGAAGTATTAGGGTCTCCACATGATAATCCAATGCACAGAACCACCACAGCTGTCACCATCCGCTCCAGCTGTGCGCACATGTCTTACTATCCTTATGCAGTTTCCTTTTTCTGGAACTGTTCCCGAGACTTTACCTCAGTTGGTTTCTCTGGGACCTTGAATAAGCAGGATCACATAATATTTGTCCTTCTTGGAGGGGCGCATTTCCATGAGCATAATGGCTTTGTGGGTCCATCTGTGCAGCAGGTTATAGGACTCCTTGTTTACTCCACTGTGTAGAGACCACATTGCTTTCATCTGTCTGTGGACACCCGGGTCGTCTCCACCTTTTGGCTGTTGTGACTCATGCAGCTGTAAACAGAGGTGTGCAATATCTACGTCCCTGCTTTCCTGTCATTTGCGCAAATGCCCTGAAATGGAATTGCTAATTATATGTAAACTATGCTCGAGTTTTGGGGGACACTCTTCAAACACAGTGTTTTCAAATCAGCTTTGGACCATTTTTCTTTGTTTCTATATTTGGAAGAATAATGTAGTCTATGGATCAACCCTGTTTTGTTCATCTGTTCATCCCTTGATGGGAATTGAGTTGTTTCTACCTTTTTACTGTGGTGAGCAGTGCTGCTAAGAACTCTTGGGCCAGTTTCTGTTTGAGCAGCATGTTCATTTCTCTGTGGTATTTATCTAGGATCGGTTCTTTATCCACAATTAGGTAACTGTATTATATATTATGAGGAAATGCCAAGCTGTTGTATACAAGCTGCATGTTTTATATTTCCACAAGCCAAGGTTAGGGGCTCTAATTCCTATGCATCCTTGGTTACATGTGATTTTGAATTTTCCTGAGTATGGCCAATGCCATGTGCTTGCATTGGGTGGGGGTCTCTGTGGTCTAATTTGCATTTCCATAGCAACTGATGTTGTGTGAGACCTCTTCATGGGCTTGTTGATCATTTTTATGTCTTACTTGGAATCTTAATCCACTTTAAACATTTGTCTTGTCTTGTTGCCTTGTACTAGTTTGTGGTGTTTCCTGGGTTACATGCTCTTTTTAGATGTACAACGTGGAGATATTTCCTTTCATTCTGTGACTGTTTTTCACTTTCTGGTTGGTGACTTTTAACGCAGAAAAGTTTTTAATTTTATGCTCTCTTCTGTTGCTTGTCCTTTGGTGTCAGATCTGAGAAATGATGGCTAAATCCAAGGTCATGAACGTTTATCCTCATGTTTTCTTTTAGAATCTGTTGTTTTTTAAATATTATGTAAGCCCTTTGTCTGTTCTGAGTTAATTTTTGTATGTGATACGTGTTAAGGGTTCAGTTTCATTAATTTGCATATGGACAGCTATTTGCCCAGCACCGTTTGCAAGGAAGACAATTCTTTCCCTAATTTAATTTTGTCCACCCTTGTCAGAAAGCAAGTGACTGTATATGGTTTGGGTCACTTCTGGGCTTTCCACTCACTGCTGTTGATCTCTGCATACAGTTGACCCTTGAACAAAATTGGGGGTTGTGTAGCTGACATCCCACAGAGTCAGAATACACATAAAACATCTCACTCCCCCCAAACTTAAGTATTATCCTAATCTCATTGCTTATTTTTACTGGAAGACTTACCAATAATATAAACAGTTAACACATACTTTGTACATTACACATGTTTTGTGCTGTATTATAACTGTAAGGTAAGCTAGAAAAATCAAGTGTTTCTAATTGTCTTAAGTCTTATGTGAGAGGTACCCTCTCTATACCAAGAGGAAAGGAAAATCCTTTTCTTTGAAGACAAAGGTACAGAAAGAGGAATCTTAATGAGCAGGCCTTGATAAGTTCCCCCTATTTACGACACTATTTCATAGTCCTGAACCTGTCATATTTCTCCACAAATGTCCACTCCTTATCAAACCCAGCACAAATTGCTCAAGGCCAACTGCTTCTCTGGGTCTTCACTTCCTTGTGAAGTCTCCCATATCACATAAAACCTATTAATAAATGGGTGTGCTTTTCTCTGGTTAAACTTTGTCAGTTTCATTTTCAGACCCAGCAACCCTAAGAGGGTCAAGAACAACTCCCCCAGCCCTTGCAGTGTTCCCAGTTGATACTAAGCACAGCACTCTACAGTGGGCATTATTCTATCTCTCAAATGAGTAAATTGAAGCTCCAAGCATTTAGATGACTGGCCTAAGATAGGGCTGCCAGTCTTGGGGTAAAAACACAGGATATAGTTCAGATGATAGCAAGAATTATGTTAATATAAGTATGTCCAAAAAATTATTTGTTCTCTGAAATTCAAATTTAACTTGTGTTTCTATGGCAACTTTAGACCAAAGTCCCAGTTCTTTTGTAAGACAGGCTTTTTCTCTGAGCCCAGGTCTCTTTCTACCACTACAAGGGAGGGGCCTACACTCCCCACCCAGACCTGCGAATGGACAGTCATAGAAACTGCCTCGGTCGGACCCTCAAATAGCTGTGGAAGCTAATACTTGTCACTACAGCCACATCTGCCTTTTAGTTGGAATCTAATCCATACACGTTTGGGTAAAAGATTATAACATTTTAAAGAAGTAAACAGTTTTTGTTGTAAATCCTCCTTATCCTAGGGTAGCAGAAGCAGAACTTCCTGACCCTCTTCCTGGGATGTGCCACTGTGAACACAGAAATACAACAGAAAACATATTCTGGTCTTTGCCTCATTCCTGATCCTGGGCTCCTAAATCCCTGGGAATTTCCTGGGTAAGAGAGTCTTTTATACTAAGTAGGTGGTTCTGGGTGGGTTCTGCTCGGGTGTCTGAAAGGCAGAAAGCCCATGCCATGATTAGAAAGTTGGAATTTTCAGCCTCAACCCTCCATTCTCCAGAGAAAGGGGAGGAGAAAAAAATGGAGTTAATAATACATCATACAAGTGTCTCAAAATATGGATTTTGGAGAGCTTCCAGGTTGGCAAACACATCCATGTCATGTACTGGGAGGGCGATGTGTTCCAACCCCACAGGGAAGAATGAAGCCTTCTCCTGGCCCAAGGCCGAAGCCTTCATAATTACAAAGAAGCTGTTAGAAACCATTTCTCATGTGGGGTACACCTGTGAGCACCAGTGATCAAGGCACCAGCTTCACTGGGCCAATCACTGTACATTTCACTGTACAAATTGTAGTGAAATGTAATGGATGTACCCCAATTTGCCAAAGCATTCATCAGCTGAAACGCATCCTGATTTCTTTAAATTTTTAGCCTTTATGAATAGAGCTATTATGTAAAACTGCATGGTGGCTTTTGTTGGGACATAGTTTTTCAAAGCAGTTGTATAAATACTGGTGATGTAATTCTTGAATGTCATGTTGAGACCTTTTTAATTGTAAAATATTTTTAATGGCTCATTTTTGTTTTATGTATCTTTGTATATCTTGAGTACAAATCCTTAATCAAAAATGTATTTTGCAAATATTTTCTTTTAGTTTGTGTCTTGTGTTTGGGTTCTCTGAGCAACGTCTTTTAGAGTAGAAATTATAACTCTATAAAGCACATGTGATTATTTTTCTTTTGTGGATAGGCCTTTGGTGTTGGTTTCAGCAAGGTTGTGTAGATTTTCTTGCTTTACCTAAAAATTTTATAATTTTGCATCTAAAATTTGACTATGAAAAATTTTTTTATGAGTGTATCACTAAAAATTTTTTTAAATTAAAGTATTATTGACATACACTCTTATGAAGGTTTCACATGAAAGAACACTGCGTTCACTACATCCGCCCATATTATCGAGTCCCCTCCATGCCTCATTGCAGTCACTGTCCATCAGTGTAGTAAGATGCCGCAGAGTCACTACCTGTCTTCTCTGTTCTACACTGTCTTCTCTGTGGTCCCCCACACCATGTGTGCCAATCATAATACCCCTCAATCCCCTTCTCCCTCCATTCTCACCTGCCCTCCCACACCCCTCCCCTTTGGTAACTGCTAGTCCCTTCTTGGAGTCTGTGAGTCTGCTGCTGTTTTGGTCCTTCATTTTTACTTTGCTGTTATACTCCAAAAATGAGGGAAATCATTTGGCATTTGTCTTTCTCCACCTTGCTTATTTCACTGAGCATAATATCTTCCAGCTCCAACTATGTTGTTGCCTATGGTAGGATATCTTTTTTCCTATGACTAAGAAGTATTCCATTGTGTTTATGTACCACACCTTATTTATTCATTGATCTCCTGATGGACACTTAGGTTGCTTCCATATCTTGGCTCTTGTAAAAAGTGCTGCAGCAAATATAGTGGTGCATATGTCTTTTGGAATCTGAGAAACTATATTCTTTGGGTAAATTCCTAAGAGTGGAATTACCGGGTCAAATGGTATTTCTATTTTTAGTTTTCTAAGGAACTTGCCTATGGGGAATTTCGAGTTAATTTTGGTGTAACTTGTAAAGCCTTTGCCTACTTCATTTCATTCATTTCACTCTCAATCAAAGTGGAGAAGACGCAAGAAATTTGTGCCCATTGTGGCTTGAATTTCCAAAGATTTGTGGTTCATCAGTTTAGCCACAAGGGGGCACCACCTGCCCTGAGCTGTAAGCACGCATCCTGCAATGCTCACCGTGACCCGCAAGCGGCGCCTCTGCCCTCTTTGTGGACCAGCAGGGCTCATGCGCGGTCAGGACGCAGGCCTTTTCTCCCGGCTCTGACCGGTGCCGGTATTGCTCCAGATCCCCTTCAGCTCCGTGACACCTCGGGCCGCGTCCACAGGGGCACCTCGGTTTCCTGAGGAGCTGCAGTATGTAAAGGTAAGGAGAAGCTTTCCGTGCATCTCCTACTGAGCGCTCCTCTTCAGGGGCCGGGAGAGGAAGGCCTGCGATGGTTAACTGAGTATTTGCGGAGTCTGGGCCACGACGGGTGCAGCTGAGTTCAGAGTGTGGCGTACGGCACTCAGGGAGAGTTCGGGCCCGGGCTGAGACCGGGCTGGGGCGGGTATGTGGTGTCCAGCGCTTCCCCGGCAGCCTGTGTCTCCACGCTGCCTGCCTCGGGCCCCTTGCAGTGGGTGGATTGTCCACACCTGCGGGACACCTTCCAGGCTGCAGGCATCCTTCCTAACAAGGCTCTGAAATGGGAGTGGGGGCGGAGGGGAGTTGGCTGCTTAAGCGGCTCGCTTACCTGTGCTTCAGCCTTTGCTGAGCGCCCAGCACACAGGGTGGTTTCTTGCAAAGGGTCCCCGAGGTGGGGTCCACCTGGGAGGCCCCCCTGGGCACAGCATTGCGCTGACCCAGCCTGGCTCCCTGAGGGTCGCCAACACCCACTGCCTGCGACCAGGGCCTCGTGAGCTGGTTCTTCATGCTGAGCAGGTTGGGGGATGAAGGGCACTTGGTGTTCTGTTTAGACTCCCGCTTCTGCTTGGGCTAAACATGGGGTCTCCGTTGCTACAGGTCCACAGTGTAGTGGGAGGTCAGGGCACGATGCCCGGGCTCTGCTTTCTCATGACGGCTGTGGGGATGGGGTCCTGTGTGGTTCTATCCAGCCTGTTGGGTGTTTGCTTCTTTGTGAAGTGTGGTGGAATTTCGATGGGGGGGTCCCACGGAGTCTGAAGGTTCCTGTTGGACAGGACTTGTAATAACCTAACCCACCCCCACCCCATCCTGGTCTGCAGTGTCCACAGTGTTTAGGCCTCAAGCTTCAAGCCTCCCGCCTCATTGGTTAGGCTTCTCCTTAGGTACTTCATTCTTTACGATGCAGTTGTAAAGGGCATTGTTTTCTTAATGTCTCTTCCTGACAGTTGGTTATTGGTGAACAGAAGTAAACAACTTCTGTATGTTGATTTTGTATCCTGCAAGATTATTGATTTTATTTTTAGCTGTAACAGGTTTTTGGTGGAGCAGTGTGTAAATTGGAATTTAAAAATCCCAGTGTTCCACTCCAGGTCGTCCCAACACCCAAGCCCCGTGTCTGCAAGGGAATTTTACCACGTGCCTTGTAGTGACTCCCGCAGGCTAAGTAGTGGTCCACTTCGGGTGAACTGAATGAGGAGGGCTTGGCCTCTGTGACAGGGTGTGATGTCTGCTCTGCTTTTCTGGTGCAGGACCGACATGGTTGTTCTGCAAAGTAATTTACTTTCCAGCAATTTCAAGCACACAGAAAACTTGCAGTGTCAGTACAAACACTCTTTACACTAAATGTCCCATGGTCCCACTTTACCACACCTGCCACTTCACACAAAATTATCTTGGCCTCTACCCTAAATAGGGACAAGTTTATAGGGAGCCACCACCTGACCCTAAATGAGGGAAGTATTAGGGTCTCCACATGGTAATCCAGTGCACAGACCCAGCACAGCTGTTTCCATCTACCCCAGCTGTGTGCAAATGTCTTTCTATTCTGATCACATTTCCTTTTTCTGGAACTCTTCCAGGGACTTTAGCTCAGATGGGCTCCACCAGATCTCACGTAAGTGGGATCACATAGTATTCATCCTTCTGTGACTGGCGCATTTCACTGAGAAAATTGGCTTTAGGATCCATCCATGCAGCAGGTGCCAGAATGCCCTTGTTCACTCCACTGTGTGGAGACGACACTTTGTTCATCCATTTGTCTGTGGACACGTGGTTCTTCTCCACCATTTAACCATTGTGAGTCATGCAGTTGTGAGCATAGGTGTCCAAATATCTAAGACCCTGCTTTTGGCAGATGCCCTGTGGTTTGGGCAGATGCCCTGAAATGGAATTGCTGCTCATATATTACCTGTATCTTCAAGTTTCTGGGGACACCTTCTCCACTGTCCACACCGTTTTCCAGGAGGCTGTGGACCATTTTCCTTTCTCTCTGTATATGGCAGAAAAAATCAGTTTATGGATCAACCCATTTTTATCCATCCATTCACCCCTTGATGGGCATTTGAGTTGTTTCTGACTTTTTGCTGTGCTGATTAATGCTGCCAAGAACTCGTTTGCCAGTTTCTGTTTGAACATCATAGCCATTTCTTTACAGTATTATCTAGGAGTGGATGTAGAACCACAATTAAGTAATTGTATTTTATCTTTATGAGGAAACAACAAGGTGTTGTACACAGGCTGCACGTTTTATATTTCCACAAGCAAAGGTTAGGGGCTCCAGTTCTTCTGCATCCTTGGCAATGTGTGATTTTCAGTTTTCCTGAATATAGCCATTCCCATGTGTGTGCAGGGAATTCTATGGGACACCTTTCCATGTGCTTGTTGGAGCATTTGTATGTCTTGGAGTCTCTCATCCATTTAAAAAGTTGGGATGTTGTCTTGTTGCACTGTACAACTTCATGGTGTATTCTGGATAACAGGCTCTTGTCAGATGTACAGTGTGCAGATATTTTCTTCTATTCCGTGACATTTTTCACTTCTTGGTTGGAATCTTTTGATGCAGAAAAGATTTTAATTTGGAGGAAATTAATTTATTCTTTCTCTTGTTGCTTGTACTTTGGTTTCAGATCTGAGAAACCATAGCTAAATCCAAGGTCATGAAGACTTATCCCCATGTTTTATCTATTACATGTAAGCCGTTATGTATTTTGAGTTAATTTTTGTATGTGATATAAGTTAGGATTCATTTTCATTCTTCTGCATGTGGACAGGAGGTTGCCAAGCACCATTGACTGGAAAGACACTTTCTCTCCATAAGTTAATGTTGTCCACCCTTGTCAGAAATCAACTGGATATTTCCATTCAGGTACGTTGATCTTTATATACAGTAGTCCCTTGAACAACATGGGGGCTAGTGGTGCTGACTCCCCCACAGAATCACAATCTACATAAAACATGTGACTCTGCCAAACCTTTGTTATCCTAAAACTGATTGCCTATTTTGACTGGAAGCCTTACCAATAATATAAACACTCGATTAACAATATTTTGTACATTATACCTACTATGTGCTACTTTCTTACAGTAAAGTAAGCTAGAGAAAAGGTAACGTTTCAAATTGTTGACTTAACATTTTCCCAATATATTTGCGGGGAAAAATCAGTTTAAGTGGACCTGTGGAGTTCACATGCCTACTGTCCAAAGGTCAACTGTGTATCTTTATGACAGTGTCACAGTGTTTCATTTACTGCTCACTTTGTACTAAGATTAGATTTTGGGAAGCCTGTGCCTCCAGCTTTGATTTTCTTTTTCAAGATTCTGCTCAAGGGCTCATTGTGGTCCCTTGCAATTTAATATGTGACAGGATCAGCAGGAGCAATTCTTCCCAAAAAGCTTTGGGATATTTTCATAGGAACCATATTGAGTTTGTAGGGTGCATTTGTGCCATTGCCATCTTAGACATATTAAGTCTGCCATCACCACAGCAGGACCTTACATTTATTTTGCTTTTCTTTATTTTTCCTATTATCAATGTTTTATTATTTTAAATGCAAAATACATGCACTTAAATTAAGTCTGTTCCCATGTATATTATTAATGTTGACATTATTTAGTAGAGAATTTAAAAATTCCTTTTTTGATTATTCATTGCTAATGTATACAAGGAAAACATGTTTGTGTAATGTTCTTTTTTCTTGTAACTTCGCTTAGTTATTTTAGAAGCTTACATTTGGAATTTAAGTGTTCAGAGCATTGGGATTTAAGAATTTAGATATTTAGGATTAAAATAATACTGCCTAATATTTAATAAATTGAGGATTGGATCACAGTGAAGAGTAGGGTTTGTCGTAGGGGTTTTGTTTGAAATAAGACAATAGGAAGAGAAATGGTTAGAACTATGTATAGGGTACAGGAACGGGTTAGGGTACGGGAATGGGTTAGTGTTAGGGTTAGGGTAATGTGATAGAGTGAGGCTATCAAATACAGCTAGGAGGCTTCAAACAAAATCCAACACTTTTCGACATCTTCCTCAGACTTTGCAGGCATGAAAGTGGTCTCAGGCTGCCTAGTAGTTCTGCTGGGTTCAGAACCCTAGGTGGGAAATCTTTCTGGCCACCCAGATTTATTATCATCTGCTCTCCAATGCTGCAGTGGACAAGTCTGAGGTCGTTTTCCTTGATATTTTGCATGTTTTTGTCATTTTCTTCAGTGCTAGTATTTTAGGTATCTTACTCATGTTTATCCGAGAAATTGTTGGTGAATTAACCACAATGTAAACTATTTTTCCTTCATTGAGTTGAGTGCTCAGTGGGTCCTTACAACCTAAGAATTATGTTTTTGAGTTATTTAATATGTTCTTATAGTATTTCCTTTGAAGATTTTCTCCTTTTTCCCTTTTTATTGACTGCATATTAATTTTGGTATAAAACTTTTTAACATTGACTTTCCAGTGTTCTTACCTTTTCTTTTGTATTGTCCCCTTCTCTAAATTTTTATTCTCCTTTCCGTGAGATTTCTTTAACCTCTGAATCCTTTCCTTGATTTTTTTTGTTTCTTTTCCATTCTTCCTGATTTTTTTCTTTTTAATAATAGGCTCTTATGTGATGAATGCAGCATCTTAGCTCAATGGAGATATTAAATATGATTTCTTTGAAGTTTTCTTCTTTTACCAGTATTGTCTGTTTCCACTATTATACTTTTTTTCACGTTATTTTGGTCTTTTCTCCTAATTATTGTGGGTTTACTCAGATGTCTGGTGATCCTTCTCTTTCGCTTATTTAAGAGGTGAGGCACTGGAGATCTATCAAGAAATGGAGTGTGCCCGTTTGTGCCACGTGCGCCTATATGTCTGTGGGCTTGTTTTCTGCCAGACTTTGTAGGGTGACTGTGTCCCCAGGTGGCATTCTCATTGCAGATACTGATAGTTTATCTGTAAGTCTTTTCAGTAGATGGGTTAATTTTCCCAGAGGATGGCCCCTTGGTCTCTTGTTTTGGGAATATCAGTCCAGATACTGGAGTTCTTGACCTGTGTGGATAGAGTTCCTGTAGGCCTGGAGGATCCCGTGCTCTGACATGCACATGTGTACTTTCTAACCTGATTTTCACCCCTATTTTCTTCACTGCTGGTGTTACGACATTGTTTCTCTACAAAAAAGTGGAAAGTGAAGTAGACTGGGAGTCTTACTGCTCCTTGCACAGGCTTTCAAATGGTCTCCCTGTTTCTGCCTTTGCCCACAAGCCACCTTCACAGGTGGTCCTGCAGCCTGTTTATGTTGATGCTGCCTCCTCAGACACTGAGGTTTGGCCATCCTCTGTGTCTCACATTCATCACCATTTCAACATACATTTTGCATATGTTGTGTATCTAGATGTCTCCTACTTTTGCTTTAAAAAATGGATTTCAGTATTTTCTAAAGGCTTGTTCTGTTGACTTTTCAAGAAAATAAAGGTGGTGGAGACATCTATGCTCTATCATCATAAAAGTAGAAGCCCTTTGAACAGAGGAATTTCAAAGGATTTTGAGTAGAGAAATGTATTGAATGAAAAGAGAATGTAATGTTATGAAAGTTCTCTGTCCTTACTTTCACCTCTTTGTGACTTTCTAAATCTCTGTGCATCTTTGCCCTACAGTATCTGTGGGAGTTTGTTCAGATAGTCTGGAAGCTGGTTAGAGGCTTTCATTTTGTCCGAACTGTGCCAGATAAATGGCATATTTTCTGCTTGGGTATTGTTAGCCCCATAATGCTGGGGTGTACACACTGTCCTTACTCTGTTCTGGAATGATTTTGGAAGACAGTGTCTGCTCTGATCAAGGTCAAGCAGGTTTGACAGATAAAAGCAAAAGGCTTAGAGGGCAACTAACCATGGACTCATTCATTCCACCTGCTTTTGTGCAGCTTGCTTAACCCATGATAGTCTATGACTAGTCTTATCTGGTGATAATGTGTGGAAACCTACCACATCGCAAGTGGCAGTATCCAGTCAGCATGAAGATTCTGTTTCGTGCAACTCGCTGGAAACTTACTTATTTTAAACGGAATGAGCTAGACCTGCAGTCATAAATGGCTACTAAGCTCCTTGGTATCCACTGTGGAAAGTTGCCTTCTCTCTGTCCTCAGCATTTGAATATGCTGTCTATTGGGAGGAATTCTCCACTGAAAAGAAGCTCCTGGTATGCCCATTCGGTTCTTCCCACCCCAGAATCTGAACACTGAGGGAACAGCACAGAAACACAGGACCAGTTGGAGGTGGTAGTAAGTGTACAGGGGTGATGGGCTGATCCTGGGGTAAGGCAAGGTGTGTTTTTGGGTACTGTCATGGAAATTCCTTCTAAGTAAACTGGTCCTCTGCATTTAGTGTGAATTCTGTGACCTCCTACTGTACCGCCACGGTTTCCTTTCCCTTTTAAGTTGCCAGTGTTCATTTCTGTTGTTTGTAGTTAAGAACCGGATTGGCACAGACTGGTCTTGCTATTTCCCTCTGGTGACCCACAGTGAGCTAGATTTCTCTCTTGAAATGGTGTCCCAACACCTAGTCTTAGGAGCTTTAGTGACTGATTCGGACTTTAGGAAGCTCAGGTCCTCATATTCAAGGTTTTTAAACTTTGTTGTTTCTCTGTGGAACTCGTATGTGTGGAATGCACCAGAAATGAAAACACAAACATCTACTGCACAAAAGGAGAATATTTGCTCCCCTTTCTTTTCTTGTCATACCTTTTCAGGGAAGAAATGATGTGGGTTTCATTAAATGTTTTTTTAATTTTGTTTTTCATTAAAACTTTTTCTTGTGGTAAAAAAATATTACAGAATTTACTATCTTAACTGCTTTTAATTGTACATTTTAGTAATGTTAAGTTTCTTCACATTGTAAAACACAGTTCCAGAATTTTTTCACGTAAGTCTTGTTTGATTATAAAGAGAGGAAGGCTCAGTTGAGAGAAAGAAGACTGTTTTTATAGAAGAATAATCTTTTGGCCATTTTCCATGAAGCAACTTAAAAGATTATTTATCTTTTAAATCTTTTGAATTTTTGTAATTTTAGATGATACTTGTGGAGTATTAAGTGTGTACCCAAGCATTAGTTATATTGGTAGCCCAATAAGTTTATATAAAAGTTTCCTTGTGTAAGTAATGATTTGGGGCCAACTGTGACAACATTTCCCCATTTTACTTTGTTAATTGGAGCCTAAAGTAGACTGGAGATGGTTGCAGCTGGTCTTGTGGAGGTGCAGAAAGGCTCATTACCCAGCAGTGTTTCATTGTGGCATCTCTTCTCCTTTTCTTTTCCATGAATGGAGACAAGATGTATTAGCATATTGTTACCACTGGTGGAGGCTCAGAAGTGCACCACAAAATCTGCTACGTTTTTTGAAGCTGCGTTATTCCCAAGTGAAGTGTTTATGTAAGACTTTTGGGAATATCATTGTGAGGGATATATTTAGTGTATTTGGGGTTGTCTTTTGAAGCATGAGGGACCAACTCTCTTAATTAGCAGATTTTCAAATCCCTGATTCACAGATATATTATTCAAAAGAAAGAGTTATTCATATGTATGTGTGGCACACACACACATACCCACACATAAATTTATGAAATGCTGTTTAGATAACGGTCTCACAGGAAGTTGTTAGAAAGGGTTATTTAAAGTTTTCAAACTGATCTGTTTACTCAGTGGTCTTTTTGTCATTATTTCTTTTTCCCAGCACTAAAATGAATATGAAAGCAGTGAATATTAGAAAAATGAGAATGAGAAAGAAGAGTGGGAGTAATCAGTTTTATCTTTCAAGGAAGACAGCAAACATTTGGTCTTTGTGTTTTTTAAATATTAAGATATTACTGATATACACTCTTATGAAGGTTTCACCTGAAAAACAGTGTGTTTACTACAATCACCCATATTATTGAGTCCCCCCAAACATCTTTTTTTTTTGGATCATTCTGTATTTACCATTTTGTGCCCTCTTTTGTTGTCTAACAAAAATAGTTTCCAAATACAGGTAACTTATTTTTAGATACATGTCATTCCTTTAAAGGATTATTATTGTTAATGTAATCATTTATCTGCTATAGGCTCTTTTGTTTGTTACTAGCCATATTAGTTTGCAACTGGCAAGCTATTCCAAAGAGTTTGTTAAATTGAATGTTATTTTAGAAAGTACATTTTCATATTAGGCTATTTCTCTGTTTGTTTTAGTAATCTGTCAAAAAAAAATACTTTGGGGCATACTGTTTTCAGGCTATGATGGGTTATGTTGGTGGCCCCGGATGAGTTCAAGGTCAAGAAATAGTCACTTGGTGAAATGGAAACTAGGAGAAGTTAAGATGATTATTATCTGTGTTGCTGGCAAAACCATAATTGTTTTTCTCAGGGCATAGGACTTCCCAAAGTCACAGAATAAAGATAGCTCTCTGCCCAGAGCATCCATTTGACTTGAGGATTTTCAATACATTGTGAAACATAACAAGTTTTAGTAGCAAGACAAACACTGATATATTGTGAGGCAGGATGCCTTGACTGATTTCCCTGAATTTTTAAGATTAAAATGCCATATTCAATTTAAGAAATTAAAGATTTAAGAAATTTTACATTAGCAAGGGCTACTTCAAAGTATATCCTCAAATCCCCTATATCATGAGTTGGGATAATAGGTGAATACTTTAGACATTGTGTGCCACATAGTTCCCTCCTGCATATTCTGTTTGGTTGTTTTGTTTTGGTTTCTAACCCTTTAAAAATGACAACAGCACACTTGCTCACAGGCTCCTCCATTGCTGACCCCTGCTGTAGACAGTCCATTCACATTTCCTGCTACCTCCTGGGGCTCCTCAGTGATCACACTTGAGAAACACAGGCTTGGCTGTACCCAAACTCTCTTTCATGAAAATTAAGCATATATTTAGGCAGAATGGAAAAGAATGTAGTGATGGACAGAAATTTTGACCTATGTTGAAGCCCAACTGGGTGCAGCAGTTATGTGCTAATAGAACTCTTCAGAGACAAAAAGGGAAGCTAAAGTTCCTAATTTCATTTTTGTTCACAGGAGATTTTGCTCTGTCTTTAAAATGTAGACATTATTAATATAGGGTTAATGGCTACATCTACAGAGTGAAGCCCTGCAAGTAGCCCCACCCCATGTGCCTCACCTCATTACCCAGTTCGTTGGCAAATGCTGTCTTTTCACCTCCTGCATAAGTCGGTACTGTTTCTGTCTCAAAACCCAATTTGAGCAGGCCTTGTTGTTGATCTTCCTCTAAATGACCAGGACTCTCATTATTTCTCTCTCCCCCGTGCCCAGAAAACCTTATTACTCTTAAGACATTTATTATCTTGGAGTGTTTTTTTTCGTGTCTTTGCCTTCAGCTAGGCTCTGAGTGCCTTGTGCTTGTCCTCAGCTGGCTCTGTGGTTTCTTTACTGTAGTGTCTCTCACCTGTTGTGATGCTAGGAACACAGAATGTACTCAACAAAAATTGTTATGTGAAGGGGCAATAGCTACAGGTGTTTTCAGCTGAGTGTGTGTAACCAGTTCTTTTGGGTCTCGCCTCATCCAGCATTTGCACACTTGTTCTAATAGCAGTCAGAGCCAAGTGTCTCCAAAGCAATCTTACTGAACCTTCTGGTTTTTATGAGGAAACCGGTTTGTGAAATTGCCTCAATTAGAAGCTCGCATATCCTGCAGTTAATATTTTCTTTGGAAATTTGATCTGAATTTAAAGATCAGTATTATTCTGTTAAAACATCACTTACCTAATCAAGGAGGTCTTCACTTCTCTTACCTTCTGTCCGAATGTTTAGTCTTCCATTTTCACTTTACTTTGCTGTCTTCCACAGTGTTCTACAGTGATGAGGCCCTGGGGCATGTCTTTCTTTAGAACAATGCCTTGTGCTGTGAATATTGAAAGGCCACCCCGGTTGTGCTTCCAGCCATTTATCTTATGTAATCCAAACTGGTGATGTTCTTTCCATTAAAATTTTTCTCTGATTCTTAGCTTTATGCAGCAAAGTTAATGAAAAGGAAACAGAACGCTTAAGATTCTAGGGCCATGTTAATACCAATGTTCAGACAGTAAAGCCTGTTGACAGGAATGTCAAAGGTTATGAGTAAGTTTTCCTCTGCCCCTATTTTCATGTGACCTCTCCCAAGTCCCCAAGATGTATCTTTTTATGAGGTTCTGCTTGCAGTTTTATGATCACCCTGTCCCTCATACTAGTGTCTATAATCCTTGATTTTAAATTAGGACAGTATTTACTTCTTTCTTAAATAGATAACAAATTTGCATTCTTAGAACTTCTCTCATCTCACCCATTTCATTCTATAAACTTAAAATTGTTAGTTTTTAATTCTCATTATCTTCTGTAACTAATAACTACTATAAAGTAAAAATACAATACATGTTATATTTGTATTGTTTTAGACATGTAAATACTGTTCTCTACAGAGCTGTTCAGTTGTGTGAGCAGTGAGATGAGGGTAAATAATCCTATTTTACTAAATTACTGTGGTTTAAGAAGGACATAAATGTCAATAGCCAAGAGATTATCTTTCTTAATTAATTTTGTTCTTTCCACTTACTCCTCTGATATTTCTTAAAATTTTATTACTGGTTTCTTCTGTTGAGCAGAAGAAAGGTTTTCCCATGCAATTTCAGTTGGTGCTTGTAGACCCACCTGCTTGCACTTCCTTCTTCTACCAGTAGGGTTTGAATTGGGAATTTAAAATCCTCAGCAGCATATTCTTTTTTTTTGTATTTCGCATAAAAATTGCTGAATGAAGCTGTTTCAGAAAACTGCATTGCACATATCCTACCAGGATTAGAACTGCCAACTATGTTTTCCTTCTATACTCAGATTCCCCAAAATGGAATATAGTATTAATGGTCCTTATCCACTAAATCAGGAAACTGCCCAGGGGCTACCCTCAGGCTTAAAAGACATTTTTATAAGGAGCCTGTGGTCATTTTCCACAGCTGCAGCAACTCATAGTCTTAGAAAGAATGTCTTTAAAAAATTCTTTTGAAAACAGAGTTGCTGTGGCTCACTGAGAACCTGTGGCTGCCACTGTTCACTAGGGCCTCATGCTTTTCTTGCTCCTTGTACTGTTCTGTCAGTGAAGTGTCACAAGAGAGCATGGGTAGTGGGACAGCCTTCCAGTGAGCCTGCTGTGGGCCCTCCTCACTGCTCTTGGGGCACTGGGTGGATGGAGCACATCCCTGTGTCTGTCTGAGATGGTTTTTGAGCCCATGACCATCCCATTGTAGAACCGGGAGTTCCCTAGTGAGCTCTGAAGAAAGGCTCTTGTGGGCTCTTCCAGTTGTAGATTTTATCAGGAGCTTATGAATGTCTCTCACACTGGTTCTCACTGGAACACAAACAAGTACAGGTGAAGTAAGCTTTTTTCTTTTCCTTTTCAACAGCTGTTTAGCTTGCTTTATTCTTAAAATTGTAGTGTTTCAGTAAATGTGCCATTAGGAAACGTGTCAGTTATGCTGATATCTATATAATTCAGAAATTTTCTTTTCATAGGCAGTTGGCACTACAAGCAAAGTGAATTTATCATCCCTTTTCCTAAATGAAATAAAAATGTATTGTCTTCTGAAATGGGGCAAACTTATCTTGAATACACTTTGTGTGTCTGTGCCTTCTCAAAAGACATATTATCTGATCATTGTTGTTATAGTTACAGAAGGTTGATTGTCCAGAATGTGCAATTTGCAGGTGTGCATTTACAAGCACTTCAGAGACAGTATCTTTGACCATAAGAAATTCAGCAAGCCTATCTAGAGACTTAATATTGAGGTTTTAAAGTATTGTATTTTTAACTTTCATAGTATGAACTCTAATATATATATTTAAAAATAGATGCCTGATAAGTGAAGTGAATATAAGAAAACAGATCTTCCTCTTTTATTGGGGAATGCCTCAGGACAAAATATAAGAATGTATATCTTAATAGGTTGTGATTCTTAAATTTCTATTTTAAACTATTTCACATCATACTGTATGTTATTATTTCTGAAAAGAGGTATTAACTATTAATAAATCATAGATTTTAGATTATCACTCCCCTACTCAGCTTAAATGAGACAAAAAAAAATTAAACCTCTTATTTCAGATTCATCAGTACACTCAAAAACTTTTGAATGTCAGAAAGTTTTTTTTACACAATTCTTTAAAACCTGTAGTTAATAGAGTAGAAATTGGATTTACTCAAATTATGTTACTAGCATGAGGTTAATCTAAAGCATGGCACATTGGAGAGGGGTGGAAGATGGCGGCGTCAGTAGAGCAGTGGAAATCTCCTCCCAAAACCACAAATATCTATGAAAATATAACAAAGACAACCCCTCCTAGAATAAAGACAAGAGGACACAGGACAATATCAAGACCACATCCGCAGCAGAGAGAACACAGCGCCTCATGAATGGGGTAAGATACAAGCCACAGCGCGGTGGGAGCCAAGCACCCATCCCCCCAACTCCCGGCAGGAGGAGAATAGGCAGAGCGGGAGGGAGATGGAGCACAGGACTGCCGAACACAGAGCCCCAGCCATCCGGGCCAGTGTGCAGGGCCCTGGATACTAGGAAAATAAGGCAGCAAGAATAGTGAGCTGGCACCAGAGGCCGGGCCCCAGAGGACATAAGAAAAGCGAGCCAAATTTTGTTTTTTTCTGTTTTGTTTTGGCTAGTGCTTTTTGGAAGTCTTAAAGAGATAGGGACCCCAATGCTAGGGAAAGAGGGCTGCAAGACCGGTGAGCAGATGCCTGAGGCTGGCGCCGGAGAGTAAAGAAAAACGAGTGGCCACTTTTTTTTTTATTAAAATTTTTTTTTTGTGGTCGTTGTTTTGTTTCAGCGGGTGCTTTTTGGAAGTCTTAAAGGGGCAGGGCGGGACACTATATCCAGAGGTAAGGAATCTGGCAATTGCAGGGCAGTCTAACCCCTGGGCTGCAGGGAATAGGGAGGCACCTTACAGAGATAAATAGTCTCCATGCCGCTCCCCCTCCTATGCCACTTCACCACTTTGGAGCAGGGGCCCGAAACAGGCCACGCCCACAGTCACAGTGGAGATAAACTCCATAGCAGCCAGGCAGGAAGCAGAAACCCTGTCTGCACGCAGCTGCCCAGCACAAGCCACTAGAGGTTGCTTTTCTCCCAGGAGAGTAAGGCCACAAATTGACAAGAAGGGACGTTCTTCCAGCCGTCACTTGTTCCAGCTCTGCAAACTATTCCTATCACCATGAAAAGGCAAAGCTACAGGCAAAGATCACAGAGACAAAACCAGAGAAGGAGACAGAACTAACCAGTCTTCCTGACAAAGAATTCAAAATGAGAATCATAAACATGCTGACAGAGATGCAGAGAAATACGCAAGAGAAATGGGATGAAGTCCGGAGGGAGATCACACATGCCAGAAAGTAGATTGCAGAAATGAAACAAACTCTGGACGGGTTTATAAGCAGAATGGATAAGATGCAAGAGGCCATTGATGGAATTGAATCCAGAGAACAGGAACGCATAGAAGCTGACAGAGAGAGAGATAAAAGGATCTCCAGGAATGAAACACTGTTAAGAAAATTGTGTGACCAATCAAAAAGGAACAATATCCATATTATAGGGGTTACAGAAGAAGAAGAGAGAGGAAAAGAGATTGAAAGTATCTTAGAAGAAATAATTGCTGAAAACTTCCCCAAACTGGGGGAGGAAATAATCGAACAGACCACGGAAATACACAGAACCCCCAACAGAAAGGATCCAAGGAGGGCAAAACCAAGACACATAATAATTGAAATGGCGAAGATCAAGGACAAAGAAAGAGTTTTAAGGCAGCTAGAGAAAAAAGGTCACCTATTAAAGAAAACCCATCAGGCTAACATCAGACTTCTCGACAGAAACCATACAGGCCAGAAGAGAATGGCATGATATATTTAATACAATGAAACAGAAGTGCCTTGCACCAAGTATACTGTATCCAGCACAACTATCATTCAAATATGATGGTGGGATTAAACAATTCCCAGACAAACAAAAGCTGAGGGAATTTGCTTCCCACAAACCACCTCTACAGAACATCTTACAGGGACTGCACTAGATGGGAGCACTCCTAGAAAGAGCACAGCACAAAACACCCAACATATGAGGAATCGAGGAGGAGGAATAATAAGGGAGAGAAGAAAAGAAACTCCAGACAGTGTATATAACAGCTCAATAATTGAGCTAAGTTAGGCAGTAAGATACTAAAGAAGCTCACCTTAAACCTTTGGTAACCGCAATTCTAAAGCCTGCAATGGCAATAAGTACTTATTTTTCAATAGCCACCCTAAATGTAAATGGACTTAATACACCAATCAAAAGACGCAAAGTAACAGAATGGATAAAAAAGGCAATACCCATGTATATGCTGCTTACAAGAAACTCACCTCAAACCCAAAGACATGCACAGGCTAAAAGTCAAGGGATGGGAAAACATATTTCAAGCAAACAACAGCGAGAAGAAAGCAGGGGTTGCAGTACTAATATCAGACAAAATAGACTTCAAAACAAAGAAAGTAACAGACAAAGAAGGACACTACATAATGATAAAGGGCTCAGTCCAACAAGAGGATATAACCATTCTAAATATATATGCACCCAACACAGGAGCACAAGCATATGTGAAACAAATACTAACAGAACTAAAGGGGGAAATAGACTGCAATGCATTCATTCTAGGAGACTTCAACACACCACTCACCCCAAAGGATAGATCCACTGGGTAGATAATAAGGACAGGGAAGCACTGAACAACACAGTAGAGCAGATGGACCTAATAGACATCTATAGAACTCTACATCCTAAAGCAACAGGATACACATTCTTCTCAAGTGCACATGGAACATTCTCCAGAATAGACCACATACTAGGACAAAAGAAGAGCCTCAGAAAATTCCAAAGATTGAAATAGTACCAAACAACTTTACAGACAACAAAGGCATAAAACTAGAAATAAACTGTACAAAAAAAGTAAAGAGGCTCACAAACACATGGAGGCTAAACAACACGCTCCTAAATAATCAATGGATCAATGACGAAATCAAAATGGAGATCCAGCAATATATGGAAACAAATGACAACAACAACACTAAGCCCCAACTTCTGTGAGACGCAGCAAAAGCACTCTTAAGAGGAACGTATATAGTGATCCAGGCACACTAGAAGGAGCAAGAACAATCTCAAATGAATAGTCTAACATCACAATTATCAAAATTGGAAAAAGAAGAACAAATGAGGCCTAAATCAGCAGAAGGGTGACATAATAAAGATAAGCGAAGAAATAAGCAAAATTGAGAAGTGTAAAACAAAAGCAAACATCAATGAAACCAAGAGGTGGTTATTTGACAAAAACAAAATAGATAAGCCTCTAGCCAAAGTTATTAAGGGAAAAAGAGAATCAACACAATCCAACAGAGTCACAAATGAGAACGGAAAAATCATGACAGACTCCACAGAAATACAACGAATTATTAAATAATACTATGTAAATCTATATGCCAACAAGCTGAAAAACCTAGAAGAAATGGACAACTTCCTAGAAGAATACAACCTTCCAAGACTGACCAAGGAAGAAACACAAAAGATAAACAAACGAATTATGAACAGAGAAATTGAAACGGTAATCAAAAAACTACCAAAGAACAAAATACCCGGGCAGGATGGATTTACTTCAGAATTTTATCAGACACACAGAGAAGACATAATACCCATTCTCCTTTAAGTTTTCCAAAAAATAGAAGAGGAGGGAATACTCCCAAACTCATTCTATGAAGCCAACATCACCCTAATACCAAAACCAGGCAAAGACCCCACCAAAAAAGAAAATGACAAACCAATATCCCTGATGAATGTACATGCAAAAATACTTAATAAAATATTAGCAAACCGAATACAAAAGTATATCAAAAGGATCAAACTCCACGACCAAGTGGGATTCATCCCAGGGATGAAAGGATGGTACAACATTCAAAAATCCATCAACATCATCCACCGCATCAACAAAAAGAAAGACAAAATCCACATGATCATCTCCATAGCTGAAAAAACATTCGACAAAATTCAGCATCCATTCAAGATAAAAACTCTCAGCAAAATGGGAATAGAGGGCAAGTACCTCAACATAATAAAGGCCATATATCATAAACACACAGACAACATTATACTGAACAGCGAGAAGCTGAAAACTTTTCCTCTGAGTTCGGGAACTAGACAGGGATGCCCACTCGCCCCCCTGCTATTTAACATAGTACTGGAGGTCCTAGCCATGGCAATCAGACAAAACAAAGAAATACAAGGAATCCAGATTGGTAAAGAAGAAGTTAAACTGTCACCATTTGCAGATGACGTGATATTGTACATAAAAATCCCTAAAGACTCCACCCCAAAATTACTAGAACTGATATCGGAATACAGCAAAGTTGCAGGATAAAAATTAACACACAGAAATCTGTAGCTTTCCCATACACGAACAATGAACCAATAGAAAGGGATATCAGGAAAGCAATTCCATTCACAATTGCATAAAAAAGAATAAACTACCTAGGAATAAATCTATCCAAAGATGTGAATCATCTATACTCTGAACACTACAAGTCACTCTTAAGAGAAATTAAAAGGGACACTTACAAATGGAAACTCATCCCATGGTCGTGGATAGGAAGAATTAATATCGTCAAAATGGCCATCCTGCCCAAAGCAATATACAGATTTAATGCAATCCCTATCAAATTCACAGCAACATTCTTCAATAAACTTGAACAAATAATTCAAAAATTCATATGGAACCAACAAAGACCCCAAATAGCCAAAGCAATCCTGAGAAAGAAGAATAAAGTATAGGGGATCTCACTCACCAATGTCAAGCTCTACTATAAAGCCATAGTAATCAAGACAATTTGGTACTGTCACAAGAACAGAGCCACCGAATAGTGGAATAGACTAGAGATTCCAGACATTAACCCAAACATATATGGTCTATTAATATTTGATAAAGGAGTCATGGACACACAATGGCGAAATGACAGTCTCTTCAACAGATGGTGCTGGCAAAACTGGACAGCTACATGTAGGAGAATGAAACTGGACCTTTGTCTAACCCCATATACAAAAGTAAATTCAAAATGGATCAAAAATCTGAATGTAAGCCATGAAACCATTAAACTCGTGGAAAAAAACATAGGCAAAAACCTCTTAGACATAAACATGAGTGACTTCTTCTTGAACATATCTCCCCGGGCAAGGAAAACAACAGCAAAAATGAACAAGTGGGACTATATTAAGCTGAAAAGCTTCTGCACAGCAAAAGACACCATCAATAGAACAAAAAGGAACCCTACAGTATGGGAAAATATATTTGTAAATGACAGATCAGATAAAGGCTTGACGTCGAAAATATATAAAGAGTACACACGCCTCAACAAGCAAAAATCAAATAATCCAATTAAAAAATGGGCAGAGGATCTGAACAGACAGTTCTCTATAAAATAAATACAGATGGCCAACAGAAACATGAAAAGATGCTCCACATCACTAATTATCAGAGCAAAGCAAATTAAAACTACAATGAGGCATCACCACACACCAGTAAGGATGGTTGCCATCCAAAAGACAAACAACAACAAATGTTGGCGAGGCTGTGGAGAAAGGGAACCCTCCTACACTGCTGGTGGGAATGTAAACTAGTACAACCATTGTGGAAAGCAGTATGGAGGTTCATCAAAATGCTCAAAACAGACTTACCATTTGACCCAGGAATTCCATTCCTAGGAATTTACCCTAAGAACGCAGCAATCAAGTTTGAGAAAGACAGATGCACCCCTATGTGTATCACAGCACTATTTACAAAAGCCAAGAATTGAAAACAACTTAATGTCCATCGGTAGATGAATGGATAAAGAAGATGTGGTACATATACACAATGGAATACTACTCAGCCATAAGAGGGCAAATCCTACCATTTGCAGCAACATGATGGAGCTAGAGGGTATTATGCTCAGTGAAACAAGCCAAGCAGAGAAAGAGAAATACCAAATGATTTCACTCATCTGTGGAATATAAGAACAAAGGAAAAACTGAAGGAACAAAACAGCAACAGAATCACAGAACTCAAGAATGGACTAACAGGTACCAAAGGGAAAGGGACTGGGGAGGATGTGTGGTTAAGGAGGGATAAGGGGGGGCAGAAAAAGAGGGGTATTAAGATTAGCATCCATAGCAGGGTGGGGGAAAGGGGAGGTCTGTACAACACAGAGAAGACAAGTAGTGATTCTACAACAGTTTGCTACGCTGATGAACAGTGACTGTAAAGGAGTATATAGGGGGGACCTGGTATAGGGGAGAGCCTAGTAAACAAAGTATTCGTCATAAGTGTAGATTAATGATTTAAAAAAAAAAGGCAGTTCCTATGTGGTGACCTCTAATGAGTTCTACACTATGATATAAAGGGCATGTAAAAGTGTAGGCGAATGGTCTGTGTGTGTTTATACAGAGGATCAAAGCCTAATTTGGCTACCCCGAAAATGAACTAAGATACGATATGAAAAAGAACTTCCAAAGTCATCACTCTCGGGAAGACTCATAACATAAGATGATCAGCAAAAAAAAAAAAAAACCAACAAAGATCCACGCACTGTGACAGGTGTAGATGCACTCATCCCACCAGTTCCTGGAATTGCCATGGGAATGATGAAGGAGATATTTAAGCTGGCCTGTCCATACAGTATAACAAAAAATTGGACTGGATCTATACTGTTAGAACTCAACCAAGAATTAGGAGAAGTGCAAATTGTAGCACTCCAAAATCTTACAACCACAGACTATTTATCGTTAAAAGAACATATGGGATATGAACAGTCCCCAGGAATGGGTTGTTCTAGTTTATCTGAATTCTCTCAGACTGTTTAAGTTCAGTCGGACAATATCCACCATATCATAGATAAGTTTTCACAAATGCCTAAAGTGCCTAACTGGTTTTCTTTTTTTCACTGGAGATGGCTGGTAATTACCGGTATGCTTTGGTTAGGCAACTATATTCCTATTATGTTAATGTGTGTGCAAAATTTAATTAGTAGCTTAAAACCTATCCATGCTGAAGTTACTCTACAGGAAGATATGTCAAAGAAATAATCAATCTTCCCAGGTTTTCTTCTGCCTGCTACTTCTATAGCTTTTCTTCTTCCTACCTAATCAAAACCTTTAAATAGAACTCGTGCCACATGTCGAATTTACCGAGTATCATAATTCTTCCAAGTGGTAAAGACACCTCAAGACAAATGCTGGGCATAGAAGCCACAGGGCATAAATATGCAAAGAAGTAAAAAGCTAACCTTTTCAAACAATAAGGCTTCTCTCTCACTTACCAACTTAACATTTCCCTGTATAGCCCCGGAAGATGACTGGTTAGCCAGAGACGGGTAAGATTCCTCAAGGGAGGTACAACCTAAGACAGGCACAGTCGCAGGGGGCCATGTGGTGAGAAAATGGGGAGCAGCAGAGGTGAGGCTTAGAACCTCCCCCCTCATATTCTGAGGGAAATCTTCTGCATACATGGATGTTTATTGCCCTCGTCTAGCTCGGATTAACACATAGTCTACCGGCACACACCTGATCATCTTCATTTGCTCTCTTACAACACTAAACTCTGTTTTCTACCTTTATCTCGTATCTACCTACCACTTCAGCATTTTATTAAAAATAATAATAATAGAGAAATGTGGTATCCACATATAAATCAAGTTTAAAAATCAAATGAATATTCATATTTGAACTGACTGTGTATAGATCATAATGCATGAACAAAACCGAAAGCTTCTGTGATGACTGTCCTTGCACTGTTCACCATGTAACTTATTCACTATATAAGAATTTGTACTCCATGTAAGAATTTGTTTGTTATGGATCAGAAGATTGGAGACTGACGAAAATTAGGCTTGGGGGGTGGATTAATGATTGTGCATTGAGTATTGACCACCCTATACAGAAATTTATTGTGGTTAACAACTATTTGATCAATAAATATGAGAGATGCCCTCACTATATATATATATATATATATATATATATATATATATATATATATATATATATATGTATAAACACACTTCCAATTGTAAAATAAATAAGTAACCGGGATGTAATGTATAGCATAAGGAATATAGTCAAAATATTGTAACAACTTGTTATGGTGATAGCTGGTACCTAGAATTATCATGTATATAAATGTTGAATCACTGTGTTGTACACCTGAAACTAATGTAATGCAATACTGTTGTCAACTACCCTTCAATTAGAAAAAAAAAAAGTAAAGAAAAAAAAAAGATCAGCATGCATAGGGGGTGGGAGAAAGGGGAGGGCTGTACAACACAGAGAAGACAAGTAGTGATTCTACAACATTTAGCTATGCTGATGGACAGTGACTGGAAAGGGGTTTATAGCGGGGATCTGGTATAGGGGAGAGCGTAGTAAACATAATATTCTTCATGTAAGTGTAGATTAAAGATAACAAAAAAAAAGAAAAGGGGGATTATTCCATGACAGGATAAAACTAACTGTAAATCAACAATTAATGCATGGTTTAAATATCCTTAACTTTGATCACTTAAAGTGTGTCAGATGATTGGCTTTGGAGGTACACTTTTACGATAATATACTTTTATCTTAAAAAAATAAAAGCAGTTCCTGTTTGGTGACCTCCAATGTGTTCTACACAATGGTATAAAGGGCAGATCAAAGTGTGGGAAAAGGGTCTGTTTGTATTTATGCAGAGGATCAAAGCCTAATGTGTCTACCCAGAAAATGAACTAAGATACGATGTGAAGACGAACTTCCAACATTACTCTCTGGAAGAGTCATACAAGAAGATAATGATCAAAAAACCTCAACAAAGACCCAGGCGATGCTGCAGTTGTAGCTGCATTCATCCCACTGGTTCCCGGACTTTCCATTGTAATGAAGAAGGAGATATCTAAGCTGGCCTGTGCATACAGTAAAACAACAAATTTGACTGGATCTACACTGTTGGAACTAAACCAAGATTTAGAAGTGCAAGTTGTGGCGCTCCAAAATCTTACAACTACAGACTATCTACTGTTAGAAGAACAGATGGGATGTGAACAGTTCTCAGGAATGGGCTGTTTTAATTTGTCTGATTTATCTCAGACTGTTCAAGTACAGTTGGACAATATCCATCATATCATAAACAAATTTTCACAAATGCCTAGGGTGCCTAACTGGATTTCTTGGTTCACTGGAGATTGCTGGTAATTGTACATCTGCTTTGGTTATGTAACTGTTCTCCTATTATGTTAATGTGGGTGTGCAATTTAATTAGTAGTGTAAACCTATAATGCTTAAATTAATTTACAAGAAGATATGTCAAAGAAATAATCAATCTCCCCATGTTTTCTTCCATCTGCCTCCTCTACAACTTTTCTTCTTCCTTCCTAATTACAACCCTTAAATAGAATTCATGCCTCATATCAAATTTACTGAGTATCATAATTCCTCCAAGTGCTAAAGCTACCTCAAGACAAATGGTGGGCATAGAAGCCACAGGGCATAAATCTGCATAGAAGTAAAAAGCTAACCTTTTCAAACAATAATACTTCTCTCTCAATTCCCAACTTTACATCTCCCTGTATGGCCCCGGAAGAAGACTGGTTAGCCAGAGACGGGTAAGATTCCTCAAGGGAGGAAAAACTTAAGACAGGCCCAGTCATAGGGGCCCCATCAGGTGAGAAACTGGGGATCAACAGAGGTGAGGCTTAAAACCTCTCCTGCCCTGTTTTGAGAGAAATATTCTGCATGCATGGATATTTTATTGCCCTTGTCTTGCTTGGATTATCACATAGTCTACAGTCACACACCCGATCATCTACATTTGCTCTCTTACAACACTTATCTAAGTTTTCTACCTTTATCTTACATCTACCTACCACTTCAGCATTTTATTTAAAATGATAATAATAATAATAATAATAATAATAATAATAATAATAATAAAGGGAGATATGTGGGATCCACATATAAATCAAGTATAAAAATCAAACGAATATTCATATTTCACATGATTGTTTATGGTTCATAATGTGTGATCAAAACTGAAAGTTTCTGTGATGACTGCTCTTGCACTGTTCACCGTGTAAGAACTTATTCACTATGTAAGAATTTGTTCACCATGTAAGAACTTGTTCATTATACTTTAGAAGATTGGAAACTGTTGAGAATTAGGCTTCGGGTTGATTGATGATTGTGCATTGAGTCCCCTATGCAGAGTTTTATTGTTGTTAACTACCATTTGATCAATAAATAAAATATATGCCCTCTCAAATATATATATTTATTACATCAGCAATTTCTCTGGAAGCTGATGATCTATAAAATGTGGATCCTAGTATTTAACTTAGTTTTCTTGATTTCACTTGACCATTCAGAAACAGAAGCTCCATGGGGGTACCCACGGATTCAGCCTACCATTTTCCGGTGTCTGAGATGTTCATCCTGAGCCAGGGTGGAAGTCCATGGGGCAGCGTTTGAGCCTCCCATTCAGAACCATTCTGCCTTATCCCATCTTGTTGTTCATTTTTTGTCCTGGAAATCGCTCACCCTGAGCCTGCCCTGTGAGGCCCAGGCAGCACTCGCAGCTACAGGCTCTGAAAGGTGGAGCCCCTTTCCTACCCTCCCTGCAGTACATACACGTGAGAGGGCCAGAAAGCCCACCCAGAGACAGATACAGATAGCATGAGTGTGCATAATTGCCCCTACACAGGCAGGACAGAGCATCTCATGGCCTGCAGGCCCAGTGTGGGCGTGGGGCAGTTCTCAGAAGTGGACAGGGCAGGAGGTAGCTGGTCACAGAACACAGGCCATATTGGCTCTGGGTGTTTGTCTGGCACAGAATTCTAAAGTAATTTAAGTGGGTTGCTTTTATTTAAAATACAGATTGCTCCCTTTTTTGAGAAATTTTAAGGCAAGGAAACCCTGGCAGGACCCACTTCCTCTTGTGGCTGGTTGGCCAGTAGTGGGCCCACCATGTTCCTACCCAAGAGAAAAGGAAGCCTTTTCACTCATAATTTTCAGGAAGAAAATCATCAAGTGTGTTACTTTGGTAGATTCAGGAATTGCCAGAAATAAAAGTTTCTACTTCCCTTCCGTTCAGGGGGAGAATCAAGAGACAAGACAACTGGTAAATCCTGTCCTGGTCCCAGTAGCTAGCAGCTGACCATGGGCCACCCTAGGGGTGGCCGGTGTGCTCCTCGTCTGTGTCCGTCCTCCGCTGGCCCTGAGTAGGGCGGCCCACAAACACCTGCCCCGCCCCTGAGCCCACGGAGAAGCACCTCTGAGGAGTCAGCTGGGGTTGGAAATGAGGTTTCCTTTCCACTTTTACATCTGTCAGGTCAGGAAGGTGAGATTTAAATCTGGCCTCTGGGTTAAGGTTATCA
The DNA here is from genome assembly GCF_030020395.1 of Manis pentadactyla. Lineage (NCBI taxonomy): Eukaryota > Metazoa > Chordata > Mammalia > Pholidota > Manidae > Manis > Manis pentadactyla. Next base: position 1,536,514 of record NW_026644596.1, read on the forward strand.
TTTTATTTTGATTCCCAATATCTCTGTTCATTACATTTACAATGGTACTGCTAATGTGAATTTTCTCGTCAACACAATCCAGTAACTGACTTTTTAAAAAATAAATAAGTGGAACCTTAGGGAAAACAAGTGGAAGATGATGTAGGTGCATGTTGGAGCTTCTGTGGTACTCAGCACACACCTGCGTACCTGGTGTATCACTGGGACAGAAACCACGTGCACCACCGGTAACTTTGCTTGCTGTTAAAAGGTGTTTTTGGTAGACATGGGAATAGTAGGACTGCATGATTGCTTTCAACCAAATCAGGACTGTGTTGGGTTTTTTATTTTTATTTTTATTTTTATTTTATTTATTTTATTTTTTGTAGACAATTATTTTTTATTGAAGGGTAGTTGACACACAGTATTACATTAGTATCAGGTGTACAACACAGTGATTCAACATTTATATACATGATAATTCTAGCTACCAGCTATCACCATACAAAGTTGTTATAATATTTTTACTATATTCCTTATGCTACACGTTACATCATAGTTACTTATTTATTTTACAATTGGAAGTCTGTACTTTTTATTTTTTTTTGAGAGGGCATCTTTCACACTTATTGATCAAATGGTTGTTAACAATAAAAATAAAATTCTGTATAGGGGGTTCAGTGCTCAATGCACAATCATGAATCCACACCAAGCCTAATTTTCGTCAGTGTTCAATCTTCTGAAGCATAACAAACAAGTTCTTACATGGAGAACAAATTCTTACATAGTGAATAAGTTACATGGTGAACAGTACAAGGGCAGTCATCACAGAAACTTTCGGTTTTGCTCATGCATTATGAACTATAAACAATCAGTTCAAATATGAATATTTGTTTGATTTTTATACTTGATTTATAGGTGGATACCACATTTCTCTCCTTATAATTATTATTTTAAATAAAATGCTGAAGTGGTAGGTTGATGCAAGATAAAGGTAGAGAACAGTTTACTGTTGTAAGAGAGCGAATGAAGATGATCGGGTGTGTGCCTGTAGACTATGTGTTAATAAAAGCTAGACAAGGGCAATAAAATATCCACGGATGCAGAAGATTTCTCTCAGAACAGGGGGGTTGAGGTTCTCAGCCTCACCTCTGTTGATCCCCAATTTCTCACCTGATGGCCCCCCTGCGACTGTGCTTGTCTTAGGTTGTTCCTCCCGTGAGAAATCTTAACCGTCTCTGGCTAACCAGTCATCTTCCGGGGCCATACAGGGAGATGTAAATTTGGTAAGAGAGAGAGAAGCCTTATCGTTTGAAAAGGTTAGCTTTTTATTTCTATGCAGATTTATGCCCTGTGGCTTCTATGCCCAGCATTTGTCTTGAGGTATCTTTAGCACTTGCAGGAATTATGATACTCGGTAAATTTGATATGAGACAGGAATTCTATTTAAGGGTTGTAATTAGGAAGGAAGAAGAAATGCTATAGAAGTAGCAGGCAGAAGAAAACCTGGGAAGATTGATTATTTCTTTGACATATCTTCTTGTAGTGTAACTTCAGCATGTATAGGTTTTAAACTACTAATTAAATTGCACAGACACATTAACATAATATGGGTACAGTTACATACCCAAAGCAGTCCTATATTTACCAGCCATCTCCAGTGTAACCAAGAAAACCAGTTAGACACCTTAGTCATTTGTGTAAACTTCTCTATGATATGGTGGAAATTGTCTAACTGAACTTGAACAGTCTGGGAGCAATCAGACAAATTAAAACAACCCATTCGTGGGGACTGTTCACATCCCATATGTTCATTTAACAGTAAATAGTCTGTAGTTGTAAGATTTTGGAGTGCTACAACTTGCACTTCTCCTAATTCTTGGTTGAGTTCCAACAGTATAGATCCAGTCAAATTTGTTGTTTTACTGTATGCACAGGCCAGCTTAGATATCTCCTTCTTCATTCCCATGACAAGCCCAGGAATTGGTGCAATGAGTGCATCTACACCTGCTTTTTCTTTTAATCATTAATCTACACTTACATGATGAACACTTTGTTTCCTAGGCTCACCCCTATACCAGGTTCCCCCTTTACAGTCACTGTCCATCAGAGTAGCAAAATGTTATAGAATCACTACTTGTTTTCTCTCTGTTGTCCAGCCCTCACCTTTCTACCACCCCCCAATGGATGCTAATCTTAATACCCCCCTTTTCCTCCCCCCTTATCCCTCTCTACCCACCCATCCTCCCCAGCCCTCCTCCCATTGAAGTGAGTGTTGTGTTGAAGTCTCCTAGAATGAATGCATGGCATTCTATTTCCTCCTCTAGTTCTGTTAATATTTGTTTCAGGTATGTTGGTGCTCCTCTATTGGGTCCATATAAATTTAAAATGGTTTTGTCCTCTTGATGGACTGAGCCCTTTAGCATTATGTAATGTCCTTCTTTGTCTTTTGTTACTTTCTTTATTTAGAAGTCTGTTTTGTCTGATACCAGAATTGCAACACCTGCTTTCTTCTCTCTGTTGTTTGCATGAAATATCTTTTTCCATCCCTTGACTTTAAGTCTGTGCATGTCTTTGGGTTTGAGGTGAGTCTCTTGTAAGCAGCATATGGATGGATCTTGCTTTTATATCCATTCTATTACTCTGTGTCTTTTGATTGGTGCATTCAGTCCATTTCCATTTAGGGTGATTACTGAAAGTCATGAATTTATTGCATTGCAGGCTTTAAGGCTGTGGCTACCAAAGGTTTAGGGTTAGCTTCTTTACTATCTTACTGTCTACCTTAACTCGCTTGTTGAGCTATTATAAAAGCGGTCTGATGATTCTTTATTTCTCTCCCTTCTTATTCCTCCTCCTCCCTTCTTCATATGTTGGGTGTTTTGTTCTGTGCTCCTTTTAGGAGTGCTCCCATCTGGAGCAGTCCCTGTAGGATGCCCTGAAGAGGTGGTTTGTGGGAGGCAAATTCCCTCAACTTTTGATTGTCTTGGAATTGTTTAATCCTTCCTTCATATTTAAATGTTATTTGTGCTGGATTCAGTAGTCTTGGTTCGAGGCCCTTCTGTTTCATTGCATTAAGTATATCATGCCATTCTCTTCTGACCTGTATGGTTTCTGTTGAGAAGTCTGATGATAGCGTGATGGGTTTTCCTTTGTACTTAAACTTTTTTTTTCCCTCTGGCTGCCATTAATACTTTGTCCTTGTCTTTGATCTTGCCATTTTAATTATTATGTGTCTTGGTGTTACCCTCTTTGGATCCATTGTCATGGGAGTTCTGTGTACCTCTGTGGTCTGAGAAGCCATTTCTTCCCGTAGTTTGGGGAAGTTTTCTTCAATTATTTCTTCAAAGACACTTTCTCTCCCTTTTTCTGTCTCTTCTCCTTCTGGTATTCCTATAATGCCTATATTATTCCTTTTGATTGGTCACTCAGCTCTCTTAAAGTTCTTTCATTCCTGGAGATCCTTTTATCTCTCTCTGCATCAGCTTCTCTGTGTTCCTGTTCTCTGTTTTCTAGTCCATTAATGGTCTCTTGCATCTCATCCATTCTGTTTTGAAGTCCTTCCAGAGCTTTTTTTATTTCTGTATTCTCGTTCTGTAGTTCTTGCATATTTCTCTGCAAGTCCATCAGCATTGTTATGACTTTTGTTTTGAATTCTTTTCAGGAAGACTGGCTAAATCTATCTCCCCAGGTTCCTTCTCAGGGGAAGATGTAGCAGTTGCCAAAGCTGTCTGGGTTAGTCTTGTCTGAATCATGTTTTCTTGCCTTTTCATGTTGACAGGTGATATTGACTGTGGGCTGGGAGGACCAAACTTTTCGCATGCTACTGGCCTTTCTTTACTGGGACAACTGCGACCACTAGTGGCTTGTGCTGGGTAATTGCGTGTAGACTGGGTTTTTGTGTCTTGCCTGGCCAGAAAGGAGGAACTTCCCTTCCTGTGTGCCTTTTGCCTTATGCTGCTTCTCTGCTTTCACAGCGCCCAGAGGTGAAATGAACGGGGGGCTGTTTGGCGGTTTACCTCCGTGAGGTGTCTCAGAGCTGCTGCCCAGGGGGTTAGTGCGCCTGGATTTCCCTGTACATTCCATCTGCTGGGCTGTGGCCTGTGTTGTTTCCGTCCAGCTGTTAAGTACCTGTCCCTTTAAGACTTTCATAAAGCCCCCGCTTTTTTTTGTCACAGGTGCATCAGCTTCAGCACGTGCTCAGAGGTCTTGCTGCCCTGTTTCCCTAGTTTCCAGAGATCCCACGCATGAACTGTCTCTGTGCTCTGGTGCGGGTGGCTGGGGCTGTGTGTTCAGCAGTCTTGGGCTCCGTCTCCCTCACGCTCTTCCTATTCTTCTCCCGCCAGGAGTTGGGGGGAGGTGCACTCGGGTCCCGCTGGGCTGGGGCTTCTATCTTACACCTTTCACCAGGCACTGGGTTCTCGCTGGTGTAGTTGTAGTCTGGCTGTTGTCCTGTGTCTTCTGGTCTGTCTTTTAGGATTAGTTGTATTTTGTTGTATTTTCAAAAATATATATGTTATTGGGAGGAGATTCCCAATGTCCTACTCATGCTGCCATGTTGGCTCCACCCTGCAGTTTTATTTTCTGTAGCTCCCTGAGCATGCTCCTGGTGTTTATTTTGAGATCTCTTTCTCAGGAAGATTGATTTGAATGTAGTTACCAGGTTCCTTTGAAGGTTCACATTTGTAGGTGGCGCCCTCTAGCTCCCAGAAGCTTTACTCTCTGGAGATGCTCAGCCCTTGGGGGGATGACAGGCATCCCAGGGGTGTGGTGCCAGTGCCCAACCGGCCGGGATGAAAGAGGACTTTCCTGCTTCCCGGTCAAAGGGCCCGTCTCCACTGCCAGGGCCAGTTTGTGGAGCACGCAGGGAGAAGCTGCCGTAGGTGGGGGCGGCCGTTTTGCAGGCTGGTCCCGGCAGGGACGCATTCCGTTTACCAGTCACAGGATGGTAAGGGGCCTCAGAACTGAAAGGCCAGCCAGGGGGATGGAGTGCCTGGAGCTCCTGAAAGCTCACCCTCCTGCCGGGCTGAGTGCACCCAGGCAGTTTGGTGCAACTGTCCTTTATCCTGAGCGGCAAGCCCTGTGGAATCTTTGCCCCTTTAGAAGTTCTCTTACTGTTAGGAAGTCTCACAGACTGTCCGCCTTTCTTTTGTCACACATCGGCTGGATGTGGATCCCTGTGTTGTCCCACAAGTGGCTGGAATCTCGTCTCTCGAAGTCTCCTGCCTGTCTTTGCTTTCCAACCCCACTGGTCCTCCAGAGCGCAGCACGTTTATGGTAGGTTCGTGCTTCCAGAGCACATATCCAGGACTGTATGTCACACTTCTCCTTGAGGTGACAGTCTGGCGCAGCAGCTTTCTTACCTGCTGCTCTTCCAGGATTTGGTGTAGTTGTTCTCTTTACATATGGTACGTATGTATGTGGTTTTCGTTTTGGTAGAAGGATTCCGCCTCCCCTCTCACGTGAGCCACCATCTTTAAACCCATCAGCACATCTATTTTTTTTTTGCAGTTTCACTTGTCTAGGGTACCTGTCACCACCCCCTCAATTTGTAGTTGGTCTTCGCCCTTTCATATCAAGTGAGTCTCCTGTAATGGAGCACGTAGTTGGTCTTGTGTTTCCATCCCTTCTGTTAACCCTGGGTCTTTTGATTAGAGCACTCAGAGCCTGTCCTTTTCTTCTGACAATTGAGAGCTGTGTACTTATTACACTTAAATAATTTTTTTGTTATCATTAATCTACAATCACACAAAGAACATTATGATCACCAAGTACACCAAGTCCCCCTCAAAAACCCCGTTAGAATCGCTGTCCATCAGCGTAGCTGAATGCTGTTGACCCCTTCACCATGTCCCCCCACACACACCCCGTTACAGCTGCTGTCCATCAGCGTGTAGTAGGATGTTGTGGAATTTCTACTTTTCTTCTCTTTGTTGTACAGCCCTCCCCATGCTCCCATCACGCCATACATTTTACATGCTTATCCTAACGCCCCATTCATTTCTCCCCGCCCTTATCCCTCACTTCCCACCCACCCTGCCCAGTCCCTTTCCCTTTGGTAACTGTTAGTAAACTCTCGGGTTCTGTGAGTCTGCTGTTGTTTTTTTCCTTCAGTGTTTCTTTGTTGTTATACTCCACACAAGATTGAAATCATTTGGTACTTGTCTTTCTCCACCTGGCCTATTTCACTGAGCATAATACCCTCTAGCTCCATCCATGTTGTTGCAAATGGTAGGATTTGTTTTCTTCTTACTGCTGCTTACTGCACTTTTCAAACTGGATTTCTGTCTTCTCTTTTGTCTGTAGTTTCGCTAGGTGCTTTCACCATTGCTCTCCTTGTTATGAACAATAGCTTTCTGTTAATCGATATTTACCTATATCTATCTATCCATCTTTCTGTCTATCTGTCTACGTATATAACTGTCTATCAATCAATCAATCATCTTTTTGTATGCCCATCTTTCCTTGTGTACAGAACAGTTAAAAACATAGATTATGTCCCTTCCCTACGTTATGCTTCCAAAAATCTTGCAAGGTAACTAGGCCATAGGGAGAGCACTGGGTTCACCGAGACACTTGCAGGTCAAGTCAGCCGCGTGTACATACAAAACCAGGAAATGTTGGTACAGGGACTTGAGCCTGTGTCTCTGTACTCTTTTATCTTCTTCTCACATGCTGACTGTATTTAGACACATTCATTGACTAAGTGCTCCCTGAAGATCCCAAGTATTTTTTCCTCTGGGCCTCTTGTCCACAGAAAGTAAACTTAGTGCTTTGCTCACCACCATCTTTGAGGGACATCAGCGTGATTACCGCTGATAGGAGGGAGGGACAAATTAAAAGGAACACCAATTTCTAAACAGGTGCAGTTGGGAGCAAAGAATGGGTTGTGGAGTGACTTGTTTATTTGAGTGTCAAAACTTCCCTCTTTATCTGGTTATTACTTCCTTACATTCGTGAACGTCATAAAACCCACTGATTTCAAAGGCCCAGACGCATATTATTACAGCAATTCAGTTGTTGAGGTGAGAGAAAATGAGAAGGATGTTCCTGCACCACTAAATCTATGGCTGGGCACTGCTGAAACCAAACAAAAATAATTCACGGTACCCAGATAGGGCTATTTCCTACTGACTGACTCTGGAACTCAAACATAATCCATTTGTTTTACTGTTTGTTTTTCAGTTTCACTGTGTAGGGTACCTCTACCCACCCCTTTGGCTTGTAGTTTGTCTGTGTCCTTGGATCTCAAGTGAGTCTCCTGTAAGGGAGCACATAGCTGGTGTTTTCGTTGGAGCACTCAAAGCCTGTCCTTTCATTCTGATGATTTAGAGAAGTGCCCTTATTGCAATTAAAAAAAGTTTATTTGTTATCATTAATGTACAGTCACGTGAAGAACAGTATGTTTACGCTCCTCCCAACTTCACCAATTCCCCACCAAAAACCTCTTACAGATTCTATCTTTCAGCATAGTTGTATGCTGTAGACCCTTTCAACATGTCCCCCCACACACACCCTGTTACAGTCGCTTTCCATCAGCATTTAGTAAGATGCTGTAGAATCTCTACTTGTCTTCTCTGTATTGTACAGCCCTCCTCATACCCCCTGAGCACACGTATTATACATGCTAAACCTAATGTCCCCTTTCTTTCTCCCCACCCTTATCCCTCCCTTTCCACCCACCCTGTCCAGTCCCTTTCTCTTTGGTAACTGTTAGTCCACTCTCGGGTTCTGTGAGTCTGCTGCTGTTTTTTTCCTTCAGTTTTTCTTTGTTGTTATACCCCACACATGAGTGAAATCATTTGGTACTTGTCTTACTCCACCTAGCCTATTTCACTGAGCATACTACCATCTTGCTCCATCCGCATCATTACAAATGGTAGGATTTATTTTCTTCTTATGGCTGCTTACTGTCTTTTTAAACTGGATTTCATTTTCGTTTTTGTCTGTAGTTTCGCTATGTGCTTTCACCATTGATATCCCGGTTATGAGCAATAACTTTGTGTTAATCGATATGTATCTGAATCTATCTATCTGTCTGTCTGTCTCTCTATCTATCAATCTATCTATCTATCCTTCTATCTTCTTATCAATCTATCTATCTTCCTTTTATCTATCTATCACGTCTATCGTCTATCTATCATCTGTCATCTATCTATCTATCTATCTATGAATCACTCATCTTTTTGTCCTCCCATTTATACTTATGTACAGAATAGTCAACAACATCGCCTATGTCACTTCCCTACATTATGTTTCCAAAAATCTTGCAAAGTAACTAGGCCGTAGGGAGAGCACTAGTTTCACTGAGACACTTGCAGGTCGAGTCAGCCGAGTGTGCTTACAAAACCAGTAAATTGTGGTGCAGGGACTTGAACCCGTATCTCTGTCCTCTGTCCTCTTTTAAATCCTTCTCGCTTGCTGACTGTATTTAGCCACATTCATTGACTAAGTTCTCCTTGAAGACCACAAGTATCCTTCCTCTGGGCCTGTTGTAGACAGAAAAGTAAACGTTTTACTTTGCTTACCAACGTGTTTGACGGACATCGTGTGATCACTTCTGATAGGAGGAGGGAAAAATAAAAATGAACACCAACTTCTAGACAGAAGCAGTTGGGAGCAAAGTGTGTTCTGAGGAGTGACATGTTTATTTGAGAGTCTAAACTTCCCTCTGTATGTGGTTATTACATCTTTACATTCGTGAACATCATAAAACCCTCTGATTTCAAAGGCCCGGACGCATATTATTACAGCAATTCAGTTATTGAGGTGAGAGAAAATGAGAAGGATATTGCTGTACCACTAAATCTATGGTTGGGCAATGCTGAAACCAAACAAAAAGAATTCATTGTGGCTAGATAGGGCTATTTTCTACTGTCTGCCTGTTGGGATTCAAACAGAATCCATTTGTGTGTTTGTTTGTTTCTCAGTTTCACTTGTGTAGGGTACCTGTACCCACCCCTTCGGCAAATTTCTCTCGGTATCTGGTTATTGCTTCTTTACATGCGTAAACATCATAAAATCCACTGATTTCAAACGCCCAGACACATATTATTACAGCAATTCAGTTGTTGAGGTGAGGAAAAATGAGAAGGGCCTCGCTATACCACTGAATCTATGACTGAGCACTGCCAAAACTGAACAGAAAGCATCCACGGTGGCAGGAAGGGCTATTTTCTACTGACTGTCTCTCTGGGCACTCAAGCAGTATCACTTTTTCTTTTTTGGTGTCAGTAATGTACAATTACATGAGCAACATTTCGTTTACTAGACTCCCCCTAATCCCCCTCCCAACATTATCAAGTCTGCTCCCTGCACCCCATTACAGTCGTTGTCCATCAACGTAGTAAGATGTTATGGAAACACTACCTGTCTTCAGTGTGATATACTGCAATCCCCGTGGACCCCACACCCTACATTATGTGTGTGGATCGTAATGCCCCCTTTACCCCCTTATCCCCACTTCCCACCCATAATCCCAGGGCCCTTTCCCTTTGATAACTGTTTGTCCATTCTTGGGTTCTGTGAGTCTGCTGCTGTTCTGTTCCTTACCGTTTTTGCTTTGTTCTTATACCTCACAGAGGAGTGAAATAATTGGATACTTGTCTTCCTCCACCTGGCTTATTTCACTGAGCATAACACCCTCTAGCTCCATCCGTGTTGTTGCAAATGGTGGTAGGATTAGTTTTCTTCTTATGGCTGAATGATATTCCATTGTGTGTATATACCATCTCTTCTTTAGCTGTCGGGAGATGTAGGCCATAGAAACAATGGTCTCGCACTTTTTGCCTAGGCCTCTAGTTTCTTTACCCTGCAACGTTTAGGAAAGATCAATTGATCCAGCTTGCGATTAGACCGCTGGGATACAGATTAAGCAGCTGCCGTGATAACATCTCCTCCTTAGTTAAACCTTCGGTCTTTTCTCAGTAATCCCCCACCCATGATCTTTTCCAGAGAACATTCTTCTGTTAGGTATCCTAGCAACCTAGATAATCCTTGCCACTTCAGCTGGGGCTGTTTCCCCCTCCTAGATCCTATATAATCTTCCTTTTAAGAATAAACTTTGAGACCTTGATCAGACTTTCGACTTGTTCTCCTTCTTTGTGTCTGGTTTGTCTCTCATCCAGGATAACTTCCCCTTGAGCCATTGTTGACCTCCCCACCGGCCGGGGCATGTAGCGCCCAACGTTGGGCTCGAGGTACGAAGCCTGATCTGGACGTCGCTCATATGGACGGCTGTCCTTCTTTCTTTGGATCACCACCCCAGCGGTGAGTGAAGATCCGCATGAAGATCACCACAGGAGTACACGCCTGTGACACAGATTGATAAAGGTAAGGAAAGCGACGCATCATGGGGCAAACACTAAATAAGCGTGAGTTATTTGTTAAGGGACTTAAGGCTTCTCTCAAGACACGAGGGATATGGGTTAAGAAAAAAGATTTAGTTTATTTTCCTTATCTTGCTAGAGGATGTCTGCCCATGGTTACCCAAGAAAGGAACTATAGATGAAAAACAGTGGCGCCATGTTAGCAACTGCCTCAATGATTATTATCATTCCTATGGCCCTGAGAAGGTCCCAGTACAGGCATTTTCTTATTGGAATCTCATGAACGATGTGTTGCAGGTCCGCCACTGTCACCCAGATGTTTCAAATATTGTTGACGATAGTGAAAATTTTCTGAAGGGAAAGTTTAAAAACAGTCAGACTTCTCTCCACAAAAAGGAGGTCCCCAAGGAAGTTCGTCCCTCCTCCCCAGCCTCTTATTCTCCCTCTGTCTCCATTCCCATGCCCGAGGTTAAGAATGATCTGCCGTCTAGCGGACCCCCAAAATCTATTTACCCAGTCATGTCCGGTCTCAAGTCCAACATCCCTGATGATGATCACCTCTATCCTAAAGAGGAGGCCGAAATAAAAGATGCCGCCACTAAGCTGCATAATCTTGATTGGCCCCCTCAATCACCTTTAGGTGCAGGTCCACCTCCCTATAACATACCACGCCCTATAACATACCACACCCTTTAACAAGCCACTGTTAAACTCTCTCGGGAGGTGCAGTCCCTTGAGGCACTGCTTCACATCAAAAGGGAGATATCACAAATGCTTAGGCAATTACTTGTCCTTGACTTAGAAATAAGCTACCCCCCGTCCCCCCTGTTCAGAAAATAAAAGTAAGTTCCCCTCTGCTCTCCCCGTTCAGAAAGTTAAAACCGAAACTATAACCCTTTATGTCTTCCCGGTGACCCGATCCCAAACTAGACCGACCGAGGGAGAACCGACTGAGGGAGAGTCAAATGAGGCTGAACCACGAGAATCAGAAGGGACAGATACGGATGCAGAAGAGCCTATAGCTCAGCCTGAGTCAGAAAACACATAGGGAGAGGACGAGAATGCAACTTCAACCATTAGGACTCAGCTGAACCGCCGCCTTAAATTTAAAAGTATAAAAGATTTAAAGAATGCTGTTTCCTCATATGGCCCTGTTGCCCCCTTTACTATTTCATTGTTAGAGTCTCTAAGCGAAGACTGGCTTACAGTTACTGATTGGGGCATGTTAACTAAAGCCATCTTAAGAAGAGGTGACTTTCTCTTATGTAAAGCTGGTTACACTGAAAGATGCCAGGATACTGCCCACCGCAATATGGCTGCCGGAGGTCCTTCCAAATCCTGGACATTAGACAAACTTCTGGGCAATCGCCCCTATGACACAAATGAAAAACAGGCTAAGTTTTCTCCAGGCTTACTCACACAAATTCAACATGCAGCCCTTAAGGCCTGGAAGAGCCTCCCTTCTAACGGGTCGGCTGTCACCTCTCTTGCCGAGGTTAGACAGGGGCCACAGGAACCTTACAGTGAATTCATAGGTCGCCTTACAGAGGCTGCCTAACGTCTCACGGGGAAGGGAGGAAGCAGATAATGAATTCATTAAGCATCTTGCTTTTGAAAATGCTAACACAGCTTGCAAAGCGGCGGTTATGCGTCATGATCGCCGCAGCAAAAATGTCTCTGTTTTTATAAAACTTTGTGCCAATGACCGATCCTCTCACAATACCGGAATAGCCATAGGAACAGCTCTTAAAGAGTTTACTCAGGGAGTCAGGCCCAAGACTTGCTTTAATTGCAAGCAACCAGGTCATTTTTCAAGGGAGTGCACAGCCCCTAGGACCGAACGATTGCTCCCATCATTCCTGTGCCTGCGATGCAAACGGGGTAAACATTGGGCCTCCAAATACCGCTCCAAGGCTGATATACAGGGTAATCCTCTGCCTCCGAAGCAGGGAAACTTGTTACAGGGCCCACCCCAGGGCCCAAAATAACTACCCAGAAGAGAACCCTGGGGTCGTCAGGTTCTTCTCCCAGTCAGTCAAAACTCCAGCGTCACTATCCTCTCTCGAGCAACCACCGGTAGCGCAGGACTGGACCTCTGTTCCACCTCCCAGTCAAAATTGACCCCAGAAATGGGGAGTCAAATTCTTTCAACGGGGATTTTTGGCCCTTTGCCACAAGGCATCTTTGGTCTTATTCTGTGTCGCGCCAGCTCCACTATTCAGGGCCTCACTATTTCTCCAGGAGTCATTGACAACAATTATACTGGAGAAATTGAACTTATGGCTACAGCCTATCAGGGACCAATTACCATTTCCTCTGGCCAATGGATTGCTCAATTAATATTACTCCCCCTCGATGAAAAAAATCTTTGCTATAAGCAAAAGAGAGGCCCCCATGCTTTTGGATCATCAGATGTTTATCTGGCTCAAGAGATCACTCAAAAAAGACCCCTTCTTAGTTAAAATTAAAAGGAAAAACTTTTGAAGGACTTATAGATATTGGCGCAGATGCCACAATTATTTCCAGTAAGGATTGGCCTATATCTTGGTCTCTCACAGCTTACATGACTCACCTTGGAGGTATTGGACAGACCTCCAACCCCCTACAAAGCTCCAAAGTTATTCAATGGGAAGATGAAGAAGACAATAACTGTACTATCCAGCCCTACGTGGTTCCAGGCCTACCTATCAACCTCTGGGGCAGAGATATTCTCTCTCAAGTGAAGCTCATTATGTGCAGCCCTAATGAACTGGTCACTCACCAGATGCTCAATCAAGGCTATCGCCCTGGACAAAGGTTGGGCAAACACTCTCACGGCCCAAAAGAGCCAGTCCCGGTCACCATAAAAACTGATCATGCTGGAATTGGCTATGAAAATTTACCCTAACGGCAGTTGAGATACCTGTACCCCATGCAGTTAAAATATCCTGTAAACAACAAAGCCTGTATGGATTGATCAATGGCCCTTAACTTCTGAAAAACTGGCTGCAGCCACAATGTTAGTAAAGGAACAACTTGCTGCAGGCCATATCGAGCCCACGACCTCACCCTGGAATTCTCCTATTTTTGTCATAAAGAAAAAATCAGGAAAATGGAGGTAACTTCAAGATCTTAGAGAAATTAATAAAGCTTTGATACCTATGGGGGCCCTTCAAACAGGCCTCCCCACTCCTGTGGCAATTTCTGGGGTATACTGTAAAATCATTACTGACCTAAAAGATCGCTTTTTCACAAACCCCCTACATCCTTAAGATCGCAAAATTTTACATTAAGTTTGCCGGTGATTAATTTTTAAGGCCTGATGCCGAGATTCCAATGGAAAGTTCTGCCCCAAGAAATGGCAAACAGCCCTACGCTGTGCCAAAAATTTGTAGCTCAAATTATAGACCCATTTAGACAAAGATGGCCTTCTACATATTTAATTCATTACATGGACGACATCCTCATGGCTGGTCCTAACCCCACTGAACTCCTTGCTTATTCCCAAGAGCTTTCTAGGGCCCTTACCAGAGCTGTTTTCAGAAAGACCCAGATAAAATTCAATTAAAAAACCCTTACTTGTTTTTAGGCTTTGAAATCTTTCATAACAAGATTCTTTCAAAAAAGGTTCAACTTAGAACCGATTGCTTAAAAACTTTAAATGATTTTCAAAAATTTCTAGGAGATATTAATGGACTCAGGCCTTATCTCAAGCTAACAACTGGAGAGCTTAAACCCTTGTTTGATATATTTAAAGGGGTCCCAGATCCTACTTCCAGTCGCTCATTAACAGCCCCCGCCCTAGAAGCCCTAAAGGCAGTGGAAGACGCAATTCTAAACCAAACGGTCACCTTTATCTCTTACGAGAAGCCTCTTCTCCTAGTCATTTGTGCTACTGATTTTACACCCACCGGAGTGTTCTGGAAAGAGGGGCCCCTTTTCTGGGTCCATTTACCTGCCTCCCCACCCAAAGTCTTATCCCCTATACCTCCTGGGTGGCTGAACTGATAAATATCGGACGCCACCACAGTAGGAAAATATTCGGTAAAGACGCCGACAAAATTATCCTACCCTTCCCAAATACAGTGGTTGATAGAGAATGACGATGAATGGGCAACATCCTGCACCTCTTTTCAGGGAGCCCTTGACAATCATTACCCTGCTAAGAAGATTCTCCATTTTTTAAGGACCCAACCATTTGTTGCCCCTACATTGACCTCCTCCCAGCCCCTTCTTCATGGCCCCCTAGTTTTCACTGATGGCTCCTCCAACAGAGTGGCAGCCTACCCATAGATAATCGAACCACTTCCCTTCAATCCCCATTCCACTCCGCTCAATTGGTTGAACTCTTTGCAAGTTTACAAGTTTTTCAACAACTCCCAAATACTCCATTTAACCTATACACTGACAGTGCTTATATTACTCAATCCATTCCCCTTTTAGAGACCATGCCTTATATAAAACCCACAAGAAACGCCAACCCTCTGTTTTTTTCCATCCAGCAGTGCATACATTCCAGGCAACATCAATTTTATATAAGCCATATTCGTGCCCATTCTGGTCTTCCTGGAACTCTAGCCTCAGGCAATGCTGTGACTGATAAAGCTACCCAACTTGCCCTTCTCGCTGAGCTTGTCCCTGCGGCTCAAACCAAAAAAGCTCACTTTTTACACCACCTTAATGCTCAAACCTTACGTCTTCTTTTAATAATTTCTACAGAACAAGCCAGTCAGATTTTTAAACAATGTGCAAATTGTGTCACTCTCCTGCCTGTTCCTCACTTGGGTGTGAACCCTAGGGGCCTAGTTCCCAATGAGATCTGGCAAATGGATTTAACACACATCCCCTCATCGGAAATCTTAAATATCTTCATGTTACTGTAGATACCTTTAGTGGATTTATTTTTGCCAGCCTCCATGTTGGAGAAGCTTCAAAAAATGTTATTGCTCATGTACTCAATTGTCTTAGTGTCATGGGTAAAATCGAGATTATCGAGACTGATAATGGTCCTGGATATACTGGAAAAAAATTCCAAGAATTTTGTCGCCAATTACAAATTAAGCATGTTACAGGCATACCATACAATCCCCAAAGTCAAGGGATTGTTGAACGAGCCCGTTTAACTATTAAAGATACCTTCCACAAATTAAAAATGGGAGATTTGTATCCCATGAAAGGTTCTCCAAGAAATATTCTTCATCATGCCTTGTTTATTCTTAATTTTCTAACTCTGGACGCTCATAGCAAATCTGCAGCTGATCGCCTTTGGCACCCACAAACTGATAAAACTATGCCACTGTCATGTGGAGAGATCCCATCACTTCCCATTGGAATGGCCCCGATCCCATACTAATATGGGGCTGGCGATCTGCCTGTGTTTTCGTCACCAGAGAAGGAGCTGCTCACTGGCTGCCAGAGCGGTTGATTAAACCAATAGATTTAAAAGAAGATTTTTAAAAATCTTATCCAAATATTCAGGGTGGTGACACCCCCCGAGATATCCTGTTTCTTCTCTCCATAGATTCTGGCTGCCAGTTTAGTCCTTTCCTTTATCTTAGGCATAGGACTCGCTGCCTCCACCCCTCCCCAGTGGACCCTTGTACAGCAGACTATTCTTGTTACCACTTACTGGATCCTTTTTGGCATATTCACACTTCTTAAAAGCACCTTATAAAAAGATGAAGCCCATCAACTCTCGCGTTTTCACATTCTTCACAGAACCTTACAAGATCTTCAAGACCAAATAGATTCCCTTGCAGAAGTAGTCTTACAGAACAGGCGTGGCCTAGACCTTCTCACCATGGAACAAAGCGGAATCTGCTTAGACTTAGAAGAGAAATGCTGCTTCTATGCAGTCAAGTCCGGAGTAGTTCGTGACAAAATAAAAAGACTCCGAGAAGATCTCGTGCAAAGAAAGAAAAAATTGTTTGAAAATCCCCTATGGACTGGGATGAGCGGGTTTCGTCCTTATCTTCTCCCTATACTAGGACCCTTCCTTAGTCTCATGCTTGTGCTCTCCCTTGGAACTTGGGCCTTCCAGAGAATTACCACCTTCATTAGAGAACAGATCAATACTGCCCTCTGAAGACAGATACAAGTCCACTATCACTGGCTTGACCTGGCGTACTAAGGCTAAGATGTGCCAGATGACGCCCCTCCTTTAGAAGCTGCATAGGATTCAGACCTATGCATATCGGCTCACAATAAAGTGAGTGCGATATGGGCACCAATGTGGGTGCGAAGGTAAGCATTGCAAGGGAAGTTCCGTGAACCGCCTCTGAATTCTCTGAGAGAAAAACCTAATTTTCATGGAGGTTGGTATCTAAAAAAAATATGCCGTTCGTCCCCTAAACAAAAAATACCAAGGGTCAACGTTGACCCCCTTCAATGGGGAGTCTCGGAGGAGCCAGGTCACTACTCCCCCAATTGGTTAATGCCCACCGCTAAATAGCGGGCCTCCCCCTCTTTTGTATAAAAGAAGGGAGGAGATGTCGGAACCGTAGGCTATAGAAACAATGGTCTCGCCCTTTTCACCTAGGCCTATAGTTTCTCAAGCCTGCCCCATTTAGGAAAGATCAATTGACCAGCTTGAGATTAGACACTGAGATAGAGATTAAGCAGCTGCAGTGATAACATCTCCTCCTTAGTAAAACTTTATGTCTTTTCTCAGTAATCCCCCACACATGATCTTTGCCAGAGAACATTCTTCATTTAGGTATCCTAGCTACCTAGATAATCCTTGCAACTTCAGCTGGGGCAGTTTCCTCCTAGCTCTTATATAATCTACCTTGTAACAATAAACTTTGAGACCTTGATAAAACTTTCGACTTGGTCTCCTTCTTTGTGTCTGGTTTGTCTCTCACCCAGTTTAACTTCCCCTCGAGCCCTTGTTGAACTCCCCACTGGCCGGGGCATTTATCCATTCATCTCCTAATGGACACTTAGGTTTCTTCCATTTCTTGGGTATTGTAAAGAGTGCTGCGATCAACATAGGGGTGCATCTGTCTCTTTCAAACTGGGCTCCTGCACTCTTAGGGTAAATTCCTGGGAGAGGAATTTTTGGGTCAGATGTTATTTGTTCTTTTTTTGGGGGTAGTCCTCCATACTGCTTTCCACAATGGTTGAGCTAACTGACATTCCCACCAGCAGTGTAGGAGGGTTCCCCTTTCTCCACACCCTTGCCGACATCTGTTGTTGTCTGTCTTTTGGGTGGTGGCCATCCTAACTTTTGTGAGGTGATACCCCATTGTGGTTTTAATGGGCATTTCTCTGATGGTTAGAAATGTGGAGGGTCTTTTCATGTGCCTGTCGGCGACTTGAAATTGATTCTGTGGAGAATTGTCTGTTCAGATCCTCTGCCCATTTTGTAATTGGATTCATTTGCATTTTGTATGTTGAGGTTCGTGAGCTCTTCATAAATGTTTTGGATGGCAATGCCTTATCAAATCTGTCATCAGTGAATATATTCTCCCATACTGAAGGATGTCTTTTGGTTCTACTGATGGTGGTGAAAGAGAATCTTACTAAACCCCCTACCACTTCATTCCAAATCTAACTAATTTTTTTTAACACCAACGAACCGAGAAAACTGGAACGAAGAGAAGCTGTGATGCAGGAACATCTAGCGTAAAACTGAGAGGTGAGGTTTTGTGGAGACTGGTAGGTTGTATCTTTCCATGTGCTGCTTTCAAGGGTCATAGGTAAAAAAAATTGCCAAGGAGATGAATCCCGGGGTGTTGATTTCACCTGGCATCGGTGGAGCCATGTAGCCTCTAGCCTTTGATGGGAAAGCTAGCACGCGGCACTATTGTCTTTTCTGCGGAGTTAGACGTGCGGCGTCCCCCCTTTGCAGTTCAGTCAGAGCCCATGTGGGAGTGTCCTGGCACTGGCCGGGGTGGACCCGAGATCTGTGCCATTCCTGCTCTGCAGTCGCAGCACCCCTCTCAGAACAGGGCCTCAGCAGCGCTCCCGGGAGAGAGGGAGAGAGAGAATTTCGTTCGAGTGACATTGATTGTTTTATTTTCTGTAGCTCCCTGAGCATGCTCCTGATGTAAGTTTTGAGATCTCTTTCTCACGAAGATTGATTTGAGTTCAGTTATCACGTTCCATTGAAGGTTCATATTAGTAGATGGTGCACTCTAGCTACCAGAAGCTTTACTCTCTGGAGATGCACAGCCCTTGGTTGGATGGCAGGGGTCCTAGGGGCACGGTACCGGTTCCCAGAACCGCCGGGAGGTAAGAGGTCTTTCCTGCGTCCCGGCCGCAGTGCCCATCTCCACTGCCAGGGCCAGAGTGCAGAGCATGCAGGGAGAAGCTGCCGTAGTTGGGTCAGCGTTTTGCAGGCCAGTGACGGCGGGGAGGCAGGCCATGTACCAGTTACAGCACAGTAAGGGGCCTCAGAGCTGCGAGGGCAGCCAGGGGGATGGAGTGACCGGAGCTCCTGAAAGCTACATCGCCTGCTGGGCAGAGTGCACCCGTGCAATTTTGCGCACCTGTCCTTTCTCCTGAGTGGCAAGCCCTGTGGAAGCCTTTGCACTTTAGCAGTTCTCTCGCTGTTAGGAAGTCTCTCAGACTGTCCACCTTTCTTTTTCCCACAGCGGCCGGATGTGGATCCCTGTGTTGTTCCACAAGTGGCTGGAACCTCAAGACTCTCGAAGTCTTCTGCCTCTCTTTGCTATCCAACCCCACCAATCCTCCTGTGTGCACCACATGTACAGTCAGTTCGTGCTCAGAGAGCACATCTCCAGGGCTGTACGTCACACTTCTCCTTGAGGTGACAGGCTGCCACAGCAGTTTTCCTCCCTTCTGTTCTTCCACGATTTGATGTAGTTGTTCTATTTCCAAATAGTACATATGTATGTGATTTTGATTTTGGGAGGAGGTTTCCGCACCCACTCTCATGTGAGCCGGGATCACTAATCCCATCAGCACATCTTTTTTCTGTTTTTCTTTTTCAGATTCACTTGTCTAGGCTACCTGTTCCCACCCACTCAACTTGTAGTTATTCTTCGTCCTTGGATACCAAGTGAGTCTCCTGTAAGGGAGCACGTAGGTGGTCTTGAGATTTCATCCCTTCTTTTAACCATGTGTCTTTTGATTGGAGCACTCAGAGCCTGTCCATTTATTCTGACAATTGAGAGCTGTGTCCTTATTGCACATAAAATATCTTTTTTGTCATCATTAATCTACAATCACGCAAAGAATATTATCACCAAGTACACCAATTCCTTCCCCAAAACCCTGTTATAGTCGCTATCCATCAGCGTTGTTGGATGCTGTACAACCCTTCAACAAGTCACCCCCCACACCACGTTACAGTCGCTGTCCATCATCGTGTAGTAAGATGCTGTAGAATCTCTAATTGACTTTTCTGTGTTGTACAGCCCTCAGCATGTGCACCCGCTCCCACATATTATACATGCTAATCCTAATGACCCCTTTCTTTCTAACTGCCCTTATCCTTCCCTTCCCACCCACCAAGCCCAGTCACTTTCCCTATGGTAACTGTTAGTCCACTCTCGAGTTCTGTGAGTCCGCTGCTGTTTTTTTCCTTCAGTTTTTCTTTGTTGTTATACTCCACACATGAGTGAAATCATTTGGAACTTGTCTTTCTCCGCCTTGCCTATTTCACTGAGCATAATACCCTCTAGCTCCATCCACATTGTTGCAAATGTAGGATTTGTTTTCTTCTTACGGCTGCTTACTGCACTTTTTAAACTGGATTTCTGTCTTCTCTTTGGTCTGTATTTTCGCTATGTGCTTTCACTATTGCTTTCCTTGTTATGAGCAATTCCTTTGTGTTAGTCGATATGTACCTATATTTATCTACCTGTCTGTATGTCTATCTATCTATCAATCAATCAGTCATCTTTTTGTCTGAACATCTGTCCTTGTATGCAGAACAGTTAACAACATAGACTATGTCCCTTTGCTACGTTATGCTTCCAAAAATCTTGCAAGGTTACTAGGTCGTAAGGAGAGTCCTGGGTTCCCCGAGACACTTGCAGGTTGAGTCAGAAGTGTACCTACAAAACCAGGAAATGGTGGTGCAGGGACTTGTACTCGTGTCTCTGACCTCTCTCCTCTTTTATCTCCTTCTCACTTGCTGACTGTATTTAGCCACATTCATTGACTAAGGGCTCCATGAAGAGCACAAGAATCCTTCCTCTGGGCCTGATGTTGACAGAAAAGTAAACTTGCTGCTTGCTCACCACCATATTTGAAGAACATCGGCGTGATAAACCCTGATAGGAGGGAGGGACAAATAAAAAGGAACAAAACTTTCTAGACAGGAGCAGTTGGTATAAAAGTGTGTTGTGTAGTGAAGTGTTTATTTGAGTGTGCAAACTTCCCTCTTTATCTGGTTATCACTTCTTTACATTCGTGGACATCATAAAAACCACAGATTTCAAAGGCCCAGACCCATATTATTACAGAAATTCAGTTGTTGAGTTGAGAGAAAATGAGAAGGATGTTGCTGCACAACTAAATCTATGTCTGGGCACTGCTGATACCAAAAAAAAGCATTCATGGTGGCCAGATAGGGCTATTTTCTACTGACTGTTTCTGGGGAATCCAACGGAATCCATTTGTTTGTTTGTTTTCAGTTTCACATGTGTAGTTAACCTATCCCCACCCCTTCGGCTTGTAGTTTGTTTGTGTCCTTGGATCTCAAGTGAGTATCCTGAAAGGGAGCACATAGCTGGTCTTGAGTTATCTTCCCTTCTTTTAATCCTGTGTCTTTTGTATTGATCACTCAAAACCTGTACTTTTATTCTGATAATTCATAGCTGTGCCCTTATTGCACTTAAAAAAATTTTTTTTGTTATCATTAATCTACAATCACGTGAGGAACATTATTTTTACGAGGCTCCTCCTTCACCAATTCCCCACCAAAATCCTTTACACATGCTGTCCTTCACATAGTTGAATGCTGTAGACCCCTTCAATATGTCCCCCGACACACACCCCGTTACAGTCGCTGTCCATCATCGTGTAGTAAGATGCTGTAGAAATAGTACTTCTCTTTTGTGTTGTACAGCCTTCC
The DNA here is from genome assembly GCF_030020395.1 of Manis pentadactyla. Lineage (NCBI taxonomy): Eukaryota > Metazoa > Chordata > Mammalia > Pholidota > Manidae > Manis > Manis pentadactyla. The sequence continues at coordinate 1,557,844 of NW_026644596.1, forward strand.
CTATGCTCCCCACACCCCACACATTATAAATGCTAATCCTAGTTTCCCCTTACTTTCTGCCCGCCCTTTTCCCTACCTTCCCACCCTCCCTGCCCAGTCCCTTTCCCTTTGGTAACTGTTAGACCACAGTCACGTCCTGTTAGTCTGCTGCTGTTATTTTCCTTCAGTTTTTCTTTGTTTTTAAACCCCACACATGAGTGAAATAATTTGGTACTTGTCTTTCTCCACCTGTCCTATTTCACTGAGCATAATACCCTCTAGTCCATCCATGTTATTGAAAATGATAGGATTTGTTTTCTTTTTTATCTGCTTAGTGCACTTTTTAAACTTGATTTCATTCTTCTTTTTTGTTTGTAGTTTCGCTATGTGCTTTCACCATTGCTTTCCTGGTTATGAGCAATAGCTTTGTGTTAATCGATATGTACCTATATCTCTCTGTCTGTCTATCTATATACCTATCTATCTATCTATCTATCTATCAATCAATCACCTTTTTCTCTCCCCATCTGTCCTTGTGTACAGAACAGTTAACCACATAGCCTATGTCACATCCATACATTATGCTTAGAATAATCTTGCAAGGTAACTAGGCCATATTGAGAGCACTGGGTTCGCCAAGGCACTTGCAGGTCAAGTCAGCCGTGTGAACCCACAAAACCAGGAAATTGTGGTGCAGGGACTTGAACCCGTGTCTCTATCCTCTGTCCTCTTTTATGTCCTTCTCAATTGCTGACTGTATTTAGCCACATTCATTGACTAAGGGCTCCCTGAAGACCACAAGTATCCTTCCTCTGGGCCTGTTTTCGACAGAAAAGTAAACTTGGTGCTTTGCTCACCACCATGTTTGAGGGACATCGGCGTGATCACCGCTGATAGGATGGAACGACAAATGAAAAGGAACACCAATTTCTAGACAGGAGCAGTTGGGAGCAAAGAGTGTGTTGTGGAGTGACGTGTTTATTTGAGAGTCCAAACTTCCCTCTTTATATAGTTATTACTTCTTTACATTCATGAACTTCATAAAACCCACTGATTTCAAAGTTTCAGATGCATACTTTTACAGCAATTCAATTGTTGAGGTGAGAGAAAATGAGAAGTACGTTGCTGTACCGCTAAATCTATGGCTGGGCAATGCTGAAACCAAACAAAAAGAATTCACGTTGGCCAGATAGTGCTATTTTCTACTGACTGTCTCTGTGGACTGAAACAGAATCCATTCTAGGATTTTTTTTTCAGTTTCACTGTGTTGGGTACCTGTTCACACCCCTTCGGCTTTTAGATTGTCTGGGTACTTGGATCTCAAGAGAGTCTCCTGTAAGGGAGTACGAAGGTGGTCTTGAGTTTTCATCCCTTCTTTTAACCCTGTGTCATTTGTTTGGAGCACTCAAAGCCTGTCCTTTTATTCTGATGATTCACAGCTGTGCCCTTATTGCACTTAAAAAACTGTTTTTGTTATAATTAACCTACAATCACGTGAGGAACATTATGTTTACTAGACTCCCCTCTTCACCAAGTCCCCCCCAAAAACCTCTAGCAGTTACTGTCAGTCAGCGGAAATGGATGCTGTTGACCCCTTCACCATGTACCCCCACACACACCCCGTTACAGTCACTGTCCATCATCGTGCAGTAAGATGCTGTAGAATCTCTACTTGTCTTCTCTGTGTTGTACAGCCCCACCCATGGCCCTCCGAACCCATGCATTATACATGCTAATCCTAATCTCCCATTTCTTTCTCTCCACCCTTAACCTCCTTTCCCAACCACCCTGCCCAGTTCCTTTTCCTTTGGTAACTGTTAGTCCACTTTCGGGTTTTGTGAGTCTGCTGCTGTGTTTTTCCTTCAGTGTTTCTTTGTTGTTATACTCCACACGAGTGAAATCATTTGGTACTTGTCTTTCTCCTCCTGGCCTATTTCACTGAGTATACTACCTTCTAGCTTTTTCCACGTCATTGCAAATGGTAGGATTTGTTTTCTTCTTATAGCTGCTTTCTGCACTTTTTAAACTGGATTTCATTCTTCCTTTTTGTTTGTAGTTTCACTATGTGCTTTTTCCATTGATCTCCTGGTTATAAGCAATAGCTTTGTGTTAATCGATATGTGTCTGTATCTATCTATCTATCTATCTGTCTGTCTGTCTGTCTATCCATCCTTCTATCTTTCTTACTATCTAACTATCTATCTATCTATCTATCTATCTATCTATCTATCTATCTATCGATCTATCTATCTATCATCTATCTATGTATCTATCTATCTATCTATCTATCTATCTATCTATCTATCTATCTATCTTTTATCTATCTATCCTTCTATCTTTCTATCTATCTATCTTTTAATCACCTATCTCTCATGTCTATCATCTATCTATGTATCTATCTATCTATCATCTACCATCCATCTATCTATCTATCTATGAATCAATCATGTTTTTTTCTTCCCTTCTATCCTTATGTACAGAACAGTTAACATCATCGCCTATGTCTCTTCCCTACATTATGCTTCCAAAAATCTTGCAATGAAACTAGGCCGTAGGGAGAGCACTGTGTTCATTGAGACACTTGCAGGTCCAGTCAGCCACGTGTGCTTACAAAACCAGTAAATGGTGTTGCAATGACTTGCACCCATATCTCTGTCCTCTGTCTTCTTTTAACTCCTTCTCGCTTCCTGACTGTATTTAGCCACATTCATTTGCTAAGTGCTCACTGAAGACCACAAGTATCCTTCCTCTGGGTTTGTTGAACACAGAAAAGTATACATGGTGTTTTGCTCACCACCAAGTTTGAGGGACATCGGCGTGAGCACCGCTGATAGGAGGAGGGGCAAATAAAAAGGAACATCTATTTCTAGACAGGAGCATTTTGGAGCAATGAGAGTGTTGTGGAGTTACGTGTTTGTTTGAGTGTCCAAATTTCCCTCTTTAGGTGGTTATTACTTCTTTACATTCAAGAACATCATAAAACCCACTGATTTCCAAAGCCCAGACGCATATTATTACAGCAATTCAGTTGTTGATTTGAGAAAAAATGAGAAGGACGTTGCTGTACTACTAAATCTATCGCTGGTCACTCTGAAACCAAACAAAAAGAATTCACGGTGGCTAGATAGGGCTTTTTTCTACTGACTGTCTCTGGGTACTCAAACAGAATCCATTTGTTTGTTTGTTTCACAGTTTCACTTGTGTAGGGTACCTGTCCCCGCCCCTTCAGCTTGTAGTTTTTCTGTATCCTTGGATCTCAAGTGAATCTCCAGTAAGGGAGCACATAGGTGGTCTTGAGTTTTCATACCTTCCTCTAACCCTTTGTCTTTTGATTGGAGCACTCAGAGTCTGTCCTTTATTGTGACAATTGAGAGCTGTGTCCTAATTTCACATAGAAAAATTTTTTTGTTATCATTAATCTACAATCACGTGAATGTCATTATGATCACCAAGTACACCAAGTCCCTCCCAAAAGCCCCGTTACAGTCACTGTCCATCAGCGTTTAGTAAGATGCTGTAGAAACACTACTTCTCTCCTCTGTGTTGTACAGAACTCCCCATGGTAACCCCACCTCACACATTATAAATGGTAATCCTAATGCCCCCTTTATTTCTGTCCGCCTTTATACCTCCCTTCCCACCCACTCTGCACAGTCCCTTTCCGTTTGGTATCTGTTAGTCCACTTTTGGGTTTTGTGAGTCTCCTGCTGCTTTTTTCCTTCAGTTTATCTTTGTTTTTATAATCCACACATGAGTGAAATTATTTGGTACTTGTCTTTCTCCACCTGTCCTATTTCACTGAGCATAATACCCTCTAGTCCATCCATGTTATTGAAAATGATAGGATTTGTTTTCTTTTTTATCTGCTTAGTGCACTTTTTAAACTTGATTTCATTCTTCTTTTTTGTTTGTAGTTTCGCTATGTGCTTTCACCATTGCTTTCCTGGTTATGAGCAATAGCTTTGTGTTAATCGATATGTACCTATATCTCTCTGTCTGTCTATCTATATACCTATCTATCTATGTATCAATCAATCATCTTTTTCTCTCCCCATCTGTCCTTGTGTACAGAACAGTTAACCACATAGCCTATGTCACATCCCTACATTATGCTTCGAATAATCTTGCAAGGTAACTAGGCCGTATTGAGAGCACTGGGTTCGCCAAGGCACTTGCAGGTCAAGTCAGCCGTGTGAACCCACAAAACCAGGAAATTGTGGTGCAGGGACTTGAACCCGTGTCTCTATCCTCTCTCCTCTATTATCTCCTTCTCACTTGCTGACTGTATTTAGCCACATTCATTGACTAAGGGCTCCCTGAAGACCACAAGTATCCTTCCTCTGGGCCTGTTTTCGACAGAAAAGTAAACTTGGTGCTTTGCTCACCACCATGTTTGAGGCACATCGGCGTGATCACCGCTGATAGGATGGAACGACCAATGAAAAGGAACACCAATTTCTAGACAGGAGCAGTTGGGAGCAAAGAGTGTGTTGTGGAGTGACGTGTTTATTTGAGAGTCCAAACTTCCCTCTTTATATAGTTATTACTTCTTTACATTCATGAACTTCATAAAACCCACTGATTTCAAAGTTTCAGACGCATACTTTAACAGCAATTCAATTGTTGAGGTGAGAGAAAATGAGAAGGACGTTGCTGTACCACTAAATCTATGGCTGGGCAATGCTGAAACCAAACAAAAAGAATTCACGTTGGCCAGATAGTGCTATTTTCTACTGACTGTCTCTGTGGACTCAAACAGAATCCATTCTATGATTTTTTTTTTCAGTTTCACTGTGTTTGGTACCTGTTCACACCCCTTCGGCTTTTAGATTGTCTGGGTACTTGGATCTCAAGAGAGTCTCCTGTTAGGGAGTACGAAGGTGGTCTTGAGTTTTCATCCCTTCTTTTAACCCTGTGTTATTTGTTTGGAGCACTCAAAGCCTGTCCTTTTATTCTGATGATTCACAGCTGTGCCCTTATTGCACTTAAAAAATTGTTTTTGTTATCATTAACCTAAAATCACGTGAGGAACATTATGTTTACTAGACTCCCCTCTTCACCAAGTCCCCCCCAAAAACCTCTAGCAGTTACTGTCAATCAGCAGAGATGGATGCTATTGACCCCTTCACCATGTACCCCCACACACACCCCGTTACATTCGCTGTCCATCATCGTGCAGTAAGATGCTGTAGAATCTCTACTTGTCTTCTCTGTGTTGTACAGCCCCACCCATGGCCCTCTGAACCCATGCATTATACATGCTAATCCTAATCTCCCATTTCTTTCTCTCCACCCTTAACCTACCTTCCCAACCACCCTGCCCAGTTCCTTTCCCTTTGGTAACTGTTAGTCCACTTTCGGGTTTTGTGAGTCTGCTGCTGTTTTTTTCCTTCAGTGTTTCTTTGTTGTTATACTCCACACGAGTGAAATCATTTGGTACTTGTCTTTCTCCTCCTGGCCTATTTCACTGAGTATACTACCTTCTAGCTTTTTCCACATCATTGCAAATGGTTGGATTTGTTTTCTTCTTTTGGCTGCTTTCTGCACTTTTTAAACTGGATATCATTCTTCCTTTTTGTTTGTAGTTTCTCTATGTGCTTTTTCCATTGATCTCCTGGTTATAAGCAATAGCTTTGTGTTAATCGATATGTTTCTGTATCTATCTATCTGTCTGTCTGTCTGTCTATCCATCCTTCTATCTTTCTTACTATCTAACTATCTATCTATCTATCTATCTCTCTATCGATCTATCTATCATCTATCTATGTATCTATCTATCTATCATCTACCATCCATCTATCTATCTATCTATGAATGAATCATGTTTTTTCCTTCCCTTCTATCCTTATGTACAGAACAGTTAACATCATCGCCTATGTCTCTTCCCTACATTATGCTTCCAAAAATCTTGCAATGAAACTAGGCCGTAGGGAGAGCACTGTGTTCATTGAGACACTTGCAGGTCCAGTCAGCCACGTGTGCTTACAAAACCAGTAAATGGTGTTGCAATGACTTGCACCCATATCTCTGTCCTCTGTCTTCTTTTAACTCCTTCTCGCTTCCTGACTGTGTTTAGCCACATTCATTTACTAAGTGCTCACTGAAGACCACAAGTATCCTTCCTCTGGGTTTGTTGAACACAGAAAAGTATACATGGTGCTTTGCTCACCACCAAGTTTGATGGACATCGGCGTGAGCACCGCTGATAGGAGGAGGGGCAAATAAAAAGGAACATCTATTTCTAGACAGGAGCATTTTGGAGCAATGAGAGTGTTGTGGAGTTACGTGTTTGTTTGAGTGTCCAAATTTCCCTCTTTAGGTGGTTATTACTTCTTTACATTCAAGAACATCATAAAACCCACTGATTTCCAAAGCCCAGACGCATATTATTACAGCAATTCAGTTGTTGATTTGAGAAAAAATGAGAAGGACGTTGCTGTACTACTAAATCTATCGCTGGTCATTCTGAAACCAAACAAAAAGAATTCACGGTGGCTAGATAGGGCTTTTTTCTACTGACTGTATCTGGGTACTCAAACAGAATCCATTTGTTTGTTTGTTTCACAGTTTCACTTGTGTAGGGTACCTGTCCCCGCCCCTTCAGCTTGTAGTTTTTCTTTATCCTTGGATCTCAAGTGAATCTCCAGTAAGGGAGCACATAGGTGGTCTTGAGTTTTCATACCTTCCTCTAACCCTTTGTCTTTTGATTGGAGCACTCAGAGTCTGTCCTTTATTGTGACAATTGAGAGCTGTGTCCTAATTTCACATAGAAAAATTTTTTTGTTATCATTAATCTACAATCACGTGAATGTCATTATGATCACCAAGTACACCAAGTCCCTCCCAAAAGCCCCGTTACAGTCACTGTCCATCAGCGTTTAGTAAGATGCTGTAGAAACACTACTTCTCTTCTCTGTGTTGTACAGAACTCCCCATGGTAACACCACCCCACACATTATAAATGGTAATCCTAATGCCCCCTTCATTTCTGCCCTCCTTTATACCTCCCTTCCCACCCACTCTGCCCAGTCCCTTTCCCTTTGGTATCTGTTAGTCCACTTTCGGGTTTTGTGAGTCTGCTGCTGCTTTTTTCCTTCAGTTTTCCTTTGTTTTTATACTCCACACATGAGTTAAATCATTTGGTACTTGTCTTTCTCCACCTGTTCTATTTCACTGAGCATAATACCCTCTAGTCCATCCATGTTATTGAAAATGATAGGATTTGTTTTCTTTTTTATCTGCTTAGTGCACATTTTAAACTTGATTTCATTCTTCTTTTTTGTTTGTAGTTTCGCTATGTGCTTTCACCATTGCTATCCTGGTTATGAGCAATAGCTTTGTGTTAATCGATATGTACCTATATCTATCTGTCTGTCTATCTATATACCTATCTATGTATCAATCAATCATTTTTTTTCTCTCCCCATCTGTCCTTGTGTACAGAACAGTTAACCACATAGCCTATGTCACATCCCTACATTATGCTTAGAATAATCTTGCAAGGTAACCAGGCCATATTGAGAGCACTGGGTTCGCCAAGGCACTTGCAGGTCAAGTCAGCCGTGAGAACCCACAAAACCAGGAAATTGTGGTGCAGGGACTTGAACCCGTGTCTCTATCCTCTGTCCTCTTTTATGTCCTTCTCAATTGCTGACTGTATTTAGCCACATTCATTGACTAAGGGCTCCCTGAAGACCACAAGTATCCTTCCTCTGGGCCTGTTTTCGACAGAAAAGTAAACTTGGTGCTTTGCTCACCACCATGTTTGAGGGACATCGGCGTGATCACCGCTGATAGGATGGAACGACAAATGAAAAGGAACACCAATTTCTAGACAGGAGCATTTGGGAGCAAAGAGTGTGTTGTGGAGTGACGTGTTTATTTGAGAGTCCAAACTTCCCTCTTTATATAGTTATTACTTCTTTCCTTTCATGAACTTCATAAAACCCACTGATTTCAAAGTTTCAGACGCATACTTTTACAGCAATTCAATTGTTGAGGTGAGAGAAAATGAGAAGGACGTTGCTGTACCACTAAATCTATGGCTGGGCAATGCTGAAACCAAACAAAAAGAATTCACGTTGGCCAGATAGTGCTATTTTCTACTGACTGTCTCTGTGGACTCAAACAGAATCCATTCTATGATTTTTTTTTTCAGTTTCACTGTGTTGGGTACCTGTTCACACCCCTTCGGCTTTTAGATTGTCTGGGTACTTGGATCTCAAGAGAGTCTCCTGTTAGGGAGTACGAAGGTGGTCTTGAGTTTTCATCCCTTCTTTTAACCCTGTGTCATTTGTTTGGAGCACTCAAAGCCTGTCCTTTTATTCTGATGATTCACAGCTGTGCCCTTATTGCACTTAAAAAATTGTTTTTGTTATCATTAACCTAAAATCACGTGAGGAACATTATGTTTACTAGACTCCCCTCTTCACCAAGTCCCCCCCAAAAACCTCTAGCAGTTACTGTCAATCAGCGGAGATGGATGCTGTTGACCCCTTCACCATGTACCCCCACACACACCCCGTTACAGTCGCTGTCCATCATCGTGCAGTAAGATGCTGTAGAATCTCTACTTGTCTTCTCTGTGTTTTACAGCCCCACCCGTGGCCCTCCGAACCCATGCATTATACATGCTAATCCTAATCTCCCATTTCTTTCTCTCCACCCTTAACCTCCCTTCCCAACCACCCTGCCCAGTTCCTTTCCTTTTGGTAACTGTTAGTCCACTTTCGGGTTTTGTGAGTCTGCTGCTGTTTTTTTCCTTCAGTGTTTCTTTGTTGTTATACTCCACACGAGTGTAATCATTTGGTACTTGTCTTTCTCCTCCTGGCCTATTTCACTGAGTATACTACCTTCTAGCTTTTTCCACATCATTGCAAATGGTAGGATTTGTTTTCTTCTTATGGCTGCTTTCTGCACTTTTTAAACTGGATTTCATTCTTCCTTTTTGTTTGTAGTTTCTCTATGTGCTTTTTCCATTGATCTCCTGGTTATAAGCAATAGCTTTGTGTTAATCGATATGTGTCTGTATCTAACTATCTATCTGTCTGTCTGTCTGTCTATACATCCTCCTATCTTTCTTACTATCTAACTATCTATCTATCTATCTATCTCTCTATCGATCTATCTATCTATCATCTATGTATCTATCTATCGATCTATCTATCTTTTATCTATCTATCCTTCTATCTTTCTATCTATCTATCTATCTTTTAATCACCTATCTCTCATGTCTATCATCCATCTATGTATCTATCTATCTATCATCTACCATCCATCTATCTATCTATCTATGAATGAATCATGTTTTTTTCTTCCCTTCTATCCTTATGTACAGAACAGTTAACATCATCGCCTATGTCTCTTCCCTACATTATGCTTCCAAAAATCTTGCAATGAAACTAGGCCGTAGGGAGAGCACTGTGTTCATTGAGACACTTGCAGGTCCAGTCAGCCACGTGTGCTTACAAAACCAGTAAATGGTGTTGCAATGACTTGCACCCATATCTCTGTCCTCTGTCCTCTTTTAACTCCTTCTCGCTTCCTGACTGTATTTAGCCACATTCATTTACTAAGTGCTCACTGAAGACCACAAGTATCCTTCCTCTGGGATTGTTGAACACAGAAAAGTATACATGGTGCTTTGCTCACCACCCAGTTTGATGGACATCGGCGTGAGCACCGCTGATAGGAGGAGGGGCAAATAAAAAGGAACATCTATTTCTAGACAGGAGCATTTTGGAGCAATGAGAGTGTTGTGGAGTTACGTGTTTGTTTGAGTGTCCAAATTTCCCTCTTTAGGTGGTTATTACTTCTTTACATTCAAGAACATCATAAAACCCACTGATTTCCAAAGCCCAGACGCATATTATTACAGCAATTCAGTTGTTGATTTGAGAAAAAATGAGAAGGACGTTGCTGTACTACTAAATCTATCGCTGGTCACTCTGAAACCAAACAAAAAGATTTCACGGTGGCTAGATAGGGCTTTTTTCTACTGACTGTCTCTGGGTACTCAAACAGAATCCATTTGTTTGTTTGTTTCACAGTTTCACTTGTGTAGGGTACCTGTCCCCGCCCCTTCAGCTTGTAGTTTTTCTGTATCCTTGGATCTCAAGTGAATCTCCAGTAAGGGAGCACATAGGTGGTCTTGAATTTTCATACCTTCCTCTAACCCTTTGTCTTTTGATTGGAGCACTCAGAGTCTGTCCTTTATTGTGACAATTGAGAGCTGTGTCCTAATTTCACATAGAAAAATTTTTTTGTTATCATTAATCTACAATCACGTGAATGTCATTATGATCACCAAGTACACCAAGTCCCTCCCAAAAGCCCCGTTACAGTCACTGTCCATCAGCATTTAGTAAGATGCTGTAGAAACACTACTTCTCTTCTCTGTGTTGTACAGAACTCCCCATGGTAACCCCACCCCACACATTATAAATGGTAATCCTAATGCCCCCTTTATTTCTGCCCGCCTTTATACCTCCCTTCCCACCCACTATGCCCAGTCCCTTTCCCTTTGGTATCTGTTAGTCCACTTTCGGGTTTTGTGAGTCTGCTGCTGCTTTTTTCCTTCAGTTTTCCTTTGTTTTTATACTCCACACATGAGTTAAATCATTTGGTACTTGTCTTTCTCCACCTGTTCTATTTCACTGAGCATAATACCCTCTAGTCCATCCATGTTATTGAAAATGATAGGATTTGTTTTCTTTTTTATCTGCTTAGTGCACTTTTTAAACTTGATTTCATTCTTCTTTTTTGTTTGTAGTTTCGCTATGTGCTTTCACCATTGCTATCCTGGTTATGAGCAATTGCTTTGTGTTAATCGATATGTACCTATATCTATCTGTCTGTCTATCTATATACCTATCTATGTATCAATCAATCTTTTTTTTCTCTCCCCATCTGTCCTTGAGTACAGAACAGTTAACCACATAGCCTATGACACATCCCTACATTATGCTTCGAATAATCTTGCAAGGTAACCAGGCCATATTGAGAGCACTGGGTTCGCCAAGGCACTTGCAGGTCAAGTCAGCCGTGTGAACCCACAAAACCTGGAAATTGTGGTGCAGGGACTTGAACCCGTGTCTCTATCCTCTGTCCTCTTTTATCTCCTTCTCACTTGCTGACTGTATTTAGCCACATTCATTGACTAAGGGCTCCCTGAAGACCACAAGTATCCTTCCTCTCGGCCTGTTTTCGACAGAAAAGTAAACTTGGTGCTTTGCTCACCACCATGTTTGAGGGACATCGGCGTGATCACTGCTGATAGGATGGAACGACCAATGAAAAGGAACACCAATTTCTAGACAGGAGCAGTTGGGAGCAAAGAGTGTTTTGTGGAGTGACGTGTTTATTTGAGAGTCCTAACTTCCCTCTTTATATAGTTATTACTTCTTTACTTTCATGAACTTCATAAAACCCACTGATTTCAAAGTTTCAGACGCATACTTTTACAGCAATTCAATTGTTGAGGTGAGAGAAAATGAGAAGGACGTTGCTGTACCACTAAATCTATGGCTGGGCAATGCTGAAACCAAACAAAAAGAATTCACGTTGGCCAGATAGTGCTATTTTCTACTGACTGTCTCTGTGGACTCAAACAGAATCCATTCTATGATTTTTTTTTTCAGTTTCACTGTGTTTGGTACCTGTTCACACCCCTTCGGCTTTTAGATTGTCTGGGTACTTGGATCTCAAGAGAGTCTCCTGTTAGGGAGTACGAAGGTGGTCTTGAGTTTTCATCCCTTCTTTTAACCCTGTGTCATTTGTTTGGAGCACTCAAAGCCTGTCCTTTTATTCTGATGATTCACAGCTGTGCCCTTATTGCACTTAAAAAATTGTTTTTGTTATCATTAACCTAAAATCACGTGAGGAACATTATGTTTACTAGACTCCCCTCTTCACCAAGTCCCCCCCAAAAACCTCTAGCAGTTACTGTCAATCAGCGGAGATGGATGCTGTTGACCCCTTCACCATGTACCCCCACACACACCCCGTTACAGTCGCTGTCCATCATCGTGCAGTAAGATGCTGTAGAATCTCTACTTGTCTTCTCTGTGTTGTACAGCCCCACCCATGGCCCTCCGAACCCATGCATTATACATGCTAATCCTAATCTCCCATTTATTTCTCTCCACCCTTAACCTCCCTTCCCAACCACCCTGCCCAGTTCCTTTCCCTTTGGTAACTGTTAGTCCACTTTCGGGTTTTGTGAGTCTGCTGCTGTTTTTCTCCTTCAGTGTTTCTTTGTTGTTATACTCCACACGAGTGTAATCATTTGGTACTTGTCTTTCTCCTCCTGGCCTACTTCACTGAGGATACTACCTTCTAGCTTTTTCCACATCATTGCAAATGGTAGGATTTGTTTTCTTCTTATGGCTGCTTTCTGCACTTTTTAAACTGGATTTCATTCTTCCTTTTTGTTTGTAGTTTCGCTATGTGCTTTTTCCATTGATCTCCTGGTTATAAGCAATAGCTTTGTGTTAATCGATATGTATCTGTATCTATCTCTCTATCTGTCTGTCTATCCATCCTTCTATCTTTCTTACTATCTAACTATCTATCTATCTATCTATCTATCTATCTATCTATCTATCTATCATCTATCTATCTATCTATCTATCTTTTATCTATCTATCTATCCTTCTATCTGTCTATCTATCTATCTATCTTCTTATCACCTATCTCTCATGTCTATCATCTATCTATGTATCTATCTATCTATCATCTACCATCCATCTACCTATCTATCTATGAATCAATCATGTTTTTTTCTTCCCTTCTATCCTTATGTACAGAACAGTTAACATCATCGCCTATGTCTCTTCCCTACATTATGCTTCCAAAAATCTTGAAATGAAACTAGGCCGTAGGGAGAGCACTGTGTTCATTGAGACACTTGCAGGTCCAGTCAGCCACGTGTGCTTACAAAACCAGTAAATGGTGTTGCAATGACTTGCACACATATCTCTGTCCTCTGTCCTCTTTTAACTCCTTCTCGCTTCCTGACTGTATTTAGCCACATTCATTTACTAAGTGCTCACTGAAGACCACAAGTATCCTTCCTCTGGGTTTGTTGAACACAGAAAAGTATACATGGTGCTTTGCTCACCACCAAGTTTGAGGGACATCGGCGTGAGCACCGCTGATAGGAGGAGGGGCAAATAAAAAGGAACATCTATTTCTAGACAGGAGCATTTTGGAGTAATGAGAGTGTTGTGGAGTTACGTGTTTGTTTGAGTGTCCAAATTTCCCTCTTTAGGTGGTTATTACTTCTTTACATTCAAGAACATCATAAAACCCACTGAATTCCAAAGCCCAGACACATATTATTACAGCAATTCAGTTGTTGATTTGAGAAAAAATGAGAAGGACGTTGCTGTACTACTAAATCTATCGCTGGTCACTCTGAAACCAAACATAAAGAATTCACGGTGGCTAGATAGGGCTTTTTTCTACTGACTGTCTCTGGGTACTCAAACAGCATCCATTTGTTTGTTTGTTTCACAGTTTCACTTGTGTAGGGTACCTGTCCCCGCCCCTTCAGCTTGTAGTTTTTCTGTATCCTTGGATCTCAAGTGAATCTCCAGTAAGGGAGCACATAGGTGGTCTTGAGTTTTCATACCTTCCTCTAACCCTTTGTCTTTTGATTGGAGCACTCAGAGTCTGTCCTTTATTGTGACAATTGAGAGCTGTGTCCTAATTTCACATAGAAAAATTTTTTTGTTATCATTAATCTACAATCACGTGAATGTCATTATGATCACCAAGTACACCAAGTCCCTCCCAAAAGCCCCGTTACAGTCACTGTCCATCAGCGTTTAGTAAGATGCTGTAGAAACACTACTTCTCTTCTCTGTGTTGTACGGAACTCCCCATGGTAACCCCACCCCACACATTATAAATGGTAATCCTAATGCCCCCTTTATTTCTGTCCGCCTTTATACCTCCCTTCCCACCCACTCTGCACAGTCCCTTTCCCTTTGGTATCTGTTAGTCCACTTTTGGGTTTTGTGAGTCTCCTGCTGCTTTTTTCCTTCAGTTTCTCTTTGTTTTTATACTCCACACATGAGTTAAATCATTTGGTACTTGTCTTTCTCCACCTGTTCTATTTCACTGAGCATAATACCCTCAAGTCCATCCATGTTATTGAAAATGATAGGATTTGTTTTCTTTTTTATCTGCTTAGTGCACTTTTTAAACTTGATTTCATTCTTCTTTTTTGTTTGTAGTTTCGCTATGTGCTTTCACCATTGCTATCCTGGTTATGAGCAATAGCTTTGTGTTAATCGATATGAACCTATATCTATCTGTCTGTCTATCTATATACCTATCTATCTATGTATCAATCAATCATCTTTTTCTCTCCCCATCTGTCCTTGTGTACAGAACAGTTAACCACATAGCCTATGTCACATCCCTCCATTATGCTTCGAATAATCTTGCAAGGTAACTAGGCCATATTGAGAGCACTGGGTTCGCCAAGGCACTTGCAGGTCAAGTCAGCCGTGTGAACCCACAAAACCAGGAAATTGTGGTGCAGGGACTTGAACTCGTGTCTCTATCCTCTGTCCTCTATTATCTCCTTCTCACTTGCTGACTGTATTTAGCCACATTCATTGACTAAGGGCTCCCTGAAGACCACAAGTATCCTTCCTCTCGGCCTGTTTTCGACAGAAAAGTAAACTTGGTGCTTTGCTCACCACCATGTTTGAGGGACATCGGCGTGATCACCGCTGATAGGATGGAACGACAAATGAAAAGGAACACCAATTTCTAGACAGGAGCAGTTGGGAGCAAAGAGTGTTTTGTGGAGTGACGTGTTTATTTGAGAGTCCAAACTTCCCTCTTTATATAGTTATTACTTCTTTCCTTTCATGAACTTCATAAAACCCACTGATTTCAAAGTTTCGGACGCATACTTTTACAGCAATTCAATTGTTGAGGTGAGAGAAAATGAGAAGGACGTTGCTGTACCACTAAATCTATGGCTGGGCAATGCTGAAACCAAACAAAAAGAATTCACGTTGGCCAGATAGTGCTATTTTCTACTGACTGTCTCTGTGGACTCAAACAGAATCCATTCTATGATTCTTTTTTTTCAGTTTCACTGTGTTTGGTACCTGTTCACACCCCTTCGGCTTTTAGATTGTCTGTGTACTTGGATCTCAAGAGAGTCTCCTGTTAGGGAGTACGAAGGTGGTCTTGAGTTTTCATCCCTTCTTTTAACCCTGTGTCATTTGTTTGGAGCACTCAAAGCCTGTCCTTTTATTCTGATGATTCACAGCTGTGCCCTTATTGCACTTAAAAAATTGTTTTTGTTATCATTAACCTAAAATCACGTGAGGAACATTATGTTTACTAGACTCCCCTCTTCACCAAGTCCCCCCCAAAAACCTCTAGCAGTTACTGTCAATCAGCGGAGATGGATGCTGTTGACCCCTTCACCATGTACCCCCACACACACCCCGTTACAGTCGCTGTCCATCATCGTGCAGTAAGATGCTGTAGAATCTCTACTTGTCTTCTCTGTGTTGTACAGCCCCACCCATGGCCCTCCGAACCCATGCATTATACATGCTAATTCTAATCTCCCATTTATTTCTCTCCACCCTTAACCTCCCTTCCCAACCACCCTGCCCAGTTCCTTTCCCTTTGGTAACTGTTAGTCCACTTTCGGGTTTTGTGAGTCTGCTGCTGTTTTTCTCCTTCAGTGTTTCTTTGTTGTTATACTCCACACGAGTGAAATCATTTGGTACTTGTCTTTCTCCTCCTGGCCTACTTCACTGAGTATACTACCTTCTAGCTTTTTCCACATCATTGCAAATGGTAGGATTTGTTTTCTTCTTATGGCTGCTTTCTGCACTTTTTAAACTGGATTTCATTCTTCCTTTTTGTTTGTAGTTTCGCTATGTGCTTTTTCCATTGATCTCCTGTTTATAAGCAATAGCTTTGTGTTAATCGATATGTATCTGTATCTATCTCTCTATCTGTCTGTCTATCCATCCTTCTATCTTTCTTACTATCTAACTATCTATCTATCTATCTCTCTATCTATCTATCTATCATCTATCTATCTATCTTTTATCTATCTATCTATCCTTCTATCTGTCTATCTATCTATCTATCTATCTTCTTATCACCTATCTCTCATGTCTATCATCTATGTATCTATCTATCTATCATCTACCATCCATCTATCTATCGATCTATGAATCAATCATGTTTTTTTCTTCCCTTCTATCCTTATGTACAGAACAGTTAACATCATCGCCTATGTCTCTTCCCTACATTATGCTTCCAAAAATCTTGCAATGAAACTAGGCCGTAGGGAGAGCACTGTGTTCATTGAGACACTTGCAGGTCCAGTCAGCCACGTGTGCTTACAAAACCAGTAAATGGTGTTGCAATGACTTGCACACATATCTCTGTCCTCTGTCTTCTTTTAACTCCTTCTCGTTTCCTGACTGTATTTAGCCACATTCATTTGCTAAGTGCTCACTGAAGACCACAAGTATCCTTCCTCTGGGTTTGTTGAACACAGAAAAGTATACATGGTGTTTTGCTCACCACCAAGTTTGAGGGACATCGGCGTGAGCACCGCTGATAGGAGGAGCGGCAAATAAAAAGGAACATCTATTTCTAGACAGGAGCATTTTGGAGCAATGAGAGTGTTGTGGAGTTACGTGTTTGTTTGAGTGTCCAAATTTCCCTCTTTAGGTGGTTATTACTTCTTTACATTCAAGAACATCATAAAACCCACTGAATTCCAAAGCCCAGACACATATTATTACAGCAATTCAGTTGTTGATTTGAGAAAAAATGAGAAGGACGTTGCTGTACTACTAAATCTATCGCTGGTCACTCTGAAACCAAACATAAAGAATTCACGGTGGCTAGATAGGGCTTTTTTCTACTGAATGTCTCTGGGTACTCAAACAGCATCCATTTGTTTGTTTGTTTCACAGTTTCACTTGTGTAGGGTACCTGTCCCCGCCCCTTCAGCTTGTAGTTTTTCTGTATCCTTGGATCTCAAGTGAATCTCCAGTAAGGGAGCACATAGGTGGTCTTGAGTTTTCATACCTTCCTCTAACCCTTTGTCTTTTGATTGGAGCACTCAGAGTCTCTCCTTTATTGTGACAATTGAGAGCTGTGTCCTAATTTCACATAGAAAAATTTTTTTGTTATCATTAATCTACAATCACGTGAATGTCATTATGATCACCAAGTACACCAAGTCCCTCCCAAAAGCCCCGTAACAGTCACTGTCCATCAGCGTTTAGTAAGATGCTGTAGAAACACTACTTCTCTTCTCTGTGTTGTACAGAACTCCCCATGGTAACCCCACCCCACACATTATAAATGGTAATCCTAATGCCCCCTTTATTTCTGTCCGCCTTTATACCTCCCTTCCCACCCACTCTGCACAGTCCCTTTCACTTTGGTATCTGTTAGTCCACTTTTGGGTTTTGTGAGTCTCCTGCTGCTTTTTTCCTTCAGTTTCTCTTTGTTTTTATACTCCACACATGAGTGAAATCATTTGGTACTTGTCTTTCTCCACCTGTCCTATTTCACTGAGCATAATACCCTCTAGTCCATCCATGTTATTGAAAATGATAGGATTTGTTTTCTTTTTTATCTGCTTAGTGCACTTTTTAAACTTGATTTCATTCTTCTTTTTTGTTTGTAGTTTCGCTATGTGCTTTCACCATTGCTTTCCTGGTTATGAGCAATAGCTTTGTGTTAATCGATATGTACCTATATCTATCTGTCTGTCTATCTATATACCTATCTATCTATGTATCAATCAATTATCTTTTTCTCTCCCCATCTGTCCTTGTGTACAGAACAGTTAACCACATAGCCTATGTCACATCCCTACATTACGCTTCGAATAATCCTGCAAGGTAACTAGGCCGTATTGAGAGCACTGGGTTCGCCAAGGCACTTGCAGGTCAAGTCAGCCGTGTGAACCCACAAAACCAGGAAATTGTGGTGCAGGGACTTGAACCCGTGTCTCTGTCCTCTGTCCTCTATTATCTCCTTCTCACTTGCTGACTGTATTTAGCCACATTCATTGACTAAGGGCTCCCTGAAGACCACAAGTATCCTTCCTCTGGGCCTGTTTTCGACAGAAAAGTAAACTTGGTGCTTTGCTCACCACCATGTTTGAGGCACATCGGCGTGATCACCGCTGATAGGATGGAACGACCAATGAAAAGGAACACCAATTTCTAGACAGGAGCAGTTGGGAGCAAAGAGTGTTTTGTGGAGTGACGTGTTTATTTGAGAGTCCAAACTTCCCTCTTTATATAGTTATTACTTCTTTACATTTATGAACTTCATAAAACCCACTGATTTCAAAGTTTCAGACGCATACTTTTACAGCAATTCAATTGTTGAGGTGAGAGAAAATGAGAAGGACGTTGCTGTACCACTAAATCTATGGCTGGGCAATGCTGAAACCAAACAAAAAGAATTCACGTTGGCCAGATAGTGCTATTTTCTACTGACTGTCTCTGTGGACTCAAACAGAATCCATTCTATGATTTTTTTTTTCAGTTTCACTGTGTTTGGTACCTGTTCACACCCCTTCGGCTTTTAGATTGTCTGTGTACTTGGATCTCAAGAGAGTCTCCTGTTAGGGAGTACGAAGGTGGTCTTGAGTTTTCATCCCTTCTTTTAACCCTGTGTCATTTGTTTGGAGCACTCAAAGCCTGTCCTTTTATTCTGATGATTCACAGCTGTGCCCTTATTGCACTTAAAAAATTGTTTTTGTTATCATTAACCTAAAATCACGTGAGGAACATTATGTTTACTAGACTCCCCTCTTCACCAAGTCCCCCCCAAAAACCTCTAGCAGTTACTGTCAATCAGCGGAGATGGATGCTATTGACCCCGTCACCATGTACCCCCACACACACCCCGTTACAGTCGCTGTCCATCATCGTGCAGTAAGATGCTGTAGAATCACTACTTGTCTTCTCTGTGTTGTACAGCCCCACCCATGGCCCTCCGAACCCATGCATTATACATGCTAATCCTAATCTCCCATTTCTTTCTCTCCACCCTTAACCTCCCTTCCCAACCACCCTGCCCAGTTCCTTTCCCTTTGGTAACTGTTAGTCCACTTTCGGGTTTTGTGAGTCTGCTGCTGTTTTTTTCCTTCAGTGTTTCTTTGTTGTTATACTCCACACGAGTGAAATCATTTGGTACTTGTCTTTCTCCTCCTGGCCTATTTCACTGAGTATACTACCTTCTAGCTTTTTCCACATCATTGCAAATGGTTGGATTTGTTTTCTTCTTTTGGCTGCTTTCTGCACTTTTTAAACTGGATTTCATTCTTCCTTTTTGTTTGTAGTTTCTCTATGTGCTTTTTCCATTGATCTCCTGGTTATAAGCAATAGCTTTGTGTTAATCTATATATGTCTGTATCTATCTATCTATCTGACTGTCTGTCTGTCTATCCATCCTTCTATCTTTCTTACTATCTAACTATCTATCTATCTATCTATCTCTCTATCGATCTATCTATCTATCATCTATCTATGTATCTATGTATCTATCTATCTATCTATCTATCTATCTTTTATCTATCTATCCTTCTATCTTTCTATCTATCTATCTATCTTTTAATCACCTATCTCTCATGTCTATCATATATCTATGTATCTATCTATCTATCATCTACCATCCATCTATCTAACGATCTATGAATGAATCATGTTTTTTTCTTCCCTTCTATCCTTATGTACAGAACAGTTAACATCATCGCCTATGTCTCTTCCCTACATTATGCTTCCAAAAATCTTTCAATGAAACTAGGCCGTAGGGAGAGCACTCTGTTCATTGAGACACTTGCAGGTCCAGTCAGCCACGTGTGCTTACAAAACCAGTAAATGGTGTTGCAATGACTTGCACCCATATCTCTGTCCTCTGTCCTCTTTTAACTCCTTCTCGCTTCCTGACTGTATTTAGCCACATTCATTTACTAAGTGCTCACTGAAGACCACAAGTATCCTTCCTCTGGGTTTGTTGAACACATAAAAGTATACATGGTGTTTTGCTCACCACCAAGTTTGAGGGACATAGGCGTGAGCACCGCTGATAGGAGGAGGGGCAAATAAAAAGGAACATCTATTTCTAGACAGGAGCATTTTGGAGCAATGAGAGTGTTGTGGAGTTACGTGTTTGTTTGAGTGTCCAAATTTCCCTCTTTAGGTGGTTATTACTTCTTTACATTCAAGAACATCATAAAACCCACTGATTTCCAAAGCCCAGACGCATATTATTACAGCAATTCAGTTGTTGATTTGAGAAAAAATGAGAAGGACGTTGCTGTACTACTAAATCTATCGCTGGTCACTCTGAAACCAAACAAAAAGAATTCACGGTGGCTAGATAGGGCTTTTTTCTACTGACTGTCTCTGGGTACTCAAACAGAATCCATTTGTTTGTTTGTTTCACAGTTTCACTTGTGTAGGGTACCTGTCCCCGCCCCTTCAGCTTGTAGTTTTTCTGTATCCTTGGATCTCAAGTGAATCTCCAGTAAGGGAGCACATAGGTGGTCTTGAGTTTTCATACCTTCCTCTAACCCTTTGTCTTTTGATTGGAGCACTCAGAGTCTGTCCTTTATTGTGACAATTGAGAGCTGTGTCCTAATTTCACATAGAAAAATTTTTTTGTTATCATTAATCTACAATCACGTGAATGTCATTATGATCACCAAGTACACCAAGTCCCTCCCAAAAGCCCCGTTACAGTCACTGTCCATCAGCATGTAGTAAGATTCTGTAGAAAAACTACTTCTCTTCTCTGTGTTGTACAGAACTTCCCATGCTAACACCACCCCACACATTTTAAATGGTAATCATAATGCCCCCTTCATTTCTGCCCGCCTTTATATCTCCCTTCCCACCCACTATGCCCAGTCCCTTTCCCTTTGGTATCTGTTAGTCCACTTTCGGGTTTTGTGAGTCTGCTGCTGCTTTTTTCCTTCAGTTTTCCTTTGTTATTATACTCCACACATGAGTTAAATCATTTGGTACTTGTCTTTCTCCACCTGTTCTATTTCAATGAGCATAATACCCTCTAGTCCATCCATGTTATTGAAAATGATAGGATTTGTTTTCTTTTTTATCTGCTTAGTGCACTTTTTAAACTTGATTTCATTCTTCTTTTTTGTTTGTAGTTTCGCTATGTGCTTTCACCATTGCTATCCTGGTTATGAGCAATAGCTTTGTGTTAATCGATATGTACCTATATCTATCTGTCTGTCTATCTATATACCTATCTATCTATGTATCAATCAATCATTTTTTTTCTCTCCCCATCTGTCCTTGTGTACAGAACAGTTAACCACATAGCCTATGTCACATCCCTCCATTATGCTTCGAATAATCTTGCAAGGTAACCAGGCCATATTGAGAGCACTGGGTTCGCCAAGGCACTTGCAGGTCAAGTCAGCCGTGTGAACCCACAAAACCAGGAAATTGTGGTGCAGGGACTTGAACCCGTGTCTCTATCCTCTGTCCTCTTTTATCTCCTTCTCACTTGCTGACTGTATTTAGCCACATTCATTGACTAAGGGCTCCCTGAAGACCACAAGTATCCTTCCTCTCGGCCTGTTTTTGACAGAAAAGTAAACTTGGTGCTTTGCTCACCACCATGTTTGAGGGACATCGGCGTAATCACCGCTGATAGGATGGAGCGACCAATGAAAAGGAACACCAATTTCTAGACAGGAGCAGTTGGGAGCAAAGAGTGTTTTGTGGAGTGACGTGTTTATTTGAGAGTCCAAACTTCCCTCTTTATATAGTTATTACTTCTTTACTTTCATGAACTTCATAAAACCCACTGATTTCAAAGTTTCAGACGCATACTTTTACAGCAATTCAATTGTTGAGGTGAGAGAAAATGAGAAGGACGTTGCTGTACCACTAAATCTATGGCTGGGCAATGCTGAAACCAAACAAAATGAATTCACGTTGGCCAGATAGTGCTATTTTCTACTGACTGTCTCTGTGGACTCAAACAGAATCCATTCTATGATTTTTTTTTTCAGTTTCACTGTGTTTGGTACCTGTTCACACCCCTTCGGCTTTTAGATTGTCTGGGTACTTGGATCTCAAGAGAGTCTCTTGTTAGGGAGTACGAAGGTGGTCTTGAGTTTTCATCCCTTCTTTTAACCCTGTGTCATTTGTTTGGAGCACTCAAAGCCTGTCCTTTTATTCTGATGATTCACAGCTGTGCCCTTATTGCACTTAAAAAATTGTTTTTGTTATCATTAACCTAAAATCACGTGAGGAACATTATGTTTACTAGACTCCCCTCTTCACCAAGTCCCCCCCAAAAACCTCTAGCAGTTACTGTCAATCAGCGGAGATGGATGCTGTTGACCCCTTCCCCATGTACCCCCACACACACCCCGTTACAGTCGCTGTCCATCATCGTGCAGTAAGATGCTGTAGAATCTCTACTTGTCTTCTCTGTGTTGTACAGCCCCACCCATGGCCCTCCGAACCCATGCATTATACATGCTAATCCTAATCTCCCATTTCTTTCTCTCCACCCTTAACCTCCCTTCCCAACCACCCTGCCCAGTTCCTTTCCCTTTGGTAACTGTTAGTCCACTTTCGGGTTTTGTGAGTCTGCTGCTGTTTTTCTCCTTCAGTGTTTCTTTGTTGTTAAACTCCACACGAGTGAAATCATTTGGTACTTGTCTTTCTCCTCCTGGCCTATTCACTGAGTATACTACCTTCTAGCTTTTTCCACATCATTGCAAATGGTAGGATTTGTTTTCTTCTTATGGCTGCTTTCTGCACTTTTTAAACTGGATTTCATTCTTCCTTTTTATTTGTAGTTTCGCTATGTGCTTTTTCCATTGACCTCCTGGTTATAAGCAATAGCTTTGTGTTAATCGATATGTATCTGCATCTATCTCTCTATCTGTCTGTCTATCCATCCTTCTATCTTTCTTACTATCTAACTATCTATCTATCTATCTCTCTATCTATCTATCTATCTATCTATCTATCTTTTATCTATCTATCTATCCTTCTATCTGTCTATCTATCTATCTATCTTCTTATCACCTATCTCTCATGTCTATCATCTATCTATGTATCTATCTATCTATCATCTACCATCCATCTATCTATCGATCTATGAATCAATCATGTTTTTTTCTTCCCTTCTATCCTTATGTACAGAACAGTTAACATCATCGCCTATGTCTCTTCCCTACATTATGCTTCCAAAAATCTTGCAATGAAACTAGGCCGTAGGGAGAGCACTGTGTTCATTGAGACACTTGCAGTTCCAGTCAGCCACGTGTGCTTACAAAACCAGTAAATGGTGTTGCAATGACTTGCACCCATATCTTTGTCCTCTGTCTTCTTTTAACTCCTTCTCGCTTCCTGACTGAATTTAGCCACATTCATTTGCTAAGTGCTCACTGAAGACCACAAGTATCCTTCCTCTGGGTTTGTTGAACACAGAAAAGTATACATGGTGTTTTGCTCACCACCAAGTTTGATGGACATCGGCGTGAGCACCGCTGATAGGAGGAGGGGCAAATAAAAAGGAACATCTATTTCTAGACAGGAGCATTTTGGAGCAATGAGAGTGTTGTGGAGTTACGTGTTTGTTTGAGTGTCCAAATTTCCCTCTTTAGGTGGTTATTACTTCTTTACATTCAAGAACATCATAAAACCCACTGATTTCCAATGCCCAGATGCATATTATTACAGCGATTCAGTTGTTGATTTGAGAAAAAATGAGAAGGACGTTGCTGTACTACTAAATCTATCGCTGGTCACTCTGAAACCAAACAAAAAGAATTCACGGTGGCTAGATAGGGCTTTTTTCTACTGACTGTCTCTGGGTACTCAAACAGCATCCATTTGTTTGTTTGTTTCACAGTTTCACTTGTATAGGGTACCTGTCCCCGCCCCTTCAGCTTGTAGTTTTTCTGTATCCTTGGATCTCAAGTGAATCTCCAGTAAGGGAGCACATAGGTGGTCTTGAGTTTTCATACCTTCCTCTAACCCTTTGTCTTTTGATTGGAGCACTCAGAGTCTGTCCTTTATTGTGACAATTGAGAGCTGTGTCCTAATTTCACATAGAAAAATTTTTTTGTTATCATTAATCTACAATCACGTGAATGTCATTATGATCACCAAGTACACCAAGTCCCTCCCAAAAGCCCCGTTACAGTCACTGTCCATCAGCGTTTAGTAAGATGCTGTAGAAACACTACTTCTCTTCTCTGTGTTGTACAGAACTCCCCATGGTAACCCCACCCCACACATTATAAATGGTAATCCTAATGCCCCCTTTATTTCTGTCCGCCTTTATACCTCCCTTCCCACCCACTCTGCACAGTCCCTTTCCCTTTGGTATCTGTTAGTCCACTTTTGGGTTTTGTGAGTCTCCTGCTGCTTTTTTCCTTCAGTTTCTCTTTGTTTTTATACTCCACACATGAGTGAAATCATTTGGTACTTGTCTTTCTCCACCTGTCCTATTTCACTGAGCATAATACCCTCTAGTCCATCCATGTTATTGAAAATGATAGGATTTGTTTTCTTTTTTATCTGCTTAGTGCACTTTTTAAACTTGATTTCATTCTTCTTTTTTGTTTGTAGTTTCGCTATGTGCTTTCACCATTGCTTTCCTGGTTATGAGCAATAGCTTTGTGTTAATCGATATGTACCTATATCTATCTGTCTGTCTATCTATATACCTATCTATCTATGTATCAATCAATCATCTTTTTCTCTCCCCATCTGTCCTTGTGTACAGAACAGTTAACCACATAGCCTATGTCACATCCCTCCATTATGCTTCGAATAATCTTGCAAGGTAACTAGGCCATATTGAGAGCACTGGGTTCGCCAAGGCACTTGCAGGTCAAGTCAGCCGTGTGAACCCACAAAACCAGGAAATTGTGGTGCAGGGACTTGAACTCGTGTCTCTATCCTCTGTCCTCTTTTATCTCCTTCTCACTTGCTGACTGTATTTAGCCACATTCATTGACTAAGGGCTCCCTGAAGACCACAAGTATCCTTCCTCTGGGCCTGTTTTCGACAGAAAAGTAAACTTGGTGCTTTGCTCACCACCATGTTTGAGGGACATCGGCGTGATCACCGCTGATAGGATGGAACGACAAATGAAAAGGAACACCAATTTCTAGACAGGAGCAGTTGGGAGCAAAGAGTGTTTTGTGGAGTGACGTGTTTATTTGAGAGTCCAAACTTCCCTCTTTATATAGTTATTACTTCTTTCCTTTCATGAACTTCATAAAACCCACTGATTTCAAAGTTTCAGACGCATACTTTTACAGCAATTCAATTGTTGAGGTGAGAGAAAATGAGAAGGACGTTGCTGTACCACTAAATCTATGGCTGGGCAATGCTGAAACCAAACAAAAAGAATTCACGTTGGCCAGATAGTGCTATTTTCTACTGACTGTCTCTGTGGACTCAAACAGAATCCATTCTATGATTTTTTTTTTCAGTTTCACTGTGTTTGGTACCTGTTCACACCCCTTCGGCTTTTAGATTGTCTGTGTACTTGGATCTCAAGAGAGTCTCCTGTTAGGGAGTACGAAGGTGGTCTTGAGTTTTCATCCCTTCTTTTAACCCTGTGTCATTTGTTTGGAGCACTCAAAGCCTGTCCTTTTATTCTGATGATTCACAGCTGTGCCCTTATTGCACTTAAAAAATTGTTTTTGTTATCATTAACCTAAAATCACGTGAGGAACATTATGTTTACTAGACTCCCCTCTTCACCAAGTCCCCCCCAAAAACCTCTAGCAGTTACTGTCAATCAGCGGAGATGGATGCTGTTGACCCCTTCACCATGTACCCCCACACACACCCCGTTACAGTCGCTGTCCATCATCGTGCAGTAAGATGCTGTAGAATCTCTACTTGTCTTCTCTATGTTGTACAGCCCCACCCATGGCCCTCCGAACCATGCATTATACATGCTAATCCTAATCTCCCATTTCTTTCTCTCCACCCTTAACCTCCCTTCCCAACCACCCTGCCCAGTTCCTTTCCCTTTGGTAACTGTTAGTCCACTTTCGGGTTTTGTGAGTCTGCTGCTGTTTATTTCCTTCAGTGTTTCTTTGTTGTTATACTCCACACGAGTGAAATCATTTGGTACTTGTCTTTCTCCTCCTGGCCTATTTCACTGAGTATACTACCTTCTAGCTTTTTCCACATCATTGCAAATGGTAGGATTTGTTTTCTTCTTATGGCTGCTTTCTGCACTTTCTAAACTGGATTTCATTCTTCCTTTTTGTTTGTAGTTTCGCTATGTGCTTTTTCCATTGATCTCCTGGTTATAAGCAATAGCTTTGTGTTAATCGATAGGTATCTGTATCTATCTCTCTATCTGTCTGTCTATCCATCCTTCTATCTTTCTTACTATCTAACTATCTATCTATCTATCTCTCTATCTATCTATCTATCTATCATCTATCTATCTATCTTTTATCTATCTATCTATCCTTCTATCTGTCTATCTATCTATCTATCTTCTTATCACCTATCTCTCATGTCTATCATCTATCTATGTATCTATCTATCTATCATCTACCATCCATCTATCTATCGATCTATGAATCAAACATGTTTTTTTCTTCCCTTCTATCCTTATGTACAGAACAGTTAACATCATCGCCTATGTCTCTTCCCTACATTATGCTTCCAAAAATCTTGCAATGAAACTAGGCCGTAGGGAGAGCACTGTGTTCATTGAGACACTTGCAGTTCCAGTCAGCCACGTGTGCTTACAAAACCAGTAAATGGTGTTGCAATGACTTGCACCCATATCTCTGTCCTCTGTCTTCTTTTAACTCCTTCTCGCTTCCTGACTGTATTTAGCCACATTCATTTGCTAAGTGCTCACTGAAGACCACAAGTATCCTTCCTCTGGGTTTGTTGAACACAGAAAAGTATACATGGTGCTTTGTTCACCACCAAGTTTGAGGGACATCGGCGTGAGCACCGCTGATAGGAGGAGGGGCAAATAAAAAGGAACATCTATTTCTAGACAGGAGCATTTTGGAGCAATGAGAGTGTTGTGGAGTTACGTGTTTGTTTGAGTGTCCAAATTTCCCTCTTTAGGTGGTTATTACTTCTTTACATTCAAGAACATCATAAAACCCACTGATTTCCAAAGCCCAGACGCATATTATTACAGCAATTCAGTTGTTGATTTGAGAAAAAATGAGAAGGACGTTGCTGTACTACTAAATCTATCGCTGGTCACTCTGAAACCAAACAAAAAGAATTCACGGTGGCTAGATAGGGCTTTTTTCTACTGACTGTCTCTGGGTACTCAAACAGAATCCATTTGTTTGTTTGTTTCACAGTTTCACTTGTGTAGGGTACCTGTCCCCGCCCCTTCAGCTTGTAGTTTTCCTGTATCCTTGGATCTCAAGTGAATCTCCAGTAAAGGAGCACATAGGTGGTCTTGAGTTTTCATACCTTTCTCTAACCCTTTGTCTTTTGATTGGAGCACTCAGAGTCTGTCCTTTATTGTGACAATTGAGAGCTGTGTCCTAATTTCACATAGAAAAATTTTTTTGTTATCATTAATCTACAATCACGTGAATGTCATTATGATCACCAAGTACACCAAGTCCCTCCCAAAAGCCCGGTTACAGTCACTGTCCATCAGCGTTTAGTAAGATGCTGTAGAAACACTACATCTCTTCTCTGTGTTGTACAGAACTACCCATGGTAACCCCACCCCACACATTATAATTGGTAATCCTAATGCCCCCTTTATTTCTGTCCGCCTTTATACCTCCCTTCCCACCCACTCTGCACAGTCCCTTTCCCTTTGGTGTCTGTTAGTCCACTTTCGGGTTTTGTGAGTCTGCTGCTGCTTTTTTCCTTCAGTTTATCTTTGTTTTTATACTCCACACATGAGTGAAATCATTTGGTACTTGTCTTTCTCCACCTGTCCTATTTCACTGAGCATAATACCCTCTAGTCCATCCACGTTATTGAAAATGATAGGATTTGTTTTCTTTTTTATCTGCTTAGTGCACTTTTTAAACTTGATTTCATTCTTCTTTTTTGTTTGTAGTTTCGCTATGTGCTTTCACCATTGCTTTCCTGGTTATGAGCAATAGATTTGTGTTAATCGATATGTACCTATATCTATCTGTCTGTCTATCTATATACCTATCTATCTATGTATCAATCAATCATCTTTTTCTCTCCCCATCTGTCCTTGTGTACAGAACAGTTAACCACATAGCCTATGTTACATCCCTACATTATGCTTCGAATAATCTTGCAAGGTATCTAGGCCGTATTGAGAGCACTGGGTTCGCCAAGGCACTTGCAGGTCAAGTCAGCCGTGTGAACCCACAAAACCAGGAAATTGTGGTGCAGGGAATTGAACCCGTGTCTCTATCCTCTGTCCTCTTTTATCTCCTTCTCACTTGCTGACGGTATTTAGCCACATTCATTGACTAAAGGCTCCCTGAATACCACAAGTATCCTTCCTCTGGGCCTGTTTTCGACAGAAAAGTAAACTTGGTGCTTTCCTCACCACCATGTTTGAGGGACATCGGCGTGATCACCGCTGATAGGATGGAACGACCAATGAAAAGGAACACCAATTTCTAGACAGAAGCAGTTGGGAGCAAAGAGTGTGTTGTGGAGTGACGTGTTTATTTGAGAGTCCAAACTTCCCTCTTTATATAGTTATTACTTCCTTACATTCATGAACTTCATAAAACCCACTGATTTCAAAGTTTCAGACGCATACTTTTACAGCAATTCAATTGTTGAGGTGAGAGAAAATGAGAAGGACGTTGCTGTAGCACTAAATCTATGTCTGGGCAATGCTGAAACCAAACAAGAAGAATTCACGTTGGCCAGATAGTGCTATTTTCTACTGACTGTCTCTGTGGACTCAAACAGAATCCATTCTATGATTTTTTTTTTCAGTTTCACTGTGTTGGGTACCTGTTCACACCCCTTCGACTTTTAGATTGTCTGGGTACTTGGATCTCAAGAGAGTCTCCTGTTAGGGAGTACGAAGTTGGTCTTGAGTTTTCATCCCTTCTATTAACCCTGTGTCATTTTTTTGGAGCACTCAAAGCCTGTCCTTTTATTCTGATGATTCACAGCTGTGCCCTTATTGCACTTAAAAAATTGTTTTTGTTATCATTAACCTAAAATCAAGTGAGGAACATTATGTTTACTAGACTCCCCTCTTCACCAAGTACCCCCCAAAAACCTCTAGCAGTTACTGTCAATCAGCGGAGATGGATGCTATTGACCCCTTCACCATGTACCCCCACACACACCCCGTTACAGTCGCTGTCCATCATCGTGCAGTAAGATGCTGTAGAATCTCTACTTGTCTTCTCTGTGTTGTACAGCCCCACCCATGGCCCTCCGAACCCATGCATTATACATGCTAATCCTAATCTCCCATTTCTTTCTCTCCACCCTTAACTTCCCTTCCTTTCCCTTCCACCCTAACCTGCCCAGTTCCTTTCCCTTTGGTAACTGTTAGTCCACTTTCGGGTTTTGTGAGTCTGCTGCTGTTTTTCTCCTTCAGTGTTTCTTTGTTGTTATACTCCACACGAGTGAAATCATTTGGTACTTGTCTTTCTCCTCCTGGCCTATTTCACTGAGTATACTACCTTCTAGCTTTTTCCACATCATTGCAAATGGTAGGATTTGTTTTCTTCTTATGGCTGCTTTCTGCACTTTTTAAACTGGATATCATTCTTCCTTTTTGTTTGTAGTTTCTCTATGTGCTTTTTCCATTGATCTCCTGCTTATAAGCAATAGCTTTGTGTTAATCGATATGTGTCTGTATCTAACTATCTATCTGTCTGTCTGTCTGTCTATCCATCCTTCTATCTTTCTTACTATCTAACTATCTATCTATCTATCTATCTATCTATCTCTCTATCGATCTATCTATCAATCATCTATCTATGTATCTATCTATCTATCTATCTATCTATCTATCTATCTTTTATCTATCTATCCTTCTATCTTTCTATCTATCTATCTATCTTTTAATCACCTATCTCTCATGTCTATCATCTATCTTTGTATCTATCTATCTATCATCTACCATCCATCTATCTATCTATCTATGAATCAATCATGTTTTTTTCTTCCCTTCTATCCTTATGTACAGAACAGTTAACATCATCGCCTATGTCTCTTCCCTACATTATGCTTCCAAAAATCTTGCAATGAAACTAGGCCGTAGGGAGAGCACTGTGTTCATTGAGACACTTGCAGGTCCAGTCAGCCACGTGTGCTTACAAAACCAGTAAATGGTGTTGCAATGACTTGCACCCATATCTCTGTCCTCTGTCCTCTTTTAACTCCTTCTCGCTTCCTGACTGTATTTAGCCACATTCATTTACTAAGTGCTCACTGAAGACCACAAGTATCCTTCCTCTGGGTTTGTTGAACACAGAAAAGTATACATGGTGCTTTGCTCACCACCAAGTTTGATGGACATCGGCGTGAGCACCGCTGATAGGACTAGGGGCAAATAAAAAGGAACATCTATTTCTAGACAGGAGCATTTTGGAGCAATGAGAGTGTTGTGGAGTTACGTGTTTGTTTGAGTGTCCAAATTTCCCTCTTTAGGTGGTTATTACTTCTTTACATTCAAGAACATCATAAAACCCACTGATTTCCAAAGCCCAGATGCATATTATTACAGCAATTCAGTTGTTGATTTGAGAAAAAATGAGAAGGACGTTGCTGTACTACTAAATCTATCGCTGGTCACTCTGAAACCAAACAAAAAGAATTCACGGTGGCTAGATAGGGCTTTTTTCTACTGACTGTCTCTGGGTACTCAAACAGAATCCATTTGTTTGTTTGTTTCACAGTTTCACTTGTGTAGGGTACCTGTCCCCGCCCCTTCAGCTTGTAGTTTTTCTGTATCCTTGGATCTCAAGTGAATCTCCAGGAAGGGAGCACATAGTTGGTCTTGAGTTTTCATACCTTCCTCTAACCCTTTGTCTTTGATTGGAGCACTCAGAGTCTGTCCTTTATTGTGACAATTGAGAGCTGTGTCCTAATTTCACATAGAAAAATTTTTTTGTTATCATTAATCTACAATCACGTGAATGTCATTATGATCACCAAGTACACCAAGTCCCTCCCAAAAGCCCCGTTACAGTCACTGTCCATCAGCGTTTAGTAAGATGCTGTAGAAACACTACTTCTCTTCTCTGTGTTGTACAGAACTCCCCATGGTAACCCCACCCCACACATTATAAATGGTAATCCTAATGCCACCTTTATTTCTGTCCGCCTTTATACCTCCCTTCCCACCCACTCTGCACAGTCCCTTTCCCTTTGGTATCTGTTAGTCCACTTTCGGGTTTTGTGAGTCTGCTGCTGCTTTTTTCCTTCAGTTTTCCTTTGTTTTTATACTCCACACATGGGTGAAATCATTTGGTACTTGTCTTTCTCCACCTGTTCTATTTCACTGAGCATAATACCCTCTAGTCCATCCATGTTACTGAAAATGATAGGATTTGTTTTCTTTTTTATCTGCTTAGTGCACTTTTTAAACTTGATTTCATTCTTCTTTTTTGTTTGTAGTTTCGCTATGTGCTTTCACCATTGCTATCCTGGTTATGAGCAATAGCTTTGTGTTAATCGATATGTACCTATATCTATCTGTCTGTCTATCTATATACCTATCTATCTATGTATCAATCAATCATTTTTTTTCTCTCCCCATCTGTCCTTGTGTACAGAACAGTTAACCACATAGCCTATGTCATATCCCTCCATTATGCTTCGAATAATCTTGCAAGGTAACCAGGCCATATTGAGAGCACTGGGTTCGCCAAGGCACTTGCAGGTCAAGTCAGCCGTGTGAACCCACAAAACCAGGAAATTGTGGTGCAGGGACTTGAACCCGTGTCTCTATCCTCTGTCCTCTTTAATCTCCTTCTCACTTGCTGACTGTATTTAGCCACATTCATTGACTAAGGGCTCCCGGAAGACCACAAGTATCCTACCTCTGGGCCTGTTTTTGACAGAAAAGTAAACTTGGTGCTTTGCTCACCACCATGTTTGAGGGACATCGGCGTGATCACCGCTGATAGGATGGAACGACAAATGAAAAGGAACACCAGTTGCTAGACAGGAGCAGTTGGGAGCAAAGAGTGTGTTGTGGAGTGACGTGTTTATTTCAGTGTCCAAACTTCCCTCTTTATATAGTTATTACTTCTTTACATTCATAAACTTCATAAAACCCACTGATCTCGAAGTTCCAGACGTATACTTTTACAGTAATTCACTTGTTGAGTTGAGAGAAAATGAGAAAGACGTTGCTGTACCACTAAATCTATGGCTGGGCAATGCTGAAACCAAACAAAAAGAATTCACGTTGGCCAGATAGGGCTATTTTCTACTGACTGTCTCTGTGGACTCAAACACAATCCATTCTAGGAATGTTTGTTTTTCAGTTTCACTATGATGGGTACCTGTACACACCCCTTCGGCTTTTAGATTGTCTGTGTCCTTGGATCTCAAGAGAATCTCCTGTAAGGGAGCACGAAGGTGGTCTTGAGTTTTCATCCCTTCTTTTAACCCTGTGTCATTTGTTTGGAGCACTCAAAGCCTGTCCTTTTATTCTGATGATTCAGAGCTGTGCCCTTATTGCACTTAAAAAATTGTTTTTGTTTTCATTAATCTACAATCACGTGAAGAACATTATGTTTCCTAGACTCCCACCTTCACCAAGTCCTTCTCAAAAACCTCTTACAGTTGCTGTCAGTTAGGAGAGATGGATGCTGTAGACCCGTTCACGAAGTACCCCCCCACACACCCCATTACAGTCGCTGTCCTTCAGCGTGTAGTAAGATGCTGTAGAATATCTACTTGTCTTCTCTGTGTTGTACAGCACTCACCATGCGACCCCGCCCTCACGCATTATACATGCTTATCCTAAACTCCCTTTTCTTTCTCCCCACCCTTATCCATCCTTTCCCAACCACCCTTCTCAGACCTTTTCCCTTTGGTAACTGTTACTCCACATTCGGGTTCTGTGAGTCTGCTGCTGTTATTTTTTTCAGTGTTTCTTTGTTGTTATACTCCACACATGAGTGAAATCATTTGGTGCTTGTCTTTCTCCGCCTGGAATATTTCACTGAGCATACTACCGTCTCGCTCCATCCACGTCATTGAAGATGGTAGCATTTGTTTTCTTCTTATGGCTGCAAACGGAAGATTTTAAACTGGACTTCATTCTTCCTTTTAGTTTGTAGTTTCGCTATGTGCTTTCACCATTGATCTCCTGTTTATGAGCAATAGCTCTGTGTTATTTAATATGTATCTGTATGTATCTGTCTGTCTATCTATCTGTCTATCCTATCTGTCTATTTATCTATCTATCTTTCTATCTATCTATCTATCTATCATCTATCTGTCTATCAATCTATCTTCCTATCTACCTATCATGTCTATCGTCTGTCTATCTGTCATCTGTCATCTATCTATCTATCTATGAATCAATCATCTTTTTGTCTGGCCATCTATCCTTATGTACAGGACAGTTAACAACATCGCCTATGTCACTTCCCTACATTATGCTTCCAAAAATATTGCAAAGTAACTAGACCTTAGGGAGAGCACTGGGTTCACTGAGACACTTGCAGGTCGAGTCAGCCGCTTGTGCTTACAAATCCAGTAATTTATGGTGGTGCAGGGACTTGCACCCATATATCTGTCCTCTGTCCTCTTTTACCTCCTTCTCGCTTGCTGACTGTATTCAGCCACATTCGTTGACTAAGTGCTTCCAGAAGACCACAACTATCCTTCCTCTGGGCCTGTTTAGCCAGAAAAGTATACTTGGTGCTTTGCTCACCACCAACTTTGAGGGACAATGGCATGAACACCGCTGATAGGAGGAGGGACAAATGAAAAGAACACATATTTCTAGGCAGCAGCATTTGGGAGCAAAGAGAGTGTTGTGGAGTTACGTGTTTGTTTGAGTGTCCAAATTATCCTCTTTAGGTGGTTATTACTACTTTACTTTCAAGAACATCATAAAATCCACTGATATCAAAAGCCCAGACACATATTATTACAGCAATTCAGTTGTTGAGGTGAGAAAAAATGAGAGGGACGTTGCTGTACCACTAAATCTATGGCTTGCACTGCTGAAACCAAATAAAAAGAATTCACGGTGTCTAGATAGGGCTATTTTCTACTGACTGTCTCTGGGGACTCAAACAAAATCCATTAGTTTGTTTGCTTTTCAGTTACACCTGTGTAGGTTTGCTGTCCCCACCCCCTTCGGATTGTAGTTTGTCTGTGTCTTTGGATCTCAAGTGAGTCTCCTATAGGGAAGCACTTAGGTGATCTTAAGTTTTCATCCCTTCTTTTAACCCTGTGTCTTTTGTTTGGAGCTCGCAAACCCTGTTTTATTGCTGTGCCCATATTGCACTTAAAAACATTTTTTTTATCATTAATCTGCAATCACGTGAAGAACATCATATTTACTAGGCTCCCACCTTCACCAAGTACCCACCAAAACCTCTTACAGTCGTTGTCCATAAGCATTGTTGTATGCTGTAGACTGCTTCACCATGTCCCCCCACAAACACCCCATTACATTCGCTGTCCATCAGCGTGTAGTAAATGCTGTAGAATCTCCACTTGTCTTCTCTGTGTTGTACATCCCTCCCTTTGCCCCCCCGAGCCCACGCATTATACATGTTAATCCTAATGTCTCCTTTCTTCTCCCTGCCCTTATCCTTCCCTTCCCACACAGCCTGCCCATTCCCTTTCCCTTTGGTAACTGTTATTGAACTCTCGGGGTCTGTGAGTCTGCTGCTGTTTATTTCCTCCAGTTTTTCTTTGTTGTTATACTCCACACATGAGTGAAATCATTTGCTACTTGTCTTTCTCCACCTGGTATATATCACTGAGCATGCTACCGTCTAGCTACATCCACATCTTGCAAATGGTAGGATTTGTTTTCTTCTTATGGCTGCTTACTGCACTTTTTAAACTGGACTTCATTCTTCCTTTTTGTTTTTAGTTTCCCTATGTGCTTTCACCATTGATCTGTTGGTTATGAGCAATAGCTTTGTGTTAATCGATATGTATCTGAATCTGTGTAACTGTCTGTCTATCTATCAATCTATCTATCTATCCTTCTATCTTTTTATCTATGTATCTCTCTATCTTCCTATCATCTATCTATCGTGTCTATCATCTATCTATAATATCTCATCAATCTATGTATCTATGAATCAATCATCTTTTTGTCTTCCTATCTATCCTTATGTACAGAACAGTTAACAACATCGCCTATGTCACTTCCCTATATTATGCTTCCAAAAATCTTGCCAAGTAACTAGGACGTATGGAGAGCACTGGGTACACTGAGACAATTGCAGGTCGAGTCTGCCGCGTGTGCTTACAAAACCAGTAAATGGTTGTCCAGGGACTTGAACCCATATCTCTGTCCTCTGTCCTCTTTTACCTCCTTCTCGCCTGCTGACTCTAATTTGCCACAATAATTGACTAAGTCTTCCCTGAAGACCACAAGTATCCTTCCTCTGGGCCTGTTGTAGTCAGAAAAGTATACTTGGTGCTTTGCTCATCACCAAGTATGAAGGACATCGGTGTGATCACCTCTGATAGGAGGAGGGACAAATAAAAATGAACACCTCTTTCTAGACAGGAGCAGTTTTGAACAAAGAGTGTGTTGTGGAGTGACGTGTTTATTTGAGTGTCCAACCTTCACTCTTAAGTGGTTATTACATTTTTACATTCATGAACATCATAAAACGCACTGATTTCAAAAGCCCAGACACATATTATTACAGCAATTCTGTTATTGAGGTGAGAAAAATTGAGAAGGACTTTGCTGTACAACGGAATCTATTTCTGGGCACTGCTGAAACCAAACAAAAATAAATTCATGGTGGCCAGCTA
Organism: Manis pentadactyla; assembly: GCF_030020395.1. Taxonomy (NCBI): domain Eukaryota; kingdom Metazoa; phylum Chordata; class Mammalia; order Pholidota; family Manidae; genus Manis; species Manis pentadactyla. Next base: position 1,593,810 of record NW_026644596.1, read on the forward strand.
GGGCTATTTTCTACCGACTGTCTCTGGGGACTCAAACAGAATCCATTTGTTTGTTTGTTTGTTTCTCAGTTTCACTTTTTTTGGGTACCTGTCAGCGCCCCTTCAGCTTTTAATTTGTCCGTGTCCTGGGATCTCAAGTGAGTCTCCTGTAAGGGAGCACATACATGATCTTGAGTGAAAGATAGATTAGTTTAGTATGATGCTTTCCTATCTAACTACCTATCTATCTCTTTACCTATCTATGTAATCTTTCTATCTATCTATCTGTCATCTATCTATGTATGGTCTGTCATCTATCTACTATCATCAGTGTATCTATCTGATTAATCTATCATCTATATGTAAGTATATAAGTCGAATCTATGTATCAATAATTTGTCTCTCTCTATATATTTTTTCTCACTTTCGTCAACATTCTGTCCCTAGGTGCACTTTGATTACTCTGTGTCCTTCTCAGTCTCAATTCCTTGTGTTTGTTTTTGTGAGTTAGCTGTGTGTTTGGGTCTTGAGAGGAGAGGCCTTGGGTGGGAACTTCTCCTGCGTAGGTGGCACGAGTCTGCTGGGTGTGGATAGTGTGGTTGGTGGGCTGCGCTCTTGAAACTGTGCAGCCCAGTGCCCTCCAGCTGCTCTGCCCCTGGGCCGTTCCTGCTGTGGCGGCTGCATGAGCTGCAGGGAATATCCGACGCCCCATGAAGGGTGCACCCTGGCGGGCTTGCGTGGTCCGTGGTAGGTACATGTCCAGTAGTATGTCTTTTTGCCTGTGCACCGATGTTACCTCGGTGGCCCTGCTTGGTGGCCCATCTTCAGAGAGTATGTGTGTAGTCACTGGTTAAGGGAACTGCCTTTTGGTGACACGCGGGGTTCTTCTGGGCCAGTGACCCATGGACTTGCTGAGGTGGCAGCCCAGCTAGCTTGTGGGGAAACTGCTCCCCTCTGCTGTCAAGGTGGAGGTGGAATTTCAGTGCATTTACGCATTTAGATGTGAGTGAGGTCTATCTGAAATGGAATAGTAGCGTTGAGAGCTATGTTTCCACCCCCTCAACTTGTAGTTCATCTTCGTCCTTGGATCTCATGTTAGTCTCCTGTAAGGGAGCACGTAGGTGGTCTTGAGTTTTCTTTCCTTCTTTTATCCCTGTGTCTTTTCATTGGATTCCTGAAGAGACTGTCCTTTTATTCTGAGTATTGAGAGCTATGTCCTTATTGCACTTTGAATATTTTTTTTGTTATCATAAATCCACAATTACGCAAAGAACATTATGTTCACCAAGTACACCACGTCCCCCCCAAAAACCCCATTACAGTAGCTGTCCATCAGCATAGTTGGATGCTGTAGACCCCTTCACCATGTCCCCCCCACACCCCATTACAGTCGCTTTCCATCAGCGTGTAGTAAGATGCTGTAGAATCACTGCTGGTCTTCTCTGTGTTGTACAGACCTCCCCATGCTCCCCCCACCCACACATTATACGTGCTAATCCTAATGCCCCTTTTCTTTCACCCCACATTTATCAAACCCTTCCCACCCACCCTGCTTAGTCCCTTTCCCTTTGGTAACTGTTAGTCCACTCTTGGGTTCTGTGAGTCTGCTGCTGTTTTTTTCCTTCATTTTTTCTTTGTTGTTATACTCAACACATGAGTGAAATCATTTGGTACTTGTCTTTCTCCTCATGGCCTTTTTCACTGAGCATAATACCCTCTAGCTCCATCCAAGTTGTTCAAATGGTAGGATTTTTTTCTTCTTACGGCTGCTTACTGTACTTTTTAAACTAGATTTCTGTCTTCTCTTTTGTCTGTAGTTTCGCTATTTGCTTTCACCATTGCTCTCCTCGTTATTAGCAATAACTTTACGTTAATCAATATGTACCTATATCTATTTATCCATCTGTCTGTCTGTCTGTCTGTCTATCTATCTATCTATCTATCTATCTATCTATCTATCTATCTATCTTCCTACCATCTATCTATGATGTCTATCATCAATCTATGTACCTATCTATCTATCTTTCATCTGTCGTCTGTCTAGCTATCTATCTATGAATCAATCATCTTTTTGTCTGCCCATCTATCCTTATGCACAGAACAGTTAACAACGTCGCCTTTGTCACTTCCCTACATTATGCTTCCAAAAATCTTTCAGGGTAACTATGCTATAGGAAGAGCACTCGGTTCACCGAGACACTTGCAGGTCGAGTCAGCCACCTGTACCTACAAAACCAGTAAATGGTTGTGCAGGGACTTGAAACTGTGTCTGTATCTTCTATTATCTTCTTCTCACTGGCTGACTCTATTTAGCCACATTCATTGACTAAGTGCTCCGTGAAGACCACAAGTATTGTTCCTCTGGGCCTGTTGTCCACAGAAAGAAAACTTGGTGCTTTGCTCACCACCATGTTTGAGGGACATCGGCGTGATCACCGCTGATAGGATGGAACGACAAATGAAAAGGAACACCAGTTGCTAGACAGGAGCAGATAGGAGCAAAGAGTGTGTTGTGGAGTGACGTGTTTATTTCAGTGTCCAAACTTCCCTCTTTATATAGTTATTACTTCTTTACATTCATGAACTTCATAAAACCCACTGATCTCGAAGTTCCAGACGTATACTTTTACAGTAATTCACTTGTTGAGTTGAGAGAAAATGAGAAAGACGTTGCTGTACCACTAAATCTATGGCTGGTCAATGCTGAAACCAAACAAAAAGAATTCACTTTGGCCAGATAGGGCTATTTTCTACTGACTATCTCTGTGGACTCAAACAGAATCCATTCTAGGATTGTTTGTTTTTCAGTTTCACTGTGTTGGGTACCTGTACACACCCCTTCTGCTTTTAGATTGTCTGTGTCCTTGGACCTCAAGAGAGTCTCCTGTAAGGGAGCACGAAGGTGGTCTTGAGTTTTCATCCCTTCTTTTAACCCTGTGTCATTTGTTTGGAGCACTCAAAGCCTGTCCTTTTATTCTGATGATTCAGAGCTGTGCCCTTATTGCACTTAAAAAATTGTTTTTGTTATCGTTAACCTACAATCACGTGAAGAACATTATGTTTCCTAGACTCCCCCCTTCACCAATTCCTTCCCAAAAACCTCTTAGAGTTGCTGTCAGTTAGCAGAGATGGATGCTGTAGACCCGTTCACGATGTACCCCCACACACACCCCATTACAGTCGCTGTCCTTCAGCGTGTAGTAAGATGCTGTAGAATATCTACTTGTCTTCTCTGTGTTGTACAGCACTCACCATGCGACCCCGCCCTCACGCATTATACATGCTTATCCTAATCTCCCTTTTCTTTCTCCCCACGGTTATCCGTCCCTTTCCAACCACCCTTCTCAGTCCTTTTCCCTTTGGTAACTGTTACTCCACATTCGGGTTCTGTGAGTCTGCTGCTGTTTTTTTTTTTCAGTGTTTCTTTGTTGTTATACTCCACACATGAGTGAAATCATTTGGTACTTGTCTTTCTCCGCCTGGAATATTTCACTGAGCATACTACCGTCTCGCTCCATCCACGTCATTGCAAATGGTAGCATTTGTTTTCTTCTTACGGCTGCAAACGGCAGTTTTTAAACTGGACTTCATTCCTCCTTTTAGTTTGTAGTTTCGCTATGTGCTTTCACCATTGATCTCCTGGTTATGAGCAATAGCTTTGTGTTATTTAATATGTATCTGTATGTATCTGTCTGTCTATCTATCTGTCTATCCTTCTATCTTTCTATTTATCTATCTATCTATCTTTCTATCTATCTATCTATCTATCTATCATTTATCTGTCTATCAATCTATCTTCCTATCTACCTATCATGTCTATCGTCTGTCTATCTGTCATCTGTCATCTATCTATCTATGAATCAATCATCTTTTTGTCTGGCCATCTATCCTTATGTACAGGACAGTTAACAACATCGCCTATGTCACTTCCCTACATTATGCTTCCAAAAATATTGCAAAGTAACTAGTCCTTAGGGAGAGCACTGAGTTCACTGAGACACTTGCAGGTCGAGTCAGCCGCTTGTGCTTACAAATCCAGTAATTTATGGTGGTGCAGGGACTTGCACCCATTTCTCTGTCCTCTGTCCTCTTTTACCTCCTTCTCGCTTGCTGACTGTATTCAGCCACATTCGTTGACTAAGTGCTTCCAGAAGACCACAGCTATCCTTCCTCTGTGCCTGTTTAGACAGAAAAGTAAACTTGGTGCTTTGCTCACCACCAAATTTGAGGAACAATGGCATGATCACCGCTGAAAGGAGGAGGGACAAATAAAAAGAACACCTATTTCTAGGCAGCAGCATTTCGGAGCAAAGAGAGTGTTGTGGTGTTACGTGTTTGTTTGAGTTTCCAAACTATCCTCTTTAGGTGGTTATTACTACTTTACTTTCAAGAACATCATAAAATCCACTGACTTCAAAATCCCAGACACATATTATTACAGCAATTCAGTTGTTGAGGTGAGAAAAAAATGAGAAGGACGTTGCGGTACCACTAAATCTACGGCTGGGCACTGCTGAAACCAAACAAAAAGAATTCACGGTGTCTAGATAGGGCTATTTTCTACTGACTGTCTCTGGGCACTCAAACAAAATCCATTTGTTTGTTTGTTTGCTTTTCAGTTACACTTGTGTAGGGTTGCTGTCCCCACCCCTTCGGATTGTAGTTTGTCTGTATCTTTGGATCTCAAGTGAGTCTCCTAAATGGGAGCACTTAGGTGATCTTGAGTTTTCAACCCTTTTTTTAACCATGTGTCTTTTGTTTGGAGCTCGCAAACCCTGTTTTATTGCTGTGCCCATATTGCACTTAAAAACATTTTTTTAATCAATAATCTGCAATCACGTGAAGAACATCATATTTACTAGGCTCCCACCTTCACCAAGTATCCACCAAAACCTCTTACAGTCGTTGTCCATCAGCATTGTTGTATGCTGTAGACTGCTTCACCATGTCCCCCCACAAACAATCCATTACAGTCGCTATCCATCACCATGTAGTAAATGCTGTAGAATCTCTACTTGTCTTCTCTGTGTTGTACATCCCTCCCTTTGCCCCCCCGAACCCACGCATTATACATGTTAATCCTAATGTCCCCTTTCCTATCCCTGCCCTTATCCCTCCCTTCCCACACAACCTGCCCATTCCCTTTCCCTTTGGTAACTGTTATTGAACTCTCGGGGTCTGTGAGTCTGCTGCTGTTTATTTCCTCCAGTTTTTCTTTGTTGTTATACTCCACACATGAGTGAAATCATTTGCTACTTGTCTTTCTCCACCTGGTATATATCACTGATCATGCTACCGTCTAGCTACATCCACATCCTTGCAAATGGTAGGATTTGTTTTCTTCTTATGGCTGCTTACTGCACTTTTTAAACAGGACTTCATTCTTCCTTTTTGTTTTTAGTTTCCCTATGTGCTTTCACCATTGATCTGTTGGTTATGGGCAATAGCTTTATGTTAATCGATATGTATCTGAATCTGTGTAACTGTCCGTCTATCTATCAATCTATCTATCTATCCTTCTATCTTTCTATCTATGTATCTCTCTATCTATCTTCCTATCATCTATCTATCGTGTCTATCATCTATCTATAATCTCTCGTCTAGCTATGTATCTATGAATCAATCATCTTTTTGTCTTCCCATCTATCCTTATGTACAGAACAGTTAACAACATCGCCTATGTCACTTCCCTACATTATGCTTCCAAAAATCTTGCCAAGTAACTAGGACGTATGGAGAGCACTGGGTGCACTGAGACAATTGCAGGTCGAGTCTGCTGCGTGTGCTTACAAAACCAGTAAATGGTTGTCCAGGGACTTGAACCCATATCTCTGTCCTCTGTCCTCTTTTACCTCCTTCTCGCCTGCTGACTCTAATTTGCCACAATAATTGACTAAGTCTTCCCTGAAGACCACAAGTATCCTTCCTCTGGGCCTGTTGTAGTCAGAAAAGTATACTTGGTGCTTTGCTCATCAACAAGTATGAAGGACATCGGTGTGATCACCTCTGATAGGAGGAGGGACAAATAAAAATGAACACCTCTTTCTAGACAGGAGCAGTTTTGAACAAAGAGTGTGTTGTGGAGTGACGTGTTTATTTGAGTGTCCAACCTTCACTCTTAAGTGGTTATTACATTTTTACATTCATGAACATCATAAAACGCACTGATTTCAAAAGCCCAGACACATATTATTACAGCAATTCTGTTATTGAGGTGAGAAAAATTGAGAAGGACTTTGCTGTACAACGGAATCTATTTCTGGGCACTGCTGAAACCAAACAAAAATAAATTCATGGTGGCCAGCTAGGGCTATTTTCTACCGACTGTCTCTGGGGACTCAAACAGAATCCATTTGTTTGTTTGTTTGTTTCTCAGTTTCACTTTTTTTGGGTACCTGTCACCGCCCCTTCAGCTTTTAATTTGTCCGTGTTATGGGATCTCAAGTGAGTCTCCTGTAAGGGAGCACATACATGATCTTGAGTGAAAGATAGCTTAGTTTAGTATGATGCTTTCCTATCTAACTACCTATCTATCTCTTTACCTATCTATGTAATCTTTCTATCTATCTATCTGTCATCTATCTATGTATGGTCTGTCATCTATCTACTATCATCTGTGTATCTATCTGATTAATCTATCATCTGTATGTATGTATATAAGTCGAATCTATGTATCAATCATTTGTCTCTCTCTATATCTGTTTTCTCACTTTTGTCAACGTTCTGTCCCTAGGTGCACTTTGATTCCTCTGTGTCCTTCTCAGTCTCAATTCCTTGTGTTTGTTTTTGTGAGTTAGCTGTGTCTTTGGGTCTTGAGAGGAGAGGCCTTGGGTGGGAACTTCTCCTGCATAGGTGGCACGAGTCTGCTGGGTGTGGATAGTGTGGTTGGTGGGCTGCGCTCTTGAAACTGTGCAGCCCAGTGCCCTCCAGCTGCTCTGCCCCTGGGCCGTTCCTGCTGTGGCGGCTGCATGAGCTGCAGGGAATATCCGAGGCCCCATGCAGGGAGCACCCTGGCGGGCCTGCGGGGTCCGTGGTAGGTACATGCCCAGTAGTATGTCTTTTTGCCTGTGCACCGATGTTACCTCGGTGGCCCTGCTTGGTGGCCCATCTTCAGAGAGTATGTGTGTAGTCACTGGTTAAGGGAACTGCCTTTTGGTGACACGCGGGGTTCTTCTGGGCCAGTGACCCATGGACTTGCTGAGGTGGCAGCCCAGCTAGCTTGTGGGGAAACTGCTCCCCTCTGCTGTCAAGGTGGAGGTGGAATTTCAGTGCATTTAAGCATTTAGATGTGAGTGAGGTCTATCTGAAATGGAATAGTAGCGTTGAGAGCTATGTTTCCACCCCCTCAACTTGTAGTTCATTTTCGTCCTTGGATCTCATGTTAGTCTCCTGTAAGGGAGCACGTAGGTGGTCTTGAGTTTTCATTCCTTCTTTTATCCCTGTGTCTTTTCATTGGAGTCCTGAAGAGCCTGTCCTTTTAATCTGAATATTGAGAGCTATGTCCTTATTGCACTTTGAAAATTTTTTTTTGTTATCATAAATCCACAATTACGCAAAGAACATTATGTTCACCAAGTACACCACGTCCCCCCCAAAAACCCCATTACAGTAGATGTCCATCAGCATAGTTGGATGCTGTAGACCCCTTCACCATGTCCCCCCCCACACCCCGTTACAGTCGCTTTCCATCAGCGTGTAGTAAGATGCTGTAGAATCACTGCTGGTCTTCTCTGTGTTGTACAGACCTCCCCATGCTCCCCCCACCCACACATTATACGTGCTAATCCTAATGCCCCTTTTCTTTCACCCCACATTTATCAAACCCTTCCCACCCACCCTGCTTAGTCCCTTTCCCTTTGCTAACTGTTAGTCCACTCTTGGGTTCTGTGAGTCTGCTGCTGTTTTTTTCCTTCATTTTTTCTTTGTTGTTATACTCAACACATGAGTGAAATCATTTGGTACTTGTCTTTCTCCGCATGGCCTTTTTCACTGAGCATAATACCCTCTAGCTCCATCCAAGTTGTTCAAATGGTAGGATTTTTTTCTTCTTACGGCTGCTTACTGTACTTTTTAAACTAGATTTCTGTCTTCTCTTTTGTCTGTAGTTTCGTTATGTGCTTTCACCATTGCTCTCCTCGTTATTAGCAATAACTTTACGTTAATCAATATGTACCTATATCTATTTATCCATCTGTCTGTCTGTCTGTCTGTCTATCTATCTATCTATCTATCTATCTATCTTCCTATCATCTATCTATGATGTCTATCATCAATCTATGTACCTATCTATCTATCTTTCATCTGTCGTCTGTCTAGCTATCTATCTATGAATCAATCATCTTTTTGTCTGCCCATCTATCCTTATGCACAGAACAGTTAACAACGTCGCCTTTGTCACTTCCCTACATTATGCTTCCAAAAATCTTTCAGGGTAACTATGCTATAGGAAGAGCACTCGGTTCACCGAGACACTTGCAGGTCGAGTCAGCCACCTGTACCTACAAAACCAGTAAATGGTTGTGCAGGGACTTGAAACTGTGTCTGTATCTTCTATTATCTTCTTCTCACTGGCTGACTCTATTTAGCCACATTCATTGACTAAGTGCTCCGTGAAGACCACAAGTATTGTTCCTCTGGGCCTGTTGTCCACAGAAAGAAAACTTGGTGCTTTGCTCACCACCATGTTTGAGGGACATCGGCGTGATCACCGCTGATAGGATGGAACGACAAATGAAAAGGAACACCAGTTGCTAGACAGGAGCAGTTAGGAGCAAAGAGTGTGTTGTGGAGTGACGTGTTTATTTCAGTGTCCAAACTTCCCTCTTTATATAGTTATTACTTCTTTACATTCATGAACTTCATAAAACCCACTGATCTCGAAGGTCCAGACGTATACTTTTACATCAATTTAATTGTTGAGTTGAGAGAAAATGAGAAAGACGTTGCTGTACCACTAAATCTATGGCTGGTCAATGCTGAAACCAAACAAAAAGAATTCACGTTGGCCAGATAGGGCTATTTTCTACTGACTATCTCTGTGGACTCAAACAGAATCCATTCTAGGATTGTTTGTTTTTCAGTTTCACTGTGTTGGGTACCTGTACACACCCCTTCGGCTTTTAGATTGTCTGTGTCCTTGGATCTCAAGAGAGTCTCCTGTAAGGGAGCACGAAGGTGGTCTTGAGTTTTCATCCCTTCTTTTAACCCTGTGTCATTTGTTTGGAGCACTCAAAGCCTGTCCTTTTATTCTGATGATTCAGAGCTGTGCCCTTATTGCACTTAAAAAATTGTTTTTGTTATCATGAACCTACAATCACGTGAAGAACATTATGTTTCCTAGACTCCCCCCTTCACCAAGTCCCTCCCAAAAACCTCTTACAGTTGCTGTCAGTTAGCAGAGATGGATGCTGTAGACCCGTTCACGATGTACCCCCACACACACCCCATTACAGTCGCTGTCCTTCAGCGTGTAGTAAGATGCTGTAGAATATCTACTTGTCTTCTCTGTGTTGTACAGCACTCGCCATGCGTCCCCGCCCTCACGCATTATACATGCTTATCCTAATCTCCCTTTTCTTTCTCCCCACTGTTATCCGTCCCTTTCCAACCACCCTTCTCAGTCCTTTTCCCTTTGGTAACTGTTACTCCACATTCGGGTTCTGTGAGTCTGCTGCTGTTTATTTCCTCCAGTTTTTCTTTGTTGTTATACTCCACACATGAGTGAAATCATTTGCTACTTGTCTTTCTCCACCTGGTATATATCACTGATCATGCTACCGTCTAGCTACATCCACATCCTTGCAAATGGTAGGATTTGTTTTCTTCTTATGGCTGCTTACTGCACTTTTTAAACTGGACTTCATTCTTCCTTTTTGTTTTTAGTTTCCCTATGTGCTTTCACCATTGATCTGTTGGTTATGGGCAATAGCTTTGTGTTAATCGATATGTATCTGAATCTGTGTAACTGTCCGTCTATCTATCAATCTATCTATCTATCCTTCTATCTTTCTATCTATGTATCTCTCTATCTATCTTCCTATCATCTATCTATCGTGTCTATCATCTATCTATAATCTCTCGTCTAGCTATGTATCTATGAATCAATCATCTTTTTGTCTTCCCATCTATCCTTATGTACAGAACAGTTAACAACATCGCCTATGTCACTTCCCTACATTATGCTTCCAAAAATCTTGCCAAGTAACTAGGACGTATGGAGAGCACTGGGTACACTGAGACAATTGCAGGTCGAGTCTGCCGCGTGTGCTTACAAAACCAGTAAATGGTTGTCCAGGGACTTGAACCCATATCTCTGTCCTCTGTCCTCTTTTACCTCCTTCTCGCCTGCTGACTCTAATTTGCCACAATAATTGACTAAGTCTTCCCTGAAGACCACAAGTATCCTTCCTCTGGGCCTGTTGTAGTCAGAAAAGTATACTTGGTGCTTTGCTCATCAACAAGTATGAAGGACATCGGTGTGATCACCTCTGATAGGAGGAGGGACAAATAAAAATGAACACCTCTTTCTAGACAGGAGCAGTTTTGAACAAAGAGTGTGTTGTGGAGTGACGTGTTTATTTGAGTGTCCAACCTTCACTCTTAAGTGGTTATTACATTTTACATTCATGAACATCATAAAACGCACTGATTTCAAAAGCCCAGACACATATTATTACAGCAATTCTGTTATTGAGGTGAGAAAAATTGAGAAGGACTTTGCTGTACAACGGAATCTATTTCTGGGCACTGCTGAAACCAAACAAAAAAAAAATTCATGGTGGCCAGCTAGGGCTATTTTCTACTGACTGTCTCTGGGGACTCAAACAGAATCCATTTGTTTGTTTGTTTGTTTCTCAGTTTCACTTTTCTTGGGTACCAGTCACCGACCCTTCAGCTTTTAATTTGTCCGTGTTATGGGATCTCAAGTGAGTCTCCTGTAAGGGAGCACATACATGATCTTGAGTGAAAGATAGCTTAGTTTAGTATGATGCTTTCCTATCTAACTACCTATCTATCTCTTTACCTATCTATGTAATCTTTCTATCTATCTATCTGTCATCTATCTATGTACTTTCTGTCATCTATCTACTATCATCTGTGTATCTATCTGATTAATCTATCATCTATATGTATGTATATAAGTCGAATCTATGTATCAATCATTTGTCTCTCTCTATATCTGTTTTCTCACTTTTGTCAACGTTCTGTCCCTAGGTGCACTTTGATTCCTCTGTGTCCTTCTCAGTCTCAATTCCTTGTGTTTGTTTTTGTGAGTTAGCTGTGTCTTTGGGTCTTGAGAGGAGAGGCCTTGGGTGGGAACTTCTCCTGCATAGGTGGCACGAGTCTGCTGGGTGTGGATAGTGTGGTTGGTGGGCTGCGCTCTTGAAACTGTGCAGCCCAGTGCCCTCCAGCTGCTCTGCCCCTGGGCCGTTCCTGCTGTGGCGGCTGCATGAGCTGCAGGGAATATCCGAGGCCCCATGCAGGGAGCACCCTGGCGGGCCTGCGGGGTCCGTGGTAGGTACATGCCCAGTAGTATGTCTTTTTGCCTGTGCACCGATGTTACCTCGGTGGCCCTGCTTGGTGGCCCATCTTCAGAGAGTATGTGTGTAGTCACTGGTTAAGGGAACTGCCTTTTGGTGACACGCGGGGTTCTTCTGGGCCAGTGACCCATGGACTTGCTGAGGTGGCAGCCCAGCTAGCTTGTGGGGAAACTGCTCCCCTCTGCTGTCAAGGTGGAGGTGGAATTTCAGTGCATTTACGCATTTAGATGTGAGTGAGGTCTATCTGAAATGGAATAGTAGCGTTGAGAGCTATGTTTCCACCCCCTCAACTTGTAGTTCATTTTCGTCCTTGGATCTCATGTTAGTCTCCTGTAAGGGAGCACGTAGGTGGTCTTGAGTTTTCATTCCTTCTTTTATCCCTGTGTCTTTTCATTGGAGTCCTGAAGAGCCTGTCCTTTTATTCTGAGTATTGAGAGCTATGTCCTTATTGCACTTTGAAAATTTTTTTTTGTTATCATAAATCCACAATTACGCAAAGAACATTATGTTCACCAAGTACACCACGTCCCCCCCAAAAACCCCATTACAGTAGATGTCCATCAGCATAGTTGGATGCTGTAGACCCCTTCACCATGTCCCCCCCCACACCCCGTTACAGTCGCTTTCCATCAGCGTGTAGTAAGATGCTGTAGAATCACTGCTGGTCTTCTCTGTGTTGTACAGACCTCCCCATGCTCCCCCCACCCACACATTATACGTGCTAATCCTAATGCCCCTTTTCTTTCACCCCACATTTATCAAACCCTTCCCACCCACCCTGCTTAGTCCCTTTCCCTTTGGTAACTGTTAGTCCACTCTTGGGTTCTGTGAGTCTGCTGCTGTTTTTTTCCTTCATTTTTTCTTTGTTGTTATACTCAACACATGAGTGAAATCATTTGGTACTTGTCTTTCTCCGCATGGCCTTTTTCACTGAGCATAATACCCTCTAGCTCCATCCAAGTTGTTCAAATGGTAGGATTTTTTTCTTCTTACGGCTGCTTACTGTACTTTTTAAACTAGATTTCTGTCTTCTCTTTTGTCTGTAGTTTCGTTATGTGCTTTCACCATTGCTCTCCTCGTTATTAGCAATAACTTTACGTTAATCAATATGTACCTATATCTATTTATCCATCTGTCTGTCTGTCTGTCTGTCTATCTATCTATCTATCTATCTATCTATCTATCTATCTATCTATCTTCCTACCATCTATCTATGATGTCTATCATCAATCTATGTACCTATCTATCTATCTTTCATCTGTCGTCTGTCTAGCTATCTATCTATGAATCAATCATCTTTTTGTCTGCCCATCTATCCTTATGTACAGAACAGTTAACAACATCGCCTTTGTCACTTCCCTACATTATGCTTCCAAAAATCTTTCAGGGTATCTAGGCTGTAGGAAGAGCACTCGGTTCACCGAGACACTTGCAGGTCGAGTCAGCCACCTGTACCTACAAAACCAGTAAATGGTTGTGCAGGGACTTGAACCTGTGTCTGTATCCTCTATTATCTTCTTCTCACTGGCTGACTCTATTTAGCCACATCCATTGACTACGTGCTCCGTGAAGACCACAAGTATTGTTCCTCTGGGCCTGTTGTCCACAGAAAGAAAACTTGGTGCTTTGCTCACCACCATGTTTGATTGACATCGGCGTGATCAGCGCTGATAGGATGGAACGACAAATGAAAAGGAACACCAGTTGCTAGACAGGAGCAGTTGGGAGCAAAGAGTGTGTTGTGGAGTGACGTGTTTATTTCAGTGTCCAAACTTCCCTCTTTATATAGTTATTACTTCTTTACATTCATAAACTTCATAAAACCCACTGATCTCGAAGTTCCAGACGTATACTTTTACAGTAATTCACTTGTTGAGTTGAGAGAAAATGAGAAAGACGTTGCTGTACCACTAAATCTATGGCTGGGCAATGCTGAAACCAAACAAAAAGAATTCACGTTGGCCAGATAGGGCTATTTTCTACTGACTGTCTCTGTGGACTCAAACAGAATCCATTCTAGGAATGTTTGTTTTTCAGTTTCACTATGTTGGGTACCTGTACACACCCCTTCGGCTTTTAGATTGTCTGTGTCCTTGGATCTCAAGAGAGTCTCCTGTAAGGGAGCACGAAGGTGGTCTTGAGTTTTCATCCCTTCTTTTAACCCTGTGTCATTTGTTTGGAGCACTCAAAGCCTGTCCTTTTATTCTGATGATTCAGAGCTGTGCCCTTATTGCACTTAAAAAATTGTTTTTGTTATCATTAATCTACAATCACGTGAAGAACATTATGTTTCCTAGACTCCCACCTTCACCAAGTCCTTCCCAAAAACCTCTTAGAGTTGCTGTCAGTTAGCAGAGATGGATGCTGTAGACAAGTTCACGATGTACCCCCCCACACACCCCATTACAGTCGCTGTCCTTCAGCGTGTAGTAAGATGCTGTAGAATATCTACTTGTCTTCTCTGTGTTGTACAGCACTCGCCATGCGACCCCGCCCTCACGCATTATACATGCTTATCCTAAACTCCCTTTTCTTTCTCCCCACCCTTATCCATCCTTTCCCAACCACCCTTCTCAGACCTTTTCCCTTTGGTAACTGTTACTCCACATTCGGGTTCTGTGAGTCTGCTGCTGTTATTTTTTTCAGTGTTTCTTTGTTGTTATACTCCACACATGAGTGAAATCATTTGGTACTTGTCTTTCTCCGCCTGTAATATTTCACTGAGCATACTACCGTCTCGCTCCATCCACGTCATTGCAGATGGTAGCATTTGTTTTCTTCTTATGGCTGCAAACGGCAGTTTTTAAACTGGACTTCATTCTTCCTTTTTGTTTGTAGTTTCGCTATATGCTTTCACCATTGATCTCCTGGTTATGAGCAATAGCTTTGTGTTATTTAATATGTATCTGTATGTATCTGTCTGTCTATCTATCTGTCTATCCTTCTATCTGTCTATTTATCTATCTATCTTTCTATCTATATATCTTTCTATCATCTATCTGTCTATCAATCTATCTTCCTATCTACCTATCATGTCTATCGTCTGTCTATCTGTCATCTGTCATCTATCTATCTATCTATGAATCAATCATCTTTTTGTCTGGCCGTCTATCCTTATGTACAGGACAGTTAACAACATCGCCTATGTCACTTCCCTACATTATGCTTCCAAAAATATTGCAAAGTAACTAGACCTTAGGGAGAGCACTGGGTTCACTGAGACACTTGCAGGTCGAGTCAGCCGCTTGTGCTTACAAATCCAGTAATTTATGGTGGTGCATGGACTTGCACCCATATCTCTGTCCTCTATCCTCTTTTACCTCCTTCTCGCTTGCTGACTGTATTCAGCCACATTCGTTGACTAAGTGCTTCCAGAAGACCACAACTATCCTTCCTCTGGGCCTGTTTAGACAGAAAAGTATACTTGGTGCTTTGCTCACCACCAAGTTTGAGGGACAATGGCATGATCACCGCTGATAGGAGGAGGGACAAATAAAAAGAACACCTATTTCTAGGCAGCAGCATTTGGGAGCAAAGAGAGTGTTGTGGAGTTACGTGTTTGTTTGAGTGTCCAAATTATCCTCTTTAGGTGGTTATTACTACTTTACTTTCAAGAACATCATAAAATCCACTGATTTCAAAAGCCCAGACACATATTATTACAGCAATTCAGTTGTTGAGGTGAGAAAAAATGAGAGGGACGTTGCTGTACCACTAAATCTATGGCTTGCACTCCTGAAACCAAAACATAAAGAATTCACGGTGTCTAGATAGGGCTATTTTCTACAGACTGTCTCTGGGGACTCAAACAAAATCCATTTGTTTGTTTGCTTTTCAGTTACACTTGTGTAGGTTTGCTGTCCCCACCCCCTTCGGATTGTAGTTTGTCTGTGTCTTTGGATCTCAAGTGAGTCTCCTATAGGGAAGCACTTAGGTGATCTTAAGTTTTCATCCCTTCTTTTAACCCTGTGTCTTTTGTTTGGAGCTCGCAAACCCTGTTTTATTGCTGTGCCCATATTGCACTTAAAAACATTTTTTTTATCATTAATCTGAAATCACGTGAAGAACATCATATTTACTAGGCTCCCACCTTCACCAAGTACCCACCAAAACCTCTTACAGTCGTTGTCCATAAGCATTGTTGTATGCTGTAGACTGCTTCACCATGTCCCCCCACAAACACCCCATTACATTCGCTGTCCATCAGCGTGTAGTAAATGCTGTAGAATCTCCACTTGTCTTCTCTGTGTTGTACATCCCTCCCTTTGCCCCCCCGAGCCCACGCATTATACATGTTAATCCTAATGTCTCCTTTCTTCTCCCTGCCCTTATCCCTCCCTTCCCACACACCCTGCCCATTCCCTTTCCCTTTGGTAACTGTTATTGAACTCTCGGGGTCTGTGAGTCTGCTGCTGTTTATTTCCTCCAGTTTTTCTTTGTTGTTATACTCCACACATGAGTGAAATCATTTGCTACTTGTCTTTCTCCACCTGGTATATATCACTGAGCATGCTACCGTCTAGCTACATACACATCTTGCAAATGGTAGGATTTGTTTTCTTCTTATGGCTGCTTACTGCACTTTTTAAACGGGACTTCATTCTTCCTTTTTGTTTTTAGTTTCCCTATGTGCTTTCACCATTGATGTGTTGGTTATGAGCAATAGCTTTGTGTTAGTCGATATGTATCTGAATCTGTGTAACTGTCTGCCTATCAATCAATCTATCTATCTATCCTTCTATCTTTCTATCTATGTATCTCTCTATCTATCTTCCTATCATCTATCTATCGTGTCTATCATCTATCTATAATATCTCATCAATCTATGTATCTATGAATCAATCATCTTTTTGTCTTCCCATCTATCCTTATTTACAGAACAGTTAACAACATCGCCTATGTCACTTCCCTATATTATGCTTCCAAAAATCTTGCCAAGTAACTAGGACGTATGGAGAGCACTGGGTACACTGAGACAATTGCAGGTTGAGTCTGCCGCGTGGGCTTACAAAACCAGTAAATGGTTGTCCAGGGACTTGAACCCATATCTCTGTCCTCTGTCCTCTTTTACCTCCTTCTCGCCTGCTGACTCTAATTTGCCACAATAATTGACTAAGTCTTCCCTGAAGACCACAAGTATCCTTCCTCTGGGCCTGTTGTAGTCAGAAAAGTATACTTGGTGCTTTGCTCATCAACAAGTATGAAGGACATCGGTGTGATCACCTCTGATAGGAGGAGGGACAAATAAAAATGAACACCTCTTTCTAGACAGGAGCAGTTTTGAACAAAGAGTGTGTTGTGGAGTGACGTGTTTATTTGAGTGTCCAACCTTCACTCTTAAGTGGTTATTACATTTTTACATTCATGAACATCATAAAACGCACTGATTTCAAAAGCCCAGACACATATTATTACAGCAATTCTGTTATTGAGGTGAGAAAAATTGAGAAGGACTTTGCTGTACAACGGAATCTATTTCTGGGCACTGCTGAAACCAAACAAAAATAAATTCATGGTGGCCAGCTAGGGCTATTTTCTACCGACTGTCTCTGGGGACTCAAACAGAATCCATTTGTTTGTTTGTTTGTTTCTCAGTTTCACTTTTTTTGGGTACCTGTCACCGCCCCTTCAGCTTTTAATTTGTCCGTGTTATGGGATCTCAAGTGAGTCTCCTGTAAGGGAGCACATACATGATCTTGAGTGAAAGATAGCTTAGTTTAGTATGATGCTTTCCTATCTAACTACCTATCTATCTCTTTACCTATCTATGTAATCTTTCTATCTATCTATCTGTCATCTATCTATGTATGGTCTGTCATCTATCTACTATCATCTGTGTATCTATCTGATTAATCTATCATCTGTATGTATGTATATAAGTCGAATCTATGTATCAATCATTTGTCTCTCTCTATATCTGTTTTCTCACTTTTGTCAACGTTCTGTCCCTAGGTGCACTTTGATTCCTCTGTGTCCTTCTCAGTCTCAATTCCTTGTGTTTGTTTTTGTGAGTTAGCTCTGGGTTTGGGTCTTGAGAGTAGAGGCCTTGGGTGGGAACTTCTCCTGCATAGGTGGCACGAGTCTGCTGGGTGTGGATAGTGTGGTTGGTGGGCTGCGCTCTTGAAACTGTGCAGCCCAGTGCCCTCCAGCTGCTCTGCCCCTGGGCCGTTCCTGCTGTGGCGGCTGCATGAGCTGCAGGGAATATCCGAGGCCCCATGCAGGGAGCACCCTGGCGGGCCTGCGGGGTCCGTGGTAGGTACATGCCCAGTAGTATGTCTTTTTGCCTGTGCACCGATGTTACCTCGGTGGCCCTGCTTGGTGGCCCATCTTCAGAGAGTATGTGTGTAGTCACTGGTTAAGGGAACTGCCTTTTGGTGACACGCGGGGTTCTTCTGGGCCAGTGACCCATGGACTTGCTGAGGTGGCAGCCCAGCTAGCTTGTGGGGAAACTGCTCCCCTCTGCTGTCAAGGTGGAGGTGGAATTTCAGTGCATTTACGCATTTAGATGTGAGTGAGGTCTATCTGAAATGGAATAGTAGCGTTGAGAGCTATGTTTCCACCCCCTCAACTTGTAGTTCATTTTCGTCCTTGGATCTCATGTTAGTCTCCTGTAAGGGAGCACGTAGGTGGTCTTGAGTTTTCATTCCTTCTTTTATCCCTGTGTCTTTTCATTGGAGTCCTGAAGAGCCTGTCCTTTTAATCTGAATATTGAGAGCTATGTCCTTATTGCACTTTGAAAATTTTTTTTTGTTATCATAAATCCACAATTACGCAAAGAACATTATGTTCACCAAGTACACCACGTCCCCCCCAAAAACCCCATTACAGTAGATGTCCATCAGCATAGTTGGATGCTGTAGACCCCTTCACCATGTCCCCCCCCACACCCCGTTACAGTCGCTTTCCATCAGCGTGTAGTAAGATGCTGTAGAATCACTGCTGGTCTTCTCTGTGTTGTACAGACCTCCCCATGCTCCCCCCACCCACACATTATACGTGCTAATCCTAATGCCCCTTTTCTTTCACCCCACATTTATCAAACCCTTCCCACCCACCCTGCTTAGTCCCTTTCCCTTTGGTAACTGTTAGTCCACTCTTGGGTTCTGTGAGTCTGCTGCTGTTTTTTTCCTTCATTTTTTCTTTGTTGTTATACTCAACACATGAGTGAAATCATTTGGTACTTGTCTTTCTCCGCATGGCCTTTTTCACTGAGCATAATACCCTCTAGCTCCATCCAAGTTGTTCAAATGGTAGGATTTTTTTCTTCTTACGGCTGCTTACTGTACTTTTTAAACTAGATTTCTGTCTTCTCTTTTGTCTGTAGTTTCGTTATGTGCTTTCACCATTGCTCTCCTCGTTATTAGCAATAACTTTACGTTAATCAATATGTACCTATATCTATTTATCCATCTGTCTGTCTGTCTGTCTGTCTATCTATCTATCTATCTATCTATCTATCTTCCTATCATCTATCTATGATGTCTATCATCAATCTATGTACCTATCTATCTATCTTTCATCTGTCGTCTGTCTAGCTATCTATCTATGAATCAATCATCTTTTTGTCTGCCCATCTATCCTTATGCACAGAACAGTTAACAACGTCGCCTTTGTCACTTCCCTACATTATGCTTCCAAAAATCTTTCAGGGTAACTATGCTATAGGAAGAGCACTCGGTTCACCGAGACACTTGCAGGTCGAGTCAGCCACCTGTACCTACAAAACCAGTAAATGGTTGTGCAGGGACTTGAAACTGTGTCTGTATCTTCTATTATCTTCTTCTCACTGGCTGACTCTATTTAGCCACATTCATTGACTAAGTGCTCCGTGAAGACCACAAGTATTGTTCCTCTGGGCCTGTTGTCCACAGAAAGAAAACTTGGTGCTTTGCTCACCACCATGTTTGAGGGACATCGGCGTGATCACCGCTGATAGGATGGAACGACAAATGAAAAGGAACACCAGTTGCTAGACAGGAGCAGTTAGGAGCAAAGAGTGTGTTGTGGAGTGACGTGTTTATTTCAGTGTCCAAACTTCCCTCTTTATATAGTTATTACTTCTTTACATTCATGAACTTCATAAAACCCACTGATCTCGAAGGTCCAGACGTATACTTTTACATCAATTTAATTGTTGAGTTGAGAGAAAATGAGAAAGACGTTGCTGTACCACTAAATCTATGGCTGGTCAATGCTGAAACCAAACAAAAAGAATTCACGTTGGCCAGATAGGGCTATTTTCTACTGACTATCTCTGTGGACTCAAACAGAATCCATTCTAGGATTGTTTGTTTTTCAGTTTCACTGTGTTGGGTACCTGTACACACCCCTTCGGCTTTTAGATTGTCTGTGTCCTTGGATCTCAAGAGAGTCTCCTGTAAGGGAGCACGAAGGTGGTCTTGAGTTTTCATCCCTTCTTTTAACCCTGTGTCATTTGTTTGGAGCACTCAAAGCCTGTCCTTTTATTCTGATGATTCAGAGCTGTGCCCTTATTGCACTTAAAAAATTGTTTTTGTTATCATGAACCTACAATCACGTGAAGAACATTATGTTTCCTAGACTCCCCCCTTCACCAAGTCCCTCCCAAAAACCTCTTACAGTTGCTGTCAGTTAGCAGAGATGGATGCTGTAGACCCGTTCACGATGTACCCCCACACACACCCCATTACAGTCGCTGTCCTTCAGCGTGTAGTAAGATGCTGTAGAATATCTACTTGTCTTCTCTGTGTTGTACAGCACTCGCCATGCGTCCCCGCCCTCACGCATTATACATGCTTATCCTAATCTCCCTTTTCTTTCTCCCCACTGTTATCCGTCCCTTTCCAACCACCCTTCTCAGTCCTTTTCCCTTTGGTAACTGTTACTCCACATTCGGGTTCTGTGAGTCTGCTGCTGTTTATTTCCTCCAGTTTTTCTTTGTTGTTATACTCCACACATGAGTGAAATCATTTGCTACTTGTCTTTCTCCACCTGGTATATATCACTGATCATGCTACCGTCTAGCTACATCCACATCCTTGCAAATGGTAGGATTTGTTTTCTTCTTATGGCTGCTTACTGCACTTTTTAAACTGGACTTCATTCTTCCTTTTTGTTTTTAGTTTCCCTATGTGCTTTCACCATTGATCTGTTGGTTATGGGCAATAGCTTTGTGTTAATCGATATGTATCTGAATCTGTGTAACTGTCCGTCTATCTATCAATCTATCTATCTATCCTTCTATCTTTCTATCTATGTATCTCTCTATCTATCTTCCTATCATCTATCTATCGTGTCTATCATCTATCTATAATCTCTCGTCTAGCTATGTATCTATGAATCAATCATCTTTTTGTCTTCCCATCTATCCTTATGTACAGAACAGTTAACAACATCGCCTATGTCACTTCCCTACATTATGCTTCCAAAAATCTTGCCAAGTAACTAGGACGTATGGAGAGCACTGGGTACACTGAGACAATTGCAGGTCGAGTCTGCCGCGTGTGCTTACAAAACCAGTAAATGGTTGTCCAGGGACTTGAACCCATATCTCTGTCCTCTGTCCTCTTTTACCTCCTTCTCGCCTGCTGACTCTAATTTGCCACAATAATTGACTAAGTCTTCCCTGAAGACCACAAGTATCCTTCCTCTGGGCCTGTTGTAGTCAGAAAAGTATACTTGGTGCTTTGCTCATCAACAAGTATGAAGGACATCGGTGTGATCACCTCTGATAGGAGGAGGGACAAATAAAAATGAACACCTCTTTCTAGACAGGAGCAGTTTTGAACAAAGAGTGTGTTGTGGAGTGACGTGTTTATTTGAGTGTCCAACCTTCACTCTTAAGTGGTTATTACATTTTACATTCATGAACATCATAAAACGCACTGATTTCAAAAGCCCAGACACATATTATTACAGCAATTCTGTTATTGAGGTGAGAAAAATTGAGAAGGACTTTGCTGTACAACGGAATCTATTTCTGGGCACTGCTGAAACCAAACAAAAAAAAAATTCATGGTGGCCAGCTAGGGCTATTTTCTACTGACTGTCTCTGGGGACTCAAACAGAATCCATTTGTTTGTTTGTTTGTTTCTCAGTTTCACTTTTCTTGGGTACCAGTCACCGACCCTTCAGCTTTTAATTTGTCCGTGTCCTGGGATCTCAAGTGAGTCTCCTGTAAGGGAGCACATACATGATCTTGAGTGAAAGATAGCTTAGTTTAGTATGATGCTTTCCTATCTAACTACCTATCTATCTCTTTACCTATCTATGTAATCTTTCTATCTATCTATCTGTCATCTATCTATGTACTTTCTGTCATCTATCTACTATCATCTGTGTATCTATCTGATTAATCTATCATCTATATGTATGTATATAAGTCGAATCTATGTATCAATCATTTGTCTCTCTCTATATCTGTTTTCTCACTTTTGTCAACGTTCTGTCCCTAGGTGCACTTTGATTCCTCTGTGTCCTTCTCAGTCTCAATTCCTTGTGTTTGTTTTTGTGAGTTAGCTGTGTCTTTGGGTCTTGAGAGGAGAGGCCTTGGGTGGGAACTTCTCCTGCATAGGTGGCACGAGTCTGCTGGGTGTGGATAGTGTGGTTGGTGGGCTGCGCTCTTGAAACTGTGCAGCCCAGTGCCCTCCAGCTGCTCTGCCCCTGGGCCGTTCCTGCTGTGGCGGCTGCATGAGCTGCAGGGAATATCCGAGGCCCCATGCAGGGAGCACCCTGGCGGGCCTGCGGGGTCCGTGGTAGGTACATGCCCAGTAGTATGTCTTTTTGCCTGTGCACAGATGTTACCTCGGTGGCCCTGCTTGGTGGCCCATCTTCAGAGAGTATGTGTGTAGTCACTGGTTAAGGGAACTGCCTTTTGGTGACACGCGGGGTTCTTCTGGGCCAGTGACCCATGGACTTGCTGAGGTGGCAGCCCAGCTAGCTTGTGGGGAAACTGCTCCCCTCTGCTGTCAAGGTGGAGGTGGAATTTCAGTGCATTTACGCATTTAGATGTGAGTGAGGTCTATCTGAAATGGAATAGTAGCGTTGAGAGCTATGTTTCCACCCCCTCAACTTGTAGTTCATTTTCGTCCTTGGATCTCATGTTAGTCTCCTGTAAGGGAGCACGTAGGTGGTCTTGAGTTTTCATTCCTTCTTTTATCCCTGTGTCTTTTCATTGGAGTCCTGAAGAGCCTGTCCTTTTATTCTGAGTATTGAGAGCTATGTCCTTATTGCACTTTGAAAATTTTTTTTTGTTATCATAAATCCACAATTACGCAAAGAACATTATGTTCACCAAGTACACCACGTCCCCCCCAAAAACCCCATTACAGTAGATGTCCATCAGCATAGTTGGATGCTGTAGACCCCTTCACCATGTCCCCCCCCACACCCCGTTACAGTCGCTTTCCATCAGCGTGTAGTAAGATGCTGTAGAATCACTGCTGGTCTTCTCTGTGTTGTACAGACCTCCCCATGCTCCCCCCACCCACACATTATACGTGCTAATCCTAATGCCCCTTTTCTTTCACCCCACATTTATCAAACCCTTCCCACCCACCCTGCTTAGTCCCTTTCCCTTTGGTAACTGTTAGTCCACTCTTGGGTTCTGTGAGTCTGCTGCTGTTTTTTTCCTTCATTTTTTCTTTGTTGTTATACTCAACACATGAGTGAAATCATTTGGTACTTGTCTTTCTCCGCATGGCCTTTTTCACTGAGCATAATACCCTCTAGCTCCATCCAAGTTGTTCAAATGGTAGGATTTTTTTCTTCTTACGGCTGCTTACTGTACTTTTTAAACTAGATTTCTGTCTTCTCTTTTGTCTGTAGTTTCGTTATGTGCTTTCACCATTGCTCTCCTCGTTATTAGCAATAACTTTACGTTAATCAATATGTACCTATATCTATTTATCCATCTGTCTGTCTGTCTGTCTGTCTATCTATCTATCTATCTATCTATCTATCTATCTATCTATCTATCTTCCTACCATCTATCTATGATGTCTATCATCAATCTATGTACCTATCTATCTATCTTTCATCTGTCGTCTGTCTAGCTATCTATCTATGAATCAATCATCTTTTTGTCTGCCCATCTATCCTTATGTACAGAACAGTTAACAACATCGCCTTTGTCACTTCCCTACATTATGCTTCCAAAAATCTTTCAGGGTATCTAGGCTGTAGGAAGAGCACTCGGTTCACCGAGACACTTGCAGGTCGAGTCAGCCACCTGTACCTACAAAACCAGTAAATGGTTGTGCAGGGACTTGAACCTGTGTCTGTATCCTCTATTATCTTCTTCTCACTGGCTGACTCTATTTAGCCACATCCATTGACTACGTGCTCCGTGAAGACCACAAGTATTGTTCCTCTGGGCCTGTTGTCCACAGAAAGAAAACTTGGTGCTTTGCTCACCACCATGTTTGATTGACATCGGCGTGATCAGCGCTGATAGGATGGAACGACAAATGAAAAGGAACACCAGTTGCTAGACAGGAGCAGTTGGGAGCAAAGAGTGTGTTGTGGAGTGACGTGTTTATTTCAGTGTCCAAACTTCCCTCTTTATATAGTTATTACTTCTTTACATTCATAAACTTCATAAAACCCACTGATCTCGAAGTTCCAGACGTATACTTTTACAGTAATTCACTTGTTGAGTTGAGAGAAAATGAGAAAGACGTTGCTGTACCACTAAATCTATGGCTGGGCAATGCTGAAACCAAACAAAAAGAATTCACGTTGGCCAGATAGGGCTATTTTCTACTGACTGTCTCTGTGGACTCAAACAGAATCCATTCTAGGAATGTTTGTTTTTCAGTTTCACTATGTTGGGTACCTGTACACACCCCTTCGGCTTTTAGATTGTCTGTGTCCTTGGATCTCAAGAGAGTCTCCTGTAAGGGAGCACGAAGGTGGTCTTGAGTTTTCATCCCTTCTTTTAACCCTGTGTCATTTGTTTGGAGCACTCAAAGCCTGTCCTTTTATTCTGATGATTCAGAGCTGTGCCCTTATTGCACTTAAAAAATTGTTTTTGTTATCATTAATCTACAATCACGTGAAGAACATTATGTTTCCTAGACTCCCACCTTCACCAAGTCCTTCCCAAAAACCTCTTAGAGTTGCTGTCAGTTAGCAGAGATGGATGCTGTAGACAAGTTCACGATGTACCCCCCCACACACCCCATTACAGTCGCTGTCCTTCAGCGTGTAGTAAGATGCTGTAGAATATCTACTTGTCTTCTCTGTGTTGTACAGCACTCGCCATGCGACCCCGCCCTCACGCATTATACATGCTTATCCTAAACTCCCTTTTCTTTCTCCCCACCCTTATCCATCCTTTCCCAACCACCCTTCTCAGACCTTTTCCCTTTGGTAACTGTTACTCCACATTCGGGTTCTGTGAGTCTGCTGCTGTTATTTTTTTCAGTGTTTCTTTGTTGTTATACTCCACACATGAGTGAAATCATTTGGTACTTGTCTTTCTCCGCCTGTAATATTTCACTGAGCATACTACCGTCTCGCTCCATCCACGTCATTGCAGATGGTAGCATTTGTTTTCTTCTTATGGCTGCAAACGGCAGTTTTTAAACTGGACTTCATTCTTCCTTTTTGTTTGTAGTTTCGCTATATGCTTTCACCATTGATCTCCTGGTTATGAGCAATAGCTTTGTGTTATTTAATATGTATCTGTATGTATCTGTCTGTCTATCTATCTGTCTATCCTTCTATCTGTCTATTTATCTATCTATCTTTCTATCTATATATCTTTCTATCATCTATCTGTCTATCAATCTATCTTCCTATCTACCTATCATGTCTATCGTCTGTCTATCTGTCATCTGTCATCTATCTATCTATCTATGAATCAATCATCTTTTTGTCTGGCCGTCTATCCTTATGTACAGGACAGTTAACAACATCGCCTATGTCACTTCCCTACATTATGCTTCCAAAAATATTGCAAAGTAACTAGACCTTAGGGAGAGCACTGGGTTCACTGAGACACTTGCAGGTCGAGTCAGCCGCTTGTGCTTACAAATCCAGTAATTTATGGTGGTGCATGGACTTGCACCCATATCTCTGTCCTCTATCCTCTTTTACCTCCTTCTCGCTTGCTGACTGTATTCAGCCACATTCGTTGACTAAGTGCTTCCAGAAGACCACAACTATCCTTCCTCTGGGCCTGTTTAGACAGAAAAGTATACTTGGTGCTTTGCTCACCACCAAGTTTGAGGGACAATGGCATGATCACCGCTGATAGGAGGAGGGACAAATAAAAAGAACACCTATTTCTAGGCAGCAGCATTTGGGAGCAAAGAGAGTGTTGTGGAGTTACGTGTTTGTTTGAGTGTCCAAATTATCCTCTTTAGGTGGTTATTACTACTTTACTTTCAAGAACATCATAAAATCCACTGATTTCAAAAGCCCAGACACATATTATTACAGCAATTCAGTTGTTGAGGTGAGAAAAAATGAGAGGGACGTTGCTGTACCACTAAATCTATGGCTTGCACTCCTGAAACCAAAAGAAAAAGAATTCACGGTGTCTAGATAGGGCTATTTTCTACAGACTGTCTCTGGGGACTCAAACAAAATCCATTTGTTTGTTTGCTTTTCAGTTACACTTGTGTAGGTTTGCTGTCCCCACCCCCTTCGGATTGTAGTTTGTCTGTGTCTTTGGATCTCAAGTGAGTCTCCTATAGGGAAGCACTTAGGTGATCTTAAGTTTTCATCCCTTCTTTTAACCCTGTGTCTTTTGTTTGGAGCTCGCAAACCCTGTTTTATTGCTGTGCCCATATTGCACTTAAAAACATTTTTTTTATCATTAATCTGAAATCACGTGAAGAACATCATATTTACTAGGCTCCCACCTTCACCAAGTACCCACCAAAACCTCTTACAGTCGTTGTCCATAAGCATTGTTGTATGCTGTAGACTGCTTCACCATGTCCCCCCACAAACACCCCATTACATTCGCTGTCCATCAGCGTGTAGTAAATGCTGTAGAATCTCCACTTGTCTTCTCTGTGTTGTACATCCCTCCCTTTGCCCCCCCGAGCCCACGCATTATACATGTTAATCCTAATGTCTCCTTTCTTCTCCCTGCCCTTATCCCTCCCTTCCCACACACCCTGCCCATTCCCTTTCCCTTTGGTAACTGTTATTGAACTCTCGGGGTCTGTGAGTCTGCTGCTGTTTATTTCCTCCAGTTTTTCTTTGTTGTTATACTCCACACATGAGTGAAATCATTTGCTACTTGTCTTTCTCCACCTGGTATATATCACTGAGCATGCTACCGTCTAGCTACATACACATCTTGCAAATGGTAGGATTTGTTTTCTTCTTATGGCTGCTTACTGCACTTTTTAAACGGGACTTCATTCTTCCTTTTTGTTTTTAGTTTCCCTATGTGCTTTCACCATTGATGTGTTGGTTATGAGCAATAGCTTTGTGTTAGTCGATATGTATCTGAATCTGTGTAACTGTCTGCCTATCAATCAATCTATCTATCTATCCTTCTATCTTTCTATCTATGTATCTCTCTATCTATCTTCCTATCATCTATCTATCGTGTCTATCATCTATCTATAATATCTCATCAATCTATGTATCTATGAATCAATCATCTTTTTGTCTTCCCATCTATCCTTATTTACAGAACAGTTAACAACATCGCCTATGTCACTTCCCTATATTATGCTTCCAAAAATCTTGCCAAGTAACTAGGACGTATGGAGAGCACTGGGTACACTGAGACAATTGCAGGTTGAGTCTGCCGCGTGGGCTTACAAAACCAGTAAATGGTTGTCCAGGGACTTGAACCCATATCTCTGTCCTCTGTCCTCTTTTACCTCCTTTTCGCCTGCTGACTCTAATTTGCCACAATAATTGACTAAGTCTTCCCTGAAGACCACAAGTATCCTTCCTCTGGGCCTGTTGTAGTCAGAAAAGTATACTTGGTGCTTTGCTCATCACCAAGTATGAAGGACATCGGTGTGATCACCTCTGATAGGAAGAGGGACAAATAAAAATGAACACCTCTTTCTAAACAGGAGCAGTTTTGAACAAAGAGTGTGTTGTGGAGTGACGTGTTTATTTGAGTATCCAACATTCACTCTTAAGTGGTTATTACATTTTTACATTCATGAACATCATGAAACGCACTGATTTCAAAAGCCCAGACACATATTATTACAGCAATTCTGTTATTGAGGTGAGAAAAATTGAGAAGGACTTTGCTGTACAACGGAATCTATTTCTGGGCACTGCTGAAACCAAACAAAAAAAAATTCATGGTGGCCAGCTAGGGCTATTTTCTACTGACTGTCTCTGGGGACTCAAACAGAATCCATTTGTTTGTTTGTTTGTTTCTCAGTTTCACTTTTTTTGGGTACCTGTCACCGCCCCTTCAGCTTTTAATTTGTCCGTGTCCTGGGATCTCAAGTGAGTCTCCTGTAAGGGAGCACATACATGATCTTGAGTGAAAGATAGCTTAGTTTAGTATGATGCTTTCCTATCTACCTACCTATCTATCACTTTACCTATCTATGTAATCTTTCTATCTATCTATCTGTCATCTATCTATGTATGGTCTGTCATCTATCTACTATCATCTGTGTATCTATCTGATTAATCTATCATCTATATGTATGTATATCATTCGAATCTACATATCAATCATTTGTCTCTCTCTATATCTGTTTTCTCACTTTTGTCAACGTTCTGTCCCTAGGTGCACTTTGATTCCTCTGTGTCCTTCTCAGTCTCAATTCCTTGTGTTTGTTTTTGTGAGTTAGCTGTATGTTTGGGTCTTGAGAGGAGTGGCCTTGGGTGGGAACTTCTCCTGCGTAGTTGGCACGAGTCTGCTGGGTGTGGATAGTGTGTTTGGTGGGCTGCGCTCTTGAAACTGTGCAGCCCAGTGCCCTCCAGCTGCTCTGCCCCTGGGCCGTTCCTGCTGTGGCGGCTGCATGAGCTGTAGGGAATATCCGATGCCCCATGCTGGGAGAACCCTGGCGGGCCTGCGGGGTCCGTGGTAGGTACATGCCCAGTAGTATGTCTTTTTGCCTGTGCACCGATGTTACCTCGGTGGCCCTGCTTGGTGGCCCATCTTCAGAGAGTATGTGTGTAGTCACTGCTTAAGGGAACTGCCTTTTGGTGACACACGTGGTTCTTCTGTACCAGTGGCGCATGGACTTGCTGAGGTGGCAGCCCAGCTAGCTTGTGGGGAAACTGCTCCCCTCTGCTGTCAAGGTGGAGGTGGAATTTCAGTGCATTTACGCATTTAGATGTGAGTGAGGTCTATCTGAAATGGAATAGTAGCGTTGAGAGCTATGTTTCCACCCCCTCAACTTGTAGTTCATCTTCGTCCTTGGATCTCAAGTTAGTCTCCTGTAAGGGAGCACGTAGGTGGTCTTGAGTTTTTATCCCTTCTTTTATCCCTGTGTCTTTTCATTGGAGTCCTGAAGAGCCTGTCCTTTTATTCTGAGTATTGAGAGCTATGTCCTTATTGCACTTTAGAAATTTTTTTTGTTATCATTAATCCACAATCACACAAAGAATATTATGTTCACCAAGTACACCACGGCCCCCCCAAAAACCCCATTACAGTAGCTGTCCATCAGCATAGTTGGATGCTGTAGACCCCTTCACCATGTCCCCCCCACACCCCGTTACAGTCGCTTTCCATCAGCGTGTAGTAAGATGCTGTAGAATCACTACTGGTCTTCTCTGTGTTGTACAGCCCTCCCCATGCTCCCCCACCCACACATTATACATGCTAATCCTTATGCCCCCTTTCTTTCACGCCACATTTATCAAACCCTTCCCACCCACCCTGCTTAGTCCCTTTCCCTTTGGTAGCTGTTAGTCCACTGTTGGGTTCTGTGAGTCTGCTGCTGTTTTTTTCTTTCATTTTTTCTTTGTTGTTATACTCAACACATGTGTGAATTCATTTGGTACTTGTCTTTCTCCACATGGTCTTTTTCACTGAGCATAATACCCTCTATCTCCATCCACGTTGTTCAAATATTAGGATTTTTTTCTTCTTACGGCTGCTTACTGTACTTTTTAAACTAGATTTCTGTCTTCTCTTTTGTCTGTAGTTTCGCTATGTGCTTTCACCATTGCTCTCCTCCTTGTTACCAATAACTTTACGTTAATCAATATGTACCTATATATATCTGTCCATCTGTCTGTCTGTCTATCTATCTACCTCTCTATCTATCTATCTATCTATCTTCCTATCATCTATCTATGATGTCTATCATCAATCTATGTACCTATCTATCTTTCATCTGTCGTCTGTCTAGCTATCTATCTATGAATCAATCATCTTTTTGTCTGCCCATCTATCCTTATGTACAGAACAGTTAACAACGTCGCCTTTGTCACTTCCCTACATTATGCTTCCAAAAACTTTCAGAGTATCTAGGCTGTAGGAAGAGCACTCGGTTCACCGAGACACTTGCAGGTCGATTCAGCCACCTGTACCTAAAAAACCAGTAAATGGTTGTGCAGGGACTTCAACCTGTGTCTGTATCCTCTATTATCTTCTTCTCACTGGCTGACTCTATTTAGCCACATCCATTGACTAAGTGCTCCTTGAAGACCACAAGTATTGTTCCTCTGGGCCTGTTGTCCACAGAAAGAAAACTTGGTGCTTTGCTCACCACCATGTTTGAGGGACATCGGCGTGATCACCGCTGATAGGATGGAACGACAAATGAAAAGGAACACCAGTTGCTAGACAGGAGCAGTTGGGAGCAAAGAGTGTGTTGTGGAGTGACGTGTTTATTTCAGTGTCCAAACTTCCCTCTTTATATAGTTATTACTTCTTTACATTCATAAACTTCATAAAACCCACTGATCTCGAAGTTCCAGACGTATACTTTTACAGTAATTCACTTGTTGAGTTGAGAGAAAATGAGAAAGACGTTGCTGTACCACTAAATCTATGGCTGGTCAATGCTGAAACCAAACAAAAAGAATTCACGTTGGCCAGATAGGGCTATTTTCTACTGACTGTCTCTGTGGACTCAAACAGAATCCATTCTAGGAATGTTTGTTTTTCAGTTTCACTATGTTGGGTACCTGTACACACCCCTTCGGCTTTTAGATTGTCTGTGTCCTTGGATCTCAAGAGAGTCTCCTGTAAGGGAGCACGAAGGTGGTCTTGAGTTTTCATCCCTTCTTTTAACCCTGTGTCATTTGTTTGGAGCACTCAAAGCCTGTCCTTTTATTCTGATGATTCAGAGCTGTGCCCTTATTGCACTTAAAAAATTGTTTTTGTTTTCATTAATCTACAATCACGTGAAGAACATTATGTTTCCTAGACTCCCACCTTCACCAAGTCCTTCTCAAAAACCTCTTACAGTTGCTGTCAGTTAGGAGAGATGGATGCTGTAGACCCGTTCACGAAGAACCCCCCCACACACCCCATAACAGTCGCTGTCCTTCAGCGTGTAGTAAGATGCTGTAGAATATCTACTTGTCTTCTCTGTGTTGTACAGCACTCACCATGCGACCCCGCCCTCACGCATTATACATGCTTATCCTAAACTCCCTTTTCTTTCTCCCCACCCTTATCCATCCTTTCCCAACCACCCTTCTCAGACCTTTTCCCTTTGGTAACTGTTACTCCACATTCGGGTTCTGTGAGTCTGCTGCTGTTATTTTTTTCAGTGTTTCTTTGTTGTTATACTCCACACATGAGTGAAATCATTTGGTACTTGTCTTTCTCCGCCTGGAATATTTCACTGAGCATACTACCGTCTCGCTCCATCCACGTCATTGCAGATGGTAGCATTTGTTTTCTTCTTATGGCTGCAAACGGCAGTTTTTAAACTGGACTTCATTCTTCCTTTTTGTTTGTAGTTTCGCTATGTGCTTTCACCATTGATCTCCTGGTTATGAGCAATAGCTTTGTGTTATTTAATATGTATCTGTATGTATCTGTCTGTCTATCTATCTGTCTATCCTTCTATCTGTCTATTTATCTATCTATCTTTCTATCTATCTATCTTTCTATCATCTATCTGTCTATCAATCTATCTTCCTATCTACCTATCATGTCTATCGTCTGTCTATCTGTCATCTGTCATCTATCTATCTATCTATGAATCAATCATCTTTTTGTCTGGCCGTCTATCCTTATGTACAGGACAGTTAACAACATCGCCTATGTCACTTCCCTACATTATGCTTCCAAAAATATTGCAAAGTAACTAGACCTTAGGGAGAGCACTGGGTTCACTGAGACACTTGCAGGTCGAGTCAGCCGCTTGTGCTTACAAATCCAGTAATTTATGGTGGTGCATGGACTTGCACCCATATCTCTGTCCTCTATCCTCTTTTACCTCCTTCTCGCTTGCTGACTGTATTCAGCCACATTCGTTGACTAAGAGCTTCCAGAAGACCACAACTATCCTTCCTCTGGGCCTGTTTAGACAGAAAAGTATACTTGGTGCTTTGCTCACCATCAAGTTTGAGGGACAATGGCATGATCACCGCTGATAGGAGGAGGGACAAATAAAAAGAACACCTATTTCTAGGCAGCAGCATTTGGGAGCAAAGAGAGTGTTGTGGAGTTACGTGTTTGTTTGAGTGTCCAAACTATCCTCTTTGGGTGGTTATTACTACTTTACTTTCAAGAACATTATAAAATCCACTGATTTCAAAAGCCCAGACACATATTATTACAGCAATTCAGTTGTTGAGGTGAGAAAAAATGAGAGGGACGTTGCTGTACCACTAAATCTATGGCTTGCACTCCTGAAACCAAAACAAAAAGAATTCACGGTGTCTAGATAGGGCTATTTTCTACAGACTGTCTCTGGGGACTCAAACAAAATCCATTTGTTTGTTTGCTTTTCAGTTACACTTGTGTAGGTTTGCTGTCCCCACCCCCTTCGGATTGTAGTTTGTCTGTGTCTTTGGATCTCAAGTGAGTCTCCTATAGGGAAGCACTTAGGTGATCTTGAGTTTTCATCCCTTCTTTTAACCCTGTGTCTTTTGTTTGGAGCTCGCAAACCCTGTTTTATTGCTGTGCCCATATTGCACTTAAAAACATTTTTTTTATCATTAATCTGAAATCACGTGAAGAACATCATATTTACTAGGCTCCCACCTTCACCAAGTACCCACCAAAACCTCTTACAGTCGTTGTCCATAAGCATTGTTGTATGCTGTAGACTGCTTCACCATGTCCCCCCACAAACACCCCATTACATTCGCTGTCCATCAGCGTGTAGTAAATGCTGTAGAATCTCCACTTGTCTTCTCTGTGTTGTACATCCCTCCCTTTGCCCCCCCGAGCCCACGCATTATACATGTTAATCCTAATGTCTCCTTTCTTCTCCCTGCCCTTATCCCTCCCTTCCCACACACCCTGCCCATTCCCTTTCCCTTTGGTAACTGTTATTGAACTCTCGGGGTCTGTGAGTCTGCTGCTGTTTATTTCCTCCAGTTTTTCTTTGTTGTTATACTCCACACATGAGTGAAATCATTTGCTACTTGTCTTTCTCCACCTGGTATATATCACTGAGCATGCTACCGTCTAGCTACATACACATCTTGCAAATGGTAGGATTTGTTTTCTTCTTATGGCTGCTTACTGCACTTTTTAAACGGGACTTCATTCTTCCTTTTTGTTTTTAGTTTCCCTATGTGCTTTCACCATTGATGTGTTGGTTATGAGCAATAGCTTTGTGTTAGTCGATATGTATCTGAATCTGTGTAACTGTCTGCCTATCAATCAATCTATCTATCTATCCTTCTATCTTTCTATCTATGTATCTCTCTATCTATCTTCCTATCATCTATCTATCGTGTCTATCATCTATCTATAATATCTCATCAATCTATGTATCTATGAATCAATCATCTTTTTGTCTTCCCATCTATCCTTATGTACAGAACAGTTAACAACATCGCCTATGTCACTTCCCTATATTATGCTTCCAAAAATCTTGCCAAGTAACTAGGACGTATGGAGAGCACTGGGTACACTGAGACAATTGCAGGTTGAGTCTGCCGCGTGGGCTTACAAAACCAGTAAATGGTTGTCCAGGGACTTGAACCCATATCTCTGTCCTCTGTCCTCTTTTACCTCCTTCTCGCCTGCTGACTCTAATTTGCCACAATAATTGACTAAGTCTTCCCTGAAGACCACAAGTATCCTTCCTCTGGGCCTGTTGTAGTCAGAAAAGTATACTTGGTGCTTTGCTCATCAACAAGTATGAAGGACATCGGTGTGATCACCTCTGATAGGAGGAGGGACAAATAAAAATGAACACCTCTTTCTAGACAGGAGCAGTTTTGAACAAAGAGTGTGTTGTGGAGTGACGTGTTTATTTGAGTGTCCAACCTTCACTCTTAAGTGGTTATTACATTTTACATTCATGAACATCATAAAACGCACTGATTTCAAAAGCCCAGACACATATTATTACAGCAATTCTGTTATTGAGGTGAGAAAAATTGAGAAGGACTTTGCTGTACAACGGAATCTATTTCTGGGCACTGCTGAAACCAAACAAAAAAAAAATTCATGGTGGCCAGCTAGGGCTATTTTCTACTGACTGTCTCTGGGGACTCAAACAGAATCCATTTGTTTGTTTGTTTGTTTCTCAGTTTCACTTTTCTTGGGTACCAGTCACCGACCCTTCAGCTTTTAATTTGTCCGTGTCCTGGGATCTCAAGTGAGTCTCCTGTAAGGGAGCACATACATGATCTTGAGTGAAAGATAGCTTAGTTTAGTATGATGCTTTCCTATCTAACTACCTATCTATCTCTTTACCTATCTATGTAATCTTTCTATCTATCTATCTGTCATCTATCTATGTACTTTCTGTCATCTATCTACTATCATCTGTGTATCTATCTGATTAATCTATCATCTATATGTATGTATATAAGTCGAATCTATGTATCAATCATTTGTCTCTCTCTATATCTGTTTTCTCACTTTTGTCAACGTTCTGTCCCTAGGTGCACTTTGATTCCTCTGTGTCCTTCTCAGTCTCAATTCCTTGTGTTTGTTTTTGTGAGTTAGCTGTGTCTTTGGGTCTTGAGAGGAGAGGCCTTGGGTGGGAACTTCTCCTGCATAGGTGGCACGAGTCTGCTGGGTGTGGATAGTGTGGTTGGTGGGCTGCGCTCTTGAAACTGTGCAGCCCAGTGCCCTCCAGCTGCTCTGCCCCTGGGCCGTTCCTGCTGTGGCGGCTGCATGAGCTGCAGGGAATATCCGAGGCCCCATGCAGGGAGCACCCTGGCGGGCCTGCGGGGTCCGTGGTAGGTACATGCCCAGTAGTATGTCTTTTTGCCTGTGCACCGATGTTACCTCGGTGGCCCTGCTTGGTGGCCCATCTTCAGAGAGTATGTGTGTAGTCACTGGTTAAGGGAACTGCCTTTTGGTGACACGCGGGGTTCTTCTGGGCCAGTGACCCATGGACTTGCTGAGGTGGCAGCCCAGCTAGCTTGTGGGGAAACTGCTCCCCTCTGCTGTCAAGGTGGAGGTGGAATTTCAGTGCATTTACGCATTTAGATGTGAGTGAGGTCTATCTGAAATGGAATAGTAGCGTTGAGAGCTATGTTTCCACCCCCTCAACTTGTAGTTCATTTTCGTCCTTGGATCTCATGTTAGTCTCCTGTAAGGGAGCACGTAGGTGGTCTTGAGTTTTCATTCCTTCTTTTATCCCTGTGTCTTTTCATTGGAGTCCTGAAGAGCCTGTCCTTTTATTCTGAGTATTGAGAGCTATGTCCTTATTGCACTTTGAAAATTTTTTTTTGTTATCATAAATCCACAATTACGCAAAGAACATTATGTTCACCAAGTACACCACGTCCCCCCCAAAAACCCCATTACAGTAGATGTCCATCAGCATAGTTGGATGCTGTAGACCCCTTCACCATGTCCCCCCCCACACCCCGTTACAGTCGCTTTCCATCAGCGTGTAGTAAGATGCTGTAGAATCACTGCTGGTCTTCTCTGTGTTGTACAGACCTCCCCATGCTCCCCCCACCCACACATTATACGTGCTAATCCTAATGCCCCTTTTCTTTCACCCCACATTTATCAAACCCTTCCCACCCACCCTGCTTAGTCCCTTTCCCTTTGGTAACTGTTAGTCCACTCTTGGGTTCTGTGAGTCTGCTGCTGTTTTTTTCCTTCATTTTTTCTTTGTTGTTATACTCAACACATGAGTGAAATCATTTGGTACTTGTCTTTCTCCGCATGGCCTTTTTCACTGAGCATAATACCCTCTAGCTCCATCCAAGTTGTTCAAATGGTAGGATTTTTTTCTTCTTACGGCTGCTTACTGTACTTTTTAAACTAGATTTCTGTCTTCTCTTTTGTCTGTAGTTTCGTTATGTGCTTTCACCATTGCTCTCCTCGTTATTAGCAATAACTTTACGTTAATCAATATGTACCTATATCTATTTATCCATCTGTCTGTCTGTCTGTCTGTCTATCTATCTATCTATCTATCTATCTATCTATCTATCTATCTATCTAACTATCTTCCTACCATCTATCTATGATGTCTATCATCAATCTATGTACCTATCTATCTATCTTTCATCTGTCGTCTGTCTAGCTATCTATCTATGAATCAATCATCTTTTTGTCTGCCCATCTATCCTTATGTACAGAACAGTTAACAACATCGCCTTTGTCACTTCCCTACATTATGCTTCCAAAAATCTTTCAGGGTATCTAGGCTGTAGGAAGAGCACTCGGTTCACCGAGACACTTGCAGGTCGAGTCAGCCACCTGTACCTAAAAAACCAGTAAATGGTTGTGCAGGGACTTGAACCTGTGTCTGTATCCTCTATTATCTTCTTCTCACTGGCTGACTCTATTTAGCCACATCCATTGACTACGTGCTCCGTGAAGACCACAAGTATTGTTCCTCTGGGCCTGTTGTCCACAGAAAGAAAACTTGGTGCTTTGCTCACCACCATGTTTGAGGGACATCGGCGTGATCACCGCTGATAGGATGGAACGACAAATGAAAAGGAACACCAGTTGCTAGACAGGAGCAGTTGGGAGCAAAGAGTGTGTTGTGGAGTGACGTGTTTATTTCAGTGTCCAAACTTCCCTCTTTATATAGTTATTACTTCTTTACATTCATAAACTTCATAAAACCCACTGATCTCGAAGTTCCAGACGTATACTTTTACAGTAATTCACTTGTTGAGTTGAGAGAAAATGAGAAAGACGTTGCTGTACCACTAAATCTATGGCTGGGCAATGCTGAAACCAAACAAAAAGAATTCACGTTGGCCAGATAGGGCTATTTTCTACTGACTGTCTCTGTGGACTCAAACAGAATCCATTCTAGGAATGTTTGTTTTTCAGTTTCACTATGTTGGGTACCTGTACACACCCCTTCGGCTTTTAGATTGTCTGTGTCCTTGGATCTCAAGAGAGTCTCCTGTAAGGGAGCACGAAGGTGGTCTTGAGTTTTCATCCCTTCTTTTAACCCTGTGTCATTTGTTTGGAGCACTCAAAGCCTGTCCTTTTATTCTGATGATTCAGAGCTGTGCCCTTATTGCACTTAAAAAATTGTTTTTGTTATCATTAATCTACAATCACGTGAAGAACATTATGTTTCCTAGACTCCCACCTTCACCAAGTCCTTCCCAAAAACCTCTTAGAGTTGCTGTCAGTTAGCAGAGATGGATGCTGTAGACAAGTTCACGATGTACCCCCCCACACACCCCATTACAGTCGCTGTCCTTCAGCGTGTAGTAAGATGCTGTAGAATATCTACTTGTCTTCTCTGTGTTGTACAGCACTCGCCATGCGACCCCGCCCTCACGCATTATACATGCTTATCCTAAACTCCCTTTTCTTTCTCCCCACCCTTATCCATCCTTTCCCAACCACCCTTCTCAGACCTTTTCCCTTTGGTAACTGTTACTCCACATTCGGGTTCTGTGAGTCTGCTGCTGTTATTTTTTTCAGTGTTTCTTTGTTGTTATACTCCACACATGAGTGAAATCATTTGGTACTTGTCTTTCTCCGCCTGTAATATTTCACTGAGCATACTACCGTCTCGCTCCATCCACGTCATTGCAGATGGTAGCATTTGTTTTCTTCTTATGGCTGCAAACGGCAGTTTTTAAACTGGACTTCATTCTTCCTTTTTGTTTGTAGTTTCGATATATGCTTTCACCATTGATCTCCTGGTTATGAGCAATAGCTTTGTGTTATTTAATATGTATCTGTATGTATCTGTCTGTCTATCTATCTGTCTATCCTTCTATCTGTCTATTTATCTATCTATCTTTCTATCTATATATCTTTCTATCATCTATCTGTCTATCAATCTATCTTCCTATCTACCTATCATGTCTATCGTCTGTCTATCTGTCATCTGTCATCTATCTATCTATCTATGAATCAATCATCTTTTTGTCTGGCCGTCTATCCTTATGTACAGGACAGTTAACAACATCGCCTATGTCACTTCCCTACATTATGCTTCCAAAATATTGCAAAGTAACTAGACCTTAGGGAGAGCACTGGGTTCACTGAGACACTTGCAGGTCGAGTCAGCCGCTTGTGCTTACAAATCCAGTAATTTATGGTGGTGCATGGACTTGCACCCATATCTCTGTCCTCTATCCTCTTTTACCTCCTTCTCGCTTGCTGACTGTATTCAGCCACATTCGTTGACTAAGTGCTTCCAGAAGACCACAACTATCCTTCCTCTGGGCCTGTTTAGACAGAAAAGTATACTTGGTGCTTTGCTCACCACCAAGTTTGAGGGACAATGGCATGATCACCGCTGATAGGAGGAGGGACAAATAAAAAGAACACCTATTTCTAGGCAGCAGCATTTGGGAGCAAAGAGAGTGTTGTGGAGTTACGTGTTTGTTTGAGTGTCCAAACTATCCTCTTTGGGTGGTTATTACTACTTTACTTTCAAGAACATCATAAAATCCACTGATTTCAAAAGCCCAGACACATATTATTACAGCAATTCAGTTGTTGAGGTGAGAAAAAATGAGAGGGACGTTGCTGTACCACTAAATCTATGGCTTGCACTCCTGAAACCAAAACAAAAAGAATTCACGGTGTCTAGATAGGGCTATTTTCTACAGACTGTCTCTGGGGACTCAAACAAAATCCATTTGTTTGTTTGCTTTTCAGTTACACTTGTGTAGGTTTGCTGTCCCCACCCCCTTCGGATTGTAGTTTGTCTGTGTCTTTGGATCTCAAGTGAGTCTCCTATAGGGAAGCACTTAGGTGATCTTAAGTTTTCATCCCTTCTTTTAACCCTGTGTCTTTTGTTTGGAGCTCGCAAACCCTGTTTTATTGCTGTGCCCATATTGCACTTAAAAACATTTTTTTTATCATTAATCTGAAATCACGTGAAGAACATCATATTTACTAGGCTCCCACCTTCACCAAGTACCCACCAAAACCTCTTACAGTCGTTGTCCATAAGCATTGTTGTATGCTGTAGACTGCTTCACCATGTCCCCCCACAAACACCCCATTACATTCGCTGTCCATCAGCGTGTAGTAAATGCTGTAGAATCTCCACTTGTCTTCTCTGTGTTGTACATCCCTCCCTTTGCCCCCCCGAGCCCACGCATTATACATGTTAATCCTAATGTCTCCTTTCTTCTCCCTGCCCTTATCCCTCCCTTCCCACACACCCTGCCCATTCCCTTTCCCTTTGGTAACTGTTATTGAACTCTCGGGGTCTGTGAGTCTGCTGCTGTTTATTTCCTCCAGTTTTTCTTTGTTGTTATACTCCACACATGAGTGAAATCATTTGCTACTTGTCTTTCTCCACCTGGTATATATCACTGAGCATGCTACCGTCTAGCTACATACACATCTTGCAAATGGTAGGATTTGTTTTCTTCTTATGGCTGCTTACTGCACTTTTTAAACGGGACTTCATTCTTCCTTTTTGTTTTTAGTTTCCCTATGTGCTTTCACCATTGATGTGTTGGTTATGAGCAATAGCTTTGTGTTAGTCGATATGTATCTGAATCTGTGTAACTGTCTGCCTATCAATCAATCTATCTATCTATCCTTCTATCTTTCTATCTATGTATCTCTCTATCTATCTTCCTATCATCTATCTATCGTGTCTATCATCTATCTATAATATCTCATCAATCTATGTATCTATGAATCAATCATCTTTTTGTCTTCCCATCTATCCTTATGTACAGAACAGTTAACAACATCGCCTATGTCACTTCCCTATATTATGCTTCCAAAAATCTTGCCAAGTAACTAGGACGTATGGAGAGCACTGGGTACACTGAGACAATTGCAGGTTGAGTCTGCCGCGTGGGCTTACAAAACCAGTAAATGGTTGTCCAGGGACTTGAACCCATATCTCTGTCCTCTGTCCTCTTTTACCTCCTTTTCGCCTGCTGACTCTAATTTGCCACAATAATTGACTAAGTCTTCCCTGAAGACCACAAGTATCCTTCCTCTGGGCCTGTTGTAGTCAGAAAAGTATACTTGGTGCTTTGCTCATCACCAAGTATGAAGGACATCGGTGTGATCACCTCTGATAGGAAGAGGGACAAATAAAAATGAACACCTCTTTCTAAACAGGAGCAGTTTTGAACAAAGAGTGTGTTGTGGAGTGACGTGTTTATTTGAGTATCCAACATTCACTCTTAAGTGGTTATTACATTTTTACATTCATGAACATCATGAAACGCACTGATTTCAAAAGCCCAGACACATATTATTACAGCAATTCTGTTATTGAGGTGAGAAAAATTGAGAAGGACTTTGCTGTACAACGGAATCTATTTCTGGGCACTGCTGAAACCAAACAAAAAAAAATTCATGGTGGCCAGCTAGGGCTATTTTCTACTGA
The DNA here is from genome assembly GCF_030020395.1 of Manis pentadactyla. Taxonomy (NCBI): domain Eukaryota; kingdom Metazoa; phylum Chordata; class Mammalia; order Pholidota; family Manidae; genus Manis; species Manis pentadactyla. The sequence continues at coordinate 1,634,170 of NW_026644596.1, forward strand.
CTGTCTCTGGGGACTCAAACAGAATCCATTTGTTTGTTTGTTTGTTTCTCAGTTTCACTTTTTTTGGGTACCTGTCACCGCCCCTTCAGCTTTTAATTTGTCCGTGTCCTGGGATCTCAAGTGAGTCTCCTGTAAGGGAGCACATACATGATCTTGAGTGAAAGATAGCTTAGTTTAGTATGATGCTTTCCTATCTACCTACCTATCTATCTCTTTACCTATCTATGTAATCTTTCTATCTATCTATCTGTCATCTATCTATGTATGGTCTGTCATCTATCTACTATCATCTGTGTATCTATCTGATTAATCTATCATCTATATGTATGTATATCATTCGAATCTACATATCAATCATTTGTCTCTCTCTATATCTGTTTTCTCACTTTTGTCAACGTTCTGTCCCTAGGTGCACTTTGATTCCTCTGTGTCCTTCTCAGTCTCAATTCCTTGTGTTTGTTTTTGTGAGTTAGCTGTATGTTTGGGTCTTGAGAGGAGTGGCCTTGGGTGGGAACTTCTCCTGCGTAGTTGGCACGAGTCTGCTGGGTGTGGATAGTGTGTTTGGTGGGCTGCGCTCTTGAAACTGTGCAGCCCAGTGCCCTCCAGCTGCTCTGCCCCTGGGCCGTTCCTGCTGTGGCGGCTGCATGAGCTGTAGGGAATATCCGATGCCCCATGCTGGGAGAACCCTGGCGGGCCTGCGGGGTCCGTGGTAGGTACATGCCCAGTAGTATGTCTTTTTGCCTGTGCACCGATGTTACCTCGGTGGCCCTGCTTGGTGGCCCATCTTCAGAGAGTATGTGTGTAGTCACTGCTTAAGGGAACTGCCTTTTGGTGACACACGTGGTTCTTCTGTACCAGTGGCGCATGGACTTGCTGAGGTGGCAGCCCAGCTAGCTTGTGGGGAAACTGCTCCCCTCTGCTGTCAAGGTGGAGGTGGAATTTCAGTGCATTTACGCATTTAGATGTGAGTGAGGTCTATCTGAAATGGAATAGTAGCGTTGAGAGCTATGTTTCCACCCCCTCAACTTGTAGTTCATCTTCGTCCTTGGATCTCAAGTTAGTCTCCTGTAAGGGAGCACGTAGGTGGTCTTGAGTTTTTATCCCTTCTTTTATCCCTGTGTCTTTTCATTGGAGTCCTGAAGAGCCTGTCCTTTTATTCTGAGTATTGAGAGCTATGTCCTTATTGCACTTTAGAAATTTTTTTTGTTATCATTAATCCACAATCACACAAAGAATATTATGTTCACCAAGTACACCACGGCCCCCCCAAAAAACCCCATTACAGTAGCTGTCCATCAGCATAGTTGGATGCTGTAGACCCCTTCACCATGTCCCCCCCACACCCCGTTACAGTCGCTTTCCATCAGCGTGTAGTAAGATGCTGTAGAATCACTACTGGTCTTCTCTGTGTTGTACAGCCCTCCCCATGCTCCCCCACCCACACATTATACATGCTAATCCTTATGCCCCCTTTCTTTCACGCCACATTTATCAAACCCTTCCCACCCACCCTGCCTAGTCCCTTTCCCTTTGGTAGCTGTTAGTCCACTGTTGGGTTCTGTGAGTCTGCTGCTGTTTTTTTCTTTCATTTTTTCTTTGTTGTTATACTCAACACATGTGTGAATTCATTTGGTACTTGTCTTTCTCCACATGGTCTTTTTCACTGAGCATAATACCCTCTATCTCCATCCACGTTGTTCAAATATTAGGATTTTTTTCTTCTTACGGCTGCTTACTGTACTTTTTAAACTAGATTTCTGTCTTCTCTTTTGTCTGTAGTTTCGCTATGTGCTTTCACCATTGCTCTCCTCCTTGTTACCAATAACTTTACGTTAATCAATATGTACCTATATATATCTGTCCATCTGTCTGTCTGTCTATCTATCTACCTCTCTATCTATCTATCTATCTATCTTCCTATCATCTATCTATGATGTCTATCATCAATCTATGTACCTATCTATCTTTCATCTGTCGTCTGTCTAGCTATCTATCTATGAATCAATCATCTTTTTGTCTGCCCATCTATCCTTATGTACAGAACAGTTAACAACGTCGCCTTTGTCACTTCCCTACATTATGCTTCCAAAAACTTTCAGAGTATCTAGGCTGTAGGAAGAGCACTCGGTTCACCGAGACACTTGCAGGTCGATTCAGCCACCTGTACCTAAAAAACCAGTAAATGGTTGTGCAGGGACTTCAACCTGTGTCTGTATCCTCTATTATCTTCTTCTCACTGGCTGACTCTATTTAGCCACATCCATTGACTAAGTGCTCCTTGAAGACCACAAGTATTGTTCCTCTGGGCCTGTTGTCCACAGAAAGAAAACTTGGTGCTTTGCTCACCACCATGTTTGAGGGACATCGGCGTGATCACCGCTGATAGGATGGAACGACAAATGAAAAGGAACACCAGTTGCTAGACAGGAGCAGTTGGGAGCAAAGAGTGTGTTGTGGAGTGACGTGTTTATTTCAGTGTCCAAACTTCCCTCTTTATATAGTTATTACTTCTTTACATTCATAAACTTCATAAAACCCACTGATCTCGAAGTTCCAGACGTATACTTTTACAGTAATTCACTTGTTGAGTTGAGAGAAAATGAGAAAGACGTTGCTGTACCACTAAATCTATGGCTGGGCAATGCTGAAACCAAACAAAAAGAATTCACGTTGGCCAGATAGGGCTATTTTCTACTGACTGTCTCTGTGGACTCAAACAGAATCCATTCTAGGAATGTTTGTTTTTCAGTTTCACTATGTTGGGTACCTGTACACACCCCTTCGGCTTTTAGATTGTCTGTGTCCTTGGATCTCAAGAGAGTCTCCTGTAAGGGAGCACGAAGGTGGTCTTGAGTTTTCATCCCTTCTTTTAACCCTGTGTCATTTGTTTGGAGCACTCAAAGCCTGTCCTTTTATTCTGATGATTCAGAGCTGTGCCCTTATTGCACTTAAAAAATTGTTTTTGTTTTCATTAATCTACAATCACGTGAAGAACATTATGTTTCCTAGACTCCCACCTTCACCAAGTCCTTCTCAAAAACCTCTTACAGTTGCTGTCAGTTAGGAGAGATGGATGCTGTAGACCCGTTCACGAAGAACCCCCCCACACACCCCATAACAGTCGCTGTCCTTCAGCGTGTAGTAAGATGCTGTAGAATATCTACTTGTCTTCTCTGTGTTGTACAGCACTCACCATGCGACCCCGCCCTCACGCATTATACATGCTTATCCTAAACTCCCTTTTCTTTCTCCCCACCCTTATCCATCCTTTCCCAACCACCCTTCTCAGACCTTTTCCCTTTGGTAACTGTTACTCCACATTCGGGTTCTGTGAGTCTGCTGCTGTTATTTTTTTCAGTGTTTCTTTGTTGTTATACTCCACACATGAGTGAAATCATTTGGTACTTGTCTTTCTCCGCCTGGAATATTTCACTGAGCATACTACCGTCTCGCTCCATCCACGTCATTGCAGATGGTAGCATTTGTTTTCTTCTTATGGCTGCAAACGGCAGTTTTTAAACTGGACTTCATTCTTCCTTTTTGTTTGTAGTTTCGCTATGTGCTTTCACCATTGATCTCCTGGTTATGAGCAATAGCTTTGTGTTATTTAATATGTATCTGTATGTATCTGTCTGTCTATCTATCTGTCTATCCTTCTATCTGTCTATTTATCTATCTATCTTTCTATCTATCTATCTTTCTATCATCTATCTGTCTATCAATCTATCTTCCTATCTACCTATCATGTCTATCGTCTGTCTATCTGTCATCTGTCATCTATCTATCTATCTATGAATCAATCATCTTTTTGTCTGGCCGTCTATCCTTATGTACAGGACAGTTAACAACATCGCCTATGTCACTTCCCTACATTATGCTTCCAAAAATATTGCAAAGTAACTAGACCTTAGGGAGAGCACTGGGTTCACTGAGACACTTGCAGGTCGAGTCAGCCGCTTGTGCTTACAAATCCAGTAATTTATGGTGGTGCATGGACTTGCACCCATATCTCTGTCCTCTATCCTCTTTTACCTCCTTCTCGCTTGCTGACTGTATTCAGCCACATTCGTTGACTAAGAGCTTCCAGAAGACCACAACTATCCTTCCTCTGGGCCTGTTTAGACAGAAAAGTATACTTGGTGCTTTGCTCACCATCAAGTTTGAGGGACAATGGCATGATCACCGCTGATAGGAGGAGGGACAAATAAAAAGAACACCTATTTCTAGGCAGCAGCATTTGGGAGCAAAGAGAGTGTTGTGGAGTTACGTGTTTGTTTGAGTGTCCAAACTATCCTCTTTGGGTGGTTATTACTACTTTACTTTCAAGAACATTATAAAATCCACTGATTTCAAAAGCCCAGACACATATTATTACAGCAATTCAGTTGTTGAGGTGAGAAAAAATGAGAGGGACGTTGCTGTACCACTAAATCTATGGCTTGCACTCCTGAAACCAAAACAAAAAGAATTCACGGTGTCTAGATAGGGCTATTTTCTACAGACTGTCTCTGGGGACTCAAACAAAATCCATTTGTTTGTTTGCTTTTCAGTTACACTTGTGTAGGTTTGCTGTCCCCACCCCCTTCGGATTGTAGTTTGTCTGTGTCTTTGGATCTCAAGTGAGTCTCCTATAGGGAAGCACTTAGGTGATCTTGAGTTTTCATCCCTTCTTTTAACCCTGTGTCTTTTGTTTGGAGCTCGCAAACCCTGTTTTATTGCTGTGCCCATATTGCACTTAAAAACATTTTTTTTATCATTAATCTGAAATCACGTGAAGAACATCATATTTACTAGGCTCCCACCTTCACCAAGTACCCACCAAAACCTCTTACAGTCGTTGTCCATAAGCATTGTTGTATGCTGTAGACTGCTTCACCATGTCCCCCCACAAACACCCCATTACATTCGCTGTCCATCAGCGTGTAGTAAATGCTGTAGAATCTCCACTTGTCTTCTCTGTGTTGTACATCCCTCCCTTTGCCCCCCCGAGCCCACGCATTATACATGTTAATCCTAATGTCTCCTTTCTTCTCCCTGCCCTTATCCCTCCCTTCCCACACACCCTGCCCATTCCCTTTCCCTTTGGTAACTGTTATTGAACTCTCGGGGTCTGTGAGTCTGCTGCTGTTTATTTCCTCCAGTTTTTCTTTGTTGTTATACTCCACACATGAGTGAAATCATTTGCTACTTGTCTTTCTCCACCTGGTATATATCACTGAGCATGCTACCGTCTAGCTACATACACATCTTGCAAATGGTAGGATTTGTTTTCTTCTTATGGCTGCTTACTGCACTTTTTAAACGGGACTTCATTCTTCCTTTTTGTTTTTAGTTTCCCTATGTGCTTTCACCATTGATGTGTTGGTTATGAGCAATAGCTTTGTGTTAGTCGATATGTATCTGAATCTGTGTAACTGTCTGCCTATCAATCAATCTATCTATCTATCCTTCTATCTTTCTATCTATGTATCTCTCTATCTATCTTCCTATCATCTATCTATCGTGTCTATCATCTATCTATAATATCTCATCAATCTATGTATCTATGAATCAATCATCTTTTTGTCTTCCCATCTATCCTTATGTACAGAACAGTTAACAACATCGCCTATGTCACTTCCCTATATTATGCTTCCAAAAATCTTGCCAAGTAACTAGGACGTATGGAGAGCACTGGGTACACTGAGACAATTGCAGGTTGAGTCTGCCGCGTGGGCTTACAAAACCAGTAAATGGTTGTCCAGGGACTTGAACCCATATCTCTGTCCTCTGTCCTCTTTTACCTCCTTCTCGCCTGCTGACTCTAATTTGCCACAATAATTGACTAAGTCTTCCCTGAAGACCACAAGTATCCTTCCTCTGGGCCTGTTGTAGTCAGAAAAGTATACTTGGTGCTTTGCTCATCACCAAGTATGAAGGACATCGGTGTGATCACCTCTGATAGGAAGAGGGACAATTAAAAATGAACACCTCTTTCTAAACAGGAGCAGTTTTGAACAAAGAGTGTGTTGTGGAGTGACGTGTTTATTTGAGTATCCAACATTCACTCTTAAGTGGTTATTACATTTTTACATTCATGAACATCATGAAACGCACTGATTTCAAAAGCCCAGACACATATTATTACAGCAATTCTGTTATTGAGGTGAGAAAAATTGAGAAGGACTTTGCTGTACAACGGAATCTATTTCTGGGCACTGCTGAAACCAAACAAAAAAAAATTCATGGTGGCCAGCTAGGGCTATTTTCTACTGACTGTCTCTGGGGACTCAAACAGAATCCATTTGTTTGTTTGTTTGTTTCTCAGTTTCACTTTTTTTGGGTACCTGTCACCGCCACTTCAGCTTTTAATTTGTCCGTGTCCTGGGATCTCAAGTGAGTCTCCTGTAAGGGAGCACATACATGATCTTGAGTGAAAGATAGCTTAGTTTAGTATGATGCTTTCCTATCTACCTACCTATCTATCTCTTTACCTATCTATGTAATCTTTCTATCTATCTATCTGTCATCTATCTATGTATGGTCTGTCATCTATCTACTATCATCTGTGTATCTATCTGATTAATCTATCATCTATATGTATGTATATCAGTCGAATCTACGTATCAATCATTTGTCTCTCTCTATATCTGTTTTCTCACTTTTGTCAACGTTCTGTCCCTAGGTGCACTTTGATTCCTCTGTGTCCTTCTCAGTCTCAATTCCTTGTGTTTGTTTTTGTGAGTTAGCTGTATGTTTGGGTCTTGAGAGGAGTGGCCTTGGGTGGGAACTTCTCCTGCGTAGTTGGCACGAGTCTGCTGGGTGTGGATAGTGTGTTTGGTGGGCTGCGCTCTTGAAACTGTGCAGCCCAGTGCCCTCCAGCTGCTCTGCCCCTGGGCCGTTCCTGCTGTGGCGGCTGCATGAGCTGTAGGGAATATCCGATGCCCCATGCTGGGAGAACCCTGGCGGGCCTGCGGGGTCCGTGGTAGGTACATGCCCAGTAGTATGTCTTTTTGCCTGTGCACCGATGTTACCTCGGTGGCCCTGCTTGGTGGCCCATCTTCAGAGAGTATGTGTGTAGTCACTGCTTAAGGGAACTGCCTTTTGGTGACACACGTGGTTCTTCTGTACCAGTGGCGCATGGACTTGCTGAGGTGGCAGCCCAGCTAGCTTGTGGGGAAACTGCTCCCCTCTGCTGTCAAGGTGGAGGTGGAATTTCAGTGCATTTACGCATTTAGATGTGAGTGAGGTCTATCTGAAATGGAATAGTAGCGTTGAGAGCTATGTTTCCACCCCCTCAACTTGTAGTTCATCTTCGTCCTTGGATCTCAAGTTAGTCTCCTGTAAGGGAGCACGTAGGTGGTCTTGAGTTTTCATCCCTTCTTTTATCCCTGTGTCTTTTCATTGGAGTCCTGAAGAGCCTGTCCTTTTATTCTGAGTATTGAGAGCTATGTCCTTATTGCACTTTAGAAATTTTTTTTGTTATCATTAATCCACAATCACACAAAGAATATTATGTTCACCAAGTACACCACGGCCCCCCCAAAAACCCCATTACAGTAGCTGTCCATCAGCATAGTTGGATGCTGTAGACCCCTTCACCATGTCCCCCCCACACCCCGTTACAGTCGCTTTCCATCAGCGTGTAGTAAGATGCTGTAGAATCACTACTGGTCTTCTCTGTGTTGTACAGCCCTCCCCATGCTCCCCCACCCACACATTATACATGCTAATCCTTATGCCCCCTTTCTTTCACGCCACATTTATCAAACCCTTCCCACCCACCCTGCCTAGTCCCTTTCCCTTTGGTAGCTGTTAGTCCACTGTTGGGTTCTGTGAGTCTGCTGCTGTTTTTTTCTTTCATTTTTTTCTTTGTTGTTATACTCAACACATGTGTGAATTCATTTGGTACTTGTCTTTCTTCACATGGTCTTTTTCACTGAGCATAATACCCTCTATCTCCATCCACGTTGTTCAAATATTAGGATTTTTTTCTTCTTACGGCTGCTTACTGTACTTTTTAAACTAGATTTCTGTCTTCTCTTTTGTCTGTAGTTTCGCTATGTGCTTTCACCATTGCTCTCCTCCTTGTTACCAATAACTTTACGTTAATCAATATGTACCTATATATATCTGTCCATCTGTCTGTCTGTCTATCTATCTACCTCTCTATCTATCTATCTATCTATCTTCCTATCATCTATCTATGATGTCTATCATCAATCTATGTACCTATCTATCTTTCATCTGTCGTCTGTCTAGCTATCTATCTATGAATCAATCATCTTTTTGTCTGCCCATCTATCCTTATGTACAGAACAGTTAACAACATCGCCTTTGTCACTTCCCTACATTATGCTTCCAAAAACTTTCAGAGTATCTAGGCTGTAGGAAGAGCACTCGGTTCACCGAGACACTTGCAGGTCGATTCAGCCACCTGTACCTAAAAAACCAGTAAATGGTTGTGCAGGGACTTCAACCTGTGTCTGTATCCTCTATTATCTTCTTCTCACTGGCTGACTCTATTTAGCCACATCCATTGACTAAGTGCTCCTTGAAGACCACAAGTATTGTTCCTCTGGGCCTGTTGTCCACAGAAAGAAAACTTGGTGCTTTGCTCACCACCATGTTTGAGGGACATCGGCGTGATCACCGCTGATAGGATGGAACGACAAATGAAAAGGAACACCAGTTGCTAGACAGGAGCAGTTGGGAGCAAAGAGTGTGTTGTGGAGTGACGTGTTTATTTCAGTGTCCAAACTTCCCTCTTTATATAGTTATTACTTCTTTACATTCATAAACTTCATAAAACCCACTGATCTCGAAGTTCCAGACGTATACTTTTACAGTAATTCACTTGTTGAGTTGAGAGAAAATGAGAAAGACGTTGCTGTACCACTAAATCTATGGCTGGTCAATGCTGAAACCAAACAAAAAGAATTCACGTTGGCCAGATAGGGCTATTTTCTACTGACTGTCTCTGTGGACTCAAACAGAATCCATTCTAGGAATGTTTGTTTTTCAGTTTCACTATGTTGGGTACCTGTACACACCCCTTCGGCTTTTAGATTGTCTGTGTCCTTGGATCTCAAGAGAGTCTCCTGTAAGGGAGCACGAAGGTGGTCTTGAGTTTTCATCCCTTCTTTTAACCCTGTGTCATTTGTTTGGAGCACTCAAAGCCTGTCCTTTTATTCTGATGATTCAGAGCTGTGCCCTTATTGCACTTAAAAAATTGTTTTTGTTTTCATTAATCTACAATCACGTGAAGAACATTATGTTTCCTAGACTCCCACCTTCACCAAGTCCTTCTCAAAAACCTCTTACAGTTGCTGTCAGTTAGGAGAGATGGATGCTGTAGACCCGTTCACGAAGTACCCCCCCACACACCCCATTACAGTCGCTGTCCTTCAGCGTGTAGTAAGATGCTGTAGAATATCTACTTGTCTTCTCTGTGTTGTACAGCACTCACCATGCGACCCCGCCCTCACGCATTATACATGCTTATCCTAAACTCCCTTTTCTTTCTCCCCACCCTTATCCATCAGTTCCCAACCACCCTTCTCAGACCTTTTCCCTTTGGTAACTGTTACTCCACATTCGGGTTCTGTGAGTCTGCTGCTGTTATTTTTTTCAGTGTTTCTTTGTTGTTATACTCCACACATGAGTGAAATCATTTGGTGCTTGTCTTTCTCCGCCTGGAATATTTCACTGAGCATACTACCGTCTCGCTCCATCCACGTCATTGCAGATGGTAGCATTTGTTTTCTTCTTATGGCTGCAAACGGAAGATTTTAAACTGGACTTCATTCTTCCTTTTAGTTTGTAGTTTCGCTATGTGCTTTCACCATTGATCTCCTGGTTATGAGCAATAGCTTTGTGTTATTTAATATGTATCTGTATGTATCTGTCTGTCTATCTATCTGTCTATCCTTCTATCTGTCTATTTATCTATCTATCTTTCTATCTATCTATCTATCATCTATCTGTCTATCAATCTATCTTCCTATCTACCTATCATGTCTATCGTCTGTCTATCTGTCATCTGTCATCTATCTATCTATCTATGAATCAATCATCTTTTTGTCTGGCCATCTATCCTTATGTACAGGACAGTTAACAACATCGCCTATGTCACTTCCCTACATTATGCTTCCAAAAATATTGCAAAGTAACTAGACCTTAGGGAGAGCACTGGGTTCACTGAGACACTTGCAGGTCGAGTCAGCCGCTTGTGCTTACAAATCCAGTAATTTATGGTGGTGCAGGGACTTGCACCCATATATCTGTCCTCTGTCCTCTTTTACCTCCTTCTCGCTTGCTGACTGTATTCAGCCACATTCGTTGACTAAGTGCTTCCAGAAGACCACAACTATCCTTCCTCTGGGCCTGTTTAGCCAGAAAAGTATACTTGGTGCTTTGCTCACCACCAACTTTGAGGGACAATGGCATGAACACCGCTGATAGGAGGAGGGACAAATGAAAAGAACACATATTTCTAGGCAGCAGCATTTGGGAGCAAAGAGAGTGTTGTGGAGTTACGTGTTTGTTTGATTGTCCAAACTATCCTCTTTAGGTGGTTATTACTACTTTACTTTCAAGAACATCATAAAATCCACTGATTTCAAAAGCCCAGACACATATTATTACAGCAATTCAGTTGTTGAGGTGAGAAAAAATGAGAGGGACGTTGCTGTACCACTAAATCTATGGCTTGCACTGCTGAAACCAAATAAAAAGAATTCACGGTGTCTAGATAGGGCTATTTTCTACTGACTGTCTCTGGGGACTCAAACAAAATCCATTAGTTTGTTTGCTTTTCAGTTACACTTGTGTAGGTTTGCTGTCCCCACACCCTTCGGATTGTAGTTTGTCTGTGTCTTTGGATCTCAAGTGAGTCTCCGATAGGGAAGCACTTAGGTGATCTTAAGTTTTCATCCCTTCTTTAAACCCTGTGTCTTTTGTTTGGAGCTCGCAAACCCTGTTTTATTGCTGTGCCCATATTGCACTTAAAAACATTTTTTTATTATTAATGTGCAATCACGTGAAGAACATCATATTTACTAGGCTCCCACCTTCACCAAGTACCCACCAAAACCTCTTACAGTCGTTGTCCATAAGCATTGTTGTATGCTGTAGACTGCTTCACCATGTCCCCCCACAAACACCCCATTACATTCGCTGTCCATCAGCGTGTAGTAAATGCTGTAGAATCTCCACTTGTCTTCTCTGTGTTGTACATCCCTCCCTTTGCCCCCCCGAGCCCACGCATTATACATGTTAATCCTAATGTCTCCTTTCTTCTCCCTGCCCTTATCCCTCCCTTCCCACACACCCTGCCCATTCCCTTTCCCTTTGGTAACTGTTATTGAACTCTCGGGGTCTGTGAGTCTGCTGCTGTTTATTTCCTCCAGTTTTTCTTTGTTGTTATACTCCACACATGAGTGAAATCATTTGCTACTTGTCTTTCTCCACCTGGTATATATCACTGAGCATGCTACCGTCTAGCTACATCCACATCTTGCAAATGGTAGGATTTGTTTTCTTCTTATGGCTGCTTACTGCACTTTTTAAACTGGACTTCATTCTTCCTTTTTGTTTTTAGTTTCCCTATGTGCTTTCACCATTGATCTGTTGGTTATGAGCAATAGCTTTGTGTTAATCGATATGTATCTGAATCTGTGTAACTGTCTGTCTATCAATCAATCTATCTATCTATCCTTCTATCTTTTTATCTATGTATCTCTCTATCTTCCTATCATCTATCTATCGTGTCTATCATCTATCTATAATATCTCATCAATCTATGTATCTATGAATCAATCATCTTTTTGTCTTCCTATCTATCCTTATATACAGAACAGTTAACAACATCGCCTATGTCACTTCCCTATATTATGCTTCCAAAAATCTTGCCAAGTAACTAGGACGTATGGAGAGCACTGGGTACACTGAGACAATTGCAGGTCGAGTCTGCCGCGTGTGCTTACAAAACCAGTAAACTGTTGTCCAGGGACTTGAACCCATATCTCTGTCCTCTGTCCTCTTTTACCTCCTTCTCGCCTGCTGACTCTAATTTGCCACAATAATTGACTAAGTCTTCCCTGAAGACCACAAGTATCCTTCCTCTGGGCCTGTTGTAGTCAGAAAAGTATACTTGGTGCTTTGCTCATCACCAAGTATGAAGGACATCGGTGTGATCACCTCTGATAGGAGGAGGGACAAATAAAAATGAACACCTCTTTCTAGACAGGAGCAGTTTTGAACAAAGAGTGTGTTGTGGAGTGACGTGTTTATTTGAGTGTCCAACCTTCACTCTTAAGTGGTTATTACATTTTTACATTCATGAACATCATAAAACGCACTGATTTCAAAAGCCCAGACACATATTATTACAGCAATTCTGTTATTGAGGTGAGAAAAATTGAGAAGGACTTTGCTGTACAACAGAATCTATTTCTGGGCACTGCTGAAACCAAACAAAAATAAATTCATGGTGGCCAGCTAGGGCTATTTTCTACCGACTGTCTCTGGGGACTCAAACAGAATCCATTTGTTTGTTTGTTTGTTTCTCAGTTTCACTTTTTTTGGGTACCTGTCACCGCCCCTTCAGCTTTTAATTTGTCCGTGTCCTGGGATCTCAAGTGAGTCTCCTGTAAGGGAGCACATACATGATCTTGAGTGAAAGATAGCTTAGTTTAGTATGATGCTTTCCTATCTACCTACCTATCTATCTCTTTACCTATCTATGTAATCTTTCTATCTATCTATCTGTCATCTATGTATGGTCTGTCATCTATCTACTATCATCTGTGTATCTATCTGATTAATCTATCTTCTGTATGTATGTATATCAGTCGAATCTATGTATCAATCATTTGTCTCTCTATATATATTTTTTCTCACTTTCGTCAACATTCTGTCCCTAGGTGCACTTTGATTCCTCTGTGTCCTTCTCAGTCTCAATTCCTTGTGTTTGTTTTTGTGAGTTAGCTGTGTGTTTGGGTCTTGAGAGGAGAGGCCTTGGGTGGGAACTTCTCCTGCGTAGGTGGCACGAGTCTGCTGGGTGTGGATAGTGTGGTTGGTGGCTGCGCTCTTGAAACTGTGCAGCCCAGTGCCCTCCAGCTGCTCTGCCCCTGGGCCGTTCCTGCTGTGGCGGCTGCATGAGCTGCAGGGAATATCCGACGCCCCATGAAGGGTGCACCCTGGCGGGCCTGCGTGGTCCGTGGTAGGTACATGTCCAGTAGTATGTCTTTTTGCCTGTGCACCGATGTTACCTCGGTGGCCCTGCTTGGTGGCCCATCTTCAGAGAGTATGTGTGTAGTCACTGGTTAAGGGAACTGCCTTTTGGTGACACGCGGGGTTCTTCTGGGCCAGTGACCCATGGACTTGCTGAGGTGGCAGCCCAGCTAGCTTGTGGGGAAACTGCTCCCCTCTGCTGTCAAGGTGGAGGTGGAATTTCAGTGCATTTACGCATTTAGATGTGAGTGAGGTCTATCTGAAATGGAATAGTAGAGTTGAGAGCTATGTTTCCACCCCCTCAACTTGTAGTTCATCTTCGTCCTTGGATCTCATGTTAGTCTCCTGTAAGGGAGCACATAGGTGGTCTTGAGTTTTCATTCCTTCTTTTATCCCTGTGTCTTTTCATTGGAGTCCTGAAGAGCCTGTCCTTTTATTCTGAGTATTGAGAGCTATGTCCTTATTGCACTTTGAAAATTTTTTTTGTTATCATTAATCCACAATCACGCAAAGAACATAATGTTAACCAAGTACACCACGTCCCCCCCAAAAACCCCATTACAATAGCTGTCCATCAGCATAGTTGGATGCTGTAGACCCCTTCACCATGTCCCCCACACTCCCCGTTACAGTCGCTTTCCATCAGCGTGTAGTAAGATGCTGTAGAATCACTGCTGGTCTTCTCTGTGTTGTACAGCCCTCCCCATGCTCACCCCACCCACACATTATACGTGCTAAACCTAATGCCCCTTTTCTTTCAACCCACATTTATCAAACCCTTCCCAACCACCCTGCTTAGTCCCTTTCCCTTTGGTAACTGTTAGTCCACTCTTGGTTTCTGTGAGTCTGCTGCTATTTTTTTCCTTCATTTTTTCTTTGTTGTTATACTCAACACATGAGTGAAATCATTTGGTACTTGTCTTTCTCCGTATGGCCTTTTTCACTGAGCATAATACCCTCTAGCTCCATCCAAGTTGTTCAAATGGTAGGATTTTTTTCTTCTTACGGCTGCTTACTGTACTTTTTAAACTAGATTTCTGTCTTCTCTTTTGTGTGTAGTTTCACTATGTGCTTTCACCATTGCTCTCCTCGATATTAGCAATAACTTTACGTTAATCAATATGTACCTATATCAATCTATCCATCTGTCTGTCTGTCTGTCTATCTATCTATATATCTATCTATCTACCTATCTATCTATCTTCCTATCATCTGTCTATGATGTCTACCATCAATCTATGTACCTATCTATCTATCTTTCATCTGTCGTCTGTCTAGCTATCTATCTATGAATCAATCATCTTTTTGTCTGCCCATGTATCCTTATGTACAGAACAGTTAACAACGTCGCCTTTGTCACTTCCCTACATTATGCTTCCAAAAATCTTTCAGGGTAACTAGGCTGTAGGAAGAGCACTCAGTTCACCGAGATACTTGCAGGTCGAGTCAGCCACCTGTACCTACAAAACCAGTAAATGGTTGTGCAGGGACTTGAACCTGTGTCTGTATCCTCTATTATCTTCTTACCACTGGCTGACTCTATTTAGCCACATTCATTGACTAAGTGCTCCGTGAAGACCACAAGTATTGTTCCTCTGGGCCTGTTGTCCACAGAAAGAAAACTTGGTGCTTTGCTCACCACCATTTTTGAGGGACATCGGCATGATCACCGCTGATAGGATGGAACGACAAATGAAAAGGAACACCAGTTGCTAGACAGGAACAGTTGGGAGCACAGAGTGTGTTGTGGAGTGACGTTTTTATTTCAGTGTCCAAACTTCCCACTTTATATAGCTATTACTTCTTTACATTCATGAACTTCATAAAACCCACTGATCTCGAAGGTCCAGACGTATACTTTTACAGCAATTCAATTGTTGAGTTGAGAGAAAATGAGAAAGACGTTGCTGTACCACTAAATCTATGGCTGGGCAATGCTGAAACCAAACAAAAAGAATACACGTTGGCCAGTTAGGGCTATTTTCTACTGACTGTCTCTGTGGACTCAAACAGAATCCATTCTAGGATTGTTTGTTTTTCAGTTTCACTGTGTTGGGTACCTGTACACACCCTTCGGCTTTTAGATTGTCTGTGTCCTTGGATCTCAAGAGAGTCTCCTGTAAGGGAGCACGAAGGTGGTCTTGAGTTTCCATCCCTTCTTTTAACCCTGTGTCATTTGTTTGGAGCACTCAAAGCCTGTCCTTTTATTCTGATGATTCAGAGCTGTGCCCTTATTGCACTTAAAAAATTGTTTTTTTTATCATTAATCTACAATCATGTGAAGAACATTATGTTTCCTAGACTCCCCCCTTCACCAAGTCCTTCCCAAAAACCTCTTAGAGTTGCTGTCAGATAGCAGAGATGGATGCTGTAGTCTCGTTCACGATGTACCCCCACACACACCCAATTACCGTCGCTGTCCTTCAGCGTGTAGTAAGATGATGTAGAATATCTACTTGTCTTCTCTGTGTTGTACAGCACTCGCCATGCAACCCCGCCCTCACGCATTATACATGCTTATCCTAATCTCCCTTTTCTTTCTCCCCACCCTTATCCCTCCCTTCCCAACCACCCTTCTCAGTCCTTTTCCCTTTGGTAACTGTTACTCCACATTCGGGTTCTGTGAGTCTCCTGCTGTTTTTTTTTTTTCAGTGTTTCTTTTTTGTTATACTCCACACATGAGTGAAATCATTTGGTACTTGTCTTTCTCCACCTGGAATATTTCACTGAGCATACTACCGTCTCGCTCCATCCACGTCATTGCAAATGGTAGCATTTGTTTTCTTCTTATGGCTGCAAACGGCAGTTTTTAAACTGGACTTCATTCTTCCTTTTAGTTTGTAGTTTCGCTATGTGCTTTCACCATTGCTTTTCTGGTTATGAGCAATACCTTTGTGTTTCACGATATGTACCTATACTTATGTATCTGTCTGTATGTCTAACTATCTATCAATCAATCAGTCATCTTTTTGTCTGAACATCTGTCCTTGTATGCAGAACAGTTAACAACATAGACTATGTCCCTTCGCTACGTTATGCTTCCAAAAATCTTGCAAGGTAACTAGGTCGTAAGGAGAGTCCTGGGTTCCCCGAGACACTTGCAGGTTGAGTCAGAAGTGTACCTACAAAACCGGGAAATGGTGGTGCAGGGACTTGTACTCGTGTCTCTGTCCTCTCTCCTCTTTTATCTCCTTCTCACTTGCTGACTGTATTTAGCCACATCATTGACTAAGGGCTCCCTGAAGACCACAAGAATCCTTCCTCTGGGCCTGATGTCGACAGAAAAGTAAACTTGCTGCTTGCTCACCACCATATTTGAGGAACATCGGCGTGATAAACCCTGATAAGAGGGAGGGACAAATAAAAAGGAACACCACTTCCTAGACAGGAGCAGTTGGGATTAAAGAGTGTGTTGTGGAGTGAAGTGTTTATTTGAGTGTCCAAACTTCCCTCTTTATCTGGTTATTACTTCTTTACATTCGTGGACATCATAAACCCACTGATTTCAAAGGCCCAGACCCATATTATTACAGCAATTCAGTTGTTGAGTTGAGAGAAAATGAGAAGGATGTTGCTGCACCACTAAATCTATGTCTGGGCACTGCTGATACCAAACAAAAAGCATTCACAGTGGCCAGATAGGGCTATTTTCTACTGACTGTCTCTGGGGACACACAGAATCCATTTGATTGATTGTTTTTTGGATTCAATTGTGTTGGGTACCTCTCAGAACCCCTACGGCTTGTAGTTTGTCTGTGTACTTGGATCTCAAGTGGGTCTCCTGTAAGAGAGCACGTAGTTGTTCTTGAGTTTTCATCCCTTCTTTTAACCCTGTCTTTTGTTTGGAGCACTCAAAGCCTGTCCTTTAACACTGATGATTCAGAGCTGTGCCCTTATTGCACTTTAAAATTCGTTTTTTGTTATCATTATTCTGCAATCACATGAAGAACATTATGTTTACTACCATCCCCCTTCACCAAGTCCGCCCCAAAACCTCTTACAGAATGTCTCCATCAGCATAGTTGGATTCTCTAGACTAATTCACCATGAACCCACACACACACCCTGTTACAGTCGCTGTCCATCAGCGTGTAGTAAGATGTTGTAGAATCTCTACTTTTCTTCTCTGTGTTGTACAGCACTCCCCATGCCCAACCGACCGCATGCATTATTCATTCTAATAATAATATCCCCTTTCTTTCTTCCTGCCCTTATCCCTCCCTTATCACCCACCCTGCCCAGTACTTTTCCCTTTGGTATCTGTTAGTCCACTCTCGGGTTCTGTGATTCTGCTGCTGTTTTTTCCATCAGTTTTTCTATGTTGTTGTACTCTACACATGAGTAAAATCATTTGGTACTTGTCTTTCTCCTCCTGGCCTATTTCACTGAGCATACTACCGTCTAACTCCATCCACATCATTGTAAATGGTAGGATTTGTTTTCTTCTTATGGCTGCTTACTGCACACTTTAAACTGGATTTCATTCTTCCTTTTTGTTTGTAGTATCACTATGTGTTTTCACCATTTATCTCCTGGTTATGAGCAATAGCTTTGTGTTAATCGATATGTATCTGTATCTATCTATCTATCTATCTATCTATCTATCTATCTATCTATCTATCTATCTATCTGTCTGTCTGTCTGTCTGTCTACAACCTATCTACCTATGTATCTATCTGTCTATCTATCTATCTATCTATCTATCTATCTATCTATCTATCTATCTATCTATCTATCTATCTGTCTGTCTATCTGTCTATCTATTTGTCTATCAATCTATCTATTTATCTGTCTATCTACCTATCTTTCCTAATATCTTTCTATCTACCTACCTACCTACCTATCTATCTATCTATCTATCTATCTATCTATCTATCTATCTATCTATCTATCTATCTGCCTATCTTTCATGACTATCATCTATCTATCAATCATCTGTCATCTATGTATCTATGAATCTACCATCTTTTTGTGTGCCCATCTATTCTTATGTACAGAACAGTTAACAACATAGCGTATGTCACTTTCCAACATTATGCTTCCAAAAACAGTGCAAGATGAGTAGGTTGTATTGAGAACACTGGGTTCACTGAGACAATTGCAGGTCGTGTCAGCATCGTGTCCTTACAAAACCAGTAAATGGTGGTGCAGGGATTGAACCCATCTCTCTGTCATCTGTTCTCTTTTCCCTCCTTCTCGATTGCTGACTGTATTTAGCCACATTCATTGACTAAGTGCTACCTAAGATCACAAGTTTCATTCCTCTGGGCCTCTTGTAGACAGTAAAGTATACTTGGTGCTTTGCTTACCACCATGTTTGAGGGACATCGGCGTGATCACCGCTGATAGGAGGAGGGTCAAATAAAAAGAACACCTATGTCTAGACAGGAGCATTTGGGAGCAAAGAGAATGTTGTGGAGTTACGTGTTTGTTTGAGTGTCCAAACTTACCACTTTAGGGGGTTATTACTTCTTTACATTTGTGAACATCATAAAACCCACTGATTTCAAAAGCCGAGACTCATATTATTACAGCAATTCAGTTGTTGAGGTGAGAAAAAATGAGAAGGACTTTGCTAAACCACTAAATCAATGGCTGGGCACTGCTGAAACCAAACAAAAAGAATTCACGGTGGCTAGATAGGGCTATTTTCTACTGGCTGTCTGTGGGGACTCAAACAGAATCCATTTGTTTGTTTGTTTGTTTGTTTCTCAGTTTCACTTGTGTAGGGTACCCGTTCCCGCCCCTTCAGCTTGTGGTTTGTGTCCTTGGATCTCAAGTGAGTATCCAGTAAGGGAGCACGTACGTGGTCTTGTGTTTTCATCCCTTATTCTAACCCTGTGTGTTTTGATTGGAGCACTCAAAGAATGTCCCTTTATTCTGATGATTCAGCACTGTTCCCTTATTGCACTTAAAAATTTTTTTTGTTATCATTAATCTACAATCACGTGAAGAACATTACGTTTACTAGGCTTCCCATTCAACATTCCGCATCTAAAACCTATTACAGTCGCTGCCCATCAGCGTGTAGTAATATTTTGTAGAATCCCTACTGTCCTGTCTGTGTTGTACAGTCCTCCCCATGCTACTCCCACCACACACATTATACACACTAATACTAATGCCCCCTTTCTTTCTCCCCACCCTTATCCCTCCTTCCCACCCAACCTGCCCAGTCCCTTTTCCTTTAGTAACTGTTTGCAAACTCGCGGGTTCTGTGAGTCTGCTGCTATTTTTTTCTTCAGATTTTCTTGTTTGTTATACTCCACACATGAGTGAAATCATTTGGTTCTTTTCTTTCTCCACCTGGCCTATTTCACTGAGCATAATACCCACTAGCTCCATCCACGTTGTTGCAAATGGTAGGATTTGTTTTCTTCTTATGGCTGATTACTGCACTTTTTAAACTGTATTTCTATCTTTTTTGTCTGTAGTTTCGCTATATGATTTCACCATTGCTCTCCTTGTTATGAGCAATAGCTTTGTTTTAATCAATATGTACTTTTATCTATCTATCTGTCTGTCTATCCATCTATCTATCTGTATCAATCAGTCAATCATCTTTTTGTTTGCCCATCTGTCCTTTTGTACAAAACAGTTAACAAGATAGCCTGTGTCACTTCCTTACATTGTGCTTCAAAAAATCTTTCAAGCTAACTAGGCTGCAGGTAAAGCACTGGGTTCACCGAGACATTTGCAGGTAGAGTCAGCCGCATATTCCTACTAAACCAGGAAATTTTGCTGCAGGGTCTTGAACCAGTGTCTCTCTCCTCTCTCCTCTTTTATCTACTTCTCACTTGCTGAATGTATGTAGTCACATTCATTGACTAAGGGCTCCCTGAAGACCACAAGTATCCTTCCTCTGGGCCTGTTTTTGACAGAAAAGTAAACGTGGTGCTTTGCTCCTAACCGTGTTTGAGGGACATCGGCGTGATCACCACTGATAGGATGGAACAACAAATGAAAAGGAACACCAATTTCTAGACAGGAGCAGTTGGGTGCAAAGAGTGTGTTGTGGGGTAACGTGTTTATTTGAGTGTCCAAACTTCCCTCTTTATCTGGATATTGTTTCTTTACATTAATGAACATCATAAAACCCACTGATTTCAAAGGCCCAGATGCTTATTTTTTCACCAATTCAGTTGTTGAGGTGAGAGAAAATAAGAAGGACGTTACTGTACCACTAAATCTATGGCTGGGCAGTGCTGAAACCAAACAAAAAGAATTCACGGTGGCTTGATAGGGCTATTTTCTACTGACTATTTCTGGAGACACAAACAGAATCCATTTGTTCGATTGTTTGTTTTTCAGTTTCACTTGTGTTGAGTACCTGTTCCCACCACTTCGACTTGTAGTTTGTCTGTGTCCTTGCATCTCAAGGGAGTCTCCTGTGAGGGATCACATAGGTGGTTTTGAATATTCATCCCTACTTTTAAACCTGTGTCTTTTGTTTGGAGCACTCAAAGCCTGTTTCATTTTATTCTGATGATTCAGAGCTGTGCCCTTATTGCACTTAAAAAAATTTTTTATTATCATTAATCTACAATCACGTGAAGAACATTATGTTTACTTGGCACCCCCCTTCACCAAGGCACCCTTAGAAACCTCTTACAGATGCTGTCAATCAGCGGAGTTGGATGCTCTAGACCCCTTCACCATGAACCACCCCCCACACACCATTACAGTCGCAGTCCATTAGCGTGTAGTAAGATGCTGTAGAAACTTTACTTGTCTTCTCTGTGTTGTATAGCCCTATCCAAGCCCACCCGACCCCAAGCTTTATACATGCTAATCCTAATCTCCCATTTCTTTCTCCACACCCTCATCCTTCCCTTCCGAACCACCCTGCCCTGTCCCTTTCCCTTTGGTAACTGTTAGTCCGCTTTTGGGTTCTGTGAGTATGCTGCTGTTTTTTTCCTTCAGAGTTTCTTTGTTGTTATACTCCACACACGAGTGAAATCATTTGGTACTTGTCTTTCTCCACCTGGCCTATTTCACTTAGCATAATACCATCTTGCTCCATCCACATCATTGCAAATGGTAGGATTTGTTTTCCTCTTATGACTGCTTACGGCAGTTTTTAAACTGGACTTAATTCTAACTGTCTGTTTGTAGTTTCACTATGTGCTTTCACCATTGAACTCCTGTTTATGAGCAATAGCTTTATGTTAATCGATATGTATCTGAATCTATCTATCTGTCTGTCTGTCTATCTATCTATCAATCTCTCTATCCTTCTATCTTTCCTTCTATCTATCTATCTATCTATCTATCTATCTATCTATCTATCTATCTATCTATCTATCTATCTATCTATCTTCCTGTCATCTATCTATCATGTCTATCATCTATCTATCTATCATCTGTCATCTATCTATCTATTTATGAATCAATCATCTTTTTTTCTTCTCATCTATCCTTATGTACAGAACAGTTAACAACATCGCCTATGTCACTTCCCTACATTATGCTTCCAAAAATCCTGCAAGGTAACTAGGCCGTAGGGAGAGCACTGGGTTCATTGAGACTCTTGCAGGTCTAGTCAGCCGCGTGTGCTTAGAAAACCTGTTAATGTTGGTGCAGGGACAGGCACCCATATCTCTGTCCTCTATCCTCTTTTACCTGCTTCTCTCTTCAAGACAGTATTCAGCCACATTCATGGAATAAGTGCACCCTGAAGACCACAAGTATCCTTCCTCTTGGCCTGTTGAAGACAGAAAAATATACTTGGTGCTTTGCTATCCACCGAGTTTGAGGGACATCGACCTGAGCTCCGCTGATAGGAGGAGGGACAAATAAAAAGGAACACCTATTTCTAGACAGGAGCATTTGGCAGCAATGACAGTGTTGTGGAGTTACATGTTTGAGTGTCCAAACTTCCCTCTTTAGGTGGTTATTGCTTCTTTACATTCAAGAACACCATAAAACCCACTGATTTCAAAAGCCAAGACGCATATTATTACAGCAATTCAGTTGTTGAGGTGAGAAAACATGAGAAGGATGTTGCGGAACCACTAAATGTATGGTTGGGCACAGCTGAAACCAAACAAAAAGAATTCACGGTGCCTAGATAGGGCTATTTTCTACTGGCTCTCTCTGGGGACTCAAACAGAATCCATTTGTTTGTTTGTTTGTTTCTCAGTTTCACTTGGGTAGGGTCCCTGTACCTGCCCATTCTGCTTGTAGTTTGTCTGTGTCCTTGGATCCCAAGTGAATCTCGAGAATGGGAGCACGTAGGTGGTCTTGAGTTTTCATCCCTTCCTCTATCCATGTGTCTTTGGATTGGAGAACTCAGAGCCTGTCCTTTTATTCTGACAATTGAGAGGTGTGTCATTATTGCACTTACAAAAATTTTTTTGTTATCATCAATCTACAAACACGCGAAGATCATTATGATCACCAAGTACACAAAGTCCCCCCCAAAAGCCCTGTTACAGTAACAGTCCATCATCGTAGTTGGATGCTGTACACCCATTCACCATTTCCCCCCACACACACCCCATTACAGTCGCTGTCCATAGGCGTGTAGTAAGATGTTGCAGAAATAGTACTTCTCCTTTGTGTTGTACAGCCCTACCTATGCTCCCCCCACCCCAGACATTATAAATGCTAATCCTAATGACCCCTTTCTTTCTGCCCACCCTTTTCCCTACCTTCCCACCCTTCCTGCCCAGTCCCTTTCCCTTTGGTAACTGTTAGTCCACTGTCAGGTTCTGTTAGTCTGCTGCTGTTATTTTCCTTCAGTTTTTCTTTGTTGTTATACCCCACAAATGAATGAAATCATTTGGTGCTTGTCTTTCTCCACCTGTCCTATTTCACTGAGCACAATACCCTCAAGTCCATCCACGTTATTGCAAATGATAGGATTTGTTATCTTTTATATCTGCTTAGTGCACTTTTTAAACTTGATTTCATTCTTCTCTTTTGTTTGTAGTTTCGCTATGTGCTTTCACCATTGCTTTCCTGGTTATGAGCAATAGCTTTGTGTTAATCGATATGTACTTATATCTATCTGTCTGTCTATCTATATACCTATCTATCTATCTATCTATCGATCAATCATCTTTTTCTCTCCCCATCTGTCCTTGTGTACAGAACAGTTAAATACATAGCCTAAGTCACATCCCTACATTATGCTTCGAATAATCTTGCAAGGTAACTAGGCCGTATTGACAGCACTGGGTTCGCCAAGGCACTTGAAGGTCAAGTCAGCCTTGTGAACCCACAAAACCAGGAAATTGTGGTGCAGGGACTTGAATCCGCGTATCCATCCTCTGTCCTCTTTCATCTCCTTCTAACTTGCTGTCTGTATTTAGCCAAATTCATTGACTAAGTGCTCACTGAAGAACACAAGTATCATTCCTCTGGGCCTCTTGTTGAAAGAAAAGTAAACTTGTTGCTTTACTCACCACCATGTTTGAAGGACATCAGCGTGATCACTGCCAATAGGACGGAGGGTCAAATTAAAAGGAAAACCAATTTCTAGACAGGAGCAGTTGGGAGCTAAGAGTGTATTGTGGAGTGACGTGTTTATTTGAGTGTCCAAGCTTACCTCTTTAGCTGGTTATTATATCTTCACATTCCTGAACATCATAAAACCCACTGATTTCAAAGGCCCAGATGCTTATTATTACAGCAACTCAGTTGTTGAGGTGAGAGAAAATGAGAAGTATGTTGCTGCACCACTAAATCTATGGCTGGGAACTGCTGATACCAAACAAAAAGAACTCACGGTGGCCAGAAAGGGCTATTTTCTGCTGACTGTCTCTGGGGACTCAAACAGAATCCATTTGTTTGATTGTTTTTCAGTTGCACTCGTGTATGGTACTTGTCCACACACCTTCTTCTTGTAGATTGTCTGTGTCCTTGGATCTCAAGTGAGTCTCCTGTAAGTAAGCACGTAGTTGTCTTGAGTTTTCATCCCTTTTTTTAACCCGTGTCTTTTGTTTGCAGCACTCAGTGCCTGACCTTTTATTCTGATGATTCAGAACTGTGAACTTATTGCACTTAAAGAATTTTTTATCATTAATCTACAATCACGTGAAGAACATTATGTTTACTATGCTCCCCCCTTCACCAAGTCCCCCCGAAAAACCTCTTCAGTCACTGTCGATCAGCGTAGTTGTATGCTGTTGACCCCTTCACCATGTTCCCCCCACAGACCCCGTTACAGTCACTGTCCATCAGTGAATTGTAAGATGCTATATGATCTGTACTAGTCTTCTATGTGTTGTACAGTACTCCCCATGCACACCCGACCCCACGCATGATACATGCTAATCCAAATTACCACTATTCTTTCTCCCCACACTTATCCCTCCATTCAGACTCACCTTGCCTAGTCCTTTATCCTTTGGTAACTTTTACTGAACTCTCGGGTTCTGTGAGTCTGCTGCTTTTTTTTCCTTCAGTTTTTCTTTGTTTTTATACTACACACATGAGTGAAATCACTTGGTTCTTGTCTATCTCCGCCTAGCCTATTTCTCAGAACATACTACTGTCTAGCTCCATGCACGTCATTGCAAACAGTAGTATTTGTTTTCTTCTTATGGCTGCTTACTGCAATTTTAAACTGGATTTCATTCTTCCTTTTTGTTGTAGTTTAGCTATGTTATTCATCATTCAACTCCTGTTTATGAACAATAGCTTTCTGTCAATCGATATGTACCTGTATCTATCTATCTAATGGTCTGTCTATCTATCTATGTATCTCTGTATGTATGTATCTATGTATCTATGGATCTATCTATCTATCTGTCTTCCTATCATCTATGATGTCTATCATCTTTCAATCTATGTACCTATCTATCTATCTTTCATCTGTCATCTCTCTACCTACCTATCTATGAATTAATCTTTTTTTTGCATCCCATCTATCTTTATGTACAGAACAGTTAACATCATACCCTATGTCTCTTCCCTACATAATGCTTCCAGAAATCTTTCAAGTTAACTAAGCCATAAGTAGAGCACTGAGTTCACCGATACACTTTCAGGTAGTGTCAGCTGCGTGTTCTTACAAAACCAGTAAATGAAGGTGAAAGGACTTGAACCTGTATCTCTGTCCTCTGTCCTCTTATACATCCTGCTCACTTGGTGACTTTATTTAGCCACATTCAGTGAGTAAGTGATCCCTGAAGACCACAAGTATCCTTCGTCTGGTCCGGTTGTCGACAGAAAAGTGTACTTGGTTCTTTGCACACCACCATGTTTGAGGGACATCGGCGTGATCACTGCTGATAGGTGCAGGGACAAATACAAAGGAACACCTATTTCTGGACAGGAGCAGTTGGGAACAAAGAGTGTGTTGTGGAGTGAAGTGTTTATTTGAGGGTCCAAACTTCCCTCCTTAGGTGGTTATTACTTCTTTACATTCGTGAACATCATAAAAAGCAATGATTTTAAAAGCCCAGACGCATATTGTTACAGCAATTCATTTGTTGATGTGAGAGGAAATAAGAAGGAACTTGCTGCACCACTAAATCTATGCCTGAGCACTGCTGAAACCAAACAAAAAGAATTCACGGTGGCTAGATAGGGCTATTTTCTACTGACTCCCTCTGGGGACTCAAACAGAATCAATTTGTTTGTTTGTTTCTCAGTTTCACTTCTATAGGGTACCGGTCCCCGCCCCTTCAGCTTGAAGTTTGTCTGTGTCCTTGGATCTCAAGTGAGTCTCCAGTAAGGGAGCACGTAGATGGTCTTGAGTTTTCATCAGTTCTTCTAACCCTGTGACATTTGATTGGAGCACTCAAAGCCTGTACTTTTATTCTGATATTTGAGAGCTGTGCTCTTACTGCACTTTGAAATTCTTTTTGTTCTCATCAATATACAATCACATGCAGAAAATTATGTTGTCCAGTCTACCCCCTTCACCATGTCCCCCCCAAATCCCAGTTACAGTCGCAGTCCGTCAGCATTTACTAAGATGCTGTAGAATCACTACATGTCTTATCTGTGTTGTACAGCCCTACCCATGACCTTCCACCCTTCATATATACCTGCTAATCCTAATGCCCCCATTCTTTTTCCGCGCCCTTATTACTCCCTTCCCACATTCCCTCCCCTGTCCCTTTCTCTTTGGTAGCTGTTAGTCCACTCTCGGGTTCTGTGAGTCTGCTGCTGTCTTTTCCTTCAGTTTTTCTTTGTTATCATACTCCACACATGAGTGAAATCATTTGGTACATGTATTTCTCCGCCTGGACTATTTGACTGAGCATAATCCCCTCGAGCTCCATCCACGTTATTTGCAAATGATAGGATTCGTTTTCTTCTTATGGCTGCTTACTGCACTTTTTAAACTGGATTTCATTCTTCTTTTTTGTTTGTAGTTTTGCAATGTGCTTTCACCATTGCTCTCCTTGTTTTGAGCAGTAGCTTTGTGCTAATCGATATGTACCTATATCTATCTATCTTTCTGTCTATCTTTTTATCAATCACTCAATCAATCATCCTTTTTTTCTGTCCATCTGTCCATGTGTGCAGAACAGTTAACCATATACCCTATATCACTTTCATACACTATGCTCCCCAAAATCCTGCAAAGTATCTAGGCTGAAGAGGGAGCACTGGGTTCACCGAGACACTTGCAGTTCGAGTCGGCCGCGTGTACCTACAAAACCAGGAAATGGTTGTGCCGGGACTTGAACCCGTGTCTCTATCCTCTGTCCTCTTTCATCTCCTTCTAACTTGCTGTCTGTATTTAGCCACATTCATTGACTAAGTGCTCCCTGAAGACCACAAGTATCATTCCTCTGGGCCTGTTGTCGACGGTAAAGTAAACTTTTTGCTTTTCTCACCACCATGTTTGAGGGACATCGGCGTGATCACTGCTGATAGGTGGAGGGGCAAATATAAAGGAACACCTATTTCTGGACAGGAGCAGTTGGGAACAAAGTGTGTGTTTTGGAGTGAAGTGTTTATGTGAGGGTCCAAACTTCCCTCTTTAGGTGGTTATTACTTCTTTACATTCGTGAACATCATAAAAAGAAATTATTTTAGAAGCCCAGACGCATATTAATACATCAATTCATTTGTTGAGGTGAGAGGAAATGAGAAAGAAGTTGCTTCACCACTAAATCTATGCCTGAGCACTGCTGAAAAAAAAACAAAAAGAATTCACGGTGGCAAATTGAGCTATTTTCTACTGACTCTCTCTGGGGAATCAAACCGAATCCATTTATTTGTTTGTTTCTCAGTTTTACTTGTATAGGGTACCTGTCCCCGCCTCTTCGGCTTGTAATTTGTCTGTTTCCTTGGATCTCAAGTGTCTCTCCTTTAAGGGAGCCCTTAAATGATCTTGACTGTAAGATAACTTTGTTTAGTCTGATGCTTTACTATCTACCTACCTACCTATCTCTTTATCTATCTTTTTAATGTATCTACCTATCTACCTATCTGTCATCTGTCTATGTTCTACATCTATCTACTGTCATCTGTGTGTCAGTCTAATTATTCTATCATCTATATGTGTGCATGTCCATCCTGTCTATGTATCTGCCATCTGTCTATGCATCTGTTTTCTCACTTTTGTCATCGATCTGTCACTAGGTGCACTTTGATCCCTCTGTGTCCTTCTCAGTCCCAATTCCTTGTGTTTTTTTTTATGTGAGTTAGCTGTGTGTTTGTGTATTGAGAGGAGTGGCCTTGGGTGAGAACTTCTCCTGTCTAGGTGGCACGAGTCTGCTGGGTGTGGAAGGTTTGGTTGACGTGCTGGGCTCTTGAACCTCTGCAGGCCAAGGCCATCCGGCCTTCTGTCCCTGGGCCTTTCCTGCTCTGGCGGCTGCGTGATCTGTGAGGCATATCTGAAGCCCCACGCAGGGAGCACTCTGGCTGTCCTGCGGAGTCCGATGCAGGTGCATGCCCAGTTGTAGGTCTTTTTGCCTGTGCACCGATGTTACCTAGGCCGCCCTGCTTGTTGGTCCATCTCAAGAGAGCATGTGTGTAATCACTGGTTAAGGGAACTGACCTTTGGTGACACGCGGGACACTTGTGCTCCAGTGGCACATGGGCTTGCTGATGTGACAGGCCAGGTAGCTTGTGGGGAAACTGCTCCCCTATGCTGTCAAGGTGGGGTAGGAGTTTCAGTGCATTTAGGCATTTAGATGAGAGAGAGGTCTATCTGAAATAGAATACTAGCGTTGAGAGCTATGTTTCCATTCGTATGAAAAGGGCGCTGAGCATAAAGTGTTGGGTGATGGTGGCAGGAATTCTAGGAATGTTTATGTCCCCGCACTTATTTATTTTCTGTTAAGGGAGGTGATTCTGAAGTAACTTTTTACTCAAGGATGAAGGTGGTGCATAAGGTCATCCCATGTCAGCCATGGTGAGATGAAGTGCTATAGTGGATTTAAAGCCTGTACACCTTGGCCTGATACATAGGAGTCACCGTGGGAGCTCTTTGCTGCTCTCCTGTCCTGGCTTATTACCTTAGCTAACTTGATGGTTCAGAGTGGTCCCAGCAACATTTCCATCGAGATCTTTCTAAAATTCCCTAGAAACACTTGGCAAAGATATCCCCAGAGGGTAGTGGATAATTTTACTCTTTCTGGTCATAGTTTGCAAGACGTTTGCCCTATCCTGCGTTCCTTTGTTACATTTGCATCTCCTGTGATTTTTAGACCGATAGGGGCAGTGGTGTACACACACACATGCACACGCACAGACACACACACACACACACATGACTGAGAGTTATCGGAGACCCCAGTTATTGGAAACTGCAGCCCACACTTTAAAAAAGAAACGTGCATAAGTTGTGCTCCTGGTGTTCCCCCCATAGAGAATAGACTTCAAAGTGCAGAGGTTGTTGGGCACAGATACCTATGCAGACACCTAAGCACAGATATCTATGCATATTCTCTCTCCATCCATCCTCTAAGTATATCTCTCTTTACCTACATATCTGTTTAGTCTACTCAAGCTGATTACCAGAGTGTCATTTAAAGGGGGCTTCATCCATAGACACTGATTTCTCGCCATTCTGGAAGCAGAATTCCAAGACCAAGGCAGTTTCAATTCCTGATGAGGTCCCTTCCTCTGGCTTGCATACAGCCACATCCCTGCTGTGTCCTCACAGGGTCGAGGGAGAATGCTCTGTCCTATGACCCTCTTAATAGGACTGATTGCGTAATGGCAGCTCCACCCACAACCTCATGATATCTTCCGAACTTAATTACCACTAAAGGCCCCACCTCCACATACCATGAGAGTGTGGGTTAGGGTTTCAACCCTGACTCAATTCAAATATGAACTTTGTGGGTTTGTGTGTGTGTGTGTGTTTGTGTGGTGGGGCAGGGCTTTAGGAGGAGCGGAAGATGGTGAATTGAGGGACCAAAAATTCAGTCCATAACTCTGTATCTATCGTCTATCTCTTGTCTATCTAATCTATCGATATCTATCATCTATCTGTCTAATCTTACCTACCTATATCATCTATTCTATCTAGTCTATCATCTGTCATCTATATATATCTTATCTGTCTGTCATCACTCAATATATTCATCTAATCTATGAATATCTATCATCTATCTAATGTATCTATTTCTAATCTATCATCTGTCACCTGTCATCTATCTGTCATGTACCTGTCGTCACCTTTTTGTCTACCCATCTATCCTTATGTACAGAACAGTGTAAGATAATTCTAGCTGAAATAAGCAGGTGAAGAGAGGCAACTAAGTTCCCGGTAGTTTATATGAATGCAAACACCCGGGTGAGATTTCCCTAGTCTATAGAAATGGAGGCTGGGGAATTCACACGTAAGTAGACAGGGAGCGAGATTTTAAAGAGGTAGGGGGAGGCATAGCTTAGATTTACAGCAATGCGTGGTTTGGCTAGCCCAAGGCATATTTTTCAGTTTGGGACGGGGCAACAGCCAGGAACTTCAGCACATTATCAGTGTCCCATGTGGGAGGGGGCAGCAGCTGGAGACATTGGCACATTGTCAGTGTCCGACGTGCTTGCTCCTCCCATCAGTGACCCCAGCCTTACAGTTAACAACACGGCTATCTACCATGGCTATCCATCCATCCATCCATCCATCTATCTATCTATCTATCTATCTATCTATCTATCTATCTATCTATCTATCTATCTATCTATCTATCTATCTAATCTATCTATCTATTCTTTCTATCTATCTATCTATCTATCTATCTATCTATCTATCTATCTATCTATCTATCTGTCATCTATCTATTCAATCTACCTATACCTATCATCTATCCTATCTAATCTATCATTTATCTATCTGTCTATCTGTGCTATCTACCATCATTTTTGTCTACCCAACTATCCTTACGTACAGAACAGTTCACAAGATGGCTTATATGTCACTTCCTTACTTATGTTTCCAAAAGCCTGAAAGGTAACTCGGCCCTAGAGACAGACAACACTAGGTTCATTGAGACATTTGAACGTCAAGTCAACAGCATGTGACTACAAAACTATTAAATGGTGGTGCGGGGGCCTAGTCTGGGGCTGGGGGCCTTTGTATGAGCCTTTCCCGAGGGCGTTGGAGTGCCCATCGGGTCCGAGGCTCACTTATGGACAGGGGCGAGGCCGTCGTATGTGCCTCCCACAGCATCGTATGGGTCCAGATGAGACCAGATGATGACTGCCCTTGCGTTGCTTGTCTGGGGTGCACAGTAGGCCAGCGGTGGTGCTGCCCATGACCTTGTGCGTGGCCGGGGCGGGCACAAAGATGATAGCCAGCGATGGTGGCGTCGTGTCCATCATTTCGCCCTGAGCGTCAGAGCCAGCCATTGGGCCGGTGCTTGTGCTGCCCAAGGCCTTGTCTGTTGGCTGACTCTTTATGGCGGTTTTGCAGAGGCAGGACACCACGAGGCGGGCTGGTAGTGGTGCCCGTGTGCCCTGAAGAGGAGGTGCTCGTCTAGGTGGTCTCTCTCCAGCATCTGCTGAGAGACTAGGATGGTCCAGAGGCCCAGGAATGCTCCCCGTGGAAGTGGGAACTCTGCTGTGAAAATTGGGAAATGCCAGCTGCTAAAGGCACAGGATCCCGGTGGAACAGCCTGTGACCAGGGTAGCGGGCAGGTGCAGGGTGCTCCCTGGCAGGAGGGGTAGGGGGCAGCGACCCGGGGACGGGAAGGACCACCGGGTGATGAAGGTGGTGCTGGGGAGTCGGCGGGCATTGTGCGGTACGAAACTTAGTAAGGATGAAACTGTGCACACGGAAAAATTGGTTATGGCGTGCGCCAAACGATCGGAGGAAATTGTGTGAAGCTACGGAGAGGGTCTCCTTTGCCACTAACTCTTTCTCAGGCCTAGCACACACTGAGCTGAACAGCTATGGTGAGCCTTGTATGTATATCAGCCAGGGGACGCATCACAAAGTGGCCTGGAACACTGTGACATCACACAGGGGCCGCATCACCACGTCCCCATTGGCTTAAGCACACCAGCCCCGCCTAGAGGAGACCCTAGTCCAAGGCCACGGTGAGACCCCAAGGCCAACCACCGTAGTATCCCTAGCCCACGGGACTGCCCACTGAGGGTCGTGCAGATGTTCAGACCAACGAGGCCACCATGGGTCCGTCGAAGGCTGCAGTGCCCTCGTCTGTCACAGCTTAGCCCGTCTGGGTGCCGGCTATGCATGGGCTAAGTATCCGGGGCGCGGTGTGCATCAACTGCCTTGCCACCCCTGCACCCCCCATGATCCCGGAGGCCAGGGCCTGCACACAGCCAGGCACGGAGGCACCCAGATGCTGTCCGGGGAACGGCCCGCCCTTTCCCTGGCCTTCCCAGCTTCTCTGGGACTCCTGGAGCCAGGCATGCCTTCTCGGCCATGGCCAGCCAGGCGACCGGGTCTTAGCATAGCCACATCCCGCATTCTGACTGGGACCGGCCGCCCAGATTTTCTCTCTGATCTAGCTTTGGGGGCCTGTGTCTTGTACGTGAATAATACAACACAGTAAACTGGGAAAAACTTTTTATTTTTAAAATGCTTCTCCTTTAGACTCTTGCTCTCAATGGTGTCGCCATTCTTGCCCATCAGCCAAGCTGGATGCTTGCGGGGCAACGTCGCCTCCTCTCAGCAGTCAGCCTGTCCATTCCCGATCCTGAATCTTCATCCTTTATGTTATAACCTGTGGAGCTCGTGTCCCGTGTCAGTAACCCTGCTTCTGGTTTCTCAGGTCTTTCCTGGTGCACCTATGCCCTGCTTGTTCACTGCTTCACTGTGGAAGCACTGACATTGTTACAGAATAAAATGTGAAATTCTCCAGCCCCAACTCACGGTCTGACCTTCACTTTCTCTACATCTCCATCCCTATGAGCCAAGCTAACTGCTCCTTGAAAAGATCCTGTCTTGTGCCTTTTTGTCTCTGAATTATTTCCTCTGGGGGTTCCCACCTCTTGCTTCTGGTTTTTAAGACATTTCACCCCAGCAGAAGAACAAGGATCGTTGAAGACCCACCTCTCTAGTCACCTCCTCTTCTAGGCTACCGTGCATTCTCACTTAGGCGTGCCCTCCTCTCCCTTATCTGTACTTGGTGAGGACCTCTCTTATGAAATGTGAGTGTGTCAGCTCGTGCACATCAATCTTCATGTCACGGGATCTGTTGAACAGTGGTGACAGTGAATGACTGGACTCGGCTTCAGAGCTCAGCTTCCCGTTCAGTGATACCTTGTGCCGCTCGCTCGTCCGCCAACCGTTCATTATGTTCCAAACCGTGCGAACATAAATGCGGGTGAGATGCCACTGACGACCCCTCAGTCCCCGCTGTGTATGCCTCCGGGTGCTTAGGGAGAGCCACAGCGAGCCGAGCCCACGAACTTATCTTTAATGGCGATGAGCACAGAGAGTGTGGGGCAAGCCCCAGCTGATGCTGCTGTTGCTGTGATGACTCCTCTCCCTGGCCCAGTGGGGGTAAGATTCCAGATCTCTTCTTGTTCTCTGCCTGTGCTTTCTCTGTAGTGGTGCAGTTTTGTTGTATGGGGGCGGCTTCTTTCGTGTCTTTGAAGGAAATAAGTACAGGTCTCAGAAGTCCCTTGTGTCAGTTTTCATTGTACTGTACGGTCTTCTATGTCTATGTCTTTGGGTTTTCTCCCGCTGCTACTGCTTTTCCTCTGAGAGGACCTGTACCACAGTCCTGTTGTAGACAGAAGAGTAAATTTGGTGCTTTGCTCACCACCATGTTTGAGGGACATCGGTGTCACCACTGATAGGTGGAGGGACAGGTAAAAAGGAACACCGAGTTCTAGACGGGAGCAGTTGGTAGCAAATAGTGTGTTGTGGAGTGACGTGTTCGTTTGAGCATCCAAACTTCCCTCAGTATCTGGTTTTTGCTTCTTTACATTCGTAAACATCATAAAATCAACTGATTTCAAAAGCCCAGATGCATATTATTACATCAATTCAGTTGTTGAGGCGAGAAAAAATGAGAAGGTTCCGCGATACCAAAGAATCTATGACTGGGCCCTGCCAAAACCGAACAGAAAGAATCCAAGGTGGCGGGAATGGCTATTTTCTACTGTCTCTCTGGGCACTCAAACAGAATCACTTTTATTTATTTACTTTTTGGTGTCAGTAATGTACAATTACATGGCAACATTATGGTTGCTAGACTCCCCCTCCTCCCCCCTCCAACCCATTATCAAGTCTGCTATCCACACCCCATTACAGTCGCTGTCCATCAATATAGTAAGATGCTATAGATTCACTACCTGCTTCTGTGTGTTATACTGCAATCCCCGTGACCCCCATGCCCTACATTATGTGTGTGGATCGTAATGCCCCCTTTATCCCCTTATCCCTCCGTTCACACCCGTCCTCCCAGTCCCTTTCCCTTTGGTAAATGTTAGACCATTCTTGGGTTCGGTGAGTCTGCTGCTGTTTTTAATTTCTAATTTGCTTTGTTCTCATACCTCACATAGGAGTGAAATCCTTGGATACTTGTCTTTCACCAGCTGGCTTATTTCACTGAGCATAACACCCTCTAGCTCTGTCCGTGTTGTTGGAAATGGTGGGAGGATTTGTTTTCATCATGTGGCTGAATGATATTATATAGTGTGTATGTACGAAATCTTCTTTATCCATTCACCTAATGATGGACACTAAGGTTGCTTCCATTTCTTGGGTATTGTAAAGAGTGCTGTGATCAACATAGGGGTGCATCTGTCCCTTTCAAACTGGGCTCTTGCACTCTTAGGGTAAATTCCTAGGAGAAGAATTCCTGCGTCAAATGGTATTTCTGTTCTATGTTTATGTGGGGTACCTCCATACTGCTTTCCACAATGGTTGAGCTGACTGACATTCCCACCAGCACTGTAGGAGGGTTCCCCTTTCTCCACACCCTTGCCGACATCTGTTGTTGTCTGTCCTTTGGGTGGTGGCCATCCTAACTGGTGTGAGGTGATACCCCATTGTGGTTTTAATGTGCATTTCTCTGATGGTTAGCTATGTGGAGCGTCTTTTCATGTGCCTGTCGGAAACCTGAAATTGCTTCTGTGGAGAAGTGTCTGTTCAGATCCTATGCCCATTTTGTAATTGAATTCATTTGCTTTTTGTGTGTTGAGGTTCGTGAGCTCTTGATATATGTTTTCAATGGAAACGCCTTATCAAATATTGCATCAGTGAATATATTCTCCCATACTAAAGGGTGTCTTTTGGTTCTACTGATTGTGGTTAAACAGAATCTTACTAAACCCCATACCACTTCACTCCAAATCTGACTAATTATTCCTTTTTTCCAGATCACCAAAGAGCCGAGAAAACTGGAACGATGAGGAGAAGTTGTGATGCAGGAACATCTAGCGTAAAACTGAGAGGTGAGGTGGTGTTTAGACTGGTAGGTTGTATCTTACCATGTACTGCTTTCAAGGGTCTTAGGTAAAAAAGATTGCCAAGGAGATGAAGACAGGGGTTTTGACGTCACCTGGTATCGGTGGAGCCACGTAGCCTCTAGCCATTGATGGGTAGGCTTGCATGCGGCACTGTTGTCTTTCCTGCGGTGTTAGACGAGCAGCGTCCCCCATATGCAGTTCAGTCAGAGCCCATGTGGGACTGTCCTGATATAGGCTGGGTGGACCCGAGAGCTGTGCTGTTCCTGCTCAGTTGTCGCAGCACCCCTCTCAGAACATGGCTTCAGCAGCGCTCCCGGGAGGGATAGAGAGAGAAAGAGAGACAGAGACAGAGAGACAGAGAGAGAGAATAGCACTCCAGAGACAGTGAAGGTTTTATTTCCTGTAGCTCCCTGAGCATGCTCCTGATGTTTATTTTGAGACCTCATTCTCAGGACGATTGATTCGAGTCCAGTTACGAGGTTCCTTTGAAGGTTCATTTTTGTAGGAGGCGCCATTTAGCTCCCTGAAGCGTTACTCTCTGGGGATGCTCAGCCCTTGGGGGGATGGCAGGGGTCCCAGGGGAGCGGTGCCAGTGCGCAACCCTGCCGGGAGTAAAGAGGTCTTTCCTGCTTCCCGGTCACAGTGCCTGTCTCCACTGCCAGGGCCAGTTTGCGGAGCACACAGGGAGAAGCTACCATAGGTGGGGGTGGCCGTTTTGCAGGCTTGTGCTGGTTGTGATATTGTCCGTGTACCAGTCACATCACGGTAAGGGGCCTCGAAGTTGCGAGGCCAGCCGGGGGGATGGAGCGCCCGGAATTCCTGAAAAACTCCCACCTGCCGGGCAGAGTGCACCTGTTCCGTTTGGCGCACCTGTCCTTTCTCCTGAGCGGCAAGCCCTGTGGAAGCCATGCCCCTTTAGCAGTTCTCTCGCTGTTAGGAAGTCTCTCAGACTGTCTGCCATTTTTTTGTCCCACAGCCGCCAGTTGTGGATCCCTGTGTTTTCCCACATGTGGCTGGAATCTCAAGTCTCTAGAAGTCTTCCGCCTGTCTTTTCTTTCCATCCCCACCGATCCTCCAGAGCACAGTACATTTAAGGTAGGTTCATGCTCCCAGAGCACTTCTCCAGGACTGTACGTCACACTTCTCCTTGAGGTGACAGCCTGCCAAAGCAGCGTTCTTCCCTGCTGCTCTTCCAGGATTTGGTGCAGTTGTTCTATTTCCATATAGTACGTATGTATATGGTTTTGGTTTTGGGAGGAGGATTCCGCCTCCCCTCTCACGTGAGCCGCCATCTTCAAACCCTTCAGCATATCTTTTTTTTTTTGTCAGTTTCACTTGTCTAGGGTACCTGTCCCCACCACCTCAATTTGTAGTTTGTCTTCTTCCTTGGATCCCAAGTGAGTCTCCTGTAAGGGAGCACGTAGGTGGTCTTGAGCTTTCATCCATTCTTTTAACCATGTGTCTTTTGATTGGAGCACTCAGATCGTGTCCCTTTATACTGACAATTGAGAGCTGTGTACTTATTGCACTTAAGAAAATTTTTTTGTTATCATTAATCTACAATCACGTGAAGAACATTATGATCACCAAGTACACCAAATTCCCCCGAAAACCCCGTTACAGTCGCTGTCCATCAGCATAGTTGGATGCTGTAGACCCCTTCACCTTGTCCCCCCACACACACCATTAGGGTTGCTGTCTGTCAACGTGTAGTAAGATGCTATACAATCACTACTTGTCTTCTCAGTGTTGTACAGCCCTCCCCATGCTCCCCCCACGCCACACATTATATATGCTTATCCTAATGCCCATTCCCTTTCTCCCCGCCCTTATCCCTCCCTTCCCACGCACCCTGCCCAGTCCCTTTCCCTTTGGTAACAGTTAGTCCTCTCTCGGGTTCTGTGTGTCTGCTGCTGTTTTTTTCCTTGAGCTTTTCTTTGTTGTTATACTCCACACATGAGTGACATCATTTACTACTTGTCTTTCTCTGCCTTGCCTATTTCACTGAGCATAATACCGTCTAGCTCCATCCACTTTGTTGCAAATGGTAGGATTTGTTTTATTCTTAAGGCAGCTTACTGCACTTTTTAAACTAGATATCTGTCTTCTCTTTTGTCTGTAGTTTCGCTATGTGCTTTCACCATTGCTCTGTTGGTTATGAGCAACAGCTTTGTGTCAGTTGATATGTACCTATATCTATCTATCTGTCTGTTTATATATCTATCTATCTATTTATCTATCAATCTATCATCTTTCTATCTATCTATCTGTCTATCAATCAATCAATCATCTATTTATATGCCCGTCTGACCTTGTGTACAGGGCAGTTAACAACACAGCCTATGTCACTTCCCTACATTATGCTTCCCAAATCTTACATGGTAACTAGGCCGTTTGGAGAGCAATGGGTTCACGGAGAATCTTGCAGGTCAAGTCAACCACTTGTACCTACAAAACTAGGAAATAGTGGTGCAGGGACTTGAACTTGTGTCTCTATCCTCTTTTATCTTCTTCTCACATGCTGACTGTATTTAGCCACATTCATTGACTAAGTGCTCCCTGAAGACCACAAGTATTGTTCCTCTGGGCCTGTTGTCTACAGAAAGTAAGCTTGGTACTTTGCTCACAAAGATGTTTGAGGGACATCGGCATGATCACCACTGATAGGAGGGAGGGACAAATAAAAAGGAACACCAATTTCTAGACAGGTGCAGTGGGGAGCATAGAGTGTGTTGTGGAGTGACGTGTTTATTTGAGTGTCCAAACTTCCCTCTTTAACTGGTTATTACTTTTTTACATTCGTGAACATCATAAAAACCACTGATTTCAAAGACCCAGACGCACACTATTACAGTAATTCAGTTGTTGAAGTGAGAAGAAATGAGAAGGACGTTGCTGCACCACTAAATCATGGCTGCGCACTGCTGAAACCAAATAAATATAATTCATGGTGGCCAGATAGGGCTATTTCCTACTGACTGTCTCTGGGGACTCAAACAGAATCCATTTGTTTGATTGTTTCTTTTTCACTTTCACTTGTGTAGGGTACCTATACCCACCCATTCGGCATGAAGTTTGTCTGTGTCCTTGGATCTCAAGTGAGTCTGCTGTAAGGGAGCACATAGGTGGTCTTGAGTTTTCATCCCTTCTTCTAACCTTGTGTCTTTTGATTGGAGCATTCAAAGCCTATCCTTTTATTCTGATGATTCAGAGCTGTGCCGTTACTGCACTTAAAAACTTTTTTTTGTTATCATTAATCTACAATAACGTGAAGAACATTATGTTTACTAGGCTCCCCTCTTCACCAAGTACCCCACTAAAACCTCTTACAGTCGCTGACCATCAGCGTAGTTGGATGCTGTAGACTCCTTCTCCATGTCCCCCCACACACAACCCATTACAGTTGCTCTCCATCAGCGTGTAGTAAGATGCTGTAAAATCTCTACTTGTCTTCTCTGTGTTGTACAGCCATGCCCATGACCCACAGAACCCACACATTATGCATGCTAAACCTT
Source organism: Manis pentadactyla (assembly GCF_030020395.1). Classification (NCBI taxonomy): domain Eukaryota; kingdom Metazoa; phylum Chordata; class Mammalia; order Pholidota; family Manidae; genus Manis; species Manis pentadactyla. The sequence goes on from NW_026644596.1 coordinate 1,672,704, forward strand.
ATGTCCCCTAACTTTCTCTCCACCCTTATCCCTCCCTTCCCACCCACCCTACAAAGTCCCTCTCCCTTTAGTAACTGTTAGTCCACTCTCCGGTTCAGTGAGTCTACTGATGATTTTTTCCTTCAGTTTTTCTTTGTTGTTATACTCCACACAAGAGTGAAATTATTTGGTACTTGTGTTTCTCTGCCTGGCCTATTTCACTGAGCATACTACCGTCTAGCTCCATCCACGTCATAGCAAATGGAAGGATTTGTTTTCTTCTTATGGCTGCTTACTGCACTTTTTAAACTGGATTTCATTCTTCCTTTTGTTTGTAGTTTCGCTATGTGCTTTCACCATTGATCTCCTGGTTATGAGCAATAGTTTTTTGTTAATTGATATGTATTTTTATCTGTCTATCTGTCTGTCTATCTGTCCATCTATGTATCTATATATCTATCTTTATATCCTTCTATCTTTCTATCTATATAACTATCTATTTTCCTATCATCTATCTATCTATCTATCTATCTATCTATCTATCTATCTATCTATCTATCTATCTATCATCTATCATCTATCATCTCTCTATCTATCTATGAATCAATCATCTTTTTGTCTACCTATCTATCCTTATGTACAGAACAGTTGACAACATGGCCTACGTCTCTTCCCAACATTATAGTTCCAAAAATCTTGCAAGGTTACTAGGCGTAGTTAGAGCACTGATATCTCTGAGACACTTACAGGTCGAGTCAGCGGCGTGTGCTTATAAAAAAAGTAAATGGTGGTGCAGGGACATGAACCCGTATCTCTGTCCTCTGTCCTCTTTTACCTCCTTCTCACTTGCTGAATGTATTTAGCCTCCTTCATTGCCTAAGGCCTCCCTGAAGACCACAAGTATCCTTCCTCTGGGCCTGTTGTAGACCGAAAAGTATACTTGGTGCTTTGCTCACCACCATGCTTGAGGGACATCGGCGTGATCAATGCTGATAGGAGGAGGAACAAATAAAAAGGAACACCTATTTCTCCACAGGAGAAGTTGGGAACAAAGAGTGTGTTGTGTAATGACGTGTTTATTTGGGTGTCCAAACTTCCCTCTTTAGGTGGTTATTACTTCTTTACATTCGTGAACATCATAAAATGCACTGATTTCAAAAGCACAGACGCATATTATTATAGCATTTCAGTTGTTGAGGTGAGCAAAAAAGAGAAGGACGTTGCTGTACCACTAAATCTATGGCTGGGCACTGCTGAAACCAAACTAAAAGAATTCACCGTGGCTAGGTAGAGCTATTTTTTACTGACTGTCTCAGGGGACTCAAACAGAATCCATTTGTTTGTTTGTTTCTCTGTTTCACTTGTGTAGGATACCTGTCCCTGCCTCTTCAGCTTGTAGTTTGTCTGTGTCCTTGGATCTCAAGTGAGTCTCCTGTAAGGGAGCACATAGATTGTCTTGAGTGAAAGATAGCTTTGTTTAGCATGATGCTTTCCTATCTTCCTACCTACCTATCTCTTTATCTATCTGTGTAATCTATCTACCTGTCTATCTGACTGTCGTTTATCTATCTATGATCTATCATCTATCTACTAGCATCTGTGTATCTATCTAATTTATCTATCATCCATATGTATGTATATCTGTTCAATCTATGTATCAATCATCTCTCTATGTATCTGTTTTCTCACTTTTGTCAACGTTCTGTCACTAGGTGCACTTTGGTTCCTCTGTGTCCTTCTCAGTCTCAATTCCATGTGTTTGTTTATGTGAGTTAGCTGTGTGTTTGGGTCTTGAGAGGAGTGGCCTTGGGTGGGAACTTCTGTGTAGGTGGCACTAGTCTGCTGTGTGTGGATGGTGTGGTTGGCCGGCTGGGCTCTTGAACTTGTGCGGGCCAGGGCCCTCCGGATTCTCTGCCCCTGGGCCATTCCTGTTGTGTTGGCGGCGTGAGCTGCGGGCATATGCAAGGCCCCACGCAGGGAGCACCGTGGCTGGCCTTCGGGATCCGAGGTAGGTGCATGCCCAGTAGTATGTCTTTTTGCCTGTGCACTGATGTCACCTCGGCGGCCCTCCTTGTTGGCCCATCTCCAAAGAGCATGCGTGTAGTCATTGGTTAAGGGAACTGCCTTTTGGTGACATGCGTGGCTCTTGTGGGAAAGTGGCCCATGGGCTTGCTGAGGTGGCAGGCCAGCTAGCTTGTGGGGAAACTGCTCCCCACTGCTGTCAAGGTGGAGGTTGAGTTTCCATGCATTTAGGCATTTAGATGTGAGTGAGGTCTATTTGTAATGGAATAGTAGCGTTGAGAGCTATGTTTCCGTTCATATTTAAAGGGCACTGAGCATAAAGAGTTGGGTGATGGTGGCAGGAATTCTAGGAATGTTTATGTCCCCACACGTATTTATTTTCTGTTAAGGGAGGTGATTCTGAAGTAGCTGTTTACTCACAGATGAAGGTGTTGCATAAGTTCATCCCACGTCATCCATGGTGTGATGAAGTGGTGTAGTAGATTTAAAGCCTGTACACGTTTTCCTGATACATAGGGGACACACCAAAGGCGCTCTTTGCTGCTCTCCTATCCTGGCTTGTTACCATAACTAACTTGATGATTCAGAGTGGTCCCAGCAATATTTCCAGAAATATCTTTCTAAAATTGCATAGAAACACTTGGCAAAGATATCCCCAGAGGCTAGTGGAAAATTTTATTCTTTCTTGTCAGTGTTTGCAAGATGTTTGCCCTATCCTGCATTCCTTTGCTTCTTTTGCATCTCCTGTGATTGTAGTCCAATAGGTGCAGTGGTGTACACACACACACGCACACGCACAGACACACACACACGGCTGAGAGTTAACGGAGACCCCAGTTAGCGGAAACTGCAGCCGACACTTTAAAAAAGAAAGGTGCAAAAGTTGTGCTCCTGGTGTTCCCCCCATACGGAGCAGACTTCAAAGTGCGGAGGTGGTTGGACACAGATACCTGTGCAGACAGCTAAGCACATAAATCTAAGCATATTCTCTCTCCATCCATCGTCTAAGTGCATCTCTGTTTACCTACATATCTATGTTTGTCTACTCAAGCTGATAACCAGAGTGTCATTGAGTGGGTGTTTCATCCATAGATACTGATTTCTCGCTATTCTGGAAGCAGAAGTCCTAGACCAAGGCAGTTCAGTTCCTGGTGATGTCCCTTCTTCCTACTTGCGTATGTCCGCATCCCTGCTGTGTTCTCACAGGGTCGAGGGGAATGCTCTGCCCTCTGTTCCTCTTAATAGCACTGATTGCATAATGGCAGCTCCACCCACACCTTCATGATATCTTCCAAACCCATTTACCTCCAAAGGCCCCACCTCCCAATACTATGACAGTGGGGGTTAGGGCTTCAAACCTGTCTCAATTCAAATATGAACTTGTGTGTGTGTATGTGTCTGTGTGTGTGTGTGTGTGTGTGTGTGTGTGTGTGTGTGTGGTGGCGGCGGGGGTTTAGAGGAGTGGAAGATGGTGAGGTGAGGGCTCAAAAATTCAGTTCATAACTGTATCTATCTATCATCTGTCTGTCTAATCTAACCTCCCTATATCATTTATTCTATCTAGTCTATCATCTGTCATCTATATATATCTTATTTATCTGTCATCTCTGTCAATCTATTCGTCTAATCTATGAATATCTATCATCTATATAATACATCTATTTCTTTTTTTTGTAGATATTTACTTTTTATTGAAGGGTAGTTGACACACAGTATTACATTACATTAGTTTCAGGTATACAACATAGTGATTTAACATATATATCCATGATAATTCTAGGTACCAGCTATCACCATACCAAGTTATTACAAAATTTTGACTCTATTCCCTATGCTATATATTACATCCCGGTTACTTATTTATTTTAAAATTGCAAGTGTGTACATTTTCTTTGGTTTGTTTGTGAGGGCATCTCTCTTATTTATAGATCAAATGGTTGTTAACAACGGTAAAATTCTGTGTAGGGTAATCAATGCTCAATGCACAATCATTAATCCACCCCAAGCCTAATTTTCTTCAGTCTCCAATTTTCTGAGGCATAACAAACAAGTTCTTACATGGAGAACAAATTCTTACATAGTGAATAAGTTACATGGTGAACAGTACAAGGGCAGTCTTCACAGAAACTTTCGGTTGTGCTCATGCATTATGATCTATAAACAGTCAGTTCATATATGAATACTCATTTGATATTTACACTTGATTTATATGTGAATACCACATTTCTCTCTTTATTATTATTATTTGTAATAAAATGCTGAAGTGGTAGGTACATACAAGATTAAGGTAGAAAACATAGTTTAGTGTTGTAAGAGAGCAAATATAGATGAACAGGTGTGTGCCTGAAGACTATGTGTTAATCAAAGCTAGACAAGGGCAATAAAACATCCACGTATGGAGAAGATTTCTCTCAGAACAGGGGGGTGAGGTTCTAAGCCTCACCTCTGTTGATCTCCAATTTGTCACCTGATGACCCCCTGCGACTGTGCCTGTCTAAGGTTGTTCCTCCCTTGAGGAATCTTACCCGTCTCTGGCTAACCAGTCACCTTCTGGAGCCATACAGGGAAATGTAAAGTTGGTAAGTGAGAGAGAAGCCTTATTGTTTGAAATGGTTAGCTTCTTATTTCTTTGCATATTTATGCCCTGTAGCTTCTAAGCCCAGCATTTGTCTTGAGGTATCTTTAAGACTTGGAAGAATTATGATACTAGGTAACTTTGATATGAGGCATGAATTCTATTTAAGGGTTGTAATTAGGAAGGAAGAAGAAAAGCTATAGAAGTAGCAGGCGGAAGAAAACCTGGGAAGATTGATTATTTCCTTGACTTATCTTCTTGTAGAGTAACTTCAGCATGTATAGGTTTTAAGCTACTACTTCAATTGTGCACACACATTAACATAATAGGAGGATAGTTACATAACCAAAGCATACCTGTAATTACAAGCCACCTCCAGTGAAACTAAGAAAACCAGTTAGTCACCTTAGGCATTTGTGAAAACTTATCTGTGATATGGCGGATATTGTCCAACTGAACTTGAACAGTCTGAGAGAAATCAGACAAATTAAAACAACCCATTCCTGGGGAATGTTCACATCCCTTATGTTCTTTTAACAGTAAATAGTCTGTCGTCATAAGATTTTGGAGTACTACAATTTGCACTTCTAATTCTTGGTTGAGTTCCAACAGTGTAGATCCAGTCAAATTTGTTGTTTTACTGTATGCACAGGCCAGCTTAGATATCTCCTTCTTCATTCCCATGGCAAATCCAGGAACTGGTGGGATGAGGGCATCTACAGCTGTAGCATCGCGTTGATCTTTATTTGGGTTTTTTGATGATCATCTTCTGGTATGAGTCTTCCAGAGAGTGCTGATGTTGGAAGTTCTTTTTCATATCGTATCTTAGTTCATTTTCAGGTTAGACCAATTAGGCCTTGATCCTCTTTATAAACACAAACAGACCTCTTGACTACACTTTTATATTCCATTTATACACTTTTGTAGAACTCATTGGATGTTACCACACAGGAACTGCCTTTTTTTCTTTTTTTTTTGGTGTCACTAATCTACACTTATATGACGAACACTTTGTTTACTATCGCTTACCCCTATACCAGGTCCCCCCTTTATTCCCCTTTATAGTCACTGTCCATCAGCATAGCAAAATGTTATAGAATCACAACTTGCCTTCTCTGTGTTGTACAGTCCTCCGCTTTCTCCCACCTCCCTATGGATGCTAATCTTAATACCCCCTTTTTCTCCCCCCCTTATCCTCCCTACAAACCCATCCTCCCCAGTCCCTTTCCCATTGGTACTTGTTAGACCATTCTTGAGTTCTGTGATTATGCTGCTGTTTTGTTCCTTCAGTTTTTCCTTTGTTATTATACTCCACAGATGAGTGAAATCAGTTGGTATTTCTCTTTCTCTGCTTGGCTTATTTCACTGAGCGTAATACCGTGCAGCTCCATCCATGTTGCTCTTAATGGTAGGATTTGCCTTTTTCTTATGGCTGAGTAGTATTCCATTGTATATATGTACCACATCTTCTTTATCCATTCATCTATCGATGGACATTTAGGTTGCTTCCAATTATTGGCTATTGTAAACAGTGCTGCGATAAACATAGGGGTGCATTGTTCTTTCTCATACTTTATTGCTGCATTCTTAGTTTAAATTCGTTGGAGTGCAATCCCTGTGTCAAATGGTATGCCTGTTTTGAGCATTTTGATGTACCTCCATACTGCTTTCCACAATGGTTGAACTAATTTACATTCCCTCCAGCAGTGTAGGAGGGTTCCCCTTTCTCCACAGCATTGCCAACGTTTGTTGTTGTTTGTATTTTGTATGGCAGCCATCCTTACTGGTGTTAGGTGATACCTCACTGTAGTTTTAATTTGCATTTCTCTGATAATTAGTGATGTGGAGCATCTTTCCATGTGTCTGTTGGCCATCTGTATTTCTTTTTGAGAACCGTCTGTTCGTTTCCTCTTCCCATTTTTTAATTCGATTATTTTTTGTTTGTTTGTTGAGGTGTGTGAGCTCTTTATATATTCTTTACATCAAGCATTTACTGCATGTGTCATTTTCAACTATATTCTCTGATACTGTAGGGTTCCTTTATGTTCTACTGATGATGTCTTTTGCCGTTCAGAAGTTTTCAGCTTAATATAGTCCCACTTGTTCATTTTTGCTGTTCTTTCCTTACGCGGGGATATATGTTGAAGAAGAGGTCACTCATGTTTATGTCTAAGAGGTTTTTGCCTATGTTTTCTTCCAAGAGTTTAATGGTTTCATGACTTACATTCAGGTCTTTGATCCATTTTGAGTTTACTTTTTTATATGGGGTTAGACTATGGTCCAGTTTCATTCTCCTACATGTAGCTGTCCTGTTTTGCCAGCACCATCTGTTGAAGAGACTGTCATTTCACTATTGTATGTCCATGGCTTCTTTATCAAATATTAATTGACCATATATATTTGGGTTAATGTCTGGAGTCTTTTGTCTGTTCCACTGGTCTGTGGCTCTGTTCTTGTGACAGTACCAAATTATCTTGATTACTATGGCTTTATAATAGAGCTTGAAGTTGGGGAGTGAGAACCCCCCTACTTTATTCTTCTTTCTCAGGATTCCTTTGACTATTCGGGGTCTTTGGTGTTTCCATATGAATTTTTGAATTATTTGTTCCAGTTCATTGAAGAATGTTGCTGGTAGTTTCATAGGGATTGCATCAAATCTGTATATTGCTTTGGGAAGGATGGCCATTTTGAAGATATTAATTCTTCCTAGCCTCGAGCATGGGGTGAGTTTCCATTTGTTAGTGTCCCCTTTAATTTCTCTTAAGACTGACTTGTATTCTTCAGAGTATATGTCTTCCACTTCTTTGGTTAGTTTTAGTCCGAGGTATTTTATTTTTTTTTGATGCAATTGTGAAAGGAGTTGTTTTAATGATTTCTCTTTCTGTTGGTTCATTGTTAGTGTATAGGAAAGCCACAGATTTCTGTGTGTTGATTTTGTATCCTGCAAATTTGCTGTATTCTGATATCATTTCTAGTAGTTTTTGGTTGAAGTCTTTAGGGTTTTTTATGTACAGTGTCATGTCATTGGCAAATAGTAACAGTTTAACTTCTTCTTTACCAATCTGGATTCCTTGTATTTTTTTGTTTTGTCTGATTGCCATGACTAGGACCTCCAGTACTATGTTAAAAAACAGTGGGGAGAGTGGGCATCCCTGTCTAGTTCCCGATCTCAGAGGAAATGCTTTCATCTTCTCACTGTTCAATATAATGTTGGCTGTGGGTTTATCATAGATGGCCTTTATTGTGTTGAGGTACTTGCCGTCTATTCCCATTTTGCTGAGAGTTTTTATCATGAATGGATGTTGAACTTTGTCAAATGCTCTTTCAGCATCTACGGAGATGATCATGTGGTTTCTGTCTTTCTTTTTATTGATGTGTTGGATGATGTTGATGGACTTTCGAATGTTGTACCATCCTTGCATCACTGGGATGAATTCCACTTGGTCATGGTGTATGATCCTTTTGATGTATTTTTGAATTCCGTTTGTTAATATTTTTTTGATAATTTTTGCATCTACTTTCATCAGGAATATTGGTCTGTAGTTTTCTTTTTTGCTGGTTTCTTTACCTTGGTTTGCTATAAGGGTGATGTTAGCTTCATAGAATGAGTTTGGGAGTATCCGCTCCTCTTCTATTTTTTGGAAAATTTTAAGGAGAATGGGTATTATGTCTTCCATGTATGTCTAGTAAAATTCAGAGGTAAATCCATCTGGCCCGGGGTTTTTGTTCTTTGGTAGAATTTGATTACTGCTTCAATTTCATTGCTGGTAATTGGTCTGTTTAGATTTTCTGTTTCTTTCTGGGTCAGTCTTGAAAGTTTGTATTTTTCTTGGAGGTTATCCATTTCTCCTTGGTTTCCCAGCTTGTTAGCATATAGGTTTTCATAGTACTCTCTAATAATTCTTTGCATTTCAGTGGGTTCCCACATGATTTTTCCTTTCTCTTTTCTGATACTGTTGATTTGGTTGACTCTCTTTTCATCTTAATAAGTCTGGCTAGAGGCTTATATATTTTGTTTATTTTCTCAAAGAATCATCTCTTGGTTTCATTGATTTTTGATACTGTTTTATTCTTCTCAGTTTTATTTATTTCTTCTCTGATCTTTATTATGTCCATCCCTCTGCTGACCTTACGCCTCATTTGTTTTTCTTTTCCTATTTCAATAATTGAGACATTAGACCATTCATTTGGGGTTGTTCTTCCTTTTCTAAATATGCCTGGATTGCTATATACTTTCCTCTTAAGACTGCTTTTGCTGTGTCCCACAGAAGTTGTGGCTTAGTGTTGTTGTTCTCATTTGTTTCCTTATATTGCCGGATCTCCATTTTCATTTGGTCACTCATCCATTGATTATTTAGGAGCGTGTTGTTTAGCATCCATGTGTTTTTGAGCCTTTTTGCTTTATTTCTCATTCTATGCCTTTGTGGTCTGAAAAGTTGGTTGGTAAGATTTCAATCTTTTGGAATATACTGTGGCTCTTTTTGTGACGTAGTAAGTGGTCTATTCTGGAGAATGTTCCATGTGCACTTGAGAAGAATGTGCATCCTGTTGTTTTCATATGTAGTCTTCTGTAGAAGTCTATTAGGTCCATCTGTTCTAATGTGTTGTTCAGTGCCTCTGTGTCCTTACTTATTTTCTGTCTGGTGGATCTGTCCTTTGTAGTGAGTGGTGCGTTGAACTCTCCTAGAATGAATGCATTGCATTCTATTTCCTCCTTTAGTTCTGTTTATATTTGTTTCAGGTATGTTGGTGCTCCTGTATTGGGTCCATATATATTTATAATGGTTATGTCCTCTTGATGGGCTGAGTCCTTTATCATTATGTAATGTCCTTCTTTGTCTTTTGTTACTTTCTTTATTTAGAAGTCTGTTTTGTCTGATACCAGAATTGCAACACCTTTCTTCTCTCTGTTGTTTGCATGAAATATCTTTTTCCATCCCTTGACTTTAAGTCTGTGCAGGTCTTTGTGTTTGAGGTGAGTCTCTTGTAAGCAGCATATGGATGGATCTTGCTTTTTTATCCATTCTATTACTCTGTGTCTCTTGATTGGTGCATTCAGTCCATTTACATTTAGGGTGATTATTGAAAGGTATGAATTTATTGCATTGCAGGCTTTAAGTTTGTGGTTACCAAAGGTTTAGGGTTAGCTTCTTTACTATCTTACTGTCTGACTTAACTGACTTGTGGAGCTATTATAAAAGCGGTCTGATGATTCTTTATTTCTCTCCCTTCTTATTCATCCTCCGCCCTTTTTCATATGTTGGGTGTTTTTTTCTGTGCTCTTTTTAAGAGTGCTCCCATGTAGAGCAGACCCTGTAGGATGCCCTGATGAGGTGGTTTGTGGGAGGCAAATTCCCTCAACTTTTGCTTGTCTGGGAATTGTTTAATCCCTCCTTCATATTTAAATGATATTCGTGCTGGATACAGTAGTCTTGGTTCAAGGCCCTTCTGTTTCATTTCATTAAGTATATCATGCCATTCTCTTCTATCCTGTAGGGTTTCTGTTGAGAAGTCTGATGATAGCCTGATGGGTTTTCCTTTGTAGGTAACCTTTTTTTCCTCTCTGGATGCCTTTAATTCTTTGTCCTTGTCTTTGATCTTTACCATTTTAATTATTATGTGTCTTGGTGTTGCCTGCCTTGGATCCCTTGTCATGGAAGTTCTGTGTACATCTGTGGTCTGAGAAGCCATTTCTTCCCCTAGTTTAGGGACGTTTTCGGCAATTATTTCTTCAAAGACACTTTCTATCCCTTTATCTGTCCTCTCCTTCTGGTATTCCTATAATGCCTATATTATTCCTTTTTGATTGGTCACTCTGCTCTCTTAAAATTCTTTCATTCCTGGAGATCCTTTTATCTCTCTCTGCACCAGCTTCTCTGCGTTCCTGTTCTCTGTTTTCTAGTCCATCAATGGTCTCTTGAATCTCGTCCATTCTGTTTTGAAGTCCTTCCAGAGATTTTTTTATTTCTGTATTCTCCTTCCTTAGTTTTTGCATATTTCTCTGCAAGTCCATTAGCATGTTTATGACTTTTGTTTTAATTATTTTTTAGGAAGACTAGCTAAATCTGTCTCCCCAGGTTCCTTCTCAGGGGAAGATGTAGCAGATGCCGAAGCTGTCTGGGTTACTCTTGTCTGGTTCATATTTTTTGGCCTTTTCATGTGGACAGGTGCTACTGGCTGTCAGCTGGGTGGGCCAAACTTTTCAAATGCTACTGGCCTTTCTTTACTGGGACAACTGCGACCCCTCGTGGCTTGTGTTGGGTAATTGCGTGTAGACTGGGTCTTTGTGTCTTGCCTGGCCGGAGTGGAGGAACTTCCCTTTCTGTGGGCGTTTTACCTTAGGCTGCTTCTCTGCTTTCACAGTGCCTGGATTGGTAGTGGACGGGGTAGCTGCTTGGTGGTTTACCTCCATGAGGGGTCTCAGAGCTGTTGCCCAGGGTGTTAGTGTGCCCGGTTTTCCCAGTACTTTCCAGCTGCTGGTCTATGACCTGTGTGGTTTCCTTCTAGCTGTTAAGTCCCTGTCCCTTTCAGACTTTCAAAAAGCCCGCGCTTTTCTTTGTCACAGGGGCATCATCTTCGGCACCTGCTCAGAGGACTTGCTGCCCTGTTTCCTTAGTATCCAGGGCCCCCCGCGCATGCACTGTGTCTGTGCTCTGGTGCAGGTGGCTGGGGCTAGTTGTTCAGCAGTCTTGGGCTCCGTCTCCCTCCCGCTCTGCCTATTCTTCTCCTGCCGGGAGCTGGGGAAGGGTCACTCAGGTCATGCCTGGCTGGGGATTCTATCTTACCCCTTTCACCAGGCGCTGGGTTCTCGTTGGTGTAGTTGTAGTCTGGCTGTTGTCCTGTGTCTTCTGGTCTCTCTTTTAGGATTATTTGTATTTGTTGTATTTTCAGAAATATATGTGATTTTGGGAGGAGATTCCCACTGTCTTACTCATGCTGCCATGTATTCTCAGCCCTGCAGTTTTATTTTCTGTAGCTCCCTGAGAATGCTCCTGATGTTTATTTTGAGATCACTTACCTCAGGAAGATTGATTTGAGTCCATTTACCAGGTTCCTTTGAAGTTTCATATTTGTAGGTGCCGCCCTATAGCTCCCAGAAGCGTTACTCTCTGGAGATGCTCAGACCTTGGGCGGATGGCAGGGGTCCCGGGGAGCAGTGCCGGTGCCCATCCCCGCTGGGTGGAAAGAGGTCTTTCGTGCTTCCCAGCCACAGTGCCCGTCTCCAGTGCCAGGGCCAGTTTGCGGAGCATGCAGGGAGAAGCTGCTGTAGGTTGGGGCAGCCGTTTTTCAGATCGGTGCCAGTGGGAAGGCAGTCCGTCTACCAGTCACATCACGGTAAGTTGCCTTGGAGCTGCGAGGTCAGCCAGGGGGATGGAGTGCCCGGAGCTCCTGAAAGCTCCCCTGACTGCCGTCCAGAATGTACCCAGGCACTTTGGCGCACCTGTCCTTTCTCCTGAGTGGCAAGCCCTGTGAGAGCTTTGCCCCTTTAGCAGTTCTCTCGCTGTTAGGAAGTCTCTCAGACTGTCCGCCTTTCTTTTGTCCCACATTGGCTGGATGTGGATCCCTGTGTTGTCCCACAAGTGGCTGGAATCTCAAGTCCCTCGAAGTCTTCTACCTGTCTTTGATTTCCAACTCCACCGATTCTCCAGAGCATAGCACGTGTACGGTAGGTTCGTGCTCCCAGAGCACATCTCCAGGACTGTACATCACACTTCTCCTAGAGTTGAAAGCCTGCCACAGCAGCGTTGTTCCCTGCTGCTCTTCCAGGATTTGGTATAGTTGTTCTATTTCCATATAGTATGTAAGTATGTAATTTTGGTTTTGGGAGGAGGATTCCGCCTCCCCTCTCACGTGAGCCACCATCTTTAAACCCATCAGCACATCTTTACTTTTTTTTTCAGTTTCTCTTGTGTAGGTTACCTATCCAAACCAACTCAATTTTTAGTTTGTCTTCGTCCTTGGAACTCAAGTGATTCTCCTGTAAAGGAGCACATAGGTGGTCTTGAGTTTCCATCCCGTCTTTTAACCATGTGTCTTTTGATTAGAGCACACAGAGCCTGTCCTTTTATTCTGACAATTGAGAGCTGTGTACTTATTGCCCTTAAAAAATATTTTTTGTTAACATTAATCTACAATCACGCTAGAACATTATGATCACCAAGTACAAGTCCCCCAAAAAACCCCGTTAGAGAAGCTGTCCATCAGCGTAGTTGTATGATTAGACCCCTTCACCATGTCCACCCACACACCCCGTTACAGTAGCTGTCCATCAGCATGTAGTAACATGCTGTAGAAACACTACTTGTCTTCTCTGTGTTGTACAGCATTCCCCGTGCTCCCACCACCCCACACATTATAAATGCTAATCCTAATGAACCCTTCCTTTCTCCCCTCCCTTTTCCCTCCCTTCCCACCCACCCTGCCCAGTCACTTTTCCTTTGGTAACTGTTAGTCCACTTTTGGGTTCTGTGAGTCTGCTGCTGTATTTTACCTACAGTGTTTCTTTGTTGTTATACTCCACACATGAGTGAAATCATTTTCTACTTGTCTTTCTCCGCCTGGCCTATTTCACTGAGCATAGTACCATCTTGCTCCATCCACATCATTGCAAATGGTAGGATTTGTTTTCTTCTTATGGCTGCTTACTGCAATTTTTAAACTGGACTTCATTCTAACTTTTTGTTCGTAGTTTCTCTATCTGCTTTCACCATTGATCTCCTGGTTATGAGCAACAGCTTTGTGTTAATCGATATGCATCTGTATGTATGTATGTATGTATGTATGTATGTATGTATCTATCTGTCTGTCTGTCTGTCTGTCTGTCCGTCTATCTATCTATCTATCTATCTATCTATCTATCTATCTATCTATCTATCTACCTATCTTCCTATCATCTATCTGTCATGTCTATCATCTTTCATCTGTCATCTATCTAACTATCTATGAATCAATCATCTTTTTGTCTGCCCATCTATCCTTATGTACAGAACAGTTAACAACATCGCCTAGGTCATTTCCCTACATTATGCTTCCAAAAACCTTGCAAGATAACTAGGCCATAGGTAGAGCACTGGGTTCACTGAGAAACTTTCAGGTCGATACAGCCGCGTGTGCTTACAAAACCAGTAAATGGTGGTGCAGGGACTTGCTCCCATATCTCTGACCTCTGTCCTCTTTTACCTCCTTCTCACTTGCTGACTGTATTTAGCCACATTCATTGAATAAGTGCTCCCTGAAGACAACAAGTATCCTTCCTCTGGGCCTGTTGAAGACAGAACACTCTACTTGGTGTTTTATTCACCACCATGTTTGAGGGACATTGGCGTGATCACCGCTAATAGGAGGAGGGACAAATAAAAAGGAACACATTTTTCTAAACAGGAGCATTTGGGAGCAATGAGAGTGTTGTGGAGTTACGTGTTTGTTTGAGTGTCCAAACTTCCTTCTTTAGGTGGTTATTACTTCTTTACATTCAAGAACATCATAAAACCCAGTGATTTCAAAACCCAGACACATATTATTCAGCAATTCAGTTATTGACGTGAGAAAAAATGAGAAGGACATTGCTGTACCACTAAATCTATGGCTGGACACTGCTGATACCAAACAAAAAGAATTCACGTTGGCTAGATAAGGCTATTTTCTATTGACTGTCTCTGGGGACTCAAACAGAATCCATTTGTTTGTTTGTTTGTTTCTCAGTTTCACTTGTGTAGGCTACCTGTCCCCGCCCCTTTGGATTGTAGTTTGTGTCCTTGGATTTCAAGTGAGGCTCCTGTAAGGGAGCATGTAGATAGTCTTGAGGGAAAGATAGCATGTTTAGTATGATGCTTTCCTATCTACCTACCTACGTATCTCTTTATCTATCTATGTAATCTATATACCTATGTATCTGTCTATCATCTATCTATGTTCTATCATCTATCTTGTATCATCTGTGTATCTATCTAATTAATCTATCATCCATATGTATGTATATCAGTCCAATCTATGTATCAATCATTTGTCTATGTATCTGTTTTCTCACTTTTGTCAACGTTCTGTCACTAGGTGCACTTTGATTCCTCTTTGTCGTTCTCAGTCTCAATTCCTTGTGTTTGTTTATATGAATTAGCTGTGTGTTTGGGTCTCGAGAGGAGTGGCCTTGTGTGGGAACTTCTCCTGCGTAGGTGGCAAGAGTCTGCTGGGTTTGGATAGAGTGGTTGGCTGCTGGGCTCTTGAACATGTGCAGGCCAGGCCCCTCAGGCTGCTCTGCCCCTGGGCCATTCCTGCTGTGGCAGCTGTGTGAGCTGTGGGGCCTATCCGAGGACCCATGCAGCAAACACTCTGGCGGGCCTGCAGGGTCCTATTCAGGGGCATGCCCTGTAGTAGGTCGTTATGCCTGTGCACCGATGTCACCTCAGCGGCCCTCCTTGGTGCCCCATCTCCAGTGACCATGCATGTAGTCACTGGTTAAGGGAACTGCCTTTCGGCGACATGCGGTGCTCTTGTGTGCCGGCGGCCGATGGGCTTGCTAAGCTGGCAGGCCAGCTAGCATGTGGGAAAACTGCTCCCCTCTGCTGTCAAGGTGGAGGTTGAGTTTCAGTGCATTTAGGCATTTAGATGTGAGTGAGGTCTATCTAAAATGGATTAGTAGCATTTAGAGCTATATTTCCATTCATATGAAAAGGGTGCTGAGCATAAAGAGTTGTGTGATGGTGGCAGGAATTCTAGGAATGTTTATGTCTCTGCACTTATTTATTTTCTGTTAAGGGAGGTGATTCTGAAGTAACTTTTTACTCACAGATGAAGGTGTTGAATAAGGTCATCAAACGTCAGCCATGGTGAGATGAAGTGGTGTAGTAGAATTAAAGCCTGTACACCTTGGCCTGATATGTAGGAGACACACCATTTGTGCTCTTGGCTGCTCTCCTGTCCTGGCTTATTACCTTAACTAACTTGATGGTTCAGAATGGTCCCAGCAACATTTCCAGCAATATCTTTCTAAAACTGCATAGAAACACTTGGCAAAGATAGCCCCAGAGGCTAGTGGATAATCGTACTCTTTCTGGTCATAGTTTGCAAGATGTTTGCCTTGCCTGCGTTCCTTTGTTACTTTTGCATCTCCTGTGATTGTAGACCGATAGAGGCAGTGGTGTACACACACACATGCACACGTAAAGACACGCACACACGGCTGAGAGTTAACGGAGACCCCAGTTAGCGGAAACTGCAGCCCACACATTAAAAAAGAAACGTGCATAGGTTGTGCTCCTAGTGTTTCCCCCATACGGTGCAAACTTCAAAGTGCAGAGGTGGTTGGATACAAATACCTATGCAGACAGCTTAGCACGTATATCTATGCGTAGGTTCTCTCCATCCATCGTCTAAGTGCATCTCTGTATTCCTACATGTCTATGTTAGCCTGCTCAAACTGATAACCAGAGTGTCATTGAGTGGGATTTTCATCCATAGACACTGATTTCTCCCTATTCTGAAAGCAGAAGTCCAAGACCAAGGCAGGTTCAGTTCCTGGTGTGGTCCCTTCTTCTGGTTTGCATATGGCCACATCCATGCTGTGTCCTCACAGGGTCAAGGGAGAAAGCTCTGTTTTCAATTCCTCTTAATAGCACTGACTGCATAATAGCAGCTCCACCCACACCCCCATGATATCTTCCAAACCCAATTACCTCCAAAGGCCCCACCTCCCAATACCATGACAGTGGGGGTTAGGTCTTCAACCCTGTCTCAGTTCAAATATGAACTTGTGTGAGTGTATGTATGTGTGTGTGTGTGTGTGTGTGAGTGTGTGTGTGTGTGTTGTGGGGGCAGATGGTTAGAGGAGCAGAAGATGGTGAGGTGTGGTCCCAAAAATTCAGTTCATAACTCTGTACCTATCTATCATCTATCTTTCTAATATAACCTCCCTACATCATCTATTCTATTTAGTCTATCATCTGTCATCTATATATATCTAATCATTCTGTCATCTCTGTCAATCTTTTCATTTAATCTATGAATATCTACCATCTATCTAATAAATCTATTTCTTTTTTTTAATATATTTATTTTTTAATTGAAGGGTATTTGACACACAGTATTACATTACATTAGTTTCAGGCGAACAATATATTGATTTAACATTTATATCCATGATAATTCTAGGTACCAGCTATCACCATACCAAGTTGTTACAATATTTTGACTATATTCCTTATGCTATACATTACATCATGGTTACTTATTTATTTTACAATTGGAAGTTTGTACATTTTTTGTTTGTTTGTTTGTTAGGGCATCTCTCATATGTATAGATCAAATGGTTTTTAACAACAATAAATTTCTGTGTAGGGAAGTCAATGATCAATGGACAATCATTAATCCACCCTAAGACTAGTTTTCGTCAGTCTCCATTCTTCTGAGGCATAACAAACAAGTTCCTCCATGGAGAACAAATTCTTACATAGTGAATAAGTTACATGGTGATCAGTAAAAGTGCAGTCATCACAGAAACTTTCGGTTTTGTTCATGCATTATGAACTATAAACAGTCAGTTCAAATATGAATACTCATTTGATTTTTATACATGATTTATATGTGAGTACCACATTTCTCCCTTTACTATTATTATTTTTAATAAAAAGCTGAAGTGGTAGGTAGATACAAGATAAAGGTAGAAAACATAGTTTAGTGTTGTAAGAGAGCAAATGTAGATGATCAGGTGTGTGCCTGTAAACTATGTGTTAATCCAAGCTAGACAAGGGCAATAAAACATCCACGTATGCAGAAGATTTCTCTCAGAACAGGGGGGGTGTGGTTCTAAGCCTCACCTCTGTTGATCCCCAATTTCTCATCTGATGACACAATGCAATTGTGCCTGTCTTAGGTTGTTCCTCCCTTGAGGAATCTTACCCATCTCTGGCTAACCAGTCATCTTCTAGAGCCATACAGGGAAATGTAAATTTGGTAAGTGAGAGAGAAGCCTTACTGTTTGAAATGGTTAGCTTTTAATTTATTTGCATATTTATGCCCTGTAGCTTCTATTCCCAGCATTTGTCTTGAGGTATCTTTAACACTTGGAGGAATTATGATACTCGGTAACTTTGATATGAGGCACGAATTTTATTTAAGGGTTGTAATTAGAAATTAAGAAGAAAAGCAATAGAAGTAGCAGGCAGAAGAAAACATGGGAAGATTGATTTGACATATCTTCTTGTAGAGTAACTTCAGCATGTATAGGTTTTAAGCTACTACAATTGCGCACACACATTTACATAATAGGAGTATAGTTACATAACCAAAGCATACCGGTAATTACCAGCCATCTCCAGTGAAACCAAGAAATCCAGTTCGGCACCTTAGGCATTTGTGAAAACTTATGTATGATATGGTCGATTTTGTCCAACTGAACTTGAACAGTCAGAGAGAAATCAAAGAATTTAAATGACCCATTCCTGGGGAATGTTCACATCCCTTATGTTCTTTTAACAGTAAATAGTCTGTAGTTGTAAGATTTTGGAGCGCTACAATTTGCACTTCTAATTCTTGGTTGAGTTCCAACAGTATAGATCCAGTCAAATTTGCTGTTTTACTGTATGCACAGGCCAGCTTAGATATCTCCTTCTTCATTCCCATGGCAAATCAAAGAACTGGTGGGATGAGTGCATCTACAGCTGTAGCACTGCGTGGATCTTTTTGGGGGGTTTTGATGATCATCTTCTGGTATGAGTCTTCCAGAGAGTGCTGATGTTGGAAGTTTTTTTCATATCATATTTTAGTTCATTTTCGGGGTAGATCAATTAGGCTTTGATCCTTTGTATAAACACAAACAGTCCCTTTGCCTACACTTTTATATGCCCTTTATACTCTTGTGTAGGACTAGTTGGATGTTAACACACAGGAACTGCCTTTTTTTTTTGGTATCACAAATCTATACTTAGATGATGAATATTATGTTTACTAGGCTCTCTCCTATACCATGTAGCCCCATAAACCCCTTTACAGTCACGGTCCATCAGCATAGCAAAATGTTGTAGAATCACTACTTGCATTCTCTGTGTTGTACATCCCTCCCTTTTCTCCTACCCACCCATGCATGCTAATCTTAATACCCCCTTACTTCTCTCCCCCTTCTCAAGATGTACCCACCCATCTTCCCCAGTCCCTTCCCCTTTGGTACCTGTTAGTCCATTCTTGAGTTCTGTGATTCTGCTGCTGTTTTGTTCCTTCAGTTTTCCTTTATTCTTATATTCCACAGATACGTGAAATCATTTGGTATTTCTCTTTCTCCGCTTGGCTTGTTTCACTGAGCATAATACCCTCCAGCTCCATCCATGTTGCTGCAAATGGTAGGATTTGCCCTTTTCTTATGGCTGAGGAGTATTCCATTGTGTATATGTACCACATCTTCTTTATCCATTCATCTATCGATGGACATTTAGGTTGCTTCCAATTCTTGGCTATTGTAAATAGTGCTGCGATAAACATAGGGGTGCACTGATCTTTCTCATACTTGATTGCTGCATTCTTAGGGTAAATTCCTAGGAGGGCAATTCCTGGGTCAAATGGTAAATCTTTTTTAAGCATTTTGATGTACCTCCATAATGCTTTCCACAATGGTTGAACTAAATTACATTCCCACCAGCAGTGTAGGAGGGTTCCCCTTTCTCCACAGCCTTGCCAACATTTGTTGTTGTTTGTCTTTTGGATGGCAGCCATCCTTACTAATGTGAGGTGATACCTCATTGTAGTTTTGATTTGCATTTCTTTGATAATAATTAATGTGGAGCATTTTTTAATGCGTCTGTTGGACATCTGTGTTTCTTTTTCGGAGAACTGTCTGTTCAGTTCCTCTGCCCATTTTTTAATTGGGTTATTTGTTTTATGTTTGTTGAGGCGAGTGAGCTCTTTATATATTCTGGACATCATGCCTTTATCGGATGTGTCATTTTCAAATATATTCTCCCATACTATAGGGTTCCTTTTTGTTCTACTGATGATGTCTTTTGCCATACAGAAGCTATTCAGCTTAATATAGTCCAACTTATTCATTTTTGCTGTTGTTTACCTTGCCTGGGGAGATATGTTAAGGAAGAGGTCACTCATGTTTATGTCTAAGAGGTTTTTGCCTATGTTTTCTTCCAAGAGTTTAATGGTTTCATGACTTACATTCTGGTCTTTGATCCATTTTGAATTTACTTTTGTATATGGGGTTAGACAATGGTCCAGTTTCTTTCTCCTACATGTAGCTGTCCTGTTTTGCCAGCACCATCTGTTGAAGAGACTGTCATTTCGCCATTGTATGTCCATGGCTCCTTTATCAAATATTAATTGACCATATATGTCTGGGTTAATATCTGGATTCTCTAGTCAGTTCCATTGGTCTGTGGCTCTGCTCTTGTGCCAGTACCAAATTGTCTTGATTACTATGGCTTTATAATAGAGCTTGAAGTTGGGGAGTGAGATCCCCCCTACATATTCTCCTTTCTCAAGATTGCTTTGGCTATTCGGGGTCTTTGGTGTTTCTATATGAATTTTTGAATTATTTGTTCCAGTTTATTGAAGAATGTTGCTGGTAGTTTCATAGAGATTGCATCAAATCTGTATATTGCTTTGGGCAGCATGGCCATTTTGATGATGTTAAATCTTCCTAGACACGAGCATGGGATGAGTTTCTATCTGTTAGTGTCCCCTTTAATTTCTCTTAAGAGTGACTTGTAGTTTTCAGAGTATAAGTCTTTCACTTCTTTGGTTAGGTTTATTCCTAAGTATTTTATTTTTTTTGATGCATTTGTGAATGTAGTTGTTTTCCTGATTTCTCTTTCTGTTGGTTCATTGTTAGTGTATAGGAAAGCCACAGATTTCTGTGTGTTGATTTTGTATCCTGCAACTTTGGTGTTATCCGATATCAGTTCTAGTAGTTTTGGGGTGGAGTCTTTAAGGTTTTTTATGTACAGTATCATGTCTTCTGCAAATAGTGACAGATTAACTTCTTCTTTACCGATCGGATTCCTTGTATTTCTTTGTTTTGTCTGATTGCCCTGGCTAGGGCCTACAGTACTATGATAAATAACAGTGGAGAGAGTGGGCATCCCTGTCTAGTTCCCGACCTCAGAGGAAATGCTGTCAGCTTCTCGCTGTTCAATACAATGTTGGCTGTGGGTTTATCATAGATGGCCTTTATTATATTGAGGTACTTTCCCTCTATTCCCATTTTGCTGAGAGTTTTTATCATAAATGGATGCTGAACTTTGTCAAATGCTTTTTCATCATCTATGGAGATGATCATGTGGTTTTTGTCTTTCTTTTTGTTGATGTGGTGGATGATGTTGATGGACTTTCGAATGTTGTACCATCCTTGCATCCCTGGGATGAATCCCACTTGGTCATGTTGTATGATCCTTTTGATGTATTTTTGAATTTGGTTTGCTAATATTTTGTTTTGTATTTTTGCATCTACGATCATCAGGGATATTGGTCTGTATTTTTCTTTTTTGGTGGGGTATTTGCCTGGTTTTGGTATTAGGGTGATATTCGTTTCATAGAATGAGTTTGGGAGTAACCCCTCCTCGTCTATTTTTTTGGAAAACTCTAAGGAGAAAGGGTATTATGTCTTCCCTGCATGTCTAATAAAATTCCGAGGTATATCCACCTGGCCCGGGGTTTTGTTCTTTGGTAGTTTTTTAATTACCGCTTCAATTTCGTTGCCGGTAATTTGTTCTGTTTAGATTTTCTGTTTCTTTCTGGTTCAGTCTTGGAAGCTTGTATTTTTGTAGGAAATTTTTCATTTCTCCTAGGTTTCCCAGCTTGTTAGCATATAGGTTTTCATAGTATTCTCTAATAATTCTTTGTATTTCTGTATGGTCTCTCGTGATTTTTCCTTTCCCCTTTCTGATACTGTTGATTTGTGTTGACTCTCTTTTCTTCTTAATAAGTTTAACTAGAGGCTTATCTATTTTGTTTATATTCTCGAAGAACCTGCTTTTGGTGTAATTGATTTTTTCTATTGTTTTATTCTTCTCAGTTTTATTTATTTCTTCTCTGATCTTTATTATGTCCCTCCTTCTGGTGACCTTAGGACTCATTTGTACTTCTTTTTCCTATTTCGATAATTGTGACATTAGACCATTCATTTGGGATTGTTCTTCCTTTTTTAAATATGCTTGGATTTGTATTACTATATATTTTCCTCTTAGGACTTCTTTTGCTGTGTCGCACAGAAGTTGGGGCTTAGGGTTGTTGTTGTCATGTGTTTCCATATATTGCTGGATCTCCATTTTGATTTGGTCATTGATCCTTTGATTATTTAGGAGGGTGTTGTTAAGTCTCCATATATTTGTCAGCCTCTGCTTTCTTTGTATGGTTTATTTCTAATTTTATGTATTTATGATCTGAAAAGTTGGTTGGTAGGATTTCAATCTTTTGGAATTTTCTGAGGCTCTTTTTGTGGCCTATTATGTGGTCTATTCTGGACAATGTTCCATGTGCACTTGATAAGAATGTATATCCTGTTGCTTTATGATGTAGCGTTTGATAGATGTCTATTAGGTCCATCTGCTCTACTGTGTTGTTCAGTGCTTCCGTGTCCTTACTTATTTTCTGCCCGGTGGATCTATCCTTTGCGGTGAGTGGTGTGTTGAAGTCTCCTAAAATGAATGCATTGCAGAATATTTCCCCCTTTAGTTCTGTTAGTATTTGTTTCATATATGCTGGTGCTCCTGTTTTGAGTGCATATATATTTCGAGTGGTTATATCTTCTTGTTGGTCTGAGAGCTTTATCATTATGAAGTGTCCTTCTTTATCTCTTCTTACTTTCTTTGTTTTGAAGTCTATTTTGTCTGATATTAGTACTGCAACCCCTGCTTTCTTCTCGCTGTTGTTTGCTTGAAATAAGTTTTTCCATCCCTTGACTTTTAGTCTGTATATGTCTTTGGGTTTGAGGTGAGTTTCTTGTAAGCAGCATATAGATGGGTCTTGTTTGTTTATCCATTCTATTAGTCTGTGTCTTTTGGTTGGTGCATTCAGCCCATTAACATTTAGGGTGACTATTGAAAGATATGTACTTATTGCCATTGCAGGCTTCAAATTCGTCGTTACCAAAGGTTCAAGGTTAGCCTCTTTAGTATCTTACTGCCTAACTTAGCTCGCTTATTGAGCTGTTATATACATTGTCTGGAGATTCTTTTCTTCTCTCCCTTCCTATTCCTCCTCCTCGATTCTTCATACGTTGGGTGTTTTGTGCTGTGCTCTTTCTAGGAGTGCTCCCATCTAGAGCAGTCCCTGTAAGATGTCCTGTAGAGGTGGTTTGTGGGAAGCAAATTCCCTCAGCTTTTGTTTGTCTGGGGATTGTTTAATCCCGTCATATTTGAATGATAGTCGTACTGGATACAGTATCCTTGGTTCAAGGCCCTTCTTTTTCATTGTATTAAATATATCATGCCATTCTCTTCTGGCCTGTATGGTTTCTGTCAAGAAGTCTGATGTAAGCCTGATGGGTTTTGTTTTATAGGTGACCTTTTTCTCTCTAGCTGCCTTTAAATTTACTTCCTTGTCCTTGATCTTTGCCATTTTAATTATAATGTGTCATTATGTTTTCCTCCTTGGATCCTTTCTGTTGGGGTTTCTGTGTATTTCCGTGGTCTGTTCGATTATTTCCTCCCCCAGTTTGGGGAAGTTTTCAGCAATTATTTCTTCTAAGATACTTTCCATCTCTTTCCCACTCTCTTCTTCTTCAGAAACCCCTATAATACGGATATTGTTCCTTTTGTATTAGTCACACAGTTCTCTTAATATTGTTTCATTCCTGGAGATCCTTTTATCTCCCTGTATGTCAGCTTCTATGCGATCCTATTCTCTGGTTTCAGTTCAATCAATGGTCTCTTGCATCCTATCCATTCTTCTTATAAACCCTTCCAGAGTTTGTTTCATTAATGTGATCTCCTTTCTGGAATCTTTGAACTCCCTCCGGACTTCATCCCATATCTCTTGCGTATTTCTCTGCATCTCTGTCAGCATGTTTATGATTTTATTTTGAATTCTTTTTCAGGAAGACTGGTTAGGTCTGTCTCCTTCTCTGGTGCTGTCTCTGTGATCTTTGACTGCCTGTTGCTTTGCCTTTTCATGGTGATAGGAATAGTTTGCAGAGCTGGAATGAGTGACGGCTGGAAGGACATCATTTCTTGTTGGTTTGTGGCCCTCCTCTCCTGGAATAACAGCGACCTCTAGTGGCTTGTGCTGGGCAGCTTCGTGCAGACACGGTTTCTGCTTCCTCCCCGACTGCTATGGAGTTTATCTCCGCTGTTGCTCTGGGCGTGGCCTGGCTTGGGCAGCTGCTCCAATGTGGTTGAGTCGCGTTGGAGTGGGAGCGGCTGGGAGGCTATTTATCTCTGTAAGGTGCCTCCCTGCTCCCTGCAGCCCAGGGGTTATTTTGCCCAGAGATCCCCAGATTCCCTACAAATGGATTAAGTTTCCTACCCTGCCCCTTTAAGACTTCCAAAAAATACCTGCCAAAACAAAACAACGAGAACAACAAGAAAAATTTTTCAATTAAGAAAACAAAAAAAATGTTGTCCTCACGTTTTACTTTATTCTCCGGCGCCAGCCTCAGGCATCTTCTCACCAGACTTTCTACCCTGTTTCCCTAGTATTGGGGTCCGTATCCCTTTAAGACTTCCAAAAAGCGCTCGCCAAAACAAAACAGAAAAAAAATTGTCACTCGCTTTTCTGGTGTCCTCCAGTGCCAGGCCTCTGGTGCCCGCTCACTGTTCTTGCTGCCCTGTTTTCCTAGTATCCAGGGTCCCCTGCAAACGCACTGTGTCTACACTCTACCCAGGATGGCTGGGGCTGGGTGTTCGGCAGTCCTGGGCTCCTTCTCCCTTCCGCTCTGCCTATACTTCTCCCACCGGGAGTTGGGGGTATGGGCGCTCGGCTCCCGCCGGACTGGTGCTTGTATCTTATGGCCTTTGCATGGCGCTGGGTTCTCTCAGTTGTGGATGTTGTCTGGATATTGTCCTGTGTCCTCTGGTCTTTATTCTAGGAAGAGTTGT
Organism: Manis pentadactyla; assembly: GCF_030020395.1. Lineage (NCBI taxonomy): Eukaryota > Metazoa > Chordata > Mammalia > Pholidota > Manidae > Manis > Manis pentadactyla. The sequence goes on from NW_026644596.1 coordinate 1,697,304, forward strand.
CTTTGTTATATTTTCATAGATATATGTGGTTTGGGGAGGATATTTCCGCTGCTCTACTCACGACGCCATCTTCCGATCCCTCTTCCTGGTATATACTTCTTGATATCACATTTATATGTACCCAGTTGCTCTTACATTTCAAAATTCTCTTCTGAGCAGACGATTGATATAGGGCTAGTAACATGACTCTATATCATGTAAACCAGGATTTAAAAATATTAATGATTATGAGATATTCCTATCAACAATTACCAAAAGAAACAATCAATCAATATTTCCACCTTTACTGGGCAGCCTGCATAGAATTACTACTTCTAGGTCTGCCTTTAGATGGAATAATTCACTCCATTAAATTACATCTATAGCTATAAAAGAGGAGAGAAAAAGAGTGATAGAAATTTTAATGCCTTGACATTTTAATAGCTTCCTATAGAAGAAACCATTGTTTTATAGTCCTAAAAATTTATCAAATATTGAATTAAAATTCTGCCAAAAGTCAGATCCACAATAAATAGCTACTCCGTAAATGACATATTCATCTTATATGGCTTTCCAATTTTTTAAAAAACATTATGAATACATGGAATTCTTTTAAATGAAAAAAATTAAAAACATGAAAGTAAAGAACACACTTGTGATACCACAGGCCCTTTAAGAAGATTCCAGAAAGAAATGGCCTGTGCCTCTAGCTCCTGGTGAGGATGCCAACCCCCAGTGACTCAGTGGCCAGGAAGACTATACCCTGAACCCCAGAGCCAAGGGTAAATCCCATTGCTCCACTGACGACACTCCATGCTGTCTAACTTTTATTTAATGTCCAGCCCAATACTGACATGATACACTTGTATTTTTCATCCAGAGACCAAACAAATACAAGTATTTGAACAAGAGAAAACAAAAAGAGCCAAATTTGGCTATTATTCCTCATTAAAACTTATAGAGTGTCAAGCTCCAAACCCCAAGGAAGATGCTGAGGCCGTAGCGGGAGACTTCACCACCCGGGAAAGGCAGGGAGAGGTGGAGAGAAGCATAGAGTGATCGCCCCTGATCGTCTCTGACATTTTACAGGTCTCACTGTGGGGATCCCGGGCTGCGGCAGGAGTTTGCTTCATGTGCCCGAGGCCACGTCTGTCACCCTTCAGCCCCACTGCTGCATCCCAAGGCACACGGTCTCGGCTGTGTTCATGCCAGGAGGGATGACGTGGGTCCTGTCTGTGCAGCAGACATGGGGAAACATCGCAGACTCACCACTAAGAGAAACAAAAATGTCCTATCTCATTTACTCTTCACTCCATCCCATTGTAAGGGCGTCTCGATCCTCATTTAGTACTTGAGGAAATTGAGGTTTAGAGAGATTACAGAGGTTGGAAGTGATTACAACTATTAAAAGATGTCTCAGGATGCAATCATGGTGCCTCCTGTCTGGGGTGAGGGTAGAAATGGCAAAAGCACCCCCTTTAAAAAGACGTGTGTTTCCTACATTTTCTAGTTGCTCCTGAGTAGCAAGGGGGTAGAAACCTCGAGGAGGTGTGAGGTAGTGGATGGAGGCAGAGTGGCCCTGGGGACGCCAGGTGTATGGGAGTTGCCATCAGTCCTCACGCATTCCTGGGAGGCATCAGCATCTTCCCCATTTGCTCCCAAGGGGCTGAGGCTACTGCTCCACATGGGCCCCAGGCCACATAGGCAGGAAATGGAGTTGCTGAAAGGGGAGACCTGCCCACTCTCATCAGCTGCCCCTGAACTGTCCCTCTCCTGGGATATGCCCCAAGCTGCACTGTGTGCCTATTATTTACTTAATGCCCACGGCAGTCTGCCTACGTGGTGTTTCACGGTGAATTTACAATTACCTAGTGTTAGAGCTTTGAGAATGCCGCATTAAATGCAGTCTCTTTAGTTTTCAATCCTTGGATTGTTTCCAAGGTTTGTGCATTCTGAGAACAGTCAGGCAGGGGACACATTGTCCATTTTCACTATATTTCATCTCTGGGTCTGAGAGACCTAGAGATGAGAAGGGAAAAAGTCATAAAATATGTGGAGAAGATTAAAGTTCTTTTTTATTAAAAAAAATTAAAAATGGAGAAAAGCTTATTTCTCTGTTGATTCAACTAGCCTAAGTAACAAGCAACACCTCAGGTCACCTCTTAACATCACTCCACATGACAGCAAACAGCCTCATCGACATTACCATTACTCATTTGAGGCCGACACTGAGGTTACTCTAAATAACACTTAAATTTCTTCATCCCACCATCATAGAATTTTGCGTTTGCACCTTTTATGACTTTATGTTCTTGAAATTCGCTGTGAATCAGGAAAAAGCTTTCCTGGAGCTGCTGCATTTACTTGATATTATAAAGTGAGAGTCACATGTGTAATACACATGTCTGAGTTGTGATGTTCTGTGAAATTTTGCAAATAGGTCCTTTTGAACAAAAGGGAAAATGTAGGATCTTCCTTTTGTGGGGCAAGGTAATACTCAGAGGAATGTTGGGGGCAGGGCTCTAAACTCTGCTTCTGCTCCTCACAGTGGCATTCTGAGTCCTTCTCTTGGGAAGGGTGTGGATGTGAGCGGGGTCCTGGGATACTCCTGGCTGACGGGCAGGACTCTGGGTCCTGTCGGTGGTGGCGGTATTACTGCCTAACAATTCATTAATCTGTCCATCTGTTTTAGGCAGTGTTCTGGGTTTGTGTTATATTTAACAGTTTTAAAAAATAGGTTGGCTTTAAAGAGGCTTACTGTATAGAAGGCAGCGTACCTCGCTCCACAGGTTTATGATCCATTGTGTATGTTTCATTCAGAGTTGAATCTTCAGCACCTAGAAAAGTTCCTGGCTTCTAGTAGGGGCATTATAAACATTTTTTTAGAAAGATTACAACAGATGAAAAAGTCATTAATTCACTCATTCCTTCATTGAGATGGGATATGCGGTAAAATACAGATGTCAGCAAGGATTTAGGTTCATTTGGTGGGTCTGGGTAGGAGCCTAGGAATCAGAATTGCTTTTAACATTTTATCATAAATATTTCCAAACACACAGGAAAATAGAGTATAATGACTGCCTACATATCCATTACCTAGATTAATAGATATTAACAGTTTTGACATGTTTACATCATCAATTTTTTTAGCCAAAATATTTTAAATAAGTTAAATGGACATCATGAAAATCAGAACATTTTCCTTCTTAAAATCAATACCATTATATAGCTAACATAAGTAATGGTAGTTTTCTAGTATCATCATCTAATATCTGATCCATATTCAAAATTTTCCAATCGCTCCAAAAATTGTATGTTACCCCCATTTTTGTCCTAGCAGGATCCACTCCCCACAGTATTTGTTCATCACATTTCTTAAGTCACTTATAATCTAGAATTTTGCTCCCCTGCCCCTTTCTCTAGCATGACATTAACTTGTTGAAGAGACAAGGCCAGATGTCCCTCAGAATGGCCTAGTTTCTGAATTTGTCCAGCTTCTGAATTTTTGGTGGCATTTACCTTATTTCACTTACCCATGAATTCTCTGTAACTGGAGTGTGGATATAGAGGCTGAATTACATTCAGGTTAAACATTTCAGGCAAGACATCATCATTGATGCTGTATGATATTACTTTACCTCATGAGGTACATCTAACTGACTCTTTAACAGTAGCAAAGACAGCCTCATCTCTCCCTCATAAAGTTCTATTTCTTTTTTTAAACCATCAGATAATCTGTGGAGTCAGACTTGAGCAGTACTAGGGGATCCATCTCTCCATCAGTGTATCACCGAATTAATGGCTTAATCATCCATTGATGATTCTTGCCTCCATCAGTGACTTCACCAGGGGTTGCAAAATGTTGATTTCTCTATTTTTATCATTCCTTTTATGTTTATTAGTTGGCCATCTTTGTCAGAGAGAAAGAGCAAGGGAGAGATTCATCTCATCAACGGCTTCTTCTGTATAGGCAAAGTATATAGTTATGTATTTGGATTTTCCCTTTAATAGTAAGGAGTAGACCTCAAATGTTTTTTGCCTGTTTTATCTTTGTTTTTCTCTTTTCTGAGTATCATTTTATAGACTTACAATTTTGCATATAGTCAGTGGATTTCATTCATTTTGAAGTTGCGATTTCCCATCTTTGGCCAGTAAGAGCACCTTCAAACTGCCTATTTTCCAGGCACAGGAAGGTGTCCCCAGCTCACCAAGTGCACTCCCTCTCCCAGACCCAGAATCAGCCACTTCTCTAAAGAGCCCTGTTTCCTTTCATGGGGAAACTAGGTAAAGACAAAACTCTGGCTGCTGAGAGTGCTCATTGCCACTGGGTCATCAAAGCTTCTAGGCTCTTCAATGGTCAAAAATAGGGAAAATACACAGGTATATATTTTAAATTCTTTGTTCATATTGAAATTTTCTATACAAATGTAACAATACTGAAGTTCTACTTTAACTTAAATTTTTATACTAACATTGCTTTTCTCTTACACAGAAAACGTTTGCTAATATTAACATTTATTTCTGTATCTTTTAATACATATATTAGTTTTAAAATAAAAATGTCAGTATTATTGCTTTTAACTCCTGCGTTAAACTTTACATTTCTTTTATCCTGAGAAGACATCCCCCTAAGCAGGCTAAAACATTTGCCTTAAAGCATTGCAACAGTTATTTTCTTGATCTGTTACCAATTAGGGATGTAAGTGTACTTACTTTCAATTTTAGGAACTCATGTTTAAATATTTAAGGATTTACTTGGTCAAAAAATCAACATTAAATAAAAACACATGAGTCTTGCTTCCATCTCTGTCAACTCCATCTTCTGATTTAAAAAAAAATGTGTGCGTTTGAACTTTTTGTCTTGCCCTTGTTCTTTCCTCCCTTCTCTTCTGGAAATGTGTTGTTGTAGAGCTCCTAAGGAGGTCTGAGTGAGGTAGGTGGCTGTGTAGGTTGTGTAGGGATGCTGTGATGACTGAAGCAGGGCCCAGAGCTCAGGCAGGATGAAGGGGGCATCCTCAGTAGGTGGTGGCCTGGCCTGGGATCAGTTGTCGGAGCCTGATCAGGACTTGGAGGGAATTTCGAGGGGTGCTACCTTGGAGACCCAGCAAGGTGTGGGCTTCCACACAGTGATTCCAACTGATGCAGGTATCAGAGTACAGGTGGAGGGAAGAGACTGTCTGTGGTGGGGAAATTGGGAGAGACAGCTGGGGAGCTTGTGTACACACAGGTGAAGCACAGTCTACAAAATATATCTATGCACATAGAAATAAATATATATGTGACTGTGTACACACAGACATGTACATTTATTCCTCTGTACCCAGCACTGTCTGATAACTCGGTAACATTTTAAGTTTTAGATTTTTCTGTGAGGGTATATATACAAATTTTTAAAAGTAAAAACGTACACAAACCAAAAGGACTGGACTGGGTTATGCAAACACATTCTTCCCATTTTCTGCCTGAAACCTGGAAGGAGGGGCAATTCCCCTGTGTGCACTGCACCCACTCACATTTCCACCCCTCCAACCATGGCTCCTATTTCATCCCAAGTCTATTCAGACGCCTTTTAACCAGGCTCTCTGCACCCACACCTGGCGTCTCTCTGCCATAAGCCAGGGAGCTTCCACAATTCACAGCTCTGCCCGTCTCCTCTTGCTGGTGCCCATTAATGCATGAAGGCCACTTCCTGGCTGACCTTTTCCATCTTCTCCAGTCTCATCATTTATCACTTCCTTTTTCCACACTTTCAACATTCACCCTTTGCTCTAGCCCTACTTACAGGCATGCGCTTCTCCCACACAACATGCTATTTGATGTTTGGAGTTGTGTACTTAGTTGCTTCTGTGTGGTTTGTCTCCTTCCACTAGAATATGGGTTGAGGCAAGTGGAGGCCTTGTCTGTTCTGTATACAGCAGCATTCCCAGAATTTTGAATGATTTCTGGCACTTAAAAGACACGTTTATAGTATTTGTTGTATAGATGATGGGATGAACTCTCCAGTACCTTTGCACATGCTGTTCCTTATATTTAAACTGTCTTCCTTCTCCCAATGCCCTTCATGAGTTAAATACTATTTATCCTGTAAAACTTGGTTAAAATATCAATTATTCCATGGAGATATTGCTAATATCTGCCCCTCACCCAATAAATACACACACACACACACACACACACACACATGCACAGTTGGGTTATCTCTCTCCTCTGAACTGCCCTCACATACCACCTCCATGTATAAGTACCATGAACAGCTGGCTGATCAGAAAAGATTAATTCTCCCCATTCATCCTGTAGAATTGTTACCAGAAAATGGCTGCCCAGGTACTGCATTATGTGGGGCCAATGTGACCAGCTCTGACGAATGGCTTGTGGGCACCACTTCCAAACCTAGCCCAAAAAATATTCCTGTGACACCCTCTAGTTTCCTCTTTCTTCTACCTGTTGACTGGATGTGAAGTATCCAAAAGAAAACTCTAAGGCCATGGGAATAGTTAGAGCACATGAAAACTACCTTGCAAACTCCTGCACTATTCTGCAATGACGGCAGGAAATGCATTCTATTGTGGCTAGCAACAGGGCTTGGGGCCCTTTGTTACTGAGGTTACCCTTCCCAACTTACACAGCATGCCTTTCCACAGCACAGAGTGCTGTCACTGCCATGTGTCTCTCCTTGTCTGTAGTCTGAGCTACTTGGGGCAGGGAATGTGTGTCACATCCCACATGACCAGGGTGTAGTCCAGGGTCTGGCATATAACTTTGAGCAGTTAATCTGTCTGGCAGTGGGTTGATGACTCAGAAAAAGTAAGACAAGGCCAGTTATTGTTTTTCTCCCTAACAAAGATTTTCCTGTGAATTCGTCTGCTATTTCCACTATAGATGATGTTTGATGTTTTACCTTGAGCATCACTGGGGCCCCCTCCTCTCTGCTGAGACACTTCACCTGTCTTCCCAAGGCCCTGTGCTGGCAGGCTGTTCATCTCAGGCTCTACTCACGGAGCTCACGGAGGAGAACTAATTTTGGAAAATCCATCTATGCCTGACCTTTATTCTACCCTGCTCTGAAATAGTTTATTTTTATTTTTTTGCTTTAAGTGTCAATTTTTCCCTGCTCACAATGAAATTGTGCCTAATTTCCATTCTCCTTTCCACCTTAAACTGGTCATTACTGCTTCTTGCTTTGGTGGCTTTATTCTGGTGAGCCCTACATTCAGTTGAGATTGTAAAACCAAACTAGGTGGGTGTTATTTGTTTCTAAAACAAAGTGCAAAAACAAAGTGGATTTTTCAGTTCTAAGCTCACATCCAGCTCATCACATCAAGAAATCCACTGAGGTCTGGTGGGAAGATCACTTCAAATAATTATTAATAACAGTAGAATTTATCATCTCAAGGAACTATTTACTGGGCACTATAGTAGACACCTAAAATGCCTCATTTTTATGGTCTGTTCAGGATACTTGAGACATTGAACAGAGGCAATATTGATGAGTATGTCAGGATACACAGCATACACCTAGACTTGCCCAGAAATTGCAGGTCAAATGGTGACCCTGGCCACATGTCATATGAAGGAACAGTGACAGGGTGGAGCAGGCAGCTTATCAGGTCACACAGCTTGTGAGGTGGGAGGATTCAAAGACAGGTGTGCCTGACCCCAAAGCTCATGTTCTATAGCCTTTGTCTAAAGTCCTGGTGAGAGTGGAAGAAGGTGGGAAGGCAGAGTGTGGAAGTGAGGTGAAGGGGAGATGAGGTTGATAGACTGGTTATATCAGCCTGATCAGCTGATCAGACTCCCAGACTGCCATTCCCACTGCCTAGCTGCCCCCTTCTGGGATGCAAAGACACATGGAGAGTATGGTGGGAAACAGTCAACACATGTTCAGTAATGATGACTTTCTAAATTTTTCTTGGAGAAAGAAAGAGAAAGTGAGAAAAAAGGAACCAGAACAGAGGCTTGGGAACCACAAGGTAATCTAAAGATATTCATGGGAAATCAAACTCCTGAGGCTTCACAGAAGACCCCAGGTTTTACCAGAAATTGTAACTTATGTTTCAGCTTTAAGACTATTTCATGACTCAACCAAAGTTGTCAGGAAATTGTTTACCATTGCATATGCAGGTGGGTTTACACAATAAAGCCTCACGTTAGCAAGTGCTTATCACATAATAAGAAACTGTATTTGACTTGTGAATGCTATATTGTTTCAATGCTGTTGCTTTATAAATAAATGTTTTACTTCTGCATTTTACATTAGCTAACATGCCTTGGTTGCATCTGAAGAAATGTGAAATTTAAAGAAATGACAATCACTTCAACTGAACAAAAAATCACTCCCACGGGGTATCTTAAATGGCAGTTCATACTGAGTCACTTGATTGATGTGACTCTGCCTATTGCCCTTCAAGTGCTATAAACAGATATTTATCCACTCCACATCCAGCACATTAGTTTGTGGAAAGGTACAATTATTTCTGCAAGTAAATCTACCAATGTTAGAAATGAGTTAGGAGGCAGCAACATGGAGATTGAGTTCTGAAAGTTTTAGGATGGAAAAAGTTGGTAAAGAAAACAGCAGAGAGAAAGAGAGAAGGAGCATTAAAAAATCTTCAACCCAAATCGTGATAGGCTCAGGGTTGGGGAGAAAAGCTAGGTTTTGCATTTTTATGATCGCTCCTGGTTCTGATGCTGTCATTTGCATATCAGCTCACTTTTCCATTAGATCTCAGGTCCCTGACAGGTCAGCACTGACGGTACAGGAGATGCAGCTGAACAAATATCCATTTTTTAAACAAGGTAAAAGAAATGTTTTAAACTGAAACTGCTGCCACTAATATCTAGCTGTGTTTCCACCAATCTGTGTGGTTACATCTTAATGCTTTCCTGTATTAATAGCCTTTCCTGAAATCCCCTGATGGGCTCTGTTTGGTTAATTCATTCTCCTTGGCCATCAGTGATCTAGAGAATTCCTGAAAGGTCATCTTGCCATTCAACAATGCTGTGACACAGCCTGGTGCAGCGTCATTTGATGAATAGGAAGAGTCTTAGCCTCCGCTGGTAGTACACCTAAGGCTGCAGTGAAACCACCATTTGCAGATGAGGCATATTTTTGCCTCTGGGAAAATGCAGGCATCATCTGTCAGTTCATTTTGAGTTTACAAAATGAGCTAAGATTCAGGAAATTGTTTTATACCCTTCAGAAATGATCACAAAGGTGTTATCTTTGTCTCTTACATACTCAGGAAGACTTGTAAAAGTCTTCCCCATCTAATCTTGTCCAATTATGTCTCTTTATGATAACCAGTGGGAAGGAACAGTATTGCCCATCAGCACTTAGTGCTGAAATATGACTCAGGAAATTATCCTCAGTTGAATGATTCATTTCCAAGTCTCCTCAATTCATTTGAGTGATATTATATCATATGTGCACAACTGCAGGGTTAACTAGGTATTATTTGTTAAGCATTTATTATGTACCATGCCCAGGACTAAACATTTTACATTCATTGACTCATTTAAGCCTCATAAATACAATTTGAGGTAAATACTATTATTATCTCACTTTATGGATATTCAAGAACAATATTTAGTAGAAGAATTAAAACACAAATTTGTCTTACTCCAGGCAGACATATAACTATTGTAGAATGATTCTAGGAGAGGCTAAGACTACAGATTCTAGGTCATGTCAACCACTGTAATGATGGGGTCCAGGATATGCTACCCCAAACTATGGTAACTTGGCATGTTGAATATTTTAAACTGAAGGTGTTTGGTAAAATCAAAGAGGCAGGAAGTTCACTCTGACCTTCTCCCTGTCCTTACCCCCTGAAACAGATCATATATCCCTTATGAGATGTACCCTCCCTATACCCAGAGGAAAGAAGAATCATTTTCTTTGAAGACATAGGGATACAAAGAAGAATCCTAATAAGCAGGCCTTGATAAGTTCCCCGTATTTATTACAGTACCTCATACTCCTTAACCTGTACTATTTTCCCCTAACTGTCCACTCATTATAAAACCAAGCACAAAAATGCTCATGGCCAACTGTTTCTGTGGGTCATCACTTCCTTGTGAAGTCTGCCATATCACACAAAACTTATAAATAAGTGGGTGTACTTTTCTCTGGTTAGTCTGTCTGTCAGTTTAGTTTTCAGACCCAGCAACCCTAAGATGGTCAAGAATAATTCCCCAGCTCCTGCAGTGGTCCCAGTTGATGCTAAGCACAGCACTCTACAGTGGACATCATACTATCATTTATATAAGGAAACTGAAGCTCCAAGCATTTACATGACTGGCCTAAGTTAGTGCTGTTAAATGGGGTGAAAACACAGGATATAGTTCAGATGATAGCAAAAAATATTTTAATATAGGTATGTCCAAAAAATAATTACTTCTCTGAAATTCAAATTTAACTTGTGTTTGTATGGCAACTTTAGGCTGAAGTACCAGTTCTGGTGTAACACGGGCTTCTCCTCAGAGCCCAGGGCTCTTTCCACTACTCCATGGGTGGGGTCTACACTCCCAACCCAGAGATGTAAATGGACAGGTATAGAAACTGCCTCAGTCAGACCATCACATAGCCGTGGAAGCTAACATTTGGCACTAGAGCCACATCAGCTTTGTAGCTGGAATCTAATGCATACACCTTGGGGTCAAACATTACAACTTTTTTTAATAAGTCAACTTAGCTTTTTTTGTAAGTCCTTCTTCTCCTAGGATAGTGGAAATACAGCTTTCTGACCCTCTCCCTGGATGTGCCAACATGAACACAGAAATACAATAGAAAGTGTATATTGGTCTGGGCCTCATTCCTGACACTGGGTTCCTAAAGCCCTGGGAATTTCCTGGGTAATAGCAGCATCTTTTAATGTAAGTAGGTGGTTCTGGGTGGGCTCTGCTTGGGTGCCTGAAAGGCAGAAAGCCCAATCCATGACTAGAAGCTTGGAATTTTCAGCCTTACCCCTCCATTCTCCAGAGAAAGGGGAGCGGATAAAAACAGAGTTAATAATACGTCATACCTGTGTCTCAACAATTGGAGTTTGGAGAGATTCAAGGTTGGTAAACACATCCATGTGGTGTACTGGGAGGGTGATGAGTCCCAACCCCACAGGGATGAATGAAGCATTCTGCTGGCCCAAGGGAGATCCCTCACAGTAACAAAAAAGCGTTAGAAACCATTTCTCACATGGGGTAGACCTTCTGTAACCTCCGTTGATCATGGCACCAGCTTCACTGGGCAAATCGTACAAGTCTTAATGAAAGGTAATGGATGTACCCCAGTTCGCTAATGCATTCATCTACTGAAGCACATCCTGATTTCCTTAGGTTTTTAGCCATTATGAATAGAGGTACTGTGTAAAATTGCATGGTGAATTTTGTTGAGACACAGTTTTTCAAAGCAGTTGTCTAAATAACAGCGACGCAATTCTTGGATCCTAAAGTGAGACTTATCTTTTCAATGGTAAGATAGTTTTTAATGGTTCTTTTTTGTTTTATGGATTTTTGTGTATCTTGAGTACAAATACTTTATAAAATATGTATTTGCCAACATTTTCTCCCAGTGCGTAATTTGTATTTGGGTTCTTTGAACAAGATTTTATAGAGTAGAAATCTTAATTCTATAAATCCCACATGATGTATCCTTTTTCTTTTTTGTATAGGATTTTGGTGTTGGGGGTTAAAAGTCATCAGCAAGAGTGTATAGATTTTCTTGCTTTTACATAGAATTTTTATAATTTTGCACCTAAAAATTGTCTATGGAGAATGTTGAGTGAATTTTTGTGTAAGCTGTAAAGCTTGTGCGTACCTTCATTGCATTCTGTATGTTCTCCAACAAATTATACAAGACTTGGGAAATTCCTGCAAATTGGTGTTTGATTTTCCAAAATTTTGTTATTCATCAATCGAGCCACGAGGGGGCGCCACCTTCCTCGAGCTGTGAGCCCTCGTCCCATATCACATAAAACTTAGAAATAAGTTGGTGTAGTCCGCCCACCGTGGCCCTCAGTCGACGCCATTGCCCTGACTGTGGACCTGCGTGGCGCATGCGCGATCAGGCCCAGGACATCCTTCTGGTTCTGGTGGCAGCCGGGATTCCTCAGGCTCCCGTGCGGCACCGTCCAGGACACTGCCGTCCGCGGCCGCCGTGAAAGCTCGGTTTTCTTAGGAGCCATGGGACGGAAAGGTGAGGAGAGGCTCCCCGTGCGTCGCCTGCAGAGCGCTCCTCTTCACGGGCCTGTGCAGGAAGGACTGCGGCAGGGAAAGTGGTCTCAGTTGAATTTGGGGGAGCGGCTGACGCGACGGGTGGAGTTGAGGGGGCGGGTGAGTCCGGGACACAGCTGAGTCCGTGCCGGGGCGAGTGAGCCTCGCCCAGCGCGTCCCCGGGAGCCCGTGCGGTGGGTGGATTGGCCGCACCGGCGGGAGGCCCTCCAGGCTCCAGACGTCCTTCCTGACAAGGCTCTGAGATGGTAATGGGGCAGAGGGCACTTGGTTGCTGAATGGCCTGCTTACCTGGGGTTCAGGTCTTGCGGTGTGCTGAGCACACAGGTTGTTTTCCTGAGAAGAGTCCCCAGTGTGGGGTCCGCCTGGGAGACTCTCCCCAGGCTAAGCACGGCACTGACACAGCCCAGCTTCCCGAGGGCTGCCCCCCATCCGTGGCCTGTGCCCGGGCCTCGTGTGCTGCCTCCAAGGGAAGAGCTGGATTGGTGAAGCAGAGGGCGCCCCGTGTTCTGTTACCACACCCGCTTCTGCTTGGGCGCCACACGGGGTCTCGGTTGCTGCAGCACTGCATTGTAATGGGATGAAAGGGTGACATGCTCCTGCTCTGCTTTCCCAGGACGGCTGTGGGGATGGGGTCCCGTCCAGTTCAACCAAGCCTGCAGGGTGTTTGCTTAGTTTCTGTGAGAAGTGCGATGGAATTTTGGTGAGGGTCGCAGGGGTTGTGCACATTGCTGTGTGTGGAGGGACTTGTAACAACCTAACTCTTCCCGTCCACATCTGCAGGGTCCACAATTTTCAGGTCTCCCACCTCCTCGGTTAAGTTTGTTCTTAGGTACCTGTAACTTCTGGAGAAAATTCCTGAACTAAATACCTTTGAGCCAAAATCAGTCAAAGGGAGAAATAAAGTGGGAGAAACCCGTTTGTTACTTACTAGTAGTCATCCACTTCAGCTTGCCCGTGTCTGTCACAACCAGGCTTCAGAAGAAGGGGCCCCACCGAACTTCTCCAGTCCAAATATGCCCTCGCTCGCCCTCGTAATTACCTGTTGATAGAGAGATGGACTATTTCTCTCCACTTCTTGGAAGCACCTACTGATGTGGAGATGCACGAAGGCTAGGTGAGATACTTTGGAAATACTACAGATTTTCCACAGCACTTTAGTCTTATTTATTTATTTCCTTGGTATCATTAATCTACAATGACATGAGCAACATTATGGTTACTAGTTTCCCCCCATCATCAAGTCCTCAGCATACGCCCCATTACAGTCACTGACCATCAGTGTAGTAAGATGCTGTAGAATCACTAGTCTTCTCTGTGTTGGACAGCCCTCCCCATACCACTCCTGGCACATTATGTGGGCTAATCATAATGCCTTTCCCCGCTTACCCTCCCTTCCCACCCTCCCTCCCCAGGGCCTTTCTCTTTGGTAACTGTTAGTCCATTCTTGTGTTCTGTGAATCTGCTGCTGGTTTGTTTCTTCCGTTTTTTTTCTTTATTCTTACACTCCACGTATGAGTGAAATCATTTGGTACTTGACTTTTTCCGTCTGGCTTACTTCACTGAGCATAATACCCTCTAGCTCCATCCAAGTTGTTGCAAATGGTAGGAGTTGTTTTATTCTTACACAACACTTTCTTCTTTATGATGCACTTGTAAAGGGCATTATTTTCTTAATCTCTGATGGTTCTTTATTAGTGAATACAAGCAAACTACTTTTATAAGTTGGTTTGCTATCTTACAAGTTTACTGAATTCATTTTTAGTTCTAACAGGACTTTGGTGAAGTAGGGTGGGAAATTGGAATTCTAAAATTCCACTGTTTTACCCCAGGTCTTCCCAACATCCAAGGCCAAGTGGCTGCAGGGTAACCTCCCACAGGCTTTCTAATGAGCCCTGGACCCCTGCAAGGTGCCATTTGTTTGAACTGGGTGGAAGGGCTTGGCCTCTCTTGACAGGATGTTATGTCTGCTGTGCTTTTCTTATGGTTATTTTGCAAACTAATTTACTTTCCAGCAATTTAAAACCTACAGATAACTTGTAGTGTCAGTACAGATTCACTTTATACTGAATTTCCTAGCATCTCACTTTGCCACAGTTTCCACTTCACACGAAATTTCTGTGGTGTCTACCCCAAACAGGGACACGCTTCCAGGGAAACAACATCTGACTGCAAATGAGGGAAGTATTAGGGTCTCCACATGATAATCCAATGCACAGAACCACCACAGCTGTCACCATCCGCTCCAGCTTAGTGCACGTGTCTTACTATCCTGATGCAGTTTCCTTTTTCTGGAACTGTTCCCGAGACTTTACCTCAGTTGGTTTCTCTGGGACCTTGAATAAGCAGGATCACATAATATTTGTCCTTCTTGGAGGGGTGCATTTCCATGAGCATAATGGCTTTGTGGGTCCATCTGTGCAGCAGGTTCTAGGACTCCTTGTTTACTCCACTGTGTAGACACCACATTGCTTTCATCTGTCTGTGGTCACCCGGGTCGTCTCCCCATTTTGGCTGTTGTTACTCATGCAGCTTTAAACAGAGGTGTGAAATATCTACGTCCCTGCTTTCCTGTCATTTGCGCAAATGCCCTGAAATGGAATTGCTAATTATATGTTAACTATGCTCGAGTTTTGGGGGACACTCTTCACACACAGTGTTTTCAAATCAGCTTTGGACCATTCTTCTTTATTTCTATATTTGGCAGAATAATGTAGTTTATGGATCAACCCTGTTTTGTTCATCTGTTCATCCCTTGATGGGCATTTGAGTTGTTTCTACCTTTTTACTGTGGTGAGCAGTGATGCTAAGAACTCTTGGGCCAGTTTCTGTTTGAACAGCATTTTCATTTCTCTGTGGTATTTATCTAGGATCGGTTCTTTATCCACAATTAGGTAACTGTATTATATATTATGAGGAAATGCCAAGCTGTTGTATACAAGATGCATGTTTTATATTTCCACAAGCCAAGGTTAGGGGCTCTAATTCCTATGCATCCTTGGTAACATGTGATTTTGAATTTCCCTGAGTATGGCCAATGCCATGTGCTTGCATTGGGTGGGGGTCTCTGTGGTCTAATTTGCATTTCCATAGCAACTGATGCTGTGTGAGACCTCTTCATGTGCTTGTTGAACATTTGTATGTCTTACTTGGAATCTTAATCCACTTTAAACATTTGTCTTCTCTTGTTGCCTTGTACTAGTTTGTGGTGTTTCCTGGGTTACAGGCTCTTTTTGGATGTACAACGTGGAGATGTTTCCTTTCATTATGTGACTGTTTTTTCACTTTCTGGTTGGTGACTTTTAACGCAGAAAAGTATTTAATTTTATGCTCTCTTCTGTTGCTTGTCCTTTGGTGTCAGATCTGAGAAATCATGGCTAAATCCAAGGTCATGAACGTTTATCCTCATGTTTTCTTCTAGACTCTGTTGTTTTTTAAATATTATGTAAGCCCTTTGTCTTTTCTGAGTTAATTTTTGTATGTGATATGTGTTAAGGGTTCAGTTTCATTCATCTGCATATGGACAGCTATTTGCCCAGCACCGTTAGCAAGGAAGACAATTCTTTCCCTAATTTAATTTTGTCCACCCTTGTCAGAAAGCAAGTGACTGTATATGGTTTGGGTCACTTCTGGGCTTTCCACTCACTTCTGTTGATCCGTGCATACAGTTGACCCTTGAACAAAATGGGGGGTTGTATAGCTGACATCCCACAGAGTCAGAATACACATAAAACACCTCTCTCCCCCCAAACTTACGTATTATCCTAATCTCATTGCTTATTTTTACTGGAAGACTTACAAATAATATAAACAGTTAACACATACTTTGTACATTACACATGTTTTGTGCTGTATTATAACTGTAAGGTAAGCTAGAAAAATCAAGTGTTTTTAATTGTCTTAAGTCTTATGTGAGAGGTACCCTCCCTATACCAAGAGGAAAGGAAAATCCTTTTCTTTAAAGACAAAGGGACAGAAAGAGGTATCTTAATGAGCAGGCCTTGATAAGTTCCCCTATTTACGACACTATCTCATACTCCTGAACCTGTCATATTTCTCCACAAATGTCCACTCCTTATCAAACCCAGCACAAATTGCTCAGGGCCAACTGCTTCTCTGGGTCTTCACTTCCTTGTGAAGTCTCCCATATCACATAAAAGTATTAATAAATGGGTGTGCTTTTCTCTGGTTAATCTTTGTCAGTTTCATTTTCAGACCCAGCAACCCTAAGAGGGTCAAGAACAGCTCCCCCAGCCCTTGCAGTGTTCCCAGTTGATACTAAGCACAGCACTCTACAGTGGGCATTATTCTATCTCTCAGATGAGTAAATTGAAGCTCCAAGCATTTAGATGACTGGCCTAAGATAGGGCTGCCAGTCTTGGGGTAAAAACACGGGATATAGTTCAGATGATAGCAAGAATTATGTTAATATAAGTATGTCCAGAAAATTATTTGTTCTGTGAAATTCAAATTTAACTTGTGTTTCTATGGCAACTTTAGACAAAAGTCCCTGTTCTTTTGTAAGATAGGCTTTTTCTCTGAGCCCAGGGCTCTTTCTACCACTACAAGGGAGGGGCCTACACTCCCTACCCAGACCTGCGAATGGACAGTCATAGAAACTGCCTCGGTCAGACCCTCAAATAGCTGTGGAAGCTAATACTTGTCACTACACCCATATAGACTTTTAGTTTTAATCTAATCCATACACGTTGGGGTAAAACATTATAACATTTTAAAGAAGTAAACAGTTTTTGTTGTAAATCCTCCTTATCCAAGGATAGCAGAAGCAGAACTTCCTGACTCTCTTCCTGGGATGTGCCACTGTGAACACAGAAATACAACAGAAAACATATTCTGGTCTTTGCCTCATTCCTGATCCTGGGCTCCTAAATCCTTGGGAATCTCCTGGGTAAGAGATTCTTTTATACTAAGTAGGTGGTTCTGGGTGGGTTCTGCTCAGGTGTCTGACAGGCAGAAAGCCCATGCCATGATTAGAAACTTGGAATTTTCAGCCTCAACCCTCCATTCTCCAGAGAAAGGGGAGGAGAAAAAAATGGAGTTAATAATACATCATACAAGTGTCTCAAAATATGGATTTTGGAGAGCTTCCAGGTTGGCAAACACATCCATGTCGTGTACTGGGAGGGCGATGTGTTCCAACCCCACAGGGAAGAATGAAGCCTTCTCCTAGCCCAAGGCCGAAGCCTTCATAATTACAAAGAAGCTGTTAGAAACCATTTCTCATTTGGGGTACACCTGTGAGCACCATTGATCAAGGCACCAGCTTCACTGGGCAAATCACTGTACATTTCACTGTACAAATTGTAGTGAAATGTAATGGATGTACCCCAATTTGCCAAAGCATTCATCTGCTGAAACACATCCTGATTTCTTTAAGTTTTTAGCCTTTATGAATAGAGCTATTATGTAAAACTGCATGGTGGCTTTTGTTGGGACATAGTTTTTCAAAGCAGTTGTATAAATACTGGTGATGCAATTCTTGAATGTCATGGTGAGACCTTTTTTAATTGTAAAATATTTTTAATGGCTCATTTTTGTTTTATGTATCTTTGTATATCTTGAGTACAAATCCTTTATCAAAAATGTATTTTGCAAATATTATCTTTTAGTTTGTGTCTTGTGTTTGGGTTCTCTGAGCAAGGTCTTTTAGAGTAGAAATTATAACTCTATAAAGCACATGTGATTATTTTTCTTTTGTGGAAAGGCCTTTGGTGTTGGGTTCAGCAAGGTTTGTAGATTTTCTTGCTTTACCTACAAATTTTATAATTTTGCATCTAAAATTTGACTATGAAAATTTTTTTATGTGTGTACCACTAAAAATTTTTTAAAATTAAAGTATTATTGACATACACTCTTATGAAAGTTTCACATGAAATATCACTGCGGTCACTACATCCACCCATATTATCAAGTCCCCTCCATGCCTCATTGCAGTCACTGTCCATCAGTGTAGTAAGATGCCGCAGAGTCACTACTTGTCTTCTCTGTTCTACACTGTCTTCTCTGTGGTCCCCCACACCATGTGTGCCAATCATAATACCCCTCAATCCCCTTCTCCCTCCATTCTCACCTGCCCTCCCACACCCCTCCCCTTTGGTAACTGCTAGTCCTTTCTTGGAGTCTGTGAGTCCACTGCTCTTTTGGTCCTTCATTTTTACTTTGCCTTTATTTTCCAGAAATGAGGGAAATCATTTGGCATTTGTCTTTCTCCACCTTGCTTATTTCTCTGAGCATAATATCTTCCAGCTCCAACTATGTTGTTGCCTATGGTAGGATATGTTTTTTCTTATGACTAAGAAGTATTCCATTGTGTTTATGTACCACACCTTCTTTATTCATTGATCTCCTGATGGACACTTAGGTTGCTTCCATATCTTGGCTCTTGGAAAAAGTGCTGCAACAAATATAGTGGTGCATATGTCTTTTGGAATCTGAGAAACTATATTCTTTGGGTAAATTCCTAAGAGTGGAATTACCGGGTCAAATGGTATTTCTATTTTTAGTTTTCTAAGGAACATGCCTATGGGGAATTTCGAGTTAATTTTGGTGTAACTTGTAAAGCCTTTGCCTACTTCATTTCATTCATTTCACACTTAAAGTGGAGAAGACACAAGAAATTTGTGCCCTTTGTGGCATGAATTTCCAAAGATTTGTGGTTCATCAGTTTAGCCACAAGGGGGCACCACCTTCACTGAGTTGTAAGCACGCATCCTGCAATGCTCACCGTGACCCGCAAGCGGCGCCTCGGCCCTCTTTGTGGATCAGCAGGGCTCATGCGCGGTCAGGACGCAGGCCTTTTCTCCCGGCTCTGACCGGTGCCGGTATTGCTCCGGATCCCCTGCAGCTCCGTGACACCGCGGGCCGCGTCCACAGGGGCACCTCGGTTTCCTGAGGAGCTGCAGTACGGAAAGGTAAGGAGAAGCTTTCCGTGCATATCCTACTGAGCGCTCCTCTTCAGGGGCCGGGAGAGGAAGGCCTGCGATGGTTAACTGAGTATTTGTGGAGTCTGGGCCACGACGGGTGCAGCTGAGTTCAGGGTGTGGCGGACGGCACTCAGGGAGAGTTCGGGCCCGTGCTGAGACAGGGCTGGGGCGGGTATTTGGTGTCCAGCGCTTCCCCGGCAGCCTGTGTCTCCACGCTGCGTGCCTCGGGCCCCTTGCAGTGGGTGGATTGTCCACACCTGCGGGACACCTTCCAGGCTGCAGGCATCCTTCCTAACAAGGCTCTGAAATGAGAATGGAGGCGGAGGGGAGCTGGCTGCTTAAGCGGCTAGCTTACCTGTGCTTCAGCCTTTGCTGAGCGCCCAGCACACAGGGTGGTTTCTTGCGAAGGGTCCCCGAGGTGGGGTCCACCTGGGAGGCCCCCCTGGGCACAGCATGGTGCTGAACCAGCCTGGCTCCTTGAGGGTGGCCAACACCCACTGCCTGCGACCGGGGCCAAGTGAGCCGGTTCTTCATGCCGAGCAGGTTGGGGGATGAAGGGCACTTGGTGTTCTGTTTAGACTCCCGCTTCTGCTTGGGCGAAACATGGGGTCTCCATTGCTACAGGTCCACAGTGTAGTGGGAGGTCACGGCACGATGCCCGGGCTCTGCTTTCTCATGTCGGCTGTGGGGATGGGGTCCTGTGTGGTTCTATCCAGCCTGTTGGGTGTTTGCTTCTTTGTGAAGTGTGGTGGAATTTGGATGGGGTGGTCCCACGGAGTCTGAAGGTTCCTGTTGGTCGACAGGACTTGTAATAAACTAACCCACCCCCGCCCCATCCTGGTCTGCAGTGTCCACAGTGTTTAGGCCACAAGCTTCAAGCCTCCCGCCTCATTGGTTAGGCTTCTCCTTAGGTACTTCATTCTTTACGATGCAGTTGTAAAGGGCATTGTTTTCTTAATGTCTCTTCCTGACCGTTGGTTATTGGTGAACAGAAGTAAACAACTTCTGTATGTTGATTTTGTATCCTGCTAGATTATTGATTTTATTTTTAGCTGTAACAGGTTTTTGGTGGAGCAGTGTGGAAACTGGAATTTAAAAATCCCAGTGTTCCACTCCAGGTCGTCCCAACACCCAAGCCCAGTGTCTGCAAGGGAATTTTACCACGTGCCTTGTAGTGACTCCCGCAGGCTAAGTAGTGGTCCACTTCGGGTGAACTGAATGGGAAGGGCTTGGCCTCTGTGACAGGGTGTGATGTCTGCTCTGCTTTTCTGGTGCAGGACCGACGTGGTTGGTCTGCAAAGTAATTTACTTTCCAGCAATTTCAAGCACACAGAAAACTTACAGTGTCAGTACAAACACTCTTTACACTAAATGTCTCATGGTCCCACTTTACCACACCTGCCACTTCACACAAAATTCTCTTGGCCTCTACCCTAAATAGGGACAAGTTTAAAGGGAGCCACCACCTGACCCTAAATGAGGAAAGTATTACGGTCTCCACATGATAATCCAGTGCACAGACCCAGCACAGCTGTTTCCATCTACCCCAGCTGTGTGCAAATGTCTTTCTATTCTGATCACATTTCCTTTTTCTGGAACTCTTCCAGGGACATTAGCTCAGATGGGCTCCACCAGATCTCATGTAAGTGGGATCACATAGTATTCATCCTTCTGTGACTGGCGCATTTCACTGAGAAAATTGGCTTTAGGATTCATCCATGCAGCAGGTGCCAGGATGCTCTTGTTCACTCCACTGTGTGGAGAGGACACTTTGTTCATCTATTTGTCTGTGGACACGTGGGTCTTCTCCACCTTTTAACCATTGTGAGTCATGCAGATGTGAGCATATGTGTCCAAATATCTAAGTCCCTGCTTTTGGCAGATGCCCTGTTGTTTAGGCAGATGCCCTGAAATGGAATTGCTGCTCATATATTAACTGTATCTTCAAGTTTCTGGGGACACCTTCCCCACTCTCCACATAGTTTTCCAGGAGGCTGTGGACCATTTTCCTTACTCTATATGGCAGAAAAATACAGTTTATGGATCAACCCGTTTTTATCCATCCATTCACCCCTTGATGGGCATTTGAGTTGTTTCTGACTTTTTGCTGTGCTGATCAATGCTGCCAAGAACTCGTGGGCCAGTTTCTGTTTGAACATCATAGTCATTTCTTTGAAGTATTATCTAGGAGTGGAAGTAGAACCACAATTAAGTAATTGTATTTTATCTTTATGAGGAAACACCAAGGTGTTGTACACAGGCTGCACGTTTTACATTTCCACAAGCAAAGGTTAGGGGCTCCAGTTCTTCTGCATCCTTTGCAATGTGTGATTTTCAGTTTTCCTGAATATAGCCATTCCCATATGTGTGCAGGGAATTCTATGGGACACCTTTCCATGTGCTTGTTGGAGCATTTGAATGTCTTGGAGTCTCTCATCCATTTAAAAAGTTGGGATGTTGCCTTGTTGCACTGTACAACTTCATGGTGTATTCTGGATAACAGGCTCTTGTCAGATGTACAGTGTGCAGATATTTTCCTCTATTCCGTGACTTTTTCACTTCTTGGTTGGAATCTTTTGAAGCAGAAAAGATTTTAATTTGGAGGAAATTAATTTATTCTTTCTCTTGTTGCTTGTACTTTGGTTTCAGATCTGAGAAACCATAGCTAAATCCAAGGTCATGAAGACTTATCCCCATGTTTTACCTATTACATGTAAGCCGTTATGTATTTTGAGTTAATTTTTGTAAGTGATATAAGTTAGGATTCATTTTCATTCTTCTGCATGTAGACAGGAGGTTGCCAAGCACCATTTACTGGAAAGACACTTTCTCTCCATAAGTTAATGTTGTCCACCCTTGTCAGAAATCAACTGGATATTTCCATTCGGGTATGTTGATCTTTATATACAGTCGTCCCTTGAACAACATGGGGGCTAGTGGTGCTGACTCCCCCACAGAATCACAATCTACATAAAACATGTGACTCTGCCAAACCTTTGTTATCCTAAAACTGATTGCCTATTTTGACTGGAAGCCTTACCAATAATATAAACACTCGATTAACAATATTTTGTACATTATACCTACTATGTGCTATATTCTTACAGTAAAGTAAGCTAGAGAAAAGGTAACGTTTCAAATTGTTGACTTAACATTTTCCCAACATATTTGCGGGGAAAAATCAGTTTAAGTGGACCTGTGGAGTTCACATGAGTACTGTCCAAGGGTCAGCTGTGTATCTTTATGACAGTGTCACAGTGTTTCATTTACTGCTCACTTTGTACTAAGATTAGATTTTGGGAAGTCTGTGATTCCAGCTTTGATTTTCTTTTTCAAGATTCTGCTCAAGCGCTCATTGTGGTCCCTTGCAATTTAATATGTGACAGGATCAGCAGGAGCAATTCTTCCTAAAAAGCTTTGGGAATTTTCATACGAACCACATTGAGTCTGTAGGGTGCATTTGTGCCATTGCCATCTTAGAGATATTAAGTCTGCCATCACCACAGCAGGACCTTACATTTATTTTGCTTTTCTTTATTTTTCCTATTATCAATGTTTTATAATTTTAAATGCATAATACTTGCACTTAAATTAAGTCTGCTCCCATGTATATTATTAATGTTGACATTATTTAGTAGAGAATTTAAAAATTCCTTTTTTGATTATTCATTGCTAATGTATACAAGGAAAACATGTTTGTGTAATGTTCTTCTTTCTTGTAACTTCCCTTAGTTAATTTAGAACCTTACATTTGGAATTTAAGGGTTCAGAGCGTGGGGATTTAAGAATTTAGATATTTAGGATTAAAATAATACTGCCTAATATTTAATAAATGGAGGATTGGAACACAGTGAAGAGTAGGGTTTGTCATAGGGGTTTTGTTTGAAATAAGACAATAGGAAGAGAATTGGTTAGAACTATGGATAAAGTACATGAACGGGTTAGGGTATGGGAATGGGTTAGTGTTAGGGTTAGGGTAAT
Organism: Manis pentadactyla; assembly: GCF_030020395.1. Taxonomy (NCBI): domain Eukaryota; kingdom Metazoa; phylum Chordata; class Mammalia; order Pholidota; family Manidae; genus Manis; species Manis pentadactyla. The sequence goes on from NW_026644596.1 coordinate 1,720,433, forward strand.
GTGATGGAGTGAGGCTATCAAATACAGCTAGGAGGCTTCAAACAAAATCCAGCCCTTTTCGACAACTTCCTCAGACTTTGCAGGCATGAAAGTGGTCTCAGGCTGCCTGGTAGTTCTGCTGGGTTCAGAACCCTAGGTGGGAAATCTTTCTGGCCACCCAGATTTATTATCATCTGCTCTCCAGTGCTGCAGTGGACAAGTCTGAGGTCGTTTTCCTTGATATTTTGCATGTTTTTGTCATTTTCTTCTGTGCTAGTTTTTTAGGTATCTTACTCATGTTTTTCCGAGAAATTGTTGGTGAATTAACCACAATGTAAACTATTTTTCCTTCATTGAGTTGAGTGCTCAGTGGGTCCTTATAACCTAAGAATTATGTTTTTGAGTTATTTAATATGTTCTTATAGTATTTCCTTTGAAGATTTTCTCCTTTTTCCCTTTTTTTGACTGCATATTAATTTTGGTATAAAACTTTTTAACATTGATTTTCTAGTGTTCTTACCTTTTTTTTTGTATTGTCACCTTCTCTAAATTTTTGTTCTCCTTTCCGTGAGATTTCTTTAACCTCTGAATCCTTCCCTTTATTTTTTTGTTTCTTTTCCATTCTTCCTGATTTTTTTCTTTTTAATAATAGGGTCTTATGTGATGAATGCAGCATCTTAGCTCAATGGAGATATTAAATATGATTTCTTTGAAGTTTTCTTCTTTTACCAGTATTGTCTGTTTCCACTATTATACTTTTTTTCACGTTATCTTGGTCTTTTCTCCTAATTACTGTGGGCTTACTCAGATGTCTGGTGATCCTTCTCTTTCGCTTATTTAAGAGGTGAGGCACTGGAGATCTATCAAGTAATGGAGTGTGCCCATTTGTGGCACGTGTGCCTATATGTCTGTGGGCTTGTTTTCTGCCAGACTTTGTAGGGTGACTGGGTCCCCAGGTGGCATTCTCATTGCAGATACTAATAGTTTATCTGTAAGTCTTTTCAGTAGATGGGTTAATTTTCCCATAGGATGGCCCCTTGATCTCTTGTTTTGGGAATATCAGTCCAGATACTGGAGTTCTTGACCTGTGTGGATAGAGTTCCTGTAGGCCTGGAGGATCTCGTGCTCTGACATGCACATGTGTACTTTCTAACCTGGTTTTCACCCCTATTTTCTTCACTGCCGGTGTTACGACATTGTTGCTCTACAAAAAAGGGGAAAGTGGAGTAGACTTGGAGTCTTACTGCTCCTTTCACAGGCTTTCAAATGGTCTCCTGTTTCTGCCTTTGCCCACAAGCCACCTTCACAGGTGGTCCTGCAGCCTGTTTATGTTGATGCTGCCTCCTCAGACACTGAGGTTTGGCCATCCTCTGTGTCTCACATTCATCACCATTTCAACATACATTTTGCATATGTTGTTGTGTATCTAGATGTCTCCTACATTTGCTTTAAAAAATGGATTTCAGTTTTTTCTAAAGGCTTGTTCTGTTGACTTTTCAAGAAAATAAAGTTGGTAGAGACATCTCTGCTCTATCATCATAAAAGTAGAAGCCCTTTGAACAGAGGAATTTCAAAGGATTTTGAGTAGAGAAATGTATTGAATGAAAAGAGAATGTAATGTTATGAAAGTCCTCTGTCCTTACTTTCACCTCTTTGTGACTTTCTAAATCTCTGTGCATCTTTGCCCTACAGTATCTGTGGGAGTTTGTTCAGATAGACTGGAAGCTGGTTAGAGGCTTTCATAATGACCAAACTGTGCCAGATAAATGGCATATTTTCTGCTTGGGTATTGTTAGCCCCATAATGCTGGGGTGTACACTCTGTCCTTACTCTGTTCTGGCATGAGTTTGGAAGACAGTGTCTGCTCTGATCAAGGTCAAGCAGGTTTGACAGATAAAAGCAAAAGGCTTAGAGGGCAACTAACCATGGCCTCATTCATTCCACCTGCTTTTGTGCAGCTTGCTTAAACCATGATGGTCTATGACTAGTCTTATCTGGTGATAATGTGTGGAAACCTACCGCATCGCAAGTGGCAGGATCCAGTCAGCATGAAGATTCTGTTTCCTGGAACTCGCTGGAAACTTACTTATTTTAAACGGAATGAGCTAGACCTGCAGTCCTAAATGGCTACTAAGCTCCTTGGTATCCACTGTGGAAAATTGCCTTCTCTCTGTCCTCAGCATTTGAATATGCTGTCTATTGTGAGGAATTCTCCACTGAAAAGAAGCTCCCTTTTATGCCCACTCGGTTCTTCCCACCCCAGAATCTGAACACTGAGGGAACAGCACAGAAACACAGGACCAGTTGGAGGTGGTAGTAAGTGCACAGGGGTGATGGGCTGATCCTGGGGTAAGGCAAGGTGTGTTCTTGGGTACAGTCATGGAAATTCCTTCTAAGTAAACTGGTCCTCTGCCTTTAGTGTGAATTCTGTGACCTCCTACTGGACCGCCACGGTTTCCTTTCCCTTTTAAGTTGCCAGTGTTCATTTCTGTTGTTTGTAGTTAAGAACCGGATTTGCACAGACTGGTTGATCTTGCGATTTCCCTCTGGTGACCCACCGTGAGCTAGATTTCTCTCTTGAAATGGTGTCCCAACACCTAGTCTTTTCTGAGGAGCTTTAGTGTCTGATTCGGACTTTAGGAAGCCCAAGTCCTCATGTTCAAGGTTTTTAAACTTTGTTTTATCTCTGTGGAACTCGTATGTGTGGAATGCACCAGAAATGAAAACACACACATCTACTACACAAAAGGAGAATATTTGCTCCCCTTTCTTTCCTTGTCATACCTTTTCAGGGAAGAAATGATGTGGGTTTCATTAAATGTTTTTTTAATTTTGTTTTTCATTAAAAATTTTTCTTGTGGTAAAAAAATATTACAGAATTTACTATCTTAACTGCTTTTAATTGTACATTTTAGTAATGTTAAGTTTATTCACATTGTAAAACACAGTTCCAGAATTTTTTCACGTAAGTCTTGTTTGATTATAAAGAAAGGAAGGCTCAGTTGAGAGAAAGAAGACTGTTTTTATAGAAGAATAATCTTTTGGCCATTTTCCATGAAGCAACTTAAAAGATTATTTATCTTTTAAAACTTTTGAATTTTTGTAATTTTAGATGATACTTGTGGAGTATTAAGTGTGTACCCAAGCATTGGTTATATTGGTAGCCCAATAAGTTTATATAAAAGTTTCCTTGTGTAAGTAATGATTTGGGGCCAAGTGTGACAACATTTCCCCATTTTACTTTGTTAATTGGAGCCTGAAGTAGACTGGAGATGGTTGCAGCTGGTCTTGAGGAGGAGCAGAAAGGCTCATTACCCAGCAGTGGTTCATTGTGGCATCTCTTCTCCTTTTCTTTTCCATGAATGGAGACAAGATGTATTAGCATCTTGTTAACACAGGTGGAGGCTCAGAATTGCACCACAAAATCTCCTACGTTTTATGAAGCTGTGTTATTCCCAAGTGAAATGTTTGTGTAAGACTTTTGGGATTATCATTGTGAGGGATATATTTAGTGTATTTGGGTTTGTCTTTTGAAGCATGAGGGACCAACTCTCTTAATTAGCAGATTTTCAAATCCCTGATTCACACATATATTATTCAATAGAGTTATTCATATGTATGTGTGGCACACACACATACCCACACATAAATATATGAAATGCTGTTTAGATAACGGTCTCACAGGAAGTTGTTAGAAAGGGTTATTTAAAGTTTTCAAACTGAACTGGTTACTCAGTGGTCTTTTTGTCATTATTTCTTTTTCCCAGCCCTAAAATGAATATGAAAGCAGTGAATATTAGAAAAATGAGAATGATAAAGAAGAGTGGGTGTAATCAGTTTTATCTTTCAAGGAAGTCAGCAAACATTTGGTCTTTGTGTTTTTTTAAATATTAAGATATTACTGATATACTCTCTTATGAAGGTTTCACCTGAAAAACAGTGTGTTTACTACAATCACCCATATTATTGAGTCCCCCCAAACATCTTTTTTTTTGGATCATTCTGTATTTACCATTTTGTGCCCTCCTTTGTTGTCTAATAAAAATAGTTTCCAAATACAGGTAACTTAATTTTAGATACATGTCATTCCTTTAAAGGATTTTTTTTGTTAATGTAATCATTTATCTGCTATAGGCTATTTTGTTTGTTACTAGCCATATTAGTTTGCAACTGGCAAGCTATTCCAAAGAGTTTGTTAAATTGAATGTTATTTTAGAAAGTACATTTTCATATTAGGCTATTTCACTGTTTGTTTTAGTAATCTGTCAAAAAAAATACTTTGGGGCATACTGTTGTCAGGCTATGATGGGTTATGTTGGTGGCCCCGGATGAGTTCAAGGTCAAGAAATAGTCACTTGGTGAAATGGAAACTAGGAGAAGTTAAAATGATTATTTTCTGTGTTGCCGGCAAAACCATAATTGTTTTTCTCAGGGCCTAGGACTTCCCAAAGTCACAGAATAAAGATAGCTCTCTGCCCAGAGCATCCATTTGACTTGAGGATTTTCAATACATTGTGAAACATAACAAGTTTTAGTAGCAAGACAAACACTGATATATTGTGAGGCAGGATGCCTTGACTGATTTCCCTGAATTTTTAAGATTAAAATGCCATATTCAATTTAAGAAATTTAAGATTTAAGAAATTTTACATTAGCAAGGAATACTTCAAATTATATCCTCAAATCCCCTATAACATGAGTTGGGATATTTGGTGAATACTTTAGACATTGTGTGCCACATAGTTCTCTCCTGCATATTCTGTTTGGTTGTTTTGTTTTGGTTTCTAACCTTTAGAAATGACAACAGCACACTTGCTCACAGGCTCCTCCATTGCTGACCCCTGCTGTAGACAGTCCATTCACATTTCCTGCTACCTCCTGGGGCTCCTCAGTGATCACACTTGAGAAACACAGGCTTGGCTGTTCCCAAACTATCCTTCATGAAAATTAAGCATATATTTAGGCAGAATTGAAAAGAATGTAGTGATGGACAGAAATTTTGACCTATGTTGAAGCCCAACTGGGTGCAGCAGTTATATGCTAATAGAACTCTTCAGAGACAAAAAGGGAAGCTAAAGTTCCAAATTTCATTGTTGTTCACAGGAGATTTTGCTCTGTCTTTAAAATGTAGACATTATTAATATAGGGTTAATGGCTACATCTACAGAGTGAAGCCCTGCAAGTAGCCCCACCCCATTTGCCTCACCTCATTACCCAGTTGGTTGCCAAATCCTGTCTTTTCACCTCCTGAATAAGTCGGTACTGTTTCTGTCCCAAAATCCAATTTGAGCAGGCCTTGTTGTTGATCTTCCTCTAATTGACCAGGACTCTCATTATTTCCCTCTCCCCCGTGCCCAGAAAACCTTATTACTCTTAGGACATTTATTATCTTGGTGTGTTTTTTTTCGTGTATTTGCCTTCAGCTAGGCTCTGAGTGCCTTGTGCTTGTCCTCAGCTGGCTCTTTGGTGTCTTTACTCTAGGGTCTGTCACCTGTTGTGATGCTAGGAACACAGAATGTACTCAACAAAAATTGTTATGTGAAGGGGCAATAGCTACAGGTGTTTTCAGCTGAGTGTGTGTAACCAGTTCTTTTGGGTCTCAACTCATCCAGCATTTGCACACTTGTTCTAATAGCAGTCAGAGCCAAGTGTCTCCAAAGCAATCTTACTGAACCTTCTGGTTTTTATGATGAAACCTGTTTGTGAAATTGCCTCAATTAGAAGCTCGCATATCCTGCAGTTAATATTTTCTTAGGAAATTTGATCTGAATTTAAAAATCAGTATTATTCTGTCTAAAACATCACTTACCTAATCAAGGAGGTCTTCACTTCTCTTACCTTCTGTCCGAATGTTTAGTCTTCCATTTTCACTTTACTTTGTTGTCTGCCACAGTGTTCTACAGTGATGAGGCCCTGGGGCATGTCTTTCTTAAAAACAATGCCTTGTGCTGTGAGTATTGAAAGGCCACCCCTGTTGTGCTTCCAGCCATTTATCTTATGTAATCCAAACTGGTGATTTTCTTTCCATTGAAAGTTTTCTCTCATTCTTAGCTTTATGCAGCAAGTTAATGAAAAGGAAACAGAACGCTTAAGATTCTAGGGCAATGTTAATGCCAATGTTCAGACAGTAAAGCCTGTTTACAGGAGTGTCAAAGGTTATGAGTAAGTTTTCCTCTGCCCCTATTTTCATGTGACCTCTCCCAAGTCCCCAAGATGTATCTTTTTATGAGTTTCTGCTTGCAGTTTTATGATCACCCTGTCCCTCATACTAGTGTCTATAATCCTTGATTTTAAATTAGGACAGTATTTACTTCTTTCTTAAATAAATATAACAAATTTGCATTCTTAGAACTTCTCTCATCTCACCCATTTGATTTATACATGGAAAATTGTTAGTTTTTAATTCTCACTCTCTTCTGTAACTAATAACTATTTTAAAGTAAAAATACAATACATGTTATATTTGTATTGTTTTAGACATGTAAATACTGTTCTCTACAGAGCTGTTCAGTTGTGTGAGCAGTGAGAGGAGGGCAAATAATCCTATTTTACTAAATTACTGTGTTTTAAGAAGGACGTAAATGTCAATAGCCAAGAGATTATCTTTCTTAATTAATTTTGTTCTTTCCACTTACTCCTCTGATATTTCTTAAAATTTTATTACTGTTTTCCTTTCCTGTTGAGCAGAAGAAAGCTTTTTCCAGGCAATTTCGGTTGGTGCTTGTAGACACACCTGCTTGCTCTTCCTTCTTCTACCAGTAGGGTTTTAATTGGGAATTGAAAATCCTCAGCAGCATATTCTTTTTTTTTGTATTTTGCATAAAAATTGCTGAATGAAGCTGTTTCAGACAACTGCATTGCACATATCCTACCAGGATTAGAACTGCCAACTATGTTTTCCTTCTATACTCAGATTCCCTAAAATGGAATATAGCATTAATGATCCTTATCCACTAAATGAGGAAACTGCCCAGGGGCTACCCTCAGGCTTAAAAGACATTATTAGAAGGAGCCTTTGGTCATTTTCCACAGCTGCAGCAACTCATAGTCTTAGAAAGAATGTCTTTAAAAAATTCTGTGGGTAACAAGATTTGCTGTGGCTCACTGAGAACCTGTCGCTGAGACTGTTCATTCGGGCCTCATGCTCTTCTTGCTCCTTGTACTGTTCTGTCAGTGAAGTGTCACGAGAGAGCATGGGTTGTGGGACAGCCTTCCAGTGTGTCTGCTGTGGGCCCTCCTCACGGCTCCTGGGGCACTGGTTGGATGGAGCACATCCCTGTCTCTGTCTGAGATGGTTTTTGTGCACATGACCATCCCATTGTAGAACCGGGAGTTCCATAGTGAGCTCTGAAGAAAGGCTCTTGTGGGCTCTGCCAGTTGTAGATTTTATCAGGAGCTTATGAATGTCTCTCACACTGGTTCTCACTGGAACACAAGCAAGTACAGGTGAAGTAAGCTTTTTTTCTTTTCCTTTTCAACAGCTGTTTAGCTTGCTTTATTCTTAAAATTGTAGTGTTTCAGTAAATGTGCCATTAGGAAAAGTGTCAGTTATGCTGATATCTATATAATTGAGAAATTTTCTTTTCATAGGCAGTTGGCACTACAAGCAAAGTGAATTTATCATCCCTTTTCCTAAATGAAATAAAAATGTATTGTCTTCTGAAATGGGGCAAATTTATCTTGAATACACTTTGTGTGTCTGTGCCTTCTCAAAAGACATATTATCTGATCATTGTTGTTATAGTTACAGAAGGTTGATTGTCCAGAATGTGCAATTTGCAGGTGTGCATTTACAAGCACTTCAGAGACAGTATCTTTGAAAATAAGAAATTCAGCAAGGCTATCTAGAGACTTAATAGTGAGTTTTTAAAGTATTGTATTTTTAACTTTCATAGTATGAACTCTAATATATATATTTAAAAATAGATGCCTGATAAGTGAAGTGAATATAAGAAAACAGATCTTCCTCTTTTATTGGGCAATGCCTCAGGACAAAATATAAGAATGTATATCTTAATAGGTTGTGATTTTTAAATTTCTATTTTAAACTATTTCACATCATACTGTATGTTATTATCTCTGAAAAGAGGTATTAACTATTAATAAATCATAGATTTTAGATTATCACTCCCCTACTCTGCTTAAATTTGACAAAAAAAAATTTAACCTCTTATTTCAGATTCATCAGTACACTCAAAAACTTTTGAATATCAGAAAGTTTTTTTTTTTACACAATTCTTTAAAACCTGTAGTTAATAGAGTAGAAATCGGATTTACACAAATTATGTTACTAGCATGAGGTTAATCTAAATCATGGCACATTGGAGAGGGTTGGAAGATGGCGTCGTGAGTAGAACAGTGGAAATCTCCTCCCAAAACCACAAATATCTATGAAAATATAACAAAGACAACCCCTCCTAGAATGAAGACAAGAGGACACAGGACAATATCAAGACCACATCCGCAGCAGAGAGAACGCAGCGCCTCATGAATGGGGTAAGATACAAGCCACAGCGCGGTGGGAGCCAAGCGCCCATCCCCCCAACTCCCGGCAGGAGGAGAATAGGCAGAGCGGGAGGGAGATGGAGCACAGGACTACCGAACACACAGCCCCAGCCATCCGGGCCAGTGTGCAGGGCCCTGGATACTAGGAAAACAAGGCAGCAATAGTGAGCGGGCACCGGAGGCCGGGCCCCAGAGGACATAAGAAAAGTGAGCCAGATTTTGTTTTTTTCTGTTTTGTTTTGGCTAGCACTTTTTGGAAGTCTTAAAGAGATAGGGACCCCAATGCTAGGGAAAGAGGGCTGCAAGACTGGTGAGCAGATGCCTGAGGCTGGCACCGGAGAATAAAGAAAAACGAGTGGCCACTTTTATTTTTAATTAAATTTTTTTTTTGTGGTCGTTGTTTTGTTTCAGCGGGTGCTTTTTGGAAGTCTTAAAGGGGCAGGGTGGGACACTATATCCAGAGGTAAGGAATCTGGGGATTGCAGGGCAGTCTAACCCCTGGGCTCCAGGGAATAGGGAGGCACCTTACAGAGATAAATAGTCTCCATGCCGCTCCCTCTCCAATGCCACTTCACCACTTTGGAGCAGGGGCCCGAACCAGGCCACGCCCACAGTCACAGTGGAGATAAACTCCATAGCAGCCAGGCAGGAAGCAGAAACCCTGTCTGCACGCAGCTGTCCAGCACAAGCCACTAGAGGTTGCTTTTCTCCCAGGAGAGGAAGGCCACAAACGAACAAGAAGGGAAGTTCTTCCAGCCGTCATTTGTTCCAGCTCTGAAAACTATTCCTATCACCATGAAAAGGCAGAGCTACAGGCAAAGATCACAGAGACAACACCAGAGAAGGAGAGAGACCTTACCAGTCTTCCTGACAAAGAATTCAAAATGAGAATCATAAACACGCTGACAGAGATGCAGAGAAATATGCAAGAGAAATGGAATGAAGTCCGGAGGGAGATCACACATGCCAGAAAGGAGATTGCAGAAATGAAACAAACTCTGGAAGGGTTTATAAGCAGAATGGATAAGATGCAAGAGGGCATTGATGGAATTAAATCCAGAGAACAGGAACGCATAGAAGCTGACAGAGAGAGAGATAAAAGGATCTCCAGGAATGAAACAATGTTAAGAAAATTGTGTGACCAATCTAAAAGGAACAATATCCGTATTATAGGGGTTCCAGAAGAAGAAGAGAGAGGAAAAGAGATGGAAAGTATCTTAGAAGAAATAACTGCTGAAAACTTCCCCAAACTGGGGGAGGAAAAAATCGAACAGACCACGGAAATACACAGAACCCCCAACAGAAAGGATCCAAGGAGGACAAAACCAAGACACATAATAATTGAAATGGCGAAGATCAAGGACAAAGGAAGAGTTTTAAGGCAGCTAGAGAAAAAAGGTCACCTATAAAAGAAAACCCATCAGGCTAACATCAGACTTCTTGACAGAAACCATACAGGCCAGAAGAGAATGGCATGATATATTTAATACAATGAAACAGAAGGCCTTGCACCAACTATACTGTATCCAGCACAACTATCATTCAAATATGATGGTGGGATTAAACAATTCCCAGACAAACAAAAGCTGAGGGAATTTTCTTCCCACAAACCACCTCTACAGAACATCTTACAGGGACTGCTCTAGATGGGAGCACTCCTAGAAAGAGCACAGCACAAAACACCCAACATATGAAGAATCGAGGAGGAGGAATAAGAAGGGAGAGAAGAAAATAATCTCCAGATAGTGTATATAATAGCTCAATAAGTGAGCTTATTTAGGCAGTAAGATAATAAAGAAGCTAACCTTAAACCTTTGTTAACCACAAATCTAAAGCCTGCAATGGCAATAAGTACATATTTTTCAATAGTCACCCTAAATGTAAATGAACTTAATACACCAATCAAAAGACACAAAGTAACAGAATGGATAAAAAAACAAGACCCATGTATATGCTGCTTACAAGAAACTCACCTCAAACCCAAAGACATGCACAGGCTAAAAGTCAAGGGATGGGAAAACATATTTCAAGCAAACAACAGCGGGAAGAAAGCAGGGATTGCAGTACTAATATCAGACAAAATAGACTTCAAAACAAAGAAAGTAACAGACAAAGAAGGACACTACATAATGATAAAGGGCTCAGTCCAACAAGAGGATATAACCATTCTAAATATATATGCACCCAACACAGGAGCACCAGCATATGTGAAACAAATACTAACAGAACTAAAGGGGGAAATAGACTGCAATGCATTCATTCTAGGAGACTTCAACACACCACTCAACCCAAAGGATAGGTCCACTGGGCAGATAATAAGTAAGGACAGTGAAGCACTGAACAACACAGTAGAGCAGATGGACCTAATAGACATCTATAGAACTCTACATCCTAAAGCAACAGGATACACATTCTTCTCAAGTGCACATGGAACATTCTCCAGAATAGACCACATACTAGGAAACAAAAAGAGCCTCAGAAAATTCCAAAGATTGAAATCCTACCAACCAACTTTACAGACAACAAAGGCATAAAACTAGAAATAAACTGTACAAAGAAAGTAAAGAGGCTCACAAACACATGGAGGCTAAACAACACGCTCCTAAATAATCAATGGATCAATGACAAAATCAAAATGGAGATCCAGCAATATATGGAAACAAATGACAACAACAACACTAAGCCCCAACTTCTGTGTGACGCAGCAAAAGCACTCTTAAGAGGAACGTATATAGCGATCCAGGCACACTAGAAGGAGCAAGAACAATCTCAAATGAATAGTCTAACATCACAATTATCAAAATTGGAAAAAGAAGAACAAATGAGGCCTAAATCAGCAGAAGGGGGACATAATAAAGATAAGCGAAGAAATAAGCAAAATTGAGAAGAGTAAAACAATAGCAAACATCAATGAAACCAAGAGGTGGTTATTTGACAAAAACAAAATAGATAAGCCACTAGCCAAAGTTGTTAAGGGAAAAAGAGAATCAACACAATCCAACAGAATCACAAATGAGAACGGAAAAATCATGACAGACTCCACAGATATACAAAGAATTATTAAATACTACTATGTAAATCTATATGCCAAAAGCTGAAAAACCTAGAAGAAATGGACAACTTCCTAGAAATATACAACCTTCCAAGACTGACCAAGGAAGAAACACAAAAGTTAAACAAACCAATTACAAGCAAAGAAATTGAAACGGTAATCAAAAAACTACCAAAGAACAAAATACCCGGGCAGGATGGATTTACTTCAGAATTTTATCAGACACACAGAGAAGACATAATACCCATTCTCCTTAAAGTTTTCCAAAAAATAGAAGAGGAGGGAATACTCCCAAACTCATTCTATGAAGCCAAAATCACCCTAATACCAAAACCAGGCAAAGACCACACCAAAAAAGAAAATTACAAACCAATACCCTGATGAATGTATATGCAAAAATACTTAATAAAATATTAGCAAACCGAATACAAAAGTATTTCAAAAGGATCAAACTCCATGACCAAGTGGGATTCATCCCAGGGATGATAGGATGGTACAACATTCAAAAATCCATCAACATCATCCACCGCATCAACAAAAAGAAAGACAAAAACCACATGATCATCTCCATAGCTGAAAAAACATTCGACAAAATTCAGCATCCATTCAAGATAAAAACTCTCAGCAAAATGGGAATAGAGGGCAAGTTCCTCAACATAATAAAGGCCATATATCATAAATACACAGACAACATTATACTGAACAGCGAGAAGCTGAAAGCTTTTCCTCTGAGATCGGGAACTAGACAGGGATGCCCACTCTCCCCACTGCTGTTTAACATAGTACTGGAGGTCCTAGCCATGGCAATCAGACAAAACAAAGAAATACAAGGAATCCAGATTGGTAAAGAAGAAGTTAAACTGTCACCATTTGCAGATGACGTGATATTGTACATAGAAAACCCTAAAGACTCCACCCCAAAATTACTAGAACTGATATCGGAATACAGCAAGGTTGCAGGATAAAAATGAACACACAGAAATCTGTAGCTTTCCCATACACGAACAATGAACCAATAGAAAGGGATATCAGGAAAGCAATTCCATTCACAATTGCATAAAAAAGAATAAACTACCTAGGAATAAATCTATCCAAAGATGTGAATCACCTATATTCTGAACACTACAAGTCACTCTTAAGAGAAATTAAAAGGGACACTTACAAATGGAAACTCATCCCATGGTCGTGGATAGGAAGAATTAATATCGTCAAAATGGACATCCTGCCCAAAGCAATATACAGATTTGATGCAATCCCTATGAAATTCACAGCAACATTCTTCAATGAACTTGAACAAATAATTCAAAAATTCATATGGAACCACCAAAGACCCCAAATAGCCAAAGCAATCCTGAGAAAGAAGAATAAAGTATAGGGGATCTCACTCACCAATGTCAAGCTCTACTATAAAGCAATAGTAATCAACACAATTTGGTACTGGCACAAGAACAGAGCCACCGACCAGAGGAACAGACTAGAGATTCCAGACATTAACCCAAACATATATGGTCTATTAATATTTGATAAAGGAGTCATGGACACACAATGGCAAAATGACAGTCTCTTCAACAGATAATGCTGGCAAAACTGGACAGCTACATGTAGGAGAATGAAACTGGACCTTTGTCTAACCCCATATACAAAAGTAAATTCAAAATGGATCAAAAATCTGAATGTAAGCCATGAAACCATTAAACTCGTGGAAAAAAACATAGGCAAAAACCTCTTCGACATAAACTTGAGTGACTTCTTCTTGAACATATCTCCCCGGGCAAGGAAAACAACAGCAAAAATGAACAAGTGGGACTAAATTAAGCTGAAAATCTTCTGCACAGAAAAAGACACCATCAATAGAACAAAAAGGAACCCTACAGTATGGGAGAATATATTTGTGAATGACAGATCAGATAAAGGCTTGATGTCGAAAATATATAAAGAGTTCACACGCCTCAACAAGCAAAAATCAAATAATCCAATTAAAAAATGGGCAGAGGAACTGAACAGACAGTTCTCTATAAAAGAAATACAGATGGCCAACAGAAACATGAAAAGATGCTCCACATCACTAATTATCAGAGCAAAGCAAATTAAAACTACAATGAGGCATCACCACACACCAGTAAGGATGGTTGCCATCCAAAAGACAAACAACAACAAATGTTGGCGAGGCTGTGGAGAAAGGGAACCCTCCTACACTGCTGGTGGGAAAGTAAACTAGTACAACCATTGTGGAAAGCAGTATGGAGGTTCATCAAAATGCTCAAAACAGACTTACCATTTGACCCAGGATTTCCATTCCTAGGAATTTACCCTAAGAACGCAGCAATCAAGTCTGAGAAAGACAGATGCACCCCTATGTGTATCACAGCACTATTTACAAAAGCCAAGAATTGAAAACAACTTAATGTCCATCGGTAGATGAATGGATAAAGAAGATGTGGTACATATACACAATGGAATACTACTCAGCCATAAGAGGGCAAATCCTACAATTTGCAGCAACATGATGGAGCTGGAGGGTATTATGCTCAGTTAAATAAGCCAAGCGGAGAAAGAGAAATACCAAATGGTTTCACTCATCTGTGGAGTATAAGAACAAAGGAAAAACTGAAGGAACAAAACAACAGCAGAATCACAGAACCCAAGAATGGACTAACAGGTATCAAAGGGAAAGGGACTGAGGAGGATGTGTGGGTAGGGAGGGATAAGGGTTGGGATGAAGAAGGTGGGTATTAAGATCAGCATGCATAGGGGGGTGGGAGAAAGGGGAGGGCTGTACAACACAGAGAAGACAAGTAGTGATTCTACAACATTTAGCTATGCTGATGGGCAGTGACTGGAAAGGGGTTTATAGCGGGGATCTGGTATAGGGGAGAGCGTAGTAAACATAATATTCTTCATGAAAGTGTAGATTAAAGATAACAAAAAAAAAGAAAAGGGGGATTATTCCATGACAGGATAAAACTAACTGTAAATCAACAATTAGTGCATGGTTTAAATATCCTTAACTTTGATCACTTAAAGTGTGTCAGATGATTGGCTATGGAGGTACACTTTTGCGATAATATACTTTTCTCTTAAAAAAAATAGCAGTTCCTGTTTGGTGACCTCCAATGTGTTCCACACAATGGTATAAAGGGCAGATCAAAGTGTGGGAAAAGGGTCTGTTTGTATTTATGCAGAGGATCAAAGCCTAATGTGTCTACCCAGTAAATGAACTAAGATACGATGTGAAGACGAACTTCCAACATCACTCTCTGGAAGAGTCATACAAGAAGATGATGATCAAAAAACCTCAACAAGGACCCAGGCGATGCTGCAGTTGTAGCTGCATTCATCCCACTGGTTCCCGGACTTTCCATTGTAATGAAGAAGGAGATATCTAAGCTGGCCTGTGCATACAGTAAAACAACAAATTTGACTGGATCTACACTGTTGGAACTAAACCAAGATTTAGGAGAAGTGCAAGTTGTAGCGCTCCAAAATCTTACAACTACAGACTATCTACTGTTAGAAGAACATATGGGATGTGAACAGTTCCCAGGAATGGGCTGTTTTAATTTGTCTGATTTATCTCAGACTGTTCAAGTACAGTTGGACAATATCCATCATATCATAAACAAATTTTCACAAATGCCTAGGGTGCCTAACTGGATTTCTTGGCTCACTGGAGATGGCTTGTAATTGTACATCTGCTTTGGTTATGTAACTGTACTCCTATTATGTTAATGGGTGCGTGCAATTTAATTAGTAGTTTAAAACCTATAATGCTTAAATTACTCTACAAGAAGATATGTCAAAGAAATAATCTCCCCATGTTTTCTTCCATCTGTTACCTCTACAGCTTTTCTTCTTCCTTCCTAATTACAAACCTTAAATAGAATTCATGTCTCATATCAAATTTAGCGAGTATCATAATTCCTCCAAGTGCTAAAGCTACCTCAAGACAAATGGTGGGCATAGAAGCCACAGGGCATAAATCTGCATAGAAGTAAAAAGCTAACCTTTTCAAACAATTATACTTCTCTCTCAATTCCCAACTTTACATCTCCCTGTATGGCCCCGGAAGAAGACTGGTTAGCCAGAGACGGGTAAGATTCCTCAAGGGAGGAACAACCTAAGACAGGCCCAGTCACAGGGGCCCCATCAGGTGAGAAACTGGGGATCAACAGAGGTGAGGCTTAAAACCTCTCCCGCCCTGTTTTGAGAGAAATATTCTGCATGCATGGATATTTTATTGCCCTTGTCTAGCTTGGATTATCACATAGTCTACAGTCACACACCCGATCATCTACATTTGCTCTCTTACAACACTTATCTAAGTTTTCTACCTTTATCTTACATCTACCTACCACTTCAGCATTTTATTTAAAATGATAATAATAATAATAATAATAAAGTGAGAAATGTGGGATCCACATATAAATCAAGTATAAAAATCAAACGAATATTCATATTTCACATGATTGTTTATGGCTCATAATGTGTGATCAAAACTGAAAGTTTCTGTGATGACTGCCCTTTGCACTGTTCACCGTGTAAGAACTTATTCACTATGTAAGAATTTGTTCACCATGTAAGAACTTGTTCATTATACTTTAGAAGATTGGAGACTGTTGAGAATTAGGCTTCGGGTTGATTGAGGATTGTGCATTGAGTCCCCTATACAGAGTTTTATAGTTGGTAACTACCATTTGATCAATAAATAAAATATATGCCCTCTCAAATATATATATTTATTACATCAGCAATTTCTCTGGAAACTGTTGATCTATAAAAAGTGGATCCTAGTATTTAACTTAGTTTTCTTGATTTCACTTGACCATTCAGAAACAGAAGCTCCATGGGGGTACCCACGGATTCAGCCTACCATTTTCCAGTGTCTGAGATGTTCATCCTGAGCCAGGGTGGAATTCCATGGGGCAGCGTTTGAGCCTCCCGTTCAGAACCATTCTGCTTTATCCCATCTTGTTGTTCATTTTTTGTCCTGGAAATCGCTCACTCTGAGCCTGCCCTGTGAGGCCCAGGCAGCACTTGCAGCTACAGGCTCTGGAAGGTGGAGCCCCTTTCCTACCCTCCCTGCAGTACATGCACGTGAGAGGGCCAGAAAGCCCACCCAGAGACAGATACAGATAGCATGAGTGTGCATAATTGCCCCTACACAGGCAGGACAGAGCATCTCATGGCCTGCAGGCCCTGTGTGGGCATGGGGCAGTTCTCAGAAGTGGACAGGGCAGGAGGTAGGTGGTCACAGAACACAGGCCATATTGGCTCTGGGTGTTTGTCTGGCACAGAATTCTAAAGTAATTTAAGTGGGTTGCTTTTATTTAAAATACAGATTTCTCCCTTTTTTTTGAGAAATTGGAAGGCAAGGAAACCCTGGCAGGACCCACTTCCTCTTGTGGCTGGTTGGCCAGTAGTGGGCCCACCATGTTCCTACCCAAGAGAAAAGGAAGCCTTTTCACTCATAATTTTCAGGAAGAAAATCATCAAGTATGTTACTTTGGTAGATTCAGGTATTGCCAGAAATAAAAGTTTCTACTTCCCTGCCTTTCAGTGGGAGAATCAAGAGACAAGACAACTGGTAAATCATGTCCTGGTCCCAGTAGCTAGCAGCTGACCATGGGCCACCCTAGGGATGGCCGGTGTGCTCCTCGTCTGTGTCCGACCTCGGCTGGCCCTGAGTAGGGCGGCCCACAAACACCTGCCCCGCCCCTGAGCCCACGGAGAAGCACCTCTGAGGAGTCAGCAGGGGTTGGAAATGAGGTTTCCTTTCCACTTTTACATCTGGCAGGTCAGGAAGGTGAGATTTAAATCTGGCCTCTGGGTTAAGTTTATCATTTTATTTTGATTCCCGATATCTCTGTTCATTACATTTACAATGGTACTGCTAATGTGAATTTTCTCGTCAACACAATCCAGTAACTGACTTTTTAAAAATAAATAAGTGGAACCTTAGGGAAAACAAGTGGAAGATGATGTAGGTGCATGTTGGAGCTTCTGTGGTACTCAGCACACACCTGCGTACCTGGTGTGTCACTGGGACAGAAACCACGTGCACCACCGGTAACTTTGCTTGCTGTTAGAAGGTGTTTTTGGTAGACATGGGAATAGTAGGACTGCATGATTGCTTTCAACCAAATCAGGACTGTGTTGGGTTTTTTATTTTTATTTATATTTGTATTTTATTTATTTTATTTTTTGTAGATAATTATTTTTTATTGAAGGGTAGTTGACACACAGTATTACATTAGTATCAGGTGTACAACACAGTGATTCAACATTTATATACATGATAATTCTAGATACCAGCTATCACCATACAAAGTTGTTATAATATTTTGACTATATTCCTTATGCTACACATTACATCATAGTTACTTATTTATTTTACAATTGGAAGTCTGTATTTTTTATTTTTTTTTGAGAGGGCACCTCTCACACTTATTGAACAAATGGTTGTTAACAATAAAAATAAAATTCTGTATAGGGGGGTCAGTGCTCAATGCCCAATCATGAATCCACACCAAGCCTAATTTTCGTCAGTGTCCTATCTTCTGAAGCATAACAAACAAGTTCTTACATGCAGAACAAATTCTTACATAGTGAATAAGTTACATGGTGAACAGTACAAGGGCAGTCATCACAGAAACTTTCGGTTTTGCTCATGCATTATGAACTATAAACAATCAGTTCAAATATGAATATTCGTTTGATTTTTATACTTGATTTATAGCTGGATACCAAATTTCTCTCCTTATTATTATTATTTTAAATAAAAAGCTGAAGTGGTAGGTTGATGCAAGATAAAGGTAGAGAACAGTTTACTGTTGTAAGAGAGCGAATGAAGATGATCGGGTGTGTGCCTGTAGACTATGTGTTAACAAAAGCTAGACAAGGGCAATAAAATATCCACGGATGCAGAAGATTTCTCTCAGAACAGGGGGGTTGAGGTTCTCAGCCTCACCTCTGTTGATCCCCAATTTCTCACCTGATGGCCCCCGTGCGACTGTGCCTGTCTTAGGTTGTTCCTCCCGTGAGGAATCTTACCCGTCTCTGGCTAACCAGTCATCTTCCGGGGCCATACAGGGAGATGTAAATTTGGTAAGAGAGAGAGAAGCCTTATCGTTTGAAAAGGTTAGCTTTTTACTTCTATGCAGATTTATGCCCTGTGGCTTCTATGCCCAGCATTTGTCTTGAGGTATCTTTAGCACTTGCAGGAATTATGATACTCGGTAAATTTGATATGAGACAGGAATTCTATTTAAGGTTTATAATTAGGAAGGAAGAAGAAATGCTATAGAAGTAGCAGGCAGAAGAAAACATGGGAAGATTGAATATTTCTTTGACATATCTTCTTGTAGTGTAACTTCAGCATGTATAGGTTTTAAACTACTAATTAAATTGCGCAGACACATTAACATAATATGGGTACAGTTACATACCCAAAGCAGACCTATATTTATCAGCCATCTCCAGTGTAACCAAGAAAACCAGTTAGGCACCTTAGGCATTTGTGAAAACTTATCTATGATATGGTGGATATTGTCTAACTGAACTTGAACAGTCTGGGAGAAATCAGACAAATTAAAACAACCCTTTCCTGGGGACTGTTCACATCCCATATGTTCATTTAACAGTAAAAAGTCTGTAGTTGTAAGATTTTGGAGTGCTACAACTTGCACTTCTCCTAATTCTTGGTTGAGTTCCAACAGAATAGATCCAGTCAAATTTGTTGTTTTACTGTATGCACAGGCCAGCTTAGATATCTCCTTCTTCATTCCCATGACAATTCCAGGAATTGGTGCAATGAGTGCATCTACACCTGCTTTTTTTTTAATCATTAATCTACACTTACATGATGAACACTTTGTTTACTAGGCTCACCCCTTTACCAGGTCCCCCCTTTACATTCACTGTCCTTCAGCGTAGTAAAATGTTATAGAATCACTATTTGTCTTCTCTGTGTTGTCCAGCCCTCCCCTTTCTCCCACCCCCCAATCGATGCTAATCTTAATACCCCCCTTTTACTCCCCCCTTATCCCTCTCTACCCACCCATCCTCCCCTTTCCCTCTCCCATTGAAGTGAGTGTTGTGTTGAAGTCTCCTAGAATGAATGCATGGCATTCTATTTCCTCCTCTAGTTCTGTTAATTTTTGTTTCAGGTATGTTGGGGCTCCTGTATTGGGTCCATATAAATTTAAAATGGTTTTGTTCTCTTGATGGACTGAGCCCTTTATCATTATGTAATGTCCTTCTTTGTCTTTTGTTACTTTTTTTATTTAGAAGTCTGTTTTGTCTTATACCAGAATTGCAACACCTGCTTTCTTCTCTGTTTTGTTTGCATGAAATATCTTTTTCCATCACTTGACTTTAAGTCTGTGCATGTCTTTGGGTTTGAGGTGAGTCTCTTGTAAGCAGCATATGGATGGATCTTGCTTTTTTATCCATTCTATTACTCTGTGTCTTTTGATTGGTGCATTCAGTCCATTTACATTTAGGGTGATTATTGAAAGGTATGAATTTATTGCATTGAAGGCTTTAAGCTGTGGCTACCAAAGGTTTAGGGTTACCTTCTTTACTATCTTACTGTCTACCTTAACTCGCTTGTTGAGCTATTATAAAAGTGGTCTGATGATTCTTTATTTCTCTCCCTTCTTATTCCTCCTCCTCCCTTCTTCATATGTTGGGTGTTTTTTTCTGTGCTCCTTTTAGGAGTGCTCCCATCTAGAGCAGTCCCTGTAGGATGCCCTGAAGAGGTGGTTTGTGGGAGGCAAATTCCCTCAACTTTTGCTTGTCTTGGAATTGTTTAATCCTTTCTTCATATTTAAATGATATTTGTGCTGGATTCAGTAGTCTTGGTTCGAGGCCCTTCTGTTTCATTGCATTAAGTGTATCATGCCATTCTCTTCTGGCCTTTAGGGTTTCTGTTGAGAAGTCTGATGATAGCGTGATGGGTTTTCCTTTGTACTTAAACTTTTTTTTCTCTCTGTCTGCCATTAATACTTTGTCCTTGTCTTTGATCTTTGCCATTTTAATTATTATGTGTCTTCGTGTTGCCCTCTTTGCATCCATTGTCATGGGAGTTCTGTGTACCTCTGTGTTCTGAGAAGCCATTTCTTCCCCTAGTTTGGGGAAGTTTTTTTCAATTATTTCTTCAAAGACACTTTCTCTCCCTTTTTCTGTCTCTTCTCCTTCTGGTATTCCTATAATGCCTATATTATTCCTTTTGATTGGTCACTCAGCTCTCTTAAAATTCTTTCATTCCTGGAGATCCTTTTATCTCTCTCTGCATCAGCTTCTCTCTGTTCCTGTTCTCTGTTTTCTAGTCCATTAATGGTCTCTTGCATCTCGTCCATTCTGTTTTGAAGTCCTTCCAGAGCTTTTTTTATTTCTGTATTCTCCTTCTGTAGTTCTTGCATATTTCTCTGCAAGTCCATCAGCATGGTTATGACTTTTGTTTTGAATTCTTTTCAGGAAGACTGGCTAAATCTATCTCCCCAGGTTCCTTCTCAGGGGAAGATGTAGCAGTTGCCAAAGCTGTCTGGGTTAGTCTTGTCTGAATCATGTTTTCTTGCCTTTTCATGTTGACAGGTGCTATTGACTGTCAGCTGGGAGGGCCAAACTTTTCACATGCTACTGGCCTTTCTTTACTTGGACAACTGCGACCCCTAGTGGCTTGTGCTGGGTAATTGCGTGTAGACTGGTTCTTTGTGTCTTGCCTGGCCAGAATGGAGGAACTTCCCTTTCTTTGGGCCTTTTGCCTTAGGCTGCTTCTATGCTTTCACAGCGCCCAGAGGGGTAATGGACGGGGGGCTGTTTGGTGGTTTACCTCTGTGAGGTGTCTCAGAGCTGCTGCCCAGGGGGTTAGTGCGCCTGGATTTCCCTGTACATTCCATCTGCTGGGCGGTGGCCTGTGTTGTTTCCATCCAGCTGTTAAGTACCTGTACCTTTAAGACTTTCATAAAGCCCCCGCTTTTTTTGTCACAGGTGCATCAGCTTTAGCATGTCCTCAGAGGTCTTGCTGCCCTGTTTCCCTAGTTTCCAGAGATCCCGTGCATGCACTGTCTCTGTGCTCTGGTGTGGGTGGCTGGAGCTGTGTGTTCAGAAGTCTTGGGCTCCGTCTCCCTCCCGCTCTTCCTATTCTTCTCCCGCTGGGAGCTGGGGGGAGGTGCACTCGGGTCCTGCTGGGCTGGGGCTTCTACCTTACCCCTTTCACCAGGCACTGGGTTCTCACTGGTGTAGTTGTAGTCTGGCTGTTGTCCTGTGTCTTCTGGTCTGTCTTTTAGGATTAACTGTATTTGCTGTATTTTCAAAAATATATATGTTATTGGGAGGAGATTCCCAATGTCCTACTCATGCTGCCATGTTGCCTCCATGCTGCAGTTTTATTTTCTGTAGCTCCCTGAGCATGCTCCTGATTTTATTTTGAGATCTCTTTCTCAGGAAGATTGATTTGAGTGTAGTTACCAGGTTCCTTTGAAGGTTCATCTTTGTAGGTGGCGCCCTCTAGCTCCCAGAAGCTTTACTCTCTGGAGATGTTCAGCCTTTGGGGGGATGGCAGGCGTCCCAGGGGTGTGGTGCCAGTGCCCAACCCGCCGGAATGAAAGAGGACTTTCCTGCTTCCCGGCCACAGTGCCTGTCTCCACTCCCAGGGCCAGTTTGTGGAGCAGGCAGGGAGAAGCTGCCATAGGTGGGGGCGGCCGTTTTGCAGGCTGGTCCCGGCAGGGATGCAGGCCGTGTACCAGTCACATGATGGTAAGGGGCCTCAGAACTGAAAGGCCAGCCAGGGGGATGGAGAGCCTGGAGCTCCTGAAAGCTCACCCGCCTGCCGGGCTGAGTGCACCCAGGCAGTTTGGCGCAACTGTCCTTTATCCTGAGTGGCAAGCCCTGTGGAAGCTTTGCCCCTTTAGAAGTTCTCTTGCTGTTAGGAAGTCTCACAGACTGTCCGCCTTTCTTTTGTCATACATCGGCTGGATGTGGATCCCTGTGTTGTCCCACAAGTGGCTGGAAACTCGTCTCTCGAAGTCTCCTGCCTGTCTTTGCATTCCAACCCCACTGGTCCTCCAGAGAGCAGCACGTTTATGGTAGGTTCGTGCTTCCAGAGCACATAGCCAGGACTGTATGTCACACTTCTCCTTGAGGTGACAGCATGGCACAGCAGCTTTCTTCCCTGCTGCTCTTCCAGGATTTGGTGTAGTTGTTCCCTTTCCATATTGTATGTATGTATGTGGTTTTCGTTTTGGTAGGAGGATTCTGCCTCCCCTCTCACTTGAGCCGCCATCTTTAAACCCATCAGCACATCTATTTTTTTTTTGCAGTTTCACTTCTCTAGGGTACCTGTCACCACCCCCTCAATTTGTAGTTGGTCTTCGCCCTTTGATCTCAAGTGAGTCTCCTGTAATGGAGCACGTAGGTGGTCTTGTGTTTCCATCCCTTCTTTTATCCCTGGGTCTTTTGATTGGAGCACTCAGAGCCTGTCCTTTTATTCTGACAATTGAGTGCTGTGTACTTATTACACTTAAATAATTTTTTTGTTATCATTAATCTACAATCACACAAAGAACATTATGATCACCAAGTACACCAAGTCCCCCTCAAAAACCCCGTTAGAGTCGCTGTCCATCAGCGTAGCTGAATGCTGTTGACCCCTTCACCATGTCCCCCACCACACACCCCGTTAGATTTGCTGTCCATCAGCGTGTAGTAAGATGTTGTGTAATCTCTACTTTTCTTCTCTGTGTTGTACAGCCCTCCCCATGATCCCATCACGCCATACATTTTACATGCTTATCCTAATGCCCCATTCATTTCTCCCCGCCCTTATCCCTCACTTCCCACCCACCCTGCCCAGTCCCTATCCCTTTGGTAACTGTTAGTAAACTCTCGGGTTCTGTGAGTCTGCTGCTGTTTTTTCCTTCAGTGTTTCTTTGTTGTTATACTCCACACATGATTGAAATCATTTGGTACTTGTCTTTCTCTGCCTGGCCTATTTCACTAAGCATAATACCTTCTAGCTCCATCCACGTTGTTGCAAATGGTAGGATTTGTTTTCTTCTTACTGCTGCTTACTGCACTTTTTAAACTGGATTTCTTTCTTCTCTTTGGTTTGTAGTTTCGCTCTGTGCTTTCACCATTGCTCTCCTTGTTATGAACAATAGCTTTGTGTTAATCGACATGTACCTATATCTATCTATCCATCTTTCTGTCTATCTATCTACGTATATAACTGTCTATCAATCATTCAATCATCTTTTTGTATGCCCATCTTACCTTGTGTACAGAAGAGTTAACAACATAGATAATGTCACTTCCCTACATTATGCTTCCAAAATCTTGCAAGGTAACTAGGCCATAGGGAGAGCACGGGGTTCACCAAGACACTTGCAGGTCAAGTCAGCCACGTGTACATACAAAACCAGTAAATGGTGGTATAGGGACTTGAGCCTGTGTCTCTGTACTCTTTTATCTTCTTCTCACGTGCTGACTGTATTTAGACACATTCATTGACTAAGTGCTCCCTGAAGACCCCAAGTAATTTTCCTCTGGGCCTCTTGTCCACAGAAAGTAAACTTGGTGCTTTGCTCACCACCATCTTTGAGGGACATCAGCGTGATTACCGCTGATAGGAGGGAGGGACAAATAAAAAGGAACACCAATTTCTAAACAGGTGCAGTTGGGATCAAAGAAAGGGTTGTGGAGTGACTTGTTTATTTGAGTGTCCAAACTTCCCTCTTTATCTGGTTATTACTTCTTTACATTCGTGAACGTCATAAAACCCACTGATTTCAAAGGCCCAGGCGCATATTATTACAGCAATTCAGTTGTTGAGGTGAGAGAAAATGAGGAGGATGTTCTTCCACCACTAAATCTATGGCTGGGCACTGCTGAAACCAAACAAAAAGAATTCACGGTGGCCTGATAGGGCTATTTCCTACTGACTGACTCTGGGAACTCAAACAGAATCCATTTGTTTCACTGTTTGTTTTTCACTTTCACTGTGTAGGGTACCAGTCCCCACCCCTTTGGCTTGTATTTTATCTGTATCCTTGGATCTCAAGTGAGTCTCCTGTAAGGGAGCACATAGCTGGTGTTTTCTTTGGAGCACTCAAAGCCTGTCCTTTCATTCTGATGATTTAGAGCAGTGCCCTTATTGCAATTAAAAAAAGTTTTTTGTTATCATTAATGTACAATCACGTGAAGAACAGTATGTTTACGCTCGTCCCAACTTCACCAATTCCCCACCAAAAACCTCTTACAGATTCTCTCCTTCAGCATAGTTGTATGCTGTAGACCCTTTCGACATGTCCCCCCCACACACAGCCTGTTACAGTCGCTTTCCATCAGCGTTTAGTAAGATGCTGTAGAATCTCTACTTGTCTTCTCTGTATTGTACAGCCCTCCCCATACCCCCTGAGCACACGCATTATACATGCTAAACGTAATGTCCCTTTTCTTTCTCCCCACCCTTATCCCTCCCTTTCCACCCACCATGTCCAGTCCCTTTCTCTTTGGTAACTGTTAGGCCACTCTCGGGTTCTGTGAGTCTGCTGCTGTTTTTTTCCTTCAGTTTTTCTTTGTTGTTATACTCCACACATGAGTGAAATCATTTGGTACTTGTCTTACTCCACCTGGCCTATTTCACTGAGCATACTACCATCTTGCTCCATCCGCATCAATACAAATGGTAGGATTTATTTTCTTCTTATGGCTGCTTACTGTCTTTTTAAACTGGATTTCATTTTCGTTTTTGTCTGTAGTTTCGCTATGTGCTTTCACCATTGATATCCCGGTTATGAGCAATAACTTTGTGTTAATCGATATGTATCTGAATCTATCTATCTGTCTGTCTCTCTCTCTCTCTATTTATCAATCTATCTATCTATCCTTCTATCTTCCTATCTATCTATCTATTTATCTTCCTTTCATCTATCTATCACGTCTATCATCTATCTATCATCTGTCATCTATCTATCTATCTATGAATCACTCATCTTTTTGTCCTCCCATTTATACTTATGTACAGAACAGTCAACAACATCGCCTATGTCACTTCCCTATATTATGTTTCCAAAAATCTTGCAAAGTAACTAGGCCGTAGGGAGAGCACTAGGTTCACTGAGACACTTGCAGGTCGAGTCAGCCGAGTGTGCTTACAAAACCAGTAAATAGTGGTGCAGGGACTTGAACCCGTATCTCTGTACTCTGTCCTCTTTTACCTCCTTCTCGCCTGCTGACTGTATTTAGCCACATTCATTGACTAAGTGCTCCTTGAAGACCACAAGTATCCTTCTTCTGGGCCTGTTGTAGACAGAAAAGTAAACGTGGTACTTTGCTTACCAACGTGTTTGAGGGACATCGGTGTGATCACTGCTGATAGGAGGAGGGAAAATTAAAAATGAACACCAACTTCTAGACAGAAGCAGTTGGGAGCAAAGAGTGTTCTGAGGAGTGACGTGTTTATTTGAGTGTCTAACCTTCCCTCTGTATGTGGTTATTACATCTTTACATTCGTGAACATCATAAAACCCTCTGATTTCAAAGGCCCAGACGCATATTATTACAGCAATTCAGTTTTTGAGGTGAGAGAAAATGGGAAGGATGTTGCTTCACCACTAAATTTATGGCTGGGCACTGCTGAAACGAAGCAAAAAGAATTCACGTTGGCCAGATAGGGCTATTTTCTACTGACTGTCTCCGGTGACTCTAACAGAATCCATTGGTTTGTTTGTTTGTTTCTCAGTTTCACTTGTGAAGGGTACCTGTCCACGCTTCTTCAGCTTTTAGTTTGTCTGTGTCCTTGGATCTTAAGTGAGTCTCCTGTAAGGGAGCACATAGATGGTCTTGAGTGAAAGATAGCTTTGTTTAGTATGATGCTTTCTTATCTATCTTCCTACCTATCTCTTTAACTATCTATATAATCTATCTACCTATCTATCTATCTGTCATCTATCTATCTATGATCTATCATCTACCTACTATCATCTGTGTATCTATCTGATTAATCTATCATCTATATGTATGTATATCAATCCAATCCATATATCAATCATCTGTCTGTTTATCTGTTTTCTCACTTTTGTCAACGTTCTTTCACTAGGTGCACTTTGATTCCTCTATGTCCTTCTCAGTCTCAATTCCTTGTGTTTTTTTATGTGAGTTAGCTGTGTGTTTGGGACTTGAGAGGTTTGGCCTTGGGCGGGAACTTCTCCTGCGTAGGTGGCACGAGACTCCTGGGTGTGGATGGTGTGGTTGGCGGGCTGCGCTCTTCAACCTGTGCATGACAGGGCACTCCGGCTGCTCTGCCTGTGCCATTCCTGCTGTGGCGGCTGCGTGAGCTGCCGAGCATATCCGATGCCCCACGCAGGGATCACAATGGCTGGCCTGCGTGTTCCAGGGCATGTGCATGCCCAGTAGTAGGTCTTCATTCCTGTGCACCGATGTCACCTCGGAGGCCCTGCTTGGTGACCCATCTCCAGAGAGCATGCGTGTAGTCACCGTTTAAGTGAACTGCCTATTGGTGACATGCAGGGCTCCTGTGGGCTTGTGGCCCATGGGCTTGCTGAGGTGGCAGGCCAGCTAGCTTGTGGGGAAACTGCTCCCCTCTGCTGTCAAGGTGGAGGTAGAGTTTCAGTGCATTTAGGCATTTAGATGTGAGTGAGGTCTATCTGAAATGAAATAGTAGCGTTGAGAGCTATGTTTCTGTTCATATGAAAAGGGTACTGAGTATAAAGAGTTGGGTGATGGTGGCAGGAATTCTAGGAATGTTTATGTCCCCGCACTTATTTAATTTCTGTTAAGGGAGGTGATTCTGAAGTAACTTTTTACTAACGGATGAAGGTGATGTATAAGGTCATCCCACGTCAGCCATAGTGAGATGAAGTGGTGTAGTAGAATTAAATCCTGTACACCTTGGCCTGATGCATAGGAGACACATCGAGGGTGTTCTTTGCTGCTCTCCTCTTCTCGCTATTTACCTTAACTAACTTGAAGGTTCAGAGTGGTCCCAGCAACATTTCCAGCAAGATCTTTCTAAAATCGCATAGAAACACTTGGCAAAGATATCCCCAGAGTCTAGTGGAAAAATTTTATTCTTTCTGGTCATAGTTTGCAAGATGTTTGCCCTATTCTGCGTTCTTTTGTTACTTTTGATACTCCTGTGATAGTACACCTATAGGGGCAGTGGTGTACACACACACAAGCACACTCACAGACACATATACACGGCTGAGAGTTAACGGAGACCCAAGTTATTGGAAACTGCAGCCCACACTTTAAAAAAGAAACGTGCATAAGTTGTGCACCTGGTGTTCCCCCCAAAGGGAGCAGACTTCAAAGTGCTGACGTGGTTAAACACAGATACCTATGCAGGCACCTAAGCACAGATATCTATGCATAGGCTCTCTCCATCCGTCATCTCATTGCATCTCTGCTTACCTACATATCTATGTTAGTCTACTCAAGCTGATAACCAGAGTGTCATTGAGTGGGGGCTTAATCGATAGACACTGATTTCTCGCAATTCTGTAAGCAGAAGTCCTAGATCAAGTCAGGTTCAGTTCCTGGTGAGGTCCCTTCTTCTGTCTTGCATATGGCTGCATCCCTGCTGTGTCCTCACAGGGTCGAGTGAGAAAGCTCTGTCCTCTGTTCCTCTAAATAGCACTGATTGCATAATGTCAGCTCCACCCACACCCTCATGATATCTTCCAAACCTAATTACCTCCAAAGGCCTCACCTCCCAATACCATGACAGTGGGGGTTAGGGCTTCAACCCTGACTGAGTTCAAATATGAACTTGTGTGTGTGTGTGTGTTTGTGTGTGTGTGGTGGTGGTGGGGTGTTAGGAGGAGCGAAAGATGGTGAGGTGAGGGCCCATAAATTCAGTTCATAACTCTGTATCTATATATCATCTATTTGTCTAATCTAACCTACCTATATCATCTTTCCTATCTAGTCTATCATCTGTCATCTTTATATGTCTTATCTATCTGTCATCTCTGTCAATCTATTCTTCTAATCTATGAATATCTAACATCTATCTAATGTATCTATTTCCAATCAATCTATCACATGTCATCTGTCTGTCATCTACCTTTCGTCATCATTTTGTCTACCCATATATCCTTATGTACAGAACAGTGTAAGATAAATTCTAGCTGAAATAAGAAGGTGAAGAGAGGCAACAAAGGGCCCGGTAGTTTATTTGAACGCAAATACCTGGGCAAGATTTCCCCAGTCTATAGCAATTAAGGCTGGGGAGTTCACACATAAGTAGACAGGCAGCGAGATTTTAAAGAATGTAGGGGGAGGCAGAGCTAAAGATTTACAGCAGCATGAGGATTTGCTAGCCCAAAGCATATTTTTCAGGTTGGGAGGGGGCAACTGCCAAGAACTTGGGCACATAATCAGTGTCCCATGTGGGAGGAGGCAGCAGCCGGAGACATTGGCACATCATCAGTGTCCGATGTGCTTGCTCCTCCCATCAGTAACCCCAGCCTTACACACAGTTAACAACATGGCTATCTATTATGGCTATCTATCTATCTATCTATCTATCTATCTATCTATCTATCTATCTATCCATCTATCTATCTATTATCTATCTATTCGATCTATCTATACCTATCATCTATCCTATCTAATCTGTCATCTATCTGTCTATCTGTCCTATCTATCAATATCTTTTTTTCTACCCATCTATCCATATGCACAGAACAGTTCACAAGATGGTTTATATGTCATTTCCCTACTTACGTTTCCAAAAGCCTGCAAGGTAACTAGGACTTAGAGACAGACAGCACTGGGTTCACTGAGACATTTGCACATCGTATCAACAGCATGTGACTACAAAACTAGTAAATGGTGGTGCAAGGACTTCAACCCATATCTCTGTCCCAGGTCTTCTTTTCCCACCTTTTTGACAGTATTCTAGCCGCATTTGTTGACTGACTGCTCCCTGAAGACCACAAGCATCCTTCCTCTTGACTTTTTCAGTAATTTATCCCATTGTATGGAATGCTTTACACTCAGATACCTG
This sequence comes from Manis pentadactyla, assembly GCF_030020395.1. Classification (NCBI taxonomy): domain Eukaryota; kingdom Metazoa; phylum Chordata; class Mammalia; order Pholidota; family Manidae; genus Manis; species Manis pentadactyla. The sequence goes on from NW_026644596.1 coordinate 1,750,006, forward strand.
CTTCTGTCACCTCCTTCTAGACTATTCAAGGCCCACCTCCCTGGTGAGGCTTACCCTGCCCACTGTTTATTTTGAAAGCCCTGCTTCTCTCTGCCTACAATCTCAGTCCTCCATATCCTGCTTTTTATTCTTCATAGTGTTTGTTACTGGCTTAGCTACCAGAGAACTTACAGATGTTTATAGTCTCTTTCCTCCCCTCCAACTAGAACGTGGTCTTCACAGGTTGATAATTCTGCGTGTATTAAGTCTGGTGGAGACCCTGCAGACTCTAGGATCAGCGAGAAGTGGGCACAGTTGTAACTCAAAGTGGTTTGACATGTTAGCAGTATAGGTTAGAGTCAGGCCAGGCAGTTATTAAGGAGGGCCTTTTCTGATATTACTAAGCTACTTGATAAATTCAAAGCTTAAAATTTCAATTATCACACAGCAGTGAGAAACAATTCCTTCTGTCATTCCTCCAGCCTCGAGGACCTGGATGCCAAATCCAATCTCTCAATGGGAAGTGGGAATGTGTGAGGAAGATCGGCCAAAGTCTTAAGTTACACAAGGCACACACATACAGAATTAAGCATGTTTAAAAACCAAAATGATAAGAGTGGTTTCCTGTGTCACAGCCAGGATTCCCTAGCCTCCAGTGATCTCAGAGCAGTGGGAGAGGAGAGGGAAAGGGCCACATAAGCCAACCGGGTCTCCTTCTTCTGGGCTTGCCTCCCCCTGGGTTGTCATCCATTAAACGCTCAGCACGCAGACCTCACGGTGAGCACGCACAGTCATAAAACGCGGCTACTTCCACATCCCAGTCAGTGGGGCATGGAACATGTTGCATATTTAAGTGTGGCTCAGAACATTATCACTCATGTATGTATGTTCTTCCACTGTCCCCTTGTCAAAGAGTAAACAGAGCAGAGGCATACTAGCAAGAGCAGGGTTTAGTGTGAGTATATAATATACACACATATTGTGGGAAAGATTTTGTTAAATAAATAGGAGGACATAGGCCTTGTCTGGAGCCAGGGGAGATCTGTAGGTGCCATTGGCAAGGTCTGCGGCGTGTCCACCGGGTCAGAGGCCGATTTAGGGGTAGGGCCGAGTTATTCGGCTGTGCCTCCCATGGCATCGTATGGGTCCAGGTCTGACCGTATGATGACCGCCCACGTGGTGTTTTTATCAGGTGCAAAGGAGGCCAGCGGTAGTGATGCCCATGGCCTAGTGTGGGTCCCGGTGGGGACCAGAAGATGACGGCTAGTGATGGTGGCGTCGTGTCCATTGGCTTGTATAGAGAGATTGAGTGAGCTTTCGTGACAGCATTTGTGCTGCCCACTGCGTCATCTGGGGCACGGGGTATAGAGTAGGTGCCTTTCCCCATGGTGGTGGAATGCCATTGGGTCCTAGTCCGACTTGCGGGTAGCACCGAGGCCATCGTCTGTGCCTCCCACAGCACCCTGTGGGTCCAGGGGAGCCGGGAGGATGACTCCCCATCCTGTGGGTGTCTGAGGTGCGCAGGACGATGGCGGTGCAGCTACCCACGGAATCGTGTGGAGCTGGGGGGTGACCGGAAGATGACAGCCATTGAGGGAGGTGTTGTGTCACATCGGCTCATCCTGAGCATCAGTGTCAGCGTTCGGGCAGGCGCTTGTGCTGCCTTGTGCTTTGTCTGGGACCGGAGGGAAGTTGTATGTGCCTTTCCTGAGGGCAGTGGAGTGCCCATCCGGTCCGAGGCTGACTTACAGGTAGGGCCGAGGTAGTTTTCTGTGCTTCCCATGGCATCATATGGGGCCAGGGGAGACCAGACGATGACCGCTCATGCGGTAGTTGTCTAAGGTGCACAGGTGGCCAGAGGTTTTTCTGCCTACGGTCCCTTGCAGAGCCGTTGCCAACAGAGGATGAAGGCTATCGAGGGTGTTGTCGTGTGAATGTGCTTACCTTGACCGTCATTGCCGGCCCTTGGGCCGAAGGTGGAGCTGCCCACGGCCTCATGTGTGGTCAGGGGCTAATGGAAGATGACGGCCATCGAGGATGGTATCATGTCCATCGGCTTGTTTTGAGCATCAGCCTTCAGAATGGCGTCTGTGTAGCCCACGGACTTGTCCAAGGCCAGGGGGCAGTTGTAGGTGCCTCTCCCGAAAGCGGTGGCTTGCAGATAGGGTCATCGTCCGCCTTGCGGGGAGAGCCGAGGCCATCATCTGTGCCTCCCACGGCATCGTATGGGGCCAGGGAAGACCAGATGAAGACCGCCCACGTGGTGGTCGTCTGAGGCCCACAGGAGGCCGGCGGTGGTGCTGCCCATGGTCTCGTGCGGTGCCTAGGGGAACCGGAAGACGATGGCCAGCAGTGGTGTAGTCGTGTCTATCGGCTTGTCCAGAGCATCAGAGCCAGCCATCGGGCTGGTGCTTGTGCTGCAAAAGGCCTGGTCTTTTGACTGACTCTGTATGGCGGTTTTGCAGAGATAGGACACCTCGAGGCGGGCTGGTAGTGGTTCCCATGTGCCCTGGAGAGGAGGAGCTCGTCTGGGTGGTCTCTCTCCAGCCGTCTGCTGGGAGCCTAGGATGGTCAAGAGGCTCAGGACTGCTCCAAGTGGTAGAGGGATCTCTGCTGGTTAAAGTGGGAAAAGCCAGCTGCTAAAGGCACAGGATCCCGGTGGAACAGCCTGTGACATGGGCAACGGGCATGTGCATGGTTCTCCCTGGCAGGAGGGATAGGGAGCAGCTCCCCGAGGACTGGAAGTATCGGCGGGCAAAGAAGTTGGGGCTGGGGAGGTGGCCGGCGGGGTGGGGTACGATCCTAAGGAAGGAGGAAACAGTCCACACGGAAAAACGGTTTGTGGAGTGTGCCAAACGATCTGAAGAAAGGGTCTGAATCCAGGGAGAGGGTCTCCTTTGCCACTAACTCTTTCTCAGGCCAAGCACGCACTGAGCTGCCCAGGTAGGGCGAGCCTGGTATGTATGTCAGCCAGGGGATGCATTACAAAGAGCCCTGGGCCGCTGTGATGTCACCCAGGGGCTGCTGCACAACGCCCCCATTGCCTTAAGCACACTGGCCACACCCAGAGGAGACACTGGGCCAAAGCCACGGTGCGTCCCCAAGGCGAAACCCAGAAGAATCCCTAGCCCCCGGAATTGCCCGCTGAGGGAAATGCAGGTGTTCGGACCAACGAGGCCACCATGTGGACAGTCGAGGGCTGCAGTGCCAGTGTCTGTCAGAACTCAGCATGCCCGATTGCCAGCTCTGCATGGGCTCAGCACCCGGGGTGTTGCGGGCGGCAAGCTCCTTGCCTCCACCACTCCCCCTTGCTCGCGGTGACCATGTCCTGAACACAGCCCGGCATGGAGCCACCAAGAGGCTGCCCGGGGCGCGGCCCACCCTTTCCCGGGCCTTCCCTGCTTCTCTGGGACACCTGGAGCCAGGCAAGCCTTCTCGGCCATGGCCAGCCATGTGGCTGACTTCTGAGGAAGGAGCAGACTCCATAACTTGCCTTTCTATCTAGCGGGCAGGTTCTTTCTTTGCTTCTCACAGAAAGCGTAGGTCGGGGACCAACAGGTCTCAGCATAGACACATCCCGCATTCTGACTGGGCCTGGCCGCCCAGATTTTCCTTCTGATCTAGTTTTGGGGGCCTGTGTCTCGTACGTAAATAACACAACACAGAAAACTGGGAAACACTTTTATTTTTAAAATACTTCTCCTTTTGACTCTTGGTCTTGATGGCATCGTTCTTCTTGCCCGTCAGCCAAGCTGGAAGTTTGTGGGGCAACCTTGCCTCCTCTCAGTAGTCAGCCTGTCCATTTCCGATCCTGACTGTTCATCCTTTATGTTATAACCTATGAAACTCGTGTCCCGTGTCAGTAACCCTGCTTCTAGTTCTCAGGTCTTTCCTTTTGGACCTAAGGCCTGCTTGCTCACTGCTTCACTGTGGAAGCACTGACGTTGTTACAGAATAAAATGTGAAATTCTCCAGCCCCAACTCAGGGTCAGGTCTTCACATTGTCTACATTTCCATCCCTATGAGCCAACCTCCCTACTCCTTGAAAAGATCCTGTCTCGTGTCTTTTAGCCTCTGAATTATTTCCTCTGGGGGTTTCCACATCTTGCCTCTGGTTTTTAAGACATTTCACCCCAGCAGAAGAACATGGATCGTTGAAGACCCACCTCTCTATTCAAATCCTCTTGGAGGCTTCCCATGCACTCTCACTTGCGTGCCCTCCTCTCCATTCTCCGTCCTTGGTGAGAACCTCCCTTATCAAATGTGAGTCTGTCAGCTCGTGCACATCACTTCTCGGGTCACGGGATCTGTTGAACAGTGGTGACAGTGAATGACTGTACTCAGCTTCAAAGCTCAGCTGCCCGTTCAGTTGTACCTGGTGCTGATCGCACGCCCACCAACCGTTCGTTATGTTCCAAACCATGCGGAACATAAATGTGGGCGAGATGCCACTGATGACCCCTCAGTCCCCACTGTGTATGCCTCTGGGTGCTTAGGGAGAGGCTCGGCGAGCCAAGCCGACGAACTTATCTTTAACGGCGATGAGCGCAGAGCGTGTGGGGCAGGCCCCAGCTACTGCTACTGCTGCTGCTGCTGTGAAAACTCCTCTCTCTGGCCCAGTGGGGTAAGATTCCAGATCTCTTCTTGTTCTTTGCCTGTGCTTTCTCCGTAGTGGTGTAGTTTTGTTGTATGGGGGCGGCTCCTTTCGCGTCTCTGATGGAATTAAGTATGGGTCTCGGAAGTCCCTTGTGTCAGTTTTCATTGTACACTACCATCTTGTATTTCTACGTCTTTGGGTTTTCTCCCACTGCTACTGCTTTTCCTCTGGGAGGACCTGTACCACAGGCCTGTATTAGACAGAAGAGTAAACTTGGTGCTTTCCTCACCACCATGTTTGAGGGACATCGGCGTCACTGCTGATAGGAGGAGGGACAGGTAAAAAGGAACACCGAGTTCTAGATGGGAGCAGTTGGGAGCAAAGAGTGTGTTGTGGAGTGATGTGTTCGGTTGAGCATCCAAACTTCCCTCGGTATCTGGTTATTGCTTCTTTACATTCGTAAACATCATAAAATCCACTGATTTCAAAAGCCCAGATGCATATTATTACAGCAATTCAGTTGTTGAGGTGAGAAAAAATGAGAAGGGCATTGCTATACCACTGAATCTATGCCTGGGCACGGCCAAAACCAAACAGAAAGCATCCACGGTGGCAGGAAGGGATATTTTCTCCTGACTCTTTCTCTGGGCAGTCAACAGAATCACTTTTTTTTGTTGTTGTTGTCAGTAATGTACAATTACATGAGCAACATTATGGTTACTAGTCTCCCTCTGCCTCCCCCTCCCCCCCATTATCAAGTCCACTCTCCGCACCCCATTACAGTCGCTGTCCATCGATGTAGTAAGATGCTATAGAATCACTACCTGTTTTCTGTGTGTTATACTGCAATCCCCGTGGCCCTACACCCCCTACATTATGTGTGCAGATCGTAATGCCCCCTTTACCCACTTATCCCTCCCATCCCACCCATCCTCATATGTCCCTTTCCCTTTGGTACCTGTTAGTCCATTCTTTGGTTCTGTGAGTCTGCTGCTGTTTTGTTCCTTCCCGTTTTCCTTTGTTCACATACCTCACAGAGGAGTGAAATCCTTGGATACTTTTCTTTCTCCACCTGGCTTATTTCACTGAGCATAACACCCTCTAGCTCTGTCTGTGTTGTTGCAAATGGTGGTAGGATTTGTTTTCTTCTTATGGCTGAATAATATTCCATAGTGTGTATGTACCACCTCTTCTTTATCCATTCATTTCCGGATGGACACTTAGGTTGCATCCATTTCTTGGCTATTGTAAGAGTGCTGTGATCAACATAGGGGTGCATCTGTCTCTTTCAAACTGGGCTCCTGCAATCTTAGGATAAATTCCTAGGAAAGGATTTCCTTTGTCAAATGGTATTTCTGTTCTTTGGTTTTTTGTTGAATCTCCATACTGCTTTCCACAATGGTTGAGCTGACGGACATTCCCACCAGCAGTGTAGGAGGGTTCCCCTTTCTCCACACCTTTGCCGACATCTGCTGTTTTCTGTATTTTGTTTGGTGGCCATCCTAACTGGTGTTAGGTGATACCCCATTGTGGTTTTAATGTGTATTTCTCTGATGGTTAGCGATGTGGAACGTCTTTTCATGTGCCTGTCGGCCACCTGAAATTGCTTCTGTGGAGAAGTGTCTGTTCAGATCCTCTGCCCATTTTGTAATTGGATTCATTTTCTTTTTGTGTGTTGGGGTTCTTGAGCTCTTGATACATATTTTGGATGGCAACACCTTATCAAATATGTCATCAGTGTGTATATTCTCCCATACTGAAGGATGTCTTTTGATTCTACTAATGGTGGTCAAACAGAATCTTACTGAACCCAACACCACTTCATTCCAGCTCTGAGTAATTTTATTTTCTTTCCAGAACACCAACCAGCCAAGAAAACTGGTACAAATTGGAGAAGCTCTGATGCAGGAACATGTAGCGTAAAACTGAGAGGTGAGGTGTTGTGGAGAATCGTAGGTTGTATCTTTCCATGTGCTGCTTTCAAATGTCATAGGGAAAAAAGATTGCCAAGGAGATGAAGCCCGGGGTGTTGACATCACCTGTTATCGGTGGAGCCACGTAGCCTCTAGCCATTGATTTGAAAGCTACCATGCGGCATTGTAGCCTTTCCTGCAGAGTTATATGGGCGACATCCCCCGTTTGCAGTTCAGTCAGTGCGCGTGTGGGATTGTCCTGGCACCGGAAGTGGTGGACCCGAGAGCTGTGCCATTCCTGCTGGTCTGTCGCAGCACCTCTCTTGGAACAGGGCCTCAGCAGCGCTCACAGGAGAGCGAGAGTGAGAGAGAATTGCGCTCAAGAAACAGGGACAGTTTTATTTACTGTAGGTCCCTAAGCATGCTCCTGATGTTTATTTTGAGATCTCTTTTTCAGGAAGATTGATTGGAGTCCAGTTACCAGGTTCATTTGAAGGTTCATAATTGTAGGTGGTGTCCTCTAGCTCCCAGAAGCTTTAATCTCTGGAGATGCTCAGCCCTTGGGGTGTGGTCCAGGTCACAGGGGAGCGGTGCCGGTGCCCACACCCATCAGGAGGAAAGAGGTCTTTCCTGCTTCCCTGCCGCAGTGCCGGTCTCCACTGCCAGTGCCAGTTTGCTGAGCATGCAGGGAGAAGTTGCCATAGGTGGGGTCAGCCGTTTTGCAGGCCGGTCCCAGTGGGGAGGCAGGCCGTGTACCAGTCACAGCACAGTAAGGGGCCTCAGAGCTGCTAGGACAGTCAGGGGGATGGAGCGCCCATAGCTCCTGAAAGCTCTCCTGCCTTCCGTACAGAGTGTATTGTGGCCAGATAGGGATATTTTCTACTGACTGTCTCTGGGACTCAAACAGAATCGATTTGTTTATTTGTTTTTCTGTTTCAGTTGTGTAGGTTACCTGTCCCAACCCCTTCGGATTGTAGTTTGTCTGTGTCTTTGGATCTCAAGTGATTCTCCTGTAAGGGAGCACATAGGTGCTCTTGAGTTTTCATCCCTTCTTTTAACCCTGTGTGTTTTGTTTGGAATACGCAAAGCTTGTCCTTTTATTCTGATTATTCAGCGCTGTGCCCTTATTGCACTTAATAAATTTCTTTTCTTATCATTAATCTACAATCATGTGAAGAACATTATGTTTACTAGGCTCCCCCCTTCACCAAGACCGACAAAAAACCTCTTACAGTCTCTGTCCATCAGCATAGTTCTTTGCTCTAGACCCCTTCACCATGTCCCTCCCCACACACCCCATTACAGTCGCTGTCCATCAGCGTGTAGTAAGATGCTGTACAATGTCTACTTGTCTTTGTGTTGTACAGCTCTCCCTTTGCCCCACGACCCCACGCATTTTACGTGCTAATCCTAGTATCCACTTTCATTCTCCCCGACCTTATCCCTCCCTACCCACCCACCCTGCCCAGTCCCTTTCCCTTTGGTAACTGTTCGTCCACTATCGGGTTCTGTAAGTCTGCTGCTGTTTTTTTTCCTTCAGTTTTTCTTTGTTGTTATACTCCACAGATGAGTGAAATCATTTGGTACTTGTCTTTCTCTGCCTGGCCTATATCACTGAGCATACTACCATCTAGCTCCATGCACGTCATTGCTAATGGTAGGATTTGTTTTCTTCTTATGGCTGCTTACTGCACTTCTTAAACTGGATTTCATTCTTCCTTTTTGTTTGTAGTATAACTATGTGCTTTCACAATTGAACACCTGGTTATGAGTAGTAGCTTCTTGTTAATCAATATGTATCTGTATCTATTTAACTATCTGTCTGTTTGTCTGTCTATCTATCTATCCTTCTATCTTTCTATCTATCTATCCTTCTATCTTTCTATCTATCTAAGTATCTATCTATCTACCTATCTATCTGTCTATCTATCCATCTTCCTATCATCTGTCTATCACCTATCTCTCTATGTATCTATCTATCTGTCATCTATCTATCTATCGATCTATCTATCTATCTATGAATCAATCATCTTTCTGTCTGCCTATCTTGTCTTATGTACAGAACATATAACAACATGGCCTACGTCACTTCCCTAAATTATGGTTACAAAAATCTTGTGAAGTGACTAGGCCATAGTTAGATTACTGGGTTCTCAGACACTTGCAGGTCGAATTAGCTACGTGTGCTTACAAAACCAGTAAATGGTGGTGCATGGACTTGAACCTGTATCTCTGTCCTCTGTCCTCTTTTACCTCCTTCTCGCTTGCTGAGTGTAATTAGCCACATTCATTAACTAATTCCTCCCTGAAGGCCACAAGTATCCTGCCTCTGGGCCTTTTGTAGACAGAAAAGAATACTTAGTGCTTTTAGCACCACCAAGTTTGAGGGACATTTGTGTGATCACCGCTGATAGTAGGAGAGACATAAAAAGGAACACCTATTTCTGGACAAGAGCAGTTGTGAACAAAGTGTGTGTTGTGGAGTGACATGTTTACTTGAGTGTCCAAACTTCCGTCTTTAGGTGGTTATTACTATTTTACATAAATGAACATCATAAAATGCACTGATTTCAAAAGCCCAGATGCATATTATTACAGCAATTCAGTTATTGAGGTTAGAAAAAATGAGAAGGATATTGCTGTACCACTACATCTATGGTTGGGCAACGCTGAAACCAAACAAAAAGAATTCATTGTGACTAGATAGGGCTATTTTGTACTGACTGTCTCTTGGGATTCAATCAGAATCCATTTGTGTGTTTGTTTGTTTCTCAGTTTAACTTGTGAAGGGTACCTGTCCCCGCCCCTTCGGCAAATTTCCCTCGGTATCTGGTTATTGCTTCTTTACATTCGTAAACATCATAAAATCCGCTTATTTCAAAAGCCCAGACACATATTATTACAGCAATTCAGTTTTAGAGCTGAGGAAAAATGAGAAGGGCCTCGCTATACCACTGAATCTATGACTGAGCACTGCCAAATCCGAAGAGAAAGCATCCACGGTGGCAGGAAGGGCTATTTTCTACAGACTGTCTCTCTGGGCACTCAAGAAGTATCACTTTTTTTTTTGGTGTCAGTAATGTACAATTACATGAGCAACATTTTGTTTACTAGACTCCCCCTAATCCCCCCTACCAACATTAGCAAGTCCACTCCGCACACCCCATTACAGTCGTTGTCCATCAATGTAGTAAGATGCTATGGAAACACTACCTGTCTTCAGTGTGTTATACTGCAATCCCCGTGGACCCCACACCCTACATTATGTGTGTGGATCGTAATGCCCCCTTTACCCCTGTATCAACCCTTCCCACCCATAATCCCAGGTCCCTTTCCCTTTGGTAGCTGTTTGTCCATTCTTGGGTTCTGTGAGTCTGCTGCTGTTTTTTACCTTCCCATTTTTGCTTTGTTCTTATACCTCACAGAGGAGTGACATAATTGGATAATTGTCTTTCTCCACCTGGCTTATTTCACTGAGCATAACACCCTCTAGCTCCGTCCGTGTTGTTGCAAATGGTGGTAGGATTAGTTTTCTTCTTATGGCTGAATGATATTCCATTGTGTGTATATACAATCTCTTCTTTAGCTGTCGAGAGATGTAGGCCATAGAAACAATGGTCTCGCACTTTTTGCCTAGGTCTCTAGTTTCTTAACCCTGCAACGTTTAGGAAAGATCAATTGACCCAGCTTGCGATTAGACTGCTGGGATACAGATTAAGCAGCTGCTGTGATAACATCTCCTCCTTAGTTAAACCTTCGGTCTTTTCTCAGTAATCCCCCACCCATGATCTTTTCCAGAGAACATTCTTCTGATAGGTATCCTAGCAACCTAGATAATCCTTGCCACTTCAGCTGGGGCTTTTTCCCCCTCCTAGATCCTATATAATATTCCTTGTTAGAATAAACTTTGAGACCTTGATCAGACTTTCGAATTGTTCTCCTTCTTTGTGTCTGGTTTGTCTCTCATCCAGGATAACTTCCCCTCGAGCCCTTGTTGACCTCCCCACCGGCCGGGGCATGAGGCGCCCAACGTGGGGCTCGAGGTACGAAGCCTGATCTGGACGTCGCTCATATGGACGGCCGTCCTTCTTTCTTTGGATCGGCACACCAGCGGTGAGTGAAGATCCGCATGAAGATCACCACAGGATTACACGCCTGTGACACAGATTGATAAAGGTAAGGAAAGCGACGCAATCATGGGGCAAACACTAAATAAGCATGAGTTATTTGTTAAGGGACTTAAGGCTTCTCTCAAGACACAAGGAATACGGGTTAAGAAAAAAGATTTAGTTTATTTTCCATATGTTGCTAGAGGATGTCTGCCCATTGTTCCCCCAGGAAGGAACTATAGATGAGAAACAGTGGCGCTGAGTTGGCAACTGCCACAATGATTATTATCATTCCTTTGGCCCTGAGAAGGTCCCAGTACAGGCATTTTCTTATAGGAATCTCATGAACGATGTGTTGCAGGTCCGCCACTGTCACCCAGATGTTTCAAAGATTGTTGATGATAGTGAAAATTATCTGAAGGGAAAGTTTAAAACCAGTCAGACTTCTCTCCACAAAAAGGAGTTCCCCGAGGAACTTCATCCCTCCTCTCCAGCCTCTTATTGTCCCTCTGTCTCCATTCCCATGCCCGAGGTTAAGAATGATCTGCCGTCTAGCGGACCCCCCAAAATCTATTTACCCAGTCCTGTTCGGTCTCAAGTCCAACATCCCTGATGATGATCCCCTCTGTCCTGAAGAGGAGGCCAAACTAAAAGATGCCGCCACTAAGCTGCATAATCTTGATTGGCCCCCTCAATCATCTTTACGTGCAGGTCCACCTCTCTATAACATACCACACCCTATAACATACCACACCCTTTAACAAGCCACTGTTAAACTCTCTCAGGAGGTGCAGTCCCTTGAGGCACTGCTTCACATCAAAAGGGAGATATCACAAATGCTTAGGCAATTACGTGTCCTTGACTTAGAAATAAGCTACCGCCCGTCTCCCCTGTTCAGAAAATAAAAGTAAGTTTCCCTCTGCTCCCCCCGTTCAGAAAGTTAAAACCGAAACTATAACACTTCATGTCTTCCCAGTGACCCGATCCCAAACTAGACTGACCAAGGGAGAACCAACTGAGGGAGAGTCAAATTAGGCTGAACCACGAGAATCAGAAGGGACAGATACGGATGCAGAAGAGCCTATAGCTCAGCCTGAGTCAGAAAACACTTAGGGAGAGGACGAGAATGCAACTTCAACCATTAGGACTCAGCTGAACCGCCGCCTTAAATTTAAAAGTATAAAAGATTTAAAGAATGCTGTTTCCTCATATGGCCCTGTTGCCCCCTTTACTATTTCATTGTTAGAGTCTCTAAGCGAAGACTGGCTTACAGTTAATGATTGGAGCATGTTAACTAAAGCCATCTTAAGAAGAGGTGACTTTCTCTTATGTAAAGCTGGTTACACTGAAAGATGCCAGGATACTGTCCACCACAATATGGCTGCTGGCGGTCCTTCCAAATCCTGGACATTAGACAAACTTCTGGGCAATCGCCCCTATGACACAAACGAAAAACAGGCTAAGTTTTCTCCAGGCTTACTCACACAAATCCAACATGCAGCCCTTAAGGCCTGGAAGAGCCTCCCTTCTAACGGGTCGGCTGTCACCTCTCTTGCCGAGGTTAGACAGGGGCCGCAGGAACCTTACAGTGAATTCATAGGCCGCCTTACAGAGGCCGCCAAACGCCTCATGGGAAGGGAGGAAACAGATAATGAATTCATTAAGCATCTTGCTTTTGAAAATGCTAAACCAGCTTGCCACGCGGCGGTTATGCGTCATGATCGCCGCAGCAAAAATGTCTCTGTTTTTATAAAACTTTGTGCCGATGACCAAACCTCTCGCAATACCGGAATAGCCATAGGAACAGCTCTTAAAGAGTTTACTCAGGGAGTCAGGCCCAAGACTTGCTTTAATTGCAAGCAACCAGGTCATTTTTCAAGGGAGTGCACAGCCCCTAGGACCGAACGATTGCTCCCATCATTCCTGTGCCTGCGATGCAAACGGGGTAAACATTGGGCCTCCGAATACCGCTCCAACGCTGATATACAGGGTAATCCTCTGCCTCAAAAGCAGGGAAACTTGTTACAGGACCCACCCCAGGGCCCAAAATACCTACCCGGGACAGAACCCTGGGGTCGTCAGGTTCTTCTCCCAGTCAGTCAAAAATCCAGCGTCACTATCCTCTCTCGAGCAACCGCCGGTTGCGCAGGACTGGACCTCTGTTCCAACTCCCAGTCAATATTGACCCCAGAAATGGGGAATCAAATTCTTCCAACGGGGATTTTTGGCCCTTTGCCACAAGGCACCTTTGGTCTTATTCTGTGTCGCGCCAGCTCCACTATTCAGAGCCTCACTATTTCTCCAGGTGTCATTGACAACAATTATACTGGAGAAATTGAACTTATGGCTACAGCCTATCAGGGACCAATTACCATTTCCTCTGGCCAATGGATTGCTCTCTTAATATTACTCCCCCTCGATGAAAAAAATCCTTGCTATAAGCAAAAGAGAGGCCCCCATGCTTTTGGATCATCAGATGTTTATCGGACACAAGAGATCACTCAAAAAAGACCCCTTCTTAGTTAAAATTAAAAGGAAAAACTTTGAAGGCCTTATAGATACTGGCGCAGATGCCACAATTATTTCCAGTAAGGATTGCCTACATCTTGACCTCTCACCGCTTACATGACTCACCTTAGAGGTATTGGACAGACCTCCAACCCCCTACAAAGCTCCAAAGTTATTCAATGGGAAGATGAAGAAGACAATAACGGTACTGTCCAGCCCTACGTGGTTCCAGGCCTACCTATCAACCTCTGGGGCAGAGATATTCTCTCTCAAGTGAAGCTTATTATGTGCAGCCCTAATGAACTGGTCACTCACCAGATGCTCAATCAAGGCTATCGCCCTGGACAAAGGTTGGGCAAACACTCTCAGGGCCCAAAAGAGCCAGTCCCGGTCACCACAAAAACTGATCATGCTGGAATTGGCTATGAAAATTTACCCTAACGGCCATTGACATACATGTACCCCATGCAGATAAAATATCCTGAAAACAACAGAGCCTGTATGGATTGATCAATGGCCCTTAACTTCTGAAAAACTGGCTGCAGCACAATGTTAGTAAAGGAACAATTTGCTGCAGGCCATATCGAGCCCATGACCTCACCCTGGAATACTCCTATTTTTGTCATAAAGAAAAAATCAGGAAATTGGAGGTTACTTCAAGATCTTAGAGAAATTAATAAAGCTATGGTACCTATGGGGGTCCTTCAAACAGGCCTCCCCACTCCTGTGGCGATTTCTGGGGGATACTGTAAAATCATCATTGACCTAAAAGATCGCTTTTTCACAAACCCCCTACATCTTAAAGATCGCAAGCAATTTACATTTAGTTTGCTGGTGATTAATTTTTAAGGCCTGATGCCAAGATTCCAATGGAAATTTCTGCCCCAAGAAATGGCAAACAGCCCTACGCTGTGCCAAAAATTTGTAGCTCAAATTATAGACCCATTTAGACAAAGATGGCCTTCTACATATTTAATTCACTACATGGACGACATCCTCATGGCTGGTCCTAACCCCACTGAACTCCTTGCTTATTCCCAATAGCTTTCTAGGGCCCTTACCAGAGCTGTCTTCAGATAGCCACAGATAAAATTCAATTAAAAAACCCTTACTTGTTTTTAGGCTTTGAAATCTTTCATAAAAAGATTCTTTCACAAAAGGTTCAACTTAAAACCGATTGCTTAAAAACTTTAAATGATTTTCAAAAATTTCTAGGAGATATTAATGGGCTCAGGCCTTATCTCAAGCTAACTACTGGAGAGCTTAAACCCTTGTTTGATATACTTAAAAGAGACCCAGATCCTACTTCCAGTCGCTCATTAACAGCCCCCGCCCTAGAAGCCCTAAAGGCAGTGGGAGCCGCAATTCTAAACCAAACGGTCACCTTTATCTCTTACGAGAAGCCTCTTCTCCTAGTCATTTGTGCTACTGATTTACACCCACCGGAGTGTTCTGGCAAGATTGGCCCCTTTTCTGGGTCCATTTACCTGCCTCCCCACCCAAAGTCTTATCCCCTATACCTCCTGGGTGGCTGAACTGATAAATATCGGACGCCACCACAGCAGGAAAGTATTCGGTAAAGACGCCAACAAAATTATCCTACCCTACCCAAATCCAGTGGTTGATAGAGAATGACAATGAATGGGCAACATCCTGCACCTCTTTTCAGGGAGCCCTTGACAATCATTACCCTGCTAAGAAGATTCTCCATTTTTTAAGGACCCAACCATTTGTTGTCCCTACATTGACCTCCTCCCAACCCCTTCCTCATGGCCACCTAGTTTTCACTGATGGTTCCTCCAACGGAGTGGCAGCCTACCCATAGATAATCGAACCACTTCCCTACAATCCCCATTCCACTCCGCTCAATTGGTTGAACTCTTTGCAAGTTTACAAGTTTTTCAACAACTCCCAAATACTCCTTTTAACCTATACACTGACAGTGCTTATATTGCTCAATCCATTCCCCTTTTAGAGACCGTGCCTTATATAAAACCCACTACAAACGCCACCCCTCTGTTTTTTTCCATCCAGCAGTGCATACATTCCAGGCAACATCAATTTTATATAAGCCATATTCGTGCCCATTCTGGTCTTCCTGGACCTCTAGGCACAGGCAATGCTGTGACTGATAAAGCTACCCAATTTGCCCTTCTCGCTGAGCTTGTCCCTGCGGCTCAAACCAAGAAAGCTCACTCTTTACACCACCTTAATGCTCAAACCTTACGTGTTCTTTTAATAATTACTACAGAACAAGCCAGTCAGATTGTTAAACAATGTGCAAATTGTGTCACTCTCCTGCCTGTTCCTCACTTGGGTGTGAACCCTAGGGGACTAGTTCCCAATGAGATCTGGCAAATGGATTTAACACACGTCCCCTAATCGGAAATCTTAAATATCTTCATGTTACTGTAGATACCTTTGGTGGATTTATTTTTGCCAGCCTCCATGTTGGAGAAGCTTCAAAAAATGTTATTGCTCATGTACTCAATTGTCTTAGTGTCATGGGTAAAATCGAGATTATCGAGATTGATAATGGTCCTGGATAGACTGGAAAAAAATTCCAAGAATTTTGTCGCCAATTACAAATTAAGCATTTTACAGGCATACCATACAATCCCCAATGTCAAGGGATTGTCGAACGAGCCCGTTTAACTAT
Source organism: Manis pentadactyla (assembly GCF_030020395.1). NCBI lineage: Eukaryota > Metazoa > Chordata > Mammalia > Pholidota > Manidae > Manis > Manis pentadactyla. The sequence continues at coordinate 1,765,771 of NW_026644596.1, forward strand.
TAAAGATACCTTCCACAAATTAAAAATGGGAGATTTATATCCCATGAAAGGCTCTCCAAGAAATATTCTTCATCATGCCTTGTTTATTCTTAATTTTCTAACTCTGGACGCTCATGGCAAATCTGCAGCTGATCGCCTTTGGCACCCACAAACTGTTAAAACTATGTCACTGTCATGTGGAGAGATCCCCTCACTTCCCATTGGAATGGCCCCGATCCCATACTAATATGGGGCTGGCGATCTGCCTGTGTTTTCGTCACCAGAGAAGGAGCTGCTCACTGGCTGCCACAGTGGTTGAATAAACCAATAGATTTACCAGAAGATTTTTAAAAATCTTATCCAAATGTTCAGGGTGGTGACACCCCCCGAGATATCCTTTTACTTCTCTCCATAGATTCTGGCCACCGGTTTAGTCCTTTCCTTTATCTTAGGCATAGGACTTGCTGCCTCCACCCCTCCCCAGTGGACCCTTGCACAGCAGACTATTCTTGTTACCACTTACTGGATCCTTTTTGGCATATTCACACATCTTAACAGCACCTTATAAAAAGATGAAGCCCATCAACTCTCGCGTTTTCACCTTCTTCACAGAACCTTACAAGATCTTCAAGACCAAATAGATTCCCTTGCAGAAGTAGTCTTACAGAACAGGCGTGGCCTAGACCTTCTCACCACGGAACAAGGTGGAATCTGCTTAGCCTTAGAAGAGAAATGCTGCTTCTATGCAGTCAAGTCCGGAGTAGTTCGTGACAAAATAAAAAGACTTCGAGAAGATCTCGTGCAAAGAAAGAAAAAATTGTTTGAAAATCCCCTATGGACTGGGATGAGCGGGTTTCGTCCTTATCTTCTCCCTATACTAGGACCCTTCCTTAGTCTCATGCTTGTGCTCTCCCTTGGAACTTGGGCCTTCCTGAGAATTACCACCTTCATTAGAGAACAGATCAATACTGCTCTCTGAAGACAGATACAAGTCCACTATCACTGGCTTGACCTGGCGTACTAAGGCTAAGATGTGCCAGATGACGCCCCTCCTTTAGAAGCTGCATAGGATTCAGACCTATGCATATCGGCTCACAATAAAGTGTGTGCGATATGGGCACCAATGTGGGTGCGAAGGTAAGCATCGCAAGGGAAGTTCCGTAAACCGCCTCTGAATTCCCTGAGAGAAAAACCTAATTTGCATGGAGGTTGGTATCTAAAATAAATACGCCGTTTTTCCCCTAAACAAAAGATACCAAGGGTCAAAGTTGACCCCCGTCAATGGGGAGTCTCGGAGGAGCCAGGTAACTATTCCCCCAATTGGTTAATGCCCACCGCTAAATAGCGGGCCTCCCCCTCTTTTGTATAAAAGAAGGGAGGAGATGTCGGAACCGTAGGCGATAGAAACAATGGTCTCGCCCTTTTCACCTAGACTTCTAGTTTCTCAAGCATGCCCCGTTTAGGAAAGATCAATTGACCAGCTTGAGATTAGACACTGGGATAGAGATTAAGCAGCTGCTGTGATAACATCTCCTCCTTAGTAAAACATTGTGTCTTTTCTCAGTAATCCCCCACACATGATCTTTTCCAGAGAACATTCTTCATTTAGGTATCCTAGCAACCTAGATAATCCTTGCCACTTCAGCGGGGGCAGTTTCCTCCTCCCAGCTCTTATATAATCTACCTTGTAACAATAAACTTTGAGACCTTGATAAGACTTTCGACTTGGTCTCCTTCTTTGTGTCTGGTTTGTCTCTCATCCAGTTTAACTTCCCCTCGAGCCCTTGTTGAACTCCCCACTGGCCGGGGCATTTATCCATTCATCTCCTGATGGACACTTAGGTTTCTTCCATTTCTTGGGTATTGTAAAGAGTGCTGCGATCAACATAGGCGTGCATCTGTCTCTTTCAAACTGGGCTCCTGCACTCTTAGGGTAAATTCCTAGGAGAGGAATTTCTGGGTCAGATGGTAATTGTTCTTTTTTTGGGGGGGAGTCCTCCATACTGCTTTCCACAATGGTTGAGCTAACTGACATTCCCACCAGCAGTGTAGGAGGGTTCCCCTTTCTCCACACCCTTGCCGACATCTGTTGTTGTCTGTCTTCTGGGTGGTGGCCATCCTAACTTTTGTGAGGTGATACCCCATGGTGGTTTTAATGGGCATTTCTCTGATGGTTAGCAATGTGGAGCGTCTTTTCATGTGCCTGTCGGCCACTTGAAATTGATTCTGTGGAGAAGTGTCTGTTCAGATCCTCTGCCCATTTTGTAATTGGATTCATTTGCATTTTGTATGTTCAGGTCCATGAGCTCTTCATACATGTTTTGGATGGCAATGCCTTATCAAATCTGTCTTCAGTGAATATATTCTCCCATACTGAAGGATGTCTTTTGGTTCTACTGATGGTGGTCAAAGAGAATCTTACTAACCCCCTACCACTTCATTCCAAATCTAACTAATTTTTTTTTAACACCAACGAGCCGAGAAAACTGGAATGAAGAGAAGCTGTGATGCAGGAACATCTAGCGTAAAACTGAGAGGTGAGGTTTTGTGGAGACTGGTAGGTTGTATCTTTCCATGTGCTGCTTTCAAGGGTCATAGGTAAAAAAAATTGCCAAGGAGATGAATCCCGGGGTGTTGATTTCACCTGGTATCGGTGGAGCCATGTAGCCTCTAGCCATTGATGGGAAAGCTAGCATGCGGCATTATTGTCTTTTCTGCGGAGTTAGACGTGCGGCGTCCCCCCTTTGCAGTTCAGTCTGAGCCCATGTGGGAGTGTCCTGTCACTGGCTGGGGTGGACCCGAGATCTGTGCAATTCCTGTTCTGCAGTCGCAGCACCCCTCTCAGAACAGGGCCTCAGCAGCGCTTCTGGGAGAAAGTGAGAGAGAGAATTTCGTTCGAGTGACATTGACTGTTTTATTTTCTGTAGCTCCCTGAGCATGCTCCTGATGTTAATTTTGAGATCTCTTTCTCACGAAGATTGATTTGAGTTCAGTTACCACGTTCCCTTGAAGGTTCATATTTGTAGGTGGTGCACTCTAGCTACCAGAAGCTTTAGTCTCTGGAGATGCACAGCCCTTGGTTGGATGGTAGGGGTCCTAGGGGCGCGGTACCGGTGCCCAGAACCGCTGGGAGGTAAGAGGTCTTTCCTGCGTCCATGCCGCAGTGCCCATCTCCACTGCCAGGGCCAGAGTGTGGAGCATGCAGGGAGAGGCTGCCGTAGTTGGGGGTGGCGTTTTGCAGGCCAGGGACGGCGGGGAGTCAGGCCATGTACCAGTTACAGCACAGTAAGGGGCCTCAGAGCTGCGAGGGCAGCCAGGGGGATGGAGCGACCGGAGCTCCTGAAAGCTACATCGCCTGCCGGGCAGAGTGCACCCATGCAATTTGGCGCACCTGTCCTTTCTACTGAGTGGCGAGCCCTGTGGAAGCCTTTCCACTTTAGCTGTTCTCTCGCTGTTAGGAAGTCTCTCAGACTGTCCACCTTTCTTTTGTCCCACAGCGGCCGGATGTGGATCCCTGTGTTGTTCCACAAGTGGCTGGAACCTCAAGACTCTCGAAGTCTTCTGCCTCTCTTTGCTATCCAACCCTACCAATCCTCCTGTGCACACCACATGTACAGTAGGTTCGTGCTCAGAGAGCACATCTCCAGGGCTGTACGTCACACTTCTCCTTGAGGTGACAGGATGCCACAGCAGCTTTCCTCCCTGCTGTTCTTCCACGATTTGATGTAGTTGTTCTATTTCCAAATAGTTCATATGTATGTGATTTTGATTTTGGGAGGAGGTTTCCGCATCCACTCTCATGTGAGCCGGGGTCATTAATCCCATCAGCACATCTTTTTTCTGTTTTTCTTTTTCAGTTTCACTTGTCTAGGGTCCCTGTTCCCACCCACTCAACTTGTAGTTATTCTTCGTCCTTGGATACCAAGTGAGTCTCCTGTAAGGGAGCCCGTAGTTGGTCTTGAGTTTTCATCCCTTCTTTTAACCATGTGTCTTTTGATTGGAGCACTCAGAGCCTGTCCGTTTATTCTGACAATTGAGAGCTGTGTCCTTATTGCACATAAAATATCTTTTTTGTCATCATTAATCTACAATCACGCGAAGAACATTATGATCACCAAGTACACCAAGTCCTTCCCCCAAACCCTGTTATAGTCGCTATCCATCAGCGTTGTTGAATGCTGTACAACCCTTCAACATGTCCCCCCCCCCACACACCACGTTACAGTCGAGTCCATCATCGTGTAGTAAGATGCTGTAGAATCTCTAATTGACTTTTCTGTGTTGTACAGCCCTCGCCATGTGCAACGGCCCAAACATATTATACATGCTAATCCTAATGCCACCTCCCTTTCTAACTCCCTTATCCTTCCCTTCCCACCCACCTAGCCCAGTCACTATCCCTTTGGTAACTGTTAGTGCACTCTCGGGTTATGTGAGTCCGCTGCTGTTTTTTTCCTTCAGTTTTTCTTTGTTGTTATACTCCACACATGAGTGAAATCAATTGGAACTTGTCTTTCTCCGCCTGGCCTATTTCACTGAGCATAATACCCTCTAGCTCCATCCACATTTTTGCAAATGGTAGGATTTGTTTTCTTCTAACGGCTGCTTACTGCACTTTTTAAACTGGATTTCTATCTTCTCTTTGGTCTGTATTTTCGCTATGTTCTTTCACCATTGCTTTCCTGGTTATGAGCAATACCTTTGTGTTAGTCGATATGTACCTATATTTATCTATCTGTCTGTATGTCTATCTATCTATCAATCAATCAGTCATCTTTTTGTCTGAACATCTGTCCTTGTATGCAGAACAGTTAACAACATAGACTATGTCCCTTCGCTACGTTATGCTTCCAAAAATCTTGCAAGGTATCTAGGTCGTAAGGAGAGTCCTGGGTTCCCCGAGACACTTGCAGGTTGAGTCAGAAGTGTACCTACAAAACCAGAAAATGGTGGTGCAGGGACTTTTACTCGTGTCTCTGTCCTCTCTCCTCTTTTATCTCCTTCTCATTTGCTGACAGTATTTAGCCACATTCATTGACTAAGCGCTCCCTGAAGAGCACAAGAATCCTTCCTCTGGGCCTGATGTCGACAGAAAAGTAAACTTGCTGCTTGCTCACCACCATATTTTAGGAACATCGGCGTGATAAACCCTGATAGGAGGGAGGGAGAAATGAATAGGAAAACCACTTTCTAGACAGGAGCAGTTGGAATAAAAGAGTGTGTTGTGGAGTGAAGTGTTTATTTGAGTGTGCAAACTTCCCTCTTTATCTGGTTATCACTTCTTTACATTCGTGGACATCATAAAAACCACAGATTTCAAAGGCCCAGACCCATATTATTACAGCAATTCAGTTGTTGAGTTGAGAGAAAATGAGAAGAATGTTGCTGCACCACTAAATCTATGTCTGGGCACTGCTGATACCAAACAAAAAGCATTCACGGTGGCCAGATAGGGCTATTTTCTACTGACTGTCTCTGGGGACACAAACAGAGTCCATTTGATTGATTGTTTTTCGGATTCACTTGTGTTGGGTACCTCTCCCCACCCCTACGGCTTGTAGTTTGTCTGTGTCCTTGGATCTCAAGTGAGTCTCCTGTAAGGGATCACATAGGTGATCTTGAGTTTTCATCCCTTCTTTTAACCCTGTGTCTTTTGATTTGGAGTTCTCAAAGCCTGTCCTTTTATACTGATGATTCAGAGCTGTGCCCTTTTTGCACTTAAAAAATTTTTTTTGTTATCATTAATCAACAATCACGTGAGGAACATTATGTTTACTAGGCTCCCCCCTTCACCAAGTCCCCCCAAAAAACCTCTAGCAGTTACTGTCAATCAGCGGAGATGGATGCTGTAGACTACTTCACCATGTCCCCACACACACACCCCGTTACAGTCGCTGTCCATCGTCGTTTAGTAAGATGCTGTAGAATCTCTACTTGTCTTCTCTGTGTTGTACAGCCCCACCCATGGCCCTCCGAACACATGAATTATACATGCTAATCCTAATCTCCCATTTCTTTCTCTCCGCCCTTACCCTCCCTTCCCAACCACCCTGCCCAGTCCTTTTCCCTTTGGTAACTGTTAGTCCACTTTCGGGTTTTGTGAGTCTGCTGCTGTTTTTTTCCTTCAGTGTTTCTTTGTTGTTATACTCCACGTGAGTGAAATTATTTGGTACTTGTCTTTCTCCTCCAGGTCTATTTCACTGAGCATACTACCTTCTAGCTTCTTCCACGTCATTGCAAATGGTACGATTTGTTTTCTTCTTATGCCTTCTTTCTGCACTTTTTAAACTTGATTTCATTCTTCCTTTTTGTTTGTAGTTTCGCTATGTGCTTTTACCATTGATCTCCTGGTTATAAGCAATAGCTTTGTGTTAATCAATATGTATCCGTATCTATCTATCCATCTGTCTGTCTGTCTATCTATCCATCCTTCTATCTTTCTTACTATCTGTCTATTTAACTATCTATCTTTTATCTATCTATCCTATCTTTCTTTCTATCTTTCTATCTATCTTTTTATCTACCTATCTATCTATCTATCTATCTATCTACCTATCTATCTTCTTATCACCTATCTTTCACGTCTATCATCTATCTATGTATCTATCTATCATCTACCATCCATCTATCTATCTATGAATCAATCATCTTTTTCTCTTCCCATCTATACTTATGTACAGAACAGTTAACAACATCGCCTATGTCACTTCCTACACTATGCGTTCAAAAATCTTGCAAGTAACTGGGCCGTAGAGAGAGCACTGGGTTCATTGAGACACTTGCAGGTCCAGTCAGCCACGTGTACTTACAAAACCAGTAAATGGTGTTGCAATGACTTGCACCCATATCTCTGTCCTCTGTCCTCTTATAACTACTTCTCGCTTCCTGACTGTATTTAGCCACATTCATTTACCAAGTGCTCACTGAAGACCACAAGTATCCTTCCTCTGGGTTTGTTGAAGACAGAAAATTATACATGGTGCTTTGCTCACCACCAAGTTTGAGGTACATCGGCGTGAGCACCGCTGATAGGAGGAGGGGCAAATAAAAAGGAACATCTATTTCTAGACAGGAGCACTTGGGAGCAATGAGAGAGTTGTGGAGTTACGTGTTTGTTTGATTGTCCAAACTTCCCTCTTTAGGTGGTTATTACTTCTTTACATTCAAGAACATCATAATACCCACTGATTTCCAAAGCCCAGACGCATATTATAAGAGCAATTCAGTTGTTGATTTAAGAAAAAATGAGTAGGATGTTGCTGTACCACTAAATCTATCGCTGATCACTGCTGAAACCAAACGAATTCATGGTGGCTAGATAGGGCTTTTTTCTACTGACTGTCTCTGGGTACTCAAACAGAATCCATTTGTTTGTTTCACAGTTTCACTTTTGTAGGGTACCTGTCCCCGCCCCTTCAGCTTGTAGTTTTTCTGTATCCTTGGATCTCAAGTGAGTCTCCACTAATGGAGCACATAGGTGGTCTTGAGTTTTCATCCCTTCCTCTTACCCTGTGTATTTTGATTGAAGCACTCAGAGTCTGTCCTTTTATTGTGACAATTGAGAGCTGTGTCCTTATTGTACATAAAAAAATTTTTTTGTTATCATTAATCTACAATCACGTGAATGTCATTATGATCACCAAGTACACCAAGTCCCCCCGAAAAGCCCCGTTACAGTCGCTGTCCATCAGCGTGTAGAAATATGCTGAAGAAACACTACTTCTCTTCTCTGTGTTGTACAGCACTCCCCATGCCCAACCGAACCCAAGCATTATTCATGCTAATAATAATGTTCCCTTTCTTTCTTCCTGCCCTTAACCCTCCCTTATCACCCACCCTGCCAAGTACCTTTGCCTTTGGTATCTGTTAGTCCACTCTCAGGTTCTGTGATTCTGCTGCTGTTTATTTCCATCAGTTTTTCTATGTTGTTGTACTCCACACATGAGTAAAATCATTTGGTACTTGTGTTTCTCCTCCTGGCCTATTTCACTGAGCATACTACCGTCTAGCTCCATCCACATCATTGTAAATAATAGGATTTGTTTTCTTCTTATGGCTGCTTACTGCACATTTTAAACTGCATTTCATTCTTCCTTTTGTTTTGTAGTATCACTATGTGTTTTCACCATTTATCTCCCAGTTATGAGCAATAGCTTTGTGTTAATCGATATGTATCTGTAACTATCTATCTATCTATCTATCTGTCTGTCTGTCTACCTATCTATCTACCTATCTATCTTTCTTTCTATCTATCTATCTATCTATCTATCTATCTATCTATCTATCTATCTATCTATCTATCTATCTATCTATCAATTTATCTATCTACCTATCTTTCCTACTATCTATCTATCTATCTATCTGCTTAACTTCCTATCTATCATTTCTACCATCTATCATCACTCATCTATGTACCTATCTATGAATCAATCATCTTTTTGTCTGCCCATCTGTCCTTATGTACAGAAAAGTTAACATTTCCTATGTCACTTCAATACATTATGCTTCCAAAACTCTTTCAAGGTAACTAGGATGTAGGAAGAGCACTCGGTTCACCGAGACACTTGCAGGTCGAGTCAGCCACGTGTACCTACAAAACCAGTAAATGGTTGTGCAGGGACTTGAACCTGTGTCTGTATCCTCTATTATCTTCTTCTCACTGGCTGACTCTATTTAGCCACATTCATTGACTAAGTGTTCCGTGAAGACCACAAGTATTGTTCCTCTGGGCCTGTTGTCCACAGAAAGAAAACTTGGTGCTTTGCTCACAACCATGTTTGAGGGACATTGGCGTGATCACCTCTGATAGGAGGGAGGGACAAATAAAAAGGAACACCAATTTCTAGACATGTGGAGTTGGGAGCAAATTGTGTGTTGTGGAGTGAAGTGTATATTTGAGTGTCCAAACTTCCCTCTTTATCTGGTTATTACTTTACATTCGTGAACATCATAAAACCCACTGATTTCAAAGGCCCAGACGCATATTTTTACAGCAATTCAGTTGTTGAGGTGAGAGAAAATGAGAAGGACGTTGCTGTACCACTAAATCTATGGCTGGGCATGGATGAAAAAAAAGAAAAGAATTCACGGTGGCTTGATAGGGCTATTTTCTACTGACTATCTCTGGAGACACAAACAGAATCTATATTTTTGATTGTTTGTTTATCAGTTTCACTTGTGTTGGGTACCTGTTCCAACCCCTACGGCTTGTAGTTTGTCTCTGTCGTTGCATCTCAAGTGAGTCTCCTGTGAGGAAGCACGTAGGTGGTCTTGAATATTCATCCCTGCTTTTAACCCTGTGTCTTTTGTTTGGAGCAGTCAAAGCCTGTCCGTTTATTCTGATGATTCAGAGCTGTGCCCTTATTGCACTTAAAAATTTTTTTTATTATCATTAATCTACAATCACGTGAAGAACACTATATTTACTTGGCTCCCCCCTTCACCAATGCACCCTTAGAAACCTCTTACAGATGCTGTCAATCAGCGGAGTTGAATGCTGTAGACCCCTTCACCATGAACCACCGCACACACACCATTACAGTCGCAGTCCATCTGCGTGTAGTAAGATGCTGTAGAATCTTTACTTGTCTTCTCTGTGTTGTACAGCGCTATCCAAACCCTCCTGACCCCACGCATTATACATGCTAATCCTAATCTCACATTTCTTTCTCCACACCCTCATCCCTCCCTTCACAACCACCCTGCCCAGTCCCTTTCCCTTTGGTAACTGTTAGTCCGCTTTTGGGTTCTGTGAGTATGCTGCTGTTTTTTTCCTTCAGAGTTTCTTTGTTGTTATATTCCACCCATGAGGCAAATCATTTGGTACTTGTCTTTCTCCACTTCGCCTATTTCACTGAGCATACTACCGTCCTGCTCCATCCACGTCATTGCAATTGGTAGGATTTGTTTTCTTCTTATGGTTTCTTACTGCACTTTTTAAACTGGACTTCATTCTTCCTTTTTGTTTGTAGTTTCGCTATGTGTTTTCACCATTGATCTGTTGGTTATGAGCAATAGCTTTGTGTTAATCTATATGTATCTGAATCTGTGTAACTGTCTGTCTGTCTGTCTACCTATCTATCTATCCTTCTATCTTTCTATCTATCTATCTATCTATCTATCTATCTATCTATCTATCTATCTATCTATCTATCTATCTATCTTCCTATCATCTATCTATCATGTCTATCATCTATCTATAATCTCTCATCTATCTATGTATCTATGAATCAATCATCTTTTTGTCTTCCCATCTATCCTTATGTACAGAAAACTTAACAACATCGCCTATGTCACTTCCCTACATTATGCTTCCAAAAATCTTGCCAAGTAACTAGGACGTATGGAGAGCACTGGGTACACTGAGACAATTGCAGGTCGAGTCTGCCGCGTGTGCTTACAAAACCAGTAAATCGTTGTCCAGGGACTTGAACCCGTATCTCTGTCCTCTGACCTCTTTTATCTCCTTCTCGACTGCTGACTCTAATTTGCCACAATAATTGACTAAGTCTTCCCTGAAGACCACAAGTATCCTTCTTCTGAGCCTGTTGTAGTCAGAAAAGTATACTTGGTGCTTTGCTCATCACCAAGTTTGAAGGACATCGGCGTGATCACCTCTGATAGGAGGAGGGACAAATAAAAATGAACACCTATTTCTAGACAGGAGCAGTTTTGAACAAAGAGTGTGTTGTGGAGTGACGTGTTTATTTGAGTGTCCAACCTTCACTCTTAAGTGGTTATTACTTTTTTACATTCATGAACATCATAAAACACACTGATTTCAAAAGCCCAGATGCATATTATTACAGCAATTCTGTTATTGAGGTGAGAAAAATTGAGAAGGACTTTGCTGTACAACGGAATCTATTTCTGGGCACTGCCGAAAAAAAAAAAATTCATGGTGGCCAGATAGGGCTCTTTTCTACTGACTGTCTCTGGGGACTCAAAGAGAATCCATTTGTTTGTTTGTTTGTTTCTCAGTTTCACTTTTTTTGGGTACCTGTCACCGCCCCTTCAGCTTTTAATTTGTCCATGTCCTTGGATCTCAAGTGAGTCTCCTGTAAGGGAGCACATACATGACCTTGAGTGAAAGATAGCTTAGTTTAGTATGATGCTTTCCTATCTACCTACCTATCTATCTCTTTACCTATCTATGTAATCTTTCTATCTATCTATGTGTCATCTAACTATGTATGGTCTGTCACCTATCTACTATCATCTGTGTATCTATCTAATTAATCTATCATCTATATGTATGTATATCAGTCGAATCTATGTATCAATCATTTGTCTCTCTATATATCTGTTTTCTCACTTTTGTCAACTTTCTGTCCCGAGGTGCACTTTGATTCCTCTGTTTGATTCTCAGTCTCAATTCCTTGTGTTTGTTTTTGTGAGTTAGCTGTGTGTTTGGGTCTTGAGAGGAGTGGTATTGGGTCTGAACTTCTCCTGCGTAGGTGGCACGAGTCTGCTGGGTGTGGAGAGTGTGGTTGGTGGGCTGGGCTCTTGAAACTGTGCAGCCCAGTGCCCTCCAGCTGCTCTGCCCCTGGGCCGTTCCTGCTCTGGCGGCTGCATGAGCTGCAGGGAATATCCGAGGCCACACGCAGGGAGCACCCTGGTGGGCCTGCGGGTCCATGGTAGGTACATACCCAGTAGTATGTCTTTTTGCCTGTGCACCGATGTTACCTCGGTGGCCCTGCTTGGTGGCCCATCTTCAGAGAGTATGCGTGTAGTCACTGGTTAAGGGAACTGCCTTTTGGTGACACACGGGGTTCTTCTGGGCCAGTGGCCCATGGATTGCTGAGGTGGCAGCCCAGCTAGCTTGTGGGGAAACTGCTCCCCTCTGCTGTCAAGGTGGAGGTTGAATTTCAGTGCATTTACGCATTTAGATGTGAGTGAGTTCTATCTGAAATGGAATAGTAGCGTTGAGAGCTATGTTTCCACCCCCTCAACTTGTAGTTCATTTTTGTCCTTGGATCTCAAGTTAGTCTCCTGTAAGGGAGCACGTAGGTGGTCTTGAGTTTTCATCCCTTCTTTTAACCCTGTGTCTTTTCATTGGAGTCCTGAAGAGCCTGTCCTTTTATTCTGAGAATTGAGAGCTATATCCTTATTGCACTTTAAAAATTTTTTTGTTATCATTAATCCACAATCACGCAAAGAACATTATGATCACCAAGTACACCACGTCCCCCCCAAAAACCCCGTTACAGTAGCTGTCTATCAGCACAGTTGGATGCTGTAGACCCATTACCATGCCCCCCCACACCCCGTTAAAGTCGCTTTCCATCAGCGTGTAGTAAGATGCTGTAGAATCACTACTGGTCTTCTCTGTGTTGTACATCCCTCCCCATGCTCCCCCCACCCACACATTATACATGCTAATCCTAATGCCCCTTTTTTTCTCCCCTCATTTATCAAACCCGTCCAACCCACCCTGCCCAGTCCCTTTCCCTTTGGTAACTGTTAGTCCACTCTTGGGTTCTGTGAGTCTGCTGCTGTTTTTTTCCTTCAGTTTTTCTTTGTTGTTATACTCAACATATGAGTGAAATCATTTGGTAATTGTCTTTCTCCGTATGGCCTTTTTCACTGAGCAAAATACCCTCTAGCTCCATCCACGTTGTTCAATTGGTAGGATTTTTTTCTTCTTACAGCTGCTTACTGTTCTTTTTAAACTAGATTTCTGTCTTCTCTTTTGTCTGTAGTTTCGCTATGTGCTTTCACCATTGCTCTCCTCGTTATTAGCAATTACTTTACGTTAATCGATACGTACCTATATCTATCTATCCATCTGTCTGTCTATCTATCTATCTATCTATCTATCTATCTATCTATCTATCTCTGTCAATCAATCAATCATGTTTTAGAATGCCTGTCTGACCTTTTGTGGAGAACATTTAGCAACATAGCCTATGTCACTTCATTACATTATGCTTCCAAAAATCTTGCAATGTCACTAGGCCATAGGGAGAGCACTGGGTTCACCGAGACACTTGCAGGTCGAGTTAGCCGCGTGTACCTACAAAACCAGGAAATGGTGCTGCAGGGACTTGAACCTGTGTCTGTATTATCTTTTATATTCTTCTCACTGGTTGACTGTATTTAGCCACATTCATTGACTAAGTGCTCCCTGAAGACCACAAGAATTGATCCAATGGGCCTGTTGTCCATAGAAAGTAAACTTGGTGCTTTGCTCACCACAATATTTGAGGGACATCGGCATGAACACCGCTTATAGGACTGAGGGACAAATAAAATGGAACACCAATTTCTAGATATGTGCAGTTGGGAGCAAAGAGTGTGTTGTGAAGTGTATATTTGAGTGTACAAACTTCTCTCTTTGTCTGGTTATTACATCTTTACATTCAGGAACATCATTAAACCCACTGATTTCAAAGACCCAGACACATATTATTACAACAATTCAGTTGTTGAGGTGAGAGAAAATGAGGAGGACATTGCTGCACCACTAAATCTATGGCTGGGCACTGCTGAAACCAAACAAAAAGAATTCACGGTGGCTAGATATGGCTATTTTCTACTGTCTGTCTCTGGGTAATCAAAGAGAATCCATATGTTTGTTTGTTTGTTTCTCAGTTTCACTTGTGCAGGGTTCCTGTACCCACCCCTTCGGCTTGTAGTTTGTCTTTCTCCTTGAATCTCGAGTGAGTCTCCAGTAAGGCAGCACGTAGGTGGTCTTGAATTTTCATCCCTACTTCCAACCCTGTGTCTTTTGATAGGAGCACTGAAAGCCTGTCCTTTTATTCTGATATTTGAGAGCTGTGCTGTTACTGCAGTATGAAATATTTATTTATCGCTAATATACAATCACATGATGAACATTATTTTCACTAGTCTACCCCCTTTACCAAGTCCCCCCAAAAATCCCGCTATAGTCGCTGCCCATCAGCATAGTTGGATGCTCTAAAGCCCTTCACCATAACCCCCACACTCACCCTATTACAGTCGCTGTCTATCAGCATGTAGTAATATGCTGTAGAATCACTAATTGTCTTCTATGTGTTGTACAGACCACCCAATGAGCCCCCACTCCACACATTATACATGGTAATCCTAATTACCCCTTTCTTTTCCCCACCCTTATTCCTATCTTCCCAACCACCCTGTCCAGTCCCTTTCCCTTTGGTAACTGTTAGTCCACTGTCAGGTTCTGTGAGTCTGCTGTCGTTTTTTTCCTTCAGTTTTTCTTTGTTGTTATACTCCACACATGAGTGAAATCATTTGGTACTTGACTTTCTCCTCCTGGCCTATTTCACTGAGCATAATACCCTCTAGCTCCATCCGTGTTTTTGCAAATGATAGGATTTGTTTACTTTTATATCTGCTTAGTGGACTTTTTAAACTGGATTTCATTATTCTTTATTGTTTTTAATTACGCTATGTGCTTTCACCATTGCTCTCCTGGTTATGAGCTATAGCTTTGTGTTGATCAATATGTTCCTATATCTATCTATCTGTCTATCTATCTGTCTATCTATCTATCTATCTATCTATTAATCAATCAATCAACTTTTTTTCTCCCCATCTGTCCTCGTGTACAGAACAGTTTACCACATAGCCTATGCCACTTCCCTACTTTATGCTTCCAAAAATCTTGCAAGTTAACAAGGCCATAGGCAGAGCACTGTTTCACCAGGACACTTGCAGGTCGAGTATGTCACGTGAAATTACAAAACCAGGAAATTGTGGTGCAGGGACTTGAAGCCTTGTCTCCGTCCTCTGCCTCTTTTATCTCCTTCTCACTTGCTGACTGTATTTAGCCACATTCATTGACTAAGGGCTCCCTGAAGACCACAAGTATCCTTCCTCGGGGCAGGTTTTTAACAGAAAATAAACTTGGTGCTTTGCTCACCACCATGTTTGAGGGACATCGGCGTGATCACCGCTGATAGGATGGAACGACAAATGAAAAGGAACACCAGTTGCTAGACAGGAGCAGTTGGGAGCAAAGAGTGTGTTGTGGAGTGACGTGTTTATTTCAGTGTCCAAACTTCCCTCTTTATATAGTTATTACTTCTTTACATTCATGAACTTCATAAAACCCACTGATTTCAAAGGTCCAGATGTATACTTTTATAGCAATTCAATTGTTGAGTTGAGAGAAAATGAGAAAGACGTTGCTGTACCACTAAATCTATGGCTGGGCAATGCTGAAACCAAACAAAAAGAATTCACGTTGTTCAGATAGGGCTATTTTCTACTGACTGTCTCTGTGGAATCAAACAGAATCCATTCTAGGATTGTTTTTTTATCAGTTTCACTGTTTTGGGTACCTGTTCACACCCATTCGGCTTTTAGATTGTCTGTGTCCTTGGATCACAAGAGAGTCTCCTGTAAGGGAGCACGTAGGTGGTCTTGAGTTTTCATCCCTTCTTTTAACCCTGTGTCATTTGTTTGGAGCACTCAAAGCCTGTCCTTTTATTCTGATGATTCAGAGCTGTGCCCTTATTGCACTTAAAAAATTGTTTTTGTTATCATTAATCTACAATCACGTGAAGAACATTATGTTTACTAGACTCCCCCCTTCACCAAGTCCCTCCCAAAAACCTCTTACAGTTGCTGTCAGTTAGCAGATTTGAATGCTGTAGACCCGTTCACGATGTACCCCCCCACACACCCCATTACAGTCGCTGTCCTTCAGCGTGTAGTAATATGCTGTAGAATATCTACTTGTCTTCTCTGTGTTGTACAGCACTCACCATGCGACCCCGCCCTCACGCATTATACATGCTTATCCTAATCTCCCTTTTCTTTCTCCCCACCCTTATCCCTCCCTTCCCAACCACCCTTCCCAGTCCTTTTCCCTTTGGTAACTGTTACTCCACATTCGGGTTCTGTGAGTCTGCTGCTGTTTTTTTTTTCAGTGTTTCTTTGTTGTTATACTCCACACATGAGTGAAATCATTTGGTACTTGTCTTTCTCCGCCTGGAATATTTCACTGAGCCTACTACCGTCTCGCTTCATCCACGTCATTGCAAATGGTAGCATTTGTTTTCTTCTTATGGCTGCAAACTGCAGTTTTTAAACTGGACTTCATTCTTCCTTTTAGTTTGTAGTTTCGATATGTGCTTTCACCATTGATCTCCTGGTTATGAGCAATAGCTTTGTGTTAATTGATATGTGTCTGTATGTATCTTTCTATCTACCTATCTATCTATCTGTCTATCCTTCTATCTTTCTGTTTATCTATCTATCTATCTTTCTATCTATCATCTATCTGTCTATCAATCTATCTTACTATCTACCTATCATGTCTATCATCTGTCATTCTATCATCTGTCATCTATCTATCTATCTAAGAATCAATCATCTTTTTGTCTGCCTATCTACCCTTACGTACAGAACATTTAACAACATGGCCTACATCACTTCCCTACATTATGCTTCCAAAAATTTTTCAAGGTAGCTATGCCGTAGTTAGATTACTGGCTTCTCTGAGACACTTGCAGGTCGAGTTAGCCACTTGTGCTTACAAAACCCGTAAATTGTGGTGCAGGGATGTGGACCCGTATCTCTGTCCTCTGTCCTCTTTTACCTCCTTCTCGCTTGCTGACTGTAATTAGCCGCATTAATTGACTAAGTCCACACTGAAGACCACAAGTATCCTTCCTCTGGGCCTGTTGAATACAGAAAAGTATACTTGGTGCTTTGCTCAACACCAAGTTTGAGGGACATTGGCGTGATCATCGCTGATAGGAGGAGGGACAAATAAAAAGGAACACCTATTTCTAGACAGGAGTAGTTGGAAACAAAGAGTGTGTAGTGGAGTGATGTGTTTATTTGAATGTCCAAACTTCCCTCTTTAGGTGTCTATTACTCCTTTACCTTCGTGAACATCATAAAACGAACTGATTTCAAAAGCACAGATGAATATTATTACAGCAATTCATTTATTGAGGTGAGAAAAAATGAGAAGGACGTTGCTGTACCACTATATCTATGGCTGGGCACTGCTGAAACCAAACAAAAAGAATTCACAGTGGCTAGATAGGGCTATTTTCTACTAACTGTCTCTAAGGACTCAGACAGAATCCATTTGTTTGTTTGTTTGTTTCTCAGTTTCACTTGTGTTGGGTACCTCTCCCAGCCCCTTCAGCTTGTAGTTTGTGTGTGTCCTTGGATCTCAAGTGAGTCTTTGTAAGGGAGCATGTAGATGGTCTTGAGGGAAAGATAGCTTTGTTTAGTATGATGCCTTCCTATCTACCTACCTACCTATCTCTTTATCTATCTATGTAATCTATCTACCTGTCTATATATCTGTCATATATCTATCTATGGTCTTTCATCTATCTACTATCATCTGTGTATCTATCTCATTAATCTATCATCTATATGTATGTATATAAGTCCAATCTATGTATAAATCATCTGTCTATGTATCTGTTTTCTCACTTTTCTCAACCTTCTGTCACTAGGTGCACTTTGATTCCTCTGTGTTCTTCTCAGTCTCAATTCCTTGTGTTTGTTTATGTGAATTAGCTGGTGTTTGGGTCTTGAGAGGTGTAGCCTTGTGTGGGAACTTCTCCTGCGTAGGTGGCACGAGTTTGCTGGGTGCGGATAGTGTGTTTGTTGGGCTGGGCTCTTTAACCTGTGAGGACCAGGGCCTTCTGGCTGCTCTGCCCCTGGGACGTTCCTGCTGTGGCGGCTGCGTGAGCTGCGGGCATATCCGAGGCCCCAGGCAGGGAGCACACTGGCATGCCTGTGGGGCAGATGCAGGGTCATGCCCAGTAGTAGGTATTTTTGCCTGTGCACTGATGTCACCTCGGCGGCCCTGCTTGGTTTCCCATCTCCAGAGAGCATGCGTGTAGTCACTGGTTAAGGGAACTGCCTTTTGGTGACACACGGGGCTCTTGTGGGCCATTGGCCTATGGGCTTGGTGAGGTGACAGGCCAACTAGCTTGTGGGAGAACTGCTCCCCTCTGCTGTCAAGGTGATGTGGAGTTTCAGTGCATTTAGGCATTTAGATGTGAGTGAGGTCTATCTGTAATGGAAAAGCAGCACTGAGATCTATGTTTCCATTAGTATGAAAAGGGCGCTGAGCATAAAGAGTTGGGTGATGGTGGCAGGAATTCTTGGAATATTTATGTCGCCACACTTATTAATTTTCTGTTAACGGAGGTGATTCTGAAGTAACTTTTTACTCACAGATGAAAGTGATGTATAAGGTTATCCCAAGTCAGCCATGGTGAGATGAAGTGGTATAGTAGAATTAAAGCCTGTACACCTTGGCCTGATACATAGGAGACACACCGTTTGTGCTCTTTGCTGCTCTCCTGTCCTGGCTTATTACCTTAAGTAACTTGTTGGTTCAGAGTGGTCCCAGCAACATTTCCAGCAAGATCTTTCTAAAATTGCATAGAAACACTTGTCAAAGATATGCCCAGAGGCTAGTGGAAAACTGTACTCTTTCTGGTCATAGTTTGCAAGATGTTTGCCTTATCCTGCGTTCCTTTGTTACTTTTGCATCTCCTGTGATTGTAGACCGATCGGGGCAATGGTGTACACACACACACACGCACACACACACACACACGTACAGACACACACACATGGGTGAGAGTTAACGGAGACCCCACTTATCGGAAACTGAAGCCCACACATTTAAAAAGAAACGTGCATAAGTTTTGCTCCTATTGTTCCCTCCATACAGAGCAGACTTCAAAGTGCAGAGGTGGTTGGATACAGATACCTATGCAGACAGCTAAGCACATATATGTATGGGTAGGCTCTCTCCATCCATCATCTAAGTGCGTCTCTGTATACCTACATGTCTGTGTTAGTCTACTCAAACTGATATCCAGAGTGTCATTGAGTGGGGGTTTCATCCATTGACACTGATTTCTCCCTATTCTGGAAGCAGAAGTCCAAGACCAAGGCAGGTTCAGTTCCCGGTGAGGTCCCTTCTTCTGCATACGGTCGCATCCCTGATCTGTCCTCACAGGGTCGAGGGAGAATGCTCTGTCCTCAGTTCCTCTTAATAGCACTGATTGCATAATGGCAGCTCCACTCACACCCTCATGGTATCTTCCTAACCCAATTACCTCCAAAGGCCAGACCTCCCAATACCATGACAGTGGGGGTTAGGTCTTCAACATTGTCTCAGTTCAAATATGAACTTGTGTGTGTGTATGTGTGTGTGTGTGTGTGTGTGTGTGTGTGTGTGTGTGTGTGTGTGTGTGTGTGTGGTGGCGGCAGGGGGTAATAGGAGCAGAAGATGGTGAGGTGAGGGCCCAAAATTCAGTTCATAACTCTGTATCTATCATGTATCTATCTAATCTAACATACCTATATCATCTATCCTATCTATTCTATCATCTGTCATTTATATATATCTTATCTATCTGTCATCTCTATCAATCTATTCATCTAATATATGAATATCTATCATCTAATGTATCTATTTCAAAAGTATCATCTATCACCTGTCAACTATATGTCATCTACCTGTCTTTATCTTTTTGTCTACCCATCCATCCTTATTTACAGAACAGTGTAAGATAAATTCTAGCTGAAATAAGCAGGTGCAGAGAGGAAACAAAGGGCCTGGTAGTTTATTTGAATGCAGATACCCAGGCGAGATTTCACCAGTCTATAGAAATGGAGGCTGGGGAATTCCCATTTAGGAAGACAGGCAGCGAGATTTTAAAGAAGGTAGGGGGAGGCAGAGCTTAGATTTACAGCAGCGCGAGGATTTGCTAACCCAATGCATATATTTCAGGTTGGGAGTCGGCAACAGCCAAGAACTTAGGCACATCATCAGTGTCTGACGTGCTCGCTCCTCCCATCAGCGTCCCCAGCCTTAAAAACAGTTAACCACATGGCCATATATCATGGCTATCTATCTATCTATCTATCTATCTATCTATCTATCTATCTATCTATCTATCTATCTATCAATCTATCTATCTATCAACTATCTGTTCAATCTATCTATACCTATTATCTCTCCTACCTAATCTATCATCTATCTATCTGTCCTATCTATCATCATCTTTTTGTCTAACCATGTATAATTATGTACAGAACAGTTCACAAGGTAGCTTATATGTCACTTCCCTACATAAGCTTCCAAAAGCCTGCAAGGTAACTAGGCGCTAGAGACAGATTGCACTAGGTTCATCGAGACATTTGCACATCGAGTCAACAGCGTGTGAGTAAAAAACTAGTAAATGGTGGTGCGTGGACTTCAAACCATACCTCTGTACCCAGTCATCTTTGCCCTCCTTGCTGACAGTATTCTAGCCGCATTTGTTTACTGACTGCTCCCTGAAGACCACAAGCATCCTTCCTCTTGGCTTTTTCAGTAATTTATCCCATTGTATGGAATGATTTTCCCTCAGATACCTTGTTCTGTTACCTCCTTCTATACTGTTCAAGTCCCACCTCCCTGGTAAGGCTTAACCGGTCCCCTGCTTATTTTGAAAGCCCTGCTTCTCTCTGCCTTTAAGCTCAGTCCTCCATATCTTGCCTTATTTCTTCATAGTGTTTGTTACCGGCTAAGCTACCAGAAATCTTACAGATATTCATTGTCTCTTTCTTCCCCTCCAACTAGAACATGGTCTTCGCAGGTTAGGAATTCTGCATTTATTAAGTCTGGTGGAGACCATGCAGACTCTAGGGTCAGAGAGAAGTGGTCACAGTTGTAACTCAACGTGGTTTGACATGTTAGCAGTTTAGGTTAGAGTCAGGCCAGGCAGTCATTAAAGAGGACCTTTTCTGATATAACTAAGCTACTTGATAAATTCTAAGTAAGCTTAAATTTCAATAATCACACAGCAGGCAGAAGCACTTCCTTCTGTCCTTCCTTCAGACTCGAGGACCTTTATGCCAAATCCGTTCTCTCGTGGAGAAGTGGGAATGTGTGAGGATGATCAGCCAATGTCTTAAGTTACACAAGGCACACACATACAGAAATAAACTTGTTTTAAAAAAAATGATAAGAGTGGTTTCCTGTGTCACAGCAGGGATTCCCTAGCCCCCAGTGAGCTCAGAGCAGTGGGAGAAGAGAGGGAAGGGGCCACAGAAGCCAACCCGGTCTCCTTCCTCTGGACTTGCCTTCCCATGGATTGTCATCCATTAATCACTCAGCACGCAGACCTCACGGTGAGCACGCACAGTCATAAAACGCGTCTACTTCCACATCCCAGCCACTGGGGCATGGAACACGTTGCATTGTTAAGTGTGGCTGAGAACATTATCACTCATGTATATGTGTTCTTCCTCCTTTGACGAGTCAAAGAGTAAACAGCAGAGTCATACTAGCAACAGCAGGATTTAGTGTGAATATAAAATATACACACATATTGTGGGAAAGATTTTGTTAAATCGATATGGACATAGGCATTGTCTGGAGCCGGGTTAGAACTGTAGGAGCCGTTGGCAAGGGCTGTGGCGTGTCCACCGTGTCGGAGCCTGAGTTAGGGGTAGGGCCGAGGCCATCGGCTCTGCCTACCATGGCATTCTATGGGTCCAGGGCTGACCGGAGGACAACTGCCCGTGCTGTGGGTGTCTGAGGCGTGCAGGATGCTGGTAGTGTTTCTGCCAATGGCCTCGTGTGGGGCCCTGGGGGGCTAGCAAGTTCCTTTCCCGAGGTTGGTGGCATGCACATCGGGTCATCGTCCGACTTGCGTGTAGGACCGAGGCCGTCGTCTATGCCTACCACGGCATCGTGTGTGTCCAGGGTGGTCCGGAGAATGACTTCCCACATGGTGGGTGTCTGAGGTGTGCAGGAGGCTGGAAGTGCTGCTGCCCATGGCCTCGTGTGGGGCTGGGGGTTGACCGGAAGATGATGGCCATCGAAGGGTGTGTTGTGTCCATGTGCTCGTCTTGAGCATAATTGCCAGACTTCAGGCAGAAAGTGGTGCTGCCCACGGCACCATGAAGGGCCGTTGGCGACTGGAAGGTGACGGCCATCGAGGGTGGTGCCGTGTCCATGGGCTCGTCTTGAGCATCATTACCGGCCCTCACACCGAAGTTGGTGCTGCCCACAGCCCCGTGCGGGGTCGGGTGCGACCGGAAGATGACGGCCTTCGAGGGTGGTGTCGTGTCCATGGGCTCGTCTAGAGCGTCATTGCCGGCCTTTGTGCCAAAGGGGGAGCTGCCCAAAGCCTCGTTTGCGGACGGGGGCTAACGGAAGATGTCGGCAATCGAGGATGGTGTCGTGTCCATCGGCTCTTCTTGGGAATCAGCCTTCAGGCTGGCGACTATGCAGCCCATGGACTCTTCTGGGACCATGGGGTAGTTGTAGATGCCTTTCCCGAAGGCGATAGTGTGACCATGGGGTCGTCGTCCGCCTTGTGGGTAGGGCCGAGGCCATCATCTGTGCCTCTCATGGCATCTTATGGAGCCAGGGGAGACCAGACGACAACCGCCCATGCGGGGGTCATCTGAGGTGCACAGGAGACCGGCGGTGGTGCTGCCCATAGCATCGTGCGGGGCCGGGTGGGTCCGGAAGATGATGGCCAGCGGTGGTGGCGTCGAGTACATCAGCTCGTCCCGAGCGTCAGTGCCAGCCATCGGGCCTTCGCTTGTGCTGCCCAAGGCCTTGTCTGTTGGCTGACACTGGATGGTGGTTTTGCAGAGGCAGGACACCACACGGCGGGCTGGTAGTGGTGCCCGTGTGCCCTGCGGAGGAGGAGCTCATCTGGGTGGTTTCTCTCCAGCCGTCTGCTGGGAGCCAAGTATGGTCCAGTGGCCCAGGGATGCTCCCCGTGGAAGTGGGAACTCTGCTGGAAAAAGTGGGAAAAGCCAGCCGCTAAAGGCACAGGATCCCGGAGGAACAGCCTGTGACCAGTGCAGTGAGCAGGTGCAGGGTGCTCCCTGGCAGGAGGGATATGGGGCAACGCCCGGGGACGGTAAGAAACGGCGGGCGAACAAGGTGGGTCTGGGAAGGCAGCGAGAGGTGTGAGGCACGAACCTTAGGAAGGAGGAAACGGTCCACATGGAAAAATGGGTTGTGGTGTGCGCCAAACGATCCGAGGAAAGGGTCTGAAGCTAGGGAGAGGGTCTCCTTTGCCACTAACTCCTTCTCGGGCCAAGCACGCACTGAGTTGCTCAGCTAGGGCGAGCCTGGTCCATATGTCAGCTACGGGAAGCATCACAAAGTGGCCTGGGCTGCTGTGACGTCACCCAGGGGACACTTAACCAAGCCCCTATTGCCTTAATCAAACCGGCACCGCCCAGAGGAGACCCTGGTCCAAGGCCATGGCCTGGCCCCGAGGGCAACCACAGTAGAATCCCTAGCCCCCTGGAATGCCCGCTGAGGTGCCGTGCAGGTGTTTGGAACAATGAGCACACCATGCGGACCATCGAGGGCTGCCGTGCCCGGATCTGTCAGAGCTCAGCCTGTCTGGGTGCCGGCTCTGCATGGGCTCGGCACCCAGAGTATGGCAGGAATCAAGTGCCATGCTCCGCCCTCCCTCACACAATCCCGTAGCCCAGGGCTTGGTCAGGGCCCGGCGCCCAGCTACCACGTGGCTGTCTGTGGCACGGCCCACCCTTTCCTGGGCCTTCCCAGCTTCTCTGGGACACCTGGAGCCAGGCATGCCTTTTCGGCCATGGACAGCCTGGCGGCTGACTTCTGAGGAGTGTGCATACCCCATGAATTGCCTTTCTAGCTAGCGGCAGGTTTTTCCTTTGCTTCTCACAGAAAGCATAGGTCTGGGACCACAGGGTCTCAGCATAGCTACATCCCACGTTCTGACTGGGCTTTGCCACCCAGATTTTCTCTCTGATCTAGTTTTGGGGGCCTGTGTCTCGT
The DNA here is from genome assembly GCF_030020395.1 of Manis pentadactyla. Lineage (NCBI taxonomy): Eukaryota > Metazoa > Chordata > Mammalia > Pholidota > Manidae > Manis > Manis pentadactyla. The sequence continues at coordinate 1,789,526 of NW_026644596.1, forward strand.
AGTTGAATAACACAACACAGTAAAATGGGAAACACTTTCCATTTTTAAAATGCTTCTCCTTTAGACTCTTGGTCTCGATGGCGTCGCTGTTCTTGCCCGTCAGCCAAGCTGGATGCTTGCGGGGCAACCTTGTCTCCTCTCAGCAGTCAACCTGTCCATTCCCAATCCTGTCTGTTCATAATTTATGTTATAACCTGTGAAGCTCGTGTCCCGTGTCAGTAATCCTGCTTCTAGTTTCTCAGGTCTTTCCTGGTGGACGTAGGCCCTGCTTGCTCACTGCTTCACTGTGGAAGCACTGACATTGTTACAGAATAAAATATTAAATTCTAAATCCCCAATTCACAGTCTGGCCTTCACTTTGTCTACATATCCTTCATTATGAGCCAAGCTCTCTGCTCCTTGAAAAGACCCTGTCTCGTGCCTTTTTCTCTCTGAATTATTTCCTCTGGGGTTTGCCAACTCTTGCATCTGGCTTTTAAGAATTTTAAACCCATCAGAAGAACATGGATCGCTGAAGACCCACCTCTATGTCACCCCCTCTTGGAGGCTTCTGTGCAATCTCAATTAGGGGTGCCTTCCTCTCCATTCTCCATACTTGGTGAGAACATCCCTTATCAAATATGAGTGTGTCAGCTCGTGCACATCACTCTTCTTGTCTTGGGATCTGTTGAACAGTGGTGACAGTGAATGACTGGACTCGGCTTCAAAGCTCAGCTGCCCGTCCAGTGGTACCTGGTGCCTCTCGCTCCTCTGAAAACCGTTCGTTATGTTCCAAACCGTGTGGAACATAAATGCGGGCGAGATGCCACCGACGACACCTCAGTCCCTGCTGTGTATGCCTCCAGGTGCTTAGGGAGAGGCCCAGCGAGCCGAGCCCCCGAACTTATATTTAACGGTGATGAGCGCAGAGCGTTTTGGACAGGCCCCATCTGCTGCTGCTACTGCTGCTGCTGTGATGACTCCTCTCTCTGGCCCAGTGTGGTAAGATCCCAGAACTCTTCTTGATCTCTGCCTGTGCTTTCTCCGTAGTGGTGTAGTTTTGTTGTATGGGGGTGGCTCCTTTCGCATCTCTGTTGGAATTAAGTACGGGCTCAGAAATCCCTTGTGTCAATTTTCACTGTACTGTACCATCTTCTGTTTCTATGTCTTTGGGTTTTCTCCTGCTGCTACTGCTTTTCCTCTGAGAGGACTTGTACCACAGTCCTGTTGTTGTCAGAAGAGTAAACTTGGTGCTTTACTCACCACCATGTTTGAGGGACATCGGCGTCACCGCTGATAGGAGGAGGGACAGGTAGAAAGGAACACTGAGTTCTAGACGGGAGCAGTGGTGAGCAAAGAGTGTGTTGTGGAGTGACGTTTTCTTTTGAGCATCCAAACTTCCCTCAGTATCTGGTTATTGCTTCTTTACATTCGTAAACATCATAAAATCAACTGATTTCAAAAGCCCAGACGCATATTATTACAGCAATTCAGTTGTTGAGGTGAGAAAAAATGAGAAGGGCATAGCTATAGCACTGAATATATGACTGAGCACTGCCACAACTGAGCAGAAAGAATCCACAGTGGCGGGAAGGGCTATTTAATACTGACTGTCTCTCTGGGCATTCAAACAGAATCACTTTTATTTATTTATTTTTTGGTGTCAGTAATGTACAATTACGTGAGCAACTTTATGTTTACTAGGCTCCCCTTCCTACACCATCCCCCACATTGTCAAGTCCACTCCCCACTCCTCATTACAGGCGCTGTCCATCAATGTAGTAAGTTGCTTTTGAATCACTACCTGTCTTCTGAGTGTTATACTGCAATCCCCGTGGCCCCCACACCCTACATTGTGTGTGCAGATTGTAATGCCCCCTTTACACCCTTATCCCTCCTTTCCCACCCATCCTCCCAGGTCCCTTTCCCTTTGGTAACTGTTAGTCCATTCTTGGGTCTGTGAGTCTGCTGCTGTTTTGTTCCTTCCCGTTTTTCCTTTGTTCTCATACCTCACAGAGGAGTGAAATCCTTGGTACTTGTCTTTCTCCACCTGGCTTATTTCACTGAGAATAACACCCTCTAGCTCCTTCCGTGTTGTTGTAAATGGTGGTAGAACTTGTTTTCTTCTTATGGCTGAATGATATTCCATAGTGTGTATGTACCACCTCTTCTTTATCCATTCATCCCCTGATGGACACTTAGGTTGCTTCCATTTCTTTGCTATTGTAAAGAGTGCTGCGATCAACATAGGGGTGCATCTGTCTCTTTCAAACTGGGCTCCTGCACACTTAGGGTAAATTCCTAGGGAGGAAATCACGGGTCAAATAGTATTTCTGTTCTTCGGTTTTTTGGGGAACCTCCACACTGCTTTTCACAATGGTTGAGCTGACTGACATTACCACCAGCAATGTAGGAGGGCTCCCGTTTCTCCACACCTTTGCCGACATCTGTTGTTGTCTGTCTTTTGGGTGGTGGCCATTATAACTGCTGTGAGTTGATACCCCACTGTGGATTAATGTGTATTTCTCTGATAGTTAGCGATGTGCAGCATCTTTTCATTTGCCTGTTGGCCACCTGAAATTGCTTCTGTGGAGAAGTGTCTGTTCAGATTCTCTGCCCATTTTGTAATTGGATTTATTTGCTATTTGTGTGTTGAGGTTCGTGAGCTCTTGATACATGTTTTGGATGGCAACGCCTTATCAAATGTCTCATCAGTGAATATATTCTCAAATAATGAAGGATGTCTTTTGGTTCTACTGATGGTGGTCAAACAGAATCTTACTAAACCCCCTTCCACTTCATTCAAAATCTGACTAATTATTCCTTTTTTCCTGAACACCAACCAGCCGAGAAAATTGGAATGAAGAGGAGAAGCTGTGATGCAGGAACATCTAGTGTAAAACTGAGAGGTGAGGTGGTGTGGAGACTGGTAGGTTGTATCTTGCCATTTGCTGCTTTCAAGGGTCATAGGGAAAAAAGATTGCCAAGGAGATGAAGCCCAGGGTGTTGACGTCTCCTAGTATCGGTGGAGCCACGTAGCCTCTAGCCATTGATGGGAAGGCTAGCATGCGGCACTGTTGTCTTTCCTGTGGTGTTAGATGAGCGGCGTCCCCCATATGCAGTTCAGTCAGAGCCCATGTGGGACTGTCCTGACACAGGCTGGGTGGACCCTAGAGCTGTGCCGTTCCTGCTGGGCTCTTGCAGCACCCCTCTCGGGACCGGGCCTTAGCAGCGCTCCCGGAGAAAGAGAGAGAGATAGAGAGAATTGTGCTCTAGAGATAGGGGCAGTTTTATTTTCTGTAGCTCCCTGAGCATGCTCCTGATGTTTATTTTGAGATCTCTTTCTCAGGAAGATTTATTTGAGTCCAGTTACCGGGTTCTTTGAACGTTCATATTTGTAGGTGGCGCCCTCTAGCTCCAAGAAGCTTTACTCTCTGGAGATGCTCAGCCCTTGGGGGGATGGCAGGGGTCCCAGGGGAGCAGTGCCAGTGCCCAACCCCGCCGGGAGTAAAGAGGTCTTTCCTTCTTCCCGACCACAGTGCCCATCTCCACTGCCAGGGCCAGTATGTGGAACATGCAGGGAGATGCTGCCGAAGGTGGGGATGGCCGTTTTGCAGGCCGGTGCTGGTGGTGAGGCAGGCCGTGTACCAGTCAGATCACGGTAAGGGGCCTGGGAGCAGCGAGGCCAGCCAGGGGGATGAAGCGACCAGAGCTCCTGAAAAATTCCCCGCCTGCTGGGCAGAGTGCACGTGGGCAGTTTGGCACACCTGTCCTTTCTCCTGCGTGGCAAGCCCTGTGGAAGCCTTGCCCCTTTAGCAGTTCTCTCACTGTTAGGAGTCTCTCAGACTGTACGCCTTTTTTTTGTCCCACAGCGGCCAGATGTGGATCCCTGTGTTGTCCCACAAGTGGCTGGAACCTCAAGGCTCTCGACGTCTACTGCCTCTCTTTGCTTTCCAACCCCACCAATCCTCCTGTGCACACCACATGTATGGTAGGTTCGTGCTCAGAGAGCACATCTCCAGGGTTGTACAGCACACTTCTCCTTGAGGTGACAGGATGCCGCAGCAGCTTTCCTCCCTGCTGTTCTTCCACGATTTGATGTAGTTGTTCTATTTCCAAATAGTACGTATGTATGTGGTTTTGATTTTGGGAGGATGTTTCCGCATCCCCTCTCATGTGAGCCGGGGTCATTAATCCCATCAGCACATCTTTTTTATGTTTTTCTTTTTCAGTTTCACTTGTCTAGTGTACCTGTTCCCAACCCCTCAACTTGTAGTTATGCTTCGTCCTTGGAAACCAAGTGAGTCCCTTGAAAGGGAGCACGTAGGTGGTCTTGAGTTTTCATCCCTTCTTTTAACCATGTGTCTTTTGATTTTTAGCACTCAGAGACTGTCCGTTTATTCTGACAATTGAGAGCTGTGTCCTTATTGCACATGAAATATCTTTTTTGTCATCATTAATCTACAATCACACGAAGAACATTATGATCACCAAGTACAACAAGTCCTTCCCCAAAACCCTGTTATAGTCGCTATCCATCAGCGTTGGTTGCTGTACACCGATTCAACATGTCCCCCCCCATACACCATGTTACAGTCGCTGTCCATCAGCGTGTAGTAAGATGCTGTAGAATCTCTAATTGACTTCTCTGTGTTGTACAGCCCTCGCCATGCACAACAGCCCCCATGCATTATACATGCTAATCCTAATGCCCCCTTTCTTTCTAACTGCCCTTATCCTTCCCTTCCAACCCACCCAGCCCAGTCACTTTCCCTTTGGTAACTGTTAGTACTCTCTCGGTTTCTGCGAGTCCGCTGCTGTTTTTTTCCTTCAGTTTTTCTTTTTTGTTATACTCCACACATCAGTGAAATCATTTGGAACTTGTCTTTCTCTGCCTGGCCTATTTCACTGAGCATAATACCCTCTAGCTCCATCCACATTGTTGCAAATGGTAGGATTTGTTTTCTTCTTACGGCTGCTTACTGCACTTTTTAAACTGGATTTCTGTCTTCTCTTTGGTCTGTATTTTCGCTATGTGCTTTCACCATTTCTTTCCTGGTTATGAGCAATACCTTTATGCTAATCGATATGTACCTATATTTATCTATCTGTCTGTATGTCTATCTATCAATCAATCAGTCATCTTTTTGTCTGAACATCTGTCCTTGTATGCAGAACAGTTAACAACATAGACAATGTCCCTTCGCTACTTTATGCTTCCAAAAATCTTGCAAGGTAACTAGGTTGTAAGGAGAGTCCTGGGTTCCCTGAGACACTTGCAGGTTGAGTCAGAAGTGTACTTACAAAACCAGAAAATGGTTGTGCCGGGACTTGAACCCGTGTCTCTATCCTCTGTCCTCTTTCATCTCCTTCTAATTTGTTGTCTGTATTTCGCCACATTCATTGACTAAGTGCTCCCTGAAGACCACGAGTATCATTCCTCTGGGCCTGTTGTCAACAGAAAATTAAACTTGTTGCTTTGCACACCACCATGTTTGAAGGACATCAGCGTGATAACCGCCGATAGGACGGAGGGTCAAATAAAAAGGAACACCAATTTCTAGACAGGAGCAGTTGGGAGTTAAGAGTGTATTGTGGAGTGACGTGTTTATTTGAGTGTCCAAACATCCCTCTTTAGGTGGTTATTAGATCTACACATTCGTGAACATCATAAAACCCACTGATTTCAAAGGCCCAGACCCATATTATTACAGCAATTCAGTTGTTGAGTTGAGAGAAAATGAGAAGGATATTGCTGCACCACTAAATCTATGTCTGGGCACTGCTGATACCAAACAAAAAGCATTCACAGTGGTCAGATATGGCTATTTTCTACTGACTGTCTCTGGGGGACACACACAGAATCCATTTGATTGATTGTTTTTCGGATTCACTTATGTTGGGTACCTCTCACCACCCCTACGGCTTGTAGTTTTTCTGTGTCCTTGGATCTCAAGTGAGTCTCCTCTAAGAGAGAACGTAGGTGTTCTTGAGTTTTCATCCCTTCTTTTATCCATGTGTCTTTTGTTTGGAGCACTCAAAGCCTGTCCTTTAACACTAATGATTCAGAGCTGTGCCCTTATTGCACTTTAAAATTCTTTTTTTATCATTAATCTACAATCACTTGAAGAACATTATGTTTACTAGGATCCCCCCTTCATCAAGTCCTCCAGAAAAACCTCTTACAGAATGTGTCCATCAGCATAGTTGGATGCTGTAGACTACTTCAACATGAACCCCCACACACACCCCATTAAAGTCGCTGTCCATCAGCGTGTAGTAAGATGTTGTAGAATCTCTACTTTTCTTCTCTGTGTTGTACAGCACTCCTCATGCCCAACCGTCCGCACGCATTATTCATGCTAATAATAATATCCCCTTTCTTTCTTCCTGCCCTTATCCCTCCCTTATCACCCACCCTGCCCAGTACATTTCCCTTTGGTATCTGTTAGTCCACTCTCGGGTTCTGTGATTCTGCTGCTGTTTATTTCCATCAGTTTTTCTATGTTGTTGTACTCTACACATGAGTAAAATCATTTGGTACTTGTCTTTCTCCTCCTGGCCTATTTCACTGAGCATACTACCGTCTAACTCCATCCACATCATTGTAAATGGTAGGATTTGTTTTCTTCTTATGGCTCCTTACTGCACACTTTAACTGGATTTCATTCTTCCTTTTTGTTTTGTACTATCACTATGTGTTTTCACCATTTATCTCCCAGTTATGAGCAATAGCTTTTTATTAATCGATATGTATCTGTATCTATCTATCTATCTATCTATCTATCTATCTATCTATCTATCTATCTATCTATCTACCTATCTGTCTGTCTGTAACCTATCTATCTATCTACCTACCTATCTATCTTTCTGTCAATCTATCTATCTATCTATCTATCTATCTATCTATCTATCTATCTATCTATCTATCTATCTATCTATCTATCTATCTATCTGCTTATCTCCCTGTATACCTTTCATGACTATCATCTATCTATCTATCATCTGTCATCTATGTATCTAAGAATCTATCATCTTTTTGTGTGCCCATCTATTCTTATGTACAGAACAGTTAACAACATCGCGTATGTCACTTACCTACATTATGCTTCCAAAAACAGTGCAAGATGAGTAGGCTGTATTGAGAGCACTGGGTTCACTGAGACAATTGCAGGTTGAGTCAGCATCGTGTCCTTACAAATCCAGTAAATACTGGTGCAGGGACTTGAACTCATATCTCTGTCATCTGTCCTCTTTTCCCACCTTCTCGATTGCTGACTGTATTTAGCCACATTCATTGACTAAGGGCTACATTAAGACCACAAGTTTCATTCCTCTGGGCCTCTTTTAGACAGTAAAGTATACTTGGTGCTTTGCTTACCACCATGTTTGAGGGACATCGGCGTGATCACCGCTGATAGGAGGAGGGTCAAATAAAAAGGAACACCTATGTCTAAACAGGAGCATTTGGGAGCAAAGAGAGTGTTGTGGAGTTACGTGTTTGTTTGAGTGTCCAAACTTCACACTTTAGGTTGTTATTACTTCTTTACATTTGTGAACATCATAAAACACACCGATTTCCAAAGCCCAGACTCATATAATTCAGCAACTCTGTTGTTGAGGTGAGAAAAAATGAGAATGACGTTGCTAAACCACTAAATCAATGGCGGGACACTGCTGAAAACAAACAAAAAGAATTCACGGTGGCTCGATACTGCTATTTTCTACTGGCTGTCTCTGGGGACTCAAACAGAATCCATTTGTTTGTTTGTTTGTTTCTCAGTTTCACTCGTGTAGGGTACCCGAATCCGCCCCTTCAGCTTGTAGTTTGTGTCCTTGGATCTCAAGTGAGTCTCCAGTAAGGGAGCACGTAGGTGGTCTTGTGTTTTCATCCCTTATTCTAACCCTGTGTGTTTTGATTGGAGCACTCAAAGAATATCCGTTTATTCTGATGATTCAGTGCTGTTCCTTTATTGCACTTAAAAATTTTCTTTGTTATCATTAATCTACAATCACGTGAAGAACATTACGTTTACTAGGCTTCCCATTCAACATTCCGCATCTAAAACTAATTACAGTCGCTGCCCATCAGCGTGTAGTAAGATGGTGTAGAATCCCTACTGTCCTGTCTGTGTTGTACAGTCCTCCCCATGCTACTCCCACCACACACATTATACACACTAATACTAATGCCCCCTTTCTTTCTCCCCACCCTTATCCCTCCCTTCCCACCCAACCTGCCCAGTCCCTTTCCCTTTGGTAACTGTTAGCAAACTCGCGGGTTCTGTGAGTCTGCTGCTATTTTTTCTTCAGATTTTCTTGGTTGTTATACTCCACATATGAGTGAAATCATTTGGTTCTTTTCTTTCTCCACCTGGCCTATTTCACTGAGCATAATACCCTGTAGCTCCATCCACGTTGTTGCAAATGGTAGGATTCGTTTTCTTCTTATGGCTGCTTACTGCACTTTTTAAACTGGATTTCTGTCTTCTCTTTTGTCTGTAGTTTCGCTATGTGATTTCACCATTGCTCTCCTTGTTATGAGCAATAGTTTTGTTTTAATCAATATGTACCTATATCTATCTATCTGTCTGTCTATCCATCTATCTATCTATCAGGCTATCAATTAGTCAATCATCTTTCTGTTTGCCCATCTGTCCTTTTGTACAAAACAGTTAACAAGATAGCCTGTGTCACTTCCTTACATTGTGCTTCCAAAAATCTTTCAAGCTAACTAGGCTGCAGGTAAAGCACTGGGTTCACCGAGACATTTGCAGGTAGAGTCAGCCGCATATTCCTACTAAACCAGGAAATTTTGCTGCAGGGTCTTGAACCAGTGTCTCTCTCCTCTCTCCTCTTTTATCTACTTCTCACTTGCTGACTGTATTTAGTCACATTCATTGACTAAGGGATCCCTGAAGACCACAAGTATCCTTCCTCTGGGCCTGTTTCCGACAGAAAAGTAAACTTGGTGCTTTGCTCATAACCGTATTTGAGGGACATCGGCGTGATCACCACTGATAGGATGGAACAACAAATGAAAAGGAACATCAATTTCTAGACAGGAGCAGTTGGGAGCAAAGAGTGTGTTGTGGGGTTACGTGTTTATTTGAGTGTCCAAACTTCCCTCTTTATCTGGATATTGTTCTTTACATTAATGAATATCATAAAACCCACTGATTTCAAAGGCCCAGACGCTTGTTTTTACACCAGTTCAGTTGTTGAGGTGAGAGAAAATAAGAAGGACGTTGCTGTACCACTAAATCTATGGCTGGGGAGTGCTGAAACAAAAGAAAAAGAATTCACGGTGGCTTGATAGGGCTATTTTCTACTGACTATCTCTGGAGACACAAACAGAATTCATTTGTTTGATAGTTTTTCAGTTTCACTTGTGTTGGGTACTTGTTCCCACCACTTCGACTGTAGTTTGTCTGTGTCCTTGCATCTCAAGTGCGTCTCCTGTGAGGGATCACGTAGGTGGTTTTGAATATTCATCCCTACTTTTAACCCTGTGTCTTTTGTTTGGAGCACTCAAAGACTGTTTCTTTTTATTCTGATGATTCAGAGCTTTGCCCTTATTGCACTTAAAAATTTTTTTTATTATCATTAATCTACAATCACGTGAAGAACATTATGTTTACTTGGCTCCCCCCTTCACCAAGGCACCCTTAGAAACCTCTTACAGATGCTTTCAATCAGCGGAGTTGGATGCTCTAGACCCCTTCACCATGAACCACCCCACACACACCATTACAGTCGCAGTCCATTAGCTTGTAGTAAGATGCTGTAGAATCTTTACTTGTCTTCTCTGTGTTGTACAGCCCTATCCAAGCCCACCCGACCCCAAGCTTTATACATGCTAATCCTAATTTCCCATTTCTTTCTCCACACCCTCATCTCTCCCTTCCCAACCACCCTGCCCAGTCCCTTTCCCTTTGGTAACTGTTAGTCCGCTTTTGGGTCCTGTGAGTATGCTGCTGTTTTTTTCCTTCAGAGTTTCTTTGTTGTTATACTCCACACAGGAGTAAAATCATTTGGTACTTGTCTTTCTCCACCTGGCCTATTTCACTGAGCATACTACCATCTTGCTCCATCCACATCATTGCAAATGGTAGGATTTGTTTTCCTCTTATGACTGCTTACGGCAGTTTTTAAACTGGACTTAATTCTGTCTGTTTGTTGTTTCGCTATGTGCTTTCACCATTGATCTCCTGTTTATGAGCAATAGCTGTATGTTAATCGATATGTATCTGAATCTCTCTGTCTGTCTATCTATCTATCAATCTCTCTGTCCTTCTATCTTTCTTTCTATCTATCTATCTATCTATCTATCTATCTATCTATCTATCTATCTATCTATCTACCTATCTACCTATCTGTCCTTCTTTCTATCTATCTTTCTATCTATCTATCTTTCTGTCATCTATCTATCATCTATCATCTATCTATCTATTTATGAATCAATCCTCTTTTTTTTTCCCATCTATCCTTATGTACAGAACAGTTAACAACATCGCCTATGTCACTTCCCAACATTATGCTTCCAAAAATCCTGCAAGGTAACTAGGACGTAGGAAGAGCACTGGGTTCATTAAGACACTTGCAGGTCTAGTCAGCCTCGTGTGCTTACAAAACCTGTAAATGGTGGTGAAGGGATTGGCACCCATATCTCTGTCATGTACCCTCTTTTACCTGCTTCTGTCTTCAAGACAGTACTCAGCCACATTCATTGAATAAGTGCTCCCTGAAGACCACAAGTATCCTTCCTCTGGGCCTGTTGAAGACAGAAAAATATACTTGGTGCTTTGCTCTCCACCAAGTTTGAGGGACATCGGCGTGAGCTCCGCTGATAGGAGGAGCGACAAATAAAAAGGAACACCTATTTCTAGACAGGAGCATTTGGGAGCAATGACAGTGTTGTGGAGTTACATGTTTGAGTGTCCAAACTTCCCTCTTTAGGTGGTTATTACTTCTTTACATTCAAGAACATCATAAAACCCACTGATTTGTAAAGCCAAGACGCATATTATTACAGCAATTCAGTTGTTGAGGTGAGAAAACATGAGAAGGATATTGCGGAACCACTAAATGTATGGCTGGGCACAGCTGAAACCAAACAAAAAGAATTCACGGTGCCTAGATAGGGCTATTTTCTACTGGCTGTCTCTGGGGACTCAAACAGAATCCATTTGTTTGTTTGTTTGTTTCTCAGGTTCACTTGTGTAGGGTACCTCTAGCTGCCCATTCTGCTTGTAGTTTGTCTGTGTCCTTGGATCCCAAGTGAATCTCCAGAAAGGGAGCACGTAGGTGGTCTTGAGTTTTCATCCCTTCCTCTATCCCTGTGTCTTTTGATTGGAGCACTCAGAGCCTGTCCTTTTATTCTGACAATTGAGAGGTGTGTCATTATTGCACTTACAAAAATTTTTTTGTTATCATCAATCTACAATCACGCGAAGATCATTATGATCACCAAGAACACAAAGTCCCCCCCAAAAGTCCCGTTACCGTAACTGTTCAACAGCGTAGTTGGATGCTGTACACCCCTTCAGCATGTCCCCCAACACACACCCCATTACAGCCGCTGTCCATAGGCGTGTAGTAAGATGCTGTAGAAATAGTACTTCTCTTTTGTGTTGTACAGCCCTCACTATGCTCCCCACACCCCACACATTATAAATGCTAATCCTGATGCCCCTTTCTTTCTGCCCACACTTTTCCCTACCTTCCCACAATCCCTGCCCAGTCCCTTTCCCTTTGGTAACTGTTAGTCCACTGTCAGGTTCTGTTAGTCTGCTGCTGTTATTTTCCTTCAGTTTTTCTTTGTTGTTATACCCCACAAATGAGTGAAATCATTTGGTACTTGTCTTTCTCCACCTGTCCTAATTCACTGAGCATAATACCCTCTAGTCCATCCACGTTATTGCAAATGATAGGATTTTTTTTCTTTTATATCTGCTTAGTGCACTTTTTAAACTTGATTTCATTCTTCTTTTTTGTTTGTAGTTTCGCTATGTGCTTTCACCATTGCTTTCCTGTTTATGAGCAATAGCTTTGTGTTAATCAATATGTACCTATATCTATCTGTCTGTCTATCTATATACCTATCTATCTATCTATGAATCAAACAACTTTTTCTCTCCCCATCTGTCCTTGTGTACAGAACAGTTAAACACATAGACTATGTCACATTCCTACATTATGCTTCGAATAATCTTGCAAGGTAACTAGGCCGTATTGAGAGCACCTGGTTCGCCAAGGCACTTGCAGTTCAAGTCATCCGTGTGAACCCACAAAACCAGGAAATTGTGTTGCAGGGACATGAACTCGTGTCTCTATCCTCTGTCCTCTTTTATCTCCTTCTCACTTGCTGACTGTATTTAGCCACATTGATTGACTAAGGGCTCCCTGAAGACCACAAGTATCCTTCCTCTGGGCCTGTTTTCGACAGAAAAGTAAACTTGGTGCTTTGTTCACCACCATGCTTGAGGGACATTGGCGTGATCACCGCTGATAGGATGGAACGACAAATGAAAAGGAACACCAGTTTCTAGACAGGAACAGTTGGAGGCAAAGAGTGGGTTGTGGAGTGACGTGTTTATTTGAGTGTCCAAACTTCCCTCTTTATATAGTTACTACTTCCTTAAATTCATGAACTTCATAAAACCCACTGATTTCAAAGGTTCAGACACATACTTTTACAGCAATTCAATTGTTGAGGTGAGAAAAAATGAGAAGAACGTTGCTGTACCACTAAATCAATGGCCGGGCAATGCTGAAACCAAACAAACAGAATTCACGTCGGCCAGATAGTGCTATTTTCTACTGACTGTCTCTGGGGACTTAAACAGAATCCATTTGTTTGATTGTTTGTTTTTCAGTTTCACTCGTGTAGGGTACTTGTCCACACACCTTCGGCTTGTAGTTTGTCTGTGTCCATGGATCTCAAGTGAGTCTCCTGTAAGTGAGCACGTAGCTGTCTTGAGTTTTCATCCCTTCTTTTAACCCTGTGTATTTTCTTTGCAGCACTCAGTGCCTGACCTTTTATTCTGATGATGCAGAGCTCTGCACGTATTGCACATAAAGAATTTTTTATCATTAATCTACAATCACGTGAAGAACATTATGTTTACTATGCTCCCCCTTCAACAAGTCCTCCCGAAAAACCTCTTCACTCGCTGTCGATCAGCGTAGTTGGTTGCTGTAGACCAGTTCACCATGACCCCCCACAGTCCCAGTTGCAGTCGCTGTCCATCAGTGAGAAGTAAGATGCTATATGATCTCTACTTGTCTTCTCTGTGTTGTATAGTACTCCCCATGCACACCCGAACCCACGCATTATACATGTTAACCAAATTACCACTATACTGTCTCCCCACACTTATCCCTCCCTTCAGACCCACCCTGCCCAGTCCTTTTCCCTTTGGTAACTTTTAGTCAGCTCTCGGGTTCTGTGAGTCTGCTGCTGCTTTTTTCCTTCAGTTTTCCTTTGTTGTTATACTCCACACATGAGTGAAATCACTTGGTACATGTCTTTCTCCGCCTGGCCTATTTCTCTGAACATACTACCGTCTAGCTCCATACACGTCATTGCAAATGGTAGTATTTGTTTTCTTCATAATTCTGCTTACTGCACTTTTTAAACTGGGTTTCATTCTTCCTTTTTGTTCGTAGTTTAGCTATGTTATTCACCATTCAACTCCTGGTTATGAACCATAGCTTTGTGTCAGTCGATATATATCTGTATTTATCTATCTAACTGTCTGACTGTCTAACTATGTATCTATGTGTACATGTATATATATATCTATCTGTCTATCTATCTATCTTGATATCATCTATCTGTGATGTCTATCATATATCAATCTATGTACCTGTCTATCTATCTTACATCTGACGTCTGTCTAACTATCTATGAATCAGTCATCTTTTTTCCTGCCCATCTGTCCTTGTGTACAGAACAGTTAACCGTATATCCTCTATCACTTTCCTACACTATTCTTCCAAAAATCCTGCAAAGTATCTAGGCTGTAGAGAGAGCAATGGGTTCACCGAGACACTTGCAGGTCGAGACGGCCGCGTGTACCTGCAAAACCAGGAAATGGTTGTGCTGGGACTTGAACCGTGTCTCTATCCTCTGTCCTCTTTCATCTCCTTCTAACTTGCTGTCTGTATTTAGCCACATTCATTGACTAAATGCTCCCTGAAGACCACAAGTATCCTTCCTCTGTGCCTGTTGTCGACAGAAATGTGTACTTGGTTCTTTGCACAACGCCATGTTTGAGGGACATCGGCGTGATCACTGCTGATAGCTGGAGGGACAAATATAAAGGAACACCTATTTCTGGACAGGAGCAGTTGGGAACAAAGAGTGTGTTGTGGAATGAAGTGTTTATTTGAGGGTCCAATCTTCCCTCTTTATGTGGTTATTACTTCTTTACATTCCTGAACATCATAAAACGCAATGATTTTAAAAGCCCAGACGCATATTATTACTGCAAATCATTTGTTGAGGTGAGAGGAAATGAGAAGGAAGTTGCTGCACCACTGAATCTATGCCTGAGCACTGCTGAAACCAAACAAAAAGTATTCACGGTGGCTAGATAGGGCTGTTTTTTACTGACTCTCTCTGGGGACTCAAACAGAATCCGTTTGTTTGTTTGTTTCTCAGTTTCACATGTATAGGGTACCTGTCCCCGCCCCTTCAACTTGTAGTTTCTCTGTTTCCTTGGATCTCAAGTGAGTCTCCAGTAAGGGAGCACGTATGTGGTCTTGAGTTTTCATCAGTACTTCTAAACCTGTGTCTTTTGATTGGAGCACTCAAAGCCTGTACTTTCATTCTGATATTTGAGAGCTGTGCTCTTACTGCACTTTGAAATTTTTTGTTCTCATTAATATAAAATCACATGCCGAACATTATGTTTTCCAGTCTACCCCCTTCACCATGTCCCCCCCAAATCCTAGTTACAGTCGCTGTCCATTAGCATGTAATATGATGCTGTAGAATCACTACATGTCTTCTCTATGTAGTACAGCCCTACCCATGACCCCCCACCCTACACATTATACATGCTTATCCTAATGCCCCCATTCTTTTTCTCTGCCCTTATTACTCCCTTCCCACAAACCCTACAAAGTCCCTTTCTCTTTGGTAACTGTTAGTCCACTCTCAGGTTCTGTGAGTCTGCTGCTGTCTTTTCCTTCAGTTTTTCTTTCTTATCATACTCCACACATGAGTGAAATCATTTGGTACATGTATTTCTAAGCCTGGCCTATTTGGATGAGCATAATACCCTCTAGCTCCATTCACGTTATTTCAAATGATGGTATTTGTTTTCTTCTTATGGCTGCTTACTACACTTTTTAAACTGGAGTTCATTCTTATTTTTCTTTGTAGTATCGCTATGTGCTTTCACCATTGCTCTCCTGGTTATGAGCAGAAGCTTTGTGTTAATCGTTATGTACCTATATCTATCTATCTGTCTGTCTATCTATTTATCAATCAATCAATCTATCAGCTTTTTGTCTGCCCATCTGTCCTTGTGTACAGAACAGTTAAACACATAGCCTATGTCACTCTCCTACTTTATGCTTCCCAAAATCCTGCAATGTAACTAATATTTAGGGAGAGCACTGGGTTCACCGAGACACTTGCAGGTCGAGTCGGCCGCGTGTACCTACAAAACCAGGAAATTGTTGTGCCGGGACTTGAACTGTGTCTCTATCCTCTGTCCTCTTTCATCTCCTTCTAACTTGCTGTCTGTATTTAGCCACATTCATTGACTAAGTGCTCCCTGAAGACCACAAGTATCATTCCTCTGGGCCTTTTGTCAACAGAAAAGTAAACATGTTGCTTTGCTCACCGCCATGTTTGAGGGGCATCTGCGTGATCACCACCGATAGGACGGAGGGTCAAATAAAAAGGAACACCAATTTCTAGACAGGAGCAGTTGGGAGCTGAGTGCATTGTGGAGTGACATGTTTATTTGAGTGAACAAACTTCCCTATTTAGGTGGTTATTAGATCTTCACATTCGTGAACATCATAAAACCCACTGATTTCAAAGAGCCAGATGCTTATTATTACAGCAACTCAGTTGTTGAGGTGAGAGGAAATGAGAAGTATGTTGCTGCACCACTAAATCTACGGTTGGGAACTGCTGAAACCAAACAAAAAGAATTCACCCTTTACAGATAGGGCTATTTTCTGCTGACTGTCTCTGGGTACTCAAACAGAATCCATTTGATTGATTATTTGTTTTTCAGTTTCACTCGTGTAGGGTACTTGTCCAAACACCTTTGGCTTGTAGTTTGTCTGTGTCCTTGGATCTCAAGTGAGTCTCCTATATGTAAGCACGTATGGGTCTTGAGTTTTCATACCTTCTTTCAACCCTGTGTCTTTTGTTTGCAGCACTCAGTGCCTGACCTTTCTTTCTGATGATTCAGAGCTGTGCACTTATTGCACTTAAAGAATTTTTTTTATCATTAATTTACAGTCACGTGAAGAACATTATGTTTACTTTGCTCGCCCCTTCACCAAGCCCCCCGAGAAACCTATTCAGTCGCTGTCGGTCAGCATAGTTGGATGCTGTAGACAACTTCAACATGTCCCCCCCCACATACCCTGTAACAGTCGCTGTCCATCAGTGAGTAGTATGATGCTATATGATCTCTACTAGTCTTCTCTGTGTTGTACAGTACTCCCCATGCACACCCGAACCCACGCATTATACATGCTAATCCTAATGCCCCCATTCTTTCTCCCCACACTTATCCCTCCCTTCAGACCCACCCTGCGCAGTCCTTTTCCCTTTGGTAACTTTTAGTCAGCTCTCGGGTTCTGTGAGTCTGCTGCTGCTTTTTTCCTTCAGTTTTCCTTTGTTGTTATATTCCACACATGAGTGAAATCAGTTGGTACTTGTCTTTCTCCGCCTGGCCTATTTCTCTGAACATACTACCGTCTACCTCCATTCACGTCATTGCAAATGGTAGTAGTTGATTTCTTCATAATTCTGCTTACTGCACTTTTAAACTGGATTTCATTCTTCCTTTTTGTTCATAGTTTAGCTATGTTATTCACCATTCAACTCCTGATTATGAACCATAGCTTTGTGTCAGTCGATATGTATCTGTATTTATCTATCTAACTGTCTGACTGTCTAACTATGTATCTATGTGTATATGTATATATCTATCTATCTATCTTCCTATCATCTATCTATGATGTCTATCATCTATCAATCTATGTACCTGTCTATCTATCTTACATCTGTCGTCTGTCTATCTATCTATAAATCAATCATCTTTTTTTCTGCATATCTGTCCTTGTGTACAGAAAAGTTAACCGTATATCCTCCATCACTTTCCTACACTATGCTTCCAAAAATCCTGCAAAGTATCTAGGCTGTAGAGAGAGCAATGGGTTCACCGAGACACTTGCAGGTCGAGTCGGCCGCGTGTACCTACAAAACCAGGAAATGGTTGTGCTGGGACTTGAACCGTGTCTCTATCCTCTGTCCTCTTTCATCTCCTTCTAACTTGCTGTCTGTATTTAGCCACATTCATTGACTAAGTGCTCCCTGAAGACCACAAGTATCATTCCTCTGGGCCTGTTGTCGACTGAAAGTAAACTTGTTGCTTTGCTCACCAACATGTTTGAGGGACATCAGCGTGATCACCGCCGATAGGGCGGAGGGTCAAATGAAAAGGAACACCAATTTTTAGACAGGAGCAGTTGGGAGCAAATTGTTTGTTGTTGAGAGACGTGTTTGGTTCAGTGTTCAAATTTCCCTCTTTATGTGGTGATTACTTCTTTACAATCGTGAACATCATAAAACCTATGATTTCAAAAGTCCAGATGCATATTAATACAGCAATTCATTTGCTAATGTGAGAAAAAATGAGAAGGACTTTGCAGTACCACTAAATCTATACCTGGTCACTGCTGAAACCAAACAAAAAGAATTCACGGTGGCTAGGTAGGACTATTTTCTAGTGACTGTCTCTGGGGATTCAAACAGAATCCATTTGTTTCTTTGTTTCTCAGATTCACTTGTATAGGGTACCTGTCCACGCCCCTTCAGCTTGTACTTTGACTGTGTCCTTGGATCTCAAGTGAGTCTCCAGTAAGGGAGCACATAGGTGATCTTGAGTTTTCATCAGTACTTCTAACCCTGTGTCTTTTGATTGGAGCAGACAAAGCCTGTACTTTTATTCTGATATTTGAGAGCTATGCTCTTACTGCACTTTGAAATTTTTTTTTGTTCTCATTAATATACAATTACATGCAAAACAATATGTTTACTAGTCTACCTCCTTCACCAAGTCCTTGAAAAAATCCCAGTTACAGTCTTTGTCCGTTAGCTTGTAGTAAGATGCTGTAGAATCACCACTTGTCTTCTCTGTGTTGTATAGCCCTCCCCATGACACTACACCCAACACATTGTTCATGCAAATCCTAATGCTCCTATTCTTTTTCCCCGCCCTTATCACTCCCTTCCCGCAAACCCTACCAAGTCCATTTCTCTTTGGTAACGGTTAGTACTCTCTCGGGTACTCTGTGTCTGCTGCTGTTTTTTCCTTCAGTTTTTTTTGTTGTCGTACTCCACAGATGAGTGAAATCATTTGGTACATTTATTTCTCCGAATGGCCTAATTGAATGAGCATAATACCCTCTAGCTCCATCCACGTTATTGCAAATGATAGGATTTGTTTTCTTCTTTTGGCTGCTCACTGCACTTTTTAAACTGGATTTCATTCTTCTTTTTTGTTTGTACTATCGCTATGTGCTTTCTCCATTGCTCTCCTCGTTATGAGCAGTAGCTTTGTGTTAATCGATATGTACCTATATCTATCTATCTATCTATCTGTCTATCTATTTATCAATCAATCAATCATCTTTTTGTCTGCCCATCTGTCCTTGAGTACAGAAGAGTTAACCATATACCCTATATCACTTTCCTACATTATGCTTCCAAAAATCCTGCTAGGTAACTATTCTGTAGGGAGAGCACTGGGTTCACCGAGACACTTTCAGGTTGTTTCGGCCGCGTGTACTACAAAACCAATAAATGGTTGTGCAGGAAGATATACCCGTGTCTCTATCTTCTGTCCTCTTTCATCTCCTTCTAAATTGCTCTCTGTATTTAGCCACATTCTTTGAATAAGTGCTCCCTGAAGACCACAAGTATCATTCCTCGGGGCCTGTTGTCAACAGAAAAGTAAACTTGTTGCTTTGATCACCACCATGTTTGAAGGACATCGGCATGATCACTGCGGATAGGACGGAGGGTCAAATAAAAAGGAACACCAATTTCTAGACAGGAGCAGTTGGGAGCTAAGAGTGTATTGTGGAGTGACATGTTTATTTGAGTGTCCAAACTTCCCTCTTTAGGTGGTTATTACTTCACATTCGTGAAGATCATAAAACCCACCGATTTCAAAGGCCCAGATGCTTATTATTACAGGAACTCATTTGTTGAGGTGAGAGAAAACAAGAAGGACGTTGCTGCACCACTAAATCTATGGATGGGATCTGCTGAAAACAAACAAAAAGAATTCACCGTGGACAGATAGGGCTATTTTCTACTGAATGTCTCTGGGGTCTCAAACAGAATCCATTTGTTTCATTGTTTGTTTTTCAGTTTCACTCGTGTAGGGTACTTGTCCCCACACCTTCAGCTTGCAGTTTGTCTGTGTCCTTGGATCTCAAGTGAGTCTCCTGTAAGGAAGCACGTAGGTTTCTTGAGTTTTCATCCGTTCTTTTAACCATGTGTCTTTTGTTTGTAGCACTCAGTGCTTGACCATTAATTCTGATGATTCAGAGCAGTGCACATATTGCATTTAAGTATTCTTTTTATCATTAATCTGCAATCACGTGAAGAACATTATGTTTACTGTGCTCCCCCCTTCACCAAGTCCCCCCGAAAAACCTCTTCAGTCACTGTCGGTCAGCGTAGTTGGATGCTGTAGAACCCTTCACCATGTCCCCCACCACAGACCCCGTTACTGTCACTGTACATCAGTGAGTAGTAAGATGCTATATGATCTCAACTAGTCTTCTCTGTGTTGTATAGTACTCCCCATGGACACTCAACCCCACGCATTATACATGCTAATCCTAATGCCCCATTCTTTCTCCCCACACTTATCCCTCCCTTCAGACCCACCCTGCCCAGTCCTTTTCCCTTTCGTAACTTTTAGTCAACTCTCGGGTTCTGTGAGTCTGCTGCTGTTTTTTACCTTCAGTTTTTCTTTGTTGTTATACTCCACACATGAGTGAAATCACTTGGTACTTGCCTTTCTCCGCCTGGCCTATTTCTCTGAACATACTACCGTTTAGCTCCATCCACGTCATTGCAAACGGTAGTATTTGTTTTCTCCTTAAGGCTGCTTACTGCACTCTTTAAACGGATTTCATTCTTCCTTTTTGTTCGTAGTTTAGCTATGTTATTCAAAATTCAACTCCTGGTTATGAAAGATATCTTTGTGTCAATCGATATGTGTCTGTATCTATCTATCTAATGCTCTGTCTGTCCATCTATGTATCTATGTATGTATGTATCTATGTATCTGTCTACCTTTCTTCCTATCATCTATCTATGATGTCTATCATCTGTCAATCTATGTACCTAACTGTCTATCTTTCATCTGTCATCTGTCTAAATATCTATCTATGAATCAATCATCTTTTTGTCTGCACAACAACCCTTCTGTACAGAACAGTTAACAACATAGCCTATGTCTCTTCCCTACATTATGCTTCCAGAAATCTTGCAAGGTAACTAAGCCATAAGGAGAGCACTGTGTTCACCGATACAATTTGAGGTAGAGTCAGCCACGTGTGCTTACAAAACCAGTAAATGGAGGTGAAAAGACTTGAAAGCGTATATCTGTTCTCTGTCCTCTTATACTTCCTGCTCGCTTGGTGACTTTATTAAGCCACATTCAGTGAGAAAGTGATCCCTGAAGACCACAAGTATCCTCCCTCTGGGCCTGTTGTCGAAAGAAATGTGTACTTGGTTCTTTGCACACCGCCATGTTTGAGGGACATTGGCGTGATCACTGCTGATAGGTAGAGGGACAAATATAAAGGAACACCTATTTCTGGACAGGAGCAGTTGGGAACAAAGAGTGTGTTTTGGAGTGAAGTGTTTATTTGAGGGTCCAATCTTACCTCTTTATGTGGTTATTACTTCATTACATTCCTGAACATCATAAAACGCAATGATTTTAAAAGTCCAGACGCATATTATTACAGCAATTCATTTGTTGAGGTTAGAGGAAATGAGAAGGAAGTTGCTGCACCACTAAATCTATGCCTGAGCACTGCTGAAACCAATCAAAAAGTATTCACGATGGCTAGATAGGGCTATTTTTTACTGACTCTCTGGGGACTCAAACAGAATCCATTTCTTTGTTTGTTTCTCAGTTTCACATGTATAGGGTACCTGTCCCCACCCCTTCAGCTTGTAGTTTGTCTGTATCCTTGGATCTCAAGTGAGTCTCCAGTAAGGGAGCACGTAGGTGGTCTTGAGTTTTCATCAGTACTTCTAAACCTGTGTCTTTTGATTGGAGCACTCAAAGCCTGTACTTTCATTCTGATATTTGAGAGCTGTGCTCTTACTGCACTTTGAAATTTTTTGTTCTCATTAATAGAAAATCACATGCAGAACGTTATGTTTTCCAGTCTACCCCCTTCACTATGTCCCCCCAAAATCCCAGTTACTGTCGCTGTCAATCAGCATGTAATAAGGTGCTGTAGAATCACTACATGTCTTCTCTATGTTGTACAGCACTACCCATGACCCCCCACCCTTCACATTATACATGCTTATCCTAAGGCCCCCATTCTTTTTCCCCGCCCTTATTACTCCCTTCCCACAAACCCTACCCAGTCCCTTTCTCTTTGGTAACTGTTAGTCCACTCTCAGGTTCTGTGAGTCTGCTGCTGTCTTTTCCTTCAGTTTTTCTTTCTTATCATACTCCACACATGAGTGAAATCATTTGGTACATGTATTGCTCCGCCTGGCCTATTTGGCTGAGCATAATACCCTCTAGCTTCATTCACGTTATTGCAAATGATGGTATTTGTTTTCTTCTTATGGCTGCTTACTGCACTTTTTAAACTGGAGTTCATTCTTATTTTTGTTTGTAGTATCGCTATGTGCTTTCACCATTGCTCCCCTGGTTATGAGCAGTAGCTTTGTGTTAATAGTTATGTACCTATATCTATCTATCTGTCTGTCTATCTATTTATCAATCAATCAATCTATCAGCTTTTTGTCTGCCCATCTATCCTTGTGTACAGAACAGTTAAACACATAACCTATGTCACTCTCCTACATTATGCTTCCAAAAATCCTGCAATATAACTAATATTTAGGGAGAGCACTGGGTTCACCGAGACACTTGCAGATCGAGTCGGCCGCGTGTACCTACAAAAGCAGGAAATGGTTCTGCAGGGACTTGAAACCGTGTCTCTACCCACTGTCCTCTTTCATCTCCTTCTCACTTGCTGTCTGTATTTAGCCACATTCATTGAATAAGTGCTCCCTGAAGACCACAAGTATCCTTCCTCTGGGCCTGTTGTCGACAGAAATGTTAACTTGTTGCTTTCCTCACCACCATGTTTGAAGGACATCAGCGTGATCAATGCTGATAGGACGGAGGGTCAAATAAAAAGGAACACCAATTTCTAGACAGGAGCAGTTGGGAGCTAAGAGTGTATTGTGGAGTGACATGTTTATTTGAGTGTCCAAACTTCCCTCTTTAGGTGGTTATTACTTCACATTCGTGAAGATCATAAAACCCACCGATTTCAAAGGCAAAGATGCTTATTATTACAGCAACTCATTTGCTGAGGTGAGAGAAAATGTGAAGGACGTTGCTGCACCACTAAATCTATGGCTGGGCCCTACCGAAAACAAACAAAAAGAATTCACTGTGGCCAGATAGGGCTATTTTGTACTGACTGCCTCTGGGGGCTCAAACACAATCCATTTATTGGATTGTTTGTTTTTCAGTTTCACTCGTGTAGGGTACTTGTCCCCACACCTACAGCTTGTATTTTGTCTGTGTCCTTGGAACTCAAGTGAATCTCCTGTAAGGAAGCACGTAGGGTTTTTGAGTTTTCATCCGTTATTTTAACCCTGTGTCTTTTGTTTGCAGCACTCAGAGCCTGACCGTTTATTCTGATGATTCAGTACTGTGCCCTTATTGCACTTAAAAAATTTTTTTTGTTATCATTAGTCTACAATTACGTGAAGAACCTTATGTTTACTATGCTCCCCCTTCACCAAGTCCCCCCGAAAATCCTCTTCAGTCGCTGTCCATCAGTGAGTAGTAAGATGCTATATAATCTCTAATAGTCTTCTCTGTGTTGTACAGCACTCCCCATGCCTTCCCGACGCCACGCAATATACATGCTAATCCTAATGCCCCCATTCTTTCTCCCCAAACTTATCCCTCACTTCAGAACCTCCCGGCCCAGTCCTTTTCCCTTTGGCAACTTTCAGTCAACTCTCGGGTTCTGTGAGTCTGCTGCTGTTTTTTTCCTTCAGTTTTTCTTTGTTGTTATACTCCACACATGAGTGAAATCATTTGATACTTTTCTTTCGCCGACTGACTATTTCTGTGAACATACTAAAAATCTAGCTCCATGCACGTCATTGCAAATGGTAGGATTTGTTTTCTTCTTATGGCTGCTTACTGCACTTTGTAAACAGGGTTTCTTTCTTCCTTTTCGTTTGTAGTTTATCTATGTGCTCTCACCATTCATCTCCTGGTTATGAGCAACAGCTGTGTTTCAATCGATATGTATCTGTATCTATTTATTTCTCTGTCTGTCTGTTTATCTATCTATCTTTCTATATAACCTTCTATCTCTCTGTCCTTCTCTCTATATATCTATCCATCTATCTAGCTTCCTATCACCTATCATGTGTATCATCTATCTATCTCTCATCTGTTATCTGTCTGTCTGTCTATGAATAAATCATCTTTCTGACTGCCCATCTATCCTTATGTACAGAACAGTTAACAACATCACCTATGTCACTTCCCTACATTATGCTTCCAAAAACATTGCAAGGTCACTAGGCCGCAGGGAGAGCACTGGGCTCACTGAGACAGTTGCAAATCAGGTCAGCCGCGTGTGCTTACAAAACCAGTCAATGGTGGTGCAGGGACTTGAACCCGTATCTCTGTCCTCTGTCCTCTTAAACCTCCTTCTCGCTTGCTAACTGTATTTAACCACACTCATTGACTAAGTCCTCACAGAAGACTGCAAGTACACATCCTCTGGGCCTGTTGAAGACAGAAAATTATACTTGGTGCTTTACTCACCACCATGTTTGAGGGACATTGGCGTGTTCACCACTGATAGGAGGAGGGACAAATAAAAAGGAACACCTATTTTTAGACAGGAGCATTTGGGAGCAAATTGTTTGTTGTGGAGAGACGTGTTTGGTTCAGTGTTCAAACTTCCCTCTTTATGTGGTTATTACTTCTTTACACTCGTGAACATCATAAAACCCAGTGATTTCGAAAACCAAGATGCATATTATTACAGCAATTCATTTGCTGATGTGAGAAAAAATGAGAAGGACATTGCAGTATCACAAAATCTATACCCGGTCACTGCTGAAACCAAACAAAAAGAATTCACGGTGGCTAGTTAGGACTAATTTCTAGTGACTATCTCTGGGGACTCAAACAGAATCCATTTGTTTCTTTGTTTCTCAGATTCACTTATATAGGGTACCTGTCCGCGCCCCTTCAGCTTGTACTTTGTCTGTGTCCTTGGATCTCAAGTGAGTCTCCAGTAAGGGAGCACATAGGTGATCTTGAGTTTTCATCAGTACTTCTAAACCTGTGTCTTTTTATTGGAGCAGTCAAAGCCTGTACTTTTACTCTGATATTTGAGAGCTATGCTCTTACTGCACTTTGAAATATTTTTTTGTTCTCATTAATATACAATTACATGCAGAACGATATGTTTAGTAGTCTACCTCCTTCACCAAGTCCTTGCCAAATCCCAGTTACAGTCGCTGTCCGTCAGCATGTAGTACGATGCTGTAGAATCACCACTTCTCTTCTCGGTGTTGTACATCCCTCCCCATGACACTACACCCTACACATTGTGCATGTAAATCCTAATGCCCCCATTCTTTTTCCCCGCCCTTATCACTCCCTTCCCACAAACCCTACCAAGTCCATTTCTCTTTGGTAACGGTTAGTCCTCTCTTGGGTACTGTGTGTCTACTGCTGTTTTTTCCTTCAGTTTTTCTTTGTTGTCGTACTCCACACATCAGTGAAATCATTTGGTACATTTATTTCTCCGACTGGCCTAATTGACTGAGAATAATACCCTCTAGCTCCATCCACGTTATTGCCAATGATAGGATTTGTTTTCTTCTTATGGCTTCTTACTGCACTTTTTAAACTGGATTTTACTCTTCTTTTTTGTTTGTAGTTTCGCTGAGTGCTTCAACCATTGCTCTCATGGTTATGAGCAGTAGCTTTGTGTTAATCGATATGTTCCTATATCTATCTATCTGTCTGTCTATCTATCTATCTGTCTATCTATTTAAAATCAATCAATCATCTTTTTGTCTGCCCATCTGTCCTAGTGTACGGAACAGTTAACCACATAGCCTATGTCACTTTCCTACATTATGCTTCCAAAAATCGTGCAAGGTAACTATTCTGTAGGGAGAGCACTGGGATCACCGAGACACTTGCAGGTCGTGTCGGCTGCGTGTACTACAAAACCAGTAAATGGTTCTGCAAGGACATGAACATGTGTCTCTATCCTCTGTTCTCCTTCATCTCCTTCTAATTTACTCTCTGTATTTAGCCACATTCATTGACTAAGTGCTCCCTGAAGACCACAAGTATCCTTCCTCTGGGCCTGTAGTCGACAGAAAATTAAAATTCTTGCTTTGATTACCACCATGTTTGAAGGACATCAGCATGATCACTGCGGATAGGACGGAGAGTCAAATAAAAAGGAACACGAACTTCTAGACAGGAGCAGTTGGGAGCTAAGAGTGTTCTGTGGAGTCACATGTTTATTTGAGTGTCCAAAATTCCCTATTTAAATGGTTATTACTTCACATTCGTGAAGATCATAAAACCCACCAATTTCAATGGCCCAGAATCTTAATATTACAGCAACTCAGTTGTTGAGGTGAGAGAAAATGACAAGGACGTTGCTGCACCAATTAATCTATGGCTGGGCCCTGCTGAAAACAAACAAAAAAATTCACGATGGCCAGATAGGGCTATTTACTGTTGACTGTTTCTGGGGGCTCATACAGAATCCATTTGTTTGATTGTTTGTTTTTCAGTTTCATTCGTGTAGGGTACTTGTCCCCACACCTTCAGCTGGTAGTTTGTCTGTGTCCTTGGATCTCAAGTGAGTCTCCTGTAAGGAAGCATGTAGGTTTCTTGAATTTTCATCCGTTCTTTTAATCCTGTGTCATTTGTTTGCAGCACTCAGAGCCTGAAATTTAATTCTGATGATTCAGAGCTGTGAACTTATTGCACTTAAAACAATTTTTTTTGTAGTCATTAATCTACAGTCACGTGAAGAATATTATGTTTACTATGCTTCCCCTTCACCAAGTCCAACCCCGAAAACCTCTTACAGTCGCTCTCCGTCATCATAGTTGGATGCTATAGACCCCTTCACCATGTACCCTTTCACAGACACCGTTACAGTCGCTGTCAATCAGCGAGTAGTAAGATGCTATATAATCTCTACAAGTCTTCTCTGTGTTGACAGCACTCCCCAAGACCCCCGACCCCACGCAATATACATGCTAATCCTAATGCCCCCATTCTTTCTCCCCGCACTTATCCCTTCCTTCAGAACCACCCTGCCCATTTCCTTTCACTTTGGCAACTTTTAGTCAACTCTACGGTTCTGTGAGTCTTCTGCAGTTTTTTTCCTTCAGTTTTTCTTTGTTGTTATATTCCACACATGAGTGAAATCATTTGATTCTTGTCTTTCGCCACCTGACCTATTTCTCTGAACATACTACCGTCTAGCACCATCAACGTCAATGCAAATGGTAGGATTTGTTTTCTTCTTATTTCTGCTTACTGCACTTCGTAAACTAGATTTCATTCTACCTTTTTTTTGTAGTTTAGCTATGTGTTCTCACCATTCATCTCCTGGTTATGAGCAACAGCTTTGTGTCAATCGATATGTATCTGTATTTATTTATTGCTCTGTCTGTCTGTATATCTATATATCTTTCTATATATCCTTCTATCTCTCTGTCCTTCTCTCTATATATCTATCCATCTATCTAGCTTCCTATCACCTATCATGTGTTTCATCTATCTATCTCTCATCTGTTATCTATCTGTCTGTCTATCTATGAATAAATCATCTTTCTGTCTGCCCATCTATCCTTATGTACAGAACAGTTAACAACATCACCTATGTCACTTCCCTACATTATGCTTCAAAAAACATTGCAAGATCACTAGGCCGTAGGGAGAGCACTGGGCTCACTGAGCCAATTGTAGATCTAGTCAGCCGCGTGTGCTTACAAAACCAGTAAATGGTGGTGCAGGGACTTGTAACCGTATCTCTGTCCTCTCTCCTCTAATACCTCCTTCTCGCTTGCTAACAGTATTTAGCTACATTCATTGCCTAAGTGCTCTCTGAAGACCCCAAATATACTTCCTCTCTGCCTGTTGTAGACATAAAAGTAAACTTGCTGCTTTACTCACCAATATGTTTTAGGGATATAGGCATATTCACCACTGATAGGAGGAGGGACAAATAAAAAGGAACACCTATTTCTAGACAGGAGCATTTGGAAGCAAATTGTTTGTTGTGGAGAGACATGTTTGGTTCAGTGTTCAAACTTCCCTCTATATGTGGTTATTACATCTTTACAATCGTGAACATCATAAAACCCAGTGATTTCAAAAGTCCAGATGCATATTATTACAGCAATTCATTTGTTGATGTGAGAATAAATGAGAAGGACATTGCAGTACCACTAAATCTATACCTGGGCACTGCTGAAACCAAACAAAAAGCATTCACGGTGGCTAGGTAGGACTATTTTCTAGTGACTGTCTCTGGGGACTCAAACAGAATCCATTTGTTTCTTTGTTTCTCAGATTCACTTGTATAGGATACCTGTCCGCGCCCCTTCAGCTTGTAGTTTGTCTCTGTCCTTGGATCTCACGTGAGTCTCCAGAAAGGGAGCACCCAGGTGCTCTTGAGTTTTCATCAGTTCTTCTAACTGTGTGTCTTTTGATTGGAGCAGTCAAATCCTCAACTTATATTCTGTAATTTGAGAGCTATGCTGTTACTGCACTTTGAAATTTTTTTTTGCTCTCATCTATATACAATCACATGCAGAACATTATGTTTACTAGTCTACCCCCTTCACCAAGTCCTCGCCAAATCCCAGTTACAGTCGATATCCATCAGCATGCATTAAGATGCTGTAGAATCACTACTTGTCTTCTCCGTTTTGTAAAGCCCTCCCCATGACCCTACACCCTACACATTATTCTTGCTAATCCTAATGCCCCCATTCTTTTTCCCGACATTATCACTCCCTTCCCACAAACCCTACCCAGTCCCTTGCTCTTTGGTAACTGTTAGTCCACTCTCGTGTTCTGTGTGTCTGCTGCTGTTTTTTCCTTCAGTTTTTCTTTGTTGTCGTACTCCACACATGAGTTAAATAATTTGGTACATGTATTTCTCCGACTGGCCTATTTGACTGAGCATAATACCTTCTAGCTCCATCCACTTTATTGCCAATGATAGGATTTGTTTTCTTCTTAATGCTGCTTTCCGCACTTTTTAAACTGGATTTTATTCTTCTTTTTTCTTTTTAGTTTCGCTATGTGCTTCAACTATTGCTCTCATGGTTATGAGCAATAGCTTTGTGTTAAACGATATGTACCTAAATCTATCTGTCTGTCTGTCTATCTATCTATCAATCAACCAATCAATTAATCATCATTTGTCTATATGTCTATCTATTTATCAATCAATCTAACAGCTTTTTGTCTGCCCATCTGTCCTTGTGTACAGAACAGTTAAACACATAGCCTATGTCACACTCCTACATTATGCTTCCAAAAATCCTGCAATGTAACTAATATTTAGGGAGAGCACTGGGTTCACCGAGACACTTGCAGATCGAGTCGGCCGCGTGTACCTACAAAAGCTGGAAATGGTTGTGCAGGGGCTTGAAACCGTGTCTCTACCCACTGTCCTCTTTCATCTCCTTCTCACTTGCTGTCTGTATTTAGCCACATTCATTGAATAAGTGCTCCCTGAAGATCACAAGTATCCATCCTCTGGGACTGTTGTCGACAGAAAAGTAATCTTGTTGCTTTCCTCACCACCATGTTTGAAGGATATCGGCGTGATCACTGCGGATAGGACGGAGGGTCTAATCAAACGGAACACCAATTTCTAGACAGGAGCAGTTGGGAGCTAAGAGTGTATTGTGGAGTGACATGTATATTTGAGTGTCCAAATTTTCCTCTTTAGGTGGTTATTACTTCACATTCGTGAAGATCATAAAACCCACCAGTTTCAAAGGCCCAGTTGCTTATTATTACAGCAAATCAGTAGCTGAAGTGAGAGAAAATGAGATGGACGTTGCTGCACCACTAAATCTATGGCTGGGCCCTGCTGAAAACAAACAAAAAGAATTCACTGTGGCCAGATAGGGCTATTTCTACTGACTGTCTCTGGGGGCTCAAACACAATCCATTTATTGGATTGTTTGTTTTTCAGTTTCACTCGTGTAGGGTACTTGTCCACACACCTTCAGCTTGTAGTTTGTCTGTGTCCTCAAGTGAGTCTCCTGTAAGGAAGCACGTAGGTTTTTTGAGTTTTCATCTTTTCTTTTAACCCTGTGTCTTTTGTTTGCAGCACTCAGAGCTTAAGCTTTTATTCTGATGATTCAGTGCTGTGCCTTTATTGCACTTAAAAAATTTTTTTTGTCATTAGTCTACAATTACGTGAAGAACCTTATGTTTACTATGCTCCCCCTTCACCAAGTCCCCCCGAAAATCCTCTTCAGTCGCTGTCCAACAGTGAGTAGTAAGATGCTATATAATCTCTAATAGTCTTCTCTGTGTTGTACAGCACTCCCCATGCCTTCCCGACCCCACTCAATATACATGCTAATCGTAATGCCCCCATTCTTTCTCCCCAAACTTATCCCTCACTTCAGAACCTCCCTGCACAGTCCTTTTCCCTTTGGCAACTTTCAGTCACCTCTCGGGTTCTCTAAGTCTGCTGCTGTTTTTTTCCTTCAGTTTTTCTTTGTTGTTATAGTCCGCACATGAGTGAAATCATTTGATACTTGTCTTTCTCCGCCTGACGTATTTCTGTGAACATACTACCGTCTAGCTCCATCCACGTCATTGCAAATGGTAGGATTTGTTTTCTTCTTATGGCTGCTTACTGCACTTTGTAAATAGGGTTTCATTCTTCCTTTTTGTTTGTAGTTAAGCTATGTGCTCTCACCATTCATCTCCTGGTTATGAGCAACAGCTTTGTGTCAATCGATATGTATCTGTATCTATTTATTGCTCTGTCTGTCTGTTTATCTATCTATCTTTCTATATATCCTTCTATCTCTCTGTCCTTCTCTCTATATATCTATCCATCTACGTAGATTCCTATCATCTATCATATGTATCATCTATCTGTCTCTCATCTGTCATCTATCTATCTGTCTATCTATGAATAAATCATCTTTCTGTCTGCCCACCTATCCTTATGTACAGAACAGTTAACAACATCACCTATGTCACTTCCCTACATTATGCTTCCAAAAACATTGAAAGTCACTAGGCCGCAGGGAGAACACTGTGCTCACTGAGACAGTTGCAGATCGAGTCAGCCGCGTGTGCTTACAAAACCAGTAAATGGTGGTGCAGGGACTTGAAACCGTATCTCTGTCCTCTCTCCTCTAATACCTCCATCTCGCTTGCTAACAGTATTTAGCTACATTCATTGCCTAAGTGCTCTGTGAAGACCCCAATTATACTTCCTCTCTGCCTGTTGTAGACATAAAAGTATACTTGGTGCTTTACTCAACACCATGTTTTAGGGACATAGGCGTGTTCACCACTAATAGGAGGAGGGACAAATAAAAAGGAACACCTATTTCTAGACAGGAGCATTTGGGAGCAAATTGTTTGTTGTGGAGAGACATGTTTGGATCAGTGTTCAAACATCCCTCTTTATGTGGTTATTACTTCTTTACAATCGTGAACATCATAAAACCCAGTGATTTCGAAAGCCGAGATGCATATTATTACAGCAATTCATTTGCTGATGTGAGAAAAAATGAGAAGGACATTGCAGTACCACTAAATCTATACCTGGGCACTGCTGAAACCAAACAAAAAGAATTCACGGTGGCTAGGTAGGACTATTTTCTTGTGACTATCTCTGGGGAATCAAACAGAATCCATTTGTTTCTTTGTTTCTCAGATTCACTTGTATAGGATACCTGTCCGCGCCCCTTCAGCTTGTACTTTGTCTGTGTCCTTGGATCTCAAGTGAGTCTCCAGTAATGGAGCACGCAGGTGCTCTTGAGTTTTCATCAGTTCTTCTAACTGTGTGTCTTTTGATTGGAGCAGTCAAAGCCTCTACTTATATTCCGTAATTTGAGAGCTATGCTGTTACTGCAATTTGGAATTTTTTTTTGTTCTCATCAATATACAATCACGTGCAGAACATTATGTTTACTAGTCTACCCCCTTCACCAAGTCCTCGCCAAATCCCAGTTACAGTCGATATCCGTCAGCATGCATTAAGATGCTGTAGAATCACTACTTGTCTTCTCCGTGTTGTAAAGCCCTCCCCATGACCCTACACCCTACACATTATTCTTGCCAATCCTAATGCCCCCATTCTTTTTTTCCGACATTATCACTCCCTTCCCACAAACCCTACCCAGTCCCTTGCTCTTTGGTAACTGTTAGTCCACTCTCGTGTTCTGTGTGTCTGCTGCTGTTTTTTCCTTCAATTTTTCTTTGTTGTCTTACTCCACACATGAGTGAAATCATTTGGTACATGTATTTCTCCGACTAGGCTATTTGACTGAGCATAATACCCTCTAGCTCCATCCACGTTATTGCTAATGATAGGATTTGTTTTCTTCTTATGGCTGCTTACCGCACTTTTTAAACTGGATTTTATTCTTCTTTTTTCTTTTTAGTTTCGCTATGTGCTTCAACCATTGCTCTCATGGTTATGAGCAATAGCTTTGTGTTAAACTATATGTACCTATATCTATCTGTCTGTCTGTCTATCTATCTATCAATCAACCAATCAATTAATCATCATATGTCTGCCCATCTGTCCTTGTGTACAGAACAGTTAACGACATAGCCTATGTCACTTTCCTACATTATACTTCCAAAAATCGTGCAAGGTAACTAGGCTGTAGGGAGAGCACTGGGTTCATCGAGACACTTTCAGGTCGTGTCGGCCGCGTGTACTACAAAACCAGTAAATGGTTGTGCAGGGAGATATACCCGTGTCTCTATCCTCTGCCCTCTTTCATCTCCTTCTAAATTGCTCTCTGTATTTAGCCACATTCATTGACTAAGTTCTCCCTGAAAACCACAAGTATCCTTCCTCTGGGCCTGTTGTCAACAGAAAAGTAAGCTTGTTGCTTTGATCACCACCATGTTTGAAGGACATCGGCATGATCACTGCGGATAGGATGGAGGGTCAAATAAAAAGAAACACCAATTTCTAGACAGGAGCAGTTGGGAGCTAAGAGTGTATTGTGGAGTGACATGTTTATTTGAGCGTCCAAACTTACCTCTTTAGGTGGTTATTACTTCACATTCATGAAGATCATAAAACCCACCGATTTCAAAGGCCCAGATGCTTATTATTACAGCACTCAGTTGTTGAGGTGAGGGAAAACAAGAAGTACGTTGCTGCACCCGTAATCTATGGCTGGGAACAGCTGAAAACAAACAAAAAGGATTCACGGTGGCCAGATAGGGCTATTTTCTACTGAATGTCTCTGGGGGCTCAAGCAGAATCCATTTGTTTCATTGTTTGTTTTTCAGTTTCACTCGTGTATGTTAGTTGTCCCCACACCTTCAGCTTGCAGTTTGTCTGTGTCCTTGGATCTCAAGTGAGTCTCCTGTAAGGAATCACGTAGGTTTCCTGAGTTTTCATTAGTTCTTTTAACCCTGTGTCTTTTGTTTGTAGCACTCAGTACCTGACCTTTTATTCTGATGATTCAGGGCAGTGCACTTATTGCACTTAAAGTATTTTTTTTATCACTAATCTACAATCACGTGAAGAACATTATGTTTATTGTGCTCCCCCTTCACCAAGTCCCCCCGAAAAACCTCTTCAGTCACTGTCGATCAGCGTAGTTTGATGCTGTAGAACCCTTCACCATGTCCCCCCCCACAGACCCCGTTACAGTCGCTGTCCATCAGTGAGTAGTAAGATGCTATATGATCTCAACTAGTCTTCTCTGTTTCTACAGTACTCCCCATGCACACCCGACCCCACGCATTATACATGCTAATCCTTATGCCCCCATTCTTTCTCCCCACACTTATCCCTCCCTTCAGACCCACCCTGCCCAGTCCTTTTCCCTTTGGTAACTTTTAGTCAACTCTCGGGTTCTGTGAGTCTGCTGCTGTTTTTTTCCTAAAGTTTTTCTTTGTTGTAATACTATACACATGAGTGAAATCACTTGGTACCTGTCTTTCTCTTCCTGGCCTATTTCTCTGAACATACTACCGTCTAGCTCCATCCACGTCATTGCAAATGGTAGTATTTGTTTTTTTCTTAAGGCTGCTTACTGCACTTTTTAAACTGGATTTCATTCTTCCTTTTTGTTTGTAGTTTAGCTATGTTATTCACCATTCAAATCCTGCTTATGAAAAATATCTTTGTGTCAATCGATATGTATCTGTATCTATCTATCTAACGGTCTGTCTGTCCATCTATGTATCTATGTATGTATGTATCTATGTATCTGTCTATCTATCTATCTATCTTCCTATCATCTATCTATGATGTCTATCATCTGTCAATCTATGTACCTATCTGTCTATCTTTCATCTGTCGTCTGTCTAAATATCTATCTATGAATCAATCATCTTTTTGTCTGCACAACAATCCTTCTGTACAGAACAGATAACAACATAGCCTATGTCTCTTCCCTACATTATGCTTCCAGAAATCTTGCAAGGTTACTAAGCCATAAGGAGAGCACTGTGTTCACCGATACACTTTCAGGTAGAGTCAGCCACGTGTGCTTACAAAACCAGTAAATGGAGGTGAAAGGACTTGAATCTGTATCTCTGTCCTCTGTCCTCTTATACTTCCTGCTCGCTTGGTTACTTTATTTAGCCACCTTCAGTAAGAATCCCTGAAGACCACAAGTATCCTTCCTCTGGGCCTGTTGTCGACAGAAAAGTGTACTTGGTTCTTCGCACACCGCCATGTTTGAGGGACATCGGCGTGATCACTGCTGATAGGTGGAGGGACAAACATAAAGGAACACCTATTTCTGGACAGGAGCACTGGGAACAAAGAGTGTGTTGTGGAGTGAAGTGTTTATTTGAGGGTCCAATCTTCCCTCTTTATGTGGTTATTACTTCATTACATTCCTGAACATCATAAAACGCAATGATTTTAAAAGCCCAGACGCATATTATTACAGCAATACATTAGTTGAGGTGAGAGGAAATGAGAAGGAAGTTGCTGCACCACTGAATCTATGCCTGAGCACTGCTGAAACCAAACAAAAACTATTCACGGTGGCTAGATAGGGCTATCTTTAACTGACTCTCTCTGGATACTCAAACAGAATCCGTTTGTTTGTTTGTTTCTCAGTTTCACATGTATAGGGTACCTGTCCCCGCCCCTTCAGTTTGTAGTTTGTCTGTTTCCTTGGATCTCTAGTGAGTCTCCAGTAAGGGAGCACGTATGTGGTCTTGAGTTTTCATCAGTACTTCTAATACTGTGTCTTTTGATTGGAGCACTCAAAGCCTGTGCTTTCATTCTGATATTTGAGAGCTGTGCTCTTACTCCACTTTGAAACTTTTTTGTTCTCATTAATATACTATCACATGCAGAATATTATGTTTTCCAGTCGACCCCCTTCACCATGTTCCACCCAAATCCCAGTTACAGTCACTGACCATCAGCATGAAATAAGATGCTGTAGAATCACTGCATGTCTTCTCTATGTTGAACAGCCATACCCATGACCCCCCACCCTACACATTATGCATGCTAATCCTAATGACCACATTCTTTTCCCCACCCTTATTACTCCCTTCCCACAAACCCTACCCAGTCCCTTTCTCTTTGGTAACTGTTAGTCCACTCTCGCGTTCTTTGAGTCTGCTGCTGTCTTTTCCTTCAGTTTTTCTTTCTTATCATAATCCACACATGAGTGAAATAATTTGGTACATGTATTTCTCTGCCTGGCCTATTTGGCTGAGGATAATACCCTCTAGCTCCATCCACGTTATTGCAAATGATAGGATTTGTTTTCTTCTTATGACTGCTTACTGCACTTTTTAAACTGGAGATCATTCTTATTTTTGTTTGTAGTATCGCTATGTGCTTTCACCATTGCTCTCCTGGTTTTGAGCAGTAGCTTTGTGTTAATCGTTATGTACCTATATCTATCTATCTGTCTCTCTATCTATTTATCATTCAATCTATCAGCTTTTTGTCTGTCCATCTGTCCTTGTGTACAAAACAGTTAAACACATAGCCTATGTCACCCTCCTACATTATGCTTCCAAAAATCCTGCATTGTAACTAATATTTAGGGAGAGCACTGGGTTCACCGAGACACTTGCAGATCGAGTCGGCCGCGTGTACCTACAAAAGATGGAAATGGTTGTGCAGGGACTTGAAACCGTGCTCTACCCACTGTCCTCTTTCATATCCTTCTCACTTGCTGTCTGTATTTAGCCACATTCATTGACTAAGTGCTCCCTGAAGACTAAAAGTAACCTTCCTCTGGGACTGTTGTCGACAGAAAAGTAAACTTGTTGCTTTCCTCACCACCATGTTTGAAGGACATCGCCGTTATTACTACTTATAGGACGGAAAGTCAAATAAAAAGGAACACCAATTTCTAGACTGGAGCAGTTTGGAGCTAAGAGTTTATTGTTGAGTGACGTGTTTATTTGAGTGTCCAAACTTCCCTTTTTAGGTGGTTATTACTTCACATTCGTGAAGATCATAAAACACACCGATTTCAAAGGCCCAGATGCTTATTATTACAGCAACTCAGTTGCTGATGTGAGAGAAAATGAGAAGGACGTTGCTGCACCACTATATCTATGGCTTGGCCCTGCTGAAAAAAAAAAAAAGAATTCACTGTGGCCAGATAGGGCTATTTTCTACTGACTGTCTCTGGGGGCTCAAATACAATCCATTTATTTGATTGTTTCTTTTTCAGTTTCACTCGTGTAGGGTACTTGTCCCTACACCTTCAGCTTGTAATTTGACTGTGTCCTTGGACCTCAAGTTAGTCTCCTGTAAGGAAGCACGTAGGTTTTTTGAGTTTTCATCCGTTCTTTTAACCCTGTGTCTTTTGTTTGCAGCTCTCAGAGCCTGACCTTTTATTCTGATGATTCAGTGCTGTGCCCTTATTGCACTTAAAAATATTTTTTTGTTATCATTAGTCTACAATTACGTGAAGAACCTTATGTTTACTATACTCCCCCTTCACCAAGTCCCCCCGAAAATCCTCTTCATTCGCTGTCCATCAGTGAGTAGTAAGATGCTATATAATCTCTAATAGTCTTCTCTGTGTTGTACAGCACTCCCCATGCCTTCCCGACCCCACACAATATACATGCTAATCCTAATGCCCCCATTCTTTCTCACCAAACTTATCCCTTCCTTGAGAACCTCCCTGCCCAGTCCTTTTCCCTTTGGCAACTTTCAGTCAACTCTCAGGTTCTGTGAGTCTGCTGCTGTTTTTTTCCTTCAGTTTTTCTTTGTTGTTATACTCCACACATGAGTGAAATCATTTGATACTTGTCTTTCGCCGCCTGACCTCTTTCTCTGAACATACTACCGTCTAGCTCCATCCACGTCATTGCAAATGGTAGGATTTGTTTTCTTCTTATGGCTGCTTACAGCACTTTGTAAACAGGGTTTCATTCTTCCTTTTTGTTTGTAGTTTAGCTATGAGCTCTCACCATTCATCTCCTGGTTATGAGCAACAGCTTTGTGTCAATCGATATGTATCTGTATCTATTTATTGCTCTGTCTGTCTGTATATCTATCTATCTTTCTATATATAATTCTGTCTCTCTGTCCTTCTCTCTATATATCTATCCATCTATCTAGCTTCCTTTCATCTATCATGTGTATCATCTATCTGTCTCTCATCTGTCATGTATCTATCTGTCTATCTATGAATAAATCATCTTTCTGTCTGCCCATCTATCCTTATGTACAGAACAGTTAACAACATCACCTATGTCACTTCCCTACATTATGCTTCCAAAAATATTGCAAGGTCACTAGGCCACAGGGAGAGCACTGGGCTCACTGAGACACTTGCAGATCGAGTCAGCCGCGTGTGCTTACAAAACCAGTAAATGGTGGTGCAGGGACTTGAAACCGTATCTCTGTCCTCTGTCCTCTTATACCTCCTTCTCGCTTGCTAACAGTATTTAGCTACATTCATTGCCTAAGTGCTCTCTGAAGACCCCAAGTATACTTCCTCTCTGCCTGTTGTAGACATAAAAGTATACTGGTAGCTTTACTCACCACCATGTTTTAGGGACATAGGCGTGTTCACCACTAATAGGAGGAGGGACAAATAAAAAGGAACACCTATTTCTAGACAGGAGCATTTGGGAGCAAATTGTTTGTTGTGGAGAGACGTGTTTGGTTCAGTGTTCAAACATCCCTCTTTATGTGGTTATTACATCTTTACAATCGTGAACATCATAAAACCCAGTGATTTCAAATGTCCAGATGCATATTATTACAGCAATTCATTTGTTGATGTGAGAATAAATGAGAAGGACATTGCAGTACCACTAAATCTATACCTGGGCACTGCTGAAACCAAACAAAAAGAATTCACGGTGGCTAGGTAGGACTATTTTCTAGTGACTGTCTCTGGGGACACAAGCAGAATCCATTTGTTTCTTTGTTTCTCAGATTCACTTGTATATGGTACCTGTCCGCGCCAATTCAGCTTGTAGTTTGTCTGTGTCCTTGGATCTCAAGTGAGTGACCAGTATGGGAGCACATAGGTGATCATGAGTTTTCATCTGTACTTCTAACCCAGTGTCTTTTGATTGGAGTAGTCAAAGCCAGTACTTTTATTCTAATATTTGAGAGCTATGCTCTTACTGCACTTTGAAATTCTTTTTGTTCTCATTAATATACAATTATAAGCAGAACAATATGTTTACTAGTCTACCTCCTTCACCAAGTCCTCGCCAAATCCCAGTTACAGTCGATATCCATCAGCATGCATTAAGATGCTGTAGAATCACTACTTGTCTTCTCCGTGTTGTAAAGCCCTCCATATGACCCTACACCCTACACATTATTCTTGCTAATCCTAATGCCCCCATTCTTTTTTCCGCCATTATCACTCCCTTCCCACAAACCCTACACAGTCCCTTGCTCTTTGGTAACTGTTAGTCCACTCTCGGGTTCTGTGTGTCTGCTGCTGTTTTTTCCTTCAGTTTTTCTTTGTTGTCGTACTCCACACATGAGTGAAATCACTTGGTACTTGTCTTTCTCCGCCTGGCCTATTTCTCTGAACATACTACCATCTAGCTCCATCCACGTCATTGCAAACGGTTGTATTTGTTTTCTCTTTAAGGCTGCTTACTGCACTCTTTAAACTGGATTTCATTCTTCCTTTTTGTTTGTGGTTTAGCTATGTTATTCACCATTCAACTCCTGGTTATGAAAAATATCTTTGTGTCAATCGATATGTATCTGTATCTATCTATCTAACGGTCTGTCTGTCCATCTATGTATCTATGTATGTATGTATCTATGTATCTGTCTATCTAACTTCCTATCACCTATCTATGATGTCTACCATCTGTCAATCTATGTACCTATATTTCTATCTTTCACCTGTGGTCTGTCTAAATATCTATCTATGAATCAATCATCTTTTTGTCAGCACAACAATCCATCTGTACACAATAGATAACAACATAGCCTATGTCTCTTCCCTACATTATGCTTCAAGAAATCTTGCAAGGTAACTAAGCCATAAGGAGAGCACTGTGTTCACCGACACACTTTCAGGTAGAGTATGCCGCGTCTGCTTACAAAACCAGTAAATGGAGGTTAAAGGACTTGAACCCGTATCTTTGTCCTCTGTCCCCTTCTACTTCCTGCTCGCTTGGTTACTTTATTTAGCCACATTCAGTGAGAAAGTGATCCCTGAAGACCACAAGTATCCTTCGTCTGGGCCTGTTGTCGACAGATAAGTGTACATTTTTCTTTGCACACCGCCATGTTTGAGGGACATTGGCGTGATCACTGCTATTAGGTGGAGGGACAAACATAAAGGAACACCTATTTCTGGACAGGAGCAATTGGAACAAAGAGTGTGTTGTGGAGTGAAGTGTTTATTTGAGGGTCCAATCTTCCCTCTTTATGTGGTTATTACTTCATTACATTCCTGAACATCATAAAACGCAATGATTTTAAAAGCCCAGACGCATATTATTACAGCAATTCATTTGTTGAGGTGAGAGAAAATGAGAAGGAAGTTGCTGCAAAACTAAATCTATGCCTGAGCACTACTGAAACCAAACAAAAAGTATTCACGGTGGCTTGATAGGGCTATTTTTTACTGACTCTCTCTGGGGACTCAAGCAGAATCCGTTTGTTTGTTTGTTTCTCAGTTTCACATGTATAGGATACCTGTCCCCGCCCCTTCAGCTTGTAGTTTGTCTATATCCTTGGATCTCAAGTGTGTCTCCAGTAAGGGAGCACGTATGTGGTCTTGAGTTTTCATCAGTACTTCTAAACCTGTGTCTTCTGATTGGAGCACTCAAAGCCTGTACTTTCATTCTGATATTTGAGAGCTGTGCTCTTACTGCACTTTGAAATTTTTTTGTTCTCTTTAATATAAAATCACATGCAGAACATTATGTTTTCCAGTCGACCCCCTTCACCATATTCCCCCCAAATCCCAGTTACAGTCGCTGACCATCAGCATGTAATAAGATTCTGTAGAATCACTACATGTCTTCTCTATGTTGTACAGCCATACCCATGACCCCCTACCCTACACATTATGCATGCTAATCCTAATGCCCCCATTCTTTTCCCCGCCCTTATTACTTCCTTCCCACAAACCCTAAACAGTCCCTTTCTCTTTGGTAACTGTTAGTCCACTCTCGGGTTCTGTGAGTCTGCTGCTGTCTTTTCCTGCAGTTTTTCTTTCTTATCATACTCCACACATGAGTGAAATCATTTGGTACATGTATTTCTCCGCCTGGCCTTTTTGACTGAGCATAATACACTCTAGCTCCATCCACGTTATTGCAAATGAAAGGATTTGTTTTCTTCTTATGGCTGCTTACTGCACTTTTTAAACTGGATTTAGTTCTTCTTTTTTGTTTGTAGTTTTGCTATGTGCTTTCACCATTGCTCTCCTTGTTATGAGCAGTAGCTTTGTGTTATTCGACATGAATGCAATATCTATCTGTCTGTCTATCTATTTATCAATCACTCAATCAATCATCTTTTTGTCTGTCCATCTGTCCATGTGTACAGAACAGTTAACCATACACCCTTTATCACTTTCCTACACTATGCTCCCCAAAATCCTGCAAAGTATCTAGGCTGCAGAGGGAGCACTGCGTTCACCGAGACACTTGCAGTTCGAGTCAGCCACGTGTACCTACAAAAACAGGAAATGGTTGTGCTGGGACTTGAACCCGTGTCTCTATCCTCTGTCCTCTTTCATCTCCTTCTAACTTGCTGTCTGTATTTAGCCACATTCATTGACTAAGTGCTCCCTGAAGATCTCAAGTATCATTCCTCTGGGCCTGTTGTCGACAGAAAAGTAAACTTGTTGCTTTGCTCACCACCATGTTTGAAGGACATCAGCGTGATCACCGCCGATAGGACGGAGGGTCATATAAAAAGGAACACCAATTTCTAGACAGGAGCATTTGGGAGCTAACAGTGTATTGTGGAGTGACGTGTTTATTTGCATGTCCAAACTTCCCTCTTTAGGTGGCTATTAGATTTTCACATTCGTGAACATCATAAAATCCACTGATTTCAAAGGCCCAGATGCTTATTATTGCAGCAACTCAGTTGTTGAGGTGAGAGAAAATGAGAAGTATGTTGCTGCACCACTAAATCTATGGCTGGGAACTGTTGAAACCAAACAAAAAGAATTCACGGTGGCCAGATAGGGCTATTTTCTGCTGACTGTCTCTGGGGACTCAAACAGAATCCATTTGCTTGATTGTTTGATTTTCCGTTTCACTCGTGTAGGGTACTTGTCCACTCACCTTCGGCTTGTAGTTTGTCTCTGTCCTTGGATCTCAAGTGAGTCTCCTGTAAGTAAGCACGTAGGTGTCTTGAGTTTTCATCCCTTCTTTTATCCTTGTGTCTTTTGTTTGCAGCACTCAAGGCCTGACCTTTTATTCTGATGATTCAGAGCTGTGAACTTATTGCACTTAAAGAATATTTTTTATCATTAATCTACAATCACGAGAAGAACATTATGTTTACTATGCTCCCCCATTCACCAAGTACCCCCGAAAAACCTCTTCTGTCACTGTCGATCAGCGTAGTTGGATGCTGTAGACCCCTTCACCATGTCCCCCCCAAAAGTCTACGTTACAGTCACTGTCCATCAGTGAGTAGTAAGATGCTATATGATCTCTACTAATCTTCTCTGTGTTCTACAGTGCTCCCCATGCACACCCGACTCTGCGCATTATACATGCTAAACTTAATGCCCCCATTCTTACTCCCCACACTTATCCCTCCCTTCAGACTCACCCTGCCCAGTCCTTTTTCCTTTGGTATCTTTTAGTCAACTCTCGGGTTCTGTGAGTCTGCTGCTGTTTATTTACTTCAGTTTTTCTTTGTTGTTATACCCAACACATGAGTGAAATCACTTGGTACTTGCCTTTATCCGCCTGCCCTATTTTTCTGAACATACTACCGTCTTGCTCCATTCACGTCATTGCAAGTGGTAGTATTTGTTTTCTTCTTAAGGCTGCTTACTGCACTTTTTAAACTGGATTTCATTCTTCCTTTTTGTTTGTAGTTTAGCTGTTATTCACCATTCAACTCCTGGTTATGAACATTAGCTTTGTGTCAATCGACATGTATCTGTATCTATCTATCTAAAGGCCTGTCTGTCTATCTATGTATCTATGTATGTATATATGTATGTGTCTATGTATCTATCTATGTATCTATCTATCTTCCTATCATCTATCTGTGATGTCTATCATCTATTAATCTATGTACCTATCTATCTATCTTTCACCTGTCGTCTGTCTACCTATCTATCTATGAAACAATCATCTTTTTGTCTGCCAATCTATCCTTATGTACAGAACAGTTAACAACATAGCCTATGTCTCTTCCCTACATTATGCTTCACGAACTCTTGCAAGGTAACTAAGCCATAAGGAGAGCATTGTGTTCAAAGATTCGCTTTCAGGTAGAGTCAGCAGAGTGTGCTTACAAAACCAGTAAATGGAGGTGAAAGGACTTGAACCCGTATCTTTGTCCTCTGTCCTCTTATACTTCGTGCTCGCTTGTTGACTTTATTTAGCCACATTCAGTGAGTAAGTGATCCCTGAAGACCACAAGTATCCTTCGTCTGGGCCTGTTGTCGACAGAAAAGTGTACTTGGCCCTTTGCACACCACCATGTTTGAGGGACATTGGCGTGATCACTGCTGATAGGTGGAGGGACAAATATGAATTAACACCTATTTCTGGACAGGAGCAGTTGGGAACAAAGAGTGTGTTGTGGAGTGAAGTGTTTATTTGAGTGTCCAAACTTCCCTCTTTAGGTGGTTATTACTTCTTTACATTCGTGAACATCATAAAAAGCAATGATTATAAATGCCCAGACGCATATTATTACAGCAATTCATTTGATGAGGTGAGAGGAAATGAGAAGGAAGTTGCTGCACCACTAAATCTATGCCTGAGCACTGCTGAAACCAAACAAAAAGAATTCACGGTTGTTAGATAGGGCTATTTTCTACTGACTCTCTCTGGGGTCCAAAACAGAATCCATTTCTTTCTTTGTTTCTCAGTTTCACTTGTGTAGGGTACCTGTCCCCGCCCCTTCAGCTTGTAATATGTCTGTGTCCTTGGATCTCAAGTGAGTCTCCAGTAAGGGAGCACGTAGGTGGTCTTGAGTTTTCATCAGTTCTTCTAACCCTGTGTCTTTTGATTGGAGCACTCAAAGGCTGTACTTTTATTCTGATATTTGAGAGCTGTGCTCTTACTGCACTTTGAAATTCTTTTTGTTCTCATTAATATACAATCACATGCAGAAAATTATGTTATTCTGTCTACCCTCTTCACCAAGTCACCCCAAATCCCAGTTACAGCCGCTCTCCATCATCATGTACTAAGATGCTGAAGAATGACTACATGTATTCTCTGTGCTGTACAGCCCTACCCATGACACCCCACCCTACACATTATACATGCTAATCCTAATGCCCCCATTCTTTTTCCCCGCACTTATTACTCCCTTCCCACAAACCCTACCCAGTCCCTTTCTCTTTGGTAACTGTTAGTCCACTCTCGGGTTCTGTGAGTCTGCTGCTGTCTTTCCTTCAGTTTTTCTTTGTTATCATACTCAACACATGAGTGAAATCATTTGGTACATGTATTTCTCCGCCTGGCCTATTTGACTGAGCATAATACGCTCTAGCTCCATCCACGTTATTGCAAATGATAGGATTTGTTTTCTTCTTATGGCTGCTTACTGCACTTTTTAAACTGGATTTCATTCTTCTTTTTTGTTTGTAGTTTTGCTATGTGCTTTCACCATTGCTCTCCTTGTTATGAGCAGTAGCATTGTGTTAATCTATATGTGCCTATATCTATCTATCTGTCTGTCTATCTATTTATCAATCACTTAATCAATCATTTTTTGTGTGTCCATCTGTCCATGTGTACAGAACAGTTAACCGTATACCCTATATCACTTTCCCACACTATACTCCCCAAAATCCTGCAAAGTATCTAAGCTGCAGAGGGAGCACAGGGTTCACCGAGACACTTGCAGTTCGAGTCGGCCGCGTGTACCTACAAAACCAGGAAATGGTTGTGCTGGGTCTTGATCCCGTGTCTCTCCCCTCTGTCCTCTTTCATCTCCTTCTAACTTGCTGTCTGTATTTAGCCACATTCATTGACTAAGTGCTCCCTGAAGATCTCAAGTATCATTCCTCTGGGCCTGTTGTCGACAGAAAATTAAACTTGTTGCTTTGCTCACCACCATGTTTGAAGGACATCAGCGTGATCACCGCCGATAGGACGGAGGGTCAAACAAAAAGGAACACCAATTTCTAGACAGGAGCAGTTGGGAGCTAACAGTGTATTGTGGAGTGACGTGTTTATTTGAGTGTCCAAACTTCCCTCTTTAGGTGGTTATTAGATTTTCACAATCGTGAATATCATAAAATCCACTGATTTCAAA
This sequence comes from Manis pentadactyla, assembly GCF_030020395.1. Classification (NCBI taxonomy): domain Eukaryota; kingdom Metazoa; phylum Chordata; class Mammalia; order Pholidota; family Manidae; genus Manis; species Manis pentadactyla. The sequence continues at coordinate 1,834,223 of NW_026644596.1, forward strand.
GGCCCAGATGCTTATTATTACAACAACTCAGTTGTTGAGGTGAGAGAAAATGAGAAGTATGTTGCTGCACCACTAAATCTATTTCTGGGAACTGTTGAAACCAAACAAAAAGAATTCACGGTGGCCAGATAGGGCTATTTTCTGCTGACTGTCTCTGGGGACTCAAACAGAATCCATTTGCTTGATTGTTTGATTTTCAGTTACACTCGTGTAGGGTACTTGTCCACACACCTTCGGATGGTAGTTTGTCTGTGTCCTTGGATCTCAAGTGTGTCTGCTGTAAGTAAGCACGTAGGTGTCTTGACTTTTCATCCTTTCTTTTATCCTTGTGTCTTTTGATTGCAGCACTCAGTGCCTGACCTTTTATTCTGATGATTCAGAGCTGTGCACTTATTGCACTTAAAGAATATTTTTTATCATTAATCTACAATCACGTGAAGAACATTATGTTTACTATGCTCCCCCTCTTCAGCAAGTCCCCCCGAAAAACCTCTTCAGTCACTGTCGATCAGCGTAGTTGGATGCTGTAGACCCCTTCACCATGTCTCCCCCAAAAGTCCGCGTTACAGTCACTGTCCATCAATGAGTAGTAAGATGCTATATGATCTCTACTAGTCTTCTCTGTGTTGTACAGTACTACCCATGCACACCCGACCCCGCGCATTATACATGCTAAACTTAATGCCCCCATTCTTTCTCCCCACACTTATCCCTCCCTTCAGACTCACCCTGCCCAGTCCTTTTTCCTTTGGTTACTTTTAGTCAACTCTCGGGTTCTGTGAGTCTGCTGCTGTTTTTTTACTTCAGTTTTTCTTTGTTGTTATACTCCACACATGAGTGAAATCACTTGGTACTTGCCTTTATCCGCCTGCCCTATTTTTCTGAACATACTACCGTCTTGCTCCATCCACGTCATTGCAAATGGTAGTATTTGTTTTCTTCTTAAGGCTGCTTACAGCACTTTTTAAACTGGATTTCATTCTTCCTTTTTGTTTGTAGTTTAGCTATGTTATTCACCATTCAACTCCTGGTTATGAACAATAGCTTTGTGTCAATCGACATGTATCTCTATCTATCTATCCAAAGGTCTGTTTGTCTATGTATCTATGTATGTATATATCTATGTATTTATGTATCTATCTATGTATCTATCTATCTATCTTCCTATCATCTATCTATGATGTCTATCATCTATTAATCTATGTACCTTTCTATCTATCTTTCACCTGTCGTCTGTCTACCTATCTATCTATGAAACAATCATCTTTTTGTCTGCCAATCTATCCTTATGTGCAGAACAGTTAACAACATAGCCTATGTCTCTTCCCTACATTATGCTTCCAGAAACCTTGCAAGGTAACTAAGCCATAAGGAGAGCACTGTGTTCACTGATACGCTTTCAGGTAGAGTCAGCAGAGTGTGCTTACAAAACCAGTAAATGGAGGTGAAAGGACTTGAACTCGTATCTTTGTCATCTGTCCTCTTATACTTCCTGCTCGCTTGCTGACTTTATTTAGCCACATTCAGTGAGTAAGTGATCCCTGAAGACCACAAGTATCCTTCGTCTGGGCCTGTTGTCGACAGAAAAGTGTACTTGGCCCTTTGCACACCACCATGTTTGAGGGACATTGGCGTGATCACTGCTGATAGGTGGAGGGACAAATATGAATTAACACCTATTTCTGGACAGGAGCAGTTGGGAACAAAGAGTGTGTTGTGGAGTGAAGTGTTTATTTGAGTGTCCAAACTTCCCTCTTTAGGTGGTTATTACTTCTTTACATTCGTGAACATCATAAAAAGCAATGATTATAAATGCCCAGACTCATATTATTACAGCAATTCATTTGTTGAGGTGAGAGGAAATGAGAAGGAAGTTGCTGCACCACTAAATCTATGCCTGAGCACTGCTGAAACCAAACAAAAAGAATTCACGGTGGCTAGATAGGGCTATTTTCTACTGACTCTCTCTGGGGTCCAAAACAGAATCCATTTCTTTCTTTGTTTCTCAGTTTCACTTGTGTAGGGTACCTGTCCCCGCCCCTTCAGCTTGTAGTTTGTCTTTGTCCTTGGATCTCAAGTGAGTCTCCAGTAAGGGAGCACGTAGGTGGTCTTGAGTTTTCATCAGTTCTTCTAACCCTGTGTCTTTTGATTGGAGCACTCAAAGGCTGTACTTTTATTCTGATATTTGAGAGCTGTGCTCTTACTGCACTTTGAAATTCTTTTTGTTCTCATTAATATACAATCACATGCAGAAAATTATGTTATTCTGTCTACCCTCTTCACCAAGTCACCCCAAATCCCAGTTACAGCCGCTCTCCGTCAGCATGTACTAAGATGCTGTAGAATCACTACATGTCTTCTCTGTGTTGTACAGCCCTACCCATGACACCCCACCCTACACATTATACATGCTAATCCTAATGCCCCCATTCTTTTTCCCCGCACTTATTACTCCCTTCCCACAAACCCTACCCAGTCCCTTTCTCTTTGGTAACTGTTAGTCCACTCTCGGGTTCTGTGAGTCTGCTGCTGTCTTTTCCTTCAGTTTTTCTTTGTTATCATACTCCACACATGAGTGAAATCATTTGGTACATGTATTTCTCCGCCTGGCCTATTTGACTGAGCATAATACCCTCTAGCTCCATCCACGTTATTGCAAATGATAGGATTTGTTTTCTTCTTATGGCTGCTTACTGCACTTTTTAAACTGGATTTCATTCTTCTTTTTTGTTTGTAGTTTTGCAATGTGCTTTCACCATTGCTCTCCTTGTTATGAGCAGTAGCTTTGTGCTAATCGATATGTACCTATATCTATCTATCTGTCTGTCTATCTATTAATCAATTACACAAACAATCATCCTTTTTTCTGTCCATCTGTCCATCTGTACAGAACAGTTAACCATATACCCTATATCACTTTCCTGCACTATGCTCCCAAAAATCCTGCAAAGTATCTAGGCTGCAGAGGGAGCACTGGGTTCACCGAGACACTTGCAGTTCGAGTCGGCCGCGTGTACCTACAAAACCAGGAAATGGTTGTGCCGGGACTTGAACCCTTGTCTCTATCCCCTGTCCTCTTTCATCTCCTTCTAACTTGCTGTCTGTATTTAGCCACATTCATTGACTAAGGGCTCCCTGAAGATCTCAAGTATCATTCCTCTGGGCCTGTTGTCGACAGAAAAGTAAACTTGTTGCTTTGCTCACCACCATGTTTGAAGGACTTCAGCGTGATCACCGCCGATAGGACGGATGGTCAAATAAAAAGGAACACCAATTACTAGATAGGAGCAGTTGGGAGCTAACAGTGTATTGTGGAGTGACGTGTTTATTGAGTGTCCAAACTTCCCTCTTTAGGTGGTTATTAGATTTTCACATTCGTGAACATCATAAAATCCACTGATTTCAAAGGCCCAGATTCTTATTATTGCAGCAACTCAGTTGTTGAGGTGACAGAAAATGAGAAGTATGTTGCTGCACCACTAAATCTATGGCTGGGAACTGTTGAAACCAAACAAAAAGAATTCACGGTGGCCAGATAGGGCTATTTTCTGCTGACTGTCTCTGGGGACTCAAACAGAATCCATTTGCTTGATTGTTTGATTTTCCGTTTCACTCGTGTAGGGTACTTGTCCACACACCTTCGGCTTGTAGTTTGTCTGTGTCCTTGGATCTCAAGTGAGTCTCCTGTAAGTAAGCACGTAGGTGTCTTGAGTTTTCATCCCTTCTTTTATCCCTGTGTCTTTTGTTTGCAGCACTCAGTGCCTGACCTTTTATTCTGATGATTCAGAGCTGTGCACTTATTGCACTTAAAGAATATTGTTTATCATTAATCTACAATCACGTGAAGAACATTATGTTTACTATGCTCCCCCCTTCACCAAGTCCCCCCGAAAAACCTCTTCAGTCACTGACGATCAGCGTAGTTGGATGCTGTAGACCCCTTCACCATGTCCCCCCCAAAATTCCCCGTTACAGTCACTGTCCATCAGTGAGTAGTAAGATGCTATATGATCTCTACTAGTCTTCTCTGTGTTGTACAGTACTCCCCATGCACACCCGACCCCGCGCATTATACATGCTAAACTTAATGCCCCCATTCTTTCTCCCCACACTTATCCCTCCCTTCAGACTCACCCTGCCCAGTCCTTTTTCCTTTGGTTACTTTTAGTCAACTCTCGGGTTCTGTGAGTCTGCTGCTGTTTTTTTACTTCAGTTTTTCTTTGTTGTTATACTCCACACATGAGTGAAATCACTTGGTACTTGCCTTTATCCGCCTGCCCTATTTTTCTGAACATACTACCGTCTTGCTCCATCCACGTCATTGCAAATGGTAGTATTTGTTTTCTTCTTAAGGCTGCTTACTGCACTTTTTAAACTGGATTTCATTCTTCCTTTTTGTTTGTAGTTTAGCTATGTTATTCACCATTCAACTCCTGGTTATGAACAATAGCTTTGTGTCAATCGACATGTATCTGTATCTATCTATCTAAAGGTCTGTCTGTCTATCTATGTATCTCTGTATGTATATATCTATGTATCTATGTATCTATCTATGTATCTATCTATCTATCTTCCTATCATCTATCTATGATGTCTATCATCTATTAATCTATGTACGTATCTATCTATCTTTCACCTGTCGTCTGTCTACCTATCTATCTATGAAACAATCATCTTTTTGTCTGCCAATCTATCCTTATGTACAGAACAGTTAACAACATAGCCTATGTCTCTTCCCTACATTATGCTTCCAGAAACCTTGCAAGGTAACTAAGCCATAAGGAGAGCACTGTGTTCACCGATACGCTTTCAGGTAGAGTCAGCAGAGTGTGCTTACAAAACCAGTAAATGGAGGTGAAAGGACTTGAACTCGTATCTTTGTCATCTGTCCTCTTATACTTCCTGCTCGCTTGTTGACTTTATTTAGCCACATTCAGTGAGTAAGTGATCCCTGAAGACCACAAGTATCCTTCGTCTGGGCCTGTTGTCGACAGAAAAGTGTACTTGGCCCTTTGCACACCACCATGTTTGAGGGACATTGGCGTGATCACTGCTGATAGGTGGAGGGACAAATATGAATTAACACCTATTTCTGGACAGGAGCAGTTGGGAACAAAGAGTGTGTTGTGGAGTGAAGTGTTTATTTGAGTGTCCAAACTTCCCTCTTTAGGTGGTTATTACTTCTTTACATTCGTGAACATCATAAAAAGCAATGATTATAAATGCCCAGACGCATATTATTACAGCAATTCATTTGTTGAGGTGAGAGGAAATGAGAAGGAAGTTGCTGCACCAATAAATCTATGCCTGAGCACTGCTGAAACCAAACAAAAAGAATTCACGGTGGCTAGATAGGGCTATTTTCTACTGACTCTCTCTGGGGTCCAAAACAGAATCCATTTCTTTCTTTGTTTCTCACTTTCACTTGTGTAGGGTACCTGTCCCCGCCCCATCAGCTTGTAGTTTGTCTTTGTCCTTGGATCTCAAGTGAGTCTCCAGTAAGGGAGCACGTAGGTGGTCTTGAGTTTTCATCAGTTCTTCTAACCCTGTGTCTTTTGATTGGAGCACTCAAAGGCTGTACTTTTACTCTGATATTTGAGAGCTGTGCTCTTACTGCACTTTGAAATTCTTTTTGTTCTCATTAATATACAATCACATGCAGAAAATTATGTTATTCTGTCTACCCTCTTCACCAAGTCACCCCAAATCCCAGTTACAGCCGCTCTCCGTCAGCATGTACTAAGATGCTGTAGAATCACTACATGTCTTCTCTGTGTTGTACAGCCCTACCCATGACACCCCACCCTACACATTATACATGCTAATCCTAATGCCCCCATTCTTTTTCCCCGCACTTATTACTCCCTTCCCACAAACCCTACCCAGTCCCTTTCTCTTTGGTAACTGTTAGTCCACTCTCGGGTTCTGTGAGTCTGCTGCTGTCTTTTCCTTCAGTTTTTCTTTGTTATCATACTCCACACATGAGTGAAATCATTTGGTACATGTATTTCTCCGCCTGGCCTATTTGACTGAGCATAATACCCTCTAGCTCCATCCACGTTATTGCAAATGATAGGATTTGTTTTCTTCTTATGGCTGCTTACTGCACTTTTTAAACTGGATTTCATTCTTCTTTTTTGTTTGTAGTTTTGCAATGTGCTTTCACCATTGCTCTCCTTGTTATGAGCAGTAGCTTTGTGCTAATCGATATGTACCTATATCTATCTATCTGTCTGTCTATCTATTAATCAATTACACAAACAATCATCCTTTTTTCTGTCCATCTGTCCATCTGTACAGAACAGTAAACCATATACCCTATATCACTTTCCTGCACTATGCTCCCAAAAATCCTGCAAAGTATCTAGGCTGCAGAGGGAGCACTGGGTTCACCGAGACACTTGCAGTTCGAGTCGGCCGCGTGTACCTACAAAACCAGGAAATGGTTGTGCCGGGACTTGAACCCTTGTCTCTATCCCCTGTCCTCTTTCATCTCCTTCTAACTTGCTGTCTGTATTTAGCCACATTCATTGACTAAGGGCTCCCTGAAGATCTCAAGTATCATTCCTCTGGGCCTGTTGTCGACAGAAAAGTAAACTTGTTGCTTTGCTCACCACCATGTTTGAAGGACTTCAGCGTGATCACCGCCGATAGGACGGATGGTCAAATAAAAAGGAACACCAATTACTAGATAGGAGCAGTTGGGAGCTAACAGTGTATTGTGGAGTGACGTGTTTATTGAGTGTCCAAACTTCCCTCTTTAGGTGGTTATTAGATTTTCACATTCGTGAACATCATAAAATCCACTGATTTCAAAGGCCCAGATTCTTATTATTGCAGCAACTCAGTTGTTGAGGTGAGAGAAAATGAGAAGTATGTTGCTGCACCACTAAATCTATGGCTGGGAACTGTTGAAACCAAAAAAAAAGAATTCACGGTGGCCAGATAGGGCTATTTTCTGCTGACTGTCTCTGGGGACTCAAACAGAATCCATTTGCTTGATTGTTTGATTTTCCGTTTCACTCGTGTAGGGTACTTGTCCACACACCTTCGGCTTGTAGTTTGTCTGTGTCCTTGGATCTCAAGTGAGTCTCCTGTAAGTAAGCACGTAGGTGTCTTGAGTTTTCATCCCTTCTTTTATCCCTGTGTCTTTTGTTTGCAGCACTAAGTGCCTGACCTTTTATTCTGATGATTCAGAGCTGTGCACTTATTGCACTTAAAGAATATTGTTTATCATTAATCTACAATCACGTGAAGAACATTATGTTTACTATGCTCCCCCCTTCACCAAGTCCCCCCGAAAAACCTCTTCAGTCACTGACGATCAGCGTAGTTGGATGCTGTAGACCCCTTCACCATGTCCCCCCCAAAATTCCCCGTTACAGTCACTGTCCATCAGTGAGTAGTAAGATGCTATATGATCTCTACTAGTCTTCTCTGTGTTGTACAGTACTCCCCATGCACACCCGACCCCGCGCATTATACATGCTAAACTTAATGCCCCCATTCTTTCTCCCCACACTTATCCCTCCCTTCAGACTCACCCTGCCCAGTCCTTTTTCCTTTGGTTACTTTTAGTCAACTCTCGGGTTCTGTGAGTCTGCTGCTGTTTTTTTACTTCAGTTTTTCTTTGTTGTTATACTCCACACATGAGTGAAATCACTTGGTACTTGCCTTTATCCGCCTGCCCTATTTTTCTGAACATACTACCGTCTTGCTCCATCCACGTCATTGCAAATGGTAGTATTTGTTTTCTTCTTAAGGCTGCTTACTGCACTTTTTAAACTGGATTTCATTCTTCCTTTTTGTTTGTAGTTTAGCTATGTTATTCACCATTCAACTCCTGGTTATGAACAATAGCTTTGTGTCAATCGACATGTATCTGTATCTATCTATCTAAAGGTCTGTCTGTCTATCTATGTATCTCTGTATGTATATATCTATGTATCTATGTATCTATCTATGTATCTATCTATCTATCTTCCTATCATCTATCTATGATGTCTATCATCTATTAATCTATGTACGTATCTATCTATCTTTCACCTGTCGTCTGTCTACCTATCTATCTATGAAACAATCATCTTTTTGTCTGCCAATCTATCCTTATGTACAGAACAGTTAACAACATAGCCTATGTCTCTTCCCTACATTATGCTTCCAGAAACCTTGCAAGGTAACTAAGCCATAAGGAGAGCACTGTGTTCACCGATACGCTTTCAGGTAGAGTCAGCAGAGTGTGCTTACAAAACCAGTAAATGGAGGTGAAAGGACTTGAACTCGTATCTTTGACATCTGTCCTCTTATACTTCCTGCTCGCTTGTTGACTTTATTTAGCCACTTTCAGTGAGTAAGTGATCCCTGAAGACCACAAGTATCCTTCGTCTGGGCCTGTTGTCGACAGAAAAGTGTACTTGGCCCTTTGCACACCACCATGTTTGAGGGACATTGGCGTGATCACTGCTGATAGGTGGAGGGACAAATATGAATTAACACCTATTTCTGGACAGGAGCAGTTGGGAACAAAGAGTGTGTTGTGGAGTGAAGTGTTTATTTGAGTGTCCAAACTTCCCTCTTTAGGTGGTTATTACTTCTTTACATTCGTGAACATCATAAAAAGCAATGATTATAAATGCCCAGACGCATATTATTACAGCAATTCATTTGTTGAGGTGAGAGGAAATGAGAAGGAAGTTGCTGCACCACTAAATCTATGCCTGAGCACTGCTGAAACCAAACAAAAAGAATTCACGGTGGCTAGATAGGGCTATTTTCTACTGACTCTCTCTGGGGTCCAAAACAGAATCCATTTCTTTCTTTGTTTCTCAGTTTCACTTGTGTAGGGTACCTGTCCCCGCCCCATCAGCTTGTAGTTTGTCTTTGTCCTTGGATCTCAAGTGAGTCTCCAGTAAGGGAGCACGTAGGTGGTCTTGAGTTTTCATCAGTTCTTCTAACCCTGTGTCTTTTGATTGGAGCACTCAAAGGCTGTACTTTTACTCTGATATTTGAGAGCTGTGCTCTTACTGCACTTTGAAATTCTTTTTGTTCTCATTAATATACAATCACATGCAGAAAATTATGTTATTCTGTCTACCCTCTTCACCAAGTCACCCCAAATCCCAGTTACAGCCGCTCTCCGTCAGCATGTACTAAGATGCTGTAGAATCACTACATGTCTTCTCTGTGTTGTACAGCCCTACCCATGACACCCCACCCTACACATTATACATGCTAATCCTAATGCCCCCATTCTTTTTCCCCGCACTTATTACTCCCTTCCCACAAACCCTACCCAGTCCCTTTCTCTTTGGTAACTGTTAGTCCACTCTCGGGTTCTGTGAGTCTGCTGCTGTCTTTTCCTTCAGTTTTTCTTTGTTATCATACTCCACACATGAGTGAAATCATTTGGTACATGTATTTCTCCGCCTGGCCTATTTGACTGAGCATAATACCCTCTAGCTCCATCCACGTTATTGCAAATGATAGGATTTGTTTTCTTCTTATGGCTGCTTACTGCACTTTTTAAACTGGATTTCATTCTTCTTTTTTGTTTGTAGTTTTGCTATGTGCTTTCACCATTGCTCTCCTTGTTATGAGCAGTAGCTTTGTGCTAATCGATATGTACCTATATCTATCTATCTGTCTGTCTATCTATTAATCAATTACACAAACAATCATCCTTTTTTCTGTCCATCTGTCCATCTGTACAGAACAGTAAACCATATACCCTATATCACTTTCCTGCACTATGCTCCCAAAAATCCTGCAAAGTATCTAGGCTGCAGAGGGAGCACTGGCTTCACCGAGACACTTGCAGTTCGAGTCGGCCGCGTGTACCTACAAAACCAGGAAATGGTTGTGCCGGGACATGAACCCTTGTCTCTATCCCCTGTCCTCTTTCATCTCCTTCTAACTTGCTGTCTGTATTTAGCCACATTCATTGACTAAGGGCTCCCTGAAGATCTCAAGTATCATTCATCTGGGCCTGTTGTCGACAGAAAAGTAAACTTGTTGCTTTGCTCACCACCATGTTTGAAGGACATCAGCGTGATCACCGCCGATAGGACGGATGGTCAAATAAAAAGGAACACCAATTTCTAGATAGGAGCAGTTGGGAGCTAACAGTGTATTGTGGAGTGACGTGTTTATTGAGTGTCCAAACTTCCCTCTTTAGGTGGTTATTAGATTTTCACATTCGTGAACATCATAAAATCCACTGATTTCAAAGGCCCAGATTCTTATTATTGCAGCAACTCAGTTGTTGAGGTGAGAGAAAATGAGAAGTATGTTGCTGCACCACTAAATCTATGGCTGGGAACTGTTGAAACCAAACAAAAAGAATTCACGGTGGCCAGATAGGGCTATTTTCTGCTGACTGTCTCTGGGGACTCAAACAGAATCCATTTGCTTGATTGTTTGATTTTCCGTTTCACTCGTGTAGGGTACTTGTCCACACACCTTCGCCTTGTAGTTTGTCTGTGTCCTTGGATCTCAAGTGAGTTTCCTGTAAGTAAGCACGTAGGTGTCTTGAGTTTTCATCCCTTCTTTTATCCCTGTGTCTTTTGTTTGCAGCACTCAGTGCCTGACCTTTTATTCTGATGATTCAGAGCTGTGCACTTATTGCACTTAAAGAATATTGTTTATCATTAATCTACAATCACGTGAAGAACATTATGTTTACTATGCTCCCCCCTTCACCAAGTTCCCCCGAAAAACCTCTTCAGTCACTGTCGATCAGCGTAGTTGGATGCTGTAGACCCCTTCACCATGTCCCCCCCAAAAGTCCCCGTTACAGTCACTGTCCATCAGTGAGTAGTAAGATGCTATATGATCTCTACTAGTCTTCTCTGTGTTTTACAGTACTCCCCATGCACACCCGACCCCACGCATTATACATGCTAAACTTAATGCCCCCATTCTTTCTCCCCACACTTATCCCTCCCTTCAGACTCACCCTGCCCAGTCCTTTTTCCTTTGGTTACTTTTAGTGAACTCTCGGGTTCTGTGAGTCTGCTGCTGTTTTTTTACTTCAGTTTTTCTTTGTTGTTATACTCCACACATGACTGAAATCACTTGGTAATTGCCTTTATCCGCCTGCCCTATTTTTCTGAATATACTACCGTCTTGCTCCATCCACGTCATTGCAAATGGTAGTATTTGTTTTCTTCTTAAGGCTGCTTACTGCACTTTTTAAACTGGATTTCATTCTTCCTTTTTGTTTGTAGTTTAGCTATGTTATTCACCATTCAACTCCTGGTTATGAACAATAGCTTTGTGTCAATCGACATGTATCTGTATCTATCTATCTAAAGGTCTGTCTGTCTATCTATGTATCTATGTATGTATATATCTATGTATCTATGTATCTATCTATGTATCTATCTATCTATCTTCCTGTCATCTATCTATGATGTCTATCATCTATTAATCTATGTACCTATCTATCTATCTTTCACCTGTCGTCTGTCTACCTATCTATCTATGAAACAATCATCTTTTTGTCTGCCAATCTATCCTTATGTACAGAACAGTTAACAACATAGCCTATGTCTCTTCCCTACATTATGCTTCCAGAAACCTTGCAAGGTAACTAAGCCATAAGGAGAGCACTGTGTTCACCGATACGCTTTCAGGTAGAGTCAGCAGAGTGTGCTTACAAAACCAGTAAATGGAGGTGAAAGGACTTGAACTCGTATCTTTGTCATCTGTCCTCTTATACTTCCTGCTCGCTTGTTGACTTTATTTAGCCACATTCAGTGAGTAAGTGATCCCTGAAGACCACAAGTATCCTTCGTCTGGGCCTGTTGTCGACAGAAAAGTGTACTTGGCCCTTTGCACACCACCATGTTTGAGGGACATTGGCGTGATCACTGCTGATAGGTGGAGGGACAAATATGAATTAACACCTATTTCTGGACAGGAGCAGTTGGGAACAAAGAGTGTGTTGTGGAGTGAAGTGTTTATTTGAGTGTCCAAACTTCCCTCTTTAGGTGGTTATTACTTCTTTACATTCGTGAACATCATAAAAAGCAATGATTATAAATGCCCAGACGCATATTATTACAGCAATTCATTTGTTGAGGTGAGAGGAAATGAGAAGGAAGTTGCTGCACCACTAAATCTATGCCTGAGCACTGCTGAAACCAAACAAAAAGAATTCACGGTGGCTAGATAGGGCTATTTTCTACTGACTCTCTCTGGGGTCCAAAACAGAATCCATTTCTTTCTTTGTTTCTCACTTTCACTTGTGTAGGGTACCTGTCCCCGCCCCATCAGCTTGTAGTTTGTCTTTGTCCTTGGATCTCAAGTGAGTCTCCAGTAAGGGAGCACGTAGGTGGTCTTGAGTTTTCATCAGTTCTTCTAACCCTGTGTCTTTTGATTGGAGCACTCAAAGGCTGTACTTTTATTCTGATATTTGAGAGCTGTGCTCTTACTGCACTTTGAAATTCTTTTTGTTCTCATTAATATACAATCACATGCAGAAAATTATGTTATTCTGTCTACCCTCTTCACCAAGTCACCCCAAATCCCAGTTACAGCCGCTCTCCGTCAGCATGTACTAAGATGCTGTAGAATCACTACATGTCTTCTCTGTGTTGTACAGCCCTACCCATGACACCCCACCCTACACATTATACATGCTAATCCTAATGCCCCCATTCTTTTTCCCCGCACTTATTACTCCCTTCCCACAAACCCTACCCAGTCCCTTTCTCTTTGGTAACTGTTAGTCCACTCTCGGGTTCTGTGAGTCTGCTGCTGTCTTTTCCTTCAGTTTTTCTTTGTTATCATACTCCACACATGAGTGAAATCATTTGGTACATGTATTTCTCCGCCTGGCCTATTTGACTGAGCATAATACCCTCTAGCTCCATCCACGTTATTTCAAATGATAGGATTTGTTTTCTTCTTATGGCTGCTTACTGCACTTTTTAAACTGGATTTAGTTCTTCTTTTTTGTTTGTAGTTTTGCTATGTGCTTTCACCATTGCTCTCCTTGTTATGAGCAGTAGCTTTGTGCTAATCGATATGTACCTATATCTATCTATCTGTCTGTCTATCTATTAATCAATTACACAAACAATCATCCTTTTTTCTGTCCATCTGTCCATCTGTACAGAACAGTTAACCATATACCCTATATCACTTTCCTGCACTATGCTCCCAAAAATCCTGCAAAGTATCTAGGCTGCACTGGGTTCACCGAGACACTTGCAGTTCGAGTCGGCCGCGTGTACCTACAAAACCAGGAAATGGTTGTGCCGGGACTTGAACCCGTGACTCTATCCCCTGTCCTCTTTCATCTCCTTCTAACTTGCTGTCTGTATTTAGCCACATTCATTGACTAAGGGCTCCCTGAGGATCTCAAGTATCATTCCTCTGGGCCTGTTGTCGACAGAAAAGTAAACTTGTTGCTTTGCTCACCACCATGTTTGAAGGACATCAGCGTGATCACCGCCGATAGGACGGAGGGTCAAATAAAAAGGAACACCAATTTCTAGACAGGAACAGTTGGGAGCTAACAGTGTATTGTGGAGTGACGTGTTTATTGAGTGTCCAAACTTCCCTCTTTAGGTGGTTATTAGATTTTCACATTCGTGAACATCATAAAATCCACTGATTTCAAAGGCCCAGATTCTTATTATTGCAGCAACTCAGTTGTTGAGGTGAGAGAAAATGAGAAGCATGTTGCTGCACCACTAAATCTATGGCTGGGAACTGTTGAAACCAAACAAAAAGAATTCACGGTGGCCAGATAGGGCTATTTTCTGCTGACTGTCTCTGGGGACTCAAACAGAATCCATTTGCTTGATTGTTTGATTTTCCGTTTCACTCGTGTAGGGTACTTGTCCACACACCTTCGCCTTGTAGTTTGTCTGTGTCCTTGGATCTCAAGTGAGTCTCCTGTAAGTAAGCACGTAGGTGTCTTGAGTTTTCATCCCTTCTTTTATCCCTGTGTCTTTTGTTTGCAGCACTCAGTGCCTGACCTTTTATTCTGATGATTCAGAGCTGTGCACATATTGCACTTAAAGAATATTTTTTATCATTAATCTACAATCACGTGAAGAACATTATGTTTACTATGCTCACCCCTTCACCAAGTCCCCCCGAAAAACCTCTTCAGTCACTGCCGATCAGCGTAGTTGGATGCTGTAGACCCCTTCACCATGTCCCCCCCAAAAGTCCCCGTTACAGTCACTGTCCATCAGTGAGTAGTAAGATGCTATATGATCTCTACTAGTCTTCTCTGTGTTGTACAGTACTCCCCATGCACACCCGACCCCGCGCATTATACATGCTAAACTTAATGCCCCCATTCTTTCTCCCCACACTTATCCCTCCCTTCAGACTCACCCTGCCCAGTCCTTTTTCCTTTGGTTACTTTTAATCAACTCTCGGGTTCTGTGAGTCTGCTGCTGTTTTTTTACTTCAGTTTTTCTTTGTTGTTATACTCCACACATGAGTGAAATCACTTGGTACTTGCCTTTATCCGCCTGCCCTATTTTTCTGAACATACTACCGTCTTGCTCCATCCACGTCATTGCAAATGGCAGTATTTGTTTTCTTCTTAAGGCTGCTTACTGCACTTTTTAAACTGGATTTCATTCTTCCTTTTTGTTTGTAGTTTAGCTATGTTATTCACCATTCAACTCCTGGTTATGAACAAAGCTTTGTGTCAATCGACATGTATCTGTATCTATCTATCTAAAGGTCTGTCTATCTATGTATCTATGTATGTATATATCTATGTATCTATGTATCTATCTATGTATCTATCTATCTATCTTCCTATCATCTATCTATGATGTCTATCATCTATTAATCTATGTACGTATCTATCTATCTTTCACCTGTCGTCTGTCTACCTATCTATCTATGAAACAATCATCTTTTTGTCTGCCAATCTATCCTTATGTACAGAACAGTTAACAACATAGCCTATGTCTCTTCCCTACATTATGCTTCCAGAAACCTTGCAAGGTAACTAAGCCATAAGGAGAGCACTGTGTTCACCGATACGCTTTCAGGTAGAGTCAGCAGAGTGTGCTTACAAAACCAGTAAATGGAGGTGAAAGGACTTGAACTCGTATCTTTGTCATCTGTCCTCTTATACTTCCTGCTCGCTTGTTGACTTTATTTAGCCACATTCAGTGAGGAAGTGATCCCTGAAGACCACAAGTATCCTTCGTCTGGGCCTGTTGTCGACAGAAAAGTGCACTTGGCCCTTTGCACACCACCATGTTTGAGGGACATTGGCGTGATCACTGCTGATAGGTGGAGGGACAAATATGAATTAACACCTATTTCTGGACAGGAGCAGTTGGGAACAAAGAGTGTGTTGTGGAGTGAAGTGTTTATTTGAGTGTCCAAACTTCCCTCTTTAGGTGGTTATTACTTCTTTACATTCGTGAACATCATAAAAAGCAATGATTATAAATGCCCAGACGCATATTATTACAGCAATTCATTTGTTGAGGTGAGAGGAAATGAGAAGGAAGTTGCTGCACCACTAAATCTATGCCTGAGCACTGCTGAAACCAAACAAAAAGAATTCACGGTGGCTAGATAGGGCTATTTTCTACTGACTCTCTCTGGGGTCCAAAACAGAATCCATTTCTTTCTTTGTTTCTCAGTTTCACTTGTGTAGGGTACCTGTCCCCGCCCCTTCAGCTTGTAGTTTGTCTTTGTCCTTGGATCTCAAGTGAGTCTCCAGTAAGGGAGCACGTAGGTGGTCTTGAGTTTTCATCAGTTCTTCTAACCCTGTGTCTTTTGATTGGAGCACTCAAAGGCTGTACTTTTATTCTGATATTTGAGAGCTGTGCTCTTACTGCACTTTGAAATTCTTTTTGTTCTCATTAATATACAATCACATGCAGAAAATTATGTTATTCTGTCTACCCTCTTCACCAAGTCACCCCAAATCCCAGTTACAGCCGCTCTCCGTCAGCATGTACTAAGATGCTGTAGAATCACTACATGTCTTCTCTGTGTTGTACAGCCCTACCCATGACACCCCACCCTACACATTATACATGCTAATCCTAATGCCCCCATTCTTTTACCCTGCACTTATTACTCCCTTCCCACAAACCCTACCCAGTCCCTTTCTCTTTGGTAACTGTTAGTCCACTCTCGGGTTCTGTGAGTCTGCTGCTGTCTTTTCCTTCAGTTTTTCTTTGTTGTCGTACTCCACACATGAGTTAAATCATTTGGTACATGTATTTCTCCGCCTGGCCTATTTGACTGAGCATAATACCCTCTAGCTCCATCCACGTTATTGCAAATGATAGGATTTGTTTTCTTCTTATGGCTGCTTACTGCACTTTTTAAACTGGATTTCATTCTTCTTTTTTGTTTGTATTTTTGCAATGTGCTTTCACCATTGCTCTCCTTGTTATGAGCAGTAGCTTTGTGCTAATCGATATGTACCTATATCTATCTGTCTGTCTATCTATTAATCAATTACACAATCAATCATCCTTTTGTCTGTCCATCTGTCCATCTGTACAGAACAGTTAACCATATACCCTATATCACTTTCCTGCACTATGCTCCCAAAAATCCTGCAAAGTATCTAGGCTGCAGAGGGAGCACTGGGTTCACCGAGACACTTGCAGTTCGAGTCGGCCGCGTGTACCTACAAAACCAGGAAATGGTTGTGCTGGGACTTGAACCCGTGTCTCTATCCCCTGTCCTCTTTCATCTCCTTCTAACTTGCTGTCTGTATTTAGCCACATTCATTGACTAAGGGCTCCCTGAAGATCTCAAGTATCATTCCTCTGGGCCTGTTGTCGACAGAAAAGTAAACTTGTTGCTTTGCTCACCACCATGTTTGAAGGACATCAGCGTGATCACCGCCGATAGGACGGAGGGTCAAATAAAAAGGAACACCAATTTCTAGATAGGAGCAGTTGGGAGCTAACAGTGTATTGTGGAGTGACGTGTTTATTGAGTGTCCAAACTTCCCTCTTTAGGTGGTTATTAGATTTTCACATTCGTGAACATCATAAAATCCACTGATTTCAAAGGCCCAGATTCTTATTATTGCAGCAACTCAGTTGTTGAGGTGAGAGAAAATGAGAAGTATGTTGCTGCACCACTAAATCTATGGCTGGGAACTGTTGAAACCAAACAAAAAGAATTCACGGTGGCCAGATAGGGCTACTTTCTGCTGACTGTCTCTGGGGACTCAAACAGAATCCATTTGCTTGATTGTTTGATTTTCCGTTTCACTCGTGTAGGGTACTTGTCCACACACCTTCGGCTTGTAGTTTGTCTGTGTCCTTGGATCTCAAGTGAGTCTCCTGTAAGTAAGCACGTAGGTGTCTTGAGTTTTCATCCCTTCTTTTATCCCTGTGTCTTTTGTTTGCAGCACTCAGTGCCTGACCTTTTATTCTGATGATTCAGAGCTGTGCACTTATTGCACTTAAAGAATATTGTTTATCATTAATCTACAATCACGTGAAGAACATTATGTTTACTATGCTCCCCCCTTCACCAAGTCCCCCCGAAAAACCTCTTCAGTCACTGACGATCAGCGTAGTTTTATGCTGTAGACCCCTTCACCATGTCCCCCCCAAAAGTCCCCGTTACAGTCACTGTCCATCAGTGAGTAGTAAGATGCTATATGATCTCTACTAGTCTTCTCTGTGTTGTACAGTACTCCCCATGCACACCCGACCCCGCGCATTATACATGCTAAACTTAATGCCCCCATTCTTTCTCCCCACACTTATCCCTCCCTTCAGACTCACCCTGCCCAGTCCTTTTTCCTTTGGTTACTTTTAGTCAACTCTCGGGTTCTGTGAGTCTGCTGCTGTTTTTTTACTTCAGTTTTTCTTTGTTGTTATACTCCACACATGAGTGAAATCACTTGGTACTTGCCTTTATCCGCCTGCCCTATTTTTCTGAACATACTACCGTCTTGCTCCATCCACGTCATTGCAAATGGTAGTAGTTGTTTTCTTCTTAAGGCTGCTTACTGCACTTTTTAAACTGGATTTCATTCTTCCTTTTTGTTTGTAGTTTAGCTATGTTATTCACCATTCAACTCCTGGTTATGAACAAAGCTTTGTGTCAATCGACATGTATCTGTATCTATCTATCTAAAGGTCTGTCTGTCTATCTATGTATCTCTGTATGTATATATCTATGTATCTATGTATCTATCTATGTATCTATCTATCTTCCTATCATCTATCTATGATGTCTATCATCTATTAATCTATGTACGTATCTATCTATCTTTCACCTGTCGTCTGTCTACCTATCTATCTATGAAACAATCATCTTTTTGTCTGCCAATCTATCCTTATGTACAGAACAGTTAACAACATAGCCTATGTCTCTTCCCTACATTATGCTTCCAGAAACCTTGCAAGGTAACTAAGCCATAAGGAGAGCACTGTGTTCACCGATACGCTTTCAGGTAGAGTCAGCAGAGTGTGCTTACAAAACCAGTAAATGGAGGTGAAAGGACTTGAACTCGTATCTTTGTCATCTGTCCTCTTATACTTCCTGCTCGCTTGTTGACTTTATTTAGCCACATTCAGTGAGGAAGTGATCCCTGAAGACCACAAGTATCCTTCGTCTGGGCCTGTTGTCGACAGAAAAGTGCACTTGGCCCTTTGCACACCACCATGTTTGAGGGACATTGGCGTGATCACTGCTGATAGGTGGAGGGACAAATATGAATTAACACCTATTTCTGGACAGGAGCAGTTGGGAACAAAGAGTGTGTTGTGGAGTGAAGTGTTTATTTGAGTGTCCAAACTTCCCTCTTTAGGTGGTTATTACTTCTTTACATTCGTGAACATCATAAAAAGCAATGATTATAAATGCCCAGACGCATATTATTACAGCAATTCATTTGTTGAGGTGAGAGGAAATGAGAAGGAAGTTGCTGCACCACTAAATCTATGCCTGAGCACTGCTGAAACCAAACAAAAAGAATTCACGGTGGCTAGATAGGGCTATTTTCTACTGACTCTCTCTGGGGTCCAAAACAGAATCCATTTCTTTCTTTGTTTCTCACTTTCACTTGTGTAGGGTACCTGTCCCCGCCCCTTCAGCTTGTAGTTTGTCTTTGTCCTTGGATCTCAAGTGAGTCTCCAGTAAGGGAGCACGTAGGTGGTCTTGAGTTTTCATCAGTTCTTCTAACCCTGTGTCTTTTGATTGGAGCACTCAAAGGCTGTACTTTTATTCTGATATTTGAGAGCTGTGCTCTTACTGCACTTTGAAATTCTTTTTGTTCTCATTAATATACAATCACATGCAGAAAATTATGTTATTCTGTCTACCCTCTTCACCAAGTCACCCCAAATCCCAGTTACAGCCGCTCTCCGTCAGCATGTACTAAGATGCTGTAGAATCACTACATGTCTTCTCTGTGTTGTACAGCCCTACCCATGACACCCCACCCTACACATTATACATGCTAACCCTAATGCCCCCATTCTTTTTCCCCGCACTTATTACTCCCTTCCCACAAACCCTACCCAATCCCTTTCTCTTTGGTAACTGTTAGTCCACTCTCGGGTTCTGTGAGTCTGCTGCTGTCTTTTCCTTCAGTTTTTCTTTGTTATCATACTCCACACATGAGTGAAATCATTTGGTACATGTATTTCTCCGCCTGGCCTATTTGACTGAGCATAATAACCTCTAGCTCCATCAACGTTATTGCAAATGATAGGATTTGTTTTCTTCTTATGGCTGCTTACTGCACTTTTTAAACTGGATTTCATTCTTCTTTTTTGTTTGTAGTTTTGCAATGTGCTTTCACCATTGCTCTCCTTGTTATGAGCAGTAGCTTTGTGCTAATCGATATGTACCTATACCTATCTATCTGTCTGTCTATCTATTAGTCAATTACACAATCAATCATCCTTTTGTCTGTCCATCTGTCCATCTGTACAGAACAGTTAACCATATACCCTATATCACTTTCCTGCACTATGCTCCCAAAAATCCTGCAAAGTATCTAGGCTGCAGAGGGAGCACTGGGTTCACCGAGACACTTGCAGTTCGAGTCGGCCGCGTGTACCTACAAAACCAGGAAATGGTTGTGCCGGGACTTGAACCCGTGTCTCTATCCCCTGTCCTCTTTCATCTCCTTCTAACTTGCTGTCTGTATTTAGCCACATTCATTGACTAAGGGCTCCCTGAGGATCTCAAGTATCATTCCTCTGGGCCTGTTGTCGACAGAAAAGTAAACTTGTTGCTTTGCTCAACACCATGTTTGAAGGACATCAGCGTGATCACCGCCGATAGGACGGAGGGTCAAATAAAAAGGAACACCAATTTCTAGATAGGAGCAGTTGGGAGCTAACAGTGTATTGTGGAGTGACTTGTTTATTGAGTGTCCAAACTTCCCTCTTTAGGTGGTTATTAGATTTTCACATTCGTGAACATCATAAAATCCACTGATTTCAAAGGCCCAGATTCTTATTATTGCAGCAACTCAGTTGTTGAGGTGAGAGAAAATGAGAAGTATGTTGCTGCACCACTAAATCTATGGCTGGGAACTGTTGAAACCAAACAAAAAGAATTCACGGTGGCCAGATAGGGCTATTTTCTGCTGACTGTCTCTGGGGACTCAAACAGAATCCATTTGCTTGATTGTTTGATTTTCCGTTTCACTCGTGTAGGGTACTTGTCCACACACCTTCGGCTTGTAGTTTGTCTGTGTCCTTGGATCTCAGGTGAGTCTCCTGTAAGTAAGTACGTAGGTGTCTTGAGTTTTCATCCCTTCTTTTATCCCTGTGTCTTTTGTTTGCAGCACTCAGTGCCTGACCTTTTATTCTGATGATTCAGAGCTGTGCACTTATTGCACTTAAAGAATATTTTTTATCATTAATCTACAATCACGTGAAGAAC
Source organism: Manis pentadactyla (assembly GCF_030020395.1). Classification (NCBI taxonomy): domain Eukaryota; kingdom Metazoa; phylum Chordata; class Mammalia; order Pholidota; family Manidae; genus Manis; species Manis pentadactyla. Next base: position 1,855,100 of record NW_026644596.1, read on the forward strand.
ATTATGTTTACTATGCTCCCCCCTTCACCAAGTCCCCCCGAAAAACCTCTTCAGTCACTGCCGATCAGCGTAGTTGGATGCTGTAGACCCCTTCACCATGTCCCCCCCAAAAGTCCCCGTTACAGTCACTGTCCATCAGTGAGTAGTAAGATGCTATATGATCTCTACTAGTCTTCTCTGTGTTGTACAGTACTCCCCATGCACACCCGACCCCGCGCATTATACATGCTAAACATAATGCCCCCATTCTTTCTCCCCACACTTATCCCTCCCTTCAGACTCACCCTGCCCAGTCCTTTTTCCTTTGGTTACTTTTAATCAACTCTCGGGTTCTGTGAGTCTGCTGCTGTTTTTTTACTTCAGTTTTTCTTTGTTGTTATACTCCACACATGAGTGAAATCACTTGGTACTTGCCTTTATCCGCCTGCCCTATTTTTCTGAACATACTACCGTCTTGCTCCATCCACGTCATTGCAAATGGTAGTATTTGTTTTCTTCTTAAGGCTGCTTACTGCACTTTTTAAACTGGATTTCATTCTTCCTTTTTGTTTGTAGTTTAGCTATGTTATTCACCATTCAACTCCTGGTTATGAACAAAGCTTTGTGTCAATCGACATGTATCTGTATCTATCTATCTAAAGGTCTGTCTGTCTATCTATGTATCTTTGTATGTATATATCTATGTATCTATGTATCTATCTATGTATCTATCTATCTATCTTCCTATCATCTATCTATGATGTCTATCATCTATTAATCTATGTACGTATCTATCTATCTTTCACCTGTCGTCTGTCTACCTATCTATCTATGAAACAATCATCTTTTTGTCTGCCAATCTATCCTTATGTACAGAACAGTTAACAACATAGCCTATGTCTCTTCCCTACATTATGCTTCCAGAAACCTTGCAAGGTAACTAAGCCATAAGGAGAGCACTGTGTTCACCGATACGCTTTCAGGTAGAGTCAGCAGAGTGTGCTTACAAAACCAGTAAATGGAGGTGAAAGGACTTGAACTCGTATCTTTGTCATCTGTCCTCTTATACTTCCTGCTCGCTTGTTGACTTTATTTAGCCACATTCAGTGAGGAAGTGATCCCTGAAGACCACAAGTATCCTTCGTCTGGGCCTGTTGTCGACAGAAAAGTGCACTTGGCCCTTTGCACACCACCATGTTTGAGGGATATTGGCGTGATCACTGCTGATAGGTGGAGGGACAAATATGAATTAACACCTATTTCTGGACAGGAGCAGTTGGGAACAAAGAGTGTGTTGTGGAGTGAAGTGTTTATTTGAGTGTCCAAACTTCCCTCTTTAGGTGGTTATTACTTCTTTACATTCGTGAACATCATAAAAAGCAATGATTATAAATTCCCAGACGCATATTATTACAGCAATTCATTTGTTGAGGTGAGAGGAAATGAGAAGGAAGTTGCTGCACCACTAAATCTATGCCTGAGCACTGCTGAAACCAAACAAAAAGAATTCACTGTGGCTAGATAGGGCTATTTTCTACTGACTCTCTCTGGGGTCCTAAACAGAATCCATTTCTTTCTTTGTTTCTCAGTTTCACTTGTGTAGGGTACCTGTCCCCGCCCCTTCAGCTTGTAGTTTGTCTTTGTCCTTGGATCTCAAGTGAGTCTCCAGTAAGGGAGCACGTAGGTGGTCTTGAGTTTTCATCAGTTCTTCTAACCCTGTGTCTTTTGATTGGAGCACTCAAAGGCTGTACTTTTATTCTGATATTTGAGAGCTGTGCTCTTACTGCACTTTGAAATTCTTTTTGTTCTCATTAATATACAATCACATGCAGAAAATTATGTTATTCTGTCTACCCTCTTCACCAAGTCACCCCAAATCCCAGTTACAGCCGCTCTCCGTCAGCATGTACTAAGATGCTGTAGAATCACTACATGTCTTCTCTGTGTTGTACAGCCCTACCCATGACACCCCACCCTACACATTATACATGCTAACCCTAATGCCCCCATTCTTTTTCCCCGCACTTATTACTCCCTTCCCACAAACCCTACCCAGTCCCTTTCTCTTTGGTAACTGTTAGTCCACTCTCGGGTTCTGTGAGTCTGCTGCTGTCTTTTCCTTCAGTTTTTCTTTGTTATCATACTCCACACATGAGTGAAATCATTTGGTACATGTATTTCTCCGCCTGGCCTATTTGACTGAGCATAATACCCTCTAGCTCCATCAACGTTATTGCAAATGATAGGATTTGTTTTCTTCTTATGGCTGCTTACTGCACTTTTTAAACTGGATTTCATTCTTCTTTTTTGTTTGTAGTTTTGCAATGTGCTTTCACCATTGCTCTCCTTGTTATGAGCAGTAGCTTTGTGCTAATCGATATGTACCTATACCTATCTATCTGTCTGTCTATCTATTAATCAATTACACAATCAATCATCCTTTTGTCTGTCCATCTGTCCATCTGTACAGAACAGTTAACCATATACCCTATATCACTTTCCTGCACTATGCTCCCAAAAATCCTGCAAAGTATCTAGGCTGCAGAGGGAGCACTGGGTTCACCGAGACACTTGCAGTTCGAGTCGGCCGCGTGTACCTACAAAACCAGGAAATGGTTGTGCCGGGACTTGAACCCTTGTCTCTATCCCCTGTCCTCTTTCATCTCCTTCTAACTTGCTGTCTGTATTTAGCCACATTCATTGACTAAGGGCTCCCTGAAGATCTCAAGTATCATTCCTCTGGGCCTGTTGTCGACAGAAAAGTAAACTTGTTGCTTTGCTCACCACCATGTTTGAAGGACTTCAGCGTGATCACCGCCGATAGGACGGATGGTCAAATAAAAAGGAACACCAATTACTAGATAGGAGCAGTTGGGAGCTAACAGTGTATTGTGGAGTGACGTGTTTATTGAGTGTCCAAACTTCCCTCTTTAGGTGGTTATTAGATTTTCACATTCGTGAACATCATAAAATCCACTGATTTCAAAGGCCCAGATTCTTATTATTGCAGCAACTCAGTTGTTGAGGTGAGAGAAAATGAGAAGTATGTTGCTGCACCACTAAATCTATGGCTGGGAACTGTTGAAACCAAACAAAAAGAATTCACGGTGGCCAGATAGGGCTATTTTCTGCTGACTGTCTCTGGGGACTCAAACAGAATCCATTTGCTTGATTGTTTGATTTTCCGTTTCACTCGTGTAGGGTACTTGTCCACACACCTTCGGCTTGTAGTTTGTCTGTGTCCTTGGATCTCAAGTGAGTCTCCTGTAAGTAAGCACGTAGGTGTCTTGAGTTTTCATCCCTTCTTTTATCCCTGTGTCTTTTGTTTGCAGCACTCAGTGCCTGACCTTTTATTCTGATGATTCAGAGCTGTGCACTTATTGCACTTAAAGAATATTGTTTATCATTAATCTACAATCACGTGAAGAACATTATGTTTACTATGCTCCCCCCTTCACCAAGTCCCCCCGAAAAACCTCTTCAGTCACTGCCGATCAGCGTAGTTGGATGCTGTAGACCCCTTCACCATGTCCCCCCCAAAATTCCCCGTTACAGTCACTGTCCATCAGTGAGTAGTAAGATGCTATATGATCTCTACTAGTCTTCTCTGTGTTGTACAGTACTCCCCATGCACACCCGACCCCGCGCATTATACATGCTAAACTTAATGCCCCCATTCTTTCTCCCCACACTTATCCCTCCCTTCAGACTCACCCTGCCCAGTCCTTTTTCCTTTGGTTACTTTTAGTCAACTCTCGGGTTCTGTGAGTCTGCTGCTGTTTTTTTACTTCAGTTTTTCTTTGTTGTTATACTCCACACATGAGTGAAATCACTTGGTACTTGCCTTTATCCGCCTGCCCTATTTTTCTGAACATACTACCGTCTTGCTCCATCCACGTCATTGCAAATGGTAGTATTTGTTTTCTTCTTAAGGCTGCTTACTGCACTTTTTAAACTGGATTTCATTCTTCCTTTTTGTTTGTAGTTTAGCTATGTTATTCACCATTCAACTCCTGGTTATGAACAATAGCTTTGTGTCAATCGACATGTATCTGTATCTATCTATCTAAAGGTCTGTCTGTCTATCTATGTATCTCTGTATGTATATATCTATGTATCTATGTATCTATCTATGTATCTATCTATCTATCTTCCTATCATCTATCTATGATGTCTATCATCTATTAATCTATGTACGTATCTATCTATCTTTCACCTGTCGTCTGTCTAACTATCTATCTATGAAACAATCATCTTTTTGTCTGCCAATCTATCCTTATGTACAGAACAGTTAACAACATAGCCTATGTCTCTTCCCTACATTATGCTTCCAGAAACCTTGCAAGGTAACTAAGCCATAAGGAGAGCACTGTGTTCACCGATACGCTTTCAGGTAGAGTCAGCAGAGTGTGCTTACAAAACCAGTAAATGGAGGTGAAAGGACTTGAACTCGTATCTTTGTCATCTGTCCTCTTATACTTCCTGCTCGCTTGTTGACTTTATTTAGCCACATTCAGTGAGGAAGTGATCCCTGAAGACCACAAGTATCCTTCGTCTGGGCCTGTTGTCGACAGAAAAGTGCACTTGGCCCTTTGCACACCACCATGTTTGAGGGACATTGGCGTGATCACTGCTGATAGGTGGAGGGACAAATATGAATTAACACCTATTTCTGGACAGGAGCAGTTGGGAACAAAGAGTGTGTTGTGGAGTGAAGTGTTTATTTGAGTGTCCAAACTTCCCTCTTTAGGTGGTTATTACTTCTTTACATTCGTGAACATCATAAAAAGCAATGATTATAAATGCCCAGACGCATATTATTACAGCAATTCATTTGTTGAGGTGAGAGGAAATGAGAAGGAAGTTGCTGCACCAATAAATCTATGCCTGAGCACTGCTGAAACCAAACAAAAAGAATTCACGGTGGCTAGATAGGGCTATTTTCTACTGACTCTCTCTGGGGTCCAAAACAGAATCCATTTCTTTCTTTGTTTCTCACTTTCACTTGTGTAGGGTACCTGTCCCCGCCCCATCAGCTTGTAGTTTGTCTTTGTCCTTGGATCTCAAGTGAGTCTCCAGTAAGGGAGCACGTAGGTGGTCTTGAGTTTTCATCAGTTCTTCTAACCCTGTGTCTTTTGATTGGAGCACTCAAAGGCTGTACTTTTACTCTGATATTTGAGAGCTGTGCTCTTACTGCACTTTGAAATTCTTTTTGTTCTCATTAATATACAATCACATGCAGAAAATTATGTTATTCTGTCTACCCTCTTCACCAAGTCACCCCAAATCCCAGTTACAGCCGCTCTCCGTCAGCATGTACTAAGATGCTGTAGAATCACTACATGTCTTCTCTGTGTTGTACAGCCCTACCCATGACACCCCACCCTACACATTATACATGCTAATCCTAATGCCCCCATTCTTTTTCCCCGCACTTATTACTCCCTTCCCACAAACCCTACCCAGTCCCTTTCTCTTTGGTAACTGTTAGTCCACTCTCGGGTTCTGTGAGTCTGCTGCTGTCTTTTCCTTCAGTTTTTCTTTGTTATCATACTCCACACATGAGTGAAATCATTTGGTACATGTATTTCTCCGCCTGGCCTATTTGACTGAGCATAATACCCTCTAGCTCCATCCACGTTATTGCAAATGATAGGATTTGTTTTCTTCTTATGGCTGCTTACTGCACTTTTTAAACTGGATTTCATTCTTCTTTTTTGTTTGTAGTTTTGCAATGTGCTTTCACCATTGCTCTCCTTGTTATGAGCAGTAGCTTTGTGCTAATCGATATGTACCTATATCTATCTATCTGTCTGTCTATCTATTAATCAATTACACAAACAATCATCCTTTTTTCTGTCCATCTGTCCATCTGTACAGAACAGTAAACCATATACCCTATATCACTTTCCTGCACTATGCTCCCAAAAATCCTGCAAAGTATCTAGGCTGCAGAGGGAGCACTGGCTTCACCGAGACACTTGCAGTTCGAGTCGGCCGCGTGTACCTACAAAACCAGGAAATGGTTGTGCCGGGACATGAACCCTTGTCTCTATCCCCTGTCCTCTTTCATCTCCTTCTAACTTGCTGTCTGTATTTAGCCACATTCATTGACTAAGGGCTCCCTGAAGATCTCAAGTATCATTCATCTGGGCCTGTTGTCGACAGAAAAGTAAACTTGTTGCTTTGCTCACCACCATGTTTGAAGGACATCAGCGTGATCACCGCCGATAGGACGGATGGTCAAATAAAAAGGAACACCAATTTCTAGATAGGAGCAGTTGGGAGCTAACAGTGTATTGTGGAGTGACGTGTTTATTGAGTGTCCAAACTTCCCTCTTTAGGTGGTTATTAGATTTTCACATTCGTGAACATCATAAAATCCACTGATTTCAAAGGCCCAGATTCTTATTATTGCAGCAACTCAGTTGTTGAGGTGAGAGAAAATGAGAAGTATGTTGCTGCACCACTAAATCTATGGCTGGGAACTGTTGAAACCAAACAAAAAGAATTCACGGTGGCCAGATAGGGCTATTTTCTGCTGACTGTCTCTGGGGACTCAAACAGAATCCATTTGCTTGATTGTTTGATTTTCCGTTTCACTCGTGTAGGGTACTTGTCCACACACCTTCGCCTTGTAGTTTGTCTGTGTCCTTGGATCTCAAGTGAGTTTCCTGTAAGTAAGCACGTAGGTGTCTTGAGTTTTCATCCCTTCTTTTATCCCTGTGTCTTTTGTTTGCAGCACTCAGTGCCTGACCTTTTATTCTGATGATTCAGAGCTGTGCACTTATTGCACTTAAAGAATATTGTTTATCATTAATCTACAATCACGTGAAGAACATTATGTTTACTATGCTCCCCCCTTCACCAAGTTCCCCCGAAAAACCTCTTCAGTCACTGTCGATCAGCGTAGTTGGATGCTGTAGAACCCTTCACCATGTCCCCCCCAAAAGTCCCCGTTACAGTCACTGTCCATCAGTGAGTAGTAAGATGCTATATGATCTCTACTAGTCTTCTCTGTGTTTTACAGTACTCCCCATGCACACCCGACCCCACGCATTATACATGCTAAACTTAATGCCCCCATTCTTTCTCCCCACACTTATCCCTCCCTTCAGACTCACCCTGCCCAGTCCTTTTTCCTTTGGTTACTTTTAGTGAACTCTCGGGTTCTGTGAGTCTGCTGCTGTTTTTTTACTTCAGTTTTTCTTTGTTGTTATACTCCACACATGACTGAAATCACTTGGTACTTGCCTTTATCCGCCTGCCCTATTTTTCTGAATATACTACCGTCTTGCTCCATCCACGTCATTGCAAATGGTAGTATTTGTTTTCTTCTTAAGGCTGCTTACTGCACTTTTTAAACTGGATTTCATTCTTCCTTTTTGTTTGTAGTTTAGCTATGTTATTCACCATTCAACTCCTGGTTATGAACAATAGCTTTGTGTCAATCGACATGTATCTGTATCTATCTATCTAAAGGTCTGTCTGTCTATCTATGTATCTATGTATGTATATATCTATGTATCTATGTATCTATCTATGTATCTATCTATCTATCTTCCTGTCATCTATCTATGATGTCTATCATCTATTAATCTATGTACCTATCTATCTATCTTTCACCTGTCGTCTGTCTACCTATCTATCTATGAAACAATCATCTTTTTGTCTGCCAATCTATCCTTATGTACAGAACAGTTAACAACATAGCCTATGTCTCTTCCCTACATTATGCTTCCAGAAACCTTGCAAGGTAACTAAGCCATAAGGAGAGCACTGTGTTCACCGATACGCTTTCAGGTAGAGTCAGCAGAGTGTGCTTACAAAACCAGTAAATGGAGGTGAAAGGACTTGAACTCGTATCTTTGTCATCTGTCCTCTTATACTTCCTGCTCGCTTGTTGACTTTATTTAGCCACATTCAGTGAGTAAGTGATCCCTGAAGACCACAAGTATCCTTCGTCTGGGCCTGTTGTCGACAGAAAAGTGTACTTGGCCCTTTGCACACCACCATGTTTGAGGGACATTGGCGTGATCACTGCTGATAGGTGGAGGGACAAATATGAATTAACACCTATTTCTGGACAGGAGCAGTTGGGAACAAAGAGTGTGTTGTGGAGTGAAGTGTTTATTTGAGTGTCCAAACTTCCCTCTTTAGGTGGTTATTACTTCTTTACATTCGTGAACATCATAAAAAGCAATGATTATAAATGCCCAGACGCATATTATTACAGCAATTCATTTGTTGAGGTGAGAGGAAATGAGAAGGAAGTTGCTGCACCACTAAATCTATGCCTGAGCACTGCTGAAACCAAACAAAAAGAATTCACGGTGGCTAGATAGGGCTATTTTCTACTGACTCTCTCTGGGGTCCAAAACAGAATCCATTTCTTTCTTTGTTTCTCACTTTCACTTGTGTAGGGTACCTGTCCCCGCCCCATCAGCTTGTAGTTTGTCTTTGTCCTTGGATCTCAAGTGAGTCTCCAGTAAGGGAGCACGTAGGTGGTCTTGAGTTTTCATCAGTTCTTCTAACCCTGTGTCTTTTGATTGGAGCACTCAAAGGCTGTACTTTTATTCTGATATTTGAGAGCTGTGCTCTTACTGCACTTTGAAATTCTTTTTGTTCTCATTAATATACAATCACATGCAGAAAATTATGTTATTCTGTCTACCCTCTTCACCAAGTCACCCCAAATCCCAGTTACAGCCGCTCTCCGTCAGCATGTACTAAGATGCTGTAGAATCACTACATGTCTTCTCTGTGTTGTACAGCCCTACCCATGACACCCCACCCTACACATTATACATGCTAATCCTAATGCCCCCATTCTTTTTCCCCGCACTTATTACTCCCTTCCCACAAACCCTACCCAGTCCCTTTCTCTTTGGTAACTGTTAGTCCACTCTCGGGTTCTGTGAGTCTGCTGCTGTCTTTTCCTTCAGTTTTTCTTTGTTATCATACTCCACACATGAGTGAAATCATTTGGTACATGTATTTCTCCGCCTGGCCTATTTGACTGAGCATAATACCCTCTAGCTCCATCCACGTTATTGCAAATGATAGGATTTGTTTTCTTCTTATGGCTGCTTACTGCACTTTTTAAACTGGATTTAGTTCTTCTTTTTTGTTTGTAGTTTTGCTATGTGCTTTCACCATTGCTCTCCTTGTTATGAGCAGTAGCTTTGTGCTAATCGATATGTACCTATATCTATCTATCTGTCTGTCTATCTATTAATCAATTACACAAACAATCATCCTTTTTTCTGTCCATCTGTCCATCTGTACAGAACAGTTAACCATATACCCTATATCACTTTCCTGCACTATGCTCCCAAAAATCCTGCAAAGTATCTAGGCTGCACTGGGTTCACCGAGACACTTGCAGTTCGAGTCGGCCGCGTGTACCTACAAAACCAGGAAATGGTTGTGCCGGGACTTGAACCCGTGACTCTATCCCCTGTCCTCTTTCATCTCCTTCTAACTTGCTGTCTGTATTTAGCCACATTCATTGACTAAGGGCTCCCTGAGGATCTCAAGTATCATTCCTCTGGGCCTGTTGTCGACAGAAAAGTAAACTTGTTGCTTTGCTCACCACCATGTTTGAAGGACATCAGCGTGATCACCGCCGATAGGACGGAGGGTCAAATAAAAAGGAACACCAATTTCTAGACAGGAGCAGTTGGGAGCTAACAGTGTATTGTGGAGTGACGTGTTTATTGAGTGTCCAAACTTCCCTCTTTAGGTGGTTATTAGATTTTCACATTCGTGAACATCATAAAATCCACTGATTTCAAAGGCCCAGATTCTTATTATTGCAGCAACTCAGTTGTTGAGGTGAGAGAAAATGAGAAGCATGTTGCTGCACCACTAAATCTATGGCTGGGAACTGTTGAAACCAAACAAAAAGAATTCACGGTGGCCAGATAGGGCTATTTTCTGCTGACTGTCTCTGGGGACTCAAACAGAATCCATTTGCTTGATTGTTTGATTTTCCGTTTCACTCGTGTAGGGTACTTGTCCACACACCTTCGCCTTGTAGTTTGTCTGTGTCCTTGGATCTCAAGTGAGTCTCCTGTAAGTAAGCACGTAGGTGTCTTGAGTTTTCATCCCTTCTTTTATCCCTGTGTCTTTTGTTTGCAGCACTCAGTGCCTGACCTTTTATTCTGATGATTCAGAGCTGTGCACATATTGCACTTAAAGAATATTTTTTATCATTAATCTACAATCACGTGAAGAACATTATGTTTACTATGCTCACCCCTTCACCAAGTCCCCCCGAAAAACCTCTTCAGTCACTGCCGATCAGCGTAGTTGGATGCTGTAGACCCCTTCACCATGTCCCCCCCAAAAGTCCCCGTTACAGTCACTGTCCATCAGTGAGTAGTAAGATGCTATATGATCTCTACTAGTCTTCTCTGTGTTGTACAGTACTCCCCATGCACACCCGACCCCGCGCATTATACATGCTAAACTTAATGCCCCCATTCTTTCTCCCCACACTTATCCCTCCCTTCAGACTCACCCTGCCCAGTCCTTTTTCCTTTGGTTACTTTTAATCAACTCTCGGGTTCTGTGAGTCTGCTGCTGTTTTTTTACTTCAGTTTTTCTTTGTTGTTATACTCCACACATGAGTGAAATCACTTGGTACTTGCCTTTATCCGCCTGCCCTATTTTTCTGAACATACTACCGTCTTGCTCCATCCACGTCATTGCAAATGGCAGTATTTGTTTTCTTCTTAAGGCTGCTTACTGCACTTTTTAAACTGGATTTCATTCTTCCTTTTTGTTTGTAGTTTAGCTATGTTATTCACCATTCAACTCCTGGTTATGAACAAAGCTTTGTGTCAATCGACATGTATCTGTATCTATCTATCTAAAGGTCTGTCTATCTATGTATCTATGTATGTATATATCTATGTATCTATGTATCTATCTATGTATCTATCTATCTATCTTCCTATCATCTATCTATGATGTCTATCATCTATTAATCTATGTACGTATCTATCTTTCACCTGTCGTCTGTCTACCTATCTATCTATGAAACAATCATCTTTTTGTCTGCCAATCTATCCTTATGTACAGAAAAGTTAACAACATAGCCTATGTCTCTTCCCTACATTATGCTTCCAGAAACCTTGCAAGGTAACTAAGCCATAAGGAGAGCACTGTGTTCACCGATACGCTTTCAGGTAGAGTCAGCAGAGTGTGCTTACAAAACCAGTAAATGGAGGTGAAAGGACTTGAACTCGTATCTTTGTCATCTGTCCTCTTATACTTCCTGCTCGCTTGTTGACTTTATTTAGCCACATTCAGTGAGGAAGTGATCCCTGAAGACCACAAGTATCCTTCGTCTGGGCCTGTTGTCGACAGAAAAGTGCACTTGGCCCTTTGCACACCACCATGTTTGAGGGACATTGGCGTGATCACTGCTGATAGGTGGAGGGACAAATATGAATTAACACCTATTTCTGGACAGGAGCAGTTGGGAACAAAGAGTGTGTTGTGGAGTGAAGTGTTTATTTGAGTGTCCAAACTTCCCTCTTTAGGTGGTTATTACTTCTTTACATTCGTGAACATCATAAAAAGCAATGATTATAAATGCCCAGACGCATATTATTACAGCAATTCATTTGTTGAGGTGAGAGGAAATGAGAAGGAAGTTGCTGCACCACTAAATCTATGCCTGAGCACTGCTGAAACCAAACAAAAAGAATTCACGGTGGCTAGATAGGGCTATTTTCTACTGACTCTCTCTGGGGTCCAAAACAGAATCCATTTCTTTCTTTGTTTCTCACTTTCACTTGTGTAGGGTACCTGTCCCCGCCCCTTCAGCTTGTAGTTTGTCTTTGTCCTTGGATCTCAAGTGAGTCTCCAGTAAGGGAGCACGTAGGTGGTCTTGAGTTTTCATCAGTTCTTCTAACCCTGTGTCTTTTGATTGGAGCACTCAAAGGCTGTACTTTTATTCTGATATTTGAGAGCTGTGCTCTTACTGCACTTTGAAATTCTTTTTGTTCTCATTAATATACAATCACATGCAGAAAATTATGTTATTCTGTCTACCCTCTTCACCAAGTCACCCCAAATCCCAGTTACAGCCGCTCTCCGTCAGCATGTACTAAGATGCTGTAGAATCACTACATGTCTTCTCTGTGTTGTACAGCCCTACCCATGACACCCCACCCTACACATTATACATGCTAACCCTAATGCCCCCATTCTTTTTCCCCGCACTTATTACTCCCTTCCCACAAACCCTACCCAGTCCCTTTCTCTTTGGTAACTGTTAGTCCACTCTCGGGTTCTGTGAGTCTGCTGCTGTCTTTTCCTTCAGTTTTTCTTTGTTATCATACTCCACACATGAGTGAAATCATTTGGTACATGTATTTCTCCGCCTGGCCTATTTGACTGAGCATAATACCCTCTAGCTCCATCAACGTTATTGCAAATGATAGGATTTGTTTTCTTCTTATGGCTGCTTACTGCACTTTTTAAACTGGATTTCATTCTTCTTTTTTGTTTGTAGTTTTGCAATGTGCTTTCACCATTGCTCTCCTTGTTATGAGCAGTAGCTTTGTGCTAATCGATATGTACCTATACCTATCTATCTGTCTGTCTATCTATTAATCAATTACACAATCAATCATCCTTTTGTCTGTCCATCTGTCCATCTGTACAGAACAGTTAACCATATACCCTATATCACTTTCCTGCACTATGCTCCCAAAAATCCTGCAAAGTATCTAGGCTGCAGAGGGAGCACTGGGTTCACCGAGACACTTGCAGTTCGAGTCGGCCGCGTGTACCTACAAAACCAGGAAATGGTTGTGCCGGGACTTGAACCCGTGTCTCTATCCCCTGTCCTCTTTCATCTCCTTCTAACTTGCTGTCTGTATTTAGCCACATTCATTGACTAAGGGCTCCCTGAGGATCTCAAGTATCATTCCTCTGGGCCTGTTGTCGACAGAAAAGTCAACTTGTTGCTTTGCTCACCACCATGTTTGAAGGACATCAGCGTGATCACCGCCGATAGGACGGAGGGTCAAATAAAAAGGAACACCAATTTCTAGATAGGAGCAGTTGGGAGCTAACAGTGTATTGTGGAGTGACGTGTTTATTGAGTGTCCAAACTTCCCTCTTTAGGTGGTTATTAGATTTTCACATTCGTGAACATCATAAAATCCACTGATTTCAAAGGCCCAGATTCTTATTATTGCAGCAACTCAGTTGTTGAGGTGAGAGAAAATGAGAAGTATGTTGCTGCACCACTAAATCTATGGCTGGGAACTGTTGAAACCAAACAAAAAGAATTCACGGTGGCCAGATAGGGCTATTTTCTGCTGACTGTCTCTGGGGACTCAAACAGAATCCATTTGCTTGATTGTTTGATTTTCCGTTTCACTCGTGTAGGGTACTTGTCCACACACCTTCGGCTTGTAGTTTGTCTGTGTCCTTGGATCTCAAGTGAGTCTCCTGTAAGTAAGCACGTAGGTGTCTTGAGTTTTCATCCCTTCTTTTATCCCTGTGTCTTTTGTTTGCAGCACTCAGTGCCTGACCTTTTATTCTGATGATTCAGAGCTGTGCACTTATTGCACTTAAAGAATATTTTTTATCATTAATCTACAATCACGTGAAGAACATTATGTTTACTATGCTCCCCCCTTCACCAAGTCCCCCCGAAAAACCTCTTCAGTCACTGCCGATCAGCGTAGTTGGATGCTGTAGACCCCTTCACCATGTCCCCCCCAAAAGTCCCCGTTACAGTCACTGTCCATCAGTGAGTAGTAAGATGCTATATGATCTCTACTAGTCTTCTCTGTGTTGTACAGTACTCCCCATGCACACCCGACCCCGCGCATTATACATGCTCAACTTAATGCCCCCATTCTTTCTCCCCACACTTATCCCTCCCTTCAGACTCACCCTGCCCAGTCCTTTTTCCTTTGGTTACTTTTAATCAACTCTCGGGTTCTGTGAGTCTGCTGCTGTTTTTTTACTTCAGTTTTTCTTTGTTGTTATACTCCACACATGAGTGAAATCACTTGGTACTTGCCTTTATCCGCCTGCCCTATTTTTCTGAACATACTACCGTCTTGCTCCATCCACGTCATTGCAAATGGTAGTATTTGTTTCCTTCTTAAGGCTGCTTACTGCACTTTATAAACTGGATTTCATTCTTCCTTTTTGTTTTTAGTTTAGCTATGTTATTCACCATTCAACTCCTGGTTATGAACAAAGCTTTGTGTCAATCGACATGTATCTGTATCTATCTATCTAAAGGTCTGTCTGTCTATCTATGTATCTCTGTATGTATATATCTATGTATCTATGTATCTATCTATCTATCTTCCTATCATCTATCTATGATGTCTATCATCTATTAATCTATGTACGTATCTATCTATCTTTCACCTGTCGTCTGTCTACCTATCTATCTATGAAACAATCATCTTTTTGTCTGCCAATCTATCCTTATGTACAGAACAGTTAACAACATAGCCTATGTCTCTTCCCTACATTATGCTTCCAGAAACCTTGCAAGGTAACTAAGCCATAAGGAGAGCACTGTGTTCACCGATACGCTTTCAGGTAGAGTCAGCAGAGTGTGCTTACAAAACCAGTAAATGGAGGTGAAAGGACTTGAACTCGTATCTTTGTCATCTGTCCTCTTATACTTCCTGCTCGCTTGTTGACTTTATTTAGCCACATTCAGTGAGGAAGTGATCCCTGAAGACCACAAGTATCCTTCGTCTGGGCCTGTTGTCGACAGAAAAGTGCACTTGGCCCTTTGCACACCACCATGTTTGAGGGACATTGGCGTGATCACTGCTGATAGGTGGAGGGACAAATATGAATTAACACCTATTTCTGGACAGGAGCAGTTGGGAACAAAGAGTGTGTTGTGGAGTGAAGTGTTTATTTGAGTGTCCAAACTTCCCTCTTTAGGTGGTTATTACTTCTTTACATTCGTGAACATCATAAAAAGCAATGATTATAAATTCCCAGACGCATATTATTACAGCAATTCATTTGTTGAGGTGAGAGGAAATGAGAAGGAAGTTGCTGCACCACTAAATCTATGCCTGAGCACTGCTGAAACCAAACAAAAAGAATTCACGGTGGCTAGATAGGGCTATTTTCTACTGACTCTCTCTGGGGTCCAAAACAGAATCCATTTCTTTCTTTGTTTCTCACTTTCACTTGTGTAGGGTACCTGTCCCCGCCCCTTCAGCTTGTAGTTTGTCTTTGTCCTTGGATCTCAAGTGAGTCTCCAGTAAGGGAGCACGTAGGTGGTCTTGAGTTTTCATCAGTTCTTCTAACCCTGTGTCTTTTGATTGGAGCACTCAAAGGCTGTACTTTTATTCTGATATTTTAGAGCTGTGCTCTTACTGCACTTTGAAATTCTTTTTGTTCTCATTAATATACAATCACATGCAGAAAATTATGTTATTCTGTCTACCCTCTTCACCAAGTCACCCCAAATCCCAGTTACAGCCGCTCTCCGTCAGCATGTACTAAGATGCTGTAGAATCACTACATGTCTTCTCTGTGTTGTACAGCCCTACCCATGACACCCCACCCTACACATTATACATGCTAATCCTAATGCCCCCATTCTTTCTCCCCGCACTTATTACTCCCTTCCCACAAACCCTAACCAGTCCCTTTCTCTTTGGTAACTGTTAGTCCACTCTCGGGTTCTGTGAGTCTGCTGCTGTCTTTTCCTTCACTTTTTCTTTGTTATCATACTCCACACATGAGTGAAATCATTTGGTACATATATTTCTCCGCCTGGCCTATTTGACTGAGCATAATACCCTCTAGCTCCATCCACGTTATTGCAAATGATAGGAATTGTTTTCTTCTTATGGCTGCTTACTGCACTTTTTAAACTGGATTTCATTCTTCTTTTTTGTTTGTAGTTTTGCAATGTGCTTTCACCATTGCTCTCCTTGTTATGAGCAGTAGCTTTGTGCTAATCGATATGTACCTATACCTATCTATCTGTCTGTCTATCTATTAATCAATTACACAATCAATCATCCTTTTGTCTGTCCATCTGTCCATCTGTACAGAACAGTTAACCATGTACCCTATATCACTTTCCTGCAATATGCTCCCAAAAATCCTGCAAAGTATCTAGGCTGCACTGGGTTCACCGAGACACTTGCAGTTCGAGTCGGCCGCGTGTACCTACAAAACCAGGAAATGGTTGTGCCGGGACTTGAACCCGTGACTCTATCCCCTGTCCTCTTTCATCTCCTTCTAACTTGCTGTCTGTATTTAGCCACATTCATTGACTAAGGGCTCCCTGAGGATCTCAAGTATCATTCCTCTGGGCCTGTTGTCGACAGAAAAGTAAACTTGTTGCTTGGCTCACCACCATGTTTGAAGGACATCAGCGTGATCACCGCCGATAGGACGGAGGGTCAAATAAAAAGGAACACCAATTTCTAGACAGGAGCAGTTGGGAGCTAATAGTGTATTGTGGAGTGACGTGTTTATTGAGTGTCCAAACTTCCCTCTTTAGGTGGTTATTAGATTTTCACATTCGTGAACATCATAAAATCCACTGATTTCAAAGGCCCAGATTCTTATTATTGCAGCAACTCAGTTGTTGAGGTGAGAGAAAATGAGAAGTATGTTGCTGCACCACTAAATCTATGGCTGGGAACTGTTGAAACCAAACAAAAAGAATTCACGGTGGCCAGATAGGGCTATTTTCTGCTGACTGTCTCTGGGGACTCAAACAGAATCCATTTGCTTGATTGTTTGATTTTCCGTTTCACTCGTGTAGGGTACTTGTCCACACACCTTCGCCTTGTAGTTTGTCTGTGTCCTTGGATCTCAAGTGAGTCTCCTGTAAGTAAGCACGTAGGTGTCTTGAGTTTTCATCCCTTCTTTTATCCCTGTGTCTTTTGTTTGCAGCACTCAGTGCCTGACCTTTTATTCTGATGATTCAGAGCTGTGCACATATTGCACTTAAAGAATATTTTTTATCATTAATCTACAATCACGTGAAGAACATTATGTTTACTATGCTACCCCCTTCACCAAGTCCCCCCGAAAAACCTCTTCAGTCACTGCCGATCAGCGTAGTTGGATGCTGTAGACCCCTTCACCATGTCCCCCCCAAAAGTCCCCGTTACAGTCACTGTCCATCAGTGAGTAGTAAGATGCTATATGATCTCTACTAGTCTTCTCTGTGTTGTACAGTACTCCCCATGCACACCCGACCCCGCGCATTATACATGCTAAACTTAATGCCCCCATTCTTTCTCCCCACACTTATCCCTCCCTTCAGACTCACCCTGCCCAGTCCTTTTTCCTTTGGTTACTTTTAATCAACTCTCGGGTTCTGTGAGTCTGCTGCTGTTTTTTTACTTCAGTTTTTCTTTGTTGTTATACTCCACACATGAGTGAAATCACTTGGTACTTGCCTTTATCCGCCTGCCCTATTTTTCTGAACATACTACCGTCTTGCTCCATCCACGTCATTGCAAATGGCAGTATTTGTTTTCTTCTTAAGGCTGCTTACTGCACTTTTTAAACTGGATTTCATTCTTCCTTTTTGTTTGTAGTTTAGCTATGTTATTCACCATTCAACTCCTGGTTATGAACAAAGCTTTGTGTCAATCGACATGTATCTGTATCTATCTATCTAAAGGTCTGTCTATCTATGTATCTATGTATGTATATATCTATGTATCTATGTATCTATCTATGTATCTATCTATCTATCTTCCTATCATCTATCTATGATGTCTATCATCTATTAATCTATGTACGTATCTATCTATCTTTCACCTGTCGTCTGTCTACCTATCTATCTATGAAACAATCATCTTTTTGTCTGCCAATCTATCCTTATGTACAGAACAGTTAACAACATAGCCTATGTCTCTTCCCTACATTATGCTTCCAGAAACCTTGCAAGGTAACTAAGCCATAAGGAGAGCACTGTGTTCACCGATACGCTTTCAGGTAGAGTCAGCAGAGTGTGCTTACAAAACCAGTAAATGGAGGTGAAAGGACTTGAACTCGTATCTTTGTCATCTGTCCTCTTATACTTCCTGCTCGCTTGTTGACTTTATTTAGCCACATTCAGTGAGGAAGTGATCCCTGAAGACCACAAGTATCCTTCGTCTGGGCCTGTTGTCGACAGAAAAGTGCACTTGGCCCTTTGCACACCACCATGTTTGAGGGATATTGGCGTGATCACTGCTGATAGGTGGAGGGACAAATATGAATTAACACCTATTTCTGGACAGGAGAAGTTGGGAACAAAGAGTGTGTTGTGGAGTGAAGTGTTTATTTGAGTGTCCAAACTTCCCTCTTTAGGTGGTTATTACTTCTTTACATTCGTGAACATCATAAAAAGCAATGATTATAAATTCCCAGACGCATATTATTACAGCAATTCATTTGTTGAGGTGAGAGGAAATGAGAAGGAAGTTGCTGCACCACTAAATCTATGCCTGAGCACTGCTGAAACCAAACAAAAAGAATTCACTGTGGCTAGATAGGGCTATTTTCTACTGACTCTCTCTGGGGTCCTAAACAGAATCCATTTCTTTCTTTGTTTCTCAGTTTCACTTGTGTAGGGTACCTGTCCCCGCCCCTTCAGCTTGTAGTTTGTCTTTGTCCTTGGATCTCAAGTGAGTCTCCAGTAAGGGAGCACGTAGGTGGTCTTGAGTTTTCATCAGTTCTTCTAACCCTGTGTCTTTTGATTGGAGCACTCAAAGGCTGTACTTTTATTCTGATATTTGAGAGCTGTGCTCTTACTGCACTTTGAAATTCTTTTTGTTCTCATTAATATACAATCACATGCAGAAAATTATGTTATTCTGTCTACCCTCTTCACCAAGTCACCCCAAATCCCAGTTACAGCCGCTCTCCGTCAGCATGTACTAAGATGCTGTAGAATCACTACATGTCTTCTCTGTGTTGTACAGCCCTACCCATGACACCCCACCCTACACATTATACATGCTAACCCTAATGCCCCCATTCTTTTTCCCCGCACTTATTACTCCCTTCCCACAAACCCTACCCAGTCCCTTTCTCTTTGGTAACTGTTAGTCCACTCTCGGGTTCTGTGAGTCTGCTGCTGTCTTTTCCTTCAGTTTTTCTTTGTTATCATACTCCACACATGAGTGAAATCATTTGGTACATGTATTTCTCCGCCTGGCCTATTTGACTGAGCATAATACCCTCTAGCTCCATCAACGTTATTGCAAATGATAGGATTTGTTTTCTTCTTATGGCTGCTTACTGCACTTTTTAAACTGGATTTCATTCTTCTTTTTTGTTTGTAGTTTTGCAATGTGCTTTCACCATTGCTCTCCTTGTTATGAGCAGTAGCTTTGTGCTAATCGATATGTACCTATACCTATCTATCTGTCTGTCTATCTATTAATCAATTACACAATCAATCATCCTTTTGTCTGTCCATCTGTCCATCTGTACAGAACAGTTAACCATATACCCTATATCACTTTCCTGCACTATGCTCCCAAAAATCCTGCAAAGTATCTAGGCTGCAGAGGGAGCACTGGGTTCACCGAGACACTTGCAGTTCGAGTCGGCCGCGTGTACCTACAAAACCAGGAAATGGTTGTGCCGGGACTTGAACCCGTGTCTCTATCCCCTGTCCTCTTTCATCTCCTTCTAACTTGCTGTCTGTATTTAGCCACATTCATTGACTAAGGGCTCCCTGAGGATCTCAAGTATCATTCCTCTGGGCCTGTTGTTGACAGAAAAGTCAACTTGTTGCTTTGCTCACCACCATGTTTGAAGGACATCAGCGTGATCACCGCCGATAGGACGGAGGGTCAAATAAAAAGGAACACCAATTTCTAGATAGGAGCAGTTGGGAGCTAACAGTGTATTGTGGAGTGACGTGTTTATTGAGTGTCCAAACTTCCCTCTTTAGGTGGTTATTAGATTTTCACATTCGTGAACATCATAAAATCCACTGATTTCAAAGGCCCAGATTCTTATTATTGCAGCAACTCAGTTGTTGAGGTGAGAGAAAATGAGAAGTATGTTGCTGCACCACTAAATCTATGGCTGGGAACTGTTGAAACCAAACAAAAAGAATTCACGGTGGCCAGATAGGGCTATTTTCTGCTGACTGTCTCTGGGGACTCAAACAGAATCCATTTGCTTGATTGTTTGATTTTCCGTTTCACTCGTGTAGGGTACTTGTCCACACACCTTCGGCTTGTAGTTTGTCTGTGTCCTTGGATCTCAAGTGAGTCTCCTGTAAGTAAGCACGTAGGTGTCTTGAGTTTTCATCCCTTCTTTTATCCCTGTGTCTTTTGTTTGCAGCACTCAGTGCCTGACCTTTTATTCTGATGATTCAGAGCTGTGCACTTATTGCACTTAAAGAATATTTTTTATCATTAATCTACAATCACGTGAAGAACATTATGTTTACTATGCTCCCCCCTTCACCAAGTCCCCCCGAAAAACCTCTTCAGTCACTGCCGATCAGCGTAGTTGGATGCTGTAGACCCCTTCACCATGTCCCCCCCAAAAGTCCCCGTTACAGTCACTGTCCATCAGTGAGTAGTAAGATGCTATATGATCTCTACTAGTCTTCTCTGTGTTGTACAGTACTCCCCATGCACACCCGACCCCGCGCATTATACATGCTCAACTTAATGCCCCCATTCTTTCTCCCCACACTTATCCCTCCCTTCAGACTCACCCTGCCCAGTCCTTTTTCCTTTGGTTACTTTTAATCAACTCTCGGGTTCTGTGAGTCTGCTGCTGTTTTTTTACTTCAGTTTTTCTTTGTTGTTATACTCCACACATGAGTGAAATCACTTGGTACTTGCCTTTATCCGCCTGCCCTATTTTTCTGAACATACTACCGTCTTGCTCCATCCACGTCATTGCAAATGGTAGTATTTGTTTCCTTCTTAAGGCTGCTTACTGCACTTTATAAACTGGATTTCATTCTTCCTTTTTGTTTGTAGTTTAGCTATGTTATTCACCATTCAACTCCTGGTTATGAACAAAGCTTTGTGTCAATCGACATGTATCTGTATCTATCTATCTAAAGGTCTGTCTGTCTATCTATGTATCTCTGTATGTATATATCTATGTATCTATGTATCTATCTATCTATCTTCCTATCATCTATCTATGATGTCTATCATCTATTAATCTATGTACGTATCTATCTATCTTTCACCTGTCGTCTGTCTACCTATCTATCTATGAAACAATCATCTTTTTGTCTGCCAATCTATCCTTATGTACAGAACAGTTAACAACATAGCCTATGTCTCTTCCCTACATTATGCTTCCAGAAACCTTGCAAGGTAACTAAGCCATAAGGAGAGCACTGTGTTCACCGATACGCTTTCAGGTAGAGTCAGCAGAGTGTGCTTACAAAACCAGTAAATGGAGGTGAAAGGACTTGAACTCGTATCTTTGTCATCTGTCCTCTTATACTTCCTGCTCGCTTGTTGACTTTATTTAGCCACATTCAGTGAGGAAGTGATCCCTGAAGACCACAAGTATCCTTCGTCTGGGCCTGTTGTCGACAGAAAAGTGCACTTGGCCCTTTGCACACCACCATGTTTGAGGGACATTGGCGTGATCACTGCTGATAGGTGGAGGGACAAATATGAATTAACACCTATTTCTGGACAGGAGCAGTTGGGAACAAAGAGTGTGTTGTGGAGTGAAGTGTTTATTTGAGTGTCCAAACTTCCCTCTTTAGGTGGTTATTACTTCTTTACATTCGTGAACATCATAAAAAGCAATGATTATAAATTCCCAGACGCATATTATTACAGCAATTCATTTGTTGAGGTGAGAGGAAATGAGAAGGAAGTTGCTGCACCACTAAATCTATGCCTGAGCACTGCTGAAACCAAACAAAAAGAATTCACGGTGGCTAGATAGGGCTATTTTCTACTGACTCTCTCTGGGGTCCAAAACAGAATCCATTTCTTTCTTTGTTTCTCACTTTCACTTGTGTAGGGTACCTGTCCCCGCCCCTTCAGCTTGTAGTTTGTCTTTGTCCTTGGATCTCAAGTGAGTCTCCAGTAAGGGAGCACGTAGGTGGTCTTGAGTTTTCATCAGTTCTTCTAACCCTGTGTCTTTTGATTGGAGCACTCAAAGGCTGTACTTTTATTCTGATATTTTAGAGCTGTGCTCTTACTGCACTTTGAAATTCTTTTTGTTCTCATTAATATACAATCACATGCAGAAAATTATGTTATTCTGTCTACCCTCTTCACCAAGTCACCCCAAATCCCAGTTACAGCCGCTCTCCGTCAGCATGTACTAAGATGCTGTAGAATCACTACATGTCTTCTCTGTGTTGTACAGCCCTACCCATGACACCCCACCCTACACATTATACATGCTAATCCTAATGCCCCCATTCTTTCTCCCCGCACTTATTACTCCCTTCCCACAAACCCTAACCAGTCCCTTTCTCTTTGGTAACTGTTAGTCCACTCTCGGGTTCTGTGAGTCTGCTGCTGTCTTTTCCTTCACTTTTTCTTTGTTATCATACTCCACACATGAGTGAAATCATTTGGTACATATATTTCTCCGCCTGGCCTATTTGACTGAGCATAATACCCTCTAGCTCCATCCACGTTATTGCAAATGATAGGAATTGTTTTCTTCTTATGGCTGCTTACTGCACTTTTTAAACTGGATTTCATTCTTCTTTTTTGTTTGTAGTTTTGCAATGTGCTTTCACCATTGCTCTCCTTGTTATGAGCAGTAGCTTTGTGCTAATCGATATGTACCTATACCTATCTATCTGTCTGTCTATCTATTAATCAATTACACAATCAATCATCCTTTTGTCTGTCCATCTGTCCATCTGTACAGAACAGTTAACCATGTACCCTATATCACTTTCCTGCAATATGCTCCCAAAAATCCTGCAAAGTATCTAGGCTGCACTGGGTTCACCGAGACACTTGCAGTTCGAGTCGGCCGCGTGTACCTACAAAACCAGGAAATGGTTGTGCCGGGACTTGAACCCGTGACTCTATCCCCTGTCCTCTTTCATCTCCTTCTAACTTGCTGTCTGTATTTAGCCACATTCATTGACTAAGGGCTCCCTGAGGATCTCAAGTATCATTCCTCTGGGCCTGTTGTCGACAGAAAAGTAAACTTGTTGCTTGGCTCACCACCATGTTTGAAGGACATCAGCGTGATCACCGCCGATAGGACGGAGGGTCAAATAAAAAGGAACACCAATTTCTAGACAGGAGCAGTTGGGAGCTAACAGTGTATTGTGGAGTGACGTGTTTATTGAGTGTCCAAACTTCCCTCTTTAGGTGGTTATTAGATTTTCACATTCGTGAACATCATAAAATCCACTGATTTCAAAGGCCCAGATTCTTATTATTGCAGCAACTCAGTTGTTGAGGTGAGAGAAATTGAGAAGTATGTTGCTGCACCACTAAATCTATGGCTGGGAACTGTTGAAACCAAACAAAAAGAATTCACGGTGGCCAGATAGGGCTATTTTCTGCTGACTGTCTCTGGGGACTCAAACAGAATCCATTTGCTTGATTGTTTGATTTTCCGTTTCACTCGTGTAGGGTACTTGTCCACACACCTTCGCCTTGTAGTTTGTCTGTGTCCTTGGATCTCAAGTGAGTCTCCTGTAAGTAAGCACGTAGGTGTCTTGAGTTTTCATCCCTTCTTTTATCCCTGTGTCTTTTGTTTGCAGCACTCAGTGCCTGACCTTTTATTCTGATGATTCAGAGCTGTGCACATATTGCACTTAAAGAATATTTTTTATCATTAATCTACAATCACGTGAAGAACATTATGTTTACTATGCTACCCCCTTCACCAAGTCCCCCCGAAAAACCTCTTCAGTCACTGCCGATCAGCGTAGTTGGATGCTGTAGACCCCTTCACCATGTCCCCCCCAAAAGTCCCCGTTACAGTCACTGTCCATCAGTGAGTAGTAAGATGCTATATGATCTCTACTAGTCTTCTCTGTGTTGTACAGTACTCCCCATGCACACCCGACCCCGCGCATTATACATGCTAAACTTAATGCCCCCATTCTTTCTCCCCACACTTATCCCTCCCTTCAGACTCACCCTGCCCAGTCCTTTTTCCTTTGGTTACTTTTAATCAACTCTCGGGTTCTGTGAGTCTGCTGGTGTTTTTTTACTTCAGTTTTTCTTTGTTGTTATACTCCACACATGAGTGAAATCACTTGGTACTTGCCTTTATCCGCCTGCCCTATTTTTCTGAACATACTACCGTCTTGCTCCATCCACGTCATTGCAAATGGCAGTATTTGTTTTCTTCTTAAGGCTGCTTACTGCACTTTTTAAACTGGATTTCATTCTTCCTTTTTGTTTGTAGTTTAGCTATGTTATTCACCATTCAACTCCTGGTTATGAACAAAGCTTTGTGTCAATCGACATGTATCTGTATCTATCTATCTAAAGGTCTGTCTATCTATGTATCTATGTATGTATATATCTATGTATCTATGTATCTATCTATGTATCTATCTATCTATCTTCCTATCATCTATCTATGATGTCTATCATCTATTAATCTATGTACGTATCTATCTATCTTTCACCTGTCGTCTGTCTACCTATCTATCTATGAAACAATCATCTTTTTTCTGCCAATCTATCCTTATGTACAGAACAGTTAACAACATAGCCTATGTCTCTTCCCTACATTATGCTTCCAGAAACCTTGCAAGGTAACTAAGCCATAAGGAGAGCACTGTGTTCACCGATACGCTTTCAGGTAGAGTCAGCAGAGTGTGCTTACAAAACCAGTAAATGGAGGTGAAAGGACTTGAACTCGTATCTTTGTCATCTGTCCTCTTATACTTCCTGCTCGCTTGTTGACTTTATTTAGCCACATTCAGTGAGTAAGTGATCCCTGAAGACCACAAGTATCCTTCGTCTGGGCCTGTTGTCGACAGAAAAGTGTACTTGGCCCTTTGCACACCACCATGTTTGAGGGACATTGGCGTGATCACTGCTGATAGGTGGAGGGACAAATATGAATTAACACCTATTTCTGGACAGGAGCAGTTGGGAACAAAGAGTGTGTTGTGGAGTGAAGTGTTTATTTGAGTGTCCAAACTTCCCTCTTTAGGTGGTTATTACTTCTTTACATTCGTGAACATCATAAAAAGCAATGATTATAAATGCCCAGACGCATATTATTACAGCAATTCATTTGTTGAGGTGAGAGGAAATGAGAAGGAAGTTGCTGCACCACTAAATCTATGCCTGAGCACTGCTGAAACCAAACAAAAAGAATTCACGGTGGCTAGATAGGGCGATTTTCTACTGACTCTCTCTGGGGTCCAAAACAGAATCCATTTCTTTCTTTGTTTCTCAGTTTCACTTGTGTAGGGTACCTGTCCCCGCCCCTTCAGCTTGTAGTTTGTCTTTGTCCTTGGATCTCAAGTGAGTCTCCAGTAAGGGAGCACGTAGGTGGTCTTGAGTTTTCATCAGTTCTTCTAACCCTGTGTCTTTTGATTGGAGCACTCAAAGGCTGTACTTTTATTCTGATATTTGAGAGCTGTGCTCTTACTGCACTTTGAAATTCTTTTTGTTCTCATTAATATACAATCACATGCAGAAAATTATGTTATTCTGTCTACCCTCTTCACCAAGTCACCCCAAATCCCAGTTACAGCCGCTCTCCGTCAGCATGTACTAAGATGCTGTAGAATCACTACATGTCTTCTCTGTGTTGTACAGCCCTACCCATGACACCCCACCCTACACATTATACATGCTAATCCTAATGTCCCCATTCTTTTTCCCCGCACTTATTACTCCCTTCCCACAAACCCTACCCAGTCCCTTTCTCTTTGGTAACTGTTAGTCCACTCTCGGGTTCTGTGAGTCTGCTGCTGTCTTTTCCTTCAGTTTTTCTTTGTTATCATACTCCACACATGAGTGAAATCATTTGGTACATGTATTTCTCCGCCTGGCCTATTTGACTGAGCGTAATACCCTCTAGCTCCATCCACGTTATTGCAAATGATAGGATTTGTTTTCTTCTTATGGCTGCTTACTGCACTTTTTAAACTGGATTTCATTCTTCTTTTTTGTTTGTAGTTTTGCAATGTGCTTTCACCATTGCTCTCCTTGTTATGAGCAGTAGCTTTGTGCTAATCGATATGTACCTATACCTATCTATCTGTCTGTCTATCTATTAATCAATTACACAATCAATCATCCTTTTGTCTGTCCATCTGTCCATCTGTACAGAACAGTTAACCATATACCCTATATCACTTTCCTGCACTATGCTCCCAAAAATCCTGCAAAGTATCTAGGCTGCAGAGGGAGCACTGGGTTCACCGAGACACTTGCAGTTCGAGTCGGCCGCGTGTACCTACAAAACCAGGAAATGGTTGTGCCGGGACTTGAACCCGTGTCTCTATCCCCTGTCCTCTTTCATCTCCTTCTAACTTGCTGTCTGTATTTAGCCACATTCATTGACTAAGGGCTCCCTGAGGATCTCAAGTATCATTCCTCTGGGCCTGTTGTCGACAGAAAAGTCAACTTGTTGCTTTGCTCACCACCATGTTTGAAGGACATCAGCGTGATCACCGCCGATAGGACGGAGGGTCAAATAAAAAGGAACACCAATTTCTAGATAGGAGCAGTTGGGAGCTAACAGTGTATTGTGGAGTGACGTGTTTATTGAGTGTCCAAACTTCCCTCTTTAGGTGGTTATTAGATTTTCACATTCGTGAACATCATAAAATCCACTGATTTCAAAGGCCCAGATTCTTATTATTGCAGCAACTCAGTTGTTGAGGTGAGAGAAAATGAGAAGTATGTTGCTGCACCACTAAATCTATGGCTGGGAACTGTTGAAACCAAACAAAAAGAATTCACGGTGGCCAGATAGGGCTATTTTCTGCTGACTGTCTCTGGGGACTCAAACAGAATCCATTTGCTTGATTGTTTGATTTTCCGTTTCACTCGTGTAGGGTACTTGTCCACACACCTTCGGCTTGTAGTTTGTCTGTGTCCTTGGATCTCAAGTGAGTCTCCTGTAAGTAAGCACGTAGGTGTCTTGAGTTTTCATCCCTTCTTTTATCCCTGTGTCTTTTGTTTGCAGCACTCAGTGCCTGACCTTTTATTCTGATGATTCAGAGCTGTGCACTTATTGCACTTAAAGAATATTTTTTATCATTAATCTACAATCACGTGAAGAACATTATGTTTACTATGCTCCCCCCTTCACCAAGTCCCCCCGAAAAACCTCTTCAGTCACTGCCGATCAGCGTAGTTGGATGCTGTAGACCCCTTCACCATGTCCCCCCCAAAAGTCCCCGTTACAGTCACTGTCCATCAGTGAGTAGTAAGATGCTATATGATCTCTACTAGTCTTCTCTGTGTTGTACAGTACTCCCCATGCACACCCGACCCCGCGCATTATACATGCTCAACTTAATGCCCCCATTCTTTCTCCCCACACTTATCCCTCCCTTCAGACTCACCCTGCCCAGTCCTTTTTCCTTTGGTTACTTTTAATCAACTCTCGGGTTCTGTGAGTCTGCTGCTGTTTTTTTACTTCAGTTTTTCTTTGTTGTTATACTCCACACATGAGTGAAATCACTTGGTACTTGCCTTTATCCGCCTGCCCTATTTTTCTGAACATACTACCGTCTTGCTCCATCCACGTCATTGCAAATGGTAGTATTTGTTTCCTTCTTAAGGCTGCTTACTGCACTTTATAAACTGGATTTCATTCTTCCTTTTTGTTTGTAGTTTAGCTATGTTATTCACCATTCAACTCCTGGTTATGAACAAAGCTTTGTGTCAATCGACATGTATCTGTATCTATCTATCTAAAGGTCTGTCTGTCTATCTATGTATCTCTGTATGTATATATCTATGTATCTATGTATCTATCTATCTATCTTCCTATCATCTATCTATGATGTCTATCATCTATTAATCTATGTACGTATCTATCTTTCACCTGTCGTCTGTCTACCTATCTATCTATGAAACAATCATCTTTTTGTCTGCCAATCTATCCTTATGTACAGAACAGTTAACAACATAGCCTATGTCTCTTCCCTACATTATGCTTCCAGAAACCTTGCAAGGTAACTAAGCCATAAGGAGAGCACTGTGTTCACCGATACGCTTTCAGGTAGAGTCAGCAGAGTGTGCTTACAAAACCAGTAAATGGAGGTGAAAGGACTTGAACTCGTATCTTTGTCATCTGTCCTCTTATACTTCCTGCTCGCTTGTTGACTTTATTTAGCCACATTCAGTGAGGAAGTGATCCCTGAAGACCACAAGTATCCTTCGTCTGGGCCTGTTGTCGACAGAAAAGTGCACTTGGCCCTTTGCACACCACCATGTTTGAGGGACATTGGCGTGATCACTGCTGATAGGTGGAGGGACAAATATGAATTAACACCTATTTCTGGACAGGAGCAGTTGGGAACAAAGAGTGTGTTGTGGAGTGAAGTGTTTATTTGAGTGTCCAAACTTCCCTCTTTAGGTGGTTATTACTTCTTTACATTCGTGAACATCATAAAAAGCAATGATTATAAATTCCCAGACGCATATTATTACAGCAATTCATTTGTTGAGGTGAGAGGAAATGAGAAGGAAGTTGCTGCACCACTAAATCTATGCCTGAGCACTGCTGAAACCAAACAAAAAGAATTCACGGTGGCTAGATAGGGCTATTTTCTACTGACTCTCTCTGGGGTCCAAAACAGAATCCATTTCTTTCTTTGTTTCTCACTTTCACTTGTGTAGGGTACCTGTCCCCGCCCCTTCAGCTTGTAGTTTGTCTTTGTCCTTGGATCTCAAGTGAGTCTCCAGTAAGGGAGCACGTAGGTGGTCTTGAGTTTTCATCAGTTCTTCTAACCCTGTGTCTTTTGATTGGAGCACTCAAAGGCTGTACTTTTATTCTGATATTTTAGAGCTGTGCTCTTACTGCACTTTGAAATTCTTTTTGTTCTCATTAATATACAATCACATGCAGAAAATTATGTTATTCTGTCTACCCTCTTCACCAAGTCACCCCAAATCCCAGTTACAGCCGCTCTCCGTCAGCATGTACTAAGATGCTGTAGAATCACTACATGTCTTCTCTGTGTTGTACAGCCCTACCCATGACACCCCACCCTACACATTATACATGCTAATCCTAATGCCCCCATTCTTTCTCCCCGCACTTATTACTCCCTTCCCACAAACCCTAACCAGTCCCTTTCTCTTTGGTAACTGTTAGTCCACTCTCGGGTTCTGTGAGTCTGCTGCTGTCTTTTCCTTCACTTTTTCTTTGTTATCATACTCCACACATGAGTGAAATCATTTGGTACATATATTTCTCCGCCTGGCCTATTTGACTGAGCATAATACCCTCTAGCTCCATCCACGTTATTGCAAATGATAGGAATTGTTTTCTTCTTATGGCTGCTTACTGCACTTTTTAAACTGGATTTCATTCTTCTTTTTTGTTTGTAGTTTTGCAATGTGCTTTCACCATTGCTCTCCTTGTTATGAGCAGTAGCTTTGTGCTAATCGATATGTACCTATACCTATCTATCTGTCTGTCTATCTATTAATCAATTACACAATCAATCATCCTTTTGTCTGTCCATCTGTACAGAACAGTTAACCATGTACCCTATATCACTTTCCTGCAATATGCTCCCAAAAATCCTGCAAAGTATCTAGGCTGCACTGGGTTCACCGAGACACTTGCAGTTCGAGTCGGCCGCGTGTACCTACAAAACCAGGAAATGGTTGTGCCGGGACTTGAACCCGTGACTCTATCCCCTGTCCTCTTTCATCTCCTTCTAACTTGCTGTCTGTATTTAGCCACATTCATTGACTAAGGGCTCCCTGAGGATCTCAAGTATCATTCCTCTGGGCCTGTTGTCGACAGAAAAGTCAACTTGTTGCTTTGCTCACCACCATGTTTGAAGGACATCAGCGTGATCACCGCCGATAGGACGGAGGGTCAAATAAAAAGGAACACCAATTTCTAGATAGGAGCAGTTGGGAGCTAACAGTGTATTGTGGAGTGACGTGTTTATTGAGTGTCCAAACTTCCCTCTTTAGGTGGTTATTAGATTTTCACATTCGTGAACATCATAAAATCCACTGATTTCAAAGGCCCAGATTCTTATTATTGCAGCAACTCAGTTGTTGAGGTGAGAGAAAATGAGAAGTATGTTGCTGCACCACTAAATCTATGGCTGGGAACTGTTGAAACCAAACAAAAAGAATTCACGGTGGCCAGATAGGGCTATTTTCTGCTGACTGTCTCTGGGGACTCAAACAGAATCCATTTGCTTGATTGTTTGATTTTCCGTTTCACTCGTGTAGGGTACTTGTCCACACACCTTCGGCTTGTAGTTTGTCTGTGTCCTTGGATCTCAAGTGAGTCTCCTGTAAGTAAGCACGTAGGTGTCTTGAGTTTTCATCCCTTCTTTTATCCCTGTGTCTTTTGTTTGCAGCACTCAGTGCCTGACCTTTTATTCTGATGATTCAGAGCTGTGCACTTATTGCACTTAAAGAATATTTTTTATCATTAATCTACAATCACGTGAAGAACATTATGTTTACTATGCTCCCCCCTTCACCAAGTCCCCCCGAAAAACCTCTTCAGTCACTGCCGATCAGCGTAGTTGGATGCTGTAGACCCCTTCACCATGTCCCCCCCAAAAGTCCCCGTTACAGTCACTGTCCATCAGTGAGTAGTAAGATGCTATATGATCTCTACTAGTCTTCTCTGTGTTGTACAGTACTCCCCATGCACACCCGACCCCGCGCATTATACATGCTCAACTTAATGCCCCCATTCTTTCTCCCCACACTTATCCCTCCCTTCAGACTCACCCTGCCCAGTCCTTTTTCCTTTGGTTACTTTTAATCAACTCTCGGGTTCTGTGAGTCTGCTGCTGTTTTTTTACTTCAGTTTTTCTTTGTTGTTATACTCCACACATGAGTGAAATCACTTGGTACTTGCCTTTATCCGCCTGCCCTATTTTTCTGAACATACTACCGTCTTGCTCCATCCACGTCATTGCAAATGGTAGTATTTGTTTCCTTCTTAAGGCTGCTTACTGCACTTTATAAACTGGATTTCATTCTTCCTTTTTGTTTGTAGTTTAGCTATGTTATTCACCATTCAACTCCTGGTTATGAACAAAGCTTTGTGTCAATCGACATGTATCTGTATCTATCTATCTAAAGGTCTGTCTGTCTATCTATGTATCTCTGTATGTATATATCTATGTATCTATGTATCTATCTATCTATCTTCCTATCATCTATCTATGATGTCTATCATCTATTAATCTATGTACGTATCTATCTTTCACCTGTCGTCTGTCTACCTATCTATCTATGAAACAATCATCTTTTTGTCTGCCAATCTATCCTTATGTACAGAACAGTTAACAACATAGCCTATGTCTCTTCCCTACATTATGCTTCCAGAAACCTTGCAAGGTAACTAAGCCATAAGGAGAGCACTGTGTTCACCGATACGCTTTCAGGTAGAGTCAGCAGAGTGTGCTTACAAAACCAGTAAATGGAGGTGAAAGGACTTGAACTCGTATCTTTGTCATCTGTCCTCTTATACTTCCTGCTCGCTTGTTGACTTTATTTAGCCACATTCAGTGAGGAAGTGATCCCTGAAGACCACAAGTATCCTTCGTCTGGGCCTGTTGTCGACAGAAAAGTGCACTTGGCCCTTTGCACACCACCATGTTTGAGGGACATTGGCGTGATCACTGCTGATAGGTGGAGGGACAAATATGAATTAACACCTATTTCTGGACAGGAGCAGTTGGGAACAAAGAGTGTGTTGTGGAGTGAAGTGTTTATTTGAGTGTCCAAACTTCCCTCTTTAGGTGGTTATTACTTCTTTACATTCGTGAACATCATAAAAAGCAATGATTATAAATTCCCAGACGCATATTATTACAGCAATTCATTTGTTGAGGTGAGAGGAAATGAGAAGGAAGTTGCTGCACCACTAAATCTATGCCTGAGCACTGCTGAAACCAAACAAAAAGAATTCACGGTGGCTAGATAGGGCTATTTTCTACTGACTCTCTCTGGGGTCCAAAACAGAATCCATTTCTTTCTTTGTTTCTCACTTTCACTTGTGTAGGGTACCTGTCCCCGCCCCTTCAGCTTGTAGTTTGTCTTTGTCCTTGGATCTCAAGTGAGTCTCCAGTAAGGGAGCACGTAGGTGGTCTTGAGTTTTCATCAGTTCTTCTAACCCTGTGTCTTTTGATTGGAGCACTCAAAGGCTGTACTTTTATTCTGATATTTTAGAGCTGTGCTCTTACTGCACTTTGAAATTCTTTTTGTTCTCATTAATATACAATCACATGCAGAAAATTATGTTATTCTGTCTACCCTCTTCACCAAGTCACCCCAAATCCCAGTTACAGCCGCTCTCCGTCAGCATGTACTAAGATGCTGTAGAATCACTACATGTCTTCTCTGTGTTGTACAGCCCTACCCATGACACCCCACCCTACACATTATACATGCTAATCCTAATGCCCCCATTCTTTCTCCCCGCACTTATTACTCCCTTCCCACAAACCCTAACCAGTCCCTTTCTCTTTGGTAACTGTTAGTCCACTCTCGGGTTCTGTGAGTCTGCTGCTGTCTTTTCCTTCACTTTTTCTTTGTTATCATACTCCACACATGAGTGAAATCATTTGGTACATATATTTCTCCGCCTGGCCTATTTGACTGAGCATAATACCCTCTAGCTCCATCCACGTTATTGCAAATGATAGGAATTGTTTTCTTCTTATGGCTGCTTACTGCACTTTTTAAACTGGATTTCATTCTTCTTTTTTGTTTGTAGTTTTGCAATGTGCTTTCACCATTGCTCTCCTTGTTATGAGCAGTAGCTTTGTGCTAATCGATATGTACCTATACCTATCTATCTGTCTGTCTATCTATTAATCAATTACACAATCAATCATCCTTTTGTCTGTCCATCTGTACAGAACAGTTAACCATGTACCCTATATCACTTTCCTGCAATATGCTCCCAAAAATCCTGCAAAGTATCTAGGCTGCACTGGGTTCACCGAGACACTTGCAGTTCGAGTCGGCCGCATGTACCTACAAAACCAGGAAATGGTTGTGCCGGGACTTGAACCCGTGACTCTATCCCCTGTCCTCTTTCATCTCCTTCTAACTTGCTGTCTGTATTTAGCCACATTCATTGACTAAGGGCTCCCTGATGATCTCAAGTATCATTCCTCTGGGCCTGTTGTCGACAGAAAAGTAAACTTGTTGCTTGGCTCACCACCATGTTTGAAGGACATCAGCGTGATCACCGCCGATAGGACGGAGGGTCAAATAAAAAGGAACACCAATTTCTAGACAGGAGCAGTTGGGAGCTAACAGTGTATTGTGGAGTGACGTGTTTATTGAGTGTCCAAACTTCCCTCTTTAGGTGGTTATTAGATTTTCACATTCGTGAACATCATAAAATCCACTGATTTCAAAGGCCCAGATTCTTATTATTGCAGCAACTCAGTTGTTGAGGTGAGAGAAAATGAGAAGTATGTTGCTGCACCACTAAATCTATGGCTGGGAACTGTTGAAACCAAACAAAAAGAATTCACGGTGGCCAGATAGGGCTATTTTCTGCTGACTGTCTCTGGGGACTCAAACAGAATCCATTTGCTTGATTGTTTGATTTTCCGTTTCACTCGTGTAGGGTACTTGTCCACACACCTTCGCCTTGTAGTTTGTCTGTGTCCTTGGATCTCAAGTGAGTCTCCTGTAAGTAAGCACGTAGGTGTCTTGAGTTTTCATCCCTTCTTTTATCCCTGTGTCTTTTGTTTGCAGCACTCAGTGCCTGACCTTTTATTCTGATGATTCAGAGCTGTGCACATATTGCACTTAAAGAATATTTTTTATCATTAATCTACAATCACGTGAAGAACATTATGTTTACTATGCTACCCCCTTCACCAAGTCCCCCCGAAAAACCTCTTCAGTCACTGCCGATCAGCGTAGTTGGATGCTGTAGACCCCTTCACCATGTCCCCCCCAAAAGTCCCCGTTACAGTCACTGTCCATCAGTGAGTAGTAAGATGCTATATGATCTCTACTAGTCTTCTCTGTGTTGTACAGTACTCCCCATGCACACCCGACCCCGCGCATTATACATGCTAAACTTAATGCCCCCATTCTTTCTCCCCACACTTATCCCTCCCTTCAGACTCACCCTGCCCAGTCCTTTTTCCTTTGGTTACTTTTAATCAACTCTCGGGTTCTGTGAGTCTGCTGCTGTTTTTTTACTTCAGTTTTTCTTTGTTGTTATACTCCACACATGAGTGAAATCACTTGGTACTTGCCTTTATCCGCCTGCCCTATTTTTCTGAACATACTACCGTCTTGCTCCATCCACGTCATTGCAAATGGCAGTATTTTTTTTCTTCTTAAGGCTGCTTACTGCACTTTTTAAACTGGATTTCATTCTTCCTTTTTGTTTGTAGTTTAGCTATGTTATTCACCATTCAACTCCTGGTTATGAACAAAGCTTTGTGTCAATCGACATGTATCTGTATCTATCTATCTAAAGGTCTGTCTATCTATGTATCTATGTATGTATATATCTATGTATCTATGTATCTATCTATGTATCTATCTATCTATCTTCCTATCATCTATCTATGATGTCTATCATCTATTAATCTATGTACGTATCTATCTATCTTTCACCTGTCGTCTGTCTACCTATCTATCTATGAAACAATCATCTTTTTGTCTGCCAATCTATCCTTATGTACAGAACAGTTAACAACATAGCCTATGTCTCTTCCCTACATTATGCTTCCAGAAACCTTGCAAGGTAACTAAGCCATAAGGAGAGCACTGTGTTCACCGATACGCTTTCAGGTAGAGTCAGCAGAGTGTGCTTACAAAACCAGTAAATGGAGGTGAAAGGACTTGAACTCGTATCTTTGTCATCTGTCCTCTTATACTTCCTGCTCGCTTGTTGACTTTATTTAGCCACATTCAGTGAGTAAGTGATCCCTGAAGACCACAAGTATCCTTCGTCTGGGCCTGTTGTCGACAGAAAAGTGTACTTGGCCCTTTGCACACCACCATGTTTGAGGGACATTGGCGTGATCACTGCTGATAGGTGGAGGGACAAATATGAATTAACACCTATTTCTGGACAGGAGCAGTTGGGAACAAAGAGTGTGTTGTGGAGTGAAGTGTTTATTTGAGTGTCCAAACTTCCCTCTTTAGGTGGTTATTACTTCTTTACATTCGTGAACATCATAAAAAGCAATGATTATAAATGCCCAGACGCATATTATTACAGCAATTCATTTGTTGAGGTGAGAGGAAATGAGAAGGAAGTTGCTGCACCACTAAATCTATGCCTGAGCACTGCTGAAACCAAACAAAAAGAATTCACGGTGGCTAGATAGGGCGATTTTCTACTGACTCTCTCTGGGGTCCAAAACAGAATCCATTTCTTTCTTTGTTTCTCAGTTTCACTTGTGTAGGGTACCTGTCCCCGCCCCTTCAGCTTGTAGTTTGTCTTTGTCCTTGGATCTCAAGTGAGTCTCCAGTAAGGGAGCACGTAGGTGGTCTTGAGTTTTCATCAGTTCTTCTAACCCTGTGTCTTTTGATTGGAGCACTCAAAGGCTGTACTTTTATTCTGATATTTGAGAGCTGTGCTCTTACTGCACTTTGAAATTCTTTTTGTTCTCATTAATATACAATCACATGCAGAAAATTATGTTATTCTGTCTACCCTCTTCACCAAGTCACCCCAAATCCCAGTTACAGCCGCTCTCCGTCAGCATGTACTAAGATGCTGTAGAATCACTACATGTCTTCTCTGTGTTGTACAGCCCTACCCATGACACCCCACCCTACACATTATACATGCTAATCCTAATGTCCCCATTCTTTTTCCCCGCACTTATTACTCCCTTCCCACAAACCCTACCCAGTCCCTTTCTCTTTGGTAACTGTTAGTCCACTCTCGGGTTCTGTGAGTCTGCTGCTGTCTTTTCCTTCAGTTTTTCTTTGTTATCATACTCCACACATGAGTGAAATCATTTGGTACATGTATTTCTCCGCCTGGCCTATTTGACTGAGCGTAATACCCTCTAGCTCCATCCACGTTATTGCAAATGATAGGATTTGTTTTCTTCTTATGGCTGCTTACTGCACTTTTTAAACTGGATTTCATTCTTCTTTTTTGTTTGTAGTTTTGCAATGTGCTTTCACCATTGCTCTCCTTGTTATGAGCAGTAGCTTTGTGCTAATCGATATGTACCTATATCTATCTATCTGTCTGTCTATCTATTAATCAATTACACAATCAATCATCCTTTTGTCTGTCCATCTGTCCATCTGTACAGAACAGTTAACCATATACCCTATATCACTTTCATGCACTATGCTCCCCAAAATCCTGCAAAGTATCTAGGCTGCAGAGGGAGCACTGGGTTCACCGAGACACTTGCAGTTCGAGTCGGCCGCGTGTACCTACAAAACCAGGAAATGGTTGTGCCGGGACTTGAACCCGTGTCTCTATCCCCTGTCCTCTTTCATCTCCTTCTAACTTGCTGTCTGTATTTAGCCACATTCATTGACTAAGGGCTCCCTGAAGATCTCAAGTATCATTCCTCTGGGCCTGTTGTCGACAGAAAAGTAAACTTGTTGCTTTGCTCACCACCATGTTTGAAGGACATCAGCGTGATCACCGCCGATAGGATGGAGGGTCAAATAAAAAGGAACACCAATTTCTAGATAGGAGCAGTTGGGAGCTAACCGTGTATTGTGGAGTGACGTGTTTATTGAGTGTCCAAACTTCCCTCTTTAGGTGGTTATTAGATTTTCACATTCGTGAACATCATAAAATCCACTGATTTCAAAGGCCCAGATTCTTATTATTGCAGCAACTCAGTTGTTGAGGTGAGAGAAAATGAGAAGTATGTTGCTGCACCACTAAATCTATGGCTGGGAACTGTTGAAACCAAACAAAAAGAATTCACGGTGGCCAGATAGGGCTATTTTCTGCTGACTGTCTCTGGGGACTCAAACAGAATCCATTTGCTTGATTGTTTGATTTTCCGTTTCACTCGTGTAGGGTACTTGTCCACACACCTTCGCCTTGTAGTTTGTCTGTGTCCTTGGATCTCAAGTGAGTCTCCTGTAAGTAAGCACGTAGGTGTCTTGAGTTTTCATCCCTTCTTTTATCCCTGTGTCTTTTGTTTGCAGCACTCAGTGCCTGACCTTTTATTCTGATGATTCAGAGCTGTGCACTTATTGTACTTAAAGAATATTTTTTATCATTAATCTACAATCACGTGAAGAACATTATGTTTACTATGCTCCCCCTTCACCAAGTCCCCCCGAAAAACCTCTTCAGTCACTGTCGATCAGCGTAGTTGGATGCTGTAGACCCCTTCACCATGTCCCCCCCAAAAGTCCCCGTTACAGTCACTGTCCATCAGTGAGTAGTAAGATGCTATATGATCTCTACTAGTCTTCTCTGTGTTGTACAGTACTCCCCATGCACACCCGACCCCGCGCATTATACATGCTAAACTTAATGCCCCCATTCTTTCTCCCCACACTTATCCCTCCCTTCAGACTCACCCTGCCCAGTCCTTTTTCCTTTGGTTACTTTTAGTCAACTCTCGGGTTCTGTGAGTCTGCTGCTGTTTTTTTACTTCAGTTTTTCTTTGTTGTTATACTCCACACATGAGTGAAATCACTTGGTACTTGCCTTTATCCGCCTGCCCTATTTTTCTGAACATACTACCGTCTTGCTCCATCCACGTCATTGCAAATGGTAGTATTTGTTTTCTTCTTAAGGCTGCTTACTGCACTTTTTAAACTGGATTTCATTCTTCCTTTTTGTTTGTAGTTTAGCTATGTTATTCACCATTCAACTCCTGGTTATGAATAATAGCTTTGTGTCAATCGACATGTATCTGTATCTATCTATCTAAAGGTCTGTCTGTCTATCTATGTATCTATGTATGTATATATCTATGTATCTATCTATGTATCTATCTATCTATCTTCCTATCATCTATCTATGATGTCTATCATCTATTAATCTATGTACCTATCTATCTATCTTTCACCTGTCGTCTGTCTACCTATCTATCTATGAAACAATCATCTTTTTGTCTGCCAATCTATCCTTATGTACAGAACAGTTAACAACATAGCCTATGTCTCTTCCCTACATTATGCTTCCAGAAACCTTGCAAGGTAACTAAGCCATAAGGAGAGCACTGTGTTCACCGATACGCTTTCAGGTAGAGTCAGCAGAGTGTGCTTACAAAACCAGTAAATGGAGGTGAAAGGACTTGAACTCGTATCTTTGTCATCTGTCCTCTTATACTTCCTGCTCGCTTGTTGACTTTATTTAGCCACATTCAGTGAGTAAGTGATCCCTGAAGACCACAAGTATCCTTCGTCTGGGCCTGTTGTCGACAGAAAAGTGTACTTGGCCCTTTGCACACCACCATGTTTGAGGGACATTGGCGTGATCACTGCTGATAGGTGGAGGGACAAATATGAATTAACACCTATTTCTGGACAGGAGCAGTTGGGAACAAAGAGTGTGTTGTGGAGTGAAGTGTTTATTTGAGTGTCCAAACTTCCCTCTTTAGGTGGTTATTACTTCTTTACATTCGTGAACATCATAAAAATCAATGATTATAAATGCCCAGACGCATATTATTACAGCAACTCATTTGTTGAGGTGAGAGGAAATGAGAAGGAAGTTGCTGCACCACTAAATCTATGCCTGAGCACTGCTGAAACCAAACAAAAAGAATTCACGGTGGCTAGATAGGGCTATTTTCTACTGACTCTCTCTGGGGTCCTAAACAGAATCCATTTCTTTCTTTGTTTCTCAGTTTCACTTGTGTAGGGTACCTGTCCCCGCCCCTTCAGCTTGTAGTTTGTCTTTGTCCTTGGATCTCAAGTGAGTCTCCAGTAAGGGAGCACGTAGGTGGTCTTGAGTTTTCATCAGTTCTTCTAACCCTGTGTCTTTTGATTGGAGCACTCAAAGGCTGTACTTTTATTCTGATATTTGAGAGCTGTGCTCTTACTGCACTTTGAAATTCTTTTTGTTCTCATTAATATACAATCACATGCAGAAAATTATGTTATTCTGTCTACCCTCTTCACCAAGTCACCCCAAATCCCAGTTACAGCCGCTCTCCGTCAGCATGTACTAAGATGCTGTAGAATCACTACATGTCTTCTCTGTGTTGTACAGCCCTACCCATGACACCCCACCCTACACATTATACATGCTAATCCTAATGCCCCCATTCTTTTTCCCCGCACTTATTACTCCCTTCCCACAAACCCTACCCAGTCCCTTTCTCTTTGGTAACTGTTAGTCCACTCTCGGGTTCTGTGAGTCTGCTGCTGTCTTTTCCTTCAGTTTTTCTTTGTTATCATACTCCGCACATGAGTGAAATCATTTGGTACATGTATTTCTCCGCTTGGCCTATTTGACTGAGCATAATACGCTCTAGCTCCATCCACGTTATTGCAAATGATAGGATTTGTTTTCTTCTTATGGCTGCTTACTGCACTTTTTAAACTGGATTTCATTCTTCTTTTTTGTTTGTAGTTTTGCAATGTGCTTTCACCATTGCTCTCCTTGTTATGAGCAGTAGCTTTGTGCTAATCGATATGTACCTATACCTATCTATCTGTCTGTCTATCTATTAATCAATTACACAATCAATCATCCTTTTGTCTGTCCATCTGTCCATCTGTACAGAACAGTTAACCATAGACCCTATATCACTTTCCTGCACTATGCTCCCAAAATTCCTGCAAAGTATCTAGGATGCAGAGGGAGCACTGGGTTCACCGAGACACTTGCAGTTCGAGTCGGCCGCGTGTACCTACAAAACCAGGAAATGGTTGTGCCGGGACTTGAACCCGTGTCTCTATCCCCTGTCCTCTTTCATCTCCTTCTAACTTGCTGTCTGTATTTAGCCACATTCATTGACTAAGGGCTCCCTGAAGATCTCAAGTATCATTCCTCTGGGCCTGTTGTCGACAGAAAAGTAAACTTGTTGCTTTGCTCACCACCATGTTTGAAGGACATCAGCATGATCACCGCCGATAGGATGGAGGGTCAAATAAAAAGGAACACCAATTTCTAGATAGGAGCAGTTGGGAGCTAACAGTGTATTGTGGAGTGACGTGTTTATTGAGTGTCCAAACTTCCCTCTTTAGGTGGTTATTAGATTTTCACATTCGTGAACATCATAAAATCCACTGATTTCAAAGGCCCAGATTCTTATTATTGCAGCAACTCAGTTGTTGAGGTGAGAGAAAATGAGAAGTATGTTGCTGCACCACTAAATCTATGGCTGGGAACTGTTGAAACCAAACAAAAAGAATTCACGGTGGCCAGATAGGGCTATTTTCTGCTGACTGTCTCTGGGGACTCAAACAGAATCCATTTGCTTGATTGTTTGATTTTCCGTTTCACTCGTGTAGGGTACTTGTCCACACACCTTCGGCTTGTAGTTTGTCTGTGTCCTTGGATCTCAAGTGAGTCTCCTGTAAGTAAGCACGTAGGTGTCTTGAGTTTTCATCCCTTCTTTTATCCCTGTGTCTTTTGTTTGCAGCACTCAGTGCCTGACATTTTATTCTGATGATTCAGAGCTGTGCACTTATTGTACTTAAAGAATATTTTTTATCATTAATCTACAATCACGTGAAGAACATTATGTTTACTATGCTCCCCCTTCACCAAGTCCCCCAGAAAAACCTCTTCAGTCACTGTCGATCAGCGTAGTTGGATGCTGTAGACCCCTTCACCATGACCCCCCAAAAGTCCCCGTTACAGTCACTGTCCATCAGTGAGTAGTAAGATGCTATATGATCTCTACTAGTATTCTCTGTTGTACAGTACTCCCCATGCACACCCGACCCCGCGCATTATACATGCTAAACTTAATGCCCCCATTCTTTCTCCCCACACTTATCTCTCCCTTCAGACTCACCCTGCCCAGTCCTTTTTCCTTTGGTTACTTTTAGTCAACTCTCGGGTTCTGTGAGTCTGCTGCTGTTTTTTTACTTCAGTTTTTCTTTGTTGTTATACTCCACACATGAGTGAAATCACTTGGTACTTGCCTTTATCCGCCTGCCCTATTTTTCTGAACATACTACCGTCTTGCTCCATCCACGTCATTGCAAATGGTAGTATTTGTTTTCTTCTTAAGGCTGCTTACTGCACTTTTTAAACTGGATTTCATTCTTCCTTTTTGTTTGTAGTTTAGCTATGTTATTCACCATTCAACTCCTGGTTATGAATAATAGCTTTGTGTCAATCGACATGTATCTGTATCTATCTATCTAAAGGTCTGTCTGTCTATCTATGTATCTATGTATGTATATATCTATGTATCTATCTATGTATCTATCTATCTATCTTCCTATCATCTATCTATGATGTCTATCATCTATTAATCTATGTACCTATCTATCTATCTTTCACCTGTCGTCTGTCTACCTATCTATCTATGAAACAATCATCTTTTTGTCTGCCAATCTATCCTTATGTACAGAACAGTTAACAACATAGCCTATGTCTCTTCCCTACATTATGCTTCCAGAAACCTTGCAAGGTAACTAAGCCATAAGGAGAGCACTGTGTTCACCGATACGCTTTCAGGTAGAGTCAGCAGAGTGTGCTTACAAAACCAGTAAATGGAGGTGAAAGGACTTGAACTCGTATCTTTGTCATCTGTCCTCTTATACTTCCTGCTCGCTTGTTGACTTTATTTAGCCACATTCAGTGAGTAAGTGATCCCTGAAGACCACAAGTATCCTTCGTCTGGGCCTGTTGTCGTCAGAAAAGTGTACTTGGCCCTTTGCACACCACCATGTTTGAGGGACATTGGCGTGATCACTGCTGATAGGTGGAGGGACAAATATGAATTAACACCTATTTCTGGACAGGAGCTGTTGGGAACAAAGAGTGTGTTGTGGAGTGAAGTGTTTATTTGAGTGTCCAAACTTCCCTCTTTAGGTGGTTATTACTTCTTTACATTCGTGAACATCATAAAAATCAATGATTATAAATGCCCAGACGCATATTATTACAGCAACTCATTTGTTGAGGTGAGAGGAAATGAGAAGGAAGTTGCTGCACCACTAAATCTATGCCTGAGCACTGCTGAAACCAAACAAAAAGAATTCACGGTGGCTAGATAGGGCTATTTTCTACTGACTCTCTCTGGGGTCCTAAACAGAATCCATTTCTTTCTTTGTTTCTCAGTTTCACTTGTGTAGGGTACCTGTCCCCGCCCCTTCAGCTTGTAGTTTGTCTTTGTCCTTGGATCTCAAGTGAGTCTCCAGTAAGGGAGCACGTAGGTGGTCTTGAGTTTTCATCAGTTCTTCTAACCCTGTGTCTTTTGATTGGAGCACTCAAAGGCTGTACTTTTATTCTGATATTTGAGAGCTGTGCTCTTACTGCACTTTGAAATTCTTTTTGTTCTCATTAATATACAATCACATGCAGAAAATTATGTTATTCTGTCTACACTCTTCACCAAGTCACCCCAAATCCCAGTTACAGCCGCTCTCCGTCAGCATGTACTAAGATGCTGTAGAATCACTACATGTCTTCTCTGTGTTGTACAGCCCTACCCATGACACCCCACCCTACACATTATACATGCTAATCCTAATGCCCCCATTCTTTTTCCCCGCACTTATTACTCCCTTCCCACAAACCCTACCCAGTCCCTTTCTCTTTGGTAACTGTAGGTCCACTCTCGGGTTCTGTGAGTCTGCTGCTGTCTTTTCCTTCAGTTTTTCTTTGTTATCATACTCCACACATGAGTGAAATCATTTG
Organism: Manis pentadactyla; assembly: GCF_030020395.1. Taxonomy (NCBI): domain Eukaryota; kingdom Metazoa; phylum Chordata; class Mammalia; order Pholidota; family Manidae; genus Manis; species Manis pentadactyla. The sequence continues at coordinate 1,898,000 of NW_026644596.1, forward strand.
GTACATGTATTTCTCCGCCTGGCCTATTTGACTGAGCATAATACCCTCTAGCTCCATCCACGTTAATGCAAATGATAGGATTTGTTTTCTTCTTATGGCTGCTTACTGCACTTTTTAAACTGGATTTCATTCTTCTTTTTTGTTTGTATTTTTGCAATGTGCTTTCACCATTGCTCTCCTTGTTATGAGCAGTAGCTTTGTGCTAATCGATATGTACCTATATCTATCTGTCTGTCTATCTATTAATCAATTACACAATCAATCATCCTTTTGTCTGTCCATCTGTCCATCTGTACAGAACAGTTAACCATATACCCTATATCACTTTCTTGCACTATGCTCCCCAAAATCCTGCAAAGTATCTAGGCTGCAGAGGGAGCACTGGGTTCACCGAGACACTTGCAGTTCGAGTCGGCCGCGTGTACCTACAAAACCAGGAAATGGTTGTGCTGGGACTTGAACCCGTGTCTCTATCCCCTGTCCTCTTTCATCTCCTTCTAACTTGCTGTCTGTATTTAGCCACATTCATTGACTAAGGGCTCCCTGAAGATCTCAAGTATCATTCCTCTGGGCCTGTTGTCGACAGAAAAGTAAACTTGTTGCTTTGCTCACCACCATGTTTGAAGGACATCAGCGTGATCACCGCCGATAGGACGGAGGGTCAAATAAAAAGGAACACCAATTTCTAGATAGGAGCAGTTGAGAGCTAACAGTGTATTGTGGAGTGACGTGTTTATTGAGTGTCCAAACTTCCCTCTTTAGGTGGTTATTAGATTTTCACATTCGTGAACATCATAAAATCCACTGATTTCAAAGGCCCAGATTCTTATTATTGCAGCAACTCAGTTGTTGAGGTGAGAGAAAATGAGAAGTATGTTGCTGCACCACTAAATCTATGGCTGGGAACTGTTGAAACCAAACAAAAAGAATTCACGGTGGCCAGATAGGGCTATTTTCTGCTGACTGTCTCTGGGGACTCAAACAGAATCCATTTGCTTGATTGTTTGATTTTCCGTTTCACTCGTGTAGGGTACTTGTCCACACACCTTCGGCTTGTAGTTTGTCTGTGTCCTTGGATCTCAAGTGAGTCTCCTGTAAGTAAGCACGTAGGTGTCTTGAGTTTTCATCCCTTCTTTTATCCCTGTGTCTTTTGTTTGCAGCACTCAGTGCCTGACCTTTTATTCTGATGATTCAGAGCTGTGCACTTATTGCACTTAAAGAATATTTTTTATCATTAATCTACAATCACGTGAAGAACATTATGTTTACTATGCTCCCCCCTTCACCAAGTCCCCCCGAAAAACCTCTTCAGTCACTGTCGATCAGCGTATTTGGATGCTGTAGACCCCTTCACCATGTCCCAACCAAAAGTCCCCGTTACAGTCACTGTCCATCAGTGAGTAGTAAGATGCTATATGATCTCTTCTAGTCTTCTCTGTGTTGTACAGTACTCCCCATGCACACCCGACCCCGCGCATTATACATGCTAAACTTAATGCCCCCATTCTTTCTCCCCACACTTATCCCTCCCTTCAGACTCACCCTGCCCAGTCCTTTTTCCTTTGGTTACTTTTAGTCAACTCTCGGGTTCTGTGAGTCTGCTGCTGTTTTTTTACTTCAGTTTTTCTTTGTTGTTATACTCCACACATGAGTGAAATCACTTGGTACTTGCCTTTATCCGCCTGCCCTATTTTTCTGAACATACTACCGTCTTGCTCCATCCACGTCATTGCAAATGGTAGTAGTTGTTTTCTTCTTAAGGCTGCTTACTGCACTTTTTAAACTGGATTTCATTCTTCCTTTTTGTTTGTAGTTTAGCTATGTTATTCACCATTCAACTCCTGGTTATGAACAATAGCTTTGTGTCAATCGACATGTATCTGTATCTATCTATCTAAAGGTCTGTCTGTCTATCTATGTATCTCTGTATGTATATATCTATGTATCTATGTATCTATCTATGTATCTATCTATCTATCTTCCTATCATCTATCTATGATGTCTATCATCTATTAATCTATGTACGTATCTATCTATCTTTCACCTGTCGTCTGTCTACCTATCTATCTATGAAACAATCATCTTTTTGTCTGCCAATCTATCCTTATGTACAGAACAGTTAACAACATAGCCTATGTCTCTTCCCTACATTATGCTTCCAGAAACCTTGCAAGGTAACTAAGCCATAAGGAGAGCACTGTGTTCACCGATACGCTTTCAGGTAGAGTCAGCAGAGTGTGCTTACAAAACCAGTAAATGGAGGTGAAAGGACTTGAACTCGTATCTTTGTCATCTGTCCTCTTATACTTCCTGCTCGCTTGTTGACTTTATTTAGCCACATTCAGTGAGTAAGTGATCCCTGAAGACCACAAGTATCCTTCGTCTGGGCCTGTTGTCGACAGAAAAGTGTACTTGGCCCTTTGCACACCACCATGTTTGAGGGACATTGGCGTGATCACTGCTGATAGGTGGAGGGACAAATATGAATTAACACCTATTTCTGGACAGGAGCAGTTGGGAACAAAGAGTGTGTTGTGGAGTGAAGTGTTTATTTGAGTGTCCAAACTTCCCTCTTTAGGTGGTTATTACTTCTTTACATTCGTGAACATCATAAAAAGCAATGATTATAAATGCCCAGACGCATATTATTACAGCAATTCATTTGTTGAGGTGAGAGGAAATGAGAAGGAAGTTGCTGCACCACTAAATCTATGCCTGAGCACTGCTGAAACCAAACAAAAAGAATTCACGGTGGCTAGATAGGGCTATTTTCTACTGACTCTCTCTGGGGTCCAAAACAGAATCCATTTCTTTCTTTGTTTCTCAGTTTCACTTGTGTAGGGTACCTGTCCCCGCCCCTTCAGCTTGTAGTTTGTCTTTGTCCTTGGATCTCAAGTGAGTCTCCAGTAAGGGAGCACGTAGGTGGTCTTGAGTTTTCATCAGTTCTTCTAACCCTGTGTCTTTTGATTGGAGCACTCAAAGGCTGTACTTTTATTCTGATATTTGAGAGCTGTGCTCTTACTGCACTTTGAAATTCTTTTTGTTCTCATTAATATACAATCACATGCAGAAAATTATGTTATTCTGTCTACCCTCTTCACCAAGTCACCCCAAATCCCAGTTACAGCCGCTCTCCGTCAGCATGTACTAAGATGCTGTAGAATCACTACATGTCTTCTCTGTGTTGTACAGCCCTACCCATGACACCCCACCCTACACATTATACATGCTAATCCTAATGTCCCCATTCTTTTTCCCCGCACTTATTACTCCCTTCCCACAAACCCTACCCAGTCCCTTTCTCTTTGGTAACTGTTAGTCCACTCTCGGGTTCTGTGAGTCTGCTGCTGTCTTTTCCTTCAGTTTTTCTTTGTTATCATACTCCACACATGAGTGAAATCATTTGGTACATGTATTTCTCCGCCTGGCCTATTTGACTGAGCATAATACCCTCTAGCTCCATCCACGTTATTGCAAATGATAGGATTTGTTTTCTTCTTATGGCTGCTTACTGCACTTTTTAAACTGGATTTCATTCTTCTTTTTTGTTTGTAGTTTTGCAATGTGCTTTCACCATTGCTCTCCTTGTTATGAGCAGTAGCTTTGTGCTAATCGATATGTACCTATATCTATCTATCTGTCTGTCTATCTATTAATCAATTACACAATCAATCATCCTTTTGTCTGTCCATCTGTACAGAACAGTTAACCATATACCCTATATCACTTTCCTGCACTATGCTCCCAAAAATCCTGCAAAGTATCTAGGCTGCAGAGGGAGCACTGGGTTCACCGAGACACTTGCAGTTCGAGTCGGCCGCGTGTACCTACAAAACCAGGAAATGGTTGTGCCAGGACTTGAACCCTTGTCTCTATCCCCTGTCCTCTTTCATCTCCTTCTAACTTGCTGTCTGTATTTAGCCACATTCATTGACTAAGGGCTCCCTGAAGATCTCAAGTATCATTCCTCTGGGCCTGTTGTCGACAGAAAAGTAAACTTGTTGCTTTGCTCACCACCATGTTTGAAGGACATCAGCGTGATCACCGCCGATAGGACGGAGGGTCAAATAAAAAGGAACACCAATTTCTAGATAGGAGCAGTTGGGAGCTAACAGTGTATTGTGGAGTGACGTGTTTATTGAGTGTCCAAACTTCCCTCTTTAGGTGGTTATTAGATTTTCACATTCGTGAACATCATAAAATCCACTGATTTCAAAGGCCCAGATTCTTATTATTGCAGCAACTCAGTTGTTGAGGTGAGAGAAAATGAGAAGTATGTTGCTGCACCACTAAATCTATGGCTGGGAACTGTTGAAACCAAACAAAAAGAATTCACGGTGGCCAGATAGGGCTATTTTCTGCTGACTGTCTCTGGGGACTCAAACAGAATCCATTTGCTTGATTGTTTGATTTTCCGTTTCACTCGTGTAGGGTACTTGTCCACACACCTTCGGCTTGTAGTTTGTCTGTGTCCTTGGATCTCAAGTGAGTCTCCTGTAAGTAAGCACGTAGGTGTCTTGAGTTTTCATCCCTTCTTTTATCCCTGTGTCTTTTGTTTGCAGCACTCAGTGCCTGACCTTTTATTCTGATGATTCAGAGCTGTGCACTTATTGTACTTAAAGAATATTTTTTATCATTAATCTACAATCACGTGAAGAACATTATGTTTACTATGCTCCCCCTTCACCAAGTCCCCCCGAAAAACCTCTTCAGTCACTGTCGATCAGCGTAGTTGGATGCTGTAGACCCCTTCACCATGACCCCCCAAAAGTCCCCGTTACAGTCACTGTCCATCAGTGAGTAGTAAGATGCTATATGATCTCTACTAGTCTTCTCTGTTGTACAGTACTCCCCATGCACACCCGACCCCGCGCATTATACATGCTAAACTTAATGCCCCCATTCTTTCTCCCCACACTTATCCCTCCCTTCAGACTCACCCTGCCCAGTCCTTTTTCCTTTGGTTACTTTTAGTCAACTCTCGGGTTCTGTGAGTCTGCTGCTGTTTTTTTACTTCAGTTTTTCTTTGTTGTTATACTCCACACATGAGTGAAATCACTTGGTACTTGCCTTTATCCGCCTGCCCTATTTTTCTGAACATACTACCGTCTTGCTCCATCCACGTCATTGCAAATGGTAGTATTTGTTTTCTTCTTAAGGCTGCTTACTGCACTTTTTAAACTGGATTTCATTCTTCCTTTTTGTTTGTAGTTTAGCTATGTTATTCACCATTCAACTCCTGGTTATGAACAATAGCTTTGTGTCAATCGACATGTATCTGTATCTATCTATCTAAAGGTCTGTCTGTCTATCTATGTATCTCTGTATGTATATATCTATGTATCTATGTATCTATCTATGTATCTATCTATCTATCTTCCTATCATCTATCTATGATGTCTATCATCTATTAATCTATGTACCTATCTATCTATCTTTCACCTGTCGTCTGTCTACCTATCTATCTATGAAACAATCATCTTTTTGTCTGCCAATCTATCCTTATGTACAGAACAGTTAACAACATAGCCTATGTCTCTTCCCTACATTATGCTTCCAGAAACCTTGCAAGGTAACTAAGCCATAAGGAGAGCACTGTGTTCACCGATACGCTTTCAGGTAGAGTCAGCAGAGTGTGCTTACAAAACCAGTAAATGGAGGTGAAAGGACTTGAACTCGTATCTTTGTCATCTGTCCTCTTATACTTCCTGCTCGCTTGTTGACTTTATTTAGCCACATTCAGTGAGTAAGTGATCCCTGAAGACCACAAGTATCCTTCGTCTGGGCCTGTTGTCGACAGAAAAGTGTACTTGGCCCTTTGCACACCACCATGTTTGAGGGACATTGGCGTGATCACTGCTGATAGGTGGAGGGACAAATATGAATTAACACCTATTTCTGGACAGGAGCTGTTGGGAACAAAGAGTGTGTTGTGGAGTGAAGTGTTTATTTGAGTGTCCAAACTTCCCTCTTTAGGTGGTTATTACTTCTTTACATTCGTGAACATCATAAAAATCAATGATTATAAATGCCCAGACGCATATTATTACAGCAACTCATTTGTTGAGGTGAGAGGAAATGAGAAGGAAGTTGCTGCACCACTAAATCTATGCCTGAGCACTGCTGAAACCAAACAAAAAGAATTCACGGTGGCTAGATAGGGCTATTTTCTACTGACTCTCTCTGGGGTCCTAAACAGAATCCATTTCTTTCTTTGTTTCTCAGTTTCACTTGTGTAGGGTACCTGTCCCCGCCCCTTCAGCTTGTAGTTTGTCTTTGTCCTTGGATCTCAAGTGAGTCTCCAGTAAGGGAGCACGTAGGTGGTCTTGAGTTTTCATCAGTTCTTCTAACCCTGTGTCTTTTGATTGGAGCACTCAAAGGCTGTACTTTTATTCTGATATTTGAGAGCTGTGCTCTTACTGCACTTTGAAATTCTTTTTGTTCTCATTAATATACAATCACATGCAGAAAATTATGTTATTCTGTCTACCCTCTTCACCAAGTCACTCCAAATCCCAGTTACAGCCGCTCTCCGTCAGCATGTACTAAGATGCTGTAGAATCACTACATGTCTTCTCTGTGTTGTACAGCCCTACCCATGACACCCCACCCTACACATTATACATGCTAATCCTAATGCCCCCATTCTTTTTCCCCGCACTTATTACTCCCTTCCCACAAACCCTACCCAGTCCCTTTCTCTTTGGTAACTGTTAGTCCACTCTCGGGTTCTGTGAGTCTGCTGCTGTCTTTTCCTTCAGTTTTTCTTTGTTATCATACTCCACACATGAGTGAAATCATTTGGTACATGTATTTCTCCGCCTGGCCTATTTGACTGAGCATAATACCCTCTAGCTCCATCCACGTTATTGCAAATGATAGGATTTGTTTTCTTCTTATGGCTGCTTACTGCACTTTTTAAACTGGATTTCATTCTTCTTTTTTGTTTGTAGTTTTGCAATGTGCTTTCACCATTGCTCTCCTTGTTATGAGCAGTAGCTTTGTGCTAATCGATATGTACCTATATCTATCTATCTGTCTGTCTATCTATTAATCAATTACACAATCAATCATCCTTTTGTCTGTCCATCTGTCCATCTGTACAGAACAGTTAACCATATACCCTATATCACTTTCCTGCACTATGCTCCCCAAAATCCTGCAAAGTATCTAGGCTGCAGAGGGAGCACTGGGTTCACCGAGACACTTGCAGTTCGAGTCGGCCGCGTGTACCTACAAAACCAGGAAATGGTTGTGCTGGGACTTGAACCCGTGTCTCTATCCCCTGTCCTCTTTCATCTCCTTCTAACTTGCTGTCTGTATTTAGCCACATTCATTGACTAAGGGCTCCCTGAAGATCTCAAGTATCATTCCTCTGGGCCTGTTGTCGACAGAAAAGTAAACTTGTTGCTTTGCTCACCACCATGTTTGAAGGACATCAGCGTGATCACCGCCGATAGGACGGAGGGTCAAATAAAAAGGAACACCAATTTCTAGATAGGAGCAGTTGGGAGCTAACAGTGTATTGTGGAGTGACGTGTTTATTGAGTGTCCAAACTTCCCTCTTTAGGTGGTTATTAGATTTTCACATTCGTGAACATCATAAAATCCACTGATTTCAAAGGCCCAGATTCTTATTATTGCAGCAACTCAGTTGTTGAGGTGAGAGAAAATGAGAAGTATGTTGCTGCACCACTAAATCTATGGCTGGGAACTGTTGAAACCAAACAAAAAGAATTCACGGTGGCCAGATAGGGCTATTTTCTGCTGACTGTCTCTGGGGCTCAAACAGAATCCATTTGCTTGATTGTTTGATTTTCCGTTTCACTCGTGTAGGGTACTTGTCCACACACCTTCGGCTTGTAGTTTGTCTGTGTCGTTGGATCTCAAGTGAGTCTCCTGTAAGTAAGCACGTAGGTGTCTTGAGATTTCATCACTTCTTTTATCCCTGTGTCTTTTGTTTGCAGCACTCAGTGCCTGACCTTTTATTCTGATGATTCAGAGCTGTGCACTTATTGCACTTAAAGAATATTTTTTATCATTAATCTACAATCACGTGAAGAACATTATGTTTACTATGCTCCCCCCTTCACCAAGTCCCCCCGAAAAACCTCTTCAGTCACTGTCGATCAGCGTAGTTGGATGCTGTAGACCCCTTCACCATGTCCCCCCCAAAAGTCCCCGTTACAGTCACTGTCCATCAGTGAGTAGTAAGATGCTATATGATCTCTACTAGTCTTCTCTGTTGTACAGTACTCCCCATGCACACCCGACCCCGCGCATTATACATGCTAAACTTAATGCCCCCATTCTTTCTCCCCACACTTATCCCTCCCTTCAGACTCACCCTGCCCAGTCCTTTTTCCTTTGGTTACTTTTAGTCAACTCTCGGGTTCTGTGAGTCTGCTGCTGTTTTTTTACTTCAGTTTTTCTTTGTTGTTATACTCCACACATGAGTGAAATCACTTGGTACTTGCCTTTATCCGCCTGCCCTATTTTTCTGAACATACTACCGTCTTGCTCCATCCACGTCATTGCAAATGGTAGTATTTGTTTTCTTCTTAAGGCTGCTTACTGCACTTTTTAAACTGGATTTCATTCTTCCTTTTTGTTTGTAGTTTAGCTATGTTATTCACCATTCAACTCCTGGTTATGAATAATAGCTTTGTGTCAATCCACATGTATCTGTATCTATCTATCTAAAGGTCTGTCTGTCTATCTATGTATCTATGTATGTATATATCTATGTATCTATCTATGTATCTATCTATCTTCCTATCATCTATCTATGATGTCTATCATCTATTAATCTATGTACCTATCTATCTATCTTTCACCTGTCGTCTGTCTACCTATCTATCTATGAAACAATCATCTTTTTGTCTGCCAATCTATCCTTATGTACAGAACAGTTAACAATATAGCCTATGTCTCTTCCCTACATTATGCTTCCAGAAACCTTACAAGGTAACTAAGCCATAAGGAGAGCACTGTGTTCACCGATACGCTTTCAGGTAGAGTCAGCAGAGTGTGCTTACAAAACCAGTAAATGGAGGTGAAAGGACTTGAACTCGTATCTTTGTCATCTGTCCTCTTATACTTCCTGCTCGCTTGTTGACTTTATTTAGCCACATTCAGTGAGTAAGTGATCCCTGAAGACCACAAGTATCCTTCGTCTGGGCCTGTTGTCGACAGAAAAGTGTACTTGGCCCTTTGCACACCACCATGTTTGAGGGACATTGGCGTGATCACTGCTGATAGGTGGAGGGACAAATATGAATTAACACCTATATTTGGACAGGAGCAGTTGGGAACAAAGAGTGTGTTGTGGAGTGAAGTGTTTATTTGAGTGTCCAAACTTCCCTCTTTAGGTGGTTATTACTTCTTTACATTCGTGAACATCATAAAAAGCAATGATTATAAATGCCCAGACGCATATTATTACAGCAATTCATTTGTTGAGGTGAGAGGAAATGAGAAGGAAGTTGCTGCACCACTAAATCTATGCCTGAGCACTGCTGAAACCAAACAAAAAGAATTCACGGTGGCTAGATAGGGCTATTTTCTACTGACTCTCTCTGGGGTCCAAAACAGAATCCATTTCTTTCTTTGTTTCTCAGTTTCACTTGTGTAGGGTACCTGTCCCCGCCCCTTCAGCTTGTAGTTTGTCTTTGTCCTTGGATCTCAAGTGAGTCTCCAGTAAGGGAGCACGTAGGTGGTCTTGAGTTTTCATCAGTTCTTCTAACCCTGTGTCTTTTGATTGGTGCACTCAAAGGCTGTACTTTTATTCTGATATTTGAGAGCTGTGCTCTTACTGCACTTTGAAATTCTTTTTGTTCTCATTAATATACAATCACATGCAGAAAATTATGTTATTCTGTCTACCCTCTTCACCAAGTCACCCCAAATCCCAGTTACAGCCGCTCTCCGTCAGCATGTACTAAGATGCTGTAGAATCACTACATGTCTTCTCTGTGTTGTACAGCCCTACCCATGACACCCCACCCTACACATTATACATGCTAATCCTAATGCCCCCATTCTTTTTCCCCGCACTTATTACTCCCTTCCCACAAACCCTACCCAGTCCCTTTCTCTTTGGTAACTGTTAGTCCACTCTCGGGTTCTGTGAGTCTGCTGCTGTCTTTTCCTTCAGTTTTTCTTTGTTATCATACTCCACACATGAGTGAAATCATTTGGTACATGTATTTCTCCGCTTGGCCTATTTGACTGAGCATAATACCCTCTAGCTCCATCCACGTTATTGCAAATGATAGGATTTGTTTTCTTCTTATGGCTGCTTACTGCACTTTTTAAACTGGATTTCATACTTCTTTTTTTTTGTAGTTTTGCAATGTGATTTCACCATTGCTCTCCTTGTTATGAGCAGTAGCTTTGTGCTAATCGATATGTACCTATATCTATCTATCTGTCTGTCTATCTATTAATCAATTACACAATCAATCATCCTTTTGTCTGTCCATCTGTCCATCTGTACAGAACAGTTAACCATATACCCTATATCACTTTCCTGCACTATGCTCCCCAAAATCCTGCAAAGTATCTAGGCTGCAGAGGGAGCACTGGGTTCACCGAGACACTTGCAGTTCGAGTCGGCCGCGTGTACCTACAAAACCAGGAAATGGTTGTGCTGGGACATGAACCCGTGTCTCTATCCCCTGTCCTCTTTCATCTCCTTCTAACTTGCTGTCTGTATTTAGCCACATTCATTGACTAAGGGCTCCCTGAAGATCTCAAGTATCATTCCTCTGGGCCTGTTGTCGACAGAAAAGTAAACTTGTTGCTTCGCTCACCACCATGTTTGAAGGACATCAGCGTGATCACCGCCGATAGGACGGAGGGTCAAATAAAAAGGAACACCAATTTCTAGATAGGAGCAGTTGGGAGCTAACAGTGTATTGTGGAGTGACGTGTTTATTGAGTGTCCAAACTTCCCTCTTTAGGTGGTTATTAGATTTTCACATTCGTGAACATCATAAAATCCACTGATTTCAAAGGCCCAGATTCTTATTATTGCAGCAACTCAGTTGTTGAGGTGAGAGAAAATGAGAAGTATGTTGCTGCACCACTAAATCTATGGCTGGGAACTGTTGAAACCAAACAAAAAGAATTCACGGTGGCCAGATAGGGCTATTTTCTGCTGACTGTCTCTGGGGACTCAAACAGAATCCATTTGCTTGATTGTTTGATTTTCCGTTTCACTCGTGTAGGGTACTTGTCCACACACCTTCGGCTTGTAGTTTGTCTGTGTCCTTGGATCTCAAGTGAGTCTCCTGTAAGTAAGCACGTAGGTGTCTTGAGTTTTCATCCCTTCTTTTATCCCTGTGTCTTTTGTTTGCAGCACTCAGTGCCTGACCTTTTATTCTGATGATTCAGAGCTGTGCACTTATTGCACTTAAAGAATATTTTTTATCATTAATCTACAATCACGTGAAGAACATTATGTTTACTATGCTCCCCCCTTCACCAAATTCCCCCGAAAAACCTCTTCAGTCACTGCCGATCGGCGTAGTTGGATGCTGTAGACCCCTTCACCATGTCCCCCCCAAAAGTCCCCGTTACAGTCACTGTCCATCAGTGAGTAGTAAGATGCTATATGATCTCTACTAGTCTTCTCTGTGTTGTACAGTACTCCCCATGCACACCCGACCCCGCGCATTATACATGCTAAACTTAATGCCCCCATTCTTTCTCCCCACACTTATCCCTCCCTTCAGACTCACCCTGCCCAGTCCTTTTTCCTTTGGTTACTTTTAGTCAACTCTCGGGTTCTGTGAGTCTGCTGCTGTTTTTTTACTTCAGTTTTTTTTTGTTGTTATACTCCACACATGAGTGAAATCACTTGGTACTTGCCTTTATCCGCATGCCCTATTTTCCTGAACATACTACCGTCTTGCTCCATCCACGTCATTGCAAATGGTAGTATTTGTTTTCTTCTTAAGGCTGCTTACTGCACTTTTTAAACTGGATTTCATTCTTCCTTTTTGTTTGTAGTTTAGCTATGTTATTCACCATTCAACTCCTGGTTATGAATAATAGCTTTGTGTCAATCGACATGTATCTGTATCTATCTATCTAAAGGTCTGTCTGTCTATCTATGTATCTATGTATGTATACATCTATGTATCTATCTATGTATCTATCTATCTATCTTCCTATCATCTATCTATGATGTCTATCATCTATTAATCTATGTACCTATCTATCTATCTTTCACCTGTCGTCTGTCTACCTATCTATCTATGAAACAATCATCTTTTTGTCTGCCAATCTATCCTTATGTACAGAACAGTTAACAACATAGCCTATGTCTCTTCCCTACTTTATGCTTCCAGAAACCTTGCAAGGTAACTAAGCCATAAGGAGAGCACTGTGTTCACCGATACGCTTTCAGGTAGAGTCAGCAGAGTGTGCTTACAAAACCAGTAAATGGAGGTGAAAGGACTTGAACTCGTATCTTTGTCATCTGTCCTCTTATACTTCCTGCTCGCTTGTTGACTTTATTTAGCCACATTCAGTGAGTAAGTGATCCCTGAAGACCACAAGTATCCTTCGTCTGGGCCTGTTGTCGACAGAAAAGTGCACTTGGCCCTTTGCACACCACCATGTTTGAGGGATATTGGCGTGATCACTGCTGATAGGTGGAGGGACAAATATGAATTAACACCTATTTCTGGACAGGAGCAGTTGGGAACAAAGAGTGTGTTGTGGAGTGAAGTGTTTATTTGAGTGTCCAAACTTCCCTCTTTAGGTGGTTATTACTTCTTTACATTCGTGAACATCATAAAAAGCAATGATTATAAATTCCCAGACGCATATTATTACAGCAATTCATTTGTTGAGGTGAGAGGAAATGAGAAGGAAGTTGCTGCACCACTAAATCTATGCCTGAGCACTGCTGAAACCAAACAAAAAGAATTCACTGTGGCTAGATAGGGCTATTTTCTACTGACTCTCTCTGGGGTCCAAAACAGAATCCATTTCTTTCTTTGTTTCTCAGTTTCACTTGTGTAGGGTACCTGTCCCCGCCCCTTCAGCTTGTAGTTTGTCTTTGTCCTTGGATCTCAAGTGAGTCTCCAGTAAGGGAGCACGTAGGTGGTCTTGAGTTTTCATCAGTTCTTCTAACCCTGTGTCTTTTGATTGGAGCACTCAAAGGCTGTACTTTTATTCTGATATTTGAGAGCTGTGCTCTTACTGCACTTTGAAATTCTTTTTGTTCTCATTAATATACAATCACATGCAGAAAATTATGTTATTCTGTCTACCCTCTTCACCAAGTCACCCCAAATCCCAGTTACAGCCGCTCTCCGTCAGCATGTACTAAGATGCTGTAGAATCACTACATGTCTTCTCTGTGTTGTACAGCCCTACCCATGACACCCCACCCTACACATTATACATGCTAACCCTAATGCCCCCATTCTTTTTCCCCGCACTTATTACTCCCTTCCCACAAACCCTACCCAGTCCCTTTCTCTTTGGTAACTGTTAGTCCACTCTCGGGTTCTGTGAGTCTGCTGCTGTCTTTTCCTTCAGTTTTTCTTTGTTATCATACTCCACACATGAGTGAAATCATTTGGTACATGTATTTCTCCGCCTGGCCTATTTGACTGAGCATAATACCCTCTAGCTCCATCAACGTTATTGCAAATGATAGGATTTGTTTTCTTCTTATGGCTGCTTACTGCACTTTTTAAACTGGATTTCATTCTTCTTTTTTGTTTGTAGTTTTGCAATGTGCTTTCACCATTGCTCTCCTTGTTATGAGCAGTAGCTTTGTGCTAATCGATATGTACCTATACCTATCTATCTGTCTGTCTATCTATTAATCAATTACACAATCAATCATCCTTTTGTCTGTCCATCTGTCCATCTGTACAGAACAGTTAACCATATACCCTATATCACTTTCCTGCACTATGCTCCCAAAAATCCTGCAAAGTATCTAGGCTGCAGAGGGAGCACTGGGTTCACCGAGACACTTGCAGTTCGAGTCGGCCGCGTGTACCTACAAAACCAGGAAATGGTTGTGCCGGGACTTGAACCCGTGTCTCTATCCCCTGTCCTCTTTCATCTCCTTCTAACTTGCTGTCTGTATTTAGCCACATTCATTGACTAAGGGCTCCCTGAGGATCTCAAGTATCATTCCTCTGGGCCTGTTGTCGACAGAAAAGTAAACTTGTTGCTTTGCTCACCACCATGTTTGAAGGACATCAGCGTGATCACCGCCGATAGGACGGAGGGTCAAATAAAAAGGAACACCAATTTCTAGATAGGAGCAGTTGGGAGCTAACAGTGTATTGTGGAGTGACGTGTTTATTGAGTGTCCAAACTTCCCTCTTTAGGTGGTTATTAGATTTTCACATTCGTGAACATCATAAAATCCACTGATTTCAAAGGCCCAGATTCTTATTATTGCAGCAACTCAGTTGTTGAGGTGAGAGAAAATGAGAAGTATGTTGCTGCACCACTAAATCTATGGCTGGGAACTGTTGAAACCAAACAAAAAGAATTCACGGTGGCCAGATAGGGCTATTTTCTGCTGACTGTCTCTGGGGACTCAAACAGAATCCATTTGCTTGATTGTTTGATTTTCCGTTTCACTCGTGTAGGGTACTTGTCCACACACCTTCGGCTTGTAGTTTGTCTGTGTCCTTGGATCTCAAGTGAGTCTCCTGTAAGTAAGCACGTAGGTGTCTTGAGTTTTCATCCCTTCTTTTATCCCTGTGTCTTTTGTTTGCAGCACTCAGTGCCTGACCTTTTATTCTGATGATTCAGAGCTGTGCACTTATTGCACTTAAAGAATATTTTTTATCATTAATCTACAATCACGTGAAGAACATTATGTTTACTATGCTCCCCCCTTCACCAAGTCCCCCCGAAAAACCTCTTCAGTCACTGCCGATCAGCGTAGTTCAATGCTGTAGACCCCTTCACCATGTCCCCCCCAAAAGTCCCCGTTACAGTCACTGTCCATCAGTGAGTAGTAAGATGCTATATGATCTCTACTAGTCTTCTCTGTGTTGTACAGTACTCCCCATGCACACCCGACCCCGCGCATTATACATGCTCAACTTAATGCCCCCATTCTTTCTCCCCACACTTATCCCTCCCTTCAGACTCACCCTGCCCAGTCCTTTTTCCTTTGGTTACTTTTAATCAACTCTCGGGTTCTGTGAGTCTGCTGCTGTTTTTTTACTTCAGTTTTTCTTTGTTGTTATACTCCACACATGAGTGAAATCACTTGGTACTTGCCTTTATCCGCCTGCCCTATTTTTCTGAACATACTACCGTCTTGCTCCATCCACGTCATTGCAAATGGTAGTATTTGTTTCCTTCTTAAGGCTGCTTACTGCACTTTATAAACTGGATTTCATTCTTCCTTTTTGTTTGTAGTTTAGCTATGTTATTCACCATTCAACTCCTGGTTATGAACAAAGCTTTGTGTCAATCGACATGTATCTGTATCTATCTATCAAAAGGTCTGTCTGTCTATCTATGTATCTCTGTATGTATATATCTATGTATCTATGTATCTATCTATCTATCTTCCTATCATCTATCTATGATGTCTATCATCTATTAATCTATGTACGTATCTATCTATCTTTCACCTGTCGTCTGTCTACCTATCTATCTATGAAACAATCATCTTTTTGTCTGCCAATCTATCCTTATGTACAGAACAGTTAACAACATAGCCTATGTCTCTTCCCTACATTATGCTTCCAGAAACCTTGCAAGGTAACTAAGCCATAAGGAGAGCACTGTGTTCACCGATACGCTTTCAGGTAGAGTCAGCAGAGTGTGCTTACAAAACCAGTAAATGGAGGTGAAAGGACTTGAACTCGTATCTTTGTCATCTGTCCTCTTATACTTCCTGCTCGCTTGTTGACTTTATTTAGCCACATTCAGTGAGGAAGTGATCCCTGAAGACCACAAGTATCCTTCGTCTGGGCCTGTTGTCGACAGAAAAGTGTACTTGGCCCTTTGCACACCACCATGTTTGAGGGACATTGGCGTGATCACTGCTGATAGGTGGAGGGACAAATATGAATTAACACCTATTTCTGGACAGGAGCAGTTGGGAACAAAGAGTGTGTTGTGGAGTGAAGTGTTTATTTGAGTGTCCAAACTTCCCTCTTTAGGTGGTTATTACTTCTTTACATTCGTGAACATCATAAAAAGCAATGATTATAAATTCCCAGACGCATATTATTACAGCAATTCATTTGTTGAGGTGAGAGGAAATGAGAAGGAAGTTGCTGCACCACTAAATCTATGCCTGAGCACTGCTGAAACCAAACAAAAAGAATTCACGGTGGCTAGATAGGGCTATTTTCTACTGACTCTCTCTGGGGTCCAAAACAGAATCCATTTCTTTCTTTGTTTCTCACTTTCACTTGTGTAGGGTACCTGTCCCCGCCCCTTCAGCTTGTAGTTTGTCTTTGTCCTTGGATCTCAAGTGAGTCTCCAGTAAGGGAGCACGTAGGTGGTCTTGAGTTTTCATCAGTTCTTCTAACCCTGTGTCTTTTGATTGGAGCACTCAAAGGCTGTACTTTTATTCTGATATTTGAGAGCTGTGCTCTTACTGCACTTTGAAATTCTTTTTGTTCTCATTAATATACAATCACATGCAGAAAATTATGTTATTCTGTCTACCCTCTTCACCAAGTCACCCCAAATCCCAGTTACAGCCGCTCTCCGTCAGCATGTACTAAGATGCTGTAGAATCACTACATGTCTTCTCTGTGTTGTACAGCCCTACCCATGACACCCCACCCTACACATTATACATGCTAATCCTAATGCCCCCATTCTTTCTCCCCGCACTTATTACTCCCTTCCCACAAACCCTAACCAGTCCCTTTCTCTTTGGTAACTGTTAGTCCACTCTCGGGTTCTGTGAGTCTGCTGCTGTCTTTTCCTTCACTTTTTCTTTGTTATCATACTCCACACATGAGTGAAATCATTTGGTACATATATTTCTCCGCCTGGCCTATTTGACTGAGCATAATACCCTCTAGCTCCATCCACGTTATTGCAAATGATAGGAATTGTTTTCTTCTTATGGCTGCTTACTGCACTTTTTAAACTGGATTTCATTCTTCTTTTTTGTTTGTAGTTTTGCAATGTGCTTTCACCATTGCTCTCCTTGTTATGAGCAGTAGCTTTGTGCTAATCGATATGTACCTACACCTATCTATCTGACTGTCTATCTATTAATCAATTACACAATCAATCATCCTTTTGTCTGTCCATCTGTCCATCTGTACAGAACAGTTAACCATATACCCTATATCACTTTCCTGCAATATGCTCCCAAAAATCCTGCAAAGTATCTAGGCTGCACTGGGTTCACCGAGACACTTGCAGTTCGAGTCGGCCGCGTGTACCTACAAAACCAGGAAATGGTTGTGCCGGGACTTGAACCCGTGACTCTATCCCCTGTCCTCTTTCATCTCCTTCTAACTTGCTGTCTGTATTTAGCCACATTCATTGACTAAGGGCTCCCTGAGGATCTCAAGTATCATTCCTCTGGGCCTGTTGTCGACAGAAAAGTAAACTTGTTGCTTGGCTCACCACCATGTTTGAAGGACATCAGCGTGATCACCGCCGATAGGACGGAGGGTCAAATAAAAAGGAACACCAATTTCTAGACAGGAGCAGTTGGGAGCTAACAGTGTATTGTGGAGTGACGTGTTTATTGAGTGTCCAAACTTCCCTCTTTAGGTGGTTATTAGATTTTCACATTCGTGAACATCATAAAATCCACTGATTTCAAAGGCCCAGATTCTTATTATTGCAGCAACTCAGTTGTTGAGGTGAGAGAAAATGAGAAGTATGTTGCTGCACCACTAAATCTATGGCTGGGAACTGTTGAAACCAAACAAAAAGAATTCACGGTGGCCAGATAGGGCTATTTTCTGCTGACTGTCTCTGGGGACTCAAACAGAATCCATTTGCTTGATTGTTTGATTTTCCGTTTCACTCGTGTAGGGTACTTGTCCACACACCTTCGCCTTGTAGTTTGTCTGTGTCCTTGGATCTCAAGTGAGTCTCCTGTAAGTAAGCACGTAGGTGTCTTGAGTTTTCATCCCTTCTTTTATCCCTGTGTCTTTTGTTTGCAGCACTCAGTGCCTGACCTTTTATTCTGATGATTCAGAGCTGTGCACATATTGCACTTAAAGAATATTTTTTATCATTAATCTACAATCACGTGAAGAACATTATGTTTACTATGCTACCCCCTTCACCAAGTCCCCCCGAAAAACCTCTTCAGTCACTGCCGATCAGCGTAGTTGGATGCTGTAGACCCCTTCACCATGTCCCCCCCAAAAGTCCCCGTTACAGTCACTGTCCATCAGTGAGTAGTAAGATGCTATATGATCTCTACTAGTCTTCTCTGTGTTGTACAGTACTCCCCATGCACACCCGACCCCGCGCATTATACATGCTAAACTTAATGCCCCCATTCTTTCTCCCCACACTTATCCCTCCCTTCAGACTCACCCTGCCCAGTCCTTTTTCCTTTGGTTACTTTTAATCAACTCTCGGGTTCTGTGAGTCTGCTGCTGTTTTTTTACTTCAGTTTTTCTTTGTTGTTATACTCCACACATGAGTGAAATCACTTGGTACTTGCCTTTATCCGCCTGCCCTATTTTTCTGAACATACTACCGTCTTGCTCCATCCACGTCATTGCAAATGGCAGTATTTGTTTTCTTCTTAAGGCTGCTTACTGCACTTTTTAAACTGGATTTCATTCTTCCTTTTTGTTTGTAGTTTAGCTATGTTATTCACCATTCAACTCCTGGTTATGAACAAAGCTTTGTGTCAATCGACATGTATCTGTATCTATCTATCTAAAGGTCTGTCTATCTATGTATCTATGTATGTATATATCTATGTATCTATGTATCTATCTATGTATCTATCTATCTATCTTCCTATCATCTATCTATGATGTCTATCATCTATTAATCTATGTACGTATCTATCTATCTTTCACCTGTCGTCTGTCTACCTATCTATCTATGAAACAATCATCTTTTTTCTGCCAATCTATCCTTATGTACAGAACAGTTAACAACATAGCCTATGTCTCTTCCCTACATTATGCTTCCAGAAACCTTGCAAGGTAACTAAGCCATAAGGAGAGCACTGTGTTCACCGATACGCTTTCAGGTAGAGTCAGCAGAGTGTGCTTACAAAACCAGTAAATGGAGGTGAAAGGACTTGAACTCGTATCTTTGTCATCTGTCCTCTTATACTTCCTGCTCGCTTGTTGACTTTATTTAGCCACATTCAGTGAGTAAGTGATCCCTGAAGACCACAAGTATCCTTCGTCTGGGCCTGTTGTCGACAGAAAAGTGTACTTGGCCCTTTGCACACCACCATGTTTGAGGGACATTGGCGTGATCACTGCTGATAGGTGGAGGGACAAATATGAATTAACACCTATTTCTGGACAGGAGCAGTTGGGAACAAAGAGTGTGTTGTGGAGTGAAGTGTTTATTTGAGTGTCCAAACTTCCCTCTTTAGGTGGTTATTACTTCTTTACATTCGTGAACATCATAAAAAGCAATGATTATAAATGCCCAGACGCATATTATTACAGCAATTCATTTGTTGAGGTGAGAGGAAATGAGAAGGAAGTTGCTGCACCACTAAATCTATGCCTGAGCACTGCTGAAACCAAACAAAAAGAATTCACGGTGGCTAGATAGGGCGATTTTCTACTGACTCTCTCTGGGGTCCAAAACAGAATCCATTTCTTTCTTTGTTTCTCAGTTTCACTTGTGTAGGGTACCTGTCCCCGCCCCTTCAGCTTGTAGTTTGTCTTTGTCCTTGGATCTCAAGTGAGTCTCCAGTAAGGGAGCACGTAGGTGGTCTTGAGTTTTCATCAGTTCTTCTAACCCTGTGTCTTTTGATTGGAGCACTCAAAGGCTGTACTTTTATTCTGATATTTGAGAGCTGTGCTCTTACTGCACTTTGAAATTCTTTTTGTTCTCATTAATATACAATCACATGCAGAAAATTATGTTATTCTGTCTACCCTCTTCACCAAGTCACCCCAAATCCCAGTTACAGCCGCTCTCCGTCAGCATGTACTAAGATGCTGTAGAATCACTACATGTCTTCTCTGTGTTGTACAGCCCTACCCATGACACCCCACCCTACACATTATACATGCTAATCCTAATGTCCCCATTCTTTTTCCCCGCACTTATTACTCCCTTCCCACAAACCCTACCCAGTCCCTTTCTCTTTGGTAACTGTTAGTCCACTCTCGGGTTCTGTGAGTCTGCTGCTGTCTTTTCCTTCAGTTTTTCTTTGTTATCATACTCCACACATGAGTGAAATCATTTGGTACATGTATTTCTCCGCCTGGCCTATTTGACTGAGCGTAATACCCTCTAGCTCCATCCACGTTATTGCAAATGATAGGATTTGTTTTCTTCTTATGGCTGCTTACTGCACTTTTTAAACTGGATTTCATTCTTCTTTTTTGTTTGTAGTTTTGCAATGTGCTTTCACCATTGCTCTCCTTGTTATGAGCAGTAGCTTTGTGCTAATCGATATGTACCTATATCTATCTATCTGTCTGTCTATCTATTAATCAATTACACAATCAATCATCCTTTTGTCTGTCCATCTGTCCATCTGTACAGAACAGTTAACCATATACCCTATATCACTTTCCTGCACTATGCTCCCAAAAATCCTGCAAAGTATCTAGGCTGCAGAGGGAGCACTGGGTTCACCGAGACACTTGCAGTTCGAGTCGGCCGCGTGTACCTACAAAACCAGGAAATGGTTGTGCCGGGACTTGAACCCGTGTCTCTATCCCCTGTCCTCTTTCATCTCCTTCTAACTTGCTGTCTGTATTTAGCCACATTCATTGACTAAGGGCTCCCTGAAGATCTCAAGTATCATTCCTCTGGGCCTGTTGTCGACAGAAAAGTAAACTTGTTGCTTTGCTCACCACCATGTTTGAAGGACATCAGCGTGATCACCGCCGATAGGATGGAGGGTCAAATAAAAAGGAACACCAATTTCTAGATAGGAGCAGTTGGGAGCTAACAGTGTATTGTGGAGTGACGTGTTTATTGAGTGTCCAAACTTCCCTCTTTAGGTGGTTATTAGATTTTCACATTCGTGAACATCATAAAATCCACTGATTTCAAAGGCCCAGATTCTTATTATTGCAGCAACTCAGTTGTTGAGGTGAGAGAAAATGAGAAGTATGTTGCTGCACCACTAAATCTATGGCTGGGAACTGTTGAAACCAAACAAAAAGAATTCACGGTGGCCAGATAGGGCTATTTTCTGCTGACTGTCTCTGGGGACTCAAACAGAATCCATTTGCTTGATTGTTTGATTTTCCGTTTCACTCGTGTAGGGTACTTGTCCACACACCTTCGCCTTGTAGTTTGTCTGTGTCCTTGGATCTCAAGTGAGTCTCCTGTAAGTAAGCACGTAGGTGTCTTGAGTTTTCATCCCTTCTTTTATCCCTGTGTCTTTTGTTTGCAGCACTCAGTGCCTGACCTTTTATTCTGATGATTCAGAGCTGTGCACTTATTGTACTTAAAGAATATTTTTTATCATTAATCTACAATCACGTGAAGAACATTATGTTTACTATGCTCCCCCTTCACCAAGTCCCCCCGAAAAACCTCTTCAGTCACTGTCGATCAGCGTAGTTGGATGCTGTAGACCCCTTCACCATGTCCCCCCCAAAAGTCCCCGTTACAGTCACTGTCCATCAGTGAGTAGTAAGATGCTATATGATCTCTACTAGTCTTCTCTGTGTTGTACAGTACTCCCCATGCACACCCGACCCCGCGCATTATACATGCTAAACTTAATGCCCCCATTCTTTCTCCCCACACTTATCCCTCCCTTCAGACTCACCCTGCCCAGTCCTTTTTCCTTTGGTTACTTTTAGTCAACTCTCGGGTTCTGTGAGTCTGCTGCTGTTTTTTTACTTCAGTTTTTCTTTGTTGTTATACTCCACACATGAGTGAAATCACTTGGTACTTGCCTTTATCCGCCTGCCCTATTTTTCTGAACATACTACCGTCTTGCTCCATCCACGTCATTGCAAATGGTAGTATTTGTTTTCTTCTTAAGGCTGCTTACTGCACTTTTTAAACTGGATTTCATTCTTCCTTTTTGTTTGTAGTTTAGCTATGTTATTCACCATTCAACTCCTGGTTATGAATAATAGCTTTGTGTCAATCGACATGTATCTGTATCTATCTATCTAAAGGTCTGTCTGTCTATCTATGTATCTATGTATGTATATATCTATGTATCTATCTATGTATCTATCTATCTATCTTCCTATCATCTATCTATGATGTCTATCATCTATTAATCTATGTACCTATCTATCTATCTTTCACCTGTCGTCTGTCTACCTATCTATCTATGAAACAATCATCTTTTTGTCTGCCAATCTATCCTTATGTACAGAACAGTTAACAACATAGCCTATGTCTCTTCCCTACATTATGCTTCCAGAAACCTTGCAAGGTAACTAAGCCATAAGGAGAGCACTGTGTTCACCGATACGCTTTCAGGTAGAGTCAGCAGAGTGTGCTTACAAAACCAGTAAATGGAGGTGAAAGGACTTGAACTCGTATCTTTGTCATCTGTCCTCTTATACTTCCTGCTCGCTTGTTGACTTTATTTAGCCACATTCAGTGAGTAAGTGATCCCTGAAGACCACAAGTATCCTTCGTCTGGGCCTGTTGTCGACAGAAAAGTGTACTTGGCCCTTTGCACACCACCATGTTTGAGGGACATTGGCGTGATCACTGCTGATAGGTGGAGGGACAAATATGAATTAACACCTATTTCTGGACAGGAGCAGTTGGGAACAAAGAGTGTGTTGTGGAGTGAAGTGTTTATTTGAGTGTCCAAACTTCCCTCTTTAGGTGGTTATTACTTCTTTACATTCGTGAACATCATAAAAAGCAATGATTATAAATGCCCAGACGCATATTATTACAGCAATTCATTTGTTGAGGTGAGAGGAAATGAGAAGGAAGTTGCTGCACCACTAAATCTATGCCTGAGCACTGCTGAAACCAAACAAAAAGAATTCACGGTGGCTAGATAGGGCGATTTTCTACTGACTCTCTCTGGGGTCCAAAACAGAATCCATTTCTTTCTTTGTTTCTCAGTTTCACTTGTGTAGGGTACCTGTCCCCGCCCCTTCAGCTTGTAGTTTGTCTTTGTCCTTGGATCTCAAGTGAGTCTCCAGTAAGGGAGCACGTAGGTGGTCTTGAGTTTTCATCAGTTCTTCTAACCCTGTGTCTTTTGATTGGAGCACTCAAAGGCTGTACTTTTATTCTGATATTTGAGAGCTGTGCTCTTACTGCACTTTGAAATTCTTTTTGTTCTCATTAATATACAATCACATGCAGAAAATTATGTTATTCTGTCTACCCTCTTCACCAAGTCACCCCAAATCCCAGTTACAGCCGCTCTCCGTCAGCATGTACTAAGATGCTGTAGAATCACTACATGTCTTCTCTGTGTTGTACAGCCCTACCCATGACACCCCACCCTACACATTATACATGCTAATCCTAATGCCCCCATTCTTTTTCCCCGCACTTATTACTCCCTTCCCACAAACCCTACCCAGTCCCTTTCTCTTTGGTAACTGTTAGTCCACTCTCGGGTTCTGTGAGTCTGCTGCTGTCTTTTCCTTCAGTTTTTCTTTGTTATCATACTCCGCACATGAGTGAAATCATTTGGTACATGTATTTCTCCGCTTGGCCTATTTGACTGAGCATAATACGCTCTAGCTCCATCCACGTTATTGCAAATGATAGGATTTGTTTTCTTCTTATGGCTGCTTACTGCACTTTTTAAACTGGATTTCATTCTTCTTTTTTGTTTGTAGTTTTGCAATGTGCTTTCACCATTGCTCTCCTTGTTATGAGCAGTAGCTTTGTGCTAATCGATATGTACCTATATCTATCTATCTGTCTGTCTATCTATTAATCAATTACACAATCAATCATCCTTTTGTCTGTCCATCTGTCCATCTGTACAGAACAGTTAACCATAGACCCTATATCACTTTCCTGCACTATGCTCCCAAAATTCCTGCAAAGTATCTAGGATGCAGAGGGAGCACTGGGTTCACCGAGACACTTGCAGTTCGAGTCGGCCGCGTGTACCTACAAAACCAGGAAATGGTTGTGCCGGGACTTGAACCCGTGTCTCTATCCCCTGTCCTCTTTCATCTCCTTCTAACTTGCTGTCTGTATTTAGCCACATTCATTGACTAAGGGCTCCCTGAAGATCTCAAGTATCATTCCTCTGGGCCTGTTGTCGACAGAAAAGTAAACTTGTTGCTTTGCTCACCACCATGTTTGAAGGACATCAGCGTGATCACCGCCGATAGGATGGAGGGTCAAATAAAAAGGAACACCAATTTCTAGATAGGAGCAGTTGGGAGCTAACAGTGTATTGTGGAGTGACGTGTTTATTGAGTGTCCAAACTTCCCTCTTTAGGTGGTTATTAGATTTTCACATTCGTGAACATCATAAAATCCACTGATTTCAAAGGCCCAGATTCTTATTATTGCAGCAACTCAGTTGTTGAGGTGAGAGAAAATGAGAAGTATGTTGCTGCACCACTAAATCTATGGCTGGGAACTGTTGAAACCAAACAAAAAGAATTCACGGTGGCCAGATAGGGCTATTTTCTGCTGACTGTCTCTGGGGACTCAAACAGAATCCATTTGCTTGATTGTTTGATTTTCCGTTTCACTCGTGTAGGGTACTTGTCCACACACCTTCGGCTTGTAGTTTGTCTGTGTCCTTGGATCTCAAGTGAGTCTCCTGTAAGTAAGCACGTAGGTGTCTTGAGTTTTCATCCCTTCTTTTATCCCTGTGTCTTTTGTTTGCAGCACTCAGTGCCTGACCTTTTATTCTGATGATTCAGAGCTGTGCACTTATTGTACTTAAAGAATATTTTTTATCATTAATCTACAATCACGTGAAGAACATTATGTTTACTATGCTCCCCCTTCACCAAGTCCCCCAGAAAAACCTCTTCAGTCACTGTCGATCAGCGTAGTTGGATGCTGTAGACCCCTTCACCATGACCCCCCAAAAGTCCCCGTTACAGTCACTGTCCATCAGTGAGTAGTAAGATGCTATATGATCTCTACTAGTATTCTCTGTTGTACAGTACTCCCCATGCACACCCGACCCCGCGCATTATACATGCTAAACTTAATGCCCCCATTCTTTCTCCCCACACTTATCTCTCCCTTCAGACTCACCCTGCCCAGTCCTTTTTCCTTTGGTTACTTTTAGTCAACTCTCGGGTTCTGTGAGTCTGCTGCTGTTTTTTTACTTCAGTTTTTCTTTGTTGTTATACTCCACACATGAGTGAAATCACTTGGTACTTGCCTTTATCCGCCTGCCCTATTTTTCTGAACATACTACCGTCTTGCTCCATCCACGTCATTGCAAATGGTAGTATTTGTTTTCTTCTTAAGGCTGCTTACTGCACTTTTTAAACTGGATTTCATTCTTCCTTTTTGTTTGTAGTTTAGCTATGTTATTCACCATTCAACTCCTGGTTATGAATAATAGCTTTGTGTCAATCGACATGTATCTGTATCTATCTATCTAAAGGTCTGTCTGTCTATCTATGTATCTATGTATGTATATATCTATGTATCTATCTATGTATCTATCTATCTATCTTCCTATCATCTATCTATGATGTCTATCATCTATTAATCTATGTACCTATCTATCTATCTTTCACCTGTCGTCTGTCTACCTATCTATCTATGAAACAATCATCTTTTTGTCTGCCAATCTATCCTTATGTACAGAACAGTTAACAACATAGCCTATGTCTCTTCCCTACATTATGCTTCCAGAAACCTTGCAAGGTAACTAAGCCATAAGGAGAGCACTGTGTTCACCGATACGCTTTCAGGTAGAGTCAGCAGAGTGTGCTTACAAAACCAGTAAATGGAGGTGAAAGGACTTGAACTCGTATCTTTGTCATCTGTCCTCTTATACTTCCTGCTCGCTTGTTGACTTTATTTAGCCACATTCAGTGAGTAAGTGATCCCTGAAGACCACAAGTATCCTTCGTCTGGGCCTGTTGTCGTCAGAAAAGTGTACTTGGCCCTTTGCACACCACCATGTTTGAGGGACATTGGCGTGATCACTGCTGATAGGTGGAGGGACAAATATGAATTAACACCTATTTCTGGACAGGAGCTGTTGGGAACAAAGAGTGTGTTGTGGAGTGAAGTGTTTATTTGAGTGTCCAAACTTCCCTCTTTAGGTGGTTATTACTTCTTTACATTCGTGAACATCATAAAAATCAATGATTATAAATGCCCAGACGCATATTATTACAGCAACTCATTTGTTGAGGTGAGAGGAAATGAGAAGGAAGTTGCTGCACCACTAAATCTATGCCTGAGCACTGCTGAAACCAAACAAAAAGAATTCACGGTGGCTAGATAGGGCTATTTTCTACTGACTCTCTCTGGGGTCCTAAACAGAATCCATTTCTTTCTTTGTTTCTCAGTTTCACTTGTGTAGGGTACCTGTCCCCGCCCCTTCAGCTTGTAGTTTGTCTTTGTCCTTGGATCTCAAGTGAGTCTCCAGTAAGGGAGCACGTAGGTGGTCTTGAGTTTTCATCAGTTCTTCTAACCCTGTGTCTTTTGATTGGAGCACTCAAAGGCTGTACTTTTATTCTGATATTTGAGAGCTGTGCTCTTACTGCACTTTGAAATTCTTTTTGTTCTCATTAATATACAATCACATGCAGAAAATTATGTTATTCTGTCTACACTCTTCACCAAGTCACCCCAAATCCCAGTTACAGCCGCTCTCCGTCAGCATGTACTAAGATGCTGTAGAATCACTACATGTCTTCTCTGTGTTGTACAGACCTACCCATGACACCCCACCCTACACATTATACATGCTAATCCTAATGCCCCCATTCTTTTTCCCCGCACTTATTACTCCCTTCCCACAAACCCTACCCAGTCCCTTTCTCTTTGGTAACTGTTAGTCCACTCTCGGGTTCTGTGAGTCTGCTGCTGTCTTTTCCTTCAGTTTTTCGTTGTTATCATACTCCGCACATGAGTGAAATCATTTGGTACATGTATTTCTCCGCTTGGCCTATTTGACTGAGCATAATACGCTCTAGCTCCATCCACGTTATTGCAAATGATAGGATTTGTTTTCTTCTTATGGCTGCTTACTGCACTTTTTAAACTGGATTTCATTCTTCTTTTTTGTTTGTAGTTTTGCAATGTGCTTTCACCATTGCTCTCCTTGTTATGAGCAGTAGCTTTGTGCTAATCGATATGTACCTATATCTATCTATCTGTCTGTCTATCTATTAATCAATTACACAATCAATCATCCTTTTGTCTGTCCATCTGTCCATCTGTACAGAACAGTTAACCATAGACCCTATATCACTTTCCTGCACTATGCTCCCAAAATTCCTGCAAAGTATCTAGGATGCAGAGGGAGCACTGGGTTCACCGAGACACTTGCAGTTCGAGTCGGCCGCGTGTACCTACAAAACCAGGAAATGGTTGTGCCGGGACTTGAACCCGTGTCTCTATCCCCTGTCCTCTTTCATCTCCTTCTAACTTGCTGTCTGTATTTAGCCACATTCATTGACTAAGGGCTCCCTGAAGATCTCAAGTATCATTCCTCTGGGCCTGTTGTCGACAGAAAAGTAAACTTGTTGCTTTGCTCACCACCATGTTTGAAGGACATCAGCGTGATCACCGCCGATAGGATGGAGGGTCAAATAAAAAGGAACACCAATTTCTAGATAGGAGCAGTTGGGAGCTAACAGTGTATTGTGGAGTGACGTGTTTATTGAGTGTCCAAACTTCCCTCTTTAGGTGGTTATTAGATTTTCACATTCGTGAACATCATAAAATCCACTGATTTCAAAGGCCCAGATTCTTATTATTGCAGCAACTCAGTTGTTGAGGTGAGAGAAAATGAGAAGTATGTTGCTGCACCACTAAATCTATGGCTGGGAACTGTTGAAACCAAACAAAAAGAATTCACGGTGGCCAGATAGGGCTATTTTCTGCTGACTGTCTCTGGGGACTCAAACAGAATCCATTTGCTTGATTGTTTGATTTTCCGTTTCACTCGTGTAGGGTACTTGTCCACACACCTTCGGCTTGTAGTTTGTCTGTGTCCTTGGATCTCAAGTGAGTCTCCTGTAAGTAAGCACGTAGGTGTCTTGAGTTTTCATCCCTTCTTTTATCCCTGTGTCTTTTGTTTGCAGCACTCAGTGCCTGACCTTTTATTCTGATGATTCAGAGCTGTGCACTTATTGTACTTAAAGAATATTTTTTATCATTAATCTACAATCACGTGAAGAACATTATGTTTACTATGCTCCCCCTTCACCAAGTCCCCCAGAAAAACCTCTTCAGTCACTGTCGATCAGCGTAGTTGGATGCTGTAGACCCCTTCACCATGACCCCCCAAAAGTCCCCGTTACAGTCACTGTCCATCAGTGAGTAGTAAGATGCTATATGATCTCTACTAGTATTCTCTGTTGTACAGTACTCCCCATGCACACCCGACCCCGCGCATTATACATGCTAAACTTAATGCCCCCATTCTTTCTCCCCACACTTATCTCTCCCTTCAGACTCACCCTGCCCAGTCCTTTTTCCTTTGGTTACTTTTAGTCAACTCTCGGGTTCTGTGAGTCTGCTGCTGTTTTTTTACTTCAGTTTTTCTTTGTTGTTATACTCCACACATGAGTGAAATCACTTGGTACTTGCCTTTATCCGCCTGCCCTATTTTTCTGAACATACTACCGTCTTGCTCCATCCACGTCATTGCAAATGGTAGTATTTGTTTTCTTCTTAAGGCTGCTTACTGCACTTTTTAAACTGGATTTCATTCTTCCTTTTTGTTTGTAGTTTAGCTATGTTATTCACCATTCAACTCCTGGTTATGAATAATAGCTTTGTGTCAATCGACATGTATCTGTATCTATCTATCTAAAGGTCTGTCTGTCTATCTATGTATCTATGTATGTATATATCTATGTATCTATCTATGTATCTATCTATCTATCTTCCTATCATCTATCTATGATGTCTATCATCTATTAATCTATGTACCTATCTATCTATCTTTCACCTGTCGTCTGTCTACCTATCTATCTATGAAACAATCATCTTTTTGTCTGCCAATCTATCCTTATGTACAGAACAGTTAACAACATAGCCTATGTCTCTTCCCTACATTATGCTTCCAGAAACCTTGCAAGGTAACTAAGCCATAAGGAGAGCACTGTGTTCACCGATACGCTTTCAGGTAGAGTCAGCAGAGTGTGCTTACAAAACCAGTAAATGGAGGTGAAAGGACTTGAACTCGTATCTTTGTCATCTGTCCTCTTATACTTCCTGCTCGCTTGTTGACTTTATTTAGCCACATTCAGTGAGTAAGTGATCCCTGAAGACCACAAGTATCCTTCGTCTGGGCCTGTTGTCGTCAGAAAAGTGTACTTGGCCCTTTGCACACCACCATGTTTGAGGGACATTGGCGTGATCACTGCTGATAGGTGGAGGGACAAATATGAATTAACACCTATTTCTGGACAGGAGCTGTTGGGAACAAAGAGTGTGTTGTGGAGTGAAGTGTTTATTTGAGTGTCCAAACTTCCCTCTTTAGGTGGTTATTACTTCTTTACATTCGTGAACATCATAAAAATCAATGATTATAAATGCCCAGACGCATATTATTACAGCAACTCATTTGTTGAGGTGAGAGGAAATGAGAAGGAAGTTGCTGCACCACTAAATCTATGCCTGAGCACTGCTGAAACCAAACAAAAAGAATTCACGGTGGCTAGATAGGGCTATTTTCTACTGACTCTCTCTGGGGTCCTAAACAGAATCCATTTCTTTCTTTGTTTCTCAGTTTCACTTGTGTAGGGTACCTGTCCCCGCCCCTTCAGCTTGTAGTTTGTCTTTGTCCTTGGATCTCAAGTGAGTCTCCAGTAAGGGAGCACGTAGGTGGTCTTGAGTTTTCATCAGTTCTTCTAACCCTGTGTCTTTTGATTGGAGCACTCAAAGGCTGTACTTTTATTCTGATATTTGAGAGCTGTGCTCTTACTGCACTTTGAAATTCTTTTTGTTCTCATTAATATACAATCACATGCAGAAAATTATGTTATTCTGTCTACACTCTTCACCAAGTCACCCCAAATCCCAGTTACAGCCGCTCTCCGTCAGCATGTACTAAGATGCTGTAGAATCACTACATGTCTTCTCTGTGTTGTACAGCCCTACCCATGACACCCCACCCTACACATTATACATGCTAATCCTAATGCCCCCATTCTTTTTCCCCGCACTTATTACTCCCTTCCCACAAACCCTACCCAGTCCCTTTCTCTTTGGTAACTGTAGGTCCACTCTCGGGTTCTGTGAGTCTGCTGCTGTCTTTTCCTTCAGTTTTTCTTTGTTATCATACTCCACACATGAGTGAAATCATTTGGTACATGTATTTCTCCGCCTGGCCTATTTGACTGAGCATAATACCCTCTAGCTCCATCCACGTTATTGCAAATGATAGGATTTGTTTTCTTCTTATGGCTGCTTACTGCACTTTTTAAACTGGATTTCATTCTTCTTTTTTGTTTGTATTTTTGCAATGTGCTTTCACCATTGCTCTCCTTGTTATGAGCAGTAGCTTTGTGCTAATCGATATGTACCTATATCTATCTGTCTGTCTATCTATTAATCAATTACACAATCAATCATCCTTTTGTCTGTCCATCTGTCCATCTGTACAGAACAGTTAACCATATACCCTATATCACTTTCTTGCACTATGCTCCCCAAAATCCTGCAAAGTATCTAGGCTGCAGAGGGAGCACTGGGTTCACCGAGACACTTGCAGTTCGAGTCGGCCGCGTGTACCTACAAAACCAGGAAATGGTTGTGCTGGGACTTGAACCCGTGTCTCTATCCCCTGTCCTCTTTCATCTCCTTCTAACTTGCTGTCTGTATTTAGCCACATTCATTGACTAAGGGCTCCCTGAAGATCTCAAGTATCATTCCTCTGGGCCTGTTGTCGACAGAAAAGTAAACTTGTTGCTTTGCTCACCACCATGTTTGAAGGACATCAGCGTGATCACCGCCGATAGGACGGAGGGTCAAATAAAAAGGAACACCAATTTCTAGATAGGAGCAGTTGAGAGCTAACAGTGTATTGTGGAGTGACGTGTTTATTGAGTGTCCAAACTTCCCTCTTTAGGTGGTTATTAGATTTTCACATTCGTGAACATCATAAAATCCACTGATTTCAAAGGCCCAGATTCTTATTATTGCAGCAACTCAGTTGTTGAGGTGAGAGAAAATGAGAAGTATGTTGCTGCACCACTAAATCTATGGCTGGGAACTGTTGAAACCAAACAAAAAGAATTCACGGTGGCCAGATAGGGCTATTTTCTGCTGACTGTCTCTGGGGACTCAAACAGAATCCATTTGCTTGATTGTTTGATTTTCCGTTTCACTCGTGTAGGGTACTTGTCCACACACCTTCGGCTTGTAGTTTGTCTGTGTCCTTGGATCTCAAGTGAGTCTCCTGTAAGTAAGCACGTAGGTGTCTTGAGTTTTCATCCCTTCTTTTATCCCTGTGTCTTTTGTTTGCAGCACTCAGTGCCTGACCTTTTATTCTGATGATTCAGAGCTGTGCACTTATTGCACTTAAAGAATATTTTTTATCATTAATCTACAATCACGTGAAGAACATTATGTTTACTATTCTCCCCCCTTCACCAAGTCCCCCCGAAAAACCTCTTCAGTCACTGTCGATCAGCGTATTTGGATGCTGTAGACCCCTTCACCATGTCCCAACCAAAAGTCCCCGTTACAGTCACTGTCCATCAGTGAGTAGTAAGATGCTATATGATCTCTTCTAGTCTTCTCTGTGTTGCACAGTACTCCCCATGCACACCCGACCCCGCGCATTATACATGCTAAACTTAATGCCCCCATTCTTTCTCCCCACACTTATCCCTCCCTTCAGACTCACCCTGCCCAGTCCTTTTTCCTTTGGTTACTTTTAGTCAACTCTCGGGTTCTGTGAGTCTGCTGCTGTTTTTTTACTTCAGTTTTTCTTTGTTGTTATACTCCACACATGAGTGAAATCACTTGGTACTTGCCTTTATCCGCCTGCCCTATTTTTCTGAACATACTACCGTCTTGCTCCATCCACGTCATTGCAAATGGTAGTAGTTGTTTTCTTCTTAAGGCTGCTTACTGCACTTGTTTAACTGGATTTCATTCTTGCTTTTTGTTTGTAGTTTAGCTATGTTATTCACCATTCAACTCCTGGTTATGAACAATAGCTTTGTGTCAATCGACATGTATCTGTATCTATCTATCTAAAGGTCTGTCTGTCTATCTATGTATCTATGTATGTATATATCTATGTATCTATGTATCTATCTATGTATCTATCTATCTTCCTATCATCTATCTATGATGTCTATCATCTATTAATCTATGTACCTATCTATCTTTCACCTGTCGTCTGTCTACCTATCTATCTATGAAACAATCATCTTTTTGTCTGCCAATCTATCCTTATGTACAGAACAGTTAACAACATAGCCTATGTCTCTTCCATACATTATGCTTCCAGAAACCTTGCAAGTTAACTAAGCCATAAGGAGAGCACTGTGTTCACCGATACGCTTTCAGGTAGAGTCAGCAGAGTGTGCTTACAAAACCAGTAAATGGAGGTGAAAGGACTTGATCTCGTATCTTTGTCATCTGTCCTCTTATACTTCCTGCTCGCTTGTTGACTTTATTTAGCCACATTCAGTGAGTAAGTGATCCCTGAAGACCACAAGTATCCTTCGTCTGGGCCTGTTGTCGACAGAAAAGTGTACTTGGCCCTTTGCACACCACCATGTTTGAGGGACATTGGCGTGATCACTGCTGATAGGTGGAGGGACAAATATGAATTAACACCTATTTCTGGACAGGAGCAGTTGGGAACAAAGAGTGTGTTGTGGAGTGAAGTGTTTATTTGAGTGTCCAAACTTCCCTCTTTAGGTGGTTATTACTTCTTTACATTCGTGAACATCATAAAAAGCAATGATTATAAATGCCCAGACGCATATTATTACAGCAATTCATTTGTTGAGGTGAGAGGAAATGAGAAGGAAGTTGCTGCACCACTAAATCTATGCCTGAGCACTGCTGAAACCAAACAAAAAGAATTCACGGTGGCTAGATAGGGCTATTTTCTACTGACTCTCTCTGGGGTCCAAAACAGAATCCATTTCTTTCTTTGTTTCTCAGTTTCACTTGTGTAGGGTACCTGTCCCCGCCCCTTCAGCTTGTAGTTTGTCTTTGTCCTTGGATCTCAAGTGAGTCTCCAGTAAGGGAGCACGTAGGTGGTCTTGAGTTTTCATCAGTTCTTCTAACCCTGTGTCTTTTGATTGGAGCACTCAAAGGCTGTACTTTTATTCTGATATTTGAGAGCTGTGCTCTTACTGCACTTTGAAATTCTTTTTGTTCTCATTAATATACAATCACATGCAGAAAATTATGTTATTCTGTCTACCCTCTTCACCAAGTCACCCCAAATCCCAGTTACAGCCGCTCTCCGTCAGCATGTACTAAGATGCTGTAGAATCACTACATGTCTTCTCTGTGTTGTACAGCCCTACCCATGACACCCCACCCTACACATTATACATGCTAATCCTAATGTCCCCATTCTTTTTCCCCGCACTTATTACTCCCTTCCCACAAACCCTACCCAGTCCCTTTCTCTTTGGTAACTGTTAGTCCACTCTCGGGTTCTGTGAGTCTGCTGCTGTCTTTTCCTTCAGTTTTTCTTTGTTATCATACTCCACACATGAGTGAAATCATTTGGTACATGTATTTCTCCGCCTGGCCTATTTGACTGAGCATAATACCCTCTAGCTCCATCCACGTTATTGCAAATGATAGGATTTGTTTTCTTCTTATGGCTGCTTACTGCACTTTTTAAACTGGATTTCATTCTTCTTTTTTGTTTGTAGTTTTGCAATGTGCTTTCACCATTGCTCTCCTTGTTATGAGCAGTAGCTTTGTGCTAATCGATATGTACCTATATCTATCTATCTGTCTGTCTATCTATTAATCAATTACACAATCAATCATCCTTTTGTCTGTCCATCTGTCCATCTGTACAGAACAGTTAACCATATACCCTATATCACTTTCCTGCACTATGCTCCCAAAAATCCTGCAAAGTATCTAGGCTGCAGAGGGAGCACTGGGTTCACCGAGACACTTGCAGTTCGAGTCGGCCGCGTGTACCTACAAAACCAGGAAATGGTTGTGCCAGGACTTGAACCCGTGTCTCTATCCCCTGTCCTCTTTCATCTCCTTCTAACTTGCTGTCTGTATTTAGCCACATTCATTGACTAAGGGCTCCCTGAAGATCTCAAGTATCATTCCTCTGGGCCTGTTGTCGACAGAAAAGTAAACTTGTTGCTTTGCTCACCACCATGTTTGAAGGACATCAGCGTGATCACCGCCGATAGGATGGAGGGTCAAATAAAAAGGAACACCAATTTCTAGATAGGAGCAGTTGGGAGCTAACAGTGTATTGTGGAGTGACGTGTTTATTGAGTGTCCAAACTTCCCTCTTTAGGTGGTTATTAGATTTTCACATTCGTGAACATCATAAAATCCACTGATTTCAAAGGCCCAGATTCTTATTATTGCAGCAACTCAGTTGTTGAGGTGAGAGAAAATGAGAAGTATGTTGCTGCACCACTAAATCTATGGCTGGGAACTGTTGAAACCAAACAAAAAGAATTCACGGTGGCCAGATAGGGCTATTTTCTGCTGACTGTCTCTGGGGACTCAAACAGAATCCATTTGCTTGATTGTTTGATTTTCCGTTTCACTCGTGTAGGGTACTTGTCCACACACCTTCGGCTTGTAGTTTGTCTGTGTCCTTGGATCTCAAGTGAGTCTCCTGTAAGTAAGCACGTAGGTGTCTTGAGTTTTCATCCCTTCTTTTATCCCTGTGTCTTTTGTTTGCAGCACTCAGTGCCTGACCTTTTATTCTGATGATTCAGAGCTGTGCACTTATTGTACTTAAAGAATATTTTTTATCATTAATCTACAATCACGTGAAGAACATTATGTTTACTATGCTCCCCCTTCA
The DNA here is from genome assembly GCF_030020395.1 of Manis pentadactyla. NCBI lineage: Eukaryota > Metazoa > Chordata > Mammalia > Pholidota > Manidae > Manis > Manis pentadactyla. The sequence goes on from NW_026644596.1 coordinate 1,933,275, forward strand.
CCAAGTCCCCCCGAAAAACCTCTTCAGTCACTGTCGATCAGCGTAGTTGGATGCTGTAGACCCCTTCACCATGACCCCCCAAAAGTCCCCGTTACAGTCACTGTCCATCAGTGAGTAGTAAGATGCTATATGATCTCTACTAGTCTTCTCTGTTGTACAGTACTCCCCATGCACACCCGACCCCGCGCATTATACATGCTAAACTTAATGCCCCCATTCTTTCTCCCCACACTTATCCCTCCCTTCAGACTCACCCTGCCCAGTCCTTTTTCCTTTGGTTACTTTTAGTCAACTCTCGGGTTCTGTGAGTCTGCTGCTGTTTTTTTACTTCAGTTTTTCTTTGTTGTTATACTCCACACATGAGTGAAATCACTTGGTACTTGCCTTTATCCGCCTGCCCTATTTTTCTGAACATACTACCGTCTTGCTCCATCCACGTCATTGCAAATGGTAGTATTTGTTTTCTTCTTAAGGCTGCTTACTGCACTTTTTAAACTGGATTTCATTCTTCCTTTTTGTTTGTAGTTTAGCTATGTTATTCACCATTCAACTCCTGGTTATGAATAATAGCTTTGTGTCAATCGACATGTATCTGTATCTATCTATCTAAAGGTCTGTCTGTCTATCTATGTATCTATGTATGTATATATCTATGTATCTATCTATGTATCTATCTATCTATCTTCCTATCATCTATCTATGATGTCTATCATCTATTAATCTATGTACCTATCTATCTATCTTTCACCTGTCGTCTGTCTACCTATCTATCTATGAAACAATCATCTTTTTGTCTGCCAATCTATCCTTATGTACAGAACAGTTAACAACATAGCCTATGTCTCTTCCCTACATTATGCTTCCAGAAACCTTGCAAGGTAACTAAGCCATAAGGAGAGCACTGTGTTCACCGATACGCTTTCAGGTAGAGTCAGCAGAGTGTGCTTACAAAACCAGTAAATGGAGGTGAAAGGACTTGAACTCGTATCTTTGTCATCTGTCCTCTTATACTTCCTGCTCGCTTGTTGACTTTATTTAGCCACATTCAGTGAGTAAGTGATCCCTGAAGACCACAAGTATCCTTCGTCTGGGCCTGTTGTCGACAGAAAAGTGTACTTGGCCCTTTGCACACCACCATGTTTGAGGGACATTGGCGTGATCACTGCTGATAGGTGGAGGGACAAATATGAATTAACACCTATTTCTGGACAGGAGCTGTTGGGAACAAAGAGTGTGTTGTGGAGTGAAGTGTTTATTTGAGTGTCCAAACTTCCCTCTTTAGGTGGTTATTACTTCTTTACATTCGTGAACATCATAAAAATCAATGATTATAAATGCCCAGACGCATATTATTACAGCAACTCATTTGTTGAGGTGAGAGGAAATGAGAAGGAAGTTGCTGCACCACTAAATCTATGCCTGAGCACTGCTGAAACCAAACAAAAAGAATTCACGGTGGCTAGATAGGGCTATTTTCTATTGACTCTCTCTGGGGTCCTAAACAGAATCCATTTCTTTCTTTGTTTCTCAGTTTCACTTGTGTAGGGTACCTGTCCCCGCCCCTTCAGCTTGTAGTTTGTCTTTGTCCTTGGATCTCAAGTGAGTCTCCAGTAAGGGAGCACGTAGGTGGTCTTGAGTTTTCATCAGTTCTTCTAACCCTGTGTCTTTTGATTGGAGCACTCAAAGGCTGTACTTTTATTCTGATATTTGAGAGCTGTGCTCTTACTGCACTTTGAAATTCTTTTTGTTCTCATTAATATACAATCACATGCAGAAAATTATGTTATTCTGTCTACCCTCTTCACCAAGTCACTCCAAATCCCAGTTACAGCCGCTCTCCGTCAGCATGTACTAAGATGCTGTAGAATCACTACATGTCTTCTCTGTGTTGTACAGCCCTACCCATGACACCCCACCCTACACATTATACATGCTAATCCTAATGCCCCCATTCTTTTTCCCCGCACTTATTACTCCCTTCCCACAAACCCTACCCAGTCCCTTTCTCTTTGGTAACTGTTAGTCCACTCTCGGGTTCTGTGAGTCTGCTGCTGTCTTTTCCTTCAGTTTTTCTTTGTTATCATACTCCACACATGAGTGAAATCATTTGGTACATGTATTTCTCCGCCTGGCCTATTTGACTGAGCATAATACCCTCTAGCTCCATCCACGTTATTGCAAATGATAGGATTTGTTTTCTTCTTATGGCTGCTTACTGCACTTTTTAAACTGGATTTCATTCTTCTTTTTTGTTTGTAGTTTTGCAATGTGCTTTCACCATTGCTCTCCTTGTTATGAGCAGTAGCTTTGTGCTAATCGATATGTACCTATATCTATCTATCTGTCTGTCTATCTATTAATCAATTACACAATCAATCATCCTTTTGTCTGTCCATCTGTCCATCTGTACAGAACAGTTAACCATATACCCTATATCACTTTCCTGCACTATGCTCCCCAAAATCCTGCAAAGTATCTAGGCTGCAGAGGGAGCACTGGGTTCACCGAGACACTTGCAGTTCGAGTCGGCCGCGTGTACCTACAAAACCAGGAAATGGTTGTGCTGGGACTTGAACCCGTGTCTCTATCCCCTGTCCTCTTTCATCTCCTTCTAACTTGCTGTCTGTATTTAGCCACATTCATTGACTAAGGGCTCCCTGAAGATCTCAAGTATCATTCCTCTGGGCCTGTTGTCGACAGAAAAGTAAACTTGTTGCTTTGCTCACCACCATGTTTGAAGGACATCAGCGTGATCACCGCCGATAGGACGGAGGGTCAAATAAAAAGGAACACCAATTTCTAGATAGGAGCAGTTGGGAGCTAACAGTGTATTGTGGAGTGACGTGTTTATTGAGTGTCCAAACTTCCCTCTTTAGGTGGTTATTAGATTTTCTCATTCGTGAACATCATAAAATCCACTGATTTCAAAGGCCCAGATTCTTATTATTGCAGCAACTCAGTTGTTGAGGTGAGAGAAAATGAGAAGTATGTTGCTGCACCACTAAATCTATGGCTGGGAACTGTTGAAACCAAACAAAAAGAATTCACGGTGGCCAGATAGGGCTATTTTCTGCTGACTGTCTCTGGGGCTCAAACAGAATCCATTTGCTTGATTGTTTGATTTTCCGTTTCACTCGTGTAGGGTACTTGTCCACACACCTTCGGCTTGTAGTTTGTCTGTGTCGTTGGATCTCAAGTGAGTCTCCTGTAAGTAAGCACGTAGGTGTCTTCAGATTTCATCACTTCTTTTATCCCTGTGTCTTTTGTTTGCAGCACTCAGTGCCTGACCTTTTATTCTGATGATTCAGAGCTGTGCACTTATTGCACTTAAAGAATATTTTTTATCATTAATCTACAATCACGTGAAGAACATTATGTTTACTATGCTCCCCCCTTCACCAAGTCCCCCCGAAAAACCTCTTCAGTCACTGTCGATCAGCGTAGTTGGATGCTGTAGACCCCTTCACCATGTCCCCCCCAAAAGTCCCCGTTACAGTCACTGTCCATCAGTGAGTAGTAAGATGCTATATGATCTCTACTAGTCTTCTCTGTTGTACAGTACTCCCCATGCACACCCGACCCCGCGCATTATACATGCTAAACTTAATGCCCCCATTCTTTCTCCCCACACTTATCCCTCCCTTCAGACTCACCCTGCCCAGTCCTTTTTCCTTTGGTTACTTTTAGTCAACTCTCGGGTTCTGTGAGTCTGCTGCTGTTTTTTTACTTCAGTTTTTCTTTGTTGTTATACTCCACACATGAGTGAAATCACTTGGTACTTGCCTTTATCCGCCTGCCCTATTTTTCTGAACATACTACCGTCTTGCTCCATCCACGTCATTGCAAATGGTAGTATTTGTTTTCTTCTTAAGGCTGCTTACTGCACTTTTTAAACTGGATTTCATTCTTCCTTTTTGTTTGTAGTTTAGCTATGTTATTCACCATTCAACTCCTGGTTATGAATAATAGCTTTGTGTCAATCGACATGTATCTGTATCTATCTATCTAAAGGTCTGTCTGTCTATCTATGTATCTATGTATGTATATATCTATGTATCTATCTATGTATCTATCTATCTATCTTCCTATCATCTATCTATGATGTCTATCATCTATTAATCTATGTACCTATCTATCTATCTTTCACCTGTCGTCTGTCTACCTATCTATCTATGAAACAATCATCTTTTTGTCTGCCAATCTATCCTTATGTACAGAACAGTTAACAACATAGCCTATGTCTCTTCCCTACATTATGCTTCCAGAAACCTTGCAAGGTAACTAAGCCATAAGGAGAGCACTGTGTTCACCGATACGCTTTCAGGTAGAGTCAGCAGAGTGTGCTTACAAAACCAGTAAATGGAGGTGAAAGGACTTGAACTCGTATCTTTGTCATCTGTCCTCTTATACTTCCTGCTCGCTTGTTGACTTTATTTAGCCACATTCAGTGAGGAAGTGATCCCTGAAGACCACAAGTATCCTTCGTCTGGGCCTGTTGTCGACAGAAAAGTGTACTTGGCCCTTTGCACACCACCATGTTTGAGGGACATTGGCGTGATCACTGCTGATAGGTGGAGGGACAAATATGAATTAACACCTATTTCTGGACAGGAGCAGTTGGGAACAAAGAGTGTGTTGTGGAGTGAAGTGTTTATTTGAGTGTCCAAACTTCCCTCTTTAGGTGGTTATTACTTCTTTACATTCGTGAACATCATAAAAATCAATGATTATAAATGCCCAGACGCATATTATTACAGCAACTCATTTGTTGAGGTGAGAGGAAATGAGAAGGAAGTTGCTGCACCACTAAATCTATGCCTGAGCACTGCTGAAACCAAACAAAAAGAATTCACGGTGGCTAGATAGGGCTATTTTCTATTGACTCTCTCTGGGGTCCTAAACAGAATCCATTTCTTTCTTTGTTTCTCAGTTTCACTTGTGTAGGGTACCTGTCCCCGCCCCTTCAGCTTGTAGTTTGTCTTTGTCCTTGGATCTCAAGTGAGTCTCCAGTAAGGGAGCACGTAGGTGGTCTTGAGTTTTCATCAGTTCTTCTAACCCTGTGTCTTTTGATTGGAGCACTCAAAGGCTGTACTTTTATTCTGATATTTGAGAGCTGTGCTCTTACTGCACTTTGAAATTCTTTTTGTTCTCATTAATATACAATCACATGCAGAAAGTTATGTTATTCTGTCTACCCTCTTCACCAAGTCACCCCAAATCCCACTTACAGCCGCTCTCCGTCAGCATGTACTAAGATGCTGTAGAATCACTACATGTCTTCTCTGTGTTGTACAGCCCTACCCATGACACCCCACCCTACACATTATACATGCTAATCCTAATGCCCCCATTCTTTTTCCCCGCACTTATTACTCCCTTCCCACAAACCCTACCCAGTCCCTTTCTCTTTGGTAACTGTTAGTCCACACTCGGGTTCTGTGAGTCTGCTGCTGTCTTTTCCTTCAGTTTTTCTTTGTTATCATACTCCACACATGAGTGAAATCATTTGGTACATGTATTTCTCCGCCTGGCCTATTTGACTGAGCATAATACCCTCTAGCTCCATCCACGTTATTGCAAAGGATAGGATTTGTTTTCTTCTTATGGCTGCTTACTGCACTTTTTAAACTGGATTTCATTCTTCTTTTTTGTTTGTAGTTTTGCAATGTGCTTTCACCATTGCTCTCCTTGTTATGAGCAGTAGCTTTGTGCTAATCGATATGTACCTATATCTATCTATCTGTCTGTCTATCTATTAATCAATTACACAATCAATCATCCTTTTGTCTGTCCATCTGTCCATCTGTACAGAACAGTTAACCATATACCCTATATCACTTTCCTGCACTATGCTCCCCAAAATCCTGCAAAGTATCTAGGCTGCAGAGGGAGCACTGGGTTCACCGAGACACTTGCAGTTCGAGTCGGCCGCGTGTACCTACAAAACCAGGAAATGGTTGTGCTGGGACTTGAACCCGTGTCTCTATCCCCTGTCCTCTTTCATCTCCTTCTAACTTGCTGTCTGTATTTAGCCACATTCATTGACTAAGGGCTCCCTGAAGATCTCAAGTATCATTCCTCTGGGCCTGTTGTCGACAGAAAAGTAAACTTGTTGCTTTGCTCACCACCATGTTTGAAGGACATCAGCGTGATCACCGCCGATAGGACGGAGGGTCAAATAAAAAGGAACACCAATTTCTAGATAGGAGCAGTTGGGAGCTAACAGTGTATTGTGGAGTGACGTGTTTATTGAGTGTCCAAACTTCCCTCTTTAGGTGGTTATTAGATTTTCACATTCGTGAACATCATAAAATCCACTGATTTCAAAGGCCCAGATTCTTATTATTGCAGCAACTCAGTTGTTGAGGTGAGAGAAAATGAGAAGTATGTTGCTGCACCACTAAATCTATGGCTGGGAACTGTTGAAACCAAACAAAAAGAATTCACGGTGGCCAGATAGGGCTATTTTCTGCTGACTGTCTCTGGGGCTCAAACAGAATCCATTTGCTTGATTGTTTGATTTTCCGTTTCACTCGTGTAGGGTACTTGTCCACACACCTTCGGCTTGTAGTTTGTCTGTGTCGTTGGATCTCAAGTGAGTCTCCTGTAAGTAAGCACGTAGGTGTCTTGAGTTTTCATCACTTCTTTTATCCCTGTGTCTTTTGTTTGCAGCACTCAGTGCCTGACCTTTTATTCTGATGATTCAGAGCTGTGCACTTATTCCACTTAAAGAATATTTTTTATCATTAATCTACAATCACGTGAAGAACATTATGTTTACTATGCTCCCCCTTCACCAAGTCCCCCCGAAAAACCTCTTCAGTCACTGTCGATCAGCGTAGTTGGATGCTGTAGACCCCTTCACCATGTCCCCCCCAAAAGTCCCCGTTACAGTCACTGTCCATCAGTGAGTAGTAAGATGCTATATGATCTCTACTAGTCTTCTCTGTTGTACAGTACTCCCCATGCACACCCGACCCCGCGCATTATACATGCTAAACTTAATGCCCCCATTCTTTCTCCCCACACTTATCCCTCCCTTCAGACTCACCCTGCCCAGTCCTTTTTCCTTTGGTTACTTTTAGTCAACTCTCGGGTTCTGTGAGTCTGCTGCTGTTTTTTTACTTCAGTTTTTCTTTGTTGTTATACTCCACACATGAGTGAAATCACTTGGTACTTGCCTTTATCCGCCTGCCCTATTTTTCTGAACATACTACCGTCTTGCTCCATCCACGTCATTGCAAATGGTAGTATTTGTTTTCTTCTTAAGGCTGCTTACTGCACTTTTTAAACTGGATTTCATTCTTCCTTTTTGTTTGTAGTTTAGCTATGTTATTCACCATTCAACTCCTGGTTATGAATAATAGCTTTGTGTCAATCGACATGTATCTGTATCTATCTATCTAAAGGTCTGTCTGTCTATCTATGTATCTATGTATGTATATATCTATGTATCTATCTATGTATCTATCTATCTTCCTATCATCTATCTATGATGTCTATCATCTATTAATCTATGTACCTATCTATCTATCTTTCACCTGTCGTCTGTCTACCTATCTATCTATGAAACAATCATCTTTTTGTCTGCCAATCTATCCTTATGTACAGAACAGTTAACAACATAGCCTATGTCTCTTCCCTACATTATGCTTCCAGAAACCTTACAAGGTAACTAAGCCATAAGGAGAGCACTGTGTTCACCGATACGCTTTCAGGTAGAGTCAGCAGAGTGTGCTTACAAAACCAGTAAATGGAGGTGAAAGGACTTGAACTCGTATCTTTGTCATCTGTCCTCTTATACTTCCTGCTCGCTTGTTGACTTTATTTAGCCACATTCAGTGAGTAAGTGATCCCTGAAGACCACAAGTATCCTTCGTCTGGGCCTGTTGTCGACAGAAAAGTGTACTTGGCCCTTTGCACACCACCATGTTTGAGGGACATTGGCGTGATCACTGCTGATAGGTGGAGGGACAAATATGAATTAACACCTATATTTGGACAGGAGCAGTTGGGAACAAAGAGTGTGTTGTGGAGTGAAGTGTTTATTTGAGTGTCCAAACTTCCCTCTTTAGGTGGTTATTACTTCTTTACATTCGTGAACATCATAAAAAGCAATGATTATAAATGCCCAGACGCATATTATTACAGCAATTCATTTGTTGAGGTGAGAGGAAATGAGAAGGAAGTTGCTGCACCACTAAATCTATGCCTGAGCACTGCTGAAACCAAACAAAAAGAATTCACGGTGGCTAGATAGGGCGATTTTCTACTGACTCTCTCTGGGGTCCAAAACAGAATCCATTTCTTTCTTTGTTTCTCAGTTTCACTTGTGTAGGGTACCTGTCCCCGCCCCTTCAGCTTGTAGTTTGTCTTTGTCCTTGGATCTCAAGTGAGTCTCCAGTAAGGGAGCACGTAGGTGGTCTTGAGTTTTCATCAGTTCTTCTAACCCTGTGTCTTTTGATTGGTGCACTCAAAGGCTGTACTTTTATTCTGATATTTGAGAGCTGTGCTCTTACTGCACTTTGAAATTCTTTTTGTTCTCATTAATATACAATCACATGCAGAAAATTATGTTATTCTGTCTACCCTCTTCACCAAGTCACCCCAAATCCCAGTTACAGCCGCTCTCCGTCAGCATGTACTAAGATGCTGTAGAATCACTACATGTCTTCTCTGTGTTGTACAGCCCTACCCATGACACCCCACCCTACACATTATACATGCTAATCCTAATGCCCCCATTCTTTTTCCCCGCACTTATTACTCCCTTCCCACAAACCCTACCCAGTCCCTTTCTCTTTGGTAACTGTTAGTCCACTCTCGGGTTCTGTGAGTCTGCTGCTGTTTTTTCCTTCAGTTTTTCTTTGTTATCATACTCCACACATGAGTGAAATCATTTGGTACATGTATTTCTCCGCTTGGCCTATTTGACTGAGCATAATACCCTCTAGCTCCATCCACGTTATTGCAAATGATAGGATTTGTTTTCTTCTTATGGCTGCTTACTGCACTTTTTAAACTGGATTTCATACATCTTTTTTTTTGTAGTTTTGCAATGTGATTTCACCATTGCTCTCCTTGTTATGAGCAGTAGCTTTGTGCTAATCGATATGTACCTATATCTATCTATCTGTCTGTCTATCTATTAATTAATTACACAATCAATCATCCTTTTGTCTGTCCATCTGTCCATCTGTACAGAACAGTTAACCATATACCCTATATCACTTTCCTGCACTATGCTCCCCAAAATCCTGCAAAGTATCTAGGCTGCAGAGGGAGCACTGGGTTCACCGAGACACTTGCAGTTCGAGTCGGCCGCGTGTACCTACAAAACCAGGAAATGGTTGTGCTGGGACATGAACCCGTGTCTCTATCCCCTGTCCTCTTTCATCTCCTTCTAACTTGCTGTCTGTATTTAGCCACATTCATTGACTAAGGGCTCCCTGAAGATCTCAAGTATCATTCCTCTGGGCCTGTTGTCGACAGAAAAGTAACTTGTTGCTTCGCTCACCACCATGTTTGAAGGACATCAGCGTGATCACCGCCGATAGGACGGAGGGTCAAATAAAAAGGAACACCAATTTCTAGATAGGAGCAGTTGGGAGCTAACAGTGTATTGTGGAGTGACGTGTTTATTGAGTGTCCAAACTTCCCTCTTTAGGTGGTTATTAGATTTTCACATTCGTGAACATCATAAAATCCACTGATTTCAAAGGCCCAGATTCTTATTATTGCAGCAACTCAGTTGTTGAGGTGAGAGAAAATGAGAAGTATGTTGCTGCACCACTAAATCTATGGCTGGGAACTGTTGAAACCAAACAAAAAGAATTCACGGTGGCCAGATAGGGCTATTTTCTGCTGACTGTCTCTGGGGACTCAAACAGAATCCATTTGCTTGATTGTTTGATTTTCCGTTTCACTCGTGTAGGGTACTTGTCCACACACCTTCGGCTTGTAGTTTGTCTGTGTCCTTGGATCTCAAGTGAGTCTCCTGTAAGTAAGCACGTAGGTGTCTTGAGTTTTCATCCCTTCTTTTATCCCTGTGTCTTTTGTTTGCAGCACTCAGTGCCTGACCTTTTATTCTGATGATTCAGAGCTGTGCACTTATTGCACTTAAAGAATATTTTTTATCATTAATCTACAATCACGTGAAGAACATTATGTTTACTATGCTCCCCCCTTCACCAAATTCCCCCGAAAAACCTCTTCAGTCACTGCCGATCGGCGTAGTTGGATGCTGTAGACCCCTTCACCATGTCCCCCCCAAAAGTCCCCGTTACAGTCACTGTCCATCAGTGAGTAGTAAGATGCTATATGATCTCTACTAGTCTTCTCTGTGTTGTACAGTACTCCCCATGCACACCCGACCCCGCGCATTATACATGCTAAACTTAATGCCCCCATTCTTTCTCCCCACACTTATCCCTCCCTTCAGACTCACCCTGCCCAGTCCTTTTTCCTTTGGTTACTTTTAGTCAACTCTCGGGTTCTGTGAGTCTGCTGCTGTTTTTTTACTTCAGTTTTTCTTTGTTGTTATACTCCACACATGAGTGAAATCACTTGGTACTTGCCTTTATCCGCCTGCCCTATTTTTCTGAACATACTACCGTCTTGCTCCATCCACGTCATTGCAAATGGTAGTAGTTGTTTTCTTCTTAAGGCTGCTTACTGCACTTTTTAAACTGGATTTCATTCTTCCTTTTTGTTTGTAGTTTAGCTATGTTATTCACCATTCAACTCCTGGTTATGAATAATAGCTTTGTGTCAATCGACATGTATCTGTATCTATCTATCTAAAGGTCTGTCTGTCTATCTATGTATCTATGTATGTATATATCTATGTATCTATCTATGTATCTATCTATCTATCTTCCTATCATCTATCTATGATGTCTATCATCTATTAATCTATGTACCTATCTATCTATCTTTCACCTGTCGTCTGTCTACCTATCTATCTATGAAACAATCATCTTTTTGTCTGCCAATCTATCCTTATGTACAGAACAGTTAACAACATAGCCTATGTCTCTTCCCTACTTTATGCTTCCAGAAACCTTGCAAGGTAACTAAGCCATAAGGAGAGCACTGTGTTCACCGATACGCTTTCAGGTAGAGTCAGCAGAGTGTGCTTACAAAACCAGTAAATGGAGGTGAAAGGACTTGAACTCGTATCTTTGTCATCTGTCCTCTTATACTTCCTGCTCGCTTGTTGACTTTATTTAGCCACATTCAGTGAGTAAGTGATCCCTGAAGACCACAAGTATCCTTCGTCTGGGCCTGTTGTCGACAGAAAAGTGTACTTGGCCCTTTGCACACCACCATGTTTGAGGGACATTGGCGTGATCACTGCTGATAGGTGGAGGGACAAATATGAATTAACACCTATTTCTGGACAGGAGCAGTTGGGAACAAAGAGTGTGTTGTGGAGTGAAGTGTTTATTTGAGTGTCCAAACTTCCCTCTTTAGGTGGTTATTACTTCTTTATATTCGTGAACATCATAAAAAGCAATGATTATAAATGCCCAGACGCATATTATTACAGCAATTCATTTGTTGAGGTGAGAGGAAATGAGAAGGAAGTTGCTGCACCACTAAATCTATGCCTGAGCACTGCTGAAACCAAACAAAAAGAATTCACGGTGGCTAGATAGGGCTATTTTCTACTGACTCTCTCTGGGGTCCAAAACAGAATCCATTTCTTTCTTTGTTTCTCAGTTTCACTTGTGTAGGGTACCTGTCCCCTCCCCTTCAGCTTGTTGTTTGTCTTTGTCCTTGGATCTCAAGTGAGTCTCCAGTAAGGGAGCACGTAGGTGGTCTTGAGTTTTCATCAGTTCTTCTAACCCTGTGTCTTTTGATTGGTGCACTCAAAGGCTGTACTTTTATTCTGATATTTGAGAGCTGTGCTCTTACTGCACTTTGAAATTCTTTTTGTTCTCATTAATATACAATCACATGCAGAAAATTATGTTATTCTGTCTACCCTCTTCACCAAGTCACCCCAAATCCCAGTTACAGCCGCTCTCCGTCAGCATGTACTAAGATGCTGTAGAATCACTACATGTCTTCTCTGTGTTGTACAGCCCTACCCATGACACCCCACCCTACACATTATACATGCTAATCCTAATGCCCCCATTCTTTTTCCCCGCACTTATTACTCCCTTCCCACAAACCCTACCCAGTCCCTTTCTCTTTGGTAACTGTTAGTCCACTCTCGGGTTCTGTGAGTCTGCTGCTGTCTTTTCCTTCAGTTTTTCTTTGTTATCATACTCCACACATGAGTGAAATCATTTGGTACATGTATTTCTCCGCCTGGCCTATTTGACTGAGCATAATACCCTCTAGCTCCATCCACGTTATTGCAAATGATAGGATTTGTTTTCTTCTTATGGCTGCTTACTGCACTTTTTAAACTGGATTTCATTCTTCTTTTTTGTTTGTAGTTTTGCAATGTGATTTCACCATTGCTCTCCTTGTTATGAGCAGTAGCTTTGTGCTAATCGATATGTACCTATATCTATCTATCTGTCTGTCTATCTATTAATCAATTACACAATCAATCATCCTTTTGTCTGTCCATCTGTCCATCTGTACAGAACAGTTAACCATATACCCTATATCACTTTCCTGCACTATGCTCCCCAAAATCCTGCAAAGTATCTAGGCTGCAGAGGGAGCACTGGGTTCACCGAGACACTTGCAGTTCGAGTCGGCCGCGTGTACCTACAAAACCAGGAAATGGTTGTGCTGGGACATGAACCCGTGTCTCTATCCCCTGTCCTCTTTCATCTCCTTCTAACTTGCTGTCTGTATTTAGCCACATTCATTGACTAAGGGCTCCCTGAAGATCTCAAGTATCATTCCTCTGGGCCTGTTGTCGACAGAAAAGTAAACTTGTTGCTTTGCTCACCACCATGTTTGAAGAACATCAGCGTGATCACCGCCGATAGGACGGAGGGTCAAATAAAAAGGAACACCAATTTCTAGATAGGAGCAGTTGGGAGCTAACAGTGTATTGTGGAGTGACGTGTTTATTGAGTGTCCAAACTTCCCTCTTTAGGTGGTTATTAGATTTTCACATTCGTGAACATCATAAAATCCACTGATTTCAAAGGCCCAGATTCTTATTATTGCAGCAACTCAGTTGTTGAGGTGAGAGAAAATGAGAAGTATGTTGCTGCACCACTAAATCTATGGCTGGGAACTGTTGAAACCAAACAAAAAGAATTCACGGTAGCCAGATAGGGCTATTTTCTGCTGACTGTCTCTGGGGACTCAAACAGAATCCATTTGCTTGATTGTTTGATTTTCCGTTTCACTCGTGTAGGGTACTTGTCCACACACCTTCGGCTTGTAGTTTGTCTGTGTCCTTGGATCTCAAGTGAGTCTCCTGTAAGTAAGCACGTAGGTGTCTTGAGTTTTCATCCCTTCTTTTATCCCTGTGTCTTTTGTTTGCAGCACTCAGTGCCTGACCTTTTATTCTGATGATTCAGAGCTGTGCACTTATTGCACTTAAAGAATATTTTTTATCATTAATCTACAATCACGTGAAGAACATTATGTTTACTATGCTCCCCCCTTCACCAAGTCCCCCCGGAAAACCTCTTCAGTCACTGTCGATCAGCATAGTTGGATACTGTAGACCCCTTCACCATGTCCCCCCCAAAAGTCCCCGTTACAGTCACTGTCCATCAGTGAGTAGTAAGATGCTATATGATCTCTACTAGTCTTCTCTGTGTTGTACAGTACTCCCCATGCACACCCGACCCCGCGCATTATACATGCTAAACTTAATGCCCCCATTCTTTCTCCCCACACTTATCCCTCCCTTCAGACTCACCCTGCCCAGTCCTTTTTCCTTTGGTTACTTTTAGTCAACTCTCGGGTTCTGTGAGTCTGCTGCTGTTTTTTTACTTCAGTTTTTCTTTGTTGTTATACTCCACACATGAGTGAAATCACTTGGTACTTGCCTTTATCCGCCTGCCCTATTTTTCTGAACATACTACCGTCTTGCTCCATCCACGTCATTGCAAATGGTAGTATTTGTTTTCTTCTTAAGGCTGCTTACTGCACTTTTTAAACTGGATTTCATTCTTCCTTTTTGTTTGTAGTTTAGCTATGTTATTCACCATTCAACTCCTGGTTATGAATAATAGCTTTGTGTCAATCGACATGTATCTGTATCTATCTATCTAAAGGTCTGTCTGTCTATCTATGTATCTATGTATGTATATATCTATGTATCTATCTATGTATCTATCTATCTATCTTCCTATCATCTATCTATGATGTCTATCATCTATTAATCTATGTACCTATCTATCTATCTTTCACCTGTCGTCTGTCTACCTATCTATCTATGAAACAATCATCTTTTTGTCTGCCAATCTATCCTTATGTACAGAACAGTTAACAACATAGCCTATGTCTCTTCCCTACATTATGCTTCCAGAAACCTTGCAAGGTAACTAAGCCATAAGGAGAGCACTGTGTTCACCGATACGCTTTCAGGTAGAGTCAGCAGAGTGTGCTTACAAAACCAGTAAATGGAGGTGAAAGGACTTGAACTCGTATCTTTGTCATCTGTCCTCTTATACTTCCTGCTCGCTTGTTGACTTTATTTAGCCACATTCAGTGAGGAAGTGATCCCTGAAGACCACAAGTATCCTTCGTCTGGGCCTGTTGTCGACAGAAAAGTGTACTTGGCCCTTTGCACACCACCATGTTTGAGGGACATTGGCGTGATCACTGCTGATAGGTGGAGGGACAAATATGAATTAACACCTATTTCTGGACAGGAGCAGTTGGGAACAAAGAGTGTGTTGTGGAGTGAAGTGTTTATTTGAGTGTCCAAACTTCCCTCTTTAGGTGGTTATTACTTCTTTACATTCGTGAACATCATAAAAAGCAATGATTATAAATGCCCAGACGCATATTATTACAGCAATTCATTTGTTGAGGTGAGAGGAAATGAGAAGGAAGTTGCTGCACCACTAAATCTATGCCTGAGCACTGCTGAAACCAAACAAAAAGAATTCACGGTGGCTAGATAGGGCGATTTTCTACTGACTCTCTCTGGGGTCCAAAACAGAATCCATTTCTTTCTTTGTTTCTCAGTTTCACTTGTGTAGGGTACCTGTCCCCGCCCCTTCAGCTTGTAGTTTGTCTTTGTCCTTGGATCTCAAGTGAGTCTCCAGTAAGGGAGCACGTAGGTGGTCTTGAGTTTTCATCAGTTCTTCTAACCCTGTGTCTTTTGATTGGAGCACTCAAAGGCTGTACTTTTATTCTGATATTTGAGAGCTGTGCTCTTACTGCACTTTGAAATTCTTTTTGTTCTCATTAATATACAATCACATGCAGAAAATTATGTTATTCTGTCTACCCTCTTCACCAAGTCACTCCAAATCCCAGTTACAGCCGCTCTCCGTCAGCATGTACTAAGATGCTGTAGAATCACTACATGTCTTCTCTGTGTTGTACAGCCCTACCCATGACACCCCACCCTACACATTATACATGCTAATCCTAATGCCCCCATTCTTTTTCCCCGCACTTATTACTCCCTTCCCACAAACCCTACCCAGTCCCTTTCTCTTTGGTAACTGTTAGTCCACTCTCGGGTTCTGTGAGTCTGCTGCTGTCTTTTCCTTCAGTTTTTCTTTGTTATCATACTCCACACATGAGTGAAATCATTTGGTACATGTATTTCTCCGCCTGGCCTATTTGACTGAGCATAATACCCTCTAGCTCCATCCACGTTATTGCAAATGATAGGATTTGTTTTCTTCTTATGGCTGCTTACTGCACTTTTTAAACTGGATTTCATTCTTCTTTTTTGTTTGTAGTTTTGCAATGTGCTTTCACCATTGCTCTCCTTGTTATGAGCAGTAGCTTTGTGCTAATCGATATGTACCTATATCTATCTATCTGTCTGTCTATCTATTAATCAATTACACAATCAATCATCCTTTTGTCTGCCCATCTGTCCATCTGTACAGAACCGTTAACCATATACCCTATATCACTTTCCTGCACTATGCTCCCCAAAATCCTGCAAAGTATCTAGGCTGCAGAGGGAGCACTGGGTTCACCGAGACACTTGCAGTTCGAGTCGGCCGCGTGTACCTACAAAACCAGGAAATGGTTGTGCTGGGACTTGAACCCGTGTCTCTATCCCCTGTCCTCTTTCATCTCCTTCTAACTTGCTGTCTGTATTTAGCCACATTCATTGACTAAGGGCTCCCTGAAGATCTCAAATATCATTCCTCTGGGCCTGTTGTCGACAGAAAAGTAAACTTGTTGCTTTGCTCACCACCATGTTTGAAGGACATCAGCGTGATCACCGCCGATAGGACGGAGGGTCAAATAAAAAGGAACACCAATTTCTAGATAGGAGCAGTTGGGAGCTAACAGTGTATTGTGGAGTGACGTGTTTATTGAGTGTCCAAACTTCCCTCTTTAGGTGGTTATTAGATTTTCACATTCGTGAACATCATAAAATCCACTGATTTCAAAGGCCCAGATTCTTATTATTGCAGCAACTCAGTTGTTGAGGTGAGAGAAAATGAGAAGTATGTTGCTGCACCACTAAATCTATGGCTGGGAACTGTTGAAACCAAACAAAAAGAATTCACGGTGGCCAGATAGGGCTATTTTCTGCTGACTGTCTCTGGGGACTCAAACAGAATCCATTTGCTTGATTGTTTGATTTTCCATTTCACTCGTGTAGGGTACTTGTCCACACACCTTCGGCTTGTAGTTTGTCTGTGTCGTTATATCTCAAGTGAGTCTCCTGTATGTAAGCACATAGGTGTCTTGAGTTTTCATCCCTTCTTTTATCCCTGTGTCTTTTGTTTGCAGCACTCAGTGCCTGACCTTTTATTCTGATGATACAGAGCTGTGCACTTATTGCACTTAAAGAATATTTTTTATCATTAATCTACAATCACGTGAAGAACATTATGTTTACTATGCTCCCCCTTTCACCAAGTCCCCCCGAAAAACCTCTTCAGTCACTGTCGGTCAGCGTAGTTGGATGCTGTAGACCCCTTCACCATGTCCCCCCCAAAAGTCCCCGTTACAGTCACTGTCCATCAGTGAGTAGTAAGATGCTATATGATCTCTACTAGTCTTCTCTGTGTTGTACAGTACTCCCCATGCACACCCGACCCCGCGCATTATACATGCTAAACTTAATGCCCCCATTCTTTCTCCCCACACTTATCCCTCCCTTCAGACTCACCCTGCCCAGTCCTTTTTCCTTTGGTTACTTTTAGTCAACTCTCGGGTTCTGTGAGTCTGCTGCTGTTTTTTTACTTCAGTTTTTCTTTGTTGTTATACTCCACACATGAGTGAAATCACTTGGTACTTGCCTTTATCCGCCTGCCCTATTTTTCTGAACATACTACCGTCTTGCTCCATCCACGTCATTGCAAATGGTAGTATTTGTTTTCTTCTTAAGGCTGCTTACTGCACTTTTTAAACTGGATTTCATTCTTCCTTTTTGTTTGTAGTTTAGCTATGTTATTCACCATTCAACTCCTGGTTATGAATAATAGCTTTGTGTCAATCGACATGTATCTGTATCTATCTATCTAAAGGTCTGTCTGTCTATCTATGTATCTATGTATGTATATATCTATGTATCTATCTATGTATCTATCTATCTATCTTCCTATCATCTATCTATGATGTCTATCATCTATTAATCTATGTACCTATCTATCTATCTTTCACCTGTCGTCTGTCTACCTATCTATCTATGAAACAATCATCTTTTTGTCTGCCAATCTATCCTTATGTACAGAACAGTTAACAACATAGCCTATGTCTCTTCCCTACATTATGCTTCCAGAAACCTTGCAAGGTAACTAAGCCATAAGGAGAGCACTGTGTTCACCGATACGCTTTCAGGTAGAGTCAGCAGAGTGTGCTTACAAAACCAGTAAATGGAGGTGAAAGGACTTGAACTCGTATCTTTGTCATCTGTCCTCTTTTACTTCCTGCTCGCTTGTTGACTTTATTTAGCCACATTCAGTGAGGAAGTGATCCCTGAAGACCACAAGTATCCTTCGTCTGGGCCTGTTGTCGACAGAAAAGTGTACTTGGCCCTTTGCACACCACCATGTTTGAGGGACATTGGCGTGATCACTGCTGATAGGTGGAGGGACAAATATGAATTAACACCTATTTCTGGACAGGAGCAGTTGGGAACAAAGAGTGTGTTGTGGAGTGAAGTGTTTATTTGAGTGTCCAAACTTCCCTCTTTAGGTGGTTATTACTTCTTTACATTCGTGAACATCATAAAAAGCAATGATTATAAATGCCCAGACGCATATTATTACAGCAATTCATTTGCTGAGGTGAGAGGAAATGAGAAGGAAGTTGCTGCACCACTAAATCTATGCCTGAGCACTGCTGAAACCAAACAAAAAGAATTCACGGTGGCTAGATAGGGCGATTTTCTACTGACTCTCTCTGGGGTCCAAAACAGAATCCATTTCTTTCTTTGTTTCTCAGTTTCACTTGTGTAGGGTACCTGTCCCCGCCCCTTCAGCTTGTAGTTTGTCTTTGTCCTTGGATCTCAAGTGAGTCTCCAGTAAGGGAGCACGTAGGTGGTCTTGAGTTTTCATCAGTTCTTCTAACCCTGTGTCTTTTGATTGGAGCACTCAAAGGCTGTACTTTTATTCTGATATTTGAGAGCTGTGCTCTTACTGCACTTTGAAATTCTTTTTGTTCTCATTAATATACAATCACATGCAGAAAATTATGTTATTCTGTCTACCCTCTTCACCAAGTCACCCCAAATCCCAGTTACAGCCGCTCTCCGTCAGCATGTACTAAGATGCTGTAGAATCACTACATGTCTTCTCTGTGTTGTACAGCCCTACCCATGACACCCCACCCTACACATTATACATGCTAATCCTAATGCCCCCATTCTTTTTCCCCGCACTTATTACTCCCTTCCCACAAACCCTACCCAGTCCCTTTCTCTTTGGTAACTGTTAGTCCACTCTCGGGTTCTGTGAGTCTGCTGCTGTCTTTTCCTTCAGTTTTTCTTTGTTATCATACTCCACACATGAGTGAAATCATTTGGTACATGTATTTCTCCGCCTGGCCTATTTGACTGGGCATAATACCCTCTAGCTCCATCCACGTTATTGCAAATGATAGGATTTGTTTTCTTCTTATGGCTGCTTACTGCACTTTTTAAACTGGATTTCATTCTTCTTTTTTGTTTGTAGTTTTGCAATGTGCTTTCACCATTGCTCTCCTTGTTATGAGCAGTAGCTTTGTGCTAATCGATATGTACAAATATCTATCTATCTGTCTGTCTATCTATTAATCAATTACACAATCAATCATCCTTTTGTCTGCCCATCTGTCCATCTGTACAGAACCGTTAACCATATACCCTATATCACTTTCCTGCACTATGCTCCCCAAAATCCTGCAAAGTATCTAGGCTGCAGAGGGAGCACTGGGTTCACCGAGACACTTGCAGTTCGAGTCGGCCGCGTGTACCTACAAAACCAGGAAATGGTTGTGCTGGGACTTGAACCCGTGTCTCTATCCCCTGTCCTCTTTCATCTCCTTCTAACTTGCTGTCTGTATTTAGCCACATTCATTGACTAAGGGCTCCCTGAAGATCTCAAATATCATTCCTCTGGGCCTGTTGTCGACAGAAAAGTAAACTTGTTGCTTTGCTCACCACCATGTTTGAAGGACATCAGCGTGATCACCGCCGATAGGACGGAGGGTCAAATAAAAAGGAACACCAATTTCTAGATAGGAGCAGTTGGGAGCTAACAGTGTATTGTGGAGTGACGTGTTTATTGAGTGTCCAAACTTCCCTCTTTAGGTGGTTATTAGATTTTCACATTCGTGAACATCATAAAATCCCCTGATTTCAAAGGCCCAGATTCTTATTATTGCAGCAACTCAGTTGTTGAGGTGAGAGAAAATGAGAAGTATGTTGCTGCACCACTAAATCTATGGCTGGGAACTGTTGAAACCAAACAAAAAGAATTCACGGTGGCCAGATAGGGCTATTTTCTGCTGACTGTCTCTGGGGACTCAAACAGAATCCATTTGCTTGATTGTTTGATTTTCCGTTTCACTCGTGTAGGGTACTTGTCCACACACCTTCGGCTTGTAGTTTGTCTGTGTCGTTATATCTCAAGTGAGTCTCCTGTATGTAAGCACATAGGTGTCTTGAGTTTTCATCCCTTCTTTTATCCCTGTGTCTTTTGTTTGCAGCACTTAGTGCCTGACCTTTTATTCTGATGATACAGAGCTGTGCACTTATTGCACTTAAAGAATATTTTTTATCATTAATCTACAATCACGTGAAGAACATTATGTTTACTATGCTCCCCCTTTCACCAAGTCCCCCCGAAAAACCTCTTCAGTCACTGTCGATCAGCGTAGTTGGATGCTGTAGACCCCTTCACCATGTCCCCCCCAAAAGTCCCCGTTACAGTCACTGTCCATCAGTGAGTAGTAAGATGCTATATGATCTCTACTAGTCTTCTCTGTGTTGTACAGTACTCCCCATGCACACCCGACCCCGCGCATTATACATGCTAAACTTAATGCCCCCATTCTTTCTCCCCACACTTATCCCTCCCTTCAGACTCACCCTGCCCAGTCCTTTTTCCTTTGGTTACTTTTAGTCAACTCTCGGGTTCTGTGAGTCTGCTGCTGTTTTTTTACTTCAGTTTTTCTTTGTTGTTATACTCCACACATGAGTGAAATCACTTGGTACTTGCCTTTATCCGCCTGCCCTATTTTTCTGAACATACTACCGTCTTGCTCCATCCACGTCATTGCAAATGGTAGTATTTGTTTTCTTCTTAAGGCTGCTTACTGCACTTTTTAAACTGGATTTCATTCTTCCTTTTTGTTTGTAGTTTAGCTATGTTATTCACCATTCAACTCCTGGTTATGAACAATAGCTTTGTGTCAATCGACATGTATCTGTATCTATCTATCTAAAGGTCTGTCTGTCTATCTATGTATCTATGTATGTATATATCTATGTATCTATCTATCTATCTTCCTATCATCTATCTATGATGTCTATCATCTATTAATCTATGTACCTATCTATCTATCTTTCACCTGTCGTCTGTCTACCTATCTATCTATGAAACAATCATCTTTTTGTCTGCCAATCTATCCTTATGTACAGAACAGTTAACAACATAGCCTATGTCTCTTCCCTACATTATGCTTCCAGAAACCTTGCAAGGTAACTAAGCCATAAGGAGAGCACTGTGTTCACCGATACGCTTTCAGGTAGAGTCAGCAGAGTGTGCTTACAAAACCAGTAAATGGAGGTGAAAGGACTTGAACTCGTATCTTTGTCATCTGTCCTCTTATACTTCCTGCTCGCTTGTTGACTTTATTTAGCCACATTCAGTGAGGAAGTGATCCCTGAAGACCACAAGTATCCTTCGTCTGGGCCTGTTGTCGACAGAAAAGTGTACTTGGCCCTTTGCACACCACCATGTTTGAGGGACATTGGCGTGATCACTGCTGATAGGTGGAGGGACAAATATGAATTAACACCTATTTCTGGACAGGAGCAGTTGGGAACAAAGAGTGTGTTGTGGAGTGAAGTGTTTATTTGAGTGTCCAAACTTCCCTCTTTAGGTGGTTATTACTTCTTTACATTCGTGAACATCATAAAAAGCAATGATTATAAATGCCCAGACGCATATTATTACAGCAATTCATTTGCTGAGGTGAGAGGAAATGAGAAGGAAGTTGCTGCACCACTAAATCTATGCCTGAGCACTGCTGAAACCAAACAAAAAGAATTCACGGTGGCTAGATAGGGCGATTTTCTACTGACTCTCTCTGGGGTCCAAAACAGAATCCATTTCTTTCTTTGTTTCTCAGTTTCACTTGTGTAGGGTACCTGTCCCCGCCCCTTCAGCTTGTAGTTTGTCTTTGTCCTTGGATCTCAAGTGAGTCTCCAGTAAGGGAGCACGTAGGTGGTCTTGAGTTTTCATCAGTTCTTCTAACCCTGTGTCTTTTGATTGGAGCACTCAAAGGCTGTACTTTTATTCTGATATTTGAGAGCTGTGCTCTTACTGCACTTTGAAATTCTTTTTGTTCTCATTAATATACAATCACATGCAGAAAATTATGTTATTCTGTCTACCCTCTTCACCAAGTCACTCCAAATCCCAGTTACAGCCGCTCTCCGTCAGCATGTACTAAGATGCTGTAGAATCACTACATGTCATCTCTGTGTTGTACAGCCCTACCCATGACACCCCACCCTACACATTATACATGCTAATCCTAATGCCCCCATTCTTTTTCCCCGCACTTATTACTCCCTTCCCACAAACCCTACCCAGTCCCTTTCTCTTTGGTAACTGTTAGTCCACTCTCGTGTTCTGTGAGTCTGCTGCTGTCTTTTCCTTCAGGTTTTCTTTGTTATCATACTCCACACATGAGTGAAATCATTTGGTACATGTATTTCTCCGCTTCGCCTATTTGACTGAGCATAATACGCTCTAGCTCCATCCACGTTATTGCAAATGATAGGATTTGTTTTCTTCTTATGGCTGCTTACTGCACTTTTTAAACTAGATTTCATTCTTCTTTTTTGTTTGTAGTTTTGCAATGTGCTTTCACCATTGCTCTCCTTGTTATGAGCAGTAGCTTTGTGCTAATCGATATGTACCTATATCTATCTATCTGTCTGTCTATCTATTAATCAATTACACAATCAATCTTCCTTTTGTCTGTCCATCTGTCCATCTGTACAGAACAGTTAACCATATGCCCTATATCACTTTCCTGCACTATGCTCCCAAAAATCCTGCAAAGTATCTAGGCTGCAGAGGGAGCACTGGGTTCACCGAGACACTTGCAGTTCGAGTCAGCCGCGTGTACCTACAAAACCAGGAAATGGTTGTGCTGGGACTTGAACCCGTGTCTCTATCCCCTGTCCTCTTTCATCTCCTTCTAACTTGCTGTCTGTATTTAGCCACATTCATTGACTAAGGGCTCCCTGAAGATCTCAAGTATCATTCCTCTGGGCCTGTTGTCGACAGAAAAGTCAACTTGTTGCTTTGCTCACCACCATGTTTGAAGGACATCAGCGTGATCACCGCCGATAGGACGGAGGGTCAAATAAAAAGGAACACCAATTTCTAGATAGGAGCAGTTGGGAGCTAACAGTGTATTGTGGAGTGACGTGTTTATTGAGTGTCCAAACTTCCCTCTTTAGGTGGTTATTAGATTTTCACATTCGTGAACATCATAAAATCCACTGATTTCAAAGGCCCAGATTCTTATTATTGCAGCAACTCAGTTGTTGAGGTGAGAGAAAATGAGAAGTATGTTGCTGCACCACTAAATCTATGGCTGGGAACTGTTGAAACCAAACAAAAAGAATTCACGGTGGCCAGATAGGGCTATTTTCTGCTGACTGTCTCTGGGGACTCAAACAGAATCCATTTGCTTGATTGTTTGATTTTCCGTTTCACTCGTGTAGGGTACTTGTCCACACACCTTCGGCTTGTAGTTTGTCTGTGTCCTTGGATCTCAAGTGAGTCTCCTGTAAGTAAGCACGTAGGTGTCTTGAGTTTTCATCCCTTCTTTTATCCCTGTGTCTTTTGTTTGCAGCACTCAGTGCCTGACCTTTTATTCTGATGATTCAGAGCTGTGCACATATTGCACTTAAAGAATATTTTTTATCATTAATCTACAATCACGTGAAGAACATTATGTTTACTATGCTCCCCCCTTGACCAAGTCCCCCCGAAAAACCTCTTCTGTCACTGCCGATCAGCGTAGTTGGATGCTGTAGACCCCTTCACCATGTCCCCCCCAAAAGTCCCCGTTACAGTCACTGTCCATCAGTGAGTAGTAAGATGCTATATGATCTCTACTAGTCTTCTCTGTGTTGTACAGTACTCCCCATGCACACCCGACCCCGCGCATTATACATGCTAAACTTAATGCCCCCATTCTTTCTCCCCACACTTATCCCTCCCTTCAGACTCACCCTGCCCAGTCCTTTTTCCTTTGGTTACTTTTAGTCAACTCTCGGGTTCTGTGAGTCTGCTGCTGTTTTTTTACTTCAGTTTTTCTTTGTTGTTATACTCCACACATGAGTGAAATCACTTGGTACTTGCCTTTATCCGCCTGCCCTATTTTTCTGAACATACTACCGTCTTGCTCCATCCACGTCATTGCAAATGGTAGTATTTGTTTTCTTCTTAAGGCTGCTTACTGCACTTTTTAAACTGGATTTCATTCTTCCTTTTTGTTTGTAGTTTAGCTATGTTATTCACCATTCAACTCCTGGTTATGAATAATAGCTTTGTGTCAATCGACATGTATCTGTATCTATCTATCTAAAGGTCTGTCTGTCTATCTATGTATCTATGTATGTATATATCTATGTATCTATGTATCTATCTATGTATCTATCTATCTATCTTCCTATCATCTATCTATGATGTCTATCATCTATTAATCTATGTTCCTATCTATCTATTTTTCACCTGTCGTCTGTCTACCTATCTATCTATGAAACAATCATCTTTTTGTCTGCCAATCTATCCTTATGTACAGAACAGTTAACAACATAGCCTATGTCTCTTCCCTACATTATGCTTCCAGAAACCTTGCAAGGTAACTAAGCCATAAGGAGAGCACTGTGTTCACCGATACGCTTTCAGGTAGAGTCAGCAGAGTGTGCTTACAAAACCAGTAAATGGAGGTGAAAGGACTTGAACTCGTATCTTTGTCATCTGTCCTCTTATACTTCCTGCTCGCTTGTTGACTTTATTTAGCCACATTCAGTGAGGAAGTGATCCCTGAAGACCACAAGTATCCTTCGTCTGGGCCTGTTGTCGACAGAAAAGTGTACTTGGCCCTTTGCACACCACCATGTTTGAGGGACATTGGCGTGATCACTGCTGATAGGTGGAGGGACAAATATGAATTAACACCTATTTCTGGACAGGAGCAGTTGGGAACAAAGAGTGTGTTGTGGAGTGAAGTGTTTATTTGAGTGTCCAAACTTCCCTCTTTAGGTGGTTATTACTTCTTTACATTCGTGAACATCATAAAAAGCAATGATTATAAATGCCCAGACGCATATTATTACAGCAATTCATTTGTTGAGGTGAGAGGAAATGAGAAGGAAGTTGCTGCACCACTAAATCTATGCCTGAGCACTGCTGAAACCAAACAAAAAGAATTCACGGTGGCTAGATAGGGCTATTTTCTACTGACTCTCTCTGGGGTCCAAAACAGAATCCATTTCTTTCTTTGTTTCTCAGTTTCACTTGTGTAGGGTACCTGTCCCCGCCCCTTCAGCTTGTAGTTTGTCTTTGTCCTTGGATCTCAAGTGAGTCTCCAGTAAGGGAGCACGTAGGTGGTCTTGAGTTTTCATCAGTTCTTCTAACCCTGTGTCTTTTGATTGGAGCACTCAAAGGCTGTACTTTTATTCTGATATTTGAGAGCTGTGCTCTTACTGCACTTTGAAATTCTTTTTGTTCTCATTAATATACAATCACATGCAGAAAATTATGTTATTCTGTCTACCCTCTTCACCAAGTCACCCCAAATCCCAGTTACAGCCGCTCTCCGTCAGCATGTACTAAGATGCTGTAGAATCACTACATGTCTTCTCTGTGTTGTACAGCCCTACCCATGACACCCCACCCTACACATTATACATGCTAATCCTAATGCCCCCATTCTTTTTCCCCGCACTTATTACTCCCTTCCCACAAACCCTACCCAGTCCCTTTCTCTTTGGTAACTGTTAGTCCACTCTCGGGTTCTGTGAGTCTGCTGCTGTCTTTTCCTTCAGTTTTTCTTTGTTATCATACTCCGCACATGAGTGAAATCATTTGGTACATGTATTTCTCCGCTTGGCCTATTTGACTGAGCATAATACGCTCTAGCTCCATCCACGTTATTGCAAATGATAGGATTTGTTTTCTTCTTATGGCTGCTTACTGCACTTTTTAAACTGGATTTCATTCTTCTTTTTTGTTTGTAGTTTTGCAATGTGCTTTCACCATTGCTCTCCTTGTTATGAGCAGTAGCTTTGTGCTAATCGATATGTACCTATATCTATCTATCTGTCTGTCTATCTATTAATCAATTACACAATCAATCTTCCTTTTGTCTGTCCATCTGTACAGAACAGTTAACCATATACCCTATATCACTTTCCTGCACTATGCTCCCAAAAATCCTGCAAAGTATCTAGGCTGCAGAGGGAGCACTGGGTTCACCGAGACACTTGCAGTTCGAGTCGGCCGCGTGTACCTACAAAACCAGGAAATGGTTGTGCTGGGACTTGAACCCGTGTCTCTATCCCCTGTCCTCTTTCATCTCCTTCTAACTTGCTGTCTGTATTTAGCCACATTCATTGACTAAGGGCTCCCTGAAGATCTCAAGTATCATTCCTCTGGGCCTGTTGTCGACAGAAAAGTCAACTTGTTGCTTTGCTCACCACCATGTTTGAAGGACATCAGCGTGATCACCGCCGATAGGACGGAGGGTCAAATAAAAAGGAACACCAATTTCTAGATAGGAGCAGTTGGGAGCTAACAGTGTATTGTGGAGTGACGTGTTTATTGAGTGTCCAAACTTCCCTCTTTAGGTGGTTATTAGATTTTCACATTCGTGAACATCATAAAATCCACTGATTTCAAAGGCCCAGATTCTTATTATTGCAGCAACTCAGTTGTTGAGGTGAGAGAAAATGAGAAGTATGTTGCTGCACCACTAAATCTATGGCTGGGAACTGTTGAAACCAAACAAAAAGAATTCACGGTGGCCAGATAGGGCTATTTTCTGCTGACTGTCTCTGGGGACTCAAACAGAATCCATTTGCTTGATTGTTTGATTTTCCGTTTCACTCGTGTAGGGTACTTGTCCACACACCTTCGGCTTGTAGTTTGTCTGTGTCCTTGGATCTCAAGTGAGTCTCCTGTAAGTAAGCACGTAGGTGTCTTGAGTTTTCATCCCTTCTTTTATCCCTGTGTCTTTTGTTTGCAGCACTCAGTGCCTGACCTTTTATTCTGATGATTCAGAGCTGTGCACATATTGCACTTAAAGAATATTTTTTATCATTAATCTACAATCACGTGAAGAACATTATGTTTACTATGCTCCCCCCTTGACCAAGTCCCCCCGAAAAACCTCTTCTGTCACTGCCGATCAGCGTAGTTGGATGCTGTAGACCCCTTCACCATGTCCCCCCCAAAAGTCCCCGTTACAGTCACTGTCCATCAGTGAGTAGTAAGATGCTATATGATCTCTACTAGTCTTCTCTGTGTTGTACAGTACTCCCCATGCACACCCGACCCCGCGCATTATACATGCTAAACTTAATGCCCCCATTCTTTCTCCCCACACTTATCCCTCCCTTCAGACTCACCCTGCCCAGTCCTTTTTCCTTTGGTTACTTTTAGTCAACTCTCGGGTTCTGTGAGTCTGCTGCTGTTTTTTTACTTCAGTTTTTCTTTGTTGTTATACTCCACACATGAGTGAAATCACTTGGTACTTGCCTTTATCCGCCTGCCCTATTTTTCTGAACATACTACCGTCTTGCTCCATCCACGTCATTGCAAATGGTAGTATTTGTTTTCTTCTTAAGGCTGCTTACTGCACTTTTTAAACTGGATTTCATTCTTCCTTTTTGTTTGTAGTTTAGCTATGTTATTCACCATTCAACTCCTGGTTATGAATAATAGCTTTGTGTCAATCGACATGTATCTGTATCTATCTATCTAAAGGTCTGTCTGTCTATCTATGTATCTATGTATGTATATATCTATGTATCTATGTATCTATCTATGTATCTATCTATCTATCTTCCTATCATCTATCTATGATGTCTATCATCTATTAATCTATGTTCCTATCTATCTATTTTTCACCTGTCGTCTGTCTACCTATCTATCTATGAAACAATCATCTTTTTGTCTGCCAATCTATCCTTATGTACAGAACAGTTAACAACATAGCCTATGTCTCTTCCCTACATTATGCTTCCAGAAACCTTGCAAGGTAACTAAGCCATAAGGAGAGCACTGTGTTCACCGATACGCTTTCAGGTAGAGTCAGCAGAGTGTGCTTACAAAACCAGTAAATGGAGGTGAAAGGACTTGAACTCGTATCTTTGTCATCTGTCCTCTTATACTTCCTGCTCGCTTGTTGACTTTATTTAGCCACATTCAGTGAGGAAGTGATCCCTGAAGACCACAAGTATCCTTCGTCTGGGCCTGTTGTCGACAGAAAAGTGTACTTGGCCCTTTGCACACCACCATGTTTGAGGGACATTGGCGTGATCACTGCTGATAGGTGGAGGGACAAATATGAATTAACACCTATTTCTGGACAGGAGCAGTTGGGAACAAAGAGTGTGTTGTGGAGTGAAGTGTTTATTTGAGTGTCCAAACTTCCCTCTTTAGGTGGTTATTACTTCTTTACATTCGTGAACATCATAAAAAGCAATGATTATAAATGCCCAGACGCATATTATTACAGCAATTCATTTGTTGAGGTGAGAGGAAATGAGAAGGAAGTTGCTGCACCACTAAATCTATGCCTGAGCACTGCTGAAACCAAACAAAAAGAATTCACGGTGGCTAGATAGGGCTATTTTCTACTGACTCTCTCTGGGGTCCAAAACAGAATCCATTTCTTTCTTTGTTTCTCAGTTTCACTTGTGTAGGGTACCTGTCCCCGCCCCTTCAGCTTGTAGTTTGTCTTTGTCCTTGGATCTCAAGTGAGTCTCCAGTAAGGGAGCACGTAGGTGGTCTTGAGTTTTCATCAGTTCTTCTAACCCTGTGTCTTTTGATTGGAGCACTCAAAGGCTGTACTTTTATTCTGATATTTGAGAGCTGTGCTCTTACTGCACTTTGAAATTCTTTTTGTTCTCATTAATATACAATCACATGCAGAAAATTATGTTATTCTGTCTACCCTCTTCACCAAGTCACCCCAAATCCCAGTTACAGCCGCTCTCCGTCAGCATGTACTAAGATGCTGTAGAATCACTACATGTCTTCTCTGTGTTGTACAGCCCTACCCATGACACCCCACCCTACACATTATACATGCTAATCCTAATGCCCCCATTCTTTTTCCCCGCACTTATTACTCCCTTCCCACAAACCCTACCCAGTCCCTTTCTCTTTGGTAACTGTTAGTCCACTCTCGGGTTCTGTGAGTCTGCTGCTGTCTTTTCCTTCAGTTTTTCTTTGTTATCATACTCCGCACATGAGTGAAATCATTTGGTACATGTATTTCTCCGCTTGGCCTATTTGACTGAGCATAATACGCTCTAGCTCCATCCACGTTATTGCAAATGATAGGATTTGTTTTCTTCTTATGGCTGCTTACTGCACTTTTTAAACTGGATTTCATTCTTCTTTTTTGTTTGTAGTTTTGCAATGTGCTTTCACCATTGCTCTCCTTGTTATGAGCAGTAGCTTTGTGCTAATCGATATGTACCTATATCTATCTATCTGTCTGTCTATCTATTAATCAATTACACAATCAATCTTCCTTTTGTCTGTCCATCTGTACAGAACAGTTAACCATATACCCTATATCACTTTCCTGCACTATGCTCCCAAAAATCCTGCAAAGTATCTAGGCTGCAGAGGGAGCACTGGGTTCACCGAGACACTTGCAGTTCGAGTCGGCCGCGTGTACCTACAAAACCAGGAAATGGTTGTGCTGGGACTTGAACCCGTGTCTCTATCCCCTGTCCTCTTTCATCTCCTTCTAACTTGCTGTCTGTATTTAGCCACATTCATTGACTAAGGGCTCCCTGAAGATCTCAAGTATCATTCCTCTGGGCCTGTTGTCGACAGAAAAGTCAACTTGTTGCTTTGCTCACCACCATGTTTGAAGGACATCAGCGTGATCACCGCCGATAGGACGGAGGGTCAAATAAAAAGGAACACCAATTTCTAGATAGGAGCAGTTGGGAGCTAACAGTGTATTGTGGAGTGACGTGTTTATTGAGTGTCCAAACTTCCCTCTTTAGGTGGTTATTAGATTTTCACATTCGTGAACATCATAAAATCCACTGATTTCAAAGGCCCAGATTCTTATTATTGCAGCAACTCAGTTGTTGAGGTGAGAGAAAATGAGAAGTATGTTGCTGCACCACTAAATCTATGGCTGGGAACTGTTGAAACCAAACAAAAAGAATTCACGGTGGCCAGATAGGGCTATTTTCTGCTGACTGTCTCTGGGGACTCAAACAGAATCCATTTGCTTGATTGTTTGATTTTCCGTTTCACTCGTGTAGGGTACTTGTCCACACACCTTCGGCTTGTAGTTTGTCTGTGTCCTTGGATCTCAAGTGAGTCTCCTGTAAGTAAGCACGTAGGTGTCTTGAGTTTTCATCCCTTCTTTTATCCCTGTGTCTTTTGTTTGCAGCACTCAGTGCCTGACCTTTTATTCTGATGATTCAGAGCTGTGCACTTATTGCACTTAAAGAATATT
Organism: Manis pentadactyla; assembly: GCF_030020395.1. Classification (NCBI taxonomy): domain Eukaryota; kingdom Metazoa; phylum Chordata; class Mammalia; order Pholidota; family Manidae; genus Manis; species Manis pentadactyla. The sequence goes on from NW_026644596.1 coordinate 1,963,806, forward strand.
TTTTATCATTAATCTACAATCACGTGAAGAACATTATGTTTACTATGCTCCCCCCTTCACCAAGTCCCCCCGAAAAACCTCTTCTGTCACTGCCGATTAGCGTAGTTGGATGCTGTAGACCCCTTCACCATGTCCCCCCCAAAAGTCCCCGTTACAGTCACTGTCCATCAGTGAGTAGTAAGATGCTATATGATCTCTACTATTCTTCTCTGTGTTGCACAGTACTCCCCATGCACACCCGACCCCGCGCATTATACATGCTAAACTTAATGCCCCCATTCTTTCTCCCCACACTTATCCCTCCCTTCAGACTCACCCTGCCCAGTCCTTTTTCCTTTGGTTACTTTTAGTCAACTCTCGGGTTCTGTGAGTCTGCTGCTGTTTTTTTACTTCAGTTTTTCGTTGTTGTTATACTCCACACATGAGTGAAATCACTTGGTACTTGACTTTATCCGCCTGCCCTATTTTTCTGAACATACTACCGTCTTGCTCCATCCACGTCATTGCAAATGGTAGTATTTGTTTTCTTCTTAAGGCTGCTTACTGCACTTTTTAAACTGGATTTCATTCTTCCTTTTTGTTTGTAGTTTAGCTATGTTATTCACCATTCAACTCCTGGTTATGAATAATAGCTTTGTGTCAATCGACATGTATCTGTATCTACCTATCTAAAGGTCTGTCTGTCTATCTATGTATCTATGTATGTATATATCTATGTATCTATCTATGTATCTATCCATGTATCTATCTATCTATCTTCCTATCATCTATCTATGATGTCTATCATCTATTAATCTATGTTCCTATCTATCTATCTTTCACCTGTCGTCTGTCTACCTATCTATCTATGAAACAATCATCTTTTTGTCTGCCAATCTATCCTTATGTACAGAACATTTAACAACATAGCCTATGTCTCTTCCCTACATTATGCTTCCAGAATCCTTGCAAGGTAACTAAGCCATAAGGAGAGCACTGTGTTCACCGATACGCTCTCAGGTAGAGTCAGCAGAGTGTGCTTACAAAACCAGTAAATGGAGGTGAAAGGACTTGAACTCGTATCTTTGTCATCTGTCCTCTTATACTTCCTGCTCGCTTGTTGACTTTATTTAGCCACATTCAGTGAGGAAGTGATCCCTGAAGACCACAAGTATCCTTCGTCAGGGCCTGTTGTCGACAGAAAAGTGTACTTGGCCCTTTGCACACCACCATGTTTGAGGGACATTGGCGTGATCACTGCTGATAGGTGGAGGGACAAATATGAATTAACACCTATTTCTGGACAGGAGCAGTTGGGAACAAAGAGTGTGTTGTGGAGTGAAGTGTTTATTTGAGTGTCCAAACTTCCCTCTTTAGGTGGTTATTACTTCTTTACATTCGTGAACATCATAAAAAGCAATGATTATAAATGCCCAGACGCATATTATTACAGCAATTCATTTGTTGAGGTGAGAGGAAATGAGAAGGAAGTTGCTGCACCACTAAATCTATGCCTGAGCACTGCTGAAACCAAACAAAAAGAATTCACGGTGGCTAGATAGGGCGATTTTCTACTGACTCTCTCTGGGGTCCAAAACAGAATCCATTTCTTTCTTTGTTTCTCAGTTTCACTTGTGTAGGGTACCTGTCCCCGCCCCTTCAGCTTGTAGTTTGTCTTTGTCCTTGGATCTCAAGTGAGTCTCCAGTAAGGGAGCACGTAGGTGGTCTTGAGTTTTCATCAGTTCTTCTAACCCTGTGTCTTTTGATTGGAGCACTCAAAGGCTGTACTTTTATTCTGATATTTGAGAGCTGTGCTCTTACTGCACTTTGAAATTCTTTTTGTTCTCATTAATATACAATCACATGCAGAAAATTATGTTATTCTGTCTACCCTCTTCACCAAGTCACCCCAAATCCCAGTTACAGCCGCTCTCCGTCAGCATGTACTAAGATGCTGTAGAATCACTACATGTCTTCTCTGTGTTGTACAGCCCTACCCATGACACCCCACCCTACACATTATACATGCTAATCCTAATGCCCCCATTCTTTTTCCCCGCACTTATTACTCCCTTCCCACAAACCCTACCCAGTCCCTTTCTCTTTGGTAACTGTTAGTCCACTCTCGGGTTCTGTGAGTCTGCTGCTGTATTTTCCTTCAGTTTTTCTTTGTTATCATACTCCACACATGAGTGAAATCATTTGGTACATGTATTTCTCCGCTTGGCCTATTTGACTGAGCATAATACGCTCTAGCTCCATCCACGTTATTGCAAATGATAGGATTTGTTTTCTTCTTATGGCTGCTTACTGCACTTTTTAAACTGGATTTCATTCTTCTTTTTTGTTTGTAGTTTTGCAATGTGCTTTCACCATTGCTCTCCTTGTTATGAGCAGTAGCTTTGTGCTAATCGATATGTACCTATATCTATCTATCTGTCTGTCTATCTATTAATCAATTACACAATCAATCTTCCTTTTGTCTGTCCATCTGTCCATCTGTACAGAACAGTTAACCATATACCCTATATCACTTTCCTGCACTATGCTCCCAAAAATCCTGCAAAGTATCTAGGCTGCAGAGGGAGCACTGGGTTCACCGAGACACTTGCAGTTCGAGTCGGCCGCGTGTACCTACAAAACCAGGAAATGGTTGTGCTGGGACTTGAACCCGTGTCTCTATCCCCTGTCCTCTTTCATCTCCTTCTAACTTGCTGTCTGTATTTAGCCACATTCATTGACTAAGTGCTCCCTGAATATCTCAAGTATCATTCCTCTGGGCCTGTTGTCGACAGAAAAGTAAACTTGTTGCTTTGCTCACCACCATGTTTGAAGGACATCAGCGTGATCACCGCCGATAGGACGGAGGGTCAAATAAAAAGGAACACCAATTTCTAGATAGGAGCAGTTGGGAGCTAACAGTGTATTGTGGAGTGACGTGTTTATTGAGTGTCCAAACTTCCCTCTTTAGGTGGTTATTAGATTTTCACATTCGTGAACATCATAAAATCCACTGATTTCAAAGGCCCAGATTCTTATTATTGCAGCAACTCAGTTGTTGAGGTGAGAGAAAATGAGAAGTATGTTGCTGCACCACTAAATCTATGGCTGGGAACTGTTGAAACCAAACAAAAAGAATTCACGGTGGCCAGATAGGGCTATTTTCTGCTGACTGTCTCTGGGGACTCAAACAGAATCCATTTGCTTGATTGTTTGATTTTCCGTTTCACTCCTGTAGGGTACTTGTCCACACACCTTCGGCTTGTAGTTTGTCTGTGTCCTTGGATCTCAAGTGAGTCTCCTGTAAGTAAGCACGTAGGTGTCTTGAGTTTTCATCCCTTCTTTTATCCCTGTGTCTTTTGTTTGCAGCACTCAGTGCCTGACCTTTTATTCTGATGATTCAGAGCTGTGCACTTATTGCACTTAAAGAATATTTTTTATCATTAATCTACAATCACGTGAAGAACATTATGTTTACTATGCTCCCCCCTTCACCAAGTCCCCCCGAAAAACCTCTTCAGTCACTGTCGATCAGCGTAGTTGGATGCTGTAGACCCCTTCACCATGTCCCCCCCAAAAGTCCCCGTTACAGTCACTGTCCATCAGTGAGTAGTAAGATGCTATATGATCTCTACTAGTCTTCTCTGTGTTGCACAGTACTCCCCATGCACACCCGACCCCGCGCATTATACATGCTAAACTTAATGCCCCCATTCTTTCTCCCCACACTTATCCCTCCCTTCAGACTCACCCTGCCCAGTCCTTTTTCCTTTGGTTACTTTTAGTCAACTCTCGGGTTCTGTGAGTCTGCTGCTGTTTTTTTACTTCAGTTTTTCTTTGTTGTTATATTCCACACATGAGTGAAATCACTTGGTACTTGACTTTATCCGCCTGCCCTATTTTTCTGAACATACTACCGTCTTGCTCCATCCACGTCATTGCCAATGGTAGTATTTGTTTTCTTCTTAAGGCTGCTTACTGCACTTTTTAAACTGGATTTCATTCTTCCTTTTTGTTTGTAGTTTAGCTATGTTATTCACCATTCAACTCCTGGTTATGAATAATAGCTTTGTGTCAATCGACATGTATCTGTATCTACCTATCTAAAGGTCTGTCTGTCTATCTATGTATCTATGTATGTATATATCTATGTATCTATCTATGTATCTATCCATGTATCTATCTATCTATCTTCCTATCATCTATCTATGATGTCTATCATCTATTAATCTATGTTCCTATCTATCTATCTTTCACCTGTCGTCTGTCTACCTATCTATCTATGAAACAATCATCTTTTTGTCTGCCAATCTATCCTTATGTACAGAACATTTAACAACATAGCCTATGTCTCTTCCCTACATTATGCTTCCAGAAACCTTGCAAGGTAACTAAGCCATAAGGAGAGCACTGTGTTCACCGATACGCTCTCAGGTAGAGTCAGCAGAGTGTGCTTACAAAACCAGTAAATGGAGGTGAAAGGACTTGAACTCGTATCTTTGTCATCTGTCCTCTTATACTTCCTGCTCGCTTGTTGACTTTATTTAGCCACATTCAGTGAGGAAGTGATCCCTGAAGACCACAAGTATCCTTCGTCTGGGCCTGTTGTCGACAGAAAAGTGTACTTGGCCCTTTGCACACCACCATGTTTGAGGGACATTGGCGTGATCACTGCTGATAGGTGGAGGGACAAATATGAATTAACACCTATTTCTGGACAGGAGCAGTTGGGAACAAAGAGTGTGTTGTGGAGTGAAGTGTTTATTTGAGTGTCCAAACTTCCCTCTTTAGGTGGTTATTACTTCTTTACATTCGTGAACATCATAAAAAGCAATGATTATAAATGCCCAGACGCATATTATTACAGCAATTCATTTGTTGAGGTGAGAGGAAATGAGAAGGAAGTTGCTGCACCACTAAATCTATGCCTGAGCACTGCTGAAACCAAACAAAAAGAATTCACGGTGGCTAGATAGGGCTATTTTCTACTGACTCTCTCTGGGGTCCAAAACAGAATCCATTTCTTTCTTTGTTTCTCAGTTTCACTTGTGTAGGGTACCTGTCCCCGCCCCTTCAGCTTGTAGTTTGTCTTTGTCCTTGGATCTCAAGTGAGTCTCCAGTAAGGGAGCACGTAGGTGGTCTTGAGTTTTCATCAGTTCTTCTAACCCTGTGTCTTTTGATTGGAGCACTCAAAGGCTGTACTTTTATTCTGATATTTGAGAGCTGTGCTCTTACTGCACTTTGAAATTCTTTTTGTTCTCATTAATATACAATCACATGCAGAAAATTATGTTATTCTGTCTACCCTCTTCACCAAGTCACCCCAAATCCCAGTTACAGCCGCTCTCCGTCAGCATGTACTAAGATGCTGTAGAATCACTACATGTCTTCTCTGTGTTGTACAGCCCTACCCATGACACCCCACCCTACACATTATACATGCTAATCCTAATGCCCCCATTCTTTTTCCCCGCACTTATTACTCCCTTCCCACAAACCCTACCCAGTCCCTTTCTCTTTGGTAACTGTTAGTCCACTCTCGGGTTCTGTGAGTCTGCTGCTGTCTTTTCCTTCAGTTTTTCTTTGTTATCATACTCCACACATGAGTGAAATCATTTGGTACATGTATTTCTCCGCTTGGCCTATTTGACTGAGCATAATACGCTCTAGCTCCATCCACGTTATTGCAAATGATAGGATTTGTTTTCTTCTTATGGCTGCTTACTGCACTTTTTAAACTGGATTTCATTCTTCTTTTTTGTTTGTAGTTTTGCAATGTGCTTTCACCATTGCTCTCCTTGTTATGAGCAGTAGCTTTGTGCTAATCGATATGTACCTATATCTATCTATCTGTCTGTCTATCTATTAATCAATTACACAATCAATCTTCCTTTTGTCTGTCCATCTGTACAGAACAGTTAACCATATACCCTATATCACTTTCCTGCACTATGCTCCCAAAAATCCTGCAAAGTATCTAGGCTGCAGAGGGAGCACTGGGTTCACCGAGACACTTGCAGTTCGAGTCGGCCGCGTGTACCTACAAAACCAGGAAATGGTTGTGCTGGGACTTGAACCCGTGTCTCTATCCCCTGTCCTCTTTCATCTCCTTCTAACTTGCTGTCTGTATTTAGCCACATTCATTGACTAAGGGCTCCCTGAAGATCTCAAGTATCATTCCTCTGGGCCTGTTGTCGACAGAAAAGTCAACTTGTTGCTTTGCTCACCACCATGTTTGAAGGACATCAGCGTGATCACCGCCGATAGGACGGAGGGTCAAATAAAAAGGAACACCAATTTCTAGATAGGAGCAGTTGGGAGCTAACAGTGTATTGTGGAGTGACGTGTTTATTGAGTGTCCAAACTTCCCTCTTTAGGTGGTTATTAGATTTTCACATTCGTGAACATCATAAAATCCACTGATTTCAAAGGCCCAGATTCTTATTATTGCAGCAACTCAGTTGTTGAGGTGAGAGAAAATGAGAAGTATGTTGCTGCACCACTAAATCTATGGCTGGGAACTGTTGAAACCAAACAAAAAGAATTCACGGTGGCCAGATAGGGCTATTTTCTGCTGACTGTCTCTGGGGACTCAAACAGAATCCATTTGCTTGATTGTTTGATTTTCCGTTTCACTCGTGTAGGGTACTTGTCCACACACCTTCGGCTTGTAGTTTGTCTGTGTCCTTGGATCTCAAGTGAGTCTCCTGTAAGTAAGCACGTAGGTGTCTTGAGTTTTCATCCCTTCTTTTATCCCTGTGTCTTTTGTTTGCAGCACTCAGTGCCTGACCTTTTATTCTGATGATTCAGAGCTGTGCACTTATTGCACTTAAAGAATATTTTTTATCATTAATCTACAATCACGTGAAGAACATTATGTTTACTATGCTCCCCCCTTCACCAAGTCCCCCCGAAAAACCTCTTCTGTCACTGCCGATTAGCGTAGTTGGATGCTGTAGACCCCTTCACCATGTCCCCCCCAAAAGTCCCCGTTACAGTCACTGTCCATCAGTGAGTAGTAAGATGCTATATGATCTCTACTATTCTTCTCTGTGTTGCACAGTACTCCCCATGCACACCCGACCCCGCGCATTATACATGCTAAACTTAATGCCCCCATTCTTTCTCCCCACACTTATCCCTCCCTTCAGACTCACCCTGCCCAGTCCTTTTTCCTTTGGTTACTTTTAGTCAACTCTCGGGTTCTGTGAGTCTGCTGCTGTTTTTTTACTTCAGTTTTTCGTTGTTGTTATACTCCACACATGAGTGAAATCACTTGGTACTTGACTTTATCCGCCTGCCCTATTTTTCTGAACATACTACCGTCTTGCTCCATCCACGTCATTGCAAATGGTAGTATTTGTTTTCTTCTTAAGGCTGCTTACTGCACTTTTTAAACTGGATTTCATTCTTCCTTTTTGTTTGTAGTTTAGCTATGTTATTCACCATTCAACTCCTGGTTATGAATAATAGCTTTGTGTCAATCGACATGTATCTGTATCTACCTATCTAAAGGTCTGTCTGTCTATCTATGTATCTATGTATGTATATATCTATGTATCTATCTATGTATCTATCCATGTATCTATCTATCTATCTTCCTATCATCTATCTATGATGTCTATCATCTATTAATCTATGTTCCTATCTATCTATCTTTCACCTGTCGTCTGTCTACCTATCTATCTATGAAACAATCATCTTTTTGTCTGCCAATCTATCCTTATGTACAGACCAGTTAACAACATAGCCTATGTCTCTTCCCTACATTATGCTTCCAGAAACCTTGCAAGGTAACTAAGCCATAAGGAGAGCACTGTGTTCACCGATACGCTTTCAGGTAGAGTCAGCAGAGTGTGCTTACAAAACCAGTAAATGGAGGTGAAAGGACTTGAACTCGTATCTTTGTCATCTGTCCTCTTATACTTCCTGCTCGCTTGTTGACTTTATTTAGCCACATTCAGTGAGGAAGTGATCCCTGAAGACCACAAGTATCCTTCGTCTGGGCCTGTTGTCGACAGAAAAGTGTACTTGGCCCTTTGCACACCACCATGTTTGAGGGACATTGGCGTGATCACTGCTGATAGGTGGAGGGACAAATATGAATTAACACCTATTTCTGGACAGGAGCAGTTGGGAACAAAGAGTGTGTTGTGGAGTGAAGTGTTTATTTGAGTGTCCAAACTTCCCTCTTTAGGTGGTTATTACTTCTTTACATTCGTGAACATCATAAAAAGCAATGATTATAAATGCCCAGACGCATATTATTACAGCAATTCATTTGTTGAGGTGAGAGGAAATGAGAAGGAAGTTGCTGCACCACTAAATCTATGCCTGAGCACTGCTGAAACCAAACAAAAAGAATTCACGGTGGCTAGATAGGGCTATTTTCTACTGACTCTCTCTGGGGTCCAAAACAGAATCCATTTCTTTCTTTGTTTCTCAGTTTCACTTGTGTAGGGTACCTGTCCCCGCCCCTTCAGCTTGTAGTTTGTCTTTGTCCTTGGATCTCAAGTGAGTCTCCAGTAAGGGAGCACGTAGGTGGTCTTGAGTTTTCATCAGTTCTTCTAACCCTGTGTCTTTTGATTGGAGCACTCAAAGGCTGTACTTTTATTCTGATATTTGAGAGCTGTGCTCTTACTGCACTTTGAAATTCTTTTTGTTCTCATTAATATACAATCACATGCAGAAAATTATGTTATTCTGTCTACCCTCTTCACCAAGTCACCCCAAATCCCAGTTACAGCCGCTCTCCGTCAGCATGTACTAAGATGCTGTAGAATCACTACATGTCTTCTCTGTGTTGTACAGCCCTACCCATGACACCCCACCCTACACATTATACATGCTAATCCTAATGCCCCCATTCTTTTTCCCCGCACTTATTACTCCCTTCCCACAAACCCTACCCAGTCCCTTTCTCTTTGGTAACTGTTAGTCCACTCTCGGGTTCTGTGAGTCTGCTGCTGTCTTTTCCTTCAGTTTTTCTTTGTTATCATACTCCACACATGAGTGAAATCATTTGGTACATGTATTTCTCCGCTTGGCCTATTTGACTGAGCATAATACGCTCTAGCTCCATCCACGTTATTGCAAATGATAGGATTTGTTTTCTTCTTATGGCTGCTTACTGCACTTTTTAAACTGGATTTCATTCTTCTTTTTTGTTTGTAGTTTTGCAATGTGCTTTCACCATTGCTCTCCTTGTTATGAGCAGTAGCTTTGTGCTAATCGATATGTACCTATATCTATCTATCTGTCTGTCTATCTATTAATCAATTACACAATCAATCTTCCTTTTGTCTGTCCATCTGTCCATCTGTACAGAACAGTTAACCATATACCCTATATCACTTTCCTGCACTATGCTCCCAAAAATCCTGCAAAGTATCTAGGCTGCAGAGGGAGCACTGGGTTCACCGAGACACTTGCAGTTCGAGTCGGCCGCGTGTACCTACAAAACCAGGAAATGGTTGTGCTGGGACTTGAACCCGTGTCTCTATCCCCTGTCCTCTTTCATCTCCTTCTAACTTGCTGTCTGTATTTAGCCACATTCATTGACTAAGGGCTCCCTGAAGATCTCAAGTATCATTCCTCTGGGCCTGTTGTCGACAGAAAAGTCAACTTGTTGCTTTGCTCACCACCATGTTTGAAGGACATCAGCGTGATCACCGCCGATAGGACGGAGGGTCAAATAAAAAGGAACACCAATTTCTAGATAGGAGCAGTTGGGAGCTAACAGTGTATTGTGGAGTGACGTGTTTATTGAGTGTCCAAACTTCCCTCTTTAGGTGGTTATTAGATTTTCACATTCGTGAACATCATAAAATCCACTGATTTCAAAGGCCCAGATTCTTATTATTGCAGCAACTCAGTTGTTGAGGTGAGAGAAAATGAGAAGTATGTTGCTGCACCACTAAATCTATGGCTGGGAACTGTTGAAACCAAACAAAAAGAATTCACGGTGGCCAGATAGGGCTATTTTCTGCTGACTGTCTCTGGGGACTCAAACAGAATCCATTTGCTTGATTGTTTGATTTTCCGTTTCACTCCTGTAGGGTACTTGTCCACACACCTTCGGCTTGTAGTTTGTCTGTGTCCTTGGATCTCAAGTGAGTCTCCTGTAAGTAAGCACGTAGGTGTCTTGAGTTTTCATCCCTTCTTTTATCCCTGTGTCTTTTGTTTGCAGCACTCAGTGCCTGACCTTTTATTCTGATGATTCAGAGCTGTGCACTTATTGCACTTAAAGAATATTTTTTATCATTAATCTACAATCACGTGAAGAACATTATGTTTACTATGCTCCCCCCTTCACCAAGTCCCCCCGAAAAACCTCTTCAGTCACTGTCGATCAGCGTAGTTGGATGCTGTAGACCCCTTCACCATGTCCCCCCCAAAAGTCCCCGTTACAGTCACTGTCCATCAGTGAGTAGTAAGATGCTATATGATCTCTACTAGTCTTCTCTGTGTTGCACAGTACTCCCCATGCACACCCGACCCCGCGCATTATACATGCTAAACTTAATGCCCCCATTCTTTCTCCCCACACTTATCCCTCCCTTCAGACTCACCCTGCCCAGTCCTTTTTCCTTTGGTTACTTTTAGTCAACTCTCGGGTTCTGTGAGTCTGCTGCTGTTTTTTTACTTCAGTTTTTCTTTGTTGTTATATTCCACACATGAGTGAAATCACTTGGTACTTGACTTTATCCGCCTGCCCTATTTTTCTGAACATACTACCGTCTTGCTCCATCCACGTCATTGCCAATGGTAGTATTTGTTTTCTTCTTAAGGCTGCTTACTGCACTTTTTAAACTGGATTTCATTCTTCCTTTTTGTTTGTAGTTTAGCTATGTTATTCACCATTCAACTCCTGGTTATGAATAATAGCTTTGTGTCAATCGACATGTATCTGTATCTACCTATCTAAAGGTCTGTCTGTCTATCTATGTATCTATGTATGTATATATCTATGTATCTATCTATGTATCTATCCATGTATCTATCTATCTATCTTCCTATCATCTATCTATGATGTCTATCATCTATTAATCTATGTTCCTATCTATCTATCTTTCACCTGTCGTCTGTCTACCTATCTATCTATGAAACAATCATCTTTTTGTCTGCCAATCTATCCTTATGTACAGAACATTTAACAACATAGCCTATGTCTCTTCCCTACATTATGCTTCCAGAAACCTTGCAAGGTAACTAAGCCATAAGGAGAGCACTGTGTTCACCGATACGCTCTCAGGTAGAGTCAGCAGAGTGTGCTTACAAAACCAGTAAATGGAGGTGAAAGGACTTGAACTCGTATCTTTGTCATCTGTCCTCTTATACTTCCTGCTCGCTTGTTGACTTTATTTAGCCACATTCAGTGAGGAAGTGATCCCTGAAGACCACAAGTATCCTTCGTCTGGGCCTGTTGTCGACAGAAAAGTGTACTTGGCCCTTTGCACACCACCATGTTTGAGGGACATTGGCGTGATCACTGCTGATAGGTGGAGGGACAAATATGAATTAACACCTATTTCTGGACAGGAGCAGTTGGGAACAAAGAGTGTGTTGTGGAGTGAAGTGTTTATTTGAGTGTCCAAACTTCCCTCTTTAGGTGGTTATTACTTCTTTACATTCGTGAACATCATAAAAAGCAATGATTATAAATGCCCAGACGCATATTATTACAGCAATTCATTTGTTGAGGTGAGAGGAAATGAGAAGGAAGTTGCTGCACCACTAAATCTATGCCTGAGCACTGCTGAAACCAAACAAAAAGAATTCACGGTGGCTAGATAGGGCTATTTTCTACTGACTCTCTCTGGGGTCCAAAACAGAATCCATTTCTTTCTTTGTTTCTCAGTTTCACTTGTGTAGGGTACCTGTCCCCGCCCCTTCAGCTTGTAGTTTGTCTTTGTCCTTGGATCTCAAGTGAGTCTCCAGTAAGGGAGCACGTAGGTGGTCTTGAGTTTTCATCAGTTCTTCTAACCCTGTGTCTTTTGATTGGAGCACTCAAAGGCTGTACTTTTATTCTGATATTTGAGAGCTGTGCTCTTACTGCACTTTGAAATTCTTTTTGTTCTCATTAATATACAATCACATGCAGAAAGTTATGTTATTCTGTCTACCCTCTTCACCAAGTCACCCCAAATCCCACTTACAGCCGCTCTCCGTCAGCATGTACTAAGATGCTGTAGAATCACTACATGTCTTCTCTGTGTTGTACAGCCCTACCCATGACACCCCACCCTACACATTATACATGCTAATCCTAATGCCCCCATTCTTTTTCCCCGCACTTATTACTCCCTTCCCACAAACCCTACCCAGTCCCTTTCTCTTTGGTAACTGTTAGTCCACTCTCGGGTTCTGTGAGTCTGCTGCTGTCTTTTCCTTCAGTTTTTCTTTGTTATCATACTCCACACATGAGTGAAATCATTTGGTACATGTATTTCTCCGCTTGGCCTATTTGACTGAGCATAATACGCTCTAGCTCCATCCACGTTATTGCAAATGATAGGATTTGTTTTCTTCTTATGGCTGCTTACTGCACTTTTTAAACTGGATTTCATTCTTCTTTTTTGTTTGTAGTTTTGCAATGTGCTTTCACCATTGCTCTCCTTGTTATGAGCAGTAGCTTTGTGCTAATCGATATGTACCTATATCTATCTATCTGTCTGTCTATCTATTAATCAATTACACAATCAATCTTCCTTTTGTCTGTCCATCTGTCCATCTGTACAGAACAGTTAACCATATACCCTATATCACTTTCCTGCACTATGCTCCCAAAAATCCTGCAAAGTATCTAGGCTGCAGAGGGAGCACTGGGTTCACCGAGACACTTGCAGTTCGAGTCGGCCGCGTGTACCTACAAAACCAGGAAATGGTTGTGCTGGGACTTGAACCCGTGTCTCTCTCCCCTGTCCTCTTTCATCTCCTTCTAACTTGCTGTCTGTATTTAGCCACATTCATTGACTAAGGGCTCCCTGAAGATCTCAAGTATCATTCCTCTGGGCCTGTTGTCGACAGAAAAGTCAACTTGTTGCTTTGCTCACCACCATGTTTGAAGGACATCAGCGTGATCACCGCCGATAGGACGGAGGGTCAAATAAAAAGGAACACCAATTTCTAGATAGGAGCAGTTGGGAGCTAACAGTGTATTGTGGAGTGACGTGTTTATTGAGTGTCCAAACTTCCCTCTTTAGGTGGTTATTAGATTTTCACATTCGTGAACATCATAAAATCCACTGATTTCAAAGGCCCAGATTCTTATTATTGCAGCAACTCAGTTGTTGAGGTGAGAGAAAATGAGAAGTATGTTGCTGCACCACTAAATCTATGGCTGGGAACTGTTGAAACCAAACAAAAAGAATTCACGGTGGCCAGATAGGGCTATTTTCTGCTGACTGTCTCTGGGGACTCAAACAGAATCCATTTGCTTGATTGTTTGATTTTCCGTTTCACTCGTGTAGGGTACTTGTCCACACACCTTCGGCTTGTAGTTTGTCTGTGTCCTTGGATCTCAAGTGAGTCTCCTGTAAGTAAGCACGTAGGTGTCTTGAGTTTTCATCCCTTCTTTTATCCCTGTGTCTTTTGTTTGCAGCACTCAGTGCCTGACCTTTTATTCTGATGATTCAGAGCTGTGCACTTATTGCACTTAAAGAATATTTTTTATCATTAATCTACAATCACGTGAAGAACATTATGTTTACTATGCTCCCCCCTTCACCAAGTTCCCCCGAAAAACCTCTTCAGTCACTGTCGATCAGCGTAGTTGGATGCTGTAGACCCCTTCACCATGTCCCCCCCAAAAGTCCCCGTTACAGTCACTGTCCATCAGTGAGTAGTAAGATGCTATATGATCTCTACTAGTCTTCTCTGTGTTGCACAGTACTCCCCATGCACACCCGACCCCGCGCATTATACATGCTAAACTTAATGCCCCCATTCTTTCTCCCCACACTTATCCCTCCCTTCAGACTCACCCTGCCCAGTCCTTTTTCCTTTGGTTACTTTTAGTCAACTCTCGGGTTCTGTGAGTCTGCTGCTGTTTTTTTACTTCAGTTTTTCTTTGTTGTTATATTCCACACATGAGTGAAATCACTTGGTACTTGACTTTATCCGCCTGCCCTATTTTTCTGAACATACTACCGTCTTGCTCCATCCACGTCATTGCCAATGGTAGTATTTGTTTTCTTCTTAAGGCTGCTTACTGCACTTTTTAAACTGGATTTCATTCTTCCTTTTTGTTTGTAGTTTAGCTATGTTATTCACCATTCAACTCCTGGTTATGAATAATAGCTTTGTGTCAATCGACATGTATCTGTATCTACCTATCTAAAGGTCTGTCTGTCTATCTATGTATCTATGTATGTATATATCTATGTATCTATCTATGTATCTATCCATGTATCTATCTATCTATCTTCCTATCATCTATCTATGATGTCTATCATCTATTAATCTATGTACCTATCTATCTATCTTTCACCTGTCGTCTGTCTACCTATCTATCTATGAAACAATCATCTTTTTGTCTGCCAATCTATCCTTATGTACAGAACATTTAACAACATAGCCTATGTCTCTTCCCTACATTATGCTTCCAGAAACCTTGCACGGTAACTAAGCCATAAGGAGAGCACTGTGTTCACCGATACGCTTTCAGGTAGAGTCAGCAGAGTGTGCTTACAAAACCAGTAAATGGAGGTGAAAGGACTTGAACTCGTATCTTTGTCATCTGTCCTCTTATACTTCCTGCTCGCTTGTTGACTTTATTTAGCCACATTCAGTGAGGAAGTGATCCCTGAAGACCACAAGTATCCTTCGTCTGGGCCTGTTGTCGACAGAAAAGTGTACTTGGCCCTTTGCACACCACCATGTTTGAGGGACATTGGCGTGATCACTGCTGATAGGTGGAGGGACAAATATGAATTAACACCTATTTCTGGACAGGAGCAGTTGGGAACAAAGAGTGTGTTGTGGAGTGAAGTGTTTATTTGAGTGTCCAAACTTCCCTCTTTAGGTGGTTATTACTTCTTTACATTCGTGAACATCATAAAAAGCAATGATTATAAATGCCCAGACGCATATTATTACAGCAATTCATTTGTTGAGGTGAGAGGAAATGAGAAGGAAGTTGCTGCACCACTAAATCTATGCCTGAGCACTGCTGAAACCAAACAAAAAGAATTCACGGTGGCTAGATAGGGCTATTTTCTACTGACTCTCTCTGGGGTCCAAAACAGAATCCATTTCTTTCTTTGTTTCTCAGTTTCACTTGTGTAGGGTACCTGTCCCCGCCCCTTCAGCTTGTAGTTTGTCTTTGTCCTTGGATCTCAAGTGAGTCTCCAGTAAGGGAGCACGTAGGTGGTCTTGAGTTTTCATCAGTTCTTCTAACCCTGTGTCTTTTGATTGGAGCACTCAAAGGCTGTACTTTTATTCTGATATTTGAGAGCTGTGCTCTTACTGCACTTTGAAATTCTTTTTGTTCTCATTAATATACAATCACATGCAGAAAATTATGTTATTCTGTCTACCCTCTTCACCAAGTCACCCCAAATCCCAGTTACAGCCGCTCTCCGTCAGCATGTACTAAGATGCTGTAGAATCACTACATGTCTTCTCTGTGTTGTACAGCCCTACCCATGACACCCCACCCTACACATTATACATGCTAATCCTAATGCCCCCATTCTTTTTCCCCGCACTTATTACTCCCTTCCCACAAACCCTACCCAGTCCCTTTCTCTTTGGTAACTGTTAGTCCACTCTCGGGTTCTGTGAGTCTGCTGCTGTCTTTTCCTTCAGTTTTTCTTTGTTATCATACTCCACACATGAGTGAAATCATTTGGTACATGTATTTCTCCGCTTGGCCTATTTGACTGAGCATAATACGCTCTAGCTCCATCCACGTTATTGCAAATGATAGGATTTGTTTTCTTCTTATGGCTGCTTACTGCACTTTTTAAACTGGATTTCATTCTTCTTTTTTGTTTGTAGTTTTGCAATGTGCTTTCACCATTGCTCTCCTTGTTATGAGCAGTAGCTTTGTGCTAATCGATATGTACCTATATCTATCTATCTGTCTGTCTATCTATTAATCAATTACACAATCAATCTTCCTTTTGTCTGTCCATCTGTCCATCTGTACAGAACAGTTAACCATATACCCTATATCACTTTCCTGCACTATGCTCCCAAAAATCCTGCAAAGTATCTAGGCTGCAGAGGGAGCACTGGGTTCACCGAGACACTTGCAGTTCGAGTCGGCCGCGTGTACCTACAAAACCAGGAAATGGTTGTGCTGGGACTTGAACCCGTGTCTCTATCCCCTGTCCTCTTTCATCTCCTTCTAACTTGCTGTCTGTATTTAGCCACATTCATTGACTAAGGGCTCCCTGAAGATCTCAAGTATCATTCCTCTGGGCCTGTTGTCGACAGAAAAGTAAACTTGTTGCTTTGCTCACCACCATGTTTGAAGGACATCAGCGTGATCACCGCCGATAGGACGGAGGGTCAAATAAAAAGGAACACCAATTTCTAGATAGGAGCAGTTGGGAGCTAACAGTGTATTGTGGAGTGACGTGTTTATTGAGTGTCCAAACTTCCCTCTTTAGGTGGTTATTAGATTTTCACATTCGTGAACATCATAAAATCCACTGATTTCAAAGGCCCAGATTCTTATTATTGCAGCAACTCAGTTGTTGAGGTGAGAGAAAATGAGAAGTATGTTGCTGCACCACTAAATCTATGGCTGGGAACTGTTGAAACCAAACAAAAAGAATTCACGGTGGCCAGATAGGGCTATTTTCTGCTGACTGTCTCTGGGGACTCAAACAGAATCCATTTGCTTGATTGTTTGATTTTCCGTTTCACTCGTGTAGGGTACTTGTCCACACACCTTCGGCTTGTAGTTTGTCTGTGTCCTTGGATCTCAAGTGAGTCTCCTGTAAGTAAGCACGTAGGTGTCTTGAGTTTTCATCCCTTCTTTTATCCCTGTGTCTTTTGTTTGCAGCACTCAGTGCCTGACCTTTTATTCTGATGATTCAGAGCTGTGCACTTATTGCACTTAAAGAATATTTTTTATCATTAATCTACAATCACGTGAAGAACATTATGTTTACTATGCTCCCCCCTTCACCAAGTCCCCCCGAAAAACCTCTTCAGTCACTGTCGATCAGCGTAGTTGGATGCTGTAGACCCCTTCACCATGTCCCCCCCAAAAGTCCCCGTTACAGTCACTGTCCATCAGTGAGTAGTAAGATGCTATATGATCTCTACTAGTCTTCTCTGTGTTGCACAGTACTCCCCATGCACACCCGACCCCGCGCATTATACATGCTAAACTTAATGCCCCCATTCTTTCTCCCCACACTTATCCCTCCCTTCAGACTCACCCTGCCCAGTCCTTTTTCCTTTGGTTACTTTTAGTCAACTCTCGGGTTCTGTGAGTCTGCTGCTGTTTTTCTACTTCAGTTTTTCTTTGTTGTTATACTCCACACATGAGTGAAATCACTTGGTACTTGACTTTATCCGCCTGCCCTATTTTTCTGAACATACTACCGTCTTGCTCCATCCACGTCATTGCCAATGGTAGTATTTGTTTTCTTCTTAAGGCTGCTTACTGCACTTTTTAAACTGGATTTCATTCTTCCTTTTTGTTTGTAGTTTAGCTATGTTATTCACCATTCAACTCCTGGTTATGAATAATAGCTTTGTGTCAATCGACATGTATCTGTATCTACCTATCTAAAGGTCTGTCTGTCTATCTATGTATCTATGTATGTATATATCTATGTATCTATCTATGTATCTATCCATGTATCTATCTATCTATCTTCCTATCATCTATCTATGATGTCTATCATCTATTAATCTATGTTCCTATCTATCTATCTTTCACCTGTCGTCTGTCTACCTATCTATCTATGAAACAATCATCTTTTTGTCTGCCAATCTATCCTTATGTACAGAACATTTAACAACATAGCCTATGTCTCTTCCCTACATTATGCTTCCAGAAACCTTGCAAGGTAACTAAGCCATAAGGAGAGCACTGTGTTCACCGATACGCTCTCAGGTAGAGTCAGCAGAGTGTGCTTACAAAACCAGTAAATGGAGGTGAAAGGACTTGAACTCGTATCTTTGTCATCTGTCCTCTTATACTTCCTGCTCGCTTGTTGACTTTATTTAGCCACATTCAGTGAGGAAGTGATCCCTGAAGACCACAAGTATCCTTCGTCTGGGCCTGTTGTCGACAGAAAAGTGTACTTGGCCCTTTGCACACCACCATGTTTGAGGGACATTGGCGTGATCACTGCTGATAGGTGGAGGGACAAATATGAATTAACACCTATTTCTGGACAGGAGCAGTTGGGAACAAAGAGTGTGTTGTGGAGTGAAGTGTTTATTTGAGTGTCCAAACTTCCCTCTTTAGGTGGTTATTACTTCTTTACATTCGTGAACATCATAAAAAGCAATGATTATAAATGCCCAGACGCATATTATTACAGCAATTCATTTGTTGAGGTGAGAGGAAATGAGAAGGAAGTTGCTGCACCACTAAATCTATGCCTGAGCACTGCTGAAACCAAACAAAAAGAATTCACGGTGGCTAGATAGGGCTATTTTCTACTGACTCTCTCTGGGGTCCAAAACAGAATCCATTTCTTTCTTTGTTTCTCAGTTTCACTTGTGTAGGGTACCTGTCCCCGCCCCTTCAGCTTGTAGTTTGTCTTTGTCCTTGGATCTCAAGTGAGTCTCCAGTAAGGGAGCACGTAGGTGGTCTTGAGTTTTCATCAGTTCTTCTAACCCTGTGTCTTTTGATTGGAGCACTCAAAGGCTGTACTTTTATTCTGATACTTGAGAGCTGTGCTCTTACTGCACTTTGAAATTCTTTTTGTTCTCATTAATATACAATCACATGCAGAAAATTATGTTATTCTGTCTACCCTCTTCACCAAGTCACCCCAAATCCCAGTTACAGCCGCTCTCCGTCAGCATGTACTAAGATGCTGTAGAATCACTACATGTCTTCTCTGTGTTGTACAGCCCTACCCATGACACCCCACCCTACACATTATACATGCTAATCCTAATGCCCCCATTCTTTTTCCCCGCACTTATTACTCCCTTCCCACAAACCCTACCCAGTCCCTTTCTCTTTGGTAACTGTTAGTCCACTCTCGGGTTCTGTGAGTCTGCTGCTGTCTTTTCCTTCAGTTTTTCTTTGTTATCATACTCCACACATGAGTGAAATCATTTGGTACATGTATTTCTCCGCTTGGCCTATTTGACTGAGCATAATACGCTCTAGCTCCATCC
Source organism: Manis pentadactyla (assembly GCF_030020395.1). NCBI lineage: Eukaryota > Metazoa > Chordata > Mammalia > Pholidota > Manidae > Manis > Manis pentadactyla. The sequence continues at coordinate 1,983,111 of NW_026644596.1, forward strand.
ACGTTATTGCAAATGATAGGATTTGTTTTCTTCTTATGGCTGCTTACTGCACTTTTTAAACTGGATTTCATTCTTCTTTTTTGTTTGTAGTTTTGCAATGTGCTTTCACCATTGCTCTCCTTGTTATGAGCAGTAGCTTTGTGCTAATCGATATGTACCTATATCTATCTATCTGTCTGTCTATCTATTAATCAATTACACAATCAATCTTCCTTTTGTCTGTCCATCTGTCCATCTGTACAGAACAGTTAACCATATACCCTATATCACTTTCCTGCACTATGCTCCCAAAAATCCTGCAAAGTATCTAGGCTGCAGAGGGAGCACTGGGTTCACCGAGACACTTGCAGTTCGAGTCGGCCGCGTGTACCTACAAAACCAGGAAATGGTTGTGCTGGGACTTGAACCCGTGTCTCTATCCCCTGTCCTCTTTCATCTCCTTCTAACTTGCTGTCTGTATTTAGCCACATTCATTGACTAAGGGCTCCCTGAAGATCTCAAGTATCATTACTCTGGGCCTGTTGTCGACAGAAAAGTCAACTTGTTGCTTTGCTCACCACCATGTTTGAAGGACATCAGCGTGATCACCGCCGATAGGACGGAGGGTCAAATAAAAAGGAACACCAATTTCTAGATAGGAGCAGTTGGGAGCTAACAGTGTATTGTGGAGTGACGTGTTTATTGAGTGTCCAAACTTCCCTCTTTAGGTGGTTATTAGATTTTCACATTCGTGAACATCATAAAATCCACTGATTTCAAAGGCCCAGATTCTTATTATTGCAGCAACTCAGTTGTTGAGGTGAGAGAAAATGAGAAGTATGTTGCTGCACCACTAAATCTATGGCTGGGAACTGTTGAAACCAAACAAAAAGAATTCACGGTGGCCAGATAGGGCTATTTTCTGCTGACTGTCTCTGGGGACTCAAACAGAATCCATTTGCTTGATTGTTTGATTTTCCGTTTCACTCGTGTAGGGTACTTGTCCACACACCTTCGGCTTGTAGTTTGTCTGTGTCCTTGGATCTCAAGTGAGTCTCCTGTAAGTAAGCACGTAGGTGTCTTGAGTTTTCATCCCTTCTTTTATCCCTGTGTCTTTTGTTTGCAGCACTCAGTGCCTGACCTTTTATTCTGATGATTCAGAGCTGTGCACTTATTGCACTTAAAGAATATTTTTTATCATTAATCTACAATCACGTGAAGAACATTATGTTTACTATGCTCCCCCCTTCACCAAGTTCCCCCGAAAAACCTCTTCAGTCACTGTCGATCAGCGTAGTTGGATGCTGTAGACCCCTTCACCATGTCCCCCCCAAAAGTCCCCGTTACAGTCACTGTCCATCAGTGAGTAGTAAGATGCTATATGATCTCTACTAGTCTTCTCTGTGTTGCACAGTACTCCCCATGCACACCCGACCCCGCGCATTATACATGCTAAACTTAATGCCCCCATTCTTTCTCCCCACACTTATCCCTCCCTTCAGACTCACCCTGCCCAGTCCTTTTTCCTTTGGTTACTTTTAGTCAACTCTCGGGTTCTGTGAGTCTGCTGCTGTTTTTTTACTTCAGTTTTTCTTTGTTGTTATATTCCACACATGAGTGAAATCACTTGGTACTTGACTTTATCCGCCTGCCCTATTTTTCTGAACATACTACCGTCTTGCTCCATCCACGTCATTGCCAATGGTAGTATTTGTTTTCTTCTTAAGGCTGCTTACTGCACTTTTTAAACTGGATTTCATTCTTCCTTTTTGTTTGTAGTTTAGCTATGTTATTCACCATTCAACTCCTGGTTATGAATAATAGCTTTGTGTCAATCGACATGTATCTGTATCTACCTATCTAAAGGTCTGTCTGTCTATCTATGTATCTATGTATGTATATATCTATGTATCTATCTATGTATCTATCCATGTATCTATCTATCTATCTTCCTATCATCTATCTATGATGTCTATCATCTATTAATCTATGTACCTATCTATCTATCTTTCACCTGTCGTCTGTCTACCTATCCATCTATGAAACAATCATCTTTTTGTCTGCCAATCTATCCTTATGTACAGAACATTTAACAACATAGCCTATGTCTCTTCCCTACATTATGCTTCCAGAAACCTTGCACGGTAACTAAGCCATAAGGAGAGCACTGTGTTCACCGATACGCTTTCAGGTAGAGTCAGCAGAGTGTGCTTACAAAACCAGTAAATGGAGGTGAAAGGACTTGAACTCGTATCTTTGTCATCTGTCCTCTTATACTTCCTGCTCGCTTGTTGACTTTATTTAGCCACATTCAGTGAGGAAGTGATCCCTGAAGACCACAAGTATCCTTCGTCTGGGCCTGTTGTCGACAGAAAAGTGTACTTGGCCCTTTGCACACCACCATGTTTGAGGGACATTGGCGTGATCACTGCTGATAGGTGGAGGGACAAATATGAATTAACACCTATTTCTGGACAGGAGCAGTTGGGAACAAAGAGTGTGTTGTGGAGTGAAGTGTTTATTTGAGTGTCCAAACTTCCCTCTTTAGGTGGTTATTACTTCTTTACATTCGTGAACATCATAAAAAGCAATGATTATAAATGCCCAGACGCATATTATTACAGCAATTCATTTGTTGAGGTGAGAGGAAATGAGAAGGAAGTTGCTGCACCACTAAATCTATGCCTGAGCACTGCTGAAACCAAACAAAAAGAATTCACGGTGGCTAGATAGGGCTATTTTCTACTGACTCTCTCTGGGGTCCAAAACAGAATCCATTTCTTTCTTTGTTTCTCAGTTTCACTTGTGTAGGGTACCTGTCCCCGCCCCTTCAGCTTGTAGTTTGTCTTTGTCCTTGGATCTCAAGTGAGTCTCCAGTAAGGGAGCACGTAGGTGGTCTTGAGTTTTCATCAGTTCTTCTAACCCTGTGTCTTTTGATTGGAGCACTCAAAGGCTGTACTTTTATTCTGATATTTGAGAGCTGTGCTCTTACTGCACTTTGAAATTCTTTTTGTTCTCATTAATATACAATCACATGCAGAAAATTATGTTATTCTGTCTACCCTCTTCACCAAGTCACCCCAAATCCCAGTTACAGCCGCTCTCCGTCAGCATGTACTAAGATGCTGTAGAATCACTACATGTCTTCTCTGTGTTGTACAGCCCTACCCATGACACCCCACCCTACACATTATACATGCTAATCCTAATGCCCCCATTCTTTTTCCCCGCACTTATTACTCCCTTCCCACAAACCCTACCCAGTCCCTTTCTCTTTGGTAACTGTTAGTCCACTCTCGGGTTCTGTGAGTCTGCTGCTGTCTTTTCCTTCAGTTTTTCTTTGTTATCATACTCCACACATGAGTGAAATCATTTGGTACATGTATTTCTCCGCTTGGCCTATTTGACTGAGCATAATACGCTCTAGCTCCATCCACGTTATTGCAAATGATAGGATTTGTTTTCTTCTTATGGCTGCTTACTGCACTTTTTAAACTGGATTTCATTCTTCTTTTTTGTTTGTAGTTTTGCAATGTGCTTTCACCATTGCTCTCCTTGTTATGAGCAGTAGCTTTGTGCTAATCGATATGTACCTATATCTATCTATCTGTCTGTCTATCTATTAATCAATTACACAATCAATCTTCCTTTTGTCTGTCCATCTGTCCATCTGTACAGAACAGTTAACCATATACCCTATATCACTTTCCTGCACTATGCTCCCAAAAATCCTGCAAAGTATCTAGGCTGCAGAGGGAGCACTGGGTTCACCGAGACACTTGCAGTTCGAGTCGGCCGCGTGTACCTACAAAACCAGGAAATGGTTGTGCTGGGACTTGAACCCGTGTCTCTATCCCCTGTCCTCTTTCATCTCCTTCTAACTTGCTGTCTGTATTTAGCCACATTCATTGACTAAGGGCTCCCTGAAGATCTCAAGTATCATTCCTCTGGGCCTGTTGTCGACAGAAAAGTAAACTTGTTGCTTTGCTCACCACCATGTTTGAAGGACATCAGCGTGATCACCGCCGATAGGACGGAGGGTCAAATAAAAAGGAACACCAATTTCTAGATAGGAGCAGTTGGGAGCTAACAGTGTATTGTGGAGTGACGTGTTTATTGAGTGTCCAAACTTCCCTCTTTAGGTGGTTATTAGATTTTCACATTCGTGAACATCATAAAATCCACTGATTTCAAAGGCCCAGATTCTTATTATTGCAGCAACTCAGTTGTTGAGGTGAGAGAAAATGAGAAGTATGTTGCTGCACCACTAAATCTATGGCTGGGAACTGTTGAAACCAAACAAAAAGAATTCACGGTGGCCAGATAGGGCTATTTTCTGCTGACTGTCTCTGGGGACTCAAACAGAATCCATTTGCTTGATTGTTTGATTTTCCGTTTCACTCGTGTAGGGTACTTGTCCACACACCTTCGGCTTGTAGTTTGTCTGTGTCCTTGGATCTCAAGTGAGTCTCCTGTAAGTAAGCACGTAGGTGTCTTGAGTTTTCATCCCTTCTTTTATCCCTGTGTCTTTTGTTTGCAGCACTCAGTGCCTGACCTTTTATTCTGATGATTCAGAGCTGTGCACTTATTGCACTTAAAGAATATTTTTTATCATTAATCTACAATCACGTGAAGAACATTATGTTTACTATGCTCCCCCCTTCACCAAGTCCCCCCGAAAAACCTCTTCAGTCACTGTCGATCAGCGTAGTTGGATGCTGTAGACCCCTTCACCATGTCCCCCCCAAAAGTCCCCGTTACAGTCACTGTCCATCAGTGAGTAGTAAGATGCTATATGATCTCTACTAGTCTTCTCTGTGTTGCACAGTACTCCCCATGCACACCCGACCCCGCGCATTATACATGCTAAACTTAATGCCCCCATTCTTTCTCCCCACACTTATCCCTCCCTTCAGACTCACCCTGCCCAGTCCTTTTTCCTTTGGTTACTTTTAGTCAACTCTCGGGTTCTGTGAGTCTGCTGCTGTTTTTTTACTTCAGTTTTTCTTTGTTGTTATACTCCACACATGAGTGAAATCACTTGGTACTTGACTTTATCCGCCTGCCCTATTTTTCTGAACATACTACCGTCTTGCTCCATCCACGTCATTGCCAATGGTAGTATTTGTTTTCTTCTTAAGGCTGCTTACTGCACTTTTTAAACTGGATTTCATTCTTCCTTTTTGTTTGTAGTTTAGCTATGTTATTCACCATTCAACTCCTGGTTATGAATAATAGCTTTGTGTCAATCGACATGTATCTGTATCTACCTATCTAAAGGTCTGTCTGTCTATCTATGTATCTATGTATGTATATATCTATGTATCTATCTATGTATCTATCCATGTATCTATCTATCTATCTTCCTATCATCTATCTATGATGTCTATCATCTATTAATCTATGTTCCTATCTATCTATCTTTCACCTGTCGTCTGTCTACCTATCTATCTATGAAACAATCATCTTTTTGTCTGCCAATCTATCCTTATGTACAGAACATTTAACAACATAGCCTATGTCTCTTCCCTACATTATGCTTCCAGAAACCTTGCAAGGTAACTAAGCCATAAGGAGAGCACTGTGTTCACCGATACGCTCTCAGGTAGAGTCAGCAGAGTGTGCTTACAAAACCAGTAAATGGAGGTGAAAGGACTTGAACTCGTATCTTTGTCATCTGTCCTCTTATACTTCCTGCTCGCTTGTTGACTTTATTTAGCCACATTCAGTGAGGAAGTGATCCCTGAAGACCACAAGTATCCTTCGTCTGGGCCTGTTGTCGACAGAAAAGTGTACTTGGCCCTTTGCACACCACCATGTTTGAGGGACATTGGCGTGATCACTGCTGATAGGTGGAGGGACAAATATGAATTAACACCTATTTCTGGACAGGAGCAGTTGGGAACAAAGAGTGTGTTGTGGAGTGAAGTGTTTATTTGAGTGTCCAAACTTCCCTCTTTAGGTGGTTATTACTTCTTTACATTCGTGAACATCATAAAAAGCAATGATTATAAATGCCCAGACGCATATTATTACAGCAATTCATTTGTTGAGGTGAGAGGAAATGAGAAGGAAGTTGCTGCACCACTAAATCTATGCCTGAGCACTGCTGAAACCAAACAAAAAGAATTCACGGTGGCTAGACAGGGCTATTTTCTACTGACTCTCTCTGGGGTCCAAAACAGAATCCATTTCTTTCTTTGTTTCTCAGTTTCACTTGTGTAGGGTACCTGTCCCCGCCCCTTCAGCTTGTAGTTTGTCTTTGTCCTTGGATCTCAAGTGAGTCTCCAGTAAGGGAGCACGTAGGTGGTCTTGAGTTTTCATCAGTTCTTCTAACCCTGTGTCTTTTGATTGGAGCACTCAAAGGCTGTACTTTTATTCTGATATTTGAGAGCTGTGCTCTTACTGCACTTTGAAATTCTTTTTGTTCTCATTAATATACAATCACATGCAGAAAATTATGTTATTCTGTCTACCCTCTTCACCAAGTCACCCCAAATCCCAGTTACAGCCGCTCTCCGTCAGCATGTACTAAGATGCTGTAGAATCACTACATGTCTTCTCTGTGTTGTACAGCCCTACCCATGACACCCCACCCTACACATTATACATGCTAATCCTAATGCCCCCATTCTTTTTCCCCGCACTTATTACTCCCTTCCCACAAACCCTACCCAGTCCCTTTCTCTTTGGTAACTGTTAGTCCACTCTCGGGTTCTGTGAGTCTGCTGCTGTCTTTTCCTTCAGTTTTTCTTTGTTATCATACTCCGCACATGAGTGAAATCATTTGGTACATGTATTTCTCCGCTTGGCCTATTTGACTGAGCATAATACGCTCTAGCTCCATCCACGTTATTGCAAATGATAGGATTTGTTTTCTTCTTATGGCTGCTTACTGCACTTTTTAAACTGGATTTCATTCTTCTTTTTTGTTTGTAGTTTTGCAATGTGCTTTCACCATTGCTCTCCTTGTTATGAGCAGTAGCTTTGTGCTAATCGATATGTACCTATATCTATCTATCTGTCTGTCTATCTATTAATCAATTACACAATCAATCTTCCTTTTGTCTGTCCATCTGTCCATCTGTACAGAACAGTTAACCATATACCCTATATCACTTTCCTGCACTATGCTCCCAAAAATCCTGCAAAGTATCTAGGCTGCAGAGGGAGCACTGGGTTCACCGAGACACTTGCAGTTCGAGTCGGCCGCGTGTACCTACAAAACCAGGAAATGGTTGTGCTGGGACTTGAACCCGTGTCTCTATCCCCTGTCCTCTTTCATCTCCTTCTAACTTGCTGTCTGTATTTAGCCACATTCATTGACTAAGGGCTCCCTGAAGATCTCAAGTATCATTCCTCTGGGCCTGTTGTCGACAGAAAAGTAAACTTGTTGCTTTGCTCACCACCATGTTTGAAGGACATCAGCGTGATCACCGCCGATAGGACGGAGGGTCAAATAAAAAGGAACACCAATTTCTAGATAGGAGCAGTTGGGAGCTAACAGTGTATTGTGGAGTGTCATGTTTATTGAGTGTCCAAACTTCCCTCTTTAGGTGGTTATTAGATTTTCACATTCGTGAACATCATAAAATCCACTGATTTCAAAGGCCCAGATTCTTATTATTGCAGCAACTCAGTTGTTGAGGTGAGAGAAAATGAGAAGTATGTTGCTGCACCACTAAATCTATGGCTGGGAACTGTTGAAACCAAACAAAAAGAATTCACGGTGGCCAGATAGGGCTATTTTCTGCTGACTGTCTCTGGGGACTCAAACAGAATCCATTTGCTTGATTGTTTGATTTTCCGTTTCACTCGTGTAGGGTACTTGTCCACACACCTTCGGCTTGTAGTTTGTCTGTGTCCTTGGATCTCAAGTGAGTCTCCTGTAAGTAAGCACGTAGGTGTCTTGAGTTTTCATCCCTTCTTTTATCCCTGTGTCTTTTGTTTGCAGCACTCAGTGCCTGACCTTTTATTCTGATGATTCAGAGCTGTGCACTTATTGCACTTAAAGAATATTTTTTATCATTAATCTACAATCACGTGAAGAACATTATGTTTACTATGCTCCCCCCTTCACCAAGTCCCCCCGAAAAACCTCTTCAGTCACTGTCGATCAGCGTAGTTGGATGCTGTAGACCCCTTCACCATGTCCCCCCCAAAAGTCCCCGTTACAGTCACTGTCCATCAGTGAGTAGTAAGATGCTATATGATCTCTACTAGTCTTCTCTGTGTTGCACAGTACTCCCCATGCACACCCGACCCCGCGCATTATACATGCTAAACTTAATGCCCCCATTCTTTCTCCCCACACTTATCCCTCCCTTCAGACTCACCCTGCCCAGTCCTTTTTCCTTTGGTTACTTTTAGTCAACTCTCGGGTTCTGTGAGTCTGCTGCTGTTTTTTTACTTCAGTTTTTCTTTGTTGTTATACTCCACACATGAGTGAAATCACTTGGTACTTGACTTTATCCGCCTGCCCTATTTTTCTGAACATACTACCGTCTTGCTCCATCCACGTCATTGCCAATGGTAGTATTTGTTTTCTTCTTAAGGCTGCTTACTGCACTTTTTAAACTGGATTTCATTCTTCCTTTTTGTTTGTAGTTTAGCTATGTTATTCACCATTCAACTCCTGGTTATGAATAATAGCTTTGTGTCAATCGACATGTATCTGTATCTACCTATCTAAAGGTCTGTCTGTCTATCTATGTATCTATGTATGTATATATCTATGTATCTATCTATGTATCTATCCATGTATCTATCTATCTATCTTCCTATCATCTATCTATGATGTCTATCATCTATTAATCTATGTTCCTATCTATCTATCTTTCACCTGTCGTCTGTCTACCTATCTATCTATGAAACAATCATCTTTTTGTCTGCCAATCTATCCTTATGTACAGAACATTTAACAACATAGCCTATGTCTCTTCCCTACATTATGCTTCCAGAAACCTTGCAAGGTAACTAAGCCATAAGGAGAGCACTGTGTTCACCGATACGCTCTCAGGTAGAGTCAGCAGAGTGTGCTTACAAAACCAGTAAATGGAGGTGAAAGGACTTGAACTCGTATCTTTGTCATCTGTCCTCTTATACTTCCTGCTCGCTTGTTGACTTTATTTAGCCACATTCAGTGAGGAAGTGATCCCTGAAGACCACAAGTATCCTTCGTCTGGGCCTGTTGTCGACAGAAAAGTGTACTTGGCCCTTTGCACACCACCATGTTTGAGGGACATTGGCGTGATCACTGCTGATAGGTGGAGGGACAAATATGAATTAACACCTATTTCTGGACAGGAGCAGTTGGGAACAAAGAGTGTGTTGTGGAGTGAAGTGTTTATTTGAGTGTCCAAACTTCCCTCTTTAGGTGGTTATTACTTCTTTACATTCGTGAACATCATAAAAAGCAATGATTATAAATGCCCAGACGCATATTATTACAGCAATTCATTTGTTGAGGTGAGAGGAAATGAGAAGGAAGTTGCTGCACCACTAAATCTATGCCTGAGCACTGCTGAAACCAAACAAAAAGAATTCACGGTGGCTAGATAGGGCTATTTTCTACTGACTCTCTCTGGGGTCCAAAACAGAATCCATTTCTTTCTTTGTTTCTCAGTTTCACTTGTGTAGGGTACCTGTCCCCGCCCCTTCAGCTTGTAGTTTGTCTTTGTCCTTGGATCTCAAGTGAGTCTCCAGTAAGGGAGCACGTAGGTGGTCTTGAGTTTTCATCAGTTCTTCTAACCCTGTGTCTTTTGATTGGAGCACTCAAAGGCTGTACTTTTATTCTGATATTTGAGAGCTGTGCTCTTACTGCTCTTTGAAATTCTTTTTGTTCTCATTAATATACAATCACATGCAGAAAATTATGTTATTCTGTCTACCCTCTTCACCAAGTCACCCCAAATCCCAGTTACAGCCGCTCTCCGTCAGCATGTACTAAGGTGCTGTAGAATCACTACATGTCTTCTCTGTGTTGTACAGCCCTACCCATGACACCCCACCCTACACATTATACATGCTAATCCTAATGCCCCCATTCTTTTTCCCCGCACTTATTACTCCCTTCCCACAAACCCTACCCAGTCCCTTTCTCTTTGGTAACTGTTAGTCCACTCTCGGGTTCTGTGAGTCTGCTGCTGTCTTTTCCTTCAGTTTTTCTTTGTTATCATACTCCACACATGAGTGAAATCATTTGGTACATGTATTTCTCCGCTTGGCCTATTTGACTGAGCATAATACGCTCTAGCTCCATCCACGTTATTGCAAATGATAGGATTTGTTTTCTTCTTATGGCTGCTTACTGCACTTTTTAAACTGGATTTCATTCTTCTTTTTTGTTTGTAGTTTTGCAATGTGCTTTCACCATTGCTCTCCTTGTTATGAGCAGTAGCTTTGTGCTAATCGATATGTACCTATATCTATCTATCTGTCTGTCTATCTATTAATCAATTACACAATCAATCTTCCTTTTGTCTGTCCATCTGTCCATCTGTACAGAACAGTTAACCATATACCCTATATCACTTTCCTGCACTATGCTCCCAAAAATCCTGCAAAGTATCTAGGCTGCAGAGGGAGCACTGGGTTCACCGAGACACTTGCAGTTCGAGTCGGCCGCGTGTACCTACAAAACCAGGAAATGGTTGTGCTGGGACTTGAACCCGTGTCTCTATCCCCTGTCCTCTTTCATCTCCTTCTAACTTGCTGTCTGTATTTAGCCACATTCATTGACTAAGGGCTCCCTGAAGATCTCAAGTATCATTCCTCTGGGCCTGTTGTCGACAGAAAAGTCAACTTGTTGCTTTGCTCACCACCATGTTTGAAGGACATCAGCGTGATCACCGCCGATAGGACGGAGGGTCAAATAAAAAGGAACACCAATTTCTAGATAGGAGCAGTTGGGAGCTAACAGTGTATTGTGGAGTGACGTGTTTATTGAGTGTCCAAACTTCCCTCTTTAGGTGGTTATTAGATTTTCACATTCGTGAACATCATAAAATCCACTGATTTCAAAGGCCCAGATTCTTATTATTGCAGCAACTCAGTTGTTGAGGTGAGAGAAAATGAGAAGTATGTTGCTGCACCACTAAATCTATGGCTGGGAACTGTTGAAACCAAACAAAAAGAATTCACGGTGGCCAGATAGGGCTATTTTCTGCTGACTGTCTCTGGGGACTCAAACAGAATCCACTTGCTTGATTGTTTGATTTTCCGTTTCACTCGTGTAGGGTACTTGTCCACACACCTTCGGCTTGTAGTTTGTCTGTGTCCTTGGATCTCAAGTGAGTCTCCTGTAAGTAAGCACGTAGGTGTCTTGAGTTTTCATCCCTTCTTTTATCCCTGTGTCTTTTGTTTGCAGCACTCAGTGCCTGACCTTTTATTCTGATGATTCAGAGCTGTGCACTTATTGCACTTAAAGAATATTTTTTATCATTAATCTACAATCACGTGAAGAACATTATGTTTACTATGCTCCCCCCTTCACCAAGTCCCCCCGAAAAACCTCTTCTGTCACTGCCGATCAGCGTAGTTGGATACTGTAGACCCCTTCACAATGTCCCCCCCAAAAGTCGCCGTTACAGTCACTGTCCATCAGTGAGTAGTAAGATGCTATATGATCTCTACTAGTCTTCTCTGTGTTGTAAAGTACTCCCCATGCACACCCGAACCCGCGCAATATACATGCTAAACTTAATGCCCCCATTCTTTCTCCCCACACTTATCCCTCCCTTCAGACTCACCCTGCCAAGTCCTTTTTCCTTTGGTTACTTTTAGTCAACTCTCGGGTTCTGTGAGTCTGCTGCTGTTTTTTTACTTCAGTTTTTCTTTGTTGTTATACTCCACACATGAGTGAAATCACTTGGTACTTGACTTTATCCGCCTGCCCTATTTTTCTGAACATACTACCGTCTTGCTCCATCCACGTCATTGCCAATGGTAGTATTTGTTTTCTTCTTAAGGCTGCTTACTGCACTTTTTAAACTGGATTTCATTCTTCCTTTTTGTTTGTAGTTTAGCTATGTTATTCACCATTCAACTCCTGGTTATGAATAATAGCTTTGTGTCAATCGACATGTATCTGTATCTAACTATCTAAAGGTCTGTCTGTCTATCTATGTATCTATGTATGTATATATCTATGTATCTATCTATGTATCTATCCATGTATCTATCTATCTATCTTCCTATCATCTATCTATGATGTCTATCATCTATTAATCTATGTTCCTATCTATCTATCTTTCACCTGTCATCTGTCTACCTATCTATCTATGAAACAATCATCTTTTTGTCTGCCAATCTATCCTTATGTACAGAACATTTAACAACATATCCTATGTCTCTTCCCTACATTATGCTTCCAGAAACCTTGCAAGGTAACTAAGCCATAAGGAGAGCACTGTGTTCACCGATACGCTCTCAGGTAGAGTCAGCAGAGTGTGCTTACAAAACCAGTAAATGGAGGTGAAAGGACTTGAACTCGTATCTTTGTCATCTGTCCTCTTATACTTCCTGCTCGCTTGTTGACTTTATTTAGCCACATTCAGTGAGGAAGTGATCCCTGAAGACCACAAGTATCCTTCGTCTGGGCCTGTTGTCGACAGAAAAGTGTACTTGGCCCTTTGCACACCACCATGTTTGAGGGACATTGGCGTGATCACTGCTGATAGGTGGAGGGACAAATATGAATTAACACCTATTTCTGGACAGGAGCAGTTGGGAACAAAGAGTGTGTTGTGGAGTGAAGTGTTTATTTGAGTGTCCAAACTTCCCTCTTTAGGTGGTTATTACTTCTTTACATTCGTGAACATCATAAAAAGCAATGATTATAAATGCCCAGACGCATATTATTACAGCAATTCATTTGTTGAGGTGAGAGGAAATGAGAAGGAAGTTGCTGCACCACTAAATCTATGCCTGAGCACTGCTGAAACCAAACAAAAAGAATTCACGGTGGCTAGATAGGGCTATTTTCTACTGACTCTCTCTGGGGTCCAAAACAGAATCCATTTCTTTCTTTGTTTCTCAGTTTCAGTTGTGTAGGGTACCTGTCCCCGCCCCTTCAGCTTGTAGTTTGTCTTTGTCCTTGGATCTCAAGTGAGTCTCCAGTAAGGGAGCACGTAGGTGGTCTTGAGTTTTCATCAGTTCTTCTAACCCTGTGTCTTTTGATTGGAGCACTCAAAGGCTGTACTTTTATTCTGATATTTGAGAGCTGTGCTCTTACTGCACTTTGAAATTCTTTTTGTTCTCATTAATATACAATCACATGCAGAAAATTATGTTATTCTGTCTACCCTCTTCACCAAGTCACCCCAAATCCCAGTTACAGCCGCTCTCCGTCAGCATGTACTAAGATGCTGTAGAATCACTACATGTCTTCTCTGTGTTGTACAGCCCTACCCATGACACCCCACCCTACACATTATACATGCTAATCCTAATGCCCCCATTCTTTTTCCCCGCACTTATTACTCCCTTCCCACAAACCCTACCCAGTCCCTTTCTCTTTGGTAACTGTTAGTCCACTCTCGGGTTCTGTGAGTCTGCTGCTGTCTTTTCCTTCAGTTTTTCTTTGTTATCATACTCCACACATGAGTGAAATCATTTGGTACATGTATTTCTCCGCTTGGCCTATTTGACTGAGCATAATACGCTCTAGCTCCATCCACGTTATTGCAAATGATAGGATTTGTTTTCTTCTTATGGCTGCTTACTGCACTTTTTAAACTGGATTTCATTCTTCTTTTTTGTTTGTAGTTTTGCAATGTGCTTTCACCATTGCTCTCCTTGTTATGAGCAGTAGCTTTGTGCTAATCGATATGTACCTATATCTATCTATCTGTCTGTCTATCTATTAATCAAATACACAATCAATCTTCCTTTTGTCTGTCCATCTGTCCATCTGTACAGAACAGTTAACCATATACCCTATATCACTTTCCTGCACTATGCTCCCAAAAATCCTGCAAAGTATCTAGGCTGCAGAGGGAGCACTGGGTTCACCGAGACACTTGCAGTTCGAGTCGGCCGCGTGTACCTACAAAACCAGGAAATGGTTGTGCTGGGACTTGAACCCGTGTCTCTATCCCCTGTCCTCTTTCATCTCCTTCTAACTTGCTGTCTGTATTTAGCCACATTCATTGACTAAGGGCTCCCTGAAGATCTCAAGTATCATTCCTCTGGGCCTGTTGTCGACAGAAAAGTCAACTTGTTGCTTTGCTCACCACCATGTTTGAAGGACATCAGCGTGATCACCGCCGATAGGACGGAGGGTCAAATAAAAAGGAACACCAATTTCTAGATAGGAGCAGTTGGGAGCTAACAGTGTATTGTGGAGTGACGTGTTTATTGAGTGTCCAAACTTCCCTCTTTAGGTGGTTATTAGATTTTCACATTCGTGAACATCATAAAATCCACTGATTTCAAAGGCCCAGATTCTTATTATTGCAGCAACTCAGTTGTTGAGGTGAGAGAAAATGAGAAGTATGTTGCTGCACCACTAAATCTATGGCTGGGAACTGTTGAAACCAAACAAAAAGAATTCACGGTGGCCAGATAGGGCTATTTTCTGCTGACTGTCTCTGGGGACTCAAACAGAATCCACTTGCTTGATTGTTTGATTTTCCGTTTCACTCGTGTAGGGTACTTGTCCACACACCTTCGGCTTGTAGTTTGTCTGTGTCCTTGGATCTCAAGTGAGTCTCCTGTAAGTAAGCACGTAGGTGTCTTGAGTTTTCATCCCTTCTTTTATCCCTGTGTCTTTTGTTTGCAGCACTCAGTGCCTGACCTTTTATTCTGATGATTCAGAGCTGTGCACTTATTGCACTTAAAGAATATTTTTTATCATTAATCTACAATCACGTGAAGAACATTATGTTTACTATGCTCCCCCCTTCACCAAGTCCCCCCGAAAAACCTCTTCTGTCACTGCCGATCAGCGTAGTTGGATACTGTAGACCCCTTCACAATGTCCCCCCCAAAAGTCGCCGTTACAGTCACTGTCCATCAGTGAGTAGTAAGATGCTATATGATCTCTACTAGTCTTCTCTGTGTTGTAAAGTACTCCCCATGCACACCCGAACCCGCGCAATATACATGCTAAACTTAATGCCCCCATTCTTTCTCCCCACACTTATCCCTCCCTTCAGACTCACCCTGCCAAGTCCTTTTTCCTTTGGTTACTTTTAGTCAACTCTCGGGTTCTGTGAGTCTGCTGCTGTTTTTTTACTTCAGTTTTTCTTTGTTGTTATACTCCACACATGAGTGAAATCACTTGGTACTTGACTTTATCCGCCTGCCCTATTTTTCTGAACATACTACCGTCTTGCTCCATCCACGTCATTGCCAATGGTAGTATTTGTTTTCTTCTTAAGGCTGCTTACTGCACTTTTTAAACTGGATTTCATTCTTCCTTTTTGTTTGTAGTTTAGCTATGTTATTCACCATTCAACTCCTGGTTATGAATAATAGCTTTGTGTCAATCGACATGTATCTGTATCTAACTATCTAAAGGTCTGTCTGTCTATCTATGTATCTATGTATGTATATATCTATGTATCTATCTATGTATCTATCCATGTATCTATCTATCTATCTTCCTATCATCTATCTATGATGTCTATCATCTATTAATCTATGTTCCTATCTATCTATCTTTCACCTGTCATCTGTCTACCTATCTATCTATGAAACAATCATCTTTTTGTCTGCCAATCTATCCTTATGTACAGAACATTTAACAACATATCCTATGTCTCTTCCCTACATTATGCTTCCAGAAACCTTGCAAGGTAACTAAGCCATAAGGAGAGCACTGTGTTCACCGATACGCTCTCAGGTAGAGTCAGCAGAGTGTGCTTACAAAACCAGTAAATGGAGGTGAAAGGACTTGAACTCGTATCTTTGTCATCTGTCCTCTTATACTTCCTGCTCGCTTGTTGACTTTATTTAGCCACATTCAGTGAGGAAGTGATCCCTGAAGACCACAAGTATCCTTCGTCTGGGCCTGTTGTCGACAGAAAAGTGTACTTGGCCCTTTGCACACCACCATGTTTGAGGGACATTGGCGTGATCACTGCTGATAGGTGGAGGGACAAATATGAATTAACACCTATTTCTGGACAGGAGCAGTTGGGAACAAAGAGTGTGTTGTGGAGTGAAGTGTTTATTTGAGTGTCCAAACTTCCCTCTTTAGGTGGTTATTACTTCTTTACATTCGTGAACATCATAAAAAGCAATGATTATAAATGCCCAGACGCATATTATTACAGCAATTCATTTGTTGAGGTGAGAGGAAATGAGAAGGAAGTTGCTGCACCACTAAATCTATGCCTGAGCACTGCTGAAACCAAACAAAAAGAATTCACGGTGGCTAGATAGGGCTATTTTCTACTGACTCTCTCTGGGGTCCAAAACAGAATCCA
The DNA here is from genome assembly GCF_030020395.1 of Manis pentadactyla. Taxonomy (NCBI): domain Eukaryota; kingdom Metazoa; phylum Chordata; class Mammalia; order Pholidota; family Manidae; genus Manis; species Manis pentadactyla. Next base: position 1,999,523 of record NW_026644596.1, read on the forward strand.
TTTCTTTCTTTGTTTCTCAGTTTCAGTTGTGTAGGGTACCTGTCCCCGCCCCTTCAGCTTGTAGTTTGTCTTTGTCCTTGGATCTCAAGTGAGTCTCCAGTAAGGGAGCACGTAGGTGGTCTTGAGTTTTCATCAGTTCTTCTAACCCTGTGTCTTTTGATTGGAGCACTCAAAGGCTGTACTTTTATTCTGATATTTGAGAGCTGTGCTCTTACTGCACTTTGAAATTCTTTTTGTTCTCATTAATATACAATCACATGCAGAAAATTATGTTATTCTGTCTACCCTCTTCACCAAGTCACCCCAAATCCCAGTTACAGCCGCTCTCCGTCAGCATGTACTAAGATGCTGTAGAATCACTACATGTCTTCTCTGTGTTGTACAGCCCTACCCATGACACCCCACCCTACACATTATACATGCTAATCCTAATGCCCCCATTCTTTTTCCCCGCACTTATTACTCCCTTCCCACAAACCCTACCCAGTCCCTTTCTCTTTGGTAACTGTTAGTCCACTCTCGGGTTCTGTGAGTCTGCTGCTGTCTTTTCCTTCAGTTTTTCTTTGTTATCATACTCCACACATGAGTGAAATCATTTGGTACATGTATTTCTCCGCTTGGCCTATTTGACTGAGCATAATACGCTCTAGCTCCATCCACGTTATTGCAAATGATAGGATTTGTTTTCTTCTTATGGCTGCTTACTGCACTTTTTAAACTGGATTTCATTCTTCTTTTTTGTTTGTAGTTTTGCAATGTGCTTTCACCATTGCTCTCCTTGTTATGAGCAGTAGCTTTGTGCTAATCGATATGTACCTATATCTATCTATCTGTCTGTCTATCTATTAATCAAATACACAATCAATCTTCCTTTTGTCTGTCCATCTGTCCATCTGTACAGAACAGTTAACCATATACCCTATATCACTTTCCTGCACTATGCTCCCAAAAATCCTGCAAAGTATCTAGGCTGCAGAGGGAGCACTGGGTTCACCGAGACACTTGCAGTTCGAGTCGGCCGCGTGTACCTACAAAACCAGGAAATGGTTGTGCTGGGACTTGAACCCGTGTCTCTATCCCCTGTCCTCTTTCATCTCCTTCTAACTTGCTGTCTGTATTTAGCCACATTCATTGACTAAGGGCTCCCTGAAGATCTCAAGTATCATTCCTCTGGGCCTGTTGTCGACAGAAAAGTCAACTTGTTGCTTTGCTCACCACCATGTTTGAAGGACATCAGCGTGATCACCGCCGATAGGACGGAGGGTCAAATAAAAAGGAACACCAATTTCTAGATAGGAGCAGTTGGGAGCTAACAGTGTATTGTGGAGTGACGTGTTTATTGAGTGTCCAAACTTCCCTCTTTAGGTGGTTATTAGATTTTCACATTCGTGAACATCATAAAATCCACTGATTTCAAAGGCCCAGATTCTTATTATTGCAGCAACTCAGTTGTTGAGGTGAGAGAAAATGAGAAGTATGTTGCTGCACCACTAAATCTATGGCTGGGAACTGTTGAAACCAAACAAAAAGAATTCACGGTGGCCAGATAGGGCTATTTTCTGCTGACTGTCTCTGGGGACTCAAACAGAATCCATTTGCTTGATTGTTTGATTTTCCGTTTCACTCGTGTAGGGTACTTGTCCACACACCTTCGGCTTGTAGTTTGTCTGTGTCCTTGGATCTCAAGTGAGTCTCCTGTAAGTAAGCACGTAGGTGTCTTGAGTTTTCATCCCTTCTTTTATCCCTGTGTCTTTTGTTTGCAGCACTCAGTGCCTGACCTTTTATTCTGATGATTCAGAGCTGTGCACTTATTGCACTTAAAGAATATTTTTTATCATTAATCTACAATCACGTGAAGAACATTATGTTTACTATGCTCCCCCCTTCACCAAGTCCCCCCGAAAAACCTCTTCTGTCACTGCCGATCAGCGTAGTTGGATACTGTAGACCCCTTCACCATGTCCCCCCCAAAAGTCGCCGTTGCAGTCACTGTCCATCAGTGAGTAGTAAGATGCTATATGATCTCCACTAGTCTTCTCTGTGTTGTAAAGTACTCCCCATGCACACCCGAACCCGCGCAATATACATGCTAAACTTAATGCCCCCATTCTTTCTCCCCACACTTATCCCTCCCTTCAGACTCACCCTGCCCAGTCCTTTTTCCTTTGGTTACTTTTAGTCAACTCTCGGGTTCTGTGAGTCTGCTGCTGTTTTTTTACTTCAGTTTTTCTTTGTTGTTATACTCCACACATGAGTGAAATCACTTGGTACTTGACTTTATCCGCCTGCCCTATTTTTCTGAACATACTACCGTCTTGCTCCATCCACGTCATTGCAAATGGTAGTATTTGTTTTCTTCTTAAGGCTGCTTACTGCACTTTTTAAACTGGATTTCATTCTTCCTTTTTGTTTGTAGTTTAGCTATGTTATTCACCATTCAACTCCTGGTTATGAATAATAGCTTTGTGTCAATCGACATGTATCTGTATCTACCTATCTAAAGGTCTGTCTGTCTATCTATGTATCTATGTATGTATATATCTATGTATCTATCTATGTATCTATCCACGTATCTATCTATCTATCTTCCTATCATCTATCTATGATGTCTATCATCTATTAATCTATGTACCTATCTATCTATCTTTCACCTGTCGTCTGTCTACCTATCTATCTATGAAACAATCATCTTTTTGTCTGCCAATCTATCCTTATGTACAGAACAGTTAACAACATAGCCTATGTCTCTTCCCTACATTATGCTTCCAGAAACCTTGCAAGGTAACTAAGCCATAAGGAGAGCACTGTGTTCACCGATACGCTTTCAGGTAGAGTCAGCAGAGTGTGCTTACAAAACCAGTAAATGGAGGTGAAAGGACTTGAACTCGTATCTTTGTCATCTGTCCTCTTATACTTCCTGCTCGCTTGTTGACTTTATTTAGCCACATTCAGTGAGGAAGTGATCCCTGAAGACCACAAGTATCCTTCGTCTGGGCCTGTTGTCGACAGAAAAGTGTACTTGGCCCTTTGCACACCACCATGTTTGAGGGACATTGGCGTGATCACTGCTGATAGGTGGAGGGACAAATATGAATTAACACCTATTTCTGGACAGGAGCAGTTGGGAACAAAGAGTGTGTTGTGGAGTGAAGTGTTTATTTGAGTGTCCAAACTTCCCTCTTTAGGTGGTTATTACTTCTTTACATTCGTGAACATCATAAAAAGCAATGATTATAAATGCCCAGACGCATATTATTACAGCAATTCATTTGTTGAGGTGAGAGGAAATGAGAAGGAAGTTGCTGCACCACTAAATCTATGCCTGAGCACTGCTGAAACCAAACAAAAAGAATTCACGGTGGCTAGATAGGGCTATTTTCTACTGACTCTCTCTGGGGTCCAAAACAGAATCCATTTCTTTCTTTGTTTCTCAGTTTCAGTTGTGTAGGGTACCTGTCCCCGCCCCTTCAGCTTGTAGTTTGTCTTTGTCCTTGGATCTCAAGTGAGTCTCCAGTAAGGGAGCACGTAGGTGGTCTTGAGTTTTCATCAGTTCTTCTAACCCTGTGTCTTTTGATTGGAGCACTCAAAGGCTGTACTTTTATTCTGATATTTGAGAGCTGTGCTCTTACTGCACTTTGAAATTCTTTTTGTTCTCATTAATATACAATCACATGCAGAAAATTATGTTATTCTGTCTACCCTCTTCACCAAGTCACCCCAAATCCCAGTTACAGCCGCTCTCCGTCAGCATGTACTAAGATGCTGTAGAATCACTACATGTCTTCTCTGTGTTGTACAGCCCTACCCATGACACCCCACCCTACACATTATACATGCTAATCCTAATGCCCCCATTCTTTTTCCCCGCACTTATTACTCCCTTCCCACAAACCCTACCCAGTCCCTTTCTCTTTGGTAACTGTTAGTCCACTCTCGGGTTCTGTGAGTCTGCTGCTGTCTTTTCCTTCAGTTTTTCTTTGTTATCATACTCCACACATGAGTGAAATCATTTGGTACATGTATTTCTCCGCTTGGCCTATTTGACTGAGCATAATACGCTCTAGCTCCATCCACGTTATTGCAAATGATAGGATTTGTTTTCTTCTTATGGCTGCTTACTGCACTTTTTAAACTGGATTTCATTCTTCTTTTTTGTTTGTAGTTTTGCAATGTGCTTTCACCATTGCTCTCCTTGTTATGAGCAGTAGCTTTGTGCTAATCGATATGTACCTATATCTATCTATCTGTCTGTCTATCTATTAATCGAATACACAATCAATCTTCCTTTTGTCTGTCCATCTGTCCATCTGTACAGAACAGTTAACCATATACCCTATATCACTTTCCTGCACTATGCTCCCAAAAATCCTGCAAAGTATCTAGGCTGCAGAGGGAGCACTGGGTTCACCGAGACACTTGCAGTTCGAGTCGGCCGCGTGTACCTACAAAACCAGGAAATGGTTGTGCTGGGACTTGAACCCGTGTCTCTATCCCCTGTCCTCTTTCATCTCCTTCTAACTTGCTGTCTGTATTTAGCCACATTCATTGACTAAGGGCTCCCTGAAGATCTCAAGTATCATTCCTCTGGGCCTGTTGTCGACAGAAAAGTCAACTTGTTGCTTTGCTCACCACCATGTTTGAAGGACATCAGCGTGATCACCGCCGATAGGACGGAGGGTCAAATAAAAAGGAACACCAATTTCTAGATAGGAGAAGTTGGGAGCTAACAGTGTATTGTGGAGTGACGTGTTTATTGAGTGTCCAAACTTCCCTCTTTAGGTGGTTATTAGATTTTCACATTCGTGAACATCATAAAATCCACTGATTTCAAAGGCCCAGATTCTTATTATTGCAGCAACTCAGTTGTTGAGGTGAGAGAAAATGAGAAGTATGTTGCTGCACCACTAAATCTATGGCTGGGAACTGTTGAAACCAAACAAAAAGAATTCACGGTGGCCAGATAGGGCTATTTTCTGCTGACTGTCTCTGGGGACTCAAACAGAATCCATTTGCTTGATTGTTTGATTTTCCGTTTCACTCGTGTAGGGTACTTGTCCACACACCTTCGGCTTGTAGTTTGTCTGTGTCCTTGGATCTCAAGTGAGTCTCCTGTAAGTAAGCACGTAGGTGTCTTGAGTTTTCATCCCTTCTTTTATCCCTGTGTCTTTTGTTTGCAGCACTCAGTGCCTGACCTTTTATTCTGATGATTCAGAGCTGTGCACTTATTGCACTTAAAGAATATTTTTTATCATTAATCTACAATCACGTGAAGAACATTATGTTTACTATGCTCCCCCCTTCACCAAGTCCCCCCGAAAAACCTCTTCTGTCACTGCCGATCAGCATAGTTGGATACTGTAGACCCCTTCACCATGTCCCCCCCAAAAGTCGCCGTTACAGTCACTGTCCATCAGTGAGTAGTAAGATGCTATATGATCTCTACTAGTCTTCTCTGTGTTGTAAAGTACTCCCCATGCACACCCGAACCCGCGCAATATACATGCTAAATTTAATGCCCCCATTCTTTCTCCCCACACTTATCCCTGTCTTCAGACTCACCCTGCCCAGTCCTTTTTCCTTTGGTTACTTTTAGTCAACTCTCGGGTTCTGTGAGTCTGCTGCTGTTTTTTTACTTCAGTTTTTCTTTGTTGTTATACTCCACACATGAGTGAAATCACTTGGTACTTGACTTTATCCGCCTGCCCTATTTTTCTGAACATACTACCGTCTTGCTCCATCCACGTCATTGCAAATGGTAGTATTTGTTTTCTTCTTAAGGCTGCTTACTGCACTTTTTAAACTGGATTTCATTCTTCCTTTTTGTTTGTAGTTTAGCTATGTTATTCACCATTCAACTCCTGGTTATGAATAATAGCTTTGTGTCAATCGACATGTATCTGTATCTACCTATCTAAAGGTCTGTCTGTCTATCTATGTATCTATGTATGTATATATCTATGTATCTATCTATGTATCTATCCACGTATCTATCTATCTATCTTCCTATCATCTATCTATGATGTCTATCATCTATTAATCTATGTACCTATCTATCTATCTTTCACCTGTCGTCTGTCTACCTATCTATCTATGAAACAATCATCTTTTTGTCTGCCAATCTATCCTTATGTACAGAACAGTTAACAACATAGCCTATGTCTCTTCCCTACATTATGCTTCCAGAAACCTTGCAAGGTAACTAAGCCATAAGGAGAGCACTGTGTTCACCGATACGCTTTCAGGTAGAGTCAGCAGAGTGTGCTTACAAAACCAGTAAATGGAGGTGAAAGGACTTGAACTCGTATCTTTGTCATCTGTCCTCTTATACTTCCTGCTCGCTTGTTGACTTTATTTAGCCACATTCAGTGAGGAAGTGATCCCTGAAGACCACAAGTATCCTTCGTCTGGGCCTGTTGTCGACAGAAAAGTGTACTTGGCCCTTTGCACACCACCATGTTTGAGGGACATTGGCGTGATCACTGCTGATAGGTGGAGGGACAAATATGAATTAACACCTATTTCTGGACAGGAGCAGTTGGGAACAAAGAGTGTGTTGTGGAGTGAAGTGTTTATTTGAGTGTCCAAACTTCCCTCTTTAGGTGGTTATTACTTCTTTACATTCGTGAACATCATAAAAAGCAATGATTATAAATGCCCAGACGCATATTATTACAGCAATTCATTTGTTGAGGTGAGAGGAAATGAGAAGGAAGTTGCTGCACCACTAAATCTATGCCTGAGCACTGCTGAAACCAAACAAAAAGAATTCACGGTGGCTAGATAGGGCTATTTTCTACTGACTCTCTCTGGGGTCCAAAACAGAATCCATTTCTTTCTTTGTTTCTCAGTTTCAGTTGTGTAGGGTACCTGTCCCCGCCCCTTCAGCTTGTAGTTTGTCTTTGTCCTTGGATCTCAAGTGAGTCTCCAGTAAGGGAGCACGTAGGTGGTCTTGAGTTTTCATCAGTTCTTCTAACCCTGTGTCTTTTGATTGGAGCACTCAAAGGCTGTACTTTTATTCTGATATTTGAGAGCTGTGCTCTTACTGCACTTTGAAATTCTTTTTGTTCTCATTAATATACAATCACATGCAGAAAATTATGTTATTCTGTCTACCCTCTTCACCAAGTCACCCCAAATCCCAGTTACAGCCGCTCTCCGTCAGCATGTACTAAGATGCTGTAGAATCACTACATGTCTTCTCTGTGTTGTACAGCCCTACCCATGACACCCCACCCTACACATTATACATGCTAATCCTAATGCCCCCATTCTTTTTCCCCGCACTTATTACTCCCTTCCCACAAACCCTACCCAGTCCCTTTCTCTTTGGTAACTGTTAGTCCACTCTCGGGTTCTGTGAGTCTGCTGCTGTCTTTTCCTTCAGTTTTTCTTTGTTATCATACTCCACACATGAGTGAAATCATTTGGTACATGTATTTCTCCGCTTGGCCTATTTGACTGAGCATAATACGCTCTAGCTCCATCCACGTTATTGCAAATGATAGGATTTGTTTTCTTCTTATGGCTGCTTACTGCACTTTTTAAACTGGATTTCATTCTTCTTTTTTGTTTGTAGTTTTGCAATGTGCTTTCACCATTGCTCTCCTTGTTATGAGCAGTAGCTTTGTGCTAATCGATATGTACCTATATCTATCTATCTGTCTGTCTATCTATTAATCGAATACACAATCAATCTTCCTTTTGTCTGTCCATCTGTCCATCTGTACAGAACAGTTAACCATATACCCTATATCACTTTCCTGCACTATGCTCCCAAAAATCCTGCAAAGTATCTAGGCTGCAGAGGGAGCACTGGGTTCACCGAGACACTTGCAGTTCGAGTCGGCCGCGTGTACCTACAAAACCAGGAAATGGTTGTGCTGGGACTTGAACCCGTGTCTCTATCCCCTGTCCTCTTTCATCTCCTTCTAACTTGCTGTCTGTATTTAGCCACATTCATTGACTAAGGGCTCCCTGAAGATCTCAAGTATCATTCCTCTGGGCCTGTTGTCGACAGAAAAGTCAACTTGTTGCTTTGCTCACCACCATGTTTGAAGGACATCAGCGTGATCACCGCCGATAGGACGGAGGGTCAAATAAAAAGGAACACCAATTTCTAGATAGGAGAAGTTGGGAGCTAACAGTGTATTGTGGAGTGACGTGTTTATTGAGTGTCCAAACTTCCCTCTTTAGGTGGTTATTAGATTTTCACATTCGTGAACATCATAAAATCCACTGATTTCAAAGGCCCAGATTCTTATTATTGCAGCAACTCAGTTGTTGAGGTGAGAGAAAATGAGAAGTATGTTGCTGCACCACTAAATCTATGGCTGGGAACTGTTGAAACCAAACAAAAAGAATTCACGGTGGCCAGATAGGGCTATTTTCTGCTGACTGTCTCTGGGGACTCAAACAGAATCCATTTGCTTGATTGTTTGATTTTCCGTTTCACTCGTGTAGGGTACTTGTCCACACACCTTCGGCTTGTAGTTTGTCTGTGTCCTTGGATCTCAAGTGAGTCTCCTGTAAGTAAGCACGTAGGTGTCTTGAGTTTTCATCCCTTCTTTTATCCCTGTGTCTTTTGTTTGCAGCACTCAGTGCCTGACCTTTTATTCTGATGATTCAGAGCTGTGCACTTATTGCACTTAAAGAATATTTTTTATCATTAATCTACAATCACGTGAAGAACATTATGTTTACTATGCTCCCCCCTTCACCAAGTCCCCCCGAAAAACCTCTTCTGTCACTGCCGATCAGCATAGTTGGATACTGTAGACCCCTTCACCATGTCCCCCCCAAAAGTCGCCGTTACAGTCACTGTCCATCAGTGAGTAGTAAGATGCTATATGATCTCTACTAGTCTTCTCTGTGTTGTAAAGTACTCCCCATGCACACCCGAACCCGCGCAATATACATGCTAAATTTAATGCCCCCATTCTTTCTCCCCACACTTATCCCTGTCTTCAGACTCACCCTGCCCAGTCCTTTTTCCTTTGGTTACTTTTAGTCAACTCTCGGGTTCTGTGAGTCTGCTGCTGTTTTTTTACTTCAGTTTTTCTTTGTTGTTATACTCCACACATGAGTGAAATCACTTGGTACTTGACTTTATCCGCCTGCCCTATTTTTCTGAACATACTACCGTCTTGCTCCATCCACGTCATTGCAAATGGTAGTATTTGTTTTCTTCTTAAGGCTGCTTACTGCACTTTTTAAACTGGATTTCATTCTTCCTTTTTGTTTGTAGTTTAGCTATGTTATTCACCATTCAACTCCTGGTTATGAATAATAGCTTTGTGTCAATCGACATGTATCTGTATCTACCTATCTAAAGGTCTGTCTGTCTATCTATGTATCTATGTATGTATATATCTATGTATCTATCTATGTATCTATCCACGTATCTATCTATCTATCTTCCTATCATCTATCTATGATGTCTATCATCTATTAATCTATGTACCTATCTATCTATCTTTCACCTGTCGTCTGTCTACCTATCTATCTATGAAACAATCATCTTTTTGTCTGCCAATCTATCCTTATGTACAGAACAGTTAACAACATAGCCTATGTCTCTTCCCTACATTATGCTTCCAGAAACCTTGCAAGGTAACTAAGCCATAAGGAGAGCACTGTGTTCACCGATACGCTTTCAGGTAGAGTCAGCAGAGTGTGCTTACAAAACCAGTAAATGGAGGTGAAAGGACTTGAACTCGTATCTTTGTCATCTGTCCTCTTATACTTCCTGCTCGCTTGTTGACTTTATTTAGCCACATTCAGTGAGGAAGTGATCCCTGAAGACCACAAGTATCCTTCGTCTGGGCCTGTTGTCGACAGAAAAGTGTACTTGGCCCTTTGCACACCACCATGTTTGAGGGACATTGGCGTGATCACTGCTGATAGGTGGAGGGACAAATATGAATTAACACCTATTTCTGGACAGGAGCAGTTGGGAACAAAGAGTGTGTTGTGGAGTGAAGTGTTTATTTGAGTGTCCAAACTTCCCTCTTTAGGTGGTTATTACTTCTTTACATTCGTGAACATCATAAAAAGCAATGATTATAAATGCCCAGACGCATATTATTACAGCAATTCATTTGTTGAGGTGAGAGGAAATGAGAAGGAAGTTGCTGCACCACTAAATCTATGCCTGAGCACTGCTGAAACCAAACAAAAAGAATTCACGGTGGCTAGATAGGGCTATTTTCTACTGACTCTCTCTGGGGTCCAAAACAGAATCCATTTCTTTCTTTGTTTCTCAGTTTCACTTGTGTAGGGTACCTGTCCCCGCCCCTTCAGCTTGTAGTTTGTCTTTGTCCTTGGATCTCAAGTGAGTCTCCAGTAAGGGAGCACGTAGGTGGTCTTGAGTTTTCATCAGTTCTTCTAACCCTGTGTCTTTTGATTGGAGCACTCAAAGGCTGTACTTTTATTCTGATATTTGAGAGCTGTGCTCTTACTGCACTTTGAAATTCTTTTTGTTCTCATTAATATACAATCACATGCAGAAAATTATGTTATTCTGTCTACCCTCTTCACCAAGTCACCCCAAATCCCAGTTACAGCCGCTCTCCGTCAGCATGTACTAAGATGCTGTAGAATCACTACATGTCTTCTCTGTGTTGTACAGCCCTACCCATGACACCCCACCCTACACATTATACATGCTAATCCTAATGCCCCCATTCTTTTTCCCCGCACTTATTACTCCCTTCCCACAAACCCTACCCAGTCCCTTTCTCTTTGGTAACTGTTAGTCCACTCTCGGGTTCTGTGAGTCTGCTGCTGTCTTTTCCTTCAGTTTTTCTTTGTTATCATACTCCGCACATGAGTGAAATCATTTGGTACATGTATTTCTCCGCTTGGCCTATTTGACTGAGCATAATACGCTCTAGCTCCATCCACGTTATTGCAAATGATAGGATTTGTTTTCTTCTTATGGCTGCTTACTGCACTTTTTAAACTGGATTTCATTCTTCTTTTTTGTTTGTAGTTTTGCAATGTGCTTTCACCATTGCTCTCCTTGTTATGAGCAGTAGCTTTGTGCTAATCGATATGTACCTATATCTATCTATCTGTCTGTCTATCTATTAATCAATTACACAATCAATCTTCCTTTTGTCTGTCCATCTGTCCATCTGTACAGAACAGTTAACCATATACCCTATATCACTTTCCTGCACTATGCTCCCAAAAATCCTGCAAAGTATCTAGGCTGCAGAGGGAGCACTGGGTTCACCGAGACACTTGCAGTTCGAGTCGGCTGCGTGTACCTACAAAACCAGGAAATGGTTGTGCTGGGACTTGAACCCGTGTCTCTATCCCCTGTCCTCTTTCATCTCCTTCTAACTTGCTGTCTGTATTTAGCCACATTCATTGACTAAGGGCTCCCTGAAGATCTCAAGTATCATTCCTCTGGGCCTGTTGTCGACAGAAAAGTCAACTTGTTGCTTTGCTCACCACCATGTTTGAAGGACATCAGCGTGATCACCGCCGATAGGACGGAGGGTCAAATAAAAAGGAACACCAATTTCTAGATAGGAGCAGTTGGGAGCTAACAGTGTATTGTGGAGTGACGTGTTTATTGAGTGTCCAAACTTCCCTCTTTAGGTGGTTATTAGATTTTCACATTCGTGAACATCATAAAATCCACTGATTTCAAAGGCCCAGATTCTTATTATTGCAGCAACTCAGTTGTTGAGGTGAGAGAAAATGAGAAGTATGTTGCTGCACCACTAAATCTATGGCTGGGAACTGTTGAAACCAAACAAAAAGAATTCACGGTGGCCAGATAGGGCTATTTTCTGCTGACTGTCTCTGGGGACTCAAACAGAATCCATTTGCTTGATTGTTTGATTTTCCGTTTCACTCGTGTAGGGTACTTGTCCACACACCTTCGGCTTGTAGTTTGTCTGTGTCCTTGGATCTCAAGTGAGTCTCCTGTAAGTAAGCACGTAGGTGTCTTGAGTTTTCATCCCTTCTTTTATCCCTGTGTCTTTTGTTTGCAGCACTCAGTGCCTGACCTTTTATTCTGATGATTCAGAGCTGTGCACTTATTGCACTTAAAGAATATTTTTATCATTAATCTACAATCACGTGAAGAACATTATGTTTACTATGCTCCCCCCTTCACCAAGTCCCCCCGAAAAACCTCTTCAGTCACTGCCGATCAGCGTAGTTGGATGCTGTAGACCCCTTCACCATGTCCCCCCCAAAAGTCCCCGTTACAGTCACTGTCCATCAGTGAGTAGTAAGATGCTATATGATCTCTACTAGTCTTCTCTGTGTTGTACAGTACTCCCCATGCACACCCGACCCCGCGCATTATACATGCTAAACTTAATGCCCCCATTCTTTCTCCCCACACTTATCCCTCCCTTCAGACTCACCCTGCCCAGTCCTTTTTCCTTTGGTTACTTTTAGTCAACTCTCGGGTTCTGTGAGTCTGCTGCTGTTTTTTTACTTCAGTTTTTCTTTGTTGTTATACTCCACACATGAGTGAAATCACTTGGTACTTGACTTTATCCGCCTGCCCTATTTTTCTGAACATACTACCGTCTTGCTCCATCCACGTCATTGCAAATGGTAGTATTTGTTTTCTTCTTAAGGCTGCTTACTGCACTTTTTAAACTGGATTTCATTCTTCCTTTTTGTTTGTAGTTTAGCTATGTTATTCACCATTCAACTCCTGGTTATGAATAATAGCTTTTTGTCAATCGACATGTATCTGTATCTACCTATCTAAAGGTCTGTCTGTCTATCTATGTATCTATGTATGTATATATCTATGTATCTATCTATGTATCTATCCACGTATCTATCTATCTATCTTCCTATCATCTATCTATGATGTCTATCATCTATTAATCTATGTACCTATCTATCTATCTTTCACCTGTCGTCTGTCTACCTATCTATCTATGAAACAATCATCTTTTTGTCTGCCAATCTATCCTTATGTACAGAACAGTTAACAACATAGCCTATGTCTCTTCCCTACATTATGCTTCCAGAAACCTTGCAAGGTAACTAAGCCATAAGGAGAGCACTGTGTTCACCGATATGCTTTCAGGTAGAGTCAGCAGAGTGTGCTTACAAAACCAGTAAATGGAGGTGAAAGGACTTGAACTCGTATCTTTGTCATCTGTCCTCTTATACTTCCTGCTCGCTTGTTGACTTTATTTAGCCACATTCAGTGAGGAAGTGATCCCTGAAGACCACAAGTATCCTTCGTCTGGGCCTGTTGTCGACAGAAAAGTGTACTTGGCCCTTTGCACACCACCATGTTTGAGGGACATTGGCGTGATCACTGCTGATAGGTGGAGGGACAAATATGAATTAACACCTATTTCTGGACAGGAGCAGTTGGGAACAAAGAGTGTGTTGTGGAGTGAAGTGTTTATTTGAGTGTCCAAACTTCCCTCTTTAGGTGGTTATTACTTCTTTACACTCGTGAACATCATAAAAAGCAATGATTATAAATGCCCAGACGCATATTATTACAGCAATTCATTTGTTGAGGTGAGAGGAAATGAGAAGGAAGTTGCTGCACCACTAAATCTATGCCTGAGCACTGCTGAAACCAAACAAAAAGAATTCACAGTGGCTAGATAGGGCTATTTTCTACTGACTCTCTCTGGGGTCCAAAACAGAATCCATTTCTTTCTTTGTTTCTCAGTTTCACTTGTGTAGGGTACCTGTCCCCGCCCCTTCAGCTTGTAGTTTGTCTTTGTCCTTGGATCTCAAGTGAGTCTCCAGTAAGGGAGCACGTAGGTGGTCTTGAGTTTTCATCAGTTCTTCTAACCCTGTGTCTTTTGATTGGAGCACTCAAAGGCTGTACTTTTATTCTGATATTTGAGAGCTGTGCTCTTACTGCACTTTGAAATTCTTTTTGTTCTCATTAATATACAATCACATGCAGAAAATTATGTTATTCTGTCTACCCTCTTCACCAAGTCACCCCAAATCCCAGTTACAGCCGCTCTCCGTCAGCATGTACTAAGATGCTGTAGAATCACTACATGTCTTCTCTGTGTTGTACAGCCCTACCCATGACACCCCACCCTACACATTATACATGCTAATCCTAATGCCCCCATTCTTTTTCCCCGCACTTATTACTCCCTTCCCACAAACCCTACCCAGTCCCTTTCTCTTTGGTAACTGTTAGTCCACTCTCGGGTTCTGTGAGTCTGCTGCTGTCTTTTCCTTCAGTTTTTCTTTGTTATCATACTCCGCACATGAGTGAAATCATTTGGTACATGTATTTCTCCGCTTGGCCTATTTGACTGAGCATAATACGCTCTAGCTCCATCCACGTTATTGCAAATGATAGGATTTGTTTTCTTCTTATGGCTGCTTACTGCACTTTTTAAACTGGATTTCATTCTTCTTTTTTGTTTGTAGTTTTGCAATGTGCTTTCACCATTGCTCTCCTTGTTATGAGCAGTAGCTTTGTGCTAATCGATATGTACCTATATCTATCTATCTGTCTGTCTATCTATTAATCAATTACACAATCAATCTTCCTTTTGTCTGTCCATCTGTCCATCTGTACAGAACAGTTAACCATATACCCTATATCACTTTCCTGCACTATGCTCCCAAAAATCCTGCAAAGTATCTAGGCTGCAGAGGGAGCACTGGGTTCACCGAGACACTTGCAGTTCGAGTCGGCCGCGTGTACCTACAAAACCAGGAAATGGTTGTGCTGGGACTTGAACCCGTGTCTCTATCCCCTGTCCTCTTTCATCTCCTTCTAACTTACTGTCTGTATTTAGCCACATTCATTGACTAAGGGCTCCCTGAAGATCTCAAGTATCATTCCTCTGGGCCTGTTGTCGACAGAAAAGTCAACTTGTTGCTTTGCTCACCACCATGTTTGAAGGACATCAGCGTGATCACCGCCGATAGGACGGAGGGTCAAATAAAAAGGAACACCAATTTCTAGATAGGAGCAGTTGGGAGCTAACAGTGTATTGTGGAGTGACGTGTTTATTGAGTGTCCAAACTTCCCTCTTTAGGTGGTTATTAGATTTTCACATTCGTGAACATCATAAAATCCACTGATTTCAAAGGCCCAGATTCTTATTATTGCAGCAACTCAGTTGTTGAGGTGAGAGAAAATGAGAAGTATGTTGCTGCACCACTAAATCTATGGCTGGGAACTGTTGAAACCAAACAAAAAGAATTCACGGTGGCCAGATAGGGCTATTTTCTGCTGACTGTCTCTGGGGACTCAAACAGAATCCATTTGCTTGATTGTTTGATTTTCCGTTTCACTCGTGTAGGGTACTTGTCCACACACCTTCGGCTTGTAGTTTGTCTGTGTCCTTGGATCTCAAGTGAGTCTCCTGTAAGTAAGCACGTAGGTGTCTTGAGTTTTCATCCCTTCTTTTATCCCTGTGTCTTTTGTTTGCAGCACTCAGTGCCTGACCTTTTATTCTGATGATTCAGAGCTGTGCACTTATTGCACTTAAAGAATATTTTTATCATTAATCTACAATCACGTGAAGAACATTATGTTTACTATGCTCCCCCCTTCACCAAGTCCCCCCGAAAAACCTCTTCTGTCACTGCCGATCAGCGTAGTTGGATGCTGTAGACCCCTTCACCATGTCCCCCCCAAAAGTCCCCGTTACAGTCACTGTCCATCAGTGAGTAGTAAGATGCTATATGATCTCTACTAGTCTTCTCTGTGTTGTACAGTACTCCCCATGCACACCCGACCCCGCGCATTATACATGCTAAACTTAATGCCCCCATTCTTTCTCCCCACACTTATCCCTCCCTTCAGACTCACCCTGCCCAGTCCTTTTTCCTTTGGTTACTTTTAGTCAACTCTCGGGTTCTGTGAGTCTGCTGCTGTTTTTTTACTTCAGTTTTTCTTTGTTGTTATACTCCACACATGAGTGAAATCACTGGCTACTTGACTTTATCCGCCTGCCCTATTTTTCTGAACATACTACCGTCTTGCTCCATCCACGTCATTGCAAATGGTAGTATTTGTTTTCTTCTTAAGGCTGCTTACTGCACTTTTTAAACTGGATTTCATTCTTCCTTTTTGTTTGTAGTTTAGCTATGTTATTCACCATTCAACTCCTGGTTATGAATAATAGCTTTGTGTCAATCGACATGTATCTGTATCTACCTATCTAAAGGTCTGTCTGTCTATCTATGTATCTATGTATGTATATATCTATGTATCTATCTATGTATCTATCCACGTATCTATCTATCTATCTTCCTATCATCTATCTATGATGTCTATCATCTATTAATCTATGTACCTATCTATCTATCTTTCACCTGTCGTCTGTCTACCTATCTATCTATGAAACAATCATCTTTTTGTCTGCCAATCTATCCTTATGTACAGAACAGTTAACAACATAGCCTATGTCTCTTCCCTACATTATGCTTCCAGAAACCTTGCAAGGTAACTAAGCCATAAGGAGAGCACTGTGTTCACCGATACGCTTTCAGGTAGAGTCAGCAGAGTGTGCTTACAAAACCAGTAAATGGAGGTGAAAGGACTTGAACTCGTATCTTTGTCATCTGTCCTCTTATACTTCCTGCTCGCTTGTTGACTTTATTTAGCCACATTCAGTGAGGAAGTGATCCCTGAAGACCACAAGTATCCTTCGTCTGGGCCTGTTGTCGACAGAAAAGTGTACTTGGCCCTTTGCACACCACCATGTTTGAGGGACATTGGCGTGATCACTGCTGATAGGTGGAGGGACAAATATGAATTAACACCTATTTCTGGACAGGAGCAGTTGGGAACAAAGAGTGTGTTGTGGAGTGAAGTGTTTATTTGAGTGTCCAAACTTCCCTCTTTAGGTGGTTATTACTTCTTTACATTCGTGAACATCATAAAAAGCAATGATTATAAATGCCCAGACGCATATTATTACAGCAATTCATTTGTTGAGGTGAGAGGAAATGAGAAGGAAGTTGCTGCACCACTAAATCTATGCCTGAGCACTGCTGAAACCAAACAAAAAGAATTCACAGTGGCTAGATAGGGCTATTTTCTACTGACTCTCTCTGGGGTCCAAAACAGAATCCATTTCTTTCTTTGTTTCTCAGTTTCACTTGTGTAGGGTACCTGTCCCCGCCCCTTCAGCTTGTAGTTTGTCTTTGTCCTTGGATCTCAAGTGAGTCTCCAGTAAGGGAGCACGTAGGTGGTCTTGAGTTTTCATCAGTTCTTCTAACCCTGTGTCTTTTGATTGGAGCACTCAAAGGCTGTACTTTTATTCTGATATTTGAGAGCTGTGCTCTTACTGCACTTTGAAATTCTTTTTGTTCTCATTAATATACAATCACATGCAGAAAATTATGTTATTCTGTCTACCCTCTTCACCAAGTCACCCCAAATCCCAGTTACAGCCGCTCTCCGTCAGCATGTACTAAGATGCTGTAGAATCACTACATGTCTTCTCTGTGTTGTACAGCCCTACCCATGACACCCCACCCTACACATTATACATGCTAATCCTAATGCCCCCATTCTTTTTCCCCGCACTTATTACTCCCTTCCCACAAACCCTACCCAGTCCCTTTCTCTTTGGTAACTGTTAGTCCACTCTCGGGTTCTGTGAGTCTGCTGCTGTCTTTTCCTTCAGTTTTTCTTTGTTATCATACTCCGCACATGAGTGAAATCATTTGGTACATGTATTTCTCCGCTTGGCCTATTTGACTGAGCATAATACGCTCTAGCTCCATCCACGTTATTGCAAATGATAGGATTTGTTTTCTTCTTATGGCTGCTTACTGCACTTTTTAAACTGGATTTCATTCTTCTTTTTTGTTTGTAGTTTTGCAATGTGCTTTCACCATTGCTCTCCTTGTTATGAGCAGTAGCTTTGTGCTAATCGATATGTACCTATATCTATCTATCTGTCTGTCTATCTATTAATCAATTACACAATCAATCTTCCTTTTGTCTGTCCATCTGTCCATCTGTACAGAACAGTTAACCATATACCCTATATCACTTTCCTGCACTATGCTCCCAAAAATCCTGCAAAGTATCTAGGCTGCAGAGGGAGCACTGGGTTCACCGAGACACTTGCAGTTCGAGTCGGCCGCGTGTACCTACAAAACCAGGAAATGGTTGTGCTGGGACTTGAACCCGTGTCTCTATCCCCTGTCCTCTTTCATCTCCTTCTAACTTACTGTCTGTATTTAGCCACATTCATTGACTAAGGGCTCCCTGAAGATCTCAAGTATCATTCCTCTGGGCCTGTTGTCGACAGAAAAGTCAACTTGTTGCTTTGCTCACCACCATGTTTGAAGGACATCAGCGTGATCACCGCCGATAGGACGGAGGGTCAAATAAAAAGGAACACCAATTTCTAGATAGGAGCAGTTGGGAGCTAACAGTGTATTGTGGAGTGACGTGTTTATTGAGTGTCCAAACTTCCCTCTTTAGGTGGTTATTAGATTTTCACATTCGTGAACATCATAAAATCCACTGATTTCAAAGGCCCAGATTCTTATTATTGCAGCAACTCAGTTGTTGAGGTGAGAGAAAATGAGAAGTATGTTGCTGCACCACTAAATCTATGGCTGGGAACTGTTGAAACCAAACAAAAAGAATTCACGGTGGCCAGATAGGGCTATTTTCTGCTGACTGTCTCTGGGGACTCAAACAGAATCCATTTGCTTGATTGTTTGATTTTCCGTTTCACTCGTGTAGGGTACTTGTCCACACACCTTCGGCTTGTAGTTTGTCTGTGTCCTTGGATCTCAAGTGAGTCTCCTGTAAGTAAGCACGTAGGTGTCTTGAGTTTTCATCCCTTCTTTTATCCCTGTGTCTTTTGTTTGCAGCACTCAGTGCCTGACCTTTTATTCTGATGATTCAGAGCTGTGCACTTATTGCACTTAAAGAATATTTTTTATCATTAATCTACAATCACGTGAAGAACATTATGTTTACTATGCTCCCCCCTTCACCAAATTCCCCCGAAAAACCTCTTCAGTCACTGCCGATCGGCGTAGTTGGATGCTGTAGACCCCTTCACCATGTCCCCCCCAAAAGTCCCTGTTACAGTCACTGTCCATCAGTGAGTAGTAAGATGCTATATGATCTCTACTAGTCTTCTCTGTGTTGTACAGTACTCCCCATGCACACCCGACCCCGCGCATTATACATGCTAAACTTAATGCCCCCATTCTTTCTCCCCACACTTATCCCTCCCTTCAGACTCACCCTGCCCAGTCCTTTTTCCTTTGGTTACTTTTAGTCAACTCTCGGGTTCTGTGAGTCTGCTGCTGTTTTTTTACTTCAGTTTTTCTTTGTTGTTATACTCCACACATGAGTGAAATCACTGGGTACTTGACTTTATCCGCCTGCCCTATTTTTCTGAACATACTACCGTCTTGCTCCATCCACGTCATTGCAAATGGTAGTATTTGTTTTCTTCTTAAGGCTGTTTACTGCACTTTTTAAACTGGATTTCATTCTTCCTTTTTGTTTGTAGTTTAGCTATGTTATTCACCATTCAACTCCTGGTTATGAATAATAGCTTTGTGTCAATCGACATGTATCTGTATCTACCTATCTAAAGGTCTGTCTGTCTATCTATGTATCTATGTATGTATATATCTATGTATCTATCTATGTATCTATCCACGTATCTATCTATCTATCTTCCTATCATCTATCTATGATGTCTATCATCTATTAATCTATGTACCTATCTATCTATCTTTCACCTGTCGTCTGTCTACCTATCTATCTATGAAACAATCATCTTTTTGTCTGCCAATCTATCCTTATGTACAGAACAGTTAACAACATAGCCTATGTCTCTTCCCTACATTATGCTTCCAGAAACCTTGCAAGGTAACTAAGCCATAAGGAGAGCACTGTGTTCACCGATACGCTTTCAGGTAGAGTCAGCAGAGTGTGCTTACAAAACCAGTAAATGGAGGTGAAAGGACTTGAACTCGTATCTTTGTCATCTGTCCTCTTATACTTCCTGCTCGCTTGTTGACTTTATTTAGCCACATTCAGTGAGGAAGTGATCCCTGAAGACCACAAGTATCCTTCGTCTGGGCCTGTTGTCGACAGAAAAGTGTACTTGGCCCTTTGCACACCACCATGTTTGAGGGACATTGGCGTGATCACTGCTGATAGGTGGAGGGACAAATATGAATTAACACCTATTTCTGGACAGGAGCAGTTGGGAACAAAGAGTGTGTTGTGGAGTGAAGTGTTTATTTGAGTGTCCAAACTTCCCTCTTTAGGTGGTTATTACTTCTTTACATTCGTGAACATCATAAAAAGCAATGATTATAAATGCCCAGACGCATATTATTACAGCAATTCATTTGTTGAGGTGAGAGGAAATGAGAAGGAAGTTGCTGCACCACTAAATCTATGCCTGAGCACTGCTGAAACCAAACAAAAAGAATTCACAGTGGCTAGATAGGGCTATTTTCTACTGACTCTCTCTGGGGTCCAAAACAGAATCCATTTCTTTCTTTGTTTCTCAGTTTCACTTGTGTAGGGTACCTGTCCCCGCCCCTTCAGCTTGTAGTTTGTCTTTGTCCTTGGATCTCAAGTGAGTCTCCAGTAAGGGAGCACGTAGGTGGTCTTGAGTTTTCATCAGTTCTTCTAACCCTGTGTCTTTTGATTGGAGCACTCAAAGGCTGTACTTTTATTCTGATATTTGAGAGCTGTGCTCTTACTGCACTTTGAAATTCTTTTTGTTCTCATTAATATACAATCACATGCAGAAAATTATGTTATTCTGTCTACCCTCTTCACCAAGTCACCCCAAATCCCAGTTACAGCCGCTCTCCGTCAGCATGTACTAAGATGCTGTAGAATCACTACATGTCTTCTCTGTGTTGTACAGCCCTACCCATGACACCCCACCCTACACATTATACATGCTAATCCTAATGCCCCCATTCTTTTTCCCCGCACTTATTACTCCCTTCCCACAAACCCTACCCAGTCCCTTTCTCTTTGGTAACTGTTAGTCCACTCTCGGGTTCTGTGAGTCTGCTGCTGTCTTTTCCTTCAGTTTTTCTTTGTTATCATACTCCGCACATGAGTGAAATCATTTGGTACATGTATTTCTCCGCTTGGCCTATTTGACTGAGCATAATACGCTCTAGCTCCATCCACGTTATTGCAAATGATAGGATTTGTTTTCTTCTTATGGCTGCTTACTGCACTTTTTAAACTGGATTTCATTCTTCTTTTTTGTTTGTAGTTTTGCAATGTGCTTTCACCATTGCTCTCCTTGTTATGAGCAGTAGCTTTGTGCTAATCGATATGTACCTATATCTATCTATCTGTCTGTCTATCTATTAATCAATTACACAATCAATCTTCCTTTTGTCTGTCCATCTGTCCATCTGTACAGAACAGTTAACCATATACCCTATATCACTTTCCTGCACTATGCTCCCAAAAATCCTGCAAAGTATCTAGGCTGCAGAGGGAGCACTGGGTTCACCGAGACACTTGCAGTTCGAGTCGGCCGCGTGTACCTACAAAACCAGGAAATGGTTGTGCTGGGACTTGAACCCGTGTCTCTATCCCCTGTCCTCTTTCATCTCCTTCTAACTTACTGTCTGTATTTAGCCACATTCATTGACTAAGGGCTCCCTGAAGATCTCAAGTATCATTCCTCTGGGCCTGTTGTCGACAGAAAAGTCAACTTGTTGCTTTGCTCACCACCATGTTTGAAGGACATCAGCGTGATCACCGCCGATAGGACGGAGGGTCAAATAAAAAGGAACACCAATTTCTAGATAGGAGCAGTTGGGAGCTAACAGTGTATTGTGGAGTGACGTGTTTATTGAGTGTCCAAACTTCCCTCTTTAGGTGGTTATTAGATTTTCACATTCGTGAACATCATAAAATCCACTGATTTCAAAGGCCCAGATTCTTATTATTGCAGCAACTCAGTTGTTGAGGTGAGAGAAAATGAGAAGTATGTTGCTGCACCACTAAATCTATGGCTGGGAACTGTTGAAACCAAACAAAAAGAATTCACAGTGGCCAGATAGGGCTATTTTCTGCTGACTGTCTCTGGGGACTCAAACAGAATCCATTTGCTTGATTGTTTGATTTTCCGTTTCACTCGTGTAGGGTACTTGTCCACACACCTTCGGCTTGTAGTTTGTCTGTGTCCTTGGATCTCAAGTGAGTCTCCTGTAAGTAAGCACGTAGGTGTCTTGAGTTTTCATCCCTTCTTTTATCCCTGTGTCTTTTGTTTGCAGCACTCAGTGCCTGACCTTTTATTCTGATGATTCAGAGCTGTGCACTTATTGCACTTAAAGAATATTTTTTATCATTAATCTACAATCACGTGAAGAACATTATGTTTACTATGCTCCCCCCTTCACCAAATTCCCCCGAAAAACCTCTTCAGTCACTGCCGATCGGCGTAGTTGGATGCTGTAGACCCCTTCACCATGTCCCCCCCAAAAGTCCCTGTTACAGTCACTGTCCATCAGTGAGTAGTAAGATGCTATATGATCTCTACTAGTCTTCTCTGTGTTGTACAGTACTCCCCATGCACACCCGACCCCGCGCATTATACATGCTAAACTTAATGCCCCCATTCTTTCTCCCCACACTTATCCCTCCCTTCAGACTCACCCTGCCCAGTCCTTTTTCCTTTGGTTACTTTTAGTCAACTCTCGGGTTCTGTGAGTCTGCTGCTGTTTTTTTACTTCAGTTTTTCTTTGTTGTTATACTCCACACATGAGTGAAATCACTGGGTACTTGACTTTATCCGCCTGCCCTATTTTTCTGAACATACTACCGTCTTGCTCCATCCACGTCATTGCAAATGGTAGTATTTGTTTTCTTCTTAAGGCTGTTTACTGCACTTTTTAAACTGGATTTCATTCTTCCTTTTTGTTTGTAGTTTAGCTATGTTATTCACCATTCAACTCCTGGTTATGAATAATAGCTTTGTGTCAATCGACATGTATCTGTATCTACCTATCTAAAGGTCTGTCTGTCTATCTATGTATCTATGTATGTATATATCTATGTATCTATCTATGTATCTATCCACGTATCTATCTATCTATCTTCCTATCATCTATCTATGATGTCTATCATCTATTAATCTATGTACCTATCTATCTATCTTTCACCTGTCGTCTGTCTACCTATCTATCTATGAAACAATCATCTTTTTGTCTGCCAATCTATCCTTATGTACAGAACAGTTAACAACATAGCCTATGTCTCTTCCCTACATTATGCTTCCAGAAACCTTGCAAGGTAACTAAGCCATAAGGAGAGCACTGTGTTCACCGATACGCTTTCAGGTAGAGTCAGCAGAGTGTGCTTACAAAACCAGTAAATGGAGGTGAAAGGACTTGAACTCGTATTTTTGTCATCTGTCCTCTTATACTTCCTGCTCGCTTGTTGACTTTATTTAGCCACATTCAGTGAGGAAGTGATCCCTGAAGACCACAAGTATCCTTCGTCTGGGCCTGTTGTCGACAGAAAAGTGTACTTGGCCCTTTGCACACCACCATGTTTGAGGGACATTGGCGTGATCACTGCTGATAGGTGGAGGGACAAATATGAATTAACACCTATTTCTGGACAGGAGCAGTTGGGAACAAAGAGTGTGTTGTGGAGTGAAGTGTTTATTTGAGTGTCCAAACTTCCCTCTTTAGGTGGTTATTACTTCTTTACATTCGTGAACATCATAAAAAGCAATGATTATAAATGCCCAGACGCATATTATTACAGCAATTCATTTGTTGAGGTGAGAGGAAATGAGAAGGAAGTTGCTGCACCACTAAATCTATGCCTGAGCACTGCTGAAACCAAACAAAAAGAATTCACAGTGGCTAGATAGGGCTATTTTCTACTGACTCTCTCTGGGGTCCAAAACAGAATCCATTTCTTTCTTTGTTTCTCAGTTTCACTTGTGTAGGGTACCTGTCCCCGCCCCTTCAGCTTGTAGTTTGTCTTTGTCCTTGGATCTCAAGTGAGTCTCCAGTAAGGGAGCACGTAGGTGGTCTTGAGTTTTCATCAGTTCTTCTAACCCTGTGTCTTTTGATTGGAGCACTCAAAGGCTGTACTTTTATTCTGATATTTGAGAGCTGTGCTCTTACTGCACTTTGAAATTCTTTTTGTTCTCATTAATATACAATCACATGCAGAAAATTATGTTATTCTGTCTACCCTCTTCACCAAGTCACCCCAAATCCCAGTTACAGCCGCTCTCCGTCAGCATGTACTAAGATGCTGTAGAATCACTACATGTCTTCTCTGTGTTGTACAGCCCTACCCATGACACCCCACCCTACACATTATACATGCTAATCCTAATGCCCCCATTCTTTTTCCCCGCACTTATTACTCCCTTCCCACAAACCCTACCCAGTCCCTTTCTCTTTGGTAACTGTTAGTCCACTCTCGGGTTCTGTGAGTCTGCTGCTGTCTTTTCCTTCAGTTTTTCTTTGTTATCATACTCCGCACATGAGTGAAATCATTTGGTACATGTATTTCTCCGCTTGGCCTATTTGACTGAGCATAATACGCTCTAGCTCCATCCACGTTATTGCAAATGATAGGATTTGTTTTCTTCTTATGGCTGCTTACTGCACTTTTTAAACTGGATTTCATTCTTCTTTTTTGTTTGTAGTTTTGCAATGTGCTTTCACCATTGCTCTCCTTGTTATGAGCAGTAGCTTTGTGCTAATCGATATGTACCTATATCTATCTATCTGTCTGTCTATCTATTAATCAATTACACAATCAATCTTCCTTTTGTCTGTCCATCTGTCCATCTGTACAGAACAGTTAACCATATACCCTATATCACTTTCCTGCACTATGCTCCCAAAAATCCTGCAAAGTATCTAGGCTGCAGAGGGAGCACTGGGTTCACCGAGACACTTGCAGTTCGAGTCGGCCGCGTGTACCTACAAAACCAGGAAATGGTTGTGCTGGGACTTGAACCCGTGTCTCTATCCCCTGTCCTCTTTCATCTCCTTCTAACTTACTGTCTGTATTTAGCCACATTCATTGACTAAGGGCTCCCTGAAGATCTCAAGTATCATTCCTCTGGGCCTGTTGTCGACAGAAAAGTCAACTTGTTGCTTTGCTCACCACCATGTTTGAAGGACATCAGCGTGATCACCGCCGATAGGACGGAGGGTCAAATAAAAAGGAACACCAATTTCTAGATAGGAGCAGTTGGGAGCTAACAGTGTATTGTGGAGTGACGTGTTTATTGAGTGTCCAAACTTCCCTCTTTAGGTGGTTATTAGATTTTCACATTCGTGAACATCATAAAATCCACTGATTTCAAAGGCCCAGATTCTTATTATTGCAGCAACTCAGTTGTTGAGGTGAGAGAAAATGAGAAGTATGTTGCTGCACCACTAAATCTATGGCTGGGAACTGTTGAAACCAAACAAAAAGAATTCACGGTGGCCAGATAGGGCTATTTTCTGCTGACTGTCTCTGGGGACTCAAACAGAATCCATTTGCTTGATTGTTTGATTTTCCGTTTCACTCGTGTAGGGTACTTGTCCACACACCTTCGGCTTGTAGTTTGTCTGTGTCCTTGGATCTCAAGTGAGTCTCCTGTAAGTAAGCACGTAGGTGTCTTGAGTTTTCATCCCTTCTTTTATCCCTGTGTCTTTTGTTTGCAGCACTCAGTGCCTGACCTTTTATTCTGATGATTCAGAGCTGTGCACTTATTGCACTTAAAGAATATTTTTTATCATTAATCTACAATCACGTGAAGAACATTATGTTTACTATGCTCCCCCCTTCACCAAATTCCCCCGAAAAACCTCTTCAGTCACTGCCGATCGGCGTAGTTGGATGCTGTAGACCCCTTCACCATGTCCCCCCCAAAAGTCCCTGTTACAGTCACTGTCCATCAGTGAGTAGTAAGATGCTATATGATCTCTACTAGTCTTCTCTGTGTTGTACAGTACTCCCCATGCACACCCGACCCCGCGCATTATACATGCTAAACTTAATGCCCCCATTCTTTCTCCCCACACTTATCCCTCCCTTCAGACTCACCCTGCCCAGTCCTTTTTCCTTTGGTTACTTTTAGTCAACTCTCGGGTTCTGTGAGTCTGCTGCTGTTTTTTTACTTCAGTTTTTCTTTGTTGTTATACTCCACACATGAGTGAAATCACTGGGTACTTGACTTTATCCGCCTGCCCTATTTTTCTGAACATACTACCGTCTTGCTCCATCCACGTCATTGCAAATGGTAGTATTTGTTTTCTTCTTAAGGCTGTTTACTGCACTTTTTAAACTGGATTTCATTCTTCCTTTTTGTTTGTAGTTTAGCTATGTTATTCACCATTCAACTCCTGGTTATGAATAATAGCTTTGTGTCAATCGACATGTATCTGTATCTACCTATCTAAAGGTCTGTCTGTCTATCTATGTATCTATGTATGTATATATCTATGTATCTATCTATGTATCTATCCACGTATCTATCTATCTATCTTCCTATCATCTATCTATGATGTCTATCATCTATTAATCTATGTACCTATCTATCTATCTTTCACCTGTCGTCTGTCTACCTATCTATCTATGAAACAATCATCTTTTTGTCTGCCAATCTATCCTTATGTACAGAACAGTTAACAACATAGCCTATGTCTCTTCCCTACATTATGCTTCCAGAAACCTTGCAAGGTAACTAAGCCATAAGGAGAGCACTGTGTTCACCGATACGCTTTCAGGTAGAGTCAGCAGAGTGTGCTTACAAAACCAGTAAATGGAGGTGAAAGGACTTGAACTCGTATCTTTGTCATCTGTCCTCTTATACTTCCTGCTCGCTTGTTGACTTTATTTAGCCACATTCAGTGAGGAAGTGATCCCTGAAGACCACAAGTATCCTTCGTCTGGGCCTGTTGTCGACAGAAAAGTGTACTTGGCCCTTTGCACACCACCATGTTTGAGGGACATTGGCGTGATCACTGCTGATAGGTGGAGGGACAAATATGAATTAACACCTATTTCTGGACAGGAGCAGTTGGGAACAAAGAGTGTGTTGTGGAGTGAAGTGTTTATTTGAGTGTCCAAACTTCCCTCTTTAGGTGGTTATTACTTCTTTACTTTCGTGAACATCATAAAAAGCAATGATTATAAATGCCCAGACGCATATTATTACAGCAATTCATTTGTTGAGGTGAGAGGAAATGAGAAGGAAGTTGCTGCACCACTAAATCTATGCCTGAGCACTGCTGAAACCAAACAAAAAGAATTCACAGTGGCTAGATAGGGCTATTTTCTACTGACTCTCTCTGGGGTCCAAAACAGAATCCATTTCTTTCTTTGTTTCTCAGTTTCACTTGTGTAGGGTACCTGTCCCCGCCCCTTCAGCTTGTAGTTTGTCTTTGTCCTTGGATCTCAAGTGAGTCTCCAGTAAGGGAGCACGTAGGTGGTCTTGAGTTTTCATCAGTTCTTCTAACCCTGTGTCTTTTGATTGGAGCACTCAAAGGCTGTACTTTTATTCTGATATTTGAGAGCTGTGCTCTTACTGCACTTTGAAATTCTTTTTGTTCTCATTAATATACAATCACATGCAGAAAATTATGTTATTCTGTCT
This sequence comes from Manis pentadactyla, assembly GCF_030020395.1. Lineage (NCBI taxonomy): Eukaryota > Metazoa > Chordata > Mammalia > Pholidota > Manidae > Manis > Manis pentadactyla. The sequence continues at coordinate 2,027,116 of NW_026644596.1, forward strand.
ACCCTCTTCACCAAGTCACCCCAAATCCCAGTTACAGCCGCTCTCCGTCAGCATGTACTAAGATGCTGTAGAATCACTACATGTCTTCTCTGTGTTGTACAGCCCTACCCATGACACCCCACCCTACACATTATACATGCTAATCCTAATGCCCCCATTCTTTTTCCCCGCACTTATTACTCCCTTCCCACAAACCCTACCCAGTCCCTTTCTCTTTGGTAACTGTTAGTCCACTCTCGGGTTCTGTGAGTCTGCTGCTGTCTTTTCCTTCAGTTTTTCTTTGTTATCATACTCCGCACATGAGTGAAATCATTTGGTACATGTATTTCTCCGCTTGGCCTATTTGACTGAGCATAATACGCTCTAGCTCCATCCACGTTATTGCAAATGATAGGATTTGTTTTCTTCTTATGGCTGCTTACTGCACTTTTTAAACTGGATTTCATTCTTCTTTTTTGTTTGTAGTTTTGCAATGTGCTTTCACCATTGCTCTCCTTGTTATGAGCAGTAGCTTTGTGCTAATCGATATGTACCTATATCTATCTATCTGTCTGTCTATCTATTAATCAATTACACAATCAATCTTCCTTTTGTCTGTCCATCTGTCCATCTGTACAGAACAGTTAACCATATACCCTATATCACTTTCCTGCACTATGCTCCCAAAAATCCTGCAAAGTATCTAGGCTGCAGAGGGAGCACTGGGTTCACCGAGACACTTGCAGTTCGAGTCGGCCGCGTGTACCTACAAAACCAGGAAATGGTTGTGCTGGGACTTGAACCCGTGTCTCTATCCCCTGTCCTCTTTCATCTCCTTCTAACTTACTGTCTGTATTTAGCCACATTCATTGACTAAGGGCTCCCTGAAGATCTCAAGTATCATTCCTCTGGGCCTGTTGTCGACAGAAAAGTCAACTTGTTGCTTTGCTCACCACCATGTTTGAAGGACATCAGCGTGATCACCGCCGATAGGACGGAGGGTCAAATAAAAAGGAACACCAATTTCTAGATAGGAGCAGTTGGGAGCTAACAGTGTATTGTGGAGTGACGTGTTTATTGAGTGTCCAAACTTCCCTCTTTAGGTGGTTATTAGATTTTCACATTCGTGAACATCATAAAATCCACTGATTTCAAAGGCCCAGATTCTTATTATTGCAGCAACTCAGTTGTTGAGGTGAGAGAAAATGAGAAGTATGTTGCTGCACCACTAAATCTATGGCTGGGAACTGTTGAAACCAAACAAAAAGAATTCACGGTGGCCAGATAGGGCTATTTTCTGCTGACTGTCTCTGGGGACTCAAACAGAATCCATTTGCTTGATTGTTTGATTTTCCGTTTCACTCGTGTAGGGTACTTGTCCACACACCTTCGGCTTGTAGTTTGTCTGTGTCCTTGGATCTCAAGTGAGTCTCCTGTAAGTAAGCACGTAGGTGTCTTGAGTTTTCATCCCTTCTTTTATCCCTGTGTCTTTTGTTTGCAGCACTCAGTGCCTGACCTTTTATTCTGATGATTCAGAGCTGTGCACTTATTGCACTTAAAGAATATTTTTTATCATTAATCTACAATCACGTGAAGAACATTATGTTTACTATGCTCCCCCCTTCACCAAATTCCCCCGAAAAACCTCTTCAGTCACTGCCGATCGGCGTAGTTGGATGCTGTAGACCCCTTCACCATGTCCCCCCCAAAAGTCCCTGTTACAGTCACTGTCCATCAGTGAGTAGTAAGATGCTATATGATCTCTACTAGTCTTCTCTGTGTTGTACAGTACTCCCCATGCACACCCGACCCCGCGCATTATACATGCTAAACTTAATGCCCCCATTCTTTCTCCCCACACTTATCCCTCCCTTCAGACTCACCCTGCCCAGTCCTTTTTCCTTTGGTTACTTTTAGTCAACTCTCGGGTTCTGTGAGTCTGCTGCTGTTTTTTTACTTCAGTTTTTCTTTGTTGTTATACTCCACACATGAGTGAAATCACTGGGTACTTGACTTTATCCGCCTGCCCTATTTTTCTGAACATACTACCGTCTTGCTCCATCCACGTCATTGCAAATGGTAGTATTTGTTTTCTTCTTAAGGCTGTTTACTGCACTTTTTAAACTGGATTTCATTCTTCCTTTTTGTTTGTAGTTTAGCTATGTTATTCACCATTCAACTCCTGGTTATGAATAATAGCTTTGTGTCAATCGACATGTATCTGTATCTACCTATCTAAAGGTCTGTCTGTCTATCTATGTATCTATGTATGTATATATCTATGTATCTATCTATGTATCTATCCACGTATCTATCTATCTATCTTCCTATCATCTATCTATGATGTCTATCATCTATTAATCTATGTACCTATCTATCTATCTTTCACCTGTCGTCTGTCTACCTATCTATCTATGAAACAATCATCTTTTTGTCTGCCAATCTATCCTTATGTACAGAACAGTTAACAACATAGCCTATGTCTCTTCCCTACATTATGCTTCCAGAAACCTTGCAAGGTAACTAAGCCATAAGGAGAGCACTGTGTTCACCGATACGCTTTCAGGTAGAGTCAGCAGAGTGTGCTTACAAAACCAGTAAATGGAGGTGAAAGGACTTGAACTCGTATTTTTGTCATCTGTCCTCTTATACTTCCTGCTCGCTTGTTGACTTTATTTAGCCACATTCAGTGAGGAAGTGATCCCTGAAGACCACAAGTATCCTTCGTCTGGGCCTGTTGTCGACAGAAAAGTGTACTTGGCCCTTTGCACACCACCATGTTTGAGGGACATTGGCGTGATCACTGCTGATAGGTGGAGGGACAAATATGAATTAACACCTATTTCTGGACAGGAGCAGTTGGGAACAAAGAGTGTGTTGTGGAGTGAAGTGTTTATTTGAGTGTCCAAACTTCCCTCTTTAGGTGGTTATTACTTCTTTACATTCGTGAACATCATAAAAAGCAATGATTATAAATGCCCAGACGCATATTATTACAGCAATTCATTTGTTGAGGTGAGAGGAAATGAGAAGGAAGTTGCTGCACCACTAAATCTATGCCTGAGCACTGCTGAAACCAAACAAAAAGAATTCACAGTGGCTAGATAGGGCTATTTTCTACTGACTCTCTCTGGGGTCCAAAACAGAATCCATTTCTTTCTTTGTTTCTCAGTTTCACTTGTGTAGGGTACCTGTCCCCGCCCCTTCAGCTTGTAGTTTGTCTTTGTCCTTGGATCTCAAGTGAGTCTCCAGTAAGGGAGCACGTAGGTGGTCTTGAGTTTTCATCAGTTCTTCTAACCCTGTGTCTTTTGATTGGAGCACTCAAAGGCTGTACTTTTATTCTGATATTTGAGAGCTGTGCTCTTACTGCACTTTGAAATTCTTTTTGTTCTCATTAATATACAATCACATGCAGAAAATTATGTTATTCTGTCTACCCTCTTCACCAAGTCACCCCAAATCCCAGTTACAGCCGCTCTCCGTCAGCATGTACTAAGATGCTGTAGAATCACTACATGTCTTCTCTGTGTTGTACAGCCCTACCCATGACACCCCACCCTACACATTATACATGCTAATCCTAATGCCCCCATTCTTTTTCCCCGCACTTATTACTCCCTTCCCACAAACCCTACCCAGTCCCTTTCTCTTTGGTAACTGTTAGTCCACTCTCGGGTTCTGTGAGTCTGCTGCTGTCTTTTCCTTCAGTTTTTCTTTGTTATCATACTCCGCACATGAGTGAAATCATTTGGTACATGTATTTCTCCGCTTGGCCTATTTGACTGAGCATAATACGCTCTAGCTCCATCCACGTTATTGCAAATGATAGGATTTGTTTTCTTCTTATGGCTGCTTACTGCACTTTTTAAACTGGATTTCATTCTTCTTTTTTGTTTGTAGTTTTGCAATGTGCTTTCACCATTGCTCTCCTTGTTATGAGCAGTAGCTTTGTGCTAATCGATATGTACCTATATCTATCTATCTGTCTGTCTATCTATTAATCAATTACACAATCAATCTTCCTTTTGTCTGTCCATCTGTCCATCTGTACAGAACAGTTAACCATATACCCTATATCACTTTCCTGCACTATGCTCCCAAAAATCCTGCAAAGTATCTAGGCTGCAGAGGGAGCACTGGGTTCACCGAGACACTTGCAGTTCGAGTCGGCCGCGTGTACCTACAAAACCAGGAAATGGTTGTGCTGGGACTTGAACCCGTGTCTCTATCCCCTGTCCTCTTTCATCTCCTTCTAACTTACTGTCTGTATTTAGCCACATTCATTGACTAAGGGCTCCCTGAAGATCTCAAGTATCATTCCTCTGGGCCTGTTGTCGACAGAAAAGTCAACTTGTTGCTTTGCTCACCACCATGTTTGAAGGACATCAGCGTGATCACCGCCGATAGGACGGAGGGTCAAATAAAAAGGAACACCAATTTCTAGATAGGAGCAGTTGGGAGCTAACAGTGTATTGTGGAGTGACGTGTTTATTGAGTGTCCAAACTTCCCTCTTTAGGTGGTTATTAGATTTTCACATTCGTGAACATCATAAAATCCACTGATTTCAAAGGCCCAGATTCTTATTATTGCAGCAACTCAGTTGTTGAGGTGAGAGAAAATGAGAAGTATGTTGCTGCACCACTAAATCTATGGCTGGGAACTGTTGAAACCAAACAAAAAGAATTCACGGTGGCCAGATAGGGCTATTTTCTGCTGACTGTCTCTGGGGACTCAAACAGAATCCATTTGCTTGATTGTTTGATTTTCCGTTTCACTCGTGTAGGGTACTTGTCCACACACCTTCGGCTTGTAGTTTGTCTGTGTCCTTGGATCTCAAGTGAGTCTCCTGTAAGTAAGCACGTAGGTGTCTTGAGTTTTCATCCCTTCTTTTATCCCTGTGTCTTTTGTTTGCAGCACTCAGTGCCTGACCTTTTATTCTGATGATTCAGAGCTGTGCACTTATTGCACTTAAAGAATATTTTTTATCATTAATCTACAATCACGTGAAGAACATTATGTTTACTATGCTCCCCCCTTCACCAAATTCCCCCGAAAAACCTCTTCTGTCACTGCCGATCGGCGTAGTTGGATGCTGTAGACCCCTTCACCATGTCCCCCCCAAAAGTCCCTGTTACAGTCACTGTCCATCAGTGAGTAGTAAGATGCTATATGATCTCTACTAGTCTTCTCTGTGTTGTACAGTACTCCCCATGCACACCCGACCCCGCGCATTATACATGCTAAACTTAATGCCCCCATTCTTTCTCCCCACACTTATCCCTCCCTTCAGACTCACCCTGCCCAGTCCTTTTTCCTTTGGTTACTTTTAGTCAACTCTCGGGTTCTGTGAGTCTGCTGCTGTTTTTTTACTTCAGTTTTTCTTTGTTGTTATACTCCACACATGAGTGAAATCACTGGGTACTTGACTTTATCCGCCTGCCCTATTTTTCTGAACATACTACCGTCTTGCTCCATCCACGTCATTGCAAATGGTAGTATTTGTTTTCTTCTTAAGGCTGTTTACTGCACTTTTTAAACTGGATTTCATTCTTCCTTTTTGTTTGTAGTTTAGCTATGTTATTCACCATTCAACTCCTGGTTATGAATAATAGCTTTGTGTCAATCGACATGTATCTGTATCTACCTATCTAAAGGTCTGTCTGTCTATCTATGTATCTATGTATGTATATATCTATGTATCTATCTATGTATCTATCCACGTATCTATCTATCTATCTTCCTATCATCTATCTATGATGTCTATCATCTATTAATCTATGTACCTATCTATCTATCTTTCACCTGTCGTCTGTCTACCTATCTATCTATGAAACAATCATCTTTTTGTCTGCCAATCTATCCTTATGTACAGAACAGTTAACAACATAGCCTATGTCTCTTCCCTACATTATGCTTCCAGAAACCTTGCAAGGTAACTAAGCCATAAGGAGAGCACTGTGTTCACCGATACGCTTTCAGGTAGAGTCAGCAGAGTGTGCTTACAAAACCAGTAAATGGAGGTGAAAGGACTTGAACTCGTATTTTTGTCATCTGTCCTCTTATACTTCCTGCTCGCTTGTTGACTTTATTTAGCCACATTCAGTGAGGAAGTGATCCCTGAAGACCACAAGTATCCTTCGTCTGGGCCTGTTGTCGACAGAAAAGTGTACTTGGCCCTTTGCACACCACCATGTTTGAGGGACATTGGCGTGATCACTGCTGATAGGTGGAGGGACAAATATGAATTAACACCTATTTCTGGACAGGAGCAGTTGGGAACAAAGAGTGTGTTGTGGAGTGAAGTGTTTATTTGAGTGTCCAAACTTCCCTCTTTAAGTGGTTATTACTTCTTTACACTCGTGAACATTATAAAAAGCAATGATTATAAATGCCCAGACGCATATTATTACAGCAATTCATTTGTTGAGGTGAGAGGAAATGAGAAGGAAGTTGCTGCACCACTAAATCTATGCCTGAGCACTGCTGAAACCAAACAAAAAGAATTCACGGTGGCTAGATAGGGCGATTTTCTACTGACTCTCTCTGGGGTCCAAAACAGAATCCATTTCTTTCTTTGTTTCTCAGTTTCACTTGTGTAGGGTACCTGTCCCCGCCCCTTCAGCTTGTAGTTTGTCTTTGTCCTTGGATCTCAAGTGAGTCTCCAGTAAGGGAGCACGTAGGTGGTCTTGAGTTTTCATCAGTTCTTCTAACCCTGTGTCTTTTGATTGGAGCACTCAAAGGCTGTACTTTTATTCTGATATTTGAGAGCTGTGCTCTTACTGCACTTTGAAATTCTTTTTGTTCTCATTAATATACAATCACATGCAGAAAATTATGTTATTCTGTCTACCCTCTTCACCAAGTCACCCCAAATCCCAGTTACAGCCGCTCTCCGTCAGCATGTACTAAGATGCTGTAGAATCACTACATGTCTTCTCTGTGTTGTACAGCCCTACCCATGACACCCCACCCTACACATTATACATGCTAACCCTAATGCCCCCATTCTTTTTCCCCGCACTTATTACTCCCTTCCCACAAACCCTACCCAGTCCCTTTCTCTTTGGTAACTGTTAGTCCACTCTCGGGTTCTGTGAGTCTGCTGCTGTCTTTTCCTTCAGTTTTTCTTTGTTATCATACTCCGCACATGAGTGAAATCATTTGGTACATGTATTTCTCCGCTTGGCCTATTTGACTGAGCATAATACGCTCTAGCTCCATCCACGTTATTGCAAATGATAGGATTTGTTTTCTTCTTATGGCTGCTTACTGCACTTTTTAAACTGGATTTCATTCTTCTTTTTTGTTTGTAGTTTTGCAATGTGCTTTCACCATTGCTCTCCTTGTTATGAGCAGTAGCTTTGTGCTAATCGATATGTACCTATATCTATCTATCTGTCTGTCTATCTATTAATCAATTACACAATCAATCTTCCTTTTGTCTGTCCATCTGTCCATCTGTACAGAACAGTTAACCATATACCCTATATCACTTTCCTGCACTATGCTCCCAAAAATCCTGCAAAGTATCTAGGCTGCAGAGGGAGCACTGGGTTCACCGAGACACTTGCAGTTCGAGTCGGCCGCGTGTACCTACAAAACCAGGAAATGGTTGTGCTGGGACTTGAACCCGTGTCTCTATCCCCTGTCCTCTTTCATCTCCTTCTAACTTGCTGTCTGTATTTAGCCACATTCATTGACTAAGGGCTCCCTGAAGATCTCAAGTATCATTCCTCTGGGCCTGTTGTCGACAGAAAAGTCAACTTGTTGCTTTGCTCACCACCATGTTTGAAGGACATCAGCGTGATCACCGCCGATAGGACGGAGGGTCAAATAAAAAGGAACACCAATTTCTAGATAGGAGCAGTTGGGAGCTAACAGTGTATTGTGGAGTGACGTGTTTATTGAGTGTCCAAACTTCCCTCTTTAGGTGGTTATTAGATTTTCACATTCGTGAACATCATAAAATCCACTGATTTCAAAGGCCCAGATTCTTATTATTGCAGCAACTCAGTTGTTGAGGTGAGAGAAAATGAGAAGTATGTTGCTGCACCACTAAATCTATGGCTGGGAACTGTTGAAACCAAACAAAAAGAATTCACGGTGGCCAGATAGGGCTATTTTCTGCTGACTGTCTCTGGGGACTCAAACAGAATCCATTTGCTTGATTGTTTGATTTTCCGTTTCACTCGTGTAGGGTACTTGTCCACACACCTTCGGCTTGTAGTTTGTCTGTGTCCTTGGATCTCAAGTGAGTCTCCTGTAAGTAAGCACGTAGGTGTCTTGAGTTTTCATCCCTTCTTTTATCCCTGTGTCTTTTGTTTGCAGCACTCAGTGCCTGACCTTTTATTCTGATGATTCAGAGCTGTGCACTTATTGCACTTAAAGAATATTTTTATCATTAATCTACAATCACGTGAAGAACATTATGTTTACTATGCTCCCCCCTTCACCAAGTCCCCCCGAAAAACCTCTTCAGTCACTGCCGATCAGCGTAGTTGGATGCTGTAGACCCCTTCACCATGTCCCCCCCAAAAGTCCCCGTTACAGTCACTGTCCATCAGTGAGTAGTAAGATGCTATATGATCTCTACTAGTCTTCTCTGTGTTGTACAGTACTCCCCATGCACACCCGACCCCGCGCATTATACATGCTAAACTTAATGCCCCCATTCTTTCTCCCCACACTTATCCCTCCCTTCAGACTCACCCTGCCCAGTCCTTTTTCCTTTGGTTACTTTTAGTCAACTCTCGGGTTCTGTGAGTCTGCTGCTGTTTTTTTACTTCAGTTTTTCTTTGTTGTTATACTCCACACATGAGTGAAATCACTGGGTACTTGACTTTATCCGCCTGCCCTATTTTTCTGAACATACTACCGTCTTGCTCCATCCACGTCATTGCAAATGGTAGTATTTGTTTTCTTCTTAAGGCTGTTTACTGCACTTTTTAAACTGGATTTCATTCTTCCTTTTTGTTTGTAGTTTAGCTATGTTATTCACCATTCAACTCCTGGTTATGAATAATAGCTTTGTGTCAATCGACATGTATCTGTATCTACCTATCTAAAGGTCTGTCTGTCTATCTATGTATCTATGTATGTATATATCTATGTATCTATCTATGTATCTATCCACGTATCTATCTATCTATCTTCCTATCATCTATCTATGATGTCTATCATCTATTAATCTATGTACCTATCTATCTATCTTTCACCTGTCGTCTGTCTACCTATCTATCTATGAAACAATCATCTTTTTGTCTGCCAATCTATCCTTATGTACAGAACAGTTAACAACATAGCCTATGTCTCTTCCCTACATTATGCTTCCAGAAACCTTGCAAGGTAACTAAGCCATAAGGAGAGCACTGTGTTCACCGATACGCTTTCAGGTAGAGTCAGCAGAGTGTGCTTACAAAACCAGTAAATGGAGGTGAAAGGACTTGAACTCGTATTTTTGTCATCTGTCCTCTTATACTTCCTGCTCGCTTGTTGACTTTATTTAGCCACATTCAGTGAGGAAGTGATCCCTGAAGACCACAAGTATCCTTCGTCTGGGCCTGTTGTCGACAGAAAAGTGTACTTGGCCCTTTGCACACCACCATGTTTGAGGGACATTGGCGTGATCACTGCTGATAGGTGGAGGGACAAATATGAATTAACACCTATTTCTGGACAGGAGCAGTTGGGAACAAAGAGTGTGTTGTGGAGTGAAGTGTTTATTTGAGTGTCCAAACTTCCCTCTTTAAGTGGTTATTACTTCTTTACACTCGTGAACATTATAAAAAGCAATGATTATAAATGCCCAGACGCATATTATTACAGCAATTCATTTGTTGAGGTGAGAGGAAATGAGAAGGAAGTTGCTGCACCACTAAATCTATGCCTGAGCACTGCTGAAACCAAACAAAAAGAATTCACGGTGGCTAGATAGGGCGATTTTCTACTGACTCTCTCTGGGGTCCAAAACAGAATCCATTTCTTTCTTTGTTTCTCAGTTTCACTTGTGTAGGGTACCTGTCCCCGCCCCTTCAGCTTGTAGTTTGTCTTTGTCCTTGGATCTCAAGTGAGTCTCCAGTAAGGGAGCACGTAGGTGGTCTTGAGTTTTCATCAGTTCTTCTAACCCTGTGTCTTTTGATTGGAGCACTCAAAGGCTGTACTTTTATTCTGATATTTGAGAGCTGTGCTCTTACTGCACTTTGAAATTCTTTTTGTTCTCATTAATATACAATCACATGCAGAAAATTATGTTATTCTGTCTACCCTCTTCACCAAGTCACCCCAAATCCCAGTTACAGCCGCTCTCCGTCAGCATGTACTAAGATGCTGTAGAATCACTACATGTCTTCTCTGTGTTGTACAGCCCTACCCATGACACCCCACCCTACACATTATACATGCTAACCCTAATGCCCCCATTCTTTTTCCCCGCACTTATTACTCCCTTCCCACAAACCCTACCCAGTCCCTTTCTCTTTGGTAACTGTTAGTCCACTCTCGGGTTCTGTGAGTCTGCTGCTGTCTTTTCTTTCAGTTTTTCTTTGTTATCATACTCCGCACATGAGTGAAATCATTTGGTACATGTATTTCTCCGCTTGGCCTATTTGACTGAGCATAATACGCTCTAGCTCCATCCACGTTATTGCAAATGATAGGATTTGTTTTCTTCTTATGGCTGCTTACTGCACTTTTTAAACTGGATTTCATTCTTCTTTTTTGTTTGTAGTTTTGCAATGTGCTTTCACCATTGCTCTCCTTGTTATGAGCAGTAGCTTTGTGCTAATCGATATGTACCTATATCTATCTATCTGTCTGTCTATCTATTAATCAATTACACAATCAATCTTCCTTTTGTCTGTCCATCTGTCCATCTGTACAGAACAGTTAACCATATACCCTATATCACTTTCCTGCACTATGCTCCCAAAAATCCTGCAAAGTATCTAGGCTGCAGAGGGAGCACTGGGTTCACCGAGACACTTGCAGTTCGAGTCGGCCGCGTGTACCTACAAAACCAGGAAATGGTTGTGCTGGGACTTGAACCCGTGTCTCTATCCCCTGTCCTCTTTCATCTCCTTCTAACTTGCTGTCTGTATTTAGCCACATTCATTGACTAAGGGCTCCCTGAAGATCTCAAGTATCATTCCTCTGGGCCTGTTGTCGACAGAAAAGTCAACTTGTTGCTTTGCTCACCACCATGTTTGAAGGACATCAGCGTGATCACCGCCGATAGGACGGAGGGTCAAATAAAAAGGAACACCAATTTCTAGATAGGAGCAGTTGGGAGCTAACAGTGTATTGTGGAGTGACGTGTTTATTGAGTGTCCAAACTTCCCTCTTTAGGTGGTTATTAGATTTTCACATTCGTGAACATCATAAAATCCACTGATTTCAAAGGCCCAGATTCTTATTATTGCAGCAACTCAGTTGTTGAGGTGAGAGAAAATGAGAAGTATGTTGCTGCACCACTAAATCTATGGCTGGGAACTGTTGAAACCAAACAAAAAGAATTCACGGTGGCCAGATAGGGCTATTTTCTGCTGACTGTCTCTGGGGACTCAAACAGAATCCATTTGCTTGATTGTTTGATTTTCCGTTTCACTCGTGTAGGGTACTTGTCCACACACCTTCGGCTTGTAGTTTGTCTGTGTCCTTGGATCTCAAGTGAGTCTCCTGTAAGTAAGCACGTAGGTGTCTTGAGTTTTCATCCCTTCTTTTATCCCTGTGTCTTTTGTTTGCAGCACTCAGTGCCTGACCTTTTATTCTGATGATTCAGAGCTGTGCACTTATTGCACTTAAAGAATATTTTTATCATTAATCTACAATCACGTGAAGAACATTATGTTTACTATGCTCCCCCCTTCACCAAGTCCCCCCGAAAAACCTCTTCAGTCACTGCCGATCAGCGTAGTTGGATGCTGTAGACCCCTTCACCATGTCCCCCCCAAAAGTCCCCGTTACAGTCACTGTCCATCAGTGAGTAGTAAGATGCTATATGATCTCTACTAGTCTTCTCTGTGTTGTACAGTACTCCCCATGCACACCCGACCCCGCGCATTATACATGCTAAACTTAATGCCCCCATTCTTTCTCCCCACACTTATCCCTCCCTTCAGACTCACCCTGCCCAGTCCTTTTTCCTTTGGTTACTTTTAGTCAACTCTCGGGTTCTGTGAGTCTGCTGCTGTTTTTTTACTTCAGTTTTTCTTTGTTGTTATACTCCACACATGAGTGAAATCACTGGGTACTTGACTTTATCCGCCTGCCCTATTTTTCTGAACATACTACCGTCTTGCTCCATCCACGTCATTGCAAATGGTAGTATTTGTTTTCTTCTTAAGGCTGCTTACTGCACTTTTTAAACTGGATTTCATTCTTCCTTTTTGTTTGTAGTTTAGCTATGTTATTCACCATTCAACTCCTGGTTATGAATAATAGCTTTGTGTCAATCGACATGTATCTGTATCTACCTATCTAAAGGTCTGTCTGTCTATCTATGTATCTATGTATGTATATATCTATGTATCTATCTATGTATCTATCCACGTATCTATCTATCTATCTTCCTATCATCTATCTATGATGTCTATCATCTATTAATCTATGTACCTATCTATCTATCTTTCACCTGTCGTCTGTCTACCTATCTATCTATGAAACAATCATCTTTTTGTCTGCCAATCTATCCTTATGTACAGAACAGTTAACAACATAGCCTATGTCTCTTCCCTACATTATGCTTCCAGAAACCTTGCAAGGTAACTAAGCCATAAGGAGAGCACTGTGTTCACCGATACGCTTTCAGGTAGAGTCAGCAGAGTGTGCTTACAAAACCAGTAAATGGAGGTGAAAGGACTTGAACTCGTATCTTTGTCATCTGTCCTCTTATACTTCCTGCTCGCTTGTTGACTTTATTTAGCCACATTCAGTGAGGAAGTGATCCCTGAAGACCACAAGTATCCTTCGTCTGGGCCTGTTGTCGACAGAAAAGTGTACTTGGCCCTTTGCACACCACCATGTTTGAGGGACATTGGCGTGATCACTGCTGATAGGTGGAGGGACAAATATGAATTAACACCTATTTCTGGACAGGAGCAGTTGGGAACAAAGAGTGTGTTGTGGAGTGAAGTGTTTAATTGAGTGTCCAAACTTCCCTCTTTAGGTGGTTATTACTTCTTTACATTCGTGAACATCATAAAAAGCAATGATTATAAATGCCCAGACGCATATTATTACAGCAATTCATTTGTTGAGGTGAGAGGAAATGAGAAGGAAGTTGCTGCACCACTAAATCTATGCCTGAGCACTGCTGAAACCAAACAAAAAGAATTCACAGTGGCTAGATAGGGCGATTTTCTACTGACTCTCTCTGGGGTCCAAAACAGAATCCATTTCTTTCTTTGTTTCTCAGTTTCACTTGTGTAGGGTACCTGTCCCCGCCCCTTCAGCTTGTAGTTTGTCTTTGTCCTTGGATCTCAAGTGAGTCTCCAGTAAGGGAGCACGTAGGTGGTCTTGAGTTTTCATCAGTTCTTCTAACCCTGTGTCTTTTGATTGGAGCACTCAAAGGCTGTACTTTTATTCTGATATTTGAGAGCTGTGCTCTTACTGCACTTTGAAATTCTTTTTGTTCTCATTAATATACAATCACATGCAGAAAATTATGTTATTCTGTCTACCCTCTTCACCAAGTCACCCCAAATCCCAGTTACAGCCGCTCTCCGTCAGCATGTACTAAGATGCTGTAGAATCACTACATGTCTTCTCTGTGTTGTACAGCCCTACCCATGACACCCCACCCTACACATTATACATGCTAACCCTAATGCCCCCATTCTTTTTCCCCGCACTTATTACTCCCTTCCCACAAACCCTACCCAGTCCCTTTCTCTTTGGTAACTGTTAGTCCACTCTCGGGTTCTGTGAGTCTGCTGCTGTCTTTTCTTTCAGTTTTTCTTTGTTATCATACTCCGCACATGAGTGAAATCATTTGGTACATGTATTTCTCCGCTTGGCCTATTTGACTGAGCATAATACGCTCTAGCTCCATCCACGTTATTGCAAATGATAGGATTTGTTTTCTTCTTATGGCTGCTTACTGCACTTTTTAAACTGGATTTCATTCTTCTTTTTTGTTTGTAGTTTTGCAATGTGCTTTCACCATTGCTCTCCTTGTTATGAGCAGTAGCTTTGTGCTAATCGATATGTACCTATATCTATCTATCTGTCTGTCTATCTATTAATCAATTACACAATCAATCTTCCTTTTGTCTGTCCATCTGTCCATCTGTACAGAACAGTTAACCATATACCCTATATCACTTTCCTGCACTATGCTCCCAAAAATCCTGCAAAGTATCTAGGCTGCAGAGGGAGCACTGGGTTCACCGAGACACTTGCAGTTCGAGTCGGCCGCGTGTACCTACAAAACCAGGAAATGGTTGTGCTGGGACTTGAACCCGTGTCTCTATCCCCTGTCCTCTTTCATCTCCTTCTAACTTGCTGTCTGTATTTAGCCACATTCATTGACTAAGGGCTCCCTGAAGATCTCAAGTATCATTCCTCTGGGCCTGTTGTCGACAGAAAAGTAAACTTGTTGCTTTGCTCACCACCATGTTTGAAGGACATCAGCGTGATCACCGCCGATAGGACGGAGGGTCAAATAAAAAGGAACACCAATTTCTAGATAGGAGCAGTTGGGAGCTAACAGTGTATTGTGGAGTGACGTGTTTATTGAGTGTCCAAACTTCCCTCTTTAGGTGGTTATTAGATTTTCACATTCGTGAACATCATAAAATCCACTGATTTCAAAGGCCCAGATTCTTATTATTGCAGCAACTCAGTTGTTGAGGTGAGAGAAAATGAGAAGTATGTTGCTGCACCACTAAATCTATGGCTGGGAACTGTTGAAACCAAACAAAAAGAATTCACGGTGGCCAGATAGGGCTATTTTCTGCTGACTGTCTCTGGGGACTCAAACAGAATCCATTTGCTTGATTGTTTGATTTTCCGTTTCACTCGTGTAGGGTACTTGTCCACACACCTTCGGCTTGTAGTTTGTCTGTGTCCTTGGATCTCAAGTGAGTCTCCTGTAAGTAAGCACGTAGGTGTCTTGAGTTTTCATCCCTTCTTTTATCCCTGTGTCTTTTGTTTGCAGCACTCAGTGCCTGACCTTTTATTCTGATGATTCAGAGCTGTGCACTTATTGCACTTAAAGAATATTTTTATCATTAATCTACAATCACGTGAAGAACATTATGTTTACTATGCTCCCCCCTTCACCAAGTCCCCCCGAAAAACCTCTTCAGTCACTGCCGATCAGCGTAGTTGGATGCTGTAGACCCCTTCACCATGTCCCCCCCAAAAGTCCCCGTTACAGTCACTGTCCATCAGTGAGTAGTAAGATGCTATATGATCTCTACTAGTCTTCTCTGTGTTGTACAGTACTCCCCATGCACACCCGACCCCGCGCATTATACATGCTAAACTTAATGCCCCCATTCTTTCTCCCCACACTTATCCCTCCCTTCAGACTCACCCTGCCCAGTCCTTTTTCCTTTGGTTACTTTTAGTCAACTCTCGGGTTCTGTGAGTCTGCTGCTGTTTTTTTACTTCAGTTTTTCTTTGTTGTTATACTCCACACATGAGTGAAATCACTGGGTACTTGACTTTATCCGCCTGCCCTATTTTTCTGAACATACTACCGTCTTGCTCCATCCACGTCATTGCAAATGGTAGTATTTGTTTTCTTCTTAAGGCTGCTTACTGCACTTTTTAAACTGGATTTCATTCTTCCTTTTTGTTTGTAGTTTAGCTATGTTATTCACCATTCAACTCCTGGTTATGAATAATAGCTTTGTGTCAATCGACATGTATCTGTATCTACCTATCTAAAGGTCTGTCTGTCTATCTATGTATCTATGTATGTATATATCTATGTATCTATCTATGTATCTATCCACGTATCTATCTATCTATCTTCCTATCATCTATCTATGATGTCTATCATCTATTAATCTATGTACCTATCTATCTATCTTTCACCTGTCGTCTGTCTACCTATCTATCTATGAAACAATCATCTTTTTGTCTGCCAATCTATCCTTATGTACAGACCAGTTAACAACATAGCCTATGTCTCTTCCCTACATTATGCTTCCAGAAACCTTGCAAGGTAACTAAGCCATAAGGAGAGCACTGTGTTCACCGATACGCTTTCAGGTAGAGTCAGCAGAGTGTGCTTACAAAACCAGTAAATGGAGGTGAAAGGACTTGAACTCGTATCTTTGTCATCTGTCCTCTTATACTTCCTGCTCGCTTGTTGACTTTATTTAGCCACATTCAGTGAGGAAGTGATCCCTGAAGACCACAAGTATCCTTCGTCTGGGCCTGTTGTCGACAGAAAAGTGTACTTGGCCCTTTGCACACCACCATGTTTGAGGGACATTGGCGTGATCACTGCTGATAGGTGGAGGGACAAATATGAATTAACACCTATTTCTGGACAGGAGCAGTTGGGAACAAAGAGTGTGTTGTGGAGTGAAGTGTTTAATTGAGTGTCCAAACTTCCCTCTTTAGGTGGTTATTACTTCTTTACATTCGTGAACATCATAAAAAGCAATGATTATAAATGCCCAGACGCATATTATTACAGCAATTCATTTGTTGAGGTGAGAGGAAATGAGAAGGAAGTTGCTGCACCACTAAATCTATGCCTGAGCACTGCTGAAACCAAACAAAAAGAATTCACAGTGGCTAGATAGGGCTATTTTCTACTGACTCTCTCTGGGGTCCAAAACAGAATCCATTTCTTTCTTTGTTTCTCAGTTTCACTTGTGTAGGGTACCTGTCCCCGCCCCTTCAGCTTGTAGTTTGTCTTTGTCCTTGGATCTCAAGTGAGTCTCCAGTAAGGGAGCACGTAGGTGGTCTTGAGTTTTCATCAGTTCTTCTAACCCTGTGTCTTTTGATTGGAGCACTCAAAGGCTGTACTTTTATTCTGATATTTGAGAGCTGTGCTCTTACTGCACTTTGAAATTCTTTTTGTTCTCATTAATATACAATCACATGCAGAAAATTATGTTATTCTGTCTACCCTCTTCACCAAGTCACCCCAAATCCCAGTTACAGCCGCTCTCCGTCAGCATGTACTAAGATGCTGTAGAATCACTACATGTCTTCTCTGTGTTGTACAGCCCTACCCATGACACCCCACCCTACACATTATACATGCTAATCCTAATGCCCCCATTCTTTTTCCCCGCACTTATTACTCCCTTCCCACAAACCCTACCCAGTCCCTTTCTCTTTGGTAACTGTTAGTCCACTCTCGGGTTCTGTGAGTCTGCTGCTGTCTTTTCCTTCAGTTTTTCTTTGTTATCATACTCCGCACATGAGTGAAATCATTTGGTACATGTATTTCTCCGCTTGGCCTATTTGACTGAGCATAATACGCTCTAGCTCCATCCACGTTATTGCAAATGATAGGATTTGTTTTCTTCTTATGGCTGCTTACTGCACTTTTTAAACTGGATTTCATTCTTCTTTTTTGTTTGTAGTTTTGCAATGTGCTTTCACCATTGCTCTCCTTGTTATGAGCAGTAGCTTTGTGCTAATCGATATGTACCTATATCTATCTATCTGTCTGTCTATCTATTAATCAATTACACAATCAATCTTCCTTTTGTCTGTCCATCTGTCCATCTGTACAGAACAGTTAACCATATACCCTATATCACTTTCCTGCACTATGCTCCCAAAAATCCTGCAAAGTATCTAGGCTGCAGAGGGAGCACTGGGTTCACCGAGACACTTGCAGTTCGAGTCGGCCGCGTGTACCTACAAAACCAGGAAATGGTTGTGCTGGGACTTGAACCCGTGTCTCTATCCCCTGTCCTCTTTCATCTCCTTCTAACTTACTGTCTGTATTTAGCCACATTCATTGACTAAGGGCTCCCTGAAGATCTCAAGTATCATTCCTCTGGGCCTGTTGTCGACAGAAAAGTCAACTTGTTGCTTTGCTCACCACCATGTTTGAAGGACATCAGCGTGATCACCGCCGATAGGACGGAGGGTCAAATAAAAAGGAACACCAATTTCTAGATAGGAGCAGTTGGGAGCTAACAGTGTATTGTGGAGTGACGTGTTTATTGAGTGTCCAAACTTCCCTCTTTAGGTGGTTATTAGATTTTCACATTCGTGAACATCATAAAATCCACTGATTTCAAAGGCCCAGATTCTTATTATTGCAGCAACTCAGTTGTTGAGGTGAGAGAAAATGAGAAGTATGTTGCTGCACCACTAAATCTATGGCTGGGAACTGTTGAAACCAAACAAAAAGAATTCACGGTGGCCAGATAGGGCTATTTTCTGCTGACTGTCTCTGGGGACTCAAACAGAATCCATTTGCTTGATTGTTTGATTTTCCGTTTCACTCGTGTAGGGTACTTGTCCACACACCTTCGGCTTGTAGTTTGTCTGTGTCCTTGGATCTCAAGTGAGTCTCCTGTAAGTAAGCACGTAGGTGTCTTGAGTTTTCATCCCTTCTTTTATCCCTGTGTCTTTTGTTTGCAGCACTCAGTGCCTGACCTTTTATTCTGATGATTCAGAGCTGTGCACTTATTGCACTTAAAGAATATTTTTTATCATTAATCTACAATCACGTGAAGAACATTATGTTTACTATGCTCCCCCCTTCACCAAATTCCCCCGAAAAACCTCTTCAGTCACTGCCGATCGGCGTAGTTGGATGCTGTAGACCCCTTCACCATGTCCCCCCCAAAAGTCCCCGTTACAGTCACTGTCCATCAGTGAGTAGTAAGATGCTATATGATCTCTACTAGTCTTCTCTGTGTTGTACAGTACTCCCCATGCACACCCGACCCCGCGCATTATACATGCTAAACTTAATGCCCCCATTCTTTCTCCCCACACTTATCCCTCCCTTCAGACTCACCCTGCCCAGTCCTTTTTCCTTTGGTTACTTTTAGTCAACTCTCGGGTTCTGTGAGTCTGCTGCTGTTTTTTTACTTCAGTTTTTCTTTGTTGTTATACTCCACACATGAGTGAAATCACTGGGTACTTGACTTTATCCGCCTGCCCTATTTTTCTGAACATACTACCGTCTTGCTCCATCCACGTCATTGCAAATGGTAGTATTTGTTTTCTTCTTAAGGCTGTTTACTGCACTTTTTAAACTGGATTTCATTCTTCCTTTTTGTTTGTAGTTTAGCTATGTTATTCACCATTCAACTCCTGGTTATGAATAATAGCTTTGTGTCAATCGACATGTATCTGTATCTACCTATCTAAAGGTCTGTCTGTCTATCTATGTATCTATGTATGTATATATCTATGTATCTATCTATGTATCTATCCACGTATCTATCTATCTATCTTCCTATCATCTATCTATGATGTCTATCATCTATTAATCTATGTACCTATCTATCTATCTTTCACCTGTCGTCTGTCTACCTATCTATCTATGAAACAATCATCTTTTTGTCTGCCAATCTATCCTTATGTACAGAACAGTTAACAACATAGCCTATGTCTCTTCCCTACATTATGCTTCCAGAAACCTTGCAAGGTAACTAAGCCATAAGGAGAGCACTGTGTTCACCGATACGCTTTCAGGTAGAGTCAGCAGAGTGTGCTTACAAAACCAGTAAATGGAGGTGAAAGGACTTGAACTCGTATTTTTGTCATCTGTCCTCTTATACTTCCTGCTCGCTTGTTGACTTTATTTAGCCACATTCAGTGAGGAAGTGATCCCTGAAGACCACAAGTATCCTTCGTCTGGGCCTGTTGTCGACAGAAAAGTGTACTTGGCCCTTTGCACACCACCATGTTTGAGGGACATTGGCGTGATCACTGCTGATAGGTGGAGGGACAAATATGAATTAACACCTATTTCTGGACAGGAGCAGTTGGGAACAAAGAGTGTGTTGTGGAGTGAAGTGTTTATTTGAGTGTCCAAACTTCCCTCTTTAAGTGGTTATTACTTCTTTACACTCGTGAACATTATAAAAAGCAATGATTATAAATGCCCAGACGCATATTATTACAGCAATTCATTTGTTGAGGTGAGAGGAAATGAGAAGGAAGTTGCTGCACCACTAAATCTATGCCTGAGCACTGCTGAAACCAAACAAAAAGAATTCACGGTGGCTAGATAGGGCGATTTTCTACTGACTCTCTCTGGGGTCCAAAACAGAATCCATTTCTTTCTTTGTTTCTCAGTTTCACTTGTGTAGGGTACCTGTCCCCGCCCCTTCAGCTTGTAGTTTGTCTTTGTCCTTGGATCTCAAGTGAGTCTCCAGTAAGGGAGCACGTAGGTGGTCTTGAGTTTTCATCAGTTCTTCTAACCCTGTGTCTTTTGATTGGAGCACTCAAAGGCTGTACTTTTATTCTGATATTTGAGAGCTGTGCTCTTACTGCACTTTGAAATTCTTTTTGTTCTCATTAATATACAATCACATGCAGAAAATTATGTTATTCTGTCTACCCTCTTCACCAAGTCACCCCAAATCCCAGTTACAGCCGCTCTCCGTCAGCATGTACTAAGATGCTGTAGAATCACTACATGTCTTCTCTGTGTTGTACAGCCCTACCCATGACACCCCACCCTACACATTATACATGCTAACCCTAATGCCCCCATTCTTTTTCCCCGCACTTATTACTCCCTTCCCACAAACCCTACCCAGTCCCTTTCTCTTTGGTAACTGTTAGTCCACTCTCGGGTTCTGTGAGTCTGCTGCTGTCTTTTCTTTCAGTTTTTCTTTGTTATCATACTCCGCACATGAGTGAAATCATTTGGTACATGTATTTCTCCGCTTGGCCTATTTGACTGAGCATAATACGCTCTAGCTCCATCCACGTTATTGCAAATGATAGGATTTGTTTTCTTCTTATGGCTGCTTACTGCACTTTTTAAACTGGATTTCATTCTTCTTTTTTGTTTGTAGTTTTGCAATGTGCTTTCACCATTGCTCTCCTTGTTATGAGCAGTAGCTTTGTGCTAATCGATATGTACCTATATCTATCTATCTGTCTGTCTATCTATTAATCAATTACACAATCAATCTTCCTTTTGTCTGTCCATCTGTCCATCTGTACAGAACAGTTAACCATATACCCTATATCACTTTCCTGCACTATGCTCCCAAAAATCCTGCAAAGTATCTAGGCTGCAGAGGGAGCACTGGGTTCACCGAGACACTTGCAGTTCGAGTCGGCCGCGTGTACCTACAAAACCAGGAAATGGTTGTGCTGGGACTTGAACCCGTGTCTCTATCCCCTGTCCTCTTTCATCTCCTTCTAACTTGCTGTCTGTATTTAGCCACATTCATTGACTAAGGGCTCCCTGAAGATCTCAAGTATCATTCCTCTGGGCCTGTTGTCGACAGAAAAGTCAACTTGTTGCTTTGCTCACCACCATGTTTGAAGGACATCAGCGTGATCACCGCCGATAGGACGGAGGGTCAAATAAAAAGGAACACCAATTTCTAGATAGGAGCAGTTGGGAGCTAACAGTGTATTGTGGAGTGACGTGTTTATTGAGTGTCCAAACTTCCCTCTTTAGGTGGTTATTAGATTTTCACATTCGTGAACATCATAAAATCCACTGATTTCAAAGGCCCAGATTCTTATTATTGCAGCAACTCAGTTGTTGAGGTGAGAGAAAATGAGAAGTATGTTGCTGCACCACTAAATCTATGGCTGGGAACTGTTGAAACCAAACAAAAAGAATTCACGGTGGCCAGATAGGGCTATTTTCTGCTGACTGTCTCTGGGGACTCAAACAGAATCCATTTGCTTGATTGTTTGATTTTCCGTTTCACTCGTGTAGGGTACTTGTCCACACACCTTCGGCTTGTAGTTTGTCTGTGTCCTTGGATCTCAAGTGAGTCTCCTGTAAGTAAGCACGTAGGTGTCTTGAGTTTTCATCCCTTCTTTTATCCCTGTGTCTTTTGTTTGCAGCACTCAGTGCCTGACCTTTTATTCTGATGATTCAGAGCTGTGCACTTATTGCACTTAAAGAATATTTTTTATCATTAATCTACAATCACGTGAAGAACATTATGTTTACTATGCTCCCCCCTTCACCAAGTCCCCCCGAAAAACCTCTTCAGTCACTGCCGATCAGCGTAGTTGGATGCTGTAGACCCCTTCACCATGTCCCCCCCAAAAGTCCCCGTTACAGTCACTGTCCATCAGTGAGTAGTAAGATGCTATATGATCTCTACTAGTCTTCTCTGTGTTGTACAGTACTCCCCATGCACACCCGACCCCGCGCATTATACATGCTAAACTTAATGCCCCCATTCTTTCTCCCCACACTTATCCCTCCCTTCAGACTCACCCTGCCCAGTCCTTTTTCCTTTGGTTACTTTTAGTCAACTCTCGGGTTCTGTGAGTCTGCTGCTGTTTTTTTACTTCAGTTTTTCTTTGTTGTTATACTCCACACATGAGTGAAATCACTGGGTACTTGACTTTATCCGCCTGCCCTATTTTTCTGAACATACTACCGTCTTGCTCCATCCACGTCATTGCAAATGGTAGTATTTGTTTTCTTCTTAAGGCTGCTTACTGCACTTTTTAAACTGGATTTCATTCTTCCTTTTTGTTTGTAGTTTAGCTATGTTATTCACCATTCAACTCCTGGTTATGAATAATAGCTTTGTGTCAATCGACATGTATCTGTATCTACCTATCTAAAGGTCTGTCTGTCTATCTATGTATCTATGTATGTATATATCTATGTATCTATCTATGTATCTATCCACGTATCTATCTATCTATCTTCCTATCATCTATCTATGATGTCTATCATCTATTAATCTATGTACCTATCTATCTATCTTTCACCTGTCGTCTGTCTACCTATCTATCTATGAAACAATCATCTTTTTGTCTGCCAATCTATCCTTATGTACAGAACAGTTAACAACATAGCCTATGTCTCTTCCCTACATTATGCTTCCAGAAACCTTGCAAGGTAACTAAGCCATAAGGAGAGCACTGTGTTCACCGATACGCTTTCAGGTAGAGTCAGCAGAGTGTGCTTACAAAACCAGTAAATGGAGGTGAAAGGACTTGAACTCGTATCTTTGTCATCTGTCCTCTTATACTTCCTGCTCGCTTGTTGACTTTATTTAGCCACATTCAGTGAGGAAGTGATCCCTGAAGACCACAAGTATCCTTCGTCTGGGCCTGTTGTCGACAGAAAAGTGTACTTGGCCCTTTGCACACCACCATGTTTGAGGGACATTGGCGTGATCACTGCTGATAGGTGGAGGGACAAATATGAATTAACACCTATTTCTGGACAGGAGCAGTTGGGAACAAAGAGTGTGTTGTGGAGTGAAGTGTTTAATTGAGTGTCCAAACTTCCCTCTTTAGGTGGTTATTACTTCTTTACATTCGTGAACATCATAAAAAGCAATGATTATAAATGCCCAGACGCATATTATTACAGCAATTCATTTGTTGAGGTGAGAGGAAATGAGAAGGAAGTTGCTGCACCACTAAATCTATGCCTGAGCACTGCTGAAACCAAACAAAAAGAATTCACAGTGGCTAGATAGGGCGATTTTCTACTGACTCTCTCTGGGGTCCAAAACAGAATCCATTTCTTTCTTTGT
Organism: Manis pentadactyla; assembly: GCF_030020395.1. Taxonomy (NCBI): domain Eukaryota; kingdom Metazoa; phylum Chordata; class Mammalia; order Pholidota; family Manidae; genus Manis; species Manis pentadactyla. The sequence continues at coordinate 2,050,741 of NW_026644596.1, forward strand.
TTCTCAGTTTCACTTGTGTAGGGTACCTGTCCCCGCCCCTTCAGCTTGTAGTTTGTCTTTGTCCTTGGATCTCAAGTGAGTCTCCAGTAAGGGAGCACGTAGGTGGTCTTGAGTTTTCATCAGTTCTTCTAACCCTGTGTCTTTTGATTGGAGCACTCAAAGGCTGTACTTTTATTCTGATATTTGAGAGCTGTGCTCTTACTGCACTTTGAAATTCTTTTTGTTCTCATTAATATACAATCACATGCAGAAAATTATGTTATTCTGTCTACCCTCTTCACCAAGTCACCCCAAATCCCAGTTACAGCCGCTCTCCGTCAGCATGTACTAAGATGCTGTAGAATCACTACATGTCTTCTCTGTGTTGTACAGCCCTACCCATGACACCCCACCCTACACATTATACATGCTAACCCTAATGCCCCCATTCTTTTTCCCCGCACTTATTACTCCCTTCCCACAAACCCTACCCAGTCCCTTTCTCTTTGGTAACTGTTAGTCCACTCTCGGGTTCTGTGAGTCTGCTGCTGTCTTTTCTTTCAGTTTTTCTTTGTTATCATACTCCGCACATGAGTGAAATCATTTGGTACATGTATTTCTCCGCTTGGCCTATTTGACTGAGCATAATACGCTCTAGCTCCATCCACGTTATTGCAAATGATAGGATTTGTTTTCTTCTTATGGCTGCTTACTGCACTTTTTAAACTGGATTTCATTCTTCTTTTTTGTTTGTAGTTTTGCAATGTGCTTTCACCATTGCTCTCCTTGTTATGAGCAGTAGCTTTGTGCTAATCGATATGTACCTATATCTATCTATCTGTCTGTCTATCTATTAATCAATTACACAATCAATCTTCCTTTTGTCTGTCCATCTGTCCATCTGTACAGAACAGTTAACCATATACCCTATATCACTTTCCTGCACTATGCTCCCAAAAATCCTGCAAAGTATCTAGGCTGCAGAGGGAGCACTGGGTTCACCGAGACACTTGCAGTTCGAGTCGGCCGCGTGTACCTACAAAACCAGGAAATGGTTGTGCTGGGACTTGAACCCGTGTCTCTATCCCCTGTCCTCTTTCATCTCCTTCTAACTTGCTGTCTGTATTTAGCCACATTCATTGACTAAGGGCTCCCTGAAGATCTCAAGTATCATTCCTCTGGGCCTGTTGTCGACAGAAAAGTAAACTTGTTGCTTTGCTCACCACCATGTTTGAAGGACATCAGCGTGATCACCGCCGATAGGACGGAGGGTCAAATAAAAAGGAACACCAATTTCTAGATAGGAGCAGTTGGGAGCTAACAGTGTATTGTGGAGTGACGTGTTTATTGAGTGTCCAAACTTCCCTCTTTAGGTGGTTATTAGATTTTCACATTCGTGAACATCATAAAATCCACTGATTTCAAAGGCCCAGATTCTTATTATTGCAGCAACTCAGTTGTTGAGGTGAGAGAAAATGAGAAGTATGTTGCTGCACCACTAAATCTATGGCTGGGAACTGTTGAAACCAAACAAAAAGAATTCACGGTGGCCAGATAGGGCTATTTTCTGCTGACTGTCTCTGGGGACTCAAACAGAATCCATTTGCTTGATTGTTTGATTTTCCGTTTCACTCGTGTAGGGTACTTGTCCACACACCTTCGGCTTGTAGTTTGTCTGTGTCCTTGGATCTCAAGTGAGTCTCCTGTAAGTAAGCACGTAGGTGTCTTGAGTTTTCATCCCTTCTTTTATCCCTGTGTCTTTTGTTTGCAGCACTCAGTGCCTGACCTTTTATTCTGATGATTCAGAGCTGTGCACTTATTGCACTTAAAGAATATTTTTATCATTAATCTACAATCACGTGAAGAACATTATGTTTACTATGCTCCCCCCTTCACCAAGTCCCCCCGAAAAACCTCTTCAGTCACTGCCGATCAGCGTAGTTGGATGCTGTAGACCCCTTCACCATGTCCCCCCCAAAAGTCCCCGTTACAGTCACTGTCCATCAGTGAGTAGTAAGATGCTATATGATCTCTACTAGTCTTCTCTGTGTTGTACAGTACTCCCCATGCACACCCGACCCCGCGCATTATACATGCTAAACTTAATGCCCCCATTCTTTCTCCCCACACTTATCCCTCCCTTCAGACTCACCCTGCCCAGTCCTTTTTCCTTTGGTTACTTTTAGTCAACTCTCGGGTTCTGTGAGTCTGCTGCTGTTTTTTTACTTCAGTTTTTCTTTGTTGTTATACTCCACACATGAGTGAAATCACTGGGTACTTGACTTTATCCGCCTGCCCTATTTTTCTGAACATACTACCGTCTTGCTCCATCCACGTCATTGCAAATGGTAGTATTTGTTTTCTTCTTAAGGCTGCTTACTGCACTTTTTAAACTGGATTTCATTCTTCCTTTTTGTTTGTAGTTTAGCTATGTTATTCACCATTCAACTCCTGGTTATGAATAATAGCTTTGTGTCAATCGACATGTATCTGTATCTACCTATCTAAAGGTCTGTCTGTCTATCTATGTATCTATGTATGTATATATCTATGTATCTATCTATGTATCTATCCACGTATCTATCTATCTATCTTCCTATCATCTATCTATGATGTCTATCATCTATTAATCTATGTACCTATCTATCTATCTTTCACCTGTCGTCTGTCTACCTATCTATCTATGAAACAATCATCTTTTTGTCTGCCAATCTATCCTTATGTACAGACCAGTTAACAACATAGCCTATGTCTCTTCCCTACATTATGCTTCCAGAAACCTTGCAAGGTAACTAAGCCATAAGGAGAGCACTGTGTTCACCGATACGCTTTCAGGTAGAGTCAGCAGAGTGTGCTTACAAAACCAGTAAATGGAGGTGAAAGGACTTGAACTCGTATCTTTGTCATCTGTCCTCTTATACTTCCTGCTCGCTTGTTGACTTTATTTAGCCACATTCAGTGAGGAAGTGATCCCTGAAGACCACAAGTATCCTTCGTCTGGGCCTGTTGTCGACAGAAAAGTGTACTTGGCCCTTTGCACACCACCATGTTTGAGGGACATTGGCGTGATCACTGCTGATAGGTGGAGGGACAAATATGAATTAACACCTATTTCTGGACAGGAGCAGTTGGGAACAAAGAGTGTGTTGTGGAGTGAAGTGTTTAATTGAGTGTCCAAACTTCCCTCTTTAGGTGGTTATTACTTCTTTACATTCGTGAACATCATAAAAAGCAATGATTATAAATGCCCAGACGCATATTATTACAGCAATTCATTTGTTGAGGTGAGAGGAAATGAGAAGGAAGTTGCTGCACCACTAAATCTATGCCTGAGCACTGCTGAAACCAAACAAAAAGAATTCACAGTGGCTAGATAGGGCTATTTTCTACTGACTCTCTCTGGGGTCCAAAACAGAATCCATTTCTTTCTTTGTTTCTCAGTTTCACTTGTGTAGGGTACCTGTCCCCGCCCCTTCAGCTTGTAGTTTGTCTTTGTCCTTGGATCTCAAGTGAGTCTCCAGTAAGGGAGCACGTAGGTGGTCTTGAGTTTTCATCAGTTCTTCTAACCCTGTGTCTTTTGATTGGAGCACTCAAAGGCTGTACTTTTATTCTGATATTTGAGAGCTGTGCTCTTACTGCACTTTGAAATTCTTTTTGTTCTCATTAATATACAATCACATGCAGAAAATTATGTTATTCTGTCTACCCTCTTCACCAAGTCACCCCAAATCCCAGTTACAGCCGCTCTCCGTCAGCATGTACTAAGATGCTGTAGAATCACTACATGTCTTCTCTGTGTTGTACAGCCCTACCCATGACACCCCACCCTACACATTATACATGCTAATCCTAATGCCCCCATTCTTTTTCCCCGCACTTATTACTCCCTTCCCACAAACCCTACCCAGTCCCTTTCTCTTTGGTAACTGTTAGTCCACTCTCGGGTTCTGTGAGTCTGCTGCTGTCTTTTCCTTCAGTTTTTCTTTGTTATCATACTCCGCACATGAGTGAAATCATTTGGTACATGTATTTCTCCGCTTGGCCTATTTGACTGAGCATAATACGCTCTAGCTCCATCCACGTTATTGCAAATGATAGGATTTGTTTTCTTCTTATGGCTGCTTACTGCACTTTTTAAACTGGATTTCATTCTTCTTTTTTGTTTGTAGTTTTGCAATGTGCTTTCACCATTGCTCTCCTTGTTATGAGCAGTAGCTTTGTGCTAATCGATATGTACCTATATCTATCTATCTGTCTGTCTATCTATTAATCAATTACACAATCAATCTTCCTTTTGTCTGTCCATCTGTCCATCTGTACAGAACAGTTAACCATATACCCTATATCACTTTCCTGCACTATGCTCCCAAAAATCCTGCAAAGTATCTAGGCTGCAGAGGGAGCACTGGGTTCACCGAGACACTTGCAGTTCGAGTCGGCCGCGTGTACCTACAAAACCAGGAAATGGTTGTGCTGGGACTTGAACCCGTGTCTCTATCCCCTGTCCTCTTTCATCTCCTTCTAACTTACTGTCTGTATTTAGCCACATTCATTGACTAAGGGCTCCCTGAAGATCTCAAGTATCATTCCTCTGGGCCTGTTGTCGACAGAAAAGTCAACTTGTTGCTTTGCTCACCACCATGTTTGAAGGACATCAGCGTGATCACCGCCGATAGGACGGAGGGTCAAATAAAAAGGAACACCAATTTCTAGATAGGAGCAGTTGGGAGCTAACAGTGTATTGTGGAGTGACGTGTTTATTGAGTGTCCAAACTTCCCTCTTTAGGTGGTTATTAGATTTTCACATTCGTGAACATCATAAAATCCACTGATTTCAAAGGCCCAGATTCTTATTATTGCAGCAACTCAGTTGTTGAGGTGAGAGAAAATGAGAAGTATGTTGCTGCACCACTAAATCTATGGCTGGGAACTGTTGAAACCAAACAAAAAGAATTCACGGTGGCCAGATAGGGCTATTTTCTGCTGACTGTCTCTGGGGACTCAAACAGAATCCACTTGCTTGATTGTTTGATTTTCCGTTTCACTCGTGTAGGGTACTTGTCCACACACCTTCGGCTTGTAGTTTGTCTGTGTCCTTGGATCTCAAGTGAGTCTCCTGTAAGTAAGCACGTAGGTGTCTTGAGTTTTCATCCCTTCTTTTATCCCTGTGTCTTTTGTTTGCAGCACTCAGTGCCTGACCTTTTATTCTGATGATTCAGAGCTGTGCACTTATTGCACTTAAAGAATATTGTTTATCATTAATCTACAATCACGTGAAGAACATTATGTTTACTATGCTCCCCCCTTCACCAAGTCCCCCCGAAAAACCTCTTCAGTCACTGCCGATCAGCGTAGTTGGATGCTGTAGACCCCTTCACCATGTCCCCCCCAAAAGTCCCCGTTACAGTCACTGTCCATCAGTGAGTAGTAAGATGCTATATGATCTCTACTAGTCTTCTCTGTGTTGTACAGTACTCCCCATGCACACCCGACCCCGCGCATTATACATGCTAAACTTAATGCCCCCATTCTTTCTCCCCACACTTATCCCTCCCTTCAGACTCACCCTGCCCAGTCCTTTTTCCTTTGGTTACTTTTAGTCAACTCTCGGGTTCTGTGAGTCTGCTGCTGTTTTTTTACTTCAGTTTTTCTTTGTTGTTATACTCCACACATGAGTGAAATCACTGGGTACTTGACTTTATCCGCCTGCCCTATTTTTCTGAACATACTACCGTCTTGCTCCATCCACGTCATTGCAAATGGTAGTATTTGTTTTCTTCTTAAGGCTGCTTACTGCACTTTTTAAACTGGATTTCATTCTTCCTTTTTGTTTGTAGTTTAGCTATGTTATTCACCATTCAACTCCTGGTTATGAATAATAGCTTTGTGTCAATCGACATGTATCTGTATCTACCTATCTAAAGGTCTGTCTGTCTATCTATGTATCTATGTATGTATATATCTATGTATCTATCTATGTATCTATCCACGTATCTATCTATCTATCTTCCTATCATCTATCTATGATGTCTATCATCTATTAATCTATGTACCTATCTATCTATCTTTCACCTGTCGTCTGTCTACCTATCTATCTATGAAACAATCATCTTTTTGTCTGCCAATCTATCCTTATGTACAGAACAGTTAACAACATAGCCTATGTCTCTTCCCTACATTATGCTTCCAGAAACCTTGCAAGGTAACTAAGCCATAAGGAGAGCACTGTGTTCACCGATACGCTTTCAGGTAGAGTCAGCAGAGTGTGCTTACAAAACCAGTAAATGGAGGTGAAAGGACTTGAACTCGTATCTTTGTCATCTGTCCTCTTATACTTCCTGCTCGCTTGTTGACTTTATTTAGCCACATTCAGTGAGGAAGTGATCCCTGAAGACCACAAGTATCCTTCGTCTGGGCCTGTTGTCGACAGAAAAGTGTACTTGGCCCTTTGCACACCACCATGTTTGAGGGACATTGGCGTGATCACTGCTGATAGGTGGAGGGACAAATATGAATTAACACCTATTTCTGGACAGGAGCAGTTGGGAACAAAGAGTGTGTTGTGGAGTGAAGTGTTTATTTGAGTGTCCAAACTTCCCTCTTTAGGTGGTTATTACTTCTTTACATTCGTGAACATCATAAAAAGCAATGATTATAAATGCCCAGACGCATATTATTACAGCAATTCATTTGTTGAGGTGAGAGGAAATGAGAAGGAAGTTGCTGCACCACTAAATCTATGCCTGAGCACTGCTGAAACCAAACAAAAAGAATTCACAGTGGCTAGATAGGGCTATTTTCTACTGACTCTCTCTGGGGTCCAAAACAGAATCCATTTCTTTCTTTGTTTCTCAGTTTCACTTGTGTAGGGTACCTGTCCCCGCCCCTTCAGCTTGTAGTTTGTCTTTGTCCTTGGATCTCAAGTGAGTCTCCAGTAAGGGAGCACGTAGGTGGTCTTGAGTTTTCATCAGTTCTTCTAACCCTGTGTCTTTTGATTGGAGCACTCAAAGGCTGTACTTTTATTCTGATATTTGAGAGCTGTGCTCTTACTGCACTTTGAAATTCTTTTTGTTCTCATTAATATACAATCACATGCAGAAAATTATGTTATTCTGTCTACCCTCTTCACCAAGTCACCCCAAATCCCAGTTACAGCCGCTCTCCGTCAGCATGTACTAAGATGCTGTAGAATCACTACATGTCTTCTCTGTGTTGTACAGCCCTACCCATGACACCCCACCCTACACATTATACATGCTAACCCTAATGCCCCCATTCTTTTTCCCCGCACTTATTACTCCCTTCCCACAAACCCTACCCAGTCCCTTTCTCTTTGGTAACTGTTAGTCCACTCTCGGGTACTGTGAGTCTGCTGCTGTCTTTTCTTTCAGTTTTTCTTTGTTATCATACTCCGCACATGAGTGAAATCATTTGGTACATGTATTTCTCCGCTTGGCCTATTTGACTGAGCATAATACGCTCTAGCTCCATCCACGTTATTGCAAATGATAGGATTTGTTTTCTTCTTATGGCTGCTTACTGCACTTTTTAAACTGGATTTCATTCTTCTTTTTTGTTTGTAGTTTTGCAATGTGCTTTCACCATTGCTCTCCTTGTTATGAGCAGTAGCTTTGTGCTAATCGATATGTACCTATATCTATCTATCTGTCTGTCTATCTATTAATCAATTACACAATCAATCTTCCTTTTGTCTGTCCATCTGTCCATCTGTACAGAACAGTTAACCATATACCCTATATCACTTTCCTGCACTATGCTCCCAAAAATCCTGCAAAGTATCTAGGCTGCAGAGGGAGCACTGGGTTCACCGAGACACTTGCAGTTCGAGTCGGCCGCGTGTACCTACAAAACCAGGAAATGGTTGTGCTGGGACTTGAACCCGTGTCTCTATCCCCTGTCCTCTTTCATCTCCTTCTAACTTGCTGTCTGTATTTAGCCACATTCATTGACTAAGGGCTCCCTGAAGATCTCAAGTATCATTCCTCTGGGCCTGTTGTCGACAGAAAAGTAAACTTGTTGCTTTGCTCACCACCATGTTTGAAGGACATCAGCGTGATCACCGCCGATAGGACGGAGGGTCAAATAAAAAGGAACACCAATTTCTAGATAGGAGCAGTTGGGAGCTAACAGTGTATTGTGGAGTGACGTGTTTATTGAGTGTCCAAACTTCCCTCTTTAGGTGGTTATTAGATTTTCACATTCGTGAACATCATAAAATCCACTGATTTCAAAGGCCCAGATTCTTATTATTGCAGCAACTCAGTTGTTGAGGTGAGAGAAAATGAGAAGTATGTTGCTGCACCACTAAATCTATGGCTGGGAACTGTTGAAACCAAACAAAAAGAATTCACGGTGGCCAGATAGGGCTATTTTCTGCTGACTGTCTCTGGGGACTCAAACAGAATCCATTTGCTTGATTGTTTGATTTTCCGTTTCACTCGTGTAGGGTACTTGTCCACACACCTTCGGCTTGTAGTTTGTCTGTGTCCTTGGATCTCAAGTGAGTCTCCTGTAAGTAAGCACGTAGGTGTCTTGAGTTTTCATCCCTTCTTTTATCCCTGTGTCTTTTGTTTGCAGCACTCAGTGCCTGACCTTTTATTCTGATGATTCAGAGCTGTGCACTTATTGCACTTAAAGAATATTTTTTATCATTAATCTACAATCACGTGAAGAACATTATGTTTACTATGCTCCCCCCTTCACCAAATTCCCCCGAAAAACCTCTTCAGTCACTGCCGATCGGCGTAGTTGGATGCTGTAGACCCCTTCACCATGTCCCCCCCAAAAGTCCCTGTTACAGTCACTGTCCATCAGTGAGTAGTAAGATGCTATATGATCTCTACTAGTCTTCTCTGTGTTGTACAGTACTCCCCATGCACACCCGACCCCGCGCATTATACATGCTAAACTTAATGCCCCCATTCTTTCTCCCCACACTTATCCCTCCCTTCAGACTCACCCTGCCCAGTCCTTTTTCCTTTGGTTACTTTTAGTCAACTCTCGGGTTCTGTGAGTCTGCTGCTGTTTTTTTACTTCAGTTTTTCTTTGTTGTTATACTCCACACATGAGTGAAATCACTGGGTACTTGACTTTATCCGCCTGCCCTATTTTTCTGAACATACTACCGTCTTGCTCCATCCACGTCATTGCAAATGGTAGTATTTGTTTTCTTCTTAAGGCTGTTTACTGCACTTTTTAAACTGGATTTCATTCTTCCTTTTTGTTTGTAGTTTAGCTATGTTATTCACCATTCAACTCCTGGTTATGAATAATAGCTTTGTGTCAATCGACATGTATCTGTATCTACCTATCTAAAGGTCTGTCTGTCTATCTATGTATCTATGTATGTATATATCTATGTATCTATCTATGTATCTATCCACGTATCTATCTATCTATCTTCCTATCATCTATCTATGATGTCTATCATCTATTAATCTATGTACCTATCTATCTATCTTTCACCTGTCGTCTGTCTACCTATCTATCTATGAAACAATCATCTTTTTGTCTGCCAATCTATCCTTATGTACAGAACAGTTAACAACATAGCCTATGTCTCTTCCCTACATTATGCTTCCAGAAACCTTGCAAGGTAACTAAGCCATAAGGAGAGCACTGTGTTCACCGATACGCTTTCAGGTAGAGTCAGCAGAGTGTGCTTACAAAACCAGTAAATGGAGGTGAAAGGACTTGAACTCGTATTTTTGTCATCTGTCCTCTTATACTTCCTGCTCGCTTGTTGACTTTATTTAGCCACATTCAGTGAGGAAGTGATCCCTGAAGACCACAAGTATCCTTCGTCTGGGCCTGTTGTCGACAGAAAAGTGTACTTGGCCCTTTGCACACCACCATGTTTGAGGGACATTGGCGTGATCACTGCTGATAGGTGGAGGGACAAATATGAATTAACACCTATTTCTGGACAGGAGCAGTTGGGAACAAAGAGTGTGTTGTGGAGTGAAGTGTTTATTTGAGTGTCCAAACTTCCCTCTTTAGGTGGTTATTACTTCTTTACATTCGTGAACATCATAAAAAGCAATGATTATAAATGCCCAGACGCATATTATTACAGCAATTCATTTGTTGAGGTGAGAGGAAATGAGAAGGAAGTTGCTGCACCACTAAATCTATGCCTGAGCACTGCTGAAACCAAACAAAAAGAATTCACAGTGGCTAGATAGGGCTATTTTCTACTGACTCTCTCTGGGGTCCAAAACAGAATCCATTTCTTTCTTTGTTTCTCAGTTTCACTTGTGTAGGGTACCTGTCCCCGCCCCTTCAGCTTGTAGTTTGTCTTTGTCCTTGGATCTCAAGTGAGTCTCCAGTAAGGGAGCACGTAGGTGGTCTTGAGTTTTCATCAGTTCTTCTAACCCTGTGTCTTTTGATTGGAGCACTCAAAGGCTGTACTTTTATTCTGATATTTGAGAGCTGTGCTCTTACTGCACTTTGAAATTCTTTTTGTTCTCATTAATATACAATCACATGCAGAAAATTATGTTATTCTGTCTACCCTCTTCACCAAGTCACCCCAAATCCCAGTTACAGCCGCTCTCCGTCAGCATGTACTAAGATGCTGTAGAATCACTACATGTCTTCTCTGTGTTGTACAGCCCTACCCATGACACCCCACCCTACACATTATACATGCTAACCCTAATGCCCCCATTCTTTTTCCCCGCACTTATTACTCCCTTCCCACAAACCCTACCCAGTCCCTTTCTCTTTGGTAACTGTTAGTCCACTCTCGGGTACTGTGAGTCTGCTGCTGTCTTTTCTTTCAGTTTTTCTTTGTTATCATACTCCGCACATGAGTGAAATCATTTGGTACATGTATTTCTCCGCTTGGCCTATTTGACTGAGCATAATACGCTCTAGCTCCATCCACGTTATTGCAAATGATAGGATTTGTTTTCTTCTTATGGCTGCTTACTGCACTTTTTAAACTGGATTTCATTCTTCTTTTTTGTTTGTAGTTTTGCAATGTGCTTTCACCATTGCTCTCCTTGTTATGAGCAGTAGCTTTGTGCTAATCGATATGTACCTATATCTATCTATCTGTCTGTCTATCTATTAATCAATTACACAATCAATCTTCCTTTTGTCTGTCCATCTGTCCATCTGTACAGAACAGTTAACCATATACCCTATATCACTTTCCTGCACTATGCTCCCAAAAATCCTGCAAAGTATCTAGGCTGCAGAGGGAGCACTGGGTTCACCGAGACACTTGCAGTTCGAGTCGGCCGCGTGTACCTACAAAACCAGGAAATGGTTGTGCTGGGACTTGAACCCGTGTCTCTATCCCCTGTCCTCTTTCATCTCCTTCTAACTTGCTGTCTGTATTTAGCCACATTCATTGACTAAGGGCTCCCTGAAGATCTCAAGTATCATTCCTCTGGGCCTGTTGTCGACAGAAAAGTAAACTTGTTGCTTTGCTCACCACCATGTTTGAAGGACATCAGCGTGATCACCGCCGATAGGACGGAGGGTCAAATAAAAAGGAACACCAATTTCTAGATAGGAGCAGTTGGGAGCTAACAGTGTATTGTGGAGTGACGTGTTTATTGAGTGTCCAAACTTCCCTCTTTAGGTGGTTATTAGATTTTCACATTCGTGAACATCATAAAATCCACTGATTTCAAAGGCCCAGATTCTTATTATTGCAGCAACTCAGTTGTTGAGGTGAGAGAAAATGAGAAGTATGTTGCTGCACCACTAAATCTATGGCTGGGAACTGTTGAAACCAAACAAAAAGAATTCACGGTGGCCAGATAGGGCTATTTTCTGCTGACTGTCTCTGGGGACTCAAACAGAATCCATTTGCTTGATTGTTTGATTTTCCGTTTCACTCGTGTAGGGTACTTGTCCACACACCTTCGGCTTGTAGTTTGTCTGTGTCCTTGGATCTCAAGTGAGTCTCCTGTAAGTAAGCACGTAGGTGTCTTGAGTTTTCATCCCTTCTTTTATCCCTGTGTCTTTTGTTTGCAGCACTCAGTGCCTGACCTTTTATTCTGATGATTCAGAGCTGTGCACTTATTGCACTTAAAGAATATTTTTTATCATTAATCTACAATCACGTGAAGAACATTATGTTTACTATGCTCCCCCCTTCACCAAATTCCCCCGAAAAACCTCTTCAGTCACTGCCGATCGGCGTAGTTGGATGCTGTAGACCCCTTCACCATGTCCCCCCCAAAAGTCCCTGTTACAGTCACTGTCCATCAGTGAGTAGTAAGATGCTATATGATCTCTACTAGTCTTCTCTGTGTTGTACAGTACTCCCCATGCACACCCGACCCCGCGCATTATACATGCTAAACTTAATGCCCCCATTCTTTCTCCCCACACTTATCCCTCCCTTCAGACTCACCCTGCCCAGTCCTTTTTCCTTTGGTTACTTTTAGTCAACTCTCGGGTTCTGTGAGTCTGCTGCTGTTTTTTTACTTCAGTTTTTCTTTGTTGTTATACTCCACACATGAGTGAAATCACTGGGTACTTGACTTTATCCGCCTGCCCTATTTTTCTGAACATACTACCGTCTTGCTCCATCCACGTCATTGCAAATGGTAGTATTTGTTTTCTTCTTAAGGCTGTTTACTGCACTTTTTAAACTGGATTTCATTCTTCCTTTTTGTTTGTAGTTTAGCTATGTTATTCACCATTCAACTCCTGGTTATGAATAATAGCTTTGTGTCAATCGACATGTATCTGTATCTACCTATCTAAAGGTCTGTCTGTCTATCTATGTATCTATGTATGTATATATCTATGTATCTATCTATGTATCTATCCACGTATCTATCTATCTATCTTCCTATCATCTATCTATGATGTCTATCATCTATTAATCTATGTACCTATCTATCTATCTTTCACCTGTCGTCTGTCTACCTATCTATCTATGAAACAATCATCTTTTTGTCTGCCAATCTATCCTTATGTACAGAACAGTTAACAACATAGCCTATGTCTCTTCCCTACATTATGCTTCCAGAAACCTTGCAAGGTAACTAAGCCATAAGGAGAGCACTGTGTTCACCGATACGCTTTCAGGTAGAGTCAGCAGAGTGTGCTTACAAAACCAGTAAATGGAGGTGAAAGGACTTGAACTCGTATTTTTGTCATCTGTCCTCTTATACTTCCTGCTCGCTTGTTGACTTTATTTAGCCACATTCAGTGAGGAAGTGATCCCTGAAGACCACAAGTATCCTTCGTCTGGGCCTGTTGTCGACAGAAAAGTGTACTTGGCCCTTTGCACACCACCATGTTTGAGGGACATTGGCGTGATCACTGCTGATAGGTGGAGGGACAAATATGAATTAACACCTATTTCTGGACAGGAGCAGTTGGGAACAAAGAGTGTGTTGTGGAGTGAAGTGTTTATTTGAGTGTCCAAACTTCCCTCTTTAGGTGGTTATTACTTCTTTACATTCGTGAACATCATAAAAAGCAATGATTATAAATGCCCAGACGCATATTATTACAGCAATTCATTTGTTGAGGTGAGAGGAAATGAGAAGGAAGTTGCTGCACCACTAAATCTATGCCTGAGCACTGCTGAAACCAAACAAAAAGAATTCACGGTGGCTAGATAGGGCGATTTTCTACTGACTCTCTCTGGGGTCCAAAACAGAATCCATTTCTTTCTTTGTTTCTCAGTTTCACTTGTGTAGGGTACCTGTCCCCGCCCCTTCAGCTTGTAGTTTGTCTTTGTCCTTGGATCTCAAGTGAGTCTCCAGTAAGGGAGCACGTAGGTGGTCTTGAGTTTTCATCAGTTCTTCTAACCCTGTGTCTTTTGATTGGAGCACTCAAAGGCTGTACTTTTATTCTGATATTTGAGAGCTGTGCTCTTACTGCACTTTGAAATTCTTTTTGTTCTCATTAATATACAATCACATGCAGAAAATTATGTTATTCTGTCTACCCTCTTCACCAAGTCACCCCAAATCCCAGTTACAGCCGCTCTCCGTCAGCATGTACTAAGATGCTGTAGAATCACTACATGTCTTCTCTGTGTTGTACAGCCCTACCCATGACACCCCACCCTACACATTATACATGCTAATCCTAATGCCCCCATTCTTTTTCCCCGCACTTATTACTCCCTTCCCACAAACCCTACCCAGTCCCTTTCTCTTTGGTAACTGTTAGTCCACTCTCGGGTTCTGTGAGTCTGCTGCTGTCTTTTCCTTCAGTTTTTCTTTGTTATCATACTCCGCACATGAGTGAAATCATTTGGTACATGTATTTCTCCGCTTGGCCTATTTGACTGAGCATAATACGCTCTAGCTCCATCCACGTTATTGCAAATGATAGGATTTGTTTTCTTCTTATGGCTGCTTACTGCACTTTTTAAACTGGATTTCATTCTTCTTTTTTGTTTGTAGTTTTGCAATGTGCTTTCACCATTGCTCTCCTTGTTATGAGCAGTAGCTTTGTGCTAATCGATATGTACCTATATCTATCTATCTGTCTGTCTATCTATTAATCAATTACACAATCAATCTTCCTTTTGTCTGTCCATCTGTCCATCTGTACAGAACAGTTAACCATATACCCTATATCACTTTCCTGCACTATGCTCCCAAAAATCCTGCAAAGTATCTAGGCTGCAGAGGGAGCACTGGGTTCACCGAGACACTTGCAGTTCGAGTCGGCCGCGTGTACCTACAAAACCAGGAAATGGTTGTGCTGGGACTTGAACCCGTGTCTCTATCCCCTGTCCTCTTTCATCTCCTTCTAACTTACTGTCTGTATTTAGCCACATTCATTGACTAAGGGCTCCCTGAAGATCTCAAGTATCATTCCTCTGGGCCTGTTGTCGACAGAAAAGTCAACTTGTTGCTTTGCTCACCACCATGTTTGAAGGACATCAGCGTGATCACCGCCGATAGGACGGAGGGTCAAATAAAAAGGAACACCAATTTCTAGATAGGAGCAGTTGGGAGCTAACAGTGTATTGTGGAGTGACGTGTTTATTGAGTGTCCAAACTTCCCTCTTTAGGTGGTTATTAGATTTTCACATTCGTGAACATCATAAAATCCACTGATTTCAAAGGCCCAGATTCTTATTATTGCAGCAACTCAGTTGTTGAGGTGAGAGAAAATGAGAAGTATGTTGCTGCACCACTAAATCTATGGCTGGGAACTGTTGAAACCAAACAAAAAGAATTCACGGTGGCCAGATAGGGCTATTTTCTGCTGACTGTCTCTGGGGACTCAAACAGAATCCATTTGCTTGATTGTTTGATTTTCCGTTTCACTCGTGTAGGGTACTTGTCCACACACCTTCGGCTTGTAGTTTGTCTGTGTCCTTGGATCTCAAGTGAGTCTCCTGTAAGTAAGCACGTAGGTGTCTTGAGTTTTCATCCCTTCTTTTATCCCTGTGTCTTTTGTTTGCAGCACTCAGTGCCTGACCTTTTATTCTGATGATTCAGAGCTGTGCACTTATTGCACTTAAAGAATATTTTTTATCATTAATCTACAATCACGTGAAGAACATTATGTTTACTATGCTCCCCCCTTCACCAAGTCCCCCCGAAAAACCTCTTCTGTCACTGCCGATCAGCGTAGTTGGATGCTGTAGACCCCTTCACCATGTCCCCCCCAAAAGTCCCCGTTACAGTCACTGTCCATCAGTGAGTAGTAAGATGCTATATGATCTCTACTAGTCTTCTCTGTGTTGTACAGTACTCCCCATGCACACCCGACCCCGCGCAATATACATGCTAAACTTAATGCCCCCATTCTTTCTCCCCACACTTTTCCCTCCCTTCAGACTCACCCTGCCCAGTCCTTTTTCCTTTGGTTACTTTTAGTCAACTCTCGGGTTCTGTGAGTCTGCTGCTGTTTTTTTACTTCAGTTTTTCTTTGTTGTTATACTCCACACATGAGTGAAATCACTTGGTACTTGACTTTATCCACCTGCCCTATTTTTCTGAACATACTACCGTCTTGCTCCATCCACGTCATTGCAAATGGTAGTATTTGTTTTCTTCTTAAGGCTGCTTACTGCACTTTTTAAACTGGATTTCATTCTTCCTTTTTGTTTGTAGTTTAGCTATGTTATTCACCATTCAACTCCTGGTTATGAATAATAGCTTTGTGTCAATCGACATGTATCTGTATCTACCTATCTAAAGGTCTGTCTGTCTATCTATGTATCTATGTATGTATATATCTATGTATCTATCTATGTATCTATCCATGTATCTATCTATCTATCTTCCTATCATCTATCTATGATGTCTATCATCTATTAATCTATGTACCTATCTATCTATCTTTCACCTGTCGTCTGTCTACCTATCTATCTATGAAACAATCATCTTTTTGTCTGCCAATCTATCCTTATGTACAGAACAGTTAACAACATAGCCTATGTCTCTTCCCTACATTATGCTTCCAGAAACCTTGCAAGGTAACTAAGCCATAAGGAGAGCACTGTGTTCACCGATACGCTTTCAGGTAGAGTCAGCAGAGTGTGCTTACAAAACCAGTAAATGGAGGTGAAAGGACTTGAACTCGTATCTTTGTCATCTGTCCTCTTATACTTCCTGCTCGCTTGTTGACTTTATTTAGCCACATTCAGTGAGGAAGTGATCCCTGAAGACCACAAGTATCCTTCGTCTGGGCCTGTTGTCGACAGAAAAGTGTACTTGGCCCTTTGCACACCACCATGTTTGAGGGACATTGGCGTGATCACTGCTGATAGGTGGAGGGACAAATATGAATTAACACCTATTTCTGGACAGGAGCAGTTGGGAACAAAGAGTGTGTTGTGGAGTGAAGTGTTTATTTGAGTGTCCAAACTTCCCTCTTTAGGTGGTTATTACTTCTTTACATTCGTGAACATCATAAAAAGCAATGATTATAAATGCCCAGACGCATATTATTACAGCAATTCATTTGTTGAGGTGAGAGGAAATGAGAAGGAAGTTGCTGCACCAATAAATCTATGCCTGAGCACTGCTGAAACCAAACAAAAAGAATTCACGGTGGCTAGATAGGGCTATTTTCTACTGACTCTCTCTGGGGTCCAAAACAGAATCCATTTCTTTCTTTGTTTCTCAGTTTCACTTGTGTAGGGTACCTGTCCCCGCCCCTTCAGCTTGTAGTTTGTCTTTGTCCTTGGATCTCAAGTGAGTCTCCAGTAAGGGAGCACGTAGGTGGTCTTGAGTTTTCATCAGTTCTTCTAACCCTGTGTCTTTTGATTGGAGCACTCAAAGGCTGTACTTTTATTCTGATATTTGAGAGCTGTGCTCTTACTGCACTTTGAAATTCTTTTTGTTCTCATTAATATACAATCACATGCAGAAAATTATGTTATTCTGTCTACCCTCTTCACCAAGTCACCCCAAATCCCAGTTACAGCCGCTCTCCGTCAGCATGTACTAAGATGCTGTAGAATCACTACATGTCTTCTCTGTGTTGTACAGCCCTACCCATGACACCCCACCCTACACATTATACATGCTAATCCTAATGCCCCCATTCTTTTTCCCCGCACTTATTACTCCCTTCCCACAAACCCTACCCAGTCCCTTTCTCTTTGGTAACTGTTAGTCCACTCTCGGGTTCTGTGAGTCTGCTGCTGTCTTTTCCTTCAGTTTTTCTTTGTTATCATACTCCACACATGAGTGAAATCATTTGGTACATGTATTCCTCCGCTTGGCCTATTTGACTGAGCATAATACACTCTAGCTCCATCCACGTTATTGCAAATGATAGGATTTGTTTTCTTCTTATGGCTGCTTACTGCACTTTTTAAACTGGATTTCATTCTTCTTTTTTGTTTGTAGTTTTGCAATGTGCTTTCACCATTGCTCTCCTTGTTATGAGCAGTAGCTTTGTGCTAATCGATATGTACCTATATCTATCTATCTGTCTGTCTATCTATTAATCAATTACACAATCAATCATCCTTTGGTCTGTCCATCTGTCCATCTGTACAGAACAGTTAACCATATACCCTATATCACTTTCCTGCACTATGCTCCCAAAAATCCTGCAAAGTATCTAGGCTGCAGAGGGAGCACTGGGTTCACCGAGACACTTGCAGTTCGAGTCGGCCGCGTGTACCTACAAAACCAGGAAATGGTTGTGCTGGGACTTGAACCCGTGTCTCTATCCCCTGTCCTCTTTCATCTCCTTCTAACTTGCTGTCTGTATTTAGCCACATTCATTGACTAAGGGCTCCCTGAAGATCTCAAGTATCATTCCTCTGGGCCTGTTGTCGACAGAAAAGTCAACTTGTTGCTTTGCTCACCACCATGTTTGAAGGACATCAGCGTGATCACCGCCGATAGGACGGAGGGTCAAATAAAAAGGAACACCAATTTCTAGATAGGAGCAGTTGGGAGCTAACAGTGTATTGTGGAGTGACGTGTTTATTGAGTGTCCAAACTTCCCTCTTTAGGTGGTTATTAGATTTTCACATTCGTGAACATCATAAAATCCACTGATTTCAAAGGCCCAGATTCTTATTATTGCAGCAACTCAGTTGTTGAGGTGAGAGAAAATGAGAAGTATGTTGCTGCACCACTAAATCTATGGCTGGGAACTGTTGAAACCAAACAAAAAGAATTCATGGTGGCCAGATAGGGCTATTTTCTGCTGACTGTCTCTGGGGACTCAAACAGAATCCATTTGCTTGATTGTTTGATTTTCCGTTTCACTCGTGTAGGGTACTTGTCCACACACCTTCGGCTTGTAGTTTGTCTGTGTCCTTGGATCTCAAGTGAGTCTCCTGTAAGTAAGCACGTAGGTGTCTTGAGTTTTCATCCCTTCTTTTATCCCTGTGTCTTTTGTTTGCAGCACTCAGTGCCTGACCTTTTATTCTGATGATTCAGAGCTGTGCACTTATTGCACTTAAAGAATATTTTTTATCATTAATCTACAATCACGTGAAGAACATTATGTTTACCATGCTCCCCCCTTCACCAAGTCCTCCCGAAAAACCTCTTCTGTCACTGCCGATCAGCGTAGTTGGATGGTGTAGACCCCTTCACCATGTCCCCCCCAAAAGTCCCCGTTACAGTCACTGTCCATCAGTGAGTAGTAAGATGCTATATGATCTCTACTAGTCTTCTCTGTTGTACAGTACTCCCCATGCACACCCGACCCCGCGCATTATACATGCTATACTTAATGCCCCCATTCTTTCTCCCCACACTTATCCCTCCCTTCAGACTCACCCTGCCCAGTCCTTTTTCCTTTGGTTACTTTTAGTCAACTCTCGGGTTCTGTGAGTCTGCTGCTGTTTTTTTACTTCAGTTTTTCTTTGTTGTTATACTCCACACATGAGTGAAATCACTTGGTACTTGCCTTTATCCGCCTGCCCTATTTTTCTGAACATACTACCGTCTTGCTCCATCCACGTCATTGCAAATGGTAGTATTTGTTTTCTTCTTAAAGCTGCTTACTGCACTTTTTAAACTGGATTTCATTCTTCCTTTTTGTTTGTAGTTTAGCTATGTTATTCACCATTCAACTCCTGGTTATGAACAATAGCTTTGTGTCAATCGACATGTATCTGTATCTATCTATCTAAAGGTCTGTCTGTCTATCTATGTATCTATGTATGTATATGTCTATGTATCTATGTATCTATCTATGTATCTATCTATCTATTTTCCTATCATCTATCTATGATGTCTATCATCTATTAATCTATGTTCCTATCTATCTATCTTTCACCTGTCGTCTGTCTACCTATCTATCTATGAAACAATCATCTTTTTGTCTGCCAATCTATCCTTATGTACAGAACAGTTAACAACATAGCCTATGTCTCTTCCCTACATTATGCTTCCAGAAACCTTGCAAGGTAACTAAGCCATAAGGAGAGCACTGTGTTTACCGATACGCTTTCATTTAGAGTCAGCAGAGTGTGCTTACAAAACCAGTAAATGGAGGTGAAAGGACTTGAACTCGTATCTTTGTCATCTGTCCTCTTATACTTCCTGCTCGCTTGTTGACTTTATTTAGCCACATTCAGTGAGGAAGTGATCCCTGAAGACCACAAGTATCCTTCGTCTGGGCCTGTTGTCGACAGAAAAGTGTACTTGGCCCTTTGCACACCACCATGTTTGAGGGACATTGGCGTGATCACTGCTGATAGGTGGAGGGACAAATATGAATTAACACCTATTTCTGGACAGGAGCAGTTGGGAACAAAGAGTGTGTTGTGGAGTGAAGTGTTTATTTGAGTGTCCAAACTTCCCTCTTTAGGTGGTTATTACTTCTTTACATTCGTGAACATCATAAAAAGCAATGATTATAAATGCCCAGACGCATATTATTACAGCAATTCATTTGTTGAGGTGAGAGGAAATGAGAAGGAAGTTGCTGCACCACTAAATCTATGCCTGAGCACTGCTGAAACCAAACAAAAAGAATTCACAGTGGCTAGATAGGGCTATTTTCTACTGACTCTCTCTGGGGTCCAAAACAGAATCCATTTCTTTCCTTGTTTCTCAGTTTCACTTGTGTAGGGTACCTGTCCCCGCCCCTTCAGCTTGTAGTTTGTCTTTGTCCTTGGATCTCAAGTGAGTCTCCAGTAAGGGAGCACGTAGGTGGTCTTGAGTTTTCATCAGTTCTTCTAACCCTGTGTCTTTTGATTGGAGCACTCAAAGGCTGTACTTTTATTCTAATATTTGAGAGCTGTGCTCTTACTGCACTTTGAAATTCTTTTTGTTCTCATTAATATACAATCACATGCAGAAAATTATGTTATTCTGTCTACCCTCTTCACCAAGTCACCCCAAATCCCAGTTACAGCCGCTCTCCGTCAGCATGTACTAAGATGCTGTAGAATCACTACATGTCTTCTCTGTGTTGTACAGCCCTACCCATGACACCCCACCCTACACATTATACATGCTAATCCTAATGCCCCCATTCTTTTTCCCCGCACTTATTACTCCCTTCCCACAAACCCTACCCAGTCCCTTTCTCTTTGGTAACTGTTAGTCCACTCTCGGGTTCTGTGAGTCTGCTGCTGTCTTTTCCTTCAGTTTTTCTTTGTTATCATACTCCACACATGAGTGAAATCATTTGGTACATGTATTTCTCCGCCTGGCCTATTTGACTGAGCATAATACGCTCTAGCTCCATCCTCGTTATTGCAAATGATAGGATTTGTTTTCTTCTTATGGCTGCTTACTGCACTTTTTAAACTGGATTTCATTCTTCTTTTTTGTTTGTAGTTTTGCAATGTGCTTTCACCATTGCTCTCCTTGTTATGAGCAGTAGCTTTGTGCTAATCGATATGTACCTATATCTATCTATCTGTCTGTCTATCTATTAATCAATTACACAATCAATCATCCTTTTGTCTGTCCATCTGTCCATCTGTACAGAACAGTTAACCATATACCCTATATCACTTTCCTGCACTATGCTCCCAAAAATCCTGCAAAGTATCTAGGCTGCAGAGGGAGCACTGGGTTCACCGAGACACTTGCAGTTCGAGTCGGCCGCGTGTACCTACAAAACCAGGAAATGGTTGTGCTGGGACTTGAACCCGTGTCTCTATCCCCTGTCCTCTTTCATCTCCTTCTAACTTGCTGTCTGTATTTAGCCACATTCATTGACTAAGGGCTCCCTGAAGATCTCAAGTATCATTCCTCTGGGCCTGTTGTCGACAGAAAAGTCAACTTGTTGCTTTGCTCACCACCATGTTTGAAGGACATCAGCGTGATCACCGCCGATAGGACGGAGGGTCAAATAAAAAGGAACACCAATTTCTAGATAGGAGCAGTTGGGAGCTAACAGTGTATTGTGGAGTGACGTGTTTATTGAGTGTCCAAACTTCCCTCTTTAGGTGGTTATTAGATTTTCACATTCGTGAACATCATAAAATCCACTGATTTCAAAGGCCCAGATTCTTATTATTGCAGCAACTCAGTTGTTGAGGTGAGAGAAAATGAGAAGTATGTTGCTGCACCACTAAATCTATGGCTGGGAACTGTTGAAACCAAACAAAAAGAATTCACGGTGGCCAGATAGGGCTATTTTCTGCTGACTGTCTCTGGGGACTCAAACAGAATCCATTTGCTTGATTGTTTGATTTTCCGTTTCACTCGTGTAGGGTACTTGTCCACACACCTTCGGCTTGTAGTTTGTCTGTGTCCTTGGATCTCAAGTGAGTCTCCTGTAAGTAAGCACGTAGGTGTCTTGAGTTTTCATCCCTTCTTTTCTCCCTGTGTCTTTTGTTTGCAGCACTCAGTGCCTGACCTCTTATTCTGATGATTCAGAGCTGTGCACTTATTCCACTTAAAGAATATTTTTTATCATTAATCTACAATCACGTGAAGAACATTATGTTTACTATGCTCCCCCCTTCACCAAGTCCCCCCGAAAAACCTCTTCTGTCACTGCCGATCAGCGTAGTTGGATGCTGCAGACCCCTTCACCATGTCCCCCCCAAAAGTCCCCGTTACAGTCACTGTCCATCAGTGAGTAGTAAGATGCTATATGATCTCTACTAGTCTTCTCTGTGTTGTACAGTACTCCCCATGCACACCCGACCCCGCGCAATATACATGCTAAACTTAATGCCCCCATTCTTTCTCCCCACACTTTTCCCTCCCTTCAGACTCACCCTGCCCAGTCCTTTTTCCTTTGGTTACTTTTAGTCAACTCTCGGGTTCTGTGAGTCTGCTGCTGTTTTTTTACTTCAGTTTTTCTTTGTTGTTATACTCCACACATGAGTGAAATCACTTGGTACTTGCCTTTATCCGCCTGCCCTATTTTTCTGAACATACTACCGTCTTGCTCCATCCACGTCATTGCAAATGGTAGTATTTGTTTTCTTCTTAAGGCTGCTTACTGCACTTTTTAAACTGGATTTCATTCTTCCTTTTTGTTTGCAGTTTAGCTATGTTATTCACCTTTCAACTCCTGGTTATGAACAATAGCTTTGTGTCAATCGACATGTATCTGTATCTACCTATCTAAAGGTCTGTCTGTCTATCTATGTATCTATGTATGTATATATCTATGTATCTATCTATGTATCTATCCATGTATCTATCTATCTATCTTCCTATCATCTATCTATGATGTCTATCATCTATTAATCTATGTACCTATCTATCTATCTTTCACCTGTCGTCTGTCTACCTATCTATCTATGAAACAATCATCTTTTTGTCTGCCAATCTATCCTTATGTACAGAACAGTTAACAACATAGCCTATGTCTCTTCCCTACATTATGCTTCCAGAAACCTTGCAAGGTAACTAAGCCATAAGGAGAGCACTGTGTTCACCGATACGCTTTCAGGTAGAGTCAGCAGAGTGTGCTTACAAAACCAGTAAATGGAGGTGAAAGGACTTGAACTCGTATCTTTGTCATCTGTCCTCTTATACTTCCTGCTCGCTTGTTGACTTTATTTAGCCACATTCAGTGAGGAAGTGATCCCTGAAGACCACAAGTATCCTTCGTCTGGGCCTGTTGTCGACAGAAAAGTGTACTTGGCCCTTTGCACACCACCATGTTTGAGGGACATTGGCGTGATCACTGCTGATAGGTGGAGGGACAAATATGAATTAACACCTATTTCTGGACAGGAGCAGTTGGGAACAAAGAGTGTGTTGTGGAGTGAAGTGTTTATTTGAGTGTCCAAACTTCCCTCTTTAGGTGGTTATTACTTCTTTACATTCGTGAACATCATAAAAAGCAATGATTATAAATGCCCAGACGCATATTATTACAGCAATTCATTTGTTGAGGTGAGAGGAAATGAGAAGGAAGTTGCTGCACCACTAAATCTATGCCTGAGCACTGCTGAAACCAAACAAAAAGAATTCACGGTGGCTAGATAGGGCTATTTTCTACTGACTCTCTCTGGGGTCCAAAACAGAATCCATTTCTTTCTTTGTTTCTCAGTTTCACTTGTGTAGGGTACCTGTCCCCGCCCCTTCAGCTTGTAGTTTGTCTTTGTCCTTGGATCTCAAGTGAGTCTCCAGTAAGGGAGCACGTAGGTGGTCTTGAGTTTTCATCAGTTCTTCTAACCCTGTGTCTTTTGATTGGAGCACTCAAAGGCTGTACTTTTATTCTGATATTTGAGAGCTGTGCTCTTACTGCACTTTGAAATTCTTTTTGTTCTCATTAATATACAATCACATGCAGAAAATTATGTTATTCTGTCTACCCTCTTCACCAAGTCACCCCAAATCCCAGTTACAGCCGCTCTCCGTCAGCATGTACTAAGATGCTGTAGAATCACTACATGTCTTCTCTGTGTTGTACAGCCCTACCCATGACACCCCACCCTACACATTATACATGCTAATCCTAATGCCCCCATTCTTTTTCCCCGCACTTATTACTCCCTTCCCACAAACCCTACCCAGTCCCTTTCTCTTTGGTAACTGTTAGTCCACTCTCGGGTTCTGTGAGTCTGCTGCTGTCTTTTCCTTCAGTTTTTCTTTGTTATCATACTCCACACATGAGTGAAATCATTTGGTACATGTATTCCTCCGCTTGGCCTATTTGACTGAGCATAATACGCTCTAGCTCCATCCACGTTATTGCAAATGATAGGATTTGTTTTCTTCTTATGGCTGCTTACTGCACTTTTTAAACTGGATTTCATTCTTCTTTTTTGTTTGTAGTTTTGCAATGTGCTTTCACCATTGCTCTCCTTGTTATGAGCAGTAGCTTTGTGCTAATCGATATGTACCTATATCTATCTATCTGTCTGTCTATCTATTAATCAATTACACAATCAATCATCCTTTGGTCTGTCCATCTGTCCATCTGTACAGAACAGTTAACCATATACCCTATATCACTTTCCTGCACTATGCTCCCAAAAATCCTGCAAAGTATCTAGGCTGCAGAGGGAGCACTGGGTTCACCGAGACACTTGCAGTTCGAGTCGGCCGCGTGTACCTACAAAACCAGGAAATGGTTGTGCTGGGACTTGAACCCGTGTCTCTATCCCCTGTCCTCTTTCATCTCCTTCTAACTTGCTGTCTGTATTTAGCCACATTCATTGACTAAGGGCTCCCTGAAGATCTCAAGTATCATTCCTCTGGGCCTGTTGTCGACAGAAAAGTCAACTTGTTGCTTTGCTCACCACCATGTTTGAAGGACATCAGCGTGATCACCGCCGATAGGACGGAGGGTCAAATAAAAAGGAACACCAATTTCTAGATAGGAGCAGTTGGGAGCTAACAGTGTATTGTGGAGTGACGTGTTTATTGAGTGTCCAAACTTCCCTCTTTAGGTGGTTATTAGATTTTCACATTCGTGAACATCATAAAATCCACTGATTTCAAAGGCCCAGATTCTTATTATTGCAGCAACTCAGTTGTTGAGGTGAGAGAAAATGAGAAGTATGTTGCTGCACCACTAAATCTATGGCTGGGAACTGTTGAAACCAAACAAAAAGAATTCATGGTGGCCAGATAGGGCTATTTTCTGCTGACTGTCTCTGGGGACTCAAACAGAATCCATTTGCTTGATTGTTTGATTTTCCGTTTCACTCGTGTAGGGTACTTGTCCACACACCTTCGGCTTGTAGTTTGTCTGTGTCCTTGGATCTCAAGTGAGTCTCCTGTAAGTAAGCACGTAGGTGTCTTGAGTTTTCATCCCTTCTTTTATCCCTGTGTCTTTTGTTTGCAGCACTCAGTGCCTGACCTTTTATTCTGATGATTCAGAGCTGTGCACTTATTGCACTTAAAGAATATTTTTTATCATTAATCTACAATCACGTGAAGAACATTATGTTTACCATGCTCCCCCCTTCACCAAGTCCTCCCGAAAAACCTCTTCTGTCACTGCCGATCAGCGTAGTTGGATGGTGTAGACCCCTTCACCATGTCCCCCCCAAAAGTCCCCGTTACAGTCACTGTCCATCAGTGAGTAGTAAGATGCTATATGATCTCTACTAGTCTTCTCTGTTGTACAGTACTCCCCATGCACACCCGACCCCGCGCATTATACATGCTATACTTAATGCCCCCATTCTTTCTCCCCACACTTATCCCTCCCTTCAGACTCACCCTGCCCAGTCCTTTTTCCTTTGGTTACTTTTAGTCAACTCTCGGGTTCTGTGAGTCTGCTGCTGTTTTTTTACTTCAGTTTTTCTTTGTTGTTATACTCCACACATGAGTGAAATCACTTGGTACTTGCCTTTATCCGCCTGCCCTATTTTTCTGAACATACTACCGTCTTGCTCCATCCACGTCATTGCAAATGGTAGTATTTGTTTTCTTCTTAAGGCTGCTTACTGCACTTTTTAAACTGGATTTCATTCTTCCTTTTTGTTTGTAGTTTAGCTATGTTATTCACCATTCAACTCCTGGTTATGAACAATAGCTTTGTGTCAATCGACATGTATCTGTATCTATCTATCTAAAGGTCTGTCTGTCTATCTATGTATCTATGTATGTATATGTCTATGTATCTATGTATCTATCTATGTATCTATCTATCTATTTTCCTATCATCTATCTATGATGTCTATCATCTATTAATCTATGTTCCTATCTATCTATCTTTCACCTGTCGTCTGTCTACCTATCTATCTATGAAACAATCATCTTTTTGTCTGCCAATCTATCCTTATGTACAGAACAGTTAACAACATAGCCTATGTCTCTTCCCTACATTATGCTTCCAGAAACCTTGCAAGGTAACTAAGCCATAAGGAGAGCACTGTGTTTACCGATACGCTTTCAGGTAGAGTCAGCAGAGTGTGCTTACAAAACCAGTAAATGGAGGTGAAAGGACTTGAACTCGTATCTTTGTCATCTGTCCTCTTATACTTCCTGCTCGCTTGTTGACTTTATTTAGCCACATTCAGTGAGGAAGTGATCCCTGAAGACCACAAGTATCCTTCGTCTGGGCCTGTTGTCGACAGAAAAGTGTACTTGGCCCTTTGCACACCACCATGTTTGAGGGACATTGGCGTGATCACTGCTGATAGGTGGAGGGACAAATATGAATTAACACCTATTTCTGGACAGGAGCAGTTGGGAACAAAGAGTGTGTTGTGGAGTGAAGTGTTTATTTGAGTGTCCAAACTTCCCTCTTTAGGTGGTTATTACTTCTTTACATTCGTGAACATCATAAAAAGCAATGATTATAAATGCCCAGACGCATATTATTACAGCAATTCATTTGTTGAGGTGAGAGGAAATGAGAAGGAAGTTGCTGCACCAATAAATCTATGCCTGAGCACTGCTGAAACCAAACAAAAAGAATTCACGGTGGCTAGATAGGGCTATTTTCTACTGACTCTCTCTGGGGTCCAAAACAGAATCCATTTCTTTCTTTGTTTCTCAGTTTCACTTGTGTAGGGTACCTGTCCCCGCCCCTTCAGCTTGTAGTTTGTCTTTGTCCTTGGATCTCAAGTGAGTCTCCAGTAAGGGAGCACGTAGGTGGTCTTGAGTTTTCATCAGTTCTTCTAACCCTGTGTCTTTTGATTGGAGCACTCAAAGGCTGTACTTTTATTCTGATACATGAGAGCTGTGCTCTTACTGCACTTTGAAATTCTTTTTGTTCTCATTAATATAAAATCACATGCAGAAAATTATGTTATTCTGTCTACCCTCTTCACCAAGTCACCCCAAATCCCAGTTACAGCCGCTCTCCGTCAGCATGTACTAAGATGCTGTAGAATCACTACATGTCTTCACTGTGTTGTACAGCCCTACCCATGACACCCCACCCTACACATTATACATGCTAATCCTAATGCCCCCATTCTTTTTCCCCGCACTTATTACTCCCTTCCCACAAACCCTACCCAGTCCCTTTCTCTTTGGTAACTGTTAGTCCACTCTCGGGTTCTGTGAGTCTGCTGCTGTCTTTTCCTTCAGTTTTTCTTTGTTATCATACTCCACACATGAGTGAAATCATTTGGTACATGTATTTCTCCGCCTGGCCTATTTGACTGAGCATAATACGCTCTAGCTCCATCCTCGTTATTGCAAATGATAGGATTTGTTTTCTTCTTATGGCTGCTTACTGCACTTTTTAAACTGGATTTCATTCTTCTTTTTTGTTTGTAGTTTTGCAATGTGCTTTCACCATTGCTCTCCTTGTTATGAGCAGTAGCTTTGTGCTAATCGATATGTACCTATATCTATCTATCTGTCTGTCTATCTATTAATCAATTACACAATCAATATTCCTTTTGTCTGTCCATCTGTCCATCTGTACAGAACAGTTAACCATATACCCTATATCACTTTCCTGCACTATGCTCCCAAAAATCCTGCAAAGTATCTAGGCTGCAGAGGGAGCACTGGGTTCACCGAGACACTTGCAGTTCGAGTCGGCCGCGTGTACCTACAAAACCAGGAAATGGTTGTGCTGGGACTTGAACCCGTGTCTCTATCCCCTGTCCTCTTTCATCTCCTTCTAACTTGCTGTCTGTATTTAGCCACATTCATTGACTAAGGGCTCCCTGAAGATCTCAAGTATCATTCCTCTGGGCCTGTTGTCGACAGAAAAGTCAACTTGTTGCTTTGCTCACCAAAATGTTTGAAGGACATCAGCGTGATCACCGCCGATAGGACGGAGGGTCAAATAAAAAGGAACACCAATTTCTAGATAGGAGCAGTTGGGAGCTAACAGTGTATTGTGGAGTGACGTGTTTATTGAGTGTCCAAACTTCCCTCTTTAGGTGGTTATTAGATTTTCACATTCGTGAACATCATAAAATCCACTGATTTCAAAGGCCCAGATTCTTATTATTGCAGCAACTCAGTTGTTGAGGTGAGAGAAAATGAGAAGTATGTTGCTGCACCACTAAATCTATGGCTGGGAACTGTTGAAACCAAACAAAAAGAATTCACGGTGGCCAGATAGGGCTATTTTCTGCTGACTGTCTCTGGGGACTCAAACAGAATCCATTTGCTTGATTGTTTGATTTTCCGTTTCACTCGTGTAGGGTACTTGTCCACACACCTTCGGCTTGTAGTTTGTCTGTGTCCTTGGATCTCAAGTGAGTCTCCTGTAAGTAAGCACGTAGGTGTCTTGAGTTTTCATCCCTTCTTTTATCCCTGTGTCTTTTGTTTGCAGCACTCAGTGCCTGACCTTTTATTCTGATGATTCAGAGCTGTGCACTTATTGCACTTAAAGAATATTTTTTATCATTAATCTACAATCACGTGAAGAACATTATGTTTACCATGCTCCCCCCTTCACCAAGTCCCCCCGAAAAACCTCTTCTGTCACTGCCGATCAGCGTAGTTGGATGGTGTAGACCCCTTCACCATGTCCCCCCCAAAAGTCCCCGTTACAGTCACTGTCCATCAGTGAGTAGTAAGATGCTATATGATCTCTACTAGTCTTCTCTGTTGTACAGTACTCCCCATGCACACCCGACCCCGCGCATTATACATGCTATACTTAATGCCCCCATTCTTTCTCCCCACACTTATCCCTCCCTTCAGACTCACCCTGCCCAGTCCTTTTTCCTTTGGTTACTTTTAGTCAACTCTCGGGTTCTGTGAGTCTGCTGCTGTTTTTTTACTTCAGTTTTTCTTTGTTGTTATACTCCACACATGAGTGAAATCACTTGGTACTTGCCTTTATCCGCCTGCCCTATTTTTCTGAACATACTACCGTCTTGCTCCATCCACGTCATTGCAAATGGTAGTATTTGTTTTCTTCTTAAGGCTGCTTACTGCACTTTTTAAACTGGATTTCATTCTTCCTTTTTGTTTGTAGTTTAGCTATGTTATTCACCATTCAACTCCTGGTTATGAACAATAGCTTTGTGTCAATCGACATGTATCTGTATCTACCTATCTAAAGGTCTGTCTGTCTATCTATGTATCTATGTATGTATATGTCTATGTATCTATGTATCTATCTATGTATCTATCTATCTATCTTCCTATCATCTATCTATGATGTCTATCATCTATTAATCTATGTTCCTATCTATCTATCTTTCACCTGTCGTCTGTCTACCTATCTATCTATGAAACAATCATCTTTTTGTCTGCCAATCTATCCTTATGTACAGAACAGTTAACAACATAGCCTATGTCTCTTCCCTACATTATGCTTCCAGAAACCTTGCAAGGTAACTAAGCCATAAGGAGAGCACTGTGTTCACCGATACGCTTTCAGGTAGAGTCAGCAGAGTGTGCTTACAAAACCAGTAAATGGAGGTGAAAGGACTTGAACTCGTATCTTTGTCATCTGTCCTCTTATACTTCCTGCTCGCTTGTTGACTTTATTTAGCCACATTCAGTGAGTAAGTGATCCCTGAAGACCACAAGTATCCTTCGTCTGGGCCTGTTGTCGACAGAAAAGTGTACTTGGCCCTTTGCACACCACCATGTTTGAGGGACATTGGCGTGATCACTGCTGATAGGTGGAGGGACAAATATGAATTAACACCTATTTCTGGACAGGAGCAGTTGGGAACAAAGAGTGTGTTGTGGAGTGAAGTGTTTATTTGAGTGTCCAAACTTCCCTCTTTAGGTGGTTATTACTTCTTTACATTCGTGAACATCATAAAAAGCAATGATTATAAATGCCCAGACGCATATTATTACAGCAATTCATTTGTTGAGGTGAGAGGAAATGAGAAGGAAGTTGCTGCACCTCTAAATCTATGCCTGAGCACTGCTGAAACCAAACAAAAAGAATTCACGGTGGCTAGATAGGGCTATTTTCTACTGACTCTCTCTGGGGTCCAAAACAGAATCCATTTCTTTCTTTGTTTCTCAGTTTCACTTGTGTAGGGTACCTGTCCCCGCCCCTTCAGCTTGTAGTTTGTCTTTGTCCTTGGATCTCAAGTGAGTCTCCAGTAAGGGAGCACGTAGGTGGTCTTGAGTTTTCATCAGTTCTTCTAACCCTGTGTCTTTTGATTGGAGCACTCAAAGGCTGTACTTTTATTCTGATACTTGAGAGCTGTGCTCTTACTGCACTTTGAAATTCTTTTTGTTCTAATTAATATACAATCACATGCAGAAAATTATGTTATTCTGTCTACCCTCTTCACCAAGTCACCCCAAATCCCAGTTACAGCCGCTCTCCGTCAGCATGTACTAAGATGCTGTAGAATCACTACATGTCTTCTCTGTGTTGTACAGCCCTACCCATGACACCCCACCCTACACATTATACATGCTAATCCTAATGCCCCCATTCTTTTTCCCCGCACTTATTACTCCCTTCCCACAAACCCTACCCAGTCCCTTTCTCTTTGGTAACTGTTAGTCCACTCTCGGGTTCTGTGAGTCTGCTGCTGTCTTTTCCTTCAGTTTTTCTTTGTTATCATACTCCACACATGAGTGAAATCATTTGGTACATGTATTTCTCCGCCTGGCCTGTTTGACTGAGCATAATACGCTCTAGCTCCATCCTCGTTATTGCAAATGATAGGATTTGTTTTCTTCTTATGGCTGCTTACTGCACTTTTTAAACTGGATTTCATTCTTCTTTTTTGTTTGTAGTTTTGCAATGTGCTTTCACCATTGCTCTCCTTGTTATGAGCAGTAGCTTTGTGCTAATCGATATGTACCTATATCTATCTATCTGTCTGTCTATCTATTAATCAATTACACAATCAATCATCCTTTGGTCTGTCCATCTGTCCATCTGTACAGAACAGTTAACCATATACCCTATATCACTTTCCTGCACTATGCTCCCCAAAATCCTGCAAAGTATCTAGGCTGCAGAGGGAGCACTGGGTTCACCGAGACACTTGCAGTTCGAGTCGGCCGCGTGTACCTACAAAACCAGGAAATGGTTGTGCTGGGACTTGAACCCGTGTCTCTATCCCCTGTCCTCTTTCATCTCCTTCTAACTTGCTGTCTGTATTTAGCCACATTCATTGACTAAGGGCTCCCTGAAGATCTCAAGTATCATTCCTCTGGGCCTGTTGTCGACAGAAAAGTCAACTTGTTGCTTTGCTCACCAAAATGTTTGAAGGATATCAGCGTGATCACCGCCAATAGGACGGAGGGTCAAATAAAAAGGAACACCAATTTCTAGATAGGAGCAGTTGGGAGCTAACAGTGTATTGTGGAGTGACGTGTTTATTGAGTGTCCAAACTTCCCTCTTTAGGTGGTTATTAGATTTTCACATTCGTGAACATCATAAAATCCACTGATTTCAAAGGCCCAGATTCTTATTATTGCAGCAACTCAGTTGTTGAGGTGAGAGAAAATGAGAAGTATGTTGCTGCACCACTAAATCTATGGCTGGGAACTGTTGAAACCAAACAAAAAGAATTCACGGTGGCCAGATAGGGCTATTTTCTGCTGACTGTCTCTGGGGACTCAAACAGAATCCATTTGCTTGATTGTTTGATTTTCCGTTTCACTCGTGTAGGGTACTTGTCCACACACCTTCGGCTTGTAGTTTGTCTGTGTCCTTGGATCTCAAGTGAGTCTCCTGTAAGTAAGCACGTAGGTGTCTTGAGTTTTCATCCCTTCTTTTATCCCTGTGTCTTTTGTTTGCAGCACTCAGTGCCTGACCTTTTATTCTGATGATTCAGAGCTGTGCACTTATTGCACTTAAAGAATATTTTTTATCATTAATCTACAATCACGTGAAGAACATTATGTTTACTATGCTCCCCCCTGCACCAAGTCCCCCCGAAAAACCTCTTCAGTCACTGCCGATCAGCGTAGTTGGATGCTGTCGACCCCTTCACCATGTCCCCCCCAAAAGTCCCCGTTACAGTCACTGTCCATCAGTGAGTAGTAAGATGCTATATGATCTCTACTAGTCTTCTCTGTGTTGTACAGTACTCCCCATGCACACCCGACCCCGCGCAATATACATGCTAAACTTAATGCCCCCATTCTTTCTCCCCACACTTATCCCTCCCTTCAGACTCACCCTGCCCAGTCCTTTTTCCTTTGGTTACTTTTAGTCAACTCTCGGGTTCTGTGAGTCTGCTGCTGTTTTTTTACTTCAGTTTTTCTTTGTTGTTATACTCCACACATGAGTGAAATCACTTGGTACTTGACTTTATCCGCCTGCCCTATTTTTCTGAACATACTACCGTCTTGCTCCATCCACGTCATTGCAAATGGTAGTATTTGTTTTCTTCTTAAGGCTGCTTACTGCACTTTTTAAACTGGATTTCATTCTTCCTTTTTGTTTGTAGTTTAGCTATGTTATTCACCATTCAACTCCTGGTTATGAATAATAGCTTTGTGTCAATCGACATGTATCTGTATCTACCTATCTAAAGGTCTGTCTGTCTATCTATGTATCTATGTATGTATATATCTATGTATCTATCTATGTATCTATCCACGTATCTATCTATCTATCTTCCTATCATCTATCTATGATGTCTATCATCTATTAATCTATGTACCTATCTATCTATCTTTCACCTGTCGTCTGTCTACCTATCTATCTATGAAACAATCATCTTTTTGTCTGCCAATCTATCCTTATGTACAGAACAGTTAACAACATAGCCTATGTCTCTTCCCTACATTATGCTTCCAGAAACCTTGCAAGGTAACTAAGCCATAAGGAGAGCACTGTGTTCACCGATACGCTTTCAGGTAGAGTCAGCAGAGTGTGCTTACAAAACCAGTAAATGGAGGTGAAAGGACTTGAACTCGTATCTTTGTCATCTGTCCTCTTATACTTCCTGCTCGCTTGTTGACTTTATTTAGCCACATTCAGTGAGTAAGTGATCCCTGAAGACCACAAGTATCCTTCGTCTGGGCCTGTTGTCGACAGAAAAGTGTACTTGGCCCTTTGCACACCACCATGTTTGAGGGACATTGGCGTGATCACTGCTGATAGGTGGAGGGACAAATATGAATTAACACCTATTTCTGGACAGGAGCAGTTGGGAACAAAGAGTGTGTTGTGGAGTGAAGTGTTTATTTGAGTGTCCAAACTTCCCTCTTTAGGTGGTTATTACTTCTTTACATTCGTGAACATCATAAAAAGCAATGATTATAAATGCCCAGATGCATATTATTACAGCAATTCATTTGTTGAGGTGAGAGGAAATGAGAAGGAAGTTGCTGCACCACTAAATCTATGCCTGAGCACTGCTGAAACCAAACAAAAAGAATTCACGGTGGCTAGATAGGGCTATTTTCTACTGACTCTCTCTGGGGTCCAAAACAGAATCCATTTCTTTCTTTGTTTCTCAGTTTCACTTGTGTAGGGTACCTGTCCCCGCCCCTTCAGCTTGTAGTTTGTCTTTGTCCTTGGATCTCAAGTGAGTCTCCAGTAAGGGAGCACGTAGGTGGTCTTGAGTTTTCATCAGTTCTTCTAACCCTGTGTCTTTTGATTGGAGCACTCAAAGGCTGTACTTTTATTCTGATATTTGAGAGCTGTGCTCTTACTGCACTTTGAAATTCTTTTTGTTCTCATTAATATACAATCACATGCAGAAAATTATGTTATTCTGTCTACCCTCTTCACCAAGTCACCCCAAATCCCAGTTACAGCCGCTCTCCGTCAGCATGTACTAAGATGCTGTAGAATCACTACATGTCTTTTCTGTGTTGTACAGCACTACCCATGACACCCCACCCTACACATTATACATTCTAATCCTAATGCCCCCATTCTTTTTCCCCGCACTTATTACTCCCTTCCCACAAACCCTACCCAGTCCCTTTCTCTTTGGTAACTGTTAGTCCACTCTAGGGTTCTGTGAGTCTGCTGCTGTCTTTTCCTTCAGGTTTTCTTTGTTATCATACTCCACACATGAGTGAAATCATTTGGTACATGTAGTTCTCCGCCTGTCTTGTTTATCTGAGCATAATACCCTCTACCTCCATCCACGTTATTGCAAATGATTGGATTTGTTTTCTTCTTATGGCTGCTTACTTCACTTTTTAAACTGGTTTTCATTCTACTTTTTTGTTTGTAATTTCGCTATGTGCTTTCACCATTGCTCTCCTGGTTATGAGCAGTAGCTTTGTGTTAGTCGATATGTACGTATATCTATATATGTGTCTGACTATCTATTTATCAATCAATCAATCAATCAACTTTATGTCTGCCCATCTGTCCTTGTGTACAGAACAGTTAACCACATATCCTATATCACTTTCCTACACATTGCTTCCAAAAATCCTGCAAAGTATCTAGGCTGTAGAGGGAGCACTGGGTTCACCGAGACCCTGGCAGGACGAGACGGCCGCGTGTACCTACAAAACCAGGAAATGGTTGTGCCGGGACTTGAACCCGTGTCTCTGTCCTTTGTCCTCTTTCATCTCCTTCTAACTTGCTGTGTGTATTTAGCCACATTCATTGAGTAAGAGCTCCCTGAAGACCAAAAGTATCATTCCTCTGGGCCTGTTGTCGACAGAAAAGTAAACTTTTTCTTTACTCACCACCATGTTTGAAGGACATCAGCGTGATCACCGCCGATAGGACGGAGGGTCAAATAGAAAGGAACACCAATTTCTAGACAGGAGCAGTTGGGAGCCAAGAGTGTATTGTGGAGTGACGTGTTTATTTGAGTGCCCAAACTTCCCTCTTAAGTGGTTTTTAGATCTTCTCAATCGTGAACATCATAAAACCCACTGATTTCAATGGCCCAGATGCTTATTATTACAGCAACTAGGTTGTTGAGGTCAGAGAAAATGAGAAGTATGTTGCTGCACCACTAAATCTATCGCTGGGAGCTGCTGATACCAAACAAAAAGAATTCACGGTGGTCAGATAGGGCTATTTTCTGCTGACTGTCTCTGGGGACACAAAAAGAACCCATTTGCTTGATTGTTTTTCAGTTTCACTCGTGTAGGGTACTTGTCCACACACCTTCGGCTTGTAGTTTGTCTGTGTCCTTGGATCTCAAGTGAGTCTCCTGTAAGTAAGCACGTAGGTGTCTTGAGTTTTTATCCCTTCTTTTTACCCTGTGTCTTTTGTTTGCAGCACTCAGTGCATGACCTTTTATTCTGATGATTCAGAGCTGTACACTTATTGCACTTAAAGCATTTTTTTTATCATTAATCTACATTCACGTGAAGAACATTATGTTTACTATGCTCCACCCCTCACCAAGTCCCCCCAAAAAACCTCTTCAGTCGCTGTCTATCAGCGTAGTTGAATGCTGTGGATCCCTTCACCGTGTCCACCCACAGAGACCCTTTACAGTAATTGTCCATCAGTGAGTAGTAAGATGCTATATGATCTCTACTAGTCTTCCCTGTGTTGTACAGTACTCCCCATGCACACACGAACCCACGCATTATTCATGCTAATCCCAATTACCACTATTATTTCTCCCCACACTTCTCCCTCCCTTCAGACTCACCCTGCCTAGTCCTTCTCCCTTTGGTAACTTTTAGTCAACTCTCGGATTCTGTGAGAGTGCTGCTGTTTTTTTCCTTCACTTTCTCTTTGTTGTTATACTCCGCACATGAGTGAAATCACTTTTACTTGTCTTTATCCGCCTGCCCTATTTTTCTGAACGTACTACCGTCTACCTCCATCCACGTCATTGCAAATGGTAGTGGTTGTTTTCTTCTTAAGGCTGCTTACTGCAATTTTAAACTGGATTTCATTCTTCCTTTTTGCTTGTAGATTAGCTATGTTACTCACCATTCAACTCCTATTTATGAATAATAGCTTTGTGTCAATCGATATGTATCTGTATCTATCTATCTAACGTTCTATCTATGTATCTATGTATGTAAATATGTATGTATGAATCTATGGATCTATCTTTCTATTTATCTATCTATCTTCCTATCATCTATCTATGATGTCTGTAATCTATCGGTCTATGTACCTATCAATCTTTCTTTCATCTGTCGTCTGTCTACCTATCTATCTATGTATCAATCACCTTTTTGTCTGCCCATCTATCCTTCTGTACAGAACAGTTAACAACATAGCCTATGTCTCTATCCTACATTATGCTTCCAGAAATCTTGCAAGGTAGCTAAGCCATAAGGAGAGCACTGTGTTCACCGATACACTTTCAGGTAGAGTCAGCCGCGTGTGCTTACAAAACCAGTAAATGGAGGTGAAAGGACTTGAACCCGTATCTCTGTCCTCTGTCCTCTTATAATTCCTGCTCGCTTGGTGACTTTATTTAGCCACATTCAGTGAGTAAGTGATCCCTGAAGAACACAAGTATCCTTCGTCTGGGCCTGTTGTCGTCAGAAAAGTGTACTTGGTTCTTTGCACACCACCATGTTTGTGGGACATAGGTGTGATCACTGCTGATAGGTGGAGGGACAAATATAAAGGAACACCTATTTCTGGACCGGAGCATTTGGGAAATAAGAGTGTGTAGTGGAGTGAAGTGTTTATTTGAGGGTCCAAACGTCCCTCTTTAGATGGTTATTACTTCTTTACATTCGGGAACATCATAAAAAGCAATGATTTTAAAAGCGCAGATGCCTATTATTACAGCAATTCATTTGTTGAGGTGAGAGGAAATGAGAAGGAAGTTGCTGCACCACGAAATCTATGCCTGAGCACTGCTGAAACAGCAAAAAGAATTCACGGTGGCTAGATTGGGCTATTTTCTACTGACTCTCTCTGGGGACGCAAACAGAATCCATTTGTTTGTTTGTTTCTCAGTTTCACTTGTATAGGGTTCCTGTCCCCGCCCCTTCAGCTTGTAGTTTGTCTGTGTCCTTGGATCTAAAGTGAGTCTCCAGAAAGGGAGCACGTAGGTGGTCTTGAGTTTTCATCAGTTCTTCTAAACCTGTGTCTTTTGATATGAGCACTCAAAGCCTGTACTTTTACTCTGATATTTGAGGGCAGTGCTCTTACATCAGTTTGAAATTTTCTTTGTTCTCATTAATATACAATCACATGCAGAACATCATGTTTTCCAGTCTACCCTCTTCAGCAAGTCCCTCCCATATCCTAGTTACAGCCGCTGTCCGTCAGCATGTACTAAGATGCTGTAGAATCACTACATGTCTTCTCTGTGTTGTACAGCCCTACCCATGAACCCCCACCCTACACATTAAACATGCTAATCCTAATGCCCCCATTCTTTTCCCCGCCCTTATTACTCCCTTCCCACAAACACTACCCAGTCCCTTTCTCTTTGGTAACTGTTAGTCCACTCTCGGGTTCTGTGAGTCTGCTGCTGTCTTTTCCTTCAGTTTTTCTTTGTTATCATACTCTACACATGAGTGAAATCATTTGGTACATGTATTTCTCCGCCTGCCTTGTTTGACTGGGCATAATACCGTCTACCTCCATCCACGTTATTGCAAATGATAGGATTTGTTTTCTTCTTATGGCTGCTTACTGCACTTTTTAAACTGGATTTCATTCTTCTTTTTTGTTTGTAATTTGGCTATGTGCTTTCACCGTTGCTCACCTGATTATGAGCAGTAGCTTTTTGTTAGTCGATATGTGCCTATATCTATCTATCTGCCTGTCTATCTATTTATCAATCAATCAACTTTTGTCTGCCCATCTGTCCTTGTGTACAGAACAGTTAACCACATATCCTGTATCACTTTCCTACACTTTGCTTCCAAAATTTCTGCAAAGTATCTAGGCTGTAGAGAGAACACTGGGTTCACCGAGAACCTTGCAGGACGAGACGGCCATGTGTACCTACAAAACCAGGAAATGGTTGTGCCGGGACTTGAACCTGTGTCTCTCTCCCCTGTCCTCTTACATCTCCTTCTAACTTGCTGTCTGTATTTAGACACATTCATTGACTAAGTGCTCCCTGAAGACCACAAGTATCATTCCTCTGGGCCTGTTGTCAACAGAAAAGTAAACTTGTTGCTTTGCTCACCACCATGTTTGAAGGACATCAGCGTGATCACCGCCGATAGGACGGAGGGTCAAATAGAAAGGAACACCAATTTCTAGACTGGAGCAGTTGGGAGCCAAGAGTGTATTGTGAAGTGACGTGTTTATTTGA
Organism: Manis pentadactyla; assembly: GCF_030020395.1. NCBI lineage: Eukaryota > Metazoa > Chordata > Mammalia > Pholidota > Manidae > Manis > Manis pentadactyla. Next base: position 2,089,581 of record NW_026644596.1, read on the forward strand.
GTGTCCAAACTTCCCTCTTTCGTTGTTTATTAGATCTTCTCAATCGTGAACTTCATAAAACCCACTGATTTCAATATCCCAGATGCTTATTATTACAGCAACTCAGTTGTTGAGGTGAGAGAAACTGAGAAATATGTTGCTGCACCACTAAATATATCTCTGGGAACTGCTGAAACCAAACAAAAAGAATTGTCGGTGGTCAGATAGGGCTATTTTCTGCTGACTGTCTCTGGGGACTCAAACAGTATCCACTTGTTTGATTGTTTGTTTTTCAGTTTCACTCGTGTAGGGTACTTGTCCACACACCTTTGGCTTGTAGTTTGTCTTTGTCCTTCAATCTCAAGTGAGTCTCATGTAAGTAAGCACATAGGTGTCTTGAGTTTTTATCCCTTCTTTTATCCCTGTGTCTTTTGTTTGCAGCACTCAGTGCCTGACCTTTTATTCTGATGATTCAGAGCTGTACACTTATTGCACTTAAAAATTTTTTTATCATTTATCTACAATCACGAGAAGAACATTATGTTTACTATGCTCCCCCCCTCACCAAGTCCCCCGGAAAAACCTCTTCAGTCGCTGTCTATCAGCGTAGTTGAATGCTGTGTATCCCTTCACCATATCCGCCCCCACAGACCCCGTTACAGTCGCTGTCCATCAGTGAGTAGTAAGATGCTATATGATCTCTACTAGTCTTCTCTGTTTTGTACAGTACTCCCCATGCACACCCGACCCCACGCAATATTCATGCTAATCCCAATTACCACTATTATTTCTCCTCACACTTATCCCTCCCTTCAGACTCACTCTGCCTAGTCCTTTTCCCTTTCGTAACTTTTAGTCAACTCTCGGATTCTGTGAGAGTGCTGCTGTTTCTTTCCTTCAGTTTCTCTTTGTTGTTATACTCCACACATGAGTGAAATCACTTGGTACTTGTCTTTCTCCGCCTGGCATATTTCTCTGAACGTACTACCGTCTATCTCCATCCACATCATTGCAAATGGTAGTGTTTGTTTTCTTCTTGAGGCTGCCTATTGCAATTTTAAAATGGATTTCATTCTTCCTTTTTGTTTGTAGATTAGTTATGTTATTCACCATTCAACTCTTATTTATGAACAATAGCTTTGTGTCAATCTATATGTATCTGTATCTATCTATCTAACGGTCTGTCTGTCTATCTAAGTATCTATGTATGTAAGTATGTATGTATGTATCTATGGATCTATCTTTCTATCTATTTATCTATCTTCCTATCATCTATCTTTGAAGTCTATCATCTATCGGTCTATGTACCTATCAATCTTTCTTTCATCTGTCGTCTGTCTACCTATCTATCTATGAATCAATCACCTTTTTTTCTGCCCATCTATCCTTCTGTACAGAACAGTTAACAACATAGCCTATGTCTCTTTCCTACATTATGCTTCCAGAAATCTTGCAAGGTATCTAAGCCATAAGGAGAGCACTGCGTTCACCGATAAACTTTCAGGTAGAGTCAGCCGCGTGTGCTTCCAAAACCAGTAAATGGAGATGAAAGGACTTGAACCCGTATCTCTGTCCTCTGTCCTCTTATAATTCCTGCTCGCTTGGTGACTTTATTTAGCCACATTCAGTTAGTAAGTGATCCCTGAAGAACACAAGTATCCTTCGTCTGGGCCTGTTGTCAACAGAAAAGTGTACTTGGTTCTTTGCACACCACCATGTTTGAGGGACATAGGTGTGATCACTGCTGATAGGTGGAGGGACAAATATAAAGAACACCTATTTCTGGACAGGAGCATTTGGGAAATAAGAGTGTGTTGTGGAGTGAAGTGTTTATTTGAGGGTCCAAACGTCCCTCTTCAGATGGTTATTACTTCTTTACATTCGTGAACATCATAAAAAGCAATGATTTTAAAAGCGCAGACACATATTATTACAGCAATTCTTTTGTTGAGGTGGGAGGAAATGAGAAGGAAGTTGCTGCACTACGAAATCTATGCCTGAGCACTGCTGAAACAAAACAAAAAGAACTCACGATGGCTAGATTGGGCTATTTTCTACTGAGTCTCTCTGGGGACTCAAACAGAATCCATTTGTTTGTTTGTTTCTCAGTTTCACTTGTATAGGGTACCTGTCCCCGCCCCTTCAGGTTATAGTTTGTCTGTGTCCTTGGATCTCAAGTGAGTCTCCAGAAAGGGAGCACATAGGTGGTCTTGAGTTTTCATCAGTTCTTCTAACCCTGTGTCTTTTGATTGGAGCACTCAAAGCCTGTAACTTTATTCTTATATTTGAGAGCAGTGCTCTTACATCAGTTTGAAATTTTCTTTGTTCTCAGTAATATACTATCACATGCAGAACATTATGTTTTCCAGTCTACCCACTACAGCAAGTCCCCCCCAAACCCCAGTTACAGTCGCTGTCTGTCAGCATGTACTAAGATGCTGTAGAATCACTACATGTCTTCTCTGAGTTGTACTGCCCTACCCTTGATCCCCCACCCTACACAATAAACATGCTAATCCTAATGCCCCCATTCTTTTTCCACACCCTTATTAGTCCCTTCCCACAAACGCTACCCAGTCCCTTTCTCTTTGGTAACTGTTAGTCCACTCTCGGGTTCTGTGAGTCTGCTGCTGTCTTTTCCTTCAGTTTTTCTTTGTTATCATACTCCACACATGAGTGAAATCATTTGGTACATGTATTTCTCCGCCTGCCTTGTTTGACTGGGTATAATACCGTCTACCTCCATCCACGTTATTGCAAATGATAGGATTTGTTTTCTTCTTATGGCTGCTTACTGCACTTTTTAAACTGGATTTCATTCTTCTTTTTTGTTTGTAGTTTCGCTATGTGCTTTCACCATTGCTCTCCTGGTAATGAGCAGTAGCTTTGTGTTAGTCGATAAGTACCTATATCTATCTATCTGCCTGTCTATCTATTTATCAATCAATCAATCAATTTTTGTCTGCCCATCTGTCCTTGTGTACAGCAGAGTTATCCACATATCCTATAACACTTTCCTACACTTTGCTTCCAAAAATCCTGCAAAGTATCTAGGCTGTAGAGAGAGCACTGGGTTCACCGAGACCCTTGCAGGTCGAGACGGCCACGTGTAAATACAAAACCGGGAAATGGTTGTGTCGGGACTTGAACCCGTGTCTCTATCCCCTGTCCTCTTTCATCTCCTTCTAACTTGCTGTCTGTATTTAGCCACATTCATTGACTAAGGGCTCCCTGAAGATCTCAAGTATCATTCCTCTGGGCCTGTTGTCGACAGAAAAGTCAACTTGTTGCTTTGCTCACCACCATGTTTGAAGGACATCAGTGTTATCACCGCTGATAGGCTGGAGGGTCAAATAAAAAGGAACACAAATTTCTAGACAGGAGCAGTTGGGCGATAAGAGTGCATTGTGGAGTGACGTGTTTATTTGAGTGTCCAAACTTCCCTCTTTAGGTGGTTATTAGATCTTCTCAATCGTGAACATCATAAAACCCACTGATTTCAATGGCCCAGATGCTTATTATTACAGCAACTCAGTTGTTGAGGTGAGAGAAAATGAGGAGTATGTTGCTGAACCACTAAATCTATCGCTGGGAACTGCAGAAACCAAACAAAGAGAATTCACGGTGGTCAGATAGGGCTATTTTCTGCTGACTGTCTCTGGGGACTCAAACAGAATCTATTTGTTTGATTGTTTGTTTTTCAGTCTCACTCGTGTAGGGTACTTGTCCACACACCTTCGGCTTGTAGTTTGTCTGTGTCCTTGGATCTCAAGTGAGTCTCCTGTAAGTAAGCACGTAGGTGTCTTGAGTTTTTATCCCTTCTTTTAACACTGTGTCTTTTGTTTTCAGCACTCAGTGCATGACCTTTTATTCTGATGATTCAGAGCTGTACAATTATTCCCTTACAAATTTTTTTATCATTAATCTACAATCACGAGAAGTACATTATGTTTACTATGCTCCCCCCTTCACCAAGTCCCCCCGTAAAACCTCTTTAGGCGCTGTCTATCAGCGTAGTTGAATGCTGTGGTTCCCTTCACCATGTCAGTCCCCACAGACCCCGTTACAGTCGCTGTCCATCAGTGAGTAGTAAGATGCTATATGATCTCTACTAGTCTTCTCTGTGTTGTAAAGTACTCCCCATGCACACCCGACCCAACGCATTATTCATGCTAATCCCAATTACCACTATTCTTTCTCCTCACTCTTATCCCTCCCTTCAGACTCACCCTGCCTAGTCCTTTTCCCTTTGGTAACTTTTATTCAGCTCTCGGATTCTGTGAGAATACTGCTGTTTTTTTCCTTCAGTTTCTCTTTGTTGTTATGCTCCACCCATGAGTGAAATCACTTGGTACTTGTCTTTCTCCGCCTGGCCTATTTCTCTGAACATACTACCGTCTAGCCCCATCCACGTCATTGCAAATTGTAGTGTTTGTTTTCTTCTTAAGGCTGCTTACTGCAATTTTAAACTGGATTTCATTCTTCCTTTTTGTTTGCAGATGAGCTATGTTATTCACCATTCAACACCTATTTATGAACAATAGCTTTGTGTCAATCAATATGTATCTGTATCTGTCAATCTAACGGTCTGTCTGTCTATCTATGTATCTATGTATGTAAGTATGTATGTATGTATCTATGGATCTATCTTTCTATATATCTATCTATCTTCCTATCATCTACCTATGATGTCTATCATCTATCGGTCTATGTACCTATCTATCTTTCTTTCATCTGTCGTCTGTCTACCTATCTATCTATGAATCAATCACCTTTTTGTCTGCCCATCTATCCTGTACAGAACAGTTAACAACGTAGCCTATGTCTCTTTCCTACATAATGCTTCCAGAAATCTTGCAAGGTAACTAAGACATAAGGAGAGCACTGTGTTCACCGATACGCTTTCAGGTAGAGTCAGCCGCGTGTGCTTACAAAACCATTAAATGGAGATGAAAGGACTTGAACCCGTATCTCTGTCCTCTGTCCTCTTATACTTCCTGCTCGCTTGGTGACTTTATTTAGCTACATTCAGTGAGTAAGTGATCCCTGAAGACCACAAGTATCCTTCGTCTGGGCCTGTTGTCGACAGAAAAGTGTACTTGGTTCTTTGCACACCACCATGTTTGAGGGACATCGGTGTGATCACTGGCGATAGGTGGAGGGACAAATATAAAGGAACACCTTTTTCTTTTCAGGAGCGTTTGGGAAATAAGAGTGTGTAGTGGAGTGAATTGTTTATTTGAGCGTCCAAACGTCCCTCTTTAAATGGTTATTACTTCTTTACATTCATGAACATCATAGAAAGCAATGATTTTAAAAGCGCAGACCCATATTATTACAGCAATTCAGTTGTTGAGGTGAGAGGAAATGAGAAGGATGTTGCTGCAGCTCTAAATCTATGGCTGGGCAGTGGTGAAAGCAAATAAAAAGAATTCACGTTGGCCAGATGGGGCAATTTTGTACTGACTGTCTCTGGGGACTCAAACAGAATCCATTTGTGTGTTTGTTTGTTTCTCAGTTTCACTTGTGTAGGGTACCTGTCCCCACCTCTTCGGCTTGTAGTTTGTCTGTGTCTTTGTATCTCAATTGGGTCTCCTTTAAGGGAGCACGTAGATGGTCTTGAGAGAAACATAACTTTGATTTGTATGATGCTTTCCCATCTACCTAAATACCTATCTCTTTTTCTATCTATGTAATCTATCTGCCTATATATCTATCTGTCATCTCTCTATGATCTATCATCTATCTACTATCATCTGTGTATCTATCTAATTAATCTATCATCTATATGTATGTATATCAATCCAGTCTATGTATCAATCATCTGTCTTTGTATCTGTTTTCTCTCTTTTGTCAGCGTTCTGTTACTAGGTGCTCTTTGATACCTTTGTGTCCTACTCAGTCTCAATTTTTTGTTTGTTTAATTGAGTTAGCTGTGTGTTTGTGTCTTGAGAGGAGTGGCCTTGGGTGGGAACTTCTCCTGCGTAGGTTGCAAGAGTCTGCTGGGTGTTGATGGTGTGCTTGGCGGGCTGGGCTCTTTAACAGAGCCCTCCGTCTGCTCTGCCCCTGGGCCTTTTGTGCTGTTGCGCCTGCGTGAGCTGCGGGGCATATCCGAGGCCCCACGCAGGGAGCACCCTGGCTGGAATGCGGGTTCTTTTGCAGTTGCATGAACAGTAGTAGGATTTTTCCCTGTGCACCAATGTCACCTCCATGGCCCTGCTTGGTGGCCAATCTCCAGAGAGCATGCGTGTAGTCCCTGATTAAGGGAACTGCCTTTTGGTGACATGCGGGTCTCCTGTGGGCCAGTTTCCCATGGCCTTGCTATGGTGGCAGGCCAGCTAGCTTGTGGGGAAACTGCTACCCTCTGCTGTCAAGGTGGAGGTGGAGTTTCAGTGCATTTAGGCATTTAGATGTGAGTGAGGTCTATCTGAAATGGAATAGTAGCATTGAGAGCTATGTTTCCGTTCGTATGTAAAGGCACTGAGCATAAAGAGGTGGGTGATGGTGGCAGGAATTTTTGAATGTTTATGTTCCCGCACTTATTTATTTTCTGTTGAGGGAGGTGATTCTGAAATTACTTTTTAATCACGGATAAAGGTGGTGCATAAGGTCATCCCACGTCAGCCATGGTGAGATGAAGTGGTGTAGTAGAATTAAATCCTGTACACCTTGGCCTGATACATAGGGGACACACCGAAGGCACTCTTTGCTTCTCTCCTATCCTGGCTTATTAACATAACTAACTTGATGGTTCAGTGTGGTCCCAGCAACATTTCCAGCAAGATCTTTCTAAAATTGCATAGAAACACTTGGCAAAGATATCCCCAGAGGCTAGTGGAAAATTTTACTCTTGGTGGTCATAGTTTACAAGATGTTTGCCGTATCCTGCATTCCTTTGTTACTTTGAGTCTCCTGTGATTGTAGACCGATTGGGGCAGTGGTGTACACACGCACATGCACACGCACAGACACCCACACAAGGCTGAGAATTAACAGAGACCCCAGTTATCGGAAAATGCAGCCCACAATTTAAAAAAGAAACGTACATAAATTGTGCTCCTTGTGATCCCCCCATCGGGAGCAGAATTCAAAGTGCAGACATGTTTGGACACAGATAACTATGCAGACACCTAAGCACAGATATCAATGCGTAGTCTCTTTCCATCTATTGTCTATGTGCGTCTCTGTTTACCTACATATCTATGTTAGTCTACTCAAGCTGATAAACAGGGTGTCATTGAGTGGGGGCTTAATCCATAGACACTGATTTCTCCCAATTCTGAGGGTAGAAGTCCAAGACCAAGGCAGGTTCAGTTCCTTGTGAGGTCCCTTCTCCTGGCTTGCATACGGCCGCATCCCTGCTGTGTCCTCACAGGGTCGAGGGAGAAAGCTCTGTCCTCTGTTCCACTTAATAGCACTGTTTGCATAATGGCAGCTCCACCCACACCCTCATGATATCTTCCAAACCTAATTACCTCCAAATTCCCCACCTCCCAATACGATTACAGAGTTGTTTTGGGCTTCAACCCTGACTCAGTTCAAATATGAAATTGTGTGAGTGTGTGTGTGTGTGTGTGTGGTGGCAACAATGGGTTAGGAGGAGGTGAATATGGTTAGGTGAGGGCCCGAAAATTCAGTTCATAACTCTGTATCTATCTATCATCTAACTGTCTAATCTAACCTACCTATATCATCTATCCTATCTAGTCTAATATCTGTCATCTGTATATATCTTATCTATCTTTCATCTCTGTCAATCTATTCGTCTAATCTCTGAATATCTATCATCTATCTAATGTATCTATTTGTAATCTATCATCTACCAACTGTCATCTATCTGTCATCTACCTGTTGTCATCTTTTTGTCTACTCATCTATCCTTATGTACAGAAGAGTGTAAGATAAATTCTAGCTGAAATAAGCAGGTGAAGAGAGGAAATAAAGTGCCCGGTATCTTATTTGAACGCAAATACCAGGGCGAGATATCCCCAGTCTATAGGAATGGAGGCTGGGGAATTCACACTTAAGTAGACAGGCAGTGAGATTTTAAAGAAGGTAGGGGGAGGCAGAGCTTGGATTTACAGCAGCACGAGGATTGGCTAGCAAATGGCATATTTTTCAGATTGTGAGGGGCAACTGCCAAGAAATTTGGCACATCAGCAGTGTCCCATATGGGAGGGTTCAGCAGCCAGAGACATTGTCACATCATTACTCTCCGACGTACTCGCTCCTTCCATCAGTGCCCCCAACCTTACAAACAGTTAACAACATGGCTATGTAACATCACTATCTATCTACCTACCTACCTACCTACCTACCTACCTACCTACCTACCTACCTACCTACCTACCTATCTATCTATCTATCTATCTATCTATCTATCTATCTATCTATCTATCTATCTATCTATCTATCTATCTATCTATCTATCTATCTATCATCTATCTATCTATGTATTCTATGTATCTATCTATCATCTATCTATTCTATCTATCTATACCTATCATCTATCCTATCTAATCTGTCATCCATCTATCTGTCTGTCCGTCCTATCTATCATCATCTTTTTGTCTACCCATCTATCCTTATGCACAGAACAGTTCACACGTTGGCTTATATGTCATTTCCCTACTTATGTTTCCAAAAGCCTGCAAGGTAACTAGGCCCTAGAGACAGACTGCACTGGGTTCACCGAGACATTTTCACATCGAGTCAACAGCGTTCAACAACAAAATTAGTTAATATTGGTGCGATGACTTCAACCCATATCTCTGTCCCCGGTCCTCTTTGCCCTTCTTACTGACAGTATTCTAGCCTCATTTGTTGACTGACTGCTCCCTGAAGACCACAAGCATCCTTACTCTTGGCTTTTTCAGTAATTTATCCCATTGTATGGAATACTTTTCCCTCAGATACCTGGTTCTGTCACCTCCTGCTACTCTGTTCAAGTCCCACCTCCCTGGTGAGATTTACCCTGTCCACTGTTTATTTTGAAAGTCCTGCTTCTCTATGCCTGTAATCTCATTCCTCCAAATCCTGCTTTTTATTCTTCATAGTGTTTGTTACTGGCTAAGCTACCGGAAAACTTACAGATTTTCATTGTCTCTTTCCTCCCCTCCAACTAGAACGTGGTCTTCACAGGTTAGGATTTCTGCGTGTATTAAGTCTGGAGGAGACCCTGCAGACTCTAGGGTCAGCGAGAAGTGGGCACAGTTGTAACTCAACGTGGTTTGACATGTTAGCAGTTTAGGTTAGAGTCAGGCCAGGCAGTCATTAAGGAGGACATTTTTTGATATTACTAAGCAACTTCATAAATTCTAAGTAAGCTTAAATTTTCAATAATCACACAGCAGGCAGAAGTACTTCCTTCTGTCGTTCCTCCAGACTCGAGGACCTGGATGCGAAATCCCTAATCTCGTGGGGAAGTGGGAATGTGTGAGGATGATCAGCCAAAGTCTTAAGTTACTTAAGGCACACACATACAGAATTAAACATGTTTAAAAATAAAATGATGAGTTGTTCCCTCTGTCACAGCAGGGATTCCCCAGCCTCCAGTGAGCTCAGAGCAGTGCAGTGGGAGAGGAGAGGGAAGGGGCCACATAAGCCAACCCGGTCTCCTTCCTGTGGACTTGCCTCCCCCTGGGTTGTCATCCATTAAACGCTCAACATGCAGACCTCGCGGTGAGCATGCACAGTCATAAAATGCAGCTACTTCCACATCCCAGTCACTGGGGCATGGAACACGTTGCATAGTTAAGTGTGGCTCAGAACATTATCACTCATTTATGTGTGTTCTTCCTCTGTCGCCGAGTCAAAGAGTAAACAGAGCAGAGGCATACTAGCAAGAGCAGGGTTTAGTGTGAATATATAATATACACACATATTGTGGGAAAGATTTTGTTAAATGGATAGGAGGACATAGGCCATGTCTGGAGCTGGGGGAGACCTGTAGGTGCCATTGGCAAGGGCAGTGGCATGTCCACCGGGTCGGAAGCCGAGTTAGGTGAAGATCTGAGGCGGTCGGCTGTGCCTCGCATAGCATCGTATGGGTCCAGGGCTGAACGGAGGATGACCGCCCACGCTGTGGGTGTCTGAGGCACGCAGATTGCCGGCAGTGGTGCCGCCCACGGCGTCCTGAGGGGCCGGGGGTGACCAGAAGTATACGGCCATCGAGGGTTGTGTCGTGTCCATCGGCTCGACTCGAGCATCATTGGCAGCCTTCGGGCCGTCGGTGGTACTGCCCACGGCCTCGTGTGGGGCCGGGGGGACTGCAAGATCACGGCCAGCCAGGGCGGCGTCATTTCCATTGGTTCGTCAAGAGCATCAGCGTCTGCCTTATGTCCGGCGCTTGTACAGCCCATGGCCTTGTCTGGGGCCAGGATTCAATTTTAGGTGCCTTTTCCGAGGTTGGTGGTGTGCCCATCGGGTCATTGTCTGACTTGGCGGTAGGGCCATGGCCGTCGTCTGTGCCTCCCATGGCATAGTGTGGGTCCAAGGGAGACAGGACGATGACCGCCTGCGTGGTGGTTGTCTGAGGTGCGCAGGAGGCTGGCAGTGGTGAATCAAACATCCTGCTGTGGGGCCCGGTGGGGACCGGAAGATGATGGCAAACGACGGTGGCATGCCCATTGACTCGTCTTGACAGTCAGAGTGAAACTTCGGGCTGGTGCATGTTCTGCCCGTTGTGTCATCTGGGCCCCGGGGTGAAGAGTAGTTGCAATTCCCTATGCCGGTGGCATGCCCATTGTGTACTAGTCCGGCTTGGTGGTAGGTCCTCAGCCGTCGTCTCTGCCTCCCATGGCATCATGTGGGGCCAGTGGAGATTGGATGAAAACTGCCCGCTTGGTGGGTGTCTGAGGTGCACAGGAGGCTGGCGGTGCTGCTGCCCACAGACTTGTGTGGGGCTGGTGGGTGACCGGAAGATGACGGCCATCAAGGGGTGTGTCATGTCCCATCGGCTCGTCTTGAGCATCAGCATCAGCCTTCGGGCCGGCACTTGTGCTGACATGCGCCTTGTCTGGGGCTGGTGGGCAGTTATAGATGCCTTGACCGAGGGCGTTGGCGTGCCCATTGGTCCGAGTCTGACTTACGTGTAGGGCCGAGGCCATCGTCTGTGCCTCTCACGGCATCGTATGGGGCCATGGGAGACCAGACGATGACCGCCCGTGTTGTGGTTGTGTAAGGTGCACAGGAGGCCAGCGGTCGTGCTGCCCACAGCCTCGTGTGGGGCTGGGGGGACCGGAAGATGACAGCTATCGAGGGGGCTGTCGTATCCCATCGGCTTATCTTGAGCGTCAGCGTCAGCCTTTGGGCCGGCGCTTGTTCTGCCCTGTGCCTTGTCTAGGGCCGGGGGCAGTTGTAGGTGCCTTTCCCGAGGGCGGTAGCGTAGAACATCGGGTCCGAGGCTGATTTACAGCTAGGGCTTAGGCCGTCATCTGTGCCTTCCATGGCATCGTATGGGTCCAGAGGAGACCAGACGAAGACTGCCCACGTGATGGGTGCCTGGGTTGCACAGAAGTCCGGCAGTGGTACTGCCCATGGGCACATGCGTGGCCGGGGGCCACCAGAAGGTGACGGCCATCGAGGGTGGTGTCCTGTCCATGGGCTCATCTCGAGCGTCATTGTCGGCCCTCGGGTCGAAGTTGGTGCTTCCCATGGCATCGTACGGGGCCGGGTGGACCGGAAGATGATGGCGAGCAATGGTGGCGTCGGGTCCATCGGCTCGTCCTGAGCATCAGAGCCATCCATCGGGCCGGTGCTTGTGCTGCCCAATTACTAGTCTGTTGGCTGACTGTGGATGGTGATGTTGCACAGGCAGGACAACTCGAGGCGGGCTGGTAGTGGTGCCTGTGTGCCCTGCAGAGGAGGAGCTCGTCTGGGTGGTCTCTTTCCAGCAGTCTGCTGGGAGCCCAGGATGATCCAGAGGCCCGGACTGCTCCCCAAGGAAGTGGGAAGTCTGCTGGGAAATGTGGGAAAAGCCAGCTGCTAAAGGCACAGTATCCCGGTGGAACCGCCTGTGACCAGGTCAGTGGGCAGGTGCAGGGTGCTCCCTGGCAGGAGGCGTGCAGGGCAGCGCCCAGGGAAAGGGAAGGACCAGCGGGCAAATAAGGTGGTGCTGGAGAGGCAGCGGGTGGTGAGGGGCACAAACCTTAGGAAGGAGGAAAGAGGCTACACAGAAAAATGGGTTGTGGTGTGCGTCAAATGATCCGAGGAAAGGGTCTGAAGTTAGGGAGAGGGTCTCCTTTGCCACTATCTCAATCTCAGGCCAAGCATGCACTGAGCTGCCCAGCTAGGGCGAGCCTGGTATGTATGTCACCAGGGGACACATCACAAAGCGGCCTGGGCCTCTGTAACGTCACCCAGGAACCGCATCACCACGCGCCAATTGCCATAAGCACACCGGCCCCACCCAGAGGAGACGATGGGCCAAGGACACGGCACGGCCCCAAGGACAACCCCAGTAGAATCACTAGCCCCTGGGACTGCACGCTGAGAGCCGTACAGGTGTTTGGTCCAATGACGCCACCTTGCGGACCGTCGAGGGTTGCAGTGCCCGCGTCTGTCAGAGCTCAGCCTGCACGGGTGCCCACTCTGCATGGGCTTGGCACCCGGAGTGCTGCGGGCGTCAAGTGCCTTGCACTCCTGACTCCTGCGAACCCGGAGGCCAGGGCCTGCTCACAGCCCAGCGTGGAGCCACCCAGAAGCTTCCGGGTGCACAGCCAGCCCTTTCCCGGGACTTCCCAGCTTCTCTGGGACACCTGGAGCCAGGCATGCCTTCTCGGCCATGGCCAGCCAGGTGGCTGACTTCTGAGGAGGGCGCAGACCCCATGACTTGCCTTTCTAGCTAGCGCGAAGGTTCTTCATTTGCTTCTCACAGAAAGCTTAGGTCGGGGACCACCAGGTCACAGCATAGCCACATCCTGCATTCTGACTGGGCTCGGCCGCCCAGATTTTCTTTCTGATCTAGTTTTGGGGGCCTGGGTCTCATATGTGAATAACACAACACAGTAAACTGGGAAACACTTTTTATTTTTAAAATGCTTCTCCTTTAGACTCCTGGCCTTGATGGCATTGCCATTCGTGCCCATCAGTCAAGCTGGAAGCTTGTGGGGCAACCTCGCCTCCTCTCAACAGGCAGCCTGTCCATTCTTGATCCTGACTGTTCATCCTTTATATTATAAATTGTGAAGCTCGTGTCCTGTGTCAGTAACCCTGCTTCTAGTTTCTCAGGTCTTTCCTGGTGGACCTAGGCCCTGCTTGCTCACTGCTTCACTGTGGAAGCACTGACATTGTTACAGAATAAAATGTGAAATTTTCCAGCCCCAACTCACGGTCTGGCCTTCACTTTTTCTACATCTCCTTCCCTATGAGCCAAGCTCCCTGCTCCTTGAAAAGATCCTGTCTCATGCCTTTTCATCTCTGAATTATTTCCTCTGGGGATTCCGACCTTCTGCCTCTGGTTTTTAAGGCATTTCACCACAGCAGAAGAACATGGATCGTTGAAGTCCCGTCTCTCTAGTCACCTCCCCTTGGAGGCTTCCCGTGCACACTCAATTATTCGTGCCCTCCTCTCCCTTCTCCGTACTTGGTGAGAATCTCTGTTATCAAATGCGAGTGTGTCAGCTCGTGCACATCACTCTTCGAGTCACAGTATCTGTTGAAGAATGGTGTCAGTGAATGACTGGACTCAGCTTCATAGCTCAGCTACCCGTTCATTGGTACCTAATGCCACTTGCTCCTCTGCCAACCTTTCGTTATGTTCCAAGCCGTGCGGAACATAAATGCGGGCGAGATGCCAACGACGACTCCTCAGTCCCCACTGTGTATGCCTCCGGGTGCTTAGGGAGAGGCCCAGCGAGCTGCGCAAACAACCTTATCTATAATGGCGATGAGGCCAGAGTGTGTTTGGCATGTCCCAGCTGCTGCTGCTGTGATGACTCCTCTCTCTGTCCCAGTGACGTAAGATTTCAGATCCCTTCTTGTTCTCTGCCTGTGCTGTCTCCATAGTGGTGTAGTTTTGTTGTATGGGGGAGGCTGCTTTCGTGTCTCTGAAGGAATTAAGTAAGGGTCTCAGAAGTCCCTTTTGTCAGTTTTCATTGTACTGTACCATCTTCTATTTCTACGTCTTTGGGTTTTCTCCCGCTGCTAGTGCTTTTCCTCTGGGAGGACCTGTACCACAAGCCTGTGGTAGAGAGAAGAGTTAACTTGGCGCTTTGCTCACCACCATGTTTGAGGGACATCGGCGTCACCACTGATAGGAGGAGGGCCAGGTGAAAAGGAACACCGAGTTCTAGATGGGAGCAGTTGGGAGCAAAGAGTGTGTTGTGGAGTGACGTGTTCGTTTGAGCATCCAAACATCCCTCTGTATCTGGTTATTGCTTCTTACCATTCGTAAACATCATAAAATCCATTGATTTTAAAAGGTCAGTCGCCTATTATTACAACAACTCAGTTGTTGAGGTGAGAAAAAATGAGAAGGGACTCACTGTACCACTGAATCTATGACTGGGCACTTCCAAAACCGAACAGAAAGCATCCACGGTGACGGGAAGGGCTATTTTCCACTGACTGTCTCTCTGGACACTAAAACAGAATCACTTTTGTGTGTGTGTGTGTCTGTAATGTACAATTACATGAGCAACATTATGTTTACTAGACTCCCCCTCCTCTCCCCTCCCCCCATAATAAAGTCCGCTCCCCTCATACCTTTAAAGTCGCTGTCCGTCAATGTAGTAAGATGCCATAGAATCACTACCTGTCTTCTGTGTGTTATACTGCTATCACCGTGGACCCCACCCCCTACAATATGTGTGCAGATCGTAATGCCCCCTATACCCCCTTATCCCTCCATTACCACCCATCCTCCCAGGTCCCTTTCCCTTTGGTACCTGTTAGTTTATTCTTTGGTTCTGTGAGTCTGCTGCTGTTTTGTTCCTTCCCGTTTTTGCTTTGTTCCATTACCTCACAGAGGTGTGAAATCCTAGGATACTTGTCTTTCTCCACCTGGCTTATTTCACTGAGCATAACACTTTCTAGCTCCTTCCGTGTTGTGGCAAATGGTGGTAGGATTTGTTTTCTTCCTATGGCTGACTGATATTCCATAGAGTGTATGTACGACCACTTCTTTATCCATTCATCTCCTGATGGACACTTAGGTTGCTTCCATTTCTTGGGTATTGTAAATGGTGCTGCGATCAACATAAGGGTGCATCTGTCTCTTTCAAACTGGGCTCCTGCACACCTAGGGTAAATTCCTAGGAGAGGAATTCCTGGGTCAAATGTTATTTCTGTTCTTTGGTTTTTTTTGGGAACCTCCATACTGCTTTCCACAATGTTTGAGGTGACTGACATTCCCACCAGCAGTATAGGAGGGTTCCCCTATCTCCACACCTTTGTCGACATCTGTTGTCTGTCTTTTGGGTGGTGGCCATCCTTACTGGTGTGAGGTGATACCCCACTGTGGATTAATGTGCATTTCTCTGATAGTTAGCGATGTTTAGCATCTTTTCATGTGCCTTCTGGCCACCTGAAATTGCTTCTGTGGAGTAGTGTTTGTTCATATCCTCTGCCCATTTTGTAATTGCATTCGTTTGCTTTTTGTGTGTTGAAGTTCGTGAGCTCTTGACACATGTTTTGGATGGCAACGCCTTATCAAATGTCTCATCAGTGAATATATTCTCTAATACTGAAGGATGACTTTTGGTTTACTGATGGTGGTCAAAAAGAATCTTACTAAACCCCCTACCACTTCATTCCAAATCTGACTAATTATTCCTTATTTGAAGAACACCAACAAGCCGATAAAATTGGAATGAAGAGCAGAAGCTGTGATGCAGGAACATCTAACGTAAAACTGAGAGGTGAGGTGGTGTGGAGACTGGTAGGCTGTATCTTACCATGTGCTGCTTTTAAGAGTCATAGGGAAAAAAGATTCCCAAGGAAATGAACCCGGGTGTTGACGTCACCTGGTATCAGTGGTGCCACATAGCCTCTAGCAATTGATGGGAAGTCTAGCATGCGGCACTGTTGTCTTTCCTGCGGAGTTAGACGTGTGGCGACCCCATTTGCAGTTCAGTCAGAGCCGTTGTTTGACTGTTCTGGCAACGGCCGGGGTGGACCTGAGAGCTCTGCCTTTCCTGCTGGGCCTCAGCAGCGTTCCCGGGAGATAGAGAGAATTGCGTTCGAGGGAGAGGGACACTTTTATTTTCTGTTGCTACCTGAGCATGCTCCTGATGTTTATTTTGAGATCTCTTTCTCAGGAAGATTGATTTGAGTCCAGTTACCAGGTTCCTTTGAAGGTTCATATTTGTAGGTGGTGCACTCTAGCTCCCAGAAGCTTTATTCTCTTTAGATTCTCAGCCCTTGCAGTGATGACAGGGGTCCCAGGGGAGCGGTGCCGGTGCCCAAACCCGCCGGGATGAAAGAGGTCTTTCCTGCTTCCTGACCGCAGTGCCCATCTCCACTGCCAGGGCCAGTTTGCGGAGCACGCAGGGAGAAACTGCCGTAGGTGGAGGCGGCCGTTTTGCAGGCCGGTGCTGGCTTGGAAGCAGGCCGTGTAATAGTCACAGCACGGTAAGGGGCCTCGGAGCTGCGCGGCCAGCCAGGAGGATGGAGCGCCCGGAGCTCCTGAAAGCTCCCACGCCTGCCGGCCAGAGTGCACCTGGGCAGTTTGTTGCAAATGTCCTTTCTCCCGAGAGGCAAGCACTGTGGAAGCCTTCCCCCTTTAGCAGTTCTGTCGCTGTTTTGAAGTCTCTCAGACTGTCCGCCTTTCTTTTTTCCCACATCAGCCAAATGTGGATCCCTGTGTTGTCCCACAAGTTCCTGGAATCTCAAGTCTCTCGAAGTCTTCTGCCTGTCTTTGCTTTCCAACCCCACCGATCGTCCAGAGCGCTGCACTTGTAATGGTAGGTTCGTGCTCCAGAGCACATCTCCAGGGCTGTACGTCACACTTCTCCTTGAGGTGACAGCCTGCCACAGCAGCGTGCTTCCCTGCTGCTCTTCCAGGATTTGGTGTAGTTGTTCTATTTCCATATAGTACATATGTATGTGGTTTTGGTTTAGGGAGGAGGTTTCCACATCCCCTCGCACGTGAGCCACGTTCTTTAATACCATCAGCACATATTTTTTCTTTTTTTTTCAGTTCCACTTGTCTAGGGTACCTGTTCCCAACCCCTCAACTTGTAGCTATTCTTCGTCCTTGGATCTCAAGTGAGTTTCCTGTAAGGGAGCAAGTAGGTGTTCTAGAGTTTTGATCCCTTCTTTTAACCCTGTGTCTTTTGATTGGAGCACTCAAAGCCTGTCATTTTTTTCCTGACAATTGAGAGCTGTGTCCTTACTGTACTTAAAAAATTGTTTTGTTATCATTAATCTACAATCACGCAAAGACCATTATGATCACCAAGTACACCAAGCCCCCCCAAAAACCCTGTTACCTTTGCTTTCCATCAGCGTAGTTGGCTGCTGTAGACCCCATCACCATGTTCCCCCCCACAACCCGTTACAGTCGTTGTCCATCAGCATGTAGTAAGATGCTGTAGAATCACTACTTGTCTTCTCTGTGTTGTACAGCCCTCCCCATGCTCCCCCCACCCCACACATTATATGTGCTAGTCCTAATGCCCTCTTTCTTTCTCCCCGCCCTTATCCCTCCTTTCCCACCCACCCTGTCCAGTGCCTTTTCCTTTGGTAACTGTTAGTCCACTCTCAGCTTCTGTGAGTCTCCTGCTATTTTTTTCCTTCAGATTTTCTTTGTTTTTATACCCCACACATGAGTGAAATTATTTGGTACTTGTCTTTCTCCGCCTGCCCTATTTCACTGAGCATTATACCCTCTAGCTCCATCCACGTTGTTGCATATGGTAGGATTTGTTTTCTTCTTACGGCTGCTTACTGAACTTTTTAAACTTGTTTTCTGTCTTCTCTTTTGTCTGTAGTTCTGCTATATGCTTTCACCATTGCTCTCCTGGATATGAGCAATAGCTTAATGTTAATTGATATGTACCTATAAATATCCACCTGTCTATCTATCTATTTATCTACATACCTACCTACCTATCTATCTATCTATCTATCTATCTATCTATCTATCTGTCAATCAATCATCTTTTTGTCTGCCTATCTGTCTTTGTGTACAGAACAGTTGACCACAGAGCCTATGTCACTTCCCTACGTTATGCTTCCAAAAATCTTACAATTATCTAGGCCGTACGGAGAGGACTGGGTTCACCGTGACTTGCAGGTCGAGTCAGCCATGTGTACCTACAGAACCAGGAAATGGTGGTGCAGGGACTTGAACCCGTATCTCTGTCCTCTGTCCTCTTTTACCTCCTTCTCGCTTGCTGACTGTATTTAGCCACCTTCATTGACTAAGTGCTCCCTGGAGACCATATGTATCCTTTCTCTGGGCCTGTTGTCCGGAGGAAAGTAAACTTGGTTTTTTGCTCACCACCATGTTTGAGGGACAACTGGATGATCACCGCTGATAGGGAGAGGGACATATTAAAATATACACCAATTTCTAGACAAGAGAATTTGGGAGCAAAGAGTGTGTTGTGGTGTGACATGTTTAGTTGAGTGTCCAAACTTCCCTCTGTATGTGGTTATTACATCTTTACATTCTTGAACATCATAAAACCCACTGATTTTAAAGGCCCAGATGCATATAATCATAGCAGTTCAGTTGTTGAGGTGAGAAAAAATGAGAAGGACATTGCTGTACCACTAAATCTATGGCTGGGCCCTGCTAAAACCAAACAAAAAGAATACACGGTGGCTCGATACGGCTATTTTCTACTGACTGTCTCTGGGGACTAAAACAGAATTCATTTGTTTGTTTGTTTCTCAGTTTCACTTCTGTAGGGTACCTGTCCTCGCCCCTTCGCCTTGTAGTTTTTCTCTGTCCTTGGATCTCAAGTGAGTCTCCTGAAAGGGAGCACGTAGATGTTCTTGATTGAAAGATAGCTTTATTAGGTATGATGATTTCCTACCTACCTACCTACCTACCTATCTCTTTATCTATCTATGTAATCTATCTCCCAGTTATCTATCTGTCTTCTATCTACCTATGATCTATCATAAATCTACTATCAACTGTATATCTATCTAATTAATCTATCTTCTATACGTATGTATATCAATCCAATTTATGTATCAATCATCTGTCTGTGTATCTGTTTTCTCACTTTTGTCAACGTTCAGTCACTAGGTAAACTTTGATTCCTCTGTGTCCTTCTCAGTCTCAATTCCTTGTGTTTGTTTATGTGAGTTAGCTGTGTGTTTGGGTCTTGAGAGGAGTGGTCTTCGGTGGGATCTTCTCATGCGTAGGTTGCACGAATTTCCTGGGTGTGGATGGTGTGGTTTGCTCACTGGGGTCTTGAACCTGTGCTGGCCAGGGCCCTCCAGCTGCTCTGCCCCAGGGCCGTTCCTGCTGTGGAGGCTGCGTGAGCTGCGGGGCATATCCGAGGCCCCACACAAGGAGCACCCTGGCTGTACTGTGTGGTCCGAGGCAGGTGCTTGCCCAGTAGTAGTTATTTTTGCCTGTGCACCGATGTCACCTCGGCAGCCCTGTTTGGTGGTCCATCTCCACAGAGCCTGCGTGTAGTCACTGGTTAAGGGAACTGCCTTTTGGTGACATGCGGGGCTCTTGTGAGCCGGTGGCCCATGTGCTTGCTGTGGTGGTAGGCCAGCTACCTTGTGGGGAAACTGATCCCCTCGGCTGTCAAGGTGGAGGTGGAGTTTCAGTGCATTTAGGCATTTAGATGTTAGTGCGGTCTATCTGAAATGCAATAGTAGCGTTGATAACTATGTTTCCATTCGTATGTAAATGGTGCTGAGCATAAAGAGTTGGGTGTTGGTGGCAGGAATTCTAGGAATGTTTATGTCCCCACACTTATTTATTTTCTGCTAAGGGAGGTGATTCTGAAGAAACTTTTTACTCACGGATGGACGTGGTGCATAAGGTCATCCCATGTCAGCTAAGGTGAGATGAATTGGTTTAGTAGAATTAAAGCCTGTACACCTTGGCCTGATACATAGGAGACACACCGTTTGTGCTCTTTGATGCTCTCCTCTCCTGGCTTATTACCTTAACTAACTTGATGTTTCAGAGTGGACCCAGCATCATTTCCAGCAAGATCTTTCTAAAATTGCATAGAAACACTTGGCAAAGATACCCCGAGAGGTTAGTGGAAAATTTTACACTTTCTGGTCATAATTTGCATGATGTTTGCCCTATCCTGTGTTCCTTTGTAACTTTTGTATCTACTGCGATTGTAGACCGATCGTGGCCGTGGTGTACACACACACACGCACACGCACAGTCACACACACATGGCTGAGAGTTAATGGAATCCAAAGTTAGCGGAAACTGCAGCTGACACTTTAAAAAAGAAACGAGCATAAGTTGTGCTCCTGGTGTTCCCCCCATAGGGAGCAGACTTCAAAGTGCAGAGGTGGTTGGACACAGATACCTATGCAAACAGCTAAGAAAATATATGTCTGCGTAGGCTCTCTCCATCCATCATCTAAGTGCGTCTCTGTTTACGTGCATATCTATGTTTGTCTACTCGAGCTGATAACCTAAGTGTCATTGAGTGGGTACTTCATCCATAGACACTGATTTCTCGCCATTCTGGAAGCAGAAGTCTAAGACCAAGACAGGTTCAGCTCCTGGTGAGGTCCCTTTTCTGGCTTGCATACGTCCGCATCCCTACTGTGTCCACACAGGGTCGAGGGAGAAAGCACTGTCCTCTGTTCTTCTTAATAGCACTGATCGCATAATGGCAGCTCCACCCACACCCTCATGATCTCTTCCAAACCTAATTACCTCCAAAGGCCCGACCTCAAAATAACATGACAGTGGGAGTTAGGGCTTCAACCTTGACTTAGTTCAAATGTGAACTTGTGTGTGTTTGTGTGTGTGTGTGTGTGTGTGTGTGTGTGTGTGTGTGTGGTGGTGGCGGGGTATTAGGAGGAGCGGAAGATGGTGAGGTGAGAGCCCAAAAATTCAGTTCATAACTCTGTATCTATCTATCGTCTATCTGTCTAATCTAAGCTACCTATATCATGTATCCTATCTTGTCTATCATCCATCATCTATATTTATCTTATCTATCTGTCATCTCTGTTAATCTATTCGTCTAATCTATGAATATCTATTATCTATCTAATGTATCTTCTTCTAATGTATCACCTATCACCTGTCATCTTTCTGTCATCTACCTGTCGTCATCTTTTTGTCTACCCATCTATCCTTATTTACAGAACAGTGTAAGATAAATTTTTGCTAAAATAAGCACGTGAAGAGAGGCAACAATGGGCCCGGTAGATTATTTGAACGCAAATACCCGGGCGAGATTTCCCCAGTCTATAAAAATGGAGGCTGGGGAATTCACACTTAAGTAGACAGGCAGCGATATTTTAAAGAAGGTAAGTGGAGGCAGAGCATAGATTTAGAGCAGCACGAGGATTGGATTTCCCAAGGCGTATTTATCAGTTTCGGAGGGGGCAACAGCCAAGAACTTCGGCACATCATCAGTGACCCATGTGGGAGGGGGCAGCAGTTAGAGACATAGGCACATCATCAGTGTCCGAGTCCGACGTGCTCGCTCCTCCCTTCAGTGGCTGTAGCCTTACAAACTGTTAACAACATGACTATCTAAAATAGCTGGCTATCTATCAATCAATCTATCTATCTATCTATCTATCTATCTATCTATCTATCTATCATCAATTTATTCAATCTATCCATACCTATCACCTATCCTATCTGGTCTGTCATCTATCTATCTGTCTATCTGTCCTATCATTTTTTGTCTACCCATCTATCCTTATGTACAGAACAGTTCACAAGTTTTCTTATATGTCACTTCTCTACTTATGTTTCCAAAAGTCTGCAAGGTTACTAGGCCCTGAAGACAGACTGCACTGATTTCATCGAGACATTTGGACATCGAGTCATCAGCGTGTGACTGCAAAGCTAGTAAATGGTGCTGCGGGGACTTCAACACATATCTCTGTCCCCGGTCCTCTTTGTCTTCCTTGCTGACGGTATTCTAGCCACATTTTTTGACTGACTGCTCCCTGAAAACCACAAGCTTCCTTCCTCTTGGCTTTTTCAGTAATTTATCCCATTTTATGGAATGCTTTTCCCTCAGATACCTGGTTCTGTCACCTCCTTCTATATGGTTCAAGTCACACCTCCCTGGTGAGGCTTACCCTGTCCACTGTTTATTTTAAAAGCCCTGCTTCTCTCTGCCTATAATATCAGTCCTCCATATCCTGCTTTTTATTCTTCATAGTGTTTGTTACTGGCTAAGCTACTGGAACACTTACAGATGTTCATTGTCTCTTTCTTCCCCTCCAACTTGAACGTGGTCTTCACAGGTTAGGAATTCTGTGTGTATTAATTCTGGTGGAGACCTTGAAGACTGTAGGGTCAGCGAGAAGTGGGCACAGTTATAACCCAACGTGGTTTGACATGTTAGCAATTTAGGTTAAAGTCAGGCCAGGCAGTCATTAAAGAAGACCTTTCCTGATATTACTAAGCTACTTGATAAATTCTAAGAAAGCGAAAAAAATTTTCAATAATCACACAGCAGGCAGAAGCACGTCCTTCTGTCGTTACTCCCGGCTCCAGGACATAGATTCCAAATCTATTCTCTCATGGGGAAGTGCAAATGTGTGAGGATGATCGGGCAAAGTCTTAATTTACACAAGGCACACAAATACAGAATTAAACATGCTTAAATCCAAAATGATAAGAGTGGTTTCCTGTGTCACAGCAGGGATTCCCTAGCCTCCAGTGAGCTCAGAGCAGTGGGAGAGGAGAGGGAAGGGGCCACATAAGCCAACCCGGTCTCCTTCCTCTGGACTTGCCTCCCCCTGTGTTGTCATCCATTAAACGCTCAGCACGCAGACCTCGCAGTGAGCACGCACAGTCATAAAATGCGGCTACTTCCACATCCCAGTCACTGGGGCATGGAACACGTTGCATTGTTAAGTGTGGCTCAGAACATTATCACTCACGTATGTGTGTTCTTCCTCTGTCGCCGAGTCAAAGAGTAAAGAGAGCAGAGGCATACTAGCAAGAGCAGGGTTTAGTGTGAATATATAATATACACACATGATGTGGGAAAGATTTTTTTAAATGGATATGAGGATATATGCCTTGTCTGGAGGCGGGGGAGACCTGTAAGTGCTGTTGGCAAGGGCTGTGGCGTGCCCACCGTGTCAGAGGCCAAGTTAGGGTTAGGTTCGAGGCCATCAGCTGTGCCTCCCATGGCATCATATGGGGCCAGGGGAGACCAGACGACGACCGCCCGCGTGGTGTTCGTCTGAGGCACACAGGTGTCCGGCGATTATGCTGCCCACGGCCTCGTGTGGGGTAGGGGGAGACTGGAAGATGATGGCCAGCGGTGTTAGCGTCATGTCCATTGGCTCGTCCAGAGCGTCAGAGCCAGCACTTGTGTCAGCGCATCTGCTGACCTAGGCCTTGTCTGTTGGCTGCCTCTAGAAGGTGGTTTTCCAGAGGCAGGACAACTCGAGGCGGGCTGGTAGTGGTGCCAGTGTGCCCTGCAGAGCAGGAGCTCGTCTGGATGGTCTCTCTCCAGCCTTTTACTGGAAGCCTAGGATGTTCCAGAGGCCCAGGACTGCTCCCCATTGAAGTGGGAAGTATGCTGGAAAAAGTGGGAAAGCCAGGTGCTAAAGGCACAGGATCCCTTTTGAACAGACTGTGACCAGGGCAGCGGGCAGGTGCAGGGTGCTCCCTGGCATGAGGGGTAGGGGGCAGCGCCCCGGGGAAGGGCAGGACTGTCGGGTGAAAAAGGTGGCGCTGGGGAGGCGGCAGGTGGGGTGGGGCATGAACCTTAGTAAGGAGGAAAGAGTCCACACAGAAAAATGGGTTGTGGTGTGCGCCAAATGATACGAGGAAAGTGTCTGAAGCTAGGGAGAGGGTCTCCTTTGCCACTAACTCCTTCTCAGGCCAAGCAGGCAATGAGCTGCCCAGCTAGGGAGTGCCTGGTATGTATGTCAGCCAGGGGACGCATCACAAATTTGCCTGAGCCGTGTGTGATGACACCCAGGGTCCACATCACCACGCCCCCACTGACTTAAGCACACCGGCCCTGCCCAGAGGAGACAATGGGCCAAGGCAAAGGTGCGACCCCAAGGATTACTCCAGTAGAATCCCTAGCCCCCGGGACTGCCCGCTGAGGGCCGTGAAGGTGTTCAGAAAAACGAGGTCACCATGCAGACCGTCGAGGGCTGCAATGCCCGTGCCTGTATGAGCTCAGACCGCCAGGGAGCATTCTCTTCATGGGCTTGGTACTCAGAGTGCGGCGGGTGGCTAGTGCCTTGCCCCCACACCACCGCGCTCCCGGACGCCAGGGCCTGCTCACGGCCTGGCGTGGATCCACCCAGTTTCTGCCCGTGGCCTGGCCAACTCTCTCCCCGGCCTTACCAGCTTCTCTGGGATTCCTGGAGCCAGGCATGCCTTCTCGGCCATGGCCAGGCAGGTGGCTTACTTCTGAGGAGTGCGCAGAACCCATGACTTGCCTTTCTAGCTAGCACGAAGGTTCTTTCTTTGCTTCTCACAGAAAGCATAGGTCAGGGACCACCGCGTCACAGCATAGCCACATCCAGCACTCTGACTGGGCCCAGCCACCCAGGTTTTTCCTCTGATCTAGTTTTGGGGGCCTGTGTCTCGTACGTGAATAACGAAACACATAAACTGGGAAACACTTTTTAGTTCTAAAATGCTTCTCCTTTACACTCTTGGTCTCGATGGTGTCGCCATTCTTGCCCATCAGCCAAGCTGGAAGCTTGAGGGGAAACCTCACCTTCCTTCAGCACTCAGCATGTCCATTCCCGATCCTGACTGTTCATCCTTCATATTATAACCTGTGAAGCTCGTGTCCCGTGTCAGTAACCCTGCTTCTAGTTTCTCAGGTCTTTCCTGGTGGACCTAGGCCCTGCTTGCTCACTGCTTCACTTTGTAAGCACTGATATTGTTACAGAATAAAATGTGATAATCTCCAGCCCCAAATCACGGTCTGGCCTTCACTTTGTCTACATCTCCATCCCTATGAGCCAAGCTCCCTGCTCAATGAAAAGATCCTGTCTCGTGCCTTTTCATTTCTGAATTATTTCCTCTGTGGTTTCCCACCTCTTTCCTCTGGTTTTGAAGACATTTCACCGCAGCAGAAGAACATGGATCGTTGAAGACCCTCTTCTCTAGTCACCTCCTTTTGGAGGCTTCCCGTGCACTCTCACTTAGGCGTGCCCTCCTCTCCCTTCTCCGTACTTGGTGAGAACCTCCTTTATCAAATGTGGGTGTGTCAGCTCGTGCACATCATACTTCGCTTCACGGGATCTGTCGAGCAGTGGTGGCAGTGAATGACTGGACTCGGCTTCAAAGCTCAGCTGCCCGTTCAGTGGTACCTGGTGTCTCTCGCTCCACTGCCAACCAT
The DNA here is from genome assembly GCF_030020395.1 of Manis pentadactyla. Lineage (NCBI taxonomy): Eukaryota > Metazoa > Chordata > Mammalia > Pholidota > Manidae > Manis > Manis pentadactyla. Next base: position 2,115,026 of record NW_026644596.1, read on the forward strand.
TCGTTATGTTCCAGACCGTGCAGAACATTAATGCGGGTGAGATTCTACTGACGACCCCTCAGTTCCCGCTGAGTATGCATCCGGGTGCTTAGGGAGAGACCCAGCGAGCCGAGCCCACAACCTTATCTTTAATGGCAATGAGTACAGAGAATGTGGTACAGGCCCCAGCTGCTACTGCTGCTGCTGTGATGACTCCTCTCTCTGACCCAGTGGGGTAATTTCCAGAACTCTTCTTGTTCTCTGCCTGTGCTTTCTCCATAGTGGTGTAGTTTTGTTGTATGGTGGCGGCTGCTTTCGTTCCTCTGACGGAATTATGTATGGGTCTCAGACGTCCCTTGTGTCAGTTTTCATTGTACTGTACCATCTTCTATTTCATCGTCTTTGGGTTTTCTCCCGCTGCTTGTGCTTTTCCTCTGGGAGGACCTGTACCACAGGTCTGTAGAAGACAGAAGAGTACACTTGGTGCTTTGCTGACCACCATGTTTGAGGGACATCCGCGTCACCACTGATAGATGGAGGGACAGGTAAAACGGAACACCAAGTTCTAGACGGGAGCAGAAGGGAGCAAAGACTGTGTTGTGGAGTGTCGTGCTCGGTTGAGCATCCAAACTTCCCTCGGTACATGGTTATTGCTTCTTCACATTCGTAAACATCAAAACATCCACTGATTTCAAAAGCCCAGAAGCATATTATTACAGCAATTCAGTTGTTGAGGTGAGAAAAAATGAGAAGGTCCTCGCTATACCACTGAATCTATGACTGGGCACTGCCAAAACCGAACAGAAAGAAGCCACGGTGGCGGGAAGGGCTATTTTCTACTGACTGTCTCTCTGGGCATTCAAACAGAATCACTTTTTTTTTCTTTGATGCCAGTAATGTACAATTACATGAGCAACATTATGGTTATTAGACTCCCCCTGCTCACCCCTCCCACCAATTATCAAGTCCACTCTCCGCTCCCAATTACATTCGCTGTCCATCAATGTATTAAGATGCTATAGAATCACTACCTGTCTTCTCAGTGTTATACTGCAATCCGCGTGGCCCCCCACCCAATACATTACGTGTGCGGATCGTAATGCCCACTTTACCCCCTTATCCTTCCCTTCCCACCCATCCTCCCAGGTCCCTTTCCTTTTTAACTTTTAGTCCATTCTTAGGTTTTGTGAGTCTGCTGCTGTTTTGTTCCTTCCGGTTTTTCCTTTGTTCACATACCTCACAGAGGAGTGAAATCCTTAGATACTTGTTTTTCTCAACCTAGCTTATTTCACTGAGCATAACACCCTCTAGCTCCACCCGTGTTGTTGCAAATGGTGGTAGGATTTGTTTTCTTCTTATGGCTGAATGATATTCCATAGTGTGTATGTATCACTTCTACTTTATCAATTCATCTCCTAATGGACACTTAGGTTGCATCCATTTCTTGGGTATTGTAAATAGTGCTGCGATCAACAAAGGGCTGCATCTGTCTCTTTCAAACTGGGCTCCTGCAATCTTAGGGTAAATTCCTATGAAAGGATTTCCTTTTTCAAATGTTATTTCTGTTCTTTGTTTTTTTGGGGGAACCTCCATACTGCTTTCCACAATGGTTGAGCTGACTGACATTACCGCTAGCAGTGTAGGAGTTTTATCCTTTCTTCACACCCTTGCCGACATCTGTTGTTGTCTGTCTTTTCGGTGGTGGCCATCCTAACTGGTGTGAGGTGATAGTCCATTGTGGATATATTGTGCATTTCTCTGATGGTTAGCGATGTGGATCGTCTTTTCATGTGCCTGTCAGCCACCTGAAATTGCTTCTGTGGAGAAGTGTATGTTCATATCCTCTGCCCATTTTGTAATTGGATTCATTTGCTTTTGTGTGTTGAGGTTCGTGAGCTTTTGATACATGTTTTGGATGCAACTCCTTATCAAATATGTCATCAGTGAATATATTCTCCCATACTGAAGGATGTCTTTTGGCTCTAATTATGGTACTCAAACCGAATCATACTGATCCCAGTACCACTTAATTCCTTATCTGACTAATATTTTCTTTCCCAGAACATAAACCAGTCAATAAAACTGGATCGAAGAGTAGAAATGTGATGCAGGAACATCTAGGATAAAACTGAGGGGTGAGGTGGTGTGGACACTGGAAGGTTTTATCTTTCCATGTGCTGCTTTCAAGGGTCATAGCAAAAAAAGATTGCCATTTAGAATAACCCGGGGTGTTGAGGTCACCTGGTATTGGTGGAGCCACGCAGTCTCTAGCCATTGATGGGAAGGCTAGGATGTGACACTGTTGTCTTTCCTGTGGAGTTAGATATGTGGCGTCCCAATTTGCAGTTCAGTCAGAGCCCTTGTTTGACTGCCCTGGCACTGGCCGTGGTGGAACCTAGAGCTGTGCCATTCCTGCTGGGCTGTCGCAGCACCCCTCTCAGAACAGGGCCTTAGCAGCGCTCCTGGGATAGAGAGAGAGAGAGAGAGAGAGAGAGAGAGAGAGAGAGAGAGAGAGAGAGAGAGAGAGAGAGAGAGATTGCGCTCGATAGACAGGGAACGTTTTATTTTCTGTAGCTCCCTGAGCATGCTACTGATGTTTATTTTGAGATCTCTTTCTCAGGAAGATTGATTTGAGACCAGTTACCAGAATACTTTGAAGGTTCACATTTGTAGGTGGCGTCCTCTAGCTCCCAGAAGCTTTACACTCTGGAGATGCTCAGTCCTTGTGGGGTCAGCAGGGGTCACAGGGGAGCGGTGCCAGTGAACATCCATGCCAGGAGGAAAGAGGTCTTTCCTGCTTCCTGGCCACACTTCCCGTCTCCACTGCCAGGGCCAGTTTACAGAGCATGCAGGGAGAAGCTACCGTAGGTGGAGGCTGCCATTTTGCAGGCTGCCGCCAGCGGGGAGGCAGGCCGTGTACCAGTCACATCACGGTAAGGGGCTTCGGAGCTGCGAGGCCAGCCAGGGGGATGGAGTGCCCGGAGCTCCTGAAAGCTCCCCCGCTGGCCGGCCATAGTGCACCCAGTCAGTTTGGCGCACCTGTCCTTCCTCCTGTGCAGCAAGCCCTGTGGAAGCCTTGCCCCTTAAGCTGTTCTCTCGCTGTTAAGAAGTCTCTCAGACTGTCCGCATTTCTTTTGTCCCACAGAGGCCGGATGTAGATCCATGTGTTGTCCCACAAGTGGCTGGAATCTCAAGCCTCTCGAAGTGTTCTGCCTGTCTTTGCTTTTCAAACAAACCGATCCTCCAGAGCGCAGCACGTGTACGGTTGGTTCATGCTCCCAGAGCACATCTCCAGGGCTGTACGTCACACTTCTCCTTGATGTGACAGCCTGCCGCAAGCACCGTTCTACCCTGTTGCTCTTCCAGAATTTGGTGTACTTGGTCTATTTCCATATAGTACGTATGTATGTGGTTTTGGTTTTGGGAGGAGGTTTCCGCCTCTCCTGACACGTGAGCCACCGTCTTTAATCGCATCAGCACATCTATTTTCTTTTCTTTTTCTCAGTTTCACTTGTCTAGTGTACCTGAGCCCACCCCCTCAACTTGTAGTTTGTCTTCGTCCTTGGATCTCAAGTGAGTCTCCTGTAAGGGGGCACGTAGGTGGTCTTGAGTTCTCATCCCTTCTTTTAACCCTGTGTCTTTTGATTGGAGCAATCAGAGCTTGTAATTTTATTCTGAGAATTGAGAGCTGTGTCCTTATTGCACTTAAAAAATTTTTTTGTTATCATTAATCTACAATCATGCAAAGACCATTATGATCACCAAGTACACCAAGTCCCCCCAAAAAACCCTGTTAGAGTTGCTGTCCATCAGCGTAGTTGGATGCTGTAGACCCCTTCACCATGTCCCCCCACACACCCTGTTACAGTCGCTGTCCATCAGTGGGAAGTAAGATGCTGTAGAATCACTACTTGTCTTCTCTGTGTTGTACAGCCCTCCCCATGCTCCCCCAACCCCGCACATTATACATACTAATCCTAATGCCGCCTTTCTTTCTCCCCACCCTTATCCCTCCCTTTCCACCCATCCTGCACAGTCCCTTTCCCTTTGGTAACTGTTAGTCCACTCTTGGATTCTGTGAGTCTGCTGCAGTTTTTTACCTTCAGTTTTTCTTTGTTGTTATACTCCACACATGAGTGAAATCATTTGGTACTTGTCTTCCTCCTCCTGGCATTTTTCACTGAGCATAATACCATCTAGCTTCATCCACGTTTTTGCAAATGATAGGACTTGTTTTCTTCTTACGGATGCTTACTGAACTTTTTAAACTGGATTTCTGTCTTCTCTTTTGTCGGTAGTTTTGCTATGTGCTTTCACCATTGCTCTCCGGGTTATGAGCAATACCTTTACGTTAATTGATATGTACCTATATCTATCTATCCGTCTGTCTGTCTATCTATCTACTTATCTATCTGTCTATCAATCAATCAATCATCTTTTGGTATGCCCGTCTGACCTTGTGTACAGAACAGTTAACAACATATCCTATGTCACTTCCCTACATTATGCTTCCAAAAATCTTGCAAGGTAACTAGGCCGTAGGGAGAGCACTGGGTTCACCGAGACACTTGCAGGTCGAGTCAGCAGCGTGTACCTACAAAACCATGAAATGGTGGTGCAGGGACTTGAACCTTTGTCTGTATCCTCTTAAACTTCTTCTCATTGGCTGACTGTATTTAGCCACATTCATTGACTAAGTGCTCCCTGAAGACCACAAGAATTGATCCTATGGGCCTGTTGTCCACAGAAATTAAACTTGGTGCTTGGCTCACCACCATGTTTGAGGGACATCGGCATGATCACTGCTGATAGGACTGATTGACAAATAAAAAGGAACACCAATTTCTAGACATGTTCATTCGGGAGCAAAGAGTGTGTTGTGGGGTGAAGTGTATATTTGAGTGACCAAACTTCCCTCTTTATCTGGTTATTGCTTCATTACATTCGTGAACATCATAAAACGCACTGATTCAAAGACACAGACGCATATTTTTACATCAAGTTCAGTTGTTGAGGAAAGAGAAATTGAGAAGGACTTTGCTGCACCACTAAATCTATGGCTGGGCACTGCTGAAACCAAACAAAAATAATTCATGCTGGCTAGATAGAGCAATTATCTACTGACTGTCTCTGGTAACTCAAACCGAATCCGTTTGTTTGTTTGTTTCTCAGTTTCACTTGTGTAGGGTTCCTGTCCCCGCCCCTTTGTCTTGTAGTTTGTCTCTGTCCTTGGCTCTCAAGTGGGTCTCCTGTAAGGGAGGACGTAGATTGTCTTGATTGAAAGACAGCTTTGTTTACTATGATGTTTTCCTATATACCTACCTACCTATCTCTTTATCTATCTATGTAATCTATATATCTGTCGTCTATCTATCTATGATCTATCATCTACTATCATCGGTATATCTATCTAATTAAACTATCATCTATATGTATGTATATCAGTCCAATCTATGTATCAATCATCTGTCTGTCTATGTATCTGCTTTCTCACTATGTCAACGTTCTGTCACTAGGTGCACTTTGATTCCTCTGTGTCCTTCTCAGTCTCAATTCCTTGTGTTTGTTTATGTGAGTTAGCTGTGTGTTTGAGTCTTGAGAGAAGTGGCCTTGGGGGGGAACTTCTCCTGCATAGGTGGCACAAGTCTGCTGGGTTTGGATGGTGTGGTTGGCGGGCAGGTCTCTTGAACATGTGCGGGCCAGGGCCCTCCGGATGCTCCGCCCCTGGGCCGTTCCTGCTGTGGTGGCTGTGTGAGTTGCAGGGCATATCCAAGTCCCCATGCAGGGAGCACACTGGTTTGCCTGTGGGGTCCAAGGCAGATGCATGCCCAATAGTAGGTCCTTTTGCCCATGCCCCGATGTCACCTCGGTGGCCCTGCTTGGTGGCCCATCTCCAGAGAGCATGGCTTGTAGTCACTGGTTAAGGGAACTGCCTTGTGGTGACCCACGAGGCTCTTGTGGCCGGTGGACCATGGTCTTGCTGAGGTGGCAGGCCAGCTAGCATGTGGGGAAACTGTTCCCCTCTGCTGTCAAGGTGTAGGTGGAGTTTCAGTTCATTTAGGCATTTAGATGTGAGGTCTATCTGTAATGGAATAGAAGCTTTGAGAGCTATGTTTCCGTTCGTATGAAAAGAGCGCTGAGCAAAAAGAGTTGGGTGATGGTGGCAGGAATTCTAGGAATATTTATGTCCCCTCACTTATTTATTTTATATTAAGGGAGGTGATTCTGAAGTAACTTTTTACTCACAGATGAAGGTGGTGCATAAGGTCATCCCACGTCAGCCATGGTCTGATGAAGTGGTGTAGTAGAATTAAAGCCTGTACACCTTGGCCTGATACATAGGAGACACACCGTTTGTGCTCTTTGCTGCTCTCCTTTACTAACTTATTACCTTAACTAACTTGATGGTTCAGAGTGTTCCAAGCAACATTTCCAGCAATATCTTTCTAAAATTGCATAGAAACACCCTGCAAAGATATCCCCAGAGGGTAGAGGAAAATTTTATTCTTTCTGGTCATAGTCTGCAAGATGTTTGCCCTATCCTGCGTTCCTTTGTTACTTTTGCATCTCCTGTGATTGTAGACCGATAGGGGCAGTGGTGTACACACACACACACACACACACACACACGCACAGACACACACACATGGCTGAGAGTAAACGGAGACCGCAGTTATAGGAAACTGCAGCCCACACTTAAAAAAGAAACGAGCATAAGTTGTGCTTCTGGTGTTCCCCTCATACGGAGCAGACTTCAAAGTGAAGAGGTGGTTGGACACAGATACCTATGCAGACACCTAAGCACATATATCTATACGTAGGTTCTCTCCATCCATCATCTAAGTGCGTCTCTGTTTACCTACATATCTATGTTTGTCTACTCAAGCTGATTACCAGAGTGTCATTGAGTGGGGTTTTCATCTATAGATACTGATTTCTCACCATTCTGGAAGCAGAAGTCCAAGACGAAGGCAGGTTCAGTTCCTTGTGAGGTCCCTTCTTCTGGCTTGCGTATGGCCACATCCCTGCTGTGTCCTCACAGGGTCTAGGGAGAAAGCTCTGTCCTCTGTTCCTCTTAATAGCACTGATTGCATAATGGCAGCTCCACCCAAACCCTCATGATATCTTCCAAACCCAATTACCTCCAAAGGTCCCACCTCCCAGTACCATGACAGTGGGGGTTAGGTCTTCAACCCTGTCTCAGTTCAAATATGAACTTGTATGTGTGTGTGGTGGCGGCGGGGGGTTAGAGGAGCCTAAGATTGTGAGGTGAGGGACCAAAAATTCAGTTCATAACTCTGTATCTATCTATCATCTATCTGTCTAATCTAACCTCCCTATATCATCTATTCTATCTAGTCTATCATCTGTCATCTATATATATCTTATCTTTCTGCTATCTCTGTCAATCTATTCATCTAATCTATGAATATCTTTCATCTATCTGATACATCTATTTATTTGTAGACATTAATTTTTTATTGAAGGGTAGATGACACAGAGTATTACATTACATTAGTTTCAGGTGTACAACATAGTGATTTAACATTTATATCCATGATAATTCTAGGTACCAACTATCACCATACCAAGTTGTTACAATATTTTGACTATATTCCTTATGCTATACATTACATCCCGGTTACTTATTTATTTTACAACTGAAAGTGTGTACGGTTTTTTTTTTCTTTTGTTTGTGAGGGCATCTCTCATATTTATAGATCAAATGGTTGTTAACAACAATAAAATTCTGTATAGGGGAGTCAATGCTCAATGCACAATCATTAATCCACACCAAGCGTAATTTTTGTCAGTCTCCAATCTTCTTAGGCATAACAAACAAGTTCTTACATGGAGAACAAATTCTTACATAGTGAATAAGTTACATGGTGAACAGTACAAGGGCAGTCATCACAGAAACTTTCAGTTTTGCTCATGCATTATGAACTATAAACAGTCAGTTCAAATATGAATACTCATTTGATTTTTATACTTGATTTATATGTGAATACCACATTTCTCTCTTTATTATTATTTTTTAAAATAAAATGCTGAAGTGGTATGTAGATACAAGATAAAGGTAGAAAACATAGTTTAGTGTTGTAAGAGAGAAAATGTAGATGATCAGGTGTGTGCCTGTAGACTATGTGTTAATCCAAGCTAGACAAGGGCAATAAAACATCCACGTATGCAGATTTCTCTTAGAACAGGGGGGGTGAGGTTCTAAGCCTCACCTCTGTTGATCCCCAATTTCTCACCTAATGACCCCCCTGCAACTGTGCCTGTCTTAGGTTTTTCCTCCCTTGAGGAATCTTACCCGTCTCTGGCTAACCACTCATCTTCTGGAGCCATACAGGGAAATGTAAAACTGGTTTGTGAGAGAGAAGCCTTATTGTTTGAAATGGCTGCTTTTTATTTCTTTGCATATTTATACCCTGTAGATTCTATGCCCAGCATTTGTCTTGAGGAATCTTTAACACTTGGAAGAATTATGATACTCGGTAACTTTGATATGAAGCACGAATTCTATTTAAGGATTGTAATTAGGAATGAAGGAGTAAAGCTATAGAAGTAGTAGGCGGAAGAAAAAATGGGAAGATTGATTATTTCTTTGACATATCTTCTTGTAGAGTAACTTCAGCATGTATAGGTTTTAAGCTACTACTTAAATTGTGCACACACTTTAACATAATAGGAGGATAGTTACATAACCAAAGCATACCTGTAATTGCCAACCACCTAAAGTGAAACCAAGAAAACCAGTTCGGCACCTTAGGCATTTGTGAAAACCTATCTAGGATATGGTCGATATTGTCCAACTGAACTTGAACAGTCTGAGAGAAATCAGAAAAATTAAAATAACCCATTCCTGGGGAATGTTCACATCCCTTATGTTCTTTTAACAGTAAATAGTCTGTAGTTGTAAGATTTTGTAGCACTACAATTTGCACTACTAATTCTTGGTTGAGTTCCAACTGTATAGATCCAGTCAAATTTGTTCTTTACTTTTTGCTCAGGCCAGCTTAGATATCTCCTTCTTCATTCCCATGGCAAATCCAGGAACTGGTGGGATGAGTGCATCTAAGCTGTAGCTCCGTTTGGATCTTTTTTGGGGTTTTTTGATGATCATCATCTGGTATGAGTCTTCCAGAGAGTGCTGATGTTGAAAGTTCTTTTCAATATCGAATCTTAGTTCATTTTCGGGTTAGCCCAATTAGGCTTTGATCCTCTGTATAAACACAAACAGATCTTTTGCCTACACTTTTATATGCCCTTTATACCCTTTTGTAGAACTCATTGGATGTTACCACACAGGAACTGCCTGTTTTATTTATTTATTTTTTGGTATCACTAATCTACACTTACATGACGAACGTTATGTTTACCAGGCTCTCCCCTATACCAGGTCCCCCCTATAAACCCCTTTACAGTCACTGTCCATCAGCATAGCAAAATGTTGTAGAATTACTACTTGCCTTCTCTGTGTTGTACCGCACTCCCTTTTCTCCTACACGACCATGCATGCTAATCTTAATACCCCCCTACTTCTCAGCCTCCTTATCCCTCCCTACACACCCATCCTTCCCAGTACCTTCCCCTTTGGTACCTGTTAGTCCATTCTTGAGTTCTGTGATTCTGCTGCTGTTTTGTTCCTTCAGTTTTTCCTTTGTTCTTATATTCCACAGATAAGTGAAATCATTTGATATTTCTCTTTCTCCGCTTTGCTTGTTTCACTGAGCATAATACCCTCCAGCTCCATCCATGTTGCTGCAAATGGTAGGAATTTCCCTTTTCTTATGGCTGAGTAGTAGTTCATTGTATATATGTACCACATCTTCTTTATCCATTCATCTGTCGATGGACATTTAGGTTGCTTCCAATTCTTGGATATTGTAAATAGTGCTGTGATAAACATAGGGGTGCACTGTTCTTTCTCATACTTGATTACTGCATTCTTAGGGTAAATTCCTAGGAGTGCAATTACTGCATCAAATGGTAAGTCTGTTTTGAGCATTTTGATGTACCTCCATACTGCCTTCCACAATGGTTGAACTAACTTACATTCCCACCAGTAGTGTAGGAGGGTTCCCCTTTCTCCACAGCCTCGCCAACATTTGTTGTTGTTTGTCTTTTGGATGGCAGCCGTCTTTACTGGTGTGAGGTGATACCTCATTGTAGTTTTAATTTGCATTTCTCTGATAATTAGTGATGTGGAGCATCTTTTCCTGTGTCTGTTGGCCATCTTTATTTATTTTTTGGAGAATTGTCTGTGCAGTTCCCCTGCCCATTTCTTAATTGGGTTATTTGTTTTTTGTTTGTTGAGGCGTGTGAGCTCTTTATATATTCTGGAAATCAAGCCTTTATCGGATGTGTCATTTTCAAATATATTCTCCCATACTTTAGGGTTCCTTTTTGTTCTATTGATGGTATCTTTTGCCGTTGAGAAGCTTTTCAGCTTAATATAGTCCCACTTATTCATTTTTGCTCTTGTTTTCCTTGCCCGGGGAGATATGTTCAAGAAGAGGTCACTCATGTTTAGGTCTAAGAGGTTCTTGCCTATGTTTTCTTCCAAGAGTTTAATGGTTTCATGACTTACATTCAGGTCTTTGATCCATTTTGAGTTTACTTTTGTATATGGGGTTAGACATTGGTCCAGTTTCATTCTCCTACATAGAGCTGTCCAGTTTTGCCAGCACTATCTGTTGACGAGACTGTCATTTCGCCATTGTATGTCCATGGCTCCTTTATCAAACATTAATTGACCATATATGTCTGGGTTAATGTCTGGATTCTCTAGTCTGTTCCATTGGTCTGTGGCTCTGTTCTTGTGCCAGTACCAAATTGTCTTGATTACTATGGCTTTATAGTAGAGCTTGAAGTTGGGGAGTGAGATCCCCCTACTTTATTCTTCTTTCAAAGTATTGCTTTGACTCTTCGGAGTCTTTGGTGTTTCCATATGAATTTTTGAATTATTTGTTCCATTTCATTGAAGAATGTTGCTGGTAGTTTCATAGGGATTGCATCAAATCTGTATATTGCTTTGGGCAGGATGGCCATTTTGACGTTATTAATTCTAATTAGCCACGAGCATGGGATGAGTTTCCTTCTGTTAGTGTCCCCTTTAATTTCTCTTAAGAGTGACTTGTAGTTTTCAGAGTATATGTCTTTCAATTCCTTGGTTAGGTTTATTCCAATGTATTTTTTTTTGATGCAATTGTGAATGGAGTTGTTTTCCTGATTTCTGTTTCTGTTGGTTCATTGTTAGTGTATAAGAAAGCCACTGATTTCTGTTTGTTGATTTTGTATTCTGCAACTTTGCTGTATTTCAATATCAGTTCTAGTAGTTTTGGTTTGGAGTCTTTAGGGTTTTTTATGTACAATATCATGTCATCTGCAAATAGTGACAGTTTAACTTCTTCTTTACTGATCCGGATTCCTTGTATTTTTTTATTTTGTCTGATTGCCGTGGCTAGGACCTCCAGAAATATGTTAAATAACAGTGGAGAGAGTGGGCATCCCTGTCTAGTTCCCGATCTCAGAGAAAATGCTGTCAGCTTCTCGCTGTTCAAAATAATGTTGGCTTTGGGTTTATCATAGATGGCCTTTATTATGTTGAGGTACTTGCCCTCTATTCCCATTTTGCTGAGAGTTTTTATCATGAATGGATGTTGAACTTTGTCAAATGATTTTTCAGCATCTATGGAGATGATCATGTGGATTTTGTCTTTCTTTTTGTTTATATGGTGGATGATGTTGATTTACTTTCGAATGTTGTACCATCCTTGCATCCCTGGGATGAATCCCTCTTAGTCATGGTGTATGATGCTTTTGATGTATTTTTGAATTCAGTTTGCTAATATTTTGTTGAGTATTTTTGCATCTATGTTCATCAGGGCTATTGGTCTGTAGTTTTCTTTTTTGGTGGGGTCCTGGCCTGGTTTTGGTATTAGGGTGATGCTAGCTTCATAGAATGAGTTCGGCAGTATGCCCTCCTTCTCTATTTTTTGGAAAACTCTAAGGAGAATGGGTTTTATGTTGTCCCTGTATGTCTGATAAAATTCCAAGGTAAATCCATCTGGCCCGGGGGTTTTGTTCTTTGGTAGTTTTTTGATTACCGCTTCAATTTCGTTGCTGGTAATTGCTCTGTTTAGATTTTCTGTTTCTTTCTGGGTCAGTCTTAGAAGGTTGTATTTTTCTAGGAAGTTGTCCATTCCTCCTAGGTTTCCCAGCTTGTTAGCATATAGGTTTTCATAGTATTCTCTAATAATTCTTTGTATTTCTGTGGGGTATGTCGTTATTTTTCCTTTCTCGTTTCTGATACAGTTGATTTGTGTTGACTCTCTTTTCTTCTTAATAAGTCTGGCTAGAGGCTTATTTATTTTGTTTATTTTCTCGAAGAACCAGCTCTTGGTTTCATTGATTTTAGCTATTGTTTTATTCTTCTCAATTTTATTTATTTCTTCTCTGATCTTTATTATGTCCCTCCTTCTGCTGACCTTAGGCCTCTTTTCTTCTTCTTTTTCCAATTTCGATAATTGTGACTTTAGACCATTCATTTGGGATTGTTCTTCCTTTTTAAAATATTCTTGAATTGCTATATTCTTTCCTCTTAAGACTGCTTTTGCTGTGTCCCACAGAAGTGGGGGCTTACAGTTGTTGTCATTTGTTTCCATATAATGCTGCGTCTTCTTTTTGATTTGGTCATTGATCCATTGACTATTTAGGAGCGCGTTGTTAAGCCTCCATATGTTTGTGAGCCTCTGCTTTCTTTGTACAGTTTATTTCTAGTTTTATGCCTTTGTGGTCTGAAAAGGTGGTTATTAGGATTTCGATCATTTGGAATTTTCTGCAGCTCTTTTTGTGGCCTAGTATGCGGTCTATTCTGGAGAATGTTCCATGTTCACTTGAGAAGAATGTATATCCTGTTGATTTTGGATGTACAGTTCGACAGATGTCTATTAGGTCCATCTGCTCTACTGTGTTGTTCAGTGCTTCCGTGTCCTTAGTTATTTTCTGCCCGGTGGATCTATCCTTTGGGGTGAGTGGTGTGTTGAAGTCTCCTAGAATGAATGCATTGCAGTCTATTTCCCCCTTTAGTTCTGTTAGCATTTGTTTCACATATGCTAGTGCTCCTGTGTTTGGTGCATATATATTTAGAATGGTTATATCCTCTTGTTGGACTGAGCCCTTTATCATTATGTAGTGTCCTTCTTTATCTCTTGTTACTTTCTTTGTTTTGAAGTCTATTTTGTATGATATTAGTACTGCAACCGCTGCTTTCTTCTCACTGTTTCGTTGAAATATGTTTTTCTATCCCATGACTTTTAGTCTCTACATGTCTTTGGGTTCGAGGTGAGTTTCTTGTAAGCAGCATATAGATGGGTCTTGCTTTTTTATCCATTCTATTACTCTGTGTCTTTTGATTGGTGCATTCAGACCTTTATCATTTAGGTTGACTATTGAAAGATATATACTTATGGCCATTGCAGGATTTAAATTCGTGGTTACCAAAGGTTCAAGTTTAGCCTCTTTAGTATCTTACTGCCTAACTTAGCTTGCTTATTGAGCTGTTATATACATTTTTTGCAGATTCTTTTCTTCGCTCCCTTCTTATTCCTCCTCCTCGATTCTTCATACGTTGGATGTTTTGTGCTGTGGTCTTTCTTGGAGTGCTCCCATCTAGAGAAGTCCGTGTAAGATGTTCTGTACAGGTGGTTTGTGGGAAGCAAATTCCCTCAGCTTTTGTTTGTCTGGGAATTGTTTAATCCACTGTCATATTTGAATGATAGTCATGCTAAATACAGTATCCTTGGTTCATGGCCCTTCTGTTTCATTGTATTAAATATATCATGCAATTCTCTTCTGGCCTGTAGAGTTTCTGTCGAGAAGTCTGATGTTAGCCTAGTGGGTTTTTCTTTATAGGTGACCTTTTTCTCTCTAGCTGCCTTTAAAACTCTTTCCTTGTCCTTGATCTTTGCCAATTTAATTATTATGTGTATTGGTGTTGTCCTCCATGGATCCTTTCTGTTGTGGGTTCTGTGTATTTCCATGTTCACTTCAATTATTTCCTCCCCCAGTTTTGGGAAGTTTTCAGCAATTATTTCTTCTACAATACTTTCCATGTCTTTACCTCTCTCTTCTTCTTCTGGAACCCCTATAATACGGATATTGTTCCTCTTGGATTGTTCACACAGTCCTCTTAATATTGTTTCATTCCTGGAGATCTTTTTATCTCTCTCTATGTCAGCTTCTATGCATTCCTCTTCTCTGGTTTCAATTCCATCAATGGCCTCTTGCATCCTATCCATTCTGCTTATAAACCCTTCCAGAGTTTTTTCATTTCTGTGATCTCCTTTCTGGCATCTGTGATCACCCTCTGGACTTCATCCCATATCTATTGCATATTTCTCTGCATCTCTGACAGCATTTTTATGATTATATTTTGAATTCTTTGTCAGGACGTCTGGTTAGGTCTGTCTCCTTCTCTGGTGTTGCCTCTGTGATCTCTCTCTGCCTGTAGCTTTGTCGTTTCATGGTGATAGGAATAGTTTGCAGAGCTGGGATGAGTGACGGCTGGAAAGACTTCCCTTCTTGTTGGTTTGTGGCCCTCCTCTCCTGGGAGAACAGTGACTTCTAGTGGCTTGTGCTGGGCAGCTACGTGCAGACACGGTTTCTGCTTCCTGCCCTTCTGCTAAGGATTTCATCTCAGCTTTTGCTGTGGGCACGGCCTGGCTCGGGCACCTGCTCCAAAGTGGTTGAGTCGCGTTTGAGGGGGGCTACTGGCAGGCTATTTATCTCCATAAGGTGCCTCCCTGCTCCCTGCAGCCCATTGGTTAGGGTGCCCAGAGATCCCTGGATTCCCTACCTCTGGATTAAGTATCCCACCCTGCCACCTTAACACTTCCAAAAAGTACCCGCCAAAACAAAACAATGACCACAAATAAAAAAGAAAAAAAGAAAAAATAAAAGGTGGCCGCTCATTTTTCTTTATTCTTGGGCGCCAGCCTCAGGCATCTGCTCACCGGTCTTGCTGCCATGTTTCCCTAGGATTGGGGTCCCTATCCCTTTAAGACTTCCAAAAAGCACTCGCCAAATAAAACAGCAAAAAAAAAAAAAAATGGTCGCTCGCTTTTCTGGTGTTCTCCGGCACCAGGCCTCTGGTGCCCGCTCACTGTTCTTGCTGCCCAGTTTCCCTAGTACTGGGGTCCCTATCCCTTTTAGACTTCCAAAATGCGCTCACCAAAACAAAGCAGAAAAAAAAAAATGAGCGCTCGCTTTTCTGGTGTCCTCCAGAGCCAGGCCTCTGTTGCCCGCTCACTGTTCTTGCTGCCTTGTTTTCCTTGTATCCAGGGTCCCCTGAGTACACACTGTGTCTGCACTCTGGGAAGAATGGCTGGGGCTAGGTGTTCGGCAATTATGGGCTCCGTCTCCCTCCCTCTCTGCCTATCCTTATCCCGCTGGGAACTGGGGTGATGGGTGCACGGCTCCCGCCAAGCCGGAGCCTGTATCTTACCCCCTTCATGACGTGCTAGGTTCTCTCAGGTGCGGATGTGGTCTGGATATTGTCCTGTGTCCTCTGTTCTTTATTCTAGGAAGGGTTGTCTTTGTTATATTTTCATAGATATATGTGGTTTTGAGAGGAGATTTCCGCTGCTCTACTCACGAGGCCATCTTCCAATCCCTCCTCCTGGTATATACTTCTTGATATCACATTTATATCTACCCACTTGATCTTACATTTCAAAATTCTCTTCTGAGCAGACCATTGATATAGGGCTAGTAACATGACTCTATATCATGTAGGCCTGGTTTTAAAAATATTAATGATTATGAGATATTCCTATCAACAATTACTAAAAGAAACAATCAATATTGCCACCTTTACTGGGCAACCTGCATAGAATTAATACTTCTAGGTCTGCCTTTAGATGGACTAATACACTCCATTAAATTACATCTATACCTATAAAAGAGGAGAGAAAAGAGTGATAGAAATTTTAATGCCTTAACATTTTAATAGCTTCCTATAGAAGAAACCATTGTTTTATAGTCCTAAAAATCTATCAAATACTGAAGTAAAAAAGTTTGACAAAAGTCAGATCCACAATAAATAGCTACTCCGAAAATGACATATTCATCTTATATGGCTTTCCAATTTTTTAAAAAACATTATGAAAACATGGAATTCTTTTAAATGAAAAAAATTAAAAACATGAAAGTAAAGAACACACTTGTGATACCACAGGCCCTTTAAGAAGATTCCAGAAAGAAATGGCCTGTGCCTCTAGCTCCTGGTGAGGATGCCACCCCCCAGTGACTCAGTGGCCAGGAAGACTATACACTGAACCCCAGAGCCAAGGGTAAATCCCATTGCTCCACTGCCGACACTCCATACTGTCAAACTTTTATTTAATGTCCAGCCCAATACTGACATGAGACACTTCTATTTTTCATCCAGTGAGCAAACAAATACAAGTATTTTAACAAGAGAAAACAAAAAGAGCCAAATTTGGCTCTTATTCCTCATTAAAACTTATAGAGTGTCAAGCTCCAAACCCCAAGGAAGATGCTGAGGCCGTATCGGGAGACTTAACCACCCGGGAAAGGCAGGGAGAGGTGGAGAGAAGCATAGAGCGATCGCCCATGATCGTCTCTGACATTTTACAGGTCTCACTGTGGGGATCCCGGGCTGCGGCAGGAGTTTGCTTCATGTGCTCGAGGCCACGTCTGTCACCCTTCAGCCCCACTGCTGCAACCCAAGGCCCGCGATCTTGGCTGTGTTCATGCCAGGAGGGTTGACGTGGGTCCTGTCTGCGCAGCAGACCTGGGGAAACATTGCAGACTCAACACTAACAGAACAAAAATGCCCTAACTCATTTACTTTTCACTCCGACCCATTGTATGGGCGTCTCCATCCTCATTTTGTACATGAGGAAATTGAGGTTTAGAGAGATTACAGAGGTTGGAAGTGATTACAACCATTAAAAGATGTCTCAGGATGCAATCATGGGACTCCTGTCCAGGGTGAGGGTAGAAATGGCAAAAGCACCCACTTTAAAAAGACGTGTGTTTCCTACATTTTCTAGTTGCTCCTGAGTAGCAAGGGGAAAGAAACCTCGAGGAAGTGTGAGGTAGTGGATGGAGGCAGAGTGGCCTTGGGGACGCCAGGTGTATGGGAGTTGCCATCAGTCCTCACAGCATTCCTGGGAGGCATCGGCATCGTCCCCATTTGCTCACAAGGGGCTAAGGCTACTGCTCCACATGGGCCCCAGGCCACATAGGCAGGAAATGGAGTTGCTGAAAGGGGAGACCTGCCCACTCTCATCAGCTGCCCCTGAACTCTCCCTCTGCTGGGATATGCCCCAAGCTGCACTGTGTGCCTATTATTTACTTAATGCTCACGCAGCCGCCTACGTGGTGTTTCACTGTGCATTTACAATCACCTAGTGTTAGAGCTTTGAGAATGTCGCATGAAATGCAGTCTCTTTAGTTTTCAGTCCTTGCATTGTTTCCAAGTTTTGGGCATTCTGAGAACAGTCAGGCAGGGGACACATTGTCCATTTTTACAATATTTCATCTCTGGGTCTGAAAAACCTAGAGATCAGAAGAGGGGAAAAAGTCATAAAATATGCGGAGAAGATTAAAGTTGTCTGTTTTCTAAAAGAATTAAAAATGGAGAAAAGTTATTTCTCTATTCATTCAACTAGCCTAAGTAACAAGCAACACCTCAGGTCACCTCTTAACATCACTCCACATGACAGCAAGCAGCCTCCTCGACCATTACTCATTTGAGGCTGACACTGAGTTTATTCTAAGTATCACTTAATTTCTTCATCCCACCATCATAGAATTATGTGTTTACACCTTTTATGACTTTATGTTCTTGAAATTAGCTGTGAATCAGGAAAATGCTTGCCTGGAGCTGCTGCATTTCTTGATATTATAAAGTGAGAGTCACATGTGTAATACACATGTCTGAGTTGTGATGTTCTGTGAAAGTTTGCAAATAGGTCCTTTGGAACAAAAGGGAAAATGTTGGATTTTCCTTTTGTGGGGCAAGTTAATGCTCAGAGAAATGTTGGGAGCTGGGCTCTGAACTCTGCCTCTGCTCCTCAAGGTGGCATTCTGAGTCCTGCTCTTGTGGAGGGTGAGGAGGTGAGCAGGGACCTGGGAGATCCCTGGCTGACGGGCAGGACTCTGGGTCCTGTGGGAGGTGGGGGTATGACTGCCTAACAATTCATTAATCTGTCCATCTGTTTTAGGCAGTGTTCTGAGTTTGTGTTACATTTAACAGTTTAAAAATTAGGTTGGCTTTAAAGAGGCTTACTGTATACAAGGCAGGGTTCCAAGCTCCACAGGTTTATGATCCTTTGTGTATGTTTCATTCAGAGTCGAATCTTCAGCACCTAGAAAAGTTCCTGGCTTCTAGTAGGGACTTGATAAACATTT
Organism: Manis pentadactyla; assembly: GCF_030020395.1. Classification (NCBI taxonomy): domain Eukaryota; kingdom Metazoa; phylum Chordata; class Mammalia; order Pholidota; family Manidae; genus Manis; species Manis pentadactyla. The sequence continues at coordinate 2,133,455 of NW_026644596.1, forward strand.
TTTTAGAAAGATTACAACAGATGAAAAAGTCATGAATTCACTCATTCCTTCATTGAGATGGGATATGTGGTAAAATAGGGATGCCAGCAAGGATTTAGTTTCATTTGGAGGGTCTGGGTTGGAGCCTAGGAATCAGAATTGCTTTTAACTTTTTATCATAAATATTTCCAAACACACAGGAAAATAGAGTATAATGACTGCCTATATATCCATTACCTAGATTAATAGTTATTATCAGTTTTGCCATGTTTACATCATCAATTTTTTTAGCCAAAATATTTTAAATAAGTTAAATGGACATCATGAAAATCAGAACATTTTCCTTCTTAAAATCAATACCATTGTATAGCTAACATAAGTAATGGTAGTTTTCTATTATCATCATCTAATAACTGATCCATATTCAAAATTTTCCAAAAGCTCCAAAAATTGTATGTTACCCCCGTTTTTGTCCTACCAGGATCCACTCTCCACTGTATTTGGTTGCCACATCTCTTAAGTCACTTATAATCTAGAATGGTGCTCCCCTGCCCCTTTCTCTAGCATGACATTAACTTGGTGAAGAGACAAGGCCAGATGTCCCTCAGAATGGCCTAGTTTCTGAATTTGTCCAGCTTCTGAATTTTTGGTGGCATTTACCTTATTTCACTTACCCATGAATTCTCTGTAACTGGAATGTGGATATAGAGGCTGAATTACATTCAGGTTAAACATTTCAGGCAAGACATCATCATTGATGCTGTATGATATTACTTTACCTCATGAGGTACATCTAACTGACTCTTTATCAGTAGTAAAGACAGCCTCATCTCTCCTTCATAAAGTTCTATTTCTTTTTTTAAACCATAAAATAATCTGTGGAGTCAGTATTGAGCAGTACTAGGGGATCCAGCTCTCCATAAATGTATCACCTAATTAATGGCTTAATCATCCATTGATGATTCTTGCCTCCATCAGTGACTTCACCAGGGGTTGCAAAATGTTGATTTCTCTATTTTTATTATTCCTTTTATGTTTATTAGTTGGCCATCTTTGTCAGAGAGAAAGAGCGAGGGTGAGATTCATCTAATCAACTGCTTCTTCTGGAAAGGCAAGGTAAATAGTTATGTATTTGGATTGTCCCTTTAATAGTAAGGAGTAGACCTCTAATATTTTTGCCTGTTTTATCTTTGTTTTTCTCTTTTCTGAGTATCATTTTATAGACTTACAGGTTTGCATACAGTCAGTGGATTTCATTCATTTTGAAGTTGCAATTTCCCATCTTTGGCCAATAAGAGCCCCTTCAAACTGCCTATTTTCCTGGCACAGGAAGGTGTCCCCAGCTCACCAAATGCACTCCCTCTCCCAGACCCAGAACCAGCCACATCTCTAAAGAGACCTGTTTCCTTTCATGGGGAAACTAGTTAAAGACAAAACTCTGGCTGCTGAGGGTGCTCACTGCCACTGGGTCATCAATGCTTCTAGGCTCTTCAATGGTCAAAAATAGGGAAAATACAAAGGTATATATTTTTAAATTATTGTTCATATTGAAATTTCCTATACAAATGTAACAATACTGAAGTTCTACTTTAACTTAAATTGTTATACTTACATTGCTTTTCTCTTACACAGAAAACATTTGCTAATATTAACATATATATTTCTGAATCTTTTAATACATATATTAGTTCTAAAATAACAATATCAGTATTATTGCTTTTAACTCCTGAGTTAAACTTTACATTTCTTTTATCCTGAGAACACATCCCACTAAGCAGGTTAAGTATTTGCCTTAAAGCATTGCAACAATTATTTTCTTGATCTGTTACCAATTAGGGATGTAAGTGCACTTACTTTCAATTTTAGGAACTCTTGTTTTAAATATTTAAGGATTTACTTGGTCAAAAAATCAACATTAAATAAAAACACATGAGTCTTGCTTCCATCTCTGTCAACTCTATCTTCTGATTAAAAAAAAAATGTGTGCATTTGAACTTTTTGTCTTGCCCTTGTTCTTTCCCCCCTTCTCTTCTGGAAATGTGTTGTTGTAGAGCTCCTAAGGAGGTCTGAGTGAGGTAGGTGGCTGTGGAGGTTGTGTAGGGATGCTGTGATGACTGAAGCAGGGTCCAGAGCCCAGGCAGGATGAAGAGGGCAGCCTCAGTATGTGGTGGCCTGGCCTGGTATCGGTAGTCCGAGCCTGATCAGGGTTTGGAAGGAATATAGAGGGGGGCTACATTGGAGCCCCAGCAAGGTGTGGGCTTCCACACAGTGTTTCCAACTGATGCAGGTAGCAGAGTACAGGTGGAGGGAGGAGAGTGTCTGCGGTGGGGAAATGGGCAGAGACAGCTGGGGAGCTTGTGTACACACAGGTGGAGCACAGTCTACAAAATATATCTATGCACATAGAAATAAATATATATGTGTCTGTGTACACACAGACATGTACATGTATTCCTCTGTACCCAGCACTGTCTGATAACTCAGGGTAACATTTTAAGTTTTAGATTTTTCTGTGAGGATATATATACAAATTTTTAATAGTAAAAACGTACACAAACCAAAAGGACTGGACTGGGTTAGGCAAACACATTCTTCCCATTTTCTGCCTGAAACCTGGAAGGAGGGGCAAGTCCCCTGTGTGCACTGCAGCCACTCACATTTCCACCCCTCCAACCATTTCTCCTATTTCATCCCAAGTATATTCAGACGCCTTTTAACCAGGCTCTCTGCACTCACACCTGGCGTCTCTCTGCCATAAGCCAGTGAGCTTCCACAATTCACAGCTCTGCCCGTCTCCTCTTGCTGGTGCCCATTAATGCATGAAGGCCACTTCCTGGCTGACCTTTTCCATCTTCTCCAGTCTCATCATTTATCACTTCCTTTTTCCACACTTTCAACATTCACCCTTTGCTCTAGCCCTACTTACAGGCATGCGCTTCTCCCACACAACATGCTATTTGATGTTTGGAGTTGTGTACTTAGTTGCTTCTGTGTGGTTTGTCTCCTTCCACTAGAATATGGGTTGAGGCAAGTGGAGGCCTTGTCTGTTCTGTATACAGCAGCATTCCCAGAATTTTGAATGATTTCTGGCACTTAAAAGACACGTTTATAGTATTTGTTGTATAGATGATGGGATGAACTCTCCAGTACCTTTGCACATGCTGTTCCTTATATTTAAACTGTCTTCCTTCTCCCAATGCCCTTCATGAGTTAAATACTATTTATCCTGTAAAACTTGGTTAAAATATCAATTATTCCATGGAGATATTGCTACCAAAGTTGTCAGGAAATTGTTTACCATTGCATATGCAGGTGGGTTTATACAATAAAGCCTCACGTTAGCAAATGCTTATCACAGAATAAGAAACTTCATTTGACTTGTGAATGCTATATTGTTTCAAATCTGTTACTTTATAAATAAATGTTATACTTCTGCATTTTACATTAGCTAACATACCTTGGTTGCATCTGAAGAAATATGAAATTTAAAGAAATGACAAGCACTTCAACTGAACAAAAAATCAATCCCACGGGATATCTTAAATGGCAGTTCATACTGAGTCACTTGATTGATGTGACTCTGCCTATTTCCCTTCAAGTGCTATAAACAGATATTTATCCAGTCCACATCCAGCACATTAATTCGTGGAAAGGTACAATTATTTCTGCAAGTAAACCTGCCAAATGTTAGAAATGAGTTAGGAGGCAGCAACATGGAGATTGAGTTCTGAAAGTTTTAGGATGGAAAAATTTGGTAAAGAAAACAGCAGAGAGAAAGAGAGAAGGAGCATTAAAAAATCTTCAACCCAAATCATGATAGGCTCAGGGTTGGGGAGAAAAGCTGGGTTTTGCATTTTTCTGATAGCTGCTGGTTCTGATGCTGTCATTTGCATATCAGCTCACTTTTCCATTAGATCTCAGGTCCCTGACAGGTCAGCACTGACGGTACAGGAGATGCAGCTGAACAAATATCCATTTTTTAAACAAGGTAAAAGAAATGTTTTAAACTGAAACTGCTGCCACTAATATCTAGCTGTGTTTCTACCAATCTGTATTCTTACATCTTAATGCTTTCCTGTATTAATAGCCTTTCCTGAAATCCCCTGATGAGCTCTGTTTGGTTAATTCATTCTCCTTGGCCATCAGTGATCTAGAGAATTCCTGAAAGGTCATCTTGCCATTCAACAATGCTGTGACACAGACTGGTGCAGCGTCATTTGATGAATAGGAAGAGTCTTAGCCTCCGCTGGTAGTACAGGTAAGGCTGCAGTGAAACCACCATTTGCAGATGAGGCATATTTTTGCCTCTGGGAAAATGCAGGCATCAGCTGTCAGTTCATTTTGAGTTTACAAAATGAGCTAATTTTCAGGAAATTGTTTTATACCCTTCAGAAATGATCACAAAGGTGTTATCTTTGTCTCTTACATACTCAGGAAGACTTGTAAATGTCTTCCCCATCTAATCTTGTCCAGTTATGTCTCTTTATGATAACCAGTTGGAAGGAAAAGTATTGCCCATCAGCACTTAGTGCTGAAATATGACTAAGCAAATTATCCTCATTTGAATGATTCATTTCCAAGTCTCCTCAATTCGTTTGAGTGATATTACATCATATGTGCACAACTGCAGGGTTAACTAGGTATTATTTATTAAGCATTTATTATGTACCATGCCCAGGACTAAACATTTTACATTCATTGACTCATTTAAGCCTCATAAATACAATTTGAGGTAAATACTATTATTATCTCACTTTATGGATATTCAAGAACAATATTTAGTAGAAGAATTAAAACACAAATTTGTCTTACTCCAGACAGACTTATAACTTCTGTAGAATGATTCTAGGAGTGGCTAAGACTACAGATTCTAGGTCATCTCAACCACTGTAATGATGGGGTCCAGGATATGCTACCCCAAACTATGGTAACTTGGCATGTTGAATATTTTAAAATGAAGGAGTTTGGTAAAATCAAAGAGGCAGGAAGTTCACTCTGACCTTCTCCCTGTCCTTATATCCTGAAACAGATCATATATTCCTTATGACACGTGCCCTCCCTATACGCAGAGGAAAGGAGAATCCTTGTGTTTGAAGACTTAGGGACACAAAGAAGAATCCTAATGAGCAGGCCTTGATAAGTTTCCCGTATTTATTACAGTACCTCATACTCATTAACCTGTACTATTTTTCCACAACTGTCCACTCATTATCAAACCCAGCACAAAAATGCTCATGGCCAACTGTTTCTGTGGGTCATCCCTTCCCTGTGAAGTCTCGCATATCACACAAAACTTATAAATAAGTGGGTGTACTTTTCTCTGTTTAGTCTGTCTGTCAGTTTAGTTTTCAGACCCAGAAATCCTAAGGTGGTCAAGAATAATGCCCCACCTCCTGCTGTGGTCCTAGTTGATGCTAAGCACAGCACTCTACAGTGGACATCATACTATCATTTATATAAGGAAACTGAAGCTCCAAGCATTTACATGACTGGCCTAAGTTAGGGCTGTTAAATGGGGTGAAAACCCAGGATATAGTTCAGATGATAGCAAAAAATATTTTAATATAGGTATGTCCAAAATATAATTCCTTCTCTGAAATTCAAATTTAACTTGTGTTTGTATGGCAAATTTAGGCTGAAGTACCAGTTCTGGTGTAACACGAGCTTCTCCTCAGAGCCCAGGGCTCTTTCCACTACTCCATGGGAGGGGTCTACACTCCCAACCCAGAGCTGCAAATGGACAGGTATAGAAACTGCCTCAGTCAGAACATCACATAGCCGTGGAAGCTAACATTTGGCAAAACAGCCACATCAGCTTTGTGGTTAAAATCTAATGCATACACCTTGGGGTCTAACATTACAACTTTTTTTAATAAGTCAACTTAGCTTTTGTTGTAAATCCTGCTTCTCCTGGGATAGTGAAAATACAGCTTTCTGACCCTCTCCCTGGATGTGCCAACATGAACACAGAAATACAATAGAAAGTGTATATTCGTCTGGGCCTCATTCCTGACACTGGTTCCTAAAGACCTGGGAATTTCCTGGGTAATAGCAGCATCTTTTATTGTAAGTAGGTGGTTCTGGGTGGGCTCTGCTTGGGTGCCTGAAAGGCAGAAAGCCCAAGTCATGACTAGAAGCTTGGAATTTTCAGCCTCACCCCTCCATTCTCCAGAGAAAGGGGAGCGGATAAAAACAGAGTTAATAATAGGTCATACCTGTGTCTCAACAATTGGAGTTTGGAGAGATTCAAGGTTGGTAAACACATCCATGTGGTGTACTGGGAGGGTGATGAGTCTCAACCCCACAGGGAGGAATGAAGCCTTCTGCTGGCTCAAGGGAGATCCCTCACAGTAACAAAAAAGTGTTAGAAACCATTTCTCACATGCCGTAGACCTTCTGTAACCTCCATTGATCATGGCACCAGCTTCACTGGGCAAATCGTACAAGTCTTAATGAAAGGTAATGGATGTACCCCAGTTCGCTAATGCATTCATCTACTGAAGCACATCCTGATTTCCTTAGGCTTTTAGCCATTATGAATAGAGGTACTGTGTAAAATTGCATGGTGAATTTTGTTGAGAAACAGTTTTTCAAAGCAGTTGTCTAAATAACAGCGACGTAATTCTTGGATCCTAAAGTGAGACTTATCTTTTCAATGGTAAGATAGTTTTTAATGGTTCTTTTTTGTTTTATGGATTTTTGTGTATCTTGAGTACAAATACTTTATAAAATATGTATTTGCCAACATTTTCTCCCAGTGTGTAATTTGTGTTTGGGTTCTTTGAACAAGATTTTATAGAGTAGAAATCTTAATTCTATAAATCCCACATGATGTATCCTTTTTCTTTTTTGTATAGGATTTTGGTGTTGGTGGTTCAAAGTCATCAGCAAGAGTGTATAGATTTTCTTTCTTTTACATAGAATTTTTATAATTTTACACCTAAAAATTGTCTATGGAGAATGTTGAGTGAATTTTTGTGTAAGTTGTAAAGCTTGTGCGTACCTTCTTTGCATTCTGTATGTTCTCCAACAAATTATACAAGACATGGGAAATTCCTGCAAATTGGGGTTTGATTTTCCAAAATTTTGTGATTCATCAATCGAGCCACGAGGGGGCGCCACCTTCCTCGAGCTGTGAGCCCTCGTCCCATATCACATAAAACTTAGAAATAAGTGGGTGTTCTCCGCCCACCGTGGCCCTCAGGCGACACCTTTTCCCTGTCTGTGGACCTGCGTGGCGCATGCGCAGTCAGGCCCCAGGACATCCTTCTGGCTCTGGCGGCAGCAGGGATTCCTCAGGCTCCCGTGCTGCACCGTCCAGGACACTGCCGTCCGTGGCCGCCATGAAAGCTCGGTTTTCTGAGGAGCCACGGGACGGAAAGGTGAGGAGAGGCTCCCCGTGTGTCGCCTGCAGAGCGCTCCCCTTCACGGGCCTGGGAAGGAAGGCCTGCGGCAGGGAAAGCGGTCTCAGTTGAATTTGGGGTAGCAGCTGATGCGACGGGTGGAGTTGAGGGGGCGGGTGGGTCCAGGACACAGCTGAGTCCGTGCCGGGGCGAGTGAGCGGCGCCCAGCATGTCCCCAGGAGCCCTTGCAGTGGGTGGATTGGCCGCACCTGTGGGAGGCACTCCAGGCTCCAGGCGTCTTTCCTGACAAGGCTCTGAGACGGTAATGGGGCAGAGGGGACTTGGTTGCTGAATGGCCTGCTTTCCTGGGGTTCAGGTCTTGCGGTGTGCTGAGCACACAGGGTGGGTTCCTGAGAAACGTCCCCTGTGTGGGGTCCGCCTGGGAGGCTCTCCCCAGTCTCAGCACGGCACTGACACAGCCCAGCTTCACGAGGGCTGCTCCCCATCTGTGGCCTGTGACCGGACCTCGTGCGCTGCCTCCAGGGGAAGAGCCGGATTGGTGAAGCAGAGGGCGCCCCGTGTTCTGTTACCACACCCACTTCTGCTTGGGCGCCACACAGGGTCTCGTTTGCTGCAGCACTGCATTGTAATGGGATGAAAGGGCACCATGCTCCTGCTCTGCTTTCCCAGGACGGCTGTAGGGATGGGATCCCGTGCAGTTCCACCAAGCCTGCAGGGTGTTTGCTTAGTTTCTGTGAGAAGTGCGATGGAATTTTGGTGAGGGTCGCAGGGGTTGTGCACATTGCTGTGTGTGGAGGGACTTGTAACAACCTAACTCTTCCCGTCCACGTCTGCAGGGTCCACAATTTTCAGGTCTCCCACCTCCTCAGTTAAGTTTGTTCTTAGGTACCTGTAACTTCTGGAGAAAATTCCTGAACTAAATACCTTTGAGCCGAAATCAGTCAAAGGGAGAAATAAAGTGGGAGAAACTCGTTTGTTACTTACTAGTAGTCATCCACTTCAGCTTGCCCGTGTCTGTCACAACCAGGCTTCAGAAGAAGGGGCCCCACCGAACTTCTCCAGTGCAAATATGCCATCTCTCGCCCTCGTAATTACCTGTTGATAGAGAGATGGACTATTTCTCTCCACTTCTTGGAAGCACCTACTGATGTGGAGATGCACGAAGGCTAGGTGAGATACTTTGGAAATACTACAGTTTATTCCACAGCACTTTAGTCTTATTTATTTATTTCCTTGGTATCATTAATCTACAATGACATGAGCAACATTATGGTTACTTGTTTCCCCACATCATCAAGTCCTCAGCACACACCACATTACAGTCACTGACCATCAGTGTAGTAAGATGCTGTAGAATCACTAGTCTTCTCTGTGTTGGACAGCCCTCCCCATACCTCTCCTGGCACATTATGTGTGCTAATCATAATGCCTTTCCCCGCTTACCCTCCCTTCCCACCCTCCCTCCCCAGGGCCTTTCTCTTTGGTAACTGTTAGTCCATTCTTGTGTTCTGTGAATCTGCTGCTGGTTTGTTTCTTCCTTTTTTTTCTTTATTCTTACACTCCACGTATGAGTGAAATCATTTGGTACTTGACTTTTTCCATCTGGCTTATTTCACTGAGCATAATACCCTCTAGCTCCATCCAAATTGTTGCAAATGGTAGGAATTGTTTTATTCTTACACAACACTTTCTTCTTTATGATGCACTTGTAAAGGGCATTATTTTCTTAATCTCTGATGGTTCGTTATTAGTGAATACAAGCAAACGACTTTTATAAGTTGGTTTGGTATCTTACAAGTTTACTGAATTCATTTTTAGTTCTAACAGGTCTTTGGTGAAGTAGGGCGGGAAATTGGAATTCTAAAATTCCACTTTTTGAACCCCAGGTCTTCCCAACATCCAAGGCCAAGTGGCTGCAAGGGAACCTCCCACAGGCCTTCTAATGAGCCCTGGACCCCTGCAAGGTGCCATTTGTTTGAACTGGGTGGAAGGGCTTGGCCTCTCTTGACAGGGTTTTATGTCTGCTGTACTTTTCTTATGGTTATTTTGCAAACTAATTTACTTTCCAGCAATTTAAAACCTACAGAAAACTTGTAGTGTCAGTACAGATTCACTTTATACTGAAGTTCCTAGCATCTCACTTTGCCACAGTTTCCACTTCACACAAAATTTCTGTAGTGTCTACCCCAAACAGGGACACGCTTCCAGGGAAACAACATCTGATTGCAAATGAGGGAAGTATTATGGTCTCCACATGATAATCCAATGCACAGAACCACCACAGCTGTGTGCACATGTCTTACTATCCTGATGCAGTTTCCTTTTTCTGGAACTGTTCCCGAGACTTTACCTCAGTTGGTTTCTCTGGGACCTTGAATAAGCAGGATCACATAATATTTGTCCTTCTTGGAGGGGCGCATTTCCCTCAGCATAATGGCTTTATGGGTCCATCTGTGCAGCAGGTTCTGAGACTCCTTGTTTACTCCACTGTGTAGAGACCGCATTGTTTTCATCTGTCTGTGGACACCCGGGTCGTCTCCACCTTTTGGCTGTTGTGACTCATGCAGCTGTAAACAGAGGTGTGCAATATCTACGTCCCTGCTTTCCTGTCATTTGCGCAAATGCCCTGAAATGGAATTGCTAATTATATGTTAACTATGCTCGAGTTTTGGGGGACACTCTTCACACACAGTGTTTTCAAATCAGCTTTGGACCATTTTTCTTTATTTCTATATTTGGCAGAATAATGTAGTTTATGGATCAACCCTGTTTTGTTCATCTGTTCATCCCTTGATGGGCATTTGAGTTGTGTCTACCTTTTTACTGTGGTGAGCAGTGCTGCTAAGAACTCTTGGGCCAGTTTCTGTTTGAACAGCATTTTCATTTCTTTGTGGTATTTATCTAGGATCGGTTCTTTACCCACAATTAGGTAACTGTATTATATATTATGAGGAAATGCCAAGCTGTTGTATACAAGCTGCATGTTTTATATTTCCACAAGCCAAGGTTAGGGGCTCTAATTCCTATGCATCCTTGGTAACATGTGATTTTGAATTTCCCTGAGTATGGCCAATGCCATGTGCTTGCATTGGGTTGGGGTCTCTGTGGTCTAATTTGCATTTCCATAGCAACTGATGCTGTGTGAGACCTCTTCATGTGCTTGTTGAACATTTGTATGTCTTACCTGGAATCTTAATCCACTTTAAACATTTGTCTTGTCTTCTTGCCTTGTACTAGTTTGTGGTGTTTCCTGGGTTGCAGGCTCTTTTTAGATGTACAACGTGGAGATATTTCCTTTCATTCTGTGACTGTTTTTCACTTTCTGGTTGGTGACTTTTAACGCAGAAAGTTTTTAATTTTATGCTCTCTTCTGTTGCTTGTCCTTTGGTGTCAGATCTGAGAAATCATGGCTAAATCCAAGGTCATGAACGTTTATCCTCATGTTTTCTTCTAGACTCTGTTGTTTTTTAAATATTATATAAGCCCTTTGTCTGTTCTGAGTTAATTTTTGTATGTGATATGTGTTAAGGGTTCAGTTTCATTCATCTGCATATGGACAGCTATTTGCCCAGCACCGTTGGCAAGGAAGACAATTTTTTCCCTAATTTAATTTTGTCCACGCTTGTCAGAAAGCAAGTGACTGTATATGGTTTGGGTCACTTCAGGGCTTTCCACTCACTTCTGTTGATCTGTGCATACAGTTGATCCTTGAACAAAATGGGTCGTTGTGTAGCTGACATCTCACAGAGTCAGAATACACATAAAACATCTCACTCCCCCCAAACTTAAGCATTATCCTAATCTCATTGCTTATTTTTACTGGAAGACTTACCAATAATATAAACAGTTAACACATACTTTGTACATTACACATGTTTTGTGCTGTATTATAACTGTAAGGTAAGCTAGAAAAATCAAGTGTTTCTAATTGTCTTAAGTCTTATGTGTGAGGTACCCTCCCTATACGAAGAGGAAAGAAAAATCCTTTTCTTTGAAGACAAAGGGACAGAAAGAGGAATCTTAATGAGCAGGCCTTGATAATTTCCCCCTATTTACAACACTATCTCATACTCCTGAACCTGTCATATTTCTCCACAAATGTCCACTCCTTATCAAACCCAGCACAAATTGCTCAGGGCCAACTGTTTCTCTGGGTCTTCACTTCCTTGTGAAGTCTCCCATATCACATAAAACCTATTAATAAATGGGTGTGCTTTTCTCTGGTTAATCTTTGTCAGTTTCATTTTCAGACCCAGCAACCCTAAGAGGGTCAAGAACAACTCCCCTAGCCCTTGCAGTGTTCCCAGTTGATACTAAGCACAGCACTCTACAGGGGGCATTATTCTATCTCTCAGATGAGTAAATCGAAGCTCCAAGCATTTAGATGACTGGCCTAAGATAGGGCTGCCAGTCTTGGGGTAAAAACACAGGATATAGTTCAGATGATAGCAAGAATTATGTTAATATAAGTATGTCCAAAAAATTATTTGTTCTCTGAAATTCAAATTTAACTTGTGTTTCTATGGCAACTTTAGACCAAAGTCCCTGTTCTTTTGTAATATTGGCTTTTTCTCTGAGCCCTGGGCTCTTTCTACCACTACAAGGGAGGGGCCTACACTCCCCACCCAGACCTGCGTATGGATAGTCATAGAAACTGCCTCGGTCAGACCCTCAAATAGCTGTGGAATCTATTACTTGTCACTACAGCCATATCAGCCTTTTAGTTGGAGTCTAATCCATACACATTGGGGTAAAACATTATAACATTTTAAAGAAGTAAACTGTTTTTGTTGTAAATCCTCCTTATCCAAGGATAGCAGAAGCAGAACTTCCTGACCCTCTTCCTGGGATGTGCCACTGTGAACACAGAAATACAACAGAAAACATATTCTGGTTTTTGCCTCATTCCTGATCCTGGGCTCCTAAATCCCTGGGAATTTCCTGGGTAAGAGAGTCTTTTATACTAAGTAGGTGGTTCTGGGTGGGTTCTGCTCAGGTGTCTGACAGGCAGAAAGCCCATGCCATGATTAGAAACTTGGAATTTTCAGCCTCAAACTTCCATTCTCCAGAGAAAGGGGAGGAGATAAAAATGGAGTTAATAATACATCATACAAGTGTCTCAAAATATGGATTTTGGAGAGCTTCCTGGTTGGCAAACACATCCATGTCGTGTACTGGGAGGGCGATGTGTTCCAACCCCACAGGGAAGAATGAAGCCTTCTCCTGGCCCAAGGCCGAAGCCTTCATAATTACAAAGAAGCTGTTAGAAACCATTTCTCATTTGGGGTACACCTGTGAGCACCAGTGATCAAGGCACCAGCTTCACTGGGCAAATCACTGTACATTTCACTGTACAAATTGTAGTGAAATGTAATGGATGTACCCCAATTTGCCAAAGCATTCATCTGCTGAAACACATCCTGATTTCTTTAAGTTTTTAGCCTTTATGAATAGAGCTATTATGTAAAACTGCATGGTGGCTTTTGTTGGGACATAGTTTTTCAAAGCAGTTGTATAAATACTGGTGATGTAATTCTTGAATGTCATGGTGAGACCTTTTTTAATTGTAAAATATTTTTAATGGCTCATTTTTGTTTTATGTATCTTTGTATATCTTGAGTACAAATCCTTTATCAAAAATGTATTTTGCAAATATTTTCTTTTAGTTTGTGTCTTGTGTTTGGGTTCTCTGAGCAAGGTCTTTTAGAGAAGAAATTATAACTCTATAAAGCACATGTGATTAATTTTCTTTTGTGGATAGGCCTTTGGTGTTGGTTTCAGCAAGGTTGTGTAGATTTTCTTGCTTTACCTACAAATTTTATAATTTTGCATCTAAAATTTGACTATGAAAAATTTTTTTATGAGTGTACCACAAAAATTTTTAAAAATTAAAGTATTATTGACATACACTCTTATGAAGGTTTCACATGAAAGAACACTGCGGTCACTACATCCGCCCATATTACCAAGTCCCCTCCATGCCTCATTGCAGTCACTGTCCATCAGTGTAGTAAGATGCCGCAGAGTCACTACTTGTCTTCTCTGTTCTACACTGTCTTCTCTGTGGTCCCCCACACCATGTGTGCCGATCATAATACCCCTCAATCCCCTTCTCCCTCCATTCTCACCTGCCCTCCCACCCCCTCCCCTTTGGTAACTGCTAGTCCCTTCTTGGAGTCTGTGAGTCCGCTGCTGTTTTGGTCCTTCATTTTTACTTTGCCTTTATACTCCACAAATGAGGGAAATCATTTGGCATTTGTCTTTCTCCACCTTGCTTATTTCACTGAGCATAATATCTTCCAGCTCCAACTATGTTTTTGCCTATGGTAGGATATGTTTTTTCTTATGACTAAGAAGTATTCCATTGTGTCTATGTACCACACCTTCTTTATTCATTGATCTCCTGATGGACACTTAGGTTGCTTCCATATCTTGGCTCTTGGAAAAAGTGCTGCAACAAATATAGTGGTGCATATGTCTTTTGGAATCTGAGAAACTATATTCTTTGGGTAAATTCCTAAGAGTGGAATTACCGGGTCAAATGATATTTCTATTTTTAGTTTTCTAAGGAACATGCCTATGGGGAATTTCGAGTTAATTTTGGTGTAAGTTGTAAAGCCTTTGCCTACTTCTTTTCATTCATTTCACTCTCAATCAAAGTGGAGAAGACACAAGAAATTTGTGCCCATTGTGGCTTGAATTTCCAAAGATTTGTGGTTCATCAGTTTAGCCACAAGGGGGCACCACCTTCCCTGAGCTATAAGCACGCATCCTGCAATTCTCACCGTGACCCGCAAGCGGCACCTCTGCCCTCTTTGTGGACCAGGGCTCATGCGCGGTCAGGACGCAGGCCTTTTCTCCTGGCTCTGACCGGTGCCGGTATTGCTCCGGATCCCCTGCAGCTCCGTGACACCGCGGGCCGCGTCCACAGGGGCACCTCGGTTTCCTGATGAGCTGCAGTATGGAAAGGTAAGGAGAAGCTTTCCGTGCATCTCGTACTGAGCACTCCTCTTCAGGGGCCGGGAGAGGAAGGCCTGCGATGGTTAACGGAGTATTTGCGGAGTCGGGGCCCCGACGGGTGCAACTGAGTTCAGGGTGTGGCGCGCGGCACTCAGGGAGAGTTCGGGCCCGGGCTGAGACCTGGCTGGGGCGGGTATGTGGTGTCCAGCGCTTCCCCGGCAGCCTGTGTCTCCACGCTGCGTGCCTCGGGCCCCTTGCAATTGGTGGATTGTCCACACCTGCGGGAATCCTTCCAGGCTGCAGGCATCCTTCCTCACAAGGCTCTGAAATGGAATGTGGGCGGAGGGGAGCTGGCTGCTTAAGCGGCTCGCTTACCTGTGCTTCAGACTTTGCTGAGCGCCCAGCACACAGGGTGGTTTCTTTCGAAGGGTCCCCGAAGTGGGGTCCACCTGGGAGCCCCCCTGTTCACAGCATGGCGCTGACCCAGCCTGGATCCCTGAGGGTGGTCAACACCCACTGCCTGCGACCGGGGCCTCGTGAGCTGGTTCTTCATGCCGAGCAGGTTGGGGGATGAAGGGCACTTGGTGTTCTGCTTAGACTCCCGCTTCTGCTTGGGCGAAACATGGGGTCTCCGTTGCTACAGGTCCACAGTGTAGTGGGAAGTCAGGGCACGATGCCCGGGCTCTGCTTTCTCATGACGGCTGTGGGGATGGGGTCCTGTGTGGTTCTATCCAGCCTGTTGGGTGTTTGCTTCTTTGTGAAGTGTGGTGGAATTTCGATGGGGGTGTCCCACGGAGTCTGAAGGTTCCTGTTGGTGCACAGGACTTGTAATAACCTAACCCACCCCCGCCCCATCCTGGTCTGCAGTGTCCACAGTGTTCAGACCTCAAGCTTCAAGCCTCCCGCCTCATTGGTTAGGCTTCTCCTTAGGTACTTCATTCTTTATGATGCAGTTGTAAAGGGCATTGTTTTCTTAATATCTCTTCCTGACGGTTGGTTACTGGTGAACAGAAGCAAACAACTTCTGTGTGTTGATTTTGTATCCTGCAACATTATTGATTTTATTTTTAGCTGTAACAGGTTTTTGGTGGAGCCGTGTGGAAATTGGAATTTAAAAATCCCAGTGTTCCACTCCAGGTCGTCCCAACACCCAAGCCCAGTGTCTGCAAGGGAATTTTACCACGTTCCTTGTAGTGACTCCCGCAGGCTAAGTAGTGGTCGACTTCGGGTGAACTGAATGGGGAGGGCTTGGCCTCTGTGACAGGGTGTGATGTCTGCTCTGCTTTTCTGGTGCAGGACTGACATGGTTGTTCTGCAAAGTAATTTACTTTCCAGCAATTTCAAGCACACAGAAAACTTGCAGTGTCAGTACAAACACTCTTTACACTAAATGTATCATGGTCCCACTTTACCACACCTGCCACTTCACACAAAATTCTCTTGGCCTCTACCCTAAATAGGGACAAGTTTATAGGGAGCCACCACCTGACCCTAAATGAGGGAAGTATCATGGTCTCCACATGATAATCCAGTGCACAGACCCAGCACAGCTCTTTCCATCTACCCCAGCTGTGTGCAAATGTCTTTCTATTCTGATCACATTTCCTTTTTCTGGAACTCTTCCAGGAACTTTCGCTCAGATGGGCTCCACCAGATCTCACGTAAGTGGGATCACATAGTATCCATCCTTCTGTGACTGGTGCATTTCACTGAGAAAATTGGCTTTAGGATCCATCCATGCAGCAGGTGCCAGGATGCCCTTGTTCACTCCACTGTGTGGAGACGACACTTTGTTCATCCATTTGTCTGTGGACACGTGGGTCTTCTCCACCTTTTAACCATTGTGAGTCATGCAGTTGTGATCATAGGTGTCCAAATATCTAAGTCCCTGCTTTTGGCAGATGCCCTGTGGTTTGGGCAGATGCTCTGAAATGTAATTGCTGCTCATATATTAACTGTATCTTCAAGTTTCTGGGGACACATTCCCCACGCTCCACATCGTTTTCCAGGAGGTTGTGGACCATTTTACTTTCTTTCAGTATATGGCAGAAAAATGCAGTCTATGGATCAACCCGTTTTATTCCATCCATTCACCCCTTGATGGGCATTTGTGTTGTTTCTGACTTTTTGCTGTTCTGATCAATGCTGCCAAGAACTCGTGGGCCAGTTTCTGTTTTGAACATCATAGTCATTTCTTTGCAGTATTATCTAGGACTGGATGTAGAACCACAATTAAGTAATTGTACTTTATCTTTATGAGGAAACACCAAGGTGTTGTACACAGGCTGCACGTTTTACATTTCCACAAGCAAAGGTCAGGGGCTCCAGTTCTTCTGCATCCTTGGCAATGTGTGATTTTCAGTTTTCCTGAATATAGCCATTTCCATGTGTGTGCAGGGAATTCTATGGGACACCTTTCCATGTGCTTGTTGGAGCATTTGTATGTCTTGGAGTCTCTTATCCATTTAAAAAGTTGGGATGTTGTCTTGTTGCACTGTACAAGTTCATGGTGTATTCTGGATAACAGGCTCTTGTCAGATGTACAGTGTGCAGATATTTTCTTCTATTCCGTGACTTTTTCACTTCTTGGTTGGAATCTTTTGATGCAGAAAAGATTTTAATTTGGAGGAAATTAATTTATTCTTTCTCTTGTTGCTTGTACTTTGGTTTCAGATCTGAGAAACCATAGCTAAATCCAAGGTCATGAAGACTTATCCCCATGTTTTACCTATTACATGTAAGCCGTTATGTATTTTGAGTTAATTTTTGTATGTGATATAAGTTAGGATTCATTTTCATTCTTCTGCATGTGGACAGGAGGTTGCCAAGCACCATTTACTGGAAAGACACTTTCTCTCCATAAGTTAATGTTGTCCACCCTTGTCAGAAATCAACTGGATATTTCCATTCAGGTACGTTGATCTTTATATACAGTCGTCCCTTTGAAACATGGGGGCTAGTGGTGCTGACTCCCCCACAGAATCACAATCTACATAAAACATGTGACTCTGCCAAACCTTTGTTATCCTATAACTGATTGCCTATTTTGACTGGAAGCCTTACCAATTATATAAACACTCGATTAACAATATTTTGTACATTATAACTATTATGTGCTATATTCTTACAGTAAAGTAAGCTAGAGAAAAGGTAACGTTTCAAATTGTTGACTTAACATTTTCCCAATATACTTGTGGGGAAAAATCAGTTTAAGTTGACCTGTGGAGTTCACATGCCTACTTTCCAAGGGTCAACTGTGTATCTTTATGACAGTGTCACAGTGTTTCATTTACTGCTCACTTTGTACTAAGATTAGATTTTCGGAAGCCTGTGCCTCCAGATTTGATTTTCTTTTTCAAGATTCTGCTCAAGGGCTCATTGTGGTCCCTTGCAATTTAATATGTGACAGGATCAGCAGGAGCAATTCTTCCCAAAAGCTTTGGGAATTTTCATAGGAACCACATTGAGTCTGTAGGGTGCATTTGTGCCATTGCCATCTTAGAGATATTAAGTCTGCCATCACCACAGCAGGACCTTACATTTATTTTGCTTTTCTTTATTTTTCCTATTATCAATGTTTTATAATTTTAAATGCATAATACTGGCACTTAACTTAAGTCTGTTCCCATGTATATTATTAATGTTGACATTATTTAGTAGAGAATTTAAAAATTCCTTTTTTGATTATTCATTGCTAATGTATACAAGGAAAACATGTTTGTGTAATGTTCTTCTTTCTTGTAACTTCCCCTAGTTAATTTAGAACCTTACATTTGGAATTTTAGGGTTCAGAGCGTGGGGATTTAAGAATTTAGATATTTAGGATTAAAATAATACTGCCTAATATTTAATAAATGGAAGATTGGAACACAGTGAAGAGTAGGGTTTGTCATAGGGGTTTTGTTTGAAATAAGACAGTAGGAAGAGAAGTGGTTAGAACTATGGATAGAGTACATGAACGGGTTAGGGTATGGGAATGGGTTAGTGTTAGGGTTAGGGTAATGTGTTAGAGTGAGGCTATCAAATTCAGCTAGGAGGCTTCAAACAAAATCCAGCCTTTTTCGACATCTTCCTCAGACTTTGCAGGCATGAAAGTGGTCTCAGGCTGCCTGGTAGTTCTGCTGGGTTCAGAACCCTAGGTGGGAAATCTTTCTGGCCACCCAGATTTATTATCATCTGCTCTCCAGTGCTGCAGTGGAAAAGTCTGAGTTCGTTTTCCTTGATCTTTTGCATGTTTTTGTCATTTCCTTCTGTGCTAGTTTTTTAGGTCTCTTACTCATGTTTATCCTAGAAATTGTTGTTGAATTAACCACAATGTAAACTATTTTTCCTTCATTGAGTTGAGTGCTCAGTGGGTCCTTACAACCTAATAATTATGTTTCTGAGTTATTTAATATGTTCTTATAGTACTTCCTTTGAAGATTTTCTCCTTTTTCCCTTTTTTTGACTGCATATTAATTTTGTTATAAAACTTTTTAACATTGATTTTCTAGTGTTCTTACCTTTTTTTTTGTATTGTCACCTTCTCTAAATTTTTGTTCTCCTTTCCGTGAGATTTCTTTAACCTCTGAATCCTTTCCTTGATTTTTTTGTTTCTTTTCCATTCTTTCTGATTTTTTTCTTTTTAATAATAGGCTCTTATGAGATGAATGCAGCATCTTAGCTCAATGGAGATACTAAATATGATTTCTTTGAAGTTTTCCTCTTTTACCAGTATTGTCTGTTTCCACTATTATACTTTTTTCATGTTATTTTGGTCTGTTCTCCTAATTATTGTGGGCTTACTCAGATGTCTGGTGATCCTTCTCTTTCGCTTATTTAAGAGGTGAGGCACTGGAGATCTATCAAGAAATGGAGTGTGCCCATTTGTGGCACCTGCGCCTATATGTCTGTGGGCTTGTTTTCTGCCAGACTTTGTAGGGTGACAGGGTCCCCAGCTGGAATTCTCATTGCAGATACTGATAGTTTATCTGTAAGTCTTTTCAGTAGATGGGTTAATTTTCCCAGAGGATGGCCCCTTAGTCTCTTGTTTTGGGAATATCAGTCCAGATACTGGAGTTCTTGACCTGTGTGGATAGAGTTCCTGTAGGCCTGGAGGATCTCGTGCTCTGACATGCACATGTGTACTTTCTAACCTGGTTTTCACCCCTATTTTCTTCACTGCCGGTGTTACGACATTGTTGCTCTACAAAAAAGGGGAAAGTGGAGTAGACTTGGAGTCTTACTGCTCCTTGCACAGGCTTTCAAATGGTCTCCTGTTTCTGCCTTTGCCCACAAGCCACCTTCACAGGTGGTCCTGCAGCCTGTTTATGTTGATGCTGCCTCCTCAGACACTGAGGTTTGGCCATCCTCTGTGTCTCACATTCATCACCATTTCAACATACATTTTGCATATGTTGTGGTGCAGGTATCTAGATGTCTCCTACTTTTACTTTAAAAAATGGATTTCAGTTTTTTCTAAAGGCTTGTTCTGTTGACTTTTCAAGAAAATAAAGGTGGTAGAGACATCTTTGCTCTATCATCATAGAAGTAGAAGCCCTTTGAACAGAGGAATTTCAAAGGATTTTGAGTAGAGAAATGTATTGAATGAAAAGAATGTAATGTTATGACAGTCCTCTGTCCTTACTTTCACCTCTTTGTGACTTTCTAAATCTCTGTGCATCTTTGCCCTACAGTATCTGTGGGAGTTTGTTCATATAGCCTGGAAGCTGTTTAGAGGCTTTCATATTGACGAAACTGTGCCAGATAAATGGCATATTTTCTGCTTGGGTATTGTTAGCCCCATAATGCTGGGGTGTACACTCTGTCCTTACTCTGTTCTGGCATGAGTTTGGAAGGCAGTGTCTGCTCTGATCAAGGTCAAACAGGTTTGACAGACAAAAGCAAAAGGCTTAGAGGGCAACTAACCGTGGCCTCATTCATTCCACCTGCTTTTGTGCAGCTTGCTTAACCCATGATGGTCTATGACTAGTCTTATCTGGTGATAATGTGTGGAAACCTACCGCATCGCAAGTGGCAGGATCCAGTCAGCATGAAGATTCTGTTTCCTGGAACTCGCTGGAAACTTACTTATTTTAAACGGAATGAGCTAGACCTGCAGTCATAAATGGCTACTAAGCTCCTTGGTATCCACTGTGGAAAATTGCCTTCTCTCTGTCCTCAGCATTTGAATATGCTGTCTATTGGGAGGAATTCTCCACTGAAAAGAAGCTCCCTGGTATGCCCATTCGGTTCTTCCCACCCCAGAAACTGAACACTGAGGGAACAGTACAGAAACACAGGACCAGTTGGAGGTGGTAGTAAGTGCACAGGGGTGATGGGCTGATCCTGGGTTAAGGCCAGGTGTGTTCTTGGGTACAGTCATGGAAATTCCTTCTAAGTAAACTGGTCCTCTGCCTTTAGTGTGAATTCTGAGACCTCCTACTGTACCGCCACGGTTTCCTTTCCCTTTTAAATTGCCAGTGTTCATTTCTGTTGTTTGTAGTTAAGAACTGGATTTTCACAGACTGGTTGATCTTGCTATTTCCTTCTGGTGACCCACAGTGAGCTAGATTTCTCTCTTGAATTGGTGTCCCAACACCTAGTCTTTTCTGAGGAGCTTTAGTGACTGATTCGGACTTTAGGAAGCTCAGGTAATCATGTTCAAGGTTTTTATACTTTGTTGTTTCTCTGTGGAACTCGCATGTGTGGAATGCACCAGAAATGAAAACACACACATCTAGTACACAAAAGGAGAATATTTTCTCCCCTTTCTTTTCTTGTCTTACCTTTTCAGGGAAAAACTGATGTGGGTTTCATTAAATTTTTTTTAAATTTTGTGTTTCATTAAAAATTTTTCTTGTGGTAAAAACATATTACGGAATTTACTATCTTAACTGCTTTTAATTGTACGTTTCAGTAATGTTAAGTTTATTCACATTGTAAAACACAGTTCCAGAATTTTTTCACGTAAGTCTTGTATGATTATAAAGAGAGGATGGCTCAGTTGAGAGTAAGAAGACTGTTTTTATAGAATAATAACTTTTTTGCCATTTTACATAAAGCAAGTTCAAAGATTATTTAGCTTTAAAAACTTTTGAATTTTTGTGATTTTAGATGATACTTGTGGAGTATTAACTTTGTACCTAAGCATTAGTTATATTGGTAACCAAATAAGTTTATATAAAAGTTTCCTTGTGTAAGTAATGATTTGGGGCCAAGTGTGACAACATTTCCCCATTTTACTTTGTTAATTGGAGCCTGAAGTAGACTGGAGATGGTTGCAGCTGGTCTTGAGGCGGAGCAGAAAGGCTCATTACCCAGCAGTGGTTCATTGTGGCATCTCTTCTCCTTTTCTTTTCCATGAATGGAGACAAGATGTATTAGAATCTTGTTACCACTGGTGGAGGCTCAGAATTGCACCACAAAATCTCCTACGTTTTATGAAGCTGTGTTATTCCCAAGTGAAGTGTTTATGTAAGACTTTTGGGATTATCATTGTGAGGGATATATTTAGTGTATTTGGGTTTGTCTTTTGAAGCATGAGGGACCAACTCTCTTAATTAGCAGATTTTCAAATCCCTGATTCACACATATATTATTCAATAGAGTTATTCATATGTATGTGTGGCACACACACATACCCACACATAAATATATGAAATGCTGTTTAGATAACGGTCTCACAGGAAGTTGTTAGAAAGGGTTATTTAAAGTTTCAAACTGAACTGGTTACTCAGCGGTCTTTTTGTCATTATTTCTTTTTCCCAGCACTAAAATGAATATGAAAGCAGAGAATATTAGAAAAATGAGAATGATAAAGAAGAGTGGGAGTAATCAGTTTTATCTTTCAAGGAAGACAGCAAACATTTGGTCTATGTGTTTTTTAAATATTAAGATATTACTGATATACAGTCTTATGAAGGTTTCACATGAAAAACAGTGTGTTTACTACAATCACCCATATTATTGAGTCCCCCCGTACATCTTTTTTTTGGATCATTCTGTATTTACCATTTTGTGCCCTCCTTTGTTGTCTAACAGAAATTGTTTCCAAATACAGGTAACTTATTTTTAGATACATGTCATTCCTTTAAAGGATTATTATCGTTAATGTAATCATTTCTCTGCTATAGGCTATTTAGTTTGTTACTAGCCATATTAGTTTGCAACTGGCAAGCTATTCCAAAGAGTTTGTTAAATTGAATGTTATTTTAGAAAGTACATTTTCATATTAGGCTATTTCACTATTTGTTTTAGTAATCTGCCACAAAAAAAAGTACTTGGGGCATACTGTTGTCAGGCTATGATGGGTTATGTTGGTGGCCCCGGATGAGTTCAAGGACAAGAAACAGTCACTTGGTGAAATGGAAAATAGGAAAAGTTAAGATGATTATTATCTGTGTTGCTGGCAAAACCATAATTGTTTTTCTCAGGGCCTAGGACTTCCCAAAGTCACAGAATAAAGACAGCTCTCTGCCCAGAGCATCCATTTGACTTGAGGATTTTGAATACATTGTGAAACATAACAAGTTTTAGTAGCAAGACAAACACTGATATATTGTGGGGCAGGATGCCTTGACTGATTTCCCTGAATTTTTTAAGATTAAAATGCCATATTCAATTTAAGAAATTTAAGATTTAAGAAGTTTTACATTAGCAAGGGCTATTTCAAAGTATATCCTCCAATCCCCTTTATCATGAGTTGGGCCATTTGGTGAATACTTTAGACTTTGTGTGCCACATAGTTCTCTCCTGCATATTCTGTTTGGTTGTTTTGTTTTGGTTTCTAACCCTTTAGAAATGACAACAGCACACTTGCTCACAGGCTCCTCCATTGCTAACACCTGCTGTAGACAGTCCTTTCACATTTCCTGCTACCTCCTGGGGCTCCTGAGTGATCACACATGAGAAAAACAGTCTTGGCTGTTCCCAAACTCTCCTTCATTAAAATTAAGCATATATTTAGGCAGAATTGAAAAGAATGTAGTGATGGAAAGAAATTTTGACCTATGTTGAAGCCCAACTGGGTGCAGCAGTTATGTGCTAATAGAACTCTTCAGAGACAAAAAGGGAAGCTAAAGTTCCAAATTTCATTGTTGTTCACAGGAGATTTTGCTCTGTCTTTAAAATGAGGACATTATTAACATAGGCTTAATGGCTACATCTACAGAGTGAAGCCCTGCAAGTAGCCCCACCCCATTTGCCTCACCTCATTACCCAGTTGGTTGCCAAATCCTGTCTTTTCACCTCCTGCATAAGTCGGCACTGTTTCTGTCTCAAAACCCAATTTGAGCAGGCCTTGTTGTTGATCTTCCTCTAATTGACCAGGACTCTCATTATTTCTCTCTCCCCCGTGCCCAGAAAACCTTATTACTCTTAGGACATTTATTATCGTGGAGTGTTTTTTTTCGTGTCTTTGCCTTCATCTAGGCTCTGAGTGCCTTGTGCTTGTCCTCAGCTAGCTCTGTGGTGTCTTTACTGTAGTGTCTGTCACCTGTTGTGATGCTAGGAACACAGAATGTACTCAACAAAAATTGTTATGTGAAGGGTCAATAGCTACAGGTGTTTACAGCTGAGTGTGTGTAACCAGTTCTTTTGAGTCTCGCCTCATCCAGCATTTTCACACTTGTTCTAATAGCAGTCAGAGCCAAGTGTCTCCAAAGCAAGCTTACTGAACCTTCTGGTTTTTATGATGAAATCTGTTTGTGAAATTGCCTCAATTAGAAGCTCGCATATCCTGCAGTTAACATTTTCTTAGGAAATTTGATCTGAATTTAAAAATCAGTATTATTCTGTCTAAAACATCACTTAACTAATCAAGGAGGTCTTCACTTCTCTTACCTTCTGTCCGAATGTTTAGTCTTCCATTTTCACTTTACTTTGATGTCTGCCACAGTGTTCTACAGTGATGAGGCCCTGGGGCATGTCTTTCTTTAGAACAAGCCTTGTGCTGTGAATATTGAAAGGCCACCCCGTTGTGATTCCAGCCATTTATCTTGTGTAATCCAAACTGGTGATTTTCTTTCCATTAAAATTTTTCTCTCATTCTTAGCCTTATGCAGCAAAGAATGAAAAGGAAAGAGAACGCTTAAAATA
The DNA here is from genome assembly GCF_030020395.1 of Manis pentadactyla. Classification (NCBI taxonomy): domain Eukaryota; kingdom Metazoa; phylum Chordata; class Mammalia; order Pholidota; family Manidae; genus Manis; species Manis pentadactyla. The sequence continues at coordinate 2,157,835 of NW_026644596.1, forward strand.
CTAGGGCCATGTTAATGCCAATGTTCACCCAGTAAAGCCTGTTGACAGGAGGGTCAAAGGTAACGAGTAAGTTTTCCTCTGCCCCTATTTTCATGTGACCTCTCCCAGGTCCACAAGATGTATCTTCTTTATAAGGTTCTGCTTGCAGTTTTATGATCACCCTGTCCCTCATACTAGTGTCTATTATCCTTGATTTTAAATTTGGACAGTATTTACTTCTTTCTTTAAAAGATGACAAATTTGCATTCTGAGAACTTCTCTCATCTCACCCATTTGATTTATACACGGAAAATTGTTAGTTTTTAAGTCTCATTCTCTTCTGTAACTAATAACTATTATAAAGTAAAAATTCAATACATGTTATATTTGTATTGTTTTAGACAGGTAAATACTGTTCTCTACAGAGCTGTTCAGTTGTGTGAGCAGTGAGAGGAGGGCAAATAATCCTATTTTACTAAATTCCTGTGGTTTAAGAAAGACATAAATGTCAATAGCCAAGAGATTATCTTTCTTAATTGATTTTGTTCTTTCCACTTACTCCACTGATATTTCTTAAAATTTTATTACTGGTTTCTTTTCCTTTTGAGCACAAGAAAACTTTTCCCATGCAATTTCAGTTGGTGCTTGTAAATACACCTGCTTGCTCTTCCATCTTGTACCAGTAATGTTTGAATTGGGAATTTAAAATCCTCAGCAGCATATTCTTTTTTTTTGTATTTGGCATAAAAATTGCTGAATGAAGCTGTTTCAGAAAACTGCATCGCACATATCCTACCAGGATTAGAACTGCCAACTGTGTTTTCCTTCTATACTCAGATTCCATAAAATGGAGTATAGCATTAATGGTCCTTATCCACTAAATGAGGAAACTGCCCAGAGGCTACCCTCATGCTTAAAAGATATTTTTAGAAGGAGCCTGTGGTCATTTTCCACAGCTGCAGCAACTCATAGTCTTAGAAAGAATGTCTTTAAAAATTCTGTGGGAAACCAGGTTTGCTGTGGCTCAATGAGAACCCGTGGTTGCCACTGTTCACTCGGGCCTCAACCTTTTCTTGCTCCTTTTACCATCCTATCAGTGAAGTGTCACAAGAGAGCATGGGAAGTGGGACAACCTTCCAGTGAGCCTGCTGTGGGCCTTCCTCACTGCTCCTGGGGCACTGGGTGGATGGAGCACATCCCTGTCTCTGTCTGAGATGGTTGTTGAGCCCATGACCATCCCATTGTAGAACCGGTGAGTTCCTTAGTGAGCCCTGAAGAAAGGCTCTTGTGGGCTCTGCCAGTTGTAGATTTTATCAGGAGCTTATGAATGTCTCTCCCACTGGTTCTCACTGGAACACAAACAAGTACAGGTGAAGTAAGCTTTTTTTCTTTTCCTTTTAAACAGCTGTTTAGCTTGCTTTATTCTTAAAATTGTAGTGTTTCGGTAAATGTGCCATTAAGAAAAGTGTCAGTTATGCTGATATCTATATAATTCAGAAATTTTCTTTTCATAGGCAGTTGGCACTACAAACAAAGTGAATTTATCATCCCATTTCCTAAATGAAATAAAAATGTATTGTCATCTGAAATGGGGCAAATTTATCTTGAATACACTTTGTGTGTCTGTGCCTTCTCAAAAGACATATTACCTGATCATTGTTTTTATAGTTACAGAAGGTTGATTGTCCAGAATGTGCAATTTGCAGGTGTGCATTTACAAGCACTTCAGAGACACTATCTTTGACCATAAGAAATTCAGCAAGTTTATCTAGAGACAATAGTGAGTTTTTAAAATACTGTATTTTTAATTTCCATAGTATGAACTCTAATATATATATTTAAAAATAGATGCCTGATAAGTGAAGTGAATATAAGAAAACAGATCTTCCTCTTTTATTGGGGAATGCCTCAGGACAAAATATAAGAATGTATATCTTAAAAAGATGTGATTTTTAAATTTCTATTTTAAGCTATTTCACATCATACTGTATATTATTATCTCTGAAAAGAGGTATTAACTATTAATAAATCCTAGATTTTAGATTATCACTCCCCTACTCTGCTTAAATGTGACAAAGAAAACAATTTAACCTCTTATTTCAGATTCATCTGGACACTCAAAAACTTTTGAATGTCAGAAAGTATTTTTTTTACACAATTCTTTAAAACCTGTAGTTAATAGAGTAGAAATCGGATTTACTCAAGTTATGTTACTAGCATGAGGTTAATCTAAAGCATGGCACATTGGAGAGGGGTGGAAGATGGTGGCATGAGTAGAGCAGTGGAAATCCCCTCCCAAAACCACATATATCAATGAAAATATAACAAAGACAACACCTCCTAGAATAAAGACAACAGGACACAGGACAATATTCTGACCACATCCGCACCAGAGAGAACCTAGCACTTCACGAAGGTGGTAAGAAACAAGCCACGGCCCAGTGGGAGCCGAGCGCCCATCCCCCCAACTCCTGGCGAGAGAAGAATAGGCAGAGCGGGAGGGAGACGGAGCGCAGGACTGCCAAACACCCAGCCTCAGCCATCCGGGCCAGAGTGCAGGGCCCTGGATACTAGGAAAACAGTGCAGAAAGAATAGTGAGCGGGCACCGGAGGCTGGGCCCCGGAGGACATAAGAAATTTTTTTTTCCCTTTTTTGTTTTGGCTAGCGCTTTTTGGATGTCATAAAGGGATAGTGACCCCAATGCTAGTGAAAGAGGGCAGCAAGAAAGGTGAGCAGATGCCTGAGGCTGGCACCAGAGAATAAAGAAAAACGAGCAGCCACATTTCTTTTTTTAATTAAAATTTTTTTTTTTTGTTTTCGTTGTTTGGTATTTAATCCCTTCAGCACATCATTTTTTTTTTCAGTTTCACTTATCTAGGGTACTGGTCCCCATCACCTCAACTTGTAGTTTGCCTTCGTCCTTGGATCTCAAGTGCGTCTCCTGTAAGGGAGCACGTCGGTGTCCTTGAGTCCTCATCCCTTCTTTTAACCCTGTGTCTTTTGATTGGAGCACTCAGAGCCTGTCTTTTTATTCTGACAATTGAGAGCTGTGACCTTATTGCACTTAAAAATTATTTTTTGTTATCATGAACCTACAATCACATAAAGAACATTATGATCACCAAGTACATCAATTCCCACCCTTAAAACCCTTTACAGTCGCTGTCCATCAGGGTGTAGTAAGATGCTGTAGAATCACTACTGACTTCTCTGTGATGTACAGCCCTGCCCATGACCCCCCCACCCTACGAATTATTCATGTTAATCCTAATACCCCCTTTCTTTCTCCACGCCCTGATCCCACCCTTCCCACACTCCCTGGCCAGTCCCTTTCCCTTAGGTAACTGTTAGTCCACTCTCGGGTTCTGTGAGTCTGCTGCTGTTTTTTTCCTTCAGTTTTTCTTTGTTGTTATACTCCACACATGAGTGAAATCATTTGGTACTTGTATTTCTCCGCCTGGCATATTTCACTGAGCATAATACCCTCTGGCTCGATCCACATCATTGCAAATGGTAGGATTTGTTTTCTTCTTATGGCTGCTTACTGTACTTTTTAAACTGGATTTCATTCTTCTTTTTGTTTGTAGTTTTACTGTGTGCTTTCACCCTTGCTCTACTTGTTAAGAGCAACAGCTTTGTCTTAATCGATATGTACCTATATCTATCTGTCGGTCTATCAATCCATCATCTATCATCTATCTATCTTTCCATCTATATATCTATGAATCAATCATCTTTTTGTCTCCCCATTTTTCCTTGTGTACAGAAGAGTTAACAACATAGCCTATGTCACTTTCCTACATTATGCTTCCAAAAATCTTGCAGGGTAACTAGGCCATAGGGAGAGCACAGGGTTCACTGAGACACTTGCAGGTCGAGTCAGAAGCGTGTGCCTACAAAACCAAGAAATGGTGGTGCAGGGACTTGAACCTGTATATCTGTCCTCTGTCATCTTTTACCTCCTTCTCACTTACTGACTGTATTTAGCAAAGTTCATTGACGAAGTGCTCTCTGAAGACCACATGTATCCTTCCTCTGGGACTGTTGTCAACAGAGAAGTGAAGATGGTACTTTGCTCACCACCATGTTTGAGGGATATCTGCATGATCACCGGTGATAGGACGAGGGACATATAAAAAGATAAACCAATTTATACACAGGAGCATTTCAGAGCAAAGAGTGAGTTGTGGAGTGACGTGTTTATTTGAGTGTCTGAACTTCCCTCTTTATTTGGTTATTACTCCTTTACATTCATAAACATCATAAAGCTCACTGATTTCAAAGGCCCAAATGCATATCATTACAGCAATTCAGTTGTTGAGGTGAGAGAAAATGAGAAGGACACTGCTGCACCACTTAATCTATAGCTGGGCACTGCTGAAACCAAACAAAAAGAATTCACGGTGGTCAGATAGGGCTACTTTTTAGTGAAAATGGGGACTCAAACAGAATCCATTTGTTTGATTGTTTCTCAGTTTCACTTGTGTAGGGTTCCTGTACCCACACCTTCGGCTTGTAGTTTGTCTGTGTCCTTGGATCTCAAGTGAGTCTCCTGTAAGGAAGCACGTAGGTGTCTTGAGTATCCATCCCTTCTTGTAACCCTGTGTCTTTTTTATGGAGCACTCAAAGCCTGTTATTTTATTCTGATGAATTACAGCATTGCCCTTATTGCACTTAAAAAAATTTTTTAGTTATCATTAATCTACAATGACGTGAAGAACATTATGTTTACTAGGCTCCCCTATTCACCAAGTCCCCCCAAAAAACCTCTTACAGTTGATTTCAATCAGCAGAGTTGGATGCTGGAGACCCCTTCACCATGCACCCCCACACACACCACGTTACAGTCGCTGTCTATCAGCGTGTAGTAAGATGCTTTCAAATCTCTACTTGTCTTCTCTGTGTTGTACAGCCCTCCCTATTCCCCCCCGACCCCACGCATTATACATGCTAATCCAGTTGTCCACTTTCTTTCTCCCCGCCCTTATCCCTCCCTTCCCACCCACCCTGCCCAGACCCTTTCCCTTTGTTAACTGTTAGTCCACTTTCGGGTTCTGTGAGTCTGCTGCTGTTTTTTTCCTTCAGTGTTTCTTTGTTGTTATACTCTATACATGAGTGAAATCATTTGGTACTTGTCTTTGTCCGCCTGCCATATTTCACGGAGCATACTACCGTCTAGCTAAATGCACGTCATTGCAAATGGTAGGATTTGTTTCCTTCTTATGGAAGCTTAGTTCACTTTTTAAACTGGACTTCATTCTTCCTTTTTGTTTGTAGTTTTGCTTTGTGCTTTCACCATTGATCTCCTTTTTATGAGCAATAGCTTTCTGTTAATCAATATGTAACTGTATCTATCTATCTGTCTGTCTGTCTATCTATCCATCTATCTATCTATCTATCTTCCTATGATTTATCTATGATGTCTATCATCTATCAATCTATGTACCTATCTATCTATCATTTGTCATCTATCTATCTATCTATCTATGAATCAATCATCTTTATGTCCGCCCATCTATTCTTAGGTACAGAACAGTTAACAACATTGCCTATGTCACTTCCCTACATTATGCTTCCAAAAATCTTCCAAGGTATCTAGGCTGTACGGAGAGCACTGGGTTCACTGGACACTTCCAGGTCGAGTCAGCTGCATGTGCTTATAAAACCAGTAAATGGAGATGCAGGGACTTGAACCCGTATATCTGTTCTCTGTCCTCTTATACCTTCTACTCGCTTGGTGACTGTATTTAGCCACATTCACTGACTAAGTGCTCCATGAAGACCACAAGTATCCTTCCTCTGGGCCTGTTGTAGACAGAAAAGTATACATGGTGGTCTGCTCACCCCTATGTTTGAGGGAAATTGGTGTGATCACCGCTGATAGGAGGGACAAATAAAAAGGAACACCTATTTCTAGACAGGAGAAGTTGGGAACAAAGAGTGTATTGTGGAGTGACGTGTATATTTGAGTGCCCAAACTTGCCTCTTTATCTGGTTATTACAACTTTACATTCGTGAACATCATAAAACCCACTGATTTCAAAAGCCCAGACGCATATTACTACACCAATTCATTTGTTGAGGTGAGAGAAAATGAGAAGAAAGTTGCTTCATCACTAAATCTATGCCTGGGCACTGCTGAAACCAAACAAAAAGAATTCTTGGTGGCTAGATAGCGCTATTTTCTACTGACCATCTCTGTGAACTCAAACAGAATCCATTTGTTTCTTTGTTTGTTTTTCAGCTTCACTTGTGTAGGGTACCTGTCGCTGCCACTTTGGCTTGTAGTTTGTCTTTGTCTTTGGATCTCAAGTGAGTCTCCTGTAAGGGAGCACGTAGATGGTCTTGAGTGAAATATAGCTTTGTTTAGTATGATGCTTTCCTACCTACCTACCTACCTATATCTTTATCTCTGTATATAATCTATTTACCTATCTATCTCTCTGTCATCTATCTATCTATGATCTATCATCTATCTAATATCATCTGTGTATTTATCTAATTAATCTATCATCTATATGTATGTATATCAGTCCAATCTATGTATCAATCATCTGTCTGTCTATGTATCTGTTTTCTCACGTTTGTCAACATTATGTCACTAGGTGCACTTTGATTCCTCTGTGTCTTTCTGAGTCTAATTTCTTGTGTTTGTTTATGTGAGTTAGCTGTGTTTTTGGATCTTGGGAGAAGTGTCCTTGGGTGGGAACTTCTCTTGCATAGGTGGCACGTGCCTGCTGGGTGTGGATGGTGTGTTTGGCATTCTGGGCTCTTGATCCTGTGTGGGAAAGGGCCTCCGGCTGTTCTGCCCCTGGGCCGTTAGTGCTGTGGCGGCTGCATGAGCTTCTGGGCATATCAGAGGCCCCACACAGGGAGAAACTTGGGTTTCCTGCGGGGTCCGAGGCAGGTGCATGCCCAGTAGTAGGACTTTTTGCCTGTGCACCGATGTCACCTCGGCGGTTCTTCTTGGTTGCCCATCTCCAGAGATCATTCCTGTAGTCACTGGTTAAGGGAACTGCATTTTGGTGACATGCAGGGTACCTGTGGGATGGTGGCCCATGGGCTTGCTGAGGTGGCAGGCCAGCTAGCTTGTGGGGAAACTACTCCCCTCTGCTGTCAAGGTGTAGGTGGAGTTTCAGTGCACTTAGGCATTTAGATGTGAGTGAGGTCTATCTGAAATGGGATAGTAGTGTTGAGAGCTATGTTTCCGTTCGTATGAAAAGGGCGCTGTGCATAAAGTGTTCCGTGATGATGGCAGGAATTCTAGGAATGTTTATGTCCCCACACTTATTTATTTTCTCTTAAGGGAGGTGTTTCTGAAGTAACTTTTTACTCACAGATGAAGGTGTTGCATAAGGTCATCCCACGTCAGCCATGGTGAGATGAAGTGGTGTAGTGGAATTAAAGTCTGTACACCTTGGCCTGATACGTAGGAGACACACCGTGGGTGCTCTTTGCTGCTCTCCTGTCCTGGCTTATTACCTTAAATAACTTGATTTTTCAGAGTGTTTCCAGCAACATTTCCAGCAATATCTTCCTAAAAATGCCTAGAAACACTTGTCAAAGATATACCCAGAGGCTAGTGGAAAATTTTTCTCTTTCTGGTCATATTTTGCAAGATGTTTGCCCTATCCTGCGTTTCTTTGTTACTTTTGCATCTCCTGTGATTGTAGACCGATAGGGGCAGTGGTGGACACACGCACATGCACATGTGCGCGCGCACACACACACACACACACATGGCTGAGAGTTATCGGAGACCCTAGTTATCGGTAACTGCAGCCCACACTTTAAAAAAGAAACGTGCATAAGTTGTGTTCCTAGTGTTCCCCCCATAGGGAGCAGACTTCAAACTGCAGAGGTGGTTGGACAGAGATACCTACGCATTCACCTAAGCACCGATATCTATGCATAGACTCTCTCCATCCATCATCTAAGTGCATCTCTGTTTACCTATATATCTGTGTTAGTGTATTGAAGCTCATAACCAGAGTGTCATTGAGTTGGGTCTTAATCCATGGACACTGATTTCTCACCATTCTGGAACCAGAAGTCCAAGACCAAGGCATATTTAGTTCCTGGTGATGTCCCTTCCTCTGGCTTGCATATGGCCACATCCCTGCTCTGTACTCACTGGGCCGAGGGAGAAAGCTCTCTCCTCTGTTCCTCTTAATAGCACTGATTGCATAATTTCAGCTCCACCCACACCCTCATGATATCTTCCAAACCTAATTACCTCCAATGGCTCCACCTCTCAATACCATGACAGTGGGTTTAGGGCTTCAACCCTGACTCATTTCAAACATGAACTTGTGTGTGTGTGTGTGTGTGTTTGTGTGTGTGTGGTGTCGGCGGGGGTTTAGGAGGAGCAGAAGATGGTGAGGTGAGGGCCCAAAAATTCATTCCAAAACTTTGTACCTGTCATCTATCTATTGTTTATGAAATCTATCAATATCTATCATCTATCTGTCTAATCTAAACTACCTATGTCATTTATCCTATCTTGTCTATCATCTGTCATCTATATATTTCTTATCTATCATCACTGTCAATCTATTCATCTAATCTATGAATATCTTTCATCTATCTAATGTATCTATTTCTCATCTATCACCTATCACCTGTCATCTGTCTGTCATCATCTTTTTGTCTTCACATTTATCCTTATGTACAGAACAGTGTAAAATAAATTCTAGCTGAAATAAGCAGGTGAAGAGAGGCAACAAAGGGCCCGGTAATTTATTTGAATGTAAATACACGGCAAAATTTCCCCAGTCTATAGAAATGGAGGCTGGGGAATTCACACTAAGTGGACAGGCAGCAAGATTTTAAAGAAGGTAGGGGGAAGCAGAGCTTAGATTTACAGCAGTGCGAGGATTGGCTAGCCCAAGGCACATTTTCCAGGTTGGGAGGGGGCAACAGCCAAGAACTTTGGCACATCATCAGTGTCCAATGTGGGAATGGGCAGCAGCCGGAGACTTTGCACATCATCAGTGTCCAATGTGCTCACTTCTCCCATCAGTGCCCCCAGCCTTACAAACAGTTAACAGCACTGCTATCTAACATGGCTATCTATCTATCAATCTGTCTATCTATCTGTTTTTCTATCTATCTATCTATCTATCTATCTATCTATCTATCTATCTATCTATCTATCTATCTATCTATCGATCTATCGATCTATCAATCATCTACCTGCCTATCACCTATCTATTCTATCTATCCATACCTATCATCTATCCTGTCTAATCTGTCATCAATTTATCTGTCTATCTCTCCTTTCATCATCTTTTTCTCTACCCATCTATCCTTATAAACAGAACAGTTCACATGATGGCTTATATGTCATTTACCTACTTATGTTTCCAAAAGCCTGCAAGGTAACTAGGTCCTAGAGACAGACAGCACCAGGTACACTGAGACATTTGCACATCGAGTCAACAGCGTGTGACTACAAAACTTGTAAATGGTGGTGTGGGGACTTCAAACCATATCTCTGTCCCCTGTCCTCTTTGCCCTTCTTACTGACAGTATTCTAGCCACATTTGTTGACTGACTGCTCCCTGAAGACCACAAGCATCCTTCCTCTTGGCTTTATCAGTAATTTATCCCACTGCATGGAATGCTTTTCCCTCAGATACCTGGTTCTCTCAGCTCCTGCTAGACTCTTCACGTCCCACCTCCCTGGTGAGGCTTACCCTGTCCACTGTTTATTTTGAAAACCCTGCTTTTCTCTGCCTATAATCTCAGTCCTCCATATCCTGCTTTTTATTCTCCATAGTGTTTGTTAATGGCTAAGCTACCGGAAAACTTACAGATGTTCATTGCCTCTTTCCTACCCTCCAACTAGAACGTGGTCTCCACAGGTTATGAATTCTGCATGTATTAAGTCTGCTGGACACCGTGCAGGCTCTAGGGACAGCAGGAAGTGGGCACAGTTGTAACTCAACATGGTTTGACATGTTAGCAGTTTAGGTTAGAGTCAAGCCAGGCAGTCATTAAAGAGGACCTTTTCTGATATTACTAAGCTACTTGATAAATTCTAAGTAAGCTTAAATATCACTAGTCACACAGCAGGCAGAAGCACTTCCTTCTGTCCTTCCTTCAGAATCGAGGACCTTAATGCCAAATCCGTTCTCTCGTGAGGAAGTGGGAATGTGTGGATGATCAGCCAGAGTCTTAAGTCACACAAGGCACACACGTGCAGAAATAAACATGTTTAAAAACCAATATGATGAGTGTTTTCCTGTGTCACAGCAGGGATTCCCTAGCCTCCAGTGAGCTCAGAACAGTGGGAGAGGAGAGGAAGGCAGCCACAAATGCTAACCCGGTCTCCTTCCTCTGGATTTGCCTCCCCCTGGGTTGTCATCCATTAATCACTCAGCACGCAGACCTCACGGTGAGCATGCAGTCATAAAACGCGGCTACTTCCACATCCCAGTCACTGGGGCATGGAACACGTTGCATAGTTAAGTGTGGCTTAGAACATTATCACTCATGTATGTGTGTTCTTCCTCTGTCGCCGAGTCAAAGAGTAAACAGAGCAGAGGCATACTAGCAAGAGCAGGACGCAGTGTGAATATATAATATACACACATATTGTGGGAAAGATTTTGTTAAATGGATAGGTGGACATAGGCCTTGTCTGGAGCTGGGAGAGACCTGTAGGTGCCGTTGGCAAGGGCTGTGGGGTTTCCACCAGGTCAGAGGCCAAGTTAGGTGTAGGGCCGAGGCCATTGGCTGTGCCTCCTGCGGCATCATATGGGACCAGGGGAGAACAGACAATCACTGCCTATACGGTGGTTGTTTGAGGTGCACAGGAGGCCGGTGGTGGTGCTGCCCATCTCCTCGTGTGGGGCCTGGGGAGACTGCAAATTCACAGATAGAAAGGGTGGCGTTATTTCCATTGGTGTGTATTGAGCATCAGCGTCGCCCTTAAGGCCGGCTCTTGTACTGCCCATGTCCTTGTCTGGGGCCGGGCGTCATTTGTAGGTGCCATTCCCAAGGTTGTGGTGTGCCCATCTGGTCATCGTCCGACTTGGGGGTAGGGCCGAGGCCGTCGTCTGTGCCTCCCACGGCATCTTGTGGGTCCATGGGAGACCAGACGTTGACCGCCTGTGCGGTGGGTATCTTTGATGCACAGGAGGCCAGTGGTGGTGATGCCCACGGCTTGTTGTGCATCCTGCTGGGGACCGGAAGATGACAACTAGCGCCTGTTTTGTCGTGTCCATTGGCTCATCCTGAGAGAGTGAGCCTTTGGGCCGGTGCTTGTGATGCCCACTGCATGTACTGGGGCCCGGGGAGACGAATAGGTGCCTTTCCCGATGGCAGTGGCGTGAACATCAGGCCCTAGTCTGACTTGCGTGTAGGTCCGAGGCCGTCGTCTGTGCCTCCCACGGCATTGTGTGGCCAGGGGAGATAGGATGATGATCGCCCGCATGGTGGGTTTCTGAGGTGTGCATGAGGACGGCGATGGTGCTGACCTTGACCTCGTGTTGGGCCCTGGGATGCTAGTAGGTGCGTTTCCCGAGGGCGGGGGCGTGCCCATCAAGTCATCGTCCGACTTGCAGGTAGATCCTAGGCCGTCGCCTATGCCTCCCACGGCATCGTGTGGGTCCATGGTAATCACGAGGATGACTTCCCACACATTGGGTGGCTGAGGTGTGCAGGAGGCAGGCGGTGCTGCTTCCCACGGCCTCGTGTGGGGCTGGGGTTGACCGGAAGATGATGGCCATAGAGGGGTGTGTCGTGTCACATCGGCTCGTCTTGAGCGTCAGCGTCAGCCTTTGGGCCAGCGCTTGGGCTGCCCTGTGCCTTGTCTGGCGCCGGAGGGCAGGTGTAGTGCCTTTCCCTAGGGCGGTGGAGTGACCATCGGTTCCAAGGCTGACTTACGGGTAGGGCCGAGGCCGTCGCCTGTGCCTCCCACTGCATCGTAAGGGGCCAGGGGAGATCAGACGACGACCGCCTTCGCGGTGGTTGTCTGAGGTGCACAGGAGGCCAGCAGTTGTGCTGTGCATGGCCCCGTGTGGGGCCAGGGTCCACCGGAAGATGATGGCCATCGAGGAAGGTGTCGTGTCCATGGGCTCATCTTGAGTGTCATTGCCGGCCCTCGGACCAAAGGTGGAGCTTCCCACAGCCTCGTGGAGGGCCGGGGGCAAATGGAAGATAACAGCCATTGAGGGTGGTGCGTGTCCATCGGCTCGTCTTGAGCATAAGCATTCAGGCTGGCGCCTGTGCAGGACACGGACTTCTCTCTGGCCAGGGGGCAGTTGTACGTGCCTTACCCTGAGGTGGTGGCGGGCCCTTCAGGTCATCGTCCGCCTTGCAGTTAGGGCCGATGCCGTCGTCTGTGCCTCCCACGGCATCGTATGGGGCCAGGGAAGACAAGACGACGACTGCCCGTGCAGTGGTTTTCTGAGGCGCACAGGAGGCTGGCGGTGGTGCTGCCCACGGCATCATGTGGGGCCGGTGGAGACCAGAAGATGATGGCGAGCTTTGGTGGCGTCGTGTCCATCGGCTCGTCCCGAGCGTCAGAACAGGTCATTGGATCAGCGCTTGTGCTGACCAAGGCCTTGTCTGTTGGCTGACCCTGGATGTCGGTTTTGCAGAGGCAGGACATTTCGAGGTGGCTGGTAGTGGTGCCCGTGTGCACTGAAGAAGAGGAGCTCGTCTGGGTGGTCTCTCTCCAGCCATCTGCTGGGAGCCTAGGATGTTCCAGAGCCTAGGAGGATCCCCGTGTAAGTGGGAACTCTGCAGGGAAAAGTGTGTAAAGCCAGCCGCTAAAGGCAGAGGAGCCCGGTGGAACAGCCTGTGACCAGGGGAGCAGGCAGGTGCAGGGTGCTCCCAGGCAGGAGGGATAGGGGGCTGTGTCCCGGGGACAGGAAAGACTGGCGGGCGATGTACTTGGGGCTGGGGAGGTGGCGGGTGGAGTGGGGCACGATCCTTAGTAAGGAAGAAACTATCCACATGGATAAATGTGTTGTGGTGTGTGCCAAACGATCTGAGAAATGGGTCTGAAGCTAGGGAGAGGGTCTCCTTTGCCACTAACTCCTTCTCAGACCAACCACGGGTTGAGCTGCCCAGCAAGGGCCAGCCTGGTATGTATGTCAGGCAGCGGACACATCACAAATTGACCAGGGACGCTGTGATGTCACCTAGGGGCCGCATCACCGAGCCCCCACTGCCTTAAGCACACCAGCGCTGCCCAGAGGAGACCCTGGCCAAGGCCACGGTGGGGCAAAAGGCCTACCCCAGTAGAATCCCTAGCCTCCGGGACTTCCCTGAGGGCTGTGCAGGTGTTCGGACAAACGAGGCCACCATACGGACCATCAATGGCTGCGGTGCCCACGTCTATCAGAGCTCAGCCCACCCGGATGCCGGTTCTGCATGGGCTTATCACCCGGGGTGCGGCGGATGGCAAGTGCTTTGCTAACCCACCCCCACGCTGCCGGAGGACAGTTCCTGCCCACGGCATGGCGCGGAGCCACCCAGAGGCGGCCCGGGGCACAGCCCGACCTTTCCCGGGCCCTCCCATCTTCTCTGGGAAACCTGGAGCCAGGCATGCCTTCTCGGCCATGGCCAGCCAGGCGGCTGACTTCTGAGGAGGGCGCATACCCCATGACATGCCTTTCTAGCCAGAGGGCATGTTCGTTCTTTGCTTCTCACAGAAAGCATAGGTCGGGGACCACCTGGACTCAGCATAGCCACATCCCGCATTGTGACTGGGCACGGCCGCCCAGGTTTTCTCTCTGATCTAGTTTTGGGGGCCTGTGTCTCGTACATGAATAACACAACACAGTAAACTGGGAAACACTTTTTATTTTTAAAATGCTTCTCCTTTAGACTCTTGTTCTCGATGGCATCACCGTTCTTCCCCGTCATCCAGGCTGGAAGCTTGGGGGCAACCTCGCCTCCTCTCAGCAGTCAGCCTTTCCTTTCCCAATCCTGACTGTTCATCCTTTATGTTATAACCTGTGAAGCTCGTGTCCCGTGTCAGTAACTCTGTTTCTAGTTTCTCAGGCCTTTCCTGGTGGACCTAGGCCCTGCTTGCTCACTGCTTCACTGTGGAAGCACTGACATTGTTACAGAATAAAATGTGAAATTCTCCAGCCCCAACTCACGGTGTGGCCTTCACTTTGTCTACATCTCCATCCCTATTAGACAAGCTCCCTGCTCCTTGAAAAGATCCTGTCTCGTGCCTTTTCGTCTATGAACTATTTCCTATGGGGTTTCCCACCTCTTGCCTCTGGTTTTTAAGAATTTTCACCCCAGCAGAAGAACATGGATCGTTGAAGACCCACCTCTCTAGTCACCTCCTCACGGAGGCTTCCCGTGCACTCTGACTTAGACATGCCTTCCTCTCCCTTCTCCGTACTTGGTGAGAACCTCCCTTATCAAATGTGAGTGTGTCAGCTCGTGCACATCACTCTTCAGGTCATAGTATCTGTTGAACAGTGGTGACAGAGAATGACTGGACTCTGCTTCAAAGCTCAGCTGCCCGTTCAGTGGTACCTGCTGCCGCTCGCTCCTCCACCGACTTTCGTTATGTTCCAAACAGTGCGGAACATAAATGCGGGCAAGAAGTCACCGACGACCCCTTAGTCCCCTCTCTGTATGCCTCCAGGTGCTTAGGGAGAGGCAAGGCGAGCCGAACCCACAACCTTATCTTTAACGGCGATGAGCGCAGAGCATGTGTGGCAGGCCCCAGGTGCTGCTGCTGATGCTGCTATGATGAGTCCTTTCTCTGGCCCAGTGGGGTAAGACTCCAGATCTCTTATTGTTCTCTGCCTGTGCTTTCTCCGTACTGGTTTAGTTTTGTTGCATGTGGGCGGCTGCTTTCTTGTCTCTGAAGGAATTAAGTATGGGTCTCAGAAGTCCCTTATGTCAGTTTTCATTGTTCTGTACCATCTTTTATTTCTACGTCTTTGGGGTTTCTCCCGCTGATACTGCTTTTCCTCTGAGAGGACCTATACTACAAGCCTGTTGTAGACAGAAGAGTAAACTTGGTGCTTTGCTCACCACAATGTTTGAGGGACATTGGCATCGCCGCTGATAGGAGGAGGGACAGGTGAAAAGGAACACGGAGTTCTAGACGGGAGCAGTTGGGAGCAAAGAGTGTGTTGTGGAGTGACGTGTTCGTTTGAGCTTCCAAACTTAATTTGGTATCTGGTTATTGCTACTTTACATTCGTAAACATCATAATATCCACTGATTTCAAAATCTCAGATGCATATTATTACAGCAAGTCAGTTGTTGAGGTGAGAAAAAATGAGAAGGGCCTTGCTATACCACTGAATCTATGACTGTGCACTGCCAATACCTAAGAGAAAGCATCCATTGTGGCGGGAAGGGCTATTTCCTACTGTCTATCTGGGCAGTCAAACAGAATCTCTTTTTTTTTGGTGTCAGTCATGTACAATTACATGAGCAACATTATGGTTACTAGACTCATCCACTGCCCCCCTCCCCTCCATTATCAAGTCCGCAAACCATTATAGTAGCTGTCCATCAATGTAGTAAGTTGCTGTAGAATCACTATGTGTCTTGTGTGTGTTATACTGCAACACCCGTGGGCATCCACACCCTACATTATGTGTGCAGATCATAATGCCCCTTTTACCCCCATATACCTATCTTCGCACCCATTCTCCCAGGTACCTTTCCCTTTGGAAACTGCAAGTCTATTCATGGGTTTTGTGAGTCTGCTCCTGTTTTGTTCCTTTCCGTTTTTGCTTTGTTCTCATACCTCACAGAGGAGTGAAATCCTTGGATACTTGTCTTTCCCCACTTGACTTATTTCACTGAGCATAACACCCTCTAGCTCCTTCCTTGTTGTTGCAAATGGTGGTAGGATTTGCTTTCTTCTTATGGCTTACTAATATTCCATAGCGTGTATGTACCACCTCTTCTTTATCCATTCATCTCCTGATGGACACTTAGGTTGCTTCCATTTCTTGGGTATTGTAAATAGTGCTGCGATCAATATAGGGGTTCACCTGACCCTTTCAAACTGGGCTCCTGCACTCTTAGGGTAAATTCCTAGGAGATGAATTCCTGCGACAAATGGTATTTCTGTTTTTTGGTTTTTTGGGGAACCTCCATACTGCTTTCCACAATGGTTGTGCTGACTGACATTCCCACCAGCAGTGTAGGAGGGTTCCCCTTTCTCCACACCGTTCCCGACATCTGTTGTTGTCTGTCTTTCGGGTGCTGGCCATCCTAACTGGTGTGAGGTGATACGACATTGTGGTTTTAATGTTCTTTTCTCTGATGGTTATCGATGTGGAGCGTCTTTTCATGTGCCTGTCAGCCACCTAAAATTGCTTCTGTGGAGAAGTGTCTGTTAAGATCCACTGCCCATTTTGTAATTGTATTCATTTGCTTTTTGTGTGTTGAGGTTCGTGAGCTCTTGATACATGTTTTGGATGACAACACCTTATCAAGTATGTCATCAGTGAATATATTCTCCCGTACTGAAGGATGTCTTTTGGTTCTACTTATGTTGGTCAAACAGAATCTTTCTAAACCCCCTACCACTTCATTCCAAATCTGACTAATTTTTTTTTCTAGATCACCATCCAACCAAGAAAACAGGAACAAAGAGGAGAAGCTGTGATGCAGGAAAATCTAGCGTAAAACTAAGACATGAAGTATTGTGGAGACTGGTAGGATGCATCTTTCCATGTGCTGCTTTCAAGGGTCATAGGGAAAAAAGAATGCCAAGGAGATGAAGCCTGGGGTGTTGACGTCACTCGTATCGGTGCAGCCTCGTAGCCTCTAGCCATTGATGTGAAGGCTTGCGTGCGGCACTGTTGTCTTTCCTGCGGAGTTAGAAGTGCGGCGTCCTCCATTTGCACTTCATTCAGAGCCTTTGTGGGAATGTCCTGGCACCAGCCATGGTGGACCAGAGAGCTGTGCCATTCCTACTGGGCTGTCGTAGCACCCCTCTCGGAACAGGGCCTCAGCAGCGCTCCCAGTAGTGAGAGAGAGAGAGAGAATTGCGCTCGAGAGACAGTGACAATTTTATTTTCTGTAGCTAACTGAGCATGATCTCTTTCTCAGGAAAATTGAGTTAAGTCCAGTTACCAGGTTCCTTTGAAGGATCATATTTGTAGGTGGCGCCCTCTAACTCCCAGAAGTTTTAATGTCTGGAGATGCTCAGCCCTTGTGGGGATGGCAGGGGTCCCAGGGGAGCGGTGTCGGTGCCCACGCCCGCCGGGACTAAAGAGCTCTTTCCTGCTTCCCGGCCGCAGAGCCTGTCTCCAATGCCAGGGCTAGTTTGCAGAGCATGCCGGGAGAAGCTGATGCAGGTGCGGTCGGCCGTTTTGCATGCCAGTGCCAGCGGGGAAGCACGCCATGTACTAGTCACAGCACGGTAAGGGGCCTCGGAGCTGCGAGGCAAGCCAGGGGAATGGAGCGCCGGAGCTCCTGAAAGCTCCCCCGCCTGCCGAGCAGAGTGCACCTGGGCAGTTTGGCACACCTGTCCTTTCTCCTGAGCGGCATGCCCTGTGAGGGCCTTGCCCCTTTAGCAGTTCTCTCGCTGTTAGGAAGTCTCTCAGGCTGTCTGCCTTTCTTTTTCCCACACCGGCCGGATGTGGATACCTGGGTTGTCCCACAAGAGGCTGGAATCTCAAGTCTCTCGAAGTCTTCCACCTGTCTTTGCTTTCCAACCCCACCGATACTCCAGAAGGCAGCAAGTGCACGGTAGGTTCGTGCTCCTAGAGCACATCTCCAGGGCTATACGTCACACTTCTCCTTGAGGTGCCAGCCTGCCACAGCAGCGTTCTTCCCTGCTGTTCTTCCAGAATTTGGTGTAGTTGTTCTATTTCCATACAATAAGTATGTATGTGCTTTCGGTTTTGGAGGAGGTTTCTGCACCCCTCTCACATGAGCCGGCATCTTTAAACCCATCAGCATATCTTTTTTTTTTTTTCGTTTTTCTGTTTCACTTGTCTTGGGAACCTGTCCCCACCCCCTCAACTTATAGTTTGTCTTCGTTCTTGGATCTCAAGTGAGTCTCCTGTAAGGGAGCACGTAGGTGGTCTTGAGTTATCATCCCTTCTTTTATCCCTGTGTCTTTTGATTGGAGTACTCAAAGCCTGTCCAATTATTCTGACAATTTAGAGCTGTGTCCTTATTGCACTTAAAAACATTTTTTCTGATCATTAATCTACAATCACCCAAAGAACATTATGTTCAGCAAGTACATCAAGTCCCCCCCAAAATCCCCATCACAGTCGCTGTCCATCAGAGTAGTTGGATGCTGTAGACACCTTCACCATTTCAGCACACACACACCCCGTTACAGTTGGTGTCCGGCAGTGTAGTAAGATGCTCTAGAATCACTACCTGTCTTCTCTATGTTCTACAGCCCTCCCCATGCTCCCCACACCCCACACATTATACATGCTAAGCCTAATGTCCCCTTTATTTCTCACCGCCCTTATTACACCCTTCCCACCTACCCTGCCCAGACACTTTCCCTTTGCTAACTCTCAGTCCACTCTCGGGATCTGTGACTCTGCTGCTGTTTTTCCTTCAGTTTTTCTTTGTCATCAAACTCCACACATGAGGGAAATCATTTGGTACATGTCTTTCCCCGCCTGACCTATTTGACTGAGCATAATACAATCTAGCTCCATCCACATTATAGCAAAAGATAGGATTTGTTTTCTTCTTATGGCTGCTTACAGTACTTTTTAAACAGGATTTCAATCTTCTTTTTTCTTTGTAGTTTCGCTATGTGCATTCACCATTGCTCTCCTGGTTATGAGCAGTAGATTTGTGTTAATCGATATGTACTTATATCTATCTATCTATCTGTCTATCTATTTATCAATAAATTAATCAATCAATCATCTTTTTGTCTGATCATCTGTCCTTGTGTACAGAACAGTTAACCATATATCCTATATCACTTTCCTACACTATGCCTCCATAAATCCTGCAAATTATCTAGGCTGTAGAGAGAGAACTGGGTTCACTGAGACACTTGCAGGTCGAGTCTGCCGCGTGTACCAACAAAACCAGGAAATGGTTGTGCCGGGATTTGAACCCGTGTCTCTATCCTCTGTTATCTTTCATCTCCTTCTAACTTGCTGTTTGTATTTAGCCACATTCATTGACTAAGTGCTCCCTAAAGACCACGAGAATCATTCCTCTGGGCCTGTTGTCGACAGAAAAGTAAACTTGTTGCTTTGCTCACCACCATGTTTGCAGGACAGCAGCGTGATAAACGCCGATAGGACGGAGGGTCAAATAAAAAGGAACACCAATTACTAGACAGGAGCAGTAGGGACCTAAGAGTATATTGTGGAGAGACGTGTTTATTTGAGTGTCCAAATAACCCTCTTTAAGTGGTTATTAGATCTTAACATTCATGAACATCATAAAACCCACTGATTTCAAAGGCCCAGATGCTTATTATTACAGCAACTCAGTTGTTGAGGTGAGAGAAAATGAGAAGTATGTTACTGCACCACTAAATCTATGGCTGGGAACTGTTGAAACCAAACAAAAAGAATTCACGGTGGCCAGATAGGGCTATTTTCTGCTGACTGTCTCTGGGGTCTCAAACAGAATCAATTTGTCTGATTGTTTGTTTTTCAGTTTCACTCGTGTATGGTACTTGTCCACTCACCTTCGGCTTGTAGTTTGCCTGTGTCCTTATATCTCAAGTGAGTCTCCTGTTAGTAAGCACGTAGGTTCCTTGAGTTTTCATCCCTTCTTTTAACCCTGTATCTTTTGTTTGCAGCACTCAGTGCCTGACCTTTTATTCTGATGATTAAGAACTGTGCACATATTGCGCTAAAAGAATTTTTTTAACATTAAATTACAATCACGTGAAGAACATTATGTTTACTATGCCCCCCCTACACCAAGTTCCCCAGAAAAACCTCTTCAGTCACTTTCGATCAGCGTAGTTGGATGCTGCAGACCCCTTCACCATGTCCCCCCCACAGACCCCGTAACAGTCGCTGTCCATCAGTGAGTAGTAAGAAGCTATATGAACTCTACTAGTCTTCTCTGTGTTGTACAGTACTCCCCATGCACACCCGACCCCATGCATTATACCTGCTAATACTAATGGCCCCATACTTTCTCCCCACACTTATCCATCCCTTCAGACTCACCCTGCCCAGTCCTTTTCCCTTTGGTATCTTTTAGACAACTCCCCGGTTCTGTGAGTCTGCTGTTGTTTTTTTCCTTCAGTTTTTCTTTGTTGTTATACTCCACACATGAGTGAAATCATTTGGTACTTGTCTTTCTCCGCCTGGCCTATTTCTATGAACATACTACCGTCTAGCTCCATCCACGTTATTGCAAATAGTAGTATTTGTTTTCTTCTTAAGGCTGCTTACTGCACTTTTTAAACTGGATTTCATTCTTCCTTTTTGTTTGTACTTTAACTATGTTATTCACAATTCAACTCCTGGATATGAACAATAGCTTTGTGTCAATCGATATGTATCTATATCTATCTATCTAACGTATTAATGTATCTATGTATCTGTGTATCTTTCTATCTAAATATCTATCTTCCTATCATCTATCTATGATATCTATCATCTATAAATCTATGTACCTATCTATCTATCTTTCATCTGTTGTCTGTCTTCCTATCTATCTATGAATCAATCATCTTTTTGTGTGCCCATCTATCCTTATGTTCAGAACAGTTAACAACATAGCCTATGTCTCTTCCCTACATTATGCTTCCAGAAATCTTGCAAGGTAACTAAG
Organism: Manis pentadactyla; assembly: GCF_030020395.1. NCBI lineage: Eukaryota > Metazoa > Chordata > Mammalia > Pholidota > Manidae > Manis > Manis pentadactyla. Next base: position 2,178,557 of record NW_026644596.1, read on the forward strand.
CCATAAGGAGAGCACTGTGTTCACCGATACACTTTCAGGTAGAGTCTGCCGCGTTTGCTTACAAAAGCAGTAAATGGAGGTGAAAGGACTTGAAACCGTATCTCTGTCCTCTGTCCTCTTATACATCCTGCTCGCTTGGTGACTTTATTTAGCCACATTCAGTGAGTAAGTGATCCCTGAAGACCACAAGTATCCTCCGTGTGGGCATGCTGTCCACAGAAAAGTGTACTTTGTTCTTTGCACAACACCTTGTTTCAGGGACATCGGCGTGATCACTGCTGATAGGTGGAGGGACAAATATAAAGGAACACCTATTTCTGGACAGGAGCAGTTGGGAACAAAGAGTGTGTTGTGGAGTGAAGTGTTTATTTGAGGGTCCAAACTTCCCTCTTTAGGTTGTTCTTACTTCTTTACATTTGTGAACATCATAAAAAGCAATGATTTTAAATCCCAGACGCATATTATTACAGCAATTCATTTGTTGAGGTGAGAGGGAATGAGAAGGAAGTTGCTGCACCACTAAATATATGCCTGAGCACTGCTCAAACCAAACAAAAAGAATTCACGGTGGCTAGATAGGGCTATTTTCTACTGACTCTCTCTGGGGATTCAAACAGAATCCATTTGTTTGTTTGTTTCTCAGTTTCACTTGTGTAGGGTACCTGTCCCTGCCCCTTCATCTTGTAGATTGTCTGGGTCCTTGGATCTCAAGTGAGTCTCCAGTAAGGGAACTCGTAGGTGGTCTTGAGTTTTCATCAGTTCTTCTAACCCTGTGTCTTTTGATTGGAGCACTCAATGCCTGTACTTTTATTCTGATATTTGAGAGCTGTGCTCTTACATCACTTTGAAATATTTTGTTCTCATTAACGTACAATCACATTCATTACTTTATGATTTCCGGTCTACACCCTTTACCAAGTCCCCCCCAAAATCCCATGTACAGTCGCTGTCTGTCAGCATGTACTAAGATGCTGTAGAATCACTACATGTCTTCTCTGTGATGTACAGCCCTACCCATGACACCCCACCCTGCACAATATACATGCTTATCCTAATGCCCCCATTCTTTTTCCCTGCCCTTATTACTCCCTTCCCACATACCCTACCCATTCCCATTTTCCTTGTTAACTGTTAGTCCACTCTCGGGTTCTGTGAGTCTGCTGCTGTTTTTTCCTTCAGTTTTTCTTTGTTATCATACTCCACACATGAGTGAAATCATTTGGTACATGTATTTCTAAACCTGGCCTACTTGACTGAGCATAATACCCTATAGCTCCATCCACGTTTTTGCAAATGATAGGATTTGTTTTCTTCTTATGGCTGCTTACTGCACTTTTTAAACTGGATTTCATTCTTCTTTTTTTTGTATTTTTGCTATGTGCTTTCACCATTGCTCTCCTGGTTATGAGCAGTAGCTTTGTGTTAATCGATATGTACCTATAGCTATCTATCTGTCTGTCTATCTATTTATCAATCAATCAGTCAACTTTTTGACTGCCCATCTGTCCTTGTGTACAGAAATGTTAAACATATTTCCTATATCACTTTCCTACACCATGCCTCCAAAAGTCCTGCAAAGTATCTTGGCTGTAGAGAGAGCACTGTGTTCACCGAGACAGTTGCAGGTCGAGTCGGCCGCGTGTACCTACAAAATCAGGAAATGGTTGTGCCGGGACTTGAACCCGTTTCTCTATCCTCTGTCCTCTTTCATCTCCTTCTAACTTGCCGTCTGTATTTAGCCACATTCAGTGAGTAAGTGCTCCCTGAAGTCCACTAGTATCATTCCTCTGGGATTGTTGTCGACAGAAAAGTAAACTTGTTGCTTTGCTCACCAAAATGTTTGAAGGACATCAGCGTGATCAACGCCGATAGGACGGAGGGTCAAATAAAAAGGAACACCGATTTCTAGACAGGAGCAGTTGGAAGCTAAGAGTGTATTGTGGATTGACGTGTTTATTTGAGTGTCCAAACATCCCTCTTTATGTGGTTATTAGATCCTCACATTCGTGAACATCATCAAACCCACTGATTTCAAAGGCCCAGATGCTTATTATTACTGCAACTCAGTTGTTGATGTGAGAGAAAATGAGAAGTACGTTGCTGCACCACCAAATCTATGGCTGGGATCTGCTGATACCAAACAAAAATAATTCACTGTGGCCAGATAGGGCTATTTTCTGCTGACTTTCTCTGGGTATTCAAACAAATTTCATTTGTTTGTTTGCTTCCCAGTTTCGCTTGTGTAGGGAAATTGCCCCACACCTTTGGCTTGTAGTTTGTGTCCTTGGATTTCAAGTGAGACTCCTGTACGAAAGCACGTAGGTGTCTTAAATTTTCATCCCTTCTTTTAACCCTGTGTCTTTTGTTTGCAGCACTCACAGCCTAAACATTTATTCTGATGATTCAGAGCTGTGCCCTTATTGCACTGAAAAATATTTTTTGTTATCATTAATCTACAGTCACGTGAGGAACATTATGTTTACTATACTCCCCCTTTCACCAAGTCCCCCCGAAAAACCTCTTCAGTCGCCTTCGATCAGTGTAGTTGGATGCTATAGACCCCTTCACCATGACACCATCCAAAGACCCCGTTACAGTCACTGTCAATCAGCGAGTAGTTAGATGCTATATAATATCTACTAGTCTTCTCTTTGTTTTACAGCACTACCCATGCCCACCCCCGAACCCACGCAATATACATGCTAATCCTAATGCCCCCATTCTTTCTCCCTGCACTTATCCCTCCCTTCAGAACCACCCTGCCCAGTCCTTTTCCCTTTGGCTACTTTTAGTCAACTCTCGGGTACTGTGAGACTGCTGCTGTTTTTTTCCTTCAGGTTTTCTTTGCTATTATACTCCAAACCTTTGTGAAATCATTTGATACTTGTCTTTCTATGCCTGACCTATTTCTCTGAACATACTACCGTCTAGCTCCATCCACGTCATTACAAATGGTAGGATTTGTTTTCTTCTTATGGCTGCTCACTGCACTTTGTAAACTGGATTTCATTCTTCCTTTTGGTTTGTAGTTTAGCTATGTGCTTTCACCGTTCATCTCCTGGTTATGAGCAACAGCTTTGTGTCAATCGATATATATCTGTATGTATCTATCTCTCTGTCTGTCTGTATATCTATCTGTCTTTCTATATATCCTTCTATCTATCTCTCTATCCATCTCTCTATTTATCCATCTATCTAGCTTCCTATCATCTATCTATCATGTGTATCATCTATCTATCATCTGTCATCTATCTATCTGTCTATCTATGAATCAATCATCTTTCTGTCTGCCCATCTATCCTTATGTACAGAACAGTTAACAACATCACCTATGTCACTTCCCTACATTATGCTTCCAAAAACATTGCAAGGACACTAGGCCGTAGGGAGAGCACTGGGCTCACTGAGACAATTGCAGATCGAGTCAGCCACGTTTGCTTTCAAAACCAGTAAATGGTGGTGCAGGGACTTGAACCCGTATCTCTGTCCTCTGTCCTCTTAAACCTCCTTCTCGCTTGCTATCTGTATTTAGCCACATTCATTGACTAAGTGCTCACTGAAGACCACAAGTATACTTCCTCTGGGCCTGTTGTAGACAGAAAAGTATACTTGGTGCCTTACTCACCACCATGTTTGAGGGACATTGGCATGTTCACCACTGATAGGAGTAGGGGCAATTAAAAAGGAACACTGAGTTCTAGAGGGAACTGTTTGGAGCAAAGAGTGTGTTGTCGAGTAACGTGTTCTATTTGGCATGCAAACTTCCGTCGTTATCTGCTTATTGCTTCTTTACATTTGTAAACATCATAAAGTCCACTGATTTCAAAAGCCCAGACGCACATTATTACAGCAATTCAGTTGTTGAGGTGAGAGAACATGAAAAGTTCCTCCCTGTACCACTGAGTCAATGACTGGGCACTGCCAAACTGAACACAAAGCATCCACGGTTGCGGGAATGGCTATTTTCTACTGACTGTCTCTCTGGGCACTCAAACAGAGTCACTTTTTTTTTTGGTGTCAGTAATGTATAATTATTTTAACAACATTGTGGTTACTAGACTCCCCCTCCTCAACCCTCCCCACCATTATCAAGTCCACTATCCGCACACCATTACAGTCGCTGTCCATCAATATAGTTAGATGCTATAGAATCACTACCTGTCTTCTGTGTGCTATGCTTCAATCCCCGTGGCCCACAACCCCCTACATTACGTTTGTGGATCGTAATGCCCCTTTACACCCTTAACCCTCTCTTCCCACCCATCCTCTTAGGTCCCTTTCCCTTTGGTAACTGTTAGTCCATTCTTGGGTTCTGTGAGTCTGCTGATGTTTTGTTCCTTCCGGTTTTTGCTTTGTTCTCATACCTCTCAGAGGAGTGAAATCCTTGGGTACTTGTCTTTCTCCACCTGGCTTATTTCACTGAACATAACAACCTCTAGCTCCGTCCGTGTTCTTGCAAATGGTGGTAGGATTACTTTTCTTCTTATGGCTGAATAATATTCCATGGTGTGTATGTACAAATGCTTCTTTATTGTCGGGAGCCGTAGGCCATAGAAACAATGGTCTCTCCCTTTTCACCTAGGCCTCTATTTTCTCAAGCCTGTACCGTTTAGGAAGCATCAATTGACCCAGCTTGCGATTAGATCGCTGGGATAGAGATTATGCAGCTGCCGTGATAACATCTCCTCCTTAGTTAAACCTTCTGTCATTTCTCAGTAATCCCCCACCCATGATCTTTTCCAGATAACATTCCTCAGTTAGGTATCCTAGCAACCTAGATAAATCAATGCACTTCAGCTGGGGCTGTTTCCCCTTCCTAGCTCCTATATAATATTGCTTGTAAAAATAAACATTGAGACCTTGATCAGACTTTCGACTGTGTCTCCTTCTTTGTGTCTGATTTGTCTCTCATCCAGGTTAACTTCCCCTCGAGCCCTTGTCGAAATCCCCACCGGCCGGGGCATGTGGCTCCCAATGTGGGGCTCGAGGTACGAAGCCTGATCTAGACATCGCTAATATGGACGGGCATCCTTCTTTCTTTGGATCACCACCCCACCGGTGATACAAGATTCGCATGAAGATCATCACAGGAGTACCCGCCTGTGACACAGATCGATAAAGGTAAGGAATGAGACGCAGTCATGGGGCAAACACTAAATAAGCATGAGTAATTTGTTAAGGGACTTAAGGCTTCTCTCAAGATATGAGGAATACGGGTTAAGAAAAAAAGATTTAGTTAAATACTTTATCTTGCAAGAGGATGTCTGCCCATGGTTCCCCCAGGAAGAAACTATAGATGAAAAACAGTGGCGCCGAGTTGGCAACTGCCTCAATGATTATCATTCCTTTGACCCTGAGAAGGTCCCAGTACAGGTATTTTCTATTGGAATCTCATAAACGATATGTTGCAGGTCCGCCACTGTCACCCAGATGTTTCAAAGATTGTTGGCGAGAGTGAAAATTATTTGAAGGGAAAGTTTAAAACCAGTCAGACTTCTCTCCATAAAAGGAAGTGTCCGAGGAACTGCATCCATCCTCCCCAGCCTCTAATTGTCCCTCTGTCTCCTTTCCCATGCCCGATGTTAAGGGTGATCCACCGTCTAGCGGCCCTCCAAAAATCTATTTACCCAGTCCTGCCGGTCTCAGGTCCAACAGCCCTGATGATGATCCAATCTACCCTGAAGAGGGGGCCAAACTAAAGGACGCTGTCAGTAAGCACCATAATCTTGATTGGCCCCCTCAAGCAACTTTAGGTGCAGGTCCACCACCCTATAACATACAACGCCCTATAACATACCACTGCCCTATGACATACCACCCTCTTTAACAAGCCACTGTTAAACTCTCTCGGGAGGCGCAGTCCCTTAAGGCACTGCTTCAGAACAAAAGGGAGAGATCCCAATTGCTTAGGAAATTACGTGACCTTGACTTTGAAATAAGCTCCCCCCCGACCACCCTGTTCAGAAAATAAAAGTAAGTTCCCCCTCTGCTCCCCCCGTTCAGAAAGTTAAAACCATAAATAAAACCCTTCATGTCTTCCCGGTGACCTGATCCCAAACTAGACCAACCGAGGGAGAACCGACTGAGGGAGAGTCAAATGAGGATGAACCACGAGAATCAGAAGGGGCAGATACGGATGCAGAGGAGCCTATAGCCCAGCTTGAGTCAGAAAACACTGAGGGAGAGGACGAGAATGCAACTTCAAACATTAGGACTCAGCGGAACCGCCACCTTAAATTTAAAAGTATAAAAGACTTAAAGAATGCTGTTTCCTCATATGGCCCTGTTGCCCCATTTACTATTTCATTGTTAGAGTCTCTAAGCGAAGACTGGCTTACAGCTAATGATTGGGGCATGTTAACTAAAGCCACCTTAACAAGAGGTGACTTTCTCTTATGGAAAGCTGATTACACTGAAAGATGCCAGGATACTGCATACCACAATATGGCTGCCGGCGGTCCCTCCAAATCCTGGATGTTAGACAATCTTCTGGGAAATCGCCCCTATGACACAAATGAAAAACAGGCTAAGTTTTCTCCAGGCTTACTCACACAAATCCAACATGCAGTCCTTAAGGCCTTGAAGAGCCTCCCTTCTAAAGGGTCAGTTTTCACCTCTCTTGACAGTGTTAGAGAGGGGAAGCAGGAACCTTACAGTGAATTCATAGGACGCCTTACAGAGGCCGCCTAATGCCTCATGGGAAGGGAGGAAACAGATAATGAATTCATTAAACATCTTGCTTTTGAAAATGCTAATTCAGCTTGTCAAGCAGCTATGCGTCCCCATCACAGTGGCAAAAAGTTCTCTGATTTTATAAAACTTTGTGCCGATGACCCAACCTCTTGCAATATCGGAATAGCCATAGGAAGAGCTCTTAAAGAGTTTACTCAGGGAGCCAGGCCCAAGACCTGCTTTAATTGTAAACAAACAGGTCATTTTTCAAGAGAGTGCACAGCCCCTAGGACCGAACGATCGCTCCCATCATTCCTGTGACCGCGATGCAAATGGGGTAAGCATTGGGCCTCCGAATGCCGCTCCAAGGCTGATATACAGGGTAATCCTCTGCCTCCAAAGCAGGGAAACTTGATAAAGGGCCCACCCCAGGGCCCCAAAGCCTACCCAGGACAGAACCCTGGTGTCATCAGGTTCGTTCCCCAGTCAGTCCAAAATCCAGCATCACTCTCCTCTCTGGAGCAACTGCCGGAAGCGCAAGACTGGACCTCTGTTCCACCTCCCAGTCAATATTGACCCCATAAATGGGAAATCAAATTCTTTCAATGGGGATTTTTGGCCCTTTGCCGCAAGGCACCTTTGTTCTTATAATGGGTCGTGCCACCTCCACTATTCAGGGCCTCACTATTTCTCCAGGAATCATTGACAACGATTATACTGGAGAAATTAAATTTATGGCTACAGCCTTTCAGGGACCAGTTACCATTTCCCCTGGGCAACGGATTGCTCAATTAATATTACTACCCCTCGATGATAAAAATCCTAGCTATAAGCAAAAGAGAGGCCCCCATGGGTTTGGATCATCAGATGTTTATTGGGCACAATAGATCACTCAAAAAAGACCCCTTCTTAACTTAAAATTAAAAGGAAAAACCTTTGAAGGCCTTATAGATACTGGCGCGGATGCCACAACTATTTCCAGTAAGGATTGGCTTTCATCTTGACCTCTCACCGCTTCCATGACTCACCTTAGAGGTATTGGACATACCTCCAACCCCCTACAAAGCTAAAAAGTTATTCAATGGGAAGATGAAGAAGGCAATCACGGTACTGTCCAGCCCTGCGTGCTTGCAGGCCTACCTATAAACCTCTGGGGCAGAGCTATTCTCTCTCAAGTGAAGCTCATTATGTGCAGCCGTAATGAGCTAGTCACTCACCAGATGCTCAATTAAGGCTTTCGCCCTGGGCAAGGGTTGGGCAAACACTCTCAGGGCTCAAAAGAGCCGGTCCCGGTCACCATAAAAACTGATCATGCTGGAATTGGCTATGAAAATTTACCATAACGGCTGTTGACATGCCTGTACCCCATGCAGATAAAATATCCTGGAAAACAACATAGCCTGTATGGGTTAATCAATGGCCCTTAACTACTGAAAAACTGGCAGCAGCCACAATGTTAGTACAGGAACAACTTGCTGCAGGCCATATCCAGCCTACCACCTTCCCCTGGAATACTCCTATTTTTGACAAAAAGGAAATTTCAGGATAATGGAGGTTACTTCAAGATCTTAGAAAAATTAATAAAGCTATGATACCTATGGGGGCCCTTCGACCAGGCCTCCCACTCCTGTGGCGACTCCTGTGGGATACTGTGAAATCATAATTGACCTAAAAGATTGCTTTTTCACAATCCCCCTACATCCTAAAGACTGCAAGCATTTTGCATTTAGTTTGCTGGTGATTAATTTTAAAGGCCCTATGCCAAGATTCCAATGGAAAGTTCTGCCCCAAGGAATGGCAAATAGCCCTACGCTGTGCCAAAAATTTGTAGCTCAAATTATAGACCCATTTAGACAAAGATGGCCTTGTACATATTTAATTCATTACATGGACAATATCCTCATGGCTGGTCCTAACCCCACTGAACTCCTTGCTTATTCCCAAGAGCTTTCCAGGGCCCTTACCAGAGCTGTCTTTAGATAGCCCCTGACAAAATTCAATTAAAACCCCCTTACTTGCTTTTAGGCTTTGAACTCTTTCATAATAAGATTCTTTCACAAAAGGTTCAACTTAGAACCGTTAGCTTAAAAACTTTAAATGATTTTCAAAAACTTCTAGGAGATATTAATTGGCTCAGGCCTTATCTCATGCTAACTACTGGAGAGCTTAAACCCTTGTTTAATATTCTTAAAGGGGACCCAGATCCTACTTCGAGTTGCTCATTAACAGCCCCCGCCCTAGAAGCCCTAAAGGCAGTTTAAGCTGCAATTCTAAACCAAAGGGTCACCTTTATCTCTTATGAGAAGCCTCTTCTCCTAGTCATTTGTGCTACTGATTTTACACCCACCGGAGTGTTCTGGCAAGAGGGTCATCTTTTTTGGTTCCATTTACCTGCCTTCCCAGCCAAAGTCCTTATCCCCTATACCTCCTGGGTGGCTGAACTGATAAAAATCGGATGCGAACAGAGCAGGAAAATATTCGGTAAAGACGCCGACAAAATTATCCTACCCTATTCCCCTACCTAAATCCAGTGGTTGATAGAGAATGACGATGAATGGGCAACATCCTGCAATTCTTTTCAGGGAGCCCTTGAAAATCATTACCCTGCTAACAAGCTTCTCCATTTTCTGAGGACCCAACCATTTGTTTTCCCTACATTGACCTCCTCCCAACCCTATCCTCATGACCCCAAGTTCTCACCGATGGCTCCTCCAACGGAGTGACAGCCTTCACCATAGATAATCAAACCACTTCCCTACAATCCCCATTCCACTCCACTCAATTGGTTGAACACTTCGCTATTTTACAAGTTTTTCAACAACTCCCAAATACTCCATTTAACCTATACACTGACAGTGCTTATATTGCTCAATCCATTCCCCTTTTAGAGACCGTGCCCTATATAAAACCCACTACAAACGCCACCCCTCTGTTTTTTTCCATCCACCAGTGCATACATTCCAGGCAACATTCTTTTTATATAAGCCATATTCTTGCCCTTTCTGGTCTTCCTGGACCTCTAGCCACAGGCAATGCTGTGACCGATAAAGATACCCAACTTTGTCTTCTCGTTGAGGTTGATCCTGCGGCTCAAGCCAAAGAAGCTCACTCTTTACACCACCATAATGGTCAAACCTTACGTCTTCTTTTTAAAATTACTAGAGAACAAGCCCGTCAGATTATTAAATAATGTGCAAATTGTGTCACTCTCCTGCCTGTTCCTCACTTTGGTGTGAACCCTAGGGGCCTAGTTCCCAATGAGATCTGGCAAATGGATGTAACACACATCCCCTCATTCGGAAATCTTAAATATATTCATGTTACTGTAGATACATTTAGTGGATTTATTTTTGCCAGCCTCCACGTTGGAGAAGCTTCAAAAAATCTTATTGCTCATGTACTCAATTGTCTTAGTGTCATGGGAAAACCCGAGATTATCAAGACTGCTAATGGTCCTGGATATACTGGAAAAAATTTTCAAGAATTTTGTCGCCAGTTACAAATTAAGTATGTTACAGGCATACCATACAATCCCCAAGGTCAAGGGATTGTCGAACGAGCCCATTTAACTAATAAACATACCTTCCACAAATTAAAAATGGGAGATTTATATCCCATGAAAGGCTCTCCAAGAAACATTCTTCATCATGCCTTGTTTATTCTTAATTTTCTAACTTTGGATGCTCATGGCAAACCTGCAGCTCGTCGCCTTTGGCACCCACAATATGATAAATCTATGCCACTGTCATGTGGAAAGACAACCTCACATCCCATTGGAATGGCCCCGAGCCCATACTCATATGGGGCTAGGGATCTGCCTGTGTTTTCAACACCAAAGAAGGAGCTGCTCGCTGGCTGCCAGAGCATTTGATTAAACCAATAGTTCTACCAGAAGATTTTTAAAATTCTTATCCAACTTTTCAGGGTGGTGACATCCCCTGAGACATCCTTTTTCTTCTTCTCTCCATAGATTCTAGCCATCGGTTTAGTCCTTGCATTTATCTTAGGCATACGACTCGCCGTCTCCACCCCTCACCAGTGGACCCTTGTACAGCAGACCATTCTTGTTACCACTTACTGGATCCTTGTTGGCATATTCGCACTTCTTAACAGCACCTTATAAAAAGATGAAGCCCATCAACTCTCTCATTTTCACCTTCTTCGCTGAACCTTACAAGTTCTTCAAGACCAAATAGATTCCCTTGCAGAAGTAGTCTTACAGAACAGGCGTGGCCTAGACATTCTCACCGCGGAACAAGGCGGAATCTGCTTAGCCTTAGAAAAGAAATGCTGCTTCTATGCAAGCAAGTCTGGAGTAGTTCGTGACAAAATAAAAAGACTCCAAGAAGATCTCGTGCAAAGAAAGAAAAAACTGTTTGAAAATACCCTATGGTCTTGGATGAGCAGGTTTCTTCCTTATCTTCTCCCTATACTAGGTTCCTTCCTTAGTCTCATGCTTGTGCTCTCCCATGGCCCTTGGGCCTTCCAGAGAATTACCACCTTCATTAAAGAACAGATCAATATGGCCCTCGGCAGACAGATACAATTCCACTGTCACCATTTTGTCCTGGTGGACCAAGGCTATGATGTGCCCGATGACTCCCCTCCTCTAGAAGCTGCATAGGATACAGACCTATGCATATCGGCTCACAATAAAGTGAGTGCGATATGGTCACCAATGTGGTTGCGAAGCTAAGGATTGCAAGGGAAGGTCCATGAACCGCCTCTGAATTCCCTGAGAGAAAAAACTGGCTTGCATGGAGGTTAGTATCTAAAATAAATACGCCCTTCCTCCCCTCCACAAAAGATACCAAGGGCCAACGTTGACCCAATAAATGGGGAGTCTCGAAGGAGCCAAGTCACTAATCCCCAAATTGGTTAATGCCCACCGCTAAATAGCAGGCCTACCCCTCTTTTCTATAAAAGAAGGGAGGAGATATCGGGAGCCATAGGACATAGAAACAATGGTCTCGCCCTTTTCGCCTAGGCCTCTAATTTCTGCCCCATTTAGGAAAGATCAATTGAGCAGCTTGAGATTAGACGCTGGGATAGAGATTAAGCAGCTGCTGTGATAACATCTCCTCCTTAGTAAAACATTCTGTCTTTTCTCAGTAATCCCCCACCCATGATCTTTTCCAGAGAACATTCTTCATTTAGGTATCCTAGTAACCGAGATAATCCTTGCCAATTCAGCTGGGGCTGTTTCCCCCTCATATCTCCCATATAATCTACCTTGTAACAATAAACTTTGAGACCTTGATAAGACTTTTGACTTGGTCTCCTTCTTTGTGTCTGGTTTGTCTCTCATCCAGTTTAACTTCCCCTCGAGCCCTTGTTGAACTCCCCACTGGCCGGGGCATTTATCCATTCATCTCCTGAAGGATACTTAGGTTTCTTCCATTTCTTGTGTAGTGTAAATAGTGCTGCATTAACATAGGGGTGCATCTGTCTCTTTCATAATGGGCTCCTGCACTCTTAGGGTAAATTCCAGGAGAGGAATTCCTGGGTCAGATGGTATTTCTGCTCTTTGTTTTTTTCGGGATCATCCACACTTCTTTCCACAATGGTTGAGCTGACTGACATTCCCAACAGCAGTGTAGGAGGGTTCCCCTTTCTACACACCCTTGCCAACATCTGTTGTTGTCTGTCTTTTGGGTGGTGGCCATCATAACTGGTGTGAGGTGATACCCCATTGTGGTTTTAATGGGCATTTCTCTGATGGTTAGCAATGTGGAGCGTCTTTTCATGTGCCTGTCGGCCACCTGAAATTACTTCTGTGGAGAAGTGTCTGTCCAGATCCTCTGTCCATTTTGTAATTGGATTTATTTGCTTTTTGTGTGTTGAGGTTCATGAGCTCTTGATACATGTTTTGGATGGCAACGCCTTATCAAATATGTCATCAGTGAATATATTCTCCCATACAGAAGGATGCCTTTGGTTCTACTGATGGTGGTCAAACAGAATCTTACTAAACCGCCAACCACTTCATTCCCAATCTGACTAAATTTTTTTTAAGAACACCAACCAGCCGAGAAAACTGTAACGAAGAGGAGAAGCTGTGATGCAGGAACATCTAGTGTAAAACTGAGAGGTGAGGTGATGTGGAGACTGGTAGGTTGTATCTTTCCATGTGCTGCTTTCAAGTGTCATAGGTCAAAAAGATTGCCAAGGATATGAAGCCTGGGGTGTTGTTGTCACCTGGTATCAATGGAGACACGTAGCCTCTAGCCATTGATGGGAAAGCTAGCGTGCGGCACTGTTGTCTTTCCTGCGGAGTTAGACGTGCAGGGTCCCCCGATTGCAGTTCAGTCAGAGCCCGTGTGGGACTGTCCTGGCACTGGCCGTGGTGGACCCTACAGCTGTGCCATTCCTGCTGGGCAGTTGCAGCACCCCTCTCGGAACAGGGCCTCAGCAGGGCTTCCTGGAGAGAGATAGTAGAGAGAGAATTGCGTTCGAGAGAAATTGACTGTTTTGTTTTCTGTAGCTCCATTAGCAAGCTCCTGATGTTTATTTTGAGAACCCTTTCTCACGAAGATTGATTTGAGGTCAGTTACCAGGTTCCCATGAAGGTCCATATTTGTAGGTGGTGCACTCTAGCTACCAGATGCTTTACTCTCTGGAGATGCACAGGCCTTGGTTGGATGGCAGGGGTTCAAGGGGAGCGGTGACGGTGCCCATCCCCGCCGGGAGTAAAGAGGTCTTTCCGGTTTCCCGGCCACAGTACCCATCTCCACTGCCAGGGCCAGAGTGCGGAGCATGCAGGGAGAAGCTGCCGTAGGTGGGGGCGGCTGGTGACGGCGGGGAGGCAGGCCATGTACCAGTCACAGCATTGTAAGGGGCCTCGGAGCTGCGAGGCCAGCCAGGGTAATGGAGCGACCGGAGCTCCTGAAAGCTAACCCGCCTGCCGGGCAGAGTGCACCCGCGCAGTTTGGCTCACCTGTCCTTTCTCCTGAGTGGCAAGCCGTGTGGAAGCCTTGCCCCTTTAGCAGTTCTCTCGCTGTTAGGAAGTCTCTCAGACTGTCCGCCTTTCTTTTGTCAAACAGCGGCCGGATGTGGATCCCTCTGTTGTCCCACAAGTGGCTGGAACCTCAAGTCTCTCGAAGTCTTCCGCCTCCCTTTGCTTTCCAACCACACCGATCCTCCAGTATGCACCACATGTACGGTAGGTTCATGCTCAGAGAGCACATCTCCACGGCTGTACGTCACACTTCTCCTTGAGGTGAAAGGCTGCCACAGCAGCGTTCCTCCCTGTTGCTCTTCCACGATTTGTTATAGTTGTTCTATTTCCATATAGTACGTATTTATGTGGTTTTGATCTTGGGAGAAGGTTTCCGCTCCACTCTCATGTGAGCCTGCGTCATTAATCTCATCAGCACATCTTTTTTCTGTTTTTTCTCTTCAGTTTCACTTGTTTAGGGTACCTTTCTGCACCCCTCAATTTGTAGTTTGTCTTCGTCCTTGCATATCAAGAGAGTCTCCAGTAAGGGAGCAGGTAGGTGTTCTTGAGTTTTCATCCCTTCTTTTAACCATGTGTCTTTTGATTTGAGCACTCAGAGCCTGTCCTTTTATTCTGATAATTGAGAGCTGTGTCCTTATAGCACTTAAAAAATCTTTTTTGTCATCATTAATCTACAATCACGCGAAGAACATTATGATCACCAAGTACACCAAGTCCTCCCCAAAAACCCGTTATAGTGGCTATCCATCAGCATTGTTGGATGCTGTAGACCCCTTCACCATGTCCCCCCGCACACACCCCGTTACAGTCGCTGTCCATCAGCATGCAGTAAGATGCTGTAGAATCTCTACTTGTCTTCTCTGTTTTGTACAGCCCTCGCCATGTGCCCCCGAACCCCCGCATTATACATGCTAATCCTAATGCCCCCTTTCGTTCCCCAGCCCTTATCCCTCCCTTCATACCTACCCTGCCCAGTCACATTCCCTTGGTAACTGTTAGTCCACTCCCGGGTTCAATGAGTCCGCAGCTGTTTTTTTCCTTCAGTTTTTCTTTGTTGTTATACTCCACACATGAGTGAAATCATTTGGTACATGTATTTCTCCGCCTGGCCTATTTGACTGAGCATAATACCCTCTAGCTCCATCCACGTTATTTCAAATGATAGGATTTGTTTTCTTCTTACGGCTGCTTACTGCACTATTTAAACTGGATTTCTGTCTTCTCTTTTGTCTGTAGTTTCGCTAAGTGCTTTCACCATTGCTCTCCTGGTTATGAGCAATAGCTTTGTGTTAATCGATATTTACCTATATTTATCTATCTGCCTGTCTATCTATCTATCATTCAATCAATCAGTCATCTTTTTATCTGAAAATCTGTCCTTGTATACTGAACAGTTAACAACATAGACTATGTCCCTTCACTACGTTATGCTTCCAAAAATCTTGCAAGGTGAGTAGGCCGTATTGAGAGCACTGGGTTCACCGAGACACTTGCACGTAGAGTCAGCAACGTGTGCTTACAAAACCAGTAAATGGTGGTGCAGGGACTTGAACCCATATCTCTGTCCTCTGTCCGCTTTTCCCTCCTTCTCGCTTGCTGACTGTATTTAGCCACATTCATTGACTAAGTGCTTCCTGAAGACCACAAGTATCCTTTCCCTGGGCCTGTTGTAGACAGTAAAATATACTTGGTGCTTTGCTTACCACCATGTTTGGGGGACATCGGCGTGATCACCGTTGATTGGAGGAGTGTCAAATAAAAAGAAACACCTATGTCTAGACAGGAGCATTTGGGAGCAAAGAGAGTGTTGCAGAGTTACGTGTTTGTTTGAGGGTCCAAACTTCCCTCTTTTGGGGGTTATTACTTCTTTAAATTCGTCAACATCATAAAACCCACTGATTTCAAAAACCCAGACTCATATTACTACAGCAATTCAGTTGTTGAGTTGAGGAAAAATGAGAAGTACATTGGTGTACCAGTAATTTTTGGCAGGGAATGGCTGAAATCAAACAGAAAGAATACACGGTGGCAAGATAGGGCTATTTTCTACTGACTGTCTCTGGGGACTCAAATAGAATCCATTTGTTTGTTTGTTTGTTTCTCAGTTTCACTTGTGTAGGTACCTATCTCCACCCATTCGGCATGAAGTTTGTCTGTATCCTTGGATGGCAAGTGAGTCTGCTGTAAGGGAGCACATAGGTGGTCTTCAGTTTTCATCCCTTCTTCTAGCCATGTGTCTTTTGGTTGGAGCACTCAAAGCCTGTCCTTTTATTTTGATGACTCAGGGCTGTTCCCTTATTGCACTTAAAAAAATTTTTTTTGTTATCATTAATCTACAATCACATTAAGAACATTACGTTTACTAGGCTTCCGATTCACCATTCCCCCCCTAAAACCTCTTAGGTCACTGAACATCAGTGTGTAGCAAGATGGTGTATAATCCCTACTGTCCTCTCTGTGTTGTACAGCCCTCCCCATGCTCCTCCCACTACACATATTATACACGCTAATACTAATGCGCCCTTTCTTTCTCCCTGCACTTATCCCTCCATTCCCACCCAACCTGAACAGTCCCATTCCCTTTGGTAACTGTTTATCCACTTGCGGGTTCTGTGAGTCTGCTGCTATTTTTTTCCTTCAGATTTTCTTGGTTGTTATACTCCACACACGAGTGAAATCATCCGGTTCTTGTCTTTCTCTGCCTGGCCTATTTCACTGTGCATACTACCCTCTCAATCCATCCACGTTTTTGCAAATGATAGGATTTGTTTTTTTCTTACGGCTTCTTACTGCACTTTTTAAACTGGATTTCTGTCTTCTCTTTGGTCTGCAGTTTCGCTATGTACATTCACCATTGTGTCGTTGTTATAAGCAATAGCTGTGTTTTAATCCATATGTACCTATATCTATCTATCTGTCTGTCTATCTATCTATCTATCTGTCTATCAATCAATCATCTTTTTGTCTGCCCATCTGTCCTTGTGTACAGAAAAGTTAACAACATAGCCTGTGTCACTTCCTTACATTGTGCTTCCAAAAAACTTTCAAGCTATCTAGGCTGCAGGGAAAGAACTGGGTTCACCGAGACACTTGCAGGTAGAGTCAGCCGCATATTCCTACAAAACCAGGAAATTTTGTTGCAGGGTCTTGAACCCGTGTCTCTGTCCTCTCTCCTCTCTTATCTCCTTCCCACTGGCTGACTGTATTTAGTCACATTCATTGACTAAGGTCTCCATGAAGACCAAAAGTATCCTTCCTTTGGGCCTGTTTTTGACAGAAAAGTAAACTTGTTGCTTTGCTCACCATAATGTTTGAGAGACATCGGCGTGATCTCCGATGTTAGGATGGAGCGACAAATGAAAAGGAACACCAATTTCTAGACAGGAGCAGTTTGGAGCAAAGAGTGTGTTGTGGAGTGACGTGTTTATTTGAGCGTCCAAACTTCCCTTTTTATATAGTTATTACTTCTTTACATTCATGTACATCATAATGTTCTTTGATTTCATTGATTTCAAAGGCCCAGATGCATATTTTTACAGCAATTCAGTTGTTGAGGTGAGAGTAAATGAGAAGGACGTCACTGTACCACTAAATCTATGACTGGTCACGGATGAAAAAAAAGTAAAGAATTCACGGTGGAAAGATAGGGCTATTTTCTACTGACTGTCTCTGGGGACTCAAACAGGGTCCATTTGTTTGATTGTTTGTATTTTAGTTTCACTTGTGTTTGGTACCTGTCCTCACCACTTCGGCTTGTCGTTTGTCTGTTTCCTTGGATCTCAAGTGAGTCTTCTGTAAGGGAGCATATAAGTAGTCTTGAGTTTTCGTCCTTCTTTGAACCCTGCGTCTTTTGATTTGGAGCTCTCAAAGCCTGTCCTTTTATTCTGATGATTCAGAGCTGTGCCCTTATTGCACTTAAAAAATTTATTTGTTATAATTAACCTACAATCACGTGAAGAACATTATGTTTACTAGGCTCCCACATTCACCAAGTCCCCCACAAAAACCTCTTACAATTGCTGTCAATCAGCGGAGTTGGATTCTGTTGACCCATTCACTGTGTCCCCCCACACACACCCCATTACAATCGCTGTCCATCAGCGAGTAGTAAGATGTTGTAGAATTTCTACTTATCTTCTGTGTGTTGTACAGCTATCCCCATGCCCCCCTGAACCCACGCATTATGCATGCTAATCCTAATCACCCATTTCTTTCTCCGCGCCCTTATCCCTCCATTCCCAACCACCCTGCCAAGTCTCTTTCCCTTTCGTAACTGTTAGTCCACTTTCGGGTTCGGTGAGTCTGCTGCTGTTTTTTTCCTTTAGTGTTTCTTTGTTGTTATACTCAACACGAGTTAAATCATTTGGTACTTGTCTTTCTCCACCTGGCCTCTTTCACTGAGCATACTACCGTCTTGCTCCATTCACGTCATTGCTAATGGTACCATTTGTTTTCTTCTTATGGCTGCTAACTGCAGTTTTTAAACTGGACTTCATTCTAACTTTCTGTTTGTAGTTTCGCTATGCGTTTTCACCATTGATCTCCTGGTTATGAGCAATATCTTTGTGTTAATCGATATGTATCTGTATCTATCTATCTATCTGTCTGTTGTCTGTCTGTCTATCTATCCATCCTTCTATCTTTCTTACCATCTGTCTATCTATCTATTATCTATCTATCTATCTATCTATCTATCTATCTATCTATCTATCTATCTATCTATCCTTCTATCTTTCTTTCTATCTTTCTATCTATCTATCTATCTATCTATCTATCTATCTATCCATCAAACTGTCTATCTACTTATCATCTATCTCTCATGTCTCTCTTCTATCTATGTATCTATCTATCATCTACCATCTATCTATTTATCTCTCTATTTATCTATGAATAAATCATCTTTTTTTCTGCCTATCTATCCTTATGTACAGAACAGTTAACAACATCTCCTATCTCACTCTCCTACATTATGCTTCAAAAAATCTTGCAAGGTAACAAGGCCGTAGGGATAGCACTGAGTTCATTGAGACACTTGAAGGTCGAGGCAGCCACGTGTGTTTACAAAACCAGTAAATGCTGTTGCACGGACTTGCACCCATATCTCTGTCCTCTGTAGTCTTTTAACTCCTTCTCACTTCCTGACTGTATTTAGCCACATTTAATTACTAAGTGCTCCCTGAAGACCACAGGTATCCCTCCTCTGGATTTGCTGAAGACAGAAAAGTATACATGGTGCTTTGCTCACCAACAAGTTTGAGGGACATCGGCGGTAGCACCACTGATAGGAGGAGGGACAAATATAAAGCAACAACTATTTCTAGACAGGAGCATTTGGGAGCAATGGGAGGGTTGTGGAGATATGTGTTTGTTTGAGTGTCCAAACTTCCCTCTTTAGGTGGTTATTACTTCTTTACATTAAGAACATTATAAAACCCACTGATTTCCAAACACCAGATGCATATTATTACAGCAATTCAGGTGTTGAGTTGAGAGAAAATAAGAAGGATGTTGCTGCACCACTAAATCTATGGCTGGGCACTGCTGATACCAAACAAAAAGCATTCATGGTGGCCAGATAGGTCTATTTACTACTGACTGTCTCGGGGGCACAGACAGAATCCATTTGACTTATTGTTTGTTTTACAGATTCACTTGTGTTGGGTACCTCTCCCCACCCCTTCGGCTTGCAGTTTGTCTGTGTCCTTGAATCTCAAGTGAGTCTCCTGTAAGGGAGCACGTAGTTGTTCTTGAGTTTTCATCCCTTCTTTTAAACCTGTGTCTTTTGTTTGGAGCACTCAAAACCTGTCCTTTTACACTGATGATTCAGAGCTGTGCCCTTATTGCACTTTAAAATGGTTTTTTTGTTATCGTTAATCTACAATCACATGCACAACATTATGTTTAGTAGGATCCCCCTTTCAACAAGTTCGCCCCAACAACGTCTTACAGTCGGTGTCCTTCAGTGTAGTTGGATGCTGTAGAATACTTCACCATGTCCCCCCCCACACACCCCGTTACAGTCGCTGTCCATCAGCGTGTAGTAAGATGCTGTAGAATCTCTAATTTTCTTCTCTGTGTTGTACAGCCCTCCCCATGCCCAGTCGACCCCACGCATTATTCATGCTAACAATAATGTCCCCTTTCTTTCTTCCCACCCTTTTCCCTCCCTTATCACACACCCGGCCCAGTCCTTTTCCCTTTGGTATCTGTTAGTCCACTCTCGGGTTCTGGGATTCTGCTGCTGTTTTTTTCCATCAGTTTTTTTGTTTTTATACTCCACACATGAGGGAAATCATTTGGTACTTGTCTTTCTCCTCCTGGCCTATTTCACTGACCATACTACCGTCTAGCTGTACCCACATCATTGTAAATGGTAGGATTTGTTTTTTTCTTATGGCTGCTTTCTTTACTTTTTAAACGGGATTTCATTCTTCCTTTTTGTTTGTAGTATCGCTGTGTGCTTTCATCATTTATCTCCCAGTTATGAGCAATAGCTTTCTGTTAATTGATATGTATCTGTATCTATCTATCTATCTATCTATCTATCTATCTATCTATCTATCTATCTATCTATCTATCTATCTATCTATCTATCTATCTGTCTATCTGTCTATCTGTCTATCTGTCTATCTACCTGTCTGTCTGTCTGTCTGTCTATCTATCTACCTTTAATTCCTATCTATCTATCATGGCTATCATCTATCTATCATGTCTATCATCTATCTATCTATCATCTGTCATCTATCTATCTATCTATGTATGAATCAATCATCTTTTTGTCTGCCAATCTATCCTTATGTACAGAACAGTTAACAACATAGCCTATATCACCTTTCCTACATTATTCTTCCAAAAATCTTGCAAGTTGAGTAGGCTGTATTGAGAGCACTGTGTTCACTGAGACACTTGCAGGTCGAGTAAGCAACGTGTGCTTACAAAACCGGTAAATGGTGTTGCAGGTACTTGAACCCATATCTCAGTCCTCTGTCCTCTTTTCCCTCTTTCTCGCTTGCTGACTGTATTTAGCCACATTCAATGACTAAGTGCTTCCTGAGGATCACAAGTATTCTTCGTCTGGGCCTGTTGTAGACAGTAAAGTATACTTGGTGTTTTGCTTACCACCATGTTTGAGGGAAATCGGCGTGATCACCATTGATAGGAGGAGGGTCAAATAAAAAGTAACACCTATGTCTAGACAGGAGCATTTGGGAGCAAGGAGAGTGTTGCGGATTTACGTGTTTCTTTGAGTGTCCTAACTTCCCTCAATAGGGGTTTATTGCTTCTTTAATTTCGTGAATATCATAAAACCCACTGATATCAAAAGCCCAGACTCATATTATTACAGCAATTCTGTGGTTGAGGTGAGAAAAAATGAGAAGGACGTTGGTGTACCACTAAATCTATGGCTGGGCACTGCTGTAACCAAACAAAAAGAATTCACAGTGGCTAGATGGCGTTATTTTCTACTGAATGTCTCTGGGGACTCAAACAGAATCAATTTATTTGTTTGTTTCTCATTTTCACTTGTAGGGTACCTATCTCCACATATTCGGCATGAAGTTTGTCTGTGTCCTTGGATCGCAAGTGAGTCTGCTCTAAGGGAGCACAAAGGTGGTCTTGAGTTTTCATCCCTTCTTCTAACACTGTGTCTTTTGGTTGGAGCACTCAAAGCCTGTCCTTTTATTCTGATGATTCAGGGCTGTTCCCTTATTGCATTAAAAAAAATTTTTTTGTTATCATTAAGCTACAATCACGTGAAGAACATTATGTTTTCTAGGCTTCCGATTCACTATTCCCCCCGTAAAACCTCTTAGGTCTCTGCCCATCAGCATGTAGTAAGATGGTGTATAATCCCTACTGTCCTCTCTGTGTTGTACAGACCTCCCCATGCTCCTCCTACCACACATAGTATACACGCTAATACTCATGCCCCCAATGCAACCTTTCTTTCTCCCCGCCCTTATCCCTCCCTTCCCACCCAACCTACCCAGTCCCTTTCCCTTTGGTAACTGTTGGTCCACTCGCGGGTTCTGTGAGTCTGCTGCTATTTTTTTCCTTCAGATTTTCTTAGTTGTTGTACTCCACACATGAGTGAAATCATCCGTTTCTTGTCTTTCTCCACCTGGCCTATTTCTCTGAACATAGTACCCTCTAGTTCCATCCACGTTATTGCAAATGATATGATTTGTTTTCTTCTTATGGCTGCTTACTGCACTTTTTAAACTGGATTTCTGTCTTCTCTTTTGTCTGTAGTTTCGCTATGTGCTTTCTCCTTTGTCTCCTTGTTATGAACAATAGCTAATCAATAAGTACCTATATCTATCTATCTGTCTGTCTATCTATCTATCAATCTATCAATCAGTCAATCATCTTTTTGTCTGCCCATCGGTCCTTTTGTACAGAACAGTTATCAACATAACCTGTGTCACTTGCTTATGTTGTGCTTCCAAAAATCTTTCAAGCTAACTAGTCTGCAGGGAAAGCTCTTGGTTCACCGAGACTCTTGCAGGTAGAGTCAGCCGCATATTCCTACAAAACCAGGAAAGTTTGCTGCAGGGTCTTGAACCCGTGTCTCTGTCCTCTCTCCTCTTTTATCTCCTTCTCACTTGCTGACTGTATTTAGTCACATTCATTGACTAAGATCTTACTGATGTTCACAAGTATCCTTCCTCTGGGTCTGTTTTTGACAGAAAGTAAACTTGGTGCTTTGCTCACCACCATGTTTGAGGGACATCGGCGTGATCACCGCTGATAGGATGGAACGACAAATGAAATTGAAAACCAATTACTAGACAGGAGCAGTTGTTAGCAAAGAGTGTTTGTGGAGTGACGTGTTTATTTGAGTGTCCAAACTTCCCTCTTTATATAGTTATTACTTCTTTACATTCATGAACATCATAAAACCCACTGATTACAAAGGCCCAGACGCATATTTTTACAGAAATTCTGTTGTTGATGTGAGAGAAAATGAAAAGGACGTTGCTCTACCACTAAATCTATGGCTGGGCACGGATGAAATAAAAGAAAAGAATTCACGGTGGAAAGATAAGGCTATTTTCTACTGACTGTCTCTGTGGACTCAAACAGAGTCCATTTGTTTGATTGTTTGTATTTCAGTTTCACTTGTGTTGGGTACCTGTCCTCACCCCTTCGGCTTGTAGTTTGTCTGTTTCCTTGGATCTCAAGTGAGTCTCCTGTAAGGGAGCACATAAGTGGTCTTGAGTTTTCGTCCTTCTTTGAACCCTGCGTCTTTTGATTTGGAGCTCTCAAAGCCTGTCCTTTTATTCTGATGATTCAGAGCTGTGCCCTTATTGTACTTAATAATTATTTTTTGTTATCATTAACCTACAATCACTTGAGTAACATTATGTTTACTAGGCTCCACCGTTCACCAAGTCCCCCACAAAAACCTCTTACAGTTGCTGTCAATCAGCGGAGTTGGATGCTGTAGACCCATTCACTGTTTTCCCCCCCACACACCCCATTACAATCGCTGTCCATCAGCGAGTAGTAAGATGCTGCAGAAATTCTACTTGTCTTCTCTGTGTTGTACAGCCCTCCCCATGCCCCCCTGAACCAACTCATTATACATGCTAAACCTAATCTCCCATTTCTTTCTCCCCGCCCTTATCCCTCCTTTCCCAACCACCCTGCCAAGTCCCTTTCCCTTTCGTAACTGTTAGTCCACTTTCGGATTCTGTGAGTCTGCCTCTATTTTTTTTCCTTCAGTGTTTCTTTGTTGTTATACTCCACACGAGTTAAATCATTTGGTACTTGTCTTTCTCCACCTGGCCTCTTTCCCTGAACATACTACCGTCTTGCTCCATCCACGTCATTGCTAATGGTACCATTTGTTTTCTTCTTATGGCTGCTAACTGCAGTTTTTAAACTGGACTTCATTCTAACTTTCTGTTTGTAGTTTCGCTATGTGCTTTCACCATTGATCTCCTGGTTATGAGCAATAGCTTTGTGTTAATCGAAATGTATCTGTTTCTATCTATCTATCTATCTGTCTGTCTGTCTGACTATCTATCCATCCTTCTATCTTTCTTACTATCTATCTATCATCTATCTTTCTATCTATCTATCCTTCTATCTTTCTTTCTATGTATCTATCTTTCTATCTATTTATCTATCTTCTTATCATCTATCTCTCATGTCTCTCTTCTATCTATGTATCTATCTATCTATCATCTACCATCTATCTATCTGTCTATCTATGTAACTATGAATCAATCATCTTTTTTTCTGCCTATCTATCCTTATGTACAGAACAGTTAACAACATCGCCTATGTCAGTTCCCTATATTATGCTTCCAAGAATCTTGCAAGGTAACTAGGCCGTAGGGAGAGCACTGAGTTCATTGAGACACTTGCAGGTCAAGTCAGCCACGTGTGCTTACAAAACCAGTATGTGGTGTTGCAGGGACTTGCACCCATATCTCTGTCCTCTGTCCTATTTTAACTCCTTCTCGCTTCCTGACTGTATTTAGCCACATTCAATTGCTAAGTGCTCCCTGAAGACCACAAGTATCCCTCCTCTGGGTTTGTTGAAGACAGAAAATATACATTGTGCTCTGCTCACCACCAACTTTGAGGGACATCGGTGGGAGAACCGATGATAGGAGGAGGGACAAATAAAAAGGAACACCTATTTATAGACAGGAGCATTTGGGAGCAATGAGAGTGTTGTGGAGTTACGTGTTTGTTTGAGTGTCCAAATTTCCCTCTTTAGGAGGTTATTACTTCTCTACATTCAAGAACATTATAAAACCCAGTGATTTCCAATGACCAGATGCATATTATTGCAGCAATTCAGTTGTTGAGGTGATAAAAAATGAGACGGACGTTGCTGTACCACTAAATCTATGGCTGGGCACTGCTGAAACCAAACAAAAAGAATTCACGGTGGCTAGATAGGGCTATTTTGTACTGACTGTCTCTGGGTACTCAAACAGAATCCATTTGTTTGTTTGTTTCTCAGTTTCACTTGTGTTGGGTACCTGTCCCCACCCCTTCAGCTTGGAGTTTGTCTGTGTCCTTGGATCTCAAGTGAGTCTTCAGTAAGGGAGCACATATATGTTCTTGAGTTTTCATCCCTTCCTCTAACTCTGTGTCTTTTGAATGGAGCACTCAGAGTCTGTCCTTTTATTCTGACAATTTAGAGCAGTGTCCTTATTGCACTTACAAAAAATTTTTTGTTATCTTTAATCTATAATCACGTGAAGATCATTATGATCACCAAGTACAACATGTCCCCCCAAAATGCCCCATTACGGACGCTGCCCATCAGCGTAGTTGGATGCTGTAGACCCCGTCACCATGTTTCCCACCACACACACCGTTACAGTCGCTGTCCACATGCGTGTAGTAAGTTGCTGTAGAAACACTTCTCTTCTATGTGTTGCACAGCCTTCCCCATGCTCCCACCACCCCACACAGTATAAATGCTAATCCTAATGCTCCCTTTCTTTCTGCCCGCCCTTATCCCTCCCTTCCCACCCACCATGCCCATTCCCTTTCCCTTTGGTAACTGTTAGTCCACTCTCGGCTTCTGTGAGTCTGCTGCAGTTCATTTCCTTCAGTTTTTCTTTGTTTTTATACTCCACACAAAGGTGAAATCATTTGGTACTTATCTTTCTTTGCCTGGCCTATTTCACTGAGCATAGTAGTCTCTAGCTCCATCCACGTTGTTCCAAATGGTAGGATTCGTTTTTTTCTTATGGCTGCTTACTGCACTTTTCAAACTGGATTTCTGTCTTCTCTTTTGTCTGTAGTTTAGCTATGTGCTTTCACCTTTGCTCTCCTGGTTATGAGCAATAGCTTTGTGTTAATCGATACTTACCTATATTTTTCTATCTGCCTGTCTATCTATCTATCATTCAATCAATCAGTCATCTTTTTATCTGAACATCTGTACTTGTATGCAGAACAGTTAACAAAATAGACTATGTCCCTTCCCTACGTTATGCTTACAAAAACCTTGTAAGGTAACTAGGCTGTAAGGAGAGCACTGGGTTCACCGAGACACTTGCAGGTCGAGTCAGAAGTGTACCTACAAAACCAGGAAATGGTGGTGCAGGGACTTGTACCCGTGTCTCTGTCCTCTCTCCTCTTTTATCTCCTTCTCACTTGCTGACTGTATTTAGCCACATTCATTGACTAAGTGCTCCCTGAAGACCACAGGTATCGTTCCTCTTTGACATTTGTCAACAGAAAAGTAAACTTGGTGCTTGCTCACAGCCATGTTTGAGGGATATTGGCGTGATAAACCCTGATAGGAGGGAGGGACAAATAAAAAGTAACACTGATTTCTAGACAGGAGCAGTTGGGAGAGAAGAGTGTGTTGTGGAGTGAAGTGTTTATTTCAGTGTCCAAACTTCCCTCTTTACCTGGTTATTACTTCTTTACATTCGTGGACATCATAAAACCCACTGATTTCAAAGGCCCAGACCCATATTATTACAGCAATTCAGTTGTTGAGTTGAGAGAAAATGAGAAGGATGTTGCTGCACCACTAAATCTATGGCTGGGCACTGCAGATACCAAACAAAAAGCATTCACAGTGGCCATATAGGTCTATTTACTACTGACTGTCTCGGGGGCACAGACAGAATCCATTTGACTGATTGTTTGTTTTACAGATTCACTTGTGTTAGGTACCTCTCCCCACCCCTTCGGCTTGCAGTTTGTCTGTGTCCTTGGTCTCAAGTGAGTCTCCTGTAAGGGAGCACGTAGTTGTTCTTGAGTTTTCATCCCTTCTTTTAAATCAGTGTCTTTTGTTTGGAGCACTCAAAGCCTGTCCTTTTACACTGATGATTCAGAGCTGTGCCCTTATTGCACTTTAAAATTCTTTTTTTGTTATCATTAATCTACATTCACATGCAGAACATTATGTTTAGTAGGATCCCCCTTTCACAAAGTTCGCTCCAAAAACCTCTAAGAGTAGGTGTCCATCAGCATAGTTGGATGCTGTAGACTACTTCACCATGTCCCCACACACAGACCCCGTTACAGTCGCTGTCCATCAGCGTGTAGTAATATGCTGTAGAATCTCTAACTTTCTTCTCTGTGTTTTACAGCCCTCCCCATGACCAGCCAATCCCATGCATTATTCATGCTAATTATAATGTCTCCTTTCTTTGTTCCCACCCTTATCCCTCCCTTATCACCCACCCGCCCCTGTCCTTTTCTCTTTGGTATCTGTTAGTCTACTCTCAGGTTCTGGTATTCTGCTGCTTTTTTTTCCATCAGTTTTTTTTTTTAATACTCCACACATGAGGGAAATCATTGGGTACTTATCTTTCTCCTCCTCTTCTTTTTCACTGAGCATACTACCGTCTAGCTCCACCCACATCATTGTAAATGGAAGGATTTGTTTTCTTCTTATGGCTGCTTATTGTACTTTTTAAACGGGATTTCACTCTTCCTTTTTGTTTGTAGTATCGCTATGTGCTTTCACCATTTATCTCCCGGTTATGAGCAATAGCTTTCTGTTGATTGATATGTATCTGTATCTATCTATCTATGTATGTATCTATGTATGTATCTATCTATCTATCTATCTATCTATCTATCTATCTATCTATCTATCTATCATCTATCTATCTATCTATCTATCTATCTATCTATCTATCTATCTAATCTATCATCTATCTATCTATCTATCTATCTATCTATCTATCTATCTATCTATCTATCTATCTATCTATCTATCTAATCTATCTACCTACCTATCTATCTATCATCTATGTATCTTCTAATCTATCTATCTATCTATCTATCTATCTATCTATCTATCTATCTATCTATCTATCATCTATATTCCTATCTATCTATCATGACTATCATATATCTATCATGTCTATCATCTATCTATCTATCATCTGCCTCTCCTCCAGGTGCTTAGGGAGAGGCAAGGCGAGCCACACCCACAACCTTATCTTTAACGGCGATGAACGCTGAGCATGTGTGGCAGGCCCCAGCTGCTGCTACTGCTGCTGCTGCTGTGATGACTCCTTTCTCTGGTCCAGTGGGGTAAGATTCCAGATCTCTTATTGTTCTCTGCCTGTGCTTTCTCTATACTGGTGTAGTTTTGTTGTATGGGGGCGGATGCTTTCGTGTCTCTGAAGGAATTAAGTATGGGTCTCAGAAATCCCTTATGTCAGTTTTCATTGTACTGTACCGTCTTCTATTTCTACATCTTTGGGGTTTCTCCCGCTGCTACTGCTTTTCCTCTGAGAGGACCTGTACCACAAGATGTTGTAGACAGAAGAGTAAACTTGGTGCTTTGCTCACCACCATGTTTGAGGGACATTGGCGTCACCGCTGATAGGAGGAGGGACAGGTAAAAAGGAACACCGAGTTCTAGACGGGAGCAGTTGGGAGCAAAGAGTGTGTTATGGAGTGACGTGTTCGTTTGAGCATCCAAACTTACCTCGGAATCTGGTTATTGCTACTTTACATTCGTAAACATCAGAAAATCCACTGATTTCAAAAGCCCAGATGCATATTATTACAGCAAGACAGTTGTTGAGGTGAGAGAAAATGAGAAGGGCCTTGCTATACCACTGAATCTATGACTGGGCACTGCCAATACCTAAGAGAAAGCATCCATTGTGGCAGGAAGGGCTATTTCCTACTGTCTATCTGGGCACTCAAACAGAATCTCTTTTTTTTTTTTGGTGTCAGTAATGTTCAATTACATGAGCAACATTATGGTTACTAGACTCATCATCTACCCCCCTCCCCTCCATTATCAAGTCCGCAAACCATTATAGTAGCTGTCCATCAATGTTGTAAGATGCTATAGAATCACTATGTGGCTTGTGTGTGTTTTACTGCAATTCCCGTGGGCACCCACCCATACATTATATGTGCAGATCATAATGCCCCTTTTACCCCAATATCCCTAACTTCCCACCCATCCTCCCTGGTACCTTTCCCTTTGGAAACTGCAAGTCTCTTCTTGGGTTTTGTGAGTCTGCTCCTGTTTTGTTCCTTCCCGTTTTTGCTTTGTTCTCATACCACACAGAGGAGTGAAATCCTAGGATACTTGTCTTTCCCCACTTGGCTTATTTCACTGAGCATAACACTCTCTAGCTCCTTCCTTGTTGTTGCAAATGGTGGTTGGATTTGCTTTCTTCTTATGGCTTACTGATATTCCATAGCATGTATGTACCACCTCTTCTTTATCCATTCATCTCCTGATGGACACTTAGGTTGCTTCCATTTCTTGGGTATTGTAAATAGTGCTGCGATCAACATAGGGGTTCTCCTGTCCCTTTCAAACTGGGCTCCTGCACTCTTAGGGTAAATTCCTAGGAGAGGAATTCCTGGGACAAATGGTATTTCTGTTTTTTGCTTTCTTGGGGAACTTCCATACTGCTTTCCATAATGGTTGAGCTGACTGACATTCCCACCAGTAGTGTAGGAGGGTTCCCCTTTCTCCCACCCTTACCGACATCTGTTATTGTCTGTCTTTCGGGTGGTGGCCATCCTAACTGGTGTGAGGTGATACCCCATTGTGGTTTTAATGTGCTTTTCTCTGATGGATATCGATGTGGAGCGTCTCTTCATGTGCCTGACGGCCACCTGAAATTGCTTCTGTGGAGAAGTGTCTGTTAAGATCCACTGCCCATTTTGTAATTGGATTCATTTCCTTTTTGTGTGTTAAGGTTCGTGAGCTCTTAATACATGTTTTGGATGGCAACACCTCATCAAGTATGTCATCAGTGAATATATTCTCCCATACTGAAGGATGTCTTTTGGTTCTACTTATGTTGGTCAAACAGAATCTTTCTAAACCCCCTACCACTTCATTCCAAATCTGACTATTTTTTTTCCAGATCACCAACCAGACAAGAAAACAGGAACAAAGAGGAGAAGCTGTGATGCAGGAACATCTTGCATAAAACTGAGAGGTGAAGTTTTGTGGAGACTGGTAGGATGCATCTTTCCATGTGCTGCTTTCAAGGGTCATAGGGAAAAAAGATTGCCAATTAGATGAAGCCCGTTGTGTTGATGTCACCTCATATCGGTGCAGCCTCGTAGCCTCTAGCCATTGATGTGAAGGCTAGCATGCGGCACTGTTGTCTTTCCTGCAGAGTTAGACGTGCGGCGTCCCCTGTTTGCAGTTCAGTCAGAGCCTGTGTGCGACTGTCCTGGCACCGGCCATGGTTTACCAGAAAGCTGTGCCATTCCTCCTGGGCTGTTTCAGCACCCATCTCAGAACAGGGCCTCAGCAGTGCTCCAAGGAGTGAGAGAGAGAGAGAGAATTGCGCTCGAGAGACCGTGACAATTTTATTTTCTGTAGCACCCTGAGCATGCTCCTGATGTTTATTTTGAGATCTCTTTCTCAGGAAGATTGATTTGAGTCCTGTTTCCAGGTTCCTTTGAAGGTTCATATTTGTAGGTGGCGCCCTCTAGCTCCCAGAAGCTTTAATGTCTGGAGATGCTCAGCTCTTGGGGAGATGGAAGAGGTCCCAGGGCAGCGGTGTCGGTGCCCACCCCCGCTGGGACAAAAGAGGTCTTTACTGTTTCCCGGACGCAGTGCCTGTCTCCACTGCCAGGGCTAGTTTGTGGAGCATGCAGGGAGAAGCTGACGTAGGTGCGGTCGGCCGTTTTGCAGGCCAGCGCCGGCAGGAAAGCAGGCCGTGTACTAGTTACAGTACGGTAAGGGACCTCGGAGCTGCGAGGCAAGCCAGGGAAATGAATCGCCGGAGCTCCTGAAAGCACCAACGCCTGCCGGGCAGAGTGCACTTGGGCAGTTTGGCACACCTGTCCTTTCTCCTGAGCGGCATGCCCCGTGAAGGCCTTTCCCCTTTAGCAGTTCTCTCGCTGTTAGGAAGTCTCTCAGGCTGTCTGCCTTTCTTTTTCCCACACCGGCCGGATGTGGATACCTGGGTTGTCCCACAAGAGGCTGGAATCTCAAGTCTCTCGAAGTCTTCCGCCTGTCTTTGCTTTCCAACCCCACCAATACTCCAGAAGGCAGCACGTGCATGGTAGGTTTGTGCTCCTAGAGCCCATCTCCAGGGCTATGCATCACACTTCTCCTTGAGGTGCCAGCCTGCCACAGCAGCGTTCTTCCCTGCTGCTCTTCCAGGATTTGTTGTAGTTGTTCTACTTAAATACAGTACGTATGTATGTGCTTTCAGTTTTGGAGGAGGTTTCCACACACCTCTCACGTGAGCCGCCATGTTTAATTACATCAGCATATCTTTTTTCTTTTTTTTTTCTGTTTCACTTGTCTTGGGAACCTGTCCCCACCCCCTCAACTTACAGTTTGTCTTCGTCCTTGGATCTGAAGTGAGTCTCCTGTAAGGGAGCACGTAGGTGGTCTTGAGTTTTCATCCCTTCTTTTATCCCTGTGTCTTTTGATTGGAGCACTCAGAGCCTGTCCATTTTTTCTGACAATTTAGAGCTGTGCCCTTATTGCAGTTAAGAACTTTTTTTCTTATCATTAATCTACAATCACTCGAAGAACATTATGATTCGCAAGTAAAGCAAGTCCCCCCCAAAATCCCTGTTACAGTGGCTGTCCATCAGAGTAGTTGGATGCTGTAGACCCCTTCACCATTTCAGCACACACACACACCGTTACAGTTGCTGTCCGTCAGTGAGTAGTGAGATGCTCTAGAATCACTACCTGTCTTCTCTATGTTCTACAGCCGTCCCCATGCTCCCCACACCTCACACATTATACATGCTAATCCTAATGTCCCCTTTATTTCTCGACGCCCTAATTAAACCCTTCCCACCCCCCCTGCCAAGTACCTTTCCCTTTGCTAACTGTTAGTCCACTCTAGGGTTCTTTGAGTCTGATGCTGTTTTTTCCTTCAGTTTTTCTTTGTTATAATACTCCACACATGAGGGAAATCATTTGGTACATGCATTTCTCCGCCTGGCCTATTTCACTGAGCATAATACAATCTAGCTCCATCCACTTTATAGTAAATGATAGGATTTGTTTTCTTCTTATGATTGCTTACAGCACTTCTTAAACTGGATTTCATTCTTCTTTTTTCTTTGTAGTTTCGCTGTGTGCTTTCACCATTGCTCTCTTGGTTATGAGCAGTAGCTTTGTGTTAATCGATATGTACCTATATCTATCTATCTGTCTGTCTACCTACCTATATATCTGTCTATCAATCAATCAATCATCATTTTGTCTGCCAATCTGTCCTTGTGTACAGAACAGTTAAACACATTGTCTATGTCACTTTCCTACATTATGCTTCCAAAAATCTTGCGAGGTGTCTAGGCTGTAGGGAGAGCACTGGGTTCACAGAGACACTTGCAGTTCGAGTCGGCCACGTTTACCTACAAAACCAGGAAATGGTTGTGCAGGGACATGAACGCGTGTCTCTATCCTCTGTCCTCTTTCATCTAATTCTCACTTGCTGTCTGTATTTAGCCACATTCATTGACTAAGTGATCCCTGAAGACCACAAGTATCCTTCCTCTGGGACTGTTGTCGACAGAAAAGAAAACTTGTTGCTTTGCTCACCATCATGTTTGAAGGACATCGGCATGATCTCTGCTGATAGGACGGAGGGTCAAATAAAAAGGAACACCAATTTCTAGACAGGAGCAGTTTGGAGCTAAGAGTGTATTGTGGAGTGACATGTTTATTTGAGTGTCCAAACTTCACTCTTTAGGTGGCTATAAGATATTCACATTCGTGAAGATCATAAAACCCACTGATTTCAAAGGCCCAGGTGCTAATTATTACAGCAACTCAGTTGTTGAGGTGAGAGAAAATGAGAAGTATGTTGCTGCACCACTAAATCTATGGCTGGGAACTGCTGAAACCAAACAAAAAGAATTCACGGTGGCCAGATAGGGCTATTTTCTGCTGACTGTCAATGGGGACTCAAACAGAGTTAATTTGTTAATTGTTTGTTTTTCAGTTTCACTCGTGTAGGGTACTAGTCCACACACCTTCGGCTTGTAGTTTGTCTGTGTCCTTGGATCTCAAGTGAGTCTCCTGTATGTAAGCACATAGGTGTCTTGAGTTTTCATCCCTTCTTTTAACACTGTGTCTTTTTTTTCCAGCACTCAGAGCATGACCTTTATTCTGAGGATTCAGAGCTGTGCCCTTATAGCAAAAAAAAAATTTTTTCTTATTATTAATCTACAGTCACGTGAAAAACATGTTTTCTATGCTCCCCTTCAGCAAGTCTGCCCCAAAACCTCTTACAGTCGCTGTCCATCAGCGAGCAGTAGATGCTATATAATCTCTGCCAGTCTTCTCTGTGTTTTACAGCACTCCCCGTGCCTCTCCGACCCCACGCAATATACATGCTAAGCCTAATGCTCCAATTCTTTCTCCCCACACTTATCCCTCCCTTAAGACCCACCCTGCCCAGTCCTTTTCCCTTTGGTAACTTTTAGTCAACTCTCGGTTTCTGTGAGTGTGCTGTTGTATTTTTCCTTCAGTTTTTCTTTGTTGTTATACTCTACACATGAGTGAAATCACTTGGTACTTGTCTTTCTCCGCCTGGCTTATTTCTCTAAACATACTGCCGTCTAGCTCCATCCTCGTCATTGAAAATGGTAGTATTTGTTTTCTTCTTAAGGCTGCTTGCTGAACTTTTTAAAATGGATTTCATTCTTCCTTTTTGTTTGTAGTTTAGCTATGTGAATTCACCATTCATATCCTGGTTATGAGCAATAGCTTTGTGTCAGTTGATATGTATGTGCAACTATCTATATAACGGTCTGTCTCTCTATCTATGTATCTATGTATCTATCTATCTGTCTATCTATCTATCTATCTATCTATCTATCTATCTATCTATCTATCTATCTATCTATCTATCTATCTGTCTATCTTCCTATCATCTATCTATGATGTCTTTCATCTATCAATCTATGTACCTATCTATCTATCTTTCATCTGTCATCTGTCTACCTATCAATCTATGAATCAATCATCTGTTTGTATGCAAATCTATCGTTATGTACAGAACAGTTAAAAATATAGCCTATGTCACTTCCCTACATTATGCTTCCAAAAACTTGCAAGGTAACTAGGCCGTAAGGAGAGCACTGGGTTCAACAAGAAACTGCAGGTCGATTCAGCCTCATGTGCTTACAAAACCAGTAAATGGTGTTGCAGGGACTTGAACCCGTATCTCTGTCCTCTGTCCACTTATACCTCCTTCACGCTTTCTAACTGTATTTAGCCACATTCATTGACTAAGTGCTCACTGAAGACCACAAGTATCCTTCCTCTGGGCCTGTTGTAGACAGAAGAGTATACTTGGTTTTTTACTCACCACCATGTTTGAGGGACATCGGCGTGATCACCGCTGAAAGGAAGAGGGACAAATAAAAAGGAACACCTATTTCTAGACAGGATCATTTTGGAGCAAAGTGTGTGTTGTGGAGAGACGTGTTTGTTTGAGTGTCCAAACTTCCCTCTTTATGTGGTTATTATATCCTTACAGTCGTGAACATCATAAAACCCAGTGATTTCAAAAGCCCAGACGCATATTATTACAGCAATTCATTTGTTGAGGTGAGAAAAAATGATAAGGACTTTTCAGTACCACTAATTCTATACCTGGGCACTGCTGAAACCAAACAAAAAGAATTCACGGAGGCTAGATAGGACTATTTTCTAGTGACTGTCTCTGGGGACTCAAACAGAATCCATTTGTTTCTTTGTTTATCAGATTCACTTGTATAGGATACCTGTCCCCGCCCATTCAGCTTGTATTTTGTCTGTGCCTTTGGATCTCAAGTGAGTCTCCAGTAAGGGAGCAAGTAGGTTTTCTTGAGTTTTCATCAGTTTTTCTAAACCTGTGTCTTTTGATTGGAGCACTGAAAGCCTGTAGTTTTATTCTGATATTTGAGAGCTGTTCTCTTACTGCACTTGGAAATTTTCTTTGTACTCATTAGTATTCAATCACATGCAGAATATTATGTTTACTAGTCTACCCCCTTCACCAAGTCCCCATCAAATCCCAGTTACAGTCGCTGTCTGTCAGCATGTACTAAGATGCTGTAGAAACAATACTTGTCTTCTCTGTGTTGTTCAACCCTACCCATGACCCACCACTCTACACATTATACATGCTAATCCTAATGCCCCCACTCTTTTTCCCCACCCTTATTACTCCCTTCCCACAAACCTTACCCAGTCCTTTTCTCTTTGGTAACTGATAGTCCACTCTCGTGTTCTGTGAGTCTGCTACTGTTTTTTCCTTCAGTTTTCTTTGTTATCATACTCCACACATGAGTGAAATCATTTGGTACATGTATTTCTCCGCCTGGCCTATTTTACTGAGCATAATACACTATAGCTCCATCCACGTTATTGCAAATGATAGGATTGTTTTCTTCTTATGGCTGCTTACTGCACTTTTTAACTGGATTTCATTCATCTTTTTTGTTTGTAAATTCGCTATGTACTTCAACCATTGCTCTCATGATTATGAGCAATAGCTTTGTGTTAATCGATATGAACCTATATCTATCTATCTGTCTGTCTTTCAATCAATCAATCAATCAATCATCTTTCTGTCTGCCCATCTGTACTTGTGTGCAGAACAGTTAACCACATATCCTATGTCACTTTCCTACATTATGCTTCCAAAATTCCTGCAAGGTAACTAGGCTGTAGGGAGAGCACTGTGTTCACCGAGACACTTGCAGGTCATGTCGGCCGAGTGTACCTACAAAACCAGGAAATGTTTGTGCAGGGACTTGAACCCGTGTCTCTATCCTCTGTCCTCTTTCATCTCCTTCTCACTTCCTGTCTGTATTTAGCCTCATTCATTCACTAAGAGCTCCCTGAAGACCACAAGTACCTTCCTTTTTGCCTGTGGTCGACAGAAAAGTAAACTTGTTGCTTTGCTCACCACCATGTTTGAAGGACATCTATGTGAACACCACTGAAAGGATGGAGGGTCAAATAAAAAGGAACACCAATTTCTAGACAGGAGCAGTTGGGAGCTAAGAGTGTATTGTGGAGTGACATGTTTATTTGAGTGTCCAAACATCCCTCTTTAGGTGGTTATTACTTCACATTCGTAAAGATCATAAAACCCACAGAATTCAAAGGCCCAGATTCTTATAATTTCAGCAACCCAGTTGTTGAGGTGAGAGAAAATGAGAAAGACGTTGCTCCACCACTAAATCTATGGCTGGGCATTGCTGAAAACAAACAAAAAGAATTCACGGTGGCCAGATAGTGCTATTTTCTACTGACTATCTCTGGGGCTCAAACAGAATCCATTTGTTTGATTGTTTGTTTTTCAGTTTCACTCGTGTAGGGTACTTGTCCCCACACCTTCAGCTTGTAGTTTGTCTCTGTCCTTGGATCTCAAGTGAGTGTCCTGTAAGGAAGCACGTAGGTTTCTTGAGTTTTCATCCGTTCTTTTAACCCTGTGTCTTTTGTTTGCAGCACTCAGAGCCTGACCTTTTATTCTGATGATTCAGTGCTGTGCCCTTATTGCACTTAAAAAAATTTTTTGTTATCATTAATCTACAATCACGTGAAGAACATTATGTTTACTATGCTCCCCCTTATCCAAGTCCACCAGCAAAAACCTCTTAAAGTCGCTGTCCATCAGCATAGTTGGATGCTTTAAACCCCTTCAGCATGTACCCCTTCAAAGACACCGATACAGTCGCTGTCAATCATGGAGTAGTAAGATGCTATATAACCTCTACTAGTCTTCTCTGTGTTGTACAGCACTCCCCATGTCCCGCGCGACCCCACGCAATATACATGGTAATCCTAATGCCCCCAATCTTTCTCCCCACACTTATCCCTCCCTTCAGAACCACCCTGTGCAGTCCTTTTCCCTTTGGCAACTTTTAGTCAACTCTCAGGTTCTGTGAGTATCCTGCTGTTTTTTTCCTTCAGTTTCTCTTTGTTGTTATACTCCACACATGAGTGATATCATTTGATATTGTCTTTCTCCACCTGACCTATTTTTCTGAACATACTACTGTCTAGCTCCATACACGTCATTGCAAATGGTAGGATTTGTTTTCTTCTTATGGCTGCTTACTGCAATTTGTAAACTGGATTTCATTCTTCCTTTTTGTTTGTAGTTTAGCTATGTGATTTCACCATTCATCTCCTTGTTATGAGCAACAGCTTTGTGTCAATCGATATGTACCTGTATCTATCTATCGCTCTGTCTGTCTGTATATCTATCTATCTTTCTATATATCCTTCTTTCTATCTCTCTATCCTCTCTATTTATCTATCCATCTATCTAGCTTCCTGTCTTCTATCATGTGTATAATCTATCGATCATCTGTCATCTATCTATCTGTCTGTCTATGAAACAATCTTCTTTCTGTCTGTCCATCTATCCTTATGTACAGAACCGTTAACTACATCACCTATGTCACTTCCCTACATTATGCTTTCAAAAATATTGCAAGGTCACTAGGCCGTAGGGAGAGCACTGGGCTCACTGAGACCATTGCAGATCGAATCAGCCGCATGTGCTTACAAAACCAGTAAATGGTGGTGCAGGGACTTGAACCCGTATCTCTGTTCTCTGTCCTCTTAAACCTCCTTCTCGCTTGCTAACTGTATTTAGCCACATTCATTGACTAAGTCCTCACTGAAGACCCCAATTATACTTCCTCTGGGCCTGTTGTAGACGGAAAAGTATACTTGGTGCTTTACTCACCACCATGTTTGAGGGACATTGGCATGTTCACCACTGATAGGAGGAGGGACAAATAAAAAGGAACACCTATTTCTAGACAGGAGCATTTGGGAGCAAAGTGTGTGTTGTGGAGAGACGTGTTTGGTTGAGTGTCCAAACTTCCCTCTTTATGTGGTTATTACTTGTTTACAATCGTGGATATCATAAAACCCAGTGATTTCAAAAGCCCAGACGCATATTATTACAGCAATTCATTTGTTGATGTGAGAAAAATGAGAAGGACATTGCAGTACCACTAAATCTATACCTGAGCACTGCTGATACCAAACAAAGGGAATTCACGGTGGCTAGGTAGGACTATTTTCTAGTGACTGTCTCTGGGGTCTCAAACAGAATCCATTTGTTTCTTTGTTTCAAAGATTCACTTGTATAGGGTACCTGTCCCCGCCCCTTCAGCTTGTAGTTTGTCTGAGTCCTTGGATCACAAGTGAGTCTCCAGTAAGGGAGCACTTAGGTGATCTTGAGTTTTCATCAGTTCTTCTAACCCTGTGTCTTTTGATTGGAGCAGAGAAAGCCTGTACTTTTATTCTGATATTTGATAGCTAGGCTCTTACTGCACTTTGAAATTTTTTTTGTTCTCATTAATATACAATCACATGCAGAACAATATGTTAACTAGTCT
The DNA here is from genome assembly GCF_030020395.1 of Manis pentadactyla. NCBI lineage: Eukaryota > Metazoa > Chordata > Mammalia > Pholidota > Manidae > Manis > Manis pentadactyla. The sequence goes on from NW_026644596.1 coordinate 2,216,511, forward strand.
AACCCCTTCACCAAGTCCTCGCCAAATCCCAGTTTCAGTCGCTGTCCGTCAGCGTGTCGTAAGATGCTCTAAAATCACTACTTGTCTTCTCTGTGTTGTATAGCCCTCCCAATGAACCTACACCCTACACATTATTCATGCTAATCCTAATGCCTCCATTCTTTTTCCCCGCCCTTATCAATCCCTTCCCACAAACACTACCCAGTCCCTTTCTCTTTGGTAACTGTTAGTCCACTCTCGGGTACTGTGTATATGCTGCTGTTTCTTCCTTCAGTTTTTCTTTGTTATCGTACTCCACACATGAGTTAAATCATTTGGTACATGTATTTCTCCGACTGGCCTTTTTGACTGAGCATAATACCCTCTAGCTCCATCCAAGTTATTGCCAATGATAGGATTTGTTTTCTTCTTATGGCAGCTTACTGCACTTTTTAAACTGGATTTTATTCTTCTTTTTCGTTTGTAGTTTTGCTATGTGCTTCAACCATTGCTCTCATGGTTATGAGCAATAGCTTTGTGTTAATCGATATGAACCTATATCTATCTATCTGTCTGTCTATCAATCAATCAATCAATCAATCAATCAATCAATCATCTTTCTGTCTGCCCATCTGTCCTCGTGTACAGAACAGGTAACCACATATCCTATGTCACTTTCCTACATTATGCTTCCAAAAATCCTGCAAGGTAACTAGGCTGTAGGGAGAGCACTGGGTTCACCGAGACACTTGCAGGTCGTGTCGGCCGAGTGTACCTACAAAACCAGGAAATGGTTGTGCAGGGACTTGAACCCGTGTCTCTATCCTCTGTCCTCTTTCATCTCCTTCTCACTTCCTGTCTGTATATAGCCACATTCATTCACTAAGTGCTCCCTGAAGACCACAAGTATCCTTCCTCTGGGCCTGTGGACGACAGAAACGTAAAAGTGTGGCTTTGCTCACCACCATGTTTGAAGGACATCTATGTGAACACCACTGATAGGATGGAGGGTCAAATAAAAAGGAACACCAATTTCTAGACAGGAGCAGTTGGGAGCTAAGAGTGTATTGTGGAGTGACATGTTTATTTGAATGTCCAAACTTCCCTCTTTAGGTGGTTATTACTTCACATTCGTGAAGATCATAAAACCCACAGATTTCAAAGGCCCAGATTCTTATTATTTCAGCAACCCAGTTGTTGAGGTGAGAGAAAATGAGAAGGACGTTGCTCCACCACTAAATCTATGGCTGGGCCTTGCTGAAAACAAACAAAAAGAGTTCACGGTGGCCAGATAGTGCTATTTTCTACTGACTGTCTCTGGGGGCTCAAACAGAATCCACTTGTTGATTGTTTGTTTTTCAGTTTCACTCGTGTAGGGTACTTGTCCCCACACCTTCAGCTTGTAGTTTGTCTTTGTCCTTGGATCTCAAGTGAGTCTCCTGTAAGGAAGCACGTAGGTTTCTTGAGTTTTCATCCGTACTTTTAACCCTGTGTTTTTGTTTGCAGCACTCAGAGCCTGACCTTTTATTCTGATGATTCAGTGCTGTGCCCTTATTGCACTTAAAAAATTTTTTTTGTTATCATTAATCTACAATCACGTGAAGAACATTATGTTTAGTATGCTCCCCCTTATCCAAGTCCACCAGCAAAAACCTCTTAATGTCGCTGTCCATCAGCATAGTTGGATGCTTTAAACCCCTTCAGCATGTACCCCTTCAAAGACACCGATACAGTCGCTGTCAATCATGGAGTAGTAAGATGCTATATAACCTCTACAAGTCTTCTCTGTGTTGTACAGCACTCCCCATGTCCCGCGCGACCCCACGCAATATACATGGTAATCCTAATGCCCCCAATCTTTCTCCCCACACTTATCCCTCCCTTCAGAACCACCCTGTGCAGTCCTTTTCCCTTTGGCAACTTTTAGTCAACTCTCGGGTTCTGTGAGTATCCTGCTGTCTTTTTCCTTCAGTTTCTCTTTGTTGTTATACTCCACACATGAGTGATATCATTTGATATTGTCTTTCTCCGCCTGACCTATTTTTCTGAACATACTACTGTCTAGCTCCATCCACGTCATTGCAAATGGTAGGATTTGTTTTCTTCTTATGGCTGCTTACTGCACTTAGTAGACTGGATTTCATACTTCCTTTTTGTTTGTAGTTTAGCTATGTGATTTCACCATTCATCTCCTGGTTATGAGCAACAGCTTTGTGTCAATCGATATGTATCTGTATCTATCTATCGCTCTGTCTGTCTGTATATCTATCTATCTTTCTATATATCCTTCTTTCTATCTCTCTATCCTCTCTATTTATCTATCCATCTATCTAGCTTCCTGTCTTCTATCATGTGTATAATCTATCGATCATCTGTCATCTATCTATCTGTCTATCTATGAAACAATCTTCTTTCTGTCTGTCCATCTATCCTTATGTACAGAACCGTTAACTACATCAACTATGTCACTTCCCTACATTATGCTTTCAAAAACATTGCAAGGTCACTAGGCCGTAGGGAGAGCACTGGGCTCACTGAGACAATTGCAGATCGAATCAGCCGCGTGTGCTTACAATACCAGTAAATGGTGGTGCAGCGACTTGAACCCGTATCTCTGTCCTCTGTCCTCTTAAACCTCCTTCTCGCTTGCTAACTGTATTTAGCCACATTCATTGACTAAGTCCTCACTGAAGACCCCAATTATACTTCCTCTGGGCCTGTTGTAGACAGAAAAGTATACTTGGTGCTTTACTCACCACCATGTTTGAGGGACATTGGCATGTTCACCACTGATAGGAGGAGGGACAAATAAAAAGGAACACCTATTTCTAGACAGGAGCATTTGGGAGCAAAGTGTGTGTTGTGGAGAGACGTGTTTGTTTGAGTGTCCAAACTTCCCTCTTTATGTGGTTATTACTTGTTTACAATCGTGGATATCATAAAACCCAGTGATTTCAAAAGCCCAGACGCATATTATTACAGCAATTCATTTGTTGATGTAAGAAAAATGAGAAGGACATTGCAGTACCACTAAATCTATACCTGGGCACTGCTGATACCAAACAAAAGGAATTCACGGTGGCTAGGTAGGACTATTTTCTAGTGACTGTCTCTGGGGTCTCAAAAAGAATTCATTTGTTTCTTTGTTTCAAAGATTCACTTGTATAGGGTACCTGTCCCCGCCCCTTCAGCTTGTAGTTTGTCTGAGTTCTTGGATCACAAGTGAGTCTCGAGTAAGGAAAACTTAGGTGATCTTGAGTTTTCATCAGTTCTTCTAACCCTTTGTCTTTTGATTGCAGCAGGGAAAGCCTGTACTTTTATTCTGATATTTGATAGCTAGGCTCTTACTTCACTTTGAAATTTTTTTTGTTCTCATTAATATACAATCACATGCAGAACAATATGTTAACTAGTCTAACCCCTTCACCAAGTCCTCGCCAAATCCCAGTTTCAGTCGCTGTCCGTCAGCGTGTCGTAAGATGCTCTAATATCACTACTTGTCTTCTCTGTGTTGTATAGCCCTCCCAATGACCCTACACCCTACACATTATTCATGCTAATCCTTATGCCTCCATTCTTTTTCCCCGCCCTTATCAATCCCTTCCCACAAACACTACCCAGTCCCTTTCTCTTTGGTAACTGTTAGTCCACTCTCGGGTACTGTGTATATGCTGCTGTTTCTTCCTTCAGTTTTTCTTTGTTATCGTACTCCACACATGAGTTAAATCATTTGGTACATGTATTTCTCCGACTGGCCTATTTGACTGAGCATAATACCCTCTAGCTCCATCCAAGTTATTGCCAATGATAGGATTTGTTTTCTTCTTATGGCAGCTTACTGCACTTTTTAAACTGGATTTTATTCTTCTTTTCGTTTGTATTTTGCTATGTGCTTCAACCATTGCTCTCATGGTTATGAGCAATAGCTTTGTGTTAATCGATATGAACCTATATCTATCTATCTGTCTGTCTATCAATCAATCAATCAATCAATCAATCAATCATCTTTCTGTCTGCCCATCTGTCCTTGTGTACAGAACATTTAACCACATATCCTATGTCACTTTAATACATTATGCTTCCAAAAATCCTGCAAGGTAACTAGGCTGTAGGGAGAGCACTGGGTTCACCGAGACACTTGCAGGTCGTGTCGGCCGAGTGTACCTACAAAACCAGGAAATGGTTGTGCAGGGACTTGAACCCGTGTCTCTATCCTCTGTCCTCTTTCATCTCCTTCTCACTTCCTGTCTGTATATAGCCACATTCATTCACTATGTGCTCCCTGAAGACAACAAGTATCCTTCCTCTGGGCCTGTGGACGACAGAAACGTAAAATTGTTGCTTTGCTCACCACCATGTTTGAAGGACATCTATGTGAACACCACTGATAGGATGGAGGGTCAAATAAAAAGGAACACCAATTTCTAGACAGGAGCAGTTGGGAGCTAAGAGTGTATTGTGGAGTGACATGTTTATTTGAGTGTCCAAACTTCCCTCTTTAGGTGGTTATTACTTCACATTCGTGAAGATCATAAAACCCACAGATTTCAAAGGCCCAGATTCTTATTATTTCAGCAACCCAGTTGCTGAGGTGAGAGAAAATGAGAAGGACGTTGCTCCACCAATAAATCTATGGCTGGGCCTTGCTGAAAAAAAAACAAAAAGAGTTCACGGTGGCCAGATAGTGCTATTTTCTACTGACTGTCTCTGGGGGCTCAAACAGAATCCATTTGTTTGATTGTTTGTTTTTCAGTTTCACTCGTGTAGGGTACTTGTCCCCACACCTTCAGCTTGTAGTTTGTCTTTGTCCTTGGATCTCAAGTGAGTCTCCTATAAGGAAGCACGTAGGTTTCTTGAGTTTTCATCCGTTCTTATAACCCTGTGTCTTTTGTTTGCAGCACTCAGAGCCTGACCTTTTATTCTGATGATTCAGTGCTGTGCCCTTATTGCACTTAAAAAATTTTTTTTGTTATCATTAATATACAATCACGTGAAGAACATTATGTTTACTATGCTCCCCCTTATCCAAGTCCACCAGCAAAAACCTCTTAAAGTCGCTGTCCATCAGCATAGTTGGATGCTTTAAACCCCTTCAGCATGTATCCCTTCAAAGACACCGATACAGTCGCTGTCAATCATGGAGTAGTAAGATGCTATATAACCTCTACTAGTCTTCTCTGTGTTGTACAGCACTCCCCATGTCCCGCGCGACCACACGCAATATACATGTTAATCCTAATGCCCCCAATCTTTCTCCCCACACTTATCCCTCCCTTCAGAACCACCCTGTGCAGTCCTTTTCCCTTTGGCAACTTTTAGTCAACTCTCGGGTTCTGTGAGTATCCTGCTGTTTTTTTCCTTCAGTTTCTCTTTGTTGTTATACTCCACACATGAGTGATATCATTTGATATTGTCTTTCTCCGCCTGACCTATTTTTCTGAACATACTACTGTCTAGCTCCATCCACGTCATTGCAAATGGTAGGATTTGTTTTCTTCTTATGGCTGCTTACTGCACTTAGTAAACTGGATTTCATTCTTCCTTTTTGTTTGTAGTTTAGCTATGTGATTTCACCATTCATCTCCTGGTTATGAGCAACAGCTTTGTGTCAATCGATATGTATCTGTATCTATCTATCGCTCTGTCTGTCTGTATATCTATCTATCTTTCTATATATCCTTCTTTCTATCTCTCTGTCCTCTCTGTTTATCTATCCATCTATCTAGCTTCCTGTCTTCTATCATGTGTATAATCTGTCGATCATCTGTCATCTATCTATCTGTCTATCTATGAAACAATCTTCTTTCTGTCTGTCCATCTATCCTTATGTACAGAACCGTTAACTACATCAACTATGTCACTTCCCTACATTATGCTTTCAAAATCATTGCAAGGTCACTAGGCCATAGGGAGAGCACTGGGCTCACTGAGACAATTGCAGATCGAATCAGCCGCGTGTGCTTACAAAACCAGTAAATGGTGGTGCAGGGACTTGAACCCGTATCTCTGTCCTCTGTCCTCTTAAACCTCCTTCTCGCTTGCTAACTGTATTTAGAGACATTCATTGACTAAGTCCTCACTGAAGACCCCAATTATAATTCCTCTGGGCCTGTTGTAGACAGAAAAGTATACTTGGTGCTTTACTCACCACCATGTTTGAGGGACATTGGCATGTTCACCACTGATAGGAGGAGGGACAAATAAAAAGGAACACCTATTTCTAGACAGGAGCATTTGGGAGCAAAGTGTGTGTTGTGGAGAGACGTGTTTGGTTGAGTGTCCAAACTTTCCTCTTTATGTGGTTATTACTTGTTCACAATCGTGGATATCATAAAACCCAGTGATTTCAAAAGCCCAGACGCATATTATTACAGCAATTCATTTGTTGATGTGAGAAAAATGAGAAGGACATTGCAGTACCACTAAATCTATACCTGGGCACTGCTGATACCAAACAAAAGGAATTCACGGTGGCTAGGTAGGACTATTTTCTAGTGACTGTCTCTGGGGTCTCAAACAGAATCCATTTGTTTCTTTGTTTCAAAGATTCACTTGTATAGGGTACCTGTCCCCGCCCCTTCAGCTTGTAGTTTCTCTATGTCTTGGATCACAAGTGAGTCTCGAGTAAGGGAGAACTTAGGTGATCTTGAGTTTTCATCAGTACTTCTAACCATGTGTCTTTTGATTGGAGCAGTGAAAGCCTGTACTTTTATTCCGATATTTGATAGCTAGGCTCTTACTGCACTTTGAAATTTTTTTTGTTCTCATTAATATACAATCACATTCAGAACAATATGTTAACTAGTCTAACCCCTTCACCAAGTCCTCGCCAAATGCCAGTTTCAGTCCCTGTCCGTCAGCGTGTCGTAAGATGCTCTAGAATCACTACTTGTCTTCTCTGTGTTGTATAGCCCTCCCAATGACCCTTCACCCTACACATTATTCATGCTAATCCTAATGCCCCCATTCTTTTTCCCCGCCCTTATCAAACCCTTCCCACAAACACTACCCAGTCCCTTTCTCTTTGGTAACTCTTAGTCCACTCTCGGGTACTGTGTATATGCTGCTGTTTCTTCCTTCAATTTTTCTTTGTTATCGTACTCCACACATGAGTTAAATCATTTGGTACATGTATTTCTCCGACTGGCCTATTTGACTGAGCATAATACCCTCTAGCTCCAACCAAGTTATTGCCAATGATAGGATTTGTTTTCTTCTTATGGCTGCTTACTGCACTTTTTAAACTGGATTTTATTCTTCTTTTTCATTTGTAGTTTGCTATGTGCTTCAACCATTGCTCTCATGGTTATGAGCAATAGCTTTGTGTTAATCGATATGAACTATATCTATCTATCTGTCTGTCTATCAATCAATCAATCAATCAATCAATGATCTTTCTGTCTGCCCATCTGTCCTTGTGTACAGAACAGGTAACCACATATCCTATGTCACTTTCCTACATTATGCTTCCAAAAATCCTGCAAGGCAACTAGGCTGTAGGGAGAGCACTGGGTTCACCGAGACACTTGCAGGTCGTGTCAGCCGAGTGTACCTACAAAACCAGGAAATGGTTGTGCAGGGACTTGAACCCGTGTCTCTATCCTCTGTCCTCTTTCATCTCGTTCTCACTTCCTGTCTGTATATAGCCACATTCATTCACTAAGTGCTCCCTGAAGACCACAATTATCCTTCCTCTGGACCTGTGGACGACAGAAACATAAAATTGTTGCTTTGCTCACCACCATGTTTGAAGGACATCTATGTGAACACCACTGATAGGATGGAGGGTCAAATAAAAAGGAACACCAATTTCTAGACAGGAGCAGTTGGGAGCTAAGAGTGTATTGTGGACTGACATATTTATTTGAGTGTCCAAACTTCCCTCTTTAGGTGGTTATTACTTCACATTCGTGAAGATCATAAAACCCACAGATTTCAAAGGCCCAGATTCTTATTATTTCAGCAACCCAGTTGTTGAGGTGAGAGAAAATGAGAAGGACGTTGCTCCACCACTATATCTATGGCTGGGCCTTGTTGAAAACAAACAAAAAGAGTTCACGGTGGCCAGATAGAGCTATTTTGTACTGACTGTCTCTGGGGGCTCTAACAGTATCCATTTGTTTGATTGTTTGTTTTTCAGTTTCACTCGTGTAGGGTAATTGTCCCCACACCTTCTGCTTGTAGTTTGTCTTTGTCCTTGGATCTCAAGTGAGTCTCCTGTAAGGAAGCACGTAGGTTTCTTGAGTTTTCATCCGTTCTTTTAACCCTGTGTCTTTTGTTTGCAGCACTCAGAGCCTGACCTTTTATTCTGATGATTCAGTGCTGTGCCCTTATTGCACTTAAAAAATTTTTTTTGTTATCATTAATCTACAATCACGTGAAGAACATTATGTTTACTATGCTCCCCCTTATCCAAGTCCACCAGCAAAAACCTCTTAAAGTCGCTGTCCAACAGCATAGTTGGATGCTTTAAAACCCTTCAGCATGTATCCCTTCAAGGACACCGATACAGTCGCTGTCAATCATGGAGTAGTAAGATGCTATATAACCTCTACTAGTCTTCTCTGTGTTGTACAGCACTCCCCATGTCCCGCGCGACCACACGCAATATACATGGTAATCCTAATGCCCCCAATCTTTCTCCCCACACTTATCCCTCCCTTCAGAACCACCCTGTGCAGTCCTTTTCCCTTTGGCAACTTTTAGTCAACTCTCGGGTTCTGTGAGTATCCTGCTGTTTTTTTCCTTCAGTTTCTCTTTGTTGTTATACTCCACACATGAGTGATATCATTTGATATTGTCTTTCTCCGCCTGACCTATTTTTCTGAACATACTACTGTCTAGCTCCATCCACGTCATTGCAAATGGTAGGATTTGTTTTCTTCTTATGGCTGCTTACTGCACTTAGTAAACTGGATTTCATTCTTCCTTTTTGTTTGTAGTTTAGCTATGTGATTTCACCATTCATCTCCTGGTTATGAGCAACAGCTTTGTGTCAATCGATATGTATCTGTATCTATCTATCGCTCTGTCTGTCTGCATATCTATCTATCTTTCTATATATCCTTCTTTCTATCTCTCTGTCCTCTCTGTTTATCTATCCATCTATCTAGCTTCCTGTCTTCTATCATGTGTATAATCTGTCGATCATCTGTCATCTATCTATCTATCTATGAAACAATCTTCTTTCTGTCTGTCCATCTATCCTTATGTACAGAACCGTTAACTACATCAACTATGTCACTTCCCTACATTATGCTTTCAAAATCATTGCAAGGTCACTAGGCCGTAGGGAGAGCACTGGGCTCACTGAGACAATTGCAGATCGAATCAGCCGCGTGTGCTTACAAAACCAGTAATTGGTGGTGCAGGGACTTGAAACCGTATCTCTGTCCTCTGTCCTCTTAAACCTCCTTCTCGCTTGCTAACTGTATTTAGAGACATTCATTGACTAAGTCCTCACTGAAGACCCCAATTATAATTCCTCTGGGCCTGTTGTAGACAGAAAAGTATACTTGGTGCTTTACTCACCACCATGTTTGAGGGACATTGGCATGTTCACCACTGATAGGAGGAGGGACAAATAAAAAGGAACACCTATTTCTAGACAGGAGCATTTGGGAGCAAAGTGTGTGTTGTGGAGAGACGTGTTTGGTTGAGTGTCCAAACTTTCCTCTTTATGTGGTTATTACTTGTTCACAATCGTGGATATCATAAAACCCAGTGATTTCAAAAGCCCAGACGCATATTATTACAGCAATTCATTTGTTGATGTGAGAAAAATGAGGACATTGCAGTACCACTAAATCTATACCTGGGCACTGCTGATACCAAACAAAAGGAATTCACGGTGGCTAGGTAGGACTATTTTCTAGTGACTGTCTCTGGGGTCTCAAACAGAATCCATTTGTTTCTTTGTTTCAAAGATTCACTTGTATAGGGTACCTGTCCCCGCCCCTTCAGCTTGTAGTTTCTCTATGTCTTGGATCACAAGTGAGTCTCGAGTAAGGGAGAACTTAGGTGATCTTGAGTTTTCATCAGTTCTTCTAACCCTGTGTCTTTTGATTGGAGCAGTGAAAGCCTCTACTTTTATTCTGATATTTGAGAGCTAGGCTCTTACTGCACTTTGAAATTTTTTTTGTTCTCATTAATATACAATCACATGCAGAACAATATGTTAACTTGTCTAACCCCTTCACCAAGTCCTCGCCAAATCCCAGTTTCAGTCGCTGTCCGTCAGCGTGTCGTAAGATGCTCTAGAATCACTACTTGTCTTCTCTGTGTTGTATAGCCCTCCCAATGACCCTTCACCCTACACATTATTCATGCTAATCCTAATGCCCCCATTCTTTTTCCCCGCCCTTATCAATCCCTTCCCACAAACACTACCCAGTCCCTTTCTCTTTGGTAACTCTTAGTCCACTCTCGGGTACTGTGTATATGCTGCTGTTTCTTCCTTCAGTTTTTCTTTGTTATCGTACTCCACACATGAGTTAAATCATTTGGTACATGTATTTCTCCGACTGGCCTATTTGACTGAGCATAATACCCTCTAGCTCCATCCAAGTTATTGCCAATGATAGGATTTGTTTTCTTCTTATGGCTGCTTACTGCATTTTTTAAACTGGATTTTATTCTTCTTTCTCGTTTGTAGTTTGCTATGTGCTTCAACCATTGCTCTCATGGTTATGAGCAATAGCTTTGTGTTAATCGATATGAACTATATCTATCTATCTGTCTGTCTATCAATCAATCAATCAATCAATCAATCATCTTTCTGTCTGCCCATCTGTCCTTGTGTACAGAACAGGTAACCACATATCCTATGTCACTTTCCTACATTATGCTTCCAAAAATCCTGCAAGGTAACTAGGCTGTAGGGAGAGCACTGGGTTCACCGAGACACTTGCAGGTCGTGTCGGCCGAGTGTACCTACAATACCAGGAAATGGTTGTGCAGGGACTTGAACCCGTGTCTCTATCCTCTGTCCTCTTTCATCTCCTTCTCACTTACTGTCTGTATATAGCCACATTCATTCACTAAGTGCTCCCTGAAGACCACAATTATCCTTCCTCTGGACCTGTGGACGACAGAAACGTAAAATTGTTGCTTTGCTCACCACCATGTTTGAAGGACATCTATGTGAACACCACTGATAGGATGGAGGGTCAAATAAAAAGGAACACCAATTTCTAGACAGGAGCAGTTGGGAGCTAAGAGTGTATTGTGGACTGACATATTTATTTGAGTGTCCAAACTTCCCTCTTTAGGTGGTTATTACTTCACATTCGTGAAGATCATAAAACCCACAGATTTCAAAGGCCCAGATTCTTATTATTTCAGCAACCCAGTTGTTGAGGTGAGAGAAAATGAGAAGGACGTTGCTCCACCACTATATCTATGGCTGGGCCTTGCTGAAAACAAACAAAAAGAGTTCACGGTGACCAGATAGAGCTATTTTGTACTGACTGTCTCTGGGGGCTCTAACAGTATCCATTTGTTTGATTGTTTGTTTTTCAGTTTCACTCGTGTAGGGTACTTGTCCCCACACCTTCAGCTTGTAGTTTGTCTTTGTCCTTGGATCTCAAGTGAGTCTCCTGTAAGGAAGCACGTAGGTTTCTTGAGTTTTCATCCGTTCTTTTAACCCTGTGTCTTTTGTTTGCAGCACTCAGAGCCTGACCTTTTATTCTGATGATTCAGTGCTGTGCCCTTATTGCACTTAAAAAATTTTTTTTGTTATCATTAATCTACAATCACGTGAAGAACATTATGTTTACTATGCTCCCCCTTATCCAAGTCCACCAGCAAAAACCTCTTAAAGTCGCTGTCCATCAGCATAGTTGGATGCTTTAAACCCCTTCAGCATGTACCCCATCAAAGACACCGGTACAGTCGGTGTCAATCATGGAGTAGTATGATGCTATATAACTTCTACTAGTCTTCTCTGTGTTGTACAGCACTCCCCATGTCCCGCGCGACCCCACGCAATATACATGGTAATCCTAATGCCCCCAATCTTTCTCCCCACACTTATCCCTCCCTTCAGAACCACCCTGTGCAGTCCTTTTCCCTTTGGCAACTTTTAGTCAACTCTCGGGTTCTGTGAGTATCCTGTTGTTTTTTTCCTTCAGTTTCTCTTTGTTGTTATACTCCACACATGAGTGATATCATTTGATATTGTCTTTCTCCGCCTGACCTATTTTTCTGAACATACTACTGTCTAGCTCCATCCACGTCATTGCAAATGGTAGGATTTGTTTTCTTCCTTTGGTTGCTTACTGCACTTTGTAAACTGGATTTCATTCTTCCTTTTTGTTTGTAGTTTAGCTATGTGATTTCACCATTCATCTCCTGGTTATGAGCAACAGCTTTGTGTCAATCGATATGTATCTGTATCTATCTATCGCTCTGTCTGTCTGTATATCTATCTATCTTTCTATATATCCTTCTTTCTATCTCTCTATCCTCTCTATTTATCTATCCATCTATCTAGCTTCCTGTCTTCTATCATGTGTATAATCTATCGATCATCTGTCATCTATCTATCTGTCTATCTATGAAACAATCTTCTTTCTGTCTGTTCATCTATCCTTATGTACAAAACAGTAAACTACATCAACTATGTCACTTCCCTACATTATGCTTTCAAAAACATTGCAAGGTCACTAGGCCGTAGGGAGAGCACTGGGCTCACTGAGACAATTGCAGATCGAATCAGCCGCGTGTGCTTACAAAACCAGTAAATGGTGGTGCAGGGACTTGAACCCGTATCTCTGTCCTCTGTCCTCTTAAACCTCCTTCTCGCTTGCTAACTGTATTTAGCCACATTCATTGACTAAGTCCTCACTGAAGACCCCAATTATACTTCCTCTGGGCCTGTTGTAGACAGAAAAGTATACTTGGTGCTTTACTCACCACCATGTTTGAAGGACATTGGCATGTTCACCACTGATAGGAGGAGGGACAAATAAAAAGGAACACCTATTTCTAGACAGGAGCATTTGGGAGCAAAGTGTGTGTTGTGGAGAGACGTGTTTGGTTGAGTGTCCAAACTTCCCTCTTTATGTGGTTATTACTTCTTTACAATCGTGGATATCATAAAACCCAGTGATTTCAAAAGCCCAGACGCATATTATTACAGCAATTCATTTGTTGAAGTGAGAAAAATGAGAAGGACATTGCAGTACCACTAAATCTATACCTGGGCACTGCTGATACCAAACAAAAGGAATTCACGGTGGCTAGGTAGGACTATTTTCTAGTGACTGTCTCTGGGGTCTCAAACAGAATCCATTTGTTCCTTTGTTTCAAAGATTCACTTGTATAGGGTACCTGTCCCCGCCCCTTCAGCTTTTAGTTTGTCTGAGTCCTTGGATCACAAGTGAGTCTCCAGTAAGTTAGCACTTAGGTGATCTTGAGTTTTCATCAGTTCTTCTAACCCTGTGTCTTTTGATTGGAGCAGTGAAAGCCTGTACTTTTATTCCGTTATTTGATAGCTAGGCTCTTACTGCACTTTGAAACTTTTTTTTGTTCTCATTAATATACAATCACATGCAGAACAATATGTTAACTAGTCTAACCCCTTCACCAAGTCCTCGCCAAATCCCAGTTTCAGTCGCTGTCCGTCAGCGTGTCGTAAGATGCTCTAGAATCACTACTTGTCTTCTCTGTGTTGTATAGCCCTCCCAATGACCCTTCACCCTACACATTATTCATGCTAATCCTAATGCCCCCATTCTTTTTCCCCGCCCTTATCAATCCCTTCCCACAAACACTACACAGTCCCTTTCTCTTTGGTAACTGTTAGACCACTCTCGGGTACTGTGTATATGCTGCTGTTTCTTCCTTCAGTTTTTCTTTGTTATCGTACTCCACACATGAGTTAAATCATTTGGTATATGTATTTCTCCGACTGGCCTATTTGACTGAGCATAATACCCTCTAGCTCCATCCAAGTTATTGCCAATGATAGGATTTGTTTTCTTCTTATGGCAGCTTACTGCACTTTTAAACTGGATTTTATTTTTCTTTTTCATTTGTAGTTTGCTATGTGCTTCAACCATTGCTCTCATGGTTATGAGCAATAGCTTTGTGTTAATCGATATGAACTATATCTATCTATCTGTCTGTCTATCAATCAATCAATCAATCAATCAATCATCTTTCTGTCTGCCCATCTGTCCTTGTGTACAGAACAGGTAACCACATATCCTATGTCACTTTCCTACATTATGCTTCCAAAAATCCTGCAAGGTAACTAGGCTGTAGGGAGAGCACTGGGTTCACCGAGACACTTGCAGGTCGTGTCGGCCGAGTGTACCTACAATACCAGGAAATGGTTGTGCAGGGACTTGAACCCGTGTCTCTATCCTCTGTCCTCTTTCATCTCCTTCTCACTTACTGTCTGTATATAGCCACATTCATTCACTAAGTGCTCCCTGAAGACCACAATTATCCTTCCTCTGGACCTGTGGACGACAGAAACGTAAAATTGTTGCTTTGCTCACCACCATGTTTGAAGGACATCTATGTGAACACCACTGATAGGATGGAGGGTCAAATAAAAAGGAACACCAATTTCTAGACAGGAGCAGTTGGGAGCTAAGAGTGTATTGTGGACTGACATATTTATTTGAGTGTCCAAACTTCCCTCTTTAGGTGGTTATTACTTCACATTCGTGAAGATCATAAAACCCACAGATTTCAAAGGCCCAGATTCTTATTATTTCAGAAACCCAGTTGTTGAGGTGAGAGAAAATGAGAAGGACGTTGCTCCACCACTATATCTACGGCTGGGCCTTGCTGAAAACAAACAAAAAGAGTTCACGGTGGCCAGAGAGTGCTATTTTCTACTGACTGTCTCTGGGGGCTCTAACAGTATCCATTTGTTTGATTGTTTGTTTTTCAGTTTCACTCGTGTAGGGTACTTGTCCCCACACCTTCAGCTTGTAGTTTGTCTTTGTCCTTGGATCTCAAGTGAGTCTCCTGTAAGGAAGCACGTAGGTTTCTTGAGTTTTCATCCGTTCTTTTAACCCTGTGTCTTTTGTTTGCAGCACTCAGAGCCTGACCTTTTATTCTGATGATTCAGTGCTGTGCCCTTATTGCACTTAAAAAATTTTTTTTGTTATCATTAATCTACAATCACGTGAAGAACATTATGTTTACTATGCTCCCCGTTATCCAAGTCCACCAGCAAAAACCTCTTAAAGTCGCTGTCCATCAGCATAGTTGGATGCTTTAAACCCCTTCAGCATGTACCCCTTCAAAGACACCGGTACAGTCGGTGTCAATCATGGAGTAGTATGATGCTATATAACTTCTACTAGTCTTCTCTGTGTTGTACAGCACTCCCCATGTCCCGCGCGACCCCACGCAATATACATGGTAATCCTAATGCCCCCAATCTTTCTCCCCACACTTATCCCTCCCTTCAGAACCACCCTGTGCAGTCCTTTTCCCTTTGGCAACTTTTAGTCAACTCTCGGGTTCTGTGAGTATCCTGCTGTTTTTTTCCTTCAGTTTCTCTTTGTTGTTATACTCCACACATGAGTGATATCATTTGATATTGTCTTTCTCCGCCTGACCTATTTTTCTGAACATACTACTGTCTAGCTCCATCCACGTCATTGCAAATGGTATGATTTGTTTTCTTCTTATGGCTGCTTACTGCACTTTGTAAACTGGATTTCATTCTTCCTTTTTGTTTGTAGTTTAGCTATGTGATTTCACCATTCATCTCCTGGTTATGAGCAACAGCTTTGTGTCAATCGATATGTATCTGTATCTATCTATCGCTCTGTCTGTCTGTATATCTATCTATCTTTCTATATATCCTTCTTTCTATCTCTCTATCCTCTCTATTTATCTATCCATCTATCTAGCTTCCTGTCTTCTATCATGTGTATAATCTATCGATCATCTGTCATCTATCTATCTGTCTATCTATGAAACAATCTTCTTTCTGTCTGTCCATCTATCCTTATGTACAAAACAGTTAACTACATCAACTATGTCACTTCCCTACATTATGCTTTCAAAAACATTGCAAGGTCACTAGGCCGTAGGGAGAGCACTGGGCTCACTGAGACAATTGCAGATCGAATCAGCCGCGTGTGCTTACAAAACCAGTAAATGGTGGTGCAGGGACTTGAACCCGTATCTCTGTCCTCTGTCCTCTTAAACCTCCTTCTCGCTTGCTAACTGTATTTAGCCACATTCATTGACTAAGTCCTCACTGAAGACCCCAATTATACTTCCTCTGGGCCTGTTGTAGACAGAAAAGTATACTTGGTGCTTTACTCACCACCATGTTTGAAGGACATTGGCATGTTCACCACTGATAGGAGGAGGGACAAATAAAAAGGAACACCTATTTCTAGACAGGAGCATTTGGGAGCAAAGTGTGTGTTGTGGAGAGACGTGTTTGGTTGAGTGTCCAAACTTCCCTCTTTATGTGGTTATTACTTCTTTACAATCGTGGATATCATAAAACCCAGTGATTTCAAAAGCCCAGACGCATATTATTACAGCAATTCATTTGTTGATGTGAGAAAAATGAGAAGGACATTGCAGTACCACTAAATCTATACCTGGGCACTGCTGATACCAAACAAAAGGAATTCACGGTGGCTAGGTAGGACTATTTTCTAGTGACTGTCTCTGGGGTCTCAAACAGAATCCATTTGTTCCTTTGTTTCAAAGATTCACTTGTATAGGGTACCTGTCCCCGCCCCTTCAGCTTTTAGTTTGTCTGAGTCCTTGGATCACAAGTGAGTCTCCAGTAAGGGAGCACTTAGGTGATCTTGAGTTTTCATCAGTTCTTCTAACCCTGTGTCTTTTGATTGGAGCAGTGAAAGCCTGTACTTTTATTCCGATATTTGATAGCTAGGCTCTTACTGCACTTTGAAATTTTTTTTTGTTCTCATTAATATACAATCACATGCAGAACAATATGTTAACTAGTCTAACCCCTTCACCAAGTCCTCGCCAAATCCCAATTTCAGTCGCTGTCCGTCAGCGTGTCGTAAGATGCTCTAGAATCACTACTTGTCTTCTCTGTGTTGTATAGCCCTCCCAATGACCCTTCACCCTACACATTATTCATGCTAATCCTAATGCCCCCATTCTTTTTCCCCGCCCTTATCAATCCCTTCCCACAAACACTACCCAGTCCCTTTCTCTTTGGTAACTGTTAGTCCACTCTCGGGTACTGTGTATATGCTGCTGTTTCTTCCTTCAGTTTTTCTTTGTTATCGTACTCCACACATGAGTTAAATCATTTGGTATATGTATTTCTCCGACTGGCCTATTTGACTGAGCATAATACCCTCTAGCTCCATCCAAGTTATTGCCAATGATAGGATTTGTTTTCTTCTTATGGCAGCTTACTGCACTTTTTAAACTGGATTTTATTTTTCTTTTTCGTTTGTAGTTTGCTATGTGCTTCAACCACCGCTCTCTTGGTTATGAGCAATAGCTTTGTGTTAATCGATATGAACCTATATCTATCCATCTGTCTGTCTATCAATCAATCAATCAATCAATCAATCATCTTTCTGTCTGCCCATCTGTCCTTGTGTACAGAACAGGTAACCACATATCCTATGTCACTTTCCTACATTATGCTTCCAAAAATCCTGCAAGGTAACTAGGCTGTAGGGAGAGCACTGGGTTCACCGAGACACTTGCAGGTCGTGTCGGCCGAGTGTACCTACAAAACCAGGAAATGGTTGTGCAGGGACTTGAACCCGTGTCTCTATCCTCTGTCCTCTTTCATCTCCTTCTCACTTCCTGTCTGTATATAGCCACATTCATTCATTAAGTGCTCCCTGAAGACCACAAGTATCCTTCCTCTGGGCCTGTGGACGACAGAAACGTAAAATTGTTGCTTTGCTCACCACCATGTTTGAAGGACATCTATGTGAACACCACTGATAGGATGGAGGGTCAAATAAAAAGGAACACCAATTTCTAGACAGGAACAGTTGGGAGCTAAGAGTGTATTGTGGAGTGACATGTTTATTTGAGTGTCCAAACTTCCCTCTTTAGGTGGTTATTACTTCACATTCGTGAAGATCATAAAACCCACAGATTTTAAAGGCCCAGATTCTTATTATTTCAGCAACCCAGTTGTTGAGGTGAGAGAAAATGAGAAGGACATTGCTAAACCACTAAATCTATGGTTGGGCCTTGCTGAAAACAAACAAAAAGAGTTCACGGTGGCCAGAGAGTGCTATTTTCTACTGACTGTCTCTGGGGGCTCAAACAGAATCCATTTGTTTGATTGTTTGTTTTTCAGTTTCACTCGTGTAGGGTACTTGTCCCCACACCTTCACCTTGTAGTTTGTCTTTGTCCTTGGATCTCAAGTGAGTCTCCTGTAAGGAAGCACGTAGGTTTCTTGAGTTTTCATCCGTTCTTTTAACCCTGTGTCTTTTGTTTGCAGCACTCAGAGCCTGACCTTTTATTCTGATGATTCAGTGCTGTGCCCTTATTGCACTTAAAAAATATTTTTTGTTATCATTAATCTACAATCACGTGAAGAACATTATGTTTACTATGCTCCCCCTTATCCAAGTCCACCAGCAAAAACCTCTTAAAGTCGCTGTCCATCAGCATAGTTGGATGCTTTAAACCCCTTCAGCATGTACCCCTTCAAAGACACTGGTACAGTCGGTGTCAATCATGGAGTAGTAAGATGCTATATAACCTCTACTAGTCTTCTCTGTGTTGTACAGCAATCCCCATGTCCCGCGCGACCCCACGCAATATACATGGTAATCCTAATGCCCCCAATCTTTCTCCCCACACTTATCCCTCCCTTCAGAACCACCCTGTGCAGTCCTTTTCCCTTTGGCAACTTTTAGTCAACTCTCGGGTTCTGTGAGTATCCTGCTGTTTTTTTCCTTCAGTTTCTCTTTGTTGTTATACTCCACACATGAGTGATATCATTTGATATTGTCTTTCTCCGCCTGACCTATTTTTCTGAACATACTACTGTCTAGCTCCATCCACGTCATTGCAAATGGTAGGATTTGTTTTCTTCCTTTGGTTGCTTACTGCACTTTGTAAACTGGATTTCATTCTTCCTTTTTGTTTGTAGTTTAGCTATGTGATTTCACCATTCATCTCCTGGTTATGAGCAACAGCTTTGTGTCAATCGATATGTATCTGTATCTATCTATCGCTCTGTCTGTCTGTATATCTATCTATCTTTCTATATATCCTTCTTTCTATCTCTCTATCCTCTCTATTTATCTATCCATCTATCTAGCTTCCTGTCTTCTATCATGTGTATAATCTATCGATCATCTGTCATCTATCTATCTGTCTATCTATGAAACAATCTTCTTTCTGTCTGTTCATCTATCCTTATGTACAAAACAGTAAACTACATCAACTATGTCACTTCCCTACATTATGCTTTCAAAAACATTGCAAGGTCACTAGGCCGTAGGGAGAGCACTGGGCTCACTGAGACAATTGCAGATCGAATCAGCCGCGTGTGCTTACAAAACCAGTAAATGGTGGTGCAGGGACTTGAACCCGTATCTCTGTCCTCTGTCCTCTTAAACCTCCTTCTCGCTTGCTAACTGTATTTAGCCACATTCATTGACTAAGTCCTCACTGAAGACCCCAATTATACTTCCTCTGGGCCTGTTGTAGACAGAAAAGTATACTTGGTGCTTTACTCACCACCATGTTTGAAGGACATTGGCATGTTCACCACTGATAGGAGGAGGGACAAATAAAAAGGAACACCTATTTCTAGACAGGAGCATTTGGGAGCAAAGTGTGTGTTGTGGAGAGACGTGTTTGGTTGAGTGTCCAAACTTCCCTCTTTATGTGGTTATTACTTCTTTACAATCGTGGATATCATAAAACCCAGTGATTTCAAAAGCCCAGACGCATATTATTACAGCAATTCATTTGTTGAAGTGAGAAAAATGAGAAGGACATTGCAGTACCACTAAATCTATACCTGGGCACTGCTGATACCAAACAAAAGGAATTCACGGTGGCTAGGTAGGACTATTTTCTAGTGACTGTCTCTGGGGTCTCAAACAGAATCCATTTGTTCCTTTGTTTCAAAGATTCACTTGTATAGGGTACCTGTCCCCGCCCCTTCAGCTTTTAGTTTGTCTGAGTCCTTGGATCACAAGTGAGTCTCCAGTAAGTTAGCACTTAGGTGATCTTGAGTTTTCATCAGTTCTTCTAACCCTGTGTCTTTTGATTGGAGCAGTGAAAGCCTGTACTTTTATTCCGTTATTTGATAGCTAGGCTCTTACTGCACTTTGAAACTTTTTTTTGTTCTCATTAATATACAATCACATGCAGAACAATATGTTAACTAGTCTAACCCCTTCACCAAGTCCTCGCCAAATCCCAGTTTCAGTCGCTGTCCGTCAGCGTGTCGTAAGATGCTCTAGAATCACTACTTGTCTTCTCTGTGTTGTATAGCCCTCCCAATGACCCTTCACCCTACACATTATTCATGCTAATCCTAATGCCCCCATTCTTTTTCCCCGCCCTTATCAATCCCTTCCCACAAACACTACACAGTCCCTTTCTCTTTGGTAACTGTTAGACCACTCTCGGGTACTGTGTATATGCTGCTGTTTCTTCCTTCAGTTTTTCTTTGTTATCGTACTCCACACATGAGTTAAATCATTTGGTATATGTATTTCTCCGACTGGCCTATTTGACTGAGCATAATACCCTCTAGCTCCATCCAAGTTATTGCCAATGATAGGATTTGTTTTCTTCTTATGGCAGCTTACTGCACTTTTAAACTGGATTTTATTTTTCTTTTTCATTTGTAGTTTGCTATGTGCTTCAACCATTGCTCTCATGGTTATGAGCAATAGCTTTGTGTTAATCGATATGAACTATATCTATCTATCTGTCTGTCTATCAATCAATCAATCAATCAATCAATCATCTTTCTGTCTGCCCATCTGTCCTTGTGTACAGAACAGGTAACCACATATCCTATGTCACTTTCCTACATTATGCTTCCAAAAATCCTGCAAGGTAACTAGGCTGTAGGGAGAGCACTGGGTTCACCGAGACACTTGCAGGTCGTGTCGGCCGAGTGTACCTACAATACCAGGAAATGGTTGTGCAGGGACTTGAACCCGTGTCTCTATCCTCTGTCCTCTTTCATCTCCTTCTCACTTACTGTCTGTATATAGCCACATTCATTCACTAAGTGCTCCCTGAAGACCACAATTATCCTTCCTCTGGACCTGTGGACGACAGAAACGTAAAATTGTTGCTTTGCTCACCACCATGTTTGAAGGACATCTATGTGAACACCACTGATAGGATGGAGGGTCAAATAAAAAGGAACACCAATTTCTAGACAGGAGCAGTTGGGAGCTAAGAGTGTATTGTGGACTGACATATTTATTTGAGTGTCCAAACTTCCCTCTTTAGGTGGTTATTACTTCACATTCGTGAAGATCATAAAACCCACAGATTTCAAAGGCCCAGATTCTTATTATTTCAGAAACCCAGTTGTTGAGGTGAGAGAAAATGAGAAGGACGTTGCTCCACCACTATATCTACGGCTGGGCCTTGCTGAAAACAAACAAAAAGAGTTCACGGTGGCCAGAGAGTGCTATTTTCTACTGACTGTCTCTGGGGGCTCTAACAGTATCCATTTGTTTGATTGTTTGTTTTTCAGTTTCACTCGTGTAGGGTACTTGTCCCCACACCTTCAGCTTGTAGTTTGTCTTTGTCCTTGGATCTCAAGTGAGTCTCCTGTAAGGAAGCACGTAGGTTTCTTGAGTTTTCATCCGTTCTTTTAACCCTGTGTCTTTTGTTTGCAGCACTCAGAGCCTGACCTTTTATTCTGATGATTCAGTGCTGTGCCCTTATTGCACTTAAAAAATTTTTTTTGTTATCATTAATCTACAATCACGTGAAGAACATTATGTTTACTATGCTCCCCGTTATCCAAGTCCACCAGCAAAAACCTCTTAAAGTCGCTGTCCATCAGCATAGTTGGATGCTTTAAACCCCTTCAGCATGTACCCCTTCAAAGACACCGGTACAGTCGGTGTCAATCATGGAGTAGTATGATGCTATATAACTTCTACTAGTCTTCTCTGTGTTGTACAGCACTCCCCATGTCCCGCGCGACCCCACGCAATATACATGGTAATCCTAATGCCCCCAATCTTTCTCCCCACACTTATCCCTCCCTTCAGAACCACCCTGTGCAGTCCTTTTCCCTTTGGCAACTTTTAGTCAACTCTCGGGTTCTGTGAGTATCCTGCTGTTTTTTTCCTTCAGTTTCTCTTTGTTGTTATACTCCACACATGAGTGATATCATTTGATATTGTCTTTCTCCGCCTGACCTATTTTTCTGAACATACTACTGTCTAGCTCCATCCACGTCATTGCAAATGGTATGATTTGTTTTCTTCTTATGGCTGCTTACTGCACTTTGTAAACTGGATTTCATTCTTCCTTTTTGTTTGTAGTTTAGCTATGTGATTTCACCATTCATCTCCTGGTTATGAGCAACAGCTTTGTGTCAATCGATATGTATCTGTATCTATCTATCGCTCTGTCTGTCTGTATATCTATCTATCTTTCTATATATCCTTCTTTCTATCTCTCTATCCTCTCTATTTATCTATCCATCTATCTAGCTTCCTGTCTTCTATCATGTGTATAATCTATCGATCATCTGTCATCTATCTATCTGTCTATCTATGAAACAATCTTCTTTCTGTCTGTCCATCTATCCTTATGTACAAAACAGTTAACTACATCAACTATGTCACTTCCCTACATTATGCTTTCAAAAACATTGCAAGGTCACTAGGCCGTAGGGAGAGCACTGGGCTCACTGAGACAATTGCAGATCGAATCAGCCGCGTGTGCTTACAAAACCAGTAAATGGTGGTGCAGGGACTTGAACCCGTATCTCTGTCCTCTGTCCTCTTAAACCTCCTTCTCGCTTGCTAACTGTATTTAGCCACATTCATTGACTAAGTCCTCACTGAAGACCCCAATTATACTTCCTCTGGGCCTGTTGTAGACAGAAAAGTATACTTGGTGCTTTACTCACCACCATGTTTGAAGGACATTGGCATGTTCACCACTGATAGGAGGAGGGACAAATAAAAAGGAACACCTATTTCTAGACAGGAGCATTTGGGAGCAAAGTGTGTGTTGTGGAGAGACGTGTTTGGTTGAGTGTCCAAACTTCCCTCTTTATGTGGTTATTACTTCTTTACAATCGTGGATATCATAAAACCCAGTGATTTCAAAAGCCCAGACGCATATTATTACAGCAATTCATTTGTTGATGTGAGAAAAATGAGAAGGACATTGCAGTACCACTAAATCTATACCTGGGCACTGCTGATACCAAACAAAAGGAATTCACGGTGGCTAGGTAGGACTATTTTCTAGTGACTGTCTCTGGGGTCTCAAACAGAATCCATTTGTTCCTTTGTTTCAAAGATTCACTTGTATAGGGTACCTGTCCCCGCCCCTTCAGCTTTTAGTTTGTCTGAGTCCTTGGATCACAAGTGAGTCTCCAGTAAGGGAGCACTTAGGTGATCTTGAGTTTTCATCAGTTCTTCTAACCCTGTGTCTTTTGATTGGAGCAGTGAAAGCCTGTACTTTTATTCCGATATTTGATAGCTAGGCTCTTACTGCACTTTGAAATTTTTTTTTGTTCTCATTAATATACAATCACATGCAGAACAATATGTTAACTAGTCTAACCCCTTCACCAAGTCCTCGCCAAATCCCAATTTCAGTCGCTGTCCGTCAGCGTGTCGTAAGATGCTCTAGAATCACTACTTGTCTTCTCTGTGTTGTATAGCCCTCCCAATGACCCTTCACCCTACACATTATTCATGCTAATCCTAATGCCCCCATTCTTTTTCCCCGCCCTTATCAATCCCTTCCCACAAACACTACCCAGTCCCTTTCTCTTTGGTAACTGTTAGTCCACTCTCGGGTACTGTGTATATGCTGCTGTTTCTTCCTTCAGTTTTTCTTTGTTATCGTACTCCACACATGAGTTAAATCATTTGGTATATGTATTTCTCCGACTGGCCTATTTGACTGAGCATAATACCCTCTAGCTCCATCCAAGTTATTGCCAATGATAGGATTTGTTTTCTTCTTATGGCAGCTTACTGCACTTTTTAAACTGGATTTTATTTTTCTTTTTCGTTTGTAGTTTGCTATGTGCTTCAACCACCGCTCTCTTGGTTATGAGCAATAGCTTTGTGTTAATCGATATGAACCTATATCTATCCATCTGTCTGTCTATCAATCAATCAATCAATCAATCAATCATCTTTCTGTCTGCCCATCTGTCCTTGTGTACAGAACAGGTAACCACATATCCTATGTCACTTTCCTACATTATGCTTCCAAAAATCCTGCAAGGTAACTAGGCTGTAGGGAGAGCACTGGGTTCACCGAGACACTTGCAGGTCGTGTCGGCCGAGTGTACCTACAAAACCAGGAAATGGTTGTGCAGGGACTTGAACCCGTGTCTCTATCCTCTGTCCTCTTTCATCTCCTTCTCACTTCCTGTCTGTATATAGCCACATTCATTCATTAAGTGCTCCCTGAAGACCACAAGTATCCTTCCTCTGGGCCTGTGGACGACAGAAACGTAAAATTGTTGCTTTGCTCACCACCATGTTTGAAGGACATCTATGTGAACACCACTGATAGGATGGAGGGTCAAATAAAAAGGAACACCAATTTCTAGACAGGAACAGTTGGGAGCTAAGAGTGTATTGTGGAGTGACATGTTTATTTGAGTGTCCAAACTTCCCTCTTTAGGTGGTTATTACTTCACATTCGTGAAGATCATAAAACCCACAGATTTTAAAGGCCCAGATTCTTATTATTTCAGCAACCCAGTTGTTGAGGTGAGAGAAAATGAGAAGGACATTGCTAAACCACTAAATCTATGGTTGGGCCTTGCTGAAAACAAACAAAAAGAGTTCACGGTGGCCAGAGAGTGCTATTTTCTACTGACTGTCTCTGGGGGCTCAAACAGAATCCATTTGTTTGATTGTTTGTTTTTCAGTTTCACTCGTGTAGGGTACTTGTCCCCACACCTTCACCTTGTAGTTTGTCTTTGTCCTTGGATCTCAAGTGAGTCTCCTGTAAGGAAGCACGTAGGTTTCTTGAGTTTTCATCCGTTCTTTTAACCCTGTGTCTTTTGTTTGCAGCACTCAGAGCCTGACCTTTTATTCTGATGATTCAGTGCTGTGCCCTTATTGCACTTAAAAAATATTTTTTGTTATCATTAATCTACAATCACGTGAAGAACATTATGTTTACTATGCTCCCCCTTATCCAAGTCCACCAGCAAAAACCTCTTAAAGTCGCTGTCCATCAGCATAGTTGGATGCTTTAAACCCCTTCAGCATGTACCCCTTCAAAGACACTGGTACAGTCGGTGTCAATCATGGAGTAGTAAGATGCTATATAACCTCTACTAGTCTTCTCTGTGTTGTACAGCAATCCCCATGTCCCGCGCGACCCCACGCAATATACATGGTAATCCTAATGCCCCCAATCTTTCTCCCCACACTTATCCCTCCCTTCAGAACCACCCTGTGCAGTCCTTTTCCCTTTGGCAACTTTTAGTCAACTCTCGGGTTCTGTGAGTATCCTGCTGTTTTTTTCCTTCAGTTTCTCTTTGTTGTTATACTCCACACATGAGTGATATCATTTGATATTGTCTTTCTCCGCCTGACCTATTTTTCTGAACATACTACTGTCTAGCTCCATCCACGTCATTGCAAATGGTAGGATTTGTTTTCTTCCTTTGGTTGCTTACTGCACTTTGTAAACTGGATTTCATTCTTCCTTTTTGTTTGTAGTTTAGCTATGTGATTTCACCATTCATCTCCTGGTTATGAGCAACAGCTTTGTGTCAATCGATATGTATCTGTATCTATCTATCGCTCTGTCTGTCTGTATATCTATCTATCTTTCTATATATCCTTCTTTCTATCTCTCTATCCTCTCTATTTATCTATCCATCTATCTAGCTTCCTGTCTTCTATCATGTGTATAATCTATCGATCATCTGTCATCTATCTATCTGTCTATCTATGAAACAATCTTCTTTCTGTCTGTTCATCTATCCTTATGTACAAAACAGTAAACTACATCAACTATGTCACTTCCCTACATTATGCTTTCAAAAACATTGCAAGGTCACTAGGCCGTAGGGAGAGCACTGGGCTCACTGAGACAATTGCAGATCGAATCAGCCGCGTGTGCTTACAAAACCAGTAAATGGTGGTGCAGGGACTTGAACCCGTATCTCTGTCCTCTGTCCTCTTAAACCTCCTTCTCGCTTGCTAACTGTATTTAGCCACATTCATTGACTAAGTCCTCACTGAAGACCCCAATTATACTTCCTCTGGGCCTGTTGTAGACAGAAAAGTATACTTGGTGCTTTACTCACCACCATGTTTGAAGGACATTGGCATGTTCACCACTGATAGGAGGAGGGACAAATAAAAAGGAACACCTATTTCTAGACAGGAGCATTTGGGAGCAAAGTGTGTGTTGTGGAGAGACGTGTTTGGTTGAGTGTCCAAACTTCCCTCTTTATGTGGTTATTACTTCTTTACAATCGTGGATATCATAAAACCCAGTGATTTCAAAAGCCCAGACGCATATTATTACAGCAATTCATTTGTTGAAGTGAGAAAAATGAGAAGGACATTGCAGTACCACTAAATCTATACCTGGGCACTGCTGATACCAAACAAAAGGAATTCACGGTGGCTAGGTAGGACTATTTTCTAGTGACTGTCTCTGGGGTCTCAAACAGAATCCATTTGTTCCTTTGTTTCAAAGATTCACTTGTATAGGGTACCTGTCCCCGCCCCTTCAGCTTTTAGTTTGTCTGAGTCCTTGGATCACAAGTGAGTCTCCAGTAAGTTAGCACTTAGGTGATCTTGAGTTTTCATCAGTTCTTCTAACCCTGTGTCTTTTGATTGGAGCAGTGAAAGCCTGTACTTTTATTCCGTTATTTGATAGCTAGGCTCTTACTGCACTTTGAAACTTTTTTTTGTTCTCATTAATATACAATCACATGCAGAACAATATGTTAACTAGTCTAACCCCTTCACCAAGTCCTCGCCAAATCCCAGTTTCAGTCGCTGTCCGTCAGCGTGTCGTAAGATGCTCTAGAATCACTACTTGTCTTCTCTGTGTTGTATAGCCCTCCCAATGACCCTTCACCCTACACATTATTCATGCTAATCCTAATGCCCCCATTCTTTTTCCCCGCCCTTATCAATCCCTTCCCACAAACACTACACAGTCCCTTTCTCTTTGGTAACTGTTAGACCACTCTCGGGTACTGTGTATATGCTGCTGTTTCTTCCTTCAGTTTTTCTTTGTTATCGTACTCCACACATGAGTTAAATCATTTGGTATATGTATTTCTCCGACTGGCCTATTTGACTGAGCATAATACCCTCTAGCTCCATCCAAGTTATTGCCAATGATAGGATTTGTTTTCTTCTTATGGCAGCTTACTGCACTTTTAAACTGGATTTTATTTTTCTTTTTCATTTGTAGTTTGCTATGTGCTTCAACCATTGCTCTCATGGTTATGAGCAATAGCTTTGTGTTAATCGATATGAACTATATCTATCTATCTGTCTGTCTATCAATCAATCAATCAATCAATCAATCATCTTTCTGTCTGCCCATCTGTCCTTGTGTACAGAACAGGTAACCACATATCCTATGTCACTTTCCTACATTATGCTTCCAAAAATCCTGCAAGGTAACTAGGCTGTAGGGAGAGCACTGGGTTCACCGAGACACTTGCAGGTCGTGTCGGCCGAGTGTACCTACAATACCAGGAAATGGTTGTGCAGGGACTTGAACCCGTGTCTCTATCCTCTGTCCTCTTTCATCTCCTTCTCACTTACTGTCTGTATATAGCCACATTCATTCACTAAGTGCTCCCTGAAGACCACAATTATCCTTCCTCTGGACCTGTGGACGACAGAAACGTAAAATTGTTGCTTTGCTCACCACCATGTTTGAAGGACATCTATGTGAACACCACTGATAGGATGGAGGGTCAAATAAAAAGGAACACCAATTTCTAGACAGGAGCAGTTGGGAGCTAAGAGTGTATTGTGGACTGACATATTTATTTGAGTGTCCAAACTTCCCTCTTTAGGTGGTTATTACTTCACATTCGTGAAGATCATAAAACCCACAGATTTCAAAGGCCCAGATTCTTATTATTTCAGAAACCCAGTTGTTGAGGTGAGAGAAAATGAGAAGGACGTTGCTCCACCACTATATCTACGGCTGGGCCTTGCTGAAAACAAACAAAAAGAGTTCACGGTGGCCAGAGAGTGCTATTTTCTACTGACTGTCTCTGGGGGCTCTAACAGTATCCATTTGTTTGATTGTTTGTTTTTCAGTTTCACTCGTGTAGGGTACTTGTCCCCACACCTTCAGCTTGTAGTTTGTCTTTGTCCTTGGATCTCAAGTGAGTCTCCTGTAAGGAAGCACGTAGGTTTCTTGAGTTTTCATCCGTTCTTTTAACCCTGTGTCTTTTGTTTGCAGCACTCAGAGCCTGACCTTTTATTCTGATGATTCAGTGCTGTGCCCTTATTGCACTTAAAAAATTTTTTTTGTTATCATTAATCTACAATCACGTGAAGAACATTATGTTTACTATGCTCCCCGTTATCCAAGTCCACCAGCAAAAACCTCTTAAAGTCGCTGTCCATCAGCATAGTTGGATGCTTTAAACCCCTTCAGCATGTACCCCTTCAAAGACACCGGTACAGTCGGTGTCAATCATGGAGTAGTATGATGCTATATAACTTCTACTAGTCTTCTCTGTGTTGTACAGCACTCCCCATGTCCCGCGCGACCCCACGCAATATACATGGTAATCCTAATGCCCCCAATCTTTCTCCCCACACTTATCCCTCCCTTCAGAACCACCCTGTGCAGTCCTTTTCCCTTTGGCAACTTTTAGTCAACTCTCGGGTT
This sequence comes from Manis pentadactyla, assembly GCF_030020395.1. NCBI lineage: Eukaryota > Metazoa > Chordata > Mammalia > Pholidota > Manidae > Manis > Manis pentadactyla. The sequence continues at coordinate 2,245,534 of NW_026644596.1, forward strand.
CTGTGAGTATCCTGCTGTTTTTTTCCTTCAGTTTCTCTTTGTTGTTATACTCCACACATGAGTGATATCATTTGATATTGTCTTTCTCCGCCTGACCTATTTTTCTGAACATACTACTGTCTAGCTCCATCCACGTCATTGCAAATGGTATGATTTGTTTTCTTCTTATGGCTGCTTACTGCACTTTGTAAACTGGATTTCATTCTTCCTTTTTGTTTGTAGTTTAGCTATGTGATTTCACCATTCATCTCCTGGTTATGAGCAACAGCTTTGTGTCAATCGATATGTATCTGTATCTATCTATCGCTCTGTCTGTCTGTATATCTATCTATCTTTCTATATATCCTTCTTTCTATCTCTCTATCCTCTCTATTTATCTATCCATCTATCTAGCTTCCTGTCTTCTATCATGTGTATAATCTATCGATCATCTGTCATCTATCTATCTGTCTATCTATGAAACAATCTTCTTTCTGTCTGTCCATCTATCCTTATGTACAAAACAGTTAACTACATCAACTATGTCACTTCCCTACATTATGCTTTCAAAAACATTGCAAGGTCACTAGGCCGTAGGGAGAGCACTGGGCTCACTGAGACAATTGCAGATCGAATCAGCCGCGTGTGCTTACAAAACCAGTAAATGGTGGTGCAGGGACTTGAACCCGTATCTCTGTCCTCTGTCCTCTTAAACCTCCTTCTCGCTTGCTAACTGTATTTAGCCACATTCATTGACTAAGTCCTCACTGAAGACCCCAATTATACTTCCTCTGGGCCTGTTGTAGACAGAAAAGTATACTTGGTGCTTTACTCACCACCATGTTTGAAGGACATTGGCATGTTCACCACTGATAGGAGGAGGGACAAATAAAAAGGAACACCTATTTCTAGACAGGAGCATTTGGGAGCAAAGTGTGTGTTGTGGAGAGACGTGTTTGGTTGAGTGTCCAAACTTCCCTCTTTATGTGGTTATTACTTCTTTACAATCGTGGATATCATAAAACCCAGTGATTTCAAAAGCCCAGACGCATATTATTACAGCAATTCATTTGTTGATGTGAGAAAAATGAGAAGGACATTGCAGTACCACTAAATCTATACCTGGGCACTGCTGATACCAAACAAAAGGAATTCACGGTGGCTAGGTAGGACTATTTTCTAGTGACTGTCTCTGGGGTCTCAAACAGAATCCATTTGTTCCTTTGTTTCAAAGATTCACTTGTATAGGGTACCTGTCCCCGCCCCTTCAGCTTTTAGTTTGTCTGAGTCCTTGGATCACAAGTGAGTCTCCAGTAAGGGAGCACTTAGGTGATCTTGAGTTTTCATCAGTTCTTCTAACCCTGTGTCTTTTGATTGGAGCAGTGAAAGCCTGTACTTTTATTCCGATATTTGATAGCTAGGCTCTTACTGCACTTTGAAATTTTTTTTTGTTCTCATTAATATACAATCACATGCAGAACAATATGTTAACTAGTCTAACCCCTTCACCAAGTCCTCGCCAAATCCCAATTTCAGTCGCTGTCCGTCAGCGTGTCGTAAGATGCTCTAGAATCACTACTTGTCTTCTCTGTGTTGTATAGCCCTCCCAATGACCCTTCACCCTACACATTATTCATGCTAATCCTAATGCCCCCATTCTTTTTCCCCGCCCTTATCAATCCCTTCCCACAAACACTACCCAGTCCCTTTCTCTTTGGTAACTGTTAGTCCACTCTCGGGTACTGTGTATATGCTGCTGTTTCTTCCTTCAGTTTTTCTTTGTTATCGTACTCCACACATGAGTTAAATCATTTGGTATATGTATTTCTCCGACTGGCCTATTTGACTGAGCATAATACCCTCTAGCTCCATCCAAGTTATTGCCAATGATAGGATTTGTTTTCTTCTTATGGCAGCTTACTGCACTTTTTAAACTGGATTTTATTTTTCTTTTTCGTTTGTAGTTTGCTATGTGCTTCAACCACCGCTCTCTTGGTTATGAGCAATAGCTTTGTGTTAATCGATATGAACCTATATCTATCCATCTGTCTGTCTATCAATCAATCAATCAATCAATCAATCATCTTTCTGTCTGCCCATCTGTCCTTGTGTACAGAACAGGTAACCACATATCCTATGTCACTTTCCTACATTATGCTTCCAAAAATCCTGCAAGGTAACTAGGCTGTAGGGAGAGCACTGGGTTCACCGAGACACTTGCAGGTCGTGTCGGCCGAGTGTACCTACAAAACCAGGAAATGGTTGTGCAGGGACTTGAACCCGTGTCTCTATCCTCTGTCCTCTTTCATCTCCTTCTCACTTCCTGTCTGTATATAGCCACATTCATTCATTAAGTGCTCCCTGAAGACCACAAGTATCCTTCCTCTGGGCCTGTGGACGACAGAAACGTAAAATTGTTGCTTTGCTCACCACCATGTTTGAAGGACATCTATGTGAACACCACTGATAGGATGGAGGGTCAAATAAAAAGGAACACCAATTTCTAGACAGGAACAGTTGGGAGCTAAGAGTGTATTGTGGAGTGACATGTTTATTTGAGTGTCCAAACTTCCCTCTTTAGGTGGTTATTACTTCACATTCGTGAAGATCATAAAACCCACAGATTTTAAAGGCCCAGATTCTTATTATTTCAGCAACCCAGTTGTTGAGGTGAGAGAAAATGAGAAGGACATTGCTAAACCACTAAATCTATGGCTGGGCCTTGCTGAAAACAAACAAAAAGAGTTCACGGTGGCCAGAGAGTGCTATTTTCTACTGACTGTCTCTGGGGGCTCAAACAGAATCCATTTGTTTGATTGTTTGTTTTTCAGTTTCACTCGTGTAGGGTACTTGTCCCCACACCTTCACCTTGTAGTTTGTCTTTGTCCTTGGATCTCAAGTGAGTCTCCTGTAAGGAAGCACGTAGGTTTCTTGAGTTTTCATCCGTTCTTTTAACCCTGTGTCTTTTGTTTGCAGCACTCAGAGCCTGACCTTTTATTCTGATGATTCAGTGCTGTGCCCTTATTGCACTTAAAAAATATTTTTTGTTATCATTAATCTACAATCACGTGAAGAACATTATGTTTACTATGCTCCCCCTTATCCAAGTCCACCAGCAAAAACCTCTTAAAGTCGCTGTCCATCAGCATAGTTGGATGCTTTAAACCCCTTCAGCATGTACCCCTTCAAAGACACTGGTACAGTCGGTGTCAATCATGGAGTAGTAAGATGCTATATAACCTCTACTAGTCTTCTCTGTGTTGTACAGCAATCCCCATGTCCCGCGCGACCCCACGCAATATACATGGTAATCCTAATGCCCCCAATCTTTCTCCCCACACTTATCCCTCCCTTCAGAACCACCCTGTGCAGTCCTTTTCCCTTTGGCAACTTTTAGTCAACTCTCAGGTTCTGTGAGTATCCTGCTGTTTTTTTCCTTCAGTTTCTCTTTGTTGTTATACTCCACACATGAGTGATATCATTTGATATTGTCTTTCTCCGCCTGACCTATTTTTCTGAACATACTACTGTCTAGCTCCATCCACGTCATTGCAAATGGTAGGATTTGTTTTCTTCTTATGGCTGCTTACTGCACTTAGTAGACTGGATTTCATTCTTCCTTTTTGTTTGTAGTTTAGCTATGTGATTTCACCATTAATCTCCTGGTTATGAGCAACAACTTTGTGTCAATCGATATGTATCTGTATCTATCTATCGCTCTGTCTGTCTGTATATCTATCTATCTTTCTATATATCCTTCTTTCTATCTCTCTATCCTCTCTATTTATCTATCCATCTATCTAGCTTCCTGTCTTCTATCATGTGTATAATCTATCGATCATCTGTCATCTATCTATCTGTCTATCTATGAAACAATCTTCTTTCTGTCTGTCCATCTATCCTTATGTACAGAACAGTTAACTACATCAACTATGTCACTTCCCTACATTATGCTTTCGAAAACATTGTAAGGTCACTAGGCCGTAAGGAGAGCACTGGGCTCACTGAGACAATTGCAGATCGAATCAGCCGCGTGTGCTTACAAAACCAGTAAATGGTGGTGCAGGGACTTGAACCCGTATCTCTGTCCTCTGTCCTCGTAAACCTCCTTCTCGCTTGCTAACTGTATTTAGCCACATTCATTGACTAAGTCCTCACTGAAGACCCCAATTATACTTCCTCTGGGCCTGTTGTAGACATAAAAGTATACTTGGTGCTTTACTCACCACCATGTTTGAGGGACATTGGTATGTTCACCACTGATAGGAGGAGGGACAAATAAAAAGGAACACCTATTTCTAGACAGGAGCATTTGGGAGCAAAGTGTGTGTTGTGGAGAGACGTGTTTGGTTGAGTGTCCAAACTTCCCTCTTTATGTGGTTATTACTTCTTTACAATCGTGGATATCATAAAACCCAGTGATTTCAAAAGCCCAGACGCATATTATTACAGCAATTCATTTGTTGATGTGAGAAAAATGAGAAGGACATTGCAGTACCACTAAATCTATACCTGGGCACTGCTGATACCAAACAAAAGGAATTCACGGTGGCTAGGTAGGACTATTTTCTAGTGACTGTCTCTGGGATCTCAAACAGAATCCATTTGTTTCTTTGTTTCAAAGATTCACTTGTATAGGGTACCTGTCCCCGCCCCTTCAGCTTGTAGTTTGTCTGAGTCCTTGGATCACAAGTGAGTCTCCAGTAAGGGAGCACTTAGGTGATCTTGAGTTTTCATCAGTTCTTCTAAAACTGTGTCTTTTGATTGGAGCAGTGAAAGCCTGTACTTTTATTCTGATATTTGATAGCTAGGCTCCTACTGCACTTTGAAATTTTTTTTGTTCTCATTAATATACAATCACATGCAGAACAATATGTTAACTAGTCTAACCCCTTCACCAAGTCCTCGCCAAATGCCAGTTTCAGTCGCTGTCCGTCAGCGTGTCGTAAGATGCTCTAGAATCACTACTTGTCTTCTCTGTGTTGTATAGCCCTCCCAATGACCCTTCACCCTACACATTATTCATGCTAATCCTAATGCCCCCATTCTTTTTCCCCGCCCTTATCAATCCCTTCCCACAAACACTACCCAGTCCCTTTCTTTTTTTTAACTCTTAGTCCACTCTCGGGTACTGTGTATATGCTGCTGTTTCTTCCTTCAGTTTTTCTTTGTTATCGTACTCCACACATGAGTTAAATCATTTGGTACATGTATTTCTCCGACTGGACTATTTGACTGAGCATAATACCCTCTAGCTCCATCCAAGTTATTGCCAATGATAGGATTTGTTTTCTTCTTATGGCAGCTTACTGCACTTTTTAAACTGGATTTTATTCTTCTTTTTCGTTTGTAGTTTGCTATGTGCTTCAACCATTGCTCTCATGGTTATGAGCAATAGCTTTGTGTTAATCGATATGAACCTATATCTATCTATCTGTCTGTCTATCAATCAATCAATCAATCATCTTTCTGTCTGCCCATCTGTCCTTGTGTACAGAGCAGGTAACCACATATCCTATGTCACTTTCCTACATTATGCTTCCAAAAATCCTGCAAGGTAACTAGGCTGTAGGGAGAGCACTGGGTTCACCGAGACACTTGCAGGTCGTGTCGGCCGAGTGTACCTACAAAACCAGGAAATGGTTGTGCAGGGACTTGAACCCGTGTCTCTATCCTCTGTCCTCTTTCATCTCCTTCTCACTTCCTGTCTGTATATAGCCACATTCATTCACTAAGTGCTCCCTGAAGACCACAAGTATCCTTCCTCTGGGCCTGTGGACGACAGAAACGTAAAAGTGTGGCTTTGCTCACCACCATGTTTGAAGGACATCTATGTGAACACCACTGATAGGATGGAGGGTCAAATAAAAAGGAACACCAATTTCTAGACAGGAGCAGTTGGGAGCTAAGAGTGTATTGTGGAGTGACATGTTTATTTGAGTGTCCAAACTTCCCTCCTTAGGTGGTTATTACTTCACATTCGTGAAGATCATAAAACCCACAGATTTCAAAGGCCCAGATTCTTATTATTTCAGCTACCCAGTTGTTGAGGTGAGAGAAAATGAGAAGGACGTTGTTCCACCACTAAATCTATGGCTGGGCCTTGCTGAAAACAAACAAAAAGAGTTCACGGTGGCCAGATAGTGCTATTTTCTAATGACTGTCTCTGGGGGCTCAAACAGAATCCATTTGTTTGATTGTTTGTTTTTCAGTTTCACTCGTGTAGGGTACTTGTCCCCACACCTTCAGCTTGTAGTTTGTCTTTGTCCTTGGATCTCAAGTGAGTCTCCTGTAAGGAAGCACGTAGGTTTCTTGAGTTTTCATCCGTTCTTTTAAACCTGTGTCTTTTGTTTGCAGCACTCAGAGCCTGACCTTTTATTCTGATGATTCAGTGCTGTGCCCTTATTGCACTTAAAAAATTTTTTTTGTTATCATTAATCTACAATCACGTGAAGAACATTATGTTTAGTATGCTCCCCCTTATCCAAGTCCACCAGCAAAAACCTCTTAAAGTCGCTGTCCATCAGCATAGTTGGATGCTTTAAACCCCTTCAGCATGTACCCCTTCAAAGAAACCGATACAGTCGCTGTTAATCATGGAGTAGTAAGATGCTATATAACCTCTACTAGTCTTCTCTGTGTTGTACAGCTCTCCCCATGTCCCGCGCGACCCCACGCAATATACATGGTAATCCTAATGCCCCCAATCTTTCTCCCCACACTTATCCCTCCCTTCAGAACCACCCTGTGCAGTCCTTTTCCCTTTGGCAACTTTTAGTCAACTCTCGGGTTCTGTGAGTATCCTGCTGTTTTTTTCCTTCAGTTTCTCTTTGTTGTTATACTCCACACATGAGTGATATCATTTGATATTGTCTTTCTCCGCCTGACCTATTTTTCTGAACATACTACTGTCTAGCTCCATCCACGTCATTGCAAATGGTATGATTTGTTTTCTTCTTATGGCTGCTTACTGCACTTAGTAGACTGGATTTCATTCTTCCTTTTTGTTTGTAGTTTAGCTATGTGATTTCACCATTAATCTCCTGGTTATGAGCAACAACTTTGTGTCAATCGATATGTATCTGTATCTATCTATCGCTCTGTCTGTCTGTATATCTATCTATCTTTCTATATATCCTTCTTTCTATCTCTCTATCCTCTCTATTTATCTATCCATCTATCTAGCTTCCTGTCTTCTATCATGTGTATAATCTATCGATCATCTGTCATCTATCTATCTGTCTATCTATGAAACAATCTTCTTTCTGTCTGTCCATCTATCCTTATGTACAGAACAGTTAACTACATCAACTATGTCACTTCCCTACATTATGCTTTCGAAAACATTGTAAGGTCACTAGGCCGTAGGGAGAGCACTGGGCTCACTGAGACAATTGCAGATCGAATCAGCCGCGTGTGCTTACAAAACCAATAAATGGTGGTGCAGGGACTTGAACCCGTATCTCTGTCCTCTGTCCTCGTAAACCTCCTTCTCGCTTGCTAACTGTATTTAGCCACATTCATTGACTAAGTCCTCACTGAAGACCCCAATTATACTTCCTCTGGGCCTGTTGTAGACAGAAAAGTATACTTGGTGCTTTACTCACCACCATGTTTGAGGGACATTGGTATGTTCACCACTGATAGGAGGAGGGACAAATAAAAAGGAACACCTATTTCTAGACAGGAGCATTTGGGAGCAAAGTGTGTGTTGTGGAGAGACGTGTTTGGTTGAGTGTCCAAACTTCCCTCTTTATGTGGTTATTACTTCTTTACAATCGTGGATATCATAAAACCCAGTGATTTCAAAAGCCCAGACGCATATTATTACAGCAATTCATTTGTTGATGTGAGAAAAATGAGAAGGACATTGCAGTACCACTAAATCTATACCTGGGCACTGCTGATACCAAACAAAAGGAATTCACGGTGGCTAGGTAGGACTATTTTCTAGTGACTGTCTCTGGGATCTCAAACAGAATCCATTTGTTTCTTTGTTTCAAAGATTCACTTGTATAGGGTACCTGTCCCCGCCCCTTCAGCTTGTAGTTTGTCTGAGTCCTTGGATCACAAGTGAGTCTCCAGTAAGGGAGCACTTAGGTGATCTTGAGTTTTCATCAGTTCTTCTAAAACTGTGTCTTTTGATTGGAGCAGTGAAAGCCTGTACTTTTATTCTGATATTTGATAGCTAGGCTCCTACTGCACTTTGAAATTTTTTTTGTTCTCATTAATATACAATCACATGCAGAACAATATGTTAACTAGTCTAACCCCTTCACCAAGTCCTCGCCAAATGCCAGTTTCAGTCGCTGTCCGTCAGCGTGTCGTAAGATGCTCTAGAATCACTACTTGTCTTCTCTGTGTTGTATAGCCCTCCCAATGACCCTTCACCCTACACATTATTCATGCTAATCCTAATGCCCCCATTCTTTTTCCCCGCCCTTATCAATCCCTTCCCACAAACACTACCCAGTCCCTTTCTTTTTTTTAACTCTTAGTCCACTCTCGGGTACTGTGTATATGCTGCTGTTTCTTCCTTCAGTTTTTCTTTGTTATCGTACTCCACACATGAGTTAAATCATTTGGTACATGTATTTCTCCGACTGGACTATTTGACTGAGCATAATACCCTCTAGCTCCATCCAAGTTATTGCCAATGATAGGATTTGTTTTCTTCTTATGGCAGCTTACTGCACTTTTTAAACTGGATTTTATTCTTCTTTTTTGTTTGTAGTTTGCTATGTGCTTCAACCATTGCTCTCATGGTTATGAGCAATAGCTTTGTGTTAATCGATATGAACCTATATCTATCTATCTGTCTGTCTATCAATCAATCAATCAATCATCTTTCTGTCTGCCCATCTGTCCTTGTGTACAGAGCAGGTAACCACATATCCTATGTCACTTTCCTACATTATGCTTCCAAAAATCCTGCAAGGTAACTAGGCTGTAGGGAGAGCACTGGGTTCACCGAGACACTTGCAGGTCGTGTCGGCCGAGTGTACCTACAAAACCAGGAAATGGTTGTGCAGGGACTTGAACCCGTGTCTCTATCCTCTGTCCTCTTTCATCTCCTTCTCACTTCCTGTCTGTATATAGCCACATTCATTCACTAAGTGCTCCCTGAAGACCACAAGTATCCTTCCTCTGGGCCTGTGGACGACAGAAACGTAAAAGTGTGGCTTTGCTCACCACCATGTTTGAAGGACATCTATGTGAACACCACTGATAGGATGGAGGGTCAAATAAAAAGGAACACCAATTTCTAGACAGGAGCAGTTGGGAGCTAAGAGTGTATTGTGGAGTGACATGTTTATTTGAGTGTCCAAACTTCCCTCTTTAGGTGGTTATTACTTCACATTCGTGAAGATCATAAAACCCACAGATTTCAAAGGCCCAGATTCTTATTATTTCAGCTACCCAGTTGTTGAGGTGAGAGAAAATGAGAAGGACGTTGTTCCACCACTAAATCTATGGCTGGGCCTTGCTGAAAACAAACAAAAAGAGTTCACGGTGGCCAGATAGTGCTATTTTCTAATGACTGTCTCTGGGGGCTCAAACAGAATCCATTTGTTTGATTGTTTGTTTTTCAGTTTCACTCGTGTAGGGTACTTGTCCCCACACCTTCAGCTTGTAGTTTGTCTTTGTCCTTGGATCTCAAGTGAGTCTCCTGTAAGGAAGCACGTAGGTTTCTTGAGTTTTCATCCGTTCTTTTAAACCTGTGTCTTTTGTTTGCAGCACTCAGAGCCTGACCTTTTATTCTGATGATTCAGTGCTGTGCCCTTATTGCACTTAAAAAATTTTTTTTGTTATCATTAATCTACAATCACGTGAAGAACATTATGTTTAGTATGCTCCCCCTTATCCAAGTCCACCAGCAAAAACCTCTTAAAGTCGCTGTCCATCAGCATAGTTGGATGCTTTAAACCCCTTCAGCATGTACCCCTTCAAAGAAACCGATACAGTCGCTGTTAATCATGGAGTAGTAAGATGCTATATAACCTCTACTAGTCTTCTCTGTGTTGTACAGCTCTCCCCATGTCCCGCGCGACCCCACGCAATATACATGGTAATCCTAATGCCCCCAATCTTTCTCCCCACACTTATCCCTCCCTTCAGAACCACCCTGTGCAGTCCTTTTCCCTTTGGCAACTTTTAGTCAACTCTCGGGTTCTGTGAGTATCCTGCTGTTTCTTTCCTTCAGTTTCTCTTTGTTGTTATACTCCACACATGAGTGATATCATTTGATATTGTCTTTCTCCGCCTGACCTATTTTTCTGAACATACTACTGTCTAGCTCCATCCACGTCATTGCAAATTGTATGATTTGTTTTCTTCTTATGGCTGCTTACTGCACTTAGTAGACTGGATTTCATTCTTCCTTTTTGTTTGTAGTTTAGCTATGTGATTTCACCATTAATCTCCTGGTTATGAGCAACAACTTTGTGTCAATCGATATGTATCTGTATCTATCTATCGCTCTGTCTGTCTGTATATCTATTTATCTTTCTATATATCCTTCTTTCTATCTCTCTATCCTCTCTATTTATCTATCCATCTATCTAGCTTCCTGTCTTCTATCATGTGTATAATCTATCGATCATCTGTCATCTATCTATCTGTCTATCTATGAAACAATCTTCTTTCTGTCTGTCCATCTATCCTTATGTACAGAACAGTTAACTACATCAACTATGTCACTTCCCTACATTATGCTTTCGAAAACATTGTAAGGTCACTAGGCCGTAGGGAGAGCACTGGGCTCACTGAGACAATTGCAGATCGAATCAGCCGCGTGTGCTTACAAAACCAGTAAATGGTGGTGCAGGGACTTGAACCCGTATCTCTGTCCTCTGTCCTCGTAATCCTCCTTCTCGCTTGCTAACTGTATTTAGCCACATTCATTGACTAAGTCCTCACTGAAGACCCCAATTATACTTCCTCTGGGCCTGTTGTAGACAGAAAAGTATACTTGGTGCTTTACTCACCACCATGTTTGAGGGACATTGGTATGTTCACCACTGATAGGAGGAGGGACAAATAAAAAGGAACACCTATTTCTAGACAGGAGCATTTGGGAGCAAAGTGTGTGTTGTGGAGAGACGTGTTTGGTTGAGTGTCCAAACTTCCCTCTTTATGTGGTTATTACTTCTTTACAATCGTGGATATCATAAAACCCAGTGATTTCAAAAGCCCAGACGCATATTATTACAGCAATTCATTTGTTGATGTGAGAAAAATGAGAAGGACATTGCAGTACCACTAAATCTATACCTGGGCACTGCTGATACCAAACAAAAGGAATTCACGGTGGCTAGGTAGGACTATTTTCTAGTGACTGTCTCTGGGATCTCAAACAGAATCCATTTGTTTCTTTGTTTCAAAGATTCACTTGTATAGGGTACCTGTCCCCGCCCCTTCAGCTTGTAGTTTGTCTGAGTCCTTGGATCACAAGTGAGTCTCCAGTAAGGGAGCACTTAGGTGATCTTGAGTTTTCATCAGTTCTTCTAAAACTGTGTCTTTTGATTGGAGCAGTGAAAGCCTGTACTTTTATTCTGATATTTGATAGCTAGGCTCCTACTGCACTTTGAAATTTTTTTTGTTCTCATTAATATACAATCACATGCAGAACAATATGTTAACTAGTCTAACCCCTTCACCAAGTCCTCGCCAAATGCCAGTTTCAGTCGCTGTCGTTCAGCGTGTCGTAAGATGCTCTAGAATCACTACTTGTCTTCTCTGTGTTGTATAGCCCTCCCAATGACCCTTCACCCTACACATTATTCATGCTAATCCTAATGCCCCCATTCTTTTTCCCCGCCCTTATCAATCCCTTCCCACAAACACTACCCAGTCCCTTTCTTTTTTTTAACTCTTAGTCCACTCTCGGGTACTGTGTATATGCTGCTGTTTCTTCCTTCAGTTTTTCTTTGTTATCGTACTCCACACATGAGTTAAATCATTTGGTACATGTATTTCTCCGACTGGACTATTTGACTGAGCATAATACCCTCTAGCTCCATCCAAGTTATTGCCAATGATAGGATTTGTTTTCTTCTTATGGCAGCTTACTGCACTTTTTAAACTGGATTTTATTCTTCTTTTTCGTTTGTAGTTTGCTATGTGCTTCAACCATTGCTCTCATGGTTATGAGCAATAGCTTTGTGTTAATCGATATGAACCTATATCTATCTATCTGTCTGTCTATCAATCAATCAATCAATCATCTTTCTGTCTGCCCATCTGTCCTTGTGTACAGAGCAGGTAACCACATATCCTATGTCACTTTCCTACATTATGCTTCCAAAAATCCTGCAAGGTAACTAGGCTGTAGGGAGAGCACTGGGTTCACCGAGACACTTGCAGGTCGTGTCGGCCGAGTGTACCTACAAAACCAGGAAATGGTTGTGCAGGGACTTGAACCCGTGTCTCTATCCTCTGTCCTCTTTCATCTCCTTCTCACTTCCTGTCTGTATATAGCCACATTCATTCACTAAGTGCTCCCTGAAGACCACAAGTATCCTTCCTCTGGGCCTGTGGACGACAGAAACGTAAAAGTGTGGCTTTGCTCACCACCATGTTTGAAGGACATCTATGTGAACACCACTGATAGGATGGAGGGTCAAATAAAAAGGAACACCAATTTCTAGACAGGAGCAGTTGGGAGCTAAGAGTGTATTGTGGAGTGACATGTTTATTTGAGTGTCCAAACTTCCCTCTTTAGGTGGTTATTACTTCACATTCGTGAAGATCATAAAACCCACAGATTTCAAAGGCCCAGATTCTTATTATTTCAGCTACCCAGTTGTTGAGGTGAGAGAAAATGAGAAGGACGTTGTTCCACCACTAAATCTATGGCTGGGCCTTGCTGAAAACAAACAAAAAGAGTTCACGGTGGCCAGATAGTGCTATTTTCTAATGACTGTCTCTGGGGGCTCAAACAGAATCCATTTGTTTGATTGTTTGTTTTTCAGTTTCTCTCGTGTAGGGTACTTGTCCCCACACCTTCAGCTTGTAGTTTGTCTTTGTCCTTGGATCTCAAGTGAGTCTCCTGTAAGGAAGCACGTAGGTTTCTTGAGTTTTCATCCGTTCTTTTAACCCTGTGTCTTTTGTTTGCAGCACTCAGAGCCTGACCTTTTATTCTGATGATTCAGTGCTGTGCCCTTATTGCACTTAAAAAATATTTTTTGTTATCATTAATCTACAATCACGTGAAGAACATTATGTTTACTATGCTCCCCCTTATCCAAGTCCACCAGCAAAAACCTCTTAAAGTCGCTGTCCATCAGCATAGTTGGATGCTTTAAACCCCTTCAGCATGTACCCCTTCAAAGACACTGGTACAGTCGGTGTCAATCATGGAGTAGTAAGATGCTATATAACCTCTACTAGTCTTCTCTGTGTTGTACAGCAATCCCCATGTCCCGCGCGACCCCACGCAATATACATGGTAATCCTAATGCCCCCAATCTTTCTCCCCACACTTATCCCTCCCTTCAGAACCACCCTGTGCAGTCCTTTTCCCTTTGGCAACTTTTAGTCAACTCTCAGGTTCTGTGAGTATCCTGCTGTTTTTTTCCTTCAGTTTCTCTTTGTTGTTATACTCCACACATGAGTGATATCATTTGATATTGTCTTTCTCCGCCTGACCTATTTTTCTGAACATACTACTGTCTAGCTCCATCCACGTCATTGCAAATGGTAGGATTTGTTTTCTTCTTATGGCTGCTTACTGCACTTAGTAGACTGGATTTCATTCTTCCTTTTTGTTTGTAGTTTAGCTATGTGATTTCACCATTAATCTCCTGGTTATGAGCAACAACTTTGTGTCAATCGATATGTATCTGTATCTATCTATCGCTCTGTCTGTCTGTATATCTATCTATCTTTCTATATATCCTTCTTTCTATCTCTCTATCCTCTCTATTTATCTATCCATCTATCTAGCTTCCTGTCTTCTATCATGTGTATAATCTATCGATCATCTGTCATCTATCTATCTGTCTATCTATGAAACAATCTTCTTTCTGTCTGTCCATCTATCCTTATGTACAGAACAGTTAACTACATCAACTATGTCACTTCCCTACATTATGCTTTCGAAAACATTGTAAGGTCACTAGGCCGTAAGGAGAGCACTGGGCTCACTGAGACAATTGCAGATCGAATCAGCCGCGTGTGCTTACAAAACCAGTAAATGGTGGTGCAGGGACTTGAACCCGTATCTCTGTCCTCTGTCCTCGTAAACCTCCTTCTCGCTTGCTAACTGTATTTAGCCACATTCATTGACTAAGTCCTCACTGAAGACCCCAATTATACTTCCTCTGGGCCTGTTGTAGACATAAAAGTATACTTGGTGCTTTACTCACCACCATGTTTGAGGGACATTGGTATGTTCACCACTGATAGGAGGAGGGACAAATAAAAAGGAACACCTATTTCTAGACAGGAGCATTTGGGAGCAAAGTGTGTGTTGTGGAGAGACGTGTTTGGTTGAGTGTCCAAACTTCCCTCTTTATGTGGTTATTACTTCTTTACAATCGTGGATATCATAAAACCCAGTGATTTCAAAAGCCCAGACGCATATTATTACAGCAATTCATTTGTTGATGTGAGAAAAATGAGAAGGACATTGCAGTACCACTAAATCTATACCTGGGCACTGCTGATACCAAACAAAAGGAATTCACGGTGGCTAGGTAGGACTATTTTCTAGTGACTGTCTCTGGGATCTCAAACAGAATCCATTTGTTTCTTTGTTTCAAAGATTCACTTGTATAGGGTACCTGTCCCCGCCCCTTCAGCTTGTAGTTTGTCTGAGTCCTTGGATCACAAGTGAGTCTCCAGTAAGGGAGCACTTAGGTGATCTTGAGTTTTCATCAGTTCTTCTAAAACTGTGTCTTTTGATTGGAGCAGTGAAAGCCTGTACTTTTATTCTGATATTTGATAGCTAGGCTCCTACTGCACTTTGAAATTTTTTTTGTTCTCATTAATATACAATCACATGCAGAACAATATGTTAACTAGTCTAACCCCTTCACCAAGTCCTCGCCAAATGCCAGTTTCAGTCGCTGTCCGTCAGCGTGTCGTAAGATGCTCTAGAATCACTACTTGTCTTCTCTGTGTTGTATAGCCCTCCCAATGACCCTTCACCCTACACATTATTCATGCTAATCCTAATGCCCCCATTCTTTTTCCCCGCCCTTATCAATCCCTTCCCACAAACACTACCCAGTCCCTTTCTTTTTTTTAACTCTTAGTCCACTCTCGGGTACTGTGTATATGCTGCTGTTTCTTCCTTCAGTTTTTCTTTGTTATCGTACTCCACACATGAGTTAAATCATTTGGTACATGTATTTCTCCGACTGGACTATTTGACTGAGCATAATACCCTCTAGCTCCATCCAAGTTATTGCCAATGATAGGATTTGTTTTCTTCTTATGGCAGCTTACTGCACTTTTTAAACTGGATTTTATTCTTCTTTTTCGTTTGTAGTTTGCTATGTGCTTCAACCATTGCTCTCATGGTTATGAGCAATAGCTTTGTGTTAATCGATATGAACCTATATCTATCTATCTGTCTGTCTATCAATCAATCAATCAATCATCTTTCTGTCTGCCCATCTGTCCTTGTGTACAGAGCAGGTAACCACATATCCTATGTCACTTTCCTACATTATGCTTCCAAAAATCCTGCAAGGTAACTAGGCTGTAGGGAGAGCACTGGGTTCACCGAGACACTTGCAGGTCGTGTCGGCCGAGTGTACCTACAAAACCAGGAAATGGTTGTGCAGGGACTTGAACCCGTGTCTCTATCCTCTGTCCTCTTTCATCTCCTTCTCACTTCCTGTCTGTATATAGCCACATTCATTCACTAAGTGCTCCCTGAAGACCACAAGTATCCTTCCTCTGGGCCTGTGGACGACAGAAATGTAAAAGTGTGGCTTTGCTCACCACCATGTTTGAAGGACATCTATGTGAACACCACTGATAGGATGGAGGGTCAAATAAAAAGGAACACCAATTTCTAGACAGGAGCAGTTGGGAGCTAAGAGTGTATTGTGGAGTGACATGTTTATTTGAGTGTCCAAACTTCCCTCTTTAGGTGGTTATTACTTCACATTCGTGAAGATCATAAAACCCACAGATTTCAAAGGCCCAGATTCTTATTATTTCAGCTACCCAGTTGTTGAGGTGAGAGAAAATGAGAAGGACGTTGTTCCACCACTAAATCTATGGCTGGGCCTTGCTGAAAACAAACAAAAAGAGTTCACGGTGGCCAGATAGTGCTATTTTCTAATGACTGTCTCTGGGGGCTCAAACAGAATCCATTTGTTTGATTGTTTGTTTTTCAGTTTCTCTCGTGTAGGGTACTTGTCCCCACACCTTCAGCTTGTAGTTTGTCTTTGTCCTTGGATCTCAAGTGAGTCTCCTGTAAGGAAGCACGTAGGTTTCTTGAGTTTTCATCCGTTCTTTTAAACCTGTGTCTTTTGTTTGCAGCACTCAGAGCCTGACCTTTTATTCTGATGATTCAGTGCTGTGCCCTTATTGCACTTAAAAAATTTTTTTTGTTATCATTAATCTACAATCACGTGAAGAACATTATGTTTAGTATGCTCCCCCTTATCCAAGTCCACCAGCAAAAACCTCTTAAAGTCGCTGTCCATCAGCATAGTTGGATGCTTTAAACCCCTTCAGCATGTACCCCTTCAAAGAAACCGATACAGTCGCTGTTAATCATGGAGTAGTAAGATGCTATATAACCTCTACTAGTCTTCTCTGTGTTGTACAGCTCTCCCCATGTCCCGCGCGACCCCACGCAATATACATGGTAATCCTAATGCCCCCAATCTTTCTCCCCACACTTATCCCTCCCTTCAGAACCACCCTGTGCAGTCCTTTTCCCTTTGGCAACTTTTAGTCAACTCTCGGGTTCTGTGAGTATCCTGCTGTTTTTTTCCTTCAGTTTCTCTTTGTTGTTATACTCCACACATGAGTGATATCATTTGATATTGTCTTTCTCCGCCTGACCTATTTTTCTGAACATACTACTGTCTAGCTCCATCCACGTCATTGCAAATGGTATGATTTGTTTTCTTCTTATGGCTGCTTACTGCACTTAGTAGACTGGATTTCATTCTTCCTTTTTGTTTGTAGTTTAGCTATGTGATTTCACCATTAATCTCCTGGTTATGAGCAACAACTTTGTGTCAATCGATATGTATCTGTATCTGTCTATCGCTCTGTCTGTCTGTATATCTATCTATCTTTCTATATATCCTTCTTTCTATCTCTCTATCCTCTCTATTTATCTATCCATCTATCTAGCTTCCTGTCTTCTATCATGTGTATAATCTATCGATCATCTGTCATCTATCTATCTGTCTATCTATGAAACAATCTTCTTTCTGTCTGTCCATCTATCCTTATGTACAGAACAGTTAACTACATCAACTATGTCACTTCCCTACATTATGCTTTCGAAAACATTGTAAGGTCACTAGGCCGTAGGGAGAGCACTGGGCTCACTGAGACAATTGCAGATCGAATCAGCCGCGTGTGCTTACAAAACCAGTAAATGGTGGTGCAGGGACTTGAACCCGTATCTCTGTCCTCTGTCCTCGTAAACCTCCTTCTCGCTTGCTAACTGTATTTAGCCACATTCATTGACTAAGTCCTCACTGAAGACCCCAATTATACTTCCTCTGGGCCTGTTGTAGACAGAAAAGTATACTTGGTGCTTTACTCACCACCATGTTTGAGGGACATTGGTATGTTCACCACTGATAGGAGGAGGGACAAATAAAAAGGAACACCTATTTCTAGACAGGAGCATTTGGGAGCAAAGTGTGTGTTGTGGAGAGACGTGTTTGGTTGAGTGTCCAAACTTCCCTCTTTATGTGGTTATTACTTCTTTACAATCGTGGATATCATAAAACGCATTGATTTCAAAAGCCCAGACGCATATTATTACAGCAATTCATTTGTTGATGTGAGAAAAATGAGAAGGACATTGCAGTACCACTAAATCTATACCTGGGCACTGCTGATACCAAACAAAAGGAATTCACGGTGGCTAGGTAGGACTATTTTCTAGTGACTGTCTCTGGGATCTCAAACAGAATCCATTTGTTTCTTTGATTCAAAGATTCACTTGTATAGGGTACCTGTCCCCGCCCCTTCAGCTTGTAGTTTGTCTGAGTCCTTGGATCACAAGTGAGTCTCCAGTAAGGGAGCACTTAGGTGATCTTGAGTTTTCATCAGTTCTTCTAAAACTGTGTCTTTTGATTGGAGCAGTGAAAGCCTGTACTTTTATTCCGATATTTGATAGCTAGGCTCCTACTGCACTTTGAAACATTTTTTGTTCTCATTAATATACAATCACATGCAGAACAATATGTTAACTAGTCTAACCCCTTCACCAAGTCCTCGCCAAATGCCAGTTTCAGTCGCTGTCGTTCAGCGTGTCGTAAGATGCTCTAGAATCACTACTTGTCTTCTCTGTGTTGTATAGCCCTCCCAATGACCCTTCACCCTACACATTATTCATGCTAATCCTAATGCCCCCATTCTTTTTCCCCGCCCTTATCAATCCCTTCCCACAAACACTACCCAGTCCCTTTCTTTTTTTTAACTCTTAGTCCACTCTCGGGTACTGTGTATATGCTGCTGTTTCTTCCTTCAGTTTTTCTTTGTTATCGTACTCCACACATGAGTTAAATCATTTGGTACATGTATTTCTCCGACTGGACTATTTGACTGAGCATAATACCCTCTAGCTCCATCCAAGTTATTGCCAATGATAGGATTTGTTTTCTTCTTATGGCAGCTTACTGCACTTTTTAAACTGGATTTTATTCTTCTTTTTCGTTTGTAGTTTGCTATGTGCTTCAACCATTGCTCTCATGGTTATGAGCAATAGCTTTGTGTTAATCGATATGAACCTATATCTATCTATCTGTCTGTCTATCAATCAATCAATCAATCATCTTTCTGTCTGCCCATCTGTCCTTGTGTACAGAGCAGGTAACCACATATCCTATGTCACTTTCCTACATTATGCTTCCAAAAATCCTGCAAGGTAACTAGGCTGTAGGGAGAGCACTGGGTTCACCGAGACACTTGCAGGTCGTGTCGGCCGAGTGTACCTACAAAACCAGGAAATGGTTGTGCAGGGACTTGAACCCGTGTCTCTATCCTCTGTCCTCTTTCATCTCCTTCTCACTTCCTGTCTGTATATAGCCACATTCATTCACTAAGTGCTCCCTGAAGACCACAAGTATCCTTCCTCTGGGCCTGTGGACGACAGAAACGTAAAAGTGTGGCTTTGCTCACCACCATGTTTGAAGGACATCTATGTGAACACCACTGATAGGATGGAGGGTCAAATAAAAAGGAACACCAATTTCTAGACAGGAGCAGTTGGGAGCTAAGAGTGTATTGTGGAGTGACATGTTTATTTGAGTGTCCAAACTTCCCTCTTTAGGTGGTTATTACTTCACATTCGTGAAGATCATAAAACCCACAGATTTCAAAGGCCCAGATTCTTATTATTTCAGCTACCCAGTTGTTGAGGTGAGAGAAAATGAGAAGGACGTTGTTCCACCACTAAATCTATGGCTGGGCCTTGCTGAAAACAAACAAAAAGAGTTCACGGTGGCCAGATAGTGCTATTTTCTAATGACTGTCTCTGGGGGCTCAAACAGAATCCATTTGTTTGATTGTTTGTTTTTCAGTTTCTCTCGTGTAGGGTACTTGTCCCCACACCTTCAGCTTGTAGTTTGTCTTTGTCCTTGGATCTCAAGTGAGTCTCCTGTAAGGAAGCACGTAGGTTTCTTGAGTTTTCATCCGTTCTTTTAACCCTGTGTCTTTTGTTTGCAGCACTCAGAGCCTGACCTTTTATTCTGATGATTCAGTGCTGTGCCCTTATTGCACTTAAAAAATATTTTTTGTTATCATTAATCTACAATCACGTGAAGAACATTATGTTTACTATGCTCCCCCTTATCCAAGTCCACCAGCAAAAACCTCTTAAAGTCGCTGTCCATCAGCATAGTTGGATGCTTTAAACCCCTTCAGCATGTACCCCTTCAAAGACACTGGTACAGTCGGTGTCAATCATGGAGTAGTAAGATGCTATATAACCTCTACTAGTCTTCTCTGTGTTGTACAGCAATCCCCATGTCCCGCGCGACCCCACGCAATATACATGGTAATCCTAATGCCCCCAATCTTTCTCCCCACACTTATCCCTCCCTTCAGAACCACCCTGTGCAGTCCTTTTCCCTTTGGCAACTTTTAGTCAACTCTCAGGTTCTGTGAGTATCCTGCTGTTTTTTTCCTTCAGTTTCTCTTTGTTGTTATACTCCACACATGAGTGATATCATTTGATATTGTCTTTCTCCGCCTGACCTATTTTTCTGAACATACTACTGTCTAGCTCCATCCACGTCATTGCAAATGGTAGGATTTGTTTTCTTCTTATGGCTGCTTACTGCACTTAGTAGACTGGATTTCATTCTTCCTTTTTGTTTGTAGTTTAGCTATGTGATTTCACCATTAATCTCCTGGTTATGAGCAACAACTTTGTGTCAATCGATATGTATCTGTATCTATCTATCGCTCTGTCTGTCTGTATATCTATCTATCTTTCTATATATCCTTCTTTCTATCTCTCTATCCTCTCTATTTATCTATCCATCTATCTAGCTTCCTGTCTTCTATCATGTGTATAATCTATCGATCATCTGTCATCTATCTATCTGTCTATCTATGAAACAATCTTCTTTCTGTCTGTCCATCTATCCTTATGTACAGAACAGTTAACTACATCAACTATGTCACTTCCCTACATTATGCTTTCGAAAACATTGTAAGGTCACTAGGCCGTAAGGAGAGCACTGGGCTCACTGAGACAATTGCAGATCGAATCAGCCGCGTGTGCTTACAAAACCAGTAAATGGTGGTGCAGGGACTTGAACCCGTATCTCTGTCCTCTGTCCTCGTAAACCTCCTTCTCGCTTGCTAACTGTATTTAGCCACATTCATTGACTAAGTCCTCACTGAAGACCCCAATTATACTTCCTCTGGGCCTGTTGTAGACATAAAAGTATACTTGGTGCTTTACTCACCACCATGTTTGAGGGACATTGGTATGTTCACCACTGATAGGAGGAGGGACAAATAAAAAGGAACACCTATTTCTAGACAGGAGCATTTGGGAGCAAAGTGTGTGTTGTGGAGAGACGTGTTTGGTTGAGTGTCCAAACTTCCCTCTTTATGTGGTTATTACTTCTTTACAATCGTGGATATCATAAAACCCAGTGATTTCAAAAGCCCAGACGCATATTATTACAGCAATTCATTTGTTGATGTGAGAAAAATGAGAAGGACATTGCAGTACCACTAAATCTATACCTGGGCACTGCTGATACCAAACAAAAGGAATTCACGGTGGCTAGGTAGGACTATTTTCTAGTGACTGTCTCTGGGATCTCAAACAGAATCCATTTGTTTCTTTGTTTCAAAGATTCACTTGTATAGGGTACCTGTCCCCGCCCCTTCAGCTTGTAGTTTGTCTGAGTCCTTGGATCACAAGTGAGTCTCCAGTAAGGGAGCACTTAGGTGATCTTGAGTTTTCATCAGTTCTTCTAAAACTGTGTCTTTTGATTGGAGCAGTGAAAGCCTGTACTTTTATTCTGATATTTGATAGCTAGGCTCCTACTGCACTTTGAAATTTTTTTTGTTCTCATTAATATACAATCACATGCAGAACAATATGTTAACTAGTCTAACCCCTTCACCAAGTCCTCGCCAAATGCCAGTTTCAGTCGCTGTCCGTCAGCGTGTCGTAAGATGCTCTAGAATCACTACTTGTCTTCTCTGTGTTGTATAGCCCTCCCAATGACCCTTCACCCTACACATTATTCATGCTAATCCTAATGCCCCCATTCTTTTTCCCCGCCCTTATCAATCCCTTCCCACAAACACTACCCAGTCCCTTTCTTTTTTTTAACTCTTAGTCCACTCTCGGGTACTGTGTATATGCTGCTGTTTCTTCCTTCAGTTTTTCTTTGTTATCGTACTCCACACATGAGTTAAATCATTTGGTACATGTATTTCTCCGACTGGACTATTTGACTGAGCATAATACCCTCTAGCTCCATCCAAGTTATTGCCAATGATAGGATTTGTTTTCTTCTTATGGCAGCTTACTGCACTTTTTAAACTGGATTTTATTCTTCTTTTTCGTTTGTAGTTTGCTATGTGCTTCAACCATTGCTCTCATGGTTATGAGCAATAGCTTTGTGTTAATCGATATGAACCTATATCTATCTATCTGTCTGTCTATCAATCAATCAATCAATCATCTTTCTGTCTGCCCATCTGTCCTTGTGTACAGAGCAGGTAACCACATATCCTATGTCACTTTCCTACATTATGCTTCCAAAAATCCTGCAAGGTAACTAGGCTGTAGGGAGAGCACTGGGTTCACCGAGACACTTGCAGGTCGTGTCGGCCGAGTGTACCTACAAAACCAGGAAATGGTTGTGCAGGGACTTGAACCCGTGTCTCTATCCTCTGTCCTCTTTCATCTCCTTCTCACTTCCTGTCTGTATATAGCCACATTCATTCACTAAGTGCTCCCTGAAGACCACAAGTATCCTTCCTCTGGGCCTGTGGACGACAGAAATGTAAAAGTGTGGCTTTGCTCACCACCATGTTTGAAGGACATCTATGTGAACACCACTGATAGGATGGAGGGTCAAATAAAAAGGAACACCAATTTCTAGACAGGAGCAGTTGGGAGCTAAGAGTGTATTGTGGAGTGACATGTTTATTTGAGTGTCCAAACTTCCCTCTTTAGGTGGTTATTACTTCACATTCGTGAAGATCATAAAACCCACAGATTTCAAAGGCCCAGATTCTTATTATTTCAGCTACCCAGTTGTTGAGGTGAGAGAAAATGAGAAGGACGTTGTTCCACCACTAAATCTATGGCTGGGCCTTGCTGAAAACAAACAAAAAGAGTTCACGGTGGCCAGATAGTGCTATTTTCTAATGACTGTCTCTGGGGGCTCAAACAGAATCCATTTGTTTGATTGTTTGTTTTTCAGTTTCTCTCGTGTAGGGTACTTGTCCCCACACCTTCAGCTTGTAGTTTGTCTTTGTCCTTGGATCTCAAGTGAGTCTCCTGTAAGGAAGCACGTAGGTTTCTTGAGTTTTCATCCGTTCTTTTAAACCTGTGTCTTTTGTTTGCAGCACTCAGAGCCTGACCTTTTATTCTGATGATTCAGTGCTGTGCCCTTATTGCACTTAAAAAATTTTTTTTGTTATCATTAATCTACAATCACGTGAAGAACATTATGTTTAGTATGCTCCCCCTTATCCAAGTCCACCAGCAAAAACCTCTTAAAGTCGCTGTCCATCAGCATAGTTGGATGCTTTAAACCCCTTCAGCATGTACCCCTTCAAAGAAACCGATACAGTCGCTGTTAATCATGGAGTAGTAAGATGCTATATAACCTCTACTAGTCTTCTCTGTGTTGTACAGCTCTCCCCATGTCCCGCGCGACCCCACGCAATATACATGGTAATCCTAATGCCCCCAATCTTTCTCCCCACACTTATCCCTCCCTTCAGAACCACCCTGTGCAGTCCTTTTCCCTTTGGCAACTTTTAGTCAACTCTCGGGTTCTGTGAGTATCCTGCTGTTTTTTTCCTTCAGTTTCTCTTTGTTGTTATACTCCACACATGAGTGATATCATTTGATATTGTCTTTCTCCGCCTGACCTATTTTTCTGAACATACTACTGTCTAGCTCCATCCACGTCATTGCAAATGGTATGATTTGTTTTCTTCTTATGGCTGCTTACTGCACTTAGTAGACTGGATTTCATTCTTCCTTTTTGTTTGTAGTTTAGCTATGTGATTTCACCATTAATCTCCTGGTTATGAGCAACAACTTTGTGTCAATCGATATGTATCTGTATCTGTCTATCGCTCTGTCTGTCTGTATATCTATCTATCTTTCTATATATCCTTCTTTCTATCTCTCTATCCTCTCTATTTATCTATCCATCTATCTAGCTTCCTGTCTTCTATCATGTGTATAATCTATCGATCATCTGTCATCTATCTATCTGTCTATCTATGAAACAATCTTCTTTCTGTCTGTCCATCTATCCTTATGTACAGAACAGTTAACTACATCAACTATGTCACTTCCCTACATTATGCTTTCGAAAACATTGTAAGGTCACTAGGCCGTAGGGAGAGCACTGGGCTCACTGAGACAATTGCAGATCGAATCAGCCGCGTGTGCTTACAAAACCAGTAAATGGTGGTGCAGGGACTTGAACCCGTATCTCTGTCCTCTGTCCTCGTAAACCTCCTTCTCGCTTGCTAACTGTATTTAGCCACATTCATTGACTAAGTCCTCACTGAAGACCCCAATTATACTTCCTCTGGGCCTGTTGTAGACAGAAAAGTATACTTGGTGCTTTACTCACCACCATGTTTGAGGGACATTGGTATGTTCACCACTGATAGGAGGAGGGACAAATAAAAAGGAACACCTATTTCTAGACAGGAGCATTTGGGAGCAAAGTGTGTGTTGTGGAGAGACGTGTTTGGTTGAGTGTCCAAACTTCCCTCTTTATGTGGTTATTACTTCTTTACAATCGTGGATATCATAAAACGCATTGATTTCAAAAGCCCAGACGCATATTATTACAGCAATTCATTTGTTGATGTGAGAAAAATGAGAAGGACATTGCAGTACCACTAAATCTATACCTGGGCACTGCTGATACCAAACAAAAGGAATTCACGGTGGCTAGGTAGGACTATTTTCTAGTGACTGTCTCTGGGATCTCAAACAGAATCCATTTGTTTCTTTGATTCAAAGATTCACTTGTATAGGGTACCTGTCCCCGCCCCTTCAGCTTGTAGTTTGTCTGAGTCCTTGGATCACAAGTGAGTCTCCAGTAAGGGAGCACTTAGGTGATCTTGAGTTTTCATCAGTTCTTCTAAAACTGTGTCTTTTGATTGGAGCAGTGAAAGCCTGTACTTTTATTCCGATATTTGATAGCTAGGCTCTTACTGCACTTTGAAACATTTTTTGTTCTCATTAATATACAATCACATGCAGAACAATATGTTAACTAGTCTAACCCCTTCACCAAGTCCTCGCCAAATGCCAGTTTCAGTCGCTGTCCGTCAGCGTGTCGTAAGATGCTCTAGAATCACTACTTGCCTTCTCTGTGTTGTATAGCCCTCCCAATGACCCTTCACCCTACACATTATTCATGCTAATCCTAATGCCCCCATTCTTTTTCCCCGCCCTTATCAATCCCTTCCCACAAACACTACCCAGTCCCTTTCTCTTTGGTAACTCTTAGTCCACTCTCGGGTACTGTGTATATGCTGCTGTTCCTTCCTTCAGTTTTTGTTTGTTATCGTACTCCACACATGAGTTAAATCATTTGGTACATGTATTTCTCCGACTGGCCTATTTGACTGAGCATAATACCCTCTAGCTCCATCCAAGTTATTGCCAATGATAGGATTTGTTTTCTTCTTATGGCTGCTTACTGCACTTTTTAAACTGGATTTTATTCTTCTTTTTCGTTTGTAGTTTGCTATGTGCTTCAACCATTGCTCTCATGGTTATGAGCAATAGCTTTGTGTTAATCGATATGAACCTATATCTATCTATCTGTCTGTCTATCAGTCAATCAATCAATCAATAAATCATCTTTCTGTCTGCCCATCTGTCCTTGTGTACAGAACTGGTAACCACATATCCTATGTCACATTCCTAAATTATGCTTCCAAAAATCCTGCTAGGTAACTAGGCTGTAGGGAGAGCACTGTGTTCACCGAGACACTTGCAGGTCGTATCGGCCGAGTGTACCTACAAAACCAGGAAATGGTTGTGCAGGGACTTGAACCCGTGTCTCTATCCTCTGTCCTCTTTCATCTCCTTCTCACTTCCTGTCTGTATATAGCCACATTCATTCACTAAGTGCTCCCTGAAGACCACAAGTATCCTTCCTCTGGGCCTGTGGACGACAGAAACGTAAAAGTGTGGCTTTGCTCACCACCATGTTTGAAGGACATCTATGTGAACACCACTGATAGGATGGAGGGTCAAATAAAAAGGAACACCAATTTCTAGACAGGAGCAGTTGGGAGCTAAGAGTGTATTGTGGAGTGACATGTTTATTTGAGTGTCCAAACTTCCCTCTTTAGGTGGTTATTACTTCACATTCGTGAAGATCATAAAACCCACAGATTTCAAAGGCCCAGATTCTTATTATTTCAGCAACCCAGTTGTTGAGGTGAGAGAAAATGAGAAGGACGTTGCTCCACCACTAAATCTATGGCTGGGCCTTGCTGGAAACAAACAAAAAGAGTTCACGGTGGCCAGATAGAGCTATTTTCTACTGACTGTCTCTGGGGGCTCTAACAGTATCCATTTGTTTGATTGTTTGTTTTTCAGTTTCACTCGTGTAGGGTACTTGTCCCCACACCTTCAGCTTGTAGTTTGTCTTTGTCCTTGGATCTCAAGTGAGTCTCCTGTAAGGAAGCACGTAGGTTTCTTGAGTTTTCATCCTTTCTTTTAACCCTATGTCTTTTGTTTGCAGCACTCAGAGCCTGACCTTTTATTCTGATGATTCAGTGCTGTGCCCTTATTGCACTTAAAAAATATTTTTTGTTATCATTAATCTACAATCACGTGAAGAACATTATGTTTACTATGCTCCCCCTTATCCAAGTCCACCAGCAAAAACCTCTTAAAGTCGCTGTCCATCAGCATAGTTGGATGCTTTAAACCCCTTCAGCATGTACCCCTTCAAAGACACCGGTACAGTCGGTGTCAATCATGGAGTAGTAAGATGCTATATAACCTCTACTAGTCTTCTCTGTGTTGTACAGCACTCCCCATGTCCCGCGCGACCCCACGCAATATACATGGTAATCCTAATGCCCCCAATCTTTCTCCCCACACTTATCCCTCCCTTCAGAACCACCCTGTGCAGTCCTTTTCCCTTTGGCAACTTTTAGTCAACTCTCAGGTTCTGTGAGTATCCTGCTGTTTTTTTCCTTCAGTTTCTCTTTGTTGTTATACTCCACACATGAGTGATATCATTTGATATTGTCTTTCTCCGCCTGACCTATTTTTCTGAACATACTACTGTCTAGCTCCATCCACGTCATTGCAAATGGTAGGATTTGTTTTCTTCTTATGGCTGCTTACTGCACTTAGTAGACTGGATTTCATTCTTCCTTTTTGTTTGTAGTTTAGCTATGTGATTTCACCATTAATCTCCTGGTTATGAGCAACAACTTTGTGTCAATCGATATGTATCTGTATCTATCTATCGCTCTGTCTGTCTGTATATCTATCTATCTTTCTATATATCCTTCTTTCTATCTCTCTATCCTCTCTATTTATCTATCCATCTATCTAGCTTCCTGTCTTCTATCATGTGTATAATCTATCGATCATCTGTCATCTATCTATCTGTCTATCTATGAAACAATCTTCTTTCTGTCTGTCCATCTATCCTTATGTACAGAACAGTTAACTACATCAACTATGTCACTTCCCTACATTATGCTTTCGAAAATATTGTAAGGTCACTAGGCCGTAGGGAGAGCACTGGGCTCACTGAGACAATTGCAGATCGAATCAGCCGCGTGTGCTTACAAAACCAGTAAATGGTGGTGCAGGGACTTGAACCCGTATCTCTGTCCTCTGTCCTCGTAAACCTCCTTCTCGCTTGCTAACTGTATTTAGCCACATTCATTGACTAAGTCCTCACTGAAGACCCCAATTATACTTCCTCTGGGCCTGTTGTAGACAGAAAAGTATACTTGGTGCTTTACTCACCACCATGTTTGAGGGACATTGGTATGTTCACCACTGATAGGAGGAGGGACAAATAAAAAGGAACACCTATTTCTAGACAGGAGCATTTGGGAGCAAAGTGTGTGTTGTGGAGAGACGTGTTTGGTTGAGTGTCCAAACTTCCCTCTTTATGTGGTTATTACTTCTTTACAATCGTGGATATCATAAAACGCATTGATTTCAAAAGCCCAGACGCATATTATTACAGCAATTCATTTGTTGATGTGAGAAAAATGAGAAGGACATTGCAGTACCACTAAATCTATACCTGGGCACTGCTGATACCAAACAAAAGGAATTCACGGTGGCTAGGTAGGACTATTTTCTAGTGACTGTCTCTGGGATCTCAAACAGAATCCATTTGTTTCTTTGATTCAAAGATTCACTTGTATAGGGTACCTGTCCCCGCCCCTTCAGCTTGTAGTTTGTCTGAGTCCTTGGATCACAAGTGAGTCTCCAGTAAGGGAGCACTTA
The DNA here is from genome assembly GCF_030020395.1 of Manis pentadactyla. Classification (NCBI taxonomy): domain Eukaryota; kingdom Metazoa; phylum Chordata; class Mammalia; order Pholidota; family Manidae; genus Manis; species Manis pentadactyla. Next base: position 2,273,906 of record NW_026644596.1, read on the forward strand.
GGTGATCTTGAGTTTTCATCAGTTCTTCTAAAACTGTGTCTTTTGATTGGAGCAGTGAAAGCCTGTACTTTTATTCCGATATTTGATAGCTAGGCTCTTACTGCACTTTGAAACATTTTTTGTTCTCATTAATATACAATCACATGCAGAACAATATGTTAACTAGTCTAACCCCTTCACCAAGTCCTCGCCAAATGCCAGTTTCAGTCGCTGTCCGTCAGCGTGTCGTAAGATGCTCTAGAATCACTACTTGCCTTCTCTGTGTTGTATAGCCCTCCCAATGACCCTTCACCCTACACATTATTCATGCTAATCCTAATGCCCCCATTCTTTTTCCCCGCCCTTATCAATCCCTTCCCACAAACACTACCCAGTCCCTTTCTCTTTGGTAACTCTTAGTCCACTCTCGGGTACTGTGTATATGCTGCTGTTCCTTCCTTCAGTTTTTCTTTGTTATCGTACTCCACACATGAGTTAAATCATTTGGTACATGTATTTCTCCGACTGGCCTATTTGACTGAGCATAATACCCTCTAGCTCCATCCAAGTTATTGCCAATGATAGGATTTGTTTTCTTCTTATGGCTGCTTACTGCACTTTTTAAACTGGATTTTATTCTTCTTTTTCGTTTGTAGTTTGCTATGTGCTTCAACCATTGCTCTCATGGTTATGAGCAATAGCTTTGTGTTAATCGATATGAACCTATATCTATCTATCTGTCTGTCTATCAGTCAATCAATCAATCAATAAATCATCTTTCTGTCTGCCCATCTGTCCTTGTGTACAGAACTGGTAACCACATATCCTATGTCACATTCCTAAATTATGCTTCCAAAAATCCTGCTAGGTAACTAGGCTGTAGGGAGAGCACTGTGTTCACCGAGACACTTGCAGGTCGTGTCGGCCGAGTTTACCTACAAAACCAGGAAATGGTTGTGCAGGGACTTGAACCCGTGTCTCTATCCTCTGTCCTCTTTCATCTCCTTCTCACTTCCTGTCTGTATATAGCCACATTCATTCACTAAGTGCTCCCTGAAGACCACAAGTATCCTTCCTCTGGGCCTGTGGACGACAGAAACGTAAAAGTGTGGCTTTGCTCACCACCATGTTTGAAGGACATCTATGTGAACACCACTGATAGGATGGAGGGTCAAATAAAAAGGAACACCAATTTCTAGACAGGAGCAGTTGGGAGCTAAGAGTGTATTGTGGAGTGACATGTTTATTTGAGTGTCCAAACTTCCCTCTTTAGGTGGTTATTACTTCACATTCGTGAAGATCATAAAACCCACAGATTTCAAAGGCCCAGATTCTTATTATTTCAGCAACCCAGTTGTTGAGGTGAGAGAAAATGAGAAGGACGTTGCTCCACCACTAAATCTATGGCTGGGCCTTGCTGGAAACAAACAAAAAGAGTTCACGGTGGCCAGATAGAGCTATTTTCTACTGACTGTCTCTGGGGGCTCTAACAGTATCCATTTGTTTGATTGTTTGTTTTTCAGTTTCACTCGTGTAGGGTACTTGTCCCCAAACCTTCAGCTTGTAGTTTGTCTTTGTCCTTGGATCTCAAGTGAGTCTCCTGTAAGGAAGCACGTAGGTTTCTTGAGTTTTCATCCGTTCTTTTAACCCTGTGTCTTTTGTTTGCAGCACTCAGAGCCTGACCTTTTATTCTGATGATTCAGTGCTGTGCCCTTATTGCACTTAAAAAATATTTTTTGTTATCATTAATCTACAATCACGTGAAGAACATTATGTTTACTATGCTCCCCCTTATCCAAGTCCACCAGCAAAAACCTCTTAAAGTCGCTGTCCATCAGCATAGTTGGATGCTTTAAACCCCTTCAGCATGTACCCCTTCAAAGAAACCGATACAGTCGCTGTTAATCATGGAGTAGTAAGATGCTATATAACCTCTACTAGTCTTCTCTGTGTTGTACAGCTCTCCCCATGTCCCGCGCGACCCCACGCAATATACATGGTAATCCTAATGCCCCCAATCTTTCTCCCCACACTTATCCCTCCCTTCAGAACCACCCTGTGCAGTCCTTTTCCCTTTGGCAACTTTTAGTCAACTCTCGGGTTCTGTGAGTATCCTGCTGTTTTTTTCCTTCAGTTTCTCTTTGTTGTTATACTCCACACATGAGTGATATCATTTGATATTGTCTTTCTCCGCCTGACCTATTTTTCTGAACATACTACTGTCTAGCTCCATCCACGTCATTGCAAATGGTATGATTTGTTTTCTTCTTATGGCTGCTTACTGCACTTAGTAGACTGGATTTCATTCTTCCTTTTTGTTTGTAGTTTAGCTATGTGATTTCACCATTAATCTCCTGGTTATGAGCAACAACTTTGTGTCAATCGATATGTATCTGTATCTGTCTATCGCTCTGTCTGTCTGTATATCTATCTATCTTTCTATATATCCTTCTTTCTATCTCTCTATCCTCTCTATTTATCTATCCATCTATCTAGCTTCCTGTCTTCTATCATGTGTATAATCTATCGATCATCTGTCATCTATCTATCTGTCTATCTATGAAACAATCTTCTTTCTGTCTGTCCATCTATCCTTATGTACAGAACAGTTAACTACATCAACTATGTCACTTCCCTACATTATGCTTTCGAAAACATTGTAAGGTCACTAGGCCGTAGGGAGAGCACTGGGCTCACTGAGACAATTGCAGATCGAATCAGCCGCGTGTGCTTACAAAACCAGTAAATGGTGGTGCAGGTACTTGAACCCGTATCTCTGTCCTCTGTCCTCGTAAACCTCCTTCTCGCTTGCTAACTGTATTTAGCCACATTCATTGACTAAGTCCTCACTGAAGACCCCAATTATACTTCCTCTGGGCCTGTTGTAGACAGAAAAGTATACTTGGTGCTTTACTCACCACCATGTTTGAGGGACATTGGTATGTTCACCACTGATAGGAGGAGGGACAAATAAAAAGGAACACCTATTTCTAGACAGGAGCATTTGGGAGCAAAGTGTGTGTTGTGGAGAGACGTGTTTGGTTGAGTGTCCAAACTTCCCTCTTTATGTGGTTATTACTTCTTTACAATCGTGGATATCATAAAACGCATTGATTTCAAAAGCCCAGACGCATATTATTACAGCAATTCATTTGTTGATGTGAGAAAAATGAGAAGGACATTGCAGTACCACTAAATCTATACCTGGGCACTGCTGATACCAAACAAAAGGAATTCACGGTGGCTAGGTAGGACTATTTTCTAGTGACTGTCTCTGGGATCTCAAACAGAATCCATTTGTTTCTTTGATTCAAAGATTCACTTGTATAGGGTACCTGTCCCCGCCCCTTCAGCTTGTAGTTTGTCTGAGTCCTTGGATCACAAGTGAGTCTCCAGTAAGGGAGCACTTAGGTGATCTTGAGTTTTCATCAGTTCTTCTAAAACTGTGTCTTTTGATTGGAGCAGTGAAAGCCTGTACTTTTATTCCGATATTTGATAGCTAGGCTCTTACTGCACTTTGAAATATTTTTTGTTCTCATTAATATACAATCACATGCAGAACAATATGTTAACTAGTCTAACCCCTTCACCAAGTCCTCGCCAAATGCCAGTTTCAGTCGCTGTCCGTCAGCGTGTCGTAAGATGCTCTAGAATCACTACTTGCCTTCTCTGTGTTGTATAGCCCTCCCAATGACCCTTCACCCTACACATTATTCATGCTAATCCTAATGCCCCCATTCTTTTTCCCCGCCCTTATCAATCCCTTCCCACAAACACTACCCAGTCCCTTTCTCTTTGGTAACTCTTAGTCCACTCTCGGGTACTGTGTATATGCTGCTGTTCCTTCCTTCAGTTTTTCTTTGTTATCGTACTCCACACATGAGTTAAATCATTTGGTACATGTATTTCTCCGACTGGCCTATTTGACTGAGCATAATACCCTCTAGCTCCATCCAAGTTATTGCCAATGATAGGATTTGTTTTCTTCTTATGGCTGCTTACTGCACTTTTTAAACTGGATTTTATTCTTCTTTTTCGTTTGTAGTTTGCTATGTGCTTCAACCATTGCTCTCATGGTTATGAGCAATAGCTTTGTGTTAATCGATATGAACCTATATCTATCTATCTGTCTGTCTATCAGTCAATCAATCAATCAATAAATCATCTTTCTGTCTGCCCATCTGTCCTTGTGTACAGAACTGGTAACCACATATCCTATGTCACATTCCTAAATTATGCTTCCAAAAATCCTGCTAGGTAACTAGGCTGTAGGGAGAGCACTGTGTTCACCGAGACACTTGCAGGTCGTGTCGGCCGAGTGTACCTACAAAACCAGGAAATGGTTGTGCAGAGACTTGAACCCGTGTCTCTATCCTCTGTCCTCTTTCATCTCCTTCTCACTTCCTGTCTGTATATAGCCACATTCATTCACTAAGTGCTCCCTGAAGACCACAAGTATCCTTCCTCTGGGCCTGTGGACGACAGAAACGTAAAAGTGTGGCTTTGCTCACCACCATGTTTGAAGGACATCTATGTGAACACCACTGATAGGATGGAGGGTCAAATAAAAAGGAACACCAATTTCTAGACAGGAGCAGTTGGGAGCTAAGAGTGTATTGTGGAGTGACATGTTTATTTGAGTGTCCAAACTTCCCTCTTTAGGTGGTTATTACTTCACATTCGTGAAGATCATAAAACCCACAGATTTCAAAGGCCCAGATTCTTATTATTTCAGCAACCCAGTTGTTGAGGTGAGAGAAAATGAGAAGGACGTTGCTCCACCACTAAATCTATGGCTGGGCCTTGCTGGAAACAAACAAAAAGAGTTCACGGTGGCCAGATAGAGCTATTTTCTACTGACTGTCTCTGGGGGCTCTAACAGTATCCATTTGTTTGATTGTTTGTTTTTCAGTTTCACTCGTGTAGGGTACTTGTCCCCAAACCTTCAGCTTGTAGTTTGTCTTTGTCCTTGGATCTCAAGTGAGTCTCCTGTAAGGAAGCACGTAGGTTTCTTGAGTTTTCATCCGTTCTTTTAACCCTGTGTCTTTTGTTTGCAGCACTCAGAGCCTGACCTTTTATTCTGATGATTCAGTGCTGTGCCCTTATTGCACTTAAAAAATATTTTTTGTTATCATTAATCTACAATCACGTGAAGAACATTATGTTTACTATGCTCCCCCTTATCCAAGTCCACCAGCAAAAACCTCTTAAAGTCGCTGTCCATCAGCATAGTTGGATGCTTTAAACCCCTTCAGCATGTACCCCTTCAAAGAAACCGATACAGTCGCTGTTAATCATGGAGTAGTAAGATGCTATATAACCTCTACTAGTCTTCTCTGTGTTGTACAGCTCTCCCCATGTCCCGCGCGACCCCACGCAATATACATGGTAATCCTAATGCCCCCAATCTTTCTCCCCACACTTATCCCTCCCTTCAGAACCACCCTGTGCAGTCCTTTTCCCTTTGGCAACTTTTAGTCAACTCTCGGGTTCTGTGAGTATCCTGCTGTTTTTTTCCTTCAGTTTCTCTTTGTTGTTATACTCCACACATGAGTGATATCATTTGATATTGTCTTTCTCCGCCTGACCTATTTTTCTGAACATACTACTGTCTAGCTCCATCCACGTCATTGCAAATGGTATGATTTGTTTTCTTCTTATGGCTGCTTACTGCACTTAGTAGACTGGATTTCATTCTTCCTTTTTGTTTGTAGTTTAGCTATGTGATTTCACCATTAATCTCCTGGTTATGAGCAACAACTTTGTGTCAATCGATATGTATCTGTATCTGTCTATCGCTCTGTCTGTCTGTATATCTATCTATCTTTCTATATATCCTTCTTTCTATCTCTCTATCCTCTCTATTTATCTATCCATCTATCTAGCTTCCTGTCTTCTATCATGTGTATAATCTATCGATCATCTGTCATCTATCTATCTGTCTATCTATGAAACAATCTTCTTTCTGTCTGTCCATCTATCCTTATGTACAGAACAGTTAACTACATCAACTATGTCACTTCCCTACATTATGCTTTCGAAAACATTGTAAGGTCACTAGGCCGTAGGGAGAGCACTGGGCTCACTGAGACAATTGCAGATCGAATCAGCCGCGTGTGCTTACAAAACCAGTAAATGGTGGTGCAGGTACTTGAACCCGTATCTCTGTCCTCTGTCCTCGTAAACCTCCTTCTCGCTTGCTAACTGTATTTAGCCACATTCATTGACTAAGTCCTCACTGAAGACCCCAATTATACTTCCTCTGGGCCTGTTGTAGACAGAAAAGTATACTTGGTGCTTTACTCACCACCATGTTTGAGGGACATTGGTATGTTCACCACTGATAGGAGGAGGGACAAATAAAAAGGAACACCTATTTCTAGACAGGAGCATTTGGGAGCAAAGTGTGTGTTGTGGAGAGACGTGTTTGGTTGAGTGTCCAAACTTCCCTCTTTATGTGGTTATTACTTCTTTACAATCGTGGATATCATAAAACGCATTGATTTCAAAAGCCCAGACGCATATTATTACAGCAATTCATTTGTTGATGTGAGAAAAATGAGAAGGACATTGCAGTACCACTAAATCTATACCTGGGCACTGCTGATACCAAACAAAAGGAATTCACGGTGGCTAGGTAGGACTATTTTCTAGTGACTGTCTCTGGGATCTCAAACAGAATCCATTTGTTTCTTTGATTCAAAGATTCACTTGTATAGGGTACCTGTCCCCGCCCCTTCAGCTTGTAGTTTGTCTGAGTCCTTGGATCACAAGTGAGTCTCCAGTAAGGGAGCACTTAGGTGATCTTGAGTTTTCATCAGTTCTTCTAAAACTGTGTCTTTTGATTGGAGCAGTGAAAGCCTGTACTTTTATTCCGATATTTGATAGCTAGGCTCTTACTGCACTTTGAAATATTTTTTGTTCTCATTAATATACAATCACATGCAGAACAATATGTTAACTAGTCTAACCCCTTCACCAAGTCCTCGCCAAATGCCAGTTTCAGTCGCTGTCCGTCAGCGTGTCGTAAGATGCTCTAGAATCACTACTTGCCTTCTCTGTGTTGTATAGCCCTCCCAATGACCCTTCACCCTACACATTATTCATGCTAATCCTAATGCCCCCATTCTTTTTCCCCGCCCTTATCAATCCCTTCCCACAAACACTACCCAGTCCCTTTCTCTTTGGTAACTCTTAGTCCACTCTCGGGTACTGTGTATATGCTGCTGTTCCTTCCTTCAGTTTTTCTTTGTTATCGTACTCCACACATGAGTTAAATCATTTGGTACATGTATTTCTCCGACTGGCCTATTTGACTGAGCATAATACCCTCTAGCTCCATCCAAGTTATTGCCAATGATAGGATTTGTTTTCTTCTTATGGCTGCTTACTGCACTTTTTAAACTGGATTTTATTCTTCTTTTTCGTTTGTAGTTTGCTATGTGCTTCAACCATTGCTCTCATGGTTATGAGCAATAGCTTTGTGTTAATCGATATGAACCTATATCTATCTATCTGTCTGTCTATCAGTCAATCAATCAATCAATAAATCATCTTTCTGTCTGCCCATCTGTCCTTGTGTACAGAACTGGTAACCACATATCCTATGTCACATTCCTAAATTATGCTTCCAAAAATCCTGCTAGGTAACTAGGCTGTAGGGAGAGCACTGTGTTCACCGAGACACTTGCAGGTCGTGTCGGCCGAGTGTACCTACAAAACCAGGAAATGGTTGTGCAGAGACTTGAACCCGTGTCTCTATCCTCTGTCCTCTTTCATCTCCTTCTCACTTCCTGTCTGTATATAGCCACATTCATTCACTAAGTGCTCCCTGAAGACCACAAGTATCCTTCCTCTGGGCCTGTGGACGACAGAAACGTAAAAGTGTGGCTTTGCTCACCACCATGTTTGAAGGACATCTATGTGAACACCACTGATAGGATGGAGGGTCAAATAAAAAGGAACACCAATTTCTAGACAGGAGCAGTTGGGAGCTAAGAGTGTATTGTGGAGTGACATGTTTATTTGAGTGTCCAAACTTCCCTCTTTAGGTGGTTATTACTTCACATTCGTGAAGATCATAAAACCCACAGATTTCAAAGGCCCAGATTCTTATTATTTCAGCAACCCAGTTGTTGAGGTGAGAGAAAATGAGAAGGACGTTGCTCCACCACTAAATCTATGGCTGGGCCTTGCTGGAAACAAACAAAAAGAGTTCACGGTGGCCAGATAGAGCTATTTTCTACTGACTGTCTCTGGGGGCTCTAACAGTATCCATTTGTTTGATTGTTTGTTTTTCAGTTTCACTCGTGTAGGGTACTTGTCCCCACACCTTCAGCTTGTAGTTTGTCTTTGTCCTTGGATCTCAAGTGAGTCTCCTGTAAGGAAGCACGTAGGTTTCTTGAGTTTTCATCCGTTCTTTTAACCCTGTGTCTTTTGTTTGCAGCACTCAGAGCCTGAACTTTTATTCTGATGATTCAGTGCTGTGCCCTTATTGCACTTAAAAAATATTTTTTGTTATCATTAATCTACAATCACGTGAAGAACATTATGTTTACTATGCTCCCCCTTATCCAAGTCCACCAGCAAAAACCTCTTAAAGTCGCTGTCCATCAGCATAGTTGGATGCTTTAAACCCCTTCAGCATGTACCCCTTCAAAGACACCGGTACAGTCGGTGTCAATCATGGAGTAGTAAGATGCTATATAACCTCTACTAGTCTTCTCTGTGTTGTACAGCAATCCCCATGTCCCGCGCGAACCCACGCAATATACATGGTAATCCTAATGCCCCCAATCTTTCTCCCCACACTTATCCCTCCCTTCAGAACCACCCTGTGCAGTCCTTTTCCCTTTGGCAACTTTTAGTCAACTCTCAGGTTCTGTGAGTATCCTGCTGTTTTTTTCCTTCAGTTTCTCTTTGTTGTTATACTCCACACATGAGTGATATCATTTGATATTGTCTTTCTCCGCCTGACCTATTTTTCTGAACATACTACTGTCTAGCTCCATCCACGTCATTGCAAATGGTAGGATTTGTTTTCTTCTTATGGCTGCTTACTGCACTTAGTAAACTGGATTTCATTCTTCCTTTTTGTTTGTAGTTTAGCTATGTGATTTCACCATTCATCTCCTGGTTATGAGCAACAGCTTTGTGTCAATCGATATGTATCTGTATCTATCTATCGCTCTGTCTGTCTGTATATCTATCTATCTTTCTATATATCCTTCTTTCTATCTCTCTATCCTCTCTATTTATCTATCCATCTATCTAGCTTCCTGTCTTCTATCATGTGTATAATCTATCGATCATCTGTCATCTATCTATCTGTCTATCTATGAAACAATCTTCTTTCTGTCTGTCCATCTATCCTTATGTACAGAACAGTTAACTACATCAACTATGTCACTTCCCTACATTATGCTTTCAAAAACATTGCAAGGTCACTAGGCCGTAGGGAGAGCACTGGGCTCACTGAGACAATTGCAGATCGAATCAGCCGCGTGTGCTTACAAAACCAGTAAATGGTGGTGCAGGGACTTGAACCCGTATCTCTGTCCTCTGTCCTCTTAAACCTCCTTCTCGCTTGCTAACTGTATTTAGCCACATTCATTGACTAAGTCCTCACTGAAGACCCCAATTATACTTCCTCTGGGCCTGTTGTAGACAGAAAAGTATACTTGGTGCTTTACTCACCACCATGTTTGAGGGACATTGGCATGTTCACCACTGATAGGAGGAGGGACAAATAAAAAGGAACACCTATTTCTAGACAGGAGCATTTGGGAGCAAAGTGTGTGTTGTGGAGAGACGTGTTTGGTTGAGTGTCCAAACTTCCCTCTTTATGTGGTTATTACTTCTTTACAATCGTGGATATCATAAAACCCAGTGATTTCAAAAGCCCAGACGCATATTATTACAGCAATTCATTTGTTGATGTGAGAAAAATGAGAAGGACATTGCAGTACCACTAAATCTATACCTGGGCACTGCTGATACCAAACAAAAGGAATTCACGGTGGCTAGGTAGGACTATTTTCTAGTGACTGTCTCTGGGGTCTCAAACAGAATCCATTTGTTTCTTTGTTTCAAAGATTCACTTGTATAGGGTACTTGTCCCCGCCCCTTCAGCTTTTAGTTTGTCTGAGTCCTTGGATCACAAGTGAGTCTCCAGTAAGGGAGCACTTATGTGATCTTGAGTTTTCATCAGTTCTTCTAACCCTGTGTCTTTTGATTGGAGCAGTGAAAGCCTGTACTTTTATTCCGATATTTGATAGCTAGGCTCTTACTGCACTTTGAAATTTTTTTTGTTCTCATTAATATACAATCACATGCAGAACAATATGTTAACTAGTCTAACCCCTTCAGCAAGTCCTCGCCAAATGCCAGTTTCAGTCGCTGTCCGTCAGCGTGTCGTAAGATGCTCTAGAATCACTACTTGTCTTCTCTGTGTTGTATAGCCCTCCCAATGACCCTTCACCCTACACATTATTCATGCTAATCCTAATGCCCCCATTCTTTTTCCCCGCCCTTATCAATCCCTTCCCACAAACACTACCCAGTCCCTTTCTTTTTTTTAACTCTTAGTCCACTCTCGGGTACTGTGTATATGCTGCTGTTTCTTCCTTCAGTTTTTCTTTGTTATCGTACTCCACACATGAGTTAAATCATTTGGTACATGTATTTCTCCGACTGGCCTATTTGACTGAGCATAATACCCTCTATCTCCATCCAAGTTATTGCCAATGATAGGATTTGTTTTCTTCTTATGGCTGCTTACTGCACTTTTTAAACTGGATTTTATTCTTCTTTTTCGTTTGTAGTTTGCTATGTGCTTCAACCATTGCTCTCATGGTTATGAGCAATAGCTTTGTGTTAATCGATATGAACCTATATCTATCTATCTGTCTGTCTATCAGTCAATCAATCAATCAATCAATCAACTTTCTGTCTGCCCATCTGTCCTTGTATACAGAACTGGTAACCACATATCCTATGTCACTTTCCTAAATTATGCTTCCAAAAATCCTGCTAGGTAACTAGGCTGTAGGGAGAGCACTGTGTTCACCGAGACACTTGCAGGTCGTGTCGGCCGAGTGTACCTACAAAACCAGGAAATGGTTGTGCAGGGACTTGAACCCGTGTCTCTATCCTCTGTCCTCTTTCATCTCCTTCTCACTTCCTGTCTGTATATAGCCACATTCATTCACTATGTGCTCCCTGAAGACCACAAGTATCCTTCCTCTGGGCCTGTGGACGACAGAAACGTAAAATTGTGGCTTTGCTCACCACCATGTTTGAAGGACATCTATGTGAACACCACTGATAGGATGGAGGGTCAAATAAAAAGGAACACCAATTTCTAGACAGGAGCAGTTGGGAGCTAAGAGTGTATTGTGGAGTGACATGTTTATTTGAGTGTCCAAACTTCCCTCTTTAGGTGGTTATTACTTCACATTCGTGAAGATCATAAAACCCACAGATTTCAAAGTCCCAGATTCTTATTATTTCAGCAACCCAGTTGTTGAGGTGAGAGAAAATGAGAAGGACGTTGCTCCACCACTAAATCTATGGCTGGGCCTTGCTGAAAACAAACAAAAAGAGTTCACGGTGGCCAGATAGTGCTATTTTCTACTGACTGTCTCTGGGGGCTCAAACAGAATCCATTTGTTTGATTGTTTGTTTTTCAGTTTCACTCGTGTAGGGTACTTGTCCCCACACCTTCAGCTTGTAGTTTGTCTTTGTCCTTGGATCTCAAGTGAGTCTCCTGTAAGGAAGCACGTAGGTTTCTTGAGTTTTCATCCGTTCTTTTAACCCTGTGTCTTTTGTTTACAGCACTCAGAGCCTGACCTTTTATTCTGATGATTCAGTGCTGTGCCCTTATTGCACTTAAAAATTTTTTTTTGTTATCATTAATCTACAATCACGTGAAGAACATTATGTTTAGTATGCTCCCCCTTATCCAAGTCCACCAGCAAAAACCTCTTAAAGTCGCTGTCCATCAGCATAGTTGGATGCTTTAAACCCCTTCAGCATGTACCCCTTCAAAGACACCGATACAGTCGCTGTCAATCATGGAGTAGTAAGATGCTATATAACTTCTACTAGTCTTCTCTGTGTTGTACAGCTCTCCCCATGTCCCGCGTGACCCCACGCAATATACATGGTAATCCTAATGCCCCCAATCTTTCTCCCCACACTTATCCCTCCCTTCAGAACCACCTTGTGCAGTCCTTTTCCCTTTGGCAACTTTTAGTCAACTCTCGGGTTCTGTGAGTATCCTGCTGTTTTTTTCCTTCAGTTTCTCTTTGTTGTTATACTCCACACATAAGTGATATCATTTGATATTGTCTTTCTCCGCCTGACCTATTTTTCTGAACATACTACTGTCTAGCTCCATCCACGTCATTGCAAAAGGTAGGATTTGTTTTCTTCTTATGGCTGCCTACTGCACTTAGTAGACTGGATTTCATTCTTCCTTTTTGTTTGTAGTTTAGCTATGTGATTTCACCATTAATCTCCTGGTTATGAGCAACAACTTTGTGTCAATCGATATGTATCTGTATCTATCTATCGCTCTGTCTGTCTGTATATCTATCTATCTTTCTATATATCCTTCTTTCTATCTCTCTATCCTCTCTATTTATCTATCCATCTATCTAGCTTCCTGTCTTCTATCATGTGTATAATCTATCGATCATCTGTCATCTATCTATCTGTCTATCTATGAAACAATCTTCTTTCTGTCTGTCCATCTATCCTTATGTACAGAACAGTTAACTACATCAACTATGTCACTTCCCTACATTATGCTTTCGAAAACATTGTAAGGTCACTAGGCCTTAGGGAGAGCACTGGGCTCACTGAGACAATTGCAGATCGAATCAGCCGCGTGTGCTTACAAAACCAGTAAATGGTGGTGCAGGTACTTGAACCCGTATCTCTGTCCTCTGTCCTCGTAAACCTCCTTCTCGCTTGCTAACTGTATTTAGCCACATTCATTGACTAAGTCCTCACTGAAGACCCCAATTATACTTCCTCTGGGCCTGTTGTAGACAGAAAAGTATACTTGGTGCTTTACTCACCACCATGTTTGAGGGACATTGGTATGTTCACCACTGATAGGAGGAGGGACAAATAAAAAGGAACACCTATTTCTAGACAGGAGCATTTGGGAGCAAAGTGTGTGTTGTGGAGAGACGTGTTTGGTTGAGTGTCCAAACTTCCCTCTTTATGTGGTTATTACTTCTTTACAATCATGGATATCATAAAACCCAGTGATTTCAAAAGCCTAGACGCATATTATTACAGCAATTCATTTGTTGATGTGAGAAAAATGAGAAGGACATTGCAGTACCACTAAATCTATACCTGGGCACTGCTGATACCAAACAAAAGGAATTCACGGTGGCTAGGTAGGACTATTTTCTAGTGACTGTCTCTGGGATCTCAAACAGAATCCATTTGTTTCTTTGTTTCAAAGATTCACTTGTATAGGATACCTGTCCCCGCCCCTTCAGCTTGTAGTTTGTCTGAGTCCTTGGATCACAAGTGAGTCTCCAGTAAGGGAGCACTTAGGTGATCTTGATTTTTCATCAGTTCTTCTAAAACTGTGTCTTTTGATTGGAGCAGTGAAAGCCTGTACTTTTATTCTGATATTTGATAGCTAGGCTCTTACTGCACTTTGAAATTTTTTTTGTTCTCATTAATATACAATCACATGCAGAACAATATGTTAACTAGTCTAACCCCTTCACCAAGTCCTCGCCAAATCCCAGTTTCAGTCGCTGTCCGTCAGCGTGTCGTAAGATGCTCTAGAATCACTACTTGTCTTCTCTGTGTTGTATAGCCCTCCCAATGACCCTTCACCCTACACATTATTCATGCTAATCCTAATGCCCCCATTCTTTTTCCCCGCCCTTATCAATCCCTTCCCACAAACACTACCCAGTCCCTTTCTTTTTTTTTAACTCTTAGTCCACTCTCGGGTACTGTGTATATGCTGCTGTTTCTTCCTCCAGTTTTTCTTTGTTATCGTACTCCACACATCAGTTAAATCATTTGGTACATGTATTTCTCCGACTGGCCTATTTGACTGAGCATAATACCCTCTAGCTCCATCCAAGTTATTGCCAATGATAGGATTTGTTTTCTTCTTATGGCAGCTTACTGCACTTTTTAAACTGGATTTTATTCTTCTTTTTCGTTTGTAGTTTGCTATGTGCTTCAACCATTGCTCTCATGGTTATGAGCAATAGCTTTGTGTTAATCGATATGAACCTATATCTATCTATCTGTCTGTCTATCAGTCAATCAATCAATCAATCAATCATCTTTCTGTCTGCCCATCTGTCCTTGTGTACTGAGCAGGTAACCACATATCCTATGTCACTTTCCTACATTATGCTTCCAAAAATCCTGCAAGGTAACTAGGCTGTAGGGAGAGCACTGGGTTCACCGAGACACTTGCAGGTCGTGTCGGCCGAGTGTACCTACAAAACCAGGAAATGGTTGTGCAGGGACTTGAACCCGTGTCTCTATCCTCTGTCCTCTTTCATCTCCTTCTCACTTCCTGTCTGTATATAGCCACATTCATTCACTAAGTGCTCCCTGAAGACCACAAGTATCCTTCCTCTGGGCCTGTGGACGACAGAAACGTAAAATTGTTGCTTTGCTCACCACCATGTTTGTAGGACATCTGTGTGAACACCACTGATAGGATGGAGGGTCAAATAAAAAGGAACACCAATTTCTAGACAGGAGCAGTTGGGAGCTAAGAGTGTATTGTGGAGTGACATGTTTATTTGAGTGTCCAAACTTCCCTCTTTAGGTGGTTATTACTTCACATTCGTGAAGATCATAAAACCCACAGATTTCAAAGGCCCAGATTCTTATTATTTCAGCAACCCAGTTGTTGAGGTGAGAGAAAATGAGAAGGACGTTGCTCCACCACTAAATCTATGGCTGGGCCTTGCTGAAAACAAACAAAAAGAGTTCACGGTGGCCAGATAGTGCTATTTTCTACTGACTGTCTCTGGGGGCTCAAACAGAATCCATTTGTTTGTTTGTTTTTCAGTTTCACTCGTGTAGGGTACTTGTCCCCACACCTTCAGCTTGTAGTTTGTCTTTGTCCTTGGATCTCAAGTGAGTCTCCTGTAAGGAAGCACGTAGGTTTCTTGAGTTTTCATCCGTTCTTTTAACCCTGTGTCTTTTGTTTGCAGCACTCAGAGCCTGACCTTTTATTCTGATGATTCAGTGCTGTGCCCTTATTGCACTTAAAAAATATTTTTTGTTATCATTAATCTACAATCACGTGAAGAACATTATGTTTACTATGCTCCCCCTTATCCAAGTCCACCAGCAAAAACCTCTTAAAGTCGCTGTCCATCAGCATAGTTGGATGCTTTAAACCCCTTCAGCATGTACCCCTTCAAAGACACCGGTACAGTCGGTGTCAATCATGGAGTAGTAAGATGCTATATAACCTCTACTAGTCTTCTCTGTGTTGTACAGCACTCCCCATGTCCCGCGCGACCCCACGCAATATACATGGTAATCCTAATGCCCCCAATCTTTCTCCCCACACTTATCCCTCCCTTCAGAACCACCCTGTGCAGTCCTTTTCCCTTTGGCAACTTTTAGTCAACTCTCGGGTTCTGTGAGTATCCTGCTGTTTTTTTCCTTCAGTTTCTCTTTGTTGTTATACTCCACACATGAGTGATATCATTTGATATTGTCTTTCTCCGCCTGACCTATTTTTCTGAACATACTACTGTCTAGCTCCATCCACGTCATTGCAAATGGTAGGATTTGTTTTCTTCTTATGGCTGCTTACTGCACTTAGTAAACTGGATTTCATTCTTCCTTTTTGTTTGTAGTTTAGCTATGTGATTTCACCATTCATCTCCTGGTTATGAGCAACAGCTTTGTGTCAATCGATATGTATCTGTATCTATCTATCGCTCTGTCTGTCTGTATATCTATCTATCTTTCTATATATCCTTCTTTCTATCTCTCTATCCTCTCTATTTATCTATCCATCTATCTAGCTTCCTGTCTTCTATCATGTGTATAATCTATCGATCATCTGTCATCTATCTATCTGTCTATCTATGAAACAATCTTCTTTCTGTCTGTCCATCTATCCTTATGTACAGAACAGTTAACTACATCAACTATGTCACTTCCCTACATTATGCTTTCAAAAACATTGCAAGGTCACTAGGCCGTAGGGAGAGCACTGGGCTCACTGAGACAATTGCAGATCGAATCAGCCGCGTGTGCTTACAAAACCAGTAAATGGTGGTGCAGGTACTTGAACCCGTATCTCTGTCCTCTGTCCTCTTAAACCTCCTTCTCGCTTGCTAACTGTATTTAGCCACATTCATTGACTAAGTCCTCACTGAAGACCCCAATTATACTTCCTCTGGGCCTGTTGTAGACAGAAAAGTATACTTGGTGCTTTACTCACCACCATGTTTGAGGGACATTGGCATGTTCACCACTGATAGGAGGAGGGACAAATAAAAAGGAACACCTATTTCTAGACAGGAGCATTTGGGAGCAAAGTGTGTGTTGTGGAGAGACGTGTTTGGTTGAGTGTCCAAACTTCCCTCTTTATGTGGTTATTACTTCTTTACAATCGTGGATATCATAAAACCCAGTTATTTCAAAAGCCCAGACGCATATTATTACAGCAATTCATTTGTTGATGTGAGAAAAATGAGAAGGACATTGCAGTACCACTAAATCTATACCTGGGCACTGCTGATACCAAACAAAAGGAATTCACGGTGGCTAGGTAGGACTATTTTCTAGTGACTGTCTCTGGGGTCTCAAACAGAATCCATTTGTTTCTTTGTTTCAAAGATTCACTTGTATAGGGTACTTGTCCCCGCCCCTTCAGCTTTTAGTTTGTCTGAGTCCTTGGATCACAAGTGAGTCTCCAGTAAGGGAGCACTTATGTGATCTTGAGTTTTCATCAGTTCTTCTAACCCTGTGTCTTTTGATTGGAGCAGTGAAAGCCTGTACTTTTATTCCGATATTTGATAGCTAGGCTCTTACTGCACTTTGAAATTTTTTTTGTTCTCATTAATATACAATCACATGCAGAACAATATGTTAACTAGTCTAACCCCTTCACCAAGTCCTCGCCAAATGCCAGTTTCAGTCGCTGTCCGTCAGCGTGTCGTAAGATGCTCTAGAATCACTACTTGTCTTCTCTGTGTTGTATAGCCCTCCCAATGACCCTTCACCCTACACATTATTCATGCTAATCCTAATGCCCCCATTCTTTTTCCCCGCCCTTATCAATCCCTTCCCACAAACACTACCCAGTCCCTTTCTTTTTTTTAACTCTTAGTCCACTCTCGGGTACTGTGTATATGCTGCTGTTTCTTCCTTCAGTTTTTCTTTGTTATCGTACTCCACACATGAGTTAAATCATTTGGTACATGTATTTCTCCGACTGGCCTATTTGACTGAGCATAATACCCTCTATCTCCATCCAAGTTATTGCCAATGATAGGATTTGTTTTCTTCTTATGGCTGCTTACTGCACTTTTTAAACTGGATTTTATTCTTCTTTTTCGTTTGTAGTTTGCTATGTGCTTCAACCATTGCTCTCATGGTTATGAGCAATAGCTTTGTGTTAATCGATATGAACCTATATCTATCTATCTGTCTGTCTATCAGTCAATCAATCAATCAATCAATCAACTTTCTGTCTGCCCATCTGTCCTTGTATACAGAACTAGTAACCACATATCCTATGTCACTTTCCTAAATTATGCTTCCAAAAATCCTGCTAGGTAACTAGGCTGTAGGGAGAGCACTGTGTTCACCGAGACACTTGCAGGTCGTGTCGGCCGAGTGTACCTACAAAACCAGGAAATGGTTGTGCAGGGACTTGAACCCGTGTCTCTATCCTCTGTCCTCTTTCATCTCCTTCTCACTTCCTGTCTGTATATAGCCACATTCATTCACTATGTGCTCCCTGAAGACCACAAGTATCCTTCCTCTGGGCCTGTGGACGACAGAAACGTAAAATTGTGGCTTTGCTCACCACCATGTTTGAAGGACATCTATGTGAACACCACTGATAGGATGGAGGGTCAAATAAAAAGGAACACCAATTTCTAGACAGGAGCAGTTGGGAGCTAAGAGTGTATTGTGGAGTGACATGTTTATTTGAGTGTCCAAACTTCCCTCTTTAGGTGGTTATTACTTCACATTCGTGAAGATCATAAAACCCACAGATTTCAAAGGCCCAGATTCTTATTATTTCAGCAACCCAGTTGTTGAGGTGAGAGAAAATGAGAAGGACGTTGCTCCACCACTAAATCTATGGCTGGGCCTTGCTGAAAACAAACAAAAAGAGTTCACGGTGGCCAGATAGTGCTATTTTCTACTGACTGTCTCTGGGGGCTCAAACAGAATCCATTTGTTTGATTGTTTGTTTTTCAGTTTCACTCGTGTAGGGTACTTGTCCCCACACCTTCAGCTTGTAGTTTGTCTTTGTCCTTGGATCTCAAGTGAGTCTCCTGTAAGGAAGCACGTAGGTTTCTTGAGTTTTCATCCGTTCTTTTAACCCTGTGTCTTTTGTTTACAGCACTCAGAGCCTGACCTTTTATTCTGATGATTCAGTGCTGTGCCCTTATTGCACTTAAAAATTTTTTTTTGTTATCATTAATCTACAATCACGTGAAGAACATTATGTTTAGTATGCTCCCCCTTATCCAAGTCCACCAGCAAAAACCTCTTAAAGTCGCTGTCCATCAGCATAGTTGGATGCTTTAAACCCCTTCAGCATGTACCCCTTCAAAGACACCGATACAGTCGCTGTCAATCATGGAGTAGTAAGATGCTATATAACTTCTACTAGTCTTCTCTGTGTTGTACAGCTCTCCCCATGTCCCGCGTGACCCCACGCAATATACATGGTAATCCTAATGCCCCCAATCTTTCTCCCCACACTTATCCCTCCCTTCAGAACCACCTTGTGCAGTCCTTTTCCCTTTGGCAACTTTTAGTCAACTCTCGGGTTCTGTGAGTATCCTGCTGTTTTTTTCCTTCAGTTTCTCTTTGTTGTTATACTCCACACATAAGTGATATCATTTGATATTGTCTTTCTCCGCCTGACCTATTTTTCTGAACATACTACTGTCTAGCTCCATCCACGTCATTGCAAAAGGTAGGATTTGTTTTCTTCTTATGGCTGCCTACTGCACTTAGTAGACTGGATTTCATTCTTCCTTTTTGTTTGTAGTTTAGCTATGTGATTTCACCATTAATCTCCTGGTTATGAGCAACAACTTTGTGTCAATCGATATGTATCTGTATCTATCTATCGCTCTGTCTGTCTGTATATCTATCTATCTTTCTATATATCCTTCTTTCTATCTCTCTATCCTCTCTATTTATCTATCCATCTATCTAGCTTCCTGTCTTCTATCATGTGTATAATCTATCGATCATCTGTCATCTATCTGTCTATCTATGAAACAATCTTCTTTCTGTCTGTCCATCTATCCTTATGTACAGAACAGTTAACTACATCAACTATGTCACTTCCCTACATTATGCTTTCGAAAACATTGTAAGGTCACTAGGCCTTAGGGAGAGCACTGGGCTCACTGAGACAATTGCAGATCGAATCAGCCGCGTGTGCTTACAAAACCAGTAAATGGTGGTGCAGGTACTTGAACCCGTATCTCTGTCCTCTGTCCTCGTAAACCTCCTTCTCGCTTGCTAACTGTATTTAGCCACATTCATTGACTAAGTACTCACTGAAGACCCCAATTATACTTCCTCTGGGCCTGTTGTAGACAGAAAAGTATACTTGGTGCTTTACTCACCACCATGTTTGAGGGACATTGGCATGTTCACCACTGATAGGAGGAGGGACAAATAAAAAGGAACACCTATTTCTAGACAGGAGCATTTGGGAGCAAAGTGTGTGTTGTGGAGAGACGTGTTTGGTTGAGTGTCCAAACTTCCCTCTTTATGTGGTTATTACTTCTTTACAATCGTAGATATCATAAAACCCAGTTATTTCAAAAGCCCAGACGCATATTATTACAGCAATTCATTTGTTGATGTGAGAAAAATGAGAAGGACATTGCAGTACCACTAAATCTATACCTGGGCACTGCTGATACCAAACAAAAGGAATTCACGGTGGCTAGGTAGGACTATTTTCTAGTGACTGTCTCTGGGATCTCAAACAGAATCCATTTGTTTCTTTGTTTCAAAGATTCACTTGTATAGGGTACCTGTCCCCGCCCCTTCAGCTTGTAGTTTGTCTGAGTCCTTGGATCACAAGTGAGTCTCCAGTAAGGGAGCACTTAGGTGATCTTGAGTTTTCATCAGTTCTTCTAAAACTGTGTCTTTTGATTGGAGCAGTGAAAGCCTGTACTTTTATTCTGATATTTGATAGCTAGGCTCTTACTGCACTTTGAAATTTTTTTTGTTCTCATTAATATACAATCACATGCAGAACAATATGTTAACTAGTCTAACCCCTTCACCAAGTCCTCGCCAAATCCCAGTTTCAGTCGCTGTCCGTCAGCGTGTCGTAAGATGCTCTAGAATCACTACTTGTCTTCTCTGTGTTGTATAGCCCTCCCAATGACCCTTCACCCTACACATTATTCATGCTAATCCTAATGCCCCCATTCTTTTTCCCCGCCCTTATCAATCCCTTCCCACAAACACTACCCAGTCCCTTTCTTTTTTTTTAACTCTTAGTCCACTCTCGGGTTCTGTGTATATGCTGCTGTTTCTTCCTCCAGTTTTTCTTTGTTATCGTACTCCACACATCAGTTAAATCATTTGGTACATGTATTTCTCCGACTGGCCTATTTGACTGAGCATAATACCCTCTAGCTCCATCCAAGTTATTGCCAATGATAGGATTTGTTTTCTTCTTATGGCTGCTTACTGCACTTTTTAAACTGGATTTTATTCTTCTTTTTCGTTTGTAGTTTGCTATGTGCTTCAACCATTGCTCTCATGGTTATGAGCAATAGCTTTGTGTTAATCGATATGAACCTATATCTATCTATCTGTCTGTCTATCAGTCAATCAATCAATCAATCAATCAACTTTCTGTCTGCCCATCTGTCCTTGTATACAGAACTAGTAACCACATATCCTATGTCACTTTCCTAAATTATGCTTCCAAAAATCCTGCTAGGTAACTAGGCTGTAGGGAGAGCACTGTGTTCACCGAGACACTTGCAGGTCGTGTCGGCCGAGTGTACCTACAAAACCAGGAAATGGTTGTGCAGGGACTTGAACCCGTGTCTCTATCCTCTGTCCTCTTTCATCTCCTTCTCACTTCCTGTCTGTATATAGCCACATTCATTCACTATGTGCTCCCTGAAGACCACAAGTATCCTTCCTCTGGGCCTGTGGACGACAGAAACGTAAAATTGTGGCTTTGCTCACCACCATGTTTGAAGGACATCTATGTGAACACCACTGATAGGATGGAGGGTCAAATAAAAAGGAACACCAATTTCTAGACAGGAGCAGTTGGGAGCTAAGAGTGTATTGTGGAGTGACATGTTTATTTGAGTGTCCAAACTTCCCTCTTTAGGTGGTTATTACTTCACATTCGTGAAGATCATAAAACCCACAGATTTCAAAGGCCCAGATTCTTATTATTTCAGCAACCCAGTTGTTGAGGTGAGAGAAAATGAGAAGGACGTTGCTCCACCACTAAATCTATGGCTGGGCCTTGCTGAAAACAAACAAAAAGAGTTCACGGTGGCCAGATAGTGCTATTTTCTACTGACTGTCTCTGGGGGCTCAAACAGAATCCATTTGTTTGATTGTTTGTTTTTCAGTTTCACTCGTGTAGGGTACTTGTCCCCACACCTTCAGCTTGTAGTTTGTCTTTGTCCTTGGATCTCAAGTGAGTCTCCTGTAAGGAAGCACGTAGGTTTCTTGAGTTTTCATCCGTTCTTTTAACCCTGTGTCTTTTGTTTACAGCACTCAGAGCCTGACCTTTTATTCTGATGATTCAGTGCTGTGCCCTTATTGCACTTAAAAATTTTTTTTTGTTATCATTAATCTACAATCACGTGAAGAACATTATGTTTAGTATGCTCCCCCTTATCCAAGTCCACCAGCAAAAACCTCTTAAAGTCGCTGTCCATCAGCATAGTTGGATGCTTTAAACCCCTTCAGCATGTACCCCTTCAAAGACACCGATACAGTCGCTGTCAATCATGGAGTAGTAAGATGCTATATAACTTCTACTAGTCTTCTCTGTGTTGTACAGCTCTCCCCATGTCCCGCGTGACCCCACGCAATATACATGGTAATCCTAATGCCCCCAATCTTTCTCCCCACACTTATCCCTCCCTTCAGAACCACCTTGTGCAGTCCTTTTCCCTTTGGCAACTTTTAGTCAACTCTCGGGTTCTGTGAGTATCCTGCTGTTTTTTTCCTTCAGTTTCTCTTTGTTGTTATACTCCACACATAAGTGATATCATTTGATATTGTCTTTCTCCGCCTGACCTATTTTTCTGAACATACTACTGTCTAGCTCCATCCACGTCATTGCAAAAGGTAGGATTTGTTTTCTTCTTATGGCTGCCTACTGCACTTAGTAGACTGGATTTCATTCTTCCTTTTTGTTTGTAGTTTAGCTATGTGATTTCACCATTAATCTCCTGGTTATGAGCAACAACTTTGTGTCAATCGATATGTATCTGTATCTATCTATCGCTCTGTCTGTCTGTATATCTATCTATCTTTCTATATATCCTTCTTTCTATCTCTCTATCCTCTCTATTTATCTATCCATCTATCTAGCTTCCTGTCTTCTATCATGTGTATAATCTATCGATCATCTGTCATCTATCTATCTGTCTATCTATGAAACAATCTTCTTTCTGTCTGTCCATCTATCCTTATGTACAGAACAGTTAACTACATCAACTTTGTCACTTCCCTACATTATGCTTTCGAAAACATTGTAAGGTCACTAGGCCTTAGGGAGAGCACTGGGCTCACTGAGACAATTGCAGATCGAATCAGCCGCGTGTGCTTACAAAACCAGTAAATGGTGGTGCAGGGACTTGAACCCGTATCTCTGTCCTCTGTCCTCGTAAACCTCCTTCTCGCTTGCTAACTGTATTTAGCCACATTCATTGACTAAGTACTCACTGAAGACCCCAATTATACTTCCTCTGGGCCTGTTGTAGACAGAAAAGTATACTTGGTGCTTTACTCACCACCATGTTTGAGGGACATTGGCATGTTCACCACTGATAGGAGGAGGGACAAATAAAAAGGAACACCTATTTCTAGACAGGAGCATTTGGGAGCAAAGTGTGTGTTGTGGAGAGACGTGTTTGGTTGAGTGTCCAAACTTCCCTCTTTATGTGGTTA
Organism: Manis pentadactyla; assembly: GCF_030020395.1. Lineage (NCBI taxonomy): Eukaryota > Metazoa > Chordata > Mammalia > Pholidota > Manidae > Manis > Manis pentadactyla. The sequence continues at coordinate 2,297,288 of NW_026644596.1, forward strand.
TTACTTCTTTACAATCGTGGATATCATAAAACCCAGTTATTTCAAAAGCCCAGACGCATATTATTACAGCAATTCATTTGTTGATGTGAGAAAAATGAGAAGGACATTGCAGTACCACTAAATCTATACCTGGGCACTGCTGATACCAAACAAAAGGAATTCACGGTGGCTAGGTAGGACTATTTTCTAGTGACTGTCTCTGGGATCTCAAACAGAATCCATTTGTTTCTTTGTTTCAAAGATTCACTTGTATAGGGTACCTGTCCCCGCCCCTTCAGCTTGTAGTTTGTCTGAGTCCTTGGATCACAAGTGAGTCTCCAGTAAGGGAGCACTTAGGTGATCTTGAGTTTTCATCAGTTCTTCTAAAACTGTGTCTTTTGATTGGAGCAGTGAAAGCCTGTACTTTTATTCTGATATTTGATAGCTAGGCTCTTACTGCACTTTGAAATTTTTTTTGTTCTCATTAATATACAATCACATGCAGAACAATATGTTAACTAGTCTAACCCCTTCACCAAGTCCTCGCCAAATCCCAGTTTCAGTCGCTGTCCGTCAGCGTGTCGTAAGATGCTCTAGAATCACTACTTGTCTTCTCTGTGTTGTATAGCCCTCCCAATGACCCTTCACCCTACACATTATTCATGCTAATCCTAATGCCCCCATTCTTTTTCCCCGCCCTTATCAATCCCTTCCCACAAACACTACCCAGTCCCTTTCTTTTTTTTTAACTCTTAGTCCACTCTCGGGTTCTGTGTATATGCTGCTGTTTCTTCCTCCAGTTTTTCTTTGTTATCGTACTCCACACATCAGTTAAATCATTTGGTACATGTATTTCTCCGACTGGCCTATTTGACTGAGCATAATACCCTCTAGCTCCATCCAAGTTATTGCCAATGATAGGATTTGTTTTCTTCTTATGGCAGCTTACTGCACTTTTTAAACTGGATTTTATTCTTCTTTTTCGTTTGTAGTTTGCTATGTGCTTCAACCATTGCTCTCATGGTTATGAGCAATAGCTTTGTGTTAATCGATATGAACCTATATCTATCTATCTGTCTGTCTATCAATCAATCAATCAATCAATCAATCATCTTTCTGTCTGCCCATCTGTCCTTGTGTACAGAGCAGGTAACCACATATCCTATGTCACTTTCCTACATTATGCTTCCAAAAATCCTGCAAGGTAACTAGGCTGTAGGGAGAGCACTGGGTTCACCGAGACACTTGCAGGTCGTGTCGGCCGAGTGTACCTACAAAACCAGGAAATGGTTGTGCAGGGACTTGAACCCGTGTCTCTATCCTCTGTCCTCTTTCATCTCCTTCTCACTTCCTGTCTGTATATAGCCACATTCATTCACTAAGTGCTCCCTGAAGACCACAAGTATCCTTCCTCTGGGCCTGTGGACGACAGAAACGTAAAATTGTTGCTTTGCTCACCACCATGTTTGTAGGACATCTGTGTGAACACCACTGATAGGATGGAGGGTCAAATAAAAAGGAACACCAATTTCTAGACAGGAGCAGTTGGGAGCTAAGAGTGTATTGTGGAGTGACATGTTTATTTGAGTGTCCAAACTTCCCTTTTAGGTGGTTATTACTTCACATTCGTGAAGATCATAAAACCCACAGATTTCAAAGGCCCAGATTCTTATTATTTCAGCAACCCAGTTGTTGAGGTGAGAGAAAATAAGAAGGACGTTGCTCCACCACTAAATCTATGGCTGGGCCTTGCTGAAAACAAACAAAAAGAGTTCACGGTGGCCAGATAGTGCTATTTTCTACTGACTGTCTCTGGGGGCTCAAACAGAATCCATTTGTTTGTTTGTTTTTCAGTTTCACTCGTGTAGGGTACTTGTCCCCACACCTTCAGCTTGTAGTTTGTCTTTGTCCTTGGATCTCAAGTGAGTCTCCTGTAAGGAAGCACGTAGGTTTCTTGAGTTTTCATCCGTTCTTTTAACCCTGTGTCTTTTGTTTGCAGCACTCAGAGCCTGACCTTTTATTCTGATGATTCAGTGCTGTGCCCTTATTGCACTTAAAAATTTTTTTTTGTTATCATTAATCTACAATCACGTGAAGAACATTATGTTTAGTATGCTCCCCCTAATCCAAGTCCACCAGCAAAAACCTCTTAAAGTCGCTGTCCATCAGCATAGTTGGATGCTTTAAACCCCTTCAGCATGTACCCCTTCAAAGACACCGATACAGTCGCTGTCAATCATGGAGTAGTAAGATGCTATATAACCTCTACTAGACTTCTCTGTGTTGTACAGCTCTCCCCATGTCCCGCGTGACCAAACGCAATATACATGGTAATCCTAATGCCCCCAATCTTTCTCCCCACACTTATCCCTCCCTTCAGAACCACCCTGTGCAGTCCTTTTCCCTTTGGCAACTTTTAGTCAACTCTCGGGTTCTGTGAGTATCCTGCTGTTTTTTTCCTTCAGTTTCTCTTTGTTGTTATACTCCACACATGAGTGATATCATTTCATATTGTCTTTCTCCGCCTGACCTATTTTTCTGAACATACTACTGTCTAGCTCCATCCACGTCATTGCAAATGGTAGGATTTGTTTTCTTCTTATGGCTGCTTACTGCACTTAGTAGACTGGATTTCATTCTTCCTTTTTGTTTGTAGTTTAGCTATGTGATTTCACCATTAATCTCCTGGTTATGAGCAACAACTTTGTGTCAATTGATATGTATCTGTATCTATCTATCGCTCTGTATGTCTGTATATGTATCTATCTTTCTATATATCCTTCTTTCTATCTCTCTATCCTCTCTATTTATCTATCCATCTATCTAGCTTCCTGTCTTCTATCATGTGTATAATCTATCGATCATCTGTCATCTATCTATCTGTCTATCTATGAAACAATCTTCTTTCTGTCTGTCCATCTATCCTTATGTACAGAACAGTTAACTACATCAACTATGTCACTTCCCTACATTATGCTTTCGAAAACATTGTAAGGTCACTAGGCCGTAGGGAGAGCACTGGGCTCACTGAGACAATTGCAAATCGAATCAGCCGCGTGTGCTTACAAAACCAGTAAATGGTGGTGCAGGTACTTGAACCCGTATCTCTGTCCTCTGTCCTCGTAAACCTCCTTCTCGCTTGCTAACTGTATTTAGCCACATTCATTGACTAAGTACTCACTGAAGACCCCAATTATACTTCCTCTGGGCCTGTTGTAGACAGAAAAGTATACTTGGTGCTTTACTCACCACCATGTTTGAGGGACATTGGTATGTTCACCACTGATAGGAGGAGGGACAAATAAAAAGGAACACCTATTTCAGACAGGAGCATTTGGGAGCAAAGTGTGTGTTGTGGAGAGACGTGTTTGGTTGAGTGTCCAAACTTCCCTCTTTATGTGGTTATTACTTCTTTACAATCATGGATATAATAAAACCCAGTGATTTCAAAAGCCCAGACGCATATTATTACAGCAATTCATTTGTTGATGTGAGAAAAATGAGAAGGACATTGCAGTACCACTAAATCTATACCTGGGCACTGCTGATACCAAACAAAAGGAATTCACGGTGGCTAGGTAGGACTATTTTATAGTGACTGTCTCTGGGATCTCAAACAGAATCCATTTGTTTCTTTGTTTCAAAGATTCACTTGTATAGGGTACCTGTACCCGCCCCTTCAGGTTGTAGTTTGTCTGAGTCCTTGGATCAGAAGTGTGTCTCCAGTAAGGGAGCACTTAGGTGATCTTGAGTTTTCATCAGTTCTTCTAAAACTGTGTCTTTTGATTGGAGCAGTGAAAGCCTGTACTTTTATTCCGATATTTGATAGCTAGGCTCTTACTGCACTTTGAAATTTTTTTTGTTCTCATTAATATACAATCACATTCAGAACAATATGTTAACTAGTCTAACCCCTTCACCAAGTCCTCGCCAAATGCCAGTTTCAGTCCCTGTCCGTCAGCGTGTCGTAAGATGCTCTAGAATCACTACTTGTCTTCTCTGTGTTGTATAGCCCTCCCAATGACCCTTCACCCTACACATTATTCATGCTAATCCTAATGCCCCCATTCTTTTTCCCCGCCCTTATCAATCCCTTCCCACAAACACTACCCAGTCCCTTTCTTTTTTTTAACTCTTAGTCCACTCTCGGGTACTGTGTATATGCTGCTGTTTCTTCCTTCAGTTTTTCTTTGTTATCGTACTCCACACATGAGTTAAATCATTTGGTACATGTATTTCTCCGACTGGCCTATTTGACTGAGCATAATACCCTCTAGCTCCATCCAAGTTATTGCCAATGATAGGATTTGTTTTCTTCTTATGGCAGCTTACTGCACTTTTTAAACTTAATTTTATTCTTCTTTTTCGTTTGTAGTTTGCTATGTGCTTCAACCATTGCTCTCATGGTTATGAGCAATAGCTTTGTGTTAATCGATATGAACCTATATCTATCTATCTGTCTGTCTATCTGTCAATCAATCAATCAATCAATCATCTTTCTGTCTGCCCATCTGTCCTTGTGTACAGAACTGGTAACCACATATCCTATGTCACTTTCCTACATTATGCTTCCAAAAATCCTGCTAGGTAACTAGGCTGTAGGGAGAGCACTGTGTTCACCGAGACACTTGCAGGTCGTGTCGGCCGAGTGTACCTACAAAACCAGGAAATGGTTGTGCAGGGACTTGAACCCGTGTCTCTATCCTCTGTCCTCTTTCATCTCCTTCTCACTTCCTGTCTGTATATAGCCACATTCATTCACTATGTGCTCCCTGAAGACCACAAGTATCCCTCCTCTGGGCCTGTGGACGACAGAAACATAAAATTGTTGCTTTGCTCACCACCATGTTTGAAGGACATCTATGTGAACACCACTGATAGGATGGAGGGTCAAAAAAAAATTAACACCAATTTCTAGACAGGAGCAGTTGGGATCTAAGAGTGTATTGTGGAGTGACATGTTTATTTGAGTGTCCAAACTTCCCTCTTTAGGTGGTTATTACTTCACATTCGTGAAGATCATAAAACCCACAGATTTCAAAGGCCCAGATTCTTATTATTTCAGCAACCCAGTTGTTGAGGTGAGAGAAAATGAGAAGGACGTTGCTCCACCAATAAATCTATGGCTGGGCCTTGCTGGAAACAAACAAAAAGAGTTCACGGTGGCCAGATAGTGCTATTTTCTACTGACTGTCTCTGGGGGCTCAAACAGAATCCATTTGTTTGATTGTTTGTTTTTCAGTTTCACTCGTGTAGGGTACTTGTCCCCACACCTTCAGCTTGTAGTTTGTCTTTGTCCTTGGATCTCAAGTGAGTCTCCTGTAAGGAAGCACGTAGGTTTCTAGAGTTTTCATCCGTTCTTTTAACCCTGTGTCTTTTGTTTGCAGCACTCAGAGCCTGACCTTTTATTCTGATGATTCAGTGCTGTGCCCTTATTGCACTTAAAAAATTTTTTTTTGTTATCATTAATCTACAATCACGTGAAGAACATTATGTTTACTATGCTCCCACTTAACTAAGTCCACCAGCAAAAACCTCTTAAAGTCGCTGTCCATCAGAATAGTTGGATGTTTTAAACCCTTTCAGCATGTACCCCTTCAAAGACACCGGTACAGTCGCTGTCAATCATGGAGTAGTAAGATGCTATATAACCTCTACTGGTCTTCTTTGTGTTATACAGCACTCCCCATGTCCCGCGGGACCCCACGCAATATACATGGTAATCCTAATGTCCCCATTCTTTCTCCCCGCACTTATCCCTCCATTCAGAACCACTCTGCCCAGTCCTTTTCGCTTTGGCAACTTTTAGTCAACTCTCGGGTTCTGTGAGTATCCTGCTGTTTTTTTCCTTCAGTTTCTCTTTGTTGTTATACTCCACACATGAGTGATATCATTTGATATTGTCTTTCTCCGCCTGACCTATTTTTCTGAACATACTACTGTCTAGCTCCATCCACGTCATTGCAAATGGTAGGATTTGTTTTCTTCTTATGGCTGCTTACTGCACTTTGTAAACTGGATTTCATTCTTCCTTTTTGTTTGTAGTTTAGCTATGTGATTTCACCATTCATCTCCTGGTTATGAGCAACAGCTTTGTGTCAATCGATATGTATCTGTATCTATCTATCGCTCTGTCTGTCTGTATATCTATCTATCTATATCTATCTATCTTTCTATATATCCTTCTTTCTATCTCTCTATCCTCTCTATTTATCTATCCATCTATCTAGCTTCCTGTCTTCTATCATGTGTATAATCTATCGATCATCTGTCATCTATCTATCTGTCTATCTATGAAACAATCTTCTTTCTGTCTGTCCATCTATCCTTATGTACAGAACAGTTAACTACATCAACTATGTCACTTCCCTACATTATGCTTTCAAAAACATTGCAAGGTCACTAGGCCGTAGGGAGAGCACTGGGCTCACTGAGACAATTGCAGATCGAATCAGCCGCGTGTGCTTACAAAACCAGTAAATGGTGGTGCAGGGACTTGAACCCGTATCTCTGTCCTCTGTCCTCTTAAACCTCCTTCTCGCTTGCTAACTGTATTTAGCCACATTCATTGACTAAGTCCTCACTGAAGACCCCAATTATACTTCCTCTGGGCCTGTTGTAGACAGAAAAGTATACTTGGTGCTTTACTCACCACCATGTTTGAGGGACATTGGCATGTTCACCACTGATAGGAGGAGGGACAAATAAAAAGGAACACCTATTTCTAGACAGGAGCATTTGGGAGCAAAGTGTGTGTTGTGGAGAGACGTGTTTGGTTGAGTGTCCAAACTTCCCTCTTTATGTGGTTATTACTTCTTTACAATCGTGGATATCATAAAACCCAGTGATTTCAAAATCCCAGACGCATATTATTACAGCAATTCATTTGTTGATGTGAGAAAAATGAGAAGGACATTGCAGTACCACTAAATCTATACCTGGGCACTGCTGATACCAAACAAAAGGAATTCACGGTGGCTAGGTAGGACTATTTTCTAGTGACTGTCTCTGGGGTCTCAAACAGAATCCATTTGTTTCTTTGTTTCAAAGATTCACTTGTATAGGGTACCTGTCCACGCCCCTTCAGCTTGTAGTTTGTCTGAGTCCTTGGATCACAAGTGAGTCTCCAGTAAGGGAGCACTTAGGTGATCTTGAGTTATCATCAGTTCTTCTAACCCTGTGTCTTTTGATTGGAGCAGTGAAAGCCTGTACTTTTATTCCGATATTTGATAGCTAGGCTCTTACTGCACTTTGAAATTTTTTTTGTTCTCATTAATATACAATCACATGCAGAACAATATGTTAACTAGTCTAACCCCTTCACCAAGTCCTCGCCAAATCCCAGTTTCAGTCGCTGTCCGTCAGCGTGTCGTAAGATGCTCTAGAATCACTACTTGTCTTCTCTGTGTTGTATAGCCCTCCCAATGACCCTTCACCCTACACATTATTCATGCTAATCCTAATGCCCCCATTCTTTTTCCCCGCCCTTATCAATCCCTTCCCACAAACACTACCCAGTCCCTTTCTCTTTGGTAACTCTTAGTCCACTCTCGGGTACTGTGTATATGCTGCTGTTTCTTCCTTCAGTTTTTCTTTGTTATCGTACTCCACACATGAATTAAATCATTTGGTACATGTATTTCTCCGACTGGCCTATTTGACTGAGCATAATACCCTCTAGCTCCATCCAAGTTATTGCCAATGATAGGATTTGTTTTCTTCTTATGGCAGCTTACTGCACTTTTTAAACTGGATTTTATTCTTCTTTTTCGTTTGTAGTTTGCTATGTGCTTCAACCATTGCTCTCATGGTAATGAGAAATAGCTTTGTGTTAATCGATATGAACCTATATCTATCTATCTGTCTGTCTATCAATCAATCAATCAATCAATCATCTTTCTGTCTGCCCATCTGTCCTTGTGTACAGAACAGGTAACCACATATCCTATGTCACTTTCCTACATTATGCTTCCAAAAATCCTGCAAGGTAACTAGGCTGTAGGGAGAGCACTGTGTTCACCGAGACACTTGCAGGTCGTGTCGGCCGAGTGTACCTACAAAACCAGGAAATGGTTGTGCAGGGACTTGAACCCGTGTCTCTATCCTCTGTCCTCTTTCATCTCCTTCTCACTTCCTGTCTGTATATAGCCACATTCATTCACTAAGTGCTCCCTGAAGACCACAAGTATCCTTCCTCTGGGCCTGTGGACGACAGAAACGTAAAATTGTGGCTTTGCTCACCACCATGTTTGAAGGACATCTATGTGAACACCACTGATAGGATGGAGGGTCAAATAAAAAGGAACACCAATTTCTAGACAGGAGCAGTTGGGAGCTAAGAGTGTATTGTGGAGTGACATGTTTATTTGAGTGTCCAAACTTCCCTCTTTAGGTGGTTATTACTTCACATTCGTGAAGATCATAAAACCCACAGATTTAAAAGGCCGAGATTCTTATTATTTCAGCAACACAGTTGTTGAGGTGAGAGAAAATGAGAAGGACGTTGCTCCACCACTAAATCTATGGCTGGGCCTTGCTGAAAACAAACAAAAAGAGTTCACGGTGGCCAGATAGTGCTATTTTCTACTGACTGTCTCTGGGGACTCAAACAGAATCCATTTGTTTGATTGTTTGTTTTTCAGTTTCACTCGTGTAGGGTACTTGTCCCCACACGTTCAGCTTGTAGTTTGTCTTTGTCCTTGGATCTCAAGTGAGTCTCCTGTAAGGAAGCACGTAGGTTTCTTGAGTTTTCATCCATTCTTTTAACCCTGTGTCTTTTGTTTGCAGCACTCAGAGCCTGACCTTTTATTCTGATGATTCAGTGCTGTGCCCTTATTGCACTTAAAAAATATTTTTTGTTATCATTAATCTACAATCACGTGAAGAACATTATGTTTACTATGCTCCCCCTTATCCAAGTCCACCAGCAAAAACCTCTTAAAGTCGCTGTCCATCAGCATAGTTGGATGCTTTAAAACCCTTCAGCATGTACCCCTTCAAAGACACCGGTACAGTCGGTGTCAATCATGGAGTAGTAAGATGCTATATAACCTCTACTAGTCTTCTCTGTGTTGTACAGCACTCTCCATGTCCCGCGCGACCCCACGCAATATACATGGTAATCCTAATGCCCCCAATCTTTCTCCCACACTTATCCCTCCCTTCAGAACCACCCTGTGCAGTCCTTTTCCCTTTGGCAACTTTTAGTCAACTCTCGGGTTCTGTGAGTATCCTGCTGTTTTTTTCCTTCAGTTTCTCTTTGTTGTTATACTCCACACATGAGTGATATCATTTGATATTGTCTTTCTCCGCCTGACCTATTTTTCTGAACATACTACTGTCTAGCTCCATCCACGTCATTGCGAATGGTAGGATTTGTTTTCTTCTTATGGCTGCTTACTGCACTTAGTAAACTGGATTTCATTCTTCCTTTTTGTTTGTAGTTTAGCTATGTGATTTCACCATTCATCTCCTGGTTATGAGCAACAGCTTTGTGTCAATCGATATGTATCTGTATCTATCTATCGCTCTGTCTGTCTGTATATCTATCTATCTTTCTATATATCCTTCTTTCTATCTCTCTATCCTCTCTATTTATCTATCCATCTATCTAGCTTCCTGTCTTCTATCATGTGTATAATCTATCGATCATCTGTCATCTATCTATCTGTCTATCTATGAAACAATCTTCTTTCTGTCTGTCCATCTATCCTTATGTACAGAACAGTTAACTACATCAACTATGTCACTTCCCTACATTATGCTTTCAAAAACATTGCAAGGTCACTAGGCCGTAGGGAGAGCACTGGGCTCACTGAGACAATTGCAGATCGAATCAGCCGCGTGTGCTTACAAAACCAGTAAATGGTGGTGCAGGGACTTGAACCCGTATCTCTGTCCTCTGTCCTCTTAAACCTCCTTCTCGCTTGCTAACTGTATTTAGCCACATTCATTGACTAAGTCCTCACTGAAGACCCCAATTATACTTCCTCTGGGCCTGTTGTAGACAGAAAAGTATACTTGGTGCTTTACTCACCACCATGTTTGAGGGACATTGGCATGTTCACCACTGATAGGAGGAGGGACAAATAAAAAGGAACACCTATTTCTAGACAGGAGCATTTGGGAGCAAAGTGTGTGTTGTGGAGAGACGTGTTTGGTTGAGTGTCCAAACTTCCCTCTTTATGTGGTTATTACTTCTTTACAATCGTGGATATCATAAAACCCAGTGATTTCAAAATCCCAGACGCATATTATTACAGCAATTCATTTGTTGATGTGAGAAAAATGAGAAGGACATTGCAGTACCACTAAATCTATACCTGGGCACTGCTGATACCAAACAAAAGGAATTCACGGTGGCTAGGTAGGACTATTTTCTAGTGACTGTCTCTGGGGTCTCAAACAGAATCCATTTGTTTCTTTGTTTCAAAGATTCACTTGTATAGGGTACCTGTCCACGCCCCTTCAGCTTGTAGTTTGTCTGAGTCCTTGGATCACAAGTGAGTCTCCAGTAAGGGAGCACTTAGGTGATCTTGAGTTATCATCAGTTCTTCTAACCCTGTGTCTTTTGATTGGAGCAGTGAAAGCCTGTACTTTTATTCCGATATTTGATAGCTAGGCTCTTACTGCACTTTGAAATTTTTTTTGTTCTCATTAATATACAATCACATGCAGAACAATATGTTAACTAGTCTAACCCCTTCACCAAGTCCTCGCCAAATCCCAGTTTCAGTCGCTGTCCGTCAGCGTGTCGTAAGATGCTCTAGAATCACTACTTGTCTTCTCTGTGTTGTATAGCCCTCCCAATGACCCTTCACCCTACACATTATTCATGCTAATCCTAATGCCCCCATTCTTTTTCCCCGCCCTTATCAATCCCTTCCCACAAACACTACCCAGTCCCTTTCTCTTTGGTAACTCTTAGTCCACTCTCGGGTACTGTGTATATGCTGCTGTTTCTTCCTTCAGTTTTTCTTTGTTATCGTACTCCACACATGAATTAAATCATTTGGTACATGTATTTCTCCGACTGGCCTATTTGACTGAGCATAATACCCTCTAGCTCCATCCAAGTTATTGCCAATGATAGGATTTGTTTTCTTCTTATGGCAGCTTACTGCACTTTTTAAACTGGATTTTATTCTTCTTTTTCGTTTGTAGTTTGCTATGTGCTTCAACCATTGCTCTCATGGTAATGAGAAATAGCTTTGTGTTAATCGATATGAACCTATATCTATCTATCTGTCTGTCTATCAATCAATCAATCAATCAATCATCTTTCTGTCTGCCCATCTGTCCTTGTGTACAGAACAGGTAACCACATATCCTATGTCACTTTCCTACATTATGCTTCCAAAAATCCTGCAAGGTAACTAGGCTGTAGGGAGAGCACTGTGTTCACCGAGACACTTGCAGGTCGTGTCGGCCGAGTGTACCTACAAAACCAGGAAATGGTTGTGCAGGGACTTGAACCCGTGTCTCTATCCTCTGTCCTCTTTCATCTCCTTCTCACTTCCTGTCTGTATATAGCCACATTCATTCACTAAGTGCTCCCTGAAGACCACAAGTATCCTTCCTCTGGGCCTGTGGACGACAGAAACGTAAAATTGTGGCTTTGCTCACCACCATGTTTGAAGGACATCTATGTGAACACCACTGATAGGATGGAGGGTCAAATAAAAAGGAACACCAATTTCTAGACAGGAGCAGTTGGGAGCTAAGAGTGTATTGTGGAGTGACATGTTTATTTGAGTGTCCAAACTTCCCTCTTTAGGTGGTTATTACTTCACATTCGTGAAGATCATAAAACCCACAGATTTAAAAGGCCGAGATTCTTATTATTTCAGCAACACAGTTGTTGAGGTGAGAGAAAATGAGAAGGACGTTGCTCCACCACTAAATCTATGGCTGGGCCTTGCTGAAAACAAACAAAAAGAGTTCACGGTGGCCAGATAGTGCTATTTTCTACTGACTGTCTCTGGGGACTCAAACAGAATCCATTTGTTTGATTGTTTGTTTTTCAGTTTCACTCGTGTAGGGTACTTGTCCCCACACGTTCAGCTTGTAGTTTGTCTTTGTCCTTGGATCTCAAGTGAGTCTCCTGTAAGGAAGCACGTAGGTTTCTTGAGTTTTCATCCATTCTTTTAACCCTGTGTCTTTTGTTTGCAGCACTCAGAGCCTGACCTTTTATTCTGATGATTCAGTGCTGTGCCCTTATTGCACTTAAAAAATATTTTTTGTTATCATTAATCTACAATCACGTGAAGAACATTATGTTTACTATGCTCCCCCTTATCCAAGTCCACCAGCAAAAACCTCTTAAAGTCGCTGTCCATCAGCATAGTTGGATGCTTTAAAACCCTTCAGCATGTACCCCTTCAAAGACACCGGTACAGTCGGTGTCAATCATGGAGTAGTAAGATGCTATATAACCTCTACTAGTCTTCTCTGTGTTGTACAGCACTCTCCATGTCCCGCGCGACCCCACGCAATATACATGGTAATCCTAATGCCCCCAATCTTTCTCCCACACTTATCCCTCCCTTCAGAACCACCCTGTGCAGTCCTTTTCCCTTTGGCAACTTTTAGTCAACTCTCGGGTTCTGTGAGTATCCTGCTGTTTTTTTCCTTCAGTTTCTCTTTGTTGTTATACTCCACACATGAGTGATATCATTTGATATTGTCTTTCTCCGCCTGACCTATTTTTCTGAACATACTACTGTCTAGCTCCATCCACGTCATTGCGAATGGTAGGATTTGTTTTCTTCTTATGGCTGCTTACTGCACTTAGTAAACTGGATTTCATTCTTCCTTTTTGTTTGTAGTTTAGCTATGTGATTTCACCATTCATCTCCTGGTTATGAGCAACAGCTTTGTGTCAATCGATATGTATCTGTATCTATCTATCGCTCTGTCTGTCTGTATATCTATCTATCTTTCTATATATCCTTCTTTCTATCTCTCTATCCTCTCTATTTATCTATCCATCTATCTAGCTTCCTGTCTTCTATCATGTGTATAATCTATCGATCATCTGTCATCTATCTATCTGTCTATCTATGAAACAATCTTCTTTCTGTCTGTCCATCTATCCTTATGTACAGAACAGTTAACTACATCAACTATGTCACTTCCCTACATTATGCTTTCAAAAACATTGCAAGGTCACTAGGCCGTAGGGAGAGCACTGGGCTCACTGAGACAATTGCAGATCGAATCAGCCGCGTGTGCTTACAAAACCAGTAAATGGTGGTGCAGGGACTTGAACCCGTATCTCTGTCCTCTGTCCTCTTAAACCTCCTTCTCGCTTGCTAACTGTATTTAGCCACATTCATTGACTAAGTCCTCACTGAAGACCCCAATTATACTTCCTCTGGGCCTGTTGTAGACAGAAAAGTATACTTGGTGCTTTACTCACCACCATGTTTGAGGGACATTGGCATGTTCACCACTGATAGGAGGAGGGACAAATAAAAAGGAACACCTATTTCTAGACAGGAGCATTTGGGAGCAAAGTGTGTGTTGTGGAGAGACGTGTTTGGTTGAGTGTCCAAACTTCCCTCTTTATGTGGTTATTACTTCTTTACAATCGTGGATATCATAAAACCCAGTGATTTCAAAATCCCAGACGCATATTATTACAGCAATTCATTTGTTGATGTGAGAAAAATGAGAAGGACATTGCAGTACCACTAAATCTATACCTGGGCACTGCTGATACCAAACAAAAGGAATTCACGGTGGCTAGGTAGGACTATTTTCTAGTGACTGTCTCTGGGGTCTCAAACAGAATCCATTTGTTTCTTTGTTTCAAAGATTCACTTGTATAGGGTACCTGTCCACGCCCCTTCAGCTTGTAGTTTGTCTGAGTCCTTGGATCACAAGTGAGTCTCCAGTAAGGGAGCACTTAGGTGATCTTGAGTTATCATCAGTTCTTCTAACCCTGTGTCTTTTGATTGGAGCAGTGAAAGCCTGTACTTTTATTCCGATATTTGATAGCTAGGCTCTTACTGCACTTTGAAATTTTTTTTGTTCTCATTAATATACAATCACATGCAGAACAATATGTTAACTAGTCTAACCCCTTCACCAAGTCCTCGCCAAATCCCAGTTTCAGTCGCTGTCCGTCAGCGTGTCGTAAGATGCTCTAGAATCACTACTTGTCTTCTCTGTGTTGTATAGCCCTCCCAATGACCCTTCACCCTACACATTATTCATGCTAATCCTAATGCCCCCATTCTTTTTCCCCGCCCTTATCAATCCCTTCCCACAAACACTACCCAGTCCCTTTCTCTTTGGTAACTCTTAGTCCACTCTCGGGTACTGTGTATATGCTGCTGTTTCTTCCTTCAGTTTTTCTTTGTTATCGTACTCCACACATGAATTAAATCATTTGGTACATGTATTTCTCCGACTGGCCTATTTGACTGAGCATAATACCCTCTAGCTCCATCCAAGTTATTGCCAATGATAGGATTTGTTTTCTTCTTATGGCAGCTTACTGCACTTTTTAAACTGGATTTTATTCTTCTTTTTCGTTTGTAGTTTGCTATGTGCTTCAACCATTGCTCTCATGGTAATGAGAAATAGCTTTGTGTTAATCGATATGAACCTATATCTATCTATCTGTCTGTCTATCAATCAATCAATCAATCAATCATCTTTCTGTCTGCCCATCTGTCCTTGTGTACAGAACAGGTAACCACATATCCTATGTCACTTTCCTACATTATGCTTCCAAAAATCCTGCAAGGTAACTAGGCTGTAGGGAGAGCACTGTGTTCACCGAGACACTTGCAGGTCGTGTCGGCCGAGTGTACCTACAAAACCAGGAAATGGTTGTGCAGGGACTTGAACCCGTGTCTCTATCCTCTGTCCTCTTTCATCTCCTTCTCACTTCCTGTCTGTATATAGCCACATTCATTCACTAAGTGCTCCCTGAAGACCACAAGTATCCTTCCTCTGGGCCTGTGGACGACAGAAACGTAAAATTGTGGCTTTGCTCACCACCATGTTTGAAGGACATCTATGTGAACACCACTGATAGGATGGAGGGTCAAATAAAAAGGAACACCAATTTCTAGACAGGAGCAGTTGGGAGCTAAGAGTGTATTGTGGAGTGACATGTTTATTTGAGTGTCCAAACTTCCCTCTTTAGGTGGTTATTACTTCACATTCGTGAAGATCATAAAACCCACAGATTTAAAAGGCCGAGATTCTTATTATTTCAGCAACACAGTTGTTGAGGTGAGAGAAAATGAGAAGGACGTTGCTCCACCACTAAATCTATGGCTGGGCCTTGCTGAAAACAAACAAAAAGAGTTCACGGTGGCCAGATAGTGCTATTTTCTACTGACTGTCTCTGGGGACTCAAACAGAATCCATTTGTTTGATTGTTTGTTTTTCAGTTTCACTCGTGTAGGGTACTTGTCCCCACACGTTCAGCTTGTAGTTTGTCTTTGTCCTTGGATCTCAAGTGAGTCTCCTGTAAGGAAGCACGTAGGTTTCTTGAGTTTTCATCCATTCTTTTAACCCTGTGTCTTTTGTTTGCAGCACTCAGAGCCTGACCTTTTATTCTGATGATTCAGTGCTGTGCCCTTATTGCACTTAAAAAATATTTTTTGTTATCATTAATCTACAATCACGTGAAGAACATTATGTTTACTATGCTCCCCCTTATCCAAGTCCACCAGCAAAAACCTCTTAAAGTCGCTGTCCATCAGCATAGTTGGATGCTTTAAAACCCTTCAGCATGTACCCCTTCAAAGACACCGGTACAGTCGGTGTCAATCATGGAGTAGTAAGATGCTATATAACCTCTACTAGTCTTCTCTGTGTTGTACAGCACTCTCCATGTCCCGCGCGACCCCACGCAATATACATGGTAATCCTAATGCCCCCAATCTTTCTCCCACACTTATCCCTCCCTTCAGAACCACCCTGTGCAGTCCTTTTCCCTTTGGCAACTTTTAGTCAACTCTCGGGTTCTGTGAGTATCCTGCTGTTTTTTTCCTTCAGTTTCTCTTTGTTGTTATACTCCACACATGAGTGATATCATTTGATATTGTCTTTCTCCGCCTGACCTATTTTTCTGAACATACTACTGTCTAGCTCCATCCACGTCATTGCGAATGGTAGGATTTGTTTTCTTCTTATGGCTGCTTACTGCACTTAGTAAACTGGATTTCATTCTTCCTTTTTGTTTGTAGTTTAGCTATGTGATTTCACCATTCATCTCCTGGTTATGAGCAACAGCTTTGTGTCAATCGATATGTATCTGTATCTATCTATCGCTCTGTCTGTCTGTATATCTATCTATCTTTCTATATATCCTTCTTTCTATCTCTCTATCCTCTCTATTTATCTATCCATCTATCTAGCTTCCTGTCTTCTATCATGTGTATAATCTATCGATCATCTGTCATCTATCTATCTGTCTATCTATGAAACAATCTTCTTTCTGTCTGTCCATCTATCCTTATGTACAGAACAGTTAACTACATCAACTATGTCACTTCCCTACATTATGTTTTCAAAAACATTGCAAGGTCACTAGGCCGTAGGGAGAGCACTGGGCTCACTGAGACAATTGCAGATCGAATCAGCCGCGTGTGCTTACAAAACCAGTAAATGGTGGTGCAGGGACTTGAACCCGTATCTCTGTCCTCTGTCCTCTTAAACCTCCTTCTCGCTTGCTAACTGTATTTAGCCACATTCATTGACTAAGTCCTCACTGAAGACCCCAATTATACTTCCTCTGGGCCTGTTGTAGACAGAAAAGTATACTTGGTGCTTTACTCACCACCATGTTTGAGGGACATTGGCATGTTCACCACTGATAGGAGGAGGGACAAATAAAAAGGAACACCTATTTCTAGACAGGAGCATTTGGGAGCAAAGTGTGTGTTGTGGAGAGACGTGTTTGGTTGAGTGTCCAAACTTCCCTCTTTATGTGGTTATTACTTCTTTACAATCGTGGATATCATAAAACCCAGTGATTTCAAAATCCCAGACGCATATTATTACAGCAATTCATTTGTTGATGTGAGAAAAATGAGAAGGACATTGCAGTACCACTAAATCTATACCTGGGCACTGCTGATACCAAACAAAAGGAATTCACGGTGGCTAGGTAGGACTATTTTCTAGTGACTGTCTCTGGGGTCTCAAACAGAATCCATTTGTTTCTTTGTTTCAAAGATTCACTTGTATAGGGTACCTGTCCACGCCCCTTCAGCTTGTAGTTTGTCTGAGTCCTTGGATCACAAGTGAGTCTCCAGTAAGGGAGCACTTAGGTGATCTTGAGTTATCATCAGTTCTTCTAACCCTGTGTCTTTTGATTGGAGCAGTGAAAGCCTGTACTTTTATTCCGATATTTGATAGCTAGGCTCTTACTGCACTTTGAAATTTTTTTTGTTCTCATTAATATACAATCACATGCAGAACAATATGTTAACTAGTCTAACCCCTTCACCAAGTCCTCGCCAAATCCCAGTTTCAGTCGCTGTCCGTCAGCGTGTCGTAAGATGCTCTAGAATCACTACTTGTCTTCTCTGTGTTGTATAGCCCTCCCAATGACCCTTCACCCTACACATTATTCATGCTAATCCTAATGCCCCCATTCTTTTTCCCCGCCCTTATCAATCCCTTCCCACAAACACTACCCAGTCCCTTTCTCTTTGGTAACTCTTAGTCCACTCTCGGGTACTGTGTATATGCTGCTGTTTCTTCCTTCAGTTTTTCTTTGTTATCGTACTCCACACATGAATTAAATCATTTGGTACATGTATTTCTCCGACTGGCCTATTTGACTGAGCATAATACCCTCTAGCTCCATCCAAGTTATTGCCAATGATAGGATTTGTTTTCTTCTTATGGCAGCTTACTGCACTTTTTAAACTGGATTTTATTCTTCTTTTTCGTTTGTAGTTTGCTATGTGCTTCAACCATTGCTCTCATGGTAATGAGAAATAGCTTTGTGTTAATCGATATGAACCTATATCTATCTATCTGTCTGTCTATCAATCAATCAATCAATCAATCATCTTTCTGTCTGCCCATCTGTCCTTGTGTACAGAACAGGTAACCACATATCCTATGTCACTTTCCTACATTATGCTTCCAAAAATCCTGCAAGGTAACTAGGCTGTAGGGAGAGCACTGTGTTCACCGAGACACTTGCAGGTCGTGTCGGCCGAGTGTACCTACAAAACCAGGAAATGGTTGTGCAGGGACTTGAACCCGTGTCTCTATCCTCTGTCCTCTTTCATCTCCTTCTCACTTCCTGTCTGTATATAGCCACATTCATTCACTAAGTGCTCCCTGAAGACCACAAGTATCCTTCCTCTGGGCCTGTGGACGACAGAAACGTAAAATTGTGGCTTTGCTCACCACCATGTTTGAAGGACATCTATGTGAACACCACTGATAGGATGGAGGGTCAAATAAAAAGGAACACCAATTTCTAGACAGGAGCAGTTGGGAGCTAAGAGTGTATTGTGGAGTGACATGTTTATTTGAGTGTCCAAACTTCCCTCTTTAGGTGGTTATTACTTCACATTCGTGAAGATCATAAAACCCACAGATTTAAAAGGCCGAGATTCTTATTATTTCAGCAACACAGTTGTTGAGGTGAGAGAAAATGAGAAGGACGTTGCTCCACCACTAAATCTATGGCTGGGCCTTGCTGAAAACAAACAAAAAGAGTTCACGGTGGCCAGATAGTGCTATTTTCTACTGACTGTCTCTGGGGACTCAAACAGAATCCATTTGTTTGATTGTTTGTTTTTCAGTTTCACTCGTGTAGGGTACTTGTCCCCACACGTTCAGCTTGTAGTTTGTCTTTGTCCTTGGATCTCAAGTGAGTCTCCTGTAAGGAAGCACGTAGGTTTCTTGAGTTTTCATCCATTCTTTTAACCCTGTGTCTTTTGTTTGCAGCACTCAGAGCCTGACCTTTTATTCTGATGATTCAGTGCTGTGCCCTTATTGCACTTAAAAAATATTTTTTGTTATCATTAATCTACAATCACGTGAAGAACATTATGTTTACTATGCTCCCCCTTATCCAAGTCCACCAGCAAAAACCTCTTAAAGTCGCTGTCCATCAGCATAGTTGGATGCTTTAAAACCCTTCAGCATGTACCCCTTCAAAGACACCGGTACAGTCGGTGTCAATCATGGAGTAGTAAGATGCTATATAACCTCTACTAGTCTTCTCTGTGTTGTACAGCACTCTCCATGTCCCGCGCGACCCCACGCAATATACATGGTAATCCTAATGCCCCCAATCTTTCTCCCACACTTATCCCTCCCTTCAGAACCACCCTGTGCAGTCCTTTTCCCTTTGGCAACTTTTAGTCAACTCTCGGGTTCTGTGAGTATCCTGCTGTTTTTTTCCTTCAGTTTCTCTTTGTTGTTATACTCCACACATGAGTGATATCATTTGATATTGTCTTTCTCCGCCTGACCTATTTTTCTGAACATACTACTGTCTAGCTCCATCCACGTCATTGCGAATGGTAGGATTTGTTTTCTTCTTATGGCTGCTTACTGCACTTAGTAAACTGGATTTCATTCTTCCTTTTTGTTTGTAGTTTAGCTATGTGATTTCACCATTCATCTCCTGGTTATGAGCAACAGCTTTGTGTCAATCGATATGTATCTGTATCTATCTATCGCTCTGTCTGTCTGTATATCTATCTATCTTTCTATATATCCTTCTTTCTATCTCTCTATCCTCTCTATTTATCTATCCATCTATCTAGCTTCCTGTCTTCTATCATGTGTATAATCTATCGATCATCTGTCATCTATCTATCTGTCTATCTATGAAACAATCTTCTTTCTGTCTGTCCATCTATCCTTATGTACAGAACAGTTAACTACATCAACTATGTCACTTCCCTACATTATGCTTTCAAAAACATTGCAAGGTCACTAGGCCGTAGGGAGAGCACTGGGCTCACTGAGACAATTGCAGATCGAATCAGCCGCGTGTGCTTACAAAACCAGTAAATGGTGGTGCAGGGACTTGAACCCGTATCTCTGTCCTCTGTCCTCTTAAACCTCCTTCTCGCTTGCTAACTGTATTTAGCCACATTCATTGACTAAGTCCTCACTGAAGACCCCAATTATACTTCCTCTGGGCCTGTTGTAGACAGAAAAGTATACTTGGTGCTTTACTCACCACCATGTTTGAGGGACATTGGCATGTTCACCACTGATAGGAGGAGGGACAAATAAAAAGGAACACCTATTTCTAGACAGGAGCATTTGGGAGCAAAGTGTGTGTTGTGGAGAGACGTGTTTGGTTGAGTGTCCAAACTTCCCTCTTTATGTGGTTATTACTTCTTTACAATCGTGGATATCATAAAACCCAGTGATTTCAAAATCCCAGACGCATATTATTACAGCAATTCATTTGTTGATGTGAGAAAAATGAGAAGGACATTGCAGTACCACTAAATCTATACCTGGGCACTGCTGATACCAAACAAAAGGAATTCACGGTGGCTAGGTAGGACTATTTTCTAGTGACTGTCTCTGGGGTCTCAAACAGAATCCATTTGTTTCTTTGTTTCAAAGATTCACTTGTATAGGGTACCTGTCCACGCCCCTTCAGCTTGTAGTTTGTCTGAGTCCTTGGATCACAAGTGAGTCTCCAGTAAGGGAGCACTTAGGTGATCTTGAGTTATCATCAGTTCTTCTAACCCTGTGTCTTTTGATTGGAGCAGTGAAAGCCTGTACTTTTATTCCGATATTTGATAGCTAGGCTCTTACTGCACTTTGAAATTTTTTTTGTTCTCATTAATATACAATCACATGCAGAACAATATGTTAACTAGTCTAACCCCTTCACCAAGTCCTCGCCAAATCCCAGTTTCAGTCGCTGTCCGTCAGCGTGTCGTAAGATGCTCTAGAATCACTACTTGTCTTCTCTGTGTTGTATAGCCCTCCCAATGACCCTTCACCCTACACATTATTCATGCTAATCCTAATGCCCCCATTCTTTTTCCCCGCCCTTATCAATCCCTTCCCACAAACACTACCCAGTCCCTTTCTCTTTGGTAACTCTTAGTCCACTCTCGGGTACTGTGTATATGCTGCTGTTTCTTCCTTCAGTTTTTCTTTGTTATCGTACTCCACACATGAATTAAATCATTTGGTACATGTATTTCTCCGACTGGCCTATTTGACTGAGCATAATACCCTCTAGCTCCATCCAAGTTATTGCCAATGATAGGATTTGTTTTCTTCTTATGGCAGCTTACTGCACTTTTTAAACTGGATTTTATTCTTCTTTTTCGTTTGTAGTTTGCTATGTGCTTCAACCATTGCTCTCATGGTAATGAGAAATAGCTTTGTGTTAATCGATATGAACCTATATCTATCTATCTGTCTGTCTATCAATCAATCAATCAATCAATCATCTTTCTGTCTGCCCATCTGTCCTTGTGTACAGAACAGGTAACCACATATCCTATGTCACTTTCCTACATTATGCTTCCAAAAATCCTGCAAGGTAACTAGGCTGTAGGGAGAGCACTGTGTTCACCGAGACACTTGCAGGTCGTGTCGGCCGAGTGTACCTACAAAACCAGGAAATGGTTGTGCAGGGACTTGAACCCGTGTCTCTATCCTCTGTCCTCTTTCATCTCCTTCTCACTTCCTGTCTGTATATAGCCACATTCATTCACTAAGTGCTCCCTGAAGACCACAAGTATCCTTCCTCTGGGCCTGTGGACGACAGAAACGTAAAATTGTGGCTTTGCTCACCACCATGTTTGAAGGACATCTATGTGAACACCACTGATAGGATGGAGGGTCAAATAAAAAGGAACACCAATTTCTAGACAGGAGCAGTTGGGAGCTAAGAGTGTATTGTGGAGTGACATGTTTATTTGAGTGTCCAAACTTCCCTCTTTAGGTGGTTATTACTTCACATTCGTGAAGATCATAAAACCCACAGATTTAAAAGGCCGAGATTCTTATTATTTCAGCAACACAGTTGTTGAGGTGAGAGAAAATGAGAAGGACGTTGCTCCACCACTAAATCTATGGCTGGGCCTTGCTGAAAACAAACAAAAAGAGTTCACGGTGGCCAGATAGTGCTATTTTCTACTGACTGTCTCTGGGGACTCAAACAGAATCCATTTGTTTGATTGTTTGTTTTTCAGTTTCACTCGTGTAGGGTACTTGTCCCCACACGTTCAGCTTGTAGTTTGTCTTTGTCCTTGGATCTCAAGTGAGTCTCCTGTAAGGAAGCACGTAGGTTTCTTGAGTTTTCATCCATTCTTTTAACCCTGTGTCTTTTGTTTGCAGCACTCAGAGCCTGACCTTTTATTCTGATGATTCAGTGCTGTGCCCTTATTGCACTTAAAAAATATTTTTTGTTATCATTAATCTACAATCACGTGAAGAACATTATGTTTACTATGCTCCCCCTTATCCAAGTCCACCAGCAAAAACCTCTTAAAGTCGCTGTCCATCAGCATAGTTGGATGCTTTAAAACCCTTCAGCATGTACCCCTTCAAAGACACCGGTACAGTCGGTGTCAATCATGGAGTAGTAAGATGCTATATAACCTCTACTAGTCTTCTCTGTGTTGTACAGCACTCTCCATGTCCCGCGCGACCCCACGCAATATACATGGTAATCCTAATGCCCCCAATCTTTCTCCCACACTTATCCCTCCCTTCAGAACCACCCTGTGCAGTCCTTTTCCCTTTGGCAACTTTTAGTCAACTCTCGGGTTCTGTGAGTATCCTGCTGTTTTTTTCCTTCAGTTTCTCTTTGTTGTTATACTCCACACATGAGTGATATCATTTGATATTGTCTTTCTCCGCCTGACCTATTTTTCTGAACATACTACTGTCTAGCTCCATCCACGTCATTGCGAATGGTAGGATTTGTTTTCTTCTTATGGCTGCTTACTGCACTTAGTAAACTGGATTTCATTCTTCCTTTTTGTTTGTAGTTTAGCTATGTGATTTCACCATTCATCTCCTGGTTATGAGCAACAGCTTTGTGTCAATCGATATGTATCTGTATCTATCTATCGCTCTGTCTGTCTGTATATCTATCTATCTTTCTATATATCCTTCTTTCTATCTCTCTATCCTCTCTATTTATCTATCCATCTATCTAGCTTCCTGTCTTCTATCATGTGTATAATCTATCGATCATCTGTCATCTATCTATCTGTCTATCTATGAAACAATCTTCTTTCTGTCTGTCCATCTATCCTTATGTACAGAACAGTTAACTACATCAACTATGTCACTTCCCTACATTATGCTTTCAAAAACATTGCAAGGTCACTAGGCCGTAGGGAGAGCACTGGGCTCACTGAGACAATTGCAGATCGAATCAGCCGCGTGTGCTTACAAAACCAGTAAATGGTGGTGCAGGGACTTGAACCCGTATCTCTGTCCTCTGTCCTCTTAAACCTCCTTCTCGCTTGCTAACTGTATTTAGCCACATTCATTGACTAAGTCCTCACTGAAGACCCCAATTATACTTCCTCTGGGCCTGTTGTAGACAGAAAAGTATACTTGGTGCTTTACTCACCACCATGTTTGAGGGACATTGGCATGTTCACCACTGATAGGAGGAGGGACAAATAAAAAGGAACACCTATTTCTAGACAGGAGCATTTGGGAGCAAAGTGTGTGTTGTGGAGAGACGTGTTTGGTTGAGTGTCCAAACTTCCCTCTTTATGTGGTTATTACTTCTTTACAATCGTGGATATCATAAAACCCAGTGATTTCAAAATCCCAGACGCATATTATTACAGCAATTCATTTGTTGATGTGAGAAAAATGAGAAGGACATTGCAGTACCACTAAATCTATACCTGGGCACTGCTGATACCAAACAAAAGGAATTCACGGTGGCTAGGTAGGACTATTTTCTAGTGACTGTCTCTGGGGTCTCAAACAGAATCCATTTGTTTCTTTGTTTCAAAGATTCACTTGTATAGGGTACCTGTCCACGCCCCTTCAGCTTGTAGTTTGTCTGAGTCCTTGGATCACAAGTGAGTCTCCAGTAAGGGAGCACTTAGGTGATCTTGAGTTATCATCAGTTCTTCTAACCCTGTGTCTTTTGATTGGAGCAGTGAAAGCCTGTACTTTTATTCCGATATTTGATAGCTAGGCTCTTACTGCACTTTGAAATTTTTTTTGTTCTCATTAATATACAATCACATGCAGAACAATATGTTAACTAGTCTAACCCCTTCACCAAGTCCTCGCCAAATCCCAGTTTCAGTCGCTGTCCGTCAGCGTGTCGTAAGATGCTCTAGAATCACTACTTGTCTTCTCTGTGTTGTATAGCCCTCCCAATGACCCTTCACCCTACACATTATTCATGCTAATCCTAATGCCCCCATTCTTTTTCCCCGCCCTTATCAATCCCTTCCCACAAACACTACCCAGTCCCTTTCTCTTTGGTAACTCTTAGTCCACTCTCGGGTACTGTGTATATGCTGCTGTTTCTTCCTTCAGTTTTTCTTTGTTATCGTACTCCACACATGAATTAAATCATTTGGTACATGTATTTCTCCGACTGGCCTATTTGACTGAGCATAATACCCTCTAGCTCCATCCAAGTTATTGCCAATGATAGGATTTGTTTTCTTCTTATGGCAGCTTACTGCACTTTTTAAACTGGATTTTATTCTTCTTTTTCGTTTGTAGTTTGCTATGTGCTTCAACCATTGCTCTCATGGTAATGAGAAATAGCTTTGTGTTAATCGATATGAACCTATATCTATCTATCTGTCTGTCTATCAATCAATCAATCAATCAATCAATCATCTTTCTGTCTGCCCATCTGTCCTTGTGTACAGAACAGGTAACCACATATCCTATGTCACTTTCCTACATTATGCTTCCAAAAATCCTGCAAGGTAACTAGGCTGTAGGGAGAGCACTGTGTTCACCGAGACACTTGCAGGTCGTGTCGGCCGAGTGTACCTACAAAACCAGGAAATGGTTGTGCAGGGACTTGAACCCGTGTCTCTATTCTCTGTCCTCTTTCATCTCCTTCTCACTTCCTGTCTGTATATAGCCACATTCATTCACTAAGTGCTCCCTGAAGACCACAAGTATCCTTCCTCTGGGCCTGTGGACGACAGAAACGTAAAATTGTGGCTTTGCTCACCACCATGTTTGAAGGACATCTATGTGAACACCACTGATAGGATGGAGGGTCAAATAAAAAGGAACACCAATTTCTAGACAGGAGCAGTTGGGAGCTAAGAGTGTATTGTGGAGTGACATGTTTATTTGAGTGTCCAAACTTCCCTCTTTAGGTGGTTATTACTTCACATTCGTGAAGATCATAAAACCCACAGATTTAAAAGGCCGAGATTCTTATTATTTCAGCAACACAGTTGTTGAGGTGAGAGAAAATGAGAAGGACGTTGCTCCACCACTAAATCTATGGCTGGGCCTTGCTGAAAACAAACAAAAAGAGTTCACGGTGGCCAGATAGTGCTATTTTCTACTGACTGTCTCTGGGGACTCAAACAGAATCCATTTGTTTGATTGTTTGTTTTTCAGTTTCACTCGTGTAGGGTACTTGTCCCCACACGTTCAGCTTGTAGTTTGTCTTTGTCCTTGGATCTCAAGTGAGTCTCCTGTAAGGAAGCACGTAGGTTTCTTGAGTTTTCATCCATTCTTTTAACCCTGTGTCTTTTGTTTGCAGCACTCAGAGCCTGACCTTTTATTCTGATGATTCAGTGCTGTGCCCTTATTGCACTTAAAAAATATTTTTTGTTATCATTAATCTACAATCACGTGAAGAACATTATGTTTACTATGCTCCCCCTTATCCAAGTCCACCAGCAAAAACCTCTTAAAGTCGCTGTCCATCAGCATAGTTGGATGCTTTAAAACCCTTCAGCATGTACCCCTTCAAAGACACCGGTACAGTCGGTGTCAATCATGGAGTAGTAAGATGCTATATAACCTCTACTAGTCTTCTCTGTGTTGTACAGCACTCTCCATGTCCCGCGCGACCCCACGCAATATACATGGTAATCCTAATGCCCCCAATCTTTCTCCCACACTTATCCCTCCCTTCAGAACCACCCTGTGCAGTCCTTTTCCCTTTGGCAACTTTTAGTCAACTCTCGGGTTCTGTGAGTATCCTGCTGTTTTTTTCCTTCAGTTTCTCTTTGTTGTTATACTCCACACATGAGTGATATCATTTGATATTGTCTTTCTCCGCCTGACCTATTTTTCTGAACATACTACTGTCTAGCTCCATCCACGTCATTGCGAATGGTAGGATTTGTTTTCTTCTTATGGCTGCTTACTGCACTTAGTAAACTGGATTTCATTCTTCCTTTTTGTTTGTAGTTTAGCTATGTGATTTCACCATTCATCTCCTGGTTATGAGCAACAGCTTTGTGTCAATCGATATGTATCTGTATCTATCTATCGCTCTGTCTGTCTGTATATCTATCTATCTTTCTATATATCCTTCTTTCTATCTCTCTATCCTCTCTATTTATCTATCCATCTATCTAGCTTCCTGTCTTCTATCATGTGTATAATCTATCGATCATCTGTCATCTATCTATCTGTCTATCTATGAAACAATCTTCTTTCTGTCTGTCCATCTATCCTTATGTACAGAACAGTTAACTACATCAACTATGTCACTTCCCTACATTATGCTTTCAAAAACATTGCAAGGTCACTAGGCCGTAGGGAGAGCACTGGGCTCACTGAGACAATTGCAGATCGAATCAGCCGCGTGTGCTTACAAAACCAGTAAATGGTGGTGCAGGGACTTGAACCCGTATCTCTGTCCTCTGTCCTCTTAAACCTCCTTCTCGCTTGCTAACTGTATTTAGCCACATTCATTGACTAAGTCCTCACTGAAGACCCCAATTATACTTCCTCTGGGCCTGTTGTAGACAGAAAAGTATACTTGGTGCTTTACTCACCACCATGTTTGAGGGACATTGGCATGTTCACCACTGATAGGAGGAGGGACAAATAAAAAGGAACACCTATTTCTAGACAGGAGCATTTGGGAGCAAAGTGTGTGTTGTGGAGAGACGTGTTTGGTTGAGTGTCCAAACTTCCCTCTTTATGTGGTTATTACTTCTTTACAATCGTGGATATCATAAAACCCAGTGATTTCAAAATCCCAGACGCATATTATTACAGCAATTCATTTGTTGATGTGAGAAAAATGAGAAGGACATTGCAGTACCACTAAATCTATACCTGGGCACTGCTGATACCAAACAAAAGGAATTCACGGTGGCTAGGTAGGACTATTTTCTAGTGACTGTCTCTGGGGTCTCAAACAGAATCCATTTGTTTCTTTGTTTCAAAGATTCACTTGTATAGGGTACCTGTCCACGCCCCTTCAGCTTGTAGTTTGTCTGAGTCCTTGGATCACAAGTGAGTCTCCAGTAAGGGAGCACTTAGGTGATCTTGAGTTATCATCAGTTCTTCTAACCCTGTGTCTTTTGATTGGAGCAGTGAAAGCCTGTACTTTTATTCCGATATTTGATAGCTAGGCTCTTACTGCACTTTGAAATTTTTTTTGTTCTCATTAATATACAATCACATGCAGAACAATATGTTAACTAGTCTAACCCCTTCACCAAGTCCTCGCCAAATCCCAGTTTCAGTCGCTGTCCGTCAGCGTGTCGTAAGATGCTCTAGAATCACTACTTGTCTTCTCTGTGTTGTATAGCCCTCCCAATGACCCTTCACCCTACACATTATTCATGCTAATCCTAATGCCCCCATTCTTTTTCCCCGCCCTTATCAATCCCTTCCCACAAACACTACCCAGTCCCTTTCTCTTTGGTAACTCTTAGTCCACTCTCGGGTACTGTGTATATGCTGCTGTTTCTTCCTTCAGTTTTTCTTTGTTATCGTACTCCACACATGAATTAAATCATTTGGTACATGTATTTCTCCGACTGGCCTATTTGACTGAGCATAATACCCTCTAGCTCCATCCAAGTTATTGCCAATGATAGGATTTGTTTTCTTCTTATGGCAGCTTACTGCACTTTTTAAACTGGATTTTATTCTTCTTTTTCGTTTGTAGTTTGCTATGTGCTTCAACCATTGCTCTCATGGTAATGAGAAATAGCTTTGTGTTAATCGATATGAACCTATATCTATCTATCTGTCTGTCTATCAATCAATCAATCAATCAATCATCTTTCTGTCTGCCCATCTGTCCTTGTGTACAGAACAGGTAACCACATATCCTATGTCACTTTCCTACATTATGCTTCCAAAAATCCTGCAAGGTAACTAGGCTGTAGGGAGAGCACTGTGTTCACCGAGACACTTGCAGGTCGTGTCGGCCGAGTGTACCTACAAAACCAGGAAATGGTTGTGCAGGGACTTGAACCCGTGTCTCTATCCTCTGTCCTCTTTCATCTCCTTCTCACTTCCTGTCTGTATATAGCCACATTCATTCACTAAGTGCTCCCTGAAGACCACAAGTATCCTTCCTCTGGGCCTGTGGACGACAGAAACGTAAAATTGTGGCTTTGCTCACCACCATGTTTGAAGGACATCTATGTGAACACCACTGATAGGATGGAGGGTCAAATAAAAAGGAACACCAATTTCTAGACAGGAGCAGTTGGGAGCTAAGAGTGTATTGTGGAGTGACATGTTTATTTGAGTGTCCAAACTTCCCTCTTTAGGTGGTTATTACTTCACATTCGTGAAGATCATAAAACCCACAGATTTAAAAGGCCGAGATTCTTATTATTTCAGCAACACAGTTGTTGAGGTGAGAGAAAATGAGAAGGACGTTGCTCCACCACTAAATCTATGGCTGGGCCTTGCTGAAAACAAACAAAAAGAGTTCACGGTGGCCAGATAGTGCTATTTTCTACTGACTGTCTCTGGGGACTCAAACAGAATCCATTTGTTTGATTGTTTGTTTTTCAGTTTCACTCGTGTAGGGTACTTGTCCCCACACGTTCAGCTTGTAGTTTGTCTTTGTCCTTGGATCTCAAGTGAGTCTCCTGTAAGGAAGCACGTAGGTTTCTTGAGTTTTCATCCATTCTTTTAACCCTGTGTCTTTTGTTTGCAGCACTCAGAGCCTGACCTTTTATTCTGATGATTCAGTGCTGTGCCCTTATTGCACTTAAAAAATATTTTTTGTTATCATTAATCTACAATCACGTGAAGAACATTATGTTTACTATGCTCCCCCTTATCCAAGTCCACCAGCAAAAACCTCTTAAAGTCGCTGTCCATCAGCATAGTTGGATGCTTTAAAACCCTTCAGCATGTACCCCTTCAAAGACACCGGTACAGTCGGTGTCAATCATGGAGTAGTAAGATGCTATATAACCTCTACTAGTCTTCTCTGTGTTGTACAGCACTCTCCATGTCCCGCGCGACCCCACGCAATATACATGGTAATCCTAATGCCCCCAATCTTTCTCCCACACTTATCCCTCCCTTCAGAACCACCCTGTGCAGTCCTTTTCCCTTTGGCAACTTTTAGTCAACTCTCGGGTTCTGTGAGTATCCTGCTGTTTTTTTCCTTCAGTTTCTCTTTGTTGTTATACTCCACACATGAGTGATATCATTTGATATTGTCTTTCTCCGCCTGACCTATTTTTCTGAACATACTACTGTCTAGCTCCATCCACGTCATTGCGAATGGTAGGATTTGTTTTCTTCTTATGGCTGCTTACTGCACTTAGTAAACTGGATTTCATTCTTCCTTTTTGTTTGTAGTTTAGCTATGTGATTTCACCATTCATCTCCTGGTTATGAGCAACAGCTTTGTGTCAATCGATATGTATCTGTATCTATCTATCGCTCTGTCTGTCTGTATATCTATCTATCTTTCTATATATCCTTCTTTCTATCTCTCTATCCTCTCTATTTATCTATCCATCTATCTAGCTTCCTGTCTTCTATCATGTGTATAATCTATCGATCATCTGTCATCTATCTATCTGTCTATCTATGAAACAATCTTCTTTCTGTCTGTCCATCTATCCTTATGTACAGAACAGTTAACTACATCAACTATGTCACTTCCCTACATTATGCTTTCAAAAACATTGCAAGGTCACTAGGCCGTAGGGAGAGCACTGGGCTCACTGAGACAATTGCAGATCGAATCAGCCGCGTGTGCTTACAAAACCAGTAAATGGTGGTGCAGGGACTTGAACCCGTATCTCTGTCCTCTGTCCTCTTAAACCTCCTTCTCGCTTGCTAACTGTATTTAGCCACATTCATTGACTAAGTCCTCACTGAAGACCCCAATTATACTTCCTCTGGGCCTGTTGTAGACAGAAAAGTATACTTGGTGCTTTACTCACCACCATGTTTGAGGGACATTGGCATGTTCACCACTGATAGGAGGAGGGACAAATAAAAAGGAACACCTATTTCTAGACAGGAGCATTTGGGAGCAAAGTGTGTGTTGTGGAGAGACGTGTTTGGTTGAGTGTCCAAACTTCCCTCTTTATGTGGTTATTACTTCTTTACAATCGTGGATATCATAAAACCCAGTGATTTCAAAATCCCAGACGCATATTATTACAGCAATTCATTTGTTGATGTGAGAAAAATGAGAAGGACATTGCAGTACCACTAAATCTATACCTGGGCACTGCTGATACCAAACAAAAGGAATTCACGGTGGCTAGGTAGGACTATTTTCTAGTGACTGTCTCTGGGGTCTCAAACAGAATCCATTTGTTTCTTTGTTTCAAAGATTCACTTGTATAGGGTACCTGTCCACGCCCCTTCAGCTTGTAGTTTGTCTGAGTCCTTGGATCACAAGTGAGTCTCCAGTAAGGGAGCACTTAGGTGATCTTGAGTTATCATCAGTTCTTCTAACCCTGTGTCTTTTGATTGGAGCAGTGAAAGCCTGTACTTTTATTCCGATATTTGATAGCTAGGCTCTTACTGCACTTTGAAATTTTTTTTGTTCTCATTAATATACAATCACATGCAGAACAATATGTTAACTAGTCTAACCCCTTCACCAAGTCCTCGCCAAATCCCAGTTTCAGTCGCTGTCCGTCAGCGTGTCGTAAGATGCTCTAGAATCACTACTTGTCTTCTCTGTGTTGTATAGCCCTCCCAATGACCCTTCACCCTACACATTATTCATGCTAATCCTAATGCCCCCATTCTTTTTCCCCGCCCTTATCAATCCCTTCCCACAAACACTACCCAGTCCCTTTCTCTTTGGTAACTCTTAGTCCACTCTCGGGTACTGTGTATATGCTGCTGTTTCTTCCTTCAGTTTTTCTTTGTTATCGTACTCCACACATGAATTAAATCATTTGGTACATGTATTTCTCCGACTGGCCTATTTGACTGAGCATAATACCCTCTAGCTCCATCCAAGTTATTGCCAATGATAGGATTTGTTTTCTTCTTATGGCAGCTTACTGCACTTTTTAAACTGGATTTTATTCTTCTTTTTCGTTTGTAGTTTGCTATGTGCTTCAACCATTGCTCTCATGGTAATGAGAAATAGCTTTGTGTTAATCGATATGAACCTATATCTATCTATCTGTCTGTCTATCAATCAATCAATCAATCAATCATCTTTCTGTCTGCCCATCTGTCCTTGTGTACAGAACAGGTAACCACATATCCTATGTCACTTTCCTACATTATGCTTCCAAAAATCCTGCAAGGTAACTAGGCTGTAGGGAGAGCACTGTGTTCACCGAGACACTTGCAGGTCGTGTCGGCCGAGTGTACCTACAAAACCAGGAAATGGTTGTGCAGGGACTTGAACCCGTGTCTCTATCCTCTGTCCTCTTTCATCTCCTTCTCACTTCCTGTCTGTATATAGCCACATTCATTCACTAAGTGCTCCCTGAAGACCACAAGTATCCTTCCTCTGGGCCTGTGGACGACAGAAACGTAAAATTGTGGCTTTGCTCACCACCATGTTTGAAGGACATCTATGTGAACACCACTGATAGGATGGAGGGTCAAATAAAAAGGAACACCAATTTCTAGACAGGAGCAGTTGGGAGCTAAGAGTGTATTGTGGAGTGACATGTTTATTTGAGTGTCCAAACTTCCCTCTTTAGGTGGTTATTACTTCACATTCGTGAAGATCATAAAACCCACAGATTTAAAAGGCCGAGATTCTTATTATTTCAGCAACACAGTTGTTGAGGTGAGAGAAAATGAGAAGGACGTTGCTCCACCACTAAATCTATGGCTGGGCCTTGCTGAAAACAAACAAAAAGAGTTCACGGTGGCCAGATAGTGCTATTTTCTACTGACTGTCTCTGGGGACTCAAACAGAATCCATTTGTTTGATTGTTTGTTTTTCAGTTTCACTCGTGTAGGGTACTTGTCCCCACACGTTCAGCTTGTAGTTTGTCTTTGTCCTTGGATCTCAAGTGAGTCTCCTGTAAGGAAGCACGTAGGTTTCTTGAGTTTTCATCCATTCTTTTAACCCTGTGTCTTTTGTTTGCAGCACTCAGAGCCTGACCTTTTATTCTGATGATTCAGTGCTGTGCCCTTATTGCACTTAAAAAATATTTTTTGTTATCATTAATCTACAATCACGTGAAGAACATTATGTTTACTATGCTCCCCCTTATCCAAGTCCACCAGCAAAAACCTCTTAAAGTCGCTGTCCATCAGCATAGTTGGATGCTTTAAAACCCTTCAGCATGTACCCCTTCAAAGACACCGGTACAGTCGGTGTCAATCATGGAGTAGTAAGATGCTATATAACCTCTACTAGTCTTCTCTGTGTTGTACAGCACTCTCCATGTCCCGCGCGACCCCACGCAATATACATGGTAATCCTAATGCCCCCAATCTTTCTCCCACACTTATCCCTCCCTTCAGAACCACCCTGTGCAGTCCTTTTCCCTTTGGCAACTTTTAGTCAACTCTCGGGTTCTGTGAGTATCCTGCTGTTTTTTTCCTTCAGTTTCTCTTTGTTGTTATACTCCACACATGAGTGATATCATTTGATATTGTCTTTCTCCGCCTGACCTATTTTTCTGAACATACTACTGTCTAGCTCCATCCACGTCATTGCGAATGGTAGGATTTGTTTTCTTCTTATGGCTGCTTACTGCACTTAGTAAACTGGATTTCATTCTTCCTTTTTGTTTGTAGTTTAGCTATGTGATTTCACCATTCATCTCCTGGTTATGAGCAACAGCTTTGTGTCAATCGATATGTATCTGTATCTATCTATCGCTCTGTCTGTCTGTATATCTATCTATCTTTCTATATATCCTTCTTTCTATCTCTCTATCCTCTCTATTTATCTATCCATCTATCTAGCTTCCTGTCTTCTATCATGTGTATAATCTATCGATCATCTGTCATCTATCTATCTGTCTATCTATGAAACAATCTTCTTTCTGTCTGTCCATCTATCCTTATGTACAGAACAGTTAACTACATCAACTATGTCACTTCCCTACATTATGCTTTCAAAAACATTGCAAGGTCACTAGGCCGTAGGGAGAGCACTGGGCTCACTGAGACAATTGCAGATCGAATCAGCCGCGTGTGCTTACAAAACCAGTAAATGGTGGTGCAGGGACTTGAACCCGTATCTCTGTCCTCTGTCCTCTTAAACCTCCTTCTCGCTTGCTAACTGTATTTAGCCACATTCATTGACTAAGTCCTCACTGAAGACCCCAATTATACTTCCTCTGGGCCTGTTGTAGACAGAAAAGTATACTTGGTGCTTTACTCACCACCATGTTTGAGGGACATTGGCATGTTCACCACTGATAGGAGGAGGGACAAATAAAAAGGAACACCTATTTCTAGACAGGAGCATTTGGGAGCAAAGTGTGTGTTGTGGAGAGACGTGTTTGGTTGAGTGTCCAAACTTCCCTCTTTATGTGGTTATTACTTCTTTACAATCGTGGATATCATAAAACCCAGTGATTTCAAAAGCCCAGACGCATATTATTACAGCAATTCATTTGTTGATGTGAGAAAAATGAGAAGGACATTGCAGTACCACTAAATCTATACCTGGGCACTGCTGATACCAAACAAAAGGAATTCACGGTAGCTAGGTAGGACTATTTTCTAGTGACTGTCTCTGGGGTCTCAAACAGAATCCATTTGTTTCTTTGTTTCAAAGATTCACTTGTATATTGTACTTGTCCCCGCCCCTTCAGCTGGTAGTTTGTCTGTGTCCTTGGATCACAAGTGAGTCTCCAGTAAGGGAGCACTTAGGTGATCTTGAGTTTTCATCAGTTCTTCTAACCCTGTGTCTTTTGATTGGAGCAGTGAAAGCCTGTACTTTTATTCCGATATTTGATAGCTAGGCTCTTACTGCACTTTGAAATTTTTTTTGTTCTCATTAATATACAATCACATGCAGAACAATATGTTAACTAGTCTAACCCCTTCACCAAGTCCTCGCCAAATCCCAGTTTCAGTCGCTGTCCGTCAGCGTGTCGTAAGATGCTCTAGAATCACTACTTGTCTTCTCTGTGTTGTATAGCCCTCCCAATGACCCTTCACCCTACACATTTTTCATGCTAATCCTAATGCCCCATTCTTTTTCCCCGCCCTTATCAATCCCTTCCCACAAACACTACCCAGTCCCTTTCTTTTTTTTAACTCTTAGTCCACTCTCGGGTACTGTGTATATGCTGCTGTTTCTTCCTTCAGTTTTTCTTTGTTATCGTACTCCACACATGAGTTAAATCATTTGGTACATGTATTTCTCCGACTGGCCTATTTGACTGAGCATAATACCCTCTAGCTCCATCCAAGTTATTGCCAATGATAGGATTTGTTTTCTTCTTATGGCTGCTTACTGCACTTTTTAAACTGGATTTTATTCTTCTTTTTCGTTTGTAGTTTGCTATGTGCTTCAACCATTGATCTCATGGTTATGAGCAATAGCTTTGTGTTAATCGATATGAACCTATATCTATCTATCTGTCTGTCTATCAGTCAATCAATCAATCAATCAATCAACTTTCTGTCTGCCCATCTGTCCTTGTATACAGAACTGGTAACCACATATCCTATGTCACTTTCCTAAATTATGCTTCCAAAAATCCTGCTAGGTAACTAGGCTGTAGGGAGAGCACTGTGTTCACCGAGACACTTGCAGGTCGTGTCGGCCGAGTGTACCTACAAAACCAGGAAATGGTTGTGCAGGGACTTGAACCCGTGTCTCTATCCTCTGTCCTCTTTCATCTCCTTCTCACTTCCTGTCTGTATATAGCCACATTCATTCACTATGTGCTCCCTGAAGACCACAAGTATCCTTCCTCTGGGCCTGTGGACGACAGAAACGTAAAATTGTGGCTTTGCTCACCACCATGTTTGAAGGACATCTATGTGAACACCACTGATAGGATGGAGGGTCAAATCAAAAGGAACACCAATTTCTAGACAGGAGCAGTTGGGAGCTAAGAGTGTATTGTGGAGTGACATGTTTATTTGAGTGTCCAAACTTCCCTCTTTAGGTGGTTATTACTTCACATTCGTGAAGATCATAAAACCCACAGATTTCAAAGGCCCAGATTCTTATTATTTCAGCAACCCAGTTGTTGAGGTGAGAGAAAATGAGAAGGACGTTGCTCCACCACTAAATCTATGGCTGGGCCTTGCTGAAAACAAACAAAAAGAGTTCACGGTGGCCAGATAGTGCTATTTTCTACTGACTGTCTCTGGGGGCTCAAACAGAATCCATTTGTTTGATTGTTTGTTTTTCAGTTTCACTCGTGTAGGGTACTTGTCCCCACACCTTCAGCTTGTAGTTTGTTTTTGTCCTTGGATCTCAAGTGAGTCTCCTGTAAGGAAGCACGTAGGTTTCTTGAGTTTTCATCCGTTCTTTTAACCCTGTGTCTTTTGTTTGCAGCACTCAGAGCCTGACCTTTTATTCTGATGATTCAGTGCTGTGCCCTTATTGCACTTAAAATTTTTTTTTGTTATTATTAATCTACAATCACGTGAAGAACATTATGTTTAGTATGCTCCCCCTTATCCAAGTCCACCAGCAAAAACCTCTTAAAGTCGCTGTCCATCAGCATAGTTGGATGCTTTAAACCCCTTCAGCATGTACCCCTTCAAAGACACCGATACAGTCGCTGTCAATCATGGAGTAGTAAGATGCTATATAACTTCTACTAGTCTTCTCTGTGTTGTACAGCTCTCCCCATGTCCCGCGTGACCCCACGCAATATACATGGTAATCCTAATGCCCCCAATCTTTCTCCCCACACTTATCCCTCCCTTCAGAACCACCCTGTGCAGTCCTTTTCCCTTTGGCAACTTTTAGTCAACTCTCGGGTTCTGTGAGTATCCTGCTGTTTTTTTCCTTCAGTTTCTCTTTGTTGTTATACTCCACACATGAGTGATATCATTTGATATTGTCTTTCTCCGCCTGACCTATTTTTCTGAACATACTACTGTCTAGCTCCATCCACGTCATTGCAAAAGGTAGGATTTGTTTTCTTCTTATGGCTGCTTACTGCACTTAGTAGACTGGATTTCATTCTTCCTTTTTGTTTGTAGTTTAGCTATGTGATTTCACCATTAATCTCCTTTTTATGAGCAACAACTTTGTGTCAATCGATATGTATCTGTATCTATCTATCGCTCTGTCTGTCTGTATATCTATCTATCTTTCTATATATCCTTCTTTCTATCTCTCTATCCTCTCTATTTATCTATCCATCTATCTAGCTTCCTGTCTTCTATCATGTGTATAATCTATCGATCATCTGTCATCTATCTATCTGTCTATCTATGAAACAATCTTCTTTCTGTCTGTCCATCTATCCTTATGTACAGAACAGTTAACTACATCAACTATGTCACTTCCCTACATTATGCTTTCGAAAACATTGTAAGGTCACTAGGCCTTAGGGAGAGCACTGGGCTCACTGAGACAATTGCAGATCGAATCAGCCGCGTGTGCTTACAAAACCAGTAAATGGTGGTGCAGGGACTTGAACCCGTATCTCTGTCCTCTGTCCTCTTAAACCTCCTTCTCGCTTGCTAACTGTATTTAGCCACATTCATTGACTAAGTCCTCACTGAAGACCCCAATTATACTTCCTCTGGGCCTGTTGTAGACAGAAAAGTATACTTGGTGCTTTACTCACCACCATGTTTGAGGGACATTGGCATGTTCACCACTGATAGGAGGAGGGACAAATAAAAAGGAACACCTATTTCTAGACAGGAGCATTTGGGAGCAAAGTGTGTGTTGTGGAGAGACGTGTTTGGTTGAGTGTCCAAACTTCCCTCTTTATGTGGTTATTACTTCTTTACAATCGTGGATATCATAAAACCCAGTGATTTCAAAAGCCCAGACGCATATTATTACAGCAATTCATTTGTTGATGTGAGAAAAATGAGAAGGACATTGCAGTACCACTAAATCTATACCTGGGCACTGCTGATACCAAACAAAAGGAATTCACGGTGGCTAGGTAGGACTATTTTCTAGTGACTGTCTCTGGGGTCTCAAACAGAATCCATTTGTTCCTTTGTTTCAAAGATTCACTTGTATAGGGTACCTGTCCCCGCCCCTTCACCTTGTAGTTTGTCTGAGTCCTTGGATCACAAGTGAGTCTCCAGTAAGGGAGCACTTAGGTGATCTTGAGTTTTCATCAGTACTTCTAACCCTGTGTCTTTTGATTGGAGCAGTGAAAGCCTGTACTTTTATTCCGATATTTGATAGCTAGGCTCTTACTGCACTTTGAAATTTTTTTTGTTCTCATTAATATACAATCACATGCAGAACAATATGTTAACTAGTCTAACCCCTTCACCAAGTCCTCGCCAAATCCCAGTTTCAGTCGCTGTCCGTCAGCGTGTCGTAAGATGCTCTAGAATCACTACTTGTCTTCTCTGTGTTGTATAGCCCTCCCAATGACCCTTCACCCTACACATTATTCATGCTAATCCTAATGCCCCCATTCTTTTTCCCCGCCCTTATCAATCCCTTCCCACAAACACTACCCAGTCCCTTTCTCTTTGGTAACTCTTAGTCCACTCTCGGGTACTGTGTATATGCTGCTGTTTCTTCCTTCAGTTTTTCTTTGTTATCGTACTCCACACATGAGTTAAATCATTTGGTACATGTATTTCTCCGACTGGCCTATTTGACTGAGCATAATACCCTCTAGCTCCATCCAAGTTATTGCCAATGATAGGATTTGTTTTCTTCTTATGGCAGCTTACTGCACTTTTTAAACTGGATTTTATTCTTCTTTTTCGTTTGTAGTTTGCTATGTGCTTCAACCATTGCTCTCATGGTTATGAGCAATAGCTTTGTGTTAATCGATATGAACCTATATCTATCTATCTGTCTGTCTATCAATCAATCAAACAATCAATCATCTTTCTGTCTGCCCATCTGTCCTTGTGTACAGAACAGGTAACCACATATCCTATGTCACTTTCCTACATTATGCTTCCAAAAATCCTGCAAGGTAATTAGGCTGTAGGGAGAGCACTGGGTTCACCGAGACACTTGCAGGTCGTGTCGGCCGAGTGTACCTACAAAACCAGGAAATGGTTGTGCAGGGACTTGAACCCGTGTCTCTATCCTCTGTCCTCTTTCATCTCCTTATCACTTCCTGTCTGTATGTAGCCACATTCATTCACTAAGTGCTCCCTGAAGACCACAAGTATCCTTCCTCTGGGCCTGTGGACGACAGAAACGTAAAATTGTTGCTTTGCTCACCACCATGTTTGAAGGACATCTATGTGAACACCACTGATAGGATGGAGGGTCAAATAAAAAGGAACACCAATTTCTAGACAGGAGCAGTTGGGAGCTAAGAGTGTATTGTGGAGTGACATGTTTATTTGAGTGTCCAAACTTCCCTCTTTAGGTGGTTATTACTTCACATTCGTGAAGATCATAAAACCCACAGATTTCAAAGGCCCAGATTCTTATTATTTCAGCAACTCAGTTGTTGAGGTGAGAGAAAATGAGAAGGACGTTGCTCCACCACTAAATCTATGGCTGGGCCTTGCTGAAAACAAACAAAAAGAGTTCACGGTGGCCAGATAGTGCTATTTTCTACTGACTGTCTCTGGGGGCTCAAACAGAATCCATTTGTTTGATTGTTTGTTTTTCAGTTTCACTCGTGAAGGGTACTTGTCCCCACACCTTCAGCTTGTAGTTTGTCTTTGTCCTTGGATCTCAAGTGAGTCTCCTGTAAGGAAGCACGTAGGTTTCTTGAGTTTTCATCCGTTCTTTTAACCCTGTGTCTTTTGTTTGCAGCACTCAGAGCCTGACCTTTTATTCTGATGATTCAGTGCTGTGCCCTTATTGCACTTAAAAAATTTTTTTTGTTATCATTAATCTACAATCACGTGAAGAACATTATGTTTACTATGCTCCCCCTTAT
Source organism: Manis pentadactyla (assembly GCF_030020395.1). Lineage (NCBI taxonomy): Eukaryota > Metazoa > Chordata > Mammalia > Pholidota > Manidae > Manis > Manis pentadactyla. Next base: position 2,336,644 of record NW_026644596.1, read on the forward strand.
CCAAGTCCACCAGCAAAAACCTCTTAAAGTCGCTGTCCATCAGCATAGTTGGATGCTTTAAACCCCTTCAGCATGTACCCCTTCAAAGACACCGGTACAGTCGGTGTCAATCATGGAGTAGTAAGATGCTATATAACCTCTACTAGTCTTCTCTGTGTTGTACAGCAATCTCCATGTCCCGCGCGACCCCACGCAATATACATGGTAATCCTAATGCCCCCAGTCTTTCTCCCCACACTTATCCCTCCCTTCAGAACCACCCTGTGCAGTCCTTTTCCCTTTGGCAACTTTTAGTCAACTCTCGGGTTCTGTGAGTATCCTGCTGTTTTTTTCCTTCAGTTTCTCTTTGTTGTTATACTCCACACATGAGTGATATCATTTGATATTGTCTTTCTCCGCCTGACCTATTTTTCTGAACATACGACTGTCTAGCTCCATCCACGTCATTGCAAATGGTAGGATTTGTTTTCTTCTTATGGCTGCTTACTGCACTTTGTAAACTGGATTTCATTCTTCCTTTTTGTTTGTAGTTTAGCTATGTGATTTCACCATTCATCTCCTGGTTATGAGCAACAGCTTTGTGTCAATCGATATGTATCTGTATCTATCTATCGCTCTGTCTGTCTGTATATCTATCTATCTTTCTATATATCCTTCTTTCTATCTCTCTATCCTCTCTATTTATCTATCCATCTATCTAGCTTCCTGTCTTCTATCATGTGTATAATCTATCGATCATCTGTCATCTATCTATCTGTCTATCTATGAAACAATCTTCTTTCTGTCTGTCCATCTATCCTTATGTACAGAACAGTTAACTACATCAACTATGTCACTTCCCTACATTATGCTTTCGAAAACATTGTAAGGTCACTAGGCCTTAGGGAGAGCACTGGGCTCACTGAGACAATTGCAGATCGAATCAGCCGCGTGTGCTTACAAAACCAGTAAATGGTGGTGCAGGGACTTGAACCCGTATCTCTGTCCTCTGTCCTCTTAAACCTCCTTCTCGCTTGCTAACTGTATTTAGCCACATTCATTGACTAAGTCCTCACTGAAGACCCCAATTATACTTCCTCTGGGCCTGTTGTAGACAGAAAAGTATACTTGGTGCTTTACTCACCACCATGTTTGAGGGACATTGGCATGTTCACCACTGATAGGAGGAGGGACAAATAAAAAGGAACACCTATTTCTAGACAGGAGCATTTGGGAGCAAAGTGTGTGTTGTGGAGAGACGTGTTTGGTTGAGTGTCCAAACTTCCCTCTTTATGTGGTTATTACTTCTTTACAATCGTGGATATCATAAAACCCAGTGATTTCAAAAGCCCAGACGCATATTATTACAGCAATTCATTTGTTGATGTGAGAAAAATGAGAAGGACATTGCAGTACCACTAAATCTATACCTGGGCACTGCTGATACCAAACAAAAGGAATTCACGGTGGCTAGGTAGGACTATTTTCTAGTGACTGTCTCTGGGGTCTCAAACAGAATCCATTTGTTCCTTTGTTTCAAAGATTCACTTGTATAGGGTACCTGTCCCCGCCCCTTCACCTTGTAGTTTGTCTGAGTCCTTGGATCACAAGTGAGTCTCCAGTAAGGGAGCACTTAGGTGATCTTGAGTTTTCATCAGTACTTCTAACCCTGTGTCTTTTGATTGGAGCAGTGAAAGCCTGTACTTTTATTCCGATATTTGATAGCTAGGCTCTTACTGCACTTTGAAATTTTTTTTGTTCTCATTAATATACAATCACATGCAGAACAATATGTTAACTAGTCTAACCCCTTCACCAAGTCCTCGCCAAATCCCAGTTTCAGTCGCTGTCCGTCAGCGTGTCGTAAGATGCTCTAGAATCACTACTTGTCTTCTCTGTGTTGTATAGCCCTCCCAATGACCCTTCACCCTACACATTATTCATGCTAATCCTAATGCCCCCATTCTTTTTCCCCGCCCTTATCAATCCCTTCCCACAAACACTACCCAGTCCCTTTCTCTTTGGTAACTCTTAGTCCACTCTCGGGTACTGTGTATATGCTGCTGTTTCTTCCTTCAGTTTTTCTTTGTTATCGTACTCCACACATGAGTTAAATCATTTGGTACATGTATTTCTCCGACTGGCCTATTTGACTGAGCATAATACCCTCTAGCTCCATCCAAGTTATTGCCAATGATAGGATTTGTTTTCTTCTTATGGCAGCTTACTGCACTTTTTAAACTGGATTTTATTCTTCTTTTTCGTTTGTAGTTTGCTATGTGCTTCAACCATTGCTCTCATGGTTATGAGCAATAGCTTTGTGTTAATCGATATGAACCTATATCTATCTATCTGTCTGTCTATCAATCAATCAAACAATCAATCATCTTTCTGTCTGCCCATCTGTCCTTGTGTACAGAACAGGTAACCACATATCCTATGTCACTTTCCTACATTATGCTTCCAAAAATCCTGCAAGGTAATTAGGCTGTAGGGAGAGCACTGGGTTCACCGAGACACTTGCAGGTCGTGTCGGCCGAGTGTACCTACAAAACCAGGAAATGGTTGTGCAGGGACTTGATCCCGTGTCTCTATCCTCTGTCCTCTTTCATCTCCTTCTCACTTCCTGTCTGTATGTAGCCACATTCATTCACTAAGTGCTCCCTGAAGACCACAAGTATCCTTCCTCTGGGCCTGTGGACGACAGAAACGTAAAATTGTTGCTTTGCTCACCACCATGTTTGAAGGACATCTATGTGAACACCACTGATAGGATGGAGGGTCAAATAAAAAGGAACACCAATTTCTAGACAGGAGCAGTTGGGAGCTAAGAGTGTATTGTGGAGTGACATGTTTATTTGAGTGTCCAAACTTCCCTCTTTAGGTGGTTATTACTTCACATTGGTGAAGATCATAAAACCCACAGATTTCAAAGGCCCAGATTCTTATTATTTCAGCAACTCAGTTGTTGAGGTGAGAGAAAATGAGAAGGACGTTGCTCCACCACTAAATCTATGGCTGGGCCTTGCTGAAAACAAACAAAAAGAGTTCACGGTGGCCAGATAGTGCTATTTTCTACTGACTGTCTCTGGGGGCTCAAACAGAATCCATTTGTTTGATTGTTTGTTTTTCAGTTTCACTCGTGAAGGGTACTTGTCCCCACACCTTCAGCTTGTAGTTTGTCTTTGTCCTTGGATCTCAAGTGAGTCTCCTGTAAGGAAGCACGTAGGTTTCTTGAGTTTTCATCCGTTCTTTTAACCCTGTGTCTTTTGTTTGCAGCACTCAGAGCCTGACCTTTTATTCTGATGATTCAGTGCTGTGCCCTTATTGCACTTAAAAAATTTTTTTTGTTATCATTAATCTACAATCACGTGAAGAACATTATGTTTACTATGCTCCCCCTTATCCAAGTCCACCAGCAAAAACCTCTTAAAGTCGCTGTCCATCAGCATAGTTGGATGCTTTAAACCCCTTCAGCATGTACCCCTTCAAAGACACCGGTACAGTCGGTGTCAATCATGGAGTAGTAAGATGCTATATAACCTCTACTAGTCTTCTCTGTGTTGTACAGCACTCTCCATGTCCCGCGCGACCCCACGCAATATACATGGTAAGCCTAATGCCCCCAGTCTTTCTCCCCACACTTATCCCTCCCTTCAGAACCACCCTGTGCAGTCCTTTTCCCTTTGGCAACTTTTAGTCAACTCTCGGGTTCTGTGAGTATCCTGCTGTTTTTTTCCTTCAGTTTCTCTTTGTTGTTATACTCCACACATGAGTGATATCATTTGATATTGTCTTTCTCCGCCTGACCTATTTTTCTGAACATACGACTGTCTAGCTCCATCCCCGTCATTGCAAATGGTAGGATTTGTTTTCTTCTTATGGCTGCTTACTGCACTTTGTAAACTGGATTTCATTCTTCCTTTTTGTTTTTAGTTTAGCTATGTGATTTCTCCATTCATCTCCTGGTTATGAGCAACAGCTTTGTGTCAATCGATATGTATCTGTATCTATCTATCGCTCTGTCTGTCTGTATATCTATCTATCTTTCTATATATCCTTCTTTCTATCTCTCTATCCTCTCTATTTATCTATCCATCTATCTAGCTTCCTGTCTTCTATCATGTGTATAATCTATCGATCATCTGTCATCTATCTATCTGTCTATCTATGAAACAATCTTCTGTCTGTCCATCTATCCTTATGTACAGTACAGTTAACTACATCAACTATGTCACTTCCCTACATTATGCTTTCAAAAACATTGCAAGGTCACTAGGCCGTAGGGAGAGCACTGGGCTCACTGAGACAATTGCAGATCGAATCAGCCGCGTGTGCTTACAAAACCAGTAAATGGTGGTGCAGGGACTTGAACCCGTATCTCTGTCCTCTGTCCTCTTAAACCTCCTTCTCGCTTGCTAACTGTATTTAGCCACATTCATTGACTAAGTCCTCACTGAAGACCCCAATTATACTTCCTCTGGGCCTGTTGTAGACAGAAAAGTATACTTGGTGCTTTACTCACCACCATGTTTGAGGGACATTGGCATGTTCACCACTGATAGGAGGAGGGACAAATAAAAAGGAACACCTATTTCTAGACAGGAGCATTTGGGAGCAAAGTGTGTGTTGTGGAGAGACGTGTTTGGTTGAGTGTCCAAACTTCCCTCTTTATGTGGTTATTACTTCTTTACAATCGTGGATATCATAAAACCCAGTGATTTCAAAAGCCCAGACGCATATTATTACAGCAATTCATTTGTTGATGTGAGAAAAATGAGAAGGACATTGCAGTACCACTAAATCTATACCTGGGCACTGCTGATATCAAACAAAAGGAATTCACGGTGGCTAGGTAGGACTATTTTCTAGTGACTGTCTCTGGGGTCTCAAACAGAATCCATTTGTTTCTTTGTTTCAAAGATTCACTTGTATAGGGTACCTGTCCCCGCCCCTTCAGCTTTTAGTTTGTCTGAGTCCTTGGATCACAAGTGAGTCTCCAGTAAGGGAGCACTTAGGTGATCTTGAGTTTTCATCAGTACTTCTAACCCTGTGTCTTTTGATTGGAGCAGTGAAAGCCTGTACTTTTATTCCGATATTTGATAGCTAGGCTCTTACTGCACTTTGAAATTTTTTTTTGTTCTCATTAATATACAATCACATGCAGAACAATATGTTAACTAGTCTAACCCCTTCACCAAGTCCTCGCCAAATCCCAGTTTCAGTCGCTGTCCGTCAGCGTGTCGTAAGATGCTCTAGAATCACTACCTGTCTTCTCTGTGTTGTATAGCCCTCCCAATGACCCTTCACCCTACACATTATTCATGCTAATCCTAATGCCCCCATTCTTTTTCCCCGCCCTTATCAATCCCTTCCCACAAACACTACCCAGTCCCTTTCTCTTTGGTAACTCTTAGTCCACTCTCGGGTACTGTGTATATGCTGCTGTTTCTTCCTTCAGTTTTTCTTTGTTATCGTACTCCACACATGAGTTAAATCATTTGGTACATGTATTTCTCCGACTGGCCTATTTGACTGAGCATAATACCCTCTAGCTCCATCCAAGTTATTGCCAATGATAGGATTTGTTTTCTTCTTATGGCAGCTTACTGCACTTTTTAAACTGGATTTTATTCTTCTTATTCGTTTGTAGTTTGCTATGTGCTTCAACCATTGCTCTCATGGTTATGAGCAATAGCTTTGTGTTAATTGATATGAACCTATATCTATCTATCTGTCTGTCTATCAATCAATCAATCAATCAATCATCTTTCTGTCTGCCCATCTGTCCTTGTGTACAGAACAGGTAACCACATATCCTATGTCACTTTCCTACATTATGCTTCCAAAAATCCTGCAAGGTAATTAGGCTGTAGGGAGAGCACTGGGTTCACCGAGACACTTGCAGGTCGTGTCGGCCGAGTGTACCTACAAAACCAGGAAATGGTTGTGCAGGGACTTGAACCCGTGTCTCTATCCTCTGTCCTCTTTCATCTCCTTCTCACTTCCTGTCTGTATGTAGCCACATTCATTCACTAAGTGCTCCCTGAAGACCACAAGTATCCTTCCTCTGGGCCTGTGGACGACAGAAACGTAAAATTGTTGCTTTGCTCACCACCATGTTTGAAGGACATCTATGTGAACACCACTGATAGGATGGAGGGTCAAATAAAAAGGAACACCAATTTCTAGACAGGAGCAGTTGGGAGCTAAGAGTGTATTGTGGAGTGACATGTTTATTTGAGTGTCCAAACTTCCCTCTTTAGGTGGTTATTACTTCACATTCGTGAAGATCATAAAACCCACAGATTTCAAAGTCCCAGATTCTTATTATTTCAGCAACCCAGTTGTTGAGGTGAGAGAAAATGAGAAGGACGTTGCTCCACCACTAAATCTATGGCTGGGCCTTGCTGAAAACAAACAAAAAGAGTTCACGGTGGCCAGATAGTGCTATTTTCTACTGACTGTCTCTGGGGGCTCAAACAGAATCCATTTGTTTGATTGTTTGTTTTTCAGTTTCACTCGTGTAGGGTACTTGTCCCCACACCTTCAGCTTGTAGTTTGTCTTTGTCCTTGGATCTCAAGTGAGTCTCCTGTAAGGAAGCACGTAGGTTTCTTGAGTTTTCATCCGTTCTTTTAACCCTGTGTCTTTTGTTTGCAGCACTCAGAGCCTGACCTTTTATTCTGATGATTCAGTGCTGTGCCCTTATTGCACTTAAAAAATTTTTTTTGTTATCATTAATCTACAATCACGTGAAGAACATTATGTTTACTATGCTCCCCCTTATCCAAGTCCACCAGCAAAAACCTCTTCAAGTCGCTGTCCATCAGCATAGTTGGATGCTTTAAACCCCTTCAGCATGTACCCCTTCAAAGACACCGGTACAGTCGGTGTCAATCATGGAGTAGTAAGATGCTATATAACCTCTACTAGTCTTCTCTGTGTTGTACAGCACTCCCCATGTCCCGCGCGACCCCACGCAATATACATGGTAATCCTAATGCCCCCAATCTTTCTCCCCACACTTATCCCTCCCTTCAGAACCACCCTGTGCAGTCCTTTTCCCTTTGGCAACTTTTAGTCAACTCTCGGGTTCTGTGAGTTTCCTGCTGTTTTTTTCCTTCAGTTTCTCTTTGTTGTTATACTCCACACATGAGTGATATCATTTGATATTGTCTTTCTCCGCCTGACCTATTTTTCTGAACATACGACTGTCTAGCTCCATCCACGTCATTGCAAATGGTAGGATTTGTTTTCTTCTTATGGCTGCTTACCGCACTTTGTAAACTGGATTTCATTCTTCCTTTTTGTTTGTAGTTTAGCTATGTGATTTCACCATTCATCTCCTGGTTATGAGCAACAGCTTTGTGTCAATCGATATGTATCTGTATCTATCTGTCGCTCTGTCTGTCTGTATATCTATCTATCTTTCTATATATCCTTCTTTCTATCTCTCTATCCTCTCTATTTATCTATCCATCTATCTAGCTTCCTGTCTTCTATCACGTGTATAATCTATCGATCATCTGTCATCTATCTATCTGTCTATCTATGAAACAATCTTCTGTCTGTCCATCTATCCTTATGTACAGAACAGTTAACTACATCAACTATGTCACTTCCCTACATTATGCTTTCAAAAACATTGCAAGGTCACTAGGCCGTAGGGAGAGCACTGGGCTCACTGAGACAATTGCAGATCGAATCAGCCGCGTGTGCTTACAAAACCAGTAAATGGTGGTGCAGGGACTTGAACCCGTATCTCTGTCCTCTGTCCTCTTAAACCTCCTTCTCGCTTGCTAACTGTATTTAGCCACATTCATTGACTAAGTCCTCACTGAAGACCCCAATTATACTTCCTCTGGGCCTGTTGTAGACAGAAAAGTATACTTGGTGCTTTACTCACCACCATGTTTGAGGGACATTGGCATGTTCACCACTGATAGGAGGAGGGACAAATAAAAAGGAACACCTATTTCTAGACAGGAGCATTTGGGAGCAAAGTGTGTGTTGTGGAGAGACGTGTTTGGTTGAGTGTCCAAACTTCCCTCTTTATGTGGTTATTACTTCTTTACAATCGTGGATATCATAAAACCCAGTGATTTCAAAAGCCCAGACGCATATTATTACAGCAATTCATTTGTTGATGTGAGATAAATGAGAAGGACATTGCAGTACCACTAAATCTATACCTGGGCACTGCTGATACCAAACAAAAGGAATTCACGGTGGCTAGGTAGGACTATTTTCTAGTGACTGTCTCTGGGGTCTCAAACAGAATCCATTTGTTTCTTTGTTTCAAAGATTCACTTGTATAGGGTACCTGTCCCCGCCCCTTCAGCTTTTAGTTTGTCTGAGTCCTTGGATCACAAGTGAGTCTCCAGTAAGGGAGCACTTAGGTGATCTTGAGTTTTCATCAGTTCTTCTAACCCTGTGTCTTTTGATTGGAGCAGTGAAAGCCTGTACTTTTATTCCGATATTTGATAGCTAGGCTCTTACTGCACTTTGAAATTTTTTTTTGTTCTCATTAATATACAATCACATGCAGAACAATATGTTAACTAGTCTAACCCCTTCACCAAGTCCTCGCCAAATGCCAGTTTCAGTCGCTGTCCGTCAGCGTGTCGTAAGATGCTCTAGAATCACTACTTGTCTTCTCTGTGTTGTATAGCCCTCCCAATGACCCTTCACCCTACACATTATTCATGCTAATCCTAATGCCCCCATTCTTTTTCCCCGCCCTTATCAATCCCTTCCCACAAACACTACCCAGTCCCTTTCTCTTTGGTAACTCTTAGTCCACTCTCGGGTACTGTGTATATGCTGCTGTTTCTTCCTTCAGTTTTTCTTTGTTATCGTACTCCACACATGAGTTAAATCATTTGGTACATGTATTTCTCCGACTGGCCTATTTGACTGAGCATAATACCCTCTAGCTCCATCCAAGTTATTGCCAATGATAGGATTTGTTTTCTTCTTATGGCAGCTTACTGCACTTTTTAAACTGGATTTTATTCTTCTTTTTCGTTTGTAGTTTGCTATGTGCTTCAACCATTGCTCTCATGGTAATGAGAAATAGCTTTGTGTTAATCGATATGAACCTATATCTATCTATCTGTCTGTCTAACAGTCAATCAATCAATCAATCAATCATCTTTCTGTCTGCCCATCTGTCCTTGTGTACAGAACTGGTAACCACATATCCTATGTCACTTTCCTAAATTATGCTTCCAAAAATCCTGCTAGGTAACTAGGCTGTAGGGAGAGCACTGTGTTCACCGAGACACTTGCAGGTCGTGTCGGCCCAGTGTACCTACAAAACCAGGAAATGGTTGTGCAGGGACTTGAACCCGTGTCTCTATCCTCTGTCCTCTTTCATCTCCTTCTCACTTCCTGTCTGTATATAACCACATTCATTCACTAAGTGCTCCCTGAAGACCACAAGTATCCTTCCTCTGGGCCTGTGGACGACAGAAACGTAAAATTGTGGCTTTGCTCACCACCATGTTTGAAGGACATCTATGTGAACACCACTGATAGGATGGAGGGTCAAATAAAAAGGAACACCAATTTCTAGACAGGAGCAGTTGGGAGCTAAGAGTGTATTGTGGAGTGACATGTTTATTTGAGTGTCCAAACTTCCCTCTTTAGGTGGTTATTACTTCACATTCGTGAAGATCATAAAACCCACAGATTTCAAAGGCCCAGATTCTTATTATTTCAGCAACCCAGTTGTTGAGGTGAGAGATAATGAGAAGGACGTTGCTCCACCACTAAATCTATGGCTGGGCCTTGCTGAAAACAAACAAAAAGAATTCACGGTGGCCAGATAGTGCTATTTTCTACTGACTGTCTCTGGGGGCTCAAACAGTATCCATTTGTTTGATTGTTTGTTTTTCAGTTTCACTCGTGTAGAGTACTTGTCCCCACACCTTCAGCTTGTAGTTTGTCTTTGTCCTTGGATCTCAAGTGAGTCTCCTGTAAGGAAGCACGTAGGTTTCTTGAGTTTTCATCCGTTCTTTTAACCCTGTGTCTTTTGTTTGCAGCACTCAGAGCCTGACCTTTTATTCTGATGATTCAGTGCTGTGCACTTATTGCACTTATAAATTTTTTTTTGTTATCATTAATCTACAATCACGTGAAGAACATTATGTTTAGTATGCTCCCCCTTATCCAAGTCCACCAGCAAAAACCTCTTAAAGTCGCTGTCCATCAGCATAGTTGGATGCTTTAAACCCCTTCAGCATGTACCCCTTCAAAGACACCGATACAGTCGCTGTCAATCATGGAGTAATAAGATGCTATATAACCTCTACTAGTCTTCTCTGTGTTGTACTGCTCTCCCCATGTCCTGCGCGACCCCACGCAATATACATGGTAATCCTAATGCCCCCAATCTTTCTCCCCACACTTATCCCTCCCTTCAGAACCACCCTGTGCAGTCCTTTTCCCTTTGGCAACTTTTAGTCAACTCTCGGGTTCTGTGAGTATCCTGCTGTTTTTTTCCTTCAGTTTCTCTTTGTTGTTATACTCCACACATGAGTGATATCACTTGATATTGTCTTTCGCCGCCTGACCTATTTTTCTAAACATACTACTGTCTAGCTCCATCCACGTCATTGCAAATGGTAGGATTTGTTTTCTTCTTATGGCTGCTTACTGCACTTAGTAGACTGGATTTCATTCTTCCTTTTTGTTTGTAGTTTAGCTATGTGATTTCACCATTAATCTCCTGGTTATGAGCAACAACTTTGTGTCAATCGATATGTATCGGTATCTATCTATCGCTCTGTCTGTCTGTATATCTATCTATCTTTCTATATATCCTTCTTTCTATCTCTCTATCCTCTCTATTTATCTATCCATCTATCTAGCTTCCTGTCTTCTATCATGTGTATAATCTATCGATCATCTGTCATCTATCTATCTGTCTATCTATGAAACAATCTTCTGTCTGTCCATCTATCCTTATGTACAGAACAGTTAACTACATCAACTATGTCACTTCCCTACATTATGCTTTCAAAAACATTGCAAGGTCACTAGGCCGTAGGGAGAGCACTGGGCTCACTGAGACAATTGCAGATCGAATCAGCCGCGTGTGCTTACAAAACCAGTAAATGGTGGTGCAGGGACTTGAACCCGTATCTCTGTCCTCTGTCCTCTTAAACCTCCTTCTCGCTTGCTAACTGTATTTAGCCACATTCATTGACTAAGTCCTCACTGAAGACCCCAATTATACTTCCTCTGGGCCTGTTGTAGACAGAAAAGTATACTTGGTGCTTTACTCACCACCATGTTTGAGGGACATTGGCATGTTCACCACTGATAGGAGGAGGGACAAATAAAAAGGAACACCTATTTCTAGACAGGAGCATTTGGGAGCAAAGTGTGTGTTGTGGAGAGACGTGTTTGGTTGAGTGTCCAAACTTCCCTCTTTATGTGGTTATTACTTCTTTACAATCGTGGATATCATAAAACCCAGTGATTTCAAAAGCCCAGACGCATATTATTACAGCAATTCATTTGTTGATGTGAGAAAAATGAGAAGGACATTGCAGTACCACTAAATCTATACCTGGGCACTGCTGATACCAAACAAAAGGAATTCACGGTGGCTAGGTAGGACTATTTTCTAGTGACTGTCTCTGGGGTCTCAAACAGAATCCATTTGTTTCTTTGTTTCAAAGATTCACTTGTATAGGGTACCTGTCCCCGCCCCTTCAGCTTGTAGTTTGTCTGTGTCCTTGGATCACAAGTGAGTCTCCAGTAAGGGAGCACTTAGGTGATCTTGAGTTTTCATCAGTACTTCTAACCCTGTGTCTTTTGATTGGAGCAGTGAAAGCCTGTACTTTTATTCTGATATTTGATAGCTAGGCTCTTACTGCACTTTGAAATTTTTTTTGTTCTCATTAATATACAATCACATGCAGAACAATATGTTAACTAGTCTAACCCCTTCACCAAGTCCTCGCCAAATGCCAGTTTCAGTTGCTGTCCGTCAGCGTGTCGTAAGATGCTCTAGAATCACTACTTGTCTTCTCTGTGTTGTATAGCCCTCCCAATGACCCTTCACCCTACACATTATTCATGCTAATCCTAATGCCCCCATTCTTTTTCCCCGCCCTTATCAATCCCTTCCCACAAACACTACCCAGTCCCTTTCTTTTTTTTAACTCTTAGTCCACTCTCGGGTAATGTGTATATGCTGCTGTTTCTTCCTTCAGTTTTTCTTTGTTAACGTACTCCACACATGAGTTAAATCATTTGGTACATGTATTTCTCCGACTGGCCTATTTGACTGAGCATAATACCCTCTAGCTCCATCCAAGTTATTGCCAATGATAGGATTTGTTTTCTTCTTATGGCTGCTTACTGCACTTTTTAAACTGGATTTTATTCTTCTTTTTCGTTTGTAGTTTGCTATGTGCTTCAACCATTGCTCTCATGGTTATGAGCAATTGCTTTGTGTTAATCGATATGAACCTATATCTATCTATCTGTCTGTCTAACAGTCAATCAATCAATCAATCAATCATCTTTCTGTCTGCCCATCTGTCCTTGTGTACAGAACTGGTAACCACATATCCTATGTCACTTTCCTAAATTATGCTTCCAAAAATCCTGCTAGGTAACTAGGCTGTAGGGAGAGCACTGTGTTCACCGAGACACTTGCAGGTCGTGTCGGCCCAGTGTACCTACAAAACCAGGAAATGGTTGTGCAGGGACTTGAACCCGTGTCTCTATCCTCTGTCCTCTTTCATCTCCTTCTCACTTCCTGTCTGTATATAACCACATTCATTCACTAAGTGCTCCCTGAAGACCACAATTATCCTTCATCTGGGCCTGTGGACGACAGAAACGTAAAATTGTGGCTTTGCTCACCACCATGTTTGAAGGACATCTATGTGAACACCACTGATAGGATGGAGGGTCAAATCAAAAGGAACACCAATTTCTAGACAGGAGCAGTTGGGAGCTAAGAGTGTATTGTGGAGTGACATGTTTATTTGAGTGTCCAAACTTCCCTCTTTAGGTGGTTATTACTTCACATTCGTGAAGATCATAAAACCCACAGATTTCAAAGGCCCAGATTCTTATTATTTCAGCAACCCAGTTGTTGAGGTGAGAGATAATGAGAAGGACGTTGCTCCACCACTAAATCTATGGCTGGGCCTTGCTGAAAACAAACAAAAAGAATTCACGGTGGCCAGATAGTGCTATTTTCTACTGACTGTCTCTGGGGGCTCAAACAGTATCCATTTGTTTGATTGTTTGTTTTTCAGTTTCACTCGTGTAGAGTACTTGTCCCCACACCTTCAGCTTGTAGTTTGTCTTTGTCCTTGGATCTCAAGTGAGTCTCCTGTAAGGAAGCACGTAGGTTTCTTGAGTTTTCATCCGTTCTTTTAACCCTGTGTCTTTTGTTTGCAGCACTCAGAGCCTGACCTTTTATTCTGATGATTCAGTGCTGTGCACTTATTGCACTTATAAATTTTTTTTTGTTATCATTAATCTACAATCACGTGAAGAACATTATGTTTAGTATGCTCCCCCTTATCCAAGTCCACCAGCAAAAACCTCTTAAAGTCGCTGTCCATCAGCATAGTTGGATGCTTTAAACCCCTTCAGCATGTACCCCTTCAAAGACACCGATACAGTCGCTGTCAATCATGGAGTAATAAGATGCTATATAACCTCTACTAGTCTTCTCTGTGTTGTACTGCTCTCCCCATGTCCTGCGCGACCCCACGCAATATACATGGTAATCCTAATGCCCCCAATCTTTCTCCCCACACTTATCCCTCCCTTCAGAACCACCCTGTGCAGTCCTTTTCCCTTTGGCAACTTTTAGTCAACTCTCGGGTTCTGTGAGTATCCTGCTGTTTTTTTCCTTCAGTTTCTCTTTGTTGTTATACTCCACACATGAGTGATATCACTTGATATTGTCTTTCGCCGCCTGACCTATTTTTCTAAACATACTACTGTCTAGCTCCATCCACGTCATTGCAAATGGTAGGATTTGTTTTCTTCTTATGGCTGCTTACTGCACTTAGTAGACTGGATTTCATTCTTCCTTTTTGTTTGTAGTTTAGCTATGTGATTTCACCATTAATCTCCTGGTTATGAGCAACAACTTTGTGTCAATCGATATGTATCGGTATCTATCTATCGCTCTGTCTGTCTGTATATCTATCTATCTTTCTATATATCCTTCTTTCTATCTCTCTATCCTCTCTATTTATCTATCCATCTATCTAGCTTCCTGTCTTCTATCATGTGTATAATCTATCGATCATCTGTCATCTATCTATCTGTCTATCTATGAAACAATCTTCTGTCTGTCCATCTATCCTTATGTACAGAACAGTTAACTACATCAACTATGTCACTTCCCTACATTATGCTTTCAAAAACATTGCAAGGTCACTAGGCCGTAGGGAGAGCACTGGGCTCACTGAGACAATTGCAGATCGAATCAGCCGCGTGTGCTTACAAAACCAGTAAATGGTGGTGCAGGGACTTGAACCCGTATCTCTGTCCTCTGTCCTCTTAAACCTCCTTCTCGCTTGCTAACTGTATTTAGCCACATTCATTGACTAAGTCCTCACTGAAGACCCCAATTATACTTCCTCTGGGCCTGTTGTAGACAGAAAAGTATACTTGGTGCTTTACTCACCACCATGTTTGAGGGACATTGGCATGTTCACCACTGATAGGAGGAGGGACAAATAAAAAGGAACACCTATTTCTAGACAGGAGCATTTGGGAGCAAAGTGTGTGTTGTGGAGAGACGTGTTTGGTTGAGTGTCCAAACTTCCCTCTTTATGTGGTTATTACTTCTTTACAATCGTGGATATCATAAAACCCAGTGATTTCAAAAGCCCAGACGCATATTATTACAGCAATTCATTTGTTGATGTGAGAAAAATGAGAAGGACATTGCAGTACCACTAAATCTATACCTGGGCACTGCTGATACCAAACAAAAGGAATTCACGGTGGCTAGGTAGGACTATTTTCTAGTGACTGTCTCTGGGGTCTCAAACAGAATCCATTTGTTTCTTTGTTTCAAAGATTCACTTGTATAGGGTACCTGTCCCCGCCCCTTCAGCTTGTAGTTTGTCTGTGTCCTTGGATCACAAGTGAGTCTCCAGTAAGGGAGCACTTAGGTGATCTTGAGTTTTCATCAGTACTTCTAACCCTGTGTCTTTTGATTGGAGCAGTGAAAGCCTGTACTTTTATTCTGATATTTGATAGCTAGGCTCTTACTGCACTTTGAAATTTTTTTTGTTCTCATTAATATACAATCACATGCAGAACAATATGTTAACTAGTCTAACCCCTTCACCAAGTCCTCGCCAAATGCCAGTTTCAGTTGCTGTCCGTCAGCGTGTCGTAAGATGCTCTAGAATCACTACTTGTCTTCTCTGTGTTGTATAGCCCTCCCAATGACCCTTCACCCTACACATTATTCATGCTAATCCTAATGACCCCATTCTTTTTCCCCGCCCTTATCAATCCCTTCCCACAAACACTACCCAGTCCCTTTCTTTTTTTTAACTCTTAGTCCACTCTCGGGTAATGTGTATATGCTGCTGTTTCTTCCTTCAGTTTTTCTTTGTTAACGTACTCCACACATGAGTTAAATCATTTGGTACATGTATTTCTCCGACTGGCCTATTTGACTGAGCATAATACCCTCTAGCTCCATCCAAGTTATTGCCAATGATAGGATTTGTTTTCTTCTTATGGCTGCTTACTGCACTTTTTAAACTGGATTTTATTCTTCTTTTTCGTTTGTAGTTTGCTATGTGCTTCAACCATTGCTCTCATGGTTATGAGCAATTGCTTTGTGTTAATCGATATGAACCTATATCTATCTATCTGTCTGTCTAACAGTCAATCAATCAATCAATCAATCATCTTTCTGTCTGCCCATCTGTCCTTGTGTACAGAACTGGTAACCACATATCCTATGTCACTTTCCTAAATTATGCTTCCAAAAATCCTGCTAGGTAACTAGGCTGTAGGGAGAGCACTGTGTTCACCGAGACACTTGCAGGTCGTGTCGGCCCAGTGTACCTACAAAACCAGGAAATGGTTGTGCAGGGACTTGAACCCGTGTCTCTATCCTCTGTCCTCTTTCATCTCCTTCTCACTTCCTGTCTGTATATAACCACATTCATTCACTAAGTGCTCCCTGAAGACCACAATTATCCTTCATCTGGGCCTGTGGACGACAGAAACGTAAAATTGTGGCTTTGCTCACCACCATGTTTGAAGGACATCTATGTGAACACCACTGATAGAATGGAGGGTCAAATAAAAAGGAACACCAATTTCTAGACAGGAGCAGTTGGGAGCTAAGAGTGTATTGTCGAGTGACATGTTTATTTGAGTGTCCAAACTTCCCTCTTTAGGTGGTTATTACTTCACATTCGTGAAGATCATAAAACCCACAGATTTCAAAGGCCCAGATTCTTATTATTTCAGCAACCCAGTTGTTGAGGTGAGAGATAATGAGAAGGACGTTGCTCCACCACTAAATCTATGGCTGGGCCTTGCTGAAAACAAACAAAAAGAATTCACGGTGGCCAGATAGTGCTATTTTCTACTGACTGTCTCTGGGGGCTCAAACAGTATCCATTTGTTTGATTGTTTGTTTTTCAGTTTCACTCGTGTAGAGTACTTGTCCCCACACCTTCAGCTTGTAGTTTGTCTTTGTCCTTGGATCTCAAGTGAGTCTCCTGTAAGGAAGCACGTAGGTTTCTTGAGTTTTCATCCGTTCTTTTAACCCTGTGTCTTTTGTTTGCAGCACTCAGAGCCTGACCTTTTATTCTGATGATTCAGTGCTGTGCACTTATTGCACTTATAAATTTTTTTTTGTTATCATTAATCTACAATCACGTGAAGAACATTATGTTTAGTATGCTCCCCCTTATCCAAGTCCACCAGCAAAAACCTCTTAAAGTCGCTGTCCATCAGCATAGTTGGATGCTTTAAACCCCTTCAGCATGTACCCCTTCAAAGACACCGATACAGTCGCTGTCAATCATGGAGTAATAAGATGCTATATAACCTCTACTAGTCTTCTCTGTGTTGTACTGCTCTCCCCATGTCCCGCGCGACCCCACGCAATATACATGGTAATCCTAATGCCCCCAATCTTTCTCCCCACACTTATCCCTCCCTTCAGAACCACCCTGTGCAGTCCTTTTCCCTTTGGCAACTTTTAGTCAACTCTCGGGTTCTGTGAGTATCCTGCTGTTTTTTTCCTTCAGTTTCTCTTTGTTGTTATACTCCACACATGAGTGATATCACTTGATATTGTCTTTCTCCGCCTGACCTATTTTTCTAAACATACTACTGTCTAGCTCCATCCACGTCATTGCAAATGGTAGGATTTGTTTTCTTCTTATGGCTGCTTACTGCACTTAGTAGACTGGATTTCATTCTTCCTTTTTGTTTGTAGTTTAGCTATGTGATTTCACCATTAATCTCCTGGTTATGAGCAACAACTTTGTGTCAATCGATATGTATCGGTATCTATCTATCGCTCTGTCTGTCTGTATATCTATCTATCTTTCTATATATCCTTCTTTCTATCTCTCTATCCTCTCTATTTATCTATCCATCTATCTAGCTTCCTGTCTTCTATCATGTGTATAATCTATCGATCATCTGTCATCTATCTATCTGTCTATCTATGAAACAATCTTCTTTCTCTCTGTCCATCTATCCTTATGTACAGAACAGTTAACTACATCAACTATGTCACTTCCCTACATTATGCTTTCAAAAACATTGTAAGGTCACTAGGCCGTAGGGAGAGCACTGGGCTCACTGAGACAATTGCAGATCGAATCAGCCGCGTGTGCTTACAAAACCAGTAAATGGTGGTGCAGGGACTTGAACCCGTATCTCTGTCCTCTGTCCTCTTAAACCTCCTTCTCGCTTGCTAACTGTATTTAGCCACATTCATTGACTAAGTACTCACTGAAGACCCCAATTATACTTCCTCTGGGCCTGTTGTAGACAGAAAAGTATACTTGGTGCTTTACTCACCACCATGTTTTAGGGACATTGATATGTTCACCACTGATAGGAGGAGGGACAAATAAAAAGGAACACCTATTTCTAGACAGGAGCATTTGGGAGCAAAGTGTGTGTTGTGGAGAGACGTGTTTGGTTGAGTGTCCAAACTTCCCTCTTTATGTGGTTATTCCTTCTTTACAATCGTGGATATCATAAAACCCAGTGATTTCAAAAGCCCAGACGCATATTATTACAGCAATTCATTTGTTGATGTGAGAAAAATGAGAAGGACATTGCAGTACCACTAAATCTATACCTGGGCACTGCTAATACCAAACAAAAGGAATTCACGGTGGCTAGGTAGGACTCTTTTCTAGTGACTGTCTCTGGGATCTCAAACAGAATCCATTTGTTTCTTTGTTTCAAAGATTCACTTGTATAGGGTACCTGTCCCCGCCCCTTCAGCTTGTAGTTTGTCTGAGTCCTTGGATCACAAGTGAGTCTCCAGTAAGGGAGCACTTAGGTGATCTTGAGTTTTCATCAGTTCTTCTAAAACTGTGTCTTTTGATTGGAGCAGTGAAAGCCTGTACTTTTATACTGATATTTGATAGCTAGGCTCTTACTGCACTTTGAAATTTTTTTTGTTCTCATTAATATACAATCACATGCAGAACAATATGTTAACTAGTCTAACCCCTTCACCAAGTCCTCGCCAAATGCCAGTTTCAGTCGCTGTCCGTCAGCGTGTCGTAAGATGCTCTAGAATCACTACTTGTCTTCTCTGTGTTGTATAGCCCTCCCAAAGACCCTACACACTACACATTATTCATGCTAATCCTAATGCCCCCATTCTTTTTCCCCGCCCTTATCAATCCCTTCCCACAAACACTACCCAGTCCCTTTCTCTTTGGTATCTCTTAGTCCACTCTCGGGTACTGTGTATATGCTGCTGTTTCTTCCTTCAGTTTTTCTTTGTTATCGTACTCCACACATGAGTTAAATCATTTGGTACATGTATTTCTCCGACTGGCCTATTTGACTGAGCATAATACCCTCTAGCTCCATCCAAGTTATTGCCAATGATAGGATTTGTTTTCTTCTTATGGCAGCTTACTGCACTTTTTAAACTGGATTTTATTCTTCTTTTTCGTTTGTAGTTTGCTATGTGCTTCAACCATTGCTCTCATGGTTATGAGCAATAGCATTGTGTTAATCGATATGAACCTATATCTATCTATCTGTCTGTCTATCAGTCAATCAATCAATCAATCAATCATCTTTCTGTCTGCCCATCTGTCCTTGTGTACAGAACTGGTAACCACATATCCTATGTCACTTTCCTACATTATGCTTCCAAAAATCCTGCTAGGTAACTAGGCTGTAGGGAGAGCACTGTGTTCACCGAGACACTTGCAGGTCGTGTCGGCCCAGTGTACCTACAAAACCAGGAAATGGTTGTGCAGGGACTTGAACCCGTGTCTCTATCCTCTGTCCTCTTTCATCTCTTTCTCACTTCCTGTCTGTATATAGCCACATTAATTCACTAAGTGCTCCCTGAAGACCACAAGTTTCCTTCCTCTGGGCCTGTGGACGACAGAAACGTAAAATTGTTGCTTTGCTCACCACCATGGTTGAAGGACATCTATGTGAACACCACTGATAGGATGGAGGGTCAAATAAAAAGGAACACCAATTTCTAGACAGGAGCAGTTGGGAGCTAAGAGTGTATTGTGGAGTGACATATTTATTTGAGTGTCCAAACTTCCCTCTTTAGGTGGTTATTACTTCACATTCGTGAAGATCATAAAACCCACAGATTTCAAAGGCCCAGATTCTTATTATTTCAGCAACCCAGTTGTTGAGGTGAGAGATAATGAGAAGGACGTTGCTCCACCACTATATCTACGGCTGGGCCTTGCTGAAAACAAACAAAAAGAATTCACGGTGGCCAGATAGTGCTATTTTCTACTGACTGTCTCTGGGGGCTCTAACAGTATCCATTTGTATGATTGTTTGTTTTTCAGTTTCACTCGTGTAGGGTACTTGTCCCCACACCTTCAGCTTGTAGTTTGTCTTTGTCCTTGGATCTCAAGTGAGTCTCCTGTAAGGAAGCACGTAGGTTTCTTGGGTTTTCATCTGTTCTTTTAACCCTGTGTCTTTTGTTTGCAGCACTCAGAGCCTGACCTTTTATTCTGATGATTCAGTGCTGTGCCCTTATTGCACTTAAAAATATTTTTTTGTTATCATTAATCTACAATCACGTGAAGAACATTATGTTTAGTATGCTCCCCCTAATCCAAGTACACCAGCAAAAACCTCTTAAAGTCGCTGTCCATCAGCATAGTTGGATGCTTTAAACCCCTTCAGCATGTACCCCTTCAAAGACACCGATACAGTCGCTGTCAATCATGGAGTAGTAAGATGCTATATAACCTCTACTAGTCTTCTCTGTGTTGTACAGCTCTCCCCATGTCCCACGCGACCCCACGCAATATACATGGTAATCCTAATGCCCCCAATCTTTCTCCCCACACTTATCCCTCCCTTCAGAACCACCCTGTGCAGTCCTTTTCCCTTTGGCAACTTTTAGTCAACTCTCGGGTTCTGTGAGTATCCTGCTGTTTTTTTCCTTCACTTTCTCTTTGTTGTTATACTCCACACATGAGTGATATCATTTGATATTGTCTTTCTCCGCCTGACCTATTTTTCTGAACATACTACTGTCTAGCTCCATCCACGTCATTGCAAATGGTAGGATTTGTTTTCTTCTTATGGCTGCTTACTGCACTTTGTAAACTGGATTTCATTCTTCCTTTTTGTTTGCAGTTTAGCTATGTGATTTCACCATTCATTTCCTGGTTATGAGCAACAGCTTTGTGTCAATCGATATGTATCTGTATCTATCTATCGCTCTGTCTGTCTGTATATCTATCTATCTTTCTATATATCCTTCTTTCTATCTCTCTATCCTCTCTATTTATCTATCCATCTATCTAGCTTCCTGTCTTCTATCATGTGTATAATCTATCGATCATCTGTCATCTATCTATCTGTCTATCTATGAAACAATCTTCTTTCTGTCTGTCCATCTATCCTTATGTACAGAACAGTTAACTACATCAACTATGTCACTTCCCCACATTATGCTTTCAAAAACATTGCAAGGTCACTAGGCCGTAGGGAGAGCACTGGGCTCACTGAGACAATTGCAGATCGAATCAGCCGCGTGTGCTTACAAAACCAGTAAATGGTGGTGCAGGGACTTGAACCCGTATCTCTGTCCTCTGTCCTCTTAAACCTCCTTCTCGCTTGCTAACTGTATTTAGCCACATTCATTGACTAAGTCCTCACTGAAGACCCCAATTATACTTCCTCTGGGCCTGTTGTAGACAGAAAAGTATACTTGGTGCTTTACTCACCACCATGTTTGAGGGACATTGGCATGTTCACCACTGATAGGAGGAGGGACAAATGAAAAGGAACACCTATTTCTAGACAGGAGCATTTGGGAGCAAAGTGTGTGTTGTGGAGAGACGTGTTTGGTTGAGTGTCCAAACTTCCCTCTTTATGTGGTTATTCCTTCTTTACAATCGTGGATATCATAAAACCCAGTGATTTCAAAAGCCCAGACGCATATTATTACAGCAATTCATTTGTTGATGTGAGAAAAATGAGAAGGACATTGCAGTACCACTAAATCTATACCTGGGCACTGCTGATACCAAACAAAAGGAATTCACGGTGGCTAGGTAGGACTATTTTCTAGTGACTGTCTCTGGGGTCTCAAACAGAATCCATTTGTTTCTTTGTTTCAAAGATTCACTTGTATAGGGTACCTGTCCCCGCCCCTTCAGCTTGTAGTTTGTCTGTGTCCTTGGATCACAAGTGAGTCTCCAGTAAGGGAGCACTTAGGTGATCTTGAGTTTTCATAAGTTCTTCTAAAACTGTGTCTTTTGATTGGAGCAGTGAAAGCCTGTACTTTTATTCTGATAATTGATAGCTAGGCTCTTACTGCAATTTGAAATTTTTTTTGTTCTCATTAATATACAATCACATGCAGAACAATATGTTAACTAGTCTAACCCCTTCACCAAGTCCTCGCCAAATCCCAGTTTCAGTCACTGTCCGTCAGCGTGTCGTAAGATGCTCTAGAATCACTACTTGTCTTCTCTGTGTTGTATAGCCCTCCCAATGACCCTACACCTTACACATTATTCATGCTAATCCTAATGCCCCCATTCTTTTTCCCCGCCCTTATAAATCCCTTCCCACAAACACTACCCAGTCCCTTTCTCTTTGGTAACTGTTAGTCCACTCTCGTGTACTGTGTATATGCTGCTGTTTCTTCCTTCAGTTTTTCTTTGTTATCGTACTCCACACATGAGTTAAATCATTTGGTACATGTATTTCTCCGACTGGCCTATTTGACTGAGCATAATACCCTCTAGCTCCATCCAAGTTATTGCCAATGATAGGATTTGTTTTCTTCTTATGGCTGCTTACTGCACTTTTTAAACTGGATTTTATTCTTCTTTTTCGTTTGTAGTTTGCTATGTGCTTCAACCATTGCTCTCATGATTATGAGCAATAGCTTTGTGCTAATCGATATGAACCTATATCTATCTATGTGTCTGTCTATCAATCAATCAATCAATCAATCAATCATCTTTCTGTCTGCCCATCTGCCCTTGTGTACAGAACAGGTAACCACATATCCTATTTCACTTTCCTACATTATGCTTCCAAAAATCCTGCTAGGTAACTAGGCTGTAGGGAGAGCACTGGGTTCACCGAGACACTTGCAGGTCGTGTCGGCCGAGTGTACCTACAAAACCAGGAAATGGTTGTGCAGGGACTTGAACCCGTGTCTCTATCCTCTGTCCTCTTTCATCTCCTTCTCACTTCCTGTCTGTATGTAGCCACATTCATTCACTAAGTGCTCCCTGAAGACCACAAGTATCCTTCCTCTGGGCCTGTGGACGACAGAAACGTAAAATTGTTGCTTTGCTCACCACCATGTTTGAAAGACATCTATGTGAACACCACTGATAGGATGGAGGGTCAAATAAAAAGGAACACCAATTTCTAGACAGGAGCAGTTGGGAGCTAAGAGTGTATTGTGGAGTGACATATTTATTTGAGTGTCCAAACTTCCCTCTTTAGGTGGTTATTACTTCACATTCGTGAAGATCATAAAACCCACAGATTTCAAAGGCCCAGATTCTTATTATTTCAGCAACCCAGTTGTTGAGGTGAGAGAAAATGAGAAGGACGTTGCTCCACCACTAAATCTATGGCTGGGCCTTGCTGAAAACAAACAAAAA
The DNA here is from genome assembly GCF_030020395.1 of Manis pentadactyla. Classification (NCBI taxonomy): domain Eukaryota; kingdom Metazoa; phylum Chordata; class Mammalia; order Pholidota; family Manidae; genus Manis; species Manis pentadactyla. The sequence continues at coordinate 2,359,984 of NW_026644596.1, forward strand.
GAATTCACGGTGGCCAGATAGTGCTATTTTCTACTGACTGTCTCTGGGGGCTCAAACAGAATCCATTTGTTTGATTGTTTGTTTTTCAGTTTCACTCGTGTAGGGTACTTGTCCCCACACCTTCAGCTTGTAGTTTGTCTTTGTCCTTGGATCTCAAGTGAGTCTCCTGTAAGGGAGCACGTAGGTTTCTAGAGTTTTCATCCGTTCTTTTAACCCTGTGTCTTTTGTTTGCAGCACTCAGAGCCTGACCTTTTATTCTGATGATTCAGTGCTGTGCCCTTATTGCACTTAAAAAATTTTTTTTTGTTATCATTAATCTACAATCACGTGAAGAACATTATGTTTACTATGCTCCCACTTAACTAAGTCCACCAGCAAAAACCTCTTAAAGTCGCTGTCCATCAGAATAGTTGGATGTTTTAAACCCCTTCAGCATGTACCCCTTCAAAGACACCGGTACAGTCGCTGTCAATCATGGAGTAGTAAGATGCTATATAACCTCTACTGGTCTTCTTTGTGTTATACAGCACTCCCCATGTCCCGCGGGACCCCACGCAATATACATGGTAATCCTAATGTCCCCATTCTTTCTCCCCGCACTTATCCCTCCATTCAGAACCACTCTGCCCAGTCCTTTTCGCTTTGGCAACTTTTAGTCAACTCTCGGGTTCTGTGAGTATCTTGCTGTTTTTTTCCTTCAGTTTCTCTTTGTTGTTATACTCCACACATGAGTGATATCATTTGATATTGTCTTTCTCCACCTGACCTATTTTTCTGAACATACTACTGTCTAGCTCCATCCATGTCATTGCAAATGGTAGGATTTGTTTTCTTCTTACGGCTGCTTACTGCACTTTGTAAACTGGATGTCATTCTTCTTTTTTGTTTGTAGTTTAGCTATGTGATTTCACCATTCATCTCCTGGTTATGAGCAACAGCTTTGTGTCAATCAACATGTATCTGTATCTATCTATCGCTCTGTCTGTATATCTATCTATCTTTCTATATATCCTTCTTCCTATCTCTCTATCCTCTCTATTTATCTATCCATCTATCTAGCTTCCTGTCTTCTATCTATCATGTGTATCATCTATATATCATCTGTCATCTATCTATCTGTCTATCTATGAAACAATCTTCTTTCTGTCTGTTCATCTATCCTTATGTACAGAACAGTTAACTACATCACCTATGTCACTTCCCTACATTTTGCTTCCAAAAACATTGCAAGGTCACTAGGCCGTAGGGAGAGCACTGGGCTCACTGAGACAATTGCAGATCGAATCAGCCGCGTGTGCTTACAAAACCAGTAAATGGTGGTGCAGGGACTTGTAACCGTATCTCTCTCCTCTGTCCTCTTAAACCTCCTTCTCGCTTGCTAACTGTATTTAGCCACATTCATTGACTAAGTCCTCACTGAAGACCCCAATTATACTTCCTCTGGGCCTGTTGTAGACAGAAAAGTAAACTTGGTGCTTTACTCACCACCATGTTTGAGGGACATTGGCATGTTCACCACTGATAGGAGGAAGGACTAATAAAAAGGAACACCTATTTCTAGACAGGAGCATTTGGGAGCAAAGCGTGTGTTGTGGAGAGACGTGTTTGGTTGAGTGTCCAAACTTCCCTCTTTATGTGGTTATTACTTCTTTACAATCGTGGATATCATAAAACCCAGTGATTTCAAAAGCCCAGACGCATATTATTGCAGCAATTCATTTCTTGATGTGAGAAAAATGAGAAGGACATTGCAGTACCACTAAATCTATACCTGGGCACTGCTGATACCAAACAAAAGGAATTCACGGTGGCTAGGTAGGACTATTTTCTAGTGACTGTCTCTGGGGTCTCAAACAGAATCCATTTGTTTCTTTGTTTCAAAAATTCACTTGTATTGGGTACCTGTCCCCGCCCCTTCAGCTTGTAGTTTGTCTGTGTCCTTGGATCACATGTGAGTCTCCTGTAAGGGAGCACTTAGGTGATCTTGAGTTTTCATCAGTTCTTCTAACCCTGTGTCTTTTGATTGGAGCAGTGAAAGCCTGTACTTTTATTCTGACATTTGATAGCTAGGCTCTTACTGCACTTTGAAATTTTTTTTGTTCTCATTAATATACAATCACATGCAGAACAATATGTTAACTAGTCTAACCCCTTCACCAAGTCCTCGCCAAATGCCAGTTTCAGTCGCTGTCCGTCCGCGTGTCGTAAGATGCTCTAGAATCACTACTTGTCTTCTCTGTGTTGTATAGCCCTCCCAATGACCCTTCACCCTACACATTATTCATGCTAATCCTAATGCCCCCATTCTTTTTCCCCGCCCTTATCAATCCCTTCCCACAAACACTACCCAGTCCCTTTCTCTTTGGTAACTTTTAGTCCACTCTCGGGTACTGTGTATATGCTGCTGTTTCTTCATTCAGTTTTTCTTTGTTATCTTACTCCACACATGAGTTAAATCATTTGGTACATGTATTTCTCCGACTGGACTATTTGACTGAGCATAATACCCTATAGCTCCATCGAAGTTATTGCCAATGATAGGATTTGTTTTCTTCTTATGGCAGCTTACTGCACTTTTTAAACTGGATTTTATTCTTCTTATCCGTTTGTAGTTTGCTATGTGCTTCAACCATTGCTCTCCTGGTTATGAGCAGTAGCTTTGTGTTAATCGATATGTACCTATATCTATCTGTCTGTCTATTTATTTATCAATCAGTCAATCAATCAATCATCTTTTTGTCTGCCCATCTTTCCTTGTTTACAGAACAGTTAACCATATATCTTATATCATTTTCGTACTCTATGCTTCCAAAAAATCCTGCAAAGTATCTAGGCTGTAGAGAGACCACTGTGTTCACCGAGACACTTGCAGGTCGTGTCGGCCGAGTGTACCTACAAAACCAGGAAATGGTTTTGCAGGGACTTGAACCCGTGTCTCTATCCTCTGTCCTCTTTCATCTCCTTCTCACTTCCTGTCTGTATATAGCCACATTCATTCACTAAGTGCTCCCTGAAGACCACAAGTATCCTTCCTCTGGGCCTGTGGACGACAGAAACGTAAAATTGTTGCTTTGCTCACCACCATGTTTGAAGGACATCTATGTGAACACCACTGATAGGATGGAGGGTCAAATAAAAAGGAACACCAATTTCTAGACAGGAGCAGTTGGGAGCTAACAGTGTATTGTGGAGTGACATATTTATTTGAGTGTCCAAACTTCACTCTTTAGGTAGTGATTAGATCTTCATATTCGTGAACATCATAAAACCCACTGATTTCAAAGGCCCAGATGCTTATTATTACAGCAACTCAGTTGTTGAGGTGAGAGAAAATGAGAAGTATGTTGCTGCACCACTAAATCAATGGCTGGGAACGGCTGAAACCAAACAAAAAGAATTCACGGTGGCCAGATAGGGCTATTTTCTTTTGACTGCCCCCGGGGACTCAAACAGAATCCATTTGTTTGATTGTTTGTTTTTCAGTTTCACTCGTGAAGCGTACTTATCCACACACCTTCGGCTTGTAGTTTGTCTGTGTCCTTGGATCTCAAGTGAGTCTCCTGTAAGTAAGCACGTAGGTATCTTGAGTTTTCATCCCTTCTTTTAACCCTGTGTCTTTTGTTTGCTGCACTCAGTGCCTGACCTTTTATTCTGATAATTCAGAGCTGTGCACTTATTGCACTTAAAGAATTATTTTTACCATTAAGCTAAAATCACTTGAAGAACATTATGTTTACTATGCTCCCCCCTTCACCAAGTACCCTGAAAAACCTCTTCAGTCGCTGTCGATCTGCGTAGTTGGATGCTGTAGACCCCTTCACCATGTCCTTCTTAACAGACCCCGTTACATTCGCTGTCCATCAGTGAGTAGTAAGATGCTATATGATCTCTACTAGCCTTCTCTGTGTTGTACAGCACTCCCCATGCCCCCAAGACACCAAACATTGTACACGCTAAAACTAATGCCCCCATACTTTATCCTCACACTTATCCCTCCCTTCAGACCCATGCTGCCCAGTCCTTTTCCCTTTGGTAACTTTTGTCAACTGTCGGGTTATGTGAGTCTGCTGTTGTTTTTTTCCTTCCGTTTTTCTTTGTTGTTATACTCCACACATGAGTGAAAACACTTGGTACGTGTCTTTCTCCGCCTGGCCTATTTCTCTGAACATACTACCGTCTAGCTCCATCCAGGTCATTGCAAATGGTAGTATTTGTTTTCTTCTTAAGGCTGCTTACTGCACTTTTTAAACTGGATTTCATTCTTCCTTTTTGTTTGTAGTTTAGCTATGTTATTCACCATTCAACTCCTGGTTATGAAAAATAGCTTTGTGTCAATCGATATGTATCTGTATCTATCTATCTAATGGTCTGTCTGTCTATCTGTGTATCTATGTATGTATGTATCTATCTATCTTCCTATCATCTATCTATGATGTCTATCATCTATCAATCTATGTACCTATCTATCTATATTTCATCTGTCATCTGTGTACCTATCTATCTATGAATCAATCATCTTTTTGTCTGCCCATCTAGCCTTCTGTACAGAACAGTTAACAACATAGCCTATGTCTCTTCCCTACATTATGCTTCCAGAAATCTTGCAAGGTAACTAAGCCATAAGGAGAGCAATGTGTTCACCGATAAACTTTCATGTATAGTCAGCAGCGTGTGCTTACAAAACCAGTAAATTTAGGTGAAAGCACTTGAACCTGTATCTCTGTCCTCTGTCCTCTTATACTTCCTGCTCGCTTGGTGACTTTATTTAGCCACATTCAGTGAGTAAGTGATCCCTGAAGACCACAGGTATCCTTCGTCTGGTCCGGTTGTCGAAAGAAAAGTGTACTTGGTTCTTTGCACACCACCATGTTTGAGGGACATCGGCGTGATCACTGCTGATAGGTGTAGGGACAAATATAAAGGAACACCTATTTCTGGACAGGAGCAGTTGGGAACAAAGAGTGTGTTGTGGAGTGAAGTGTTTATTTGAGGGTCCAAACTTCCCTCCTTAGGTGGTTATTACTACTTTACATTCGTGAACATCATAAAAAGCAATGATTTGGAAAGCCCAGACGCATATTGTTACAGCAATTCATTTGTTGAGGTGAGAGGAAATGAGAAAGAACTTGCTGCACCACTAAATCAATGCCTGAGCCCTGCTGAAATCAAACAAAAAGAATTCACAGTGGCTAGATAGGGCTATTTTCTACTGATTCTCTCTGGGGACTCAAACAGAATTCATTTGTTTGTTTGTTTCTTATTTTCACTTGCATAGGTAATCTGTCCCCGCCCCTTCATCTTGTAGATTGTCTGTGTCCTTGGATCTCCAGTGAGTCTCCAGTAAGGGAGCACGTTGGTGGTCTTGAGTTTTCATCCCTTCTTTTAACCCTGTGTCCTTTCATTGGAGTTCTGAAGAGCCTGTACTTTTATTCTGAGAATTGAGAGCTATGTCCTTATTGCACTTAAAAAATTTTTTTTGTTATGATTAATCCACAATCACTAAAAGAACATTATGATCACCAAGTACACCACGTCCCCCCCAAAAACCCCTTTACAGTAGCTGTCCATCAGCATAGTTGGATGCTGTAGACCCCTTCACCATGTCTCCCCCACACCCCGTTACAGTCGCTTTCCATCAGCATGTAGTAAGATGCTGTAGAATCACTACTGGTCTTCTCTGTGTTGTACAGCCCTCCCTATGCTCCCCCCATTCACACATTATACATGCTAATCCTAATGCCCCCTGTCTTTCTCCCCACATTTATCAAACCCTTCCCACCCACACTGCCTAGTCCCTTTCCCTTTGGTAACTGTTACTCCACATTCAGGTTCTGTAAGTCTGCTGCTTTTTTTTTTTTTCAGTGTTTCTTTGTTGTTATACTCCACACATGAGTGAAATCATTTGGTACTTGTCTTTCCCCGCCTGGAATATTTCACTGAGCATACTACCGTCTCGCTCAATCCTCGTCATTGCAAATGGTAGCATTTGTTTTCTTCTTATGGATGCAAACGACAGTTTTTAAACTGGACTTCATTCATCCTTTTAGTTTGTAGTTTCGCTATGTGCTTTCACCATTGATCTCCTGGTTATGAGCAATAGCTTTGTGTTATTTAATATGTATCTGTATGTAACTTTCAATCTATCTAACTGTCTATTTATCTATCTGTCTATCCTTCTATCTTTCTATCTATCTATCTATCTATCTTTCTTTCTATCTATCTATCTATCTATCTATCTATCATCTATCTGTCTATCAATCTATCTTCCTATCTACCTATCATATCTATCACCTGTGTATCTATCATCTGTCATCTATCTATCTATCTATGAATCAATCATCTTTTTGTCTGCCCTATATCCTTATGTACAGGAGAGTTAACAACATCGCCTATGTCACTTCCCTACATTATGCTTCCAAAAATCTTGCCAAGTAACTAGGACGTATGGAGAGCACTGGGTACACTGAGACAATTGCAGGTCGAGTCTGCCGCGTGTGCTTACAAAACCAGTAAATGGTTGTCCAGGGACTTGAACCCATATCTCTGTCCTCTGTCCTCTTTTACCTCCTTCTCGCCTGCTGGCTCTAACTTGCCACAATAATTGACTAAGTCTTCCCTGAAGGCCACAAGTATCCTTCCTCTGGGCCTGTTGAAGTCAGAAATGCATACTTGGTGCATTGCTCATCACCAAGTATGAAGGACATTGGCGTGTTCACCTCTGATAGGAGGATGGACAAATAAAAATGAACACCTATTTCTAGACAGGAGCAGTTTTGAACAAAGAGTGTGTTGTGGAGTGACGTGTTTATTTGAGTGTCCAACCTTCACTCTTAAGTGGTTATTTCTTTTTTACATTCATGAACATCATAAAACGCACTGATTTCAAAATCCCAGACGCATTTTATTACAGCAATTCTGTTATTGAGGTGAGAAAAATTGAGAAGGACTTTGCTGTACAAAGGAATCTATTTCTGGGCACTGCTGAAACCAAACAAAAAAAAATTCATTGTGGCCAGCTAGGGCTATTTTCTACTGACTGTCTCTGGGGACTCAAACAGAATCCATTTGTTTGTTTGTTTGTTTCTCAGTTTCACTTTTTTTGGGTACCTGTCACCGCCCCTTCAGCTTTTAATTTGTCCATGTCCTGGGATCTCAAGTGAGTCTCCTGTAAGGGAGCACATACATGATGTTGAGTGAAAGATAGCTTAGTTTAGTAAGATGCTTTCCTATCTACCTACCTATCTATCTCTTTACCTATCTATGTAATCTTTCTATCTATCTATCTGTCATCTATCTATGTATGGTCTGTCATCTATCTACTATCATCTGTGTATCTATCTAATTGTTCTATCATCTATATGTATGTATATCAGTCGAATCTATGTATCAATCATTTGTCTCTCTCTATATCTGTTTTCTCACTTTTGTCAACGTTCTGTCCCTAGGTGCACTTTGATTCCTCTGTGTCCTTCTCAGTGTCAATTCCTTGTGTTTGTTTTTGTGAGTTAGCTTTGTGTTTGGGTCTTGAGAAGAGTGGCCTTGGGTGGGAACTTCTCCTGCGTAGGTGGCACGAGTCTGCTGGGTGTGGATAGTGTGGTTGGTGGGCAGCGTTCTTGATACTGTGCAGCCCAGTGCCCTCCAGCTGCTCTGCCCCAGGGCCGTTCCTGCTGTGGCGGCTGCATGAGCTGCAGGGGATATCCGAGGTCCCATGCAGGGAGCACCCTGGCGGGCCTGCGGGGTCCGTGGTAGGTACATGCCCAGTAGTATGCCTTTTTGCCTGTGCACCGATGTTACCTCGGTGGCCCTGCTTGGTGGCCCATCTTCAGAGAGTATGTGTGTAGTCACTTGTTAAGGGAACTGCCTTTTAGTGACACGCGGGGTTCTTCTGGTCCAGTTGCCCATGGACTTGCTGAGGTGGCAGCCCAGCTAGCTTGTGGGGAAACTGCTCCCCTCTGCTGTCAAGGTCGAGGTGGAATTTCAGTGCATTTACGCATTTAGATGTGAGTGAGGTCTATCTGAATTGGAATAGTAGCGTTGAGAGCTATGTTTCCAGGCCCCTCAACTTGTAGTTCATCTTCGTCCTTGGATCTCATGTTAGTCTCCTCTAAGGGAGCACGTAGGTGGTCTTGAGTTTTCATCCCTTCTTTTAACCCTGTGTCTTTTCATTGGAGTCCTGAAGAGCCTGTCCTTTTATTCTGAGAATTGAGAGCTATGTCCTTGTTGCACTTTAAAATTTTTTTTTGTTTTCATTAATCCACAATCACGCAAAGAACATTATGTTCAGCAAGTACACCACGTCCCCCCCAAAAACCCCATTACAGTAGCTGTACATCAGCATAGTTGTATGCTGTAGACCCCTTCACCATGTCCCCCCCACACCCCATTACAGTCGCTTTCCATCAGCGTGTAGTAAGATGCTGTAGAATCATACTGGTCTTCTCTGTGTTGTACAGCCCTCCCCATGCTCCCCCCACCCACATATTATACATGCTGATCCTAATGCCCCCTTTCTTTAACCCTACATTTATCAAACCCTTCCTACCCACCCTGCCTAGTCCCTTTCCCTTTGTTAGCTGTAAATCCACTCTTGGGTTCTGTGAGTCTGCTGCTGTTTTTTTCCTTTAGTTTTTCTTTGTTCTTATACTCAACACATGAGTGAAATCATTTGGTACTTGTCTTTCTCCGCATGGCCTTTTCCACTGAACATAATATCCTCTAGATCCATCCACGTTGTTCAAATGGTAGGATTTTTTTCTTCTTACGGCTGCTTACTGTACTTTTTAAACTAGATTTCTGTCTTCTCTTTTGTCTGTAGTTTCGCTATGTGCTTTCACCATTGCTCTCCTCGTTATTAGCAATAAATTTACGTTAATCAATATGTACCTATATCTATCTATTCATCTGTCTGTCTATCAATCTATCTATCTATCTATCTATCTATCTATCTATCTATCTATCGATCTTCCTATCATCTATCTATGATGTCTATCATCAATCTATGTACCTAACTATCTATCTTTCATCTGTCGTCTGTCTACCTGTCTATCTATGAATCAATCATCTTTTTGTCTGCCCATCTATCCTTATGTACAGAACAGTTAACAACATCGCCTTTGTCACTTCCCTACATTATGCTTCCAAAAATTTTTCAAGGTAAAGAGGCTGTAGGAAGAGCACTCGGTTCACCGAGATACTTGCAGGTTGAGTCAGCCACGTGTACCTACAAAACCAGTAAATGGTTGTGCAGGGACTTGAACCTGTGTCTGTATCCTCTATTATCTTCTTCTCAATGGCTGACTCTATTTAGCCACATTCATTGACTAAGTGCTCCGTGAAGACCACAAGTATTGTTCCTCTGGGCCTGTTGTCCACAGAAAGAAAACTTGGTGCTTTGCTCACCACCATGTTTGAGGGACATCGGCGTGATCACCGCTGATAGGATGGAACGACAAATGTAAAGGAACACCAGTTGCTAGACAGGAGCGGTTGCTAGCAAAGAGTGTGTTGTGGAGTGACGTGTTTATTTCAGTGTCCAAACTTCCCTCTTTATATAGTTATTACTTCTTTACATTCATGAACTTCATAAAACCCACTGATCTCAAAGGTCCAGACGTATACTTTTACAGCAATTCAATTGTTGAGTTGAGAGAAAATGAGAAAGACGTTGCTGTACCACTAAATCTATGGCTGGGCAATGCTGAAACCAAACAAAAAGAATTCACGTTGGCCAGATAGGGCTTTTTTCTACTGACTGTCTCTGTGGACTTAAACAGAATCCATTCTAGGATTGTTTGTTTTTCAGTTTCACTGTGTTGGGTACCTGTACACACCCCTTCGGCTTTTAGATTGTCTGTGTCCTGGATCTCAAGAGAGTCTCCTGTAAGTAAGGGAGCACGAAGTTGGTCTTGAGTTTTCATCCCTTCTTTTAACCCTGTGTCATTTGTTTGGAGCACTCAAAGCCTGTCCTTTTATTCTGATGATTCAGAGCTGTGCCCTTATTGCACTTAAAAAATTGTTTTTGTTATCATTAATCTACAATCACGTGAAGAACATTATGTTTACTAGACTCCCCCCTTCACCAAGTTCCTCCCAAAAACCTCTTACAGTTGCTGTCAGTTAGCAGAGATGGATGCTGTAGACCCGTTCACGATGTACCCCCCAACACACCCCATTACAGTCGCTGTCCTTCAGCGTGTAGTAAGATGCTGCAGAATATCTACTTGTCTTCTCTGTGTTGTACAGCACTCGCCATGCGACCCTGCCCTCACGCATTATACATGCTTATCCTAATGTCCCTTTTCTTTCTCCCCACCTTTATCCCTCCCTTCCCAACCACCCTTCTCAGTCCTTTTCCCTTTGGTAACTGTTACTCCACATTCGGGTTCTGTGAGTCTGTTGCTGTTTTGTTTTTTCAGTGTTTCTTTGTTGTTATACTCCACCCATGAGTGAAATCATTTGGTACTTGTCTTTCTACGCCTGGAATATTTCACTGAGCATACTACCGTCTCGCTCCATCCACGTCATTGCAAATGGTAGCATTTGTTTTCTTCTTATGGCTGCAAACGGCAGTTTTTAAACTGGACTTCATTCTTCCTTTTAGGCTGTAGTTTCGCTATGTGCTTTCACCATTGATCTCCTTTTTATGAGCAGTAGCTTTGTGTTATTTAATATGTATCTGTATGTATCTTTCTATCTATCTATCTTTCTGTCCTTCTATCTTTCTATATATCTATCTATCTTTCTATCTATCTATCTATCTATCATCTATCTGTCTATCAATCTATGTTCCTATCTATCTATCATGTCTATCGTCGGTCTATCTGTCATCTGTCATCTATCTATCTATCTATGAATCAATCATCTTTTTGTCTGGCCATCTATCCTTATGTACAGGACAGTTAACAACATTGTCTATGTCAGATAACTACATTATGCTTCCAAAAATATTGCAAAGTAACTAGTCCTTAGGGAGAGCACTGGGTTCACTGAGACGCTTCCAGGTCGAGTCAGCCGCTTGTGCTTACAAATCCAGTAATTTATGGTGGTGCAGGGACTTGCACCCATCTCTCTGTCCTCTGTCCTCTTTTACCTCCTTCTCGGTTGCTGACTGTATTCAGCCACATTCGTTGACTAAGTGCTTCAAGAAGACCAGAACTATCATTCCTCTGGGCCTGTTTAGACAGAAAAGTATACTTGGTGCTTTGCTCACCACCAATTTTGAGGGACAATGGCATGATCACCGCTGATAGGAGGAGGGACAAATAAAAAGAACACCTATTTCTAGGTAGCAGCATTTTGGAGCAAAGAGAGTGTTGTGGAGTTACGTGTTTGTTTGAGTGTCCAAACTATCCTCTTTAGGTGGTTATTACTACTTTACTTTCAAGAACATCATAAAATCCACTGATTTCAAAAGCCCAGACACATATTATTACAGCAATTCAGTTGTTGATGTGAGAAAAAATGAGAAGGACGTTGCTGTACCACTAAATCTATGGCTGGGCACTGCTGAATCCAAACAAAAAGAATTCACAGTGTCTAGATAGGGCTATTTTCTACTGACTGTCTCTGGGGACTCAAACAAAATCCATTTGTTGGTTTGTTTGCTTTTCAGTTACCCTTGTGTAGGGTTGCTGTCCCCACCCCTTAGGATTGTAGTTTGTCTGTGTCTTTGGATCTCAAGTGAGTCTCCTATAGGGGATCACTTAGGTGATCTTGAGTTTTCATCCCTTCTTTTAACCCTGTGTCTTTTGTTTGGAGCTCGCAAAGCCTGTTTTATTGCTGTGCCCATATTGCACTTAAAAACATTTTTTTTATCATTAATCTGCAATCACGTGAAGAACATCATATTTACTAGGCTCCCACCTTCACCAAGTCCCCACCAAAACCTCTTACAGTCGTTGTCCATAAGCATTGTTGTATGCTGTAGACTGCTTCACCATGTCCCCCCACAAACACCCCATTAGAGTCGCTGTCCATCAGCCTGTAGTAAATGCTGTCGGTTCTCTACTTGTCTTCTCTGTGTTGTACATCCCTCCCTTTGCCCCCCAGAGCCCACGCATTATACATGTTAATCCTAATGTCCCCTTTCTTCTCCCTGCCCTTATCCCTCCCTTCCCACACACCCTGCCCATTCCCTTTCCCTTTGGTAACTGTTATTGAACTCTCGGGTTCTGTGAGTCTGCTGCTGTTTATTTCCTCCTGTTTTTCTTTGTTTTTATACTCCACACATGAGTGAAATCATTGGCTACTTGTCTTTCTAAACCTGGTATATATCACTGAGCATGCTACCGTCTAGCTACATTCACATCCTTGCAAATGGTAGGATTTGTTTTCTTCTTATGGCTGCTTACTGCACTTTTTAAACTGGGCTTCATTCTTCCTTTTTGTTTGTAGTTTCCCTATGTGCTTTCACCATTGTTCTGTTGGTTATGAGCAATAGCTTTGTGTTAATCGATATGTATCTGAATCTGTGTAACTGTCTGTCTATCTATCAATCTATCTATCTATCTATCCTTCTATCTTTCTATCTATGTATCTCTCTATCTATCTTCCTATCATCTATGTATCGTGTCTATCATCTATCTATAATCTCTCATCTATCTATGTATCTATGAATCAATCATCTTTGTGTCTTCCCATCTATCCTTATGTACAGAACAGTTAACAACATCGCCTATGTCACTTCCCTACATTATGCTTCCAAAAATCTTGCCAAGTAACTAGGACGTATGGAGAGCACTGGGTACACTGAGACAATTGCAGGTCGAGTCTGCCGCGTGTGCTTACAAAACCAGTAAATGGTTGTCCAGGGACTTGAACCCATATCTCTGTCCTCTGTCCTCTTTTACCTCCTTCTCGCCTGCTGACTCTAACTTGCCACAATAATTGACTAAGTCTTCCCTGAAGACCGCAAGTATCCATCCTCTGGGCCTGTTATAGTCAGAAAAGTATACTTGGTGCTTTGCTCATCACCAAGTATGAAGGACATCGGCGTGATCAACTCTGATAGGAGGAGGGACAAATAAAAATGAACACCTATTTCTAGACAGGAGCAGTTTTGAACAAAGAGTGTGTTGTGGAGTGACGTGTTTATTTGAGTGTCCAACCTTCACTCTTAAGTGGTTATTTCTTTTTTACATTCATGAACATCATAAAACGCACTGATTTCAAAAGCCCAGACGCATTTTATTACAGCAATTCTGTTATTGAGGTGAGAAAAATTGAGAAGGACTTTGCTGTACAAAGGAATCTATTTCTGGGCACTGCTGAAACCAAACAAAAAAAAATTCATGGTGGCCAGCTAGGGCTATTTTCTACTGACTGTCTCTGGGGACTCAAACAGAATCCATTTGTTTGTTTGTTTGTTTCTCAGTTTCACTTTTTTTGGGTACCTGTCACCGCCCCTTCAGCTTTTAATTTGTCCGTGTCCTGGGATCTCAAGTGAGTCTCCTGTAAGGGAGCACATACATGATCTTGAGTGAATGATAGCTTAGTTTAGTAAGATGCTTTCCTATCTACCTACCTATCTATCTCTTTACCTATCTATGTAATCTTTCTATCTATCTATCTGTCATCTATCTATGTATGGTCTGTCATCTATCTACTATCATCTGTGTATCTATCTAATTGATCTATCATCTATATGTATGTATATCAGTCGAATCTATGTATCAATCATTTGTCTCTCTCTATATCTGTTTTCTCACTTTTGTCACGTTCTGTCCCTAGGTGCACTTTGATTCCTCTGTGTCCTTCTCAGTGTCAATTCCTTGTGTTTGTTTTTGTGAGTTAGCTTTGTGTTTGGTTCTTGAGAGGAGTGGCCTTGGGTGGGAACTTCTCCTGCGTAGGTGGCACGAGTCTGCTGGGTGTGGATAGTGTGGTTGGTGGGCTGCGCTCTTGATACTGTGCAGCCCAGTGCCCTCAAGCTGCTCTGCCCCAGGGCCGTTCCTGCTGTGGCGGCTGCATGAGCTGCAGGGGATATCCGAGGCCCCATGCAGGGAGCACCCTGGCGGGCCTGCGGGGTCCGTGGTAGGTACATGCCCAGTAGTATGTCTTTTTGCCTGTGCACCGATATTACCTCGGTGGCCCTGCTTGGTGGCCCATCTTCAGAGAGTATGTGTGTAGTCACTGGTTAAGGGAACTGCCTTTGGGTGACACGCAGGGTCCTTCTGGGCCAGTGGCCCATGGACTTGCTGAGGTGGCAGCCCTGCTAGCTTGTGGGGAAACTGCTCCCCTCTGCTGTCAAGGTGGAGGTGGAATTTCAGTGCATTTACATATTTAGATGTGAGTGAGGTCTATCTGAATTGGAATAGTAGCGTTGAGAGCTATGTTTCCAGGCCCCTCAACTTGTAGTTCATCTTCGTCCTTGGATCTCATGTTAGTCTCCTGTAAGGGAGCACGTAGGTGGTCTTGAGTTTTCATCCCTTCTTTTAACCCTGTGTCTTTTCATTGTAGTCCTTAAGAGCCTGTCCTTTTATTCTTAGAATTGAGAGCTATGTCCTTATTGCACTTTAAAAAATTTTTTTGTTATCATTAATCCACAATCACGCAAAGAACATTATGTTAACCAAGTACACCACGTCCCCAACAAAAACCCCATTACAGTAGCTGTCCATCAGCATAGTTGGATGCTGTAGACCCCTTCACCATGTCCCCCCAACACCCCGTTACAGTCGCTTTCCATCAGCGTGTAGTAAGATGCTGTAGAATCACTACTGGTCTTCTCTGTGTTGTACAGCCCTCCCCATGCTCCCCCCACCCACACATTATACATGCTGATCCTAATTCCCCCTTTCTTTTTCCCCACATTTATCAAACCATTCCCACCCACCCTGCCTAGTTCCTTTCCCTTTGGTAACTGTTAGTCCACTCTTGGGTTCTGTGAGTCTGCTGCTGTTTTTTTCCTTCAGTTTTTCTTTGTTGTTATACTCAACACATGAGTGAAATCATTTGGTACTTGTCTTTCTCCGCATGGCCTTTTTCACTGAACATAATATCCTCTAGATCCATCCACGTTGTTCAAATGGTAGGATTTTTTTCTTCTTACGGCTGCTTACTGAACTTTTTAAACTAGATTTCTGTCTTCTCTTTTGTCTGTAGTTTCGCTATGTGCTTTCACCATTGCTCTCCTCGTTATTAGCAATAAATTTACGTTAATCAATATGTACCTATATCTATCTATACATCTGTCTGTCTGTCTATCTATCTGTCTGTCTATCTATCTATCTATCTATCTATCTATCTATCTATCTATCTATCTATCTTCCTATCATCTATCTATGATGTCTATCATCAATCTATGTACCTAACTATCTATCTTTCATCTGTCTGTCTACCTGTCTATCTATGAAACAATCATCTTTTTGTCTGCCCATCTATCCTTATGTACAGAACAGTTAACAACATCGCCTTTGTCACTTCCCTACATTATGCTTCCAAAAATCTTTCAAGGTAAAGAGGCTGTAGGAAGAGCACTCGGTTCACCGAGATACTTGCAGGTTGAGTCAGCCACGTGTACCTACAAAACCAGTAAATGGTTGTGCAGGGACTTGAACCTGTGTCTGTATCCTCTATTATCTTCTTCTCAATGGCTGACTCTATTTAGCCACATTCATTGACTAAGTGCTCCGTGAAGACCACAAGTATTGTTCCTCTGGGCCTGTTGTCCACAGAAAGAAAACTTGGTGCTTTGCTCACCACCATGTTTGAGGGACATCGGCGTGATCACCGCTGATAGGATGGAACGACAAATGTAAAGGAACACCAGTTGCTAGACAGGAGCAGTTGGGAGCAAAGAGTGTGTTGTGGAGTGACGTGTTTATTTCAGTGTCCAAACTTCCCTCTTTATATAGTTATTACTTCTTTACATTCATGAACTTCATAAAACCCACTGATCTCAAAGGTCCAGACGTATACTTTTACAGCAATTCAATTGTTGAGTTGAGAGAAAATGAGAAAGACGTTGCTGTACCACTAAATCTATGGCTGGGCAATGCTGAAACCAAACAAAAAGAATTCACGTTGGCCAGATAGGGCTTTTTTCTACTGACTGTCTCTGTGGACTTAAACAGAATCCATTCTAGGATTGTTTGTTTTTCAGTTTCACTGTGTTGGGTACCTGTACACACCCCTTCGGCTTTTAGATTGTCTGTGTCCTGGATCTCAAGAGAGTCTCCTGTAAGTAAGGGAGCACGAAGTTGGTCTTGAGTTTTCATCCCTTCTTTTAACCCTGTGTCATTTGTTTGGAGCACTCAAAGCCTGTCCTTTTATTCTGATGATTCAGAGCTGTGCCCTTATTGCACTCAAAAAATTGTTTTTGTTATCATTAATCTACAATCACGTGAAGAACATTATGTTTACTAGACTCCCCCCTTCACCAAGTTCCTCCCAAAAACCTCTTACAGTTGCTGTCAGTTAGCAGAGATGGATGCTGTAGACCCGTTCACGATGTACCCCCCAACACACCCCATTACAATCGCTGTCCTTCAGCGTGTAGTAAGATGCTGCAGAATATCTACTTGTCTTCTCTGTGTTGTACAGCACTCGCCATGCGACCCTGCCCTCACGCATTATACATGCTTATCCTAATGTCCCTTTTCTTTCTCCCCACCTTTATCCCTCCCTTCCCAACCACCCTTCTCAGTCCTTTTCCCTTTGGTAACTGTTACTCCACATTCGGGTTCTGTGAGTCTGTTGCTGTTTTGTTTTTTCAGTGTTTCTTTGTTGTTATACTCCACCCATGAGTGAAATCATTTGGTACTTTTCTTTCTCCGCCTGGAATATTTCACTGAGCATACTACCGTCTCGCTCCATCCACGTCATTGCAAATGGTAGCGTTTGTTTTCTTCTTATGGCTGCAAACGGCAGTTTTTAAACTGGACTTCATTCTTCCTTTTAGTTTGTAGTTTCACTATGTGCTTTCAAAATTGATCTCCTTTTTATGAGCAGTAGCTTTGTGTTATTTAATATGTATCTGTATGTATCTTTCTATCTATCTATCTTTCTGTCTTTCTATCTTTCTATATATCTATCTTTCTATCTATCTATCTATCTATCTATCATCTATCTGTCTATCAATCTATGTTCCTATCTATCTATCATGTCTATCGTCGGTCTATCTGTCATCTGTCATCTATCTATCTATCTATGAATCAATCATCTTTTTGTCTGGCCATCTATCCTTATGTACAGGACAGTTAACAACATCGTCTATGTCAGATAACTACATTATGCTTCCAAAAATATTGCAAAGTAACTAGTCCTTAGGGAGAACACTGGGTTCACTGAGACGCTTCCAGGTCGAGTCAGCCGCTTGTGCTTACAAATCCAGTAATTTATGGTGGTGCAGGGACTTGCACCCATCTCTCTGTCCTCTGTCCTCTTTTACCTCCTTCTCGCTTGCTGACTGTATTCAGCCACTTTCGTTGACTAAGTGCTTCCAGAAGACCACAACTCTCCTTCCTCTGGGCCTGTTTAGACAGAAAAGTATACTTGGTGCTTTGCTCACCACCAACTTTGAGGGACAATGGCATGATCACCGCTGATAGGAGGAGGGACAAATAAAAAGAACACCTATTTCTAGGCAGCAGCATTTTGGAGCAAAGAGAGTGTTGTGGAGTTACGTGTTTGTTTGAGTGTCCAAACTATCCTCTTTAGGTGGTTATTACTACTTTACTTTCAAGAACATCATAAAATCCACTGATTTCAAAAGCCCAGACACATATTATTACAGCAATTCAGTTGTTGAGGTGAGAAAAAATGAGAAGGACGTTGCTGTACCACTAAATCTATGGCTGGGCACTGCTGAATCCAAACAAAAAGAATTCACAGTGTCTAGATAGGGCTATTTTCTACTGACTGTCTCTGGGGACTCAAACAAAATCCATTTGTTGGTTTGTTTGCTTTTCAGTTACACTTGTGTAGGGTTGCTGTCCCCACCCCTTAGGATTGTAGTTTGTCTGTGTCTTTGGATCTCAAGTGAGTCTCCTATAGGGGAGCACTTAGGTGATCTTGAGTTTTCATCCCTTCTTTTAACCCTGTGTCTTTTGTTTGGAGCTCGCAAAGCCTGTTTTATTGCTGTGCCCATATTGCACTTAAAAACATTTTTTTTATCATTAATCTGCAATCACGTGAAGAACATCATATTTACTAGGCTCCCACCTTCACCAAGTCCCCACCAAAACCTCTTACAGTCGTTGTCCATAAGCATTGTTGTATGCTGTAGACTGCTTCACCATGTCCCCCCACAAACACCCCATTAGAGTCGCTGTCCATCAACCTGTAGTAAATGCTGTCGGTTCTCTACTTGTCTTCTCTGTGTTGTACATCCCTCCCTTTGCCCCCCAGAGCCCACGCATTATACATGTTAATCCTAATGTCCCCTTTCTTCTCCCTGCCCTTATCCCTCCCTTCCCACACACCCTGCCCATTCCCTTTCCCTTTGGTAACTGTTATTGAACTCTCGGGTTCTGTGAGTCTGCTGCTGTTTATTTCCTCCTGTTTTTCTTTGTTTTCATACTCCACACATGAGTGAAATCATTGGCTACTTGTCTTTCTAAACCTGGTATATATCACTGAGCATGCTACCGTCTAGCTACATTCACATCCTTGCAAATGGTAGGATTTGTTTTCTTCTTATGGCTGCTTACTGCACTTTTAAACTGGGCTTCATTCTTCCTTTTTGTTTGTAGTTTCCCTATGTGCTTTCACCATTGTTCTGTTGGTTATGAGCAATAGCTTTGTGTTAATCGATATGTATCTGAATCTGTGTAACTGTCTGTCTATCTATCAATCTATCTATCTATCTATCCTTCTATCTTTCTATCTATGTATCTCTCTATCTATCTTCCTATCATCTATGTATCGTGTCTATCATCTATCTATAATCTCTCATCTATCTATGTATCTATGAATCAATCATCTTTGTGTCTTCCCATCTATCCTTATGTACAGAACAGTTAACAACATCGCCTATGTCACTTCCCTACATTATGCTTCCAAAAATCTTGCCAAGTAACTAGGACGTATGGAGAGCACTGGGTACACTGAGACAATTGCAGGTCGAGTCTGCCGCGTGTGCTTACAAAACCAGTAAATGGTTGTCCAGGGACTTGAACCCATATCTCTGTCCTCTGTCCTCTTTTACCTCCTTCTCGCCTGCTGACTCTAACTTGCCACAATAATTGACTAAGTCTTCCCTGAAGACCACAAGTATCCATCCTCTGGGCCTGTTATAGTCAGAAAAGTATACTTGGTGCTTTGCTCATCACCAAGTATGAAGGACATCGGCGTGATCAACTCTGATAGGAGGAGGGACAAATAAAAATGAACACCTATTTCTAGACAGGAGCAGTTTTGAACAAAGAGTGTGTTGTGGAGTGACGTGTTTATTTGAGTGTCCAACCTTCACTCTTAAGTGGTTATTTCTTTTTTACATTCATGAACATCATAAAACGCACTGATTTCAAAAGCCCAGACGCATTTTATTACAGCAATTCTGTTATTGAGGTGAGAAAAATTGAGAAGGACTTTGCTGTACAAAGGAATCTATTTCTGGGCACTGCTGAAACCAAACAAAAAAAAATTCATGGTGGCCAGCTAGGGCTATTTTCTACTGACTGTCTCTGGGGACTCAAACAGAATCCATTTGTTTGTTTGTTTGTTTCTCAGTTTCACTTTTTTTGGTACCTGTCACCGCCCCTTCAGCTTTTAATTTGTCCGTGTCCTGGGATCTCAAGTGAGTCTCCTGTAAGGGAGCACATACATGATCTTGAGTGAATGATAGCTTAGTTTAGTAAGATGCTTTCCTATCTACCTACCTATCTATCTCTTTACCTATCTATGTAATCTTTCTATCTATCTATCTGTCATCTATCTATGTATGGTCTGTCATCTATCTACTATCATCTGTGTATCTATCTAATTGATCTATCATCTATATGTATGTATATCAGTCGAATCTATGTATCAATCATTTGTCTCTCTCTATATCTGTTTTCTCACTTTTGTCACGTTCTGTCCCTAGGTGCACTTTGATTCCTCTGTGTCCTTCTCAGTGTCAATTCCTTGTGTTTGTTTTTGTGAGTTAGCTTTGTGTTTGGGTCTTGAGAGGAGTGGCCTTGGGTGGGAACTTCTCCTGCGTAGGTGGCACGAGTCTGCTGGGTGTGGATAGTGTGGTTGGTGGGCTGCGCTCTTGATACTGTGCAGCCCAGTGCCCTCCAGCTGCTCTGCCCCAGGGCCGTTCCTGCTGTGGCGGCTGCATGAGCTGCAGGGGATATCCGAGGCCCCATGCATGGAGCACCCTGGCGGGCCTGAGGGGTCCGTGGTAGGTACATGCCCAGTAGTATGTCTTTTTGCCTGTGCACCGATGTTACCTCGATGGCCCTGCTTGGTGGCCCATCTTCAGAGAGTATGTGTGTAGTCACTGGTTAAGGGAACTGCCTTTTGGTGACACGCAGGGTCCTTCTGGGCCAGTGGCCCATGGACTTGCTGAGGTGGCAGCCCTGCTAGCTTGTGGGGAAACTGCTCCCCTCTGCTGTCAAGGTGGAGGTGGAATTTCAGTGCATTTACGTATTTAGATGTGAGTGAGGTCTATCTGAATTGGAATAGTAGCGTTGAGAGCTATGTTTCCAGGCCCCTCAACTTGTAGTTCATCTTCGTCCTTGGATCTCATGTTAGTCTCCTGTAAGGGAGCACGTAGGTGGTCTTGAGTTTTCATCCCTTCTTTTAACCCTGTGTCTTTTCATTGTAGTCCTTAAGAGCCTGTCCTTTTATTCTTAGAATTGAGAGCTATGTCCTTATTGCACTTTAAAAAATTTTTTTGTTATCATTAATCCACAATCACGCAAAGAACATTATGTTAACCAAGTACACCACGTCCCCAACAAAAACCCCATTACAGTAGCTGTCCATCAGCATAGTTGGATGCTGTAGACCCCTTCACCATGTCCCCCCAACACCCCGTTACAGTCGCTTTCCATCAGCGTGTAGTAAGATGCTGTAGAATCACTACTGGTCTTCTCTGTGTTGTACAGCCCTCCCCATGCTCCCCCCACCCACACATTATACATGCTGATCCTAATTCCCCCTTTCTTTTTCCCCACATTTATCAAACCATTCCCACCCACCCTGCCTAGTTCCTTTCCCTTTGGTAACTGTTAGTCCACTCTTGGGTTCTGTGAGTCTGCTGCTGTTTTTTTCCTTCAGTTTTTCTTTGTTGTTATACTCAACACATGAGTGAAATCATTTGGTACTTGTCTTTCTCCGCATGGCCTTTTTCACTGAACATAATATCCTCTAGATCCATCCACGTTGTTCAAATGGTAGGATTTTTTTCTTCTTACGGCTGCTTACTGAACTTTTTAAACTAGATTTCTGTCTTCTCTTTTGTCTGTAGTTTCGCTATGTGCTTTCACCATTGCTCTCCTCGTTATTAGCAATAAATTTACGTTAATCAATATGTACCTATATCTATCTATACATCTGTCTGTCTGTCTATCTATCTGTCTGTCTATCTATCTATCTATCTATCTATCTATCTATCTATCTATCTATCTATCTATCTATCTATCTTCCTATCATCTATCGATGATGTCTATCATCAATCTATGTACCTATCTATCTATCTTTCATCTGTCGTCTCTCTAGCTATCTATCTATGAATCAATCATCTTTTTGTCTGCCCATCTATCCTTATGTACAGAACAGTTAACAACATCGCCTTTGTCACTTCCCTACATTATGCTTCCAAAAATCTTTCAAGGTAACTAGGCTGTAGAAAGAGCACTCGGTTCACTGAGATACTTCCAGGTCGAGTCAGCCACGTGTACCTACAAATCCAGTAAGTGGTTGTGCAGGGACTTAAACCTGTGTCTGTATCCTCTATTATCTTCTTCTCACTGGCTGACTCTATTTAGCCACATTCATTGACTAAGTGCTCCGTGAAGACCACAGGTATTGTTCCTCTGGGCCTGTTGTCCACAGAAAGAAAACTTGGTGCTTTGCTCACCACCATGTTTGAGGGACATCGGCGTGATCACCGCTGATAGGATGGAACGACAAATGAAAAGGAACACCAGTTGCTAGACAGGAGCAGTTGGGAGCAAAGAGTGTGTTGTGGAGTGACGTGTTTATTTCAGTGTCCAAACTTCCCTCTTTATATAGTTATTCCTTCTTTAAATTCGTGAACTTCATAAAACCCACTGATCTCAAAGGTCCAGACGTATACTTTTACAGCAATTCAATTGTTGAGTTGAGAGAAAATGAGAAAGACGTTGCTGTACCACTAAATCTATGGCTGGGCAATGCTGAAACCAAACAAAAAGAATTCACGTTGGCCAGATAGGGCTATTTTCTACTGACTGTCTCTGTGGACTCAAACAGAATCCATTCTAGGATTGTTTGTTTTTCAGTTTCACTGTGTTGGGTACCTGTACACACCCCTTCGGCTTTTAGATTGTCTGTGTCCTTGGATCTCAAGAGAGTCTCCTGTAAGTAAGGGAGCACGAAGGTGGTCTTGAGTTTTCATCCCTTCTTTTAACCCTTTGTCATTTGGTTGGAGCACTCAAAGCCTGTCCTTTTATTCTGATGATTCAGAGATGTGCCCTTATTGCACTTAAAAAATTGTTTTTGTTATCATTAATCTACAATCACGTGAAGAACATTATGTTTCCTAGACTCCCCCCTTCACCAAGTCCCTCCCAAAAACCTCTTACAGTTGCTGTCAGTTAGCAGAGATGGATGCTGTAGACCCGTTCACGATGTACCCCCACACACACCCCATTACAGTCGCTGTCTTTCAGCGTGTAGTAAGATGCTGTAGAATATCTACTTGTCTTCTCTGTGTTGTACAGCACTCGCCATGCGACCCCGCCCTCACGCATTATACATGCTTATCCTAATCTCCCTTTTCTTTCTCCCCACCTTTATCCCTCCCTTCCCAACCAACCTTCTCAGTCCTTTTCCCTTTGGTAACTGTTACTCCACATTCGGGTTCTGTGAGTCTGCTGCTGTTTTGTTTTTTTCAGTGTTTCTTTGTTGTTATACTCCACACATGAGTGAAATCATTTGGTACTTGTCTTTCTCCGCCTGGAATATTTCACTGAGCATACTACCGTCTCGCTCCATCCACGTCATTGCAAATGGTAGCGTTTGTTTTCTTCTTATGGCTGCAAACGGCAGTTTTTAAACTGGACTTCATTCTTCCTTTTAGTTTGTAGTTTCACTATGTGCTTTCACCATTGATCTCCTTTTTATGAGCAGTAGCTTTGTGTTATTTAATATGTATCTGTATGTATCTTTCTATCTATCTATCTGTCTATCCTTCTATCTTTCAATTTATCTATCTATCTTTCTATCTATCTTTCTATCTATCATCTGTCTATCAATCTATCTTCCTATCTACCTATCATGTCTATCGTCTGTCTATCTGTCATCTATCTATCTATCTATGAATCAATCATCTTTTTGTCTGGCCATCTATCCTTATGTACAGGACAGTTAACAACATCATCTATGACAGTTCCCTACATTATGCTTCCAAAAATATTGCAAAGTAACTAGTCCTTAGGGAGAGCACTGGGTTCACTGAGACGCTTCCAGGTCGAGTCAGCCGCTTGTGCTGACAAATCCAGTAATTTATGGTGGTGCAGGGACTTGCACCCATCTCTCTGTCCTCTGTCCTCTTTTACCTCCTTCTCGCTTGCTGACTGTATTCAGCCACTTTCGTTGACTAAGTGCTTCCGGAAGACCACAACTCTCCTTCCTCTGGGCCTGTTTAGACAGAAAAGTATACTTGGTGCTTTGCTCACCACCAACTTTGAGGGACAATGGCATGATCACCGCTGATAGGAGGAGGGACAAATAAAAAGAACACCTATTTCTAGGCAGCAGCATTTTACAGCAAAGAGAGTGTTGTGGAGTTACGTGTTTGTTTGAGTGTCCAAACTATCCTCTTTAGGTGGTTATTACTACTTTACTTTCAAGAACATCATAAAATCCACTGATTTCAAAAGCCCAGACACATATTATTACAGCAATTCAGTTGTTGAGGTGAGAAAAAATGAGAAGGACGTTGCTGTACCACTAAATCTATGGCTGGGCACTGCTGAAACCAAACAAAAAGAATTCACGGTGTCTAGATAGGGCTATTTTCTACTGACTGTCTCTGGGGACTCAAACAAAATCCATTTGTTGGTTTGTTTGCTTTTCAGTTACACTTGTGTAGGGTTGCTGTCCCCACCATTTCGGATTGTAGTTTGTCTGTGTCTTTGGATCTCAAGTGAGTCTCCTATAGGGGAGCACTTAGGTGATCTTGAGTTTTCATCCCTTCTTTTAACCCTGTGTCTTTTGTTTGGAGCTCGCAAAGCCTGTTTTATTGCTGTGCCCATATTGCACTTAAAAACATTTTTTTTTTCATTAATCTGCAATCACGTGAAGTACGTCATATTTACTAGGCTCCCACCTTCACCAAGTCCACACCAAAACCTCTTACAGTCGTTGTCCATAAGCATTGTTGTATGCTGTAGACTGCTTCACCATGTTGCCCCACAAACACCCCATTACAGTCGCTGTCCATCAGCGTGTAGTAAATGCTGTAGAATCTCTACTTGTCTTCTCTGTGTTGTACATCCCTCCCTTTGCCCGCCCGAGCCCACGCATTATACATGTTAATCCTAATGTCCCCTTTCTTCTCCCTGCCCTTATCCCTCCCTTCCCACACACCCTGCCCATTCCCTTTCCCTTTGGTAACTGTTATTGAACTCTCGGGTTCTGTGAGTCTGCTGCTGTTTATTTCCTCCAGTTTTTCTTTGTTGTTATACTCCACACATGAGTGAAATCATTGGCTACTTGTCTTTCTCCACCTGGTATATATCACTGAGCATGCTACCGTCTAGCTACATCCACATCCTTGCAAATGGTAGGATTTGTTTTCTTCTTATGGCTGCTTACTGCACTTTTTAAACTGGACTTCATTCTTCCTTTTTGTTTGTAGTTTCCCTATGTGCTTTCACCATTGATCTGTTGGTTATGAGCAATAGCTTTGTGTTAAACGATATCTACCTGAATCTGTGTAACTGTCTGTCTATCTATCAATCTATCTATCTATCCTTCTGTCTTTCTATCTATGTATCTCTCTATCTTCCTATCATCTATCTATCGTGTCTATCATCTATCTATAATCTCTCATCTATCTATGTATCTATGAATCAATCATCTTTGTGTCTTCCCATCTATCCTTATGTACAGAACAGTTAACAACATCGCCTATGTCACTTCCCTACATTATGCTTCCAAAAATCTTGCCAAGTAACTAGGACGTATGGAGAGCACTGGGTACACTGAGACAATTGCAGGTCGAGTCTGCCGCGTGTGCTTACAAAACCAGTAAATGGTTGTCCAGGGACTTGAACCCATATCTCTGTCCTCTGTCCTCTTTTACCTCCTTCTCGCCTGCTGACTCTAACTTGCCACAATAATTGACTAAGTCTTCCCTGAAGACCACAAGTATCCATCCTCTGGGCCTGTTATAGTCAGAAAAGTATACTTGGTGCTTTGCTCATCACCAAGTATGAAGGACATCGGCGTGATCAACTCTGATAGGAGGAGGGACAAATAAAAATGAACACCTATTTCTAGACAGGAGCAGTTTTGAACAAAGAGTGTGTTGTGGAGTGACGTGTTTATTTGAGTGTCCAACCTTCACTCTTAAGTGGTTATTTCTTTTTTACATTCATGAACATCATAAAACGCACTGATTTCAAAAGCCCAGACGCATTTTATTACAGCAATTCTGTTATTGAGGTGAGAAAAATTGAGAAGGACTTTGCTGTACAAAGGAATCTATTTCTGGGCACTGCTGAAACCAAACAAAAAAAAATTCATGGTGGCCAGCTAGGGCTATTTTCTACTGACTGTCTCTGGGGACTCAAACAGAATCCATTTGTTTGTTTGTTTGTTTCTCAGTTTCACTTTTTTTGGTACCTGTCACCGCCCCTTCAGCTTTTAATTTGTCCGTGTCCTGGGATCTCAAGTGAGTCTCCTGTAAGGGAGCACATACATGATCTTGAGTGAATGATAGCTTAGTTTAGTAAGATGCTTTCCTATCTACCTACCTATCTATCTCTTTACCTATCTATGTAATCTTTCTATCTATCTATCTGTCATCTATCTATGTATGGTCTGTCATCTATCTACTATCATCTGTGTATCTATCTAATTGATCTATCATCTATATGTATGTATATCAGTCGAATCTATGTATCAATCATTTGTCTCTCTCTATATCTGTTTTCTCACTTTTGTCACGTTCTGTCCCTAGGTGCACTTTGATTCCTCTGTGTCCTTCTCAGTGTCAATTCCTTGTGTTTGTTTTTGTGAGTTAGCTTTGTGTTTGGGTCTTGAGAGGAGTGGCCTTGGGTGGGAACTTCTCCTGCGTAGGTGGCACGAGTCTGCTGGGTGTGGATAGTGTGGTTGGTGGGCTGCGCTCTTGATACTGTGCAGCCCAGTGCCCTCCAGCTGCTCTGCCCCAGGGCCGTTCCTGCTGTGGCGGCTGCATGAGCTGCAGGGGATATCCGAGGCCCCATGCATGGAGCACCCTGGCGGGCCTGAGGGGTCCGTGGTAGGTACATGCCCAGTAGTATGTCTTTTTGCCTGTGCACCGATGTTACCTCGATGGCCCTGCTTGGTGGCCCATCTTCAGAGAGTATGTGTGTAGTCACTGGTTAAGGGAACTGCCTTTTGGTGACACGCAGGGTCCTTCTGGGCCAGTGGCCCATGGACTTGCTGAGGTGGCAGCCCTGCTAGCTTGTGGGGAAACTGCTCCCCTCTGCTGTCAAGGTGGAGGTGGAATTTCAGTGCATTTACGTATTTAGATGTGAGTGAGGTCTATCTGAATTGGAATAGTAGCGTTGAGAGCTATGTTTCCAGGCCCCTCAACTTGTAGTTCATCTTCGTCCTTGGATCTCATGTTAGTCTCCTGTAAGGGAGCACGTAGGTGGTCTTGAGTTTTCATCCCTTCTTTTAACCCTGTGTCTTTTCATTGTAGTCCTTAAGAGCCTGTCCTTTTATTCTTAGAATTGAGAGCTATGTCCTTATTGCACTTTAAAAAATTTTTTTGTTATCATTAATCCACAATCACGCAAAGAACATTATGTTAACCAAGTACACCACGTCCCCAACAAAAACCCCATTACAGTAGCTGTCCATCAGCATAGTTGGATGCTGTAGACCCCTTCACCATGTCCCCCCAACACCCCGTTACAGTCGCTTTCCATCAGCGTGTAGTAAGATGCTGTAGAATCACTACTGGTCTTCTCTGTGTTGTACAGCCCTCCCCATGCTCCCCCCACCCACACATTATACATGCTGATCCTAATTCCCCCTTTCTTTTTCCCCACATTTATCAAACCATTCCCACCCACCCTGCCTAGTTCCTTTCCCTTTGGTAACTGTTAGTCCACTCTTGGGTTCTGTGAGTCTGCTGCTGTTTTTTTCCTTCAGTTTTTCTTTGTTGTTATACTCAACACATGAGTGAAATCATTTGGTACTTGTCTTTCTCCGCATGGCCTTTTTCACTGAACATAATATCCTCTAGATCCATCCACGTTGTTCAAATGGTAGGATTTTTTTCTTCTTACGGCTGCTTACTGAACTTTTTAAACTAGATTTCTGTCTTCTCTTTTGTCTGTAGTTTCGCTATGTGCTTTCACCATTGCTCTCCTCGTTATTAGCAATAAATTTACGTTAATCAATATGTACCTATATCTATCTATACATCTGTCTGTCTGTCTATCTGTCTGTCTATCTATCTATCTATCTATCTATCTATCTATCTATCTATCTATCTATCTATCTATCTATCTTCCTATCATCTATCGATGATGTCTATCATCAATCTATGTACCTATCTATCTATCTTTCATCTGTCGTCTCTCTAGCTATCTATCTATGAATCAATCATCTTTTTGTCTGCCCATCTATCCTTATGTACAGAACAGTTAACAACATCGCCTTTGTCACTTCCCTACATTATGCTTCCAAAAATCTTTCAAGGTAACTAGGCTGTAGAAAGAGCACTCGGTTCACTGAGATACTTCCAGGTCGAGTCAGCCACGTGTACCTACAAATCCAGTAAGTGGTTGTGCAGGGACTTAAACCTGTGTCTGTATCCTCTATTATCTTCTTCTCACTGGCTGACTCTATTTAGCCACATTCATTGACTAAGTGCTCCGTGAAGACCACAGGTATTGTTCCTCTGGGCCTGTTGTCCACAGAAAGAAAACTTGGTGCTTTGCTCACCACCATGTTTGAGGGACATCGGCGTGATCACCGCTGATAGGATGGAACGACAAATGAAAAGGAACACCAGTTGCTAGACAGGAGCAGTTGGGAGCAAAGAGTGTGTTGTGGAGTGACGTGTTTATTTCAGTGTCCAAACTTCCCTCTTTATATAGTTATTCCTTCTTTAAATTCGTGAACTTCATAAAACCCACTGATCTCAAAGGTCCAGACGTATACTTTTACAGCAATTCAATTGTTGAGTTGAGAGAAAATGAGAAAGACGTTGCTGTACCACTAAATCTATGGCTGGGCAATGCTGAAACCAAACAAAAAGAATTCACGTTGGCCAGATAGGGCTATTTTCTACTGACTGTCTCTGTGGACTCAAACAGAATCCATTCTAGGATTGTTTGTTTTTCAGTTTCACTGTGTTGGGTACCTGTACACACCCCTTCGGCTTTTAGATTGTCTGTGTCCTTGGATCTCAAGAGAGTCTCCTGTAAGTAAGGGAGCACGAAGGTGGTCTTGAGTTTTCATCCCTTCTTTTAACCCTTTGTCATTTGGTTGGAGCACTCAAAGCCTGTCCTTTTATTCTGATGATTCAGAGATGTGCCCTTATTGCACTTAAAAAATTGTTTTTGTTATCATTAATCTACAATCACGTGAAGAACATTATGTTTCCTAGACTCCCCCCTTCACCAAGTCCCTCCCAAAAACCTCTTACAGTTGCTGTCAGTTAGCAGAGATGGATGCTGTAGACCCGTTCACGATGTACCCCCACACACACCCCATTACAGTCGCTGTCTTTCAGCGTGTAGTAAGATGCTGTAGAATATCTACTTGTCTTCTCTGTGTTGTACAGCACTCGCCATGCGACCCCGCCCTCACGCATTATACATGCTTATCCTAATCTCCCTTTTCTTTCTCCCCACCTTTATCCCTCCCTTCCCAACCAACCTTCTCAGTCCTTTTCCCTTTGGTAACTGTTACTCCACATTCGGGTTCTGTGAGTCTGCTGCTGTTTTGTTTTTTTCAGTGTTTCTTTGTTGTTATACTCCACACATGAGTGAAATCATTTGGTACTTGTCTTTCTCCGCCTGGAATATTTCACTGAGCATACTACCGTCTCGCTCCATCCACGTCATTGCAAATGGTAGCGTTTGTTTTCTTCTTATGGCTGCAAACGGCAGTTTTTAAACTGGACTTCATTCTTCCTTTTAGTTTGTAGTTTCACTATGTGCTTTCACCATTGATCTCCTTTTTATGAGCAGTAGCTTTGTGTTATTTAATATGTATCTGTATGTATCTTTCTATCTATCTATCTGTCTATCCTTCTATCTTTCAATTTATCTATCTATCTTTCTATCTATCTTTCTATCTATCATCTGTCTATCAATCTATCTTCCTATCTACCTATCATGTCTATCGTCTGTCTATCTGTCATCTATCTATCTATCTATGAATCAATCATCTTTTTGTCTGGCCATCTATCCTTATGTACAGGACAGTTAACAACATCATCTATGACAGTTCCCTACATTATGCTTCCAAAAATATTGCAAAGTAACTAGTCCTTAGGGAGAGCACTGGGTTCACTGAGACGCTTCCAGGTCGAGTCAGCCGCTTGTGCTGACAAATCCAGTAATTTATGGTGGTGCAGGGACTTGCACCCATCTCTCTGTCCTCTGTCCTCTTTTACCTCCTTCTCGCTTGCTGACTGTATTCAGCCACTTTCGTTGACTAAGTGCTTCCAGAAGACCACAACTCTCCTTCCTCTGGGCCTGTTTAGACAGAAAAGTATACTTGGTGCTTTGCTCACCACCAACTTTGAGGGACAATGGCATGATCACCGCTGATAGGAGGAGGGACAAATAAAAAGAACACCTATTTCTAGGCAGCAGCATTTTACAGCAAAGAGAGTGTTGTGGAGTTACGTGTTTGTTTGAGTGTCCAAACTATCCTCTTTAGGTGGTTATTACTACTTTACTTTCAAGAACATCATAAAATCCACTGATTTCAAAAGCCCAGACACATATTATTACAGCAATTCAGTTGTTGAGGTGAGAAAAAATGAGAAGGACGTTGCTGTACCACTAAATCTATGGCTGGGCACTGCTGAAACCAAACAAAAAGAATTCACGGTGTCTAGATAGGGCTATTTTCTACTGACTGTCTCTGGGGACTCAAACAAAATCCATTTGTTGGTTTGTTTGCTTTTCAGTTACACTTGTGTAGGGTTGCTGTCCCCACCATTTCGGATTGTAGTTTGTCTGTGTCTTTGGATCTCAAGTGAGTCTCCTATAGGGGAGCACTTAGGTGATCTTGAGTTTTCATCCCTTCTTTTAACCCTGTGTCTTTTGTTTGGAGCTCGCAAAGCCTGTTTTATTGCTGTGCCCATATTGCACTTAAAAACATTTTTTTTTTCATTAATCTGCAATCACGTGAAGTACGTCATATTTACTAGGCTCCCACCTTCACCAAGTCCACACCAAAACCTCTTACAGTCGTTGTCCATAAGCATTGTTGTATGCTGTAGACTGCTTCACCATGTTGCCCCACAAACACCCCATTACAGTCGCTGTCCATCAGCGTGTAGTAAATGCTGTAGAATCTCTACTTGTCTTCTCTGTGTTGTACATCCCTCCCTTTGCCCGCCCGAGCCCACGCATTATACATGTTAATCCTAATGTCCCCTTTCTTCTCCCTGCCCTTATCCCTCCCTTCCCACACACCCTGCCCATTCCCTTTCCCTTTGGTAACTGTTATTGAACTCTCGGGTTCTGTGAGTCTGCTGCTGTTTATTTCCTCCAGTTTTTCTTTGTTGTTATACTCCACACATGAGTGAAATCATTGGCTACTTGTCTTTCTCCACCTGGTATATATCACTGAGCATGCTACCGTCTAGCTACATCCACATCCTTGCAAATGGTAGGATTTGTTTTCTTCTTATGGCTGCTTACTGCACTTTTTAAACTGGACTTCATTCTTCCTTTTTGTTTGTAGTTTCCCTATGTGCTTTCACCATTGATCTGTTGGTTATGAGCAATAGCTTTGTGTTAAACGATATCTACCTGAATCTGTGTAACTGTCTGTCTATCTATCAATCTATCTATCTATCCTTCTGTCTTTCTATCTATGTATCTCTCTATCTTCCTATCATCTATCTATCGTGTCTATCATCTATCTATAATCTCTCATCTATCTATGTATCTATGAATCAATCATCTTTTTGTCTTCCCATCTATCCTTATGTACAGAACAGTTAACAACATCGCCTATGTCACTTCCCTACATTATGCTTCCAAAAATCTTGCCAAGTAACTAGGACGTATGGTGAGCACTGGGTACACTGAGACAATTGCAGGTCGAGTCTGCCATGTGTGCTTACAAAACCAGTAAATGGTTGTCCAGGGACTTGAACCCATATCTCTGTCCTCTGTACTCTTTTACCTCCTTCTCGCCTGCTGACTCTAATTTGCCACAATAATTGACTAAGTGTTCCCTAAAGACTAAAAGTATCCTTCCTCTGGGCCTGAAGTAGTCAGAAAAGTATACTTGGTGCTTTTGCTCATCACCAAGTATGAAGGACATTGGCGTGATCACCTCTGATAGGAGAAGGGACAAATAAAAATGAACACCTATTTCTAGACAGGAGCAGTTTTGAACAAAGAGTGTGTTGTGGAGTGACGTGTTTATTTGAGTATCCAACCTTCACTCTTAAGTGGTTATTTCTTTTTTACATTCATGAACATCATAAAACGCACTGATTTCAAAAGCCCAGACGCATTTTATTACAGCAATTCTGTTATTGAGGTGAGAAAAATTGAGAAGGACTTCGCTGTACAACGGTATCTATTTCTGGGCACTGCTGAAACCAAACAAAAAAAAATTCATGGTGGCCAGCTAGGGCTATTTTCTACTGACTGTCTCTGGGGACTCAAACAGAATCCATTTGTTTGTTTGTTTGTTTCTCAGTTTCACTTTTTTTGGGTACCTGTCACCGCCCCTTCAGCTTTTAATTTGTCCGTGTCCTGGGATCTCAAGTGAGTCTCCTGTAAGGTAGCACATACATGATCTTGAGTGAAAGATAGCTTAGTTTAGTATGATGCTTTCCTATCTACCTACTTATCTATCTCTTTACCTATGTAATCTTTCTATCTATCTGTCTGTCATCTCTCTACTATCATCTGTGTATCTATCTAATTAATCTATCATCTATATGTATGTAAATCAGTCGAATCTATGTATCAATCATTTGTCTCTCTATATATCTGTTTTCTCACTTTTGTCACGTTCTGTCCCTAGGTGCACTTTGATTCCTCTGTGTCCTTCTCAGTGTCAATTCCTTGTGTTTGTTTTTGTGAGTTAGCTTTGTGTTTGGGTCTTGAGAGGAGTGGCCTTGGGTGGGAACTTCTCCTGCGTAGGTGGCACGAGTCTGCTGGGTGTGGATAGTGTGGTTGGTGGGCTGCGCTCTTGATACTGTGCAGCCCAGTGCCCTCCAGCTGCTCTGCCCCAGGGCCGTTCCTGCTGTGGCGGCTGCATGAGCTGCAGGGGATATCCGAGGCCCCATGCATGGAGCACCCTGGCGGGCCTGAGGGGTCCGTGGTAGGTACATGCCCAGTAGTATGTCTTTTTGCCTGTGCACCGATGTTACCTCGATGGCCCTGCTTGGTGGCCCATCTTCAGAGAGTATGTGTGTAGTCACTGGTTAAGGGAACTGCCTTTTGGTGACACGCAGGGTCCTTCTGGGCCAGTGGCCCATGGACTTGCTGAGGTGGCAGCCCTGCTAGCTTGTGGGGAAACTGCTCCCCTCTGCTGTCAAGGTGGAGGTGGAATTTCAGTGCATTTACGTATTTAGATGTGAGTGAGGTCTATCTGAATTGGAATAGTAGCGTTGAGAGCTATGTTTCCAGGCCCCTCAACTTGTAGTTCATCTTCGTCCTTGGATCTCATGTTAGTCTCCTGTAAGGGAGCACGTAGGTGGTCTTGAGTTTTCATCCCTTCTTTTAACCCTGTGTCTTTTCATTGTAGTCCTTAAGAGCCTGTCCTTTTATTCTTAGAATTGAGAGCTATGTCCTTATTGCACTTTAAAAAATTTTTTTGTTATCATTAATCCACAATCACGCAAAGAACATTATGTTAACCAAGTACACCACGTCCCCAACAAAAACCCCATTACAGTAGCTGTCCATCAGCATAGTTGGATGCTGTAGACCCCTTCACCATGTCCCCCCAACACCCCGTTACAGTCGCTTTCCATCAGCGTGTAGTAAGATGCTGTAGAATCACTACTGGTCTTCTCTGTGTTGTACAGCCCTCCCCATGCTCCCCCCACCCACACATTATACATGCTGATCCTAATTCCCCTTTTCTTTTTCCCCACATTTATCAAACCATTCCCACCCACCCTGCCTAGTTCCTTTCCCTTTGGTAGCTGTTAGTCCACTCTTGGGTTCTGTGAGTCTGCTGCTGTTTTTTTCCTTCAGTTTTTCTTTGTTGTTATACTCAACACATGAGTGAAATCATTTGGTACTTGTCTTTCTCCGCATGGCATTTTTCACTGAACATAATATCCTCTAGATCCATCCACGTTGTTCAAATGGTAGGATTTTTTTCTTCTTACGGCTGCTTACTGAACTTTTTAAACTAGATTTCTGTCTTCTCTTTTGTCTGTAGTTTCGCTATGTGCTTTCACCATTGCTCTCCTCGTTATTAGCAATAAATTTACGTTAATCAATATGTACCTATATCTATCTATACATCTGTCTGTCTGTCTATCTATCTGTCTATCTATCTATCTATCTATCTATCTATCTATCTATCTATCTATCTATCTATCTTCCTATCATCTATCGATGATGTCTATCATCAATCTATGTACCTATCTATCTATCTTTCATCTGTCGTCTCTCTAGCTATCTATGAATCAATCATCTTTTTGTCTGCCCATCTATCCTTATGTACAGAACAGTTAACAACATCGCCTTTGTCACTTCCCTACATTATGCTTCCAAAAATCTTTCAAGGTAACTAGGCTGTAGAAAGAGCACTCGGTTCACTGAGATACTTCCAGGTCGAGTCAGCCACGTGTACCTACAAATCCAGTAAGTGGTTGTGCAGGGACTTGAACCTGTGTCTGTATCCTCTATTATCTTCTTCTCACTGGCTGACTCTATTTAGCCACATTCATTGACTAAGTGCTCCGTGAAGACCACAGGTATTGTTCCTCTGGGCCTGTTGTCCACAGAAAGAAAACTTGGTGCTTTGCTCACCACCATGTTTGAGGGACATCGGCGTGATCACCGCTGATAGGATGGAACGACAAATGAAAAGGAACACCAGTTGCTAGACAGGAGCAGTTGGGAGCAAAGAGTGTGTTGTGGAGTGACGTGTTTATTTCAGTGTCCAAACTTCCCTCTTTATATAGTTATTCCTTCTTTAAATTCGTGAACTTCATAAAACCCACTGATCTCAAAGGTCCAGACGTATACTTTTACAGCAATTCAATTGTTGAGTTGAGAGAAAATGAGAAAGACGTTGCTGTACCACTAAATCTATGGCTGGGCAATGCTGAAACCAAACAAAAAGAATTCACGTTGGCCAGATAGGGCTATTTTCTACTGACTGTCTCTGTGGACTCAAACAGAATCCATTCTAGGATTGTTTGTTTTTCAGTTTCACTGTGTTGGGTACCTGTACACACACCTTCGGCTTTTAGATTGTCTGTGTCCTTGGATCTCAAGAGAGTCTCCTGTAAGTAAGGGAGCACGAAGGTGGTCTTGAGTTTTCATCCCTTCTTTTAACCCTGTGTCATTTGGTTGGAGCACTCAAAGCCTGTCCTTTTATTCTGATGATTCAGAGATGTGCCCTTATTGCACTTAAAAAATTGTTTTTGTTATCATTAATCTACAATCACGTGTAGAACATTATGTTTCCTAGACTCCCCCCTTCACCAAGTCCCTCCCAAAAACCTCTTACAGTTGCTGTCAGTTAGCAGAGATGGATGCTGTAGACCCGTTCACGATGTACCCCCACACACACCCCATTACAGTCGCTGTCCTTCAGCGTGTAGTAAGATGCTGTAGAATATCTACTTGTCTTCTCTGTGTTGTACAGCACTCGCCATGCGACCCCGCCCTCACGCATTATACATGCTTATCCTAATCTCCCTTTTCTTTCTCCCCACCCTTATCCCTCCCTTCCCAACCTCCCTTCTCATTCTTTTTCCCTTTGGTAACTGTTACCCAACATTCGGGTTCTGTGAGTCTACAGCTGTTTTTTTTTTTCAGTGTTTCTTTGTTGTTATACTCCACACATGAGTGAAATCATTTGGTACTTGTCTTTCTCCGCCTGGAATATTTCACTGAGCATACTACCGTCTCGCTCCATCCACGTCATTGCAAATGGTAGCGTTTGTTTTCTTCTTATGGCTGCAAACGGCAGTTTTTAAACTGGACTTCATTCTTCCTTTTAGTTTGTAGTTTCACTATGTGCTTTCACCATTGATCTCCTTTTTATGAGCAGTAGCTTTGTGTTATTTAATATGTATCTGTATGTATCTTTCTATCTATCTATCTGTCTATCCTTCTCTCTTTCAATTTATCTATCTATCTTTCTATCTATCTTTCTATCTATCATCTGTCTATCAATCTATCTTCCTATCTACCTATCATGTCTATCGTCTGTCTATCTGTCATCTGTCATCTATCTATCTATCTATGAATCAATCATCTTTTTGTCTGGCCATCTATCCTTATGTACAGGACAGTTAACAACATCATCTATGTCAGTTCCCTACATTATGCTTCCAAAAATATTGCAAAGTAACTAGTCCTTAGGGAGAGCACTGGGTTCACTGAGACGCTTCCAGGTCGAGTCAGCCGCTTGTGCTTACAAATCCAGTAATTTATGGTGGTGCAGGGACTTGCACCCATCTCTCTGTCCTCTGTCCTCTTTTACCTCCTTCTCGCTTGCTGACTGTATTCAGCCACTTTCGTTGACTAAGTGCTTCCAGAAGACCAGAACTATCCTTCCTCTGGGCCTGTTTAGACAGAAAAGTATACTTGGTGCTTTGCTCACCACCAACTTTGAGGGACAATGGCATGATCACCGCTGATAGGAGGAGGGACAAATAAAAAGATCACCTATTTCTAGGCAGCAGCATTTTATAGCAAAGAGAGTGTTGTGGAGTTACGTGTTTGTTTGAGTGTCCAAACTATCCTCTTTAGGTGGTTATTACTACTTTACTTTCAAGAACATCATAAAATCCACTGATTTCAAAAGCCCAGACACATATTATTACAGCAATTCAGTTGCTGAGGTGAGAAAAAATGAGAAGGACGTTGCTGTACCACTAAATCTATGGCTGGGCACTGCTGAAACCAAACAAAAAGAATTCACGGTGTCTAGATAGGGCTATTTTCTACTGACTGTCTCTGGGGACTCAAACAAAATCCATTTGTTGGTTTGTTTGCTTTTCAGTTACACTTGTGTAGGGTTGCTGTCCCCACCATTTCGGATTGTAGTTTGTCTGTGTCTTTGGATCTCAAGTGAGTCTCCTATAGGGGAGCACTTAGGTGATCTTGAGTTTTCATCCCTTCTTTTAACCCTGTGTCTTTTGTTTGGAGCTCGCAAAGCCTGTTTTATTGCTGTGCCCATATTGCACTTAAAAACATTTTTTTTTATCATTAATCTGCAATCACGTGAAGTACGTCATATTTACTAGGCTCCCACCTTCACCAAGTCCACACCAAAACCTCTTACAGTCGTTGTCCATAAGCATTGTTGTATGCTGTAGACTGCTTCACCATGTTGCCCCACAAACACCCCATTACAGTCGCTGTCCATCAGCGTGTAGTAAATGCTGTAGAATCTCTACTTGTCTTCTCTGTGTTGTACATCCCTCCCTTTGCCCCCCCAAGCCCACGCATTATACATGTTAATCCTAATGTCCCCTTTCTTCTCCCTGCCCTTATCCCTCCCTTCCCACACACCCTGCCCATTCCCTTTCCCTTTGGTAACTGTTATTGAACTCTCGGGTTCTGTGAGTCTGCTGCTGTTTATTTCCTCCAGTTTTTCTTTGTTGTTATACTCCACACATGAGTGAAATCATTGGCTACTTGTCTTTCTCCACCTGGTATATATCACTGAGCATGCTACCGTCTAGCTACATCCACATCCTTGCAAATGGTAGGATTTGTTTTCTTCTTATGGCTGCTTACTGCACTTTTTAAACTGGACTTCATTCTTCCTTTTTGTTTGTAGTTTCCCTATGTGCTTTCACCATTGATCTGTTGGTTATGAGCAATAGCTTTGTGTTAAACGATATCTACCTGAATCTGTGTAACTGTCTGTCTATCTATCAATCTATCTATCTATCCTTCTGTCTTTCTATCTATGTATCTCTCTATCTTCCTATCATCTATCTATCGTGTCTATCATCTATCTATAATCTCTCATCTATCTATGTATCTATGAATCAATCATCTTTTTGTCTTCCCATCTATCCTTATGTACAGAACAGTTAACAACATCGCCTATGTCACTTCCCTACATTATGCTTCCAAAAATCTTGCCAAGTAACTAGGACGTATGGTGAGCACTGGGTACACTGAGAAAATTGCAGGTCGAGTCTGCCGTGTGTGCTTACAAAACCAGTAAATGGTTGTCCAGGGACTTGAACCCATATCTCTGTCCTCTGTCCTCTTTTACCTCCTTCTCGCCTGCTGACTCTAATTTGCCACAATAATTGACTAAGTCTTCCCTAAAGACTAAAAGTATCCTTCCTCTGGGCCTGAAGTAGTCAGAAAAGTATACTTGGTGCTTTTGCTCATCACCAAGTATGAAGGACATTGGCGTGATCACCTCTGATAGGAGAAGGGACAAATAAAAATGAACACCTATTTCTAGACAGGAGCAGTTTTGAACAAAGAGTGTGTTGTGGAGTGACGTGTTTATTTGAGTATCCAACCTTCACTCTTAAGTGGTTATTTCTTTTTTACATTCATGAACATCATAAAACGCACTGATTTCAAAAGCCCAGACGCATTTTATTACAGCATTTCTGTTATTGAGGTGAGAAAAATTGAGAAGGACTTCGCTGTACAACGGTATCTATTTCTGGGCACTGCTGAAACCAAACAAAAAAAAATTCATGGTGGCCAGCTAGGGCTATTTTCTACTGACTGTCTCTGGGGACTCAAACAGAATCCATTTGTTTGTTTGTTTGTTTCTCAGTTTCACTTTTTTTGGGTACCTGTCACCGCCCCTTCAGCTTTTAATTTGTCCGTGTCCTGGGATCTCAAGTGAGTCTCCTGTAAGGTAGCACATACATGATCTTGAGTGAAAGATAGCTTAGTTTAGTATGATGCTTTCCTATCTACCTACTTATCTATCTCTTTACCTATGTAATCTTTCTATCTATCTGTCTGTCATCTCTCTACTATCATCTGTGTATCTATCTAATTAATCTATCATCTATATGTATGTAAATCAGTCGAATCTATGTATCAATCATTTGTCTCTCTATATATCTGTTTTCTCACTTTTGTCACGTTCTGTCCCTAGGTGCACTTTGATTCCTCTGTGTCCTTCTCAGTGTCAATTCCTTGTGTTTGTTTTTGTGAGTTAGCTTTGTGTTTGGGTCTTGAGAGGAGTGGCCTTGGGTGGGAACTTCTCCTGCGTAGGTGGCACGAGTCTGCTGGGTGTGGATAGTGTGGTTGGTGGGCTGCGCTCTTGATACTGTGCAGCCCAGTGCCCTCCAGCTGCTCTGCCCCAGGGCCGTTCCTGCTGTGGCGGCTGCATGAGCTGCAGGGGATATCCGAGGCCCCATGCATGGAGCACCCTGGCGGGCCTGAGGGGTCCGTGGTAGGTACATGCCCAGTAGTATGTCTTTTTGCCTGTGCACCGATGTTACCTCGATGGCCCTGCTTGGTGGC
Source organism: Manis pentadactyla (assembly GCF_030020395.1). Taxonomy (NCBI): domain Eukaryota; kingdom Metazoa; phylum Chordata; class Mammalia; order Pholidota; family Manidae; genus Manis; species Manis pentadactyla. The sequence continues at coordinate 2,399,199 of NW_026644596.1, forward strand.
CCATCTTCAGAGAGTATGTGTGTAGTCACTGGTTAAGGGAACTGCCTTTTGGTGACACGCAGGGTCCTTCTGGGCCAGTGGCCCATGGACTTGCTGAGGTGGCAGCCCTGCTAGCTTGTGGGGAAACTGCTCCCCTCTGCTGTCAAGGTGGAGGTGGAATTTCAGTGCATTTACGTATTTAGATGTGAGTGAGGTCTATCTGAATTGGAATAGTAGCGTTGAGAGCTATGTTTCCAGGCCCCTCAACTTGTAGTTCATCTTCGTCCTTGGATCTCATGTTAGTCTCCTGTAAGGGAGCACGTAGGTGGTCTTGAGTTTTCATCCCTTCTTTTAACCCTGTGTCTTTTCATTGTAGTCCTTAAGAGCCTGTCCTTTTATTCTTAGAATTGAGAGCTATGTCCTTATTGCACTTTAAAAAATTTTTTTGTTATCATTAATCCACAATCACGCAAAGAACATTATGTTAACCAAGTACACCACGTCCCCAACAAAAACCCCATTACAGTAGCTGTCCATCAGCATAGTTGGATGCTGTAGACCCCTTCACCATGTCCCCCCAACACCCCGTTACAGTCGCTTTCCATCAGCGTGTAGTAAGATGCTGTAGAATCACTACTGGTCTTCTCTGTGTTGTACAGCCCTCCCCATGCTCCCCCCACCCACACATTATACATGCTGATCCTAATTCCCCTTTTCTTTTTCCCCACATTTATCAAACCATTCCCACCCACCCTGCCTAGTTCCTTTCCCTTTGGTAGCTGTTAGTCCACTCTTGGGTTCTGTGAGTCTGCTGCTGTTTTTTTCCTTCAGTTTTTCTTTGTTGTTATACTCAACACATGAGTGAAATCATTTGGTACTTGTCTTTCTCCGCATGGCATTTTTCACTGAACATAATATCCTCTAGATCCATCCACGTTGTTCAAATGGTAGGATTTTTTTCTTCTTACGGCTGCTTACTGAACTTTTTAAACTAGATTTCTGTCTTCTCTTTTGTCTGTAGTTTCGCTATGTGCTTTCACCATTGCTCTCCTCGTTATTAGCAATAAATTTACGTTAATCAATATGTACCTATATCTATCTATACATCTGTCTGTCTGTCTATCTGTCTGTCTGTCTATCTATCTATCTATCTATCTATCTATCTATCTATCTATCTATCTATCTTCCTATCATCTATCGATGATGTCTATCATCAATCTATGTACCTATCTATCTATCTTTCATCTGTCGTCTCTCTAGCTATCTATGAATCAATCATCTTTTTGTCTGCCCATCTATCCTTATGTACAGAACAGTTAACAACATCGCCTTTGTCACTTCCCTACATTATGCTTCCAAAAATCTTTCAAGGTAACTAGGCTGTAGAAAGAGCACTCGGTTCACTGAGATACATCCAGGTCGAGTCAGCCACGTGTACCTACAAATCCAGTAAGTGGTTGTGCAGGGACTTGAACCTGTGTCTGTATCCTCTATTATCTTCTTCTCACTGGCTGACTCTATTTAGCCACATTCATTGACTAAGTGCTCCGTGAAGACCACAGGTATTGTTCCTCTGGGCCTGTTGTCCACAGAAAGAAAACTTGGTGCTTTGCTCACCACCATGTTTGAGGGACATCGGCGTGATCACCGCTGATAGGATGGAACGACAAATGAAAAGGAACACCAGTTGCTAGACAGGAGCAGTTGGGAGCAAAGAGTGTGTTGTGGAGTGACGTGTTTATTTCAGTGTCCAAACTTCCCTCTTTATATAGTTATTCCTTCTTTAAATTCGTGAACTTCATAAAACCCACTGATCTCAAAGGTCCAGACGTATACTTTTACAGCAATTCAATTGTTGAGTTGAGAGAAAATGAGAAAGACGTTGCTGTACCACTAAATCTATGGCTGGGCAATGCTGAAACCAAACAAAAAGAATTCACGTTGGCCAGATAGGGCTATTTTCTACTGACTGTCTCTGTGGACTCAAACAGAATCCATTCTAGGATTGTTTGTTTTTCAGTTTCACTGTGTTGGGTACCTGTACACACCCCTTCAGCTTTTAGATTGTCTGTGTCCTTGGATCTCAAGAGAGTCTCCTGTAAGTAAGGGAGCACGAAGGTGGTCTTGAGTTTTCATCCCTTCTTTTAACCCTGTGTCATTTGGTTGGAGCACTCAAAGCCTGTCCTTTTATTCTGATGATTCAGAGATGTGCCCTTATTGCACTCAAAAAATTGTTTTTGTTATCATTAATCTACAATCACGTGAAGAACATTATGTTTACTAGACTCCCCCCTTCACCAAGTTCCTCCCAAAAACCTCTTACAGTTGCTGTCAGTTAGCAGAGATGGATGCTGTAGACCCGTTCACGATGTACCCCCCAACACACCCCATTACAGTCGCTGTCCTTCAGCGTGTAGTAAGATGCTGCAGAATATCTACTTGTCTTCTCTGTGTTGTACAGCACTCGCCATGCGACCCTGCCCTCACGCATTATACATGCTTATCCTAATGTCCCTTTTCTTTCTCCCCACCTTTATCCCTCCCTTCCCAACCACCCTTCTCAGTCCTTTTCCCTTTGGTAACTGTTACTCCACATTCGGGTTCTGTGAGTCTGTTGCTGTTTTGTTTTTTCAGTGTTTCTTTGTTGTTATACTCCACCCATGAGTGAAATCATTTGGTACTTTTCTTTCTCCGCCTGGAATATTTCACTGAGCATACTACCGTCTCGCTCCATCCACGTCATTGCAAATGGTAGCGTTTGTTTTCTTCTTATGGCTGCAAACGGCAGTTTTTAAACTGGACTTCATTCTTCCTTTTAGTTTGTAGTTTCACTATGTGCTTTCAAAATTGATCTCCTTTTTATGAGCAGTAGCTTTGTGTTATTTAATATGTATCTGTATGTATCTTTCTATCTATCTATCTTTCTGTCTTTCTATCTTTCTATATATCTATCTTTCTTTCTATCTATCTATCTATCTATCTATCATCTATCTGTCTATCAATCTATGTTCCTATCTATCTATCATGTCTATCGTCGGTCTATCTGTCATCTGTCATCTATCTATCTATCTATGAATCAATCATCTTTTTGTCTGGCCATCTATCCTTATGTACAGGACAGTTAACAACATCGTCTATGTCAGATAACTACATTATGCTTCCAAAAATATTGCAAAGTAACTAGTCCTTAGGGAGAACACTGGGTTCACTGAGACGCTTCCAGGTCGAGTCAGCCGCTTGTGCTTACAAATCCAGTAATTTATGGTGGTGCAGGGACTTGCACCCATCTCTCTGTCCTCTGTCCTCTTTTACCTCCTTCTCGCTTGCTGACTGTATTCAGCCACTTTCGTTGACTAAGTGCTTCCAGAAGACCACAACTCTCCTTCCTCTGGGCCTGTTTAGACAGAAAAGTATACTTGGTGCTTTGCTCACCACCAACTTTGAGGGACAATGGCATGATCACCGCTGATAGGAGGAGGGACAAATAAAAAGAACACCTATTTCTAGGCAGCAGCATTTTGGAGCAAAGAGAGTGTTGTGGAGTTACGTGTTTGTTTGAGTGTCCAAACTATCCTCTTTAGGTGGTTATTACTACTTTACTTTCAAGAACATCATAAAATCCACTGATTTCAAAAGCCCAGACACATATTATTACAGCAATTCAGTTGTTGAGGTGAGAAAAAATGAGAAGGACGTTGCTGTACCACTAAATCTATGGCTGGGCACTGCTGAATCCAAACAAAAAGAATTCACAGTGTCTAGATAGGGCTATTTTCTACTGACTGTCTCTGGGGACTCAAACAAAATCCATTTGTTGGTTTGTTTGCTTTTCAGTTACACTTGTGTAGGGTTGCTGTCCCCACCCCTTAGGATTGTAGTTTGTCTGTGTCTTTGGATCTCAAGTGAGTCTCCTATAGGGGAGCACTTAGGTGATCTTGAGTTTTCATCCCTTCTTTTAACCCTGTGTCTTTTGTTTGGAGCTCGCAAAGCCTGTTTTATTGCTGTGCCCATATTGCACTTAAAAACATTTTTTTTATCATTAATCTGCAATCACGTGAAGAACATCATATTTACTAGGCTCCCACCTTCACCAAGTCCCCACCAAAACCTCTTACAGTCGTTGTCCATAAGCATTGTTGTATGCTGTAGACTGCTTCACCATGTCCCCCCACAAACACCCCATTAGAGTCGCTGTCCATCAGCCTGTAGTAAATGCTGTCGGTTCTCTACTTGTCTTCTCTGTGTTGTACATCCCTCCCTTTGCCCCCCAGAGCCCACGCATTATACATGTTAATCCTAATGTCCCCTTTCTTCTCCCTGCCCTTATCCCTCCCTTCCCACACACCCTGCCCATTCCCTTTCCCTTTGGTAACTGTTATTGAACTCTCGGGTTCTGTGAGTCTGCTGCTGTTTATTTCCTCCTGTTTTTCTTTGTTTTCATACTCCACACATGAGTGAAATCATTGGCTACTTGTCTTTCTAAACCTGGTATATATCACTGAGCATGCTACCGTCTAGCTACATTCACATCCTTGCAAATGGTAGGATTTGTTTTCTTCTTATGGCTGCTTACTGCACTTTTAAACTGGGCTTCATTCTTCCTTTTTGTTTGTAGTTTCCCTATGTGCTTTCACCATTGTTCTGTTGGTTATGAGCAATAGCTTTGTGTTAATCGATATGTATCTGAATCTGTGTAACTGTCTGTCTATCTATCAATCTATCTATCTATCTATCCTTCTATCTTTCTATCTATGTATCTCTCTATCTATCTTCCTATCATCTATGTATCGTGTCTATCATCTATCTATAATCTCTCATCTATCTATGTATCTATGAATCAATCATCTTTGTGTCTTCCCATCTATCCTTATGTACAGAACAGTTAACAACATCGCCTATGTCACTTCCCTACATTATGCTTCCAAAAATCTTGCCAAGTAACTAGGACGTATGGAGAGCACTGGGTACACTGAGACAATTGCAGGTCGAGTCTGCCGCGTGTGCTTACAAAACCAGTAAATGGTTGTCCAGGGACTTGAACCAATATCTCTGTCCTCTGTCCTCTTTTACCTCCTTCTCGCCTGCTGACTCTAACTTGCCACAATAATTGACTAAGTCTTCCCTGAAGACCACAAGTATCCATCCTCTGGGCCTGTTATAGTCAGAAAAGTATACTTGGTGCTTTGCTCATCACCAAGTATGAAGGACATCGGCGTGATCAACTCTGATAGGAGGAGGGACAAATAAAAATGAACACCTATTTCTAGACAGGAGCTGTTTTGAACAAAGAGTGTGTTGTGGAGTGACGTGTTTATTTGAGTGTCCAACCTTCACTCTTAAGTGGTTATTTCTTTTTTACATTCATGAACATCATAAAACGCACTGATTTCAAAAGCCCAGACGCATTTTATTACAGCAATTCTGTTATTGAGGTGAGAAAAATTGAGAAGGACTTTGCTGTACAAAGGAATCTATTTCTGGGCACTGCTGAAACCAAACAAAAAAAAATTCATGGTGGCCAGCTAGGGCTATTTTCTACTGACTGTCTCTGGGGACTCAAACAGAATCCATTTGTTTGTTTGTTTGTTTCTCAGTTTCACTTTTTTTGGTACCTGTCACCGCCCCTTCAGCTTTTAATTTGTCCGTGTCCTGGGATCTCAAGTGAGTCTCCTGTAAGGGAGCACATACATGATCTTGAGTGAATGATAGCTTAGTTTAGTAAGATGCTTTCCTATCTACCTACCTATCTATCTCTTTACCTATCTATGTAATCTTTCTATCTATCTATCTGTCATCTATCTATGTATGGTCTGTCATCTATCTACTATCATCTGTGTATCTATCTAATTGATCTATCATCTATATGTATGTATATCAGTCGAATCTATGTATCAATCATTTGTCTCTCTCTATATCTGTTTTCTCACTTTTGTCACGTTCTGTCCCTAGGTGCACTTTGATTCCTCTGTGTCCTTCTCAGTGTCAATTCCTTGTGTTTGTTTTTGTGAGTTAGCTTTGTGTTTGGTTCTTGAGAGGAGTGGCCTTGGGTGGGAACTTCTCCTGCGTAGGTGGCACGAGTCTGCTGGGTGTGGATAGTGTGGTTGGTGGGCTGCGCTCTTGATACTGTGCAGCCCAGTGCCCTCAAGCTGCTCTGCCCCAGGGCCGTTCCTGCTGTGGCGGCTGCATGAGCTGCAGGGGATATCCGAGGCCCCATGCAGGGAGCACCCTGGCGGGCCTGAGGGGTCCGTGGTAGGTACATGCCCAGTAGTATGTCTTTTTGCCTGTGCACTGATGTTACCTCGGTGGCCCTGCTTGGTGGCCCATCTTCAGAGAGTATGTGTGTAGTCACTGGTTAAGGGAACTGCCTTTTGGTGACACGCAGGGTCCTTCTGGGCCAGTGGCCCATGGACTTGCTGAGGTGGCAGCCCTGCTAGCTTGTGGGGAAACTGCTCCCCTCTGCTGTCAAGGTGGAGGTGGAATTTCAGTGCATTTACGTATTTAGATGTGAGTGAGGTCTATCTGAATTGGAATAGTAGCGTTGAGAGCTATGTTTCCAGGCCCCTCAACTTGTAGTTCATCTTCGTCCTTGGATCTCATGTTAGTCTCCTGTAAGGGAGCACGTAGGTGGTCTTGAGTTTTCATCCCTTCTTTTAACCCTGTGTCTTTTCATTGTAGTCCTTAAGAGCCTGTCCTTTTATTCTTAGAATTGAGAGCTATGTCCTTATTGCACTTTAAAAAATTTTTTTGTTATCATTAATCCACAATCACGCAAAGAACATTATGTTAACCAAGTACACCACGTCCCCAACAAAAACCCCATTACAGTAGCTGTCCATCAGCATAGTTGGATGCTGTAGACCCCTTCACCATGTCCCCCCAACACCCCGTTACAGTCGCTTTCCATCAGCGTGTAGTAAGATGCTGTAGAATCACTACTGGTCTTCTCTGTGTTGTACAGCCCTCCCCATGCTCCCCCCACCCACACATTATACATGCTGATCCTAATTCCCCCTTTCTTTTTCCCCACATTTATCAAACCATTCCCACCCACCCTGCCTAGTTCCTTTCCCTTTGGTAACTGTTAGTCCACTCTTGGGTTCTGTGAGTCTGCTGCTGTTTTTTTCCTTCAGTTTTTCTTTGTTGTTATACTCAACACATGAGTGAAATCATTTGGTACTTGTCTTTCTCCGCATGGCCTTTTTCACTGAACATAATATCCTCTAGATCCATCCACGTTGTTCAAATGGTAGGATTTTTTTCTTCTTACGGCTGCTTACTGAACTTTTTAAACTAGATTTCTGTCTTCTCTTTTGTCTGTAGTTTCGCTATGTGCTTTCACCATTGCTCTCCTCGTTATTAGCAATAAATTTACGTTAATCAATATGTACCTATATCTATCTATACATCTGTCTGTCTGTCTATCTATCTGTCTGTCTATCTATCTATCTATCTATCTATCTATCTATCTATCTATCTTCCTATCATCTATCGATGATGTCTATCATCAATCTATGTACCTATCTATCTATCTTTCATCTGTCGTCTCTCTAGCTATCTATCTATGAATCAATCATCTTTTTGTCTGCCCATCTATCCTTATGTACAGAACAGTTAACAACATCGCCTTTGTCACTTCCCTACATTATGCTTCCAAAAATCTTTCAAGGTAACTAGGCTGTAGAAAGAGCACTCGGTTCACTGAGATACTTCCAGGTCGAGTCAGCCACGTGTACCTACAAATCCAGTAAGTGGTTGTGCAGGGACTTAAACCTGTGTCTGTATCCTCTATTATCTTCTTCTCACTGGCTGACTCTATTTAGCCACATTCATTGACTAAGTGCTCCGTGAAGACCACAGGTATTGTTCCTCTGGGCCTGTTGTCCACAGAAAGAAAACTTGGTGCTTTGCTCACCACCATGTTTGAGGGACATCGGCGTGATCACCGCTGATAGGATGGAACGACAAATGAAAAGGAACACCAGTTGCTAGACAGGAGCAGTTGGGAGCAAAGAGTGTGTTGTGGAGTGACGTGTTTATTTCAGTGTCCAAACTTCCCTCTTTATATAGTTATTCCTTCTTTAAATTCGTGAACTTCATAAAACCCACTGATCTCAAAGGTCCAGACGTATACTTTTACAGCAATTCAATTGTTGAGTTGAGAGAAAATGAGAAAGACGTTGCTGTACCACTAAATCTATGGCTGGGCAATGCTGAAACCAAACAAAAAGAATTCACGTTGGCCAGATAGGGCTATTTTCTACTGACTGTCTCTGTGGACTCAAACAGAATCCATTCTAGGATTGTTTGTTTTTCAGTTTCACTGTGTTGGGTACCTGTACACACCCCTTCGGCTTTTAGATTGTCTGTGTCCTTGGATCTCAAGAGAGTCTCCTGTAAGTAAGGGAGCACGAAGGTGGTCTTGAGTTTTCATCCCTTCTTTTAACCCTTTGTCATTTGGTTGGAGCACTCAAAGCCTGTCCTTTTATTCTGATGATTCAGAGATGTGCCCTTATTGCACTTAAAAAATTGTTTTTGTTATCATTAATCTACAATCACGTGAAGAACATTATGTTTCCTAGACTCCCCCCTTCACCAAGTCCCTCCCAAAAACCTCTTACAGTTGCTGTCAGTTAGCAGAGATGGATGCTGTAGACCCGTTCACGATGTACCCCCACACACACCCCATTACAGTCGCTGTCTTTCAGCGTGTAGTAAGATGCTGTAGAATATCTACTTGTCTTCTCTGTGTTGTACAGCACTCGCCATGCGACCCCGCCCTCACGCATTATACATGCTTATCCTAATCTCCCTTTTCTTTCTCCCCACCTTTATCCCTCCCTTCCCAACCAACCTTCTCAGTCCTTTTCCCTTTGGTAACTGTTACTCCACATTCGGGTTCTGTGAGTCTGCTGCTGTTTTGTTTTTTTCAGTGTTTCTTTGTTGTTATACTCCACACATGAGTGAAATCATTTGGTACTTGTCTTTCTCCGCCTGGAATATTTCACTGAGCATACTACCGTCTCGCTCCATCCACGTCATTGCAAATGGTAGCGTTTGTTTTCTTCTTATGGCTGCAAACGGCAGTTTTTAAACTGGACTTCATTCTTCCTTTTAGTTTGTAGTTTCACTATGTGCTTTCACCATTGATCTCCTTTTTATGAGCAGTAGCTTTGTGTTATTTAATATGTATCTGTATGTATCTTTCTATCTATCTATCTGTCTATCCTTCTATCTTTCAATTTATCTATCTATCTTTCTATCTATCTTTCTATCTATCATCTGTCTATCAATCTATCTTCCTATCTACCTATCATGTCTATCGTCTGTCTATCTGTCATCTATCTATCTATCTATGAATCAATCATCTTTTTGTCTGGCCATCTATCCTTATGTACAGGACAGTTAACAACATCATCTATGACAGTTCCCTACATTATGCTTCCAAAAATATTGCAAAGTAACTAGTCCTTAGGGAGAGCACTGGGTTCACTGAGACGCTTCCAGGTCGAGTCAGCCGCTTGTGCTTACAAATCCAGTAATTTATGGTGGTGCAGGGACTTGCACCCATCTCTCTGTCCTCTGTCCTCTTTTACCTCCTTCTCGCTTGCTGACTGTATTCAGCCACTTTCGTTGACTAAGTGCTTCCAGAAGACCACAACTCTCCTTCCTCTGGGCCTGTTTAGACAGAAAAGTATACTTGGTGCTTTGCTCACCACCAACTTTGAGGGACAATGGCATGATCACCGCTGATAGGAGGAGGGACAAATAAAAAGAACACCTATTTCTAGGCAGCAGCATTTTACAGCAAAGAGAGTGTTGTGGAGTTACGTGTTTGTTTGAGTGTCCAAACTATCCTCTTTAGGTGGTTATTACTACTTTACTTTCAAGAACATCATAAAATCCACTGATTTCAAAAGCCCAGACACATATTATTACAGCAATTCAGTTGTTGAGGTGAGAAAAAATGAGAAGGACGTTGCTGTACCACTAAATCTATGGCTGGGCACTGCTGAAACCAAACAAAAAGAATTCACGGTGTCTAGATAGGGCTATTTTCTACTGACTGTCTCTGGGGACTCAAACAAAATCCATTTGTTGGTTTGTTTGCTTTTCAGTTACACTTGTGTAGGGTTGCTGTCCCCACCATTTCGGATTGTAGTTTGTCTGTGTCTTTGGATCTCAAGTGAGTCTCCTATAGGGGAGCACTTAGGTGATCTTGAGTTTTCATCCCTTCTTTTAACCCTGTGTCTTTTGTTTGGAGCTCGCAAAGCCTGTTTTATTGCTGTGCCCATATTGCACTTAAAAACATTTTTTTTTTCATTAATCTGCAATCACGTGAAGTACGTCATATTTACTAGGCTCCCACCTTCACCAAGTCCACACCAAAACCTCTTACAGTCGTTGTCCATAAGCATTGTTGTATGCTGTAGACTGCTTCACCATGTTGCCCCACAAACACCCCATTACAGTCGCTGTCCATCAGCGTGTAGTAAATGCTGTAGAATCTCTACTTGTCTTCTCTGTGTTGTACATCCCTCCCTTTGCCCGCCCGAGCCCACGCATTATACATGTTAATCCTAATGTCCCCTTTCTTCTCCCTGCCCTTATCCCTCCCTTCCCACACACCCTGCCCATTCCCTTTCCCTTTGGTAACTGTTATTGAACTCTCGGGTTCTGTGAGTCTGCTGCTGTTTATTTCCTCCAGTTTTTCTTTGTTGTTATACTCCACACATGAGTGAAATCATTGGCTACTTGTCTTTCTCCACCTGGTATATATCACTGAGCATGCTACCGTCTAGCTACATCCACATCCTTGCAAATGGTAGGATTTGTTTTCTTCTTATGGCTGCTTACTGCACTTTTTAAACTGGACTTCATTCTTCCTTTTTGTTTGTAGTTTCCCTATGTGCTTTCACCATTGATCTGTTGGTTATGAGCAATAGCTTTGTGTTAAACGATATCTACCTGAATCTGTGTAACTGTCTGTCTATCTATCAATCTATCTATCTATCCTTCTGTCTTTCTATCTATGTATCTCTCTATCTTCCTATCATCTATCTATCGTGTCTATCATCTATCTATAATCTCTCATCTATCTATGTATCTATGAATCAATCATCTTTTTGTCTTCCCATCTATCCTTATGTACAGAACAGTTAACAACATCGCCTATGTCACTTCCCTACATTATGCTTCCAAAAATCTTGCCAAGTAACTAGGACGTATGGTGAGCACTGGGTACACTGAGACAATTGCAGGTCGAGTCTGCCATGTGTGCTTACAAAACCAGTAAATGGTTGTCCAGGGACTTGAACCCATATCTCTGTCCTCTGTACTCTTTTACCTCCTTCTCGCCTGCTGACTCTAATTTGCCACAATAATTGACTAAGTGTTCCCTAAAGACTAAAAGTATCCTTCCTCTGGGCCTGAAGTAGTCAGAAAAGTATACTTGGTGCTTTTGCTCATCACCAAGTATGAAGGACATTGGCGTGATCACCTCTGATAGGAGAAGGGACAAATAAAAATGAACACCTATTTCTAGACAGGAGCAGTTTTGAACAAAGAGTGTGTTGTGGAGTGACGTGTTTATTTGAGTATCCAACCTTCACTCTTAAGTGGTTATTTCTTTTTTACATTCATGAACATCATAAAACGCACTGATTTCAAAAGCCCAGACGCATTTTATTACAGCAATTCTGTTATTGAGGTGAGAAAAATTGAGAAGGACTTCGCTGTACAACGGTATCTATTTCTGGGCACTGCTGAAACCAAACAAAAAAAAATTCATGGTGGCCAGCTAGGGCTATTTTCTACTGACTGTCTCTGGGGACTCAAACAGAATCCATTTGTTTGTTTGTTTGTTTCTCAGTTTCACTTTTTTTGGGTACCTGTCACCGCCCCTTCAGCTTTTAATTTGTCCGTGTCCTGGGATCTCAAGTGAGTCTCCTGTAAGGTAGCACATACATGATCTTGAGTGAAAGATAGCTTAGTTTAGTATGATGCTTTCCTATCTACCTACTTATCTATCTCTTTACCTATGTAATCTTTCTATCTATCTGTCTGTCATCTCTCTACTATCATCTGTGTATCTATCTAATTAATCTATCATCTATATGTATGTAAATCAGTCGAATCTATGTATCAATCATTTGTCTCTCTATATATCTGTTTTCTCACTTTTGTCACGTTCTGTCCCTAGGTGCACTTTGATTCCTCTGTGTCCTTCTCAGTGTCAATTCCTTGTGTTTGTTTTTGTGAGTTAGCTTTGTGTTTGGGTCTTGAGAGGAGTGGCCTTGGGTGGGAACTTCTCCTGCGTAGGTGGCACGAGTCTGCTGGGTGTGGATAGTGTGGTTGGTGGGCTGCGCTCTTGATACTGTGCAGCCCAGTGCCCTCCAGCTGCTCTGCCCCAGGGCCGTTCCTGCTGTGGCGGCTGCATGAGCTGCAGGGGATATCCGAGGCCCCATGCATGGAGCACCCTGGCGGGCCTGAGGGGTCCGTGGTAGGTACATGCCCAGTAGTATGTCTTTTTGCCTGTGCACCGATGTTACCTCGATGGCCCTGCTTGGTGGCCCATCTTCAGAGAGTATGTGTGTAGTCACTGGTTAAGGGAACTGCCTTTTGGTGACACGCAGGGTCCTTCTGGGCCAGTGGCCCATGGACTTGCTGAGGTGGCAGCCCTGCTAGCTTGTGGGGAAACTGCTCCCCTCTGCTGTCAAGGTGGAGGTGGAATTTCAGTGCATTTACGTATTTAGATGTGAGTGAGGTCTATCTGAATTGGAATAGTAGCGTTGAGAGCTATGTTTCCAGGCCCCTCAACTTGTAGTTCATCTTCGTCCTTGGATCTCATGTTAGTCTCCTGTAAGGGAGCACGTAGGTGGTCTTGAGTTTTCATCCCTTCTTTTAACCCTGTGTCTTTTCATTGTAGTCCTTAAGAGCCTGTCCTTTTATTCTTAGAATTGAGAGCTATGTCCTTATTGCACTTTAAAAAATTTTTTTGTTATCATTAATCCACAATCACGCAAAGAACATTATGTTAACCAAGTACACCACGTCCCCAACAAAAACCCCATTACAGTAGCTGTCCATCAGCATAGTTGGATGCTGTAGACCCCTTCACCATGTCCCCCCAACACCCCGTTACAGTCGCTTTCCATCAGCGTGTAGTAAGATGCTGTAGAATCACTACTGGTCTTCTCTGTGTTGTACAGCCCTCCCCATGCTCCCCCCACCCACACATTATACATGCTGATCCTAATTCCCCTTTTCTTTTTCCCCACATTTATCAAACCATTCCCACCCACCCTGCCTAGTTCCTTTCCCTTTGGTAGCTGTTAGTCCACTCTTGGGTTCTGTGAGTCTGCTGCTGTTTTTTTCCTTCAGTTTTTCTTTGTTGTTATACTCAACACATGAGTGAAATCATTTGGTACTTGTCTTTCTCCGCATGGCATTTTTCACTGAACATAATATCCTCTAGATCCATCCACGTTGTTCAAATGGTAGGATTTTTTTCTTCTTACGGCTGCTTACTGAACTTTTTAAACTAGATTTCTGTCTTCTCTTTTGTCTGTAGTTTCGCTATGTGCTTTCACCATTGCTCTCCTCGTTATTAGCAATAAATTTACGTTAATCAATATGTACCTATATCTATCTATACATCTGTCTGTCTGTCTATCTATCTGTCTATCTATCTATCTATCTATCTATCTATCTATCTATCTATCTATCTTCCTATCATCTATCGATGATGTCTATCATCAATCTATGTACCTATCTATCTATCTTTCATCTGTCGTCTCTCTAGCTATCTATGAATCAATCATCTTTTTGTCTGCCCATCTATCCTTATGTACAGAACAGTTAACAACATCGCCTTTGTCACTTCCCTACATTATGATTCCAAAAATCTTTCAAGGTAACTAGGCTGTAGAAAGAGCACTCGGTTCACTGAGATACTTCCAGGTCGAGTCAGCCACGTGTACCTACAAATCCAGTAAGTGGTTGTGCAGGGACTTGAACCTGTGTCTGTATCCTCTATTATCTTCTTCTCACTGGCTGACTCTATTTAGCCACATTCATTGACTAAGTGCTCCGTGAAGACCACAGGTATTGTTCCTCTGGGCCTGTTGTCCACAGAAAGAAAACTTGGTGCTTTGCTCACCACCATGTTTGAGGGACATCGGCGTGATCACCGCTGATAGGATGGAACGACAAATGAAAAGGAACACCAGTTGCTAGACAGGAGCAGTTGGGAGCAAAGAGTGTGTTGTGGAGTGACGTGTTTATTTCAGTGTCCAAACTTCCCTCTTTATATAGTTATTCCTTCTTTAAATTCGTGAACTTCATAAAACCCACTGATCTCAAAGGTCCAGACGTATACTTTTACAGCAATTCAATTGTTGAGTTGAGAGAAAATGAGAAAGACGTTGCTGTACCACTAAATCTATGGCTGGGCAATGCTGAAACCAAACAAAAAGAATTCACGTTGGCCAGATAGGGCTATTTTCTACTGACTGTCTCTGTGGACTCAAACAGAATCCATTCTAGGATTGTTTGTTTTTCAGTTTCACTGTGTTGGGTACCTGTACACACACCTTCGGCTTTTAGATTGTCTGTGTCCTTGGATCTCAAGAGAGTCTCCTGTAAGTAAGGGAGCACGAAGGTGGTCTTGAGTTTTCATCCCTTCTTTTAACCCTGTGTCATTTGGTTGGAGCACTCAAAGCCTGTCCTTTTATTCTGATGATTCAGAGATGTGCCCTTATTGCACTTAAAAAATTGTTTTTGTTATCGTTAATCTACAATCACGTGTAGAACATTATGTTTCCTAGACTCCCCCCTTCACCAAGTCCCTCCCAAAAACCTCTTACAGTTGCTGTCAGTTAGCAGAGATGGATGCTGTAGACCCGTTCACGATGTACCCCCACACACACCCCATTACAGTCGCTGTCCTTCAGCGTGTAGTAAGATGCTGTAGAATATCTACTTGTCTTCTCTGTGTTGTACAGCACTCGCCATGCGACCCCGCCCTCACGCATTATACATGCTTATCCTAATCTCCCTTTTCTTTCTCCCCACCCTTATCCCTCCCTTCCCAACCTCCCTTCTCATTCTTTTTCCCTTTGGTAACTGTTACCCAACATTCGGGTTCTGTGAGTCTACAGCTGTTTTTTTTTTTCAGTGTTTCTTTGTTGTTATACTCCACACATGAGTGAAATCATTTGGTACTTGTCTTTCTCCGCCTGGAATATTTCACTGAGCATACTACCGTCTCGCTCCATCCACGTCATTGCAAATGGTAGCGTTTGTTTTCTTCTTATGGCTGCAAACGGCAGTTTTTAAACTGGACTTCATTCTTCCTTTTAGTTTGTAGTTTCACTATGTGCTTTCACCATTGATCTCCTTTTTATGAGCAGTAGCTTTGTGTTATTTAATATGTATCTGTATGTATCTTTCTATCTATCTATCTGTCTATCCTTCTCTCTTTCAATTTATCTATCTATCTTTCTATCTATCTTTCTATCTATCATCTGTCTATCAGTCTATCTTCCTATCTACCTATCATGTCTATCGTCTGTCTATCTGTCATCTGTCATCTATCTATCTATCTATGAATCAATCATCTTTTTGTCTGGCCATCTATCCTTATGTACAGGACAGTTAACAACATCATCTATGTCAGTTCCCTACATTATGCTTCCAAAAATATTGCAAAGTAACTAGTCCTTAGGGAGAGCACTGGGTTCACTGAGACGCTTCCAGGTCGAGTCAGCCGCTTGTGCTTACAAATCCAGTAATTTATGGTGGTGCAGGGACTTGCACCCATCTCTCTGTCCTCTGTCCTCTTTTACCTCCTTCTCGCTTGCTGACTGTATTCAGCCACTTTCGTTGACTAAGTGCTTCCAGAAGACCAGAACTATCCTTCCTCTGGGCCTGTTTAGACAGAAAAGTATACTTGGTGCTTTGCTCACCACCAACTTTGAGGGACAATGGCATGATCACCGCTGATAGGAGGAGGGACAAATAAAAAGATCACCTATTTCTAGGCAGCAGCATTTTATAGCAAAGAGAGTGTTGTGGAGTTACGTGTTTGTTTGAGTGTCCAAACTATCCTCTTTAGGTGGTTATTACTACTTTACTTTCAAGAACATCATAAAATCCACTGATTTCAAAAGCCCAGACACATATTATTACAGCAATTCAGTTGTTGAGGTGAGAAAAAATGAGAAGGACGTTGCTGTACCACTAAATCTATGGCTGGGCACTGCTGAAACCAAACAAAAAGAATTCACGGTGTCTAGATAGGGCTATTTTCTACTGACTGTCTCTGGGGACTCAAACAAAATCCATTTGTTGGTTTGTTTGCTTTTCAGTTACACTTGTGTAGGGTTGCTGTCCCCACCATTTCGGATTGTAGTTTGTCTGTGTCTTTGGATCTCAAGTGAGTCTCCTATAGGGGAGCACTTAGGTGATCTTGAGTTTTCATCCCTTCTTTTAACCCTGTGTCTTTTGTTTGGAGCTCGCAAAGCCTGTTTTATTGCTGTGCCCATATTGCACTTAAAAACATTTTTTTTTATCATTAATCTGCAATCACGTGAAGTACGTCATATTTACTAGGCTCCCACCTTCACCAAGTCCACACCAAAACCTCTTACAGTCGTTGTCCATAAGCATTGTTGTATGCTGTAGACTGCTTCACCATGTTGCCCCACAAACACCCCATTACAGTCGCTGTCCATCAGCGTGTAGTAAATGCTGTAGAATCTCTACTTGTCTTCTCTGTGTTGTACATCCCTCCCTTTGCCCCCCCAAGCCCACGCATTATACATGTTAATCCTAATGTCCCCTTTCTTCTCCCTGCCCTTATCCCTCCCTTCCCACACACCCTGCCCATTCCCTTTCCCTTTGGTAACTGTTATTGAACTCTCGGGTTCTGTGAGTCTGCTGCTGTTTATTTCCTCCAGTTTTTCTTTGTTGTTATACTCCACACATGAGTGAAATCATTGGCTACTTGTCTTTCTCCACCTGGTATATATCACTGAGCATGCTACCGTCTAGCTACATCCACATCCTTGCAAATGGTAGGATTTGTTTTCTTCTTATGGCTGCTTACTGCACTTTTTAAACTGGACTTCATTCTTCCTTTTTGTTTGTAGTTTCCCTATGTGCTTTCACCATTGATCTGTTGGTTATGAGCAATAGCTTTGTGTTAAACGATATCTACCTGAATCTGTGTAACTGTCTGTCTATCTATCAATCTATCTATCTATCCTTCTGTCTTTCTATCTATGTATCTCTCTATCTTCCTATCATCTATCTATCGTGTCTATCATCTATCTATAATCTCTCATCTATCTATGTATCTATGAATCAATCATCTTTTTGTCTTCCCATCTATCCTTATGTACAGAACAGTTAACAACATCGCCTATGTCACTTCCCTACATTATGCTTCCAAAAATCTTGCCAAGTAACTAGGACGTATGGTGAGCACTGGGTACACTGAGAAAATTGCAGGTCGAGTCTGCCGTGTGTGCTTACAAAACCAGTAAATGGTTGTCCAGGGACTTGAACCCATATCTCTGTCCTCTGTCCTCTTTTACCTCCTTCTCGCCTGCTGACTCTAATTTGCCACAATAATTGACTAAGTCTTCCCTAAAGACTAAAAGTATCCTTCCTCTGGGCCTGAAGTAGTCAGAAAAGTATACTTGGTGCTTTTGCTCATCACCAAGTATGAAGGACATTGGCGTGATCACCTCTGATAGGAGAAGGGACAAATAAAAATGAACACCTATTTCTAGACAGGAGCAGTTTTGAACAAAGAGTGTGTTGTGGAGTGACGTGTTTATTTGAGTATCCAACCTTCACTCTTAAGTGGTTATTTCTTTTTTACATTCATGAACATCATAAAACGCACTGATTTCAAAAGCCCAGACGCATTTTATTACAGCATTTCTGTTATTGAGGTGAGAAAAATTGAGAAGGACTTCGCTGTACAACGGTATCTATTTCTGGGCACTGCTGAAACCAAACAAAAAAAAATTCATGGTGGCCAGCTAGGGCTATTTTCTACTGACTGTCTCTGGGGACTCAAACAGAATCCATTTGTTTGTTTGTTTGTTTCTCAGTTTCACTTTTTTTGGGTACCTGTCACCGCCCCTTCAGCTTTTAATTTGTCCGTGTCCTGGGATCTCAAGTGAGTCTCCTGTAAGGTAGCACATACATGATCTTGAGTGAAAGATAGCTTAGTTTAGTATGATGCTTTCCTATCTACCTACTTATCTATCTCTTTACCTATGTAATCTTTCTATCTATCTGTCTGTCATCTCTCTACTATCATCTGTGTATCTATCTAATTAATCTATCATCTATATGTATGTAAATCAGTCGAATCTATGTATCAATCATTTGTCTCTCTATATATCTGTTTTCTCACTTTTGTCACGTTCTGTCCCTAGGTGCACTTTGATTCCTCTGTGTCCTTCTCAGTGTCAATTCCTTGTGTTTGTTTTTGTGAGTTAGCTTTGTGTTTGGGTCTTGAGAGGAGTGGCCTTGGGTGGGAACTTCTCCTGCGTAGGTGGCACGAGTCTGCTGGGTGTGGATAGTGTGGTTGGTGGGCTGCGCTCTTGATACTGTGCAGCCCAGTGCCCTCCAGCTGCTCTGCCCCAGGGCCGTTCCTGCTGTGGCGGCTGCATGAGCTGCAGGGGATATCCGAGGCCCCATGCATGGAGCACCCTGGCGGGCCTGAGGGGTCCGTGGTAGGTACATGCCCAGTAGTATGTCTTTTTGCCTGTGCACCGATGTTACCTCGATGGCCCTGCTTGGTGGCCCATCTTCAGAGAGTATGTGTGTAGTCACTGGTTAAGGGAACTGCCTTTTGGTGACACGCAGGGTCCTTCTGGGCCAGTGGCCCATGGACTTGCTGAGGTGGCAGCCCTGCTAGCTTGTGGGGAAACTGCTCCCCTCTGCTGTCAAGGTGGAGGTGGAATTTCAGTGCATTTACGTATTTAGATGTGAGTGAGGTCTATCTGAATTGGAATAGTAGCGTTGAGAGCTATGTTTCCAGGCCCCTCAACTTGTAGTTCATCTTCGTCCTTGGATCTCATGTTAGTCTCCTGTAAGGGAGCACGTAGGTGGTCTTGAGTTTTCATCCCTTCTTTTAACCCTGTGTCTTTTCATTGTAGTCCTTAAGAGCCTGTCCTTTTATTCTTAGAATTGAGAGCTATGTCCTTATTGCACTTTAAAAAATTTTTTTGTTATCATTAATCCACAATCACGCAAAGAACATTATGTTAACCAAGTACACCACGTCCCCAACAAAAACCCCATTACAGTAGCTGTCCATCAGCATAGTTGGATGCTGTAGACCCCTTCACCATGTCCCCCCAACACCCCGTTACAGTCGCTTTCCATCAGCGTGTAGTAAGATGCTGTAGAATCACTACTGGTCTTCTCTGTGTTGTACAGCCCTCCCCATGCTCCCCCCACCCACACATTATACATGCTGATCCTAATTCCCCTTTTCTTTTTCCCCACATTTATCAAACCATTCCCACCCACCCTGCCTAGTTCCTTTCCCTTTGGTAGCTGTTAGTCCACTCTTGGGTTCTGTGAGTCTGCTGCTGTTTTTTTCCTTCAGTTTTTCTTTGTTGTTATACTCAACACATGAGTGAAATCATTTGGTACTTGTCTTTCTCCGCATGGCATTTTTCACTGAACATAATATCCTCTAGATCCATCCACGTTGTTCAAATGGTAGGATTTTTTTCTTCTTACGGCTGCTTACTGAACTTTTTAAACTAGATTTCTGTCTTCTCTTTTGTCTGTAGTTTCGCTATGTGCTTTCACCATTGCTCTCCTCGTTATTAGCAATAAATTTACGTTAATCAATATGTACCTATATCTATCTATACATCTGTCTGTCTGTCTATCTGTCTGTCTGTCTATCTATCTATCTATCTATCTATCTATCTATCTATCTATCTATCTATCTATCTTCCTATCATCTATCGATGATGTCTATCATCAATCTATGTACCTATCTATCTATCTTTCATCTGTCGTCTCTCTAGCTATCTATGAATCAATCATCTTTTTGTCTGCCCATCTATCCTTATGTACAGAACAGTTAACAACATCGCCTTTGTCACTTCCCTACATTATGCTTCCAAAAATCTTTCAAGGTAACTAGGCTGTAGAAAGAGCACTCGGTTCACTGAGATACATCCAGGTCGAGTCAGCCACGTGTACCTACAAATCCAGTAAGTGGTTGTGCAGGGACTTGAACCTGTGTCTGTATCCTCTATTATCTTCTTCTCACTGGCTGACTCTATTTAGCCACATTCATTGACTAAGTGCTCCGTGAAGACCACAGGTATTGTTCCTCTGGGCCTGTTGTCCACAGAAAGAAAACTTGGTGCTTTGCTCACCACCATG
Organism: Manis pentadactyla; assembly: GCF_030020395.1. Lineage (NCBI taxonomy): Eukaryota > Metazoa > Chordata > Mammalia > Pholidota > Manidae > Manis > Manis pentadactyla. Next base: position 2,419,608 of record NW_026644596.1, read on the forward strand.
TTTGAGGGACATCGGCGTGATCACCGCTGATAGGATGGAACGACAAATGAAAAGGAACACCAGTTGCTAGACAGGAGCAGTTGGGAGCAAAGAGTGTGTTGTGGAGTGACGTGTTTATTTCAGTGTCCAAACTTCCCTCTTTATATAGTTATTCCTTCTTTAAATTCGTGAACTTCATAAAACCCACTGATCTCAAAGGTCCAGACGTATACTTTTACAGCAATTCAATTGTTGAGTTGAGAGAAAATGAGAAAGACGTTGCTGTACCACTAAATCTATGGCTGGGCAATGCTGAAACCAAACAAAAAGAATTCACGTTGGCCAGATAGGGCTATTTTCTACTGACTGTCTCTGTGGACTCAAACAGAATCCATTCTAGGATTGTTTGTTTTTCAGTTTCACTGTGTTGGGTACCTGTACACACCCCTTCGGCTTTTAGATTGTCTGTGTCCTTGGATCTCAAGAGAGTCTCCTGTAAGTAAGGGAGCACGAAGGTGGTCTTGAGTTTTCATCCCTTCTTTTAACCCTGTGTCATTTGGTTGGAGCACTCAAAGCCTGTCCTTTTATTCTGATGATTCAGAGATGTGCCCTTATTGCACTTAAAAAATTGTTTTTGTTATCATTAATCTACAATCACGTGTAGAACATTATGTTTCCTAGACTCCCCCCTTCACCAAGTCCCTCCCAAAAACCTCTTACAGTTGCTGTCAGTTAGCAGAGATGGATGCTGTAGACCCGTTCACGATGTACCCCCACACACACCCCATTACAGTCGCTGTCCTTCAGCGTGTAGTAAGATGCTGTAGAATATCTACTTGTCTTCTCTGTGTTGTACAGCACTCGCCATGCGACCCCGCCCTCACGCATTATACATGCTTATCCTAATTTCCCTTTTCTTTCTCCCCACCCTTATCCCTCCCTTCCCAACCTCCCTTCTCATTCTTTTTCCCTTTGGTAACTGTTACCCAACATTCGGGTTCTGTGAGTCTACTGCTGTTTTTTTTTTTTCAGTGTTTCTTTGTTGTTATACTCCACACATGAGTGAAATCATTTGGTACTTGTCTTTCTCCGCCTGGAATATTTCACTGAGCATACTACTGTCTCACTCCATCCACGTCATTGCAAATGGTAGCATTTGTTTTCTTCTTATGGTTGCAAACGGCAGTTTTTAAACTGGACTTCATTCTTCCTTTTAGTTTGTAGTTTCGCTATGTGCTTTCACCATTGCTTTTCTGGTTATGAGCAATACCTTTGTGTTTCACGATATGTACCTATGCTTGTGTATCTGTCTGTATTTCTAACTATCTATCAATCAATCAGTCATCTTTTTGTCTGAACATCTGTCCTTGTATGCAGAACAGTTAACAACATAGACTATGTCCCTTCGCTACGTTATGCTTCCAAAAATCTTGCAAGGTAACTAGGTCGTAAGGAGAGTCCTGGGTTCCCCGAGACACTTGCAGGTTGAGTCAGAAGTGTACCTACAAAACCGGGAAATGGTGGTGCAGGGACTTGTACTCGTGTCTCTGTCCTCTCTCCTCTTTTATCTCCTTCTCACTTGCTGACTGTATTTAGCCACATCATTGACTAAGGGCTCCCTGAAGACCACAAGAATCCTTCCTCTGGGCCTGATGTCGACAGAAAAGTAAACTTGCTGCTTGCTCACCACCATATTTGAGGAACATCTGCGTGATAAACCCTGATAAGAGGGAGTGACAAATAAAAAGGAACACCACTTCCTAGACAGGAGCAGTTGGGATTAAAGAGTGTGTTGTGGAGTGAAGTGTTTATTTGAGTGTCCAAACTTCCCTCTTTATCTGGTTATTACTTCTTTACATTCGTGGACATCATAAACCCACTGATTTCAAAGGCCCAGACCCATATTATTACAGCAATTCAGTTGTTGAGTTGAGAGAAAATGAGAAGGATGTTGCTGCACCACTAAATCTATGTCTGGGCACTGCTGATACCAAACAAAAAGCATTCACAGTGGCCAGATAGGGCTATTTTCTACTGACTGTCTCTGGGGACACACACAGAATCCATTTGATTGATTGTTTTTTGGATTCAATTGTGTTGGGTACCTCTCAGAACCCCTACGGCTTGTAGTTTGTCTGTGTACTTGGATCTCAAGTGGGTCTCCTGTAAGAGAGCACGTAGTTGTTCTTGAGTTTTCATCCCTTCTTTTAACCCTGTCTTTTGTTTGGAGCACTCAAAGCCTGTCCTTTAACACTGATGATTCAGAGCTGTGCCCTTATTGCACTTTAAAATTCGTTTTTTGTTATCATTATTCTGCAATCACATGAAGAACATTATGTTTACTACGATCCCCCTTCACCAAGTCCGCCCCAAAACCTCTTACAGAATGTCTCCATCAGCATAGTTGGATTCTCTAGACTAATTCACCATGAACCCACACACACACCCTGTTACAGTCGCTGTCCATCAGCGTGTAGTAAGATGTTGTAGAATCTCTACTTTTCTTCTCTGTGTTGTACAGCACTCCCCATGCCCAACCGACCGCATGCATTATTCATTCTAATAATAATATCCCCTTTCTTTCTTCCTGCCCTTATCCCTCCCTTATCACCCACCCTGCCCAGTACTTTTCCCTTTGGTATCTGTTAGTCCACTCTCGGGTTCTGTGATTCTGCTGCTGTTTTTTCCATCAGTTTTTCTATGTTGTTGTACTCTACACATGAGTAAAATCATTTGGTACTTGTCTTTCTCCTCCTGGCCTATTTCACTGAGCATACTACCGTCTAACTCCATCCACATCATTGTAAATGGTAGGATTTGTTTTCTTCTTATGGCTGCTTACTGCACACTTTAAACTGGATTTCATTCTTCCTTTTTGTTTGTAGTATCACTATGTGTTTTCACCATTTATCTCCTGGTTATGAGCAATAGCTTTGTGTTAATCGATATGTATCTGTATCTATCTATCTATCTATCTATCTATCTATCTATCTATCTATCTGTCTGTCTGTCTGTCTGTCTACAACCTATCTACCTATGTATCTATCTGTCTATCTATCTATCTATCTATCTATCTGCCTATCTTTCATGACTATCATCTATCTATCAATCATCTGTCATCTATGTATCTATGAATCTACCATCTTTTTGTGTGCCCATCTATTCTTATGTACAGAACAGTTAACAACATAGCGTATGTCACTTTCCAACATTATGCTTCCAAAAACAGTGCAAGATGAGTAGGCTGTATTGAGAACACTGGGTTCACTGAGACAATTGCAGGTCGTGTCAGCATCGTGTCCTTACAAAACCAGTAAATGGTGGTGCAGGGATTGAACCCATCTCTCTGTCATCTGTCCTCTTTTCCCTCCTTCTCGATTGCTGACTGTATTTAGCCACATTCATTGACTAAGTGCTACCTAAGATCACAAGTTTCATTCCTCTGGGCCTCTTGTAGACAGTAAAGTATACTTGGTGCTTTGCTTACCACCATGTTTGAGGGACATCGGCGTGATCACCGCTGATAGGAGGAGGGTCAAATAAAAAGAACACCTATGTCTAGACAGGAGCATTTGGGAGCAAAGAGAATGTTGTGGAGTTACGTGTTTGTTTGAGTGTCCAAACTTACCACTTTAGGGGGTTATTACTTCTTTACATTTGTGAACATCATAAAACCCACTGATTTCAAAAGCCGAGACTCATATTATTACAGCAATTCAGTTGTTGAGGTGAGAAAAAATGAGAAGGACTTTGCTAAACCACTAAATCAATGGCTGGGCACTGCTGAAACCAAACAAAAAGAATTCACGGTGGCTAGATAGGGCTATTTTCTACTGGCTGTCTGTGGGGACTCAAACAGAATCCATTTGTTTGTTTGTTTGTTTGTTTCTCAGTTTCACTTGTGTAGGGTACCCGTTCCCGCCCCTTCAGCTTGTGGTTTGTGTCCTTGGATCTCAAGTGAGTATCCAGTAAGGGAGCACGTACGTGGTCTTGTGTTTTCATCCCTTATTCTAACCCTGTGTGTTTTGATTGGAGCACTCAAAGAATGTCCCTTTATTCTGATGATTCAGCGTTGTTCCCTTATTGCACTTAAAAATTTTTTTTGTTATCATTAATCTACAATCACGTGAAGAAATTTACGGTTACTAGGCTTCCCATTCAACATTCCGCATCTAAAACCTATTACAGTCGCTGCCCATCAGCGTGTAGTAATATTTTGTAGAATCCCTACTGTCCTGTCTGTGTTGTACAGTCCTCCCCATGCTACTCCCACCACACACATTATACACACTAATACTAATGCCCCCTTTCTTTCTCCCCACCCTTATCCCTCCTTCCCACCCAACCTGCCCAGTCCCTTTTCCTTTAGTAACTGTTTGCAAACTCGCGGGTTCTGTGAGTCTGCTGCTATTTTTTTCTTCAGATTTTCTTGTTTGTTATACTCCACACATGAGTGAAATCATTTGGTTCTTTTCTTTCTCCACCTGGCCTATTTCACTGAGCATAATACCCACTAGCTCCATCCACGTTGTTGCAAATGGTAGGATTTGTTTTCTTCTTATGGCTGATTACTGCACTTTTTAAACTGTATTTCTATCTTTTTTGTCTGTAGTTTCGCTATATGATTTCACCATTGCTCTCCTTGTTATGAGCAACAGCTTTGTTTTAATCAATATGTACTTTTATCTATCTATCTGTCTGTCTATCCATCTATCTATCTGTCTATCAATCAGTCAATCATATTTTTGTTTGCCCATCTGTCCTTTTGTACAAAACAGTTAACAAGATAGCCTGTGTCACTTCCTTACATTGTGCTTCCAAAAATCTTTCAAGCTAACTAGGCTGCAGGTAAAGCACTGGGTTCACCGAGACATTTGCAGGTAGAGTCAGCCGCATATTCCTACTAAACCAGGAAATTTTGCTGCAGGGTCTTGAACCAGTGTCTCTCTCCTCTCTCCTCTTTTATCTACTTCTCACTTGCTGACTGTATGTAGTCACATTCATTGACTAAGGGCTCCCTGAAGACCACAAGTATCCTTCCTCTGGGCCTGTTTTTGACAGAAAAGTAAACTTGGTGCTTTGCTCCTAACCGTGTTTGAGGGACATCGGCGTGATCACCACTGATAGGATGGAACAACAAATGAAAAGGAACACCAATTTCTAGACAGGAGCAGTTGGGTGCAAAGAGTGTGTTGTGGGGTAACGTGTTTATTTGAGTGTCCAAACTTCCCTCTTTATCTGGATATTGTTTCTTTACATTAATGAACATCATAAAACCCACTGATTTCAAAGGCCCAGATGCTTATTTTTTCACCAATTCAGTTGTTGAGGTGAGAGAAAATAAGAAGGACGTTACTGTACCACTAAATCTATGGCTGGGCAGTGCTGAAACCAAACAAAAAGAATTCACGGTGGCTTGATAGGGCTATTTTCTACTGACTATCTCTGGAGACACAAACAGAATCCATTTGTTCGATTGTTTGTTTTTCAGTTTCACTTGTGTTGAGTACCTGTTCCCACCACTTCGACTTGTAGTATGTCTGTGTCCTTGCATCTCAAGGGAGTCTCCTGTGAGGGATCACGTAGGTGGTTTTGAATATTCATCCCTACTTTTAAACCTGTGTCTTTTGTTTGGAGCACTCAAAGCCTGTTTAATTTTATTCTGATGATTCAGAGCTGTGCCCTTATTGCACTTAAAAAAATTTTTTATTATCATTAATCTACAATCACGTGAAGAACATTATGTTTACTTGGCACCCCCCTTCACCAAGGCACCCTTAGAAACCTCTTACAGATGCTGTCAATCAGCGGAGTTGGATGCTCTAGACCCCTTCACCATGAACCACCCCCCACACACCATTACAGTCGCAGTCCATTAGTGTGTAGTAAGATGCTGTAGAAACTTTACTTGTCTTCTCTGTGTTGTACAGCCCTATCCAAGCCCACCCGACCCCAAGCTTTATACATGCTAATCCTAATCTCCCATTTCTTTCTCCACACCCTCATCCTTCCCTTCCGAACTACCGTGCCCTGTCCCTTTCCCTTTGGTAACTGTTAGTCCGCTTTTGGGTTCTGTGAGTATGCTGCTGTTTTTTTCCTTCAGAGTTTCTTTGTTGTTATACTCCACACACGAGTGAAATCATTTGGTACTTGTCTTTCTCCACCTGGCCTATTTCACTTAGCATAATACCATCTTGCTCCATCCACATCATTGCAAATGGTAGGATTTGTTTTCCTCTTATGACTGCTTACGGCAGTTTTTAAACTGGACTTAATTCTAACTGTCTGTTTGTAGTTTCGCTATGTGCTTTCACCATTGAACTCCTGTTTATGAGCAATAGCTTTATGTTAATCGATATGTATCTGAATCTATCTATCTGTCTGTCTGTCTATCTATCTATCAATCTCTCTATCTATCCTTCTATCTTTCCTTCTTTCTATCTATCTATCTCTCTATCTATCTATCTATCTATCTATCTATCTATCTATCTATCTATCTATCTATCTATCTATCTATCTATCTATCTATCTATCTATCTATCTTCCTGTCATCTATCTATCATGTCTATCATCTATCTATCTATCATCTGTCATCTATCTATCTATTTATGAATCAATCATCTTTTTTTCTTCTCATCTATCCTTATGTACAGAACAGTTAACAACATCGCCTATGTCACTTCCCTACATTATGCTTCCAAAAATCCTGCAAGGTAACTAGGCCGTAGGGAGAGCACTGGGTTCATTGAGACTCTTGCAGGTCTAGTCAGCCGCGTGTGCTTACAAAACCTGTTAATGTTGGTGCAGGGACAGGCACCCATATCTCTGTCCTCTATCCTCTTTTACCTGCTTCTCTCTTCAAGACAGTATTCAGCCACATTCATGGAATAAGTGCACCCTGAAGACCACAAGTATCCTTCCTCTTGGCCTGTTGAAGACAGAAAAATATACTTGGTGCTTTGCTATCCACCGAGTTTGAGGGACATCGACGTGAGCTCCGCTGATAGGAGGAGGGACAAATAAAAAGGAACACCTATTTCTAGACAGGAGCATTTGGCAGCAATGACAGTGTTGTGGAGTTACATGTTTGAGTGTCCAAACTTCCCTCTTTAGGTGGTTATTGCTTCTTTACATTCAAGAACACCATAAAACCCACTGATTTCAAAAGCCAAGACGCATATTATTACAGCAATTCAGTTGTTGAGGTGAGAAAACATGAGAAGGATGTTGCGGAACCACTAAATGTATGGTTGGGCACAGCTGAAACCAAACAAAAAGAATTCACGGTGCCTAGATAGGGCTATTTTCTACTGGCTCTCTCTGGGGACTCAAACAGAATCCATTTGTTTGTTTGTTTGTTTCTCAGTTTCACTTGGGTAGGGTCCCTGTACCTGCCCATTCTGCTTGTAGTTTGTCTGTGTCCTTGGATCCCAAGTGAATCTCGAGAATGGGAGCACGTAGGTGGTCTTGAGTTTTCATTCCTTCCTCTATCCCTGTGTCTTTGGATTGGAGAACTCAGAGCCTGTCCTTTTATTCTGACAATTGAGAGGTGTGTCATTATTGCACTTACAAAAATTTTTTTGTTATCATCAATCTACAAACACGCGAAGATCATTATGATCACCAAGTACACAAAGTCCCCCCCAAAAGCCCTGTTACAGTAACAGTCCATCATCGTAGTTGGATGCTGTACACCCATTCACCATTTCCCCCCACACACACCCCATTACAGTCGCTGTCCATAGGCGTGTAGTAAGATGTTGCAGAAATAGTACTTCTCTTTTGTGTTGTACAGCCCTACCTATGCTCCCCCACCCCAGACATTATAAATGCTAATCCTAATGCCCCCTTTCTTTCTGCCCACCCTTTTCCCTACCTTCCCACCCTTCCTGCCCAGTCCCTTTCCCTTTGGTAACTGTTAGTCCACTGTCAGGTTCTGTTAGTCTGCTGCTGTTATTTTCCTTCAGTTTTTCTTTGTTGTTATACCCCACAAATGAATGAAATCATTTGGTACTTGTCTTTCTCCACCTGTCCTATTTCACTGAGCACAATACCCTCTAGTCCATCCACGTTATTGCAAATGATAGGATTTGTTATCTTTTATATCTGCTTAGTGCACTTTTAAACTTGATTTCATTCTTCTCTTTTGTTTGTAGTTTCGCTATGTGCTTTCACCATTGCTTTCCTGGTTATGAGCAATAGCTTTGTGTTAATCGATATGTACTTATATCTATCTGTCTGTCTATCTATATACCTATCTATCTATCTATCTATCTATCGATCAATCATCTTTTTCTCTCCCCATCTGTCCTTGTGTACAGAACAGTTAAATACATAGCCTAAGTCACATCCCTACATTATGCTTCGAATAATCTTGCAAGGTAACTAGGCCGTATTGACAGCACTGGGTTCGCCAAGGCACTTGAAGGTCAAGTCAGCCTTGTGAACCCACAAAACCAGGAAATTGTGGTGCAGGGACTTGAATCCGCGTATCCATCCTCTGTCCTCTTTCATCTCCTTCTAACTTGCTGTCTGTATTTAGCCAAATTCATTGACTAAGTGCTCACTGAAGAACACAAGTATCATTCCTCTGGGCCTCTTGCTGAAAGAAAAGTAAACTTGTTGCTTTACTCACCACCATGTTTGAAGGACATCAGCGTGATCACTGCCAATAGGACGGAGGGTCAAATTAAAAGGAAAACCAATTTCTAGACAGGAGCAGTTGGGAGCTAAGAGTGTATTGTGGAGTGACGTGTTTATTTGAGTGTCCAAGCTTACCTCTTTAGCTGGTTATTATATCTTCACATTCCTGAACATCATAAAACCCACTGATTTCAAAGGCCCAGATGCTTATTATTACAGCAACTCAGTTGTTGAGGTGAGAGAAAATGAGAAGTATGTTGCTGCACCACTAAATCTATGGCTGGGAACTGCTGATACCAAACAAAAAGAACTCACGGTGGCCAGAAAGGGCTATTTTCTGCTGACTGTCTCTGGGGACTCAAACAGAATCCATTTGTTTGATTGTTTTTCAGTTGCACTCGTGTATGGTACTTGTCCACACACCTTCTTCTTGTAGATTGTCTGTGTCCTTGGATCTCAAGTGAGTCTCCTGTAAGTAAGCACGTAGTTGTCTTGAGTTTTCATCCCTTTTTTTAACCCGTGTCTTTTGTTTGCAGCACTCAGTGCCTGACCTTTTATTCTGATGATTCAGAACTGTGCACTTATTGCACTTAAAGAATTTTTTATCATTAATCTACAATCACGTGAAGAACATTATGTTTACTATGCTCCCCCCTTCACCAAGTCCCCCCGAAAAACCTCTTCAGTCACTGTCGATCAGCGTAGTTGTATGCTGTTGACCCCTTCAAAATGTCCCCCCCACAGACCCCGTTACAGTCGCTGTCCATCAGTGAGTTGTAAGATGCTATATGATCTGTACTAGTCTTCTATGTGTTGTACAGTACTCCCCATGCACACCCGACCCCACGCATGATACATGCTAATCCAAATTACCACTATTCTTTCTCCCCACACTTATCCCTCCATTCAGACTCACCTTGCCTAGTCCTTTATCCTTTGGTAACTTTTACTGAACTCTCGGGTTCTGTGAGTCTGCTGCTTTTTTTTCCTTCAGTTTTTCTTTGTTTTTATACTACACACATGAGTGAAATCACTTGGTTCTTGTCTATCTCCGCCTAGCCTATTTCTCAGAACATACTACTGTCTAGCTCCATGCACGTCATTGCAAACAGTAGTATTTGTTTTCTTCTTATGGCTGCTTACTGCAATTTTAAACTGGATTTCATTCTTCCTTTTTGTTGTAGTTTAGCTATGTTATTCATCATTCAACTCCTGTTTATGAACAATAGCTTTCTGTCAATCGATATGTACCTGTATCTATCTATCTAATGGTCTGTCTATCTATCTATGTATCTATGTATCTATGGATCTATCTATCTATCTGTCTTCCTATCATCTATGATGTCTATCATCTTTCAATCTATGTACCTATCTATCTATCTTTCATCTGTCATCTCTCTACCTACCTATCTATGAATTAATCTTTTTTTTTGCATCCCATCTATCTTTATGTACAGAACAGTTAACATCATACCCTATGTCTCTTCCCTACATAATGCTTCCAGAAATCTTTCAAGTTAACTAAGCCATAAGTAGAGCACTGAGTTCACCGATACACTTTCAGGTAGTGTCAGCCGCGTGTGCTTACAAAACCAGTAAATGAAGGTGAAAGGACTTGAACCTGTATCTCTGTCCTCTGTCCTCTTATACTTCCTGCTCACTTGGTGACTTTATTTAGCCACATTCAGTGAGTAAGTGATCCCTGAAGACCACAAGTATCCTTCGTCTGGTCCGGTTGTCGACAGAAAAGTGTACTTGGTTCTTTGCACACCACCATGTTTGAGGGACATCGGCGTGATCACTGCTGATAGGTGCAGGGACAAATACAAAGGAACACCTATTTCTGGACAGGAGCAGTTGGGAACAAAGAGTGTGTTGTGGAGTGAAGTGTTTATTTGAGGGTCCAAACTTCCCTCCTTAGGTGGTTATTACTTCTTTACATTCGTGAACATCATAAAAAGCAATGATTTTAAAAGCCCAGACGCATATTGTTACAGCAATTCATTTGTTGATGTGAGAGGAAATAAGAAGGAACTTGGTGCACCACTAAATCTATGCCTGAGCACTGCTGAAACCAAACAAGAAGAATTCACGGTGTCTAGATAGGGCTATTTTCTACTGACTCCCTCTGGGGACTCAAACAGAATCAATTTGTTTGTTTGTTTCTCAGTTTCACTTGTATAGGGTACCGGTCCCCGCCCCTTCAGCTTGAAGTTTGTCTGTGTCCTTGGATCTCAAGTGAGTCTCCAGTAAGGGAGCACGTAGATGGTCTTGAGTTTTCATCAGTTCTTCTAACCCTGTGTCTTTTGATTGGAGCAATCAAAGCCTGTACTTTTATTCTGATATTTGAGAGCTGTGCTCTTACTGCACTTTGAAATTCTTTTTGTTCTCATTAATATACAATCACATGCAGAAAATTATGTTGTCCAGTCTACCCCCTTCACCATGTCCCCCCCAAATCCCAGTTACAGTCGCAGTCCGTCAGCATTTACTAAGATGCTGTAGAATCACTACATGTCTTATCTGTGTTGTACAGCCCTACCCATGACCTTCCACCCTTCATATATACCTGCTAATCCTAATGCCCCCATTCTTTTTCCCCGCCCTTTTTACTCCCTTCCCACATTCCCTCCCCTGTCCCTTTCTCTTTGGTAGCTGTTATTCCACTCTCGGGTTCTGTGAGTCTGCTGCTGTCTTTTCCTTCAGTTTTTCTTTGTTATCATACTCCACACATGAGTGAAATCATTTGGTACATGTATTTCTCCGCCTGGACTATTTGACTGAGCATAATCCCCTCGAGCTCCATCTACGTTATTTGCAAATGATAGGATTCGTTTTCTTCTTATGGCTGCTTACTGCACTTTTTAAACTGGATTTCATTCTTCTTTTTTGTTTGTAGTTTTGCAATGTGCTTTCACCATTGCTCTCCTTGTTATGAGCAGTAGCTTTGTGCTAATCGATATGTACCTATATCTATCTATCTTTCTGTCTATCTTTTTATCAATCACTCAATCATCCTTTTTTTCTCTCCATCTGTCCATGTGTGCAGAACAGTTAACCATATACCCTATATCACTTTCATACACTATGCTCCCCAAAATCCTGCAAAGTATCTAGGCTGCAGAGGGAGCACTGGGTTCACCGAGACACTTGCAGTTCGAGTCGGCCGCGTGTACCTACAAAACCAGGAAATGGTTGTGCCGGGACTTGAACCCGTGTCTCTATCCTCTGTCCTCTTTCATCTCCTTATAACTTGCTCTCTGTATTTAGCCACATTCATTGACTAAGTGCTCCCTGAAGACCACAAGTATCATTCCTCTGGGCCTGTTGTCGACGGTAAAGTAAACTTGTTGCTTTTCTCACCACCATGTTTGAGGGACATCGGCGTGATCACTGCTGATAGGTGGAGGGACAAATATAAAGGAACACCTATTTCTGGACAGGAGCAGTTGGGAACAAAGTGTGTGTTTTGGAGTGAAGTGTTTATGTGAGGGTCCAAACTTCCCTCTTTAGGTGGTTATTACTTCTTTACATTCGTGAACATCATAAAAAGAAATTATTTTAGAAGCCCAGATGCATATTAATACATCAATTCATTTGTTGAGGTGAGAGGAAATGAGAAAGAAGTTGCTTCACCACTAAATCTATGCCTGAGCACTGCTGAAAAAAAAACAAAAAGAATTCACGGTGGCAAATTGAGCTATTTTCTACTGACTCTCTCTGGGGACTCAAACCGAATCCATTTATTTGTTTGTTTCTCAGTTTTACTTGTATAGGGTACCTGTCCCCGCCCCTTCGGCTTGTAATTTGTCTGTTTCCTTGGATCTCAAGTGTCTCTCCTTTAAGGGAGCCCTTAAATGATCTTGACTGTAAGATAACTTTGTTTAGTCTGATGCTTTACTATCTACCTACCTACCTATCTCTTTATCTATCTTTTTAATGTATCTACCTATCTACCTATCTGTCATCTGTCTATGTTCTACATCTATCTACTGTCATCTGTGTGTCAGTCTAATTACTCTATCATCTATATGTGTGCATGTCCATCCTGTCTATGTATCTGCCATCTGTCTATGCATCTGTTTTCTCACTTTTGTCATCGATCTGTCACTAGGTGCACTTTGATCCCTCTGTGTCCTTCTCAGTCTCAATTCCTTGTGTTTTTTTTATGTGAGTTAGCTGTGTGTTTGTGTATTGAGAGGAGTGGCCTTGGGTGAGAACTTCTCCTGTCTAGGTGGCACGAGTCTGCTGGGTGTGGAAGGTTTGGTTGACGTGCTGGGCTCTTGAACCTCTGCAGGCCAAGGCCATCCGGCCTTCTGTCCCTGGGCCTTTCCTGCTCTGGCAGCTGCATGATCTGTGAGGCATATCTGAAGCCCCACGCAGGGAGCACTCTGGCTGTCCTGCGGAGTCCGATGCAGGTGCATGCCCAGTTGTAGGTCTTTTTGCCTGTGCACCGATGTTACCTAGGCCGCCCTGCTTGTTGGTCCATCTCAAGAGAGCATGTGTGTAATCACTGGTTAAGGGAACTGACCTTTGGTGACACGCGGGACACTTGTGCTCCAGTGGCACATGGGCTTGCTGATGTGACAGGCCAGGTAGCTTGTGGGGAAACTGCTCCCCTATGCTGTCAAGGTGGGGTAGGAGTTTCAGTGCATTTAGGCATTTAGATGTGAGAGAGGTCTATCTGAAATAGAATACTAGCGTTGAGAGCTATGTTTCCATTCGTATGAAAAGGGCGCTGAGCATAAAGTGTTGGGTGATGGTGGCAGGAATTCTAGGAATGTTTATGTCCCCGCACTTATTTATTTTCTGTTAAGGGAGGTGATTCTGAAGTAACTTTTTACTCACGGATGAAGGTGGTGCATAAGGTCATCCCATGTCAGCCATGGTGAGATGAAGTGCTATAGTGGATTTAAAGCCTGTACACCTTGGCCTGATACATAGGAGTCACCGTGTTAGCTCTTTGCTGCTCTCCTGTCCTGGCTTATTACCTTAGCTAACTTGATGGTTCAGAGTGGTCCCAGCAACATTTCCATCGAGATCTTTCTAAAATTCCCTAGAAACACTTGGCAAAGATATCCCCAGAGGGTAGTGGATAATTTTACTCTTTCTGGTCATAGTTTGCAAGACGTTTGCCCTATCCTGCGTTCCTTTGTTACATTTGCATCTCCTGTGATTTTTAGACCGATAGGGGCAGTGGTGTACACACACACATGCACACGCACAGACACACACACACACACACACACACATGACTGAGAGTTATCGGAGACCCCAGTTATTGGAAACTGCAGCCCACACTTTAAAAAAGAAACGTGCATAAGTTGTGCTCCTGGTGTTCCCCCCATAGAGAATAGACTTCAAAGTGCAGAGGTTGTTGGGCACAGATACCTATGCAGACACCTAAGCACAGATATCTATGCATATTCTCTCTCCATCCATCCTCTAAGTATATCTCTCTTTACCTACATATCTGTTTCGTCTACTCAAGCTGATTACCAGAGTGTCATTTAGAGGGGGCTTCATCCATAGACACTGATTTCTCGCCATTCTGGAAGCAGAATTCCAAGACCAAGGCAGTTTCAATTCCTGATGAGGTCCCTTCCTCTGGCTTGCATACAGCCACATCCCTGCTGTGTCCTCACAGGGTCGAGGGAGAATGCTCTGTCCTATGACCCTCTTAATAGGACTGATTGCGTAATGGCAGCTCCACCCACAACCTCATGATATCTTCCGAACTTAATTACCACTAATGGCCCCACCTCCACATACCATGAGAGTGTGGGTTAGGGTTTCAACCCTGACTCAATTCAAATATGAACTTTGTGGGTTTGTGTGTGTGTGTGTTTGTGTGGTGGGGCAGGGCCTTAGGAGGAGCGGAAGATGGTGAATTGAGGGACCAAAAATTCAGTCCATAACTCTGTATCTATCGTCTATCTCTTGTCTATCTAATCTATCGATATCTATCATCTATCTGTCTAATCTTACCTACCTATATCATCTATTCTATCTAGTCTATCATCTGTCATCTATATATATCTTATCTGTCTGTCATCACTCAATATATTCATCTAATCTATGAATATCTATCATCTATCTAATGTATCTATTTCTAATCTATCATCTGTCACCTGTCATCTATCTGTCATGTACCTGTCGTCACCTTTTTGTCTACCCATCTATCCTTATGTACAGAACAGTGTAAGATAATTCTAGCTGAAATAAGCAGGTGAAGAGAGGCAACTAAGTTCCCGGTAGTTTATATGAATGCAAACACCCGGGTGAGATTTCCCTAGTCTATAGAAATGGAGGCTGGGGAATTCACACGTAAGTAGACAGGGAGCGAGATTTTAAAGAGGTAGGGGGAGGCATAGCTTAGATTTACAGCAATGCGTGGTTTGGCTAGCCCAAGGCATATTTTTCAGTTTGGGACGGGGCAACAGCCAGGAACTTCAGCACATTATCAGTGTCCCATGTGGGAGGGGGCAGCAGCTGGAGACATTGGCACATTGTCAGTGTCCGACGTGCTTGCTCCTCCCATCAGTGACCCCAGCCTTACAGTTAACAACACGGCTATCTACCATGGCTATCCATCCATCCATCCATCCATCCATCCGTCCGTCCGTCCGTCCGTCCGTCCGTCCGTCCGTCCGTCCGTCATCTATTTATTCAATCTACCTATACCTATCATCTATCCTATCTAATCTATCATTTATCTATCTGTCTATCTGTGCTATCTACCATCATTTTTGTCTACCCAACTATCCTTACGTACAGAACAGTTCACAAGATGGCTTATATGTCACTTCCCTACTTATGTTTCCAAAAGCCTGAAAGGTAACTCGGCCCTAGAGACAGACAACACTAGGTTCATTGAGACATTTGAACGTCAAGTCAACAGCATGTGACTACAAAACTATTAAATGGTGGTGCGGGGGCCTAGTCTGGGGCTGGGGGCCTTTGTATGAGCCTTTCCCGAGGGCGTTGGAGTGCCCATTGGGTCCGAGGCTCACTTATGGACAGGGGCGAGGCCGTCGTATGTGCCTCCCACAGCATCGTATGGGTCCAGATGAGACCAGATGATGACTGCCCTTGCGTTGCTTGTCTGGGGTGCACAGTAGGCCAGCGGTGGTGCTGCCCATGACCTCGTGCGTGGCTGGGGCGGGCACAAAGATGATAGCCAGCGATGGTGGCGTCGTGTCCATCATTTCGCCCTGAGCGTCAGAGCCAGCCATTGGGCCGGTGCTTGTGATGCCCAAGGCCTTGTCTGTTGGCTGACTCTTTATGGCGGTTTTGCAGAGGCAGGACACCACGAGGCGGGCTGGTAGTGGTGCCCGTGTGCCCTGAAGAGGAGGTGCTCGTCTAGGTGGTCTCTCTCCAGCATCTGCTGAGAGACTAGGATGGTCCAGAGGCCCAGGAATGCTCCCCGTGGAAGTGGGAACTCTGCTGTGAAAATTGGGAAATGCCAGCTGCTAAAGGCACAGGATCCCGGTGGAACAGCCTGTGACCAGGGTAGCGGGCAGGTGCAGGGTGCTCCCTGGCAGGAGGGGTAGGGGGCAGCGACCCGGGGACGGGAAGGACCACCGGGTGACGAAGGTGGTGCTGGGGAGTCGGCGGGCATTGTGCGGTACGAAACTTAGTAAGGATGAAACTGTGCACACGGAAAAATTGGTTATGGCGTGCGCCAAACGATCAGAGGAAATTGTGTGAAGCTACGGAGAGGGTCTCCTTTGCCACTAACTCTTTCTCAGGCCTAGCACACACTGAGCTGAACAGCTATGGTGAGCCTTGTATGTATATCAGCCAGGGGACGCATCACAAAGTGGCCTGGGACACTGTGACATCACCCAGGGGCCGCATCACCACGTCCCCATTGGCTTAAGCACACCAGCCCCACCCAGAGGAGACCCTAGTCCAAGGCCACGGTGGGACCCCAAGGCCAACCACCGTAGTATCCCTAGCCCACGGGACTGCCCACTGAGGGTCGTGCAGATGTTCAGACCAACGAGGCCACCATGGGTCCGTCGAAGGCTGCAGTGCCCTCGTCTGTCACAGCTTAGCCCGTCTGGGTGCCGGCTATGCATGGGCTAAGTATCCGGGGCGCGGTGTGCATCAACTGCCTTGCCACCCCTGCACCCCCCATGATCCCGGAGGCCAGGGCCTGCACACAGCCAGGCACGGAGGCACCCAGATGCTGTCCGGGGAATGGCCCGCCCTTTCCCGGGCCTTCCCAGCTTCTCTGGGACTCCTGGAGCCAGGCATGCCTTCTCGGCCATGGCCAGCCAGGCGACCGGGTCTTAGCATAGCCACATCCCGCATTCTGACTGGGACCGGCCGCCCAGATTTTCTCTCTGATCTAGCTTTGGGGGCCTGTGTCTTGTACGTGAATAATACAACACAGTAAACTGGGAAAAACTTTTTATTTTTAAAATGCTTCTCCTTTAGACTCTTGCTCTCAATGGTGTCGCCATTCTTGCCCATCAGCCAAGCTGGATGCTTGCGGGGCAACGTCGCCTCCTCTCAGCAGTCAGCCTGTCCATTCCCGATCCTGAATCTTCATCCTTTATGTTATAACCTGTGGAGCTCGTGTCCCGTGTCAGTAACCCTGCTTCTGGTTTCTCAGGTCTTTCCTGGTGCACCTATGCCCTGCTTGTTCACTGCTTCACTGTGGAAGCACTGACATTGTTACAGAATAAAATGTGAAATTCTCCAGCCCCAACTCACGGTCTGACCTTCACTTTCTCTACATCTCCATCCCTATGAGCCAAGCTAACTGCTCCTTGAAAAGATCCTGTCTTGTGCCTTTTTGTCTCTGAATTATTTCCTCTGGGGGTTCCCACCTCTTGCTTCTGGTTTTTAAGACATTTCACCCCAGCAGAAGAACAAGGATCGTTGAAGACCCACCTCTCTAGTCACCTCCTCTTCTAGGCTACCGTGCATTCTCACTTAGGCGTGCCCTCCTCTCCCTTCTCTGTACTTGGTGAGGACCTCTCTTATGAAATGTGAGTGTGTCAGCTCGTGCACATCAATCTTCATGTCACGGGATCTGTTGAACAGTGGTGACAGTGAATGACTGGACTCGGCTTCAGAGCTCAGCTTCCCGTTCAGTGATACCTTGTGCCGCTCGCTCGTCCGCCAACCGTTCATTATGTTCCAAACCGTGCGAACATAAATGCGGGTGAGATGCCACTGACGACCCCTCAGTCCCCGCTGTGTATGCCTCCGGGTGCTTAGGGAGAGCCACAGCGAGCCGAGCCCACGAACTTATCTTTAATGGCGATGAGCACAGAGAGTGTGGGGCAAGCCCCAGCTGATGCTGCTGTTGCTGTGATGACTCCTCTCCCTGGCCCAGTGGGGGTAAGATTCCAGATCTCTTCTTGTTCTCTGCCTGTGCTTTCTCTGTAGTGGTGCAGTTTTGTTGTATGGGGGCGGCTTCTTTCGTGTCTTTGAAGGAAATAAGTACAGGTCTCAGAAGTCCCTTGTGTCAGTTTTCATTGTACTGTACGGTCTTCTATGTCTATGTCTTTGGGTTTTCTCCCGCTGCTACTGCTTTTCCTCTGAGAGGACCTGTACCACAGTCCTGTTGTAGACAGAAGAGTAAATTTGGTGCTTTGCTCACCACCATGTTTGAGGGACATCGGTGTCACCACTGATAGGAGGAGGGACAGGTAAAAAGGAACACCGAGTTCTAGACGGGAGCAGTTGGTAGCAAATAGTGTGTTGTGGAGTGACGTGTTCGTTTGAGCATCCAAACTTCCCTCAGTATCTGGTTTTTGCTTCTTTACATTCGTAAACATCATAAAATCAACTGATTTCAAAAGCCCAGATGCATATTATTACATCAATTCAGTTGTTGAGGCGAGAAAAAATGAGAAGGTTTCGCGATACCAAAGAATCTATGACTGGGCCCTGCCAAAACCGAACAGAAAGAATCCAAGGTGGCGGGAATGGCTATTTTCTACTGTCTCTCTGGGCACTCAAACAGAATCACTTTTATTTATTTACTTTTTGGTGTCAGTAATGTACAATTACATGGCAACATTATGGTTGCTAGACTCCCCCTCCTCCCCCCTCCAACCCATTATCAAGTCTGCTATCCACACCCCATTACAGTCGCTGTCCATCAATATAGTAAGATGCTATAGATTCACTACCTGCTTCTGTGTGTTATACTGCAATCCCCGTGGCCCCCCATGCCCTACATTATGTGTGTGGATCATAATGCCCCCTTTATCCCCTTATCCCTCCGTTCACACCCGTCCTCCCAGTCCCTTTCCCTTTGGTAAATGTTAGACCATTCTTGGGTTCGGTGAGTCTGCTGCTGTTTTTAATTTCTAATTTGCTTTGTTCTCATACCTCACATAGGAGTGAAATCCTTGGATACTTGTCTTTCACCAGCTGGCTTATTTCACTGAGCATAACACCCTCTAGCTCTGTCCGTGTTGTTGGAAATGGTGGGAGGATTTGTTTTCATCATATGGCTGAATGATATTATATAGTGTGTATGTACGAAATCTTCTTTATCCATTCACCTAATGATGGACACTAAGGTTGCTTCCATTTCTTGGGTATTGTAAAGAGTGCTGTGATCAACATAGGGGTGCATCTGTCCCTTTCAAACTGGGCTCTTGCACTCTTAGGGTAAATTCCTAGGAGAAGAATTCCTGCGTCAAATGGTATTTCTGTTCTATGTTTATGTGGGGTACCTCCATACTGCTTTCCACAATGGTTGAGCTGACTGACATTCCCACCAGCACTGTAGGAGGGTTCCCCTTTCTCCACACCCTTGCGACATCTGTTGTTGTCTGTCCTTTGGGTGGTGGCCATCCTAACTGGTGTGAGGTGATACCCCATTGTGGTTTTAATGTGCATTTCTCTGATGGTTAGCTATGTGGAGCGTCTTTTCATGTGCCTGTCGGAAACCTGAAATTGCTTCTGTGGAGAAGTGTCTGTTCAGATCCTATGCCCATTTTGTAATTGAATTCATTTGCTTTTTGTGTGTTGAGGTTCGTGAGCTCTTGATATATGTTTTCAATGGAAACGCCTTATCAAATATTGCATCAGTGAATATATTCTCCCATACTAAAGGGTGTCTTTTGGTTCTACTGATTGTGGTTAAACAGAATCTTACTAAACCCCATACCACTTCACTCCAAATCTGTCTAATTATTCCTTTTTTCCAGATCACCAAAGAGCCGAGAAACCTGGAACGATGAGGAGAAGTTGTGATGCAGGAACATCTAGCGTAAAACTGAGAGGTGAGGTGGTGTTTAGACTGGTAGGTTGTATCTTACCATGTACTTCTTTCAAGGGTCTTAGGTAAAAAAGATTGCCAAGGAGATGAAGACAGGGGTTTTGACGTCACCTGGTATCGGTGGAGCCACGTAACCTCTAGCCATTGATGGGTAGGCTTGCATGCGGCACTGTTGTCTTTCCTGCGGTGTTAGACGAGCAGCGTCCCCCATATGCAGTTCAGTCAGAGCCCATGTGGGACTGTCCTGATATAGGCTGGGTGGACCCGAGAGCTGTGCTGTTCCTGCTCAGTTGTCGCAGCACCCCTCTCAGAACATGGCTTCAGCAGCGCTCCCGGGAGGGATAGAGAGAGAAAGAGAGACAGAGACAGAGAGACAGAGAGAGAGAATAGCACTCCAGAGACAGTGAAGGTTTTATTTCCTGTAGCTCCCTGAGCATGCTCCTGATGTTTATTTTGAGACCTCATTCTCAGGACGATTGATTCGAGTCCAGTTACGAGGTTCCTTTGAAGGTTCATTTTTGTAGGAGGCGCCATTTAGCTCCCTGAAGCGTTACTCTCTGGGGATGCTCAGACCTTGGGGGGATGGCAGGGGTCCCAGGGGAGCGGTGCCAGTGCGCAACCCTGCCGGGAGTAAAGAGGTCTTTCCTGCTTCCCGGTCACAGTGCCTGTCTCCACTGCCAGGGCCAGTTTGCGGAGCACACAGGGAGAAGCTACCATAGGTGGGGGTGGCCGTTTTGCAGGCTTGTGCTGGTTGTGATATTGTCCGTGTACCAGTCACATCACGGTAAGGGGCCTCGAAGTTGCGAGGCCAGCCGGGGGGATGGAGCGCCCGGAATTCCTGAAAAACTCCCACCTGCCGGGCAGAGTGCACCTGTTCAGTTTGGCGCACCTGTCCTTTCTCCTGAGCGGCAAGCCCTGTGGAAGCCATGCCCCTTTAGCAGTTCTCTCGCTGTTAGGAAGTCTCTCAGACTGTCTGCCATTTTTTTGTCCCACAGCCGCCAGTTGTGGATCCCTGTGTTTTCCCACATGTGGCTGGAATCTCAAGTCTCTCGAAGTCTTCGGCCTGTCTTTTCTTTCCATCCCCACCGATCCTCCAGAGCACAGTACATTTACGGTAGGTTCATGCTCCCAGAGCACTTCTCCAGGACTGTACGTCACACTTCTCCTTGAGGTGACAGCCTGCCAAAGCAGCGTTCTTCCCTGCTGCTCTTCCAGTATTTGGTGCAGTTGTTCTATTTCCATATAGTACGTATGTATATGGTTTTGGTTTTGGGAGGAGGATTCCGCCTCCCCTCTCACGTGAGCCGCCATCTTCAAACCCTTCAGCATATCTTTTTTTTTGTCAGTTTCACTTGTCTAGGGTACCTGTCCCCACCACCTCAATTTGTAGTTTGTCTTCTTCCTTGGATCCCAAGTGAGTCTCCTGTAAGGGAGCACGTAGGTGGTCTTGAGCTTTCATCCATTCTTTTAACCATGTGTCTTTTGATTGGAGCAGTCAGATCGTGTCCCTTTATACTGACAATTGAGAGCTGTGTACTTATTGCACTTAAGAAAATTTTTTTTGTTATCATTAATCTACAATCACGTGAAGAACATTATGATCACCAAGTACACCAAATTCCCCCGAAAACCCCGTTACAGTCGCTGTCCATCAGCATAGTTGGATGCTGTAGACCCCTTCACCTTGTCCCCCCACACACACCATTAGGGTTGCTGTCTGTCAACGTGTAGTAAGATGCTATACAGTCACTACTTGTCTTCTCAGTGTTGTACAGCCCTCCCCATGCTCCCCCCACGCCACACATTATATATGCTTATCCTAATGCCCATTCCCTTTCTCCCCGCCCTTATCCCTCCCTTCCCACGCACCCTGCCCAGTCCCTTTCCCTTTGGTAACAGTTAGTCCTCTCTCGGGTTCTGTGTGTCTGCTGCTGTTTTTTTCCTTGAGCTTTTCTTTGTTGTTATACTCCACACATGAGTGACATCATTTACTACTTGTCTTTCTCTGCCTTGCCTATTTCACTGAGCATAATACCGTCTAGCTCCATCCACTTTGTTGCAAATGGTAGGATTTGTTTTATTCTTAAGGCAGCTTACTGCACTTTTTAAACTAGATATCTGTCTTCTCTTTTGTCTGTAGTTTCGCTATGTGCTTTCACCATTGCTCTGTTGGTTATGAGCAACAGCTTTGTGTCAGTTGATATGTACCTATATCTATCTATCTGTCTGTTTATATATCTATCTATCTATTTATCTATCTATCTATCATCTTTCTATCTATCTATCTGTCTATCAATCAATCAATCATCTATTTATATGCCCGTCTGACCTTGTGTACAGGGCAGTTAACAACACAGCCTATGTCACTTCCCTACATTATGCTTCCCAAATCTTACATGGTAACTAGGCCGTTTGGAGAGCACTGGGTTCACGGAGAATCTTGCAGGTCAAGTCAACCACTTGTACCTACAAAACTAGGAAATAGTGGTGCAGGGACTTAAACTTGTGTCTCTATCCTCTTTTATCTTCTTCTCACATGCTGAATGTATTTAGCCACATTCATTGACTAAGTGCTCCCTGAAGACCACAAGTATTGTTCCTCTGGGCCTGTTGTCTACAGAAAGTAAGCTTGGTACTTTGCTCACAAAGATGTTTGAGGGACATCGGCATGATCACCACTGATAGGAGGGAGGGACAAATAAAAAGGAACACCAATTTCTAGACAGGTGCAGTGGGGAGCATAGAGTGTGTTGTGGAGTGACGTGTTTATTTGAGTGTCCAAACTTCCCTCTTTAACTGGTTATTACTTTTTTACATTCGTGAACATCATAAAAACCACTGATTTCCAAGACCCAGACGCACACTATTACAGTAATTCAGTTGTTGAAGTGAGAAGAAATGAGAAGGACGTTGCTGCACCACTAAATCATGGCTGCGCACTGCTGAAACCAAATAAATATAGTTCATGGTGGCCAGATAGGGCTATTTCCTACTGACTGTCTCTGGGGACTCAAACAGAATCCATTTGTTTGATTGTTTCTTTTTCACTTTCACTTGTGTAGGGTACCTATACCCACCCATTCGGCATGAAGTTTGTCTGTGTCCTTGGATCTCAAGTGAGTCTGCTGTAAGGGAGCACATAGGTGGTCTTGAGTTTTCATCCCTTCTTCTAACCTTGTGTCTTTTGATTGGAGCATTCAAAGCCTGTCCTTTTATTCTGATGATTCAGAGCTGTGCCGTTACTGCACTTAAAAACTTTTTTTTGTTATCATTAATCTACAATAACGTGAAGAACATTATGTTTACTAGGCTCCCCTCTTCACCAAGTACCCCCCTAAAACCTCTTACAGTCGCTGTCCATCAGCGTAGTTGGATGCTGTAGACTCCTTCTCCATGTCCCCCCACACACAACCCATTACAGTTGCTCTCCATCAGCGTGTAGTAAGATGCTGTAAAATCTCTACTTGTCTTCTCTGTGTTGTACAGCCATGCCCATGACCCACAGAACCCACACATTATGCATGCTAAACCTTATGTCCCCTAACTTTCTCTCCACCCTTATCCCTCCCTTCCCACCCACCCTACAAAGTCCCTCTCCCTTTAGTAACTGTTAGTCCACTCTCCCGTTCAGTGAGTCTACTGATGATTTTTTCCTTCAGTTTTTCTTTGTTGTTATACTCCACACAAGAGTGAAATTATTTGGTACTTGTGTTTCTCTGCCTGGCCTATTTCACTGAGCATACTACCGTCTAGCTCCATCCACGTCATAGCAAATGGAAGGATTTGTTTTCTTCTTATGGCTGCTTACTGCACTTTTTAAACTGGATTTCATTCTTCCTTTTGTTTGTAGTTTCGCTATGTGCTTTCACCATTGATCTCCTGGTTATGAGCAATAGTTTTTTGTTAATTGATATGTATTTTTATCTGTCTGTCTGTCTGTCTATCTGTCCATCTATGTATCTATATATCTATCTTTATATCCTTCTATCTTTCTATCTATATAACTATCTATTTTCCTATCATCTATCTATCTATCTATCTATCTATCTATCTATCTATCTATCTATCTATCATCTATCATCTATCATCTCTCTATCTATCTATGAATCAATCATCTTTTTGTCTACCTATCTATCCTTATGTACAGAACAGTTGACAACATGGCCTACGTCTCTTCCCAACATTATAGTTCCAAAAATCTTGCAAGGTTACTAGGTGTAGTTAGAGCACTGATATCTCTGAGACACTTACAGGTCGAGTCAGCGGCGTGTGCTTATAAAAAAACTAAATGGTGGTGCAGGGACATGAACCCGTATCTCTGTCCTCTGTCCTCTTTTACCTCCTTCTCACTTGCTGAATGTATTTAGCCTCCTTCATTGCCTAAGGCCTCCCTGAAGACCACAAGTATCCTTCCTCTGGGCCTGTTGTAGACCGAAAAGTATACTTGGTGCTTTGCTCACCACCATGTTTGAGGGACATCGGCGTGATCAATGCTGATAGGAGGAGGAACAAATAAAAAGGAACACCTATTTCTCCACAGGAGTAGTTGGGAACAAAGAGTGTGTTGTGTAATGACGTGTTTATTTGGGTGTCCAAACTTCCCTCTTTAGGTGGTTATTACTTCTTTACATTCGTGAACATCATAAAATGCACTGATTTCAAAAGCACAGACGCATATTATTATAGCATTTCAGTTGTTGAGGTGAGAAAAAATGAGAAGGACGTTGCTGTACCACTAAATCTATGGCTGGGCACTGCTGAAACCAAACGAAAAGAATTCACCGTGGCTAGGTAGAGCTATTTTTTACTGACTGTCTCAGGGGACTCAAACAGAATCCATTTGTTTGTTTGTTTCTCTGTTTCACTTGTGTAGGATACCTGTCCCTGCCTCTTCAGCTTGTAGTTTGTCTGTGTCCTTGGATCTCAAGTGAGTCTCCTGTAAGGGAGCACATAGATTGTCTTGAGTGAAAGATAGCTTTGTTTAGCATGATGCTTTCCTATCTTCCTACCTACCTATCTCTTTATCTATCTGTGTAATCTATCTACCTGTCTATCTGACTGTCGTTTATCTATCTATGATCTATCATCTATCTACTATCATCTGTGTATCTATCTAATTTATCTATCATCCATATGTATGTATATCTGTTCAATCTATGTATCAATCATCTCTCTATGTATCTGTTTTCTCAATTTTGTCAACGTTCTGTCACTAGGTGCACTTTGGTTCCTCTGTGTCCTTCTCAGTCTCAATTCCATGTGTTTGTTTATGTGAGTTAGCTGTGTGTTTGGGTCTTGAGAGGAGTGGCCTTGGGTGGGAACTTCTGTGTAGGTGGCACTAGTCTGCTGTGTGTGGATGGTGTGGTTGGCCGGCTGGGCTCTTGAACTTGTGCGGGCCAGGGCCCTCCGGATTCTCTGCCCCTGGGCCATTCCTGTTGTGTTGGCGGCGTGAGCTGCGGGCATATGCAAGGCCCCACGCAGGGAGCACCGTGGCTGGCCTTCGGGTTCCGAGGTAGGTGCATGCCCAGTAGTATGTCTTTTTGCCTGTGCACTGATGTCACCTCAGCGGCCCTCCTTGTTGGCCCATCTCCAAAGAGCATGCGTGTAGTCATTGGTTAAGGGAACTGCCTTTTGGTGACATGCGTGGCTCTTGTGGGAAAGTGGCCCATGGGCTTGCTGAGGTTGCAGGCCAGCTAGCTTGTGGGGAAACTGCTCCCCACTGCTGTCAAGGTGGAGGTTGAGTTTCCATGCATTTAGGCATTTAGATGTGAGTGAGGTCTATTTGTAATGGAATAGTAGCGTTGAGAGCTATGTTTCCGTTCATACTTAAAGGGCACTGAGCATAAAGAGTTGGGTGATGGTGGCAGGAATTCTAGGAATGTTTATGTCCCCACACGTATTTATTTTCTGTTAAGGGAGGTGATTCTGAAGTAGCTGTTTACTCACAGATGAAGGTGTTGCATAAGTTCATCCCACGTCATCCATGGTGTGATGAAGTGGTGTAGTAGAATTAAAGCCTGTACACGTTTTCCTGATACATAGGGGACACACCAAAGGCGCTCTTTGCTGCTCTCCTATCCTGGCTTGTTACCATAACTAACTTGATGATTCAGAGTGGTCCCAGCAATATTTCCAGAAATATCTTTCTAAAATTGCATAGAAACACTTGGCAAAGATATCCCCAGAGGCTAGTGGAAAATTTTATTCTTTCTGGTCAGTGTTTGCAAGATGTTTGCCCTATCCTGCATTCCTTTGTTTCTTTTGCATCTCCTGTGATTGTAGTCCAATAGGTGCAGTGGTGTACACACACACACGCACACGCACAGACACACACACACGGCTGAGAGTTAACGGAGACCCCAGTTAGCGGAAACTGCAGCCGACACTTTAAAAAAGAAAGGTGCAAAAGTTGTGCTCCTGGTGTTCCCCCCATACGGAGCAGACTTCAAAGTGCGGAGGTGGTTGGACACAGATACCTGTGCAGACAGCTAAGCACATAAATCTATGCATATTCTCTCTCCATCCATCGTCTAAGTGCATCTCTGTTTACCTACATATCTATGTTTGTCTACTCAAGCTGATAACCAGAGTGTCATTGAGTGGGTGTTTCATCCATAGATACTGATTTCTCGCTATTCTGGAAGCAGAAGTCCTAGACCAAGGCAGTTCAGTTCCTGGTGATGTCCCTTCTTCCTACTTGCGTATGTCCGCATCCCTGCTGTGTTCTCACAGGGTCGAGGGGAATGCTCTGCCCTCTGTTCCTCTTAATAGCACTGATTGCATAATGGCAGCTCCACCCACACCTTCATGATATCTTCCAAACCCATTTACCTCCAAAGGCCCCACCTCCCAATACTATGACAGTGGGGGTTAGGGCTTCAAACCTGTCTCAATTCAAATATGAACTTGTGTGTGTGTATGTGTCTGTGTGTGTGTGTGTGTGTGTGTGTGTGTGTGTGTGTGTGTGTGTGGTGGCGGCAGGGGTTTAGAGGAGTGGAAGATGGTGAGGTGAGGGCTCAAAAATTCAGTTCATAACTGTATCTATCTATCATCTGTCTGTCTAATCTAACCTCCCTATATCATTTATTCTATCTAGTCTATCATCTGTCATCTATATATATCTTATTTATCTGTCATCTCTGTCAATCTATTCGTCTAATCTATGAATATCTATCATCTATATAATACATCTATTTCTTTTTTTTGTAGATATTTACTTTTTATTGAAGGGTAGTTGACACACAGTATTACATTACATTAGTTTCAGGTATACAACATAGTGATTTAACATATATATCCATGATAATTCTAGGTACCAGCTATCACCATACCAAGTTATTACAAAATTTTGACTCTATTCCCTATGCTATATATTACATCCCGGTTACTTATTTATTTTAAAATTGCAAGTGTGTACATTTTCTTTGGTTTGTTTGTGAGGGCATCTCTCTTATTTATAGATCAAATGGTTGTTAACAACGGTAAAATTCTGTGTAGGGTAATCAATGCTCAATGCACAATCATTAATCCACCCCAAGCCTAATTTTCTTCAGTCTCCAATCTTCTGAGGCATAACAAACAAGTTCTTACATGGAGAACAAATTCTTACATAGTGAATAAGTTACATGGTGAACAGTACAAGGGCAGTCTTCACAGAAACTTTCGGTTGTGCTCATGCATTATGATCTATAAACAGTCAGTTCATATATGAATACTCATTTGATATTTACACTTGATTTATATGTGAATACCACATTTCTCTCTTTATTATTATTATTTGTAATAAAATGCTGAAGTGGTAGGTACATACAAGATTAAGGTAGAAAACATAGTTTAGTGTTGTAAGAGAGCAAATATAGATGAACAGGTGTGTGCCTGAAGACTATGTGTTAATCAAAGCTAGACAAGGGCAATAAAACATCCACGTATGGAGAAGATTTCTCTCAGAACAGGGGGGTGAGGTTCTAAGCCTCACCTCTGTTGATCTCCAATTTGTCACCTGATGACCTCCTGCGACTGTGCCTGTCTAAGGTTGTTCCTCCCTTGAGGAATCTTACCCGTCTCTGGCTAACCAGTCACCTTCTGGAGCCATACAGGGAAATGTAAAGTTGGTAAGTGAGAGAGAAGCCTTATTGTTTGAAATGGTTAGCTTCTTATTTCTTTGCATATTTATGCCCTGTAGCTTCTAAGCCCAGCATTTGTCTTGAGGTATCTTTAAGACTTGGACGAATTATGATACTAGGTAACTTTGATATGAGGCATGAATTCTATTTAAGGGTTGTAATTAGGAAGGAAGAAGAAAAGCTATAGAAGTAGCAGGCGGAAGAAAACCTGGGAAGATTGATTATTTCCTTGACTTATCTTCTTGTAGAGTAACTTCAGCATGTATAGGTTTTAAGCTACTACTTCAATTGTGCACACACATTAACATAATAGGAGGATAGTTACATAACCAAAGCATACCTGTAATTACAAGCCACCTCCAGTGAAACTAAGAAAACCAGTTAGTCACCTTAGGCATTTGTGAAAACTTATCTGTGATATGGCGGATATTGTATAACTGAACTTGAACAGTCTGAGAGAAATCAGACAAATTAAAACAACCCATTCCTGGGGAATGTTCACATCCCTTATGTTCTTTTAACAGTAAATAGTCTGTCGTCGTAAGATTTTGGAGTACTACAATTTGCACTTCTAATTCTTGGTTGAGTTCCAACAGTGTAGATCCAGTCAAATTTGTTGTTTTACTGTATGCACAGGCCAGCTTAGATATCTCCTTCTTCATTCCCATGGAAAATCCAGGAACTGGTGGGATGAGGGCATCTACAGCTGTAGCATCGCGTTGATCTTTATTTGGGTTTTTTGATGATCATCTTCTGGTATGAGTCTTCCAGAGAGTGCTGATGTTGGAAGTTCTTTTTCATATCGTATCTTAGTTCGTTTTCAGGTTAGACCAATTAGGCCTTGATCCTCTTTATAAACACAAACAGACCTCTTGACTACACTTTTATATTCCATTTATACACTTTTGTAGAACTCATTGGATGTTACCACACAGGAACTGCCTTTTTTTCTTTTTTTTTTTGGTGTCACTAATCTACACTTATATGACGAACACTTTGTTTACTATCGCTTACCCCTATACCAGGTCCCCCCTATATTCCCCTTTATAGTCACTGTCCATCAGCATAGCAAAATGTTATAGAATCACAACTTGCCTTCTCTGTGTTGTACAGTCCTCCCCTTTCTCCCACCTCCCTATGGATGCTAATCTTAATACCCCCTTTTTCTCCCCCCCTTATCCTCCCTACAAACCCATCCTCCCCAGTCCCTTTCCCATTGGTACTTGTTAGACCATTCTTGAGTTCTGTGATTATGCTGCTGTTTTGTTCCTTCAGTTTTTCCTTTGTTATTATACTCCACAGATGAGTGAAATCAGTTGGTATTTCTCTTTCTCTGCTTGGCTTATTTCACTGAGCGTAATACCGTGCAGCTCCATCCATGTTGCTCTTAATGGTAGGATTTGCCATTTTCTTATGGCTGAGTAGTATTCCATTGTATATATGTACCACATCTTCTTTATCCATTCATCTATCGATGGACATTTAGGTTGCTTCCAATTATTGGCTATTGTAAACAGTGCTGCGATAAACATAGGGGTGCATTGTTCTTTCTCATACTTTATTGCTGCATTCTTAGTTTAAATTCCTTGGAGTGCAATCCCTGTGTCAAATGGTATGCCTGTTTTGAGCATTTTGATGTACCTCCATACTGCTTTCCACAATGGTTGAACTAATTTACATTCCCTCCAGCAGTGTAGGAGGGTTCCCCTTTCTCCACAGCATTGCCAACGTTTTTTGTTGTTTGTATTTTGTATGGCAGCCATCCTTACTGGTGTTAGGTGATACCTCACTGTAGTTTTAATTTGCATTTCTCTGATAATTAGTGATGTGGAGCATCTTTCCATGTGTCTGTTGGCCATCTGTATTTCTTTTTGAGAACCGTCTGTTCGTTTCCTCTTCCCATTTTTTAATTCGATTATTTTTTGTTTGTTTGTTGAGGTGTGTGAGCTCTTTATATATTCTTTACATCAAGCATTTACTGCATGTGTCATTTTCAACTATATTCTCTGATACTGTAGGGTTCCTTTATGTTCTACTGATGATGTCTTTTGCCGTTCAGAAGTTTTCAGCTTAATATAGTCCCACTTGTTCATTTTTGCTGTTCTTTCCTTACGCGGGGATATATGTTGAAGAAGAGGTCACTCATGTTTATGTCTAAGAGGTTTTTGCCTATGTTTTCTTCCAAGAGTTTAATGGTTTCATGACTTACATTCAGGTCTTTGATCCATTTTGAGTTTACTTTTTTATATGGGGTTAGACTATGGTCCAGTTTCATTCTCCTACATGTAGCTGTCCTGTTTTGCCAGCACCATCTGTTGAAGAGACTGTCATTTCACTATTGTATGTCCATGGCTTCTTTATCAAATATTAATTGACCATATATATTTGGGTTAATGTCTGGAGTCTTTAGTCTGTTCCACTGGTCTGTGGCTCTGTTCTTGTGACAGTACCAAATTATCTTGATTACTATGGCTTTATAATAGAGCTTGAAGTTGGGGAGTGAGAACCCCCCTACTTTATTCTTCTTTCTCAGGATTCCTTTGACTATTCGGGGTCTTTGGTGGTTCCATATGAATTTTTGAATTATTTGTTCCAATTCATTGAAGAATGTTGCTGGTAGTTTCATAGGGATTGCATCAAATCTGTATATTGCTTTGGGAAGGATGGCCATTTTGAAGATATTAATTCTTCCTAGCCTCGAGCATGGGGTGAGTTTCCATTTGTTAGTGTCCCCTTTAATTTCTCTTAAGACTGACTTGTATTCTTCAGAGTATATGTCTTCCACTTCTTTGGTTAGGTTTAGTCCGAGGTATTTTATTTTTTTTTGATGCAATTGTGAAAGGAGTTGTTTTAATGATTTCTCTTTCTGTTGGTTCATTGTTAGTGTATAGGAAAGCCACAGATTTCTGTGTGTTGATTTTGTATCATGCAAATTTGCTGTATTCTGATATCATTTCTAGTAGTTTTTGGTTGAAGTCTTTAGGGTTTTTTATGTACAGTGTCATGTCATTGGCAAATAGTAACAGTTTAACTTCTTCTTTACCAATCTGGATTCCTTGTATTTTTTTGTTTTGTCTGATTGCCATGTCTAGGACCTCCAGTACTATGTTAAAAAACAGTGGGGAGAGTGGGCATCCCTGTCTAGTTCCCGATCTCAGAGGAAATGCTTTCATCTTCTCACTGTTCAATATAATGTTGGCTGTGGGTTTATCATAGATGGCCTTTATTGTGTTGAGGTACTTGCCGTCTATTCCCATTTTGCTGAGAGTTTTTATCATGAATGGATGTTGAACTTTGTCAAATGCTCTTTCAGCATCTACGGAGATGATCATGTGGTTTCTGTCTTTCTTTTTATTGATGTGTTGGATGATGTTGATGGACTTTCGAATGTTGTACCATCCTTGCATCACTGGGATGAATTCCACTTGGTCATGGTGTATGATCCTTTTGATGTATTTTTGAATTCCGTTTGTTAATATTTTTTTGTTAATTTTTGCATCTACTTTCATCAGGAATATTGGTCTGTAGTTTTCTTTTTTGCTGGTTTCTTTACCTTGGTTTGCTATAAGGGTGATGTTAGCTTCATAGAATGAGTTTGGGAGTATCCGCTCCTCTTCTATTTTTTGGAAAATTTTAAGGAGAATGGGTATTATGTCTTCCCTGTATGTCTAGTAAAATTCAGAGGTAAATCCATCTGGCCCGGGGATTTTGTTCTTTGGTAGAATTTGATTACTGCTTCAATTTCATTGCTGGTAATTGGTCTGTTTAGATTTTCTGTTTCTTTCTGGGTCAGTCTTGGAAGTTTGTATTTTTCTTGGAGGTTATCCATTTCTCCTTGGTTTCCCAGCTTGTTAGCATATAGGTTTTCATAGTACTCTCTAATAATTCTTTGCATTTCAGTGGGTTCCCACATGATTTTTCCTTTCTCTTTTCTGATACTGTTGATTTGGTTGACTCTCTTTTCATCTTAATAAGTCTGGCTAGAGGCTTATCTATTTTGTTTATTTTCTCAAAGAATCATCTCTTGGTTTCATTGATTTTTGATACTGTTTTATTCTTCTCAGTTTTATTTATTTCTTCTCTGATCTTTATTATGTCCCTCCCTCTGCTGACGTTACGCCTCATTTGTTTTTCTTTTCCTATTTCAATAATTGAGACATTAGACCATTCATTTGGGGTTGTTCTTCCTTTTCTAAATATGCCTGGATTGCTATATACTTTCCTCTTAAGACTGCTTTTGCTGTGTCCCACAGAAGTTGTGGCTTAGTGTTGTTGTTCTCATTTGTTTCCTTATATTGCCGGATCTCCATTTTCATTTGGTCACTCATCCATTGATTATTTAGGAGCGTGTTGTTTAGCATCCATGTGTTTTTGAGCCTTTTTGCTTTATTTCTCATTCTATGCCTTTGTGGTCTGAAAAGTTGGTTGGTAAGATTTCAATCTTTTGGAATATACTGTGGCTCTTTTTGTGACGTAGTAAGTGGTCTATTCTGGAGAATGTTCCATGTGCACTTGAGAAGAATGTGCATCCTGTTGTTTTCATATGTAGTCTTCTGTAGAAGTCTATTAGGTCCATCTGTTCTAATGTGTTGTTCAGTGCCTCTGTGTCCTTACTTATTTTCTGTCTGGTGGATCTGTCCTTTGTAGTGAGTGGTGCGTTGAACTCTCCTAGAATGAATGCATTGCATTCTATTTCCTCCTTTAGTTCTGTTTATATTTGTTTCAGGTATGTTGGTGCTCCTGTATTGGGTCCATATATATTTATAATGGTTATGTCCTCTTGATGGGCTGAGTCCTTTATCATTATGTAATGTCCTTCTTTGTCTTTTGTTACTTTCTTTATTTAGAAGTCTGTTTTGTCTGATACCAGAATTGCAACACCTTTCTTCTCTCTGTTGTTTGCATGAAATATCTTTTTCCATCCCTTGACTTTAAGTCTGTGCAGGTCTTTGTGTTTGAGGTGAGTCTCTTGTAAGCAGCATATGGATGGATCTTGCTTTTTTATCCATTCTATTACTCTGTGTCTCTTGATTGGTGCATTCAGTCCATTTACATTTAGGGTGATTATTGAAAGGTATGAATTTATTGCATTGCAGGCTTTAAGTTTGTGGTTACCAAAGGTTTAGGGTTAGCTTCTTTACTATCTTACTGTCTGACTTAACTGACTTGTGGAGCTATTATAAAAGCGGTCTGATGATTCTTTATTTCTCTCCCTTCTTATTCATCCTCCGCCCTTTTTCATATGTTGGGTGTTTTTTTCTGTGCTCTTTTTAAGAGTGCTCCCATGTAGAGCAGACCCTGTAGGATGCCCTGATGAGGTGGTTTGTGGGAGGCAAATTCCCTCAACTTTTGCTTGTCTGGGAATTGTTTAATCCCTCCTTCATATTTAAATGATATTCGTGCTGGATACAGTAGTCTTGGTTCGAGGCCCTTCTGTTTCATTTCATTAAGTATATCATGCCATTCTCTTCTATCCTGTAGGGTTTCTGTTGAGAAGTCTGATGATAGCCTGATGTGTTTTCCTTTGTAGGTAACCTTTTTTTCCTCTCTGGATGCCTTTAATTCTTTGTCCTTGTCTTTGATCTTTGCCATTTTAATTATTATGTGTCTTGGTGTTGCCTGCCTTGGATCCCTTGTCATGGAAGTTCTGTGTACCTCTGTGGTCTGAGAAGCCATTTCTTCCCCTAGTTTAGGGACGTTTTCGGCAATTATTTCTTCAAAGACACTTTCTATCCCTTTATCTGTCCTCTCCTTCTGGTATTCCTATAATGCCTATATTATTCCTTTTTGATTGGTCACTCTGCTCTCTTAAAATTCTTTCATTCCTGGAGATCCTTTTATCTCTCTCTGCACCAGCTTCTCTGCGTTCCTGTTCTCTGTTTTCTAGTCCATCAATGGTCTCTTGAATCTCGTCCATTCTGTTTTGAAGTCCTTCCAGAGATTTTTTTATTTCTGTATTCTCCTTCCTTAGTTTTTGCATATTTCTCTGCAAGTCCATTAGCATGTTTATGACTTTTGTTTTAATTATTTTTTAGGAAGACTAGCTAAATCTGTCTCCCCAGGTTCCTTCTCAGGGGAAGATGTAGCAGATGCCGAAGCTGTCTGGGTTACTCTTGTCTGGTTCATATTTTTTGGCCTTTTCATGTGGACAGGTGCTACTGGCTGTCAGCTGGGTGGGCCAAACTTTTCAAATGCTACTGGCCTTTCTTTACTGGGACAACTGCGACCCCTCGTGGCTTGTGTTGGGTAATTGCGTGTAGACTGGGTCTTTGTGTCTTGCCTGGCCGGAGTGGAGGAACTTCCCTTTCTGTGGGCGTTTTACCTTAGGCTGCTTCTCTGCTTTCACAGTGCCTGGATTGGTAGTGGACGGGGTAGCTGCTTGGTGGTTTACCTCCATGAGGGGTCTCAGAGCTGTTGCCCAGGGTGTTAGTGTGCCCGGTTTTCCCAGTACTTTCCAGCTGCTGGTCTGTGACCTGTGTGGTTTCCTTCTAGCTGTTAAGTCCCTGTCCCTTTCAGACTTTCAAAAAGCCCGCGCTTTTCTTTGTCACAGGGGCATCATCTTCGGCACCTGCTCAGAGGACTTGCTGCCCTGTTTCCTTAGTATCCAGGGCCCCCCGCGCATGCACTGTGTCTGTGCTCTGGTGCAGGTGGCTGGGGCTAGTTGTTCAGCAGTCTTGGGCTCCGTCTCCCTCCCGCTCTGCCTATTCTTCTCCTGCCGGGAGCTGGGGAAGGGTCACTCAGGTCATGCCTGGCTGGGGATTCTATCTTACCCCTTTCACCAGGCGCTGGGTTCTCGTTGGTGTAGTTGTAGTCTGGCTGTTGTCCTGTGTCTTCTGGTCTCTCTTTTAGGATTATTTGAATTTGTTGTATTTTCAAAAATATATGTGATTATGGGAGGAGATTCCCACTGTCCTACTCATACTGCCATGTTTTCTCTGCACTGCGGTTTTATTTTCTGTAGCTCCCTGAGGATGCTCCTGATGTTTATTTTGAGATCACTTACTTCAGGAAGATTGATTTGAGTCCATTTATCAGGTTCCTTTGAAGTTTCATATTTGTAGGTGGCGCCCTATAGCTCCCAGAAGCGT
Organism: Manis pentadactyla; assembly: GCF_030020395.1. Classification (NCBI taxonomy): domain Eukaryota; kingdom Metazoa; phylum Chordata; class Mammalia; order Pholidota; family Manidae; genus Manis; species Manis pentadactyla. The sequence continues at coordinate 2,454,695 of NW_026644596.1, forward strand.
TACTCTCTGGAGATGCTCAGACCTTGGGCGGATGGCAGGGGTCCCGGGGAGCAGTGCCGGTGCCCATCCCCGCTGGGGGGAAAGAGGTCTTTCGTGCTTCCCAGCCACAGTGCCCGTCTCCAGTGCCAGGGCCAGTTTGCGGAGCATGCAGGGAGAAGCTGCCGTAGGTTGGGGCAGCCATTTTTCAGATCGGTGCCAGTGGGAAGGCAGTCCGTCTACCAGTCACATCACGGTAAGTTGCCTTGGAGCTGCGAGGTCAGCCAGGGGGATGGAGTGCCCGGAGCTCCTGAAAGCTCCCCTGACTGCCGTCCAGAATGTACCCAGGCACTTTGGCGCACCTGTCCTTTCTCCTGAGTGGCAAGCCCTGTGAGAGCTTTGCCCCTTTAGCAGTTCTCTCGCTGTTAGGAAGTCTCTCAGACTGTCCGCCTTTCTTTTGTCCCACATTGGCTGGATGTGGATCCCTGTGTTGTCCCACAAGTGGCTGGAATCTCAAGTCCCTCGAAGTCTTCTACCTGTCTTTGATTTCCAACTCCACCGATTCTCCAGAGCATAGCACGTGTACGGTAGGTTCGTGCTCCCAGAGCACATCTCCAGGACTGTACATCACACTTCTCCTAGAGTTGAAAGCCTGCCACAGCAGCGTTGTTCCCTGCTGCTCTTCCAGGATTTGGTATAGTTGTTCTATTTCCATATAGTATGTAAGTATGTAATTTTGGTTTTGGGAGGAGGATTCCGCCTCCCCTCTCACGTGAGCCACCATCTTTAAACCCATCAGCACATCTTTACTTTTTTTTTCAGTTTCTCTTGTGTAGGTTACCTATCCAAACCAACTCAATTTTTAGTTTGTCTTCGTCCTTGGAACTCAAGTGATTCTCCTGTAAAGGAGCACATAGGTGGTCTTGAGTTTCCATCCCGTCTTTTAACCATGTGTCTTTTGATTAGAGCACACAGAGCCTGTCCTTTTATTCTGACAATTGAGAGCTGTGTACTTATTGCCCTTAAAAAATATTTTTTGTTAACATTAATCTACAATCACGCTAGAACATTATGATCACCAAGTACAAGTCCCCCAAAAAACCCCGTTAGAGAAGCTGTCCATCAGCGTAGTTGTATGATTAGACCCCTTCACCATGTCCACCCACACACCCCGTTACAGTAGCTGTCCATCAGCATGTAGTAACATGCTGTAGAAACACTACTTGTCTTCTCTGTGTTGTACAGCATTCCCCGTGCTCCCACCACCCCACACATTATAAATGCTAATCCTAATGAACCCTTCCTTTCTCCCCTCCCTTTTCCCTCCCTTCCCACCCACCCTGCCCAGTCACTTTTCCTTTGGTAACTGTTAGTCCACTTTTGGGTTCTGTGAGTCTGCTGCTGTATTTTACCTACAGTGTTTCTTTGTTGTTATACTCCACACATGAGTGAAATCATTTTCTACTTGTCTTTCTCCGCCTGGCCTATTTCACTGAGCATAGTACCATCTTGCTCCATCCACATCATTGCAAATGGTAGGATTTGTTTTCTTCTTGTGGCTGCTTACTGCAATTTTTAAACTGGACTTCATTCTAACTTTTTGTTCGTAGTTTCTCTATCTGCTTTCACCATTGATCTCCTGGTTATGAGCAACAGCTTTGTGTTAATCGATATGCATCTGTATGTATGTATGTATGTATCTATCTATCTGTCTGTCTGTCTGTCTGTCTGTCTGTCCGTCTATCTATCTATCTATCTATCTATCTATCTATCTATCTATCTATCTATCTATCTATCTATCTACCTATCTTCCTATCATCTATCTGTCATGTCTATCATCTTTCATCTGTCATCTATCTAACTATCTATGAATCAATCATCTTTTTGTCTGCCCATCTATCCTTATGTACAGAACAGTTAACAACATCGCCTAGGTCATTTCCCTACATTATGCTTCCAAAAACCTTGCAAGATAACTAGGCCATAGGTAGAGCACTGGGTTCACTGAGAAACATTCAGGTCGATACAGCCGCGTGTGCTTACAAAACCAGTAAATGGTGGTGCAGGGACTTGCTCCCATATCTCTGACCTCTGTCCTCTTTTACCTCCTTCTCACTTGCTGACTGTATTTAGCCACATTCATTGAATAAGTGCTCCCTGAAGACAACAAGTATCCTTCCTCTGGGCCTGTTGAAGACAGAACACTCTACTTGGTGTTTTATTCACCACCATGTTTGAGGGACATTGGCGTGATCACCGCTAATAGGAGGAGGGACAAATAAAAAGGAACACATTTTTCTAAACAGGAGCATTTGGGAGCAATGAGAGTGTTGTGGAGTTACGTGTTTGTTTGAGTGTCCAAACTTCCTTCTTTAGGTGGTTATTACTTCTTTACATTCAAGAACATCATAAAACCCAGTGATTTCAAAACCCAGACACATATTATTCAGCAATTCAGTTATTGAGGTGAGAAAAAATGAGAAGGACATTGCTGTACCACTAAATCTATGGCTGGACACTGCTGATACCAAACAAAAAGAATTCACGTTGGCTAGATAAGGCTATTTTCTATTGACTGTCTCTGGGGACTCAAACAGAATCCATTTGTTTGTTTGTTTGTTTCTCAGTTTCACTTGTGTAGGCTACCTGTCCCCGCCCCTTTGGATTGTAGTTTGTGTCCTTGGATTTCAAGTGAGGCTCCTGTAAGGGAGCATGTAGATAGTCTTGAGGGAAAGATAGCATGTTTAGTATGATGCTTTCCTATCTACCTACCTACGTATCTCTTTATCTATCTATGTAATCTATATACCTATGTATCTGTCTATCATCTATCTATGTTCTATCATCTATCTTGTATCATCTGTGTATCTATCTAATTAATCTATCATCCATATGTATGTATATCAGTCCAATCTATGTATCAATCATTTGTCTATGTATCTGTTTTCTCACTTTTTTCAACGTTCTGTCACTAGGTGCACTTTGATTCCTCTTTGTCGTTCTCAGTCTCAATTCCTTGTGTTTGTTTATATGAATTAGCTGTGTGTTTGGGTCTCGAGAGGAGTGGCCTTGTGTGGGAACTTCTCCTCCGTAGGTGGCAAGAGTCTGCTGGGTTTGGATAGAGTGGTTGGCTGCTGGGCTCTTGAACATGTGCAGGCCAGGCCCCTCAGGCTGCTCTGCCCCTGGGCCATTCCTGCTGTGGCAGCTGTGTGAGCTGTGGGGCCTATCCGAGGACCCATGCAGCAAACACTCTGGCGGGCCTGCAGGGTCCGATTCAGGGGCATGCCCTGTAGTAGGTCGTTAAGCCTGTGCACCGATGTCACCTCAGCGGCCCTCCTTGGTGGCCCATCTCCAGTGACCATGCATGTAGTCACTGGTTAAGGGAACTGCCTTTCGGCGACATGCGGTGCTCTTGTGTGCCGGCGGCCGATGGGCTTGCTAAGGTGGCAGGCCAGCTAGCATGTGGGAAAACTGCTCCCCTCTGCTGTCAAGGTGGAGGTTGAGTTTCAGTGCATTTAGGCATTTAGATGTGAGTGAGGTCTATCTAAAATGGATTAGTAGCATTTAGAGCTATATTTCCTTTCATATGAAAAGGGTGCTGAGCATAAAGAGTTGTGTGATGGTGGCAGGAATTCTAGGAATGTTTATGTCTCTGCACTTATTTATTTTCTGTTAAGGGATTTGATTCTGAAGTAACTTTTTACTCACAGATGAAGGTGTTGAATAAGGTCATCAAACGTCAGCCATGGTGAGATGAAGTGGTGTAGTAGAATTAAAGCCTGTACACCTTGGCCTGATATGTAGGAGACACACCGTTTGTGCTCTTTGCTGCTCTCCTGTCCTGGCTTATTACCTTAACTAACTTGATGGTTCAGAATGGTCCCAGCAACATTTCCAGCAATATCTTTCTAAAACTGCATAGAAACACTTGGCAAAGATAGCCCCAGAGGCTAGTGGATAATCGTACTCTTTCTGGTCATAGTTTGCAAGATGTTTGCCTTGCCTGCGTTCCTTTGTTACTTTTGCATCTCCTGTGATTGTAGACCGATAGAGGCAGTGGTGTACACACACACATATGCACACGTAAAGACACGCACACACGGCTGAGTGTTAACGGAGACCCCAGTTAGCGGAAACTGCAGCCCACACATTAAAAAAGAAACGTGCATAGGTTGTGCTCCTAGTGTTTCCCCCATACGGTGCAAACTTCAAAGTGCAGAGGTGGTTGGATACAAATACCTATGCAGACAGCTTAGCACGTATATCTATGCGTAGGTTCTCTCCATCCATCGTCTAAGTGCATCTCTGTATTCCTACATGTCTATGTTAGCCTGCTCAAACTGATAACCAGAGTGTCATTGAGTGGGATTTTCATCCATAGACACTGATTTCTCCCTATTCTGAAAGCAGAAGTCCAAGACCAAGGCAGGTTCAGTTCCTGGTGTGGTCCCTTCTTCTGGTTTGCATATCGCCACATCCATGCTGTGTCCTCACAGGGTCAAGGGAGAAAGCTCTGTTTTCAATTCCTCTTAATAGCACTGACTGCATAATAGCAGCTCCACCCACACCCCCATGATATCTTCCAAACCCAATTACCTCCAAAGGCCCCACCTCCCAATACCATGACAGTGGGGGTTAGGTCTTCAACCCTGTCTCAGTTCAAATATGAACTTGTGTGAGTGTATGTATGTGTGTGTGTGTGTGTGTGTGAGTGTGTGTGTGTGTGTTGTGGGGGCAGATGGTTAGAGGAGCAGAAGATGGTGAGGTGTGGTCCCAAAAATTCAGTTCATAACTCTGTACCTATCTATCATCTATCTTTCTAATATAACCTCCCTACATCATCTATTCTATTTAGTCTATCATCTGTCATCTATATATATCTAATCATTCTGTCATCTCTGTCAATCTTTTCATTTAATCTATGAATATCTACCATCTATCTAATAAATCTATTTCTTTTTTTTAATATATTTATTTTTTAATTGAAGGGTATTTGACACACAGTATTACATTACATTAGTTTCAGGCGAACAATATATTGATTTAACATTTATATCCATGATAATTCTAGGTACCAGCTATCACCATACCAAGTTGTTACAATATTTTGACTATATTCCTTATGCTATACATTACATCATGGTTACTTATTTATTTTACAATTGGAAGTTTGTACATTTTTTGTTTGTCTGTTTGTTAGGGCATCTCTCATATTTATAGATCAAATGGTTTTTAACAACAATAAATTTCTGTATAGGGAAGTCAATGATCAATGGACAATCATTAATCCACCCTAAGACTAGTTTTCGTCAGTCTCCATTCTTCTGAGGCATAACAAACAAGTTCCTCCATGGAGAACAAATTCTTACATAGTGAATAAGTTTCATGGTGATCAGTAAAAGTGCAGTCATCACAGAAACTTTCGGTTTTGTTCATGCATTATGAACTATAAACAGTCAGTTCAAATATGAATACTCATTTGATTTATATACTTGATTTATATGTGAGTACCACATTTCTCCCTTTACTATTATTATTTTTAATAAAAAGCTGAAGTGGTAGGTAGATACAAGATAAAGGTAGAAAACATAGTTTAGTGTTGTAAGAGAGCAAATGTAGATGATCAGGTGTGTGCCTGTAGACTATGTGTTAATCCAAGCTAGACAAGGGCAATAAAACATCCACGTATGCAGAAGATTTCTCTCAGAACAGGGGGGGTGTGGTTCTAAGCCTCACCTCTGTTGATCCCCAATTTCTCATCTGATGACACAATGCAATTGTGCCTGTCTTAGGTTGTTCCTCCCTTGAGGAATCTTACCCATCTCTGGCTAACCAGTCATCTTCTAGAGCCATACAGGGAAATGTAAATTTGGTAAGTGAGAGAGAAGCCTTACTGTTTGAAATGGTTAGCTTTTAATTTATTTGCATATTTATGCCCTGTAGCTTCTATTCCCAGCATTTGTCTTGAGGTATCTTTAACACTTGGAGGAATTATGATACTCGGTAACTTTGATATGAGGCACGAATTTTATTTAAGGGTTGTAATTAGAAATTAAGAAGAAAAGCAATAGAAGTAGCAGACAGAAGAAAACATGGGAAGATTGATTACTTCTTTGACATATCTTCTTGTAGAGTAACTTCAGCATGTATAGGTTTTAAGCTACTACTTCAATTGCGCACACACATTTACATAATAGGAGTATAGTTACATAACCAAAGCATACCTGTAATTACCAGCCATCTCCAGTGAAACCAAGAAATCCAGTTCGGCACCTTAGGCATTTGTGAAAACTTATGTATGATATGGTCGATTTTGTCCAACTGAACTTGAACAGTCAGAGAGAAATCAAAGAATTTAAATGACCCATTCCTGGGGAATGTTCACATCCCTTATGTTCTTTTAACAGTAAATAGTCTGTAGTTGTAAGATTTTGGAGCGCTACAATTTGCACTTCTAATTCTTGGTTGAGTTCCAACAGTATAGATCCAGTCAAATTTGTTGTTTTACTGTATGCACAGGCCAGCTTAGATATCTCCTTCTTCATTCCCATGGCAAATCAAAGAACTGGTGGGATGAGTGCATCTACAGCTGTAGCACTGCGTGGATCTTTTTGGGGGGTTTTGATGGTCATCTTCTGGTATGAGTCTTCCAGAGAGTGCTGATGTTGGAAGTTTTTTTCATATCATATTTTAGTTCATTTTCGGGGTAGATCAATTAGGCTTTGATCCTTTGTATAAACACAAACAGTCCCTTTGCCTACACTTTTATATGCCCTTTATAGTCTTGTGTAGGACTAGTTGGATGTTAACACACAGGAACTGCCTTTTTTTTTTTTGGTATCACAAATCTATACTTAGATGATGAATATTATGTTTACTAGGCTCTCTCCTATACCATGTAGCCCCATAAACCCCTTTACAGTCACGGTCCATCAGCATAGCAAAATGTTGTAGAATCACTACTTGCATTCTCTGTGTTGTACATCCCTCCCTTTTCTCCTACCCACCCATGCATGCTAATTTTAATACCCCCTTACTTCTCTCCCCCTTCTCAAGATGTACCCACCCATCTTCCCCAGTCCCTTCCCCTTTGGTACCTGTTAGTCCATTCTTGAGTTCTGTGATTCTGCTGCTGTTTTGTTCCTTCAGTTTTCCTTTATTCTTATATTCCACAGATACGTGAAATCATTTGGTATTTCTCTTTCTCCGCTTGGCTTGTTTCACTGAGCATAATACCCTCCAGCTCCATCCATGTTGCTGCAAATGGTAGGATTTGCCCTTTTCTTATGGCTGAGGAGTATTCCATTGTGTATATGTACCACATATTCTTTATCCATTCATCTATCGATGGACATTTAGGTTGCTTCCAATTCTTGGCTATTGTAAATAGTGCTGCGATAAACATAGGGGTGCACTGATCTTTCTCATACTTGATTGCTGCATTCTTAGGGTAAATTCCTAGGAGGGCAATTCCTGGGTCAAATGGTAAATCTTTTTTAAGCATTTTGATGTACCTCCATAATGCTTTCCACAATGGTTGAACTAAATTACATTCCCACCAGCAGTGTAGGAGGGTTCCCCTTTCTCCACAGCCTTGCCAACATTTGTTGTTGTTTGTCTTTTGGATGGCAGCCATCCTTACTAATGTGAGGTGATACCTCATTGTAGTTTTGATTTGCATTTCTTTGATAATATTTAATGTGGAGCATTTTTTAAGGCGTCTGTTGGACATCTGTGTTTCTTTTTCGGAGAACTGTCTGTTCAGTTCCTCTGCCCATTTTTTAATTGGGTTATTTGTTTTATGTTTGTTGAGGCGAGTGAGCTCTTTATATATTCTGGACATCATGCCTTTATCGGATGTGTCATTTTCAAATATATTCTCCCATACTATAGGGTTCCTTTTTGTTCTACTGATGATGTCTTTTGCCATACAGAAGCTATTCAGCTTAATATAGTCCAACTTATTCATTTTTGCTGTTGTTTACCTTGCCTGGGGAGATATGTTAAGGAAGAGGTCACTCATGTTTATGTCTAAGAGGTTTTTGCCTATGTTTTCTTCCAAGAGTTTAATGGTTTCATGACTTACATTCTGGTCTTTGATCCATTTTGAATTTACTTTTGTATATGGGGTTAGACAATGGTCCAGTTTCTTTCTCCTACATGTAGCTGTCCTGTTTTGCCAGCACCATCTGTTGAAGAGACTGTCATTTCGCCATTGTATGTCCATGGCTCCTTTATCAAATATTAATTGACCATATATGTCTGGGTTAATATCTGGATTCTCTAGTCTGTTCCATTGGTCTGTGGCTCTGCTCTTGTGCCAGTACCAAATTGTCTTGATTACTATGGCTTTATAATAGAGCTTGAAGTTGGGGAGTGAGATCCCCCCTACATATTCTCCTTTCTCAAGATTGCTTTGGCTATTCGGGGTCTTTGGTGTTTCTATATGAATTTTTGAATTATTTGTTCCAGTTTATTGAAGAATGTTGCTGGTAGTTTCATAGAGATTGCATCAAATCTGTATATTGCTTTGGGCAGCATGGCTATTTTGATGATGTTAAATCTTCCTAGACACGAGCATGGGATGAGTTTCTATCTGTTAGTGTCCCCTTTAATTTCTCTTAAGAGTGACTTGTAGTTTTCAGAGTATAAGTCTTTCACTTCTTTGGTTAGGTTTATTCCTAAGTATTTTATTTTTTTTGATGCATTTGTGAATGTAGTTGTTTTCCTGATTTCTCTTTCTGTTGGTTCATTGTTAGTGTATAGGAAAGCCACAGATTTCTGTGTGTTGATTTTGTATCCTGCAACTTTGGTGTTATCCGATATCAGTTCTAGTAGTTTTGGGGTGGAGTCTTTAAGGTTTTTTATGTACAGTATCATGTCTTCTGCAAATAGTGACAGATTAACTTCTTCTTTACCGATCGGATTCCTTGTATTTCTTTGTTTTGTCTGATTGCCCTGGCTAGGGCCTACAGTACTATGATAAATAACAGTGGAGGGAGTGGGCATCCCTGTCTAGTTCCCGACCTCAGAGGAAATGCTTTCAGCTTCTCGCTGTTCAATATAATGTTGGCTGTGGGTTTATCATAGATGGCCTATATTATGTTGAGGTACTTGCCCTCTATTCTCATTTTGGTGAGAGTTTTTAACATGAATGGATGTTGAACTTTGTCAAATGCTTTTTTAGCATCTATGGAGATGATCATGTGGTTTTTGTCTTTCTTTTTGTTGATGTGGTGGATGATGTTGATGGACTTTCGAATGTTGTACCATCCTTGCATCCCTGGGATGAATCCCACTTGGTCATGTTGTATGATCCTTTTGATGTATTTTTGAATTTGGTTTGCTAATATTTTGTTTTGTATTTTTGCATCTACGATCATCAGGGATATTGGTCTGTATTTTTCTTTTTTGGTGGGGTATTTGCCTGGTTTTGGTATTAGGGTGATATTCGTTTCATAGAATGAGTTTGGGAGTAACCCCTCCTCGTCTATTTTTTTGGAAAACTCTAAGGAGAAAGGGTATTATGTCTTCCCTGCATGTCTAATAAAATTCCGAGGTATATCCACCTGGCCCGGGGTTTTGTTCTTTGGTAGTTTTTTAATTACCCCTTCAATTTCGTTGCCGGTAATTTGTTCTGTTTAGATTTTCTGTTTCTTTCTGGTTCAGTCTTGGAAGCTTGTATTTTTGTAGGAAATTTTTCATTTCTCCTAGGTTTCCCAGCTTGTTAGCATATAGGTTTTCATAGTATTCTCTAATAATTCTTTGTATTTCTGTATGGTCTCTCGTGATTTTTCCTTTCCCCTTTCTGATACTGTTGATTTGTGTTGACTCTCTTTTCTTCTTAATAAGTTTAACTAGAGGCTTATCTATTTTGTTTATATTCTCGAAGAACCTGCTTTTGGTGTAATTGATTTTTGCTATTGTTTTATTCTTCTCAGTTTTATTTATTTCTTCTCTGATCTTTATTATGTCCCTCCTTCTGGTGACCTTAGGACTCATTTGTACTTCTTTTTCCTATTTCGATAATTGTGACATTAGACCATTCATTTGGGATTGTTCTTCCTTTTTTAAATATGCTTGGATTTGTATTACTATATATTTTCCTCTTAGGACTTCTTTTGCTGTGTCGCACAGAAGTTGGGGCTTAGGGTTGTTGTTGTCATGTGTTTCCATATATTGCTGGATCTCCATTTTGATTTGGTCATTGATCCTTTGATTATTTAGGAGGGTGTTGTTAAGTCTCCATATATTTGTCAGCCTCTGCTTTCTTTGTATGGTTTATTTCTAATTTTATGTATTTATGATCTGAAAAGTTGGTTGGTAGGATTTCAATCTTTTGGAATTTTCTGAGGCTCTTTTTGTGGCCTATTATGTGGTCTATTCTGGACAATGTTCCATGTGCACTTGATAAGAATGTATATCCTGTTGCTTTGGGATGTAGCGTTTGATAGATGTCTATTAGGTCCATCTGCTCTACTGTGTTGTTCAGTGCTTCCGTGTCCTTACTTATTTTCTTCCCGGTGGATCTATCCTTTGCGGTGAGTGGTGTGTTGAAGTCTCCTAAAATGAATGCATTGCAGAATATTTCCCCCTTTAGTTCTGTTAGTATTTGTTTCATATATGCTGGTGCTCCTGTTTTGAGTGCATATATATTTCGAGTGGTTATATCTTCTTGTTGGTCTGAGAGCTTTATCATTATGAAGTGTCCTTCTTTATCTCTTCTTACTTTCTTTGTTTTGAAGTCTATTTTGTCTGATATTAGTACTGCAACCCCTGCTTTCTTCTCGCTGTTGTTTGCTTGAAATAAGTTTTTCCATCCCTTGACTTTTAGTCTGTATATGTCTTTGGGTTTGAGGTGAGTTTCTTGTAAGCAGCATATAGATGGGTCTTGTTTGTTAATCCATTCTATTAGTCTGTGTCTTTTGGTTGGTGCATTCAGCCCATTAACATTTAGGGTGACTATTGAAAGATATGTACTTATTGCCATTGCAGGCTTCAAATTCGTCGTTACCAAAGGTTCAAGGTTAGCCTCTTTAGTATCTTACTGCCTAACTTAGCTCGCTTATTGAGCTGTTATATACATTGTCTGGAGATTCTTTTCTTCTCTCCCTTCTTATTCCTCCTCCTCGATTCTTCATACGTTGGGTGTTTTGTGCTCTGCTCTTTCTAGGAGTGCTCCCATCTAGAGCAGTCCCTGTAAGATGTCCTGTAGAGGTGGTTTGTGGGAAGCAAATTCCCTCAGCTTTTGTTTGTCTGGGGATTGTTTAATCCTGTCATATTTGAATGATAGTCGTACTGGATACAGTATCCTTGGTTCAAGGCCCTTCAGTTTCATTGTATTAAATATATCATGCCATTCTCTTCTGGCCTGTATGGTTTCTGTCAAGAAGTCTGATGTAAGCCTGATGGGTTTTGTTTTATAGGTGACCTTTTTCTCTCTAGCTGCCTTTAAATTTACTTCCTTGTCCTTGATCTTTGCCATTTTAATTATTATGTGTCATTATGTTTTCCTCCTTGGATCCTTTCTGTTGGGGTTTCTGTGTATTTCCGTGGTCTGTTCGATTATTTCCTCCCCCAGTTTGGGGAAGTTTTCAGCAATTATTTCTTCTAAGATACTTTCCATCTCTTTCCCACTCTCTTCTTCTTCAGAAACCCCTATAATACGGATATTGTTCCTTTTGTATTAGTCACACAGTTCTCTTAATATTGTTTCATTCCTGGAGATCCTTTTATCTCCCTGTATGTCAGCTTCTATGCGATCCTATTCTCTGGTTTCAGTTCAATCAATGGTCTCTTGCATCCTATCCATTCTTCTTATAAACCCTTCCAGAGTTTGTTTCATTAATGTGATCTCCTTTCTGGAATCTTTGAACTCCCTCCGGACTTCATCCCATATCTCTTGCGTATTTCTCTGCATCTCTGTCAGCATGTTTATGATTTTATTTTGAATTCTTTTTCAGGAAGACTGGTTAGGTCTGTCTCCTTCTCTGGTGCTGTCTCTGTGATCTTTGACTGCCTGTTGCTTTGCCTTTTCATGGTGATAGGAATAGTTTGCAGAGCTGGAATGAGTGACGGCTGGAAGGACATCATTTCTTGTTGGTTTGTGGCCCTCCTCTCCTGGAATAACAGCGACCTCTAGTGGCTTGTGCTGGGCAGCTTCGTGCAGACACGGTTTCTGCTTCCTCCCCGACTGCTATGGAGTTTATCTCCGCTGTTGCTCTGGGCGTGGCCTGGCTTGGGCAGCTGCTCAATTGTGGTTGAGTCGCGTTGGAGTGGGAGCGGCTGGGAGGCTATTTATCTCTGTAAGGTGCCTCCCTGCTCCCTGCAGCCCAGGGGTTATTTTGCCCAGAGATCCCCAGATTCCCTACAAATGGTTTAAGTGTCCCACCCTGCCCCTTTAAGACTTCCAAAAAATACCCGCCAAAACAAAACAACGAGAACAACAAGAAAAATTTTTCAATTAAGAAAACAAAAAAAATGTTGTCCTCTCGTTTTACTTTATTCTCCGGCGCCAGCCTCAGGCATCTTCTCACCAGACTTTCTACCCTGTTTCCCTAGTATTGGGGTCCGTATCCCTTTAAGACTTCCAAAAAGCGCTCGCCAAAACAAAACAGAAAAAAAAATTGTCACTCGCTTTTCTGGTGTCCTCCAGTGCCAGGCCTCTGGTGCCCGCTCACTGTTCTTGCTGCCCTGTTTTCCTAGTATCCAGGGTCCCCTGCAAACGCACTGTGTCTACACTCTACCCAGGATGGCTGGGGCTGGGTGTTCGGCAGTCCTGGGCTCCTTCTCCCTTCCGCTCTGCCTATACTTCTCCCACTGGGAGTTGGGGGTATGGGCGCTCGGCTCCCGCCGGACTGGTGCTTGTATCTTATGGCCTTTGCATGGCGCTGGGTTCTCTCAGTTGTGGATGTTGTCTGGATATTGTCCTGTGTCCTCTGGTCTTTATTCTAGGAAGAGTTGTCTTTGTTATATTTTCATAGATATATGTGGTTTGGGGAGGATATTTCCGCTGCTCTACTCACGACGCCATCTTCCGATCCCTCTTCCTGGTATATACTTCTTGATATCACATTTATATGTACCCAGTTGCTCTTACATTTCAAAATTCTCTTCTGAGCAGACGATTGATATAGGGCTAGTAACATGACTCTATATCATGTAAACCAGGCTTTAAAAATATTAATGATTATGAGATATTCCTATCAACAATTACCAAAAGAAACAATCAATCAATATTTCCACCTTTACTGGGCAGCCTGCATAGAATTACTACTTCTAGGTCTGCCTTTAGATGGAATAATTCACTCCATTAAATTACATCTATAGCTATAAAAGAGGAGAGAAAAAGAGTGATAGAAATTTTAATGCCTTGACATTTTAATAGCTTCCTATAGAAGAAACCATTGTTTTATAGTCCTAGAAATTTATCAAATATTGAATTAAAATTCTGCCAAAAGTCAGATCCACAATAAATAGCTACTCCGTAAATGACATATTCATCTTATATGGCTTTCCAATTTTTTAAAAAACATTATGAATACATGGAATTCTTTTAAATGAAAAAAATTAAAAACATGAAAGTAAAGAACACACTTGTGATACCACAGGCCCTTTAGGAAGATTCCAGAAAGAAATGGCCTGTGCCTCTAGCTCCTGGTGAGGATGCCAACCCCCAGTGACTCAGTGGCCAGGAAGACTATACCCTGAACCCCAGAGCCAAGGGTAAATCCCATTGCTCCACTGACGACACTCCATGCTGTCTAACTTTTATTTAATGTCCAGCCCAATACTGACATGATACACTTGTATTTTTCATCCAGAGAGCAAACAAATACAAGTATTTGAACAAGAGAAAACAAAAAGAGCCAAATTTGGCTATTATTCCTCATTAAAACTTATAGAGTGTCAAGCTCCAAACCCCAAGGAAGATGCTGAGGCCGTAGCGGGAGACTTCACCACCCGGGAAAGGCAGGGAGAGGTGGAGAGAAGCATAGAGCGATCGCCCCTGATCGTCTCTGACATTTTACAGGTCTCACTGTGGGGATCCCGGGCTGCGGCAGGAGTTTGCTTCATGTGCCCGAGGCCACGTCTGTCACCCTTCAGCCCCACTGCTGCATCCCAAGGCACACGGTCTCGGCTGTGTTCATGCCAGGAGGGATGACGTGGGTCCTGTCTGTGCAGCAGACATGGGGAAACATCGCAGACTCACCACTAAGAGAAACAAAAATGTCCTATCTCATTTACTCTTCACTCCGTCCCATTGTAAGGGCGTCTCGATCCTCATTTTGTACTTGAGGAAATTGAGGTTTAGAGAGATTACAGAGGTTGGAAGTGATTACAACTATTAAAAGATGTCTCAGGATGCAATCATGGTGCCTCCTGTCTGGGGTGAGGGTAGAAATGGCAAAAGCACCCCCTTTAAAAAGACGTGTGTTTCCTACATTTTCTAGTTGCTCCTGAGTAGCAAGGGGGTAGAAACCTCGAGGAGGTGTGAGGTAGTGGATGGAGGCAGAGTGGCCCTGGGGACGCCAGGTGTATGGGAGTTGCCATCAGTCCTCACGCATTCCTGGGAGGCATCAGCATCTTCCCCATTTGCTCCCAAGGGGCTGAGGCTACTGCTCCACATGGGCCCCAGGCCACATAGGCAGGAAATGGAGTTGCTGAAAGGGGAGACCTGCAAACTCTCATCAGCTGCCCCTGAACTGTCCCTGTCCTGGGATATGCCCCAAGCTGCACTGTGTGCCTATTATTTACTTAATGCCCACGGCAGTCTGCCTACGTGGTGTTTCACTGTGAATTTACAATTACCTAGTGTTAGAGCTTTGAGAATGCCGCATGAAATGCAGTCTCTTTAGTTTTCAATCCTTGGATTGTTTCCAAGGTTTGTGCATTCTGAGAACAGTCAGGCAGGGGACACATTGTCCATTTTCACTATATTTCATCTCTGGGTCTGAGAGACCTAGAGATGAGAAGGGAACAAGTCATAAAATATGTGGAGAAGATTAAAGTTCTTTTTTATTTAAAAAAATTAAAAATGGAGAAAAGCTTATTTCTCTGTTGATTCAACTAGCCTAAGTAACAAGCAACACCTCAGGTCACCTCTTAACATCACTCCACATGACAGCAAACAGCCTCATCGACATTACCATTACTCATTTGAGGCCGACACTGAGGTTACTCTAAATAACACTTAAATTTCTTCATCCCACCATCATAGAATTTTGCGTTTGCACCTTTTATGACTTTATGTTCTTGAAATTCGCTGTGAATCAGGAAAAAGCTTTCCTGGAGCTGCTGCATTTACTTGATATTATAAAGTGAGAGTCACATGTGTAATACACATGTCTGAGTTGTGATGTTCTGTGAAATTTTGCAAATAGGTCCTTTTGAACAAAAGGGAAAATGTAGGATCTTCCTTTTGTGGGGCAAGGTAATACTCAGAGGAATGTTGGGGGCAGGGCTCTAAACTCTGCTTCTGCTCCTCACAGTGGCATTCTGAGTCCTTCTCTTGGGGAGGGTGTGGATGTGAGCGGGGTCCTGGGATACTCCTGGCTGACGGGCAGGACTCTGGGTCCTGTCGGTGGTGGCGGTATTACTGCCTAACAATTCATTAATCTGTCCATCTGTTTTAGGCAGTGTTCTGGGTTTGTGTTATATTTAACAGTTTTAAAAAATAGGTTGGCTTTAAAGAGGCTTACTGTATAGAAGGCAGCGTACCTCGCTCCACAGGTTTATGATCCATTGTGTATGTTTCATTCAGAGTTGAATCTTCAGCACCTAGAAAAGTTCCTGGCTTCTAGTAGGGGCATTATAAACATTTTTTTAGAAAGATTACAACAGATGAAAAAGTCATTAATTCACTCATTCCTTCATTGAGATGGGATATGCGGTAAAATACAGATGTCAGCAAGGATTTAGGTTCATTTGGTGGGTCTGGGTAGGAGCCTAGGAATCAGAATTGCTTTTAACATTTTATCATAAATATTTCCAAACACACAGGAAAATAGAGTATAATGACTGCCTACATATCCATTACCTAGATTAATAGATATTAACAGTTTTGACATGTTTACATCATCAATTTTTTTAGCCAAAATATTTTAAATAAGTTAAATGGACATCATGAAAATCAGAACATTTTCCTTCTTAAAATCAATACCATTATATAGCTAACATAAGTAATGGTAGTTTTCTAGTATCATCATCTAATATCTGATCCATATTCAAAATTTTCCAATCGCTCCAAAAATTGTATGTTACCCCCATTTTTGTCCTAGCAGGATCCACTCCCCACAGTATTTGTTCATCACATTTCTTAAGTCACTTATAATCTAGAATTTTGCTCCCCTGCCCCTTTCTCTAGCATGACATTAACTTGTTGAAGAGACAAGGCCAGATGTCCCTCAGAATGGCCTAGTTTCTGAATTTGTCCAGCTTCTGAATTTTTGGTGGCATTTACCTTATTTCACTTACCCATGAATTCTCTGTAACTGGAGTGTGGATATAGAGGCTGAATTACATTCAGGTTAAACATTTCAGGCAAGACATCATCATTGATGCTGTATGATATTACTTTACCTCATGAGGTACATCTAACTGACTCTTTAACAGTAGCAAAGACAGCCTCATCTCTCCCTCATAAAGTTCTATTTCTTTTTTTAAACCATCAGATAATCTGTGGAGTCAGACTTGAGCAGTACTAGGGGATCCATTTCTCCATCAGTGTATCATCTAATTAATGGCTTAATCATCCATTGATGATTCTTGCCTCCATCAGTGACTTCACCAGGGGTTGCAAAATGTTGATTTCTCTATTTTTATCATTCCTTTTATGTTTATTAGTTGGCCATCTTTGTCAGAGAGAAAGAGCAAGGGAGAGATTCATCTCATCAACGGCTTCTTCTGTATAGGCAAAGTATATAGTTATGTATTTGGATTTTCCCTTTAATAGTAAGGAGTAGACCTCAAATGTTTTTTGCCTGTTTTATCTTTGTTTTTCTCTTTTCTGAGTATCATTTTATAGACTTACAATTTTGCATATAGTCAGTGGATTTCATTCATTTTGAAGTTGCGATTTCCCATCTTTGGCCAGTAAGAGCACCTTCAAACTGCCTATTTTCCAGGCACAGGAAGGTGTCCCCAGCTCACCAAGTGCACTCCCTCTCCCAGACCCAGAATCAGCCACTTCTCTAAAGAGCCCTGATTCCTTTCATGGGGAAACTAGGTAAAGACAAAACTCTGGCTGCTGAGAGTGCTCATTGCCACTGGGTCATCAAAGCTTCTAGGCTCTTCAATGGTCAAAAATAGGGAAAATACACAGGTATATATTTTAAATTCTTTGTTCATATTGAAATTTTCTATACAAATGTAACAATACTGAAGTTCTACTTTAACTTAAATTTTTATACTAACATTGCTTTTCTCTTACACAGAAAACGTTTGCTAATATTAACATTTATTTCTGTATCTTTTAATACATATATTAGTTTTAAAATAAAAATGTCAGTATTATTGCTTTTAACTCCTGCGTTAAACTTTACATTTCTTTTATCCTGAGAACACATCCCCCTAAGCAGGCTAAAACATTTGCCTTAAAGCATTGCAACAGTTATTTTCTTGATCTGTTACCAATTAGGGATGTAAGTGTACTTACTTTCAATTTTAGGAACTCATGTTTAAATATTTAAGGATTTACTTGGTCAAAAAATCAACATTAAATAAAAACACATGAGTCTTGCTTCCATCTCTGTCAACTCCATCTTCTGATTTAAAAAAAAATGTGTGCGTTTGAACTTTTTGTCTTGCCCTTGTTCTTTCCTCCCTTCTCTTCTGGAAATGTGTTGTTGTAGAGCTCCTAAGGAGGTCTGAGTGAGGTAGGTGGCTGTGTAGGTTGTGTAGGGATGCTGTGATGACTGAAGCAGGGCCCAGAGCCCAGGCAGGATGAAGGGGGCATCCTCAGTAGGTGGTGGCCTGGCCTGGGATCAGTTGTCGGAGCCTGATCAGGACTTGGAGGGAATTTCGAGGGGTGCTACCTTGGAGCCCCAGCAAGGTGTGGGCTTCCACACAGTGATTCCAACTGATGAAGGTATCAGAGTACAGGTGGAGGGAAGAGACTGTCTGTGGTGGGGAAATTGGGAGAGACAGCTGGGGAGCTTGTGTACACACAGGTGAAGCACAGTCTACAAAATATATCTATGCACATAGAAATATATATGTGACTGTGTACACACAGACATGTACATTTATTCCTCTGTACCCAGCACTGTCTGATAACTCGGTAACATTTTAAGTTTTAGATTTTTCTGTGAGGGTATATATACAAATTTTTAAAAGTAAAAACGTACACAAACCAAAAGGACTGGACTGGGTTATGCAAACACATTCTTCCCATTTTCTGCCTGAAACCTGGAAGGAGGGGCAATTCCCCTGTGTGCACTGCACCCACTCACATTTCCACCCCTCCAACCATGGCTCCTATTTCATCCCAAGTCTATTCAGACGCCTTTTAACCAGGCTCTCTGCACCCACACCTGGCGTCTCTCTGCCATAAGCCAGGGAGCTTCCACAATTCACAGCTCTGCCCGTCTCCTCTTGCTGGTGCCCATTAATGCATGAAGGCCACTTCCTGGCTGACCTTTTCCATCTTCTCCAGTCTCATCATTTATCACTTCCTTTTTCCACACTTTCAACATTCACCCTTTGCTCTAGCCCTACTTACAGGCATGCGCTTCTCCCACACAACATGCTATTTGATGTTTGGAGTTGTGTACTTAGTTGCTTCTGTGTGGTTTGTCTCCTTCCACTAGAATATGGGTTGAGGCAAGTGGAGGCCTTGTCTGTTCTGTATACAGCAGCATTCCCAGAATTTTGAATGATTTCTGGCACTTAAAAGACACGTTTATAGTATTTGTTGTATAGATGATGGGATGAACTCTCCAGTACCTTTGCACATGCTGTTCCTTATATTTAAACTGTCTTCCTTCTCCCAATGCCCTTCATGAGTTAAATACTATTTATCCTGTAAAACTTGGTTAAAATATCAATTATTCCATGGAGATATTGCTAATATCTGCCCCTCACCCAATAAATACACACACACACACACACACACATGCACAGTTGGGTTATCTCTCTCCTCTGAACTGCCCTCACATACCACCTCCATGTATAAGTCCCATGAACAGCTGGCTGATCAGAAAAGATTAATTCTCCCCATTCATCCTGTAGAATTGTTACCAGAAAATGGCTGCCCAGGTACTGCATTATGTGGGGCCAATGTGACCAGCTCTGACGAATGGCTTGTGGGCACCACTTCCAAACCTAGCCCAAAAAATATTCCTGTGACACCCTCTAGTTTCCTCTTTCTTCTACCTGTTGACTGGATGTGAAGTATTAAAAAGAAAACTCTAAGGCCATGGGAATAGTTAGAGCACATGAAAACTACCTTGCAAACTCCTGCACTATTCTGCAATGACGGCAGGAAATGCATTCTATTGTGGCTAGCAACAGGGCTTGGGGCCCTTTGTTACTGAGGTTACCCTTCCCAACTTACACAGCATGCCTTTCCACAGCACAGAGTGCTGTCACTGCCATGTGTCTCTCCTTGTCTGTAGTCTGAGCTACTTGGGGCAGGGAATGTGTGTCACATCCCACATGACCAGGGTGTAGTCCAGGGTCTGGCATATAACTTTGAGCAGTTAATCTGTCTGGCAGTGGGTTGATGACTCAGAAAAAGTAAGACAAGGCCAGTTATTGTTTTTCTCCCTAACAAAGATTTTCCTGTGAATTCGTCTGCTATTTCCACTATAGATGATGTTTGATGTTTTACCTTGAGCATCACTGGGGCCCCCTCCTCTCTGCTGAGACACTTCACCTGTCTTCCCAAGGCCCTGTGCTGGCAGGCTGTTCATCTCAGGCTCTACTCACGGAGCTCACGGAGGAGAACTAATTTTGGAAAATCCATCTATGCCTGACCTTTATTCTACCCTGCTCTGAAATAGTTTATTTTTATTTTTTTGCTTTAAGTGTCAATTTTTCCCTGCTCACAATGAAATTGTGCCTAATTTCCATTCTCCTTTCCACCTTAAACTGGTCATTACTGCTTCTTGCTTTGGTGGCTTTATTCCGGTGAGCCCTACATTCAGTTGAGATTGTAAAACAGAACTAGGTGGGTGTTATTTGTTTCTAAAACAAAGTGTAAAAACAAAGTGGATTTTTCAGTTCTAAGCTCACATCCAGCTCATCACATCAAGAAATCCACTGAGGTCTGGTGGGAAGATCACTTCAAATAATTATTAATAACAGTAGAATTTATCATCTCAAGGAACTATTTACTGGGCACTATAGTAGACACCTAAAATGCCTCATTTTTATGGTCTGTTCAGGATACTTGAGACATTGAACAGAGGCAATATTGATGAGTATGTCAGGATACACAGCATACACCTAGACTTGCCCAGAAATTGCAGGTCAAATGGTGACCCTGGCCACATGTCATATGAAGGAACAGTGACAGGGTGGAGCAGGCAGCTTATCAGGTCACACAGCTTGTGAGGTGGGAGGATTCAAAGACAGGTGTGCCTGACCCCAAAGCTCATGTTCTATTGCCTTTGTCTAAAGTCCTGGTGAGAGTGGAAGAAGGTGGGAAGGCAGAGTGTGGAAGTGAGGTGAAGGGGAGATGAGGTTGATAGACTGGTTATATCAGCCTGATCAGCTGATCAGACTCCCAGACTGCCATTCCCACTGCCTAGCTGCCCCCTTCTGGGATGCAAAGACACATGGAGAGTATGGTGGGAAACAGTCAACACATGTTCAGTAATGATGACTTTCTAAATTTTTCTTGGAGAAAGAAAGAGAAAGTGAGAAAAAAGGAACCAGAACAGAGGCTTGGGAACCACAAGGTAATCTAAAGATATTCATGGGAAATCAAACTCCTGAGGCTTCACAGAAGACCCCAGGTTTTACCAGAAATTGTAACTTATGTTTCAGCTTTAAGACTATTTCATGACTCAACCAAAGTTGTCAGGAAATTGTTTACCATTGCATATGCAGGTGGGTTTACACAATAAAGCCTCACGTTAGCAAATGCTTATCACATAATAAGAAACTGTATTTGACTTGTAAATGCTATATTGTTTCAAAGCTGTTGCTTTATAAATAAATGTTTTACTTCTGCATTTTACATTAGCTAACATGCCTTGGTTGCATCTGAAGAAATGTGAAATTTAAAGAAATGACAATCACTTCAACTGAACAAAAAATCACTCCCACGGGGTATCTTAAATGGCAGTTCATACTGAGTCACTTGATTGATGTGACTCTGCCTATTGCCCTTCAAGTGCTATAAACAGATATTTATCCACTCCACATCCAGCACATTAGTTTGTGGAAAGGTACAATTATTTCTGCAAGTAAATCTACCAAATGTTAGAAATGAGTTAGGAGGCAGCAACATGGAGATTGAGTTCTGAAAGTTTTAGGATGGAAAAAGTTGGTAAAGAAAACAGCAGAGAGAAAGAGAGAAGGAGCATTAAAAAATCTTCAACCCAAATCGTGATAGGCTCAGGGTTGGGGAGAAAAGCTAGGTTTTGCATTTTTATGATCGCTCCTGGTTTTGATGCTGTCATTTGCATATCAGCTCACTTTTCCATTAGATCTCAGGTCCCTGACAGGTCAGCACTGACGGTACAGGAGATGCAGCTGAACAAATATCCATTTTTTAAACAAGGTAAAAGAAATGTTTTAAACTGAAACTGCTGCCACTAATATCTAGCTGTGTTTCCACCAATCTGTGTGGTTACATCTTAATGCTTTCCTTTATTAATAGCCTTTCCTGAAATCCCCTGATGGGCTCTGTTTGGTTAATTCATTCTCCTTGGCCATCAGTGATCTTGAGAATTCCTGAAAGGTCATCTTGCCATTCAACAATGCTGTGACACAGCCTGGTGCAGCGTCATTTGATGAATAGGAAGAGTCTTAGCCTCCGCTGGTAGTACACCTAAGGCTGCAGTGAAACCACCATTTGCAGATGAGGCATATTTTTGCCTCTGGGAAAATGCAGGCATCAGCTGTCAGTTCATTTTGAGTTTACAAAATGAGCTAAGATTCAGGAAATTGTTTTATACCCTTCAGAAATGATCACAAAGGTGTTATCTTTGTCTCTTACATACTCAGGAAGACTTGTAAAAGTCTTCCCCATCTAATCTTGTCCAATAATGTCTCTTTATGATAACCAGTGGGAAGGAACAGTATTGCCCATCAGCACTTAGTGCTGAAATATGACTCAGGAAATTATCCTCAGTTGAATGATTCATTTCCAAGTCTCCTCAATTCATTTGAGTGATATTATATCATATGTGCACAACTGCAGGGTTAACTAGGTATTATTTGTTAAGCATTTATTATGTACCATGCCCAGGACTAAACATTTTACATTCATTGACTCATTTAAGCCTCATAAATACAATTTGAGGTAAATACTATTATTATCTCACTTTATGGATATTCAAGAACAATATTTAGTAGAAGAATTAAAACACAAATTTGTCTTACTCCAGGCAGACATATAACTATTGTAGAATGATTCTAGGAGAGGCTAAGACTACAGATTCTAGGTCATGTCAACCACTGTAATGATGGGGTACAGGATATGCTACCCCAAACTATGGTAACTTGGCATGTTGAATATTTTAAACTGAAGGTGTTTGGTAAAATCAAAGAGGCAGGAAGTTCACTCTGACCTTCTCCCTGTCCTTACCCCCTGAAACAGAACATATATCCCTTATGAGATGTACCCTCCCTATACCCAGAGGAAAGAAGAATCCTTTTCTTTGAAGACATAGGGACACAAAGAAGAATCCTAAGAAGCAGGCCTTGATAAGTTCCCCGTATTTATTACAGTACCTCATACTCCTTAACCTGTACTATTTTCCCCTAACTGTCCACTCATTACAAACCAAGCACAAAAATGCTCATGGCCAACTGTTTCTGTGGGTCATCACTTCCTTGTGAAGTCTGCCATATCACACAAAACTTATAAATAAGTGGGTGTACTTTTCTCTGGTTAGTCTGTCTGTCAGTTTAGTTTTCAGACCCAGCAACCCTAAGATGGTCAAGAATAATTCCCCAGCTCCTGCAGTGGTCCCAGTTGATGCTAAGCACAGCACTCTACAGTGGACATCATACTATCATTTATATAAGGAAACTGAAGCTCCAAGCATTTACATGACTGGCCTAAGTTAGGGCTGTTAAATGGGGTGAAAACACAGGATATAGTTCAGATGATAGCAAAAAATATTTTAATATAGGTATGTCCAAAAAATAATTACTTCTCTGAAATTCAAATTTAACTTGTGTTTGTATGGCAACTTTAGGCTGAAGTACCAGTTCTGGTGTAACACGGGCTTCTCCTCAGAGCCCAGGGCTCTTTCCACTACTCCATGGGTGGGGTCTACACTCCCAACCCAGAGCTGTAAATGGACAGGTATAGAAACTGCCTCAGTCAGACCATCACATAGCCGTGGAAGCTAACATTTGGCACTAGAGCCACATCAGCTTTGTAGCTGGAATCTAATGCATACACCTTGGGGTCAAACATTACAACTTTTTTAAATAAGTCAACTTAGCTTTTTTTGTAAGTCCTTCTTCTCCTAGGATAGTGGAAATACAGCTTTCTGACCCTCTCCCTGGATGTGCCAACATGAACACAGAAATACAATAGAAAGTGTATATTGGTCTGGGCCTCATTCCTGACACTGGGTTCCTAAAGCCCTGGGAATTTCCTGGGTAATAGCAGCATCTTTTAATGTAAGTAGGTGGTTCTGGGTGGGCTCTGCTTGGGTGCCTGAAAGGCAGAAAGCCCAATCCATGACTAGAAGCTTGGAATTTTCAGCCTTACCCCTCCATTCTCCAGAGAAAGGGGAGCGGATAAAAACAGAGTTAATAATACGTCATACCTGTGTCTCAACAATTGGAGTTTGGAGAGATTCAAGGTTGGTAAACACATCCATGTGGTGTACTGGGAGGGTGATGAGTCCCAACCCCACAGGGATGAATGAAGCATTCTGCTGGCCCAAGGGAGATCCCTCAGAGTAACAAAAAAGTGTTAGAAACCATTTCTCACATGGGGTAGACCTTCTGTAACCTCCGTTGATCATGGCACCAGCTTCACTGGGCAAATCGTACAAGTCTTAATGAAAGGTAATGGATGTACCCCAGTTCGCTAATGCATTCATCTACTGAAGCACATCCTGATTTCCTTAGGTTTTTAGCCATTATGAATAGAGGTACTGTGTAAAATTGCATGGTGAATTTTGTTGAGACACAGTTTTTCAAAGCAGTTGTCTAAATAACAGCGACGCAATTCTTGGATCCTATAGTGAGACTTATCTTTTCAATGGTAAGATAGTTTTTAATGGTTCTTTTTTGTTTTATGGATTTTTGTGTATCTTGAGTACAAATACTTTATAAAATATGTATTTGCCAACATTTTCTCCCAGTGCGTAATTTGTATTTGGGTTCTTTGAACAAGATTTTATAGAGTAGAAATCTTAATTCTATAAATCCCACATGATGTATCCTTTTTCTTTTTTGTATAGGATTTTGGTGTTGGGGGTTAAAAGTCATCAGCAAGAGTGTATAGATTTTCTTGCTTTTACATAGAATTTTTATAATTTTGCACCTAAAAATTGTCTATGGAGAATGTTGAGTGAATTTTTGTGTAAGCTGTAAAGCTTGTGCGTACCTTCATTGCATTCTGTATGTTCTCCAACAAATTATACAAGACATGGGAAATTCCTGCAAATTGGGGTTTGATTTTCCAAAATTTTGTTATTCATCAATCGAGCCACGAGGGGGCGCCACCTTCCTCGAGCTGTGAGCCCTCGTCCCATATCACATAAAACTTAGAAATAAGTTGGTGTAGTCCGCCCACCGTGGCCCTCAGTCGACGCCATTGCCCTGACTGTGGACCTGCGTGGCGCATGCGCGATCAGGCCCAGGACATCCTTCTGGTTCTGGTGGCAGCCGGGATTCCTCAGGCTCCCGTGCGGCACCGTCCAGGACACTGCCGTCCGCGGCCGCCGTGAAAGCTCGGTTTTCTTAGGAGCCATGGGACGGAAAGGTGAGGAGAGGCTCCCCGTGCGTCGCCTGCAGAGCGCTCCTCTTCACGGGCCTGTGCAGGAAGGCCTGCGGCAGGGAAAGTGGTCTCAGTTGAATTTGGGGGAGCGGCTGACGCGACGGGTGGAGTTGAGGGGGCGGGTGAGTCCGGGACACAGCTGAGTCCGTGCCGGGGCGAGTGAGCCTCGCCCAGCGCGTCCCCGGGAGCCCGTGCGGTGGGTGGATTGGCCGCACTGGCGGGAGGCCCTCCAGGCTCCAGACGTCCTTCCTGACAAGGCTCTGAGATGGTAATGGGGCAGAGGGGACTTGGTTGCTGAATGGCCTACTTACCTGGGTTTCAGGTCTTGCGGTGTGCTGAGCACACAGGTTGTTTTCATGAGAATAGTCCCCAGTGTGGGGTCCGCCTGGGAGACTCTCCCCAGGCTAAGCACGGCACTGACACAGCCCAGCTTCCCGAGGGCTGCCCCCCATCCGTGGCCTGTGCCCGGGCCTCGTGTGCTGCCTCCAAGGGAAGAGCTGGATTGGTGAAGCAGAGGGCGCCCCGTGTTCTGTTACCACACCCGCTTCTGCTTGGGCGCCACACGGGGTCTCGGTTGCTGCAGCACTGCATTGTAATGGGATGAAAGTGTGACATGCTCCTGCTCTGCTTTCCCAGGACGGCTGTGGGGATGGGGTCCCGTCCAGTTCAACCAAGCCTGCAGGGTGTTTGCTTAGTTTCTGTGAGAAGTGCGATGGAATTTTGGTGAGGGTCGCAGGGGTTGTGCACATTGCTGTGTGTGGAGGGACTTGTAACAACCTAACTCTTCCCGTCCACATCTGCAGGGTCCACAATTTTCAGGACTCCCACCTCCTCGGTTAAGTTTGTTCTTAGGTACCTGTAACTTCTGGAGAAAATTCCTGAACTAAATACCTTTGAGCCAAAATCAGTCAAAGGGAGAAATAAAGTGGGAGAAACCCGTTTGTTACTTACTAGTAGTCATTCACTTCAGCTTGACCGTGTCTGTCACAACCAGGCTTCAGAAGAAGGGGCCCCACCGAACTTCTCCAGTCCAAATATGCCCTCGCTCGCCCTCGTAATTACCTGTTGATAGAGAGATGGACTATTTCTCTCCACTTCTTGGAAGCACCTACTGATGTGGAGATGCACGAAGGCTAGGTGAGATACTTTGGAAATACTACAGTTTTTCCACAGCACTTTAGTCTTATTTATTTATTTCCTTGGTATCATTAATCTACAATGACATGAGCAACATTATGGTTACTAGTTTCCCCCCATCATCAAGTCCTCAGCATACACCCCATTACAGTCACTGACCATCAGTGTAGTAAGATGCTGTAGAATCACTAGTCTTCTCTGTGTTGGACAGCCCTCCCCATACCACTCCTGGCACATTATGTGGGCTAATCATAATGCCTTTCCCCGCTTACCCTCCCTTCCCACCCTCCCTCCCCAGGGCCTTTCTCTTTGGTAACTGTTAGTCCATTCTTGTGTTCTGTGAATCTGCTGCTGGTTTGTTTCTTCCGTTTTTTTTCTTTATTCTTACACTCCACGTATGAGTGAAATCATTTGGTACTTGACTTTTTCCGTCTGGCTTACTTCACTGAGCATAATACCCTCTAGCTCCATCCAAGTTGTTGCAAATGGTAGGAGTTGTTTTATTCTTACACAACACTTTCTTCTTTATGATGCACTTGTAAAGGGCATTATTTTCTTAATCTCTGATGGTTCTTTATTAGTGAATACAAGCAAACTACTTTTATAAGTTGGTTTGGTATCTTACAAGTTTACTGAATTCATTTTTAGTTCTAACAGGACTTTGGTGAAGTAGGGTGGGAAAATGGAATTCTAAAATTTCACTGTTTTACCCCAGGTCTTCCCAACATCCAAGGCCAAGTGGCTGCAGGGTAACCTCCCACAGGCTTTCTAATGAGCCCTGGACCCCTGCAAGGTGCCATTTGTTTGAACTGGGTGGAAGGGCTTGGCCTCTCTTGACAGGATGTTATGTCTGCTGTGCTTTTCTTATGGTTATTTTGCAAACTAATTTACTTTCCAGCAATTTAAAACCTACAGAAACTTGTAGTGTCAGTACAGATTCACTTTATACTGAATTTCCTAGCATCTCACTTTGCCACAGTTTCCACTTCACACGAAATTTCTGTGGTGTCTACCCCAAACAGGGACACGCTTCCAGGGAAACAACATCTGACTGCAAATGAGGGACGTATTAGGGTCTCCACATGATAATCCAATGCACAGAACCACCACAGCTGTCACCATCCGCTCCAGCTTAGTGCACATGTCTTACTATCCTGATGCAGTTTCCTTTTTCTGGAACTGTTCCCGAGACTTTACCTCAGTTGGTTTCTCTGGGACCTTGAATAAGCAGGATCACATAATATTTGTCCTTCTTGGAGGGGTGCATTTCCATGAGCATAATGGCTTTGTGGGTCCATCTGTGCAGCAGGTTCTAGGACTCCTTGTTTACTCCACTGTGTAGACACCACATTGCTTTCATCTGTCTGTGGTCACCCGGGTCGTCTCCCCATTTTGGCTGTTGTTACTCATGCAGCTTTAAACAGAGGTGTGAAATATCTACGTCCCTGCTTTCCTGTCATTTGCGCAAATGCCTTGAAATGGAATTGCTAATTATATGTTAACTATGCTCGAGTTTTGGGGGACACTCTTCACACACAGTGTTTTCAAATCAGCTTTGGACCATTCTTCTTTATTTCTATATTTGGCAGAATAATGTAGTTTATGGATCAACCCTGTTTTGTTCATCTGTTCATCCCTTGATGGGCATTTGAGTTGTGTCTACCTTTTTACTGTGGTGAGCAGTGATGCTAAGAACTCTTGGGCCAGTTTCTGTTTGAACAGCATTTTCATTTCTCTGTGGTATTTATCTAGGATCGGTTCTTTATCCACAATTAGGTAACTGTATTATATATTATGAGGAAATGCCAAGCTGTTGTATACAAGATGCATGTTTTATATTTCCACAAGCCAAGGTTAGGGGCTCTAATTCCTATGCATCCTTGGTAACATGTGATTTTGAATTTCCCTGAGTATGGCCAATGCAATGTGCTTGCATTGGGTGGGGGTCTCTGTTGTCTAATTTGCATTTCCATAGCAACTGATGCTGTGTGAGACCTCTTCATGTGCTTGTTGAACATTTGTATGTCTTACTTGGAATCTTAATCCACTTTAAACATTTGTCTTCTCTTGTTGCCTTGTACTAGTTTGTGGTGTTTCTTGGGTTACAGGCTCTTTTTGGATGTACAACGTGGAGATGTTTCCTTTCATTATGTGACTGTTTTTTCACTTTCTGGTTGGTGACTTTTAACGCAGAAATGTATTTAATTTTATGCTCTCTTCTGTTGCTTGTCCTTTGGTGTCAGATCTGAGAAATCATGGCTAAATCCAAGGTCATGAACGTTTATCCTCATGTTTTCTTCTAGACTCTGTTGTTTTTTAAATATTATGTAAGCCCTTTGTCTTTTCTGAGTTAATTTTTGTATGTGATATGTGTTAAGGGTTCAGTTTCATTCATCTGCATATGGACAGCTATTTGCCCAGCACCGTTAGCAAGGAAGACAATTCTTTCCCTAATTTAATTTTGTCCACCCTTGTCAGAAAGCAAGTGACTGTATATGGTTTGGGTCACTTCTGGGCTTTCCACTCACTTCTGTTGATCCGTGCATACAGTTGACCCTTGAACAAAATGGGGGGTTGTATAGCTGACATCCCACAGAGTCAGAATACACATAAAACACCTCTCTCCCCCCAAACTTACGTATTATCCTAATCTCATTGCTTATTTTTACTGGAAGACTTACCAATAATATAAACAGTTAACACATACTTTGTACATTACACATGTTTTGTGCTGTATTATAACTGTAAGGTAAGCTAGAAAAATCAAGTGTTTTTAATTGTCTTAAGTCTTATGTGAGAGGTACCCTCCCTATACCAAGAGGAAAGGAAAATCCTTTTCTTTAAAGACAAAGGGACAGAAAGAGGTATCTTAATGAGCAGGCCTTGATAAGTTCCCCTATTTACGACACTATCTCATACTCCTGAACCTGTCATATTTCTCCACAAATGTCCACTCCTTATCAAACCCAGCACAAATTGCTCAGGGCCAACTGCTTCTCTGGGTCTTCACTTCCTTGTGAAGTCTCCCATATCACGTAAAACCTATTAATAAATGGGTGTGCTTTTCTCTGGTTAATCTTTGTCAGTTTCATTTTCAGACCCAGCAACCCTAAGAGGGTCAAGAACAGCTCCCCCAGCCCTTGCAGTGTTCCCAGTTGATACTAAGCACAGCACTCTACAGTGGGCATTATTCTATCTCTCAGATGAGTAAATTGAAGCTCCAAGCATTTAGATGACTGGCCTAAGATAGGGCTGCCAGTCTTGGGGTAAAAACACGGGATATAGTTCAGATGATAGCAAGAATTATGTTAATATAAGTATGTCCAGAAAATTATTTGTTCTGTGAAATTCAAATTTAACTTGTGTTTCTATGGCAACTTTAGACAAAAGTCCCTGTTCTTTTGTAAGATAGGCTTTTTCTCTGAGCCCAGGGCTCTTTCTACCACTACAAGGGAGTGGCCTACACTCCCTACCCAGACCTGCGAATGGACAGTCATAGAAACTGCCTCGGTCAGACCCTCAAATAGCTGTGGAAGCTAATACTTGTCACTACACCCATATAGACTTTTAGTTTTAATCTAATCCATACACGTTGGGGTAAAACATTATAACATTTTAAAGAAGTAAACAGTTTTTGTTGTAAATCCTCCTTATCCAAGGATAGCAGAAGCAGAACTTCCTGACTCTCTTCCTGGGATGTGCCACTGTGAACACAGAAATACAACAGAAAACATATTCTGGTCTTTGCCTCATTCCTGATCCTGGGCTCCTAAATCCTTGGGAATCTCCTGGGTAAGAGATTCTTTTATACTAAGTAGGTGGTTCTGGGTGGGTTCTGCTCAGGTGTCTGACAGGCAGAAAGCCCATGCCATGATTAGAAAGTTGGAATTTTCAGCCTCAACCCTCCATTCTCCAGAGAAAGGGGAGGAGAAAAAAATGGAGTTAATAATACATCATACAAGTGTCTCAAAATATGGATTTTGGAGAGCTTCCAGGTTGGCAAACACATCCATGTCGTGTACTGGGAGGGTGATGTGTTCCAACCCCACAGGGAAGAATGAAGCCTTCTCCTAGCCCAAGGCCGAAGCCTTCATAATTACAAAGAAGCTGTTAGAAACCATTTCTCATTTGGGGTACACCTGTGAGCACCATTGATCAAGGCACCAGCTTCACTGGGCAAATCACTGTACATTTCACTGTACAAATTGTAGTGAAATGTAATGGATGTACCCCAATTTGCCAAAGCATTCATCTGCTGAAACACATCCTGATTTCTTTAAGTTTTTAGCCTTTATGAATAGAGCTATTATGTAAAACTGCATGGTGGCTTTTGTTGGGACATAGTTTTTCAAAGCAGTTGTATAAATACTGGTGATGCAATTCTTGAATGTCATGGTGAGACCTTTTTTAATTGTAAAATATTTTTAATGGCTCATTTTTTGTTTTATGTATCTTTGTATATCTTGAGTACAAATCCTTTATCAAAAATGTATTTTGCAAATATTATCTTTTAGTTTGTGTCTTGTGTTTGGGTTCTCTGAGCAAGGTCTTTTAGAGTATAAATTATAACTCTATAAAGCACATGTGATTATTTTTCTTTTGTGGAAAGGCCTTTGGTGTTGGGTTCAGCAAGGTTAGTAGATTTTCTTGCTTTACCTACAAATTTTATAATTTTGCATCTAAAATTTGACTATGAAAATTTTTTTATGTGTGTACCACTAAAAATTTTTTAAAATTAAAGTATTATTGACATACACTCTTATGAAAGTTTCACATGAAATATCACTGCGGTCACTACATCCACCCATATTATCAAGTCCCCTCCATGCCTCATTGCAGTCACTGTCCATCAGTGTAGTAAGATGCCGCAGAGCCACTACTTGTCTTCTCTGTTCTACACTGTCTTCTCTGTGGTCCCCCACACCATGTGTGCCAATCATAATACCCCTCAATCCCCTTCTCCCTCCATTCTCACCTGCCCTCCCACACCCCTCCCCTTTGGTAACTGCTAGTCCTTTCTTGGAGTCTGTGAGTCCACTGCTCTTTTGGTCCTTCATTTTTACTTTGCCTTTATTTTCCAGAAATGAGGGAAATCATTTGGCATTTGTCTTTCTCCACCTTGCTTATTTCACTGAGCATAATATCTTCCAGCTCCAACTATGTTGTTGCCTATGGTAGGATATGTTTTTTCTTATGACTAAGAAGTATTCCATTGTGTTTATGTACCACACCTTCTTTATTCATTGATCTCCTGATGGACACTTAGGTTGCTTCCATATCTTGGCTCTTGGAAAAAGTGCTGCAACAAATATAGTGGTGCATATGTCTTTTGGAATCTGAGAAACTATATTCTTTGGGTAAATTCCTAAGAGTGGAATTACCGGGTCAAATGGTATTTCTATTTTTAGTTTTCTAAGGAACATGCCTATGGGGAATTTCGAGTTAATTTTGGTGTAACTTGTAAAGCCTTTGCCTACTTCATTTCATTCATTTCACACTTAAAGTGGAGAAGACACAAGAAATTTGTGCCCATTGTGGCATGAATTTCCAAAGATTTGTGGTTCATCAGTTTAGCCACAAGGGGGCACCACATTCACTGAGTTGTAAGCACGCATCCTGCAATGCTCACCGTGACCCGCAAGCGGCGCCTCGGCCCTCTTTGTGGATCAGGAGGGCTCATGCGCGGTCAGGACGCAGGCCTTTTCTCCCGGCTCTGACCGGTGCCGGTATTGCTCCGGATCCCCTGCAGCTCCGTGACACCGCGGGCCGCGTCCACAGGGGCACCTCGGTTTCCTGAGGAGCTGCAGTACGGAAAGGTAAGGAGAAGCTTTCCGTGCATATCCTACTGAGCGCTCCTCTTCAGGGGCCGGGAGAGGAAGGCCTGCGATGGTTAACTGAGTATTTGTGGAGTCTGGGCCACGACGGGTGCAGCTGAGTTCAGGGTGTGGCGGACGGCACTCAGGGAGAGTTCGGGCCCGTGCTGAGACAGGGCTGGGGCGGGTATTTGGTGTCCAGCGCTTCCCCGGCAGCCTGTGTCTCCACGCTGCGTGCCTCGGGCCCCTTGCAGTGGGTGGATTGTCCACACCTGCGGGACACCTTCCAGGCTGCAGGCATCCTTCCTAACAAGGCTCTGAAATGAGAATGGGGGCGGAGGGGAGATGGCTGCTTAAGCGGCTCGCTTACCTGTGCTTCAGCCTTTGCTGAGCGCCCAGCACACAGGGTGGTTTCTTGCGAAGGGTCCCCGAGGTGGGGTCCACCTGGGAGGCCCCCCTGGGCACAGCATGGTGCTGAACCAGCCTGGCTCCTTGAGGGTGGCCAACACCCACTGCCTGCGACCGGGGCCAAGTGAGCCGGTTCTTCATGCCGAGCAGGTTGGGGGATGAAGGGCACTTGGTGTTCTGTTTAGACTCCCGCTTCTGCTTGGGCGAAACATGGGGTCTCCATTGCTACAGGTCCACAGTGTAGTGGGAGGTCACGGCACGATGCCCGGGCTCTGCTTTCTCATGTCGGCTGTGGGGATGGGGTCCTGTGTGGTTCTATCCAGCCTGTTGGGTGTTTGCTTCTTTGTGAAGTGTGGTGGAATTTCGATGGGGGGGTCCCACGGAGTCTGAAGGTTCCTGTTGGTCGACAGGACTTGTAATAAACTAACCCACCCCCGCCCCATCCTGGTCTGCAGTGTCCACAGTGTTTAGGCCTCAAGCTTCAAGCCTCCCGCCTCATTGGTTAGGCTTCTCCTTAGGTACTTCATTCTTTACGATGCAGTTGTAAAGGGCATTGTTTTCTTAATGTCTCTTCCTGACCGTTGGTTATTGGTGAACAGAAGTAAACAACTTCTGTATGTTGATTTTGTATCCTGCTAGATTATTGATTTTATTTTTAGCTGTAACAGGTTTTTGGTGGAGCAGTGTGGAAACTGGAATTTAAAAATCCCAGTGTTCCACTCCAGGTCGTCCCAACACCCAAGCCCAGTGTCTGCAAGGGAATTTTACCACGTGCCTTGTAGTGACTCCCGCAGGCTAAGTAGTGGTCCACTTCGGGTGAACTGAATGGGAAGGGCTTGGCCTCTGTGACAGGGTGTGATGTCTGCTCTGCTTTTCTGGTGCAGGACCGACGTGGTTGGTCTGCAAAGTAATTTACTTTCCAGCAATTTCAAGCACAAAGAAAACTTACAGTGTCAGTACAAACACTCTTTACACTAAATGTCTCATGGTCCCACTTTACCACACCTGCCACTTCACACAAAATTCTCTTGGCCTCTACCCTAAATAGGGACAAGTTTAAAGGGAGCCACCACCTGACCCTAAATGAGGAAAGTATTACGGTCTCCACATGATAATCCAGTGCACAGACCCAGCACAGCTGTTTCCATCTACCCCAGCTGTGTGCAAATGTCTTTCTATTCTGATCACATTTCCTTTTTCTGGAACTCTTCCAGGGACATTAGCTCAGATGGGCTCCACCAGATCTCATGTAAGTGGGATCACATAGTATTCATCCTTCTGTGACTGGCGCATTTCACTGAGAAAATTGGCTTTAGGATTCATCCATGCAGCAGGTGCCAGGATGCTCTTGTTCACTCCACTGTGTGGAGAGGACACTTTGTTCATCTATTTGTCTGTGGACACGTGGGTCTTCTCCACCTTTTAACCATTGTGAGTCATGCAGATGTGAGCATATGTGTCCAAATATCTAAGTCCCTGCTTTTGGCAGATGCCCTGTTGTTTAGGCAGATGCCCTGAAATGGAATTGCTGCTCATATATTAACTGTATCTTCAAGTTTCTGGGGACACCTTCCCCACTCTCCACATAGTTTTCCGGGAGGCTGTGGACCATTTTCCTTACTCTATATGGCAGAAAAATACAGTTTATGGATCAACCCGTTTTTATCCATCCATTCACCCCTTGATGGGCATTTGAGTTGTTTCTGACTTTTTGCTGTGCTGATCAATGCTGCCAAGAACTCGTGGGCCAGTTTCTGTTTGAACATCATAGTCATTTCTTTGAAGTATTATCTAGGAGTGGATGTAGAACCACAATTAAGTAATTGTATTTTATCTTTATGAGGAAACACCAAGGTGTTGTACACAGGCTGCACGTTTTACATTTCCACAAGCAAAGGTTAGGGGCTCCAGTTCTTCTGCATCCTTTGCAATGTGTGATTTTCAGTTTTCCTGAATATAGCCATTCCCATGTGTGTGCAGGGAATTCTATGGGACACCTTTCCATGTGCTTGTTGGAGCATTTGTATGTCTTGGAGTCTCTCATCCATTTAAAAAGTTGGGATGTTGCCTTGTTGCACTGTACAACTTCATGGTGTATTCTGGATAACAGGCTCTTGTCAGATGTACAGTGTGCAGATATTTTCCTCTATTCCGTGACTTTTTCACTTCTTGGTTGGAATCTTTTGAAGCAGAAAAGATTTTAATTTGGAGGAAATTAATTTATTCTTTCTCTTGTTGCTTGTACTTTGGTTTCAGATCTGAGAAACCATAGCTAAATCCAAGGTCATGAAGACTTATCCCCATGTTTTACCTATTACATGTAAGCCGTTATGTATTTTGAGTTAATTTTTGTAAGTGATATAAGTTAGGATTCATTTTCATTCTTCTGCATGTAGACAGGAGGTTGCCAAGCACCATTTACTGGAAAGACACTTTCTCTCCATAAGTTAATGTTGTCCACCCTTGTCAGAAATCAACTGGATATTTCCATTCGGGTATGTTGATCTTTATATACAGTCGTCCCTTGAACAACATGGGGGCTAGTGGTGCTGACTCCCCCACAGAATCACAATCTACATAAAACATGTGACTCTGCCAAACCTTTGTTATCCTAAAACTGATTGCCTATTTTGACTGGAAGCCTTACCAATAATATAAACACTCGATTAACAATATTTTGTACATTATACCTACTATGTGCTATATTCTTACAGTAAAGTAAGCTAGAGAAAAGGTAACGTTTCAAATTGTTGACTTAACATTTTCCCAACATATTTGCGGGGAAAAATCAGTTTAAGTGGACCTGTGGAGTTCACATGAGTACTGTCCAAGGGTCAGCTGTGTATCTTTATGACAGTGTCACAGTGTTTCATTTACTGCTCACTTTGTACTAAGATTAGATTTTGGGAAGTCTGTGATTCCAGCTTTGATTTTCTTTTTCAAGATTCTGCTCAAGGGCTCATTGTGGTCCCTTGCAATTTAATATGTGACAGGATCAGCAGGAGCAATTCTTCCTAAAAAGCTTTGGGAATTTTCATACGAACCACATTGAGTCTGTAGGGTGCATTTGTGCCATTGCCATCTTAGAGATATTAAGTCTGCCATCACCACAGCAGGACCTTACATTTATTTTGCTTTTCTTTATTTTTCCTATTATCAATGTTTTATAATTTTAAATGCATAATACTTGCACTTAAATTAAGTCTGCTCCCATGTATATTATTAATGTTGACATTATTTAGTAGAGAATTTAAAAATTCCTTTTTTGATTATTCATTGCTAATGTATACAAGGAAAACATGTTTGTGTAATGTTCTTCTTTCTTGTAACTTCCCTTAGTTAATTTAGAACCTTACATTTGGAATTTAAGGGTTCAGAGCGTGGGGATTTAAGAATTTAGATATTTAGGATTAAAATAATACTGCCTAATATTTAATAAATGGAGGATTGGAACACAGTGAAGAGTAGGGTTTGTCATAGGGGTTTTGTTTGAAATAAGACAATAGGAAGAGAATTGGTTAGAACTATGGATAGAGTACATGAACGGGTTAGGGTATGGGAATGGGTTAGTGTTAGGGTTAGGGTAATGTGATGGAGTGAGGCTATCAAATACAGCTAGGAGGCTTCAAACAAAATCCAGCCCTTTTCGACAACTTCCTCAGACTTTGCAGGCATGAAAGTGGTCTCAGGCTGCCTGGTAGTTCTGCTGGGTTCAGAACCCTAGGTGGGAAATCTTTCTGGCCACCCAGATTTATTATCATCTGCTCTCCAGTGCTGCAGTGGACAAGTCTGAGGTCGTTTTCCTTGATATTTTGCATGTTTTTGTCATTTTCTTCTGTGCTAGTTTTTTAGGTATCTTACTCATGTTTTTCCGAGAAATTGTTGGTGAATTAACCACAATGTAAACTATTTTTCCTTCATTGAGTTGAGTGCTCAGTGGGTCCTTATAACCTAAGAATTATGTTTTTGAGTTATTTAATATGTTCTTATAGTATTTCCTTTGAAGATTTTCTCCTTTTTCCCTT
Source organism: Manis pentadactyla (assembly GCF_030020395.1). Lineage (NCBI taxonomy): Eukaryota > Metazoa > Chordata > Mammalia > Pholidota > Manidae > Manis > Manis pentadactyla. The sequence continues at coordinate 2,491,192 of NW_026644596.1, forward strand.
TTTTTGACTGCATATTAATTTTGGTATAAAACTTTTTAACATTGATTTTCTAGTGTTCTTACCTTTTTTTTTGTATTGTCACCTTCTCTAAATTTTTGTTCTCCTTTCCGTGAGATTTCTTTAACCTCTGAATCCTTCCCTTTATTTTTTTGTTTCTTTTCCATTCTTCCTGATTTTTTTCTTTTTAATAATAGGGTCTTATGTGATGAATGCAGCATCTTAGCTCAATGGAGATATTAAATATGATTTCTTTGAAGTTTTCTTCTTTTACCAGTATTGTCTGTTTCCACTATTATACTTTTTTTCACGTTATTTTGGTCTTTTCTCCTAATTACTGTGGGCTTACTCAGATGTCTGGTGATCCTTCTCTTTCGCTTATTTAAGAGGTGAGGCACTGGAGATCTATCAAGAAATGGAGTGTGCCCATTTGTGGCACGTGTGCCTATATGTCTGTGGGCTTGTTTTCTGCCAGACTTTGTAGGGTGACTGGGTCCCCAGGTGGCATTCTCATTGCAGATACTAATAGTTTATCTGTAAGTCTTTTCAGTAGATGGGTTAATTTTCCCATAGGATGGCCCCTTGATCTCTTGTTTTGGGAATATCAGTCCAGATACTGGAGTTCTTGACCTGTGTGGATAGAGTTCCTGTAGGCCTGGAGGATCTCGTGCTCTGACATGCACATGTGTACTTTCTAACCTGGTTTTCACCCCTATTTTCTTCACTGCCGGTGTTACGACATTGTTGCTCTACAAAAAAGGGGAAAGTGGAGTAGACTTGGAGTCTTACTGCTCCTTTCACAGGCTTTCAAATGGTCTCCTGTTTCTGCCTTTGCCCACAAGCCACCTTCACAGGTGGTCCTGCAGCCTGTTTATGTTGATGCTGCCTCCTCAGACACTGAGGTTTGGCCATCCTCTGTGTCTCACATTCATCACCATTTCAACATACATTTTGCATATGTTGTTGTGTATCTAGATGTCTCCTACATTTGCTTTAAAAAATGGATTTCAGTTTTTTCTAAAGGCTTGTTCTGTTGACTTTTCAAGAAAATAAAGTTGGTAGAGACATCTCTGCTCTATCATCATAAAAGTAGAAGCCCTTTGAACAGAGGAATTTCAAAGGATTTTGAGTAGAGAAATGTATTGAATGAAAAGAGAATGTAATGTTATGACAGTCCTCTGTCCTTACTTTCACCTCTTTGTGACTTTCTAAATCTCTGTGCATCTTTGCCCTACAGTATCTGTGGGAGTTTGTTCATATAGCCTGGAAGCTGTTTAGAGGCTTTCATATTGACGAAACTGTGCCAGATAAATGGCATATTTTCTGCTTGGGTATTGTTAGCCCCATAATGCTGGGGTGTACACTCTGTCCTTACTCTGTTCTGGCATGAGTTTGGAAGACAGTGTCTGCTCTGATCAAGGTCAAGCAGGTTTGACAGATAAAAGCAAAAGGCTTAGAGGGCAACTAACCATGGCCTCATTCATTCCACCTGCTTTTGTGCAGCTTGCTTAAACCATGATGGTCTATGACTAGTCTTATCTGGTGATAATGTGTGGAAACCTACCGCATCGCAAGTGGCAGGATCCAGTCAGCATGAAGATTCTGTTTCCTGGAACTCGCTGGAAACTTACTTATTTTAAACGGAATGAGCTAGACCTGCAGTCCTAAATGGCTACTAAGCTCCTTGGTATCCACTGTGGAAAATTGCCTTCTCTCTGTCCTCAGCATTTGAATATGCTGTCTATTGTGAGGAATTCTCCACTGAAAAGAAGCTCCCTTTTATGCCCACTCGGTTCTTCCCACCCCAGAATCTGAACACTGAGGGAACAGCACAGAAACACAGGACCAGTTGGAGGTGGTAGTAAGTGCACAGGGGTGATGGGCTGATCCTGGGGTAAGGCAAGGTGTGTTCTTGGGTACAGTCATGGAAATTCCTTCTAAGTAAACTGGTCCTCTGCCTTTAGTGTGAATTCTGTGACCTCCTACTGGACCGCCACGGTTTCCTTTCCCTTTTAAGTTGCCAGTGTTCATTTCTGTTGTTTGTAGTTAAGAACCGGATTTGCACAGACTGGTTGATCTTGCGATTTCCCTCTGGTGACCCACCTTGAGCTAGATTTCTCTCTTGAAATGGTGTCCCAACACCTAGTCTTTTCTGAGGAGCTTTAGTGTCTGATTCGGACTTTAGAAAGCCCAAGTCCTCATGTTCAAGGTTTTTAAACTTTGTTTTATCTCTGTGGAACTCGTATGTGTGGAATGCACCAGAAATGAAAACACACACATCTACTACACAAAAGGAGAATATTTGCTCCCCTTTCTTTCCTTGTCATACCTTTTCAGGGAAGAAATGATGTGGGTTTCATTAAATGTTTTTTTAATTTTGTTTTTCATTAAAAATTTTTCTTGTGGTAAAAAAATATTACAGAATTTACTATCTTAACTGCTTTTAATTGTACATTTTAGTAATGTTAAGTTTATTCACATTGTAAAACACAGTTCCAGAATTTTTTCACGTAAGTCTTGTTTGATTATAAAGAAAGGAAGGCTCAGTTGAGAGAAAGAAGACTGTTTTTATAGAAGAATAATCTTTTGGCCATTTTCCATGAAGCAACTTAAAAGATTATTTATCTTTTAAAACTTTTGAATTTTTGTAATTTTAGATGATACTTGTGGAGTATTAAGTGTGTACCCAAGCATTGGTTATATTGGTAGCCCAATAAGTTTATATAAAAGTTTCCTTGTGTAAGTAATGATTTGGGGCCAAGTGTGACAACATTTCCCCATTTTACTTTGTTAATTGGAGCCTGAAGTAGACTGGAGATGGTTGCAGCTGGTCTTGAGGAGGAGCAGAAAGGCTCATTACCCAGCAGTGGTTCATTGTGGCATCTCTTCTCCTTTTCTTTTCCATGAATGGAGACAAGATGTATTAGCATCTTGTTAACACTGGTGGAGGCTCAGAATTGCACCACAAAATCTCCTACGTTTTATGAAGCTGTGTTATTCCCAAGTGAAGTGTTTGTGTAAGACTTTTGGGATTATCATTGTGAGGGATATATTTAGTGTATTTGGGTTTGTCTTTTGAAGCATGAGGGACCAACTCTCTTAATTAGCAGATTTTCAAATCCCTGATTCACACATATATTATTCAATAGAGTTATTCATATGTATGTGTGGCACACACACATACCCACACATAAATATATGAAATGCTGTTTAGATAACGGTCTCACAGGAAGTTGTTAGAAAGGGTTATTTAAAGTTTTCAAACTGAACTGGTTACTCAGTGGTCTTTTTGTCATTATTTCTTTTTCCCAGCCCTAAAATGAATATGAAAGCAGTGAATATTAGAAAAATGAGAATGATAAAGAAGAGTGGGTGTAATCAGTTTTATCTTTCAAGGAAGTCAGCAAACATTTGGTCTTTGTGTTTTTTTAAATATTAAAATATTACTGATATACTCTCTTATGAAGGTTTCACCTGAAAAACAGTGTGTTTACTACAATCACCCATATTATTGAGTCCCCCCAAACATCTTTTTTTTTGGATCATTCTGTATTTACCATTTTGTGCCCTCCTTTGTTGTCTAATAAAAATAGTTTCCAAATACAGGTAACTTAATTTTAGATACATGTCATTCCTTTAAAGGATTTTTTTTGTTAATGTAATCATTTATCTGCTATAGGCTATTTTGTTTGTTTAGCCATATTAGTTTGCAACTGGCAAGCTATTCCAAAGAGTTTGTTAAATTGAATGTTATTTTAGAAAGTACATTTTCATATTAGGCTATTTCACTGTTTGTTTTAGTAATCTGTCAAAAAAAAATACTTTGGGGCATACTGTTGTCAGGCTATGATGGGTTATGTTGGTGGCCCCGGATGAGTTCAAGGTCAAGAAATAGTCACTTGGTGAAATGGAAACTAGGAGAAGTTAAAATGATTATTTTCTGTGTTGCCGGCAAAACCATAATTGTTTTTCTCAGGGCCTAGGACTTCCCAAAGTCACAGAATAAAGATAGCTCTCTGCCCAGAGCATCCATTTGACTTGAGGATTTTCAATACATTGTGAAACATAACAAGTTTTAGTAGCAAGACAAACACTGATATATTGTGAGGCAGGATGCCTTGACTGATTTCCCTGAATTTTTAAGATTAAAATGCCATATTCAATTTAAGAAATTTAAGATTTAAGAAATTTTACATTAGCAAGGAATACTTCAAATTATATCCTCAAATCCCCTATAACATGAGTTGGGATATTTGGTGAATACTTTAGACATTGTGTGCCACATAGTTCTCTCCTGCATATTCTGTTTGGTTGTTTTGTTTTGGTTTCTAACCTTTAGAAATGACAACAGCACACTTGCTCACAGGCTCCTCCATTGCTGACCCCTGCTGTAGACAGTCCATTCACATTTCCTGCTACCTCCTGGGGCTCCTCAGTGATCACACTTGAGAAACACAGGCTTGGCTGTTCCCAAACTATCCTTCATGAAAATTAAGCATATATTTAGGCAGAATTGAAAAGAATGTAGTGATGGACAGAAATTTTGACCTATGTTGAAGCCCAACTGGGTGCAGCAGTTATGTGCTAATAGAACTCTTCAGAGACAAAAAGGGAAGCTAAAGTTCCAAATTTCATTGTTGTTCACAGGAGATTTTGCTCTGTCTTTAAAATGTAGACATTATTAATATAGGGTTAATGGCTACATCTACAGAGTGAAGCCCTGCAAGTAGCCCCACCCCATTTGCCTCACCTCATTACCCAGTTGGTTGCCAAATCCTGTCTTTTCACCTCCTGAATAAGTCGGTACTGTTTCTGTCCCAAAATCCAATTTGAGCAGGCCTTGTTGTTGATCTTCCTCTAATTGACCAGGACTCTCATTATTTCCCTCTCCCCCGTGCCCAGAAAACCTTATTACTCTTAGGACATTTATTATCTTGGTGTGTTTTTTTTCGTGTATTTGCCTTCAGCTAGGCTCTGAGTGCCTTGTGCTTGTCCTCAGCTGGCTCTGTGGTGTCTTTACTCTAGGGTCTGTCACCTGTTGTGATGCTAGGAACACAGAATGTACTCAACAAAAATTGTTATGTGAAGGGGCAATAGCTACAGGTGTTTTCAGCTGAGTGTGTGTAACCAGTTCTTTTGGGTCTCACCTCATCCAGCATTTGCACACTTGTTCTAATAGCAGTCAGAGCCAAGTGTCTCCAAAGCAATCTTACTGAACCTTCTGGTTTTTATGATGAAACCTGTTTGTGAAATTGCCTCAATTAGAAGCTCGCATATCCTGCAGTTAATATTTTCTTAGGAAATTTGATCTGAATTTAAAAATCAGTATTATTCTGTCTAAAACATCACTTACCTAATCAAGGAGGTCTTCACTTCTCTTACCTTCTGTCCGAATGTTTAGTCTTCCATTTTCACTTTACTTTGTTGTCTGCCACAGTGTTCTACAGTGATGAGGCCCTGGGGCATGTCTTTCTTAAAAACAATGCCTTGTGCTGTGAGTATTGAAAGGCCACCCCTGTTGTGCTTCCAGCCATTTATCTTATGTAATCCAAACTGGTGATTTTCTTTCCATTGAAAGTTTTCTCTCATTCTTAGCTTTATGCAGCAAGTTAATGAAAAGGAAACAGAACGCTTAAGATTCTAGGGCAATGTTAATGCCAATGTTCAGACAGTAAAGCCTGTTTACAGGAGTGTCAAAGGTTATGAGTAAGTTTTCCTCTGCCCCTATTTTCATGTGACCTCTCCCAAGTCCCCAAGATGTATCTTTTTATGAGTTTCTGCTTGCAGTTTTATGATCACCCTGTCCCTCATACTAGTGTCTATAATCCTTGATTTTAAATTAGGACAGTATTTACTTCTTTCTTAAATAAATATAACAAATTTGCATTCTTAGAACTTCTCTCATCTCACCCATTTGATTTATACATGGAAAATTGTTAGTTTTTAATTCTCACTCTCTTCTGTAACTAATAACTATTTTAAAGTAAAAATACAATACATGTTATATTTGTATTGTTTTAGACATGTAAATACTGTTCTCTACAGAGCTGTTCAGTTGTGTGAGCAGTGAGAGGAGGGCAAATAATCCTATTTTACTAAATTACTGTGTTTTAAGAAGGACGTAAATGTCAATAGCCAAGAGATTATCTTTCTTAATTAATTTTGTTCTTTCCACTTACTCCTCTGATATTTCTTAAAATTTTATTACTGTTTTCCTTTCCTGTTGAGCAGAAGAAAGCTTTTTCCAGGCAATTTCGGTTGGTGCTTGTAGACACACCTGCTTGCTCTTCCTTCTTCTACCAGTAGGGTTTTAATTGGGAATTTAAAATCCTCAGCAGCATATTCTTTTTTTTTGTATTTCGCATAAAAATTGCTGAATGAAGCTGTTTCAGACAACTGCATTGCACATATCCTACCAGGATTAGAACTGCCAACTATGTTTTCCTTCTATACTCAGATTCCCTAAAATGGAATATAGCATTAATGATCCTTATCCACTAAATGAGGAAACTGCCCAGGGGCTACCCTCAGGCTTAAAAGACATTATTAGAAGGAGCCTTTGGTCATTTTCCACAGCTGCAGCAACTCATAGTCTTAGAAAGAATGTCTTTAAAAAATTCTGTGGGAAACAAGATTTGCTGTGGCTCACTGAGAACCTGTCGCTGAGACTGTTCATTCGGGCCTCATGCTCTTCTTGCTCCTTGTACTGTTCTGTCAGTGAAGTGTCACGAGAGAGCATGGGTTGTGGGACAGCCTTCCAGTGTGTCTGCTGTGGGCCCTCCTCACTGCTCCTGGGGCACTGGTTGGATGGAGCACATCCCTGTCTCTGTCTGAGATGGTTTTTGTGCACATGACCATCCCATTGTAGAACCGGGAGTTCCATAGTGAGCTCTGAAGAAAGGCTCTTGTGGGCTCTGCCAGTTGTAGATTTTATCAGGAGCTTATGAATGTCTCTCACACTGGTTCTCACTGGAACACAAGCAAGTACAGGTGAAGTAAGCTTTTTTTCTTTTCCTTTTCAACAGCTGTTTAGCTTGCTTTATTCTTAAAATTTTAGTGTTTCAGTAAATGTGCCATTAGGAAAAGTGTCAGTTATGCTGATATCTATATAATTGAGAAATTTTCTTTTCATAGGCAGTTGGCACTACAAGCAAAGTGAATTTATCATCCCTTTTCCTAAATGAAATAAAAATGTATTGTCTTCTGAAATGGGGCAAATTTATCTTGAATACACTTTGTGTGTCTGTGCCTTCTCAAAAGACATATTATCTGATCATTGTTGTTATAGTTACAGAAGGTTGATTGTCCAGAATGTGCAATTTGCAGGTGTGCATTTACAAGCACTTCAGAGACAGTATCTTTGAAAATAAGAAATTCAGCAAGGCTATCTAGAGACTTAATAGTGAGTTTTTAAAGTATTGTATTTTTAACTTTCATAGTATGAACTCTAATATATATATTTAAAAATAGATGCCTGATAAGTGAAGTGAATATAAGAAAACAGATCTTCCTCTTTTATTGGGCAATGCCTCAGGACAAAATATAAGAATGTATATCTTAATAGGTTGTGATTTTTAAATTTCTATTTTAAACTATTTCACATCATACTGTATGTTATTATCTCTGAAAAGAGGTATTAACTATTAATAAATCATAGATTTTAGATTATCACTCCCCTACTCTGCTTAAATTTGACAAAAAAAAATTTAACCTCTTATTTCAGATTCATCAGTACACTCAAAAACTTTTGAATGTCAGAAAGTTTTTTTTTTACACAATTCTTTAAAACCTGTAGTTAATAGAGTAGAAATCGGATTTACACAAATTATGTTACTAGCATGAGGTTAATCTAAATCATGGCACATTGGAGAGGGTTGGAAGATGGCGTCGTGAGTAGAACAGTGGAAATCTCCTCCCAAAACCACAAACATCTATGAAAATATAACAAAGACAACCCCTCCTAGAATGAAGACAAGAGGACACAGGACAATATCAAGACCACATCCGCAGCAGAGAGAACGCAGCACCTCATGAATGGGGTAAGATACAAGCCACAGCGCGGTGGGAGCCAAGCGCCCATCCCCCCAACTCCCGGCAGGAGGAGAATAGGCAGAGCGGGAGGGAGATGGAGCACAGGACTACCGAACACACAGCCCCAGCCATCCGGGCCAGTGTGCAGGGCCCTGGATACTAGGAAAACAAGGCAGCAATAGTGAGCGGGCACCGGAGGCCGGGCCCCAGAGGACATAAGAAAAGTGAGCCAGATTTTGTTTTTTTCTGTTTTGTTTTGGCTAGCACTTTTTGGAAGTCTTAAAGAGATAGGGACCCCAATGCTAGGGAAAGAGGGCTGCAAGACCGGTTAGCAGATGCCTGAGGCTGGCACCGGAGAATAAAGAAAAACGAGTGGCCACTTTTATTTTTAATTTAATTTTTTTTTTGTGGTCGTTGTTTTGTTTCAGCGGGTGCTTTTTGGAAGTCTTAAAGGGGCAGGGCGGGACACTATATCCAGAGGTAAGAAATCTGGGGATCGCAGGGCTGTCTAACCCCTGGGCTCCAGGGAATAGGGAGGCACCTTACAGAGATAAATAGTCTCCATGCCGCTCCCTCTCCAATGCCACTTCACCACTTTGGAGCAGGGGCCCGAACCAGGCCAAGCCCACAGTCACAGTGGAGATAAACTCCATAGCAGCCAGGCAGGAAGCAGAAACCCTGTCTGCACGCAGCTGTCCAGCACAAGCCACTAGAGGTTGCTTTTCTCCCAGGAGAGGAAGGCCACAAACGAACAAGAAGGGAAGTTCTTCCAGCCGTCATTTGTTCCAGCTCTGAAAACTATTCCTATCACCATGAAAAGGCAGAGCTACAGGCAAAGATCACAGAGACAACACCAGAGAAGGAGACAGACCTAACCAGTCTTCCTGACAAAGAATTCAAAATGAGAATCATAAACACGCTGACAGAGATGCAGAGAAATACGCAAGAGAAATGGAATGAAGTCCGGAGGGAGATCACACATGCCAGAAAGGAGATTGCAGAAATTAAACAAACTCTGGAAGGGTTTATAAGCAGAATGGATAAGATGCAAGAGGGCATTGATGGAATTAAATCCAGAGAACAGGAGCGCATAGAAGCTGACAGAGAGAGAGATAAAAGGATCTCCAGGAATGAAACAATGTTAAGAAAATTGTGTGACCAATCTAAAAGGAACAATATCCGTACTATAGGGGTTCCAGAAGAAGAAGAGAGAGGAAAAGAGATGGAAAGTATCTTAGAAGAAATAACTGCTGAAAACTTCCCCAAACTGGGGGAGGAAAAAATCGAACAGACCACGGAAATACACAGAACCCCCAACAGAAAGGATCCAAGGAGGACAAAACCAAGACACATAATAATTGAAATGGCGAAGATCAAGGACAAAGGAAGAGTTTTAAGGCAGCTAGAGAAAAAAGGTCACCTATAAAAGAAAACCCATCAGGCTAACATCAGACTTCTTGACAGAAACCATACAGGCCATGAGAGAATGGCATGATATATTTAATACAATGAAACAGAAGGCCTTGCACCAACTATACTGTATCCAGCACAACTATCATTCAAATATGATGGTGGGATTAAACAATTCCCAGACAAACAAAAGCTGAGGGAATTTTCTTCCCACAAACCACCTCTACAGAACATCTTACAGGGACTGCTCTAGATGGGAGCACTCCTAGAAAGAGCACAGCACAAAACACCCAACATATGAAGAATCGAGGAGGAGGAATAAGAAGGGAGAGAAGAAAATAATCTCCAGATAGTGTATATAATAGCTCAATAAGTGAGCTTATTTAGGCAGTAAGATAATAAAGAAGCTAACCTTAAACCTTTGGTAACCACAAATCTAAAGCCTGCAATGGCAATAAGTACATATTTTTCAATAGTCACCCTAAATGTAAATGAACTTAATACACCAATCAAAAGACACAAAGTAACAGAATGGATAAAAAAACAAGACCCATGTATATGCTGCTTACAAGAAACTCACCTCAAACCCAAAGACATGCACAGGCTAAAAGTCAAGGGATGGGAAAACATATTTCAAGCAAACAACAGCGAGAGGAAAGCAGGGATTGCAGTACTAATATCAGACAAAATAGACTTCAAAACAAAGAAAGTAACAGACAAAGAAGGACACTACATAATGATAAAGGGCTCAGTCCAACAAGAGGATATAACCATTCTAAATATATATGCACCCAACACAGGAGCACCAGCATATGTGAAACAAATACTAACAGAACTAAAGGGGGAAATAGACTGCAATGCATTCATTCTAGGAGACTTCAACACACCACTCAACCCAAAGGATAGATCCACTGGGCAGAAAATAAGTAAGGACAGTGAAGCACTGAACAACACAGTAGAGCAGATGGACCTAATAGACATCTATAGAACTCTACATCCTAAAGCAACAGGATACACATTCTTCTCAAGTGCACATGGAACATTCTCCAGAATAGACCACATACTAGGACACAAAAAGAGCCTCAGAAAATTCCAAAGATTGAAATCCTACCAACCAACTTTACAGACAACAAAGGCATAAAACTAGAAATAAACTGTACAAAGAAAGTAAAGAGGCTCACAAACACATGGAGGCTAAACAACACGCTCCTAAATAATCAATGGATCAATGACGAAATCAAAATGGAGATCCAGCAATATATGGAAACAAATGACAACAACAACACTAAGCCCCAACTTCTGTGTGACGCAGCAAAAGCACTCTTAAGAGGAACGTATATAGCGATCCAGGCACACTAGAAGGAGCAAGAACAATCTCAAATGAATAGTCTAACATCACAATTATCAAAATTGGAAAAAGAAGAACAAATGAGGCCTAAATCAGCAGAAGGGGGACATAATAAAGATAAGCGAAGAAATAAGCAAAATTGAGAAGAGTAAAACAATAGCAAACATCAATGAAACCAAGAGGTGGTTATTTGACAAAAACAAAATAGATAAGCCACTAGCCAAAGTTGTTAAGGGAAAAAGAGAATCAACACAATCCAACAGAATCACAAATGAGAACGGAAAAATCATGACAGACTCCACAGATATACAAAGAATTATTAAATACTACTATGTAAATCTATATGCCAAAAAGCTGAAAAACCTAGAAGAAATGGACAACTTCCTAGAAATATACAACCTTCCAAGACTGACCAAGGAAGAAACACAAAAGTTAAACTAACCAATTACGAGCAAAGAAATTGAAACGGTAATCAAAAAACTACCAAAGAACAAAATACCCGGGCAGGATGGATTTATTTCAGAATTTTATCAGACACACAGAGAAGACATAATACCCATTCTCCTTAAAGTTTTCCAAAAAATAGAAGAGGAGGGAATACTCCCAAACTCATTCTATGAAGCCAAAATCACCCTAATACCAAAACCAGGCAAAGACCACACCAAAAAAGAAAATTACAAACCAATACCCTGATGAATGTATATGCAAAAATACTTAATAAAATATTAGCAAACCGAATACAAAAGTATTTCAAAAGGATCAAACTCCATGACCAAGTGGGATTCATCCCAGGGATGATAGGATGGTACAACATTCAAAAATCCATCAACATCATCCACCGCATCAACAAAAAGAAAGACAAAAACCACATGATCATCTCCATAGCTGAAAAAACATTCGACAAAATTCAGCATCCATTCAAGATAAAAACTCTCAGCAAAATGGGAATAGAGGGCAAGTTCCTCAACATAATAAAGGCCATATATCATAAATACACAGACAACATTATACTGAACAGCGAGAAGCTGAAAGCTTTTCCTCTGAGATCGGGAACTAGACAGGGATGCCCACTCTCCCCACTGCTGTTTAACATAGTACTGGAGGTCCTAGCCATGGCAATCAGACAAAACAAAGAAATACAAGGAATCCAGATTGGTAAAGAAGAAGTTAAACTGTCACCATTTGCAGATGACGTGATATTGTACATAGAAAACCCTAAAGACTCCACCCCAAAATTACTAGAACTGATATCGGAATACAGCAAGGTTGCAGGATAAAAATGAACACACAGAAATCTGTAGCTTTCCCATACACGAACAATGAACCAATAGAAAGGGATATCAGGAAAGCAATTCCATTCACAATTGCATAAAAAAGAATAAACTACCTAGGAATAAATCTATCCAAAGATGTGAATCACCTATATTCTGAACACTACAAGTCACTCTTAAGAGAAATTAAAAGGGACACTTACAAATGGAAACTCATCCCATGGTCGTGGATAGGAAGAATTAATATCGTCAAAATGGACATCCTGCCCAAAGCAATATACAGATTTGATGCAATCCCTATGAAATTCACAGCAACATTCTTCAATGAACTTGAACAAATAATTCAAAAATTCATATGGAACCACCAAAGACCCCAAATAGCCAAAGCAATCCTGAGAAAGAAGAATAAAGTATAGGGGATCTCACTCACCAATGTCAAGCTCTACTATAAAGCAATAGTAATCAACACAATTTGGTACTGGCACAAGAACAGAGCCACCGACCAGAGGAACAGACTAGAGATTCCAGACATTAACCCAAACATATATGGTCTATTAATATTTGATAAAGGAGTCATGGACACACAATGGCAAAATGACAGTCTCTTCAACAGATAATGCTGGCAAAACTGGACAGCTACATGTAGGAGAATGAAACTGGACTTTTGTCTAACCCCATATACAAAAGTAAATTCAAAATGGATCAAAAATCTGAATGTAAGCCATGAAACCATTAAACTCGTGGAAAAAAACATAGGCAAAAACCTCTTCGACATAAACTTGAGTGACTTCTTCTTGAACATATCTCCCCGGGCAAGGAAAACAACAGCAAAAATGAACAAGTGGGACTATATTAAGCTGAAAATCTTCTGCACAGAAAAAGACACCATCAATAGAACAAAAAGGAACCCTACAGTATGGGAGAATATATTTGTGAATGACAGATCAGATAAAGGCTTGATGTCGAAAATATATAAAGAGTTCACACGCCTCAACAAGCAAAAATCAAATAATCCAATTAAAAAATGGGCAGAGGAACTGAACAGACAGTTCTCTATAAAAGAAATACAGATGGCCAACAGAAACATGAAAAGATGCTCCACATCACTAATTATCAGAGCAAAGCAAATTAAAACTACAATGAGGCATCACCACACACCAGTAAGGATGGTTGCCATCCAAAAGACAAACAACAACAAATGTTGGCGAGGCTGTGGAGAAAGGGAACCCTCCTACACTGCTGGTGGGAAAGTAAACTAGTACAACCATTGTGGAAAGCAGTATGGAGGTTCATCAAAATGCTCAAAACAGACTTACCATTTGACCCAGGATTTCCATTCCTAGGAATTTACCCTAAGAACGCAGCAATCAAGTCTGAGAAAGACAGATGCACCCCTATGTGTATCACAGCACTATTTACAAAAGCCAAGAATTGAAAACAACTTAATGTCCATCGGTAGATGAATGGATAAAGAAGATGTGGTACATATACACAATGGAATACTACTCAGCCATAAGAGGGCAAATCCTACAATTTGCAGCAACATGATGGAGCTGGAGGGTATTATGCTCAGTTAAATAAGCCAAGCGGAGAAAGAGAAATACCAAATGGTTTCACTCATCTGTGGAGTATAAGAACAAAGGAAAAACTGAAGGAACAAAACAACAGCAGAATCACAGAACCCAAGAATGGACTAACAGGTATCAAAGGGAAAGGGACTGAGGAGGATGTGTGGGTAGGGAGGGATAAGGGTTGGGATGAAGAAGGTGGGTATTAAGATCAGCATGCATAGGGGGGTGGGAGAAAGGGGAGGGCTGTACAACACAGAGAAGACAAGTAGTGATTCTACAACATTTAGCTATGCTGATGGGCAGTGACTGGAAAGGGGTTTATAGCGGGGATCTGGTATAGGGGAGAGCGTAGTAAACATAATATTCTTCATGAAAGTGTAGATTAAAGATAACAAAAAAAAAGAAAAGGGGGATTATTCCATGACAGGATAAAACTAACTGTAAATCAACAATTAGTGCATGGTTTAAATATCCTTAACTTTGATCACTTAAAGTGTGTCAGATGATTGGCTATGGAGGTACACTTTTGCGATAATATACTTTTCTCTTAAAAAAAATAGCAGTTCCTGTTTGGTGACCTCCAATGTGTTCCACACAATGGTATAAAGGGCAGATCAAAGTGTGGGAAAAGGGTCTGTTTGTATTTATGCAGAGGATCAAAGCCTAATGTGTCTACCCAGTAAATGAACTAAGATACGATGTGAAGACGAACTTCCAACATCACTCTCTGGAAGAGTCATACAAGAAGATGATGATCAAAAAACCTCAACAAGGACCCAGGCGATGCTGCAGTTGTAGCTGCATTCATCCCACTGGTTCCCGGACTTTCCATTGTAATGAAGAAGGAGATATCTAAGCTGGCCTGTGCATACAGTAAAACAACAAATTTGACTGGATCTACACTGTTGGAACTAAACCAAGATTTAGGAGAAGTGCAAGTTGTAGCGCTCCAAAATCTTACAACTACAGACTATCTACTGTTAGAAGAACATATGGGATGTGAACAGTTCCCAGGAATGGGCTGTTTTAATTTGTCTGATTTATCTCAGACTGTTCAAGTACAGTTGGACAATATCCATCATATCATAAACAAATTTTCACAAATGCCTAGGGTGCCTAACTGGATTTCTTGGCTCACTGGAGATGGCTTGTAATTGTACATCTGCTTTGGTTATGTAACTGTACTCCTATTATGTTAATGGGTGCGTGCAATTTAATTAGTAGTTTAAAACCTATAATGCTTAAATTACTCTACAAGAAGATATGTCAAAGAAATAATCTCCCCATGTTTTCTTCCATCTGTTACCTCTACAGCTTTTCTTCTTCCTTCCTAATTACAAACCTTAAATAGAATTCATGTCTCATATCAAATTTAGCGAGTATCATAATTCCTCCAAGTGCTAAAGCTACCTCAAGACAAATGGTGGGCATAGAAGCCACAGGGCATAAATCTGCATAGAAGTAAAAAGCTAACCTTTTCAAACAATTATACTTCTCTCTCAATTCCCAACTTTACATCTCCCTGTATGGCCCCGGAAGAAGACTGGTTAGCCAGAGACGGGTAAGATTCCTCAAGGGAGGAACAACCTAAGACAGGCCCAGTCACAGGGGCCCCATCAGGTGAGAAACTGGGGATCAACAGAGGTGAGGCTTAAAACCTCTCCCGCCCTGTTTTGAGAGAAATATTCTGCATGCATGGATATTTTATTGCCCTTGTCTAGCTTGGATTATCACATAGTCTACAGTCACACACCCGATCATCTACATTTGCTCTCTTACAACACTTATCTAAGTTTTCTACCTTTATCTTACATCTACCTACCACTTCAGCATTTTATTTAAAATGATAATAATAATAATAATAATAAAGTGAGAAATGTGGGATCCACATATAAATCAAGTATAAAAATCAAACGAATATTCATATTTCACATGATTGTTTATGGCTCATAATGTGTGATCAAAACTGAAAGTTTCTGTGATGACTGCCCTTTGCACTGTTCACCGTGTAAGAACTTATTCACTATGTAAGAATTTGTTCACCATGTAAGAACTTGTTCATTATACTTTAGAAGATTGGAGACTGTTGAGAATTAGGCTTCGGGTTGATTGAGGATTGTGCATTGAGTCCCCTATACAGAGTTTTATAGTTGGTAACTACCATTTGATCAATAAATAAAATATATGCCCTCTCAAATATATATATTTATTACATCAGCAATTTCTCTGGAAACTGTTGATCTATAAAAAGTGGATCCTAGTATTTAACTTAGTTTTCTTGATTTCACTTGACCATTCAGAAACAGAAGCTCCATGGGGGTACCCACGGATTCAGCCTACCATTTTCCAGTGTCTGAGATGTTCATCCTGAGCCAGGGTGGAATTCCATGGGGCAGCGTTTGAGCCTCCCGTTCAGAACCATTCTGCTTTATCCCATCTTGTTGTTCATTTTTTGTCCTGGAAATCGCTCACTCTGAGCCTGCCCTGTGAGGCCCAGGCAGCACTTGCAGCTACAGGCTCTGGAAGGTGGAGCCCCTTTCCTACCCTCCCTGCAGTACATGCACGTGAGAGGGCCAGAAAGCCCACCCAGAGACAGATACAGATAGCATGAGTGTGTATAATTGCCCCTACACAGGCAGGACAGAGCATCTCATGGCCTGCAGGCCCTGTGTGGGCATGGGGCAGTTCTCAGAAGTGGACAGGGCAGGAGGTAGGTGGTCACAGAACACAGGCCATATTGGCTCTGGGTGTTTGTCTGGCACAGAATTCTAAAGTAATTTAAGTGGGTTGCTTTTATTTAAAATACAGATTTCTCCCTTTTTTTTGAGAAATTGGAAGGCAAGGAAACCCTGGCAGGACCCACTTCCTCTTGTGGCTGGTTGGCCAGTAGTGGGCCCACCATGTTCCTACCCAAGAGAAAAGGAAGCCTTTTCACTCATAATTTTCAGGAAGAAAATCATCAAGTATGTTACTTTGGTAGATTCAGGTATTGCCAGAAATAAAAGTTTCTACTTCCCTGCCTTTCAGGGGGAGAATCAAGAGACAAGACAACTGGTAAATCATGTCCTGGTCCCAGTAGCTAGCAGCTGACCATGGGCCACCCTAGGGATGGCCGGTGTGCTCCTCGTCTGTGTCCGACCTCGGCTGGCCCTGAGTAGGGCGGCCCACAAACACCTGCCCCGCCCCTGAGCCCACGGAGAAGCACCTCTGAGGAGTCAGCAGGGGTTGGAAATGAGGTTTCCTTTCCACTTTTACATCTGGCAGGTCAGGAAGGTGAGATTTAAATCTGGCCTCTGGGTTAAGTTTATCATTTTATTTTGATTCCCGATATCTCTGTTCATTACATTTACAATGGTACTGCTAATGTGAATTTTCTCGTCAACACAATCCAGTAACTGACTTTTTAAAAATAAATAAGTGGAACCTTAGGGAAAACAAGTGGAAGATGATGTAGGTGCATGTTGGAGCTTCTGTGGTACTCAGCACACACCTGCGTACCTGGTGTGTCACTGGGACAGAAACCACGTGCACCACCGGTAACTTTGCTTGCTGTTAGAAGGTGTTTTTGGTAGACATGGGAATAGTAGGACTGCATGATTGCTTTCAACCAAATCAGGACTGTGTTGGGTTTTTTATTTTTATTTATATTTGTATTTTATTTATTTTATTTTTTGTAGATAATTATTTTTTATTGAAGGGTAGTTGACACACAGTATTACATTAGTATCAGGTGTACAACACAGTGATTCAACATTTATATACATGATAATTCTAGATACCAGCTATCACCATACAAAGTTGTTATAATATTTTGACTATATTCCTTATGCTACACATTACATCATAGTTACTTATTTATTTTACAATTGGAAGTCTGTATTTTTTATTTTTTTTTGAGAGGGCACCTCTCACACTTATTGAACAAATGGTTGTTAACAATAAAAATAAAATTCTGTATAGGGGGGTCAGTGCTCAATGCCCAATCATGAATCCACACCAAGCCTAATTTTCGTCAGTGTCCTATCTTCTGAAGCATAACAAACAAGTTCTTACATGCAGAACAAATTCTTACATAGTGAATAAGTTACATGGTGAACAGTACAAGGGCAGTCATCACAGAAACTTTCGGTTTTGCTCATGCATTATGAACTATAAACAATCAGTTCAAATATGAATATTCGTTTGATTTTTATACTTGATTTATAGCTGGATACCAAATTTCTCTCCTTATTATTATTATTTTAAATAAAAAGCTGAAGTGGTAGGTTGATGCAAGATAAAGGTAGAGAACAGTTTACTGTTGTAAGAGAGCGAATGAAGATGATCGGGTGTGTGCCTGTAGACTATGTGTTAACAAAAGCTAGACAAGGGCAATAAAATATCCACGGATGCAGAAGATTTCTCTCAGAACAGGGGGGTTGAGGTTCTCAGCCTCACCTCTGTTGATCCCCAATTTCTCACCTGATGGCCCCCGTGCGACTGTGCCTGTCTTAGGTTGTTCCTCCCGTGAGGAATCTTACCCGTCTCTGGCTAACCAGTCATCTTCCGGGGCCATACAGGGAGATGTAAATTTGGTAAGAGAGAGAGAAGCCTTATCGTTTGAAAAGGTTAGCTTTTTACTTCTATGCAGATTTATGCCCTGTGGCTTCTATGCCCAGCATTTGTCTTGAGGTATCTTTAGCACTTGCAGGAATTATGATACTCGGTAAATTTGATATGAGACAGGAATTCTATTTAAGGTTTATAATTAGGAAGGAAGAAGAAATGCTATAGAAGTAGCAGGCAGAAGAAAACATGGGAAGATTGATTATTTCTTTGACATATCTTCTTGTAGTGTAACTTCAGCATGTATAGGTTTTAAACTACTAATTAAATTGCGCAGACACATTAACATAATATGGGTACAGTTACATACCCAAAGCAGACCTATATTTATCAGCCATCTCCAGTGTAACCAAGAAAACCAGTTAGGCACCTTAGGCATTTGTGAAAACTTATCTATGATATGGTGGATATTGTCTAACTGAACTTGAACAGTCTGGGAGAAATCAGACAAATTAAAACAACCCATTCCTGGGGACTGTTCACATCCCATATGTTCATTTAACAGTAAAAAGTCTGTAGTTGTAAGATTTTGGAGTGCTACAACTTGCACTTCTCCTAATTCTTGGTTGAGTTCCAACAGAATAGATCCAGTCAAATTTGTTGTTTTACTGTATGCACAGGCCAGCTTAGATATCTCCTTCTTCATTCCCATGACAATTCCAGGAATTGGTGCAATGAGTGCATCTACACCTGCTTTTTTTTTAATCATTAATCTACACTTACATGATGAACACTTTGTTTACTAGGCTCACCCCTTTACCAGGTCCCCCCTTTACATTCACTGTCCTTCAGCGTAGTAAAATGTTATAGAATCACTATTTGTCTTCTCTGTGTTGTCCAGCCCTCCCCTTTCTCCCACCCCCCAATCGATGCTAATCTTAATACCTCCCTTTTACTCCCCCCTTATCCCTCTCTACCCACCCATCCTCCCCATTCCCTCTCCCATTGAAGTGAGTGTTGTGTTGAAGTCTCCTAGAATGAATGCATGGAATTCTATTTCCTCCTCTAGTTCTGTTAATTTTTGTTTCAGGTATGTTGGGGCTCCTGTATTGGGTCCATATAAATTTAAAATGGTTTTGTTCTCTTGATGGACTGAGCCCTTTATCATTATGTAATGTCCTTCTTTGTCTTTTGTTACTTTTTTTATTTAGAAGTCTGTTTTGTCTTATACCAGAATTGCAACACCTGCTTTCTTCTCTCTTTTGTTTGCATGAAATATCTTTTTCCATCACTTGACTTTAAGTCTGTGCATGTCTTTGGGTTTGAGGTGAGTCTCTTGTAAGCAGCATATGGATGGATCTTGCTTTTTTATCCATTCTATTACTCTGTGTCTTTTGATTGGTGCATTCAGTCCATTTACATTTAGGGTGATTATTGAAAGGTATGAATTTATTGCATTGAAGGCTTTAAGCTGTGGCTACCAAAGGTTTAGGGTTACCTTCTTTACTATCTTACTGTCTACCTTAACTCGCTTGTTGAGCTATTATAAAAGTGGTCTGATGATTCTTTATTTCTCTCCCTTCTTATTCCTCCTCCTCCCTTCTTCATATGTTGGGTGTTTTGTTCTGTGCTCCTTTTAGGAGTGCTCCCATCTAGAGCAGTCCCTGTAGGATGCCCTGAAGAGGTGGTTTGTGGGAGGCAAATTCCCTCAACTTTTGCTTGTCTTGGAATTGTTTAATCCTTTCTTCATATTTAAATGATATTTGTGCTGGATTCAGTAGTCTTGGTTCGAGGCCCTTCTGTTTCATTGCATTAAGTGTATCATGCCATTCTCTTCTGGCCTTTAGGGTTTCTGTTGAGAAGTCTGATGATAGCGTGATGGGTTTTCCTTTGTACTTAAACTTTTTTTTCTCTCTGTCTGCCATTAATACTTTGTCCTTGTCTTTGATCTTTGCCATTTTAATTATTATGTGTCTTCGTGTTGCCCTCTTTGCATCCATTGTCATGGGAGTTCTGTGTACCTCTGTGTTCTGAGAAGCCATTTCTTCCTCTAGTTTGGGGAAGTTTTTTTCAATTATTTCTTCAAAGACACTTTCTCTCCCTTTTTCTGTCTCTTCTCCTTTTGGTATTCCTATAATGCCTATATTATTCCTTTTGATTGGTCACTCAGCTCTCTTAAAATTCTTTCATTCCTGGAGATCCTTTTATCTCTCTCTGCATCAGCTTCTCTCTGTTCCTGTTCTCTGTTTTCTAGTCCATTAATGGCCTCTTGCATCTCGTCCATTCTGTTTTGAAGTCCTTCCAGAGCTTTTTTTATTTCTGTATTCTCCTTCTGTAGTTCTTGCATATTTCTCTGCAAGTCCATCAGCATGGTTATGACTTTTGTTTTGAATTCTTTTCAGGAAGACTGGCTAAATCTATCTCCCCAGGTTCCTTCTCAGGGGAAGATGTAGCAGTTGCCAAAGCTGTCTGGGTTAGTCTTGTCTGAATCATGTTTTCTTGCCTTTTCATGTTGACAGGTGCTATTGACTGTCAGCTGGGAGGGCCAAACTTTTCACATGCTACTGGCCTTTCTTTACTTGGACAACTGCGACCCCTAGTGGCTTGTGCTGTTTAATTGCGTGTAGACTGGTTCTTTGTGTCTTGCCTGGCCAGAATGGAGGAACTTCCCTTTCTGTGGGCCTTTTGCCTTAGGCTGCTTCTATGCTTTCACAGCGCCCAGAGGGGTAATGGACGGGGGGCTGTTTGGTGGTTTACCTCTGTGAGGTGTCTCAGAGCTGCTGCCCAGGGGGTTAGTGCGCCTGGATTTCCCTGTACATTCCATCTGCTGGGCGGTGGCCTGTGTTGTTTCCATCCAGCTGTTAAGTACCTGTCCCTTTAAGACTTTCATATAGCCCCCGCTTTTTTTGTCACAGGTGCATCAGCTTTAGCATGTCCTCAGAGGTCTTGCTGCCCTGTTTCCCTAGTTTCCAGAGATCCCGTGCATGCACTGTCTCTGTGCTCTGGTGTGGGTGGCTGGAGCTGTGTGTTCAGAAGTCTTGGGCTCCGTCTCCCTCCCGCTCTTCCTATTCTTCTCCCGCTGGGAGCTGGGGGGAGGTGCACTCGGGCCCTGCTGGGCTGGGGCTTCTACCTTACCCCTTTCACCAGGCACTGGGTTCTCGCTGGTGTAGTTGTAGTCTGGCTGTTGTCCTGTGTCTTCTGGTCTGTCTTTTAGGATTAACTGTATTTGCTGTATTTTCAAAAATATATATGTTATTGGGAGGAGATTCCCAATGTCCTACTCATGCTGCCATGTTGCCTCCATGCTGCAGTTTTATTTTCTGTAGCTCCCTGAGCATGCTCCTGATTTTATTTTGAGATCTCTTTCTCAGGAAGATTGATTTGAGTGTAGTTACCAGGTTCCTTTGAAGGTTCATCTTTGTAGGTGGCGCCCTCTAGCTCCCAGAAGCTTTACTCTCTGGAGATGTTCAGCCTTTGGGGGGATGGCAGGCGTCCCAGGGGTGTGGTGCCAGTGCCCAACCCGCCGGAATGAAAGAGGACTTTCCTGCTTCCCGGCCACAGTGCCTGTCTCCACTCCCAGGGCCAGTTTGTGGAGCAGGCAGGGAGAAGCTGCCATAGGTGGGGGCGGCCGTTTTGCAGGCTGGTCCTGGCAGGGATGCAGGCCGTGTACCAGTCACATGACGGTAAGGGGCCTCAGAACTGAAAGGCCAGCCAGGGGGATGGAGAGCCTGGAGCTCCTGAAAGCTCACCCGCCTGCCGGGCTGAGTGCACCCAGGCAGTTTGGCGCAACTGTCCTTTATCCTGAGTGGCAAGCCCTGTGGAAGCTTTGCCCCTTTAGAAGTTCTCTTGCTGTTAGGAAGTCTCACAGACTGTCCGCCTTTCTTTTGTCATACATCGGCTGGATGTGGATCCCTGTGTTTTCCCACAAGTGGCTGGAAACTCGTCTCTCGAAGTCTCCTGCCTGTCTTTGCATTCCAACCCCACTGGTCCTTCAGAGAGCAGCACGTTTATGGTAGGTTCGTGCTTCCAGAGCACATATCCAGGACTGTATGTCACACTTCTCCTTGAGGTGACAGCCTGGCACAGCAGCTTTCTTCCCTGCTGCTCTTCCAGGATTTGGTGTAGTTGTTCCCTTTCCATATTGTATGTATGTATGTGGTTTTCGTTTTGGTAGGAGGATTCTGCCTCCCCTCTCACTTGAGCCGCCATCTTTAAACCCATCAGCACATCTATTTTTTTTTTGCAGTTTCACTTCTCTAGGGTACCTGTCACCACCCCCTCAATTTGTAGTTGGTCTTCGCCCTTTGATCTCAAGTGAGTCTCCTGTAATGGAGCACGTAGGTGGTCTTGTGTTTCCATCCCTTCTTTTATCCCTGGGTCTTTTGATTGGAGCACTCAGAGCCTGTCCTTTTATTCTGACAATTGAGTGCTGTGTACTTATTACACTTAAATAATTTTTTTGTTATCATTAATCTACAATCACACAAAGAACATTATGATCACCAAGTACACCAAGTCCCCCTCAAAAACCCCGTTAGAGTCGCTGTCCATCAGCGTAGCTGAATGCTGTTGACCCCTTCACCATGTCCCCCACCACACACCCCATTAGAGTTGCTGTCCATCAGCCTGTAGTAAGATGTTGTGTAATCTCTACTTTTCTTCTCTGTGTTGTACAGCCCTCCCCATGATCCCATCACGCCATACATTTTACATGCTTATCCTAATGCCCCATTCATTTCTCCCCGCCCTTATCCCTCACTTCCCACCCACCCTGCCCAGTCCCTATCCCTTTGGTAACTGTTAGTAAACTCTCGGGTTCTGTGAGTCTGCTGCTGTTTTTTCCTTCAGTGTTTCTTTGTTGTTATACTCCACACATGATTGAAATCATTTGGTACTTGTCTTTCTCTGCCTGGCCTATTTCACTAAGCATAATACCTTCTAGCTCCATCCACGTTGTTGCAAATGGTAGGATTTGTTTTCTTCTTACTGCTGCTTACTGCACTTTTTAAACTGGATTTCTGTCTTCTCTTTGGTTTGTAGTTTCGCTCTGTGCTTTCACCATTGCTCTCCTTGTTATGAACAATAGCTTTGTGTTAATCGACATGTACCTATATCTATCTATCCATCTTTCTGTCTATCTATCTACGTATATAACTGTCTATCAATCATTCAATCATCTTTTTGTATGCCCATCTTACCTTGTGTACAGAAGAGTTAACAACATAGATAATGTCACTTCCCTACATTATGCTTCCAAAAATCTTGCAAGGTAACTAGGCCATAGGGAGAGCACGGGGTTCACCAAGACACTTGCAGGTCAAGTCAGCCACGTGTACATACAAAACCAGTAAATGGTGGTACAGGGACTTGAGCCTGTGTCTCTGTACTCTTTTATCTTCTTCTCACGTGCTGACTGTATTTAGAAACATTCATTGACTAAGTGCTCCCTGAAGACCCCAAGTAATTTTCCTCTGGGCCTCTTGTCCACAGAAAGTAAACTTGGTGCTTTGCTCACCACCATCTTTGAGGGACATCAGCGTGATTACCGCTGATAGGAGGGAGGGACAAATAAAAAGGAACACCAATTTCTAAACAGGTGCAGTTGGGATCAAAGAAAGGGTTGTGGAGTGACTTGTTTATTTGAGTGTCTAAACTTCCCTCTTTATCTGGTTATTACTTCTTTACATTCGTGAACGTCATAAAACCCACTGATTTCAAAGGCCCAGACGCATATTATTACAGCAATTCAGTTGTTGAGGTGAGAGAAAATGAGGAGGATGTTCTTCCACCACTAAATCTATGGCTGGGCACTGCTGAAACCAAACAAAAAGAATTCACGGTGGCCTGATAGGGCTATTTCCTACTGACTGACTCTGGGAACTCAAACAGAATCCATTTGTTTCACTGTTTGTTTTTCACTTTCACTGTGTAGGGTACCAGTCCCCACCCCTTTGGCTTGTATTTTATCTGTATCCTTGGATCTCAAGTGAGTCTCCTGCAAGGGAGCACATAGCTGGTGTTTTCTTTGGAGCACTCAAAGCCTGTCCTTTCATTCTGATGATTTAGAGCAGTGCCCTTATTGCAATTAAAAAAGTTTTTTGTTATCATTAATGTACAATCACGTGAAGAACAGTATGTTTACGCTCGTCCCAACTTCACCAATTCCCCACCAAAAACCTCTTACAGATTCTCTCCTTCAGCATAGTTGTATGCTGTAGACCCTTTCGACATGTCCCCCCCCACACACCCTGTTACAGTCGCTTTCCATCAGCGTTTAGTAAGATGCTGTAGAATCTCTACTTCTCTTCTCTGTATTGTACAGCCCTCCCCATACCCCCTGAGCACACGCATTATACATGCTAAACGTAATGTCCCTTTTCTTTCTCCCCACCCTTATCCCTCCCTTTCCACCCACCATGTCCAGTCCCTTTCTCTTTGGTAACTGTTAGTCCACTCTCGGGTTCTGTGAGTCTGCTGCTGTTTTTTTCCTTCAGTTTTTCTTTGTTGTTATACTCCACACATGAGTGAAATCATTTGGTACTTGTCTTACTCCACCTGGCCTATTTCACTGAGCATACTACCATCTTGCTCCATCCGCATCAATACAAATGGTAGGATTTATTTTCTTCTTATGGCTGCTTACTGTCTTTTTAAACTGGATTTCATTTTCGTTTTTGTCTGTAGTTTCGCTATGTGCTTTCACCATTGATATCCCGGTTATGAGCAATAACTTTGTGTTAATCGATATGTATCTGAATCTTTCTATCTGTCTGTCTCTCTCTCTCTCTATTTATCAATCTGTCTATCTATCCTTCTATCTTCCTATCTATCTATCTATTTATCTTCCTTTCATCTATCTATCACGTCTATCATCTATCTATCATCTGTCATCTATCTATCTATCTATGAATCACTCATCTTTTTGTCCTCCCATTTATACTTATGTACAGAACAGTCAACAACATCGCCTATGTCACTTCCCTATATTATGTTTCCAAAAATCTTGCAAAGTAACTAGGCCGTAGGGAGAGCACTAGGTTCACTGAGACACTTGCAGGTCGAGTCAGCCGAGTGTGCTTACAAAACCAGTAAATAGTGGTGCAGGGACTTGAACCCGTATCTCTGTACTCTGTCCTCTTTTACCTCCTTCTCACTTGCTGACTGTATTTAGCCACATTCATTGACTAAGTGCTCCTTGAAGACCACAAGTATCCTCCTTCTGGGCCTGTTGTAGACAGAAAAGTAAACGTGGTACTTTGCTTACCAACGTGTTTGAGGGACATCGGTGTGATCACTGCTGATAGGAGGAGGGAAAATTAAAAATGAACACCAACTTCTAGACAGAAGCAGTTGGGAGCAAAGAGTGTTCTGAGGAGTGACGTGTTTATTTGAGTGTCTAAACTTCCCTCTGTATGTGGTTATTACATCTTTACATTCGTGAACATCATAAAACCCTCTGATTTCAAAGGCCCAGACGCATATTATTACAGCAATTCAGTTTTTGAGGTGAGAGAAAATGGGAAGGATGTTGCTTCACCACTAAATTTATGGCTGGGCACTGCTGAAACGAAGCAAAAAGAATTCACGTTGGCCAGATAGGGCTATTTTCTACTGACTGTCTCCGGTGACTCTAACAGAATCCATTGGTTTGTTTGTTTGTTTCTCAGTTTCACTTGTGAAGGGTACCTGTCCACGCTTCTTCAGCTTTTAGTTTGTCTGTGTCCTTGGATCTTAAGTGAGTCTCCTGTAAGGGAGCACATAGATGGTCTTGAGTGAAAGATAGCTTTGTTTAGTATGATGCTTTCTTATCTATCTTCCTACCTATCTCTTTAACTATCTATATAATCTATCTACCTATCTATCTATCTGTCATCTATCTATCTATGATCTATCATCTACCTACTATCATCTGTGTATCTATCTGATTAATCTATCATCTATATGTATGTATATCAATCCAATCCATATATCAATCATCTGTCTGTTTATCTGTTTTCTCACTTTTGTCAACGTTCTTTCACTAGGTGCACTTTGATTCCTCTATGTCCTTCTCAGTCTCAATTCCTTGTGTTTTTTTATGTGAGTTAGCTGTGTGTTTGGGACTTGAGAGGTTTGGCCTTGGGCGGGAACTTCTCCTGCGTAGGTGGCACGAGACTCCTGGGTGTGGATGGTGTGGTTGGCGGGCTGCGCTCTTCAACCTGTGCATGACAGGGCACTCCAGCTGCTCTGCCTGTGCCATTCCTGCTGTGGCGGCTGCGTGAGCTGCAGAGCATATCCGATGCCCCACGCAGGGATCACAATGGCTGGCCTGCGTGTTCCAGGGCATGTGCATGCCCAGTAGTAGGTCTTCATTCCTGTGCACCGATGTCACCTCGGAGGCCCTGCTTGGTGACCCATCTCCAGAGAGCATGCGTGTAGTCACCGTTTAAGTGAACTGCCTATTGGTGACATGCAGGGCTCCTGTGGGCTTGTGGCCCATGGGCTTGCTGAGGTGGCAGGCCAGCTAGCTTGTGGGGAAACTGCTCCCCTCTGCTGTCAAGGTGGAGGTAGTGTTTCAGTGCATTTAGGCATTTAGATGTGAGTGAGGTCTATCTGAAATGAAATAGTAGCGTTGAGAGCTATGTTTCTGTTCATATGAAAAGGGTACTGAGTATAAAGAGTTGGGTGATGGTGGCAGGAATTCTAGGAATGTTTATGTCCCCGCACTTATTTAATTTCTGTTAAGGGAGGTGATTCTGAAGTAACTTTTTACTAACGGATGAAGGTGATGTATAAGGTCATCCCACGTCAGCCATAGTGAGATGAAGTGGTGTAGTAGAATTAAATCCTGTACACCTTGGCCTGATGCATAGGAGACACACCGAGGGTGTTCTTTGCTGCTCTCCTCTTCTCGCTATTTACCTTAACTAACTTGACGGTTCAGAGTGGTCCCAGCAACATTTCCAGCAAGATCTTTCTAAAATCGCATAGAAACACTTGGCAAAGATATCCCCAGAGTCTAGTGGAAAAATTTTATTCTTTCTGGTCATAGTTTGCAAGATGTTTGCCCTATTCTGCGTTCTTTTGTTACTTTTGATACTCCTGTGATAGTACACCTATAGGGGCAGTGGTGTACACACACACAAGCACACTCACAGACACATATACACGGCTGAGAGTTAACGGAGACCCAAGTTATTGGAAACTGCAGCCCACACTTTAAAAAAGAAACGTGCATAAGTTGTGCACCTGGTGTTCCCCCCAAAGGGAGCAGACTTCAAAGTGCTGACGTGGTTAAACACAGATACCTATGCAGGCACCTAAGCACAGATATCTATGCATAGGCTCTCTCCATCCGTCATCTCATTGCATCTCTGCTTACCTACATATCTATGTTAGTCTACTCAAGCTGATAACCAGAGTGTCATTGAGTGGGGGCTTAATCGATAGACACTGATTTCTCGCAATTCTGTAAGCAGAAGTCCTAGATCAAGTCAGGTTCAGTTCCTGGTGAGGTCCCTTCTTCTGTCTTGCATATGGCTGCATCCCTGCTGTGTCCTCACAGGGTCGAGTGAGAAAGCTCTGTCCTCTGTTCCTCTAAATAGCACTGACTGCATAATGTCAGCTCCACCCACACCCTCATGATATCTTCCAAACCTAATTACCTCCAAAGGCCTCACCTCCCAATACCATGACAGTGGGGGTTAGGGCTTCAACCCTGACTGAGTTCAAATATGAACTTGTGTGTGTGTGTGTGTTTGTGTGTGTGTGGTGGTGGTGGGGTGTTAGGAGGAGCGAAAGATGGTGAGGTGAGGGCCCATAAATTCAGTTCATAACTCTGTATCTATATATCATCTATTTGTCTAATCTAACCTACCTATATCATCTTTCCTATCTAGTCTATCATCTGTCATCTTTATATGTCTTATCTATCTGTCATCTCTGTCAATCTATTCTTCTAATCTATGAATATCTAACGTCTATCTAATGTATCTATTTCCAATCAATCTATCACATGTCATCTGTCTGTCATCTACCTTTCGTCATCATTTTGTCTACCCATC
The DNA here is from genome assembly GCF_030020395.1 of Manis pentadactyla. Lineage (NCBI taxonomy): Eukaryota > Metazoa > Chordata > Mammalia > Pholidota > Manidae > Manis > Manis pentadactyla. The sequence continues at coordinate 2,519,408 of NW_026644596.1, forward strand.
TATCCTTATGTACAGAACAGTGTAAGATAAATTCTAGCTGAAATAAGAAGGTGAAGAGAGGCAACAAAGGGCCCGGTAGTTTATTTGAACGCAAATACCTGGGCAAGATTTCCCCAGTCTATAGCAATTAAGGCTGGGGAGTTCACACATAAGTAGACAGGCAGCGAGATTTTAAAGAATGTAGGGGGAGGCAGAGCTAAAGATTTACAGCAGCATGAGGATTTGCTAGCCCAAAGCATATTTTTCAGGTTGGGAGGGGGCAACTGCCAAGAACTTGGGCACATAATCAGTGTCCCATGTGGGAGGAGGCAGCAGCCGGAGACATTGGCACATCATCAGTGTCCGATGTGCTTGCTCCTCCCATCAGTAACCCCAGCCTTACACACAGTTAACAACATGGCTATCTATTATGGCTATCTATCTATCTATCTATCTATCTATCTATCTATCTATCTATCTATCCATCTATCTATCTATTATCTATCTATTCGATCTATCTATACCTATCATCTATCCTATCTAATCTGTCATCTATCTGTCTATCTGTCCTATCTATCAATATCTTTTTTTCTACCCATCTATCCATATGCACAGAACACTTCACAAGATGGTTTATATGTCATTTCCCTACTTATGTTTCCAAAAGCCTGCAAGGTAACTAGGACTTAGAGACAGACAGCACTGGGTTCACTGAGACATTTGCACATCGTATCAACAGCATGTGACTACAAAACTAGTAAATGGTGGTGCAAGGACTTCAACCCATATCTCTGTCCCAGGTCTTCTTTTCCCACCTTTTTGACAGTATTCTAGCCGCATTTGTTGACTGACTGCTCCCTGAAGACCACAAGCATCCTTCCTCTTGACTTTTTCAGTAATTTATCCCATTGTATGGAATGCTTTACACTCAGATACCTGCTTCTGTCACCTCCTTCTAGACTATTCAAGGCCCACCTCCCTGGTGAGGCTTACCCTGCCCACTGTTTATTTTGAAAGCCCTGCTTCTCTCTGCCTACAATCTCAGTCCTCCATATCCTGCTTTTTATTCTTCATAGTGTTTGTTACTGGCTTAGCTACCAGAGAACTTACAGATGTTTATAGTCTCTTTCCTCCCCTCCAACTAGAACGTGGTCTTCACAGGTTGATAATTCTGCGTGTATTAAGTCTGGTGGAGACCCTGCAGACTCTAGGATCAGCGAGAAGTGGGCACAGTTGTAACTCAAAGTGGTTTGACATGTTAGCAGTATAGGTTAGAGTCAGGCCAGGCAGTTATTAAGGAGGGCCTTTTCTGATATTACTAAGCTACTTGATAAATTCAAAGCTTAAAATTTCAATTATCACACAGCAGTGAGAAACAATTCCTTCTGTCATTCCTCCAGCCTCGAGGACCTGGATGCCAAATCCAATCTCTCAATGGGAAGTGGGAATGTGTGAGGAAGATCGGCCAAAGTCTTAAGTTACACAAGGCACACACATACAGAATTAAGCATGTTTAAAAACCAAAATGATAAGAGTGGTTTCCTGTGTCACAGCCAGGATTCCCTAGCCTCCAGTGATCTCAGAGCAGTGGGAGAGGAGAGGGAAAGGGCCACATAAGCCAACCGGGTCTCCTTCTTCTGGGCTTGCCTCCCCCTGGGTTGTCATCCATTAAACGCTCAGCACGCAGACCTCACGGTGAGCACGCACAGTCATAAAACGCGGCTACTTCCACATCCCAGTCAGTGGGGCATGGAACATGTTGCATATTTAAGTGTGGCTCAGAACATTATCACTCATGTATGTATGTTCTTCCACTGTCCCCTTGTCAAAGAGTAAACAGAGCAGAGGCATACTAGCAAGAGCAGGGTTTAGTGTGAGTATATAATATACACACATATTGTGGGAAAGATTTTGTTAAATAAATAGGAGGACATAGGCCTTGTCTGGAGCCAGGGGAGATCTGTAGGTGCCATTGGCAAGGTCTGCGGCGTGTCCACCGGGTCAGAGGCCGATTTAGGGGTAGGGCCGAGTTATTCGGCTGTGCCTCCCATGGCATCGTATGGGTCCAGGTCTGACCGTATGATGACCGCCCACGTGGTGTTTTTATCAGGTGCAAAGGAGGCCAGCGGTAGTGATGCCCATGGCCTAGTGTGGGTCCCGGTGGGGACCAGAAGATGACGGCTAGTGATGGTGGCGTCGTGTCCATTGGCTTGTATAGAGAGATTGAGTGAGCTTTCGTGACAACATTTGTGCTGCCCACTGCGTCATCTGGGGCACGGGGTATAGAGTAGGTGCCTTTCCCCATGGTGGTGGAATGCCATTGGGTCCTAGTCCGACTTGCGGGTAGCACCGAGGCCATCGTCTGTGCCTCCCACAGCACCCTGTGGGTCCAGGGGAGCCGGGAGGATGACTCCCCATCCTGTGGGTGTCTGAGGTGCGCAGGACGATGGCGGTGCAGCTACCCACGGAATCGTGTGGAGCTGGGGGGTGACCGGAAGATGACAGCCATTGATGGAGGTGTTGTGTCACATCGGCTCATCCTGAGCATCAGTGTCAGCGTTCGGGCAGGCGCTTGTGCTGCCTTGTGCTTTGTCTGGGACCGGAGGGAAGTTGTATGTGCCTTTCCTGAGGGCAGTGGAGTGCCCATCCGGTCAGAGGCTGACTTACAGATAGGGCCGAGGTAGTTTTCTGTGCTTCCCATGGCATCATATGGGGCCAGGGGAGACCAGACGATGACCGCTCATGCGGTAGTTGTCTAAGGTGCACAGGTGGCCAGAGGTTTTTCTGCCTACGGTCCCTTGCAGAGCCGTTGCCAACGGAGGATGAAGGCTATCGAGGGTGTTGTCGTGTGAATGTGCTTACCTTGACCGTCATTGCCGGCCCTTGGGCCGAAGGTGGAGCTGCCCACGGCCTCATGTGTGGTCAGGGGCTAATGGAAGATGACGGCCATCGAGGATGGTATCATGTCCATCGGCTTGTTTTGAGCATCAGCCTTCAGAATGGCGCCTGTGTAGCCCACGGACTTGTCCAAGGCCAGGGGGCAGTTGTAGGTGCCTCTCCCGAAAGCGGTGGCTTGCAGATAGGGTCATCGTCCGCCTTGCGGGGAGAGCCGAGGCCATCATCTGTGCCTCCCACGGCATCGTATGGGGCCAGGGAAGACCAGATGAAGACCGCCCACGTGGTGGTCGTCTGAGGCCCACAGGAGGCCGGCGGTGGTGCTGCCCATGGTCTCGTGCGGTGCCTAGGGGAACCAGAAGACGATGGCTAGCAGTGGTGTAGTCGTGTCTATCGGCTTGTCCAGAGCATCAGAGCCAGCCATCGGGCCGGTGCTTGTGCTGCAAAAGGCCTGGTCTTTTGACTGACTCTGTATGGCGGTTTTGCAGAGATAGGACACCTCGAGGCGGGCTGGTAGTGGTTCCCATGTGCCCTGGAGAGGAGGAGCTCGTCTGGGTGGTCTCTCTCCAGCCGTCTGCTGGGAGCCTAGGATGGTCAAGAGGCTCAGGACTGCTCCAAGTGGTAGAGGGATCTCTGCTGGTTAAAGTGGGAAAAGCCAGCTGCTAAAGGCACAGGATCCCGGTGGAACAGCCTGTGACATGGGCAACGGGCATGTGCATGGTTCTCCCTGGCAGGAGGGATAGGGAGCAGCTCCCCGAGGACCGGAAGTATCGGCGGGCAAAGAAGTTGGGGCTGGGGAGGTGGCCGGCGGGGTGGGGTACGATCCTAAGGAAGGAGGAAACAGTCCACACGGCAAAACGGTTTGTGGAGTGTGCCAAACGATCTGAAGAAAGGGTCTGAATCTAGGGAGAGGGTCTCCTTTGCCACTAACTCTTTCTCAGGCCAAGCACGCACTGAGCTGCCAAGGTAGGGCGAGCCTGGTATGTATGTCAGCCAGGGGATGCATTACAAAGAGCCCTGGGCCGCTGTGATGTCACCCAGGGGCTGCTGCACAACACCCCCATTGCCTTAAGCACACGGGCCACACCCAGAGGAGACACTGGGCCAAAGCCACGGTGCGTCCCCAAGGCGAAACCCAGAAGAATCCCTAGCCCCCGGAATTGCCCGCTGAGGGAAATGCAGGTGTTCGGACCAACGAGGCCACCATGTGGACAGTCGAGGGCTGCAGTGCCCGTGTCTGTCAGAACTCAGCCTGCCCGGTTGCCAGCTCTGCATGGGCTCAGCACCCGGGGTGTTGCGGGCGGCAAGCTCCTTGCCTCCACCACTCCCCCTTGCTCGCGGTGACCATGTCCTGAACACAGCCCGGCATGGAGCCACCAAGAGGCTGCCCGGGGCGCGGCCCACCCTTTCCCGGGCCTTCCCTGCTTCTCTGGGACACCTGGAGCCAGGCAAGCCTTCTCGGCCATGGCCAGCCATGTGGCTGACTTCTGAGGAAGGAGCAGACTCCATAACTTGCCTTTCTATCTAGCGGGCAGGTTCTTTCTTTGCTTCTCACAGAAAGCGTAGGTCGGGGACCAACGGGTCTCAGCATAGACACATCCCGCATTCTGACTGGGCCTGGCCGCCCAGATTTTCTCTCTGATCTAGTTTTGGGGGCCTGTGTCTCGTACGTAAATAACACAACACAGAAAACTGGGAAACACTTTTATTTTTAAAATACTTCTCCTTTTGACTCTTGGTCTTGATGGCATCGTTCTTCTTGCCCGTCAGCCAAGCTGGAAGTTTGTGGGGCAACCTTGCCTCCTCTCAGTAGTCAGCCTGTCCATTTCCGATCCTGACTGTTCATCCTTTATGTTATAACCTATGAAACTCGTGTCCCGTGTCAGTAACCCTGCTTCTAGTTCTCAGGTCTTTCCTTTTGGACCTAAGCCCTGCTTGCTCACTGCTTCACTGTGGAAGCACTGACGTTGTTACAGAATAAAATGTGAAATTCTCCAGCCCCAACTCAGGGTCAGGTCTTCACATTGTCTACATTTCCATCCCTATGAGCCAACCTCCCTGCTCCTTGAAAAGATCCTGTCTCGTGTCTTTTAGCCTCTGAATTATTTCCTCTGGGGGTTTCCACATCTTGCCTCTGGTTTTTAAGACATTTCACCCCAGCAGAAGAACATGGATCGTTGAAGACCCACCTCTCTATTCAAATCCTCTTGGAGGCTTCCCGTGCACTCTCACTTGCGTGCCCTCCTCTCCGTTCTCCGTCCTTGGTGAGAACCTCCCTTATCAAATGTGAGTGTGTCAGCTCGTGCACATCACTTCTCGGGTCACGGGATCTGTTGAACAGTTGTGACAGTGAATGACTGTACTCAGCTTCAAAGCTCAGCTGCCCGTTCAGTTGTACCTGGTGCTGATCGCACGCCCACCAACCGTTCGTTATGTTCCAAACCATGCGGAACATAAATGTGGGCGAGATGCCACTGATGACCCCTCAGTCCCCACTGTGTATGCCTCTGGGTGCTTAGGGAGAGGCTCGGCGAGCCAAGCCGACGAACTTATCTTTAACGGCGATGAGCGCAGAGCGTGTGGGGCAGGCCCCAGCTACTGCTACTGCTGCTGCTGCTGTGAAAACTCCTCTCTCTGGCCCAGTGGGGTAAGATTCCAGATCTCTTCTTGTTCTTTGCCTGTGCTTTCTCCGTAGTGGTGTAGTTTTGTTGTATGGGGGCGGCTCCTTTCGCGTCTCTGATGGAATTAAGTATGGGTCTCGGAAGTCCCTTGTGTCAGTTTTCATTGTACACTACCATCTTGTATTTCTACGTCTTTGGGTTTTCTCCCACTGCTACTGCTTTTCCTCTGGGAGGACCTGTACCACAGGCCTGTATTAGACAGAAGAGTAAACTTGGTGCTTTCCTCACCACCATGTTTGAGGGACATCGGCGTCACTGCTGATAGGAGGAGGGACAGGTAAAAAGGAACACCGAGTTCTAGATGGGAGCAGTTGGGAGCAAAGAGTGTGTTGTGGAGTGATGTGTTCGGTTGAGCATCCAAACTTCCCTCGGTATCTGGTTATTGCTTCTTTACATTCGTAAACATCATAAAATCCACTGATTTCAAAAGCCCAGATGCATATTATTACAGCAATTCAGTTGTTGAGGTGAGAAAAAATGAGAAGGGCATTGCTATACCACTGAATCTATGCCTGGGCACGGCCAAAACCAAACAGAAAGCATCCACGGTGGCAGGAAGGGATATTTTCTCCTGACTCTTTCTCTGGGCAGTCAACAGAATCACTTTTTTTTGTTGTTGTTGTCAGTAATGTACAATTACATGAGCAACATTATGGTTACTAGTCTCCCTCTGCCTCCCCCTCCCCCCCATTATCAAGTCCACTCTCCGCACCCCATTACAGTCGCTGTCCATCGATGTAGTAAGATGCTATAGAATCACTACCTGTTTTCTGTGTGTTATACTGCAATCCCCGTGGCCCTACACCCCCTACATTATGTGTGCAGATCGTAATGCCCCCTTTACCCACTTATCCCTCCCATCCCACCCATCCTCATATGTCCCTTTCCCTTTGGTACCTGTTAGTCCATTCTTTGGTTCTGTGAGTCTGCTGCTGTTTTGTTCCTTCCCGTTTTCCTTTGTTCACATACCTCACAGAGGAGTGAAATCCTTGGATACTTTTCTTTCTCCACCTGGCTTATTTCACTGAGCATAACACCCTCTAGCTCTGTCTGTGTTGTTGCAAATGGTGGTAGGATTTGTTTTCTTCTTATGGCTGAATAATATTCCATAGTGTGTATGTACCACCTCTTCTTTATCCATTCATTTCCGGATGGACACTTAGGTTGCATCCATTTCTTGGCTATTGTAAGAGTGCTGTGATCAACATAGGGGTGCATCTGTCTCTTTCAAACTGGGCTCCTGCAATCTTAGGATAAATTCCTAGGAAAGGATTTCCTTTGTCAAATGGTATTTCTGTTCTTTGGTTTTTTGTTGAATCTCCATACTGCTTTCCACAATGGTTGAGCTGACGGACATTCCCACCAGCAGTGTAGGAGGGTTCCCCTTTCTCCACACCTTTGCCGACATCTGCTGTTTTCTGTATTTTGTTTGGTGGCCATCCTAACTGGTGTTAGGTGATACCCCATTGTGGTTTTAATGTGTACTTCTCTGATGGTTAGCGATGTGGAACGTCTTTTCATGTGCCTGTCGGCCACCTGAAATTGCTTCTGTGGAGAAGTGTCTGTTCAGATCCTCTGCCCATTTTGTAATTGGATTCATTTTCTTTTTGTGTGTTGGGGTTCTTGAGCTCTTGATACATATTTTGGATGGCAACACCTTATCAAATATGTCATCAGTGTGTATATTCTCCCATACTGAAGGATGTCTTTTGATTCTACTAATGGTGGTCAAACAGAATCTTACTGAACCCAACACCACTTCATTCCAGCTCTGAGTAATTTTATTTTCTTTCCAGAACACCAACCAGCCAAGAAAACTGGTACAAATTGGAGAAGCTCTGATGCAGGAACATGTAGCGTAAAACTGAGAGGTGAGGTGTTGTGGAGAATCGTAGGTTGTATCTTTCCATGTGCTGCTTTCAAATGTCATAGGGAAAAAAGATTGCCAAGGAGATGAAGCCCGGGGTGTTGACATCACCTGTTATCGGTGGAGCCACGTAGCCTCTAGCCATTGATTTGAAAGCTACCATGCGGCATTGTAGCCTTTCCTGCAGAGTTATATGGGCGACATCCCCCGTTTGCAGTTCAGTCAGTGCGCGTGTGGGATTGTCCTGGCACCGGAAGTGGTGGACCCGAGAGCTGTGCCATTCCTGCTGGTCTGTCGCAGCACCTCTCTTGGAACAGGGCCTCAGCAGCGCTCACAGGAGAGCGAGAGTGAGAGAGAATTGCGCTCAAGAAACAGGGACAGTTTTATTTACTGTAGGTCCCTAAGCATGCTCCTGATGTTTATTTTGAGATCTCTTTTTCAGGAAGATTGATTGGAGTCCAGTTACCAGGTTCATTTGAAGGTTCATAATTGTAGGTGGTGTCCTCTAGCTCCCAGAAGCTTTAATCTCTGGAGATGCTCAGCCCTTGGGGTGTGGTCCAGGTCACAGGGGAGCGGTGCCGGTGCCCACACCCATCAGGAGGAAAGAGGTCTTTCCTGCTTCCCTGCCGCAGTGCCGGTCTCCACTGCCAGTGCCAGTTTGCTGAGCATGCAGGGAGAAGTTGCCATAGCTGGGGTCAGCTGTTTTGCAGGCCGGTCCCAGTGGGGAGGCAGGCCGTGTACCAGTCACAGCACAGTAAGGGGCCTCAGAGCTGCTAGGACAGTCAGGGGGATGGAGCGCCCATAGCTCCTGAAAGCTCTCCTGCCTTCCGTACAGAGTGTATTGTGGCCAGATAGGGATATTTTCTACTGACTGTCTCTGGGACTCAAACAGAATCGATTTGTTTATTTGTTTTTCTGTTTCAGTTGTGTAGGTTACCTGTCCCAACCCCTTCGGATTGTAGTTTGTCTGTGTCTTTGGATCTCAAGTGATTCTCCTGTAAGGGAGCACATAGGTGCTCTTGAGTTTTCATCCCTTCTTTTAACCCTGTATGTTTTGTTTGGAATACGCAAAGCCTGTCCTTTTATTCTGATTATTCAGCGCTGTGCCCTTATTGCACTTAATAAATTTCTTTTCTTATCATTAATCTACAATCATGTGAAGAACATTATGTTTACTAGGCTCCCCCCTTCACCAAGACCGACAAAAAACCTCTTACAGTCTCTGTCCATCAGCATAGTTCTTTGCTCTAGACCCCTTCACCATGTCCCTCCCCACACACCCCATTACAGTCGCTGTCCATCAGCGTGTAGTAAGATGCTGTACAATGTCTACTTGTCTTTGTGTTGTACAGCTCTCCCTTTGCCCCACGACCCCACGCATTTTACGTGCTAATCCTAGTATCCACTTTCATTCTCCCCGACCTTATCCCTCCCTACCCACCCACCCTGCCCAGTCCCTTTCCCTTTGGTAACTGTTCGTCCACTATCGGGTTCTGTAAGTCTGCTGCTGTTTTTTTTCCTTCAGTTTTTCTTTGTTGTTATACTCCACAGATGAGTGAAATCATTTGGTACTTGTCTTTCTCTGCCTGGCCTATATCACTGAGCATACTACCATCTAGCTCCATGCACGTCATTGCAAATGGTAGGATTTGTTTTCTTCTTATGGCTGCTTACTGCACTTCTTAAACTGGATTTCATTCTTCCTTTTTGTTTGTAGTATAACTATGTGCTTTCACAATTGAACACCTGGTTATGAGTAGTAGCTTCTTGTTAATCAATATGTATCTGTATCTATTTAACTATCTGTCTGTTTGTCTGTCTATCTATCTATCCTTCTATCTTTCTATCTATCTATCCTTCTATCTTTCTATCTATCTAAGTATCTATCTATCTACCTATCTATCTGTCTATCTATCCATCTTCCTATCATCTGTCTATCATGTCTATCACCTATCTCTCTATGTATCTATCTATCTGTCATCTAACTATCTATCGATCTATCTATCTATCTATCTATGAATCAATCATCTTTCTGTCTGCCTATCTTGTCTTATGTACAGAACATATAACAACATGGCCTACGTCACTTCCCTAAATTATGGTTACAAAAATCTTGTGAAGTGACTAGGCCATAGTTAGATTACTGGGTTCTCAGACACTTGCAGGTCGAATTAGCTACGTGTGCTTACAAAACCAGTAAATGGTGGTGCATGGACTTGAACCTGTATCTCTGTCCTCTGTCCTCTTTTACCTCCTTCTCGCTTGCTGAGTGTAATTAGCCACATTCATTAACTAATTCCTCCCTGAAGGCCACAAGTATCCTGCCTCTGGGCCTTTTGTAGACAGAAAAGAATACTTAGTGCTTTTAGCACCACCAAGTTTGAGGGACATTTGTGTGATCACCGCTGATAGTAGGAGAGACATAAAAAGGAACACCTATTTCTGGAGAAGAGCAGTTGGGAACAAAGTGTGTGTTGTGGAGTGACATGTTTACTTGAGTGTCCAAACTTCCGTCTTTAGGTGGTTATTACTATTTTACATAAATGAACATCATAAAATGCACTGATTTCAAAAGCCCAGATGCATATTATTACAGCAATTCAGTTATTGAGGTTAGAAAAAATGAGAAGGATATTGCTGTACCACTACATCTATGGTTGGGCAACGCTGAAACCAAACAAAAAGAATTCATTGTGACTAGATAGGGCTATTTTGTACTGACTGTCTCTTGGGATTCAATCAGAATCCATTTGTGTGTTTGTTTGTTTCTCAGTTTAACTTGTGTAGGGTACCTGTCCCCGCCCCTTTGGCAAATTTCCCTCGGTATCTGGTTATTGCTTCTTTACATTCGTAAACATCATAAAATCCGCTTATTTCAAAAGCCCAGACACATATTATTACAGCAATTCAGTTTTAGAGCTGAGGAAAAATGAGAAGGGCCTCGCTATACCACTGAATCTATGACTGAGCACTGCCAAATCCGAAGAGAAAGCATCCACGGTGGCAGGAAGGGCTATTTTCTACAGACTGTCTCTCTGGGCACTCAAGAAGTATCACTTTTTTTTTTGGTGTCAGTAATGTACAATTACATGAGCAACATTTTGTTTACTAGACTCCCCCTAATCCCCCCTACCAACATTAGCAAGTCCACTCCGCACACCCCATTACAGTCGTTGTCCATCAATGTAGTAAGATGCTATGGAAACACTACCTGTCTTCAGTGTGTTATACTGCAATCCCCGTGGACCCCACACCCTACATTATGTGTGTGGATCGTAATGCCCCCTTTACCCCTGTATCAACCCTTCCCACCCATAATCCCAGGTCCCTTTCCCTTTGGTAGCTGTTTGTCCATTCTTGGGTTCTGTGAGTCTGCTGCTGTTTTTTACCTTCCCATTTTTGCTTTGTTCTTATACCTTACAGAGGAGTGACATAATTGGATAAATGTCTTTCTCCACCTGGCTTATTTCACTGAGCATAACACCCTCTAGCTCCGTCCGTGTTGTTGCAAATGGTGGTAGGATTAGTTTTCTTCTTATGGCTGAATGATATTCCATTGTGTGTATATACAATCTCTTCTTTAGCTGTCGAGAGATGTAGGCCATAGAAACAATGGTCTCGCACTTTTTGCCTAGGTCTCTAGTTTCTTAACCCTGCAACGTTTAGGAAAGATCAATTGACCCAGCTTGCGATTAGACTGCTGGGATACAGATTAAGCAGCTGCTGTGATAACATCTCCTCCTTAGTTAAACCTTCTGTCTTTTCTCAGTAATCCCCCACCCATGATCTTTTCCAGAGAACATTCTTCTGATAGGTATCCTAGCAACCTAGATAATCCTTGCCACTTCAGCTGGGGCTTTTTCCCCCTCCTAGATCCTATATAATATTCCTTGTTAGAATAAACTTTGAGACCTTGATCAGACTTTCGACTTGTTCTCCTTCTTTGTGTCTGGTTTGTCTCTCATCCAGGATAACTTCCCCTCGAGCCCTTGTTGACCTCCCCACCGGCCGGGGCATGTGGCGCCCAACGTGGGGCTCGAGGTACGAAGCCTGATCTGGACGTCGCTCATATGGACGGCCGTCCTTCTTTCTTTGGATCGGCACACCAGCGGTGAGTGAAGATCCGCATGAAGATCACCACAGGATTACACGCCTGTGACACAGATTGATAAAGGTAAGGAAAGCGACGCAATCATGGGGCAAACACTAAATAAGCATGAGTTATTTGTTAAGGGACTTAAGGCTTCTCTCAAGACACGAGGAATACGGGTTAAGAAAAAAGATTTAGTTTATTTTCCATATGTTGCTAGAGGATGTCTGCCCATTGTTCCCCCAGGAAGGAACTATAGATGAGAAACAGTGGCGCCGAGTTGGCAACTGCCACAATGATTATTATCATTCCTTTGGCCCTGAGAAGGTCCCAGTACAGGCATTTTCTTATAGGAATCTCATGAACGATGTGTTGCAGGTCCGCCACTGTCACCCAGATGTTTCAAAGATTGTTGATGATAGTGAAAATTATCTGAAGGGAAAGTTTAAAACCAGTCAGACTTCTCTCCACAAAAAGGAGTTCCCCGAGGAACTTCATCCCTCCTCTCCAGCCTCTTATTGTCCCTCTGTCTCCATTCCCATGCCCGAGGTTAAGAATGATCTGCCTTCTAGCGGACCCCCCAAAATCTATTTACCCAGTCCTGTTCGGTCTCAAGTCCAACATCCCTGATGATGATCCCCTCTGTCCTGAAGAGGATGCCAAACTAAAAGATGCCGCCACTAAGCTGCATAATCTTGATTGGCCCCCTCAATCATCTTTACGTGCAGGTCCACCTCTCTATAACATACCACACCCTATAACATACCACACCCTTTAACAAGCCACTGTTAAACTCTCTCGGGAGGTGCAGTCCCTTGAGGCACTGCTTCACATCAAAAGGGAGATATCACAAATGCTTAGGCAATTACGTGTCCTTGACTTAGAAATAAGCTACCGCCCGTCTCCCCTGTTCAGAAAATAAAAGTAAGTTTCCCTCTGCTCCCCCCGTTCAGAAAGTTAAAACCGAAACTATAACCCTTCATGTCTTCCCAGTGACCCGATCCCAAACTAGACTGACCAAGGGAGAACCAACTGAGGGAGAGTCAAATTAGGCTGAACCGCGAGAATCAGAAGGGACAGATACGGATGCAGAAGAGCCTATAGCTCAGCCTGAGTCAGAAAACACTTAGGGAGAGGACGAGAATGCAACTTCAACCATTAGGACTCAGCTGAACCGCCGCCTTAAATTTAAAAGTATAAAAGATTTAAAGAATGCTGTTTCCTCATATGGCCCTGTTGCCCCCTTTACTATTTCATTGTTAGAGTCTCTAAGCGAAGACTGGCTTACAGTTAATGATTGGAGCATGTTAACTAAAGCCATCTTAAGAAGAGGTGACTTTCTCTTATGTAAAGCTGGTTACACTGAAAGATGCCAGGATACTGTCCACCACAATATGGCTGCTGGCGGTCCTTCCAAATCCTGGACATTAGACAAACTTCTGGGCAATCGCCCGTATGACACAAATGAAAAACAGGCTAAGTTTTCTCCAGGCTTACTCACACAAATCCAACATGCAGCCCTTAAGGCCTGGAAGAGCCTCCCTTCTAACGGGTCGGCTGTCACCTCTCTTGCCGAGGTTAGACAGGGGCCGCAGGAACCTTACAGTGAATTCATAGGCCGCCTTACAGAGGCCGCCAAACGCCTCATGGGAAGGGAGGAAACAGATAATGAATTCATTAAGCATCTTGCTTTTGAAAATGCTAACCCAGCTTGCCACGCGGCGGTTATGCGTCATGATCGCCGCAGCAAAAATGTCTCTGTTTTTATAAAACTTTGTGCCGATGACCAAACCTCTCGCAATACCGGAATAGCCATAGGAACAGCTCTTAAAGAGTTTACTCAGGGAGTCAGGCCCAAGACTTGCTTTAATTGCAAGCAACCAGGTCATTTTTCAAGGGAGTGCACAGCCCCTAGGACCGAACGATTGCTCCCATCATTCCTGTGCCTGCGATGCAAACGGGGTAAACATTGGGCCTCCGAATACCGCTCCAACGCTGATATACAGGGTAATCCTCTGCCTCCAAAGCAGGGAAACTTGTTACAGGACCCACCCCAGGGCCCAAAATACCTACCCGGGACAGAACCCTGGGGTCGTCAGGTTCTTCTCCCAGTCAGTCAAAAATCCAGCGTCACTATCCTCTCTCGAGCAACCGCCGGTAGCGCAGGACTGGACCTCTGTTCCAACTCCCAGTCAATATTGACCCCAGAAATGGGGAGTCAAATTCTTCCAACAGGGATTTTTGGCCCTTTGCCACAAGGCACCTTTGGTCTTATTCTGTGTCGCGCCAGCTCCACTATTCAGAGCCTCACTATTTCTCCAGGAGTCATTGACAACAATTATACTGGAGAAATTGAACTTATGGCTACAGCCTATCAGGGACCAATTACCATTTCCTCTGGCCAATGGATTGCTCTCTTAATATTACTCCCCCTCGATGAAAAAAATCCTTGCTATAAGCAAAAGAGAGGCCCCCATGCTTTTGGATCATCAGATGTTTATCGGACACAAGAGATCACTCAAAAAAGACCCCTTCTTAGTTAAAATTAAAAGGAAAAACTTTGAAGGCCTTATAGATACTGGCGCAGATGCCACAATTATTTCCAGTAAGGATTGCCTACATCTTGACCTCTCACCGCTTACATGACTCACCTTAGAGGTATTGGACAGACCTCCAACCCCCTACAAAGCTCCAAAGTTATTCAATGGGAAGATGAAGAAGACAATAACGGTACTGTCCAGCCCTACGTGGTTCCAGGCCTACCTATCAACCTCTGGGGCAGAGATATTCTCTCTCAAGTGAAGCTTATTATGTGCAGCCCTAATGAACTGGTCACTCACCAGATGCTCAATCAAGGCTATCGCCCTGGACAAAGGTTGGGCAAACACTCTCAGGGCCCAAAAGAGCCAGTCCCGGTCACCATAAAAACTGATAATGCTGGAATTGGCTATGAAAATTTACCCTAACGGCCGTTGACATACATGTACCCCATGCAGATAAAATATCCTGAAAACAACAGAGCCTGTATGGATTGATCAATGGCCCTTAACTTCTGAAAAACTGGCTGCAGCCACAATGTTAGTAAAGGAACAATTTGCTGCAGGCCATATCGAGCCCATGACCTCACCCTGGAATACTCCTATTTTTGTCATAAAGAAAAAATCAGGAAATTGGAGGTTACTTCAAGATCTTAGAGAAATTAATAAAGCTATGGTACCTATGGGGGTCCTTCAAACAGGCCTCCCCACTCCTGTGGCGATTTCTGGGGGATACTGTAAAATCATCATTGACCTAAAAGATCGCTTTTTCACAAACCCCCTACATCTTAAAGATCGCAAGCAATTTACATTTAGTTTGCTGGTGATTAATTTTTAAGGCCTGATGCCAAGATTCCAATGGAAATTTCTGCCCCAAGAAATGGCAAACAGCCCTACGCTGTGCCAAAAATTTGTAGCTCAAATTATAGACCCATTTAGACAAAGATGGCCTTCTACATATTTAATTCACTACATGGACGACATCCTCATAGCTGGTCCTAACCCCACTGAACTCCTTGCTTATTCCCAATAGCTTTCTAGGGCCCTTACCAGAGCTGTCTTCAGATAGCCACAGATAAAATTCAATTAAAAAACCCTTACTTGTTTTTAGGCTTTGAAATCTTTCATAAAAAGATTCTTTCACAAAAGGTTCAACTTAAAACCGATTGCTTAAAAACTTTAAATGATTTTCAAAAATTTCTAGGAGATATTAATGGGCTCAGGCCTTATCTCAAGCTAACTACTGGAGAGCTTAAACCCTTGTTTGATATACTTAAAAGAGACCCAGATCCAACTTCCAGTCGCTCATTAACAGCCCCCGCCCTAGAAGCCCTAAAGGCAGTGGGAGCCGCAATTCTAAACCAAACGGTCACCTTTATCTCTTACGAGAAGCCTCTTCTCCTAGTCATTTGTGCTACTGATTTACACCCACTGGAGTGTTCTGGCAAGAGGGGCCCCTTTTCTGGGTCCATTTACCTGCCTCCCCACCCAAAGTCTTATCCCCTATACCTCCTGGGTGGCTGAACTGATAAATATCGGACGCCACCACAGCAGGAAAGTATTCGGTAAAGACGCCAACAAAATTATCCTACCCTACCCAAATCCAGTGGTTGATAGAGAATGACAATGAATGGGCAACATCCTGCACCTCTTTTCAGGGAGCCCTTGACAATCATTACCCTGCTAAGAAGATTCTCCATTTTTTAAGGACCCAACCATTTGTTGTCCCTACATTGACCTCCTCCCAACCCCTTCCTCATGGCCACCTAGTTTTCACTGATGGTTCCTCCAACGGAGTGGCAGCCTACCCATAGATAATCGAACCACTTCCCTACAATCCCCATTCCACTCCGCTCAATTGGTTGAACTCTTTGCAAGTTTACAAGTTTTTCAACAACTCCCAAATACTCCTTTTAACCTATACACTGACAGTGCTTATATTGCTCAATCCATTCCCCTTTTAGAGACCGTGCCTTATATAAAACCCACTACAAACGCCACCCCTCTGTTTTTTTCCATCCAGCAGTGCATACATTCCAGGCAACATCAATTTTATATAAGCCATATTCGTGCCCATTCTGGTCTTCCTGGACCTCTAGGCACAGGCAATGCTGTGACTGATAAAGCTACCCAATTTGCCCTTCTCGCTGAGCTTGTCCCTGCGGCTCAAACCAAAAAAGCTCACTCTTTACACCACCTTAATGCTCAAACCTTACGTGTTCTTTTAATAATTACTACAGAACAAGCCAGTCAGATTGTTAAACAATGTGCAAATTGTGTCACTCTCCTGCCTGTTCCTCACTTGGGTGTGAACCCTAGGGGACTAGTTCCCAATGAGATCTGGCAAATGGATTTAACACACGTCCCCTAATCGGAAATCTTAAATATCTTCATGTTACTGTAGATACCTTTGGTGGATTTATTTTTGCCAGCCTCCATGTTGGAGAAGCTTCAAAAAATGTTATTGCTCATGTACTCAATTGTCTTAGTGTCATGGGTAAAATCGAGATTATCGAGATTGATAATGGTCCTGGATAGACTGGAAAAAAATTCCAAGAATTTTGTCGCCAATTACAAATTAAGCATTTTACAGGCATACCATACAATCCCCAATGTCAAGGGATTGTCGAACGAGCCCGTTTAACTATTAAAGATACCTTCCACAAATTAAAAATGGGAGATTTATATCCCAAGAAAGGCTCTCCAAGAAATATTCTTCATCATGCCTTGTTTATTCTTAATTTTCTAACTCTGGACGCTCATGGCAAATCTGCAGCTGATCGCCTTTGGCACCCACAAACTGTTAAAACTATGTCACTGTCATGTGGAGAGATCCCCTCACTTCCCATTGGAATGGCCCCGATCCCATACTAATATGGGGCTGGCGATCTGCCTGTGTTTTTGTCACCAGAGAAGGAGCTGCTCACTGGCTGCCAGAGTGGTTGAATAAACCAATAGATTTACCAGAAGATTTTTAAAAATCTTATCCAAATGTTCAGGGTGGTGACACCCCCCGAGATATCCTTTTACTTCTCTCCATAGATTCTGGCCACCGGTTTAGTCCTTTCCTTTATCTTAGGCATAGGACTTGCTGCCTCCACCCCTCCCCAGTGGACCCTTGCACAGCAGACTATTCTTGTTACCACTTACTGGATCCTTTTTGGCATATTCACACATCTTAACAGCACCTTATAAAAAGATGAAGCCCATCAACTCTCGCGTTTTCACCTTCTTCACAGAACCTTACAAGATCTTCAAGACCAAATAGATTCCCTTGCAGAAGTAGTCTTACAGAACAGGCGTGGCCTAGACCTTCTCACCACGGAACAAGGTGGAATCTGCTTAGCCTTAGAAGAGAAATGCTGCTTCTATGCAGTCAAGTCCGGAGTAGTTCGTGACAAAATAAAAAGACTTCGAGAAGATCTCGTGCAAAGAAAGAAAAAATTGTTTGAAAATCCCCTATGGACTGGGATGAGCGGGTTTCGTCCTTATCTTCTCCCTATACTAGGACCCTTCCTTAGTCTCATGCTTGTGCTCTCCCTTGGAACTTGGGCCTTCCTGAGAATTACCACCTTCATTAGAGAACAGATCAATACTGCCCTCTGAAGACAGATACAAGTCCACTATCACTGGCTTGACCTGGCGTACTAAGGCTAAGATGTGCCAGATGACGCCCCTCCTTTAGAAGCTGCATAGGATTCAGACCTATGCATATCGGCTCACAATAAAGTGAGTGCGATATGGGCACCAATGTGGGTGCGAAGGTAAGCATCGCAAGGGAAGTTCCGTAAACCGCCTCTGAATTCCCTGAGAGAAAAACCTAATTTGCATGGAGGTTGGTATCTAAAATAAATACGCCGTTTTTCCCCTAAACAAAAGATACCAAGGGTCAAAGTTGACCCCCGTCAATGGGGAGTCTCGGAGGAGCCAGGTAACTACTCCCCCAATTGGTTAATGCCCACCGCTAAATAGCGGGCCTCCCCCTCTTTTGTATAAAAGAAGGGAGGAGATGTCGGAACCGTAGGCGATAGAAACAATGGTCTCGCCCTTTTCACCTAGACTTCTAGTTTCTCAAGCATGCCCCGTTTAAGAACGATCAATTGACCAGCTTGAGATTAGACACTGGGATAGAGATTAAGCAGCTGCTGTGATAACATCTCCTCCTTAGTAAAACATTGTGTCTTTTCTCAGTAATCCCCCACACATGATCTTTTCCAGAGAACATTCTTCATTTAGGTATCCTAGCAACCTAGATAATCCTTGCCACTTCAGCGGGGGCAGTTTCCTCCTCCCAGCTCTTATATAATCTACCTTGTAACAATAAACTTTGAGACCTTGATAAGACTTTCGACTTGGTCTCCTTCTTTGTGTCTGGTTTGTCTCTCATCCAGTTTAACTTCCCCTCGAGCCCTTGTTGAACTCCCCACTGGCCGGGGCATTTATCCATTCATCTCCTGATGGACACTTAGGTTTCTTCCATTTCTTGGGTATTGTAAAGAGTGCTGCGATCAACATAGGGGTGCGTCTGTCTCTTTCAAACTGGGCTCCTGCACTCTTAGGGTAAATTCCTAGGAGAGGAATTTCTGGGTCAGATGGTAATTGTTCTTTTTTTGGGGGGGAGTCCTCCATACTGCTTTCCACAATGGTTGAGCTAACTGACATTCCCACCAGCAGTGTAGGAGGGTTCCCCTTTCTCCACACCCTTGCCGACATCTGTTGTTGTCTGTCTTCTGGGTGGTGGCCATCCTAACTTTTGTGAGGTGATACCCCATGGTGGTTTTAATGGGCATTTCTCTGATGGTTAGCAATGTGGAGCGTCTTTTCATGTGCCTGTCGGCCACTTGAAATTGATTCTGTGGAGAAGTGTCTGTTCAGATCCTCTGCCCATTTTGTAATTGGATTCATTTGCATTTTGTATGTTCAGGTCCATGAGCTCTTCATACATGTTTTGGATGGCAATGCCTTATCAAATCTGTCTTCAGTGAATATATTCTCCCATACTGAAGGATGTCTTTTGGTTCTACTGATGGTGGTCAAAGAGAATCTTACTAACCCCCTACCACTTCATTCCAAATCTAACTAATTTTTTTTAACACCAACGAGCCGAGAAAACTGGAATGAAGAGAAGCTGTGATGCAGGAACATCTAGCGTAAAACTGAGAGGTGAGGTTTTGTGGAGACTGGTAGGTTGTATCTTTCCATGTGCTGCTTTCAAGGGTCATAGGTAAAAAAAATTGCCAAGGAGATGAATCCCGGGGTGTTGATTTCACCTGGTATCGGTGGAGCCATGTAGCCTCTAGCCATTGATGGGAAAGCTAGCATGCGGCACTATTGTCTTTTCTGTGGAGTTAGACGTGCGGCGTCCCCCCTTTGCAGTTCAGTCTGAGCCCATGTGGGAGTGTCCTGTCACTGGCTGGGGTGGACCCGAGATCTGTGCAATTCCTGTTCTGCAGTCGCAGCACCCCTCTCAGAACAGGGCCTCAGCAGCGCTTCTGGGAGAAAGTGAGAGAGAGAATTTCGTTCGAGTGACATTGACTGTTTTATTTTCTGTAGCTCCCTGAGCATGCTCCTGATGTTAATTTTGAGATCTCTTTCTCACGAAGATTGATTTGAGTTCAGTTACCACGTTCCCTTGAAGGTTCATATTTGTAGGTGGTGCACTCTAGCTACCAGAAGCTTTAGTCTCTGGAGATGCACAGCCCTTGGTTGGATGGTAGGGGTCCTAGGGGCGCGGTACCGGTGCCCAGAACCGCTGGGAGGTAAGAGGTCTTTCCTGCGTCCAAGCCGCAGTGCCCATCTCCACTGCCAGGGCCAGAGTGTGGAGCATGCAGGGAGAAGCTGCCGTAGGTGGGGGTGGCGTTTTGCAGGCCAGGGACGGCGGGGAGTCAGGCCATGTACCAGTTACAGCACAGTAAGGGGCCTCAGAGCTGCGAGGGCAGCCAGGGGGATGGAGCGACCGGAGCTCCTGAAAGCTACATCGCCTGCCGGGCAGAGTGCACCCATGCAATTTGGCGCACCTGTCCTTTCTACTGAGTGGCGAGCCCTGTGGAAGCCTTTCCACTTTAGCTGTTCTCTCGCTGTTAGGAAGTCTCTCAGACTGTCCACCTTTCTTTTGTCCCACAGCGGCCGGATGTGGATCCCTGTGTTGTTCCACAAGTGGCTGGAACCTCAAGACTCTCGAAGTCTTCTGCCTCTCTTTGCTATCCAACCCTACCAATCCTCCTGTGCACACCACATGTACAGTAGGTTCGTGCTCAGAGAGCACATCTCCAGGGCTGTACGTCACACTTCTCCTTGAGGTGACAGGATGCCACAGCAGCTTTCCTCCCTGCTGTTCTTCCACGATTTGATGTAGTTGTTCTATTTCCAAATAGTACATATGTATGTGATTTTGATTTTGGGAGGAGGTTTCCGCATCCACTCTCATGTGAGCCGGGGTCATTAATCCCATCAGCACATCTTTTTTCTGTTTTTCTTTTTTAGTTTCACTTGTCTAGGGTCCCTGTTCCCACTCACTCAACTTGTAGTTATTCTTCGTCCTTGGATACCAAGTGAGTCTCCTGTAAGGGAGCCCGTAGGTGGTCTTGAGTTTTCATCCCTTCTTTTAACCATGTGTCTTTTGATTGGAGCACTCAGAGCCTGTCCGTTTATTCTGACAATTGAGAGCTGTGTCCTTATTGCACATAAAATATCTTTTTTGTCATCATTAATCTACAATCACGCGAAGAACATTATGATCACCAAGTACACCAAGTCCTTCCCCCAAACCCTGTTATAGTCGCTATCCATCAGCGTTGTTGAATGCTGTACAACCCTTCAACATGTCCCCCCCCACACACACCACGTTACAGTCGCTGTCCATCATCGTGTAGTAAGATGCTGTAGAATCTCTAATTGACTTTTCTGTGTTGTACAGCCCTCGCCATGTGCAACGGCCCAAACATATTATACATGCTTATCCTAATGCCACCTCCCTTTCTAACTCCCTTATCCTTCCCTTCCCACCCACCTAGCCCAGTCACTATCCCTTTGGTAACTGTTAGTGCACTCTCGGGTTATGTGAGTCCGCTGCTGTTTTTTTCCTTCAGTTTTTCTTTGTTGTTATACTCCACACATGAGTGAAATCAATTGGAACTTGTCTTTCTCCGCCTGGCCTATTTCACTGAGCATAATACCCTCTAGCTCCATCCACATTTTTGCAAATGGTAGGATTTGTTTTCTTCTAACGGCTGCTTACTGCACTTTTTAAACTGGATTTCTATCTTCTCTTTGGTCTGTATTTTCGCTATGTGCTTTCACCATTGCTTTCCTGGTTATGAGCAATACCTTTGTGTTAGTCGATATGTACCTATATTTATCTATCTGTCTGTATGTCTATCTATCTATCAATCAATCAGTCATCTTTTTGTCTGAACATCTGTCCTTGTATGCAGAACAGTTAACAACATAGACTATGTCCCTTCGCTACGTTATGCTTCCAAAAATCTTGCAAGGTATCTAGGTCGTAAGGAGAGTCCTGGGTTCCCCGAGACACTTGCAGGTTGAGTCAGAAGTGTACCTACAAAACCAGAAAATGGTGGTGCAGGGACTTTTACTCGTGTCTCTGTCCTCTCTCCTCTTTTATCTCCTTCTCATTTGCTGACAGTATTTAGCCACATTCATTGACTAAGCGCTCCCTGAAGAGCACAAGAATCCTTCCTCTGGGCCTGATGTCGACAGAAAAGTAAACTTGCTGCTTGCTCACCACCATATTTTAGGAACATCGGCGTGATAAACCCTGATAGGAGGGAGGGAGAAATAAAAAGGAAAACCACTTTCTAGACAGGAGCAGTTGGAATAAAAGAGTGTGTTGTGGAGTGAAGTGTTTATTTGAGTGTGCAAACTTCCCTCTTTATCTGGTTATCACTTCTTTACATTCGTGGACATCATAAAAACCACAGATTTCAAAGGCCCAGACCCATATTATTACAGCAATTCAGTTTTTGAGTTGAGAGAAAATGAGAAGAATGTTGCTGCACCACTAAATCTATGTCTGGGCACTGCTGATACCAAACAAAAAGCATTCACGGTGGCCAGATAGGGCTATTTTCTACTGACTGTCTCTGGGGACACAAACAGAGTCCATTTGATTGATTGTTTTTCGGATTCACTTGTGTTGGGTACCTCTCCCCACCCCTACGGCTTGTAGTTTGTCTGTGTCCTTGGATCTCAAGTGAGTCTCCTGTAAGGGATCACATAGGTGATCTTGAGTTTTCATCCCTTCTTTTAACCCTGTGTCTTTTGATTTGGAGTTCTCAAAGCCTGTCCTTTTATACTGATGATTCAGAGCTGTGCCCTTTTTGCACTTAAAAAATTTTTTTTGTTATCATTAATCAACAATCACTTGAGGAACATTATGTTTACTAGGCTCCCCCCTTCACCAAGTCCCCCCAAAAAACCTCTAGCAGTTACTGTCAATCAGCGGAGATGGATGCTGTAGACTACTTCACCATGTCCCCACACACACACCCCGTTACAGTCGCTGTCCATCGTCGTTTAGTAAGATGCTGTAGAATCTCTACTTGTCTTCTCTGTGTTGTACAGCCCCACCCATGGCCCTCCGAACACATGAATTATACATGCTAATCCTAATCTCCCATTTCTTTCTCTCCGCCCTTACCCTCCCTTCCCAACCACCCTGCCCAGTCCTTTTCCCTTTGGTAACTGTTAGTCCACTTTCGGGTTTTGTGAGTCTGCTGCTGTTTTTTTCCTTCAGTGTTTCTTTGTTGTTATACTCCACGTGAGTGAAATTATTTGGTACTTGTCTTTCTCCTCCAGGTCTATTTCACTGAGCATACTACCTTCTAGCTTCTTCCACGTCATTGCAAATGGTACGATTTGTTTTCTTCTTATGCCTTCTTTCTGCACTTTTTAAACTTGATTTCATTCTTCCTTTTTGTTTGTAGTTTCGCTATGTGCTTTTACCATTGATCTCCTGGTTATAAGCAATAGCTTTGTGTTAATCAATATGTATCCGTATCTATCTATCCATCTGTCTGTCTGTCGATCTATCCATCCTTCTATCTTTCTTACTATCTGTCTATCTAACTATCTATCTTTTATCTATCTATCCTTCTATCTTTCTTTCTATCTTTCTATCTATCTATCTATCTACCTATCTATCTTCTTATCACCTATCTTTCACGTCTATCATCTATCTATGTATCTATCTATCATCTACCATCCATCTATCTATCTATGAATCAATCATCTTTTTCTCTTCCCATCTATCCTTATGTACAGAACAGTTAACAACATCGCCTATGTCATTTCCTACACTATGCGTTCAAAAATCTTGCAAGTAACTGGGCCGTAGAGAGAGCACTGGGTTCATTGAGACACTTGCAGGTCCAGTCAGCCACGTGTGCTTACAAAACCAGTAAATGGTGTTGCAATGACTTGCACCCATATCTCTGTCCTCTGTCCTCTTATAACTACTTCTCGCTTCCTGACTGTATTTAGCCACATTCATTTACCAAGTGCTCACTGAAGACCACAAGTATCCTTCCTCTGGGTTTGTTGAAGACAGAAAAGTATACATGGTGCTTTGCTCACCACCAAGTTTGAGGTACATCGGCGTGAGCACCGCTGATAGGAGGAGGGGCAAATAAAAAGGAACATCTATTTCTAGACAGGAGCACTTGGGAGCAATGAGAGAGTTGTGGAGTTACGTGTTTGTTTGATTGTCCAAACTTCCCTCTTTAGGTGGTTATTACTTCTTTACATTCAAGAACATCATAAAACCCACTGATTTCCAAAGCCCAGACGCATATTATAAGAGCAATTCAGTTGTTGATTTAAGAAAAAATGAGTAGGATGTTGCTGTACCACTAAATCTATCGCTGATCACTGCTGAAACCAAACGAATTCATGGTGGCTAGATAGGGCTTTTTTCTACTGACTGTCTCTGGGTACTCAAACAGAATCCATTTGTTTGTTTCACAGTTTCACTTTTGTAGGGTACCTGTCCCCGCCCCTTCAGCTTGTAGTTTTTCTGTATCCTTGGATCTCAAGTGAGTCTCCACTAAGGGAGCACATAGGTGGTCTTGAGTTTTCATCCCTTCCTCTTACCCTGTGTATTTTGATTGGAGCACTCAGAGTCTGTCCTTTTATTGTGACAATTGAGAGCTGTGTCCTTATTGTACATAAAAAAATTTTTTTGTTATCATTAATCTACAATCACGTGAATGTCATTATGATCACCAAGTACACCAAGTCCCCCCGAAAAGCCCCATTACAGTCGCTGTCCATCAGCGTGTAGAAATATGCTGAAGAAACACTACTTCTCTTCTCTGTGTTGTACAGCACTCCCCATGCCCAACCGAACCCAAGCATTATTCATGCTAATAATAATGTTCCCTTTCTTTCTTCCTGCCCTTAACCCTCCCTTATCACGCACCCTGCCAAGTACCTTTGCCTTTGGTATCTGTTAGTCCACTCTCAGGTTCTGTGATTCTGCTGCTGTTTATTTCCATCAGTTTTTCTATGTTGTTGTACTCCACACATGAGTAAAATCATTTGGTACTTGTGTTTCTCCTCCTGGCCTATTTCACTGAGCATACTACCATCTAGCTCCATCCACATCATTGTAAATAATAGGATTTGTTTTCTTCTTATGGCTGCTTACTGCACATTTTAAACTGCATTTCATTCTTCCTTTTGTTTTGTAGTATCACTATGTGTTTTCACCATTTATCTCCCAGTTATGAGCAATAGCTTTGTGTTAATCGATATGTATCTGTAACTATCTATCTATCTATCTATCTGTCTGTCTATCTACCTATCTATCTATCTATCTATCTATCTATCTATCTATCTATCTATCTATCTATCTATCTATCTATCAATTTATCTATCTACCTATCTTTCCTACTATCTATCTATCTATCTATCTGTTTAACTTCCTATCTATCATTTCTATCATCTATCATCACTCATCTATGTACCTATCTATGGATCAATCATCTTTTTGTCTGCCCATCTGTCCTTATGTACAGAAAAGTTAACAACATTTCCTATGTCACTTCAATACATTATGCTTCCAAAACTCTTTCAAGGTAACTAGGATGTAGGAAGAGCACTCGGTTCACCGAGACACTTGCAGGTCGAGTCAGCCACGTGTACCTACAAAACCAGTAAATGGTTGTGCAGGGACTTGAACCTGTGTCTGTATCCTCTATTATCTTCTTCTCACTGGCTGACTCTATTTAGCCACATTCATTGACTAAGTGCTCCGTGAAGACCACAAGTATTGTTCCTCTGGGCCTGTTGTCCACAGAAAGAAAACTTGGTGCTTTGCTCACAATCATGTTTGAGGGACATTGGCGTGATCACCTCTGATAGGAGGGAGGGACAAATAAAAAGGAACACCAATTTCTAGACATGTGGAGTTGGGAGCAAATTGTGTGTTGTGGAGTGAAGTGTATATTTGAGTGTCCAAACTTCCCTCTTTATCTGGTTATTACTTTACATTCGTGAACATCATAAAACCCACTGATTTCAAAGGCCCAGACGCATATTTTTACAGCAATTCAGTTGTTGAGGTGAGAGAAAATGAGAAGGACGTTGCTGTACCACTAAATCTATGGCTGGGCATGGATGAAAAAAAAGAAAAGAATTCACGGTGGCTTGATAGGGCTATTTTCTACTGACTATCTCTGGAGACACAAACAGAATCTATATTTTTGATTGTTTGTTTATCAGTTTCACTTGTGTTGGGTACCTGTTCCAACCCCTACGGCTTGTAGTTTGTCTCTGTCGTTGCATCTCAAGTGAGTCTCCTGTGAGGAAGCACGTAGGTGGTCTTGAATATTCATCCCTGCTTTTAACCCTGTGTCTTTTGTTTGGAGCAGTCAAAGCCTGTCCGTTTATTCTGATGATTCAGAGCTGTGCCCTTATTGCACTTAAAAATTTTTTTTATTATCATTAATCTACAATCACGTGAAGAACACTATATTTACTTGGCTCCCCCCTTCACCAATGCACCCTTAGAAACCTCTTACAGATGCTGTCAATCAGCGGAGTTGAATGCTGTAGACCCCTTCACCATGAACCACCGCACACACACCATTACAGTCGCAGTCCATCTGCGTGTAGTAAGATGCTGTAGAATCTTTACTTGTCTTCTCTGTGTTGTACAGCGCTATCCAAACCCTCCTGACCCCACGCATTATACATGCTAATCCTAATCTCCCATTTCTTTCTCCACACCCTCATCCCTCCCTTCACAACCACCCTGCCCAGTCCCTTTCCCTTTGGTAACTGTTAGTCCGCTTTTGGGTTCTGTGAGTATGCTGCTGTTTTTTTCCTTCAGAGTTTCTTTGTTGTTATATTCCACCCATGAGTCAAATCATTTGGTACTTGTCTTTCTCCACTTCGCCTATTTCACTGAGCATACTACCGTCCTGCTCCATCCACGTCATTGCAATTGGTAGGATTTGTTTTCTTCTTATGGTTTCTTACTGCACTTTTTAAACTGGACTTCATTCTTCCTTTTTGTTTGTAGTTTCGCTATGTGTTTTCACCATTGATCTGTTGGTTATGAGCAATAGCTTTGTGTTAATCTATATGTATCTGAATCTGTGTAACTGTCTGTCTGTCTGTCTACCTATCTATCTATCCTTCTATCTTTCTATCTATCTATCTATCTATCTATCTATCTATCTATCTATCTATCTATCTATCTATCTTCCTATCATCTATCTATCATGTCTATCATCTATCTATAATGTCTCATCTACTTATGTATCTATGAATTAATCATCTTTTTGTCTTCCCATCTATCCTTATGTACAGAAAACTTAACAACATCGCCTATGTCACTTCCCTACATTATGCTTCCAAAAATCTTGCCAAGTAACTAGGACGTATGGAGAGCACTGGGTACACTGAGACAATTGAAGGTCGAGTCTGCCGCGTGTGCTTACAAAACCAGTAAATCGTTGTCCAGGGACTTGAACCCGTATCTCTGTCCTCTGACCTCTTTTATCTCCTTCTCGACTGCTGACTCTAATTTGCCACAATAATTGACTAAGTCTTCCCTGAAGACCACAAGTATCCTTCTTCTGGGCCTGTTGTAGTCAGAAAAGTATACTTGGTGCTTTGCTCATCACCAAGTTTGAAGGACATCGGCGTGATCACCTCTGATAGGAGGAGGGACAAATAAAAATGAACACCTATTTCTAGACAGGAGCAGTTTTGAACAAAGAGTGTGTTGTGGAGTGACGTGTTTATTTGAGTGTCCAACCTTCACTCTTAAGTGGTTATTACTTTTTTACATTCATGAACATCATAAAACGCACTGATTTCAAAAGCCCAGATGCATATTATTACAGCAATTCTGTTATTGAGGTGAGAAAAATTGAGAAGGACTTTGCTGTACAACGGAATCTATTTCTGGGCACTACCGAAAAAAAAAAAAATTCATGGTGGCCAGATAGGGCTCTTTTCTACTGACTGTCTCTGGGGACTCAAACAGAATCCATTTGTTTGTTTGTTTGTTTCTCAGTTTCACTTTTTTTGGGTACCTGTCACCGCCCCTTCAGCTTTTAATTTGTCCATGTCCTTGGATCTCAAGTGAGTCTCCTGTAAGGGAGCACATACATGATCTTGAGTGAAAGATAGCTTAGTTTAGTATGATGCTTTCCTATCTACCTACCTATCTATCTCTTTACCTATCTATGTAATCTTTCTATCTATCTATGTGTCATCTAACTATGTATGGTCTGTCACCTATCTACTATCATCTGTGTATCTATCTAATTAATCTATCATCTATATGTATGTATATCAGTCGAATCTATGTATCAATCATTTGTCTCTCTATATATCTGTTTTCTCACTTTTGTCAACTTTCTGTCCCGAGGTGCACTTTGATTCCTCTGTTTGATTCTCAGTCTCAATTCCTTGTGTTTGTTTTTGTGAGTTAGCTGTGTGTTTGGGTCTTGAGAGGAGTGGTATTGGGTCTGAACTTCTCCTGCGTAGGTGGCACGAGTCTGCTGGGTGTGGAGAGTGTGGTTGGTGGGCTGGGCTCTTGAAACTGTGCAGCCCAGTGCCCTCCAGCTGCTCTGCCCCTGGGCCGTTCCTGCTCTGGCGGCTGCATGAGCTGCAGGGAATATCCGAGGCCACACGCAGGGAGCACCCTGGTGGGCCTGCGGGTCCATGGTAGGTACATGCCCAGTAGTATGTCTTTTTGCCTGTGCACCGATGTTACCTCGGTGGCCCTGCTTGGTGGCCCATCTTCAGAGAGTATGCGTGTAGTCACTGGTTAAGGGAACTGCCTTTTGGTGACACACGGGGTTCTTCTGGGCCAGTGGCCCATGGATTGCTGAGGTGGCAGCCCAGCTAGCTTGTGGGGAAACTGCTCCCCTCTGCTGTCAAGGTGGAGGTTGAATTTCAGTGCATTTACGCATTTAGATGTGAGTGAGTTCTATCTGAAATGGAATAGTAGCGTTGAGAGCTATGTTTCCACCCCCTCAACTTGTAGTTCATTTTTGTCCTTGGATCTCAAGTTAGTCTCCTGTAAGGGAGCACGTAGGTGGTCTTGAGTTTTCATCCCTTCTTTTAACCCTGTGTCTTTTCATTGGAGTCCTGAAGAGCCTGTCCTTTTATTCTGAGAATTGAGAGCTATATCCTTATTGCACTTTAAAAATTTTTTTGTTATCATTAATCCACAATCACGCAAAGAAATTATGATCACCAAGTACACCACGTCCCCCCCAAAAACCCCGTTACAGTAGCTGTCTATCAGCACAGTTGGATGCTGTAGACCCATTACCATGCCCCCCCACACCCCGTTACAGTCGCTTTCCATCAGCGTGTAGTAAGATGCTGTAGAATCACTACTGGTCTTCTCTGTGTTGTACAGCCCTCCCCATGCTCCCCCCACCCACACATTATACATGCTAATCCTAATGCCCCTTTTTTTCTCCCCTCATTTATCAAACCCTTCCCACCCACCCTGCCCAGTCCCTTTCCCTTTAGTAACTGTTAGTCCACTCTTGGGTTCTGTGAGTCTGCTGCTGTTTTTTTCCTTCAGTTTTTCTTTGTTGTTATACTCAACATATGAGTGAAATCATTTGGTAATTGTCTTTCTCCGCATGGCCTTTTTCACTGAGCAAAATACCCTCTAGCTCCATCCACGTTGTTCAATTGGTAGGATTTTTTTCTTCTTACAGCTGATTACTGTTCTTTTTAAACTAGATTTCTGTCTTCTCTTTTGTCTGTAGTTTCGCTATGTGCTTTCACCATTGCTCTCCTCGTTATTAGCAATAACTTTACGTTAATCGATACGTACCTATATCTATCTATCCATCTGTCTGTCTATCTATCTATCTATCTATCTATCTATCTATCTATCTATCTATCTATCAATTTATCTATCTACCTATCTTTCCTACTATCTATCTATCTATCTATCTGTTTAACTTCCTATCTATCATTTCTATCATCTATCATCACTCATCTATGTACCTATCTATGGATCAATCATCTTTTTGTCTGCCCATCTGTCCTTATGTACAGAAAAGTTAACAACATTTCCTATGTCACTTCAATACATTATGCTTCCAAAACTCTTTCAAGGTAACTAGGATGTAGGAAGAGCACTCGGTTCACCGAGACACTTGCAGGTCGAGTCAGCCACGTGTACCTACAAAACCAGTAAATGGTTGTGCAGGGACTTGAACCTGTGTCTGTATCCTCTATTATCTTCTTCTCACTGGCTGACTCTATTTAGCCACATTCATTGACTAAGTGCTCCGTGAAGACCACAAGTATTGTTCCTCTGGGCCTGTTGTCCACAGAAAGAAAACTTGGTGCTTTGCTCACAATCATGTTTGAGGGACATTGGCGTGATCACCTCTGATAGGAGGGAGGGACAAATAAAAAGGAACACCAATTTCTAGACATGTGGAGTTGGGAGCAAATTGTGTGTTGTGGAGTGAAGTGTATATTTGAGTGTCCAAACTTCCCTCTTTATCTGGTTATTACTTTACATTCGTGAACATCATAAAACCCACTGATTTCAAAGGCCCAGACGCATATTTTTACAGCAATTCAGTTGTTGAGGTGAGAGAAAATGAGAAGGACGTTGCTGTACCACTAAATCTATGGCTGGGCATGGATGAAAAAAAAGAAAAGAATTCACGGTGGCTTGATAGGGCTATTTTCTACTGACTATCTCTGGAGACACAAACAGAATCTATATTTTTGATTGTTTGTTTATCAGTTTCACTTGTGTTGGGTACCTGTTCCAACCCCTACGGCTTGTAGTTTGTCTCTGTCGTTGCATCTCAAGTGAGTCTCCTGTGAGGAAGCACGTAGGTGGTCTTGAATATTCATCCCTGCTTTTAACCCTGTGTCTTTTGTTTGGAGCAGTCAAAGCCTGTCCGTTTATTCTGATGATTCAGAGCTGTGCCCTTATTGCACTTAAAAATTTTTTTTATTATCATTAATCTACAATCACGTGAAGAACACTATATTTACTTGGCTCCCCCCTTCACCAATGCACCCTTAGAAACCTCTTACAGATGCTGTCAATCAGCGGAGTTGAATGCTGTAGACCCCTTCACCATGAACCACCGCACACACACCATTACAGTCGCAGTCCATCTGCGTGTAGTAAGATGCTGTAGAATCTTTACTTGTCTTCTCTGTGTTGTACAGTGCTATCCAAACCCTCCTGACCCCACGCATTATACATGCTAATCCTAATCTCCCATTTCTTTCTCCACACCCTCATCCCTCCCTTCACAACCACCCTGCCCAGTCCCTTTCCCTTTGGTAACTGTTAGTCCGCTTTTGGGTTCTGTGAGTATGCTGCTGTTTTTTTCCTTCAGAGTTTCTTTGTTGTTATATTCCACCCATGAGTCAAATCATTTGGTACTTGTCTTTCTCCACTTCGCCTATTTCACTGAGCATACTACCGTCCTGCTCCATCCACGTCATTGCAATTGGTAGGATTTGTTTTCTTCTTATGGTTTCTTACTGCACTTTTTAAACTGGACTTCATTCTTCCTTTTTGTTTGTAGTTTCGCTATGTGTTTTCACCATTGATCTGTTGGTTATGAGCAATAGCTTTGTGTTAATCTATATGTATCTGAATCTGTGTAACTGTCTGTCTGTCTGTCTACCTATCTATCTATCCTTCTATCTTTCTATCTATCTATCTATCTATCTATCTATCTTCCTATCATCTATCTATCATGTCTATCATCTATCTATAATGTCTCATCTACTTATGTATCTATGAATTAATCATCTTTTTGTCTTCCCATCTATCCTTATGTACAGAAAACTTAACAACATCGCCTATGTCACTTCCCTACATTATGCTTCCAAAAATCTTGCCAAGTAACTAGGACGTATGGAGAGCACTGGGTACACTGAGACAATTGAAGGTCGAGTCTGCCGCGTGTGCTTACAAAACCAGTAAATCGTTGTCCAGGGACTTGAACCCGTATCTCTGTCCTCTGACCTCTTTTATCTCCTTCTCGACTGCTGACTCTAATTTGCCACAATAATTGACTAAGTCTTCCCTGAAGACCACAAGTATCCTTCTTCTGGGCCTGTTGTAGTCAGAAAAGTATACTTGGTGCTTTGCTCATCACCAAGTTTGAAGGACATCGGCGTGATCACCTCTGATAGGAGGAGGGACAAATAAAAATGAACACCTATTTCTAGACAGGAGCAGTTTTGAACAAAGAGTGTGTTGTGGAGTGACGTGTTTATTTGAGTGTCCAACCTTCACTCTTAAGTGGTTATTACTTTTTTACATTCATGAACATCATAAAACGCACTGATTTCAAAAGCCCAGATGCATATTATTACAGCAATTCTGTTATTGAGGTGAGAAAAATTGAGAAGGACTTTGCTGTACAACGGAATCTATTTCTGGGCACTACCGAAAAAAAAAAAAATTCATGGTGGCCAGATAGGGCTCTTTTCTACTGACTGTCTCTGGGGACTCAAACAGAATCCATTTGTTTGTTTGTTTGTTTCTCAGTTTCACTTTTTTTGGGTACCTGTCACCGCCCCTTCAGCTTTTAATTTGTCCATGTCCTTGGATCTCAAGTGAGTCTCCTGTAAGGGAGCACATACATGATCTTGAGTGAAAGATAGCTTAGTTTAGTATGATGCTTTCCTATCTACCTACCTATCTATCTCTTTACCTATCTATGTAATCTTTCTATCTATCTATGTGTCATCTAACTATGTATGGTCTGTCACCTATCTACTATCATCTGTGTATCTATCTAATTAATCTATCATCTATATGTATGTATATCAGTCGAATCTATGTATCAATCATTTGTCTCTCTATATATCTGTTTTCTCACTTTTGTCAACTTTCTGTCCCGAGGTGCACTTTGATTCCTCTGTTTGATTCTCAGTCTCAATTCCTTGTGTTTGTTTTTGTGAGTTAGCTGTGTGTTTGGGTCTTGAGAGGAGTGGTATTGGGTCTGAACTTCTCCTGCGTAGGTGGCACGAGTCTGCTGGGTGTGGAGAGTGTGGTTGGTGGGCTGGGCTCTTGAAACTGTGCAGCCCAGTGCCCTCCAGCTGCTCTGCCCCTGGGCCGTTCCTGCTCTGGCGGCTGCATGAGCTGCAGGGAATATCCGAGGCCACACGCAGGGAGCACCCTGGTGGGCCTGCGGGTCCATGGTAGGTACATGCCCAGTAGTATGTCTTTTTGCCTGTGCACCGATGTTACCTCGGTGGCCCTGCTTGGTGGCCCATCTTCAGAGAGTATGCGTGTAGTCACTGGTTAAGGGAACTGCCTTTTGGTGACACACGGGGTTCTTCTGGGCCAGTGGCCCATGGATTGCTGAGGTGGCAGCCCAGCTAGCTTGTGGGGAAACTGCTCCCCTCTGCTGTCAAGGTGGAGGTTGAATTTCAGTGCATTTACGCATTTAGATGTGAGTGAGTTCTATCTGAAATGGAATAGTAGCGTTGAGAGCTATGTTTCCACCCCCTCAACTTGTAGTTCATTTTTGTCCTTGGATCTCAAGTTAGTCTCCTGTAAGGGAGCACGTAGGTGGTCTTGAGTTTTCATCCCTTCTTTTAACCCTGTGTCTTTTCATTGGAGTCCTGAAGAGCCTGTCCTTTTATTCTGAGAATTGAGAGCTATATCCTTATTGCACTTTAAAAATTTTTTTGTTATCATTAATCCACAATCACGCAAAGAAATTATGATCACCAAGTACACCACGTCCCCCCCAAAAACCCCGTTACAGTAGCTGTCTATCAGCACAGTTGTATGCTGTAGACCCATTACCATGCCCCCCCACACCCCGTTACAGTCGCTTTCCATCAGCGTGTAGTAAGATGCTGTAGAATCACTACTGGTCTTCTCTGTGTTGTACAGCCCTCCCCATGCTCCCCCCACCCACACATTATACATGCTAATCCTAATGCCCCTTTTTTTCTCCCCTCATTTATCAAACCCTTCCCACCCACCCTGCCCAGTCCCTTTCCCTTTAGTAACTGTTAGTCCACTCTTGGGTTCTGTGAGTCTGCTGCTGTTTTTTTCCTTCAGTTTTTCTTTGTTGTTATACTCAACATATGAGTGAAATCATTTGGTAATTGTCTTTCTCCGCATGGCCTTTTTCACTGAGCAAAATACCCTCTAGCTCCATCCACGTTGTTCAATTGGTAGGATTTTTTTCTTCTTACAGCTGCTTACTGTTCTTTTTAAACTAGATTTCTGTCTTCTCTTTTGTCTGTAGTTTCGCTATGTGCTTTCACCATTGCTCTCCTCGTTATTAGCAATAACTTTACGTTAATCGATACGTACCTATATCTATCTATCCATCTGTCTGTCTATCTATCTATCTATCTATCTATCTATCTATCTATCTATCTATCTCTGTCAATCAATCAATCATGTTTTAGAATGCCTGTCTGACCTTTTGTGGAGAACATTTAGCATCATAGCCTATGTCACTTCATTACATTATGCTTCCAAAAATCTTGCAATGTCACTAGGCCATAGGGAGAGCACTGGGTTCACCGAGACACTTGCAGGTCGAGTTAGCCGCGTGTTCCTACAAAACCAGGAAATGGTGCTGCAGGGACTTGAACCTGTGTCTGTATTATCTTTTATATTCTTCTCACTGGTTGACTGTATTTAGCCACATTCATTGACTAAGTGCTCCCTGAAGACCACAAGAATTGATCCAATGGGCCTGTTGTCCATAGAAAGTAAACTTGGTGCTTTGCTCACCACAATATTTGAGGGACATCGGCATGAACACCGCTTATAGGACTGAGGGACAAATAAAATGGAACACCAATTTCTAGATATGTGCAGTTGGGAGCAAAGAGTGTGTTGTGAAGTGTATATTTGAGTGTACAAACTTCTCTCTTTGTCTGGTTATTACATCTTTACATTCAGGAACATCATTAAACCCACTGATTTCAAAGACCCAGACACATATTATTACAACAATTCAGTTGTTGAGGTGAGAGAAAATGAGGAGGACATTGCTGCACCACTAAATCTATGGCTGGGCACTGCTGAAACCAAACAAAAAGAATTCACGGTGGCTAGATATGGCTATTTTCTACTGTCTGTCTCTGGGTAATCAAAGAGAATCCATATGTTTGTTTGTTTGTTTCTCAGTTTCACTTGTGCAGGGTTCCTGTACCCACCCCTTCGGCTTGTAGTTTGTCTTTCTCCTTGAATCTCGAGTGAGTCTCCAGTAAGGCAGCACGTAGGTGGTCTTGAATTTTCATCCCTACTTCCAACCCTGTGTCTTTTGATAGGAGCACTGAAAGCCTGTCCTTTTATTCTGATATTTGAGAGCTGTGCTGTTACTGCAGTATGAAATATTTATTTATCGCTAATATACAATCACATGATGAACATTATTTTCACTAGTCTACCCCCTTTACCAAGTCCCCCCAAAAATCCCGCTATAGTCGCCGCCCATCAGCATAGTTGGATGCTCTAAAGCCCTTCACCATAACCCCCACACTCACCCTATTACAGTCGCTGTCTATCAGCATGTAGTAATATGCTGTAGAATCACTAATTGTCTTCTATGTGTTGTACAGACCACCCAATGAGCCCCCACTCCACACATTATACATGGTAATCCTAATTACCCCTTTCTTTTCCCCACCCTTATTCCTATCTTCCCAACCACCCTGTCCAGTCCCTTTCCCTTTGGTAACTGTTAGTCCACTGTCAGGTTCTGTGAGTCTGCTGTCGTTTTTTTCCTTCAGTTTTTCTTTGTTGTTATACTCCACACATGAGTGAAATCATTTGGTACTTGACTTTCTCCTCCTGGCCTATTTCACTGAGCATAATACCCTCTAGCTCCATCCATGTTTTTGCAAATGATAGGATTTGTTTACTTTTATATCTGCTTAGTGGACTTTTTAAACTGGATTTCATTATTCTTTATTGTTTTTAATTACGCTATGTGCTTTCACCATTGCTCTCCTGGTTATGAGCTATAGCTTTGTGTTAATCAATATGTTCCTATATCTATCTATCTGTCTATCTATCTATCTATCTATCTATCTATCTATCTATCTATCTATCTATCTATCTATCTATTAATCAATCAATCAACTTTTTTTCTCCCCATCTGTCCTTGTGTACAGAACAGTTTATCACATAGCCTATGCCACTTCCCTACTTTATGCTTCCAAAAATCTTGCAAGTTAACAAGGCCATAGGCAGAGCACTGTTTCACCAGGACACTTGCAGGTCGAGTATGTCACGTGAAATTACAAAACCAGGAAATTGTGGTGCAGGGACTTGAAGCCTTGTCTCCGTCCTCTGCCTCTTTTATCTCCTTCTCACTTGCTGACTGTATTTAGCCACATTCATTGACTAAGGGCTCCCTGAAGACCACAAGTATCCTTCCTCGGGGCAGGTTTTTAACAGAAAATAAACTTGGTGCTTTGCTCACCAACATGTTTGAGGGACATCGGCGTGATCACCGCTGATAGGATAGAACGACAAATGAAAAGGAACACCAGTTGCTAGACAGGAGCAGTTGGGAGCAAAGAGTGTGTTGTGGAGTGACGTGTTTATTTCAGTGTCCAAACTTCCCTCTTTATATAGTTATTACTTCTTTACATTCATGAACTTCATAAAACCCACTGATTTCAAAGGTCCAGATGTATACTTTTATAGCAATTCAATTGTTGAGTTGAGAGAAAATGAGAAAGACGTTGCTGTACCACTAAATCTATGGCTGGGCAATGCTGAAACCAAACAAAAAGAATTCACGTTGTTCAGATAGGGCTATTTTCTACTGACTGTCTCTGTGGAATCAAACAGAATCCATTCTAGGATTGTTTTTTTATCAGTTTCACTGTTTTGGGTACCTGTTCACACCCCTTCGGCTTTTAGATTGTGTCCTTGGATCACAAGAGAGTCTCCTGTAAGGGAGCACGTAGGTGGTCTTGAGTTTTCATCCCTTCTTTTAACCCTGTGTCATTTGTTTGGAGCACTCAAAGCCTGTCCTTTTATTCTGATGATTCAGAGCTGTGCCCTTATTGCACTTAAAAAATTGTTTTTGTTATCATTAATCTACAATCACGTGAAGAACATTATGTTTACTAGACTCCCCCCTTCACCAAGTCCCTCCCAAAAACCTCTTACAGTTGCTGTCAGTTAGCAGATTTGAATGCTGTAGACCCGTTCACGATGTACCCCCACACACACCCCATTACAGTCGCTGTCCTTCAGCGTGTAGTAATATGCTGTAGAATATCTACTTGTCTTCTCTGTGTTGTACAGCACTCACCATGCGACCCCGCCCTCACGCATTATACATGCTTATCCTAATCTCCCTTTTCTTTCTCCCCACCCTTATCCCTCCCTTCCCAACCACCCTTCCCAGTCCTTTTCCCTTTGGTAACTGTTACTCCACATTCGGGTTCTGTGAGTCTGCTGCTGTTTTTTTTTTCAGTGTTTCTTTGTTGTTATACTCCACACATGAGTGAAATCATTTGGTACTTGTCTTTCTCCGCCTGGAATATTTCACTGAGCCTACTACCGTCTCGCTTCATCCACGTCATTGCAAATGGTAGCATTTGTTTTCTTCTTATGGCTGCAAACTGCAGTTTTTAAACTGGACTTCATTCTTCCTTTTAGTTTGTAGTTTCGATATGTGCTTTCACCATTGATCTCCTGGTTATGAGCAATAGCTTTGTGTTAATTGATATGTATCTGTATGTATCTTCCTATCTACCTATCTATCTATCTGTCTATCCTTCTATCTTTCTGTTTATCTATCTATCTATCTTTCTATCTATCATCTATCTGTCTATCAATCTATCTTACTATCTACCTATCATGTCTATCATCTGTCATTCTATCATCTGTCATCTATCTATCTATCTAAGAATCAATCATCTTTTTGTCTGCCTATCTACCCTTACGTACAGAACATTTAACAACATGGCCTACATCACTTCCCTACATTATACTTCCAAAAATTTTTCAAGGTAACTATGCAGTAGTTAGATTACTGGCTTCTCTGAGACACTTGCAGGTCGAGTTAGCCACTTGTGCTTACAAAACCCGTAAATTGTGGTGCAGGGATGTGGACCCGTATCTCTGTCCTCTGTCCTCTTTTACCTCCTTCTCGCTTGCTGACTGTAATTAGCCGCATTAATTGACTAAGTCCACACTGAAGACCACAAGTATCCTTCCTCTGGGCCTGTTGAATACAGAAAAGTATACATGGTGCTTTGCTCAACACCAAGTTTGAGGGACATTGGCGTGATCATCGCTGATAGGAGGAGGGACAAATAAAAAGGAACACGTATTTCTAGACAGGAGTAATTGGGAACAAAGAGTGTGTAGTGGAGTGATGTGTTTATTTGAATGTCCAAACTTCCCTCTTTAGGTGTCTATTACTCCTTTACCTTCGTGAACATCATAAAACGAACTGATTTCAAAAGCCCAGATGAATATTATTACAGCAATTCATTTATTGAGGTGAGAAAAAATGAGAAGGACGTTGCTGTACCACTATATCTATAGCTGGGCACTGCTGAAACCAAACAAAAAGAATTCACAGTGGCTAGATAGGGCTATTTTCTACTAACTGTCTCTAAGGACTCAGACAGAATCCATTTGTTTGTTTGTTTGTTTCTCAGTTTCACTTGTGTTGGGTACCTCTCCCAGCCCCTTCAGCTTGTAGTTTGTGTGTGTCCTTGGATCTCAAGTGAGTCTTTGTAAGGGAGCATGTAGATGGTCTTGAGGGAAAGATAGCTTTGTTTAGTATGATGCCTTCCTATCTACCTACCTACCTATCTCTTTATCTATCTATGTAATCTATCTACCTGTCTATATATCTGTCATATATCTATCTATGGTCTTTCATCTATCTACTATCATCTGTGTATCTATCTCATTAATCTATCATCTATATGTATGTATATAAGTCCAATCTATGTATAAATCATCTGTCTATGTATCTGTTTTCTCACTTTTGTCAACCTTCTGTCACTAGGTGCACTTTGATTCCTCTGTGTTCTTCTCAGTCTCAATTCCTTGTGTTTGTTTATGTGAATTAGCTGGTGTTTGGGTCTTGAGAGGTGTAGCCTTGTGTGGGAACTTCTCCTGCGTAGGTGGCACGAGTTTGCTGGGTGCGGATAGTGTGTTTGTTGGGCTGGGCTCTTTAACCTGTGAGGACCAGGGCCTTCTGGCTGCTCTGCCCCTGGGACGTTCCTGCTGTGGCGGCTGCGTGAGCTGCGGGCATATCCGAGGCCCCAGGCAGGGAGCACACTGGCATGCCTGTGGGGCAGAGGCAGGGTCATGCCCAGTAGTACGTATTTTTGCCTGTGCACTGATGTCACCTCGGCGGCCCTGCTTGGTTTCCCATCTCCAGAGAGCATGCGTGTAGTCACTGGTTAAGGGAACTGCCTTTTGGTGACACACGGGGCTCTTGTGGGCCATTGGCCTATGGGCTTGCTGAGGTGACAGGCCAACTAGCTTGTGGGAGAACTGCTCCCCTCTGCTGTCAAGGTGATGTGGAGTTTCAGTGCATTTAGGCATTTAGATGTGAGTGAGGTCTATCTGTAATGGAAAAGCAGCACTGAGATCTATGTTTCCATTAGTATGAAAAGGGCGCTGAGCATAAAGAGTTGGGTGATGGTGGCAGGAATTCTTGGAATATTTATGTCGCCACACTTATTAATTTTCTGTTAACGGAGGTGATTCTGAAGTAACTTTTTACTCACAGATGAAAGTGATGTATAAGGTTATCCCAAGTCAGCCATGGTGAGATGAAGTGGTATAGTAGAATTAAAGCCTGTACACCTTGGCCTGATACATAGGAGACACAACGTTTGTGCTCTTTGCTGCTCTCCTGTCCTGGCTTATTACCTTAAGTAACTTGTTGGTTCAGAGTGGTCCCAGCAACATTTCCAGCAAGATCTTTCTAAAATTGCATAGAAACACTTGTCAAAGATATGCCCAGAGGCTAGTGGAAAACTGTACTCTTTCTGGTCATAGTTTGCAAGATGTTTGCCTTATCCTGCGTTCCTTTGTTACTTTTGCATCTCCTGTGATTGTAGACCGATCGGGGCAATGGTGTACACACACACACACGCACACACACACACACACGTACAGACACACACACATGGCTGAGAGTTAACGGAGACCCCACTTATCGGAAACTGAAGCCCACACATTTAAAAAGAAACGTGCATAAGTTTTGCTCCTATTTTTCCCTCCATACGGAGCAGACTTCAAAGTGCAGAGGTGGTTGGATACAGATACCTATGCAGACAGCTAAGCACATATATGTATGGGTAGGCTCTCTCCATCCATTATCTAAGTGCGTCTCTGTATACCTACATGTCTGTGTTAGTCTACTCAAACTGATATCCAGAGTGTCATTGAGTGGGGGTTTCATCCATTGACACTGATTTCTCCCTATTCTGGAAGCAGAAGTCCAAGACCAAGGCAGGTTCAGTTCCCGGTGAGGTCCCTTCTTCTGCATACGGTCGCATCCCTGATCTGTCCTCACAGGGTCGAGGGAGAATGCTCTGTCCTCAGTTCCTCTTAATAGCACTGATTGCATAATGGAAGCTCCACTCACACCCTCATGGTATCTTCCTAACCCAATTACCTCCAAAGGCCAGACCTCCCAATACCATGACAGTGGGGGGTTAGGTCTTCAACATTGTCTCAGTTCAAATATGAACTTGTATGTGTGTATGTGTGTGTGTGTGTGTGTGTGTGTGTGTGTGTGTGTGTGTGTGGTGGCGGCAGGGGGTAATAGGAGCAGAAGATGGTGAGGTGAGGGCCCAAAATTCAGTTCATAACTCTGTATCTATCATGTATCTATCTAATCTAACATACCTATATCATCTATCCTATCTATTCTATCATCTGTCATTTATATATATCTTATCTATCTGTCATCTCTATCAATCTATTCATCTAATATATGAATATCTATCATCTAATGTATCTATTTCAAAAGTATCATCTATCACCTGTCAACTATATGTCATCTACCTGTCTTTATCTTTTTGTCTACCCATCCATCCTTATTTACAGAACAGTGTAAGATAAATTCTAGCTGAAATAAGCAGGTGCAGAGAGGCAACAAAGGGCCTGGTAGTTTATTTGAATGCAGATACCCAGGCGAGATTTCACCAGTCTATAGAAATGGAGGCTGGGGAATTCCCATTTAGGAAGACAGGCAGCGAGATTTTAAAGAAGGTAGGGGGAGGCAGAGCTTAGATTTACAGCAGCGCGAGGATTTGCTAACCCAATGCATATATTTCAGGTTGGGAGTCGGCAACAGCCAAGAACTTAGGCACATCATCAGTGTCTGACGTGCTCGCTCCTCCCATCAGCGTCCCCAGCCTTAAAAACAGTTAACCACATGGCCATATATCATGGCTATCTATCTATCTATCTTTCTATCTATCTATCTATCTATCTATCTATCTATCTATCAATCTATCTATCTATCACCTATTTGTTCAATCTATCTATACCTATTATCTCTCCTACCTAATCTATCATCTATCTATCTGTCCTATCTATCATCATCTTTTTGTCTAACCATGTATAATTATGTACAGAACAGTTCACAAGGTAGCTTATATGTCACTTCCCTACATAAGCTTCCAAAAGCCTGCAAGGTAACTAGGCGCTAGAGACAGATTGCACTAGGTTCATCGAGACATTTGCACATCGAGTCAACAGCGTGTGAGTAAAAAACTAGTAAATGGTGGTGCGTGGACTTCAAACCATACCTCTGTACCCAGTCATCTTTGCCCTCCTTGCTGACAGTATTCTAGCCGCATTTGTTTACTGACTGCTCCCTGAAGACCACAAGCATCCTTCCTCTTGGCTTTTTCAGTAATTTATCCCATTGTATGGAATGATTTTCCCTCAGATACCTTGTTCTGTTACCTCCTTCTATACTGTTCAAGTCCCACCTCCCTGGTAAGGCTTAACTGGTCCCCTGCTTATTTTGAAAGCCCTGCTTCTCTCTGCCTTTAAGCTCAGTCCTCCATATCTTGCCTTATTTCTTCATAGTGTTTGTTACCGGCTAAGCTACCAGAAATCTTACAGATATTCATTGTCTCTTTCTTCCCCTCCAACTAGAACATGGTCTTCGCAGGTTAGGAATTCTGCGTTTATTAAGTCTGGTGGAGACCATGCAGACTCTAGGGTCAGAGAGAAGTGGTCACAGTTGTAACTCAACGTGGTTTGACATGTTAGCAGTTTAGGTTAGAGTCAGGCCAGGCAGTCATTAAAGAGGACCTTTTCTGATATAACTAAGCTACTTGATAAATTCTAAGTAAGCTTAAATTTCAATAATCACACAGCAGGCAGAAGCACTTCCTTCTGTCCTTCCTTCAGACTCGAGGACCTTTATGCCAAATCCGTTCTCTCGTGGGGAAGTGGGAATGTGTGAGGATGATCAGCCAATGTCTTAAGTTACACAAGGCACACACATACAGAAATAAACTTGTTTTAAAAAAAATGATAAGAGTGGTTTCCTGTGTCACAGCAGGGATTCCCTAGCCCCCAGTGAGCTCAGAGCAGTGGGAGAAGAGAGGGAAGGGGCCACATAAGCCAACACGGTCTCCTTCCTCTGGACTTGCCTTCCCATGGATTGTCATCCATTAATCACTCAGCACGCAGACCTCACGGTGAGCACGCACAGTCATAAAACGCGTCTACTTCCACATCCCAGCCACTGGGGCATGGAACACGTTGCATAGTTAAGTGTGGCTGAGAACATTATCACTCATGTATATGTGTTCTTCCTCCTTTGACGAGTCAAAGAGTAAACAGCAGAGTCATACTAGCAACAGCAGGATTTAGTGTGAATATAAAATATACACACATATTGTGGGAAAGATTTTGTTAAATCGATATGGACATAGGCATTGTCTGGAGCCGGGTTAGACCTGTAGGAGCCGTTGGCAAGGGCTGTGGCGTGTCCACCGTGTCGGAGCCTGAGTTAGGGGTAAGGCCGAGGCCATCGGTTCTGCCTACCATGGCATTCTATGGGTCCAGGGCTGACCGGAGGACAACCGCCCGTGTTGTGGGTGTCTGAGGCGTGCAGGATGCTGGTAGTGTTTCTGCCAATGGCCTCGTGTGGGGCCCTGGGGGGCTAGCAAGTTCCTTTCCCGAGGTTGGTGGCATGCACATCGGGTCATCGTCCAACTTGCGTGTAGGACCGAGGCCGTCGTCTATGCCTACCACGGCATCGTGTGTGTCCAGGGTGGTCCGGAGAATGACTTCCCACATGGTGGGTGTCTGAGGTGTGCAGGAGGCTGGAAGTGCTGCTGCCCATGGCCTCGTGTGGGGCTGGGGGTTGACCGGAAGATGATGGCCATCGAAGGGTGTGTTGTGTCCATGTGCTCGTCTTGAGTATAATTGCCAGACCTCAGGCAGAAACTGGTGCTGCCCACGGCCCCATGAAGGGCCGTTGGCGACTGGATGGTGACGGCCATCGAGGGTGGTGCCGTGTCCATGGGCTCGTCTTGAGCATCATTACCGGCCCTCACACCGAAGTTGGTGCTGCCCACAGCCCCGTGCGGGGTCGGGTGCGACCGGAAGATGACGGCCTTCGAGGGTGGTGTCGTGTCCATGGGCTCGTCTAGAGCGTCATTGCCGGCCTTTGTGCCAAAGGGGGAGCTGCCCAAAGCCTCGTTTGCGGACGGGGGCTAACGGAAGATGTCGGCAATCGAGGATGGTGTCGTGTCCATCGGCTCTTCTTGGGAATCAGCCTTCAGGCTGGCGACTATGCAGCCCATGGACTCTTCTGGGACCATGGGGTAGTTGTAGATGCCTTTCCCGAAGGCGATAGTGTGACCATTGGGTCGTCGTCCGCCTTGTGGGTAGGGCCGAGGCCATCATCTGTGCCTCTCATGGCATCTTATGGTGCCAGGGGAGACCAGATGACAACCGCCCATGCGGGGGTCATCTGAGGTGCACAGGAGACCGGCGGTGGTGCTGCCCATAGCATCGTGCGGGGCCGGGTGGGTCCGGAAGATGATGGCCAGCGGTGGTGGCGTCGAGTACATCAGCTCGTCCCGAGCGTCAGTGCCAGCCATCGGGCCTTCACTTGTGCTGCCCAAGGCCTTGTCTGTTGGCTGACACTGGATGGTGGTTTTGCAGAGGCAGGACACCACACGGCGGGCTGGTAGTGGTGCCCGTGTGCCCTGCGGAGGAGGAGCCCATCTGGGTGGTTTCTCTCCAGCCGTCTGCTGGGAGCCAAGTATGGTCCAGTGGCCCAGGGATGCTCCCCGTGGAAGTGGGAACTCTGCTGGAAAAAGTGGGAAAAGCCAGCCGCTAAAGGCACAGGATCCCGGAGGAACAGCCTGTGACCAGTGCAGTGAGCAGGTGCAGGGTGCTCCCTGGCAGGAGGGATATGGGGCAACGCCCGGGGACTTTAAGAAACGGTGGGCGAACAAGGTGGGTCTGGGAAGGCAGCGAGAGGTGTGAGGCACGAACCTTAGGAAGGAGGAAACGGTCCACATGGAAAAATGGGTTGTGGTGTGCGCCAAACGATCCGAGGAAAGGGTCTGAAGCTAGGGAGAGGGTCTCCTTTGCCACTAACTCCTTCTCAGGCCAAGCACGCACTGAGTTGCTCAGCTAGGGCGAGCCTGGTCCATATGTCAGCTACGGGAAGCATCACAAAGTGGCCTGGGCTGCTGTGACGTCACCCAGGAGACACTTAACCAAGCCCCTATTGCCTTAATCAAACCGGCACCGCCCAGAGGAGACCCTGGTCCAAGGCCATGGCCTGGCCCCGAGGGCAACCCCAGTAGAATCCCTAGCCCCCTGGAATGCCCTCTGAGGTGCCGTGCAGGTGTTTGGAACAATGAGCACACCATGCGGACCATCGAGGGCTGCCGTGCCCGGATCTGTCAGAGCTCAGCCTGTCTGGGTGCCGGCTCTGCATGGGCTCGGCACCCAGAGTATGGCAGGAATCAAGTGCCATGCTCCGCCCTCCCTCACACAATCCCGTAGCCCAGGGCTTGGTCAGGGCCCGGCGCCCAGCTACCACGTGGCTGTCTGTGGCACGGCCCACCCTTTCCTGGGCCTTCCCAGCTTCTCTGGGACACCTGGAGCCAGGCATGCCTTTTCGGCCATGGACAGCCTGGCGGCTGACTTCTGAGGAGTGTGCATACCCCATGAATTGCCTTTCTAGCTAGCGGCAGGTTTTTCCTTTGCTTCTCACAGAAAGCATAGGTCTGGGACCACAGGGTCTCAGGATAGCTACATCCCACGTTCTGACTGGGCTTTGCCACCCAGATTTTCTCTCTGATCTAGTTTTGGGGGCCTGTGTCTCGTAGTTGAATAATACAACACAGTAAAATGGGAAACACTTTCCATTTTTAAAATGCTTCTCCTTTAGACTCTTGGTC
Organism: Manis pentadactyla; assembly: GCF_030020395.1. NCBI lineage: Eukaryota > Metazoa > Chordata > Mammalia > Pholidota > Manidae > Manis > Manis pentadactyla. Next base: position 2,564,378 of record NW_026644596.1, read on the forward strand.
TCGATGGCGTCGCTGTTCTTGCCCGTCAGCCAAGCTGGATGCTTGCGGGGCAACCTTGTCTCCTCTCAGCAGTCAACCTGTCCATTCCCAATCCTGTCTGTTCATAATTTATGTTATAACCTGTGAAGCTCGTGTCCCGTGTCAGTAATCCTGCTTCTAGTTTCTCAGGTCTTTCCTGGTGGACATAGGCCCTGCTTGCTCACTGCTTCACTGTGGAAGCACTGACATTGTTACAGAATAAAATATTAAATTCTAAATCCCCAATTCACAGTCTGGCCTTCACTTTGTCTACATATCCTTCATTATGAGCCAAGCTCTCTGCTCCTTGAAAAGACCCTGTCTCGTGCCTTTTTCTCTCTGAATTATTTCCTCTGGGGTTTGCCAACTCTTGCATCTGGCTTTTAAGAATTTTAAACCCATCAGAAGAACATGGATCGCTGAAGACCCACCTCTATGTCACCTCCTCTTGGAGGCTTCTGTGCAATCTCAATTAGGGGTGCCTTCCTCTCCATTCTCCATACTTGGTGAGAACATCCCTTATCAAATATGAGTGTGTCAGCTCGTGCACATCACTCTTCTTGTCTTGGGATCTGTTGAACAGTGGTGACAGTGAATGACTGGACTCGGCTTCAAAGCTCAGCTGCCCGTCCAGTGGTACCTGGTGCCTCTCGCTCCTCTGAAAACCGTTCGTTATGTTCCAAACCGTGTGGAACATAAATGCGGGCGAGATGCCACCGACGACACCTCAGTCCCTGCTGTGTATGCCTCCAGGTGCTTAGGGAGAGGCCCAGCGAGCCGAGCCCCCGAACTTATATTTAACGGTGATGAGCGCAGAGCGTTTTGGACAGGCCCCATCTGCTGCTGCTACTGCTGCTGCTGTGATGACTCCTCTCTCTGGCCCAGTGTGGTAAGATCCCAGAACTCTTCTTGATCTCTGCCTGTGCTTTCTCCGTAGTGGTGTAGTTTTGTTGTATGGGGGTGGCTCCTTTCGCATCTCTGTTGGAATTAAGTACGGGCTCAGAAATCCCTTGTGTCAATTTTCACTGTACTGTACCATCTTCTGTTTCTATGTCTTTGGGTTTTCTCCTGCTGCTACTGCTTTTCCTCTGAGAGGACTTGTACCACAGTCCTGTTGTTGTCAGAAGAGTAAACTTGGTGCTTTACTCACCACCATGTTTGAGGGACATCGGCGTCACCGCTGATAGGAGGAGGGACAGGTAGAAAGGAACACTGAGTTCTAGACGGGAGCAGTGGTGAGCAAAGAGTGTGTTGTGGAGTGACGTTTTCTTCTGAGCATCCAAACTTCCCTCAGTATCTGGTTATTGCTTCTTTACATTCGTAAACATCATAAAATCAACTGATTTCAAAAGCCCAGACGCATATTATTACAGCAATTCAGTTGTTGAGGTGAGAAAAAATGAGAAGGGCATAGCTATAGCACTGAATATATGACTGAGCACTGCCACAACTGAGCAGAAAGAATCCACGGTGGCGGGAAGGGCTATTTACTACTGACTGTCTCTCTGGGCACTCAAACAGAATCACTTTTATTTATTTATTTTTTGGTGTCAGTAATGTACAATTACGTGAGCAACTTTATGTTTACTAGGCTCCCCTTCCTACACCATCCCCCACATTGTCAAGTCCACTCCCCACTCCTCATTACAGGCGCTGTCCATCAATGTAGTAAGTTGCTTTTGAAACACTACCTGTCTTCTGAGTGTTATACTGCAGTCCCCGTGGCCCCCACGCCCTACATTGTGTGTGCAGATTGTAATGCCCCCTTTACACCCTTATCCCTCCTTTCCCACCCATCCTCCCAGGTCCCTTTCCCTTTGGTAACTGTTAGTCCATTCTTGGGTCTGTGAGTCTGCTGCTGTTTTGTTCCTTCCCGTTTTTCCTTTGTTCTCATACCTCACAGAGGAGTGAAATCCTTGGTACTTGTCTTTCTCCACCTGGCTTATTTCACTGAGAATAACACCCTCTAGCTCCTTCCGTGTTGTTGCAAATGGTGGTAGAACTTGTTTTCTTCTTATGGCTGAATGATATTCCATAGTGTGTATGTACCACCTCTTCTTTATCCATTCATCCCCTGATGGACACTTAGGTTGCTTCCATTTCTTTGCTATTGTAAAGAGTGCTGCGATCAACATAGGGGTGCATCTGTCTCTTTCAAACTGGGCTCCTGCACACTTAGGGTAAATTCCTAGGGAGGAAATCACGGGTCAAATAGTATTTCTGTTCTTCGGTTTTTTGGGGAACCTCCACACTGCTTTTCACAATGGTTGAGCTGACTGACATTACCACCAGCAATGTAGGAGGGCTCCCGTTTCTCCACACCTTTGCCGACATCTGTTGTTGTCTGTCTTTTGGGTGGTGGCCATTATAACTGCTGTGAGTTGATACCCCACTGTGGATTAATGTGTATTTCTCTGATAGTTAGCGATGTGCAGCATCTTTTCATTTGCCTGTTGGCCACCTGAAATTGCTTCTGTGGAGAAGTGTCTGTTCAGATTCTCTGCCCATTTTGTAATTGGATTTATTTGCTATTTGTGTGTTGAGGTTCGTGAGCTCTTGATACATGTTTTGGATGGCAACGCCTTATCAAATGTCTCATCAGTGAATATATTCTCAAATAATGAAGGATGTCTTTTGGTTCTACTGATGGTGGTCAAACAGAATCTTACTAAACCCCCTTCCACTTCATTCAAAATCTGACTAATTATTCCTTTTTTCCTGAACACCAACCAGCCGAGAAAATTGGAATGAAGAGGAGAAGCTGTGATGCAGGAACATCTAGTGTAAAACTGAGAGGTGAGGTGGTGTGGAGACTGGTAGGTTGTATCTTGCCATTTGCTGCTTTCAAGGGTCATAGGGAAAAAAGATTGCCAAGGAGATGAAGCCCAGGGTGTTGACGTCTCCTAGTATCGGTGGAGCCATGTAGCCTCTAGCCATTGATGGGAAGGCTAGCATGCGGCACTGTTGTCTTTCCTGTGGTGTTAGATGAGCGGCGTCCCCCATATGCAGTTCAGTCAGAGCCCATGTGGGACTGTCCTGACACAGGCTGGGTGGACCCTAGAGCTGTGCCGTTCCTGCTGGGCTCTTGCAGCACCCCTCTCGGGACCGGGCCTTAGCAGCGCTCCCGGAGAAAGAGAGAGAGATAGAGAGAATTGTGCTCTAGAGATAGGGGCAGTTTTATTTTCTGTAGCTCCCTGAGCATGCTCCTGATGTTTACTTTGAGATCTCTTTCTCAGGAAGATTTATTTGAGTCCAGTTACCGGGTTCCTTTGAACGTTCATATTTGTAGGTGGCGCCCTCTAGCTCCAAGAAGCTTTACTCTCTGGAGATGCTCAGCCCTTGGGGGGATGGCAGGGGTCCCAGGGGAGCAGTGCCAGTGCCCAACCCCGCCGGGAGTAAAGAGGTCTTTCCTTCTTCCCGACCACAGTGCCCATCTCCACTGCCAGGGCCAGTATGTGGAACATGCAGGGAGATGCTGCCGAAGGTGGGGATGGCCGTTTTGCAGGCCGGTGCTGGTGGTGAGGCAGGCCGTGTACCAGTCAGATCACGGTAAGGGGCCTGGGAGCAGCGAGGCCAGCCAGGGGGATGAAGCGACCAGAGCTCCTGAAAAATTCCCCGCCTGCTGGGCAGAGTGCACGTGGGCAGTTTGGCACACCTGTCCTTTCTCCTGCGTGGCAAGCCCTGTGGAAGCCTTGCCCCTTTAGCAGTTCTCTCACTGTTAGGAGTCTCTCAGACTGTACGCCTTTTTTTTGTCCCACAGCGGCCAGATGTGGATCCCTGTGTTGTCCCACAAGTGGCTGGAACCTCAAGGCTCTCGAAGTCTACTGCCTCTCTTTGCTTTCCAACCCCACCAATCCTCCTGTGCACACCACATGTATGGTAGGTTCGTGCTCAGAGAGCACGTCTCCAGGGTTGTACAGCACACTTCTCCTTGAGGTGACAGGATGCCGCAGCAGCTTTCCTCCCTGCTGTTCTTCCACGATTTGATGTAGTTGTTCTATTTCCAAATAGTACGTATGTATGTGGTTTTGATTTTGGGAGGATGTTTCCGCATCCCCTCTCATGTGAGCCGGGGTCATTAATCCCATCAGCACATCTTTTTTATGTTTTTCTTTTTCAGTTTCACTTGTCTAGTGTACCTGTTCCCAACCCCTAAACTTGTAGTTATGCTTCGTCCTTGGAAACCAAGTGAGTCCCTTGAAAGGGAGCACGTAGGTGGTCTTGAGTTTTCATCCCTTCTTTTAACCATGTGTCTTTTGATTTTTAGCACTCAGAGACTGTCCGTTTATTCTGACAATTGAGAGCTGTGTCCTTATTGCACATGAAATATCTTTTTTGTCATCATTAATCTACAATCACACGAAGAACATTATGATCACCAAGTACAACAAGTCCTTCCCCAAAACCCTGTTATAGTCGCTATCCATCAGCGTTGGTTGCTGTACACCGATTCAACATGTCCCCCCCCATACACCACGTTACAGTCGCTGTCCATCAGCGTGTAGTAAGATGCTGTAGAATCTCTAATTGACTTCTCTGTGTTGTACAGCCCTCGCCATGCACAACAGCCCCCATGCATTATACATGCTAATCCTAATGCCCCCTTTCTTTCTAACTGCCCTTATCCTTCCCTTCCAACCCACCCAGCCCAGTCACTTTCCCTTTGGTAACTGTTAGTACTCTCTCGGTTTCTGCGAGTCCGCTGCTGTTTTTTTCCTTCAGTTTTTCTTTTTTGTTATACTCCACACATCAGTGAAATCATTTGGAACTTGTCTTTCTCTGCCTGGCCAATTTCACTGAGCATAATACCCTCTAGCTCCATCCACACTGTTGCAAATGGTAGGATTTGTTTTCTTCTTACGGCTGCTTACTGCACTTTTTAAACTGGATTTCTGTCTTCTCTTTGGTCTGTATTTTCGCTATGTGCTTTCACCATTTCTTTCCTGGTTATGAGCAATACCTTTATGCTAATCGATATGTACCTATATTTATCTATCTGTCTGTATGTCTATCTATCAATCAATCAGTCATCTTTTTGTCTGAACATCTGTCCTTGTATGCAGAACAGTTAACAACATAGACAATGTCCCTTCGCTACTTTATGCTTCCAAAAATCTTGCAAGGTAACTAGGTTGTAAGGAGAGTCCTGGGTTCACTGAGACACTTGCAGGTTGAGTCAGAAGTGTACTTACAAAACCAGAAAATGGTTGTGCCGGGACTTGAACCCGTGTCTCTATCCTCTGTCCTCTTTCATCTCCTTCTAATTTGTTGTCTGTATTTCGCCACATTCATTGACTAAGTGCTCCCTGAAGACCACGAGTATCATTCCTCTGGGCCTGTTGTCAACAGAAAATTAAAATTGTTGCTTTGCACACCACCATGTTTGAAGGACATCAGTGTGATAACCGCCGATAGGACGGAGGGTCAAATAAAAAGGAACACCAATTTCTAGACAGGAGCAGTTGGGAGTTAAGAGTGTATTGTGGAGTGACGTGTTTATTTGAGTGTCCAAACATCCCTCTTTAGGTGGTTATTAGATCTACACATTCGTGAACATCATAAAACCCACTGATTTCAAAGGCCCAGACCCATATTATTACAGCAATTCAGTTGTTGAGTTGAGAGAAAATGAGAAGGATATTGCTGCACCACTAAATCTATGTCTGGGCACTGCTGATACCAAACAAAAAGCATTCACAGTGGCCAGATATGGCTATTTTCTACTGACTGTCTCTGGGGGACACACACAGAATCCATTTGATTGATTGTTTTTCGGATTCACTTATGTTGGGTACCTCTCACCACCCCTATGGCTTGTAGTTTTTCTGTGTCCTTGGATCTCAAGTGAGTCTCCTCTAAGAGAGAACGTAGGTGTTCTTGAGTTTTCATCCCTTCTTTTATCCATGTGTCTTTTGTTTGGAGCACTCAAAGCCTGTCCTTTTACACTAATGATTCAGAGCTGTGCCCTTATTGCACTTTAAAATTCTTTTTTTATCATTAATCTACAATCACTTGAAGAACATTATGTTTACTAGGATCCCCCCTTCATCAAGTCCTCCAGAAAAACCTCTTACAGAATGTGTCCATCAGCATAGTTGGATGCTGTAGACTACTTCAACATGAACCCCCACACACACCCCATTAAAGTCGCTGTCCATCAGCGTGTAGTAAGATGTTGTAGAATCTCTACTTTTCTTCTCTGTGTTGTACAGCACTCCCCATGCCCAACCGTCCGCACGCATTATTCATGCTAATAATAATATCCCCTTTCTTTCTCCCTGCCCTTATCCCTCCCTTATCACCCACCCTGCCCAGTACTTTTCCCTTTGGTATCTGTTAGTCCACTCTCGGGTTCTGTGATTCTGCTGCTGTTTATTTCCATCAGTTTTTCTATGTTGTTGTACTCTACACATGAGTAAAATCATTTGGTACTTGTCTTTCTCCTCCTGGCCTATTTCACTGAGCATACTACCGTCTAACTCCATCCACATCATTGTAAATGGTAGGATTTGTTTTCTTCTTATGGCTCCTTACTGCACACTTTAACTGGATTTCATTCTTCCTTTTTGTTTTGTACTATCACTATGTGTTTTCACCATTTATCTCCCAGTTATGAGCAATAGCTTTTTATTAATCGATATGTATCTGTATCTATCTATCTATCTATCTATCTATCTATCTATCTATCTATCTATCTATCTATCTATCTATCTATCTATCTGCTTATCTCCCTGTATACCTTTCATGACTATCATCTATCTATCTATCATCTGTCATCTATGTATCTAAGAATCTATCACCTTTTTGTGTGCCCATCTATTCTTATGTACAGAACAGTTAACAACATCGCGTATGTCACTTACCTACATTATGCTTCCAAAAACAGTGCAAGATGAGTAGGCTGTATTGAGAGCACTGGGTTCACTGAGACAATTGCAGGTTGAGTCAGCATCGTGTCCTTACAAATCCAGTAAATACTGGTGCAGGGACTTGAACTCATATCTCTGTCATCTGTCCTCTTTTCCCACCTTCTCGATTGCTGACTGTATTTAGCCACATTCATTGACTAAGGGCTACATTAAGACCACAAGTTTCATTCCTCTGGGCCTCTTTTAGACAGTAAAGTATACTTGGTGCTTTGCTTACCACCATGTTTGAGGGACATCGGCGTGATCACCGCTGATAGGAGGAGGGTCAAATAAAAAGGAACACCTATGTCTAAACAGGAGCATTTGGGAGCAAAGAGAGTGTTGTGGAGTTACGTGTTTGTTTGAGTGTCCAAACTTCACACTTTAGGGTGTTATTACTTCTTTACATTTGTGAACATCATAAAACACACCGATTTCCAAAGCCCAGACTCATATAATTCAGCAACTCTGTTGTTGAGGTGAGAAAAAATGAGAATGACGTTGCTAAACCACTAAATCAATGGCGGGACACTGCTGAAAACAAACAAAAAGAATTCACGGTGGCTAGATACTGCTATTTTCTACTGGCTGTCTCTGGGGACTCAAACAGAATCCATTTGTTTGTTTGTTTGTTTCTCAGTTTCACTTGTGTAGGGTACCCGAATCCGCCCCTTCAGCTTGTAGTTTGTGTCCTTGGATCTCAAGTGAGTCTCCAGTAAGGGAGCACGTAGGTGGTCTTGTGTTTTCATCCCTTATTCTAACCCTGTGTGTTTTGATTGGAGCACTCAAAGAATATCCGTTTATTCTGATGATTCAGTGCTGTTCCTTTATTGCACTTAAAAATTTTCTTTGTTATCATTAATCTACAATCACGTGAAGAACATTACGTTTACTAGGCTTCCCATTCAACATTCCGCATCTAAAACTAATTACAGTCGCTGCCCATCAGCGTGTAGTAAGATGGTGTAGAATCCCTACTGTCCTGTCTGTGTTGTACAGTCCTCCCCATGCTACTCCCACCACACACATTATACACACTAATACTAATGCCCCCTTTCTTTCTCCCCACCCTTATCCCTCCCTTCCCACCCAACCTGCCCAGTCCCTTTCCCTTTGGTAACTGTTAGCAAACTCGCGGGTTCTGTGAGTCTGCTGCTATTTTTTCTTCAGATTTTCTTGGTTGTTATACTCCACATATGAGTGAAATCATTTGGTTCTTTTCTTTCTCCACCTGGCCTATTTCACTGAGCATAATACCCTGTAGCTCCATCCACGTTGTTGCAAATGGTAGGATTCGTTTTCTTCTTATGGCTGCTTACTGCACTTTTTAAACTGGATTTCTGTCTTCTCTTTTGTCTGTAGTTTCGCTATGTGATTTCACCATTGCTCTCCTTGTTATGAGCAATAGTTTTGTTTTAATCAATATGTACCTATATCTATCTATCTGTCTGTCTATCCATCTATCTATCTATCAGTCTATCAATTAGTCAATCATCTTTTTGTTTGCCCATCTGTCCTTTTGTACAGAACAGTTAACAAGATAGCCTGTGTCACTTCCTTATATTGTGCTTCCAAAAATCTTTCAAGGTAACTAGGCTGCAGGGAAAGCACTGGGTTCACCAAGACACTTGCAGGTAGAGTCAGCCGCATATTCCTACAAAACCAGGAAATTTTGCTGCAGTGTCTTGAACCCGTGTCTCTCTCCTCTCTCCTCTTTTATCTACTTCTCACTTGCTGACTGTATTTAGTCACATTCATTGACTAAGGGATCCCTGAAGACCACAAGTATCCTTCCTCTGGGCCTGTTTCCAACAGAAAAGTAATCTTGGTGCTTTGCTCATAACCGTTTTTGAGGGACATCGGTGTGATCACCACTGATAGGATGGAACAACAAATGAAAAGGAACACCAATTTCTAGACAGGAGCAGTTGGGAGCAAAGAGTGTGTTGTGGGGTTACGTGTTTATTTGAGTGTCCAAACTTCCCTCTTTATCTGGATATTGTTCTTTACATTAATGAATATCATAAAACCCACTGATTTCAAAGGCCCAGACGCTTGTTTTTACACCAGTTCAGTTGTTGAGGTGAGAGAAAATAAGAAGGACGTTGCTGTACCACTAAATCTATGGCTGGGGAGTGCTGAAACAAAAGAAAAAGAATTCACGGTGGCTTGATAGGGCTATTTTCTACTGACTATCTCTGGAGACACAAACAGAATCCATTTGTTTGATTGTTTTTCAGTTTCACTTGTGTTGGGTACTTGTTCCCACCACTTCGACTGTAGTTTGTCTGTGTCCTTGCATCTCAAGTGCGTCTCCTGTGAGGGATCACGTAGGTGGTTTTGAATATTCATCCCTACTTTTAACCCTGTGTCTTTTGTTTGGAGCACTCAAAGACTGTTTCTTTTTATTCTGATGATTCAGAGCTTTGCCCTTATTGCACTTAAAATTTTTTTTATTATCATTAATCTACAATCACGTGAAGAACATTATGTTTACTTGGCTCCCCCCTTCACCAAGGCACCCTTAGAAACCTCTTACAGATGCTGTCAATCAGCGGAGTTGGATGCTCTAGACCCCTTCACCATGAACCATCCCACACACACCATTACAGTCGCAGTCCATTAGCTTGTAGTAAGATGCTGTAGAATCTTTACTTGTCTTCTCTGTGTTGTACAGCCCTATCCAAGCCCACCCGACCCCAAGCTTTATACATGCTAATCCTAATTTCCCATTTCTTTCTCCACACCCTCATCTCTCCCTTCCCAACCACCCTGCCCAGTCCCTTTCCCTTTGGTAACTGTTAGTCCGCTTTTGGGTCCTGTGAGTATGCTGCTGTTTTTTTCCTTCAGAGTTTCTTTGTTGTTATACTCCACACAGGAGTAAAATCATTTGGTACTTGTCTTTCTCCACCTGGCCTATTTCACTGAGCATACTACCATCTTGCTCCATCCACATCATTGCAAATGGTAGGATTTGTTTTCCTCTTATGACTGCTTACGGCAGTTTTTAAACTGGACTTAATTCTGTCTGTTTGTTGTTTCGCTATGTGCTTTCACCATTGATCTCCTGTTTATGAGCAATAGCTGTATGTTAATCGATATGTATCTGAATCTCTCTGTCTGTCTATCTATCTATCAATCTCTCTATCTGTCCTTCTATCTTTCTTTCTATCTATCTATCTATCTATCTATCTATCTATCTATCTATCTATCTATCTATCTACCTATCTATCCTTCTTTCTATCTATCTTTCTATCTATCTATCTTTCTGTCATCTATCTATCATCTATCATCTATCTATCTATTTATGAATCAATCCTCTTTTTTTCTTCCCATCTATCCTTATGTACAGAACAGTTAACAACATCGCCTATGTCACTTCCCAACATTATGCTTCCAAAAATCCTGCAAGGTAACTAGGACGTAGGAAGAGCACTGGGTTCATTAAGACACTTGCAGGTCTAGTCAGCCTCGTGTGCTTACAAAACCTGTAAATGGTGGTGCAGGGATTGGCACCCATATCTCTGTCATGTACCCTCTTTTACCTGCTTCTGTCTTCAAGACAGTACTCAGCCACATTCATTGAATAAGTGCTCCCTGAAGACCACAAGTATCCTTCCTCTGGGCCTGTTGAAGACAGAAAAATATACTTGGTGCTTTGCTCTCCACCAAGTTTGAGGGACATCGGCGTGAGCTCCGCTGATAGGAGGAGCGACAAATAAAAAGGAACACCTATTTCTAGACAGGAGCATTTGGGAGCAATGACAGTGTTGTGGAGTTACATGTTTGAGTGTCCAAACTTCCCTCTTTAGGTGGTTATTACTTCTTTACATTCAAGAACATCATAAAACCCACTGATTTGTAAAGCCAAGACGCATATTATTACAGCAATTCAGTTGTTGAGGTGCGAAAACATGAGAAGGATATTGCGGAACCACTAAATGTATGGCTGGGCACAGCTGAAACCAAACAAAAAGAATTCACGGTGCCTAGATAGGGCTATTTTCTACTGGCTGTCTCTGGGGACTCAAACAGAATCCATTTGTTTGTTTGTTTGTTTCTCAGGTTCACTTGTGTAGGGTACCTGTAGCTGCCCATTCTGCTTGTAGTTTGTCTGTGTCCTTGGATCCCAAGTGAATCTCCAGAAAGGGAGCACGTAGGTGGTCTTGAGTTTTCATCCCTTCCTCTATCCCTGTGTCTTTTGATTGGAGCACTCAGACCCTGTCCTTTTATTCTGACAATTGAGAGGTGTGTCATTATTGCACTTACAAAAATTTTTTTGTTATCATCAATCTACAATCACGCGAAGATCATTATGATCACCAAGAACACAAAGTCCCCCCCAAAAGTCCCGTTACCGTAACTGTTCAACAGCGTAGTTGGATGCTGTACACCCCTTCAGCATGTCCCCCAACACACACCCCATTACAGCCGCTGTCCATAGGCGTGTAGTAAGATGCTGTAGAAATAGTACTTCTCTTTTGTGTTGTACAGCCCTCACTATGCTCCCCACACCCCACACATTATAAATGCTAATCCTGATGCCCCTTTCTTTCTGCCCACACTTTTCCCTACCTTCCCACAATCCCTGCCCAGTCCCTTTCCCTTTGGTAACTGTTAGTCCACTGTCAGGTTCTGTTAGTCTGCTGCTGTTATTTTCCTTCAGTTTTTCTTTGTTGTTATACCCCACAAATGAGTGAAATCATTTGGTACTTGTCTTTCTCCACCTGTCCTATTACACTGAGCATAATACCCTCTAGTCCATCCACGTTATTGCAAATGATAGGATTTTTTTTCTTTTATATCTGCTTAGTGCACTTTTTAAACTTGATTTCATTCTTCTTTTTTGTTTGTAGTTTCGCTATGTGCTTTCACCATTGCTTTCCTGTTTATGAGCAGTAGCTTTGTGTTAATCAATATGAACCTATATCTATCTGTCTGTCTATCTATATACCTATCTATCTATGAATCAAACAACTTTTTCTCTCCCCATCTGTCCTTGTGTACAGAACAGTTAAACACATAGACTATGTCACATTCCTACATTATGCTTCGAATAATCTTGCAAGGTAACTAGGCCGTATTGAGAGCACCTGGTTCGCCAAGGCACTTGCAGTTCAAGTCATCCGTGTGAACCCACAAAACCAGGAAATTGTGTTGCAGGGACTTGAACTCGTGTCTCTATCCTCTGTCCTCTTTTATCTCCTTCTCACTTGCTGACTGTATTTAGCCACATTGATTGACTAAGGGCTCCCTGAAGACCACAAGTATCCTTCCTCTGGGCCTGTTTTCGACAGAAAAGTAAACTTGGTGCTTTGTTCACCACCATGCTTGAGGGACATTGGCGTGATCACCGCTGATAGGATGGAACGACAAATGAAAAGGAACACCAGTTTCTAGACAGGAACAGTTGGAGGCAAAGAGTGGGTTGTGGAGTGACGTGTTTATTTGAGTGTCCAAACTTCACTCTTTATATAGTTACTACTTCCTTAAATTCATGAACTTCATAAAACCCACTGATTTCAAAGGTTCAGACACATACTTTTACAGCAATTCAATTGTTGAGGTGAGAAAAAATGAGAAGAACGTTGCTGTACCACTAAATCAATGGCCGGGCAATGCTGAAACCAAACAAACAGAATTCACGTCGGCCAGATAGTGCTATTTTCTACTGACTGTCTCTGGGGATTCAAACAGAATCCATTTGTTTGATTGTTTGTTTTTCAGTTTCACTCGTGTAGGGTACTTGTCCACACACCTTCGGCTTGTAGTTTGTCTGTGTCCATGGATCTCAAGTGAGTCTCCTGTAAGTGAGCACGTAGCTGTCTTGAGTTTTCATCCCTTCTTTTAACCCTGTGTATTTTCTTTGCAGCACTCAGTGCCTGACATTTTATTCTGATGATGCAGAGCTCTGCACGTATTGCACATAAAGAATTTTTTATCATTAATCTACAATCACGTGAAGAACATTATGTTTACTATGCTCCCCCTTCAACAAGTCCTCCCGAGAAACCTCTTCACTCGCTGTCGATCAGCGTAGTTGGTTGCTGTAGACCCCTTCACCATGACCCCCCACAGTCCCAGTTGCAGTCGCTGTCCATCAGTGAGAAGTAAGATGCTATATGATCTCTACTTGTCTTCTCTGTGTTGTATAGTACTCCCCATGCACACCCGAACCCACGCATTATACATGTTAACCAAATTACCACTATACTTTCTCCCCACACTTATCCCTCCCTTCAGACCCACCCTGCCCAGTCCTTTTCCCTTTGGTAACTTTTAGTCAGCTCTCGGGTTCTGTGAGTCTGCTGCTGCTTTTTTCCTTCAGTTTTCCTTTGTTGTTATACTCCACACATGAGTGAAATCACTTGGTACATGTCTTTCTCCGCCTGGCCTATTTCTCTGAACATACTACCGTCTAGCTCCATACACGTCATTGCAAATGGTAGTATTTGTTTTCTTCATAATTCTGCTTACTGCACTTTTTAAACTGGGTTTCATTCTTCCTTTTTGTTCGCAGTTTAGCTATGTTATTCACCATTCAACTCCTGGTTATGAACCATAGCTTTGTGTCAGTCGATATATATCTGTATTTATCTATCTAACTGTCTGACTGTCTAACTATGTATCTATGTGTACATGTATATATATATCTATCTGTCTATCTATCTATCTTGATATCATCTATCTGTGATGTCTATCATCTATCAATCTATGTACCTGTCTATCTATCTTACATCTGTCGTCTGTCTAACTATCTATGAATCAGTCATCTTTTTTCCTGCCCATCTGTCCTTGTGTACAGAACAGTTAACCGTATATCCTCTATCACTTTCCTACACTATTCTTCCAAAAATCCTGCAAAGTATCTAGGCTGTAGAGAGAGCAATGGGTTCACCGAGACACTTGCAGGTCGAGACGGCCGCGTGTACCTACAAAACCAGGAAATGGTTGTGCTGGGACTTGAACCGTGTCTCTATCCTCTGTCCTCTTTCATCTCCTTCTAACTTGCTGTCTGTATTTAGCCACATTCATTGACTAAATGCTCCCTGAAGACCACAAGTATCCTTCCTCTGTGCCTGTTGTCGACAGAAAAGTGTACTTGGTTCTTTGCACAACGCCATGTTTGAGGGACATCGGCGTGATCACTGCTGATAGCTGGAGGGACAAATATAAAGGAACACCTATTTCTGGACAGGAGCAGTTGGGAACAAAGAGTGTGTTGTGGAATGAAGTGTTTATTTGAGGGTCCAATCTTCCCTCTTTATGTGGTTATTACTTCTTTACATTCCTGAACATCATAAAACGCAATGATTTTAAAAGCCCAGACGCATATTATTACTGCAAATCATTTGTTGAGGTGAGAGGAAATGAGAAGGAAGTTGCTGCACCACTGAATCTATGCCTGAGCACTGCTGAAACCAAACAAAAAGTATTCACGGTGGCTAGATAGGGCTGTTTTTTACTGACTCTCTCTGGGGACTCAAACAGAATCCGTTTGTTTGTTTGTTTCTCAGTTTCACATGTATAGGGTACCTGTCCCCGCCCCTTCAACTTGTAGTTTCTCTGTTTCCTTGGATCTCAAGTGAGTCTCCAGTAAGGGAGCACGTATGTGGTCTTGAGTTTTCATCAGTACTTCTAAACCTGTGTCTTTTGATTGGAGCACTCAAAGCCTGTACTTTCATTCTGATATTTGAGAGCTGTGCTCTTACTGCACTTTGAAATTTTTTGTTCTCATTAATATAAAATCACATGCCGAACATTATGTTTTCCAGTCTACCCCCTTCACCATGTCCCCCCCAAATCCTAGTTACAGTCGCTGTCCATCAGCATGTAATATGATGCTGTAGAATCACTACATGTCTTCTCTATGTTGTACAGCCCTACCCATGACCCCCCACCCTACACATTATACATGCTTATCCTAATGCCCCCATTCTTTTTCCCTGCCCTTATTACTCCCTTCCCACAAACCCTACAAAGTCCCTTTCTCTTTGGTAACTGTTAGTCCACTCTCAGGTTCTGTGAGTCTGCTGCTGTCTTTTCCTTCAGTTTTTCTTTCTTATCATACTCCACACATGAGTGAAATCATTTGGTACATGTATTTCTAAGCCTGGCCTATTTGGATGAGCATAATACCCTCTAGCTCCATTCACGTTATTTCAAATGATGGTATTTGTTTTCTTCTTATGGCTGCTTACTACACTTTTTAAACTGGAGTTCATTCTTATTTTTCTTTGTAGTATCGCTATGTGCTTTCACCATTGCTCTCCTGGTTATGAGCAGAAGCTTTGTGTTAATCGTTATGTACCTATATCTATCTATCTGTCTGTCTATCTATTTATCAATCAATCAATCTATCAGCTTTTTGTCTGCCCATCTGTCCTTGTGTACAGAACAGTTAAACACATAGCCTATGTCACTCTCCTACTTTATGCTTCCCAAAATCCTGCAATGTAACTAATATTTAGGGAGAGCACTGGGTTCACCGAGACACTTGAAGGTCGAGTCGGCCGCGTGTACCTACAAAACCAGGAAATTGTTGTGCCGGGACTTGAACTGTGTCTCTATCCTCTGTCCTCTTTCATCTCCTTCTAACTTGCTGTCTGTATTTAGCCACATTCATTGACTAAGTGCTCCCTGAAGACCACAAGTATCATTCCTCTGGGCCTTTTGTCAACAGAAAAGTAAACATGTTGCTTTGCTCACCACCATGTTTGAGGGGCATCAGCGTGATCACCACCGATAGGACGGAGGGTCAAATAAAAAGGAACACCAGTTTCTAGACAGGAGCAGTTGGGAGCTAAGAGTGCATTGTGGAGTGACATGTTTATTTGAGTGTCCAAACTTCCCTATTTAGGTGGTTATTAGATCTTCACATTCGTGAAAATCATAAAACCCACTGATTTCAAAGAGCCAGATGCTTATTATTACAGCAACTCAGTTGTTGAGGTGAGAGGAAATGAGAAGTATGTTGCTGCACCACTAAATCTATGGCTGGGAACTGCTGAAACCAAACAAAAAGAATTCACCCTTTACAGATAGGGCTGTTTTCTGCTGACTGTCTCTGGGTACTCAAACAGAATCCATTTGATTGATTATTTGTTTTTCAGTTTCACTCGTGTAGGGTACTTGTCCAAACACCTTTGGCTTGTAGTTTGTCTGTGTCCTTGGATCTCAAGTGAGTCTCCTATATGTAAGCACGTATGGGTCTTGAGTTTTCATACCTTCTTTCAACCCTGTGTCTTTTGTTTGCAGCACTCAGTGCCTGACCTTTCTTTCTGATGATTCAGAGCTGTGCACTTATTGCACTTAAAGAATTTTTTTCATCATTAATTTACAATCACGTGAAGAACATTATGTTTACTTTGCTCGCCCCTTCACCAAGTCCCCCCGAGAAACCTATTCAGTCGCTGTCGATCAGCGTAGTTGGATGCTGTAGACAACTTCAACATGTCCCCCCCCACAGACCCTGTAACAGTCGCTGTCCATCAGTGAGTAGTATGATGCTATATGATCTCTACTAGTCTTCTCTGTGTTGTACAGTACTCCCCATGCACACCCGACAACACTCATTATACATGCTAATCCTAATGCCCCCATTCTTTCTCCCCACACTTATCCCTCCCTTCAGACCCACCCTGCGCAGTCCTTTTCCCTTTGGTAACTTTTAGTCAGCTCTCGGGTTCTGTGAGTCTGCTGCTGCTTTTTTCCTTCAGTTTTCCTTTGTTGTTATATTCCACACATGAGTGAAATCAGTTGGTACTTGTCTTTCTCCGCCTGGCCTATTTCTCTGAACATACTACCGTCTACCTCCATTCACGTCATTGCAAATGGTAGTAGTTGATTTCTTCATAATTCTGCTTACTGCACTTTTAAACTGGATTTCATTCTTCCTTTTTGTTCGTAGTTTAGCTATGTTATTCACCATTCAACTCCTGATTATGAACCATAGCTTTGTGTCAGTCGATATGTATCTGTATTTATCTATCTAACTGTCTGACTGTCTAACTATGTATCTATGTGTATATGTATATATCTATCTATCTATCTTCCTATCATCTATCTATGATGTCTATCATCTATCAATCTATGTACCTGTCTATCTATCTTACATCTGTCGTCTGTCTATCTATCTATAAATCAATCATCTTTTTTTCTGCATATCTGTCCTTGTGTACAGAAAAGTTAACCGTATATCCTCCATCACTTTCCTACACTATGCTTCCAAAAATCCTGCAAAGTATCTAGGCTGTAGAGAGAGCAATGGGTTCACCGAGACACTTGCAGGTCGAGTCGGCCGCGTGTACCTACAAAACCAGGAAATGGTTGTGCTGGGACTTAAACCGTGTCTCTATCCTCTGTCCTCTTTCATCTCCTTCTAACTTGCTGTCTGTATTTAGCCACATTCATTGACTAAGTGCTCCCTGAAGACCACAAGTATCATTCCTCTGGGCCTGTTGTCGACTGAATGTAAACTTGTTGCTTTGCTCACCAACATGTTTGAGGGACATCAGCGTGATCACCGCCGATAGGACGGAGGGTCAAATGAAAAGGAACACCAATTTCTAGACAGGAGCAGTTGGGAGCAAATTGTTTGTTGTTGAGAGACGTGTTTGGTTCAGTGTTCAAATTTCCCTCTTTATGTGGTGATTACTTCTTTACAATCGTGAACATCATAAAACCTATGATTTCAAAAGTCCAGATGCATATTAATACAGCAATTCATTTGCTGATGTGAGAAAAAATGAGAAGGACATTGCAGTACCACTAAATCTATACCTGGTCACTGCTGAAACCAAACAAAAAGAATTCATGGTGGCTAGGTAGGACTATTTTCTAGTGACTGTCTCTGGGGATTCAAACAGAATCCATTTGTTTCTTTGTTTCTCAGATTCACTTGTATAGGGTACCTGTCCGCGCCCCTTCAGCTTGTAGTTTGTCTGTGTCCTTGGATCTCAAGTGAGTCTCCAGTAAGGGAGCACATAGGTGATCTTGAGTTTTCATCAGTACTTCTAACCCTGTGTCTTTTGATTGGAGCAGACAAAGCCTGTACTTTTATTCTGATATTTGAGAGCTATGCTCTTACTGCACTTTGAAATTTTTTTTTGTTCTCATTAATATACAATTACATGCAGAACAATATGTTTACTAGTCTACCTCCTTCACCAAGTCCTTGAAAAAATCCCAGTTACAGTCTTTGTCCGTTAGCGTGTAGTAAGATGCTGTAGAATCACCACTTGTCTTCTCTGTGTTGTATAGCCCTCCCCATGACACTACACCCTACACATTGTTCATGCAAATCCTAATGCCCCTATTCTTTTTCCCCGCCCTTATCACTCCCTTCCCACAAACCCTACCAAGTCCATTTCTCTTTGGTAACGGTTAGTACTCTCTCGGGTACTCTGTGTCTGCTGCTGTTTTTTCCTTCAGTTTTTTTTGTTGTCGTACTCCACACATGAGTGAAATCATTTGGTACATTTATTTCTCCGAATGGCCTAATTGACTGAGCATAATACCCTCTAGCTCCATCCACGTTATTGCAAATGATAGGATTTGTTTTCTTCTTTTGGCTGCTCACTGCACTTTTTAAACTGGATTTCATTCTTCTTTTTTGTTTGTACTATCGCTATGTGCTTTCTCCATTGCTCTCCTCGTTATGAGCAGTAGCTTTGTGTTAATCGATATGTACCTATATCTATCTATCTATCTATCTGTCTATCTATTTATCAATCAATCAATCATCTTTTTGTCTGCCCATCTGTCCTTGAGTACAGAAGAGTTAACCATATACCCTATATCACTTTCCTACATTATGCTTCCAAAAATCCTGCTAGGTAACTATTCTGTAGGGAGAGCACTGGGTTCACCGAGACACTTTCAGGTTGTTTCGGCCGCGTGTACTACAAAACCAATAAATGGTTGTGCAGGAAGATATACCCGTGTCTCTATCCTCTGTCCTCTTTCATCTCCTTCTAACTTGCTGTCTGTATTTAGCCACATTCATTGACTAAATGCTCCCTGAAGACCACAAGTATCCTTCCTCTGTGCCTGTTGTCGACAGAAAAGTGTACTTGGTTCTTTGCACAACGCCATGTTTGAGGGACATCGGCGTGATCACTGCTGACAGCTGGAGGGACAAATATAAAGGAACACCTATTTCTGGACAGGAGCAGTTGGGAACAAAGAGTGTGTTGTGGAATGAAGTGTTTATTTGAGGGTCCAATCTTCCCTCTTTATGTGGTTATTACTTCTTTACATTCCTGAACATCATAAAACGCAATGATTTTAAAAGCCCAGACGCATATTATTACTGCAAATCATTTGTTGAGGTGAGAGGAAATGAGAAGGAAGTTGCTGCCCCACTGAATCTATGCCTGAGCACTGCTGAAACCAAACAAAAAGTATTCACGGTGGCTAGATAGGGCTGTTTTTTACTGACTCTCTCTGGGGACTCAAACAGAATCCGTTTGTTTGTTTGTTTCTCAGTTTCACATGTATAGGGTACCTGTCCCCGCCCTTCAACTTGTAGTTTCTCTGTTTCCTTGGATCTCAAGTGAGTCTCCAGTAAGGGAGCACGTATGTGGTCTTGAGTTTTCATCAGTACTTCTAAACCTGTGTCTTTTGATTGGAGCACTCAAAGCCTGTACTTTCATTCTGATATTTGAGAGCTGTGCTCTTACTGCACTTTGAAATTTTTTGTTCTCATTAATATAAAATCACATGCCGAACATTATGTTTTCCAGTCTACCCCCTTCACCATGTCCCCCCCAAATCCTAGTTACAGTCGCTGTCCATCAGCATGTAATATGATGCTGTAGAATCACTACATGTCTTCTCTATGTAGTACAGCCCTACCCATGACCCCCCACCCTACACATTATACATGCTTATCCTAATGCCCCCATTCTTTTTCCCTGCCCTTATTACTCCCTTCCCACAAACCCTACAAAGTCCCTTTCTCTTTGGTAACTGTTAGTCCACTCTCAGGTTCTGTGAGTCTGCTGCTGTCTTTTCCTTCAGTTTTTCTTTCTTATCATACTCCACACATGAGTGAAATCATTTGGTACATGTATTTCTAAGCCTGGCCTATTTGGATGAGCATAATACCCTCTAGCTCCATTCACGTTATTTCAAATGATGGTATTTGTTTTCTTCTTATGGCTGCTTACTACACTTTTTAAACTGGAGTTCATTCTTATTTTTCTTTGTAGTATCGCTATGTGCTTTCACCATTGCTCTCCTGGTTATGAGCCGAAGCTTTGTGTTAATCGTTATGTACCTATATCTATCTATCTGTCTGTCTATCTATTTATCAATCAATCAATCTATCAGCTTTTTGTCTGCCCATCTGTCCTTGTGTACAGAACAGTTAAACACATAGCCTATGTCACTCTCCTACTTTATGCTTCCCAAAATCCTGCAATGTAACTAATATTTAGGGAGAGCACTGGGTTCACCGAGACACTTGCAGGTCGAGTCGGCCGCGTGTACCTACAAAACCAGGAAATTGTTGTGCCGGGACTTGAACTGTGTCTCTATCCTCTGTCCTCTTTCATCTCCTTCTAACTTGCTGTCTGTATTTAGCCACATTCATTGACTAAGTGCTCCCTGAAGACCACAAGTATCATTCCTCTGGGCCTTTTGTCAACAGAAAAGTAAACATGTTGCTTTGCTCACCACCATGTTTGAGGGGCATCAGCGTGATCACCACCGATAGGACGGAGGGTCAAATAAAAAGGAACACCAGTTTCTAGACAGGAGCAGTTGGGAGCTAAGAGTGCATTGTGGAGTGACATGTTTATTTGAGTGTCCAAACTTCCCTATTTAGGTGGTTATTAGATCTTCACATTCGTGAAAATCATAAAACCCACTGATTTCAAAGAGCCAGATGCTTATTATTACAGCAACTCAGTTGTTGAGGTGAGAGGAAATGAGAAGTATGTTGCTGCACCACTAAATCTATGGCTGGGAACTGCTGAAACCAAACAAAAAGAATTCACCCTTTACAGATAGGGCTATTTTCTGCTGACTGTCTCTGGGTACTCAAACAGAATCCATTTGATTGATTATTTGTTTTTCAGTTTCACTCGTGTAGGGTACTTGTCCAAACACCTTTGGCTTGTAGTTTGTCTGTGTCCTTGGATCTCAAGTGAGTCTCCTATATGTAAGCACGTATGGGTCTTGAGTTTTCATACCTTCTTTCAACCCTGTGTCTTTTGTTTGCAGCACTCAGTGCCTGACCTTTCTTTCTGATGATTCAGAGCTGTGCACTTATTGCACTTAAAGAATTTTTTTTATCATTAATTTACAATCACGTGAAGAACATTATGTTTACTTTGCTCGCCCCTTCACCAAGTCCCCCCGAGAAACCTATTCAGTCGCTGTCGATCAGCGTAGTTGGATGCTGTAGACAACTTCAACATGTCCCCCCCCACAGACCCTGTAACAGTCGCTGTCCATCAGTGAGTAGTATGATGCTATATGATCTCTACTAGTCTTCTCTGTGTTGTACAGTACTCCCCATGCACACCCGACAACACTCATTATACATGCTAATCCTAATGCCCCCATTCTTTCTCCCCACACTTATCCCTCCCTTCAGACCCACCCTGCGCAGTCCTTTTCCCTTTGGTAACTTTTAGTCAGCTCTCGGGTTCTGTGAGTCTGCTGCTGCTTTTTTCCTTCAGTTTTCCTTTGTTGTTATATTCCACACATGAGTGAAATCAGTTGGTACTTGTCTTTCTCCGCCTGGCCTATTTCTCTGAACATACTACCGTCTACCTCCATTCACGTCATTGCAAATGGTAGTAGTTGATTTCTTCATAATTCTGCTTACTGCACTTTTAAACTGGATTTCATTCTTCCTTTTTGTTCGTAGTTTAGCTATGTTATTCACCATTCAACTCCTGATTATGAACCATAGCTTTGTGTCAGTCGATATGTATCTGTATTTATCTATCTAACTGTCTGACTGTCTAACTATGTATCTATGTGTATATGTATATATCTATCTATCTATCTTCCTATCATCTATCTATGATGTCTATCATCTATCAATCTATGTACCTGTCTATCTATCTTACATCTGTCGTCTGTCTATCTATCTATAAATCAATCATCTTTTTTTCTGCATATCTGTCCTTGTGTACAGAAAAGTTAACCGTATATCCTCCATCACTTTCCTACACTATGCTTCCAAAAATCCTGCAAAGTATCTAGGCTGTAGAGAGAGCAATGGGTTCACCGAGACACTTGCAGGTCGAGTCGGCCGCGTGTACCTACAAAACCAGGAAATGGTTGTGCTGGGACTTGAACCGTGTCTCTATCCTCTGTCCTCTTTCATCTCCTTCTAACTTGCTGTCTGTATTTAGCCACATTCATTGACTAAGTGCTCCCTGAAGACCACAAGTATCATTCCTCTGGGCCTGTTGTCGACTGAAAGTAAACTTGTTGCTTTGCTCACCAACATGTTTGAGGGACATCAGCGTGATCACCGCCGATAGGACGGAGGGTCAAATGAAAAGGAACACCAATTTCTAGACAGGAGCAGTTGGGAGCAAATTGTTTGTTGTTGAGAGACGTGTTTGGTTCAGTGTTCAAATTTCCCTCTTTATGTGGTGATTACTTCTTTACAATCGTGAACATCATAAAACCTATGATTTCAAAAGTCCAGATGCATATTAATACAGCAATTCATTTGCTGATGTGAGAAAAAATGAGAAGGACATTGCAGTACCACTAAATCTATACCTGGTCACTGCTGAAACCAAACAAAAAGAATTCATGGTGGCTAGGTAGGACTATTTTCTAGTGACTGTCTCTGGGGATTCAAACAGAATCCATTTGTTTCTTTGTTTCTCAGATTCACTTGTATAGGGTACCTGTCCGCGCCCCTTCAGCTTGTAGTTTGTCTGTGTCCTTGGATCTCAAGTGAGTCTCCAGTAAGGGAGCACATAGGTGATCTTGAGTTTTCATCAGTACTTCTAACCCTGTGTCTTTTGATTGGAGCAGACAAAGCCTGTACTTTTATTCTGATATTTGAGAGCTATGCTCTTACTGCACTTTGAAATTTTTTTTTGTTCTCATTAATATACAATTACATGCAGAACAATATGTTTACTAGTCTACCTCCTTCACCAAGTCCTTGAAAAAATCCCAGTTACAGTCTTTGTCCGTTAGCGTGTAGTAAGATGCTGTAGAATCACCACTTGTCTTCTCTGTGTTGTATAGCCCTCCCCATGACACTACACCCTACACATTGTTCATGCAAATCCTAATGCCCCTATTCTTTTTCCCCGCCCTTATCACTCCCTTCCCACAAACCCTACCAAGTCCATTTCTCTTTGGTAACGGTTAGTACTCTCTCGGGTACTCTGTGTCTGCTGCTGTTTTTTCCTTCAGTTTTTTTTGTTGTCGTACTCCACACATGAGTGAAATCATTTGGTACATTTATTTCTCCGAATGGCCTAATTGACTGAGCATAATACCCTCTAGCTCCATCCACGTTATTGCAAATGATAGGATTTGTTTTCTTCTTTTGGCTGCTCACTGCACTTTTTAAACTGGATTTCATTCTTCTTTTTTGTTTGTACTATCGCTATGTGCTTTCTCCATTGCTCTCCTCGTTATGAGCAGTAGCTTTGTGTTAATCGATATGTACCTATATCTATCTATCTATCTATCTGTCTATCTATTTATCAATCAATCAATCATCTTTTTGTCTGCCCATCTGTCCTTGAGTACAGAAGAGTTAACCATATACCCTATATCACTTTCCTACATTATGCTTCCAAAAATCCTGCTAGGTAACTATTCTGTAGGGAGAGCACTGGGTTCACCGAGACACTTTCAGGTTGTTTCGGCCGCGTGTACTACAAAACCAATAAATGGTTGTGCAGGAAGATATACCCGTGTCTCTATCCTCTGTCCTCTTTCATCTCCTTCTAACTTGCTGTCTGTATTTAGCCACATTCATTGACTAAATGCTCCCTGAAGACCACAAGTATCCTTCCTCTGTGCCTGTTGTCGACAGAAAAGTGTACTTGGTTCTTTGCACAACGCCATGTTTGAGGGACATCGGCGTGATCACTGCTGACAGCTGGAGGGACAAATATAAAGGAACACCTATTTCTGGACAGGAGCAGTTGGGAACAAAGAGTGTGTTGTGGAATGAAGTGTTTATTTGAGGGTCCAATCTTCCCTCTTTATGTGGTTATTACTTCTTTACATTCCTGAACATCATAAAACGCAATGATTTTAAAAGCCCAGACGCATATTATTACTGCAAATCATTTGTTGAGGTGAGAGGAAATGAGAAGGAAGTTGCTGCCCCACTGAATCTATGCCTGAGCACTGCTGAAACCAAACAAAAAGTATTCACGGTGGCTAGATAGGGCTGTTTTTTACTGACTCTCTCTGGGGACTCAAACAGAATCCGTTTGTTTGTTTGTTTCTCAGTTTCACATGTATAGGGTACCTGTCCCCGCCCTTCAACTTGTAGTT
This sequence comes from Manis pentadactyla, assembly GCF_030020395.1. Lineage (NCBI taxonomy): Eukaryota > Metazoa > Chordata > Mammalia > Pholidota > Manidae > Manis > Manis pentadactyla. The sequence goes on from NW_026644596.1 coordinate 2,588,809, forward strand.
TCTCTGTTTCCTTGGATCTCAAGTGAGTCTCCAGTAAGGGAGCACGTATGTGGTCTTGAGTTTTCATCAGTACTTCTAAACCTGTGTCTTTTGATTGGAGCACTCAAAGCCTGTACTTTCATTCTGATATTTGAGAGCTGTGCTCTTACTGCACTTTGAAATTTTTTGTTCTCATTAATATAAAATCACATGCCGAACATTATGTTTTCCAGTCTACCCCCTTCACCATGTCCCCCCCAAATCCTAGTTACAGTCGCTGTCCATCAGCATGTAATATGATGCTGTAGAATCACTACATGTCTTCTCTATGTAGTACAGCCCTACCCATGACCCCCCACCCTACACATTATACATGCTTATCCTAATGCCCCCATTCTTTTTCCCTGCCCTTATTACTCCCTTCCCACAAACCCTACAAAGTCCCTTTCTCTTTGGTAACTGTTAGTCCACTCTCAGGTTCTGTGAGTCTGCTGCTGTCTTTTCCTTCAGTTTTTCTTTCTTATCATACTCCACACATGAGTGAAATCATTTGGTACATGTATTTCTAAGCCTGGCCTATTTGGATGAGCATAATACCCTCTAGCTCCATTCACGTTATTTCAAATGATGGTATTTGTTTTCTTCTTATGGCTGCTTACTACACTTTTTAAACTGGAGTTCATTCTTATTTTTCTTTGTAGTATCGCTATGTGCTTTCACCATTGCTCTCCTGGTTATGAGCAGAAGCTTTGTGTTAATCGTTATGTACCTATATCTATCTATCTGTCTGTCTATCTATTTATCAATCAATCAATCTATCAGCTTTTTGTCTGCCCATCTGTCCTTGTGTACAGAACAGTTAAACACATAGCCTATGTCACTCTCCTACTTTATGCTTCCCAAAATCCTGCAATGTAACTAATATTTAGGGAGAGCACTGGGTTCACCGAGACACTTGCAGGTCGAGTCGGCCGCGTGTACCTACAAAACCAGGAAATTGTTGTGCCGGGACTTGAACTGTGTCTCTATCCTCTGTCCTCTTTCATCTCCTTCTAACTTGCTGTCTGTATTTAGCCACATTCATTGACTAAGTGCTCCCTGAAGACCACAAGTATCATTCCTCTGGGCCTTTTGTCAACAGAAAAGTAAACATGTTGCTTTGCTCACCACCATGTTTGAGGGGCATCAGCGTGATCACCACCGATAGGACGGAGGGTCAAATAAAAAGGAACACCAGTTTCTAGACAGGAGCAGTTGGGAGCTAAGAGTGCATTGTGGAGTGACATGTTTATTTGAGTGTCCAAACTTCCCTATTTAGGTGGTTATTAGATCTTCACATTCGTGAAAATCATAAAACCCACTGATTTCAAAGAGCCAGATGCTTATTATTACAGCAACTCAGTTGTTGAGGTGAGAGGAAATGAGAAGTATGTTGCTGCACCACTAAATCTATGGCTGGGAACTGCTGAAACCAAACAAAAAGAATTCACCCTTTACAGATAGGGCTATTTTCTGCTGACTGTCTCTGGGTACTCAAACAGAATCCATTTGATTGATTATTTGTTTTTCAGTTTCACTCGTGTAGGGTACTTGTCCAAACACCTTTGGCTTGTAGTTTGTCTGTGTCCTTGGATCTCAAGTGAGTCTCCTATATGTAAGCACGTATGGGTCTTGAGTTTTCATACCTTCTTTCAACCCTGTGTCTTTTGTTTGCAGCACTCAGTGCCTGACCTTTCTTTCTGATGATTCAGAGCTGTGCACTTATTGCACTTAAAGAATTTTTTTTATCATTAATTTACAATCACGTGAAGAACATTATGTTTACTTTGCTCGCCCCTTCACCAAGTCCCCCCGAGAAACCTATTCAGTCGCTGTCGATCAGCGTAGTTGGATGCTGTAGACAACTTCAACATGTCCCCCCCCACAGACCCTGTAACAGTCGCTGTCCATCAGTGAGTAGTATGATGCTATATGATCTCTACTAGTCTTCTCTGTGTTGTACAGTACTCCCCATGCACACCCGACAACACTCATTATACATGCTAATCCTAATGCCCCCATTCTTTCTCCCCACACTTATCCCTCCCTTCAGACCCACCCTGCGCAGTCCTTTTCCCTTTGGTAACTTTTAGTCAGCTCTCGGGTTCTGTGAGTCTGCTGCTGCTTTTTTCCTTCAGTTTTCCTTTGTTGTTATATTCCACACATGAGTGAAATCAGTTGGTACTTGTCTTTCTCCGCCTGGCCTATTTCTCTGAACATACTACCGTCTACCTCCATTCACGTCATTGCAAATGGTAGTAGTTGATTTCTTCATAATTCTGCTTACTGCACTTTTAAACTGGATTTCATTCTTCCTTTTTGTTCGTAGTTTAGCTATGTTATTCACCATTCAACTCCTGATTATGAACCATAGCTTTGTGTCAGTCGATATGTATCTGTATTTATCTATCTAACTGTCTGACTGTCTAACTATGTATCTATGTGTATATGTATATATCTATCTATCTATCTTCCTATCATCTATCTATGATGTCTATCATCTATCAATCTATGTACCTGTCTATCTATCTTACATCTGTCGTCTGTCTATCTATCTATAAATCAATCATCTTTTTTTCTGCATATCTGTCCTTGTGTACAGAAAAGTTAACCGTATATCCTCCATCACTTTCCTACACTATGCTTCCAAAAATCCTGCAAAGTATCTAGGCTGTAGAGAGAGCAATGGGTTCACCGAGACACTTGCAGGTCGAGTCGGCCGCGTGTACCTACAAAACCAGGAAATGGTTGTGCTGGGACTTGAACCGTGTCTCTATCCTCTGTCCTCTTTCATCTCCTTCTAACTTGCTGTCTGTATTTAGCCACATTCATTGACTAAGTGCTCCCTGAAGACCACAAGTATCATTCCTCTGGGCCTGTTGTCGACTGAAAGTAAACTTGTTGCTTTGCTCACCAACATGTTTGAGGGACATCAGCGTGATCACCGCCGATAGGACGGAGGGTCAAATGAAAAGGAACACCAATTTCTAGACAGGAGCAGTTGGGAGCAAATTGTTTGTTGTTGAGAGACGTGTTTGGTTCAGTGTTCAAATTTCCCTCTTTATGTGGTGATTACTTCTTTACAATCGTGAACATCATAAAACCTATGATTTCAAAAGTCCAGATGCATATTAATACAGCAATTCATTTGCTGATGTGAGAAAAAATGAGAAGGACATTGCAGTACCACTAAATCTATACCTGGTCACTGCTGAAACCAAACAAAAAGAATTCATGGTGGCTAGGTAGGACTATTTTCTAGTGACTGTCTCTGGGGATTCAAACAGAATCCATTTGTTTCTTTGTTTCTCAGATTCACTTGTATAGGGTACCTGTCCGCGCCCCTTCAGCTTGTAGTTTGTCTGTGTCCTTGGATCTCAAGTGAGTCTCCAGTAAGGGAGCACATAGGTGATCTTGAGTTTTCATCAGTACTTCTAACCCTGTGTCTTTTGATTGGAGCAGACAAAGCCTGTACTTTTATTCTGATATTTGAGAGCTATGCTCTTACTGCACTTTGAAATTTTTTTTTGTTCTCATTAATATACAATTACATGCAGAACAATATGTTTACTAGTCTACCTCCTTCACCAAGTCCTTGAAAAAATCCCAGTTACAGTCTTTGTCCGTTAGCGTGTAGTAAGATGCTGTAGAATCACCACTTGTCTTCTCTGTGTTGTATAGCCCTCCCCATGACACTACACCCTACACATTGTTCATGCAAATCCTAATGCCCCTATTCTTTTTCCCCGCCCTTATCACTCCCTTCCCACAAACCCTACCAAGTCCATTTCTCTTTGGTAACGGTTAGTACTCTCTCGGGTACTCTGTGTCTGCTGCTGTTTTTTCCTTCAGTTTTTTTTGTTGTCGTACTCCACACATGAGTGAAATCATTTGGTACATTTATTTCTCCGAATGGCCTAATTGACTGAGCATAATACCCCCTAGCTCCATCCACGTTATTGCAAATGATAGGATTTGTTTTCTTCTTTTGGCTGCTCACTGCACTTTTTAAACTGGATTTCATTCTTCTTTTTTGTTTGTACTATCGCTATGTGCTTTCTCCATTGCTCTCCTCGTTATGAGCAGTAGCTTTGTGTTAATCGATATGTACCTATATCTATCTATCTATCTATCTGTCTATCTATTTATCAATCAATCAATCATCTTTTTGTCTGCCCATCTGTCCTTGAGTACAGAAGAGTTAACCATATACCCTATATCACTTTCCTACATTATGCTTCCAAAAATCCTGCTAGGTAACTATTCTGTAGGGAGAGCACTGGGTTCACCGAGACACTTTCAGGTTGTTTCGGCCGCGTGTACTACAAAACCAATAAATGGTTGTGCAGGAAGATATACCCGTGTCTCTATCCTCTGTCCTCTTTCATCTCCTTCTAACTTGCTGTCTGTATTTAGCCACATTCATTGACTAAATGCTCCCTGAAGACCACAAGTATCCTTCCTCTGTGCCTGTTGTCGACAGAAAAGTGTACTTGGTTCTTTGCACAACGCCATGTTTGAGGGACATCGGCGTGATCACTGCTGATAGCTGGAGGGACAAATATAAAGGAACACCTATTTCTGGACAGGAGCAGTTGGGAACAAAGAGTGTGTTGTGGAATGAAGTGTTTATTTGAGGGTCCAATCTTCCCTCTTTATGTGGTTATTACTTCTTTACATTAATGAACATCATAAAACGCAATGATTTTAAAAGCCCAGACGCATATTATTACTGCAAATCATTTGTTGAGGTGAGAGGAAATGAGAAGGAAGTTGCTGCCCCACTGAATCTATGCCTGAGCACTGCTGAAACCAAACAAAAAGTATTCACGGTGGCTAGATAGGGCTGTTTTTTACTGACTCTCTCTGGGGACTCAAACAGAATCCGTTTGTTTGTTTGTTTCTCAGTTTCACATGTATAGGGTACCTGTCCCCGCCCTTCAACTTGTAGTTTCTCTGTTTCCTTGGATCTCAAGTGAGTCTCCAGTAAGGGAGCACGTATGTGGTCTTGAGTTTTCATCAGTACTTCTAAACCTGTGTCTTTTGATTGGAGCACTCAAAGCCTGTACTTTCATTCTGATATTTGAGAGCTGTGCTCTTACTGCACTTTGAAATTTTTTGTTCTCATTAATATAAAATCACATGCCGAACATTATGTTTTCCAGTCTACCCCCTTCACCATGTCCCCCCCAAATCCTAGTTACAGTCGCTGTCCATCAGCATGTAATATGATGCTGTAGAATCACTACATGTCTTCTCTATGTAGTACAGCCCTACCCATGACCCCCCACCCTACACATTATACATGCTTATCCTAATGCCCCCATTCTTTTTCCCTGCCCTTATTACTCCCTTCCCACAAACCCTACAAAGTCCCTTTCTCTTTGGTAACTGTTAGTCCACTCTCAGGTTCTGTGAGTCTGCTGCTGTCTTTTCCTTCAGTTTTTCTTTCTTATCATACTCCACACATGAGTGAAATCATTTGGTACATGTATTTCTAAGCCTGGCCTATTTGGATGAGCATAATACCCTCTAGCTCCATTCACGTTATTTCAAATGATGGTATTTGTTTTCTTCTTATGGCTGCTTACTACACTTTTTAAACTGGAGTTCATTCTTATTTTTCTTTGTAGTATCGCTATGTGCTTTCACCATTGCTCTCCTGGTTATGAGCAGAAGCTTTGTGTTAATCGTTATGTACCTATATCTATCTATCTGTCTGTCTATCTATTTATCAATCAATCAATCTATCAGCTTTATGTCTGCCCATCTGTCCTTGTGTACAGAACAGTTAAACACATAGCCTATGTCACTCTCCTACTTTATGCTTCCCAAAATCCTGCAATGTAACTAATATTTAGGGAGAGCACTGGGTTCACCGAGACACTTGCAGGTCGAGTCGGCCGCGTGTACCTACAAAACCAGGAAATTGTTGTGCCGGGACTTGAACTGTGTCTCTATCCTCTGTCCTCTTTCATCTCCTTCTAACTTGCTGTCTGTATTTAGCCACATTCATTGACTAAGTGCTCCCTGAAGACCACAAGTATCATTCCTCTGGGCCTTTTGTCAACAGAAAAGTAAACATGTTGCTTTGCTCACCACCATGTTTGAGGGGCATCAGCGTGATCACCACCGATAGGACGGAGGGTCAAATAAAAAGGAACACCAGTTTCTAGACAGGAGCAGTTGGGAGCTAAGAGTGCATTGTGGAGTGACATGTTTATTTGAGTGTCCAAACTTCCCTATTTAGGTGGTTATTAGATCTTCACATTCGTGAAAATCATAAAACCCACTGATTTCAAAGAGCCAGATGCTTATTATTACAGCAACTCAGTTGTTGAGGTGAGAGGAAATGAGAAGTATGTTGCTGCACCACTAAATCTATGGCTGGGAACTGCTGAAACCAAACAAAAAGAATTCACCCTTTACAGATAGGGCTATTTTCTGCTGACTGTCTCTGGGTACTCAAACAGAATCCATTTGATTGATTATTTGTTTTTCAGTTTCACTCGTGTAGGGTACTTGTCCAAACACCTTTGGCTTGTAGTTTGTCTGTGTCCTTGGATCTCAAGTGAGTCTCCTATATGTAAGCACGTATGGGTCTTGAGTTTTCATACCTTCTTTCAACCCTGTGTCTTTTGTTTGCAGCACTCAGTGCCTGACCTTTCTTTCTGATGATTCAGAGCTGTGCACTTATTGCACTTAAAGAATTTTTTTTATCATTAATTTACAATCACGTGAAGAACATTATGTTTACTTTGCTCGCCCCTTCACCAAGTCCCCCCGAGAAACCTATTCAGTCGCTGTCGATCAGCGTAGTTGGATGCTGTAGACAACTTCAACATGTCCCCCCCCACAGACCCTGTAACAGTCGCTGTCCATCAGTGAGTAGTATGATGCTATATGATCTCTACTAGTCTTCTCTGTGTTGTACAGTACTCCCCATGCACACCCGACAACACTCATTATACATGCTAATCCTAATGCCCCCATTCTTTCTCCCCACACTTATCCCTCCCTTCAGACCCACCCTGCGCAGTCCTTTTCCCTTTGGTAACTTTTAGTCAGCTCTCGGGTTCTGTGAGTCTGCTGCTGCTTTTTTCCTTCAGTTTTCCTTTGTTGTTATATTCCACACATGAGTGAAATCAGTTGGTACTTGTCTTTCTCCGCCTGGCCTATTTCTCTGAACATACTACCGTCTACCTCCATTCACGTCATTGCAAATGGTAGTAGTTGATTTCTTCATAATTCTGCTTACTGCACTTTTAAACTGGATTTCATTCTTCCTTTTTGTTCGTAGTTTAGCTATGTTATTCACCATTCAACTCCTGATTATGAACCATAGCTTTGTGTCAGTCGATATGTATCTGTATTTATCTATCTAACTGTCTGACTGTCTAACTATGTATCTATGTGTATATGTATATATCTATCTATCTATCTTCCTATCATCTATCTATGATGTCTATCATCTATCAATCTATGTACCTGTCTATCTATCTTACATCTGTCGTCTGTCTATCTATCTATAAATCAATCATCTTTTTTTCTGCATATCTGTCCTTGTGTACAGAAAAGTTAACCGTATATCCTCCATCACTTTCCTACACTATGCTTCCAAAAATCCTGCAAAGTATCTAGGCTGTAGAGAGAGCAATGGGTTCACCGAGACACTTGCAGGTCGAGTCGGCCGCGTGTACCTACAAAACCAGGAAATGGTTGTGCTGGGACTTGAACCGTGTCTCTATCCTCTGTCCTCTTTCATCTCCTTCTAACTTGCTGTCTGTATTTAGCCACATTCATTGACTAAGTGCTCCCTGAAGACCACAAGTATCATTCCTCTGGGCCTGTTGTCGACTGAAAGTAAACTTGTTGCTTTGCTCACCAACATGTTTGAGGGACATCAGCGTGATCACCGCCGATAGGACGGAGGGTCAAATGAAAAGGAACACCAATTTCTAGACAGGAGCAGTTGGGAGCAAATTGTTTGTTGTTGAGAGACGTGTTTGGTTCAGTGTTCAAATTTCCCTCTTTATGTGGTGATTACTTCTTTACAATCGTGAACATCATAAAACCTATGATTTCAAAAGTCCAGATGCATATTAATACAGCAATTCATTTGCTGATGTGAGAAAAAATGAGAAGGACATTGCAGTACCACTAAATCTATACCTGGTCACTGCTGAAACCAAACAAAAAGAATTCATGGTGGCTAGGTAGGACTATTTTCTAGTGACTGTCTCTGGGGATTCAAACAGAATCCATTTGTTTCTTTGTTTCTCAGATTCACTTGTATAGGGTACCTGTCCGCGCCCCTTCAGCTTGTAGTTTGTCTGTGTCCTTGGATCTCAAGTGAGTCTCCAGTAAGGGAGCACATAGGTGATCTTGAGTTTTCATCAGTACTTCTAACCCTGTGTCTTTTGATTGGAGCAGACAAAGCCTGTACTTTTATTCTGATATTTGAGAGCTATGCTCTTACTGCACTTTGAAATTTTTTTTTGTTCTCATTAATATACAATTACATGCAGAACAATATGTTTACTAGTCTACCTCCTTCACCAAGTCCTTGAAAAAATCCCAGTTACAGTCTTTGTCCGTTAGCGTGTAGTAAGATGCTGTAGAATCACCACTTGTCTTCTCTGTGTTGTATAGCCCTCCCCATGACACTACACCCTACACATTGTTCATGCAAATCCTAATGCCCCTATTCTTTTTCCCCGCCCTTATCACTCCCTTCCCACAAACCCTACCAAGTCCATTTCTCTTTGGTAACGGTTAGTACTCTCTCGGGTACTCTGTGTCTGCTGCTGTTTTTTCCTTCAGTTTTTTTTGTTGTCGTACTCCACACATGAGTGAAATCATTTGGTACATTTATTTCTCCGAATGGCCTAATTGACTGAGCATAATACCCCCTAGCTCCATCCACGTTATTGCAAATGATAGGATTTGTTTTCTTCTTTTGGCTGCTCACTGCACTTTTTAAACTGGATTTCATTCTTCTTTTTTGTTTGTACTATCGCTATGTGCTTTCTCCATTGCTCTCCTCGTTATGAGCAGTAGCTTTGTGTTAATCGATATGTACCTATATCTATCTATCTATCTATCTGTCTATCTATTTATCAATCAATCAATCATCTTTTTGTCTGCCCATCTGTCCTTGAGTACAGAAGAGTTAACCATATACCCTATATCACTTTCCTACATTATGCTTCCAAAAATCCTGCTAGGTAACTATTCTGTAGGGAGAGCACTGGGTTCACCGAGACACTTTCAGGTTGTTTCGGCCGCGTGTACTACAAAACCAATAAATGGTTGTGCAGGAAGATATACCCGTGTCTCTATCTTCTGTCCTCTTTCATCTCCTTCTAACTTGCTGTCTGTATTTAGCCACATTCTTTGACTAAGTGCTCCCTGAAGACCACAAGTATCATTCCTCGGGGCCTGTTGTCAACAGAAAAGTAAACTTGTTGCTTTGATCACCACCATGTTTGAAGGACATCGGCATGATCACTGCGGATAGGACGGAGGGTCAAATAAAAAGGAACACCAATTTCTAGACAGGAGCAGTTGGGAGCTAAGAGTGTATTGTGGAGTGACATGTTTATTTGAGTGTCCAAACTTCCCTCTTTAGGTGGTTATTACTTCACATTCGTGAAGATCATAAAACCCACCGATTTCAAAGGCCCAGATGCTTATTATTACAGGAACTCATTTGTTGAGGTGAGAGAAAACAAGAAGGACGTTGCTGCACCACTAAATCTATGGATGGGATCTGCTGAAAACAAACAAAAAGAATTCACCGTTTCCAGATAGGGCTATTTTCTACTGAATGTCTCTGGGGTCTCAAACAGAATCCATTTGTTTCATTGTTTGTTTTTCAGTTTCACTCGTGTAGGGTACTTGTCCCCACACCTTCAGCTTGCAGTTTGTCTGTGTCCTTGGATCTCAAATGAGTCTCCTGTAAGGAAGCACGTAGGTTTCTTGAGTTTTCATCCGTTCTTTTAACCATGTGTCTTTTGTTTGTAGCACTCAGTGCTTGACCATTAATTCTGATGATTCAGAGCAGTGCACATATTGCATTTAAGTATTCTTTTTATCATTAATCTGCAATCACGTGAAGAACATTATGTTTACTGTGCTCCCCCCTTCACCAAGTCCCCCCGAAAAACCTCTTCAGTCACTGTCGATCAGCGTAGTTGGATGCTGTAGAACCCTTCACCATGTCCCCCACCACAGACCCCGTTACTGTCATTGTACATCAGTGAGTAGTAAGATGCTATATGATCTCAACTAGTCTTCTCTGTGTTGTATAGTACTCCCCATGGACACCCAACCCCACGCATTATACATGCTAATCCTAATGCCCCATTCTTTCTCCCCACACTTATCCCTCCCTTCAGACCCACCCTGCCCAGTCCTTTTCCCTTTCGTAACTTTTAGTCAACTCTCGGGTTCTGTGAGTCTGCTGCTGTTTTTTACCTTCAGTTTTTCTTTGTTGTTATACTCCACACATGAGTGAAATCACTTGGTACTTGCCTTTCTCCGCCTGGCCTATTTCTCTGAACATACTACCGTTTAGCTCCATCCACGTCATTGCAAACGGTAGTATTTGTTTTCTCCTTAAGGCTGCTTACTGCACTCATTAAACGGATTTCATTCTTACTTTTTGTTCGTAGTTTAGCTATGTTATTCAAAATTCAACTCCTGGTTATGAAAGATATCTTTGTGTCAATCGATATGTGTCTGTATCTATCTATCTAATGCTCTGTCTGTCCATCTATGTATCTATGTATGTATGTATCTATGTATCTGTCTACCTTTCTTCCTATCATCTATCTATGATGTCTATCATCTGTCAATCTATGTACCTAACTGTCTATCTTTCATCTGTCATCTGTCTAAATATCTATCTATGAATCAATCATCTTTTTGTCTGCACAACAATCCTTCTGTACAGAACAGTTAACAACATAGCCTATGTCTCTTCCCTACATTATGCTTCCAGAAATCTTGCAAGGTAACTAAGCCATAAGGAGAGCACTGTGTTCACCGATACAATTTGAGGTAGAGTCAGCCACGTGTGCTTACAAAACCAGTAAATGGAGGTGAAAAGACTTGAAACCGTATATCTGTTCTCTGTCCTCTTATACTGCCTGCTCGCTTGGTGACTTTATTAAGCCTCATTCAGTGAGAAAGTGATCCCTGAAGACCACAAGTATCCTCCCTCTGGGCCTGTTGTCGAAAGAAAAGTGTACTTGGTTCTTTGCACACCGCCATGTTTGAGGGACATTGGCGTGATCACTGCTGATAGGTGGAGGGACAAATATAAAGGAACACCTATTTCTGGACAGGAGCAGTTGGGAACAAAGAGTGTGTTGTGGAGTGAACTGTTTATTTGAGGGTCCAATCTTACCTCTTTATGTGGTTATTACTTCATTACATTCCTGAACATCATAAAACGCAATGATTTTAAAAGTCCAGACGCATATTATTACAGCAATTCATTTGTTGAGGTTAGAGGAAATGAGAAGGAAGTTGCTGCACCACTAAATCTATGCCTGCGCACTGCTGAAACCAAACAAAAAGTATTCACGATGGCTAGATAGGGCTATTTTTTACTGACTCTCTGGGGACTCAAACAGAATCCATTTCTTTGTTTGTTTCTCAGTTTCACATGTATAGGGTACCTGTCCCCACCCCTTCAGCTTGTAGTTTGTCTGTATCCTTGGATCTCAATTGAGTCTCCAGTAAGGGAGCACGTAGGTGGTCTTGAGTTTTCATCAGTACTTCTAAACCTGTGTCTTTTGATTGGAGCACACAAAGCCTGTACTTTCATTCTGATATTTGAGAGCTGTGCTCTTACTGCACTTTGAAATTTTTTGTTCTCATTAATAGAAAATCACATGCAGAACGTTATGTTTTCCAGTCTACCCCCTTCACTATGTCCCCCCCAAATCCCAGTTACAGTCGCTGTCAATCAGCATGTAATAAGGTGCTGTAGAATCACTACATGTCTTCTCTATGTTGTACAGCACTACCCATGACTCCCCACCCTTCACATTATACATGCTTATCCTAAGGCCCCCATTCTTTTTCCCCGCCCTTATTACTCCCTTCCCACAAACCCTACCCAGTCCCTTTCTCTTTGGTAACTGTTAGTCCACTCTCGGGTTCTGTGAGTCTGCTGCTGTCTTTTCCTTCAGTTTTTCTTTCTTATCATACTCCACACATGAGTGAAATCATTTGGTACATGTATTGCTCCGCCAGGCCTATTTGGCTGAGCATAATACCCTCTAGCTTCATTCACGTTATTGCAAATGATGGTATTTGTTTTCTTCTTATGGCTGCTTACTGCACTTTTTAAACTGGAGTTCATTCTTATTTTTGTTTGTAGTATCGCTATGTGCTTTCACCATTGCTCCCCTGGTTATGAGCAGTAGCTTTGTGTTAATAGTTATGTACCTATATCTATCTATCTGTCTGTCTATCTATTTATCAATCAATCAATCTATCAGCTTTTTGTCTGCCCATCTATCCTTGTGTACAGAACAGTTAAACACATAACCTATGTCACTCTCCTACATTATGCTTCCAAAAATCCTGCAATATAACTAATATTTAGGGAGAGCACTGGGTTCACCGAGACACTTGCAGATCGAGTCGGCCGCGTGTACCTACAAAAGCAGGAAATGGTTGTGCAGGGACTTGAAACCGTGTCTCTACCCACTGTCCTCTTTCATCTCCTTCTCACTTGCTGTCTGTATTTAGCCACATTCATTGAATAAGTGCTCCCTGAAGACCACAAGTATCCTTCCTCTGGGCCTGTTGTCGACAGAAATGTTAACTTGTTGCTTTCCTCACCACCATGTTTGAAGGACATCAGCGTGATCAATGCTGATAGGACGGAGGGTCAAATAAAAAGGAACACCAATTTCTAGACAGGAGCAGTTGGGAGCTAAGAGTGTATTGTGGAGTGACATGTTTATTTGAGTGTCCAAACTTCCCTCTTTAGGTGGTTATTACTTCACATTCGTGAAGATCATAAAACCCACCGATTTCAAAGGCAAAGATGCTTATTATTACAGCAACTCAGTTGCTGAAGTGAGAGAAAATGTGAAGGACATTGCTGCACCACTAAATCTATGTCTGGGCCCTACCGAAAACAAACAAAAAGAATTCACTGTGGCCAGATAGGGCTATTTTGTACTGACTGCCTCTGGGGGCTCAAACACAATCCATTTATTGGATTGTTTGTTTTTCAGTTTCACTCGTCTAGGGTACTTGTCCCCACACCTACAGCTTGTATTTTGTCTGTGTCCTTGGAACTCAAGTGAATCTTCAGTAAGGAAGCACGTAGGGTTTTTGAGTTTTCATCCGTTATTTTAACCCTGTGTCTTTTGTTTGCAGCACTCAGAGCCTGACCGTTTATTCTGATGATTCAGTACTGTGCCCTTATTGCACTTAAAAAAATTTTTTTGTTATCATTAGTCTACAATTACGTGAAGAACCTTATGTTTACTATGCTCCCCCTTCACCAAGTCCCCCCGAAAATCCTCTTCAGTCGCTGTCCATCAGTGAGTAGTAAGATGCTATATAATCTCTAATAGTCTTCTCTGTGTTGTACAGCACTCCCCATGCCTTCCCGACCCCACGCAATATACATGCTAATCCTAATGCCCCCATTCTTTCTCCCCAAACTTATCCCTCACTTCAGAACCTCCCGGCCCAGTCCTTTTCCCTTTGGCAACTTTCAGTCAACTCTCGGGTTCTGTGAGTCTGCTGCTGTTTTTTTCCTTCAGTTTTTCTTTGTTGTTATACTCCACACATGAGTGAAATCATTTGATACTTTTCTTTCGCCGACTGACTATTTCTGTGAACATACTACCATCTAGCTCCATGCACGTCATTGCAAATGGTAGGATTTGTTTTCTTCTTATGGCTGCTTACTGCACTTTGTAAACAGGGTTTCTTTCTTCCTTTTCGTTTGTAGTTTATCTATGTGCTCTCACCATTCATCTCCTGGTTATGAGCAACAGCTGTGTTTCAATCGATATGTATCTGTATCTATTTATTTCTCTGTCTCTCTGTTTATCTATCTATCTTTCTATATAACCTTCTATCTCTCTGTCCTTCTCTCTATATATCTATCCATCTATCTAGCTTCCTATCACCTATCATGTGTATCATCTATCTATCTCTCATCTGTTATCTATCTGTCTGTCTATCTATGAATAAATCATCTTTCTGACTGCCCATCTATCCTTATGTACAGAACAGTTAACAACATCACCTATGTCACTTCCCTACATTATGCTTCCAAAAACATTGCAAGGTCACTAGGCCGCAGGGAGAGCACTGGGCTCACTGAGACAGTTGCAAATCAGGTCAGCCGCGTGTGCTTACAAAACCAGTAAATGGTGGTGCAGGGACTTGAACCCGTATCTCTGTCCTCTGTCCTCTTAAACCTCCTTCTCGCTTGCTAACTGTATTTAACCACACTCATTGACTAAGTCCTCACAGAAGACTGCAAGTACACATCCTCTGGGCCTGTTGAAGACAGAAAATTATACTTGGTGCTTTACTCACCACCATGTTTGAGGGACATTGGCGTGTTCACCACTGATAGGAGGAGGGACAAATAAAAAGGAACACCTATTTTTAGACAGGAGCATTTGGGAGCAAATTGTTTGTTGTGGAGAGACGTGTTTGGTTCATTGTTCAAACTTCCCTCTTTATGTGGTTATTACTTCTTTACACTCGTGAACATCATAAAACCCAGTGATTTCGAAAACCGAGATGCATATTATTACAGCAATTCATTTGCTGATGTGAGAAAAAATGAGAAGGACATTGCAGTATCACAAAATCTATACCTGGTCACTGCTGAAACCAAACAAAAAGAATTCACGGTGGCTAGTTAGGACTAATTTCTAGTGACTATCTCTGGGGACTCAAACAGAATCCATTTGTTTCTTTGTTTCTCAGATTCACTTATATAGGGTACCTGTCCGCGCCCCTTCAGCTTGTACTTTGTCTGTGTCCTTGGATCTCAAGTGAGTCTCCAGTAAGGGAGCACATAGGTGATCTTGAGTTTTCATCAGTACTTCTAAACCTGTTTCTTTTGATTGGAGCTGTCAAAGCCTGTACTTTTACTCTGATATTTGAGAGCTATGCTCCTACTGCACTTTGAAATATTTTTTTGTTCTCATTAATATACAATTACATGCAGAACGATATGTTTAGTAGTCTACCTCCTTCACCAAGTCCTTGCCAAATCCCAGTTACAATCGCTGTCCGTCAGCGTGTAGTACGATGCTGTAGAATCACCACTTCTCTTCTCTGTGTTGTACATCCCTCCCCATGACACTACACCCTACACATTGTGCATGCAAATCCTAATGCCCCCATTCTTTTTCCCCGCCCTTATCACTCCCTTCCCACAAACCCTACCAAGTCCATTTCTCTTTGGTAACGGTTAGTCCTCTCTTGGGTACTGTGTGTCTACTGCTGTTTTTTCCTTCAGTTTTTCTTTGTTGTCGTACTCCACACATGAGTGAAATCATTTGGTACATTTATTTCTCCGACTGGCCTAATTGACTGAGAATAATACCCTATAGCTCCATCCACGTTATTGCCAATGATAGGATTTGTTTTCTTCTTATGGCTTCTTACTGCACTTTTTAAACTGGATTTTACTCTTCTTTTTTGTTTGTAGTTTCGCTGAGTGCTTCAACCATTGCTCTCATGGTGATGAGCAGTAGCTTTGTGTTAATCGATATGTTCCTATATCTATCTATCTGTCTGTCTATCTATCTATCTGTCTATCTATTTAAAATCAATCAATCATCTTTTTGTCTGCCCATCTGTCCTAGTGTACGGAACAGTTAACCACATAGCCCATGTCACTTTCCTACATTATGCTTCCAAAAATCCTGCAAGGTAACTATTCTGTAGGGAGAGCACTGGGATCACCGAGACACTTGCAGGTCGTGTCGGCTGCGTGTACTACAAAACCAGTAAATGGTTCTGCAAGGACATGAACATGTGTCTCTATCCTCTGTTCTCCTTCATCTCCTTCTAATTTACTCTCTGTATTTAGCCACATTCATTGACTAAGTGCTCCCTGAAGACCACAAGTATCCTTCCTCTGGGCCTGTAGTCGACAGAAAATTAAAATTCTTGCTTTGATTACCACCATGTTTGAAGGACATCAGCATGATCACTGTGGATAGGACGGAGGGACAAATAAAAAGGAACACCAACTTCTAGACAGGAGCAGTTGGGAGCTAAGAGTGTTCTGTGGAGTCACATGTTTATTTGAGTTTCCAAAATTCCCTCTTTAAATGGTTCTTACTTCACATTCGTGAAGATCATAAAACCCACCAATTTCAATGGCACAGAATCTTAATATTACAGAAACTCAGTTGTTGAGGTGAGAGAAAATGACAAGGACGTTGCTGCACCAATGAATCTATGGCTGGGCCCTGCTGAAAACAAACAAAAAAATTCACGATGGCCAGATAGGGCTATTTACTGTTGACTGTTTCTGGGGGCTCATACAGAATCCATTTGTTTGATTGTTTGTTTTTCAGTTTCATTCGTGTAGGGTACTTGTCCCCACACCTTCAGCTGGTAGTTTGTCTGTGTCCTTGGATCTCAAGTGAGTCTCCTGTAAGGAAGCATGTAGGTTTCTTGAATTTTCATCCGTTCTTTTAATCCTGTGTCATTTGTTTGCAGCATTCAGAGCCTGAACTTTAATTCTGATGATTCAGAGCTGTGCCCTTATTGCACTTAAAACAATTTTTTTGTAGTCATTAATCTACAGTCACGTGAAGAATATTATGTTTACTATGCTCCCCCTTCACCAAGTCCAACCCCAAAAACCTCTTACAGTTGCTCTCCGTCAGCATAGTTGGATGCTATAGACCCCTTCACCATGTACCCTTTCACAGACACCGTTACAGTCGCTGTCAATCAGCGAGTAGTAAGATGCTATATAATCTCTACTAGTCTTCTCTGTGTTGACAGCACTCCCCATGACCCCCGACCCCACGCAATATACATGCTAATCCTAATGCCCCCATTCTTTCTCCCCGCACTTATCCCTTCCTTCAGAACCACCCTGCCCATTTCCTTTCACTTTGGCAACTTTTAGTCAACTCTACGGTTCTGTGAGTCTTCTGCAGTTTTTTTCCTTCAGTTTTTCTTTGTTGTTATATTCCACACATGAGTGAAATCATTTGATTCTTGTCTTTCGCCGCCTGACCTATTTCTCTGAACATACTACCGTCTAGCACCATCAACGTCAATGCAAATGGTAGGATTTGTTTTCTTCTTATTTCTGCTTACTGCACTTCGTAAACTAGATTTCATTCTACCTTTTTTTTGTAGTTTAGCTATGTGTTCTCACCATTCATCTCCTGGTTATGAGCAACAGCTTTGTGTCAATCGATATGTATCTGTATTTATTTATTGCTCTGTCTGTCTGTATATCTATATATCTTTCTATATATCCTTCTATCTCTCTGTCCTTCTCTCTATATATCTATCCATCTATCTAGCTTCCTATCACCTATCATGTGTATCATCTATCTATCTCTCATCTGTTATCTATCTGTCTGTCTATCTATGAATAAATCATCTTTCTGTCTGCCCATCTATCCTTATGTACAGAACAGTTAACAACATCACCTATGTCACTTCCCTACATTATGCTTCCAAAAACATTGAAAGTCACTAGGCCGCAGGGAGAACACTGGGCTCACTGAGACAGTTGCAGATCGAGTCAGCCGCGCGTGCTTACAAACCAGTAAATGGTGGTGCAGGGACTTGAAACCGTATCTCTGTCCTCTCTCCTCTAATACCTCCATCTCGCTTGCTAACAGTATTTAGCTACATTCATTGCCTAAGTGCTCTGTGAAGACCCCAAGTATACTTCCTCTCTACCTGTTGTAGACATAAAAGTAAACTTGCTGCTTTACTCACCAATATGTTTTAGGGATATAGGCATGTTCACCACTAATAGGAGGAGGGACAAATAAAAAGGAACACCTATTTCTAGACAGGAGCATTTGGGAGCAAATTGTTTGTTGTGGAGAGACATGTTTGGATCAGTGTTCAAACATCCCTCTTTATGTGGTTATTACTTCTTTACAATCGTGAACATCATAAAACCCAGTGATTTCGAAAGCCGAGATGCATATTATTACAGCAATTCATTTGCTGATGTGAGAAAAAATGAGAAGGACATTGCAGTACCACTAAATCTATACCTGGGCACTGCTGAAACCAAACAAAAAGAATTCACGGTGGCTAGGTAGGACTATTTTCTTGTGACTATCTCTGGGGAATCAAACAGAATCCATTTGTTTCTTTGTTTCTCAGATTCACTTGTATAGGATACCTGTCCGTGCCCCTTCAGCTTGTACTTTGTCTGTGTCCTTGGATCTCAAGTGAGTCTCCAGTAATGGAGCACGCAGGTGCTCTTGAGTTTTCATCAGTTCTTCTAACTGTGTGTCTTTTGATTGGAGCAGTCAAAGCCTCTACTTATATTCCGTAATTTGAGAGCTATGCTGTTACTGCAATTTGGAATTTTTTTTTGTTCTCATCAATATACAATCACGTGCAGAACATTATGTTTACTAGTCTACCCCCTTCACCAAGTCCTCGCCAAATCCCAGTTACAGTCGATATCCGTCAGCATGCATTAAGATGCTGTAGAATCACTACTTGTCTTCTCCGTGTTGTAAAGCCCTCCCCATGACCCTACACCCTACACATTATTCTTGCCAATCCTAATGCCCCCATTCTTTTTTTCCGACATTATCACTCCCTTCCCACAAACCCTACCCAGTCCCTTGCTCTTTGGTAACTGTTAGTCCACTCTCGTGTTCTGTGTGTCTGCTGCTGTTTTTTCCTTCAATTTTTCTTTGTTGTCTTACTCCACACATGAGTGAAATCATTTGGTACATGTATTTCTCCGACTAGGCTATTTGACTGAGCATAATACCCTCTAGCTCCATCCACGTTATTGCTAATGATAGGATTTGTTTTCTTCTTATGGCTGCTTACCGCACTTTTTAAACTGGATTTTATTCTTCTTTTTTCTTTTTAGTTTCGCTATGTGCTTCAACCATTGCTCTCATGGTTATGAGCAATAGCTTTGTGTTAAACTATATGTACCTATATCTATCTGTCTGTCTGTCTATCTATCTATCAATCAACCAATCAATTAATCATCATTTGTCTGCCCATCTGTCCTTGTGTACAGAACAGTTAACGACATAGCCTATGTCACTTTCCTACATTATACTTCCAAAAATCGTGCAAGGTAACTAGGCTGTAGGGAGAGCACTGGGTTCATCGAGACACTTTCAGGTCGTGTCGGCCGCGTGTACTACAAAACCAGTAAATGGTTGTGCAGGGAGATATACCCGTGTCTCTATCCTCTGCCCTCTTTCATCTCCTTCTAAATTGCTCTCTGTATTTAGCCACATTCATTGACTAAGTTCTCCCTGAAAACCTCAAGTATCCTTCCTCTGGGCCTGTTGTCAACAGAAAAGTAAGCTTGTTGCTTTGATCACCACCATGTTTGAAGGACATCGGCATGATCACTGCGGATAGGATGGAGGGTCAAATAAAAAGAAACACCAATTTCTAGACAGGAGCAGTTGGGAGCTAAGAGTGTATTGTGGAGTGACATGTTTATTTGAGCGTCCAAACTTACCTCTTTAGGTGGTTATTACTTCACATTCATGAAGATCATAAAACCCACCGATTTCAAAGGCCCAGATGCTTATTATTACAGCACTCAGTTGTTGAGGTGAGGGAAAACAAGAAGTACGTTGCTGCACCCGTAATCTATGGCTGGGAACAGCTGAAAACAAACAAAAAGGATTCACGGTGGCCAGATAGGGCTATTTTCTGCTGAATGACTCTGGGGGCTCAAGCAGAATCCATTTGTTTCATTGTTTGTTTTTCAGTTTCACTCGTGTATGTTAGTTGTCCCCACACCTTCAGCTTGCAGTTTGTCTGTGTCCTTGGATCTCAAGTGAGTCTCCTGTAAGGAATCACGTAGGTTTCCAGAGTTTTCATTAGTTCTTTTAACCCTGTGTCTTTTGTTTGTAGCACTCAGTACCTGACCTTTTATTCTGATGATTCAGGGCAGTGCACTTATTGCACTTAAAGTATTTTTTTTATCACTAATCTACAATCACGTGAAGAACATTA
Source organism: Manis pentadactyla (assembly GCF_030020395.1). Lineage (NCBI taxonomy): Eukaryota > Metazoa > Chordata > Mammalia > Pholidota > Manidae > Manis > Manis pentadactyla. The sequence continues at coordinate 2,609,056 of NW_026644596.1, forward strand.
TGTTTATTGTGCTCCCCCTTCACCAAGTCCCCCCGAAAAACCTCTTCAGTCACTGTCGATCAGCGTAGTTTGATGCTGTAGAACCCTTCACCATGTCCCTCCCCACAGACCCCGTTACAGTCGCTGTCCATCAGTGAGTAGTAAGATGCTATATGATCTCAACTAGTCTTCTCTGTTTCAACAGTACTCCCCATGCACACCCGACCCCACGCATTATACATGCTAATCCTTATGCCCCCATTCTTTCTCCCCACACTTATCCCTCCCTTCAGACCCACCCTGCCCAGTCATTTTCCCTTTGGTAACTTTTAGTCAACTCTCGGGTTCTGTGAGTCTGCTGCTGTTTTTTTCCTAAAGTTTTTCTTTGTTGTAATACTATACACATGAGTGAAATCACTTGGTACTTGTCTTTCTCTGCCTGGCCTATTTCTCTGAACATACTACCGTCTAGCTCCATCCACGTCATTGCAAATGGTAGTATTTGTTTTCTCCTTAAGGCTGCTTACTGCACTCTTTAAACTGGATTTCATTCTTCCTTTTTGTTTGTAGTTTAGCTATGTTATTCACCATTCAAATCCTGCTTATGAAAAATATCTTTGTGTCAATCGATATGTATCTGTATCTATCTATCTAACGGTCTGTCTGTCCATCTATGTATCTATGTATGTATGTATCTATGTATCTGTCTATCTATCTATCTATCTTCCTATCATCTATCTATGATGTCTATCATCTGTCAATCTATGTACCTATCTGTCTATCTTTCATCTGTCGTCTACCTAAATATCTATCTATGAATCAATCATCTTTTTGTCTGCACAACAATCCTTCTGTACAGAACAGATAACAACATAGCCTATGTCTCTTCCCTACATTATGCTTCCAGAAATCTTGCAAGGTTACTAAGCCATAAGGAGAGCACTGTGTTCACCGATACACTTTCAGGTAGAGTCAGCCACGTGTGCTTACAAAACCAGTAAATGGAGGTGAAAGGACTTGAATCTGTATCTCTGTCCTCTGTCCTCTTATACTTCCTGCTCGCTTGGTTACTTTATTTAGCCACCTTCAGTAAGAAAGTGATCCCTGAAGACCACAAGTATCCTTCCTCTGGGCCTGTTGTCGACAGAAAAGTGTACTTGGTTCTTCGCACACCGCCATGTTTGAGGGACATCGGCGTGATCACTGCTGATAGGTGGAGGGACAAACATAAAGGAACACCTATTTCTGGACAGGAGCACTGGGAACAAAGAGTGTGTTGTTTAGTGAAGTGTTTATTTGAGGGTCCAATCTTCCCTCTTTATGTGGTTATTACTTCATTACATTCCTGAATATCATAAAACGCAATGATTTTAAAAGCCCAGACGCATATTATTACAGCAATTCATTAGTTGAGGTGAGAGGAAATGAGAAGGAAGTTGCTGCACCACTGAATCTATGCCTGAGCACTGCTGAAACCAAACAAAAACTATTCACGGTGGCTAGATAGGGCTATCTTTAACTGACTCTCTCTGGATACTCAAACAGAATCCGTTTGTTTGTTTGTTTCTCAGTTTCACATGTATAGGGTACCTGTCCCCGCCCCTTCAGTTTGTAGTTTGTCTGTTTCCTTGGATCTCTAGTGAGTCTCCAGTAAGGGAGCACGTATGTGGTCTTGAGTTTTCATCAGTACTTCTAATACTGTGTCTTTTGATTGGAGCACAAAAAGCCTGTGCTTTCATTCTGATATTTGAGAGCTGTGCTCTTACTCAACTTTGAAACTTTTTTGTTCTCATTAATATACTATCACATGCAGAACATTATGTTTTCCAGTCGACCCCCTTCACCATGTTCCACCCAAATCCCAGTTACAGTCACTGACCATCAGCATGAAGTAAGATGCTGTAGAATCACTGCATGTCTTCTCTATGTTGAACAGCCATACCCATGACCCCCCACCCTACACATTATGCATGCTAATCCTAATGACCACATTCTTTTCCCCACCCTTATTACTCCCTTCCCACAAACCCTACCCAGTCCCTTTCTCTTTGGTAACTGTTAGTCCACTCTCGCGTTCTTTGAGTCTGCTGCTGTCTTTTCCTTCAGTTTTTCTTTCTTATCATAATCCACACATGAGTGAAATAATTTGGTACATGTATTTCTCTGCCTGGCCTATTTGGCTGAGCATAATACCCTCTAGCTCCATCCACGTTATTGCAAATGATAGGATTTGTTTTCTTCTTATGACTGCTTACTGCACTTTTTAAACTGGAGATCATTCTTATTTTTGTTTGTAGTATCGCTATGTGCTTTCACCATTGCTCTCCTGGTTTTGAGCAGTAGCTTTGTGTTAATCGTTATGTACCTATATCTATCTATCTGTCTCTCTATCTATTTATCATTCAATCTATCAGCTTTTTGTCTGTCCATCTGTCCTTGTGTACAAAACAGTTAAACACATAGCCTATGTCACACTCCTACATTATGCTTCCAAAAATCCTGCATTGTAACTAATATTTAGGGAGAGCACTGGGTTCACCGAGACACTTGCAGATCGAGTCGGCCGCGTGTACCTACAAAAGATGGAAATGGTTGTGCAGGGACTTGAAACCGTGCTCTACCCACTGTCCTCTTTCATATCCTTCTCACTTGCTGTCTGTATTTAGCCACATTCATTGACTAAGTGCTCCCTGAAGACTAAAAGTAACCTTCCTCTGGGACTGTTGTCGACAGAAAAGTAAACTTGTTGCTTTCCTCACCACCATGTTTGAAGGACATCGCCGTTATTACTACTTATAGGACGGAAAGTCAAATAAAAAGGAACACCAATTTCTAGACTGGAGCAGTTTGGAGCTAAGAGTTTATTGTTGAGTGACGTGTTTATTTGAGTGTCCAAACTTCCCTTTTTAGGTGGTTATTACTTCACATTCGTGAAGATCATAAAACACACCGATTTCAAAGGCCCAGATGCTTATTATTACAGCAACTCAGTTGCTGATGTGAGAGAAAATGAGAAGGACGTTGCTGCACCACTATATCTATGGCTGGGCCCTGCTGAAAAAAAAAAAAAGAATTCACTGTGGCCAGATAGGGCTATTTTCTACTGACTGTCTCTGGGGGCTCAAATACAATCCATTTATTTGATTGTTTCTTTTTCAGTTTCACTCGTGTAGGGTACTTGTCCCCACACCTTCAGCTTGTAATTTGAGTGTGTCCTTGGACCTCAAGTTAGTCTCCTGTAAGGAAGCACGTAGGTTTTTTGAGTTTTCTTCCGTTCTTTTAACCCTGTGTCTTTTGTTTGCAGCTCTCAGAGCCTGACCTTTTATTCTGATGATTCAGTGCTGTGCCCTTATTGCACTTAAAAATATTTTTTTGTTATCAGTAGTCTACAATTACGTGAAGAACCTTATGTTTACTATACTCCCCCTTCACCAAGTCCCCCCGAAAATCCTCTTCAGTCGCTGTCCATCAGTGAGTAGTAAGATGCTATATAATCTCTAATAGTCTTCTCTGTGTTGTACAGCACTCCCCATGCCTTCCCGACCCCACACAATATACATGCTAATCCTAATGCCCCCATTCTTTCTCACCAAACTTATCCCTTCCTTCAGAACCTCCCTGCCCAGTCCTTTTCCCTTTGGTAACTTTCAGTCAACTCTCAGGTTCTGTGAGTGTGCTGCTGTTTTTTTCCTTCAGTTTTTCTTTGTTGTTATACTCCACACATGAGTGAAATCATTTGATACTTGTCTTTCGCCGCCTGACCTATTTCTCTGAACATACTACCGTCTAGCTCCATCCACGTCATTGCAAATGGTAGGATTTGTTTTCTTCTTATGGCTGCTTACAGCACTTTGTAAACAGGGTTTCATTCTTCCTTTTTGTTTGTAGTTTAGCTATGAGCTCTCACCATTCATCTCCTGGTTATGAGCAACAGCTTTGTGTCAATCGATATGTATCTGTATCTATTTATTGCTCTGTCTGTCTGTATATCTATCTATCTTTCTATATATAATTCTGTCTCTCTGTCCTTCTCTCTATATATCTATCCATCTATCTAGCTTCCTTTCATCTATCATGTGTATCATCTATCTGTCTCTCATCTGTCATCTATCTATCTGTCTATCTATGAATAAATCATCTTTCTGTCTGCCCATCTATCCTTATGTACAGAACAGTTAACAACATCACCTATGTCACTTCCCTACATTATGCTTCCAAAAATATTGCAAGGTCACTAGGCCGCAGGGAGAGCACTGGGCTCACTGAGACACTTGCAGATCGAGTCAGCCGCGTGTGCTTACAAAACCAGTAAATGGTGGTGCAGGGACTTGTAACCGTATCTCTGTCCTCTCTCCTCTAATACTCCTTCTCGCTTGCTAACAGTATTTAGCTACATTCATTGCCTAAGTGCTCTCTGAAGACCCCAAGTATACTTCCTCTCTGCCTGTTGTAGACATAAAAGTAAACTTGCTGCTTTACTCACCAACATGTTTTAGGGATATAGGCATGTTCACCACTAATAGGAGGAGGGACAAATAAAAAGGAACACCTATTTCTAGACAGGAGCATTTGGGAGCAAATTGTTTGTTGTGGAGAGACGTGTTTGGTTCAGTGTTCAAACTTCCCTCTTTATGTGGTTATTACATCTTTACAATCGTGAACATCATAAAACCCAGTGATTTCAAATGTCCAGATGCATATTATTACAGCAATTCATTTGTTGATGTGAGAATAAATGAGAAGGACATTGCAGTACCACTAAATCTATACCTGGGCACTGCTGAAACCAAACAAAAAGAATTCACGGTGGCTAGGTAGGACTATTTTCTAGTGACTGTCTCTGGGGACACAAGCAGAATCCATTTGTTTCTTTGTTTCTCAGATTCACTTGTATATGGTACCTGTCCGCGCCCCTTCAGCTTGTAGTTTGTCTGTGTCCTTGGATCTCAAGTGAGTGTCCAGTATGGGAGCACATAGGTGATCATGAGTTTTCATCTGTACTTCTAACCCAGTGTCTTTTGATTGGAGTAGTCAAAGCCAGTACTTTTATTCTAATATTTGAGAGCTATGCTCTTACTGCACTTTGAAATTCTTTTTGTTCTCATTAATATACAATTATAAGCAGAACAATATGTTTACTAGTCTACCTCCTTCACCAAGTCCTCGCCAAATCCCAGTTACACTCGATATCCATCAGCATGCATTAAGATGCTGTAGAATCACTACTTGTCTTCTCCGTGTTGTAAAGCCCTCCATATGACCCTACACCCTACACATTATTCTTGCTAATCCTAATGCCCCCATTCTTTTTTCCGCCATTATCACTCCCTTCCCACAAACCCTACACAGTCCCTTGCTCTTTGGTAACTGTTAGTCCACTCTCGGGTTCTGTGTGTCTGCTGCTGTTTTTTCCTTCAGTTTTTCTTTGTTGTCGTACTCCACACATGAGTGAAATCACTTGGTACTTGTCTTTCTCCGCCTGGCCTATTTCTCTGAACATACTACCATCTAGCTCCATCCACGTCATTGCAAACGGTTGTATTTGTTTTCTCTTTAAGGCTGCTTACTGCACTCTTTAAACTGGATTTCATTATTCCTTTTTGTTTGTGGTTTAGCTATGTTATTCACCATTCAACTCCTGGTTATGAAAAATATCTTTGTGTCAATCGATATTTATCTGTATCTATCTATCTAACGGTCTGTCTGTCCATCTATGTATCTATGTATGTATGTATCTATGTATCTGTCTATCTAACTTCCTATCACCTATCTATGATGTCTATCATCTGTCATTCTATGTACCTATCTTTCTATCTTTCACCTGTCGTCTGTCTAAATATCTATCTATGAATCAATCATCTTTTTGTCAGCACAACAATCCATCTGTACACAATAGATAACAACATAGCCTATGTCTCTCCCCTACATTATGCTTCAAGAAATCTTGCAAGGTAACTAAGCCATAAGGAGAGCACTGTGTTCACCGACACACTTTCAGGTAGAGTATGCCGCGTCTGCTTACAAAACCAGTAAATGGAGGTTAAAGGACTTGAACCCGTATCTTTGTCCTCTGTCCCCTTCTACTTCCTGCTCGCTTGGTTACTTTATTTAGCCACATTCAGTGAGAAAGTGATCCCTGAAGACCACAAGTATCCTTCGTCTGGGCCTGTTGTCGACAGATAAGTGTACATTTTTCTTTGCACACTGCCATGTTTGAGGGACATCGGCGTGATCACTGCTATTAGGTGGAGGGACAAACATAAAGGAACACCTATTTCTGGACAGGAGCACTTGGAACAAAGAGTGTGTTGTGGAGTGAAGTGTTTATTTGAGGGTCCAATCTTCCCTCTTTATGTGGTTATTACTTCATTACATTCCTGAACATCATAAAACGCAATGATTTTAAAAGCCCAGACGCATATTATTACAGCAATTCATTTGTTGAGGTGAGAGAAAATGAGAAGGAAGTTGCTGCACCGCTAAATCTATGCCTGAGCACTACTGAAACCAAACAAAAAGTATTCACGGTGGCTTGATAGGGCTATTTTTTACTGACTCTCTCTGGGGACTCAAGCAGAATCCGTTTGTTTGTTTGTTTCTCAGTTTCACATGTATAGGGTACCTGTCCCCGCCCCTTCAGCTTGCAGTTTGTCTGTATCCTTGGATCTCAAGTGTGTCTCCAGTAAGGGAGCACGTATGTGGTCTTGAGTTTTCATCAGTACTTCTAAACCTGTGTCTTCTGATTGGAGCACTCAAAGCCTGTACTTTCATTCTGATATTTGAGAGCTGTGCTCTTACTGCACTTTCAAATTTTTTTGTTCTCATTAATATAAAATCACATGCAGAACATTATGTTTTACAGTCGACCCCCTTCACCATATTCCCCCCAAATCCCAGTTACAGTCGCTAACCATCAGCATGTAATAAGATTCTGTAGAATCACTACAAGTCTTCTCTATGTTGTACAGCCATACCCATGACCCCCTACCCTACACATTATGCATGCTAATCCTAATGCCCCCATTCTTTTTCCCCGCCGTTATTACTCCCTTCCCACAAACCCTACCCAGTCCCTTTCTCTTTGGTAACTGTTAGTCCACTCTCGGGTTCTGTGAGTCTGGTGATGTCTTTTCCTGCAGTTTTTCTTTCTTATCATACTCCACACATGAGTGAAATCATTTGGTACATGTATTTCTCCGCCTGGCCTATTTGACTGAGCATAATACACTCTAGCTCCATCCACGTTATTGCAAATGAAAGGATTTGTTTTCTTCTTATGGCTGCTTACTGCACTTTTTAAACTGGATTTAGTTCTTTTTTGTTTGTAGTTTTGCTATGTGCTTTCACCATTGCTCTCCTTGTTATGAGCAGTAGCTTTGTGTTAATCGACATGAATGCAATATCTATCTGTCTGTCTATCTATTTATCAATCACTCAATCAATCATCTTTTTGTCTGTCCATCTGTCCATGTGTACAGAACAGTTAAACATACACCCTATATCACTTTCCTACACTATGCTCCCCAAAATCCTGCAAAGTATCTAGGCTGCAGAGGGAGCACTGCGTTCACCGAGACACTTGCAGTTCGAGTCAGCCACGTGTACCTACAAAAACAGGAAATGGTTGTGCTGGGACTTGAACCCGTGTCTCTATCCTCTGTCCTCTTTCATCTCCTTCTAACTTGCTGTCTGTATTTAGCCACATTCATTGACTAAGTGCTCCCTGAAGATCTCAAGTATCATTCCTCTGGGCCTGTTGTCGACAGAAAAGTAAACTTGTTGCTTTGCTCACCACCATGTTTGAAGGACATCAGCGTGATCACCGCCGATAGGACGGAGTGTCATATAAAAAGGAACACCAATTTCTAGACAGGAGCATTTGGGAGCTAACAGTGTATTGTGGAGTGACGTGTTTATTTGCATGTCCAAACTTCCCTCTTTAGGTGGCTATTAGATTTTCACATTCGTGAACATCATAAAATCCACTGATTTCAAAGGCCCAGATGGTTATTATTACAGCAACTCAGTTGTTGAGGTGAGAGAAAATGAGAAGTATGTTGCTGCACCACTAAATCTATGGCTGGGAACTGTTGAAACCAAACAAAAAGAATTCACGGTGGCCAGATAGGGCTATTTTCTGCTGACTGTCTCTGGGGACTCAAACAGAATCCATTTGCTTGATTGTTTGATTTTCAGTTTCACTCGTGTAGGGTACTTGTCCACTCACCTTCGGCTTGTAGTTTGTCTCTGTCCTTGGATCTCAAGTGAGTCTCCTGTAAGTAAGCACGTAGGTGTCTTGAGTTTTCATCCCTTCTTTTATCCTTGTGTCTTTTGTTTGCAGCACTCAGTGCCTGACCTTTTATTCTGATGATTCAGAGCTGTGAACTTATTGCACTTAAAGAATATTTTTTATCATTAATCTACAATCACGAGAAGAACATTATGTTTACTATGCTCCCCCCTTCACCAAGTACCCCCGAAAAACCTCTTCTGTCACTGTCGATCAGCGTAGTTGGATGCTGTAGACCCCTTCACCATGTCCCCCCCAAAAGTCTACGTTACAGTCACTGTCCATCAGTGAGTAGTAAGATGCTATATGATCTCTACTAGTCTTCTCTGTGTTCTACAGTGCTCCCCATGCACACCCGACCCTGCGCATTATACATGCTAAACTTAATGCCCCCATTCTTTCTCCCCACACTTATCCCTCCCTTCAGACTCACCCTGCCCTGTCCTTTTTCCTTTGGTATCTTTTAGTCAACTCTCGGGTTCTGTGAGTCTGCTGCTGTTTATTTACTTCAGTTTTTCTTTGTTGTTATACCCTACACATGAGTGAAATCACTTGGTACTTGCCTTTATCCGCCTGCCCTATTTTTCTGAACATACTACCGTCTTGCTCCATTCACGTCATTGCAAGTTTTAGTATTTGTTTTCTTCTTAAGGCTGCTTACTGCACTTTTTAAACTGGATTTCATTCTTCCTTTTTGTTTGTAGTTTAGCTGTTATTCACCATTCAACTCCTGGTTATGAACAATAGCTTTGTGTCAATCGACATGTATCTGTATCTATCTATCTAAAGGTCTGTCTGTCTATCTATGTATCTATGTATGTATATATGTATGTGTCTATGTATCTATCTATGTATCTATCTATCTTCCTATCATCTATCTGTGATGTCTATCATCTATTAATCTATGTACCTATCTATCTATCTTTCACCTGTCGTCTGTCTACCTATCTATCTATGAAACAATCATCTTTTTGTCTGCCCATCTATCCTTATGTACAGAACAGTTAACAACATAGCCTATGTCTCTTCCCTACATTATGCTTCACGAAATCTTGCAAGGTAAATAAGCCATAAGGAGAGCATTGTGTTCAAAGATTCGCTTTCAGGTAGAGTCAGCAGAGTGTGCTTACAAAACCAGTAAATGGAGGTGAAAGGACTTGAACCCGTATCTTTGTCCTCTGTCCTCTTATACTTCCTGCTCGCTTGTTGACTTTATTTAGCCACATTCAGTGAGTAAGTGATCCCTGAAGACCACAAGTGTCCTTCGTCTGGGCCTGTTGTCGACAGAAAAGTGTACTTGGCCTTTTGCACACCACCATGTTTGAGGGACATTGGCGTGATCACTGCTGATAGGTGGAGGGACAAATATGAATTAACACCTATTTCTGGACAGGAGCAGTTGGGAACAAAGAGTGTGTTGTGGAGTGAAGTGTTTATTTGAGTGTCTAAACTTCCCTCTTTAGGTGGTTATTACTTCTTTACATTCGTGAACATCATAAAAAGCAATGATTATAAATGCCAGACGCATATTATTACAGCAATTCATTTGATGAGGTGAGAGGAAATGAGAAGGAAGTTGCTGCACCACTAAATCTATGCCTGAGCACTGCTGAAACCAAACAAAAAGAATTCACGGTTGCTAGATAGGGCTATTTTCTACTGACTCTCTCTGGGGTCCAAAACAGAATCCATTTCTTTCTTTGTTTCTCAGTTTCACTTGTGTAGGGTACCTGTCCCCGCCCCTTCAGCTTGTAATTTGTCTGTGTCCTTGGATCTCAAGTGAGTCTCCAGTAAGGGAGCACGTAGGTGGTCTTGAGTTTTCATCAGTTCTTCTAACCCTGTGTCTTTTGATTGGAGCACTCAAAGGCTGTACTTTTATTCTGATATTTGAGAGCTGTGCTCTTACTGCACTTTGAAATTCTTTTTGTTCTCATTAATATACAATCACATGCAGAAAATTATGTTATTCTGTCTACCCTCTTCACCAAGTCACCCCAAATCCCAGTTACAGCCGCTCTCCATCATCATGTACTAAGATGCTGAAGAATCACTACATGTCTTCTCTGTGTTGTACAGCCCTACCCATGAAACCCCACCCTACACATTATACATGCTAATCCTAATGCCCCCATTCTTTTTCCCCGCACTTATTACTCCCTTCCCACAAACCCTACCCAGTCCCTTTCTCTTTGGTAACTGTTAGTCCACTCTCGGGTTCTGTGAGTCTGCTGCTGTCTTTCCTTCAGTTTTTCTTTGTTATCATACTCAACACATGAGTGAAATCATTTGGTACATGTATTTCTCCGCCTGGCCTATTTGACTGAGCATAATACGCTCTAGCTCCATCCACGTTATTGCAAATGATAGGATTTGTTTTCTTCTTATGGCTGCTTACTGCACTTTTTAAACTGGATTTCATTCTTCTTTTTTGTTTGTAGTTTTGCTATGTGCTTTCACCATTGCTCTCCTTGTTATGAGCAGTAGCATTGTGTTAATCGATATGTGCCTATATCTATCTATCTGTCTGTCTATCTATTTATCAATCACTCAATCAATCATTTTTTGTGTGTCCATCTGTCCATGTGTACAGAACAGTTAACCGTATACCCTATATCACTTTCCTACACTATACTCCCCAAAATCCTGCAAAGTATCTAGGCTGCAGAGGGAGCACAGGGTTCACCGAGACACTTGCTGTTCGAGTCGGCCGCGTGTACCTACAAAACCAGGAAATGGTTGTGCTGGGTCTTGAACCCGTGTCTCTCCCCTCTGTCCTCTTTCATCTCCTTCTAACTTGCTGTCTGTATTTAGCCACATTCATTGACTAAGTGCTCCCTGAAGATCTCAAGGATCATTCCTCTGGGCCTGTTGTCGACAGAAAAGTAAACTTGTTGCTTTGCTCACCACCATGTTTGAAGGACATCAGCGTGATCACCGCCGATAGGACGGAGGGTCAAATAAAAAGGAACACCAATTTCTAGACAGGAGCAGTTGGGAGCTAACAGTGTATTGTTTAGTGACGTGTTTATTGAGTGTCCAAACTTCCCTCTTTAGGTGGTTATTAGATTTTCACAATCGTGAACATCATAAAATCCACTGATTTCAAAGGCCCAGATGCTTATTATTACAACAACTCAGTTGTTGAGGTGAGAGAAAATGAGAAGTATGTTGCTGCACCACTAAATCTATTTCTGGGAACTGTTGAAACCAAACAAAAAGAATTCACGGTGGCCAGATAGGGCTATTTTCTGCTGACTGTCTCTGGGGACTCAAACAGAATCCATTTGCTTGATTGTTTGATTTTCAGTTACACTCGTGTAGGGTACTTGTCCACACACCTTCGGATGGTAGTTTGTCTGTGTCCTTGGATCTCAAGTGTGTCTGCTGTAAGTAAGCACGTAGGTGTCTTGACTTTTCATCCTTTCTTTTATCCTTGTGTCTTTTGATTGCAGCACTCAGTGCATGACCTTTTATTCTGATGATTCAGAGCTGTGCACTTATTGCACTTAAAGTATTTTTTATCATTAATCTACAATCACGTGAAGAACATTATGTTTACTATGCTCCCCCCCTCACCAAGTCCCCCCGAAAAACCTCTTCAGTCGCTGTCTATCAGCGTAGTTGAATGCTCTGGATACCTTCACCATGTCCGCCCCCACAGACCCGTTACAGTAATTTTCCATCAGTGAGTAGTAAGATGCTATATGATCTCTACTAGAATTCTCTGTGTTGTACAGTACTCCCCATGCACACCCGACCCCACGCATTATTCATGCTATTCCCAATTACCACTATTCTTTCTCCCCACACTTATCCCTCCCTTCAGACTCACCCTGCCTTGTCCTTTTCCATTTGGTAACTTTTAGTCAACTCTCGGATTCTGTGAGAGTGCTGCTGTTTTTTTCTTTCAGTTTCTCTTTGTTGTTTTACTCCACACATGAGTGAAATCACTTGGTACTTGTCTTTCTCCGCCTGGCCTATTTCTCTGAACATACTAAAGTCTAGCTCCATCCACGTCATTGCCAATGGTAGTGTTTGTTTTCTTCTTAAGGCTGCTTACTGCAATTTTAAACTGGATTTCATTCTTCCTTTTTGTTTGTAGATTAGCTATGTTATTCACCATTCAACTCCTATTTATGAACAATAGCATTGTGTCAATCGATATGTATCTGTATCTATCTATCTAACGGTCTGTCTGTCTATGTATCTGTGTATATAATTATGTATGTATGTATCTATGGATCTATCTTTCTATCTATCTATCTATCTTCCTATCACCTATCTTTGATGTCTGTCATCTATCAATCTATGTACCTATCTATCTATCTTTCATCTGTCATCTGTGTACCTATCTATCTATGAATCAATCATCTTTTTTTTCTGCCCATCTATCCTTCTGTACAGAACAGTTAACAACATAGCCTATGTCTCTTTCCTACATTATGCTTCCTGAAATCTTGCAAGGTAGCTAAGCCATAAGTAGAGCACTGTGTTCACCGATACACTTTCAGGTAGAGTCAGCCGCGTGTGCTTACAAAACCAGTAAATGGAGGTGAAAGGACTTGAACCCGTATCTCTGTCCTCTGTCCTCTTATACTTCCTGCTCGCTTGGTGACTTTATTTAGCCACATTCAGTGAGTAAGTGATTCCCGAAGACCACAAGGATCCTTCTACTGGGCCTGTTGTCGACAGAAAAGTGTACTTGGTCCTTTGCACAAAACCATGTTTGAGGGACATCGTTGTGATCACTGCTGATAGGTGGAGGGACAAATATAAAGGAACACCTATTTCTGGACAGGAGCATTTGGGAAATAAGAGTGTGTAGTGGAGTGAAGTGTTTATTTGAGGGTCCAAACGTCCCTCTTTAGATGGTTATTACTTCTTTACATTCGTGAACATCATAAAAAGCAATGATTTTAAAATCGCAGACGCCTATTATTACAGTAATTCATTTGTTGAGGTGGGAGGAAATGAGAAGGAAGTTGCTGCACCACGAAATCTATGCCTGAGCACTGCTGAAACAAAACAAAAAAATTCACGGTGGCTAGATTGGGCTATTTTCTACTGACTCTCTCTGGGGACTCAAGCAGAATCCAATTGTTTGTTTGTTTCTCAGTTTCACTTGTCTAGGGTACCTGTCCCTGCCCCTTCAGCATGTAGTTTGTCTGTGTCCTTGGATCTCAAGTGAGTCTCCAGAAAGGGAGCACGTAGTTGGTCTTGAGTTTTCATCAGTTCTTCTAACCCTGTGTCTTTTGATTGGAGCACTCAAAGCCTGTACTTTTATTCTGATATTTGAGAGCAGTGCTCTTACATCAGTTTGAAATTTTCTTTGTTCTCATTAATATACAATCACATGCAGAACATTATGTTTTCCAGTCTACTCTCTTCAGCAAGTCCCCCGAAATCCCAGTTACAGTCGCTCTCCTTCATCATGTACTAAGATGCTGTAGAATCACTACATGTCTCCTCTGTGTTGTAGAGCCCTACCCATGACCCACCACCCTACACATTAAACATGCTAATCCTAATGCCCCCATTCTTTTTCCGCGCCCTTATTACTCCGTTCCCACAAACGCTACCCAGTCCCTTTCTCTTTGGTAACTGCTAGTCCACTCTTGGGTACTGTGAGTCTGATGCTGTCTTTTCCTTCAGTTTTTCGTTGTTATCATACTCCACACATGAGTGAAATCATTTGGTACATGTATTTCTCCGCCTAGCCTGTTTGACTCAGCATAATACCCTCGACCTCCATCCACGTTATTGCAAATGATAGGATTTGTTTTCTTCTTATGGCTGCTTACTGCACTTTTTAAACTGGATTTCATTCTTCTCTTTTGTTTGTAGTTTTGCTATGTGCTTTCACCATTGCTCTCCTGGTAATGAGCAGTAGCTTTGTGTTAGTCGATATGTACCTATATCTATCTATCTGTCTGTCTATCTATTTATCAATCAATCAACTTTTTGTCTGCCCATCTGTCCTTGTGTACAGAACAGTTAACCACATATCATATATCACTTTCCTACATTATGCTTCCAAAAATCCTGCAAAGTATCTAGGCTGTAGAGAGAGCACTGTGTTCACCGAGACCCTTGCAGGTCGAGACGGCCACGTGTACCTACAAAACCAGGAAATGTTTGTGCAGGGACTTGAACCCGTGTCTCTGTCCTCTGTCCTCTTTCATCTCCTCCTAATTTGCTGTCTGTAATTAGCCACATTCATTGACTAAGTGCTCCCTGAAGACCACAAGTATCATTCCTCTGGGCCTGTTGTCGACAGAAAAGTAAACACGTTGCTTTGCTCACCACCGTGTTTGAAGGACATCAGCGTGATCACCGCCTATAGGACGGAGGGTCAAATAGAAAGGAACACCAATTTCTAGACAGGAGCAGTTGGGAGCCAAGACTGTATTGTGGAGTGACGTGTTTATTTGAGTGTCCAAACTTCCCTCTTTAGGTGGTTATTAGATCTTCTCAGTCCTGAAATCATATAACCCACTGATTTCAATGGCCCAGATGCTTATAATTACAGCAACTCAGTTGTTGAGGTGAAAGAAAATGAGAAGTATGTTGCTGCACCACTAAATCTATCACTGGGAACTGATGAAAGCAAACAAAAATAATTCACGGTGGTCAGATAGGGCTATTTTCTGCTGACCGTCACTGGGGACTCAAACAGAATCCATTTGTTTGATAGTTTGTTTTTCAGATTCACTCGTGTAAGGTACTTGTCCACACACCTGCTTGTAGTTTGTCTGTGTCCTTGGATCTCAAGTGAGTCTCCTGTAAGTAAGCACGTAGGTGTCTTGAGTTTTATCCCTTCTTTTAACCCTGTGTCTTTTGCTTGCAGCACTCAGTGCATGACCTTTTATTCTGATGATTCAGAGCTGTACATTTATTGCACTTAAAGAATTTTTTTATCATTAATCTACAATCACGTGAAGAACATTATGTTTACTATGCTCCCCCCCTCACCAAGTCCCCCCAAAAAACCTCTTCAGTCGCTGTCTATCAGCATAGTTGTATGCTGTGGATCCCTTCACCATGTCCGCCCCCACAGACCCGTTACAGTAATTTTCCATCAGTGAGTAGTAAGATGCTATATGATCTCTACTAGACTTCTCTGTGTTGTACAGTACTCCCCATGCACACCCGACCCCAGGCATTATTCATGTTATTCCCAATTACCACTATTCTTTCTCCCCACACTTATCCCTCCCTTCAGACTCACCCTGCCTTGTCCTTTTCCATTTGGTAACTTTTAGTCAACTCTCGGATTCTGTGAGAGTGCTGCTGTTTTTTTCCTTCAGTTTCTCTTTGTTGTTTTACTCCACACATGAGTGAAATCACTTGGTACTTGTCTTTCTCCGCCTGGCCTATTTCTCTGAACGTACTACCGTCTAGCTCCATCCACGTCATTGCCAATGGTAGTGTTTGTTTTCTTCTTAAGGCTGCTTACTGCAATTTTAAACTGGATTTCATTCTTCCTTTTTGTTTGTAGATTAGCTATGTTATTCACCATTCAACTCCTATTTATGAACAATAGCTTTGTGTCAATCGATATGTATCTGTATCTATCTATCTAACGGTCTGTCTGTCTATCTATGTATCTGTGTATGTAAGTATGTATGTATGTATCTATGGATCTATCTTTCTATCTATCTATCTATCTTCCTATCATCTATCTTTGATGTCTGTCATCTATCAATCTATGTACCTATCTATCTATCTTTCATCTGTCATCTGTGTACCTATCTATCTATGAATCAATCACCTTTTTGTCTGCCCATCTATCTTTCTCTACAGAACAGTTAACAACATAGCCTATGTCTCTTTCCTACATTATGCTTCCTGAAATCTTGCAAGGTAGCTAAGCCATAAGGAGAGCACTGTGTTCACCGATACACTTTCAGGTAGA
Organism: Manis pentadactyla; assembly: GCF_030020395.1. NCBI lineage: Eukaryota > Metazoa > Chordata > Mammalia > Pholidota > Manidae > Manis > Manis pentadactyla. The sequence continues at coordinate 2,625,240 of NW_026644596.1, forward strand.
GTCAGCCGCGTGTGCTTACAAAACCAGTAAATGGAGGTGAAAGGACTTGAACCCTTATCTCTGTCCTCTGTCCTCTTATACTTCCTGCTCGCTTGGTGACTTTATTTAGCCACATTCAGTGAGTAAGTGATTCCCGAAGACCACAAGGATCATTCGTCTGGGCCTGTTGTCGACAGAAATGTGTACTTGGTTCTTTGCACAAAACCATGTTTGAGGGACATCGTTGTGATCACTGCTGATAGGTGGAGGGACAAATATAAAGGAACACCTATTTCTGGACAGGAGCATTTGGGAAATAAGAGTGTGTAGTGGAGTGAAGTGTTTATTTGAGGGTCCAAACGTCCCTCTTTAGATGGTTATTACTTCTTTACATTCGTGAACATCATAAAAAGCAATGATTTTAAAATCGCAGACGCCTATTATTACAGTAATTCATTTGTTGAGGTGGGAGGAAAAGAGAAGGAAGTTGCTGCACCACGAAATCTATGCCTGAGCACTGCTGAAACAAAACAAAAAAATTCACGGTGGCTAGATTGGGCTATTTTCTACTGACTCTCTCTGGGGACTCAAGCAGAATCCATTTGTTTGTTTGTTTCTCAGTTTCACTTGTCTAGGGTACCTGTCCCTGCCCCTTCAGCATGTAGTTTGTCTGTGTCCTTGGATCTCAAGTGAGTCTCCAGAAAGGGAGCACGTAGTTGGTCTTGAGTTTTCATCAGTTCTTCTAAACCTGTGTCTTTTGATTGGAGCACTCAAAGCCTGTACTTTTATTCTGATATTTGAGAGCAGTGCTCTTACATCAGTTTGAAATTTTCTTTGTTCTCATTAATATACAATCACATGCAGAACATTATGTTTTCCAGTCTACTCTCTTCAGCAAGTCCCCCGAAATCCCAGTTACAGTCGCTCTCCTTCATCATGTACTAAGATGCTGTAGAATCACTACATGTCTCCTCTGTGTTGTAGAGCCCTACCCATGACGCACCACCCTACACATTAAACATGCTAATCCTAATGCCCCCATTCTTTTTCCGCGCCCTTATTACTCCGTTCCCACAAACGCTACCCAGTCCCTTTCTCTTTGGTAACTGCTAGTCCACTCTTGGGTACTGTGAGTCTGATGCTGTCTTTTCCTTCAGTTTTTCGTTGTTATCATACTCCAAACATGAGTGAAATCATTTGGTACATGTATTTCTCCGCCTAGCCTGTTTGACTCAGCATAATACCCTCGACCTCCATCCACGTTATTGCAAATGATAGGATTTGTTTTCTTCTTATGGCTGCTTACTGCACTTTTTAAACTGGATTTCATTCTTCTTTTTTGTTTGTAGTTTTGCTATGTGCTTTCACCATTGCTCTCCTGGTAATGAGCAGTAGCTTTGTGTTAGTTGATATGTACCTATATCTATCTATCTGTCTGTCTATCTATTTATCAATCAATCAACTTTTTGTCTGCCCATCTGTCCTTGTGTACAGAACAGTTAACCACATATCATATATCACTTTCCTACATTATGCTTCCAAAAATCCTGCAAAGTATCTAGGCTGTAGAGAGAGCACTGTGTTCACCGAGACCCTTGCAGGTCGAGACGGCCACGTGTACCTACAAAACCAGGAAATGTTTGTGCAGGGACTTGAACCCGTGTCTCTGTCCTCTGTCCTCTTTCATCTCCTCCTAATTTGCTGTCTGTAATTAGCCACATTCATTGACTAAGTGCTCCCTGAAGACCACAAGTATCATTCCTCTGGGCCTGTTGTCGACAGAAAAGTAAACACGTTGCTTTGCTCACCACCGTGTTTGAAGGACATCAGCGTGATCACCGCCTATAGGACGGAGGGTCAAATAGAAAGGAACACCAATTTCTAGACAGGAGCAGTTGGGAGCCAAGACTGTATTGTGGAGTGACGTGTTTATTTGAGTGTCCAAACTTCCCTCTTTAGGTGGTTATTAGATCTTCTCAGTCCTGAAATCATATAACCCACTGATTTCAATGGCCCAGATGCTTATAATTACAGCAACTCAGTTGTTGAGGTGAAAGAAAATGAGAAGTATGTTGCTGCACCACTAAATCTATCACTGGGAACTGATGAAAGCAAACAAAAATAATTCACGGTGGTCAGATAGGGCTATTTTCTGCTGACCGTCACTGGGGACTCAAACAGAATCCATTTGTTTGATAGTTTGTTTTTCAGATTCACTCGTGTAAGGTACTTGTCCACACACCTGCTTGTAGTTTGTCTGTGTCCTTGGATCTCAAGTGAGTCTCCTGTAAGTAAGCACGTAGGTGTCTTGAGTTTTATCCCTTCTTTTAACCCTGTGTCTTTTGCTTGCAGCACTCAGTGCATGACCTTTTATTCTGATGATTCAGAGCTGTACATTTATTGCACTTAAAGAATTTTTTTATCATTAATCTACAATCACGTGAAGAACATTATGTTTACTATGCTCCCCCCCTCACCAAGTCCCCCCAAAAAACCTCTTCAGTCGCTGTCTATCAGCATAGTTGTATGCTGTGGATCCCTTCACCATGTCCGCCCCCACAGACCCGTTACAGTAATTTTCCATCAGTGAGTAGTAAGATGCTATATGATCTCTACTAGACTTCTCTGTGTTGTACAGTACTCCCCATGCACACCCGACCCCAGGCATTATTCATGTTATTCCCAATTACCACTATTCTTTCTCCCCACACTTATCCCTCCCTTCAGACTCACCCTGCCTTGTCCTTTTCCATTTGGTAACTTTTAGTCAACTCTCGGATTCTGTGAGAGTGCTGCTGTTTTTTTCCTTCAGTTTCTCTTTGTTGTTTTACTCCACACATGAGTGAAATCACTTGGTACTTGTCTTTCTCCGCCTGGCCTATTTCTCTGAACGTACTACCGTCTAGCTCCATCCACGTCATTGCCAATGGTAGTGTTTGTTTTCTTCTTAAGGCTGCTTACTGCAATTTTAAACTGGATTTCATTCTTCCTTTTTGTTTGTAGATTAGCTATGTTATTCACCATTCAACTCCTATTTATGAACAATAGCTTTGTGTCAATCGATATGTATCTGTATCTATCTATCTAACGGTCTGTCTGTCTATCTATGTATCTGTGTATGTAAGTATGTATGTATGTATCTATGGATCTATCTTTCTATCTATCTATCTATCTTCCTATCATCTATCTTTGATGTCTGTCATCTATCAATCTATGTACCTATCTATCTATCTTTCATCTGTCATCTGTGTACCTATCTATCTATGAATCAATCACCTTTTTGTCTGCCCATCTATCTTTCTCTACAGAACAGTTAACAACATAGCCTATGTCTCTTTCCTACATTATGCTTCCTGAAATCTTGCAAGGTAGCTAAGCCATAAGGAGAGCACTGTGTTCACCGATACACTTTCAGGTAGAGTCAGCCGCGTGTGCTTACAAAACCAGTAAATGGAGGTGAAAGGACTTGAACCCTTATCTCTGTCCTCTGTCCTCTTATACTTCCTGCTCGCTTGGTGACTTTATTTAGCCACATTCAGTGAGTAAGTGATTCCCGAAGACCACAAGGATCATTCGTCTGGGCCTGTTGTCGACAGAAATGTGTACTTGGTTCTTTGCACAAAACCATGTTTGAGGGACATCGTTGTGATCACTGCTGATAGGTGGAGGGACAAATATAAAGGAACACCTATTTCTGGACAGGAGCATTTGGGAAATAAGAGTGTGTAGTGGAGTGAAGTGTTTATTTGAGGGTCCAAACGTCCCTCTTTAGATGGTTATTACTTCTTTACATTCGTGAACATCATAAAAAGCAATGATTTTAAAATCGCAGACGCCTATTATTACAGTAATTCATTTGTTGAGGTGGGAGGAAAAGAGAAGGAAGTTGCTGCACCACGAAATCTATGCCTGAGCACTGCTGAAACAAAACAAAAAAATTCACGGTGGCTAGATTGGGCTATTTTCTACTGACTCTCTCTGGGGACTCAAGCAGAATCCATTTGTTTGTTTGTTTCTCAGTTTCACTTGTCTAGGGTACCTGTCCCTGCCCCTTCAGCATGTAGTTTGTCTGTGTCCTTGGATCTCAAGTGAGTCTCCAGAAAGGGAGCACGTAGTTGGTCTTGAGTTTTCATCAGTTCTTCTAAACCTGTGTCTTTTGATTGGAGCACTCAAAGCCTGTACTTTTATTCTGATATTTGAGAGCAGTGCTCTTACATCAGTTTGAAATTTTCTTTGTTCTCATTAATATACAATCACATGCAGAACATTATGTTTTCCAGTCTACTCTCTTCAGCAAGTCCCCCGAAATCCCAGTTACAGTCGCTCTCCTTCATCATGTACTAAGATGCTGTAGAATCACTACATGTCTCCTCTGTGTTGTAGAGCCCTACCCATGACGCACCACCCTACACATTAAACATGCTAATCCTAATGCCCCCATTCTTTTTCCGCGCCCTTATTACTCCGTTCCCACAAACGCTACCCAGTCCCTTTCTCTTTGGTAACTGCTAGTCCACTCTTGGGTACTGTGAGTCTGATGCTGTCTTTTCCTTCAGTTTTTCGTTGTTATCATACTCCACACATGAGTGAAATCATTTGGTACATGTATTTCTCCGCCTAGCCTGTTTGACTCAGCATAATACCCTCGACCTCCATCCACGTTATTGCAAATGATAGGATTTGTTTTCTTCTTATGGCTGCTTACTGCACTTTTTAAACTGGATTTCATTCTTCTTTTTTGTTTGTAGTTTTGCTATGTGCTTTCACCATTGCTCTCCTGGTAATGAGCAGTAGCTTTGTGTTAGTTGATATGTACCTATATCTATCTATCTGTCTGTCTATCTATTTATCAATCAATCAACTTTTTGTCTGCCCATCTGTCCTTGTGTACAGAACAGTTAACCACATATCATATATCACTTTCCTACATTATGCTTCCAAAAATCCTGCAAAGTATCTAGGCTGTAGAGAGAGCACTGTGTTCACCGAGACCCTTGCAGGTCGAGACGGCCACGTGTACCTACAAAACCAGGAAATGTTTGTGCAGGGACTTGAACCCGTGTCTCTGTCCTCTGTCCTCTTTCATCTCCTCCTAATTTGCTGTCTGTAATTAGCCACATTCATTGACTAAGTGCTCCCTGAAGACCACAAGTATCATTCCTCTGGGCCTGTTGTCGACAGAAAAGTAAACACGTTGCTTTGCTCACCACCGTGTTTGAAGGACATCAGCGTGATCACCGCCTATAGGATGGAGGGTCAAATAGAAAGGAACACCAATTTCTAGACAGGAGCAGTTGGGAGCCAAGAGTGTATTGTGGAATGAAGTGTTTATTTGAGTGTCCAAACTTCCCTCTTTAGGTGGTTATTAGATCTTCTGAGTCGTGAAATCATAAAACCCACTGATTTCAATGGCCCAGATGCTTATTATTACAGCAACTCATTTGTTGAGGTGAGAGAAAATGAGAAGTATGTTGCTGCACCACTAAATCTATCGCTGGGAACTGATGAAACCAAACAAAAATAATTCACGGTGGTCAGATAGGGCTATTTTCTGCTGACCGTCACTGGGGACTCAAACAGAATCCATTTGTTTGATAGTTTGTTTTTCAGATTCACTCGTGTAAGGTACTTGTCCACACACCTGCTTGTAGTTTGTCTGTGTCCTTGGATCTCAAGTGAGTCTCCTGTAAGTAAGCACGTAGGTGTCTTGAGTTTTATCCCTTCTTTTAACCCTGTGTCTTTTGCTTGCAGCACTCAGTACATGACCTTTTATTCTGATGATTCAGAGCTGTACATTTATTGCACTTAAAGAATTTTTTTATCATTAATCAACAATCACGTGAAGAACATTATGTTTACTATGCTCCCCCCCTCACCAAGTCCCCCCAAAAAACCTCTTCAGTCGCTGTCTATCAGCATAGTTGTATGCTGTGGATCCCTTCACCATGTCCGCCCCCACAGACCCGTTACAGTAATTTTCCATCAGTGAGTAGTAAGATGCTATATGATCTCTACTAGACTTCTCTGTGTTGTACAGTACTCCCCATGCACACCCGACCCCAGGCATTATTCATGTTATTCCCAATTACCACTCTTCTTTCTCCCCACACTTATCCCTCCCTTCAGACTCACCCTGCCTTGTCCTTTTCCATTTGGTAACTTTTAGTCAACTCTCGGATTCTGTGAGAGTGCTGCTGTTTTTTTCCTTCAGTTTCTCTTTGTTGTTTTACTCCACACATGAGTGAAATCACTTGGTACTTGTCTTTCTCCGCCTGGCCTATTTCTCTGAACGTACTACCGTCTAGCTCCATCCACGTCATTGCCAATGGTAGTGTTTGTTTTCTTCTTAAGGCTGCTTACTGCAATTTTAAACTGGATTTCATTCTTCCTTTTTGTTTGTAGATTAGCTATGTTATTCACCATTCAACTCCTATTTATGAACAATAGCTTTGTGTCAATCGATATGTATCTGTATCTATCTATCTAACGGTCTGTCTGTCTATCTATGTATCTGTGTATGTAAGTATGTATGTATGTATCTATGGATCTATCTTTCTATCTATCTATCTATCTTCCTATCATCTATCTTTGATGTCTGTCATCTATCAATCTATGTACCTATCTATCTATCTTTCATCTGTCATCTGTGTACCTATCTATCTATGAATCAATCACCTTTTTGTCTGCCCATCTATCTTTCTCTACAGAACAGTTAACAACATAGCCTATGTCTCTTTCCTACATTATGCTTCCTGAAATCTTGCAAGGTAGCTAAGCCATAAGGAGAGCACTGTGTTCACCGATACACTTTCAGGTAGAGTCAGCCGCGTGTGCTTACAAAACCAGTAAATGGAGGTGAAAGGACTTGAACCCTTATCTCTGTCCTCTGTCCTCTTATACTTCCTGCTCGCTTGGTGACTTTATTTAGCCACATTCAGTGAGTAAGTGATTCCCGAAGACCACAAGGATCATTCGTCTGGGCCTGTTGTCGACAGAAATGTGTACTTGGTTCTTTGCACAAAACCATGTTTGAGGGACATCGTTGTGATCACTGCTGATAGGTGGAGGGACAAATATAAAGGAACACCTATTTCTGGACAGGAGCATTTGGGAAATAAGAGTGTGTAGTGGAGTGAAGTGTTTATTTGAGGGTCCAAACGTCCCTCTTTAGATGGTTATTACTTCTTTACATTCGTGAACATCATAAAAAGCAATGATTTTAAAAGTGCAGACGCCTATTATTACAGCAATTCATTTGTTGAGGTGGGAGGAAATGAGAAGGAAGTTGCTGCACCACGAAATCTATGCCTGAGCACTGATGAAACAAAACAAAAAAATTCACGGTGGCTAGATTGGGCTATTTTCTACTGACTCTCTCTGGGGACTCAAACAGAATCCATTTGTTTGTTTGTTTCTCAGTTTCACTTGTATAGGGTACCTGTCCCTGCCCCTTCAGCATGTAGTTTGTCTGTGTCCTTGGATCTCAAGTGAGTCTCCAGAAAGGGAGCACGTAGTTGGTCTTGAGTTTTCATCAGTTCTTCTAAACCTGTGTCTTTTGATTGGAGCACTCAAAGCCTGTACTTTTATTCTGATATTTGAGAGCAGTGCTCTTACATCAGTTTGAAATTTTCTTTGTTCTCATTAATATACAATCACATGCAGAACATTATGTTTTCCAGTCTACCCTCTTCAGCAAGTCCCCCCCAAATCCCAGTTACAGTCGCTGTCCGTCAGCATGTACTAAGTTGCTGTAGAATCACTACATGTCTTCTCTGTGTTGTAGAGCCCTACCCATGACCCACCACCCTACACATTAAACATGCTAATCCTAATGCCCCCATTCTTTTTCCCCGCCCTTATTACTCCGTTCCCACAAACGCTACCCAGTCCCTTTCTCTTTGGTAACTGCTAGTCCACTCTTGGGTACTGTGAGTCTGATGCTGTCTTTTCCTTCAGTTTTTCGTTGTTATCATACTCCAAACATGAGTGAAATCATTTGGTACATGTATTTCTCCGCCTAGCCTGTTTGACTCAGCATAATACCCTCGACCTCCATCCACGTTATTGCAAATGATAGGATTTGTTTTCTTCTTATGGCTGCTTACTGCACTTTTTAAACTGGATTTCATTCTTCTTTTTTGTTTGTAGTTTTGCTATGTGCTTTCACCATTGCTCTCCTGGTAATGAGCAGTAGCTTTGTGTTAGTTGATATGTACCTATATCTATCTATCTGTCTGTCTATCTATTTATCAATCAATCAACTTTTTGTCTGCCCATCTGTCCTTGTGTACAGAACAGTTAACCACATATCATATATCACTTTCCTACATTATGCTTCCAAAAATCCTGCAAAGTATCTAGGCTGTAGAGAGAGCACTGTGTTCACCGAGACCCTTGCAGGTCGAGACGGCCACGTGTACCTACAAAACCAGGAAATGGTTGTGCCGGGACTTGAACCCGTGTCTCTGTCCTCTGTCCTCTTTCATCTCCTTCTAATTTGCTGTCTGTAATTAGCCACATTCATTGACTAAGTGCTCCCTGAAGACCACAAGTATCATTCCTCTGGGCCTGTTGTCGACAGAAAAGTAAACACGTTGCTTTGCTCACCACCGTGTTTGAAGGACATCAGCGTGATCACCGCCGATAGGACGGAGGGTCAAATAGAAAGGAACACCAATTTCTAGACAGGAGCAGTTGGGAGCCAAGAGTGTATTGTGGAGTGACGTGTTTATTTGAGTGTCCAAACTTCCCTCTTTAGGTGGTTATTAGATCTTCTCAGTCGTGAAATCATAAAACCCACTGATTTCAATGGCCCAGATGCTTATAATTACAGCAACTCAGTTGTTGAGGTGAAAGAAAATGAGAAGTATGTTGCTGCACCACTAAATCTATCACTGGGAACTGATGAAACCAAACAAAAATAATTCACGGTGGTCAGATAGGGCTATTTTCTGCTGACCGTCACTGGGGACTCAAACAGAATCCATTTGTTTGATAGTTTGTTTTTCAGATTCACTCGTGTAAGGTACTTGTCCACACACCTGCTTGTAGTTTGTCTGTGTCCTTGGATCTCAAGTGAGTCTCCTGTAAGTAAGCACGTAGGTGTCTTGAGTTTTATCCCTTCTTTTAACCCTGTGTCTTTTGCTTGCAGCACTCAGTGCATGACCTTTTATTCTGATGATTCAGAGCTGTACATTTATTGCACTTAAAGAATTTTTTTATCATTAATCTACAATCACGTGAAGAACATTATGTTTACTATGCTCCCCCCCTCACCAAGTCCCCCCGAAAAACCTCTTCAGTCGCTGTCTATCAGCGTAGTTGAATGCTGTGGATCCCTTCACCATGTCCGCCCCCACAGACCCGTTACAGTAATTTTCCATCAGTGAGTAGTAAGATGCTATATGATCTCTCCTAGACTTCTCTGTGTTGTACAGTACTCCCCATGCACACCCGACCCCAGGCATTATTCATGTTATTCCCAATTACCACTATTCTTTCTCCCCACACTTATCCCTCCCTTCAGACTCACCCTGCCTTGTCCTTTTCCATTTGGTAACTTTTAGTCAACTCTCGGATTCTGTGAGAGTGCTGCTGTTTTTTTCCTTCAGTTTCTCTTTGTTGTTTTACTCCACACATGAGTGAAATCACTTGGTACTTGTCTTTCTCCGCCTGGCCTATTTCTCTGAACGTACTACCGTCTAGCTCCATCCACGTCATTGAAAATGGTAGTGTTTGTTTTCTTCTTAAGGCTGCTTACTGCAATTTTAAACTGGATTTCATTCTTCCTTTTTGTTTGTAGATTAGCTATGTTATTCACCATTCAACTCCTATTTATGAACAATAGCTTTGTGTCAATCGATATGTATCTGTATCTATCTATCTAACGGTCTGTCTGTCTATCTATGTATCTGTGTATGTAAGTATGTATGTATGTATCTATGGATCTATCTTTCTATCTATCTATCTATCTTCCTATCATCTATCTTTGATGTCTGTCATCTATCAATCTATGTACCTATCTATCTATCTTTCATCTGTCATCTGTGTACCTATCTATCTATGAATCAATCACCTTTTTGTCTGCCCATCTATCTTTCTCTACAGAACAGTTAACAACATAGCCTATGTCTCTTTCCTACATTATGCTTCCTGAAATCTTGCAAGGTAGCTAAGCCATAAGGAGAGCACTGTGTTCACCGATACACTTTCAGGTAGAGTCAGCCGTGTGTGCTTACAAAACCAGTAAATGGAGGTGAAAGGACTTGAACCCTTATCTCTGTCCTCTGTCCTCTTATACTTCCTGCTCGCTTGGTGACTTTATTTAGCCACATTCAGTGAGTAAGTGATTCCCGAAGACCACAAGGATCCTTCGTCTGGGCCTGTTGTCGACAGAAATGTGTACTTGGTTCTTTGCACAAAACCATGTTTGAGGGACATCGTTGTGATCACTGCTGATAGGTGGAGGGACAAATATAAAGGAACACCTATTTCTGGACAGGAGCATTTGGGAAATAAGAGTGTGTAGTGGAGTGAAGTGTTTATTTGAGGGTCCAAACGTCCCTCTTTAGATGGTTATTACTTCTTTACATTCGTGAACATCATAAAAAGCAATGATTTTAAAAGCGCAGACGCCTATTATTACAGCAATTCATTTGTTGAGGTGGGAGGAAATGAGAAGGAAGTTGCTGCACCACGAAATCTATGCCTGAGCACTGCTGAAACAAAACAAAAAAATTCACGGTGGCTAGATTGGGCTATTTTCTACTGACTCTCTCTGGGGACTCAAACAGAATCCATTTGTTTGTTTGTTTCTCAGTTTCACTTGTATAGGGTACCTGTCCCTGCCCCTTCAGCATGTAGTTTGTCTGTGTCCTTGGATCTCAAGTGAGTCTCCAGAAAGGGAGCACGTAGTTGGTCTTGAGTTTTCATCAGTTCTTCTAAACCTGTGTCTTTTGATTGGAGCACTCAAAGCCTGTACTTTTATTCTGATATTTGAGAGCAGTGCTCTTACATCAGTTTGAAATTTTCTTTGTTCTCATTAATATACAATCACATGCAGAACATTATGTTTTCCAGTCTACCCTCTTCAGCAAGTCCCCCCCAAATCCCAGTTACAGTCGCTGTCCGTCAGCATGTACTAAGTTGCTGTAGAATCACTACATGTCTTCTCTGTGTTGTAGAGCCCTACCCATGACCCACCACCCTACACATTAAACATGCTAATCCTAATGCCCCCATTCTTTTTCCCCGCCCTTATTACTCCGTTCCCACAAACGCTACCCAGTCCCTTTCTCTTTGGTAACTGCTAGTCCACTCTTGGGTACTGTGAGTCTGATGCTGTCTTTTCCTTCAGTTTTTCGTTGTTATCATACTCCAAACATGAGTGAAATCATTTGGTACATGTATTTCTCCGCCTAGCCTGTTTGACTCAGCATAATACCCTCGACCTCCATCCACGTTATTGCAAATGATAGGATTTGTTTTCTTCTTATGGCTGCTTACTGCACTTTTTAAACTGGATTTCATTCTTCTTTTTTGTTTGTAGTTTTGCTATGTGCTTTCACCATTGCTCTCCTGGTAATGAGCAGTAGCTTTGTGTTAGTTGATATGTACCTATATCTATCTATCTGTCTGTCTATCTATTTATCAATCAATCAACTTTTTGTCTGCCCATCTGTCCTTGTGTACAGAACAGTTAACCACATATCATATATCACTTTATTACATTATGCTTCCAAAAATCCTGCAAAGTATCTAGGCTGTAGAGAGAGCACTGTGTTCACCGAGACCCTTGCAGGTCGAGACGGCCACGTGTACCTACAAAACCAGGAAATGGTTGTGCCGGGACTTGAACCCGTGTCTCTGTCCTCTGTCCTCTTTCATCTCCTTCTAATTTGCTGTCTGTAATTAGCCACATTCATTGACTAAGTGCTCCCTGAAGACCACAAGTATCATTCCTCTGGGCCTGTTGTCGACAGAAAAGTAAACACGTTGCTTTGCTCACCACCGTGTTTGAAGGACATCAGCGTGATCACCGCCTATAGGACGGAGGGTCAAATAGAAAGGAACACCAATTTCTAGACAGGAGCAGTTGGGAGCCAAGAGTGTATTGTGGAGTGACGTGTTTATTTGAGTGTCCAAACTTCCCTCTTTAGGTGGTTATTAGATCTTCTCAGTCGTGAAATCATAAAACCCACTGATTTCAATGGCCCAGATGCTTATAATTACAGCAACTCAGTTGTTGAGGTGAAAGAAAATGAGAAGTATGTTGCTGCACCACTAAATCTATCACTGGGAACTGATGAAAGCAAACAAAAATAATTCACGGTGGTCAGATAGGGCTATTTTCTGCTGACCGTCACTGGGGACTCAAACAGAATCCATTTGTTTGATAGTTTGTTTTTCAGATTCACTCGTGTAAGGTACTTGTCCACACACCTGCTTGTAGTTTGTCTGTGTCCTTGGATCTCAAGTGAGTCTCCTGTAAGTAAGCACGTAGGTGTCTTGAGTTTTATCCCTTCTTTTAACCCTGTGTCTTTTGCTTGCAGCACTCAGTGCATGACCTTTTATTCTGATGATTCAGAGCTGTACATTTATTGCACTTAAAGAATTTTTTTATCATTAATCTACAATCACGTGAAGAACATTATGTTTACTATGCTCCCCCCCTCACCAAGTCCCCCCGAAGAACCTCTTCAGTCGCTGTCTATCAGCGTAGTTGAATGCTGTGGATCCCTTCACCATGTCCGCCCCCACAGACCCGTTACAGTAATTTTCCATCAGTGAGTAGTAAGATGCTATATGATCTCTCCTAGACTTCTCTGTGTTGTACAGTACTCCCCATGCACACCCGACCCCAGGCATTATTCATGTTATTCCCAATTACCACTATTCTTTCTCCCCACACTTATCCCTCCCTTCAGACTCACCCTGCCTTGTCCTTTTCCATTTGGTAACTTTTAGTCAACTCTCGGATTCTGTGAGAGTGCTGCTGTTTTTTTCCTTCAGTTTCTCTTTGTTGTTTTACTCCACACATGAGTGAAATCACTTGGTACTTGTCTTTCTCCGCCTGGCCTATTTCTCTGAACGTACTACCGTCTAGCTCCATCCACGTCATTGAAAATGGTAGTGTTTGTTTTCTTCTTAAGGCTGCTTACTGCAATTTTAAACTGGATTTCATTCTTCCTTTTTGTTTGTAGATTAGCTATGTTATTCACCATTCAACTCCTATTTATGAACAATAGCTTTGTGTCAATCGATATGTATCTGTATCTATCTATCTAACGGTCTGTCTGTCTATCTATGTATCTGTGTATGTAAGTATGTATGTATGTATCTATGGATCTATCTTTCTATCTATCTATCTATCTTCCTATCATCTATCTTTGATGTCTGTCATCTATCAATCTATGTACCTATCTATCTATCTTTCATCTGTCATCTGTGTACCTATCTATCTATGAATCAATCACCTTTTTGTCTGCCCATCTATCTTTCTCTACAGAACAGTTAACAACATAGCCTATGTCTCTTTCCTACATTATGCTTCCTGAAATCTTGCAAGGTAGCTAAGCCATAAGGAGAGCACTGTGTTCACCGATACACTTTCAGGTAGAGTCAGCCGCGTGTGCTTACAAAACCAGTAAATGGAGGTGAAAGGACTTGAACCCGTATCTCTGTCCTCTGTCCTCTTATACTTCCTGCTCGCTTGGTGACTTTATTTAGCCACATTCAGTGAGTAAGTGATTCCCGAAGACCACAAGGATCATTCGTCTGGGCCTGTTGTCGACAGAAATGTGTACTTGGTTCTTTGCACAAAACCATGTTTGAGGGACATCGTTGTGATCACTGCTGATAGGTGGAGGGACAAATATAAAGGAACACCTATTTCTGGACAGGAGCATTTGGGAAATAAGAGTGTGTAGTGGAGTGAAGTGTTTATTTGAGGGTCCAAACGTCCCTCTTTAGATGGTTATTACTTCTTTACATTCGTGAACATCATAAAAAGCAATGATTTTAAAAGCGCAGACGCCTATTATTACAGCAATTCATTTGTTGAGGTGGGAGGAAATGAGAAGGAAGTTGCTGCACCACGAAATCTATGCCTGAGCACTGCTGAAACAAAACAAAAAAATTCACGGTGGCTAGATTGGGCTATTTACTACAGACTCTCTCTGGGGACTCAAACAGAATCCATTTGTTTGTTTGTTTCTCAGTTTCACTTGTATAGGGTACCTGTCCCTGCCCCTTCAGCTTGTAGTTTGTCTGTGTCCTTGGATCTCAAGTGAGTCTCCAGAAAGGGAGCACGTAGTTGGTCTTGAGTTTTCATCAGTTCTTCTAAACCTGTGTCTTTTGATTGGAGCACTCAAAGCCTGTACTTTTATTCTGATATTTGAGAGCAGTGCTCTTACATCAGTTTGAAATTTTCTTTGTTCTCATTAATATACAATCACATGCAGAACATTATGTTTTCCAGTCTACCCTCTTCAGCAAGTCCCCCCCAAATCCCAGTTACAGTCGCTGTCCGTCAGCATGTACTAAGTTGCTGTAGAATCACTACATGTCTTCTCTGTGTTGTAGAGCCCTACCAATGACCCACCAACCTACACATTAAACATGCTAATCCTAATGCCCCCATTCTTTTTCCCCGCCCTTTTTACTCCGTTCCCACAAACGCTACCCAGTCCCTTTCTCTTTGGTAACTGCTAGTCCACTCTTGGGTACTGTGAGTCTGATGCTGTCTTTTCCTTCAGTTTTTCGTTGTTATCATACTCCAAACATGAGTGAAATCATTTGGTACATGTATTTCTCCGCCAAGCCTGTTTGACTCAGCATAATACCCTCGACCTCCATCCACGTTATTGCAAATGATAGGGTTTGTTTTCTTCTTATGGCTGCTTACTGCACTTTTTAAACTGGATTTCATTCTTCATTTTTGTTTGTAGTTTTGCTATGTGCTTTCACCATTGCTCTCCTGGTAATGAGCAGTAGCTTTGTGTTAGTCGATATGTACCTATATCTATCTATCTGTCTGTCTATCTATTTATCAATCAATCAACTTTTTGTCTGCCAATCTGTCCTTGTGTACAGAACAGTTAACCACATATCATATATCACTTTCCTACATTATGCTTCCAAAAATCCTGCAAAGTATCTAGGCTGTAGAGAGAGCACTGTGTTCACCGAGACCCTTGCAGGTCGAGACGGCCACGTGTACCTACAAAACCAGGAAATGGTTGTGCCGGGACTTGAACCCGTGTCTCTCTCCTCTGTCCTCTTTCATCTCCTTCTAATTTGCTGTCTGTAATTAGCCACATTCATTGACTAAGTGCTCCCTGAAGACCACAAGTATCATTCCTCTGGGCCTGTTGTCGACAGAAAAGTAAACACGTTGCTTTGCTCACCACCGTGTTTGAAGGACATCAGCGTGATCACCGCCGATAGGACGGAGGGTCAAATAGGAAGGAACACCAATTTCTAGACAGGAGCAGTTGGGAGCCAAGAGTGTATTGTGGAATGAAGTGTTTATTTGAGTGTCCAAACTTCCCTCTTTAGGTGGTTATTAGATCTTCTGAGTCGTGAAATCATAAAACCCACTGATTTCAATGGCCCAGATGCTTATTATTACAGCAACTCATTTGTTGAGGTGAGAGAAAATGAGAAGTATGTTGCTGCACCACTAAATCTATCGCTGGGAACTGATGAAACCAAACAAAAATAATTCACGGTGGTCAGATAGGGCTATTTTCTGCTGACCGTCACTGGGGACTCAAACAGAATCCATTTGTTTGATAGTTTGTTTTTCAGATTCACTCGTGTAAGGTACTTGTCCACACACCTGCTTGTAGCTTGTCTGTGTCCTTGGATCTCAAGTGAGTCTCCTGTAAGTAAGCACGTAGGTGTCTTGAGTTTTTATCCCTTCTTTTAACCCTGTGTCTTTTGTTTGCAGCACTCAGTGCATGACCTTTTATTCTGATGATTCAGAGCTGTACATTTATTGCACTTAAAGAATTTTTTTATCATTAATCTACAATCACGTGAAGAACATTATGTTTACTATGCTCCCCCCCTCACCAAGTCCCCCCGAAAAACCTCTTCAGTCGCTGTCTATCAGCGTAGTTGAATGCTGTGGATCCCTTCACCATGTCCGCCCCCACAGTCCCGTTACAGTAATTTTCCATCAGTGAGTAGTAAGATGCTATATGATCTCTACTAGACTTCTCTGTGTTGTACAGCACTCCCCATGCACACCCGACCCCACGCATTATTCATGTTATTCCCAATTACCACTATTCTTTCTCCCCACACTTATCCTTCCCTTCAGACTCACCCTGCCTTGTCCTTTTCCATTTGGTAATTTTTAGTCAACTCTCGGGTTCTGTGAGAGTGCTGCTGTTTTTTTCCTTCAGTTTTTCTTTGTTGTTTTACTCCACACATGAGTGAAATCACTTGGTACTTGTCTTTCTCCGCCTGGCATATTTCTCTGAACGTACTACCGTCTAGCTCCATTCACGTCATTGAAAATGGTAGTGTTTGTTTTCTTCTTAAGGCTGCTTACTGCAATTTTAAACTGGATTTCATTCTTCCTTTTTGTTTGTAGATTAGCTATGTTATTCACCATTCAACTCCTATTTATGAACAATAGCTTTGTGTCAATCGATATGTATCTGTATCTATCTATCTAACGGTCTGTCTGTCTATCTATGTATCTGTGTATGTAAGTATGTATGTATGTATCTATGGATCTATCTTTCTATCTATCTATCTATCTTCCTATCATCTATCTTTGATGTCTGTCATCTATCAATCTATGTACCTATCTATCTATCTTTCATCTGTCATCTGTGTACCTATCTATCTATGAATCAATCACCTTATTGTCTGCCCATCTATCTTTCTGTACAGAACAGTTAACAACATAGCCTATGTCTCTTTCCTACATTATGCTTCCTGAAATCTTGCAAGGTAGCTAAGCCATAAGGAGAGCACTGTGTTCACCGATACACTTTCAGGTAGAGTCAGCCGCGTGTGCTTACAAAACCAGTAAATGGAGGTGAAAGGACTTGAACCCGTATCTCTGTCCTCTGTCCTCTTATACTTCCTGCTCGCTTGGTGACTTTATTTAGCCACATTCAGTGAGTAAGTGATTCCCGAAGACCACAAGGATCCTTCGTCTGGGCCTGTAGTCGACAGAAAAGTGTACTTGGTTCTTTGCACAAAACCATGTTTGAGGGACATCGTTGTGATCACTGCTGATAGGTGGAGGGACAAATATAAAGGAACACCTATTTCTGGACAGGAGCATTTGGGAAATAAGAGTGTGTAGTGGAGTGAAGTGTTTATTTGAGGGTCCAAACGTCCCTCTTTAGATGGTTATTACTTCTTTACATTCGTGAACATCATAAAAAGCAATGATTTTAAAAGCGCAGACGCCTATTATTACAGCAATTCATTTGTTGAGGTGGGAGGAAATGAGAAGGAAGTTGCTGCACCACGAAATCTATGCCTGAGCACTGCTGAAACAAAACAAAAAGAATTCACGGTGGCTAGATTGGGAAATTTTCTCCTGACTCTCTCTGGGGACTCAAACAGAATCCATTTGTTTGTTTGTTTCTCAGTTTCACTTGTATAGGGTACCTGTCCCTGCCCCTTCAGCTTGTAGTTTGTCTGTGTCCTTGGATCTCAAGTGAGTCTCCAGAAAGGGAGCACGTAGTTGGTCTTGAGTTTTCATCAGTTCTTCTAACCCTGTGTTTTTTGATTGGAGCACTCAAAGCCTGTACTTTTATTCTGATATTTGAGAGCAGTGCTCTTACATCAGTTTGAAATTTTCTTTGTTCTCATTAATATACAATCACATGCAGAACATTATGTTTTCCAGTCTACCCTCTTCAGCAAGTCCCCCCCAAATCCCAGTTACAGTCGCTGTCTGTCAGCATGTGCTAAGATGCAGTAGAATCACTCCATGTCTTCTCTGTGTTGTAAAGCCGTACCCATGAACCCCCCACCCTACACATTAAACATGCTAATCCTTATACCCCCATTCTTTTTCCTCGCCCTTATTACTCCGTTCCCACAAATGCTAGACAGTCCCTTTCTCTTTGGTAACTGTTAGTCCACTCTCGGGTTCTGTGAGTCTGCTGCTGTCTTTTCCTTCAGTTTTTCTTTGTTATCATACTCCACATATGAGTGAAATCATTTGGTACATGTATTTCTCCGCCTAGCCTGTTTGACTGAGCATAATACCCTCGACCTCCATCCACGTTATTGCAAATGATATGATTTGTTTTCTTCTAATGGCTGCTTACTGCACTTTTTAAACTGGATTTCATTCTTCTTTTTTGTTTGTAGTTTCGCTATGTGCTTTCACCATTGCTCTCCTGGTAATGAGCAGTAGCTTTGTGTTAGTCGATATGTACCTATATCTATCTATCTGTCTGTCTATCTATTTATCAATCAATCAACTTTTTGTCTGCCCATCTGTCCTTGTGTACAGAACAGTTAACCACATATCATATATCACTTTCCTACATTATGCTTCCAAAAATCCTGCAAAGTTTCTAGGCTGTAGAGAGAGCACTGTGTTCACCGACACCCTTGCAGGTCGAGACGGCCACGTGTACGTACACAACCAGGAAATGGTTGTGCCGGGACTTGAACCCTTGTCTCTGTCCTCTGTCCTCTTTCATCTCCTTCTAATTTGATGTCTGTAATTAGCCACATTCATTGACTAAGTGCTCCCTGAAGACCACAATTATCATTCATCTGGGCCTGTTGTCGACAGAAAAGTATACTTGTTGCTTTGCTCACCACCATGTTTGAAGGACATCAGCGTGATCACCGCTGATAGGACGGAGGGTCAAATAGAACGGAACACCAATTTCTAGACAGGAGCATTTGGGAGCCAAGAGTGTATTGTGGAGTGACGTGTTTATTTGAGTGTCCAAACTTCCCTCTTTAGGTGGTTATTAGATCTTCTCAGTCGTGAACATCATAAAACCCACTGATTTCAATGGCCCAGATGCTTATTATTACAGCAACTCAGTTGTTGAGGTGAGAGAAAATGAGAAGTATGTTGCTGCACCACTAAATCTATCGCTGGGAACTGATGAAACCAAACAAAAATAATTCACGGTGGTCAGATAGGGCTATTTTCTGCTGACCGTCTCTGGGGACTCAAACAGAATCCATTTGTTTGATAGTTTGTTTTTCAGATTCACTCGTGTAAGGTACTTGTCCACACACCTGCTTGTAGTTTGTCTGTGTCCTTGGATCTCAAGTGAGTCTCCTGTAAGTAAGCACGTAGGTGTCTTGTGTTTTTATCCCTTCTTTTAACCCTGTGTCTTTTGTTTGCAGCACTCAGTGCATGACCTTTTATTCTGATGATTCAGAGCTGTACATTTATTGCACTTAAAGAATTTTTTTATCATTAATCTACAATCACGTGAAGAACATTATGTTTACTATGCTCCCCCCTCACCTAGTCCCCCCGAAAAACCTCTTCAGTCGCTGTCTATCAGCGTAGCTGAATGCTGTGGATCCCTTCACCATGACCGCCCCCACAGACCCGTTACAGTAATTTTCCATCAGTGAGTAATAAGATGCTATATGATCTCTACTAGACTTCTCTGTGTTGTACAGTACTCCCCATGCACACCCGACCCCACGCATTATTCATGCTATTCCCAATTACCACTATTCTTTCTCCCCACACTTATCCCTCCCTTCAGACTCACCCTGCCTTGTCCTTTTCCATTTGGTAACTTTTAATCAACTCTCGGATTCTGTGAGAGTGCTGCTGTTTCTTTCCTTTAGTTTCTCTTTGCTGTTTTACACCACCCATGAGTGAAATCACTTGGTTCTTGTCTTTCTCCGCCTTGCCTATTTCTCTGAACGTACTACCGTCTAGCTCCATCCACGTCATTGCCAATGGTAGTGTTTGTTTTCTTCTTGAGGCTGCTTACTGCAATTTTAAACTGGATTTCATTCTTCCTTTTTGTTTGTAGATTAGCTATGTTATTCACCATTCAACTCCTATTTATGAACAATAGCTTTGTGTCAATCGATATGTATCTGTATCTATCTATCTAACGGTCTCTCTGTCTATCTATGTATCTGTGTATGTAAGTATGTATATATGTATCTATGGATCTATCTTTCTATCTATCTATCTATCTTACTATCATCTATCTTTGATGTCTGTCATCTATCAATCTATGTACCTATCTATCTATCTTTCATCTGTCGTCTGTCTACCTATCTATCTATGAATCAATCACCTTTTTGTCTGCCCATCTATCCTTCTGTACAGAATATTTAACAACATAGATTATGTCTCTTTCCTACATTATGCTTCCAAAAATCTTGCAAGGTAGCTAAGCCATAAGGAGAGCACTGTGTTCACCGATACACTTTCAGGTAGTGTCAGCCGCGTGTGCTTACAAAACCAGTAATTGGAAATCCCATTTCCTAAATGAAATAAAAATGTATTGTCATCTGAAATGGGGCAAATTTATCTTGAATACACATTGTATGTCTGTGCCTTCTCAAAAGACATATTATCTGATCATTGTTGTTATAGTTACAGAAGGTTGATTGTCCAGAATGTGCAATTTGCAGGTGTGCATTTACAAGCACCTCAGGGACAATATCTTTGATCATAAAAAATTCAGCAAGCCTATCTAGAGACAATAGTGAGTTTTTAAAATACTGTATTTTTAATTTCCATAGTATGAACTCTAATATATATGTTTAAAAATAGATGCCTGAAAGTGAAGTGAATAAAAGAAAACAGATCTTCCTCTTTTATTGGGGAATGCCTCAGGACAAAATATAAGAATGTATATCATAAAAGGATGTGATTTTTAAATTTCTATTTTAAACTATTTCACATCATACTGTATGTTATTATCTCTGAAAGGAGGTATTAACTATTAATAAATCCTAGATTTTAGATTATCACTCCCCTACTCTGCTTAAATGTGACAAAGAAAACAATTTAACCTCTTATTTCAGATTCATCAGGACACTCAAAAACTTTTGAATGTCAGAAAGGATTTTTTTACACAATTCTTTAAAACCTGTAGTTAATAGAGTAGAAATCGGATTTACTCAAATTATGTTACTAGCATGAGGTTAATCTAAAGCATGGCACATTGGAGAGGGGCGGAAGATGGTGGCATGAGTAGAGCAGTGGAAATCCCCTTCCAAAACCACATATATCAATGAAAATATAACAAAGACAAACCCTCCTAGAATAAAGACAGCAGGACACAGGACAATATCCTGTCCACATCCGCACCAGACAGAACCAAGCACTTCACGAAGGTGGTAAGAAACAAGCCACGGCCCAGTGGGAGCCGAGCGCCCATCCCCCCAACTCCCGGCGGGTGAAGAATAGGCAGAGCGGGAGGGAGACGGAGCACAAGACTGCCAAACACCCAGCCCCAGCCATCCCGGCCAGAGTGCAGGGCCCTGGATACTAGGAAAACAGGGCAGCAAGAATAGTGAGCGGGCACCGGAGGCCAGGCCCCGGAGGACATAAGAAAAGCGAGCGAAATTTTTTTTTCCTGTTTTGTTTTGGCCAGCGCTTTTTGGAAGTCATAAAGCGATAGGGACCCCAATGCTAGGTAAAGAGGGCAGCAAGACCGGTGAGCAGATGTCTGAGGCTGGCACCGGAGAATAAAGAAAAACGAGCAGCCACATTTTTTTTTTTATTAAAATTTTTTTTTTGTTTTTGTTGTTTGGTATTTAATCCCATCAGCACATCATTCTTTTTTTTTCAGTTTCACTTATCTAGGGTACAGGTCCCCACCCCCTCAACTTGTAGTTTGTCTTCGTCCTTGGATCTCAAGTGCGTCTCCTTTAAGGGAGCACGTCGGTGGTCTTGAGTACTCATCCCATCTTTTAACCATGTGTCTTTAATTGGAGCACTCAGAGCCTGTCTTTTTATTCTGACAATTGAGAACTGTGACCTTATTGCACTTAAAAATTATTTTTTGTTATCATGAACCTACAATCACATAAAGAACATTATGATCTCCAAGTACATCAATTCCCCCCCCATAAAGCCCTTTACAGTCGCTGTCCATCAGGGTGTAGTAAGATGCTGTAGAATCACTACTTGACTTCTCTGTGTTGTACAGCCCTGCCCATGACCCCCCCACCCCACGCATTATTCATGTTAATCCTAATCCGCCCTTTCTTTCTCCACGCCCTGATCCCACCCTTCCCACACACCCTGGCCAGTCCCTTTCCCTTAGGTAACTGTTAGTCCACTCTCGGGTTCTGTGAGTCTGCTGCTGTTTTTTTCCTTCAGTTTTTCTTTGTTGTTATACTCCACACATGAGTGAAATCATTTGGTACTTGTCTTTCTCCGCCTGGCATATTTCACTGAGCATAATACCATCTGGCTCGATCCACATCATTGCAAATGGTAGGATTTGTTTTCTTCTTATGGCTGCTTACTGCACTTTTTAAACTGGATTTCATTCTTCTTTTTGTTTGTAGTTTTGCTGTGTGCTTTCACCATTGCTCTACTAGTTATGAGCAACAGCTTTGTCTTAATTGATATGTACCTATATCTATCTGTCTGTCTATCAATCTATCATCTATCATCTATCTATCTTTCCGTCTATATATCTATGAATCAATCATCTTTTTGTCTCCCCATTTATCCTTGGGTACAGAAGAGTTAACAACATAGCCTATGTCACTTTCCAACATTATGCTTCCAAAAATCTTGCAGGGTATCTAGGCCATAGGGAGAGCACAGGGTTCACTGAGACACTTGCAGGTCGAGTTAGAAGCGTGTGCCTACAAAACCAAGAAATGGTGATGCAGGGACTTGAACCTGTATATCTGTCCTCTGTCCTCTTTTACCTCCTTCTCACTTACTGACTGTATTTAGCAACGTTCATTGTCTAAGTGCTCCCTGAAGACCACATGTATCCTTCCTCTGGGACTGTTGTCGACAGAGAAGTGAAGATGGTGCTTTGCTCACCACCATGTTTGAGGGACATCTGCATGATCACCGGTGATAGGACGAGGGACATATAAAAAGATAAACCAATTTATACACAGGAGCATTTCTGAGCAAAGAGTGAGTTGTGGAGTGACGTGTTTATTTGAGTGTCCGAACTTCCCTCTTTATGTGGTTATTACTCCTTTACATTCGTAAACATCATAAAGCTCATTGATTTCAAAAGCCCAGATGCATATAATTACAGGAATTCAGTTGTTGAGGTGAGAAAAAAAGAGAATGAGTTTGCTGTCCCACTAAATCTATGGCTGGGCACTGCTGAAACCAAACAAAAAGAGTTCACGGTGGCTAGATAGGGTTATTTTCTACTGACTGTCTCTGGGGACTCAAACAGACTCCATTTGTTACTTAGTTTGTTTCTCAGTTTCACTTGTGTAGGGTACCTGGTCCCGCCATTTTGGCTTGTATTTTGTCTGTGTCCTTGGATCTCAAGTGAGTCTCCAGTAAGGGAGAACATAGGTGGTCTTGAGTATTCCTCCGTTTTTCTAACCCTGTGTCTTTTGATTGGAGCACTCAAAGCCTGTCCATTTATTCTGATAATTGAGAGCTGTGCTCTTACTGCACTTTGAAATTATTTTTTTGTTATCATTAATATACAATCACATGAAGAACATTATGCTTACTAGACTACCCACTTCACCAATTCCTCCCCTAAACCCCGTTACGGTCGCAGTCCATCAGAATGGTTGGGTGCTGTAGACACCTTCACCATGTCCCCCTCACACACCGCGTTACAGTCGCTGTCCATCAGCGTGTAGTAAGATGCTGTAGAATCACTACTTGTCTTCACTGTGTTGTACTGCCCTACCCATGCCCCGCCCACCCGACACATTATACTTGCTTATCCTAATGCTCCCTTTCTTTCTCCCCACCCTTATCCTTCCCTTCCCACTCACCCTGCACAGTCCCTTTCCCTTTGGTAACTGTTAGTCCACTCGGGTTCTGTGAGTCTGCTGTTTTTTTCTTTCAGTTTTTCTTTATTGTTATACTCCACAAATGAGTGAAATCATTTGGTACTTGCCTTTCTCCGTCTGGCCTATTTCACTGGCCATAATACCCTCTAGCTCCATCCACGTTGCTGCAAATGGTAGGATTTGTTTTCTTCTTACGGTTGCTTACTGCACTTTTTAAACTGGATTTCTGTCTTCTCTTTTGTCTGTAATTTCTCTGTGTTCTTTTACCATTGTTCTCCTTGTTATGAGCAATAGCTTTGTGTTAATCGATATGTACCTATGTCTATCTGTCTGTCTATATATGTATCTATCTATGCATCTATATATCTATCAATCCATCAATCATATTTTTGTCTGCCCATCTGTCCTTGTGTACAGAACAGTTAACAACATAGCCTATGTCATTTAACTACATAATGTTTCCAAAAATCTTGCAAGGTAACAAGGCCATAGGGAGAGCACTGGGATCAACCGAGACACTTGCTGGTCGAGTCAACAGTGTGTACCTACAAAACCAGGATATGGTTGTGCAGGGACTTGAACCCATGTTTCTGTCCTCTGTCCTCTTTTATCTCCTTCTCACTTGCTGACTGTATTTAGCTACATTCATTGACTAAGTGGTCAATGAAGACCACAAGTATCATTCCTCTGGGACTGTTGTTAGCAGAAAGTAAACTTGGTGCTTTGCTCACCGCCATGTTTCGGGGACATCGGCGTGATCACCGCTGATGGGAGGGAGGGAAAATGTAAAAGAACACCAATTTCTAGACAGTAGCAGTTGGGAGCAAAGAGTGTGTTGTGGAATGACGTGTTTATTTGAGGGTCCAAAGTTCCCTCTTTATCTGGTTATTACTTCTTTACATTCGTGAACATTATAAAACCCACTGATTTCAAAGGCCCAAATGTATATCATTACAGCAATTCAGTTGTTGAGGTGAGAGAAAATGAGAAGGACGATGCTGCACCACTTAATCTATATCTGGGCACTGCTGAAACCAAACTAAAAGAATTCACGGTGGTCAGATAGGGCTACTTTTTAGTGAAAATGTCTGGGGACTCAAACAGAATCCATTTGTTTGATTGTTTCTCAGTTTCACTTGTGTAGGGTACCTGTCCCCACACCTTCGGCTTGTAGTTTGTCTGTGTCCTTGGATCTCAGGTGAGTCCCCTGTAAGGAAGCACGTAGGTGTCTTGAGTTTCCATCCCTTCTTGTAACCCTGTGTCTTTTTTCTGGAGCACTCAAAGCCTGTTATTTTATTCTGATGAATCAGAGCTTCGCCCTTATTGCACTTAAAAATTTTTTTTGTTATCATTAATCTACAATCACGTGAAGAACATTATGTTTACTACGCTCCCCTATTCATCAAGTTCCCCCAAAAAACCTCTTACAGTTGCTTCTAATCAGCAGAGTTGGATGCTGTTGACACATTCATCATGCACCCCCCCACACACCACATTACAGTCGCTGTCCATCAGCGTGTAGTAAGATGCTTTAGAATCTCTACTTGTCTTCTCTGTGTTGTACAGCCCTCCCCATGCCCCCCCGACCCCACGCATTATACATGCTAATCCAATTGTCCCCTTTCTTCTCCCCGCCGTTATCCCTCCCTTCCCACCCACCTGCCCAGTCCCTTTCCCTTTGGTAACTGTTAGTCCACTTTCGGGTTCTGTGAGTCTGCTGCTGTTTATTTCCCTCAGTGTTTCTTTGTTGTTATACTCCACACATGAGTGAAATCATTTGGTACTTGACTTTGTCCGCCTGGCCTATTTCACTGAGCATACTACCGTCTAGCTAAATCCACATCATTGCAAATGGTAGGATTTGTTTCCTTCTTATGTCTGTTTAGTTCACTTTTTAAACTGGATTTCTTTCTTCCTTTTTGTTTGTAGTTTTGCTATGTGCTTTCACCATTGATCTCCTTTTTATGAGCAATAGCTTTATGTTAATCAATATCTATCTGTATCTATCTATCTGTATGTCTGTCTATCTATTTATCCATCTATCTATCTACTTATCTATCTATCTTCCTATGATTTATCTATGATGTCTATCATCTATCAATCTATGTACCTATCTATCTATCATCTGTCATCTATCTATCTGTCTATGAATCAATCATCTTTTTGTCTGCCCATCTATTCTTAGGTACAGAACAGTTAACAACATTGCCTATGTCACTTCCCTACATTATGCTTCTAAATATCTTCCAAGGTATCTAGGCCGTAAGGAGAGCACTGGGTTCACTGGACATTTCCAGGTCGAGACAGCCGCGTGTGCTTATAAAACCAGAAAATCGAGGTGCAGGGACTTGAACCCGTATATCTGTTCTCTGTCCTATTATACCTCCTACTCGCTTTATGACTGTATTTAGCCACATTCGCTGACTAACTGCTCCATGAAGACCACAAGTATCCTTCCTCTGGGCCTGTTGTAGACAGAAAAGTATACATGGTGCTCTGCTCACCCCCATGATTGAGGGACATCGGCGTGATCAACGCCGATAGGACGGAGGGACAAATAAATGGAACACCGATTTCTAGACAGGAGCAGTTGGGAGCTAAGAGTGTATTCTGGAGTGACGTGTTTATTTGAGTGTCCAAACATCCCTCTTTACGTTGTTATTACTTCTTCACATTCGTGAACATCATAAAACCCACTGATTTCAAAGGTCCAGATGCTTATTATTACAGCAACTCAGTTTTTGAGGTGAGAGAAAATGAGAAGTATGTTGCTGCACCACTAAATCTATGGCTGGGAACTGTAGAAACCAAACAAAAAGAATTCACGGTGGCCAGAGAGGGCTATTTTCTGCTGACTGTCTCTGGGGACTCAAACAGAATCCATTTGTTTGATTGTTTGTGTTTCTGTTTCACTCGTGTAGGGTACTTGTCCGCACACCTTCGGCTTGTAGTTTGCCTGTGTCCTTGGATCTTAAGTGAGTCTCCTGTAAGGAAGCACGTAGGTTTCTTGAGTTTTCATCCGTTATTTTAACCCTGTGTCTTTTGTTTGCAGCACTCAGAGCCTGACCTTTTCTTCTGATGATTCAGAGCTGTGCCCTTATTGCACTTAAAAAATTTTTTTTGTTATCATTAATCTACAATCACGTGAAGAACATTATGTTTACTATGCTCACCTTCACCAAGTCCACCCCCAAAAACCTCTCACAGTCGCTGTCCATCAGCATAGTTGGATGCTATAGACCCCTTCACCATGTCCCCCTTCACAGACACCGTTACAGTCGCTGTCAATTACCGAGTAGTAAGATGCTATATAATCTCTGCTAGTCTACTCTGTGTTGTACAGCACTCCCCATGCACCCCCATCCCCACGCAGTATACATGGTAATCCTAATGCCCCCATTCTTTCTCCCCGCACTTATCCCTCCCTTCAGAACCACCCAGCCCAGTCCTTTTCCCTTTGGAAACTTTTATTCAACTCTCGGGTTCTGTGAGTCTGCTGCTGTATTTTTTCCTTCAGTTTTTCTTTGTTGTTATACTACACACATGAGAGAAATCATTTGATACTTGTCTTTCTTCGAATGACCTATTTCTCTGAACATACTACCGACCAACTCCATCCACGTCATTGCAAATAGTAGAATTTGTTTTCTTCTTATGGCTGCTTACTGCACTTTGTAAACTGGATTTCATTCTTCCTTTTTGTTTGTAGTTTAGCTATGTGCTTTCACCATTCATCTCCTGGTTATGAGCAACAGCTTTGCGTCAATCGATATGTATCTGTATCTATCTATCGCTCTGGCTGTCTGCATATCTATCTATCTTTCTATTATCCTTCTATGTATCTCTCTATCCTTCTCTCTATTTATCTATCAATCTATCTAGCTTCCTATCATCTATCTATCATGTGTATCATCTATCTATCATCTGTCATCTATCTATCTGTCTATCTATTATTCAATCATCTTACTGTCTGCCCATCTATCCTTATGTACAGAACAGTTAACAACATCACCTATGTCACTTCTCTACATTATGCTTCCAAAAATATTGCAAGGTCACTAGGATGTAGGGAGAGCACTGGGCACATTGATACAATTACAGATCGAGTAAGCCGTGTGTGCTTTCATAAAAAGTCAATGGTGGTGCAGGGACTTCAACCCGTATCTCTGTTCTCTGTCCTCTTAAACCTCCTTCTCGCTTACTAACTATATTAAGCCACATTCAATGACTAAGTCCTCACTGAAGACCACAAGTATACTTCCTCTGGGCCTGTTGTAGACAGGAAAGTAAACTTGGTGCTTTACTCACCACCATGTTTGAGGGACATTGGCGTGTTCACCACTGATAGGAGGAGGGACAAATAAAAAGGAACACCTATTTCTAGACAGGAGCATTTGGGAGCAAAGTGTGTGTTGTGGAGAGACGTGTTTGGTTGAGTGTCCAAACTTCCCTCTTTATGTGGTTATTACTTCTTTACAATCGTGAACATCATAAAACCCAGTGATTTCAAGAGCCAGACGCATATTATTACAGCAATTCATTTGTTGATGTAAGAAAAAATGAGAAGGACATTGCAGAACCACTAAATCTATACCTGGGCACTGCTGAAACCAAACAAAAAGAATTCACAGTGGCTAGGTAGGACTATTTTCTAGTGACTGTCTCTGGGGACTCAAACAGAATCCATTTGTTTCTTTGTTTCCCAGATTCACTTGTATAGGGTACTTGTCCCCGCCCCTTCAGCTCTTAGTTTGTCTGTGTCCTTTGATCTCAAGTGAGTCACCAGTAGGGGAGAACATAGGTGATCTTGAGCTGTCATCAGTACATCTAACCCTGTGTCTTTTGATGGGTGCAGTCAAAGCCTGTACTTTTATTCTGATATTTGAGAGCTATGCTCTTACTGCACTTTGAAATTTTTTTTTGTTCTCATTAATATACAATCACATGCAGAACATTATGTTTACTAGTCAACCCCTTCAACAAGTCCTCGCCAAATTCCAGTTACAGTCGCTGTCCGTCAGCGTGTAGTAAGATGCTGTAGAATCACTACATGTCTTCTCTGTGTTGGATAGCCCTCCACATGACGCTAAACCCTACACATTATTCATGCTAATCCTAATGCCCCAATTCTTTTTCCCTCCATTATCGCTCCCTTCCCAGAAACCCTAACCAGTCCCTTTCTCTTTGGTAACTGTTAGTCCACTCTCGGGTTCTGTGAGTCTGCTGCTCTCTTTTCCTTCAGTTTCTCTTTGTTATCATACTCCACACATGAGTGAAATAATTTGGTACATGTATTTCTCTGACTGGCCTATTTGACTGTCAATAATACCCTCTAGCTCCATCCACGTCATTGCCAATGATAGGGTTTGTTTTCTTCTTATGGCTGCTTACTGCACTTTTTAAACTGAATTTTATTCTTCTTTTTTGATTGTAGTTTCGCTATGTGCTTCAACCATTGCTCTCATGGTTATGAGCAATAGCTTTGTGTTAATCGATATGTACCTATATCTATCTATCTGTCTGTTTACCTGTCTATCTAACAATCAATCAAACAATCAATCAATCATCTTTTAGTCTTCACATCTGTCCTGGTGTACAGAACAGTTAACCACACAGTCTATGTCACTTTCCTACATTATGCTTCCAAAAATCCTGCAAAGTAACTAGGCTGTAGGGAGAGCACTGGGTTCACCGAGACACTTGCAGGTCGTGTCGACCACGTGAACTACAAAACCAGTAAATGGTTGTGCAGGGTCATGAACCCGTGTCTCTATCCTCTGTCCTCTTTCATCTCCTTCTCACTTGCTGTCTTATTTAGCCACATTCATTGACTAACTGCTCCCTGAAGACCACAAGTATACTTCCTCTGAGACTGTTTTCGACAGAAAAGTAAACTTGTTGCTTTGCTCACCACCATGTTTGAAGGACATTGGCCTGATCACTGCTAATAGGACGGAGGGTCAAATAAAAAGGAACGCAAGTTTCTAGACAGGAGCAGTTGGGAGCTAAGAGTGTATTGTGGAGTGACAGTTTATTTGAGTGTCCAAACTTCCATTTTAATGTGGTTATTACTTCACAATCGTGAAGATCATAAAACCCACCAATTTCAAAGGCACAGATGCTTTTTATTATAGCAACTCAGTTGTTGAGATGAGAGAAAATGAGAAAGACTTTTCCGCAACACTAAATCTATGGCTGGGCCCTGCTTAAAACAAACAAAAAGAATTCACGGAGGCCAGATAGGGCTATTTTCTGCTGACTGTCTCAGGGGACTCAAACAGAATCCATTTGTTTGTTTGTTTTTCAGTTTCACTCTTGTACGGCACTTGTCCCCACACCTTCAGCTTTTAGTTTGTCTGTGTCCTTGGATCTCAAATGAGACTCCTGTAAGGAAGCACGTAGGTTTCTTGAGTTTTCATCCGTTTTTTTACTCTGTGTCTTTTGTTTGTAGCACTCAGAGCCTCACCTTTTATTCTGATGATTCAGAGCTCTGCCCTTATTGCACTTAATAATTTTTTTGTTATCATTAATCAACAATCACGTGAAGAATATTATGTTTACTATGCTCCCCCTTAACCAAGTCCACCCCCAAAAACCTCTCACAGTCGCTGTCCATTAGCATATTTGGTTGCTATAGACCCATTCACCATGTACCCCTTCTCAGTCACCGTTACAGTCGCTGTCAATCAGTGAGTAGTAAGATGCTATATAATCTCTACTAGTCTTCTCTGTGTTGTACAGCACTCCCCATGCCCCCCCCCGACCCCACGCAATATACATGCTAATCCTAATGCCCCCATTCTTTATCCTCGCACTTATCCCTCCCTTCAGAACCACCCTGCCCAGTCCTTTTCCCTTTGGCAACTTTTAGTCAACTCTCGGGTTCTGTGAGTCTGCTGCTGTTTTTTTCCTTCAGTTCTTCTTTGTTGTTATACTCCACACATGAGCGAGATCATTTGATAATTGTCTTACTCCACCTGACCTATTTCTCTGAACATAATACCGTCTAGCTCCATCCACGTCTTTGCAAATGGTAGGTTTGTTTTCTTCTTATGGCTGTTTACTGCACTTTGTAAACTGGATTTCATTCTTCCTTTTTGTTTGTAGTTTAGCTATGTGCTTTCACCATTCATCTGCTGGTTATGACCAACAGCTTTTTGTCAATCGATATGTATCTGTATCTATCTATCGCTCTGTCTGTCTCTACATCTATCTATCTTTCTATATATCCTTCTGTCTATCTCTCTATCCATCTGTCTCTTTATCTATCCATCTATCTAGCTTCCTATCATCTATCTATCAAGTGTATCATCTGTCTATCATCTGTCATCTATCTATCTGTCTATCTATGAATCAATCAGCTTTCTGTCTGCCCATCTATACATATGTACAGAACAGTTAACGACATCACCTATGTCACTTCCCTACATTATGCTTCCAAAAACATTGCAAGGTCACTAGGCCGTACGGAGAGCACTGTGCTCACTGAGACAATTGCAGATCGAGTCAGCCACGTGTGCTTTCAAAATCAGTAAATGGTGCTGCAGGGACTTGAACCTGATTTCTGTCCTCTGTCCTCTTAAACCTCCTTCTCGCTTGCTAACTGTATTTAGCCACATTCATTGACGAAGTACTCACTGAAGACCACAATTATACTTCATCTGGGCCTGTTATAGACAGAAAAGTATACTTGTTGCTTTACTCACCACCATGTTTGAGGGACATTGGCGTGTTCACCACTGATAGGAGGAGGGACAAATAAAAAGGAACACCTATTTCTAGACAGGAGCATTTGGGAGCAAAGTGTGTGTTGTGGAGAGACGTGTTTGGTTGAGTGTCCAAACTTCCCTCTTTATGTGCTTTTTACTTCTTTACAATCGTGAACATCATAAAACACAGTGATTTCAAAAGCCCAGACTCATATTATTGCAGCAATTCATTTGTTTATGTGAGTAAAAATGAGAAGGACATTGCAGTACCACTAAATCTATACGTGGGCACTGCTGAAACCAAACAAAAAGAATTCACGGTGGCTACGTAGGACTATTTTCTAGTGACTGTCTCTGGGGACTCGAACAGAATCCATTTGTTTCTTTGTTTCTCAGATTCACTTGCATAGGTTACCTTACACCGCACCTTCAGCTTGTAGTTTGTCTGTGTCCTTGGATCTCAAGTGAGTCTCCAGTAAGGGAGCACATAGGTGATCTTGAGTTTTCATCAGTACTTCTGTCCCTGTGTCTTTTTATTAGAGCAGGCAAAGCCTGTACTTTTATTCTGATATTTGAGAGCTATGCTCTTACTGCACTTTGAAAATTTTTTGTTCTCATTAATATACAATCACATGCAGAACATTATGTGTACCAGTTTAACCATTTCACCAGTTCCTTGCCAAATCCCAGTTACAGTCGCTGTTCGTCAGCGTGTAGTAAGATGCTGTAGAAACACTACATGTCTTCTCTGTGTTGTATAGCCCTCCCCATGACCCTACACCCTATACATTATTCATGCTAATCCTAATGTCCCCATTGTTTTTCCCGGCCCTTCCCACTCCCTTCCCACAAACCCAACCCAGTCCCTTTCTCTTTGGTAACTGTTAGTCCACTCTCGGGTATTGTGTGTCTGCTGCTATTTTTTCCTTCAGTTTTTCTTTGTTATCGTACTCCACACATGAGTGAAATCATTTGGTATATGTATTTCTCCGACTGGCCTATTTGACTGAGCACAATACCCTCTAGCTCCATCCACGTTATTGCCAATGAGAGGATTTGTTTTCTTCTTATGGCTGCTTACTGCACTTTTTAAACTGGATTGTATTCTTCTTTTTTGTTTGTAGTTTCGCTATGTGCTTCAACCATTGCTCTCATTGTTATGAGCAATAGCTTTGTGTTAATCGATATGTACCTATATCTATCTATCTGTCTGTCTATCCGTCAATCTATTAATCAAGTAATCAATCAATCAATCATCTTTTTGTCTGAACATCTGTCCTGGTGTACAGAACAGTTAACCACATAGCCTATGTCACTTTCGTACATTTTGCTTCCAAAAATCCTGCAAGGTGTCTAGGCTGTAGGGAGAGCACTGGGTTCACCGACACACTTGCAGGTCGTGTCGGCTGCGTGTACTACAAAACCAGTAAATTGTTGTGCAGGAACATGAACCCGTGTCTCTATCTTCTGTCCTCTTTCATCTCCTTCTCACTTGCTGTCTTATTTAGCCACATTCATTGACTAAGTTCTAGCTGAAGACCACAAGTATCCTTACTCTGGGCCTGTTGACGACAGAAAAGTAAACTTGTTGCTTTGCTCACCACCATGTTTGAAGGACATCAGCATGATCACTGCTGATAGGACGGAGGGTCATATAAAAAGGAACACCAATTTCAAGACAGGAGCAGTTGGGAGCTAAGAATGTATTGTGGAGTGACATGTTTATTTGAGTGTGCAAACTTCCCTCTTTAGGTGGTTATTACTTCACATTCGTGAAGATCACAAAACCCACCGATTTCAAAGGCCCGTTTCTTATTATTACAGAAACTTAGTTGAGATGAGAGAAAATGAGAAAGACTTTGCTGCACCACTAAATCTATGGCTGGTCCCTGCTGAAAACAAACAAAAAGAATTCACGGTGGCCAGATAGGGCTATTTACTACTGACTGTCTCTGGGGGCACAAACAGAATCCATTTGTTTGATTGTTTGTTTTTCAGTTTCACTCGTGTAGGGTACTTGTCCCCGCACCTTCAGCTTGTAGTTTGTCTGTGTCCTTGGATCTCAAATGAGTCTCCTGTAAGGAAGCACATAGGTTTCTTGAGTTTTCATCCGTTCTTTTTACTCTGTGTCTTTTGTTTGTTGCACTCAGAGCCTGACCTTTTATTCTGAAGATTCAGAGCTCTGCCCTTATTGCACTTAATAATTTTTTTGTTATCATTAATCAACAATCACGTGAAGAACATTATGTTTACTATGCTCCCCCTTCACCAAGTCCACCCCCAAAAACCTCTCACAGTCGCTGTCCATTAGCATATTTGGTTGCTATAGACCCATTCACCATGTACCCCTTCTCAGTCACCGTTACAGTCGCTGTCAATCAGTGAGTAGTAAGATGCTATATAATCTCTACTAGTCTTCTCTGTGTTGTACAGCACTCCCCATGCCCCCTCCCGACCCCACGCAATATACATGCTAATCCTAATGCCCCCATTCTTTATCCTCGCACTTATCCCTCCCTTCAGAACCACCCTGCCCAGTCCTTTTCCCTTTGGCAACTTTTAGTCAACTCTCGGGTTCTGTGAGTCTGCTGCTGTTTTTTTCCTTCAGTTCTTCTTTGTTGTTATACTCCACACATGAGCGAGATCATTTGATAATTGTCTTACTCCACCTGACCTATTTCTCTGAACATAATACCGTCTAGCTCCATCCACGTCTTTGCAAATGGTAGGTTTGTTTTCTTCTTATGGCTGTTTACTGCACTTTGTAAACTGGATTTCATTCTTCCTTTTTGTTTGTAGTTTAGCTATGTGCTTTCACCATTCATCTGCTGGTTATGACCAACAGCTTTTTGTCAATCGATATGTATCTGTATCTATCTATCGCTCTGTCTGTCTCTACATCTATCTATCTTTCTATATATCCTTCTGTCTATCTCTCTATCCATCTGTCTCTTTATCTATCCATCTATCTAGCTTCCTATCATCTATCTATCAAGTGTATCATCTGTCTATCATCTGTCATCTATCTATCTGTCTATCTATGAATCAATCAGCTTTCTGTCTGCCCATCTATACATATGTACAGAACAGTTAACGACATCACCTATGTCACTTCCCTACATTATGCTTCCAAAAACATTGCAAGGTCACTAGGCCGTACGGAGAGCACTGTGCTCACTGAGACAATTGCAGATCGAGTCAGCCACGTGTGCTTTCAAAATCAGTAAATGGTGCTGCAGGGACTTGAACCTGATTTCTGTCCTCTGTCCTCTTAAACCTCCTTCTCGCTTGCTAACTGTATTTAGCCACATTCATTGACGAAGTACTCACTGAAGACCACAATTATACTTCATCTGGGCCTGTTATAGACAGAAAAGTATACTTGTTGCTTTACTCACCACCATGTTTGAGGGACATTGGCGTGTTCACCACTGATAGGAGGAGGGACAAATAAAAAGGAACACCTATTTCTAGACAGGAGCATTTGGGAGCAAAGTGTGTGTTGTGGAGAGACGTGTTTGGTTGAGTGTCCAAACTTCCCTCTTTATGTGCTTTTTACTTCTTTACAATCGTGAACATCATAAAACACAGTGATTTCAAAAGCCCAGACTCATATTATTGCAGCAATTCATTTGTTTATGTGAGTAAAAATGAGAAGGACATTGCAGTACCACTAAATCTATACGTGGGCACTGCTGAAACCAAACAAAAAGAATTCACGGTGGCTACGTAGGACTATTTTCTAGTGACTGTCTCTGGGGACTCGAACAGAATCCATTTGTTTCTTTGTTTCTCAGATTCACTTGCATAGGTTACCTTACACCGCACCTTCAGCTTGTAGTTTGTCTGTGTCCTTGGATCTCAAGTGAGTCTCCAGTAAGGGAGCACATAGGTGATCTTGAGTTTTCATCAGTACTTCTGTCCCTGTGTCTTTTTATTAGAGCAGGCAAAGCCTGTACTTTTATTCTGATATTTGAGAGCTATGCTCTTACTGCACTTTGAAAATTTTTTGTTCTCATTAATATACAATCACATGCAGAACATTATGTGTACCAGTTTAACCATTTCACCAGTTCCTTGCCAAATCCCAGTTACAGTCGCTGTTCGTCAGCGTGTAGTAAGATGCTGTAGAATCACTACATGTCTTCTCTGTGTTGTATAGCCCTCCCCATGACCCTACACCCTATACATTATTCATGCTAATCCTAATGTCCCCATTGTTTTTCCCCGCCCTTCCCACTCCCTTCCCACAAACCCAACCCAGTCCCTTTCTCTTTGGTAACTGTTAGTCCACTCTCGGGTATTGTGTGTCTGCTGCTATTTTTTCCTTCAGTTTTTCTTTGTTATCGTACTCCACACATGAGTGAAATCATTTGGTATATGTATTTCTCCGACTGGCCTATTTGACTGAGCACAATACCCTCTAGCTCCATCCACGTTATTGCCAATGAGAGGATTTGTTTTCTTCTTATGGCTGCTTACTGCACTTTTTAAACTGGATTGTATTCTTCTTTTTTGTTTGTAGTTTCGCTATGTGCTTCAACCATTGCTCTCATTGTTATGAGCAATAGCTTTGTGTTAATCGATATGTACCTATATCTATCTATCTGTCTGTCTATCCGTCAATCTATTAATCAAGTAATCAATCAATCAATCATCTTTTTGTCTGAACATCTGTCCTGGTGTACAGAACAGTTAACCACATAGCCTATGTCACTTTCGTACATTTTGCTTCCAAAAATCCTGCAAGGTGTCTAGGCTGTAGGGAGAGCACTGGGTTCACCGACACACTTGCAGGTCGTGTCGGCTGCGTGTACTACAAAACCAGTAAATTGTTGTGCAGGAACATGAACCCGTGTCTCTATCTTCTGTCCTCTTTCATCTCCTTCTCACTTGCTGTCTTATTTAGCCACATTCATTGACTAAGTTCTAGCTGAAGACCACAAGAATCCTTACTCTGGGCCTGTTGACGACAGAAAAGTAAACTTGTTGCTTTGCTCACCACCATGTTTGAAGGACATCGGCATGATCACTGCTGATAGGACGGAGGGTCATATAAAAAGGAACACCAATTTCAAGATAGGAGCAGTTGGGAGCTAAGAGTGTATTGTGGAGTGACATGTTTATTTGAGTGTGCAAACTTCCCTCTTTAGGTGGTTATTACTTCACATTCATGAAGATCATAAAACCCACTGATTTCAAAGGCCCGATTCTTATTATTACAGAAACTTAGTTGAGATGAGAGAAAATGAGAAAGACTTTGCTGCACCACTAAATCTATGGCTGGTCCCTGCTGAAAACAAACAAAAAGAAATCACGGTGGCCAGATAGGGCTATTTACTACTGACTGTATCTGGGGGCACAAACAGTATCCATTTGTTTGATTGTTTGTTTTTCAGTTTCACTCGTGTAGGGTACTTGTCCCCGCACCTTCAGCTTGTAGTTTGTCTATGTCCTTGGATCTCAAGTGAGTCTCCTGTAAGGAAGCACGCAGGTTTCTTGAGTTTTCATCCGTTCTTTGAACCCTGTGTCTTTTGTTTGCAGCACTCAGAGCCTGACCTTTTATTCTGATGATTCAGAGCTATGCCCTTATTGCACTTAAAAAATTTTTTTTGTTATCATTAATCTACAATCACGTGAAGAACATTATGTTAACTATGCTCCCCGTTCACCAAGTCCACCCCCAAAAACCTGTCACAGTCGCTGTCCATCAGCATAGTTGGATGCTATAGACCCCTTCTGAATGTACCCTTCACAGACACCATTACAGTCACTCTCAATCAGCGAGTAGTAAGATGCTATATAATCACTACTAGTTTTCTCTCTGTTGTACAGCACTCCCCATGCCCCCGCCAACCCCACGCAATATACATGCCAAACCTAATGCCCCCATTTTTTCTCCCTGCACTTATCCCTCCCTTCAGAACCACCCTGCCAGTCCTTTTCTCTTTGGAAACTTTTAGTCAACTCTCGGGTTCTGTGAGTCCGCTGCTGTTTTTTTCCTGCAGTTTTTCTTGGTTGTTATACTCCACACATGAGTGAAATCATTTGATACTTGTCTTTCTCCGCCTGACCTATTTCTCTGAACATACTACCATCTATCTCCATCTACGTCATTGCAAATGGTAGGATTTGTTTTCTTCTTATGGCTGCTTACTGCACTTTGTAAACTGGATTTCATTCTTCCCTTTTGTTTGTAGTTTAGCTATGTGATTTCACCATTCATCTCCTGGTTATGAGCAACAGCTTTGTGTCAATCGATATGTATCTGTATCTATCTATCGCTCTGTCTGTCTGTATATCTATCTATATTTCTATATATCCTTCTTTCA
Organism: Manis pentadactyla; assembly: GCF_030020395.1. NCBI lineage: Eukaryota > Metazoa > Chordata > Mammalia > Pholidota > Manidae > Manis > Manis pentadactyla. Next base: position 2,663,215 of record NW_026644596.1, read on the forward strand.
ATCTCTCTATCCTTCTATTTATCTATCCATCTATCTAGCTTCCTATCATCTATCTATCATTTGTATCATCTATCTATCATCTTTCATCTATCTATCTGTCTATCTATGAATCAATCATCTTTCTGTCTGCACATCTGTCCTTATGTACAGAACAGTTAACAACATCACCTATGTCACTTCCCTACATTATGCTTCCAAAAACATTCCAAGGTCACTAGGCCGTAGGGAGAGCTCTGGGCTCACTGAGACAGTTGCAGATCTAGTCAGACACGTGTGCTTACAAAACCAGTAAATGGTGGTGCAGGGACTTGAACCCTTATCTCTGTCCTCTGTCCTCTTAAAACTCCTTCTCGCTTGATAACTTTATTTAGCCACATTTATTGTCTAAGTGTTCACTGAAGACCACAAGTACACTTCCTCTGGGCCTGTTGTAGACAGAAAAGTATACTTGGTGCTTTACTCACCACCATGTTTGAGGGACATTGGCGTGTTCACCACTGTTAGGAGGAGGGACAAATAAAAAGGAACACTGATTTCTAGAGGGAACTGTTTGGAGCAAAGTGTGTGTTGTCGAGTAACGTGTTCTATTTGGCATGCAAACTTCCGTCGGTATCTGGTTATTGCTTCTTTACATTTGTAAACATCATAAAGTCCACTGATTTCAAAAGCCCAGAAGCACATTATTACAGCAATTCAGTTGTTGAGGTGAGAGAACATGAAAAGTTCCTCCCTGTCCCACTGAATCAATGACTGGGCACTGCCAAAACCAAACACAAAGCATCCACGGTTGCGGGAATGGCTATTTTCTACTGACTGTCTCTCTGGGCACTCAAACAGAGTCACTTTTTTTTTTTGGTGTCAGTAATGTACAATTATTTTAACAACATTGTGGTTACTAGACTACCCCTTCTCACCCCTCCCTACCATTATCAAGTCCACTATCCGCACCCCATTACAGTCGCTGTCCATCAGTATAGTTAGATGCTATAGAATCACTACCTGTCTTCTGTGTGCTATGCTTCAATCCCCGTGGCCCACCACCCCCTACATTACATTTGTGGATCGTAATACCCCTTCACACCCTTATCCCTCCCTTCCCACCCATCCTACCAGGTCCCTTTCCCTTTGGTAACTGTTAGTCCATTCTTGGGTTCTGTGAGTCTGCTGATGTTTTGTTCCTTCCCGTTTTTGCTTTGTTCTCATACCTCACAGAGGAGTGAAAGCTTGGGTACTTGTCTTTCTCCACCTGGCTTATTTCACTGAACATAACAACCTCTAGCTCCGTCCGTGTTCTTGCAAATGGTAGTAGGATTACTTTTCTTCTTATGGCTGAATAATATTCCATGGTGTGTATGTACAACCGCTTCTTTATTGTCGGAAGCCATAGGCCATAGAAACAATGGTCTCTCCCTTTTCGCCTAGGCCTCTATTTTCTCAAGCCTGTACCGTTTAAGAAGCATCAATTTACGCAACTTGCGATTAGATCGCTGGGATAGAGATTATGCAGCTGCCGTGATAACATCTCCTCCTTAGTTAAATCTTCTGTCTTTTCTCAGTAATCCCCCACCCATGATCTTTTCCAGAGAACATTCCTCAGTTAGGTATCCTAGCAACCTAGATAAACCTTGCCACTTCAGCTGGGGCTGTTTCCCCTTCCTAGCTCCTTTATAATATTGCTTGTAAAAATAAACATTGAGACCTTGATCAGACTTTTGACTGTGTCTCCTTCTTTGTGTCTGGTTTGTCTCTCATCCAGGTTAACTTCCCCTCGAGCCCTTGTTGAACTCCCCACCGGCCGGGGCATGTGGTGCCCAACATGGGGCTCGAGGTACAAAGCCTGATCTGGACATCGCTAATATGGACGGGCATCCTTCTTTCTTTGGATCACCACCCCACCGGTGATACAAGATTCGCATGAAGATCACCACAGGAGTACCCGCCTGTGACACAGATCAATAAAGGTAAGGAATGCGATGCAGTCATGGGGCAAACACTAAATAAGCATGAGTTATTTCTTAAGGGACTTAAGGCTTCTCTCAAGACATGAGGAATACGGGTTAAGAAAAAAGATTTGGTTAAATACTTTATCTTGCCAGAGGATGTCGGCCCATGGTTCCCCCAGGAAGAAACTATAGATGAAAAACAGTGGCGCCGAGTTGGTAACTGCCTCAATGATTATTATCATTCCTTTGGCCCTGAGAAGGTCCCAGTACAGGTATTTTCTATTGGAATCTCATAAACGATATGTTGCAGGTATGCCACTGTTACCCAGATGTTTCAAAGATTTTTGACGATAGTGAAAATTATTTGAAGGGAAAGTTTAAAACCAGTCAAACTTCTCTCCAAAAAAGGAAGTCTCCGAGGAACTTCATCCATCCTCCCCAGCCTCTAATTGTCCCTCTTTCTCCTTTCCCATGCCCGAGGTTAAGGGTGATCCACCGTCTAATGGCCCCCCAAAAAATCTATTTACCAAGTCCTGCCGGTCTCAGGTCCAACAGCACTGATGATGATCCAATCTACCCTGAAGAGGGGGCCAAAATAAAAGACGCTGCCAGTAAGCACCATAATCTTGATTGGCCCCCTCAAGCACCTTTAGGTACAGGTCCACCACCCGATAACATACAACGCCCTATAACATACCACTGCCCTAAGACATACCACCCCCTTTAACAAGCCACTGTTAAACTCTCTCGGGAGGCACAGTCCCTTAAGGCACTGCTTCAGAACAAAAGGGAGAGATCCCAATTGTTTAGGCAATTACGTGAACTTGACTTAGAAATAAGCTCCCCCCGACCACCCTGTTCAGAAAATATAAGTAAGTTCCACCTCTGCTCCCCCCGATCAGAAAGTTAAAACCAAAAATAAAACCCTTCATGTCTTCCCGGTGACCCGATCCCAAACTAGACCAACCGATGGAGAACCGACTGAGGGAGAGTCAAATGAGGATGAACCACGAGAATCAGAAGAGGCAGATACCGGTGCAGAGGAGCCTATATCCCAGCTTGAGTCAGAAAACACTGAGGGAAAGGACGAGAATGCAACTTCAACCATTAGGACTCATAGGAACCGCCACCTTAAATTTAAAAGTATAAAAGACTTAAAGAATGCTGTTTCCTCATATGGCCCTTTTGCCCCCTTTACTATTTCATTGTTAGAGTCTCTAAGCGAAGCCTGGCTTACAGCTAATGATTGGGGCATGTTTACTAAAGCCACCTTAACAAGAGGTGACTTTCTCTTATGGAAAGCTTATTACACTGAAAGATGCCAGGATACTGCATACCGCAATATGGCTGCCGGCAGTCCTTCCAAATCCTGGATGTTAGACAATCTTCTGGGCAATCGCCCCTATGACACAAATGAAAAACAGGCTGTTTTCTCCAGGCTTACTCACACAAATCCAACATGCACCCTTAAGGCCTTGAAGAGCCTCCCTTCTAAAGGGTCAGTTATCACCTCTCTTGACAATGTTAGACAGCGGCCGCAGGAACCTTACAGTGAATTCATAGGCCGCCTTACAGAGGCCGCCTAACGCCTCATGGGAAGGGAGGAAACAGATAATGAATTCATTAAACATCTTGCTTTTGAAAATGCTAATTCAGATTGTCAAGCAGCTATGCGTCCCCATCACAGCGGCAAAAAGTTCTCTGATTTTATAAAACTTTGTGTCGATGACCCAACATCTCGCAATATCGGAATAGCCATAGGAAGAGCTCTTAAAGAGTTTACTCAGGGAGCCAGGCCCAAGACCTACTTTAATTGCAAGCAAACAGGTCATTTTTGAAGAGAGTGCACAGCCCCTAGGACCAAACAATCGCTCCCATCATTCCTGTGACCGCGATGCAAATGGGGTAAGCATTGGGCCTCCGAATGCCGCTCCAAGGCTGATATACAGGGTAATCCTCTGCCTCCAAAGCAGGGAAAATTGATAAAGGGCCCACCCCAGTTCCCCAAAACCTACCCATGATAGAACCCTGGTGTCATCAGGTTCGTTCCCCAGTCAGTCCAAAATCCAGCATCACTCTCCTCTCTGGAGCAACCGCCGGTAGCGCAAGACTGGACCTCTGTTCCACCTCCCAGTCAATATTGACCCCATAAATGGGAAATCAAATTCTTTCAATGGGGATTTTTGGCTCTTTGCCGCAAGGCACCTTTGTTCTTATAATGGGTCGTGCCAGCTCCACTATTCAGGGCCTCACTATTTCTCCAGGAGTCATTGACAACGATTATACTGGAGAAATTAAATTTATGGCTACAGCCTTTCAGGGACCAATTCCCATTTCCCCTGGGCAACGGATTGCTCAATTAATATTACTCCCCCTCGATGATAAAATTCCTAGCTATAAGCAAAAGAGAGGCCCCCATGGGTTTGGATCATCAGATGTTTATTGGGCACAATAGATCACTCAAAAAAGAAAACTTCTTAACTAAAAATTAAAAGGAAAAACCTTTGAAGGCCTTATAGATACTGGCGCGGATGCCACAACTATTTCCAGTAAGGATTGGCTTTCATCTTGACCTCTCACCGCTTCCATGACTCACCTTAGAGGTATTGGACAGACCTCCAACCGCCTACAAAGCTAAAAAGTTATTCAATGGGAAGATTAAGAAGGCAATCACAGTACTGTCCAGCCCTACGTGCTTTCAGGCCTACCTATCAACCTCTGGGGCAGAGATATTCTCTCTCAAGTGAAGCTCATTATGTGCAGCCGTAATGAGCTAGTCACTCACCAGATGCTCAATTAAGGCTTTCGCCCTGTGCAAGGGTTGGGCAAACACTCTCAGGGCTCAAAAGAGCCGGTCCCGGTCACCATAAAAACTGATCATGCTGGAATTGGCTATGAAAATTTACCATAACGGCCGTTGACATGCCTGTACCCCATGCAGATAAAATATCCTGGAAAACAAATTACCCTTTATGGATTGATCAATGGCCCTTAACTTCTGAAAAACTGGCTGCAGCCACAATGTTAGTACAGGAACAACTTGCTGTAGGCCATATAGAGCCTACCACCTTCCCCTGGAATACTCCTATTTCTGTGATAAAGGAAAAATAAGGATAACGGAGGTTGCTTCAAGATCTTAGAAAAATTAATAAAGCTATGATACCTATGGGGACCCTTCAACCAGGCCTCCCACTCCTGTGGCGATTCCTGTGGGATACTGTGAAATTATAATTGACCTAAAAGATTGCTTTTTCACAATCCCCCTACATCCTAAAGACTGCAAGCATTTTGCATTTAGTTTACTGGTGATTAATTTTAAAGGCCGTATGCCAAGATTCCAATGGAAAGTTCTGCCCCAAGGAATGGCAAACAGCCCTACGCTGTGCCAAAAATTTGTAGCTCAAATTATAGACCCATTTAGACAAAGATGGCCTTCTACATATTTAATTCATTACATGGACAACATCCTCATGGCTGGTCCTAACCCCACTGAACTCCTTGCTTATTCCCAAGAGCTTTCTAGGGCCCTTACCAGAGCTGTCTTTAGATAGCCCCTGATAAAATTCAATTAAAACCCCCTTACTTGCTTTTAGGCTTTGAACTCTTTCATAATAAGATTCTTTCACAAAAGGTTCAACTTAGAAAAGTTAGCTTAAAAACATTAAATGATTTTCAAAAACTTCTAGGAGATATTAATTGGCTCAGGCCTTATCTCATGCTAACTACTGGAGAGCTTAAACCCTTGTTTAATATTCTTAAAGGGACCCAGATCCTACTTCGAGTTGCTCATTAACAGCCCCTGCCCTAGAAGCCCTAAAGGCAGTGGAAGCTGCAATTCTAAACCAAAGGGTCACCTTTATCTCTTATGAGAAGCCTCTTCTCCTAGTCATTTGTGCTACTGATTTTACACCCACCGGAGTGTTCTGGCAAGAGGGTCAACTTTTTTGGTTCCATTTACCTGCCTTCCCAGCCAAAGTCCTTATCCCCTATACCTCCTGGGTGGCTGAACTGATAAAAATCGGATGCGAACAGAGCAGGAAAATATTCGGTAAAGACGCCGACAAAATTATCCTACCCTATTCCCCTACCTAAATCCAGTGGTTGATAGAGAATGACGATGAATGGGCAACATCCTGCAATTCTTTTCAGGGAGCCCTTCACAATCATTACCCTGCTAACAAGTTTCTCCATTTTCTAAGGACGCAACCATTTGTTTTCCCTACATTGACCTCCTCCCAACCCCATCCTAATGACCCCAAGTTCTCACCGATGGCTCCTCCAATGGAGTGACAGCCTTCACCGTAGATAATCAAATCACTTCCCTACAATCCCCATTCCACTCCACTCAATTGGTTGAACTCTTCGCTATTTTACAAGTTTTTCAACAACTCCCAAATACTCCATTTAACCTATACACAGACAGTGTTATATTGCTCAATCCATTCCCCTTTTAGAGACCGTGCCCTATATAAAACCCACTACAAATGCCACCCCTCTGTCTTTTTCCATCCAGCAGTGCATACATTCCAGGCAACATTCCTTTTATATAAGCCATATTCTTGCCCTTTGTGGTCTTCCTGGACCTCTAGCCACAGGCAATGCTGTGACCGATAAAGCTACCCAACTTTGTCTTCTCGTTGAGCTTGATCCTGCGGCTCAAGCCAAAGAAGCTCACTCTTTACACCACCATAATGCTCAAACCTTACGTCTTCTTTTTAAAATTACTAGAGAACAAGCCCGTCAGATTGTTAAACAATGTGCAAATTGTGTCACTCTCCTGCCTGTTCCTCACTTGGGTGTGAACCCTAGGGGCCTAGTTCCCAATGAGATCTGGCAAATGGATGTAACACACGTCCCCTCATTCAGAAATCTTAAATATCTTCATGTTACTGTAGATACATTTAGTGGATTTATTTTTGCCAGCCTCCACGTTGGAGAAGCTTCAAAAAATCTTATTGCTCATGTACTCAATTGTCTTAGTGTCATGGGAAAACCCGAGATTATCAACACTGCTAATGGTCTTGGATATACTGGAAAAAATTTCCAAGAATTTTGTCGCCAATTACAAATTAAGCCTGTTACAGGCATACCATACAATCCCCAAGGTCAAGGGATTTTCGAACGAGCCCATTTAACTATAAAACGTACCTTCCACAAATTAAAAATGGGAGATTTATATCCCATGAAAGGCTCTCCAAGAAATATTCTTCATCATGCCTTGTTTATTCTTAATTTATTAAACTTTGGATGCTCATGGCAAACCTGCAGCTGGTCGCCTTTGGCACCCACAACATGATAAATCTATGCCACTGTCATGTGGAGAGACAACCTCACATCCCATTGGAATGGCCCCGAGCCCATACTCATATGGGGCTGGGGATCTGCCTGTGTTTTTGACACCAAAGAAGGAGCTGCTCGCTGGCTGCCAGAGCGTTTGATTAAACCAATAGATCTACCATAAGATTTTTAAAATTCTTATCCAACTGTTCAGGGTGGTAACATCCCCTGAGACATCCTTTTTCTTCTTCTCTCCATAGATTCTAGCCGTCGGTTTAGTCCTTGCCTTTATCTTAGGCATACGACTCGCCGCCTCCACCCCTCACCAGTGGACCCTTGTACAGCAGACTATTCTTGTTACCACTTATTGGATCCTTGTTGGTGTATTCGCACTTCTTAACAGCACCTTATAAAAAGATGAAGCCCATCAACTCTCTCATTTTCACCTTCTTCGCGGAACCTTACAAGTTCTTCAAGACCAAATAGATTCCCTTGCAGAAGTAGTCTTACAGAACAGACGTGGCCTAGACCTTCTCACCGCGGAACAAGGCGGAATCTGCTTAGCCTTCGAAAAGAAATGCTGCTTCTATGCAAGCAAGTCTGGAGTAGTTCGTGACAAAATAAAAAGACTCCAAGAAGATCTCGTGCAAAGAAAGAAAAAACTGTTTGAAAATACCCTATGGTCTTGGATGAGCATGTTTCTTCCTTATCTTCTCCCTATACTAGGACCCTTCCTTAGTGTCATGCTTGTGCTCTACCTTGGCCCTTGGGCCTTCCAGAGAATTACCACCTTCATTAAAGAACAGATCAATATGGCCCTCGGCAGACAGATACAATTCCACTGTCACCATTTTGTCCTGGTGGACCAAGGCTATGATGTGCCCTTTGACTCCCCTCCTTTAGAAGCTGGATAGGATACAGACCTATGTATATCGGCTCACAATAAAGTTAGTGCGATATGGGCACCAATGTGGTTGTGAAGCTAAGCATTGCAAGGGAAGGTCCGTGAACCGCCTCTGAATTCCCTGAGAGAAAAACCTGTCTTGCATGGAGGTTAGTATCTAAAATAAATACGCCCTTCCTCCCCTCCACAAAAGATACCAAGGGCCAACGTTGACCCAATAAATGGGGAGTCTCGGAGGAGCCAAGTCACTAATCCCCAAATTGGTTAATGCCCACCGCTAAATATCAGGCCTACCCCTCTTTTCTATAAAAGAAGGGAGGAGATATCGGGAGCCGTAGGACATAGAAACAATGGTCTCGCCCTTTTCGCCTAGGCCTCTAATTTCTGCCCCGTTTAGGAAAGATCAGTTGACCAACTTGAGAATAGACGCTGGGATAGAGATTAAGCAGCTGCTGTGATAAGATCTCTTCCTTAGTAAAACATTCTGACTTTCTCAGTAATCCCCCACCCATGATCTTTTCCAGAGAACATTCTTCATTTAGGTATCCTAACGACCTAGATAATCCTTGCCATTTCAGCTGGGGCTGCTTCCCCCTCCTATTTCCTATATAATCTACCTTGTAACAATAAACTTTGAGACATTGACAACACTTTCAACTTGGTCTCCTTCTTTGTGTCTGGTTTGTTTCTCATCCAGTTTAACTTCCCCTCGATCCCTTGTTGAACTCCCCACTGGCCGGGGCATTTATCCATTCATCTCCTGATGGATACTTAGGTTTCTTCCATTTCTTGGGTATTGTAAAGAGTGCTGGATCAACATAGGGGTGCATCTGTCTCTTTCATACTGGGCTCCTGCACACTTAGTGTAAATTCCAGGAGAGGAATTCCTGGGTCAGATGGTATTTCTGTTCTTTGTTTTTTTCGGGATCATCCATACTGCTTTCCACAATGGTTGAGCTGACTGACATTCCCAACAGCAGTGTAGGAGGGTTCCCCTTTCTCCACACCCTTGCCGACATCTGTTGTTGTCTGTCTTTCGGGTGGTGGCCATCCTAACTGGTGTGAGGTGATACCCCATTGTGGTTTTAATGGGCATTTCTCTGATGGTTAGCAATGTGTAGCGTCTTTTCATGTGCCTGTCAGCCACCTGAAATTACTTCTGCGGAGAAGTGTCTGTCCAGATCCTCTGCCCATTTTGTAATTGGATTTATTTGCATTTTTTGTGTTGAGGTTCATGAGCTCTTGATACATGTTTTGGATGGCAATGCCTTATCAAATATGTCATCAGTGAATATATTCTCCCATACAGAAGGATGCCTTTGGTTCTACTGATGGTGGTCAAACAGAATCTTACTAAACCGCCTACCACTTCATTCCCAATCTGACTAAATTTTTTTTTAAGAACACCAACCAGCCGAGAAAACTGGAACGAAGAGGAGAAGCTGTGATGCAGGAACATCTAGTGTAAAACTGAGAGGTGAGGTGATGTGGAGACTGGTAGGTTGTATCTTTCCATGTGCTGCTTTCACGTGTCATAGGTAGAAAAGATTGCCAAGGATATGAAGCCCGGGGTGTTGATGTCACCTGGTATCAATGGAGACACGTAGCCTCTAGCCATTGATGGGAAAGCTAGCATGCGGCACTGTTGTCTTTCCTGCGGAGTTAGACGTGCAGCGTCCCCCAATTGCAGTTCAGTCAGAGCCCGTGTGGGACTGTCCTGGCACTGGCCGGGGTGGACCCGACAGCTGTGCCATTCCTGCTGGGCAGTCGCAGCACCCCTCTCGGAACAGGGCCTCAGCAGCGCTTCCTGGAGAGAGAGAGTAGAGAGAGAATTGCGTTCGAGAGAAATTGACTGTTTTGTTTTCTGTAGCTCCATGAGCATGCTTCTGATGTTTATTTTGAGATCCCTTTCTCACGAAGATTGATTTGAGGTCAGTTACCAGGTTCCCTTGAAGGTCCATATTTGTAGGTGGTGCACTCTAGCTACCAGATGCTTTACCCTCTGGAGATGCACAGCCCTTGGTTGGATGGCAGGGGTCCAAGGGGAGCGGTGCCGGTGCCCATTCTCACCGGGAGTGAAGAGGTCTTTTCTGCTTCCCGGCAAAAGTACCCATCTCCACTGCCAGGGCCAGAGTGCAGAGCATGCAGGGAGAAGCTGCCGTAGGTCGGGGCGGCCGTTTTGCAGGCTGGTGACGGCGGGGAGGCAGGCCATGTACCACTCACAGCACGGTAAGGGGCCTCGGAGCTGCGAGGCCAGCCAGGGGGATGGAGTGACCGGAGCTCCTGAAAGCTAACCCGCCTGCCGGGCAGAGTGCACCCGCGCAGTTTGGCGCACCTGTACTTTCTCCTGAATGGCAAGCCGTGTGGAAGCCTTGCCCCTTTAGCAGTTCTCTCGCTGTTAGGAAGTCTCTCAGACAGTCCGCCTTTCTTTTGTCAAACAGCGGCCGGATGTGGATCCCTCTGTTGTCTCAGAAGTGGCTGGAACCACAAGTCTCTCGAAGTCTTCTGCCTCCCTTTGCTTTCCAACCCCACCGATCCTCCAGTATGCACCACATGTACAGTAGGTTCGTGCTCAGAGAGCACATCTCCACGGCTGTACGTCACACTTCTCCTTGAGGTGAAAGGCTGCTGCAGCAGCGTTCCTCCCTGCTGCTCTTCCACGATTTGTTATAGTTGTTCTATTTCCATATAGTATGTATTTATGTGGTTTTGATCTTGGGAGAAGGTTTCCGCTCCACTCTCATGTGAGCCTGCGTCATTAATCACATCAGCACATCTTTTTTCTGTTTTTTCTCTTCAGTTTCACTTGTTTATGGTACCTTTCAGCACCCCTCAATTTGTAGTTTGTCTTCGTCCTTGGATATCAAGTGAGTCTCCAGTAAGGGAGCAGGTAGGTGTTCTTGAGTTTTCATCCCTTCTTTTAACCATGTGTCTTTTGATTGGAGCACTCAGAGCCTGTCCTTTTATTCTGATAATTGAGAGCTGTGTCCTTATTACACTTAAAAAATATTTTTTGTCATCATTAATCTACAATCACGCGAAGAACATTATGATCACCAAGTACACCAAGTCCTCCCCATAAAACCCGTTATAGTGGCAATCCATCAGCATTGTTGGATGCTGCAGACCCCTACACCATGTCCCCCCGCACACACCCCGTTACAGTCGCTGTCCATCAGCATGTAGAAAGATGCTGTAGAATCTCTACTTGTCTTCTCTGTTTTGTACAGCCCTCGCCATGTGCCCCCGACCCCCCGCATTATACATGCTAATCCTTATGTCCCCTTTCGTTCCCCTGCCCTTATCCCTCCCTTCATACCTACCCTGCCCAGTCACATTCCATTGGTAACTGTTAGTCCACTCCCGGGTTCAATGAGTCCGATGCTGTTTTTTTCCTTCAGTTTTTCTTTGTTGTTATACTCCACACATGAGTGAAATCATTCGGAACTTGTTTTTCACTGCCTGGCCTATTTCACTGAGCATAATACCCTCTAGCTCCATTCACGTTGTTGCAAATGATAGGACTTGTTTTCTTCTTATGGCTGCTTACTGCACTTTTTAAACTGGATTTTATTCTTCTTTTTTGTTTGTAGTTTCGCTATGTGCTTTCACCATTGCTCTCCTGGTTATGAGCAATAGCTTTGTGTTAATCGATATTTACCTATATTTTTCTATCTGCCTGTCTATCTATCTATCTATCATTCAATCAATCAGTCATATTTTTATCTGAAAATCTGTCCTTGTATACTGAACAGTAAAGAACATAGACTATGTCCCTTCCCTACGTTATGCTTACAAAAATCTTGCAAGGTAACTAGGCCGTAAGGAGAGCACTTGGTTCACCGAGACACTTGCAGGTCGAGTCAGAAGTGTACCTACAAAACCAGGAAATGGTGGTGCAGGGACTTGTACCAGTGTCTCTGTCCTCTCTCCTCTTTTATCTCCTTCTCACTTGCTGACTGTATTTAGCCACATTCATTGACTAAGTGCTCCCTGAAGACCACAAGTATCGTTCCTCTTTGACATTTTTCGACAGAAAAGTAAACTTGGTGCTTACTCACCACCATGTGTGAGGGATATCGGCGTGACAAACCCTGATAGGAGGGAGGGTCAAATAAAAAGTAATACCGATTTCTAGACGGGAGCAGTTGGGAGAGAAGTGTGTGTTGTGGAGTGAAGTGTTATTTGAGTGTCCAAACTTCCCTCTTTATCTGGTTATTACTTCTTTATATTCGTGGACATCATAAAATCCACTGATTTCAAAGGCCCAGACCCATATTATTACAGCAATTCACTTGTTGAGTTGAGAGAAAATGAGAAGGATGTTGCTGCACCACTAAATCTATGGCTGGGCACTGCTGATACCAAACAAAAACATTCACGGTGGCCAGATAGGTCTATTTACTACTGACTGTCTTGGGGGCACAGACAGAATCCATTTGACTGATTGTTTGTTTTTTAGATTGACTTGTGTTGGGTACCACTCCCCACCCCTTCGGCTTGCAGTTTGTCTGTGTCCTTGGATCTCAAGTGAGTCTCCTGTAAGGGAGCACGTAGTTGTTTTTGAGTTTTCATCCCTTCTTTTAAACCTGTGTCTTTTGTTTGGAGCACTCAAAGCCTGTCCTTTTACACTGATGATTCAGAGCTGTGCCCTTATTGCACTTTAAAATGCTTTTTTGTTATCATTAATCTACAATCACATGCACAACATTATGTTTTCTAGGATCCCCCTTTCACCAAGTTCGCCCCAAAAACCTCTTACAGTCGGTGTCCATCAGTGCAGTTGGATGCTTTAGACTACTTCACCATGACCCCCCACACACACTCCGTTACAGTCGCTGTCCATCAACGTGTAGTAAGATGCTGTAGAATCTCTAAATTTCTTCTCTGTGTTGTAAAGCCCTCCCCATGCCCAGCCGACCCCACGCATTATTCATGCTAAAAATAATGTCCCGTTTCTTTCTTTCCACCCTTTTCCCTCCCTTATCACCCACCCGGCCCAGTCCTTTTCCCTTTGGGATCTGGTAGTCCACTCTCTGGTTCTGCGATTCTGCTGCTGTTTTTTTCCATCAGTTTTTTTTTTTATACTCAGCACATGAGGGAAATCATTTGGTACTTGTCTTTCTCCTCCTGGCCTTTTCAGTGAGCATACTACCATCCAGCTCCACCCACATCATTGTAAATGGTAGGATTTGTTTTCTTCTTATGGCTGCTTACTGTACTTTTTAAACGGCATTTCATTCTTCCTTTTTGGTTGTAGTATCGCTATGTGCTTTCACCATTTATCTCCCGGTTATGAGCAATAGCTTTCTGTTAATTGGTATGTATCTGTATCTATCTATCTCTCTATCTATCTATCTATCTATATATTTATCTATCTATCTATCTATCATCTATATATCTATCTGTCTGTCTGTCTGTTTGTCTATCTATCTATCTATCTATCTATCTATCTATCTATCTATCTATCTATCTATATATCTATCTACCTATATTCCTATGTATCTATCATGATTATCATCTATCTATTATGTCTATCATCTATCTATCATCTGTCATCTATTTATCTGTCTATGAATCAATCATCTTTTTGTGTGCCCTTCTGTCCTTATGTACAAAACAGTTAACAACATCGCCTATGTCACTTTCCTACATTATGCTTCCAGAAATCTTGCAAGGTGAGAAGGCCGTATTGAGAGCATCGGGTTCACTGAGACACTTGCAGGTAGAGTCAGCAACGTGTGCTTACAAAACCAGTAAATGGTGGTGCAGGGACTTGAACCCATATCTCTGTCCTCTGTCCGCTTTTCCCTCCTTCTCGCTTTCTGACTGTATTTAGCCACATTCATGGACTAAGTGCTTCCTGAATACCACAAGTATCCTTCCTCTGGGCCTGTTGTAGACAGTGAAGTATACTTGGTGCTTTGCTTCCCACCATGTTTGATAGACATCGGCGTGATCACCGTTGATTGGAGGATTGTCAAATAAAAAGAAACACCTATGTGTAGACAGGAGCATATGGGATCAAAGAGAGTGTTGTGGAGTTCCATGTTTGTTTGAGGGACCAAACTTCCCTCTTTTGGGGGTTATTACTTCTTTTAATTCGTGAACATCATAAAAACCACTGATTTCAAAAACCCAGACTCATATTACTACAGCAATTAAGTTGTTGAGTTGAGGAAAAATGAGAAGTACAATGGTGTACCAGTAATCTATGGCAGGGCACTGCTGATACCAAACAGAAAGAATACACGGTGGCAAGATAGGGCTATTTTCTACTGACTGTCTCTGGGGACTCAAATAGAATCGATTTGTTTGTTTGATTGTTTCTCCGTTTCACTTGTATAGGGTTCCTGTAACCGCCCCTTCGGATTTTTGTTTGTCTGTGTCCTTGGATCTCAAGTGAGTCTCCAGTAAGGGAGCACATAGGCGGTCTTGAGTTTTCATCAGTTCTTCTAACCCTGTGTCTTTTGATTGGAGCACTCAAAGCCTGTACTTTTATTCTGATACTTGAGAGCAGCGCTCTTTCTGCACTTTGAAATTTATTTGTTCTCATTAATGTACAATCACATGCAGATCATTATGATTTCCAGTCTACCACCTTCACCAAGGCCCCTCCAAATCCCAGTTACAGTCGCTGTCCGTCAGCATGTACTAAGATGCTGTAGAATCACTACATGTCTTCTCTGTGTTGTACAGAACTACCCATGACACCCCACATTACACATTATACATGCTATTCCTAATGGCCCCATCTTTTACCCCTCCCTTATTACATCCTTCCCACAAACCCTACCCAGTCCCTTTCTCTTTATTAACTGTTAGTCCACTCTCGGGTTCTGTGAGTCTGCTGCTGTCTTTTCCTTCAGTTTTTCTTTGTTATCATACTCCACACATGAGTGAAATCATTTGGTACATGTACTTCTCCGCCTGGCCAATTTGACTGAGTATAATACGCTCTAGCTCCTTTCACGTTAATGCAAATGATGGGATTTGTTTTCTTCTTATGGCTTCTTAGTGAACTTTTTAAACTGGATTTCATTCTTCTTTTTTGTTTGTAGTTTCACTATGTGCTTTCACCATTACTCTCCTGGTTATGAGGAGTAGCATTGTGTTAATCGATATGTACCTATATCTATCTCTCTGTCTATTTGTCAATCAATTAAACAATCATCACTTTGTCTGCCCATCTCTCCCTGTGTACAGAACATTTAACCATATATCCTAAATCACTTTCCTACACTATGCTTCCAAAAATCCTGCAAAGTATCTAGGCTGTAGAGAGAGCACTGGGTTCACCGACACACTTGCAGTTGGAGTCGGCCGTGTGTACCTACAAAACCAGGAGATGGTTGTGCCGGGACTAGAACCCGTGTCTCTGTCCTCTGTCCTCTTTCATCTCCTTCTAACTTGCTGTCTGTATTTAGCCACATTCATTGACTAAGTGCTCCCTGAAGACCACAAGTATCATTCCTCTGGGCCTGTTGTCGCGAGAAAAGTAAACTTGTTCTTTGCTCACCACCATTTTTGAAGGACATCAGCTTGATCACCGCCGATAGGACAGAGGGAAAAATAAAAAGTAACACCAATTTCTAGTCAGGAGCAGTTGGGAGCTAAGAGTATTGTGGAGTGACTTGTTTATTTGAGTGTCCAAACTTCCCTCTTTAGGTCGTTTTTGGATCTTCACATTCGTGAACATCATAAAAAACACTGATTTCAAAGGCCCTGATACTTATTATTACAGCAACTCAGTTGTTGAGGTGAGAGAAAATGAGAAGTATGCTGCTGCACTGCTAAATCTATGGCTGGGAACTGCTGAAACCAAACAAAAAGAATTCATGGTGGCCAGATAGGGCTATTTTCTGCTGACTGTCTTTGGGGACTCAAACAGAATCCATTTGTTTGATTGTTTGTTTTTCAGTTTAAATCGTGTAGCGTACTTGTCCACACACCTTCGGCTTTTAGTTTGTCTGTGTCCTTGGATCTCAAGGGTGTCTCCTGTAACTAAGCACGTAGGTGTCTTGAGTTTTCATCCCTTCTTTTAACCCTGTTTCTTTTGTTTGCAGCACTCAGAGCCTGACCTTTTGTTATGATGATTCAGAGATGTGCACTTAGTGCACTTAAAGAATTTTTTTTATCATTAATCTACAGTCACGTGAAGAACATTATGTTTACTATGCACACCCCTTCACCAAGTCCCCCGGAAAAACCTCTTCCGTCGCTGTTAATCAGCATAGTTGGATTCTGTAGACCTCTTCACCATGTCCCCCCCACAGACCCCGTTACAGTGGCTGTCCACCAGTTAGTAGTAAGATGCTATATGATCTCTACTAGTCTTCTCTGAGTTGTACAGTACTCCCCATGCACCCACGACCCCACGCATTATACATGCTAATCCTAATGCCCCCATTCTTTCTCCCCACACTTCTCCTTCCCTTCAGACCCACCCTGCCCATTCCTTTTCTGTTTGGTAACTTTTAGTCAACTCTCGGGTTCTGTGAGTCTGCTGCTGTTTTTTTCCTTCAGTTCTTTTTGTTGTTATACTCCACACATGAGTGAAATCACTTGGTACTTGTCTTTCTCCGCCTGGTCTATTTCTCTGACCATACTACCGTCTACCTCCATCCACGTCTTTGCAAATGGTAGTATTTGTTTTCATCTTAAGACTGCTTACGGCACTTTTTTTTTTCCTTTTAAGAAAAATTTTTATTAAGGTATGATTGATATACATTCTTATGAACGTTTCACAAGAAAAACAATGTGGTTACTACATTCACCCATATTATCAATTCCCCACCCATACCCCATTGCAGTCACTGTCCATCAGTGCAGCAAGATGCCACAGATCCACTATGTGCCTTCTCTGTGCTCCACTGTTCTCCACATGATCCCCCACACCATGTATACTAAACATAATACCCTTCAGTCCACTTCTCCCTCCCTCCCCACCCGCCCTCCCACACCCCTCCCCTTTGGTAACTGCTAGTCACTTTTTTTTTTAAATAATTATTTTTTATTGAAGGGTAGTTGACGCACAGTATTACATTACATTAGTTTCAAGTGCACAACACAGTGATAATACATTTATATACATAATTCTAGGTTACAGCTATCACCCTACCAAGCTGTTAAAATATCTTGACTATATTCCTTATGATATACATTACATCCCGGTTACTTATTTATTTTACCATTGGAAGTCTGTCCTGTTTTTGTGAGGGCATCTCTCATATTTATTGATCAAATGGTTGTTAACGACAATAAAATTCTGTACAGGGGAGTCAATGCTCAATGCAAAATCATTAATCCACCCCAAGCGTAATTTTCATCAGTCTCCAATCTTCTGAGGCATAACAAACAAGTTCTTACATGTAGAACAAATTCTTACATAATGAATAAGTTACATAGTGAACAGTACAAGGGCAGTCATCACAGAAACTTTCGGTTTTGCTCATGCATTATGAACTATAAACAGTCAGTTCAAATATGAATACTCATTTGGTTTTTATACTTGATTTATATGTGGATACCACATTTCTCTCTTTATTATTATTATTTCTAATAAAATGCTGAAGTGGTATTTAGATACAAGATAAAGGTAGAAAACATAGTTTAGTGTTGTAAGAGTGCAAATGTAGATGATCAGGGGTGTGCCTGTAGACTATATGTTAATCCAAGCTAGACCAGGGCAATAAAACATCCATGTATGCAGCAGATTTCTCTCAGAACAGGGGGGGTGAGGTTCTAAGGCTCACCTCTGTTGATCCCCAATTTCTCACCTGATGGCCCCCCTGCGACTGTGCCTGTCTTAGGTTGTTCCTCCCTTGAGTAATCTTACCCGTCTCTGGCTAACCAGTCATCTTCCGGGGCCATACAGGGAAATGTGAAGTTGTGAAGAGAGGGAAGCCTTATTGTTTGAAAAGGTTAGCTTTTTACTTCTTTGCATATTTATGCCCTGTGGCTTCTATGCCCAGCATTTGTCTTGAGGTGTCTTTACCACTTGGAAGAATTATGATACTCGGTAAATTTGAAATGAGGCACGAATTCTATTTAAGGGTTGTAATTAGGAAGGAAGAAGAAAAGCTATAGAAGTAGCAGGCGGAAGAAAACATGGGAAGATTGATTATTTCTTTGACATATCTTCTTGTAGAGTAACTTCAGTATGTATAGGTTTTAAGCTACTACTTAAATTGCGCACACACATTAACATAATAGGAGTATAGTTACATAACCAAAGCGTATTTGTAATTACCAGCCATCTCCAGCGAAACCAAGAAAACCAGTTAGGCACCTTAGGCATTTGTGAAAACTTATCTATGATATGGTGGATATTGTCCAACTGAACTTGAACAGTCTGAGAGAAATCAGACAAATTAAAACAACCCATTCCTGGGGACTGTTCACATGCCATGTGTTCTTTTAACAGTAATTAGTCTGTAGTTGTAAGACTTTGGAGCGCTACAATTTGCACTTCTCCAAATTCTTGGTTGAGTTTTAACAGTATAGATCCAGTCAAATTTGTTGTTTTACTGTATGCACAGGCCAGCTTAGATATCTCCTTCCTCATTCCCATGACAAGTCCAGGAACTGGTGGGATGAGTGCATCTACAGCTGTAGCAGTGCGTGGATATTTGTTGGGGTTTTTGATGATCATCTTCTGGCATGAGTCTTCCAGAGTGTGCAGATGTTGGAAGTTCTTTTTCATATCGTATCTTAGTTCATTTTCGGGGTAGCCCAATTAGGCTTTGATCCTCTGTATAAACACAAACAGACCGTTTGCCTACACTTTTATATGCCCTTTATACCCTTGTGTAGAACTCATTGGAGGTTACCACACAGGAACTGACCTCTTTTTTTTTTTTTTGCTTTGTTTTTTTGTATCACTAATCTACACATACATGACGAATATTATGTTTACTAGGCTCTCCCCTATACCAGGTCTCCCCTATAAACCCCTTTACAGTCACTGTCCATCTGCATAGAAAAATGTTGTAGAATCACTACTTGCCTTCTCTGTGTTGTACTGCCCTCCCTTTTCTCCTAACCCCCATGCATGTTAATCTTAATACCCCCAACTTCTCCCCCCCTTATCCATCCTTGCACACCCATCCTCCCCAGTCCCTTTCCCTTTGGTACCTGTTAGTCCATTGTTGAGTTCTGTGATTCTGCTGCTGTTTTGTTCCTTCAGTTTTTCCATTGTTCTTATATTCCACAGATAAGTGAAATCATTTGGTATTTCTCTTTCTCTGCTTGGCTTGTTTCACTGAGCATAATACCCTCCAGCTCCATCCATGTTGCTGCAAATGATTGGATTTGCCCTTTTCTTATGGCCGAGTAGTATTCCATTGTGTATATGTACCACATCTTCTTTATCCATTCATCTATTGATGGACATTTAGGTTGCTTCCAATTCTTGGCTATTGTAAATAGTGCTGCAATAAACATAGGGGTGCATCTGTCTTTCTTAAACTTGATTGCTGCGTTCTTATGGTAAATTCCAAGGAGTGGAATTCCTGGGTCAAATGGTAAGTCTGTTTTGAGCATTTTGATGTACCTCCATACTGCTTTCCACAATGGTTGAACTAACTTACATTCCCACCAGCAGTGTAGGAGGGTTCCCCTTTCTCCACAGCCTCTCCAACATTTGTTGTTGTTTGTCTTTTTGATGGCAGCCATCCTTACTGGTGTGAGGTGATACCTCACTGTAGTTTTAATTTGCATTTCTCTGATAATTAGCGATGTGGAGCATCTTTTCATGTGTCTGTTGGCCATCTGTATTTCTTTTTTGGAGAACTGTCTGTTCAGTTCCTCTGCCCATTTTTTAATTGGTTTATTTGTTTTTTGTTTGTTGAGGCGTGTGAGCTCTTTATATATTCTGAACGTCAAGCCTTTATCGGATGTGTCATTTTCAAATATATTCTCCCATACTGTAGGGATCATTCTTGTTCTATTGTTGGTGTCTTTTGCTGTACAGAAGCTTTTCAGCTTAATATAGTCCCACTTACTCATTTTTGCTGTTGTTTTCTTGCCCGGGGAGATATGTTCAAGAAGAGGTCACTCATGTTTATGTCTAAGAGGTTTTTGCCTATGTTTTCTTAAAAAGAGTTTAATGGTTTCATGGCTTACATTCAGGTCTTTGATCCATTTTGAGTTTAATTTTGTATATGTGGTTAGACAATGGTCCAGTTTCATTCTCCTACATGTAGCTGTCCAGTTTTGCCAGCACCACCTGTTGAAGAGACTGTCATTTCGCCATTGTATGTCCATGGCTCCTTTATCAAACATTAATTGACCATATATGTCTGGGTTAATATCTGGATTCTCTAGTCTGTTCCATTGGTCTGTGGCTCTGCTCTTGTGCCAGTACCAAATTGTCTTGATTACTATGGCTTTATAGTAGAGCTTGAAGTTGGGGAGTTAGATCCCCCTACTTTATTCTTCTTTCTCAGGATTGCTTTGGCTAATCTATGTCTTTGGTGTTTCCATATGAATTTTTAAATTATTTGTTCCAGTTCATTGAAGAATGTTGCTTGTAGTTTCATAGGGATTGCATCAAATCTGTATATTGCTTTGGGCAGGATGGCCATTTTGACGTTATTAATTCTAACTAGCCACGAGCATGGGATGAGTTTCCTTCTGTTAGTGTCCCCTTTAATTTCTCTTAAGAGTGACTTGTAGTTTTCAGAGTATAAGTCTTTCACTTCTTTGGTTAGGTTTATTCCTAGGTATTTTATTTTTTTGATGCAATTGTGAATGGAGTTGTTTTCCTGATTTCTCTTTCTGTTGGTTCATTGTTAGTATGTAGGAAAGCCACATATTTCTGTGTTGATTTTGTATCCTGCAACTTTGCTGTATTCCGATATCAGTTCTAGTACTTTTGGGGTGGAGTCTTTAGGGTTTTTTATGTACAGTATCATGTCATCTGCAAATAGTGACAGTTTGACTTCTTCTTTGCCAATCTGGATTCCTTGTATTTTTTTGTTTTGTCTGATTGCCGTGGCTAGGACCTCTATTACCCTGTTAAATAACAGTGGAGAGAGTGGGCATCCCTGTCTAGTTCCCGATCTAAGAGGAAATGCTTTCAGCTTCTCGCTGTTCAATATAATGTTGGCTGTGGGTTTATCATAGATGGCCTATATTATGTTGAGGTACTTGCCCTCTATTCCCATTTTGGTGAGAGTTTTTAACATGAATGGATGTTGAACTTTGTCAAATGCTTTTTCAGCATCTATGGAGATGTTCATGTGGTTTTTGTCTTTCTTTTTGTTGATGTGGTGGATGATGTTGATGGACTTTCGAATGTTGTACCATCCTTGCATCCCTGGGATGAATCCCACTTGGTCATGGTGTATGATCCTTTTGATGTATTTTTGAATTCGGTTTGCTAATATTTTGTTGAGTATTTTTGCATCTACGTTCATCAGGAATATTGGTCTGTAGTTTCATTTTTTGGTGGGGTCTTTGCCCTTTTTTGGTATTTGGATGATGTTAGCTTCATAGAATGAGTTCGGGAGTATCCCCTCCTCCTCTATTTTTTGGAAAACTTTAAGGAGAATGGGTATTATGTCTTCCCTGTATGTCTGATAAAATTCCGAGGTAAATCCATCTGGCCCGGGGGTTTTGTTCTTTGGTAGTTTTTTGATTACCGCTTCAATTTCTTTGCTGGTAATTGGACTGTTTAGATTTTCTGTTTCTTTTTGGGTCAGTCTTGGAAGGTTGTATTTTTCTAGGAAGTTGTCCATTTCTCCTAGGTTTCCCAGCTTGTTAGCATATAGGTTTTCATAGTAGTCTCTAATAATTCTTTGTATTTCTGCGGGGTCCATCGTGATTTTTCCTTTATCATTTCTGATACTGTTCATTTTTTTTGACTCCCTTTTCCTCTTAATAAGTCTGGCTAGAGGCTTATCTATTTTGTTTATTTTCATGAAGAACCAGCTCTTGGTTTCATTGATTTTTGTTATTGTTTTATTCTTCTCAATTTTATTTATTTCTTCTCTGATCTTTATTATGTCCCTCCTTCTGCTGACCTTAGGCCTCATTTGTTCTTCTTTTTCCAATTTTGGTAGTTGTGACATTAGACCATTCATTTGGGATTGCTCTTCCTTTTTTAAATATGCTTGGATTGCTATATACTTTCCTATTAAGACTGCTTTTGCTGTGTCCCACAGAAGTTGTGGCTTAGTGCTGTTGTTGTCATTTGTTTCCATATATTGCTGGATCTTCATTTTGATTTAGTCATTGATCCATTGATTATTTAGGAGCATGTTGTAAAGCCTCCATGTGTTTGTGATCCTCTTTGTTTTCTTTGTACAGTTTATTTCTAGTGTTATGCCTTTGTGGTCTGAAAAGTTGGTTGGTAGGATTTCAATCTTTTGGAATTTTCTGAGGCTCTTTTTGTGGCCTAGTATGTGGTCTATTCTGGAGAATGTTCCATGTGCACTTGAGAAGAATGTATATCCCGCTGCTTTTGGATGTAGAGTTCTATAGATGTCTATTAGGTCCATCTGCTCTACTGTATTGTTCAGTGCTTCCGTGTCCTTACTTATTTTCTTCCCAGTGGATTTTTCCTTTGGGGTGAGTGGTGTGTTGAAGTCTCCTAGAATGAATGCATTGCAGTCAATTTCCCCCTTTAGTTCTGTTAGCATTTGTTTCAAATATGCTGGTGCTCCTGTGTTGGGTGCATATATATTTAGAATGGTTATATCCTCTTGTTTGACTGAGCCCTTTATCATTATGCAGTGTCCTTCTTTATCTCTTGTTACTTTTTTTGTTTTGTAGTCTATTTTGTCTGATATTAGTACTGCAACCCCTGCTTTCTTCTCACTGTTGTTTGCTTGAAATATGTTTTTCCATCCCTTGACTTTTAGTCTGTACATGTGTTTGGGCTTGAGGTGAGTTTCTTGTAAGCAGCATATAGATGGGTCTTGTTTTTTTATCCATTCTGTTACTCTGTGTCTTTTGATTGGTGCATTCAACCCATTAACATTTAGGGTGACTATTGAAAGATATGTACTAATTGCCATTGCAGGCTTTATATACGTGGTTACCAAATGTTCAAGGTTAGCCTCTTTAGTATCTTACAGCCTAACTTAGCTCGCTTATTGAGCTGTTATATACACTGTCTGGAGATTCTTTTCTTCTCTCCCTTCTTGTTCCTCCTCCTCGATTCTTCATATGTTGGGTGTTTTGTGCTGTGCTCTTTCTAGGAGTGCTCCCATCTAGAGCAGTCCCTGTAAGATGTTCTGTAGAGGTGGTTTTTGGGAAGCAAATTCCCTCAGCTTTTGTTTGTCTGGGAATTGTTTAATCCCGCCGTCATATTTGAATGATAGTCGTGCTGGATACAGTATCCTTGGTTCAAGGCCCTTCTGTTTCATTGTATTAAATATATCATGCCATTCTCTTCTGGCCTGTAGGGTTTCTGTTGAGAAATCTGACGTTAGCCTGATTGGTTTCCCTTTACAGGTGAACTTTTTTCTCTCAACTGCCTTTAACACTCTTTCCTTGTACTTGATCTTTGCCATTTTAATTATTATGTGTCTTGGTGTTGCCCTTCTTGGATCCTTTCTGTTGGGGGTTCTGTGTATTTCCGTGGTCTGTTCGATTACTTCCTCCCCCTGTGTGTTGAAGTTTTCAGCAATTATTTCTTCTAAGATACTTTCCATCTCTTTTCCTCTCTCTTCTTCTTCTGGGACCCCTATAATACGGATATTGTTCCTTTTGGATTGGTCACACAGTTCTCTTAATATTGTTTCATTCCTGGAGATCCTTTTGTCTCTCTCTATGTCAGCTTCTATGCGTTCCTGTTCTCTGATTTCAATTCCATCAATGGCCTCTTGCATTTTATCCATTCTGCTTATAAACCTTCCTGAGTTTGTTTCATTTCTGCGTTCTCCTTTCTGGCATCTGTGATCTCCTTCCGGACTTCATCCCATTTCTCCTGCGTATTTCTCTGCATCTCTGTCAGCATGTTTATGATTCTTATTTTGAATTCTTTTTCAGGAAGACTGGTTAGGTCTTTCTCCTTCTCTGTTGTTGTCTCTGTGATCTTTGTGTGTCTGTAGCTTTGCATTTTCATGGTGATAGGAATAGTCTGCATAACTGGGACGAGTGACGGCTGGAAGGAGTTCCTTTCTTGTTGGTTTGTGGCCCTCCTCTCCTGGGAGGACAGCGACCTCTAGTGGCTTGTGCTGCAGAGCTGCGCGCAGACAGGCTTTCTGCTTCCTGCCCGGAGTTAATCTCCACTGTTGCTGTGGGCGTGGCCTAGCTCGGGCAGCTACTCCAAAATGGTGGAGTCGCGTTGGAGCAGGAGCTGCTGGGAGGCTATTTATCTCTTTAAGGGGCCTCCCTGCTCCCTGCAGCCCAGGGGTTAGGGTGCCCAGAGATCCCGGATTCCCTACCTCTGGATTAAGTGACCCGCCCTGCCCCTTTAAGACTTCCAAACAGCACCCGCCAAAACAAAACAATGACCACCAAAAAAAAAAAAAGAAAAAATATTTTTAAATTAAAAAAAGAAAAGGTTTTATTTAAAAAAAAAAAAAAAGGTGGTCCTTCGTTTTTCTTTATTCTCCGGTGCCAGCCTCAGGCCTCTGCTCACCGGACTTTCTTCCCTGTTTCCCTAGTATTGGGGTCCCTATCCCTTTAAGACTTCCAAAAAGCGCTCGCCAAAACAAAACAGCAAAAAAGAAAAAAAAGAAATGATCGCGCGCTTTTCTTATGTCCTCTTTCGCCCAGCCTCCAGTGCCTGCTCACTGTTCTTGCTGCCCTGTTTTCCTTGTATCGAGCGCCCTGCACTCTGGCCCGGATTTCTGGGGCTGGGTGTTCGGCAGTCCTGGGCTCGATATCCCTCCCGCTCTGCCTACTCTTCTCCCCGCGGGAGCTGGGGGTGGGGCGCTCGGCTACCGCAGGGCTGGGACTTGTATCTTACCCCATCGCGAGGCACTGGGTTCACACAGGTGCGGATGTGGTCTGGATATTGTCCTGAGTCCTCTGGTCTTTATTCTAGGAAGGGTTGTCTTTGTTATATTTTCATAGATATATGTTGTTTTGGGAGGAGATTTCCGATGCTCTACTCATGCCGCCATTTTCCGCCCCCTCCTGGTAGTCCTGCTTACAGCACTTTTTAAACTTGATATCATTCTTCCTTTTGTTTGCAGTTTAGCTATGTTATTCAGCATTCAACTCCTGATTATGAACAATAGCTTTGTGTTAATCGATATGTATCTGTATCTATCTATCTAAAGGTCTATCTGTCTATGTATCTATGTATCTATGTATCTATGTATCTATCTATCTATCTGTCTATCTATCTATCTTCCTATCATCTATCTATGATGTCTATCATCTACCAATCTATGTACCTATCTATGTATCTTGCATCTGTCGTCTGTCTACCTATCTATCTATGAATCATTCATCTTTTTGTCTACCCATCTATCCTTCTGTACAGAACAGTTAACAACATAGCCTATGTCTCTTATCTACATTATTCTTCCAGTAATCTTGCAAGGTAACCAAGCCATAAGGAGAGTACTGTGTTCAAATAAAAAGAACACCAATTTCTAGAGAGGAGCAGTTGGGAGCTAAGAGTGCATTGTGGAGTGACGTGTTTATTTGTGTATATAAACTTCCCTCTTCATGTGGTTATTAGATCTTCACATTCGTGAACATCATAAAACTCACTGATTTCAAAGGCCCAGATGCTTATTATTACAGCAACTCAGTTGTTGAGGTGAGAGAAAATGAGAAGTATGTTGCTGCACCACTAAATCAATGGCTGGGAACGGCTGAAACCAAACAAAAAGAATTCACGGTGGCCAGATAGGGCTATTTTCTGCTGACTGTCTCTGGGGACTCAACAGAATCCATTTGTTTGATTGTTTGTTTCTCAGTTTCACTCATGTAGCGTACTTGTCCACAAACCTTCGGCTTGTAGTTTGTCTGTGTCCTTGGATCTGAAGTGCGTCTCCTGTAAGTAAGCACGTAGGTGTCTTGACTTTTCATCCCTTCTTTTAACGCTGTGACTTTTGTTTGCACCACTCAGTGCCTGGCCTTTTATTCTGATGATTCAGAGCTGTGCACTTATTGCTCTTAAAGAATTTTTTTATCATTAATCTACAATCACGTGAAGAACATTATGTTTACTATGCTTCCCTTTCAACAAGTCCCCCAGAAAAACCTTTTCAGTCGCTGTCAATCAGCGTAGTTGGATGCTGTAGACCCCTTCATCATGTAACCCCCAAAGACCCGTAACAGTCGCTGTCCATCAGTGAGTAGAAAGATGCTATATGATCTCTACTAGTCTTCTCTGTGTTGTACAGTACACCCCTAGCACAACCGACCCCAAGCATTATACATGCTAATCCCAAAGCCCCCATTCTTTCTCCTCACACTTATCCCTCCCTTCACATCCACCCTGCCCAGTTATTTTCCCTATGGTAACTTTTAGTCAACTCTCGTGTTCTATGAGTCTGCTGCTCTTTTTTTCCTTCAGTTTTTCTTTGTTGTTATACTCCACACATGAGTGAAATCACTTGGTACTTGTCTTCTTCCCCCTGGCCTATTTCTCTGAACATACTACCGTCTAACTCCATCCAGGTCATTGCAAATGGTAGTATTTGTTTTCTTCTTAAGGCTGCTGACTGCACTTTGTAAACTGGATTTCATTCTTCTTTTGTTTGTAGTTTAGCTATGTTATTCACCACTCAACACCTGGTTATGAACAATAGCTTTGTGTCAATCAATATGTATCTGTATATATCTATCTAATGGTCTGACTGACTATGTATGTAACTATGTATCTATGTATCTATGTATCTATCTATCTTACTATCATCTATCTGAGATTTCTATCATCTATCAATCTATGTACCTATCTATCAATCTTTCATCTGTCATCTGTGTACCTATCTATCTATGAATCAATCAACTTTTTGTCTGCCCATCTATCCTTCTGTACAGAACAGTTAACAACATAGCCTATGTCTCTTCAATACATTATGCGTCCAGAAATCTTGCAAGGTAACTAAGCCATAAGGAGAGCACTGTGTTCACCGATACACTTTCAGGTAGAGTCAGCCACGTGTGCTTACAAAACCAGTAAATGGAGGTGAAAGGACTTGAACCCGTTTCTCTGTCCACTGTCCTCTTATACTTCCTGCTCGCTTGGTGACTTTATTTAGCCACATTCAGTGAGTAAGTGATCCCTGAAGACCACAAGTATCCTTCGTCTGCTCCGGTTGTCGAAAGAAAAGTGTCCTTGGTTCTTTGCACACCACCATGTTTGAGGGACATCGGCGTGATCACTGCTGATAGTTGCAGGGACAAATATAAAGGAACACCTATATCTAGACAGGAGCAGTTGGGAACAAAGAGTGTGTTGTGGAGTGAACTGTTTATTTGAGGGTCCAAACTTCCCTCCTTAGGTGGTTATTACTCCTTTACATTCGTAAACATCATAAAAAGCAATGATTTTAAAAGCCCAGACGCATATTATTACAGCAATTCATTTGTTGAGGTGAGAGGAAATGAGAAGGAACTTGCTGCACCACTAAATCTATGCCTGAGCACTGCTGAAATCAAACAAAAAGAATTCACGGTGGCTAGATAGGGCTATTTTCTACTGACTCTCCCTGGGGACTCAAAAAGAATTCATTTGTTTGTTTGTTTCTAATTTTCACTTGTATAACTAATCTGTCCCCGCCCCTTCAGCTTGTAGTTTGTCTGTGTCCTTGGATCTCAAGTGAGTCTCCAGTAAGGGAGCACGTAGGATGTCTTGAGTTTTCATCAGTTCTTCTAACACTGGGTCTTTTGCTTGGAGCACTCAAAGCCTGTACTTTTATTCTGATATTTGAGAGCTGCGCTCTTACTGCACCATGAAATTCTTTTTGTTCTCATTAATATACAATCACATGCAGAACATTATGTTTTCCAGTCTACACCCTTCACCAAGTTCCCTGGCAAAAGCCAATTACAGTCGCTGTCCGTCAGCGTGTACTAAGATGCTGTAGAATCACTACATGTCTTCTCTGTGTTATGCAGCCGTACAAATGACCCCCCAAGTTACACACTATACATGCTAATCCTAATGCCCCCATTCTTTTTCCCCGCCCTTATTACTCCCTTCCCACAAACCCTACCCAGTCCCTTTCATTTTGGTAACTGTTAGTCCACTCTCGGGTTCTGTGAGTCTGCTGCTGTCTTTTCCTTCAGTTTTTCTTTGTTATCATAATCCACACATGAGTGAAATCATTTGGTACATGTATTTCTCCTCTTGGAATATTTGACTGAGCATAATACCCTCTAGCTCCATCCACGTTATTGTAAATGATAGGATTTGTTTTCTACTTATGGCTGCCTAGTGCACTTTTTAAACTGGATTTCATTCTTCTTTTTTGTTTGTAGTCTTGCTATGTGCTTTCACCAATTCTCTCCTGGTTATCAGCAGTAGCTTTGTGTTAATCGATATGTACCTATATCTATCTATCTGTCTGTCTATCTATGTATCAATCAATCAATCAATCAATCATCTTTTTGTCTGCCCATCTGTCCTTGTGTACAGAACAGTTAACCATATATCCTATATCACTTTCCTACACTATGCTTCCAAAATTCCTGCAAAGTATCTAGGCTGTAGAGAGAGCCCTGGGTTCACCGAGACACTTTCCGGTCGAGTCGGCCGCGTGTACCTACAAAACCAGGAAATGGTTGTGCCGGGACTTGAACCCGTGTCTCTATCCGCTGTCCTCTTTCATCTCCTTCTAACTTACTGTCTGTATTTAGCCACATTCTTTATCTAAGTGCTCCCTGAAGACCACAAGTATCATTCCTCTGGGCCTGTTGTCACGAGAAAAGTAAACTTGTTCTTTGCTCACCACCATGTTTGAAGGACATCAGCATGATCACCGCCGATAGGATGGAGGGTCAAATAAAAGGAACACCAATTTCTAGATAGGTGACATCAGCGTGATCACCGCCGATAGGACGGAGGGTCAAATAAAAAGGAACACCAATTTCTAGATAGGTGAAGTTGGGATCTAAGAGTGCATTGTGGGGTGACGTGTTTATTTGAGTGTCCAAACTTAACTCTTTAGGTAGTTATTAGAACTTCACATTCGTGAACGTCATAAAACCCACTGATTTCAAATGCCCAGATGCTTATTATTACAGCAACTCAGTTGTTGAGGAGAGAGAAAATGAGAAATATGTTGCTGCACCATTAAATCAATGGCTGGGAACGGCTGAAACTAAACATAAAGAATTCACGGAGGCCAGATAGGGCTATTTTCTTCTGACTGTATCAGGGGACTCAAACAGAATTGATTTGTTTGATTGTTTGTTTTTCAGTTTCACTCGTGTAGCGTATTTGTCCACACACCTTCGGCTGGTATTTTGTCTTTGGTCTTGGATCTCAAGTGAGTCTCCTGTAAGTAAGCACGTAAGTGTCTTGAGTTTTCATCCCTTCTTTTAACCCTGTATCTTTTGCTTGCTGGACTCAGTGCCTGACCTTTTATTCTGATGATTCAGAGCTGTGCACTTATTGCACTTAAAGAATTTTTTTTATCATTAAGCTTAAATCACTTGAAGAACATTATGTTTACTATGCTCCCCCCTTCACCAAGTACCCCTGAAAAACCTCTTCAGTCACTGTCGATCTGCGTAGTTGGATGCTGTAGACCCCTTCACCATGTCCCTCCCAACAGACCCCGTTACAGTCACTGTCCATCAGTGAGTAGTAAGATGCTATATGATCTCTACTAGCCTTCTCTGTGTTGTACAGCACTCCCCATGCTGCCTTGACCCCAAGCATTATACATGCTAAAACGAATGCCCCCATTCTTTCTCCTCACACTTATCCCTCCCTTCAGACCCACCCTGCCCAGTCCTTTTCCCTTTGGTAACTTTTAGTCAACTCTCGGGTTCTTTGTGTCTGCTGCTTTATTTTTCCTTCAGTTTTTCTTTGTTGTTATACTCCACACATGAGTGAAAACACTTGGTACTTGTCTTTCTCCGCCTGGCCTATTTCTCTGAACATACTACCGTCTAGCTCCATCCAGGTCATTGCAAATGGTAGGATTTGTTTTCTTCTTAAGGCTGCTTACTGCACTTTTTAAACTGGATATCATTCTTCCTTTTTGTTTGTAGTTTAGCTATGTTATTCACCATTCAACGCCTCGTTATGAACAACAGCTTTGTGTCAATCGGTATGTATCTGTATCTATCTATCTAATGGTCTGTCTGTCTGTCTATGTATCTATGTATGTATGTATGTATGTATCTGTGTATCTATGTATCTATCTTAATATCATCTATCTATGATGTCTATCATCTATCAATCTATGTACCTATCTATCTATCTTTCATCTGTCATCTGTGTACCTATCTATATATGAATCAATCATCTTTTTGTCTGCCCATCTATCCTTCTGTATAGAACAGTTAACAACATAGCCTATGTCTCTTCAATACATTATGCTTAAAGAAATCTTGCAAGGTAACTAAGCCATAAGGAGAGCACTGTGTTCACCGATACACTTTCAGGTAGAGTCAGCCGCGTGTGCTTACAAAACCAGTAAATGGAGGTGAAAGGACTTGAACCTGTATCTGTGCCTCTGGCCTCTTATAATTCCTGCTGGCTTGGTGACTTTATTTAGCCACATTCAGTGAGTAAGTGATCCCTGAAGACCACAAGTATCCTTCGTCTGGTCCGGTTGTCGCAAGAAAAGTGTACTTGGTTCTTTGCACACCACCATGTTTGAGGGACATCGGCGTGATCACTGCTGATAGGTGCAGGGACAAATATAAAGGAACACCTATTTCTGGACAGGAGCAGTTGGGAACAAAGAGTGTGTTGTGGAGTGAAGTGTTTATTTGAGGGTCCAAACTTCCCTCCTTAGGTGGTTATTACTTCTTTACATTCGTGAACATCATAAAAAGCAATGATTTTAAAAGCCCAGACACATATTATTACAGCAATTCATTTGTTGAGGTGAGAGGAAATGAGAAGGAACTTGCTGCACCACTAAATCTATGCCTGAGCACTGCTGAAATCAAACAAAAAGAATTCACGGTGGCTAGATAGGGCTATTTTCTACTGACTCTCTCTGGGGACTCAAACAGAATTCATTTGTTTGTTTGTTTCTTATTTTCACTTGTATAGGTAATCTGTCCTCGCCCCTTCAGCTTGTAGTTTGTCTGTGTCCTTGGATCTCAAGTGAGTCTCCAGTAAGGGAGCACATAGGAGGTCTTGAGTTTTCATCAGTTCTTCTAACACTGGGTCTTTTGATTGGAACACTCAAAGCCTGTACTTTTATTCTGATATTTGAGAGCTGTGCTCTTACTGCACTTTGAAATATTTTTTATTCTCATTAATATACAATCACATGGAGAACATTATGTTTTCCAGTCTACACACTTCACCAAGACCCCGGCAAAAGCCAGTTACAGTCGCTGTCCGTCACCGTGTACTAAGATTCTGTAGAATCACTACATGTCTTCTCTGTGTTATGCAGCCGAACAAATGACCCCCAAATTTACACACTATACATGCTAATCCTAATGCCCCCATTCTTTTTTCGCGCCCTTATTACACCCTTCCCACAAAACCTACCCAGTCCCTTTCTTTTTCGTAACTGTTAGTCCACTCTTGGGTTCTGTGAGTCTGCTGCTGTCTTTTCCTTCAGTTTTTCTTTGTTATCATGCTCCACACATGAGTGAAATCATTTGGTACATGTATTTCTCCCCCTGGAATATTTGACTGAGCATAATACCACATAGCTCCATACACGTTATTGCAAATGATAGGATTTGTTTTCTTCTTATGGCTGCTTACTGCACTTTTTAAGCTGAATTTCATTCTTCTTTTTTGTTTTTAGTTTCGCTATGTGCTTTCACCTTTGCTCTCCTGGTTATGAGCAGTAGCTTTGTGTTAATCGATATGTACCCATATCTATCTATCTGTCTGTCTATTAATCAATCAATCAATCAATCATCTTTTTTCTGCCCATCTGTCCTTGTATACATAACAGTTAACCATATGTCCTATATCACTTTCCTACACTATGCTTCCAAAAATCCTGCAAAGTATCTAGGCTGTAGAGAGAGCACTGGGTTCACCGAGACACTTGCAGGTCGAGTCGGCCGCGTGTACTACAAAAACCAGGAAATTTTGGTGCCGGAATTGAACCCGTGTCTCTATCCTCTGTCCTCTTTCATCTCCTTCTAACTTACTGTCTGTATTTAGCCACATTCTTTGACTAAGTGCTCCCTGAAGACCACAAGTATCATTCCTCTGGGCCTGTTGTCACGAGAAAAGTAAACTTGTTCTTTGTTCACCACCATGTTTGAAGGACATCAGCGTGATCACCGCCGATAGGACGGAGGGTCAAATAAAAAGGAACACCAATTTCTAGACAGGAGCAGTTGGGATCTAACAGTGTATTGTGGAGTGACGTGTTTATTTGAGTGTCCAAACTTCCCTCTTTAGGTAGTAATTAGATCTTCTCAATCGTGAACATCATAAAACCCCCTGATTTCAAAGGCCCAGATGCTTATTATTACAGCAACTCAGTTGTTGAGGTGTGAGAAAATGAGAAGTATATTGCTGCACGACAAAATCAATGGCTGGGAACGGCTGAAACTAAACAAAAAGAATTCATGGAGGCCAGATAGGGCTGTTTTCTTCTGACTGTATCAGGGGACTCAAACAGAATTCATTTGTTTGATTGTTTGTTTTTCAGTTTCACTCGTGTAGCGTACTTGTCCACACACCTTCGTTTTGTAGTTTGTCTGTGTCCTTGGATCTCAAGTGAGACTCCTTTAAGTAAGCACGTAGGTGTCTTGCGTTTTCATTACTTCTTTTAACTCTGTGTCTTTAATTTCTGCACTCAGTGCCTGACCTTTTATTCTGATGATTCAGAGCTGTGCACTTATTGCACTTAAAGAATTTTTTTTATCATTAAGCTTAAATCACTTAAAGAACATTATGTTTACTATGCTCCCCCTTCACCAAGTACCCCTGAAAAACCTCTTCAGTCGCTGTCGATCTGCGTAGTTGGATGCTGTAGACCCCTTCACCATGTCCCTCCCAACAGACCCCGTTAAAGTCGCTGTCCATCCGTGAGTAGTAAAATGGTATATGATCTCTACTAGCCTTCTCTGTGTTGTACAGCCCTCCCCATGCCCCCTCGACCCCAAGCATTATACATGCTAAAAATAATGCCCCCGTTCTTTCTTCTCACACTTATCCCTCCCTTCAGACCCACCCTGCCCAGTCCTTTTCCCTTTATTAACTTTTAGTCAACTCTCGGGTTCTGTGAGACTGCTGCTGTTTTTTTCCTTCAGTTTTTCTTTGTTATTATACTCCACACATGAGTGAAAACATTTGGTACTTGTCTTTCTCCGCCTGGCCTATTTCTCTGAACATACTGCCATCTAGCTCCATCCAGGTCATTGCAAATGGTAGTATTTCTTTTCTTCTTAAGGCTGCTTACTGCACTTTTTAAACTGGATTTCACTCTTCCTTTTTGTTTGTAGTTTAGCTATGTTATTCACCATTCAACGTCTCGTTATGAACAATAGCTTTGTGTCAATCGATATGTATCTGTATCTATCTATCTAATGGTCTGTCTGTCTATGTATGTATGTATGTATGTATGTATGTATCTATCTATCTATGTATCTATCTATCTATCTATCTTCCTATCATCTATCTATGAGATCTATCATCTATCAATCTGTGTACCTATCTATCTATCTTTCATCTGTCATCTGTGTACCTATCTATATATGAATCAATCATCATTTTGTCTGCCCATCTATCCTTCTGTACAGAACAGTTAACAACATAGCCTATGTCTCTTCCCTACATTATGCTTCCAGAAATCTTGCAAGGTATCTAAGCCATAAGGAGAGCACTGTGTTCACCGATACACTTTCATGTAGAGTCAACCGCGTGTGCTTACAAAACCAGTAAATGGAGGTGAAAGGTCTTGAACCTGTATCAGTGTCCTCTGTCCTCTTATACTTCCTGCTCGCTTGGTGACTTTATTTAGCCACATTCAGTGAGTAAGTGATCCCTGAAGACCACAAGTATCCTTCGTCTGGTCCGGTTGTCGAAAGAAAAGTGTACTTGGTTCTTTGCACACCACCATGTTTGAGGGACATCGGCGTGATCACTGCTGATAGGTGCAATGACAAATATAAAGGAACACCTATTTCTGGACAGGAGCATTTGGGAACAAAGAGTGTGTTGTGGAGTGAAGTGTTTATTTGAGGGTCCAAACTTCCCTCCTTAGGTGGTTATTACTTCTTTACATTCGTGAACATCATAAAAAGCAATGATTTTAAAAGCCCAGACGCATATTATTACAGCAATTCATTTGTTGAGGTGAGAGGAAATGAGAAGGAACTTGCTGCACCACTAAATCTATGCCTGAGCACTGCTGAAATCAAACAAAAATAATTCACGGTGGCTAGATAGGGCTATTTTCTACTGACTCTCTCTGGGGACTCAAACAGTATTCATTTGTTTGTTTGTTTCTTATTTTCACTTGTATAGGTAATCTGTCCCCGCCCCTTCAGCTGGTAGTTTGTCTGTGTCCTTGGATCTCAAGTGAGTCTACAGTAAGGGAGCACGTAGGAGGTCTTGAGTTTTCATCAGTTCTTCTAACACTGGGTCTTTTGATTGGAGCACTCAAAGCCTGTACTTTTATTCTGATATTTGAGAGCTGTGCTCTTACTGCACTTTGAAATATTTTTTGTTCTCATTAATATACAATCACATGCAGAACATTATGTTTTCCAGTCTACACACTTCACCACGACCCCGGAAAAAGCCAGTTACAGTCGCTGTCTGTCACCGTGTACTAAGATGCGGTAGAATCACTACATGTCTTCTCTGTGTTATGCAGCCGTACAAATGACCCCCCAAGTTACACACTATACATGCTAATCCTAATGCCCCCATTCTTTTTTCCCGCCCTTATTACACCCTTCCCACAAACCCTACCCAGTCCCTTTCTTTTTGGTAACTGTTAGTCCACTCTCGGGTTCTGGGAGTCTGCTGCTGTCTTTTCCTTCAGTTTTTCTTTGTTATCATAATCCACACATGAGTGAAATCATTTGGTACATGTATTTCTCCTCCTGGAATATTTGACTGAGCATAATACCCTCTAGCTCCATCCACGTTATTGCAAATGATAGGATTTTTTTTGTTCTTATGGCTGCTTACTGCACTTTTTAAACTGGATTTCATTCTTCTTTTTTGTTTGTAGTTTCGCTATGTGCTTTCACCTTTGCTTTCCTGGTTATGAGCAGTAACTTTGTGTTAATCGATATGTACCTATATCTATCTATCTGTCTGTCTGTTAATCAATCAATCAATCAATCATCTTTTTGTCTGCCCATCTGTCCTTGTGTACATAACAGTTAACCATATATCTTATATCACTTTCCTACACTATGCTTCCAAAAATCCTGCAAAGTATCTAGGCTGCAGAGGGAGAACTGGGTTCACCGAGACACTTGCAGGTCGAGTCGGCCGCGTGTACTACAAAAACCAGGAAATTTTTGTGCCGGGACTTGAACCCGTGTCTCTATCCTCTGTCCTCTTTCATCACCTTCTAACTTACTGTCTGTATTTAGCCACATTCTTTGACTAAGTGCTCCCTGAAGACCACAAGTATCATTCCTCTGGGCCTGTTGTCACGAGAAAAGTAAACTTGTTCTTTGCTCACCAACATGTTTGAAGGACATCAGCGTGATCACCGCCGATAGGACGGAGGGTCAAATAAAAAGGAACACCAATTTCTAGATAGGTGAAGTTGGAAGCTAAGAGTGTATTGTAGGGTGACGTGTTTATTTGAGTGTCCATACTTCCCTCTTTAGGTAGTTATTAGATCTTCACATTCGTGAACATCATAAAACCCACTGATTTCAAAGGCCCAGATGCTTATTATTGCAGCAACTCAGTTGTTGAGGTGAGAGAAAATGAGAAGTATGTTGCTGCACCACTAAATCAATGGCTGGGAACGGCTGAAACTAAACATAAAGAATTCACGGAGGCCAGATAGGGCTATTTTCTTCTGACTGTATCAGGGGACTCAAACAGAATTCATTAGTTTGATTGTTTGTTTTTCAGTTTCACTCGTGTAGCGTATTTGTCCACACACCTTCGGCTGGTAGTTTGTCTGTGTCCTTGGATCTCAAGTGAGTCTCCTGTAAGTAAGCACGTAGGTGTCTTGAGTTTTCATCCCTTCTTTTAACCCTGTGTCTTTTGTTTGCTGCACTCAGTGCCTGACCTTTTATTCTGAAGATTCGGAGCTGTGCACTTATTGCACATAAAGAATTTTTTTATCATTAAGCTTAAATCACTTGAAGAACATTATGTTTACTATGCTCCCCCCTTCACCAAGTACCCCTGAAAAACCTCTTCAGTGGCTGTCGATCTTTGTAGTTGGATGCTGTAGACCCCTTCACCATGTCCCTCCCAACAGACCCCGTTACAGTCGCTGTCCATCAGTGAGTAGTAAGATGGTATATGATCTCTACTAGCCTTCTCTGTGTTGTACTGCACTCCCCATGCCGCCTCGAACCCAAGCATTATACATGCTAAAACTAATGCCCCCATTCTTTCTCTTCGCACTTATCCCACCATTCAGAACCACCCTGCCCAGTCCTTTTCCCTTTGGTCACTTTTAGTCAACTCTCGGGTTCTGTGAGTCTGCTGCTGTTTTTTCCTTCAGTTTTTCTTTGTTGTTATACTCCACACATGAGTGAAAACACTTGGTACTTCTATTTCTCCGCCTGGCCTATTTCTCTGAACATACTACCATCCAGCTCCATCCAGGTCATTGCAAATGGTAGGATTTGTTTTCTTCTTAAGGCTGCTTATTGCACTTTTTAAACTGGATTTCATTCTTCCTTTTTGTTTGTAGTTTAGCTATGTTATTCACCATTAAACGCCGCGTTATGAACAATAGCTTTGTGTCAATAGATATGTATCTGTATCTATCTATCTAATGGTCTGTCTGTCTATGTATGTATGTATGTATGTATGTATGTATGTATCTATGTATCTATATATCTATCTCTCTTCCCATCATCTATCTATGATGTCTATCATCTATCAATCTATGTACCTATCTATCTATCTTTCATCTGTCATCTGTGTACCTATCTATCTATGAATAAATCATCTTTTTGTCTGCCCATCTATCCTTCTGTACAGAACAGTTAACTACATAGCCTATGTCTCTTCCCTACATTATGCTTCCAGAAATTTTGCAAGGTAACTAAGCCATAAGGAGAGCACTGTGTTCACCGATACACTTTCAGGTAGAGTCAGCCGCGTTTGCTTACAAAACCAGTTAATGGAGGTGAAAGGACTTGTACCTGTATCTCTGCCTCTGTACTCTTATACTTCCTGCACGCTTGGTGACTTTATTTAGCCACATTCAGTGAGTAAGTGATCCCTGAAGACCACAAGTATCCTTCGTCTGGTCCGGTTGTCGAAAGAAAAGTGTACTTGGTTCTTTGCACACCACCATGTTTGAGGGACATCGGCGTGATCACTGCTGATAGGTGCAGGGACAAATATAAAGGAACACCTATTTCTGGACAGGAGCAGTTGGGAACAAAGAGTGTGTTGTGGAGTGAAGTGTTTATTTGTGGGACCAAACTTCCCTCCTTAGGTGGTTATTACTTCTTTACATTCGTGAACATCATAAAAAGCAATGATTTTAAAAGCCCAGACGCATATTATTACAGCAATTCATTTGTTGAGGTGAGAGGAAATGAGAAGGAACTTGCTGCACCACTAAATCTATGCCTGAGCACTGCTGAAATCAAACAAAAAGAATTCACGGTGGCTAGATAGGGCTATTTTCTACTGACTCTCTCTGGGGACTTAAACAGAATTCATTTGTTTGTTTGTTTCTTATTTTCACTTGTATAGGTAATCTGTCCCCGCCCCTTCAGCTTGTAGTTTGTCTGTGTCCTTGGATCTGAAGTGAGTCTACAGTAAGGGAGCACGTAGGAGGTCTTGAGTTTTCATCAGTTCTTCTAAAACTGGCTCTTTTGATTGGAGCACTCAAAGCCTGTACTTTTATTCTGATATTTGAGAGCTGTGCTCTTACTGCACTTTGAAATATTTTTTGTTCTCATTAATATACAATCACATGCAGAACATTATGTTTTCCAGTCTACACACTTCACCAAGACCACGGCAAAAGCCAGTTACAGTCGCTGTCCGTCACCGTGTACTAAGATGCTGTAGAATCACTACATGTATTCTCTGTGTTATGCAGCTGTACAAATGACCCCCCAAGTTACACACTATACATGCTAATCCTAATGCCCCCATTCTTTTTTCCCGCCCTTATTACACCCTTCCCACAAACCCTACCCAGTCCCTTTCTTTTTGGTAACTGTTAGTCCACTATCGGATTCTGTGAGTCTGCTGCTGTCTTTTCCTTCAGTTTTTCTTTGTTATCATACTCCACACATGAGTGAAATCATTTTGTACATGTATTTATCCCCCTGGAATATTTGACTGAGCATAATACCCTCTAGCTCCATCCACGTTATTGCAAATGATAGGATTTGTTTTCTTCTTATGGCTTCTTACTGCACTTTTTAAACTGGATTTCATTCTTCTTTTTTGTTTGTAGTTTCGCTATGTGCTTTCACCTTTGCTCTCCTGGTTATGAGCAGTAGCTTTGTGTTAATCGATATGTAAATATATCTATCTATCTGTCTGTCTATTTATCAATCAATCAATCAATCAATCATCTTTTTGTCTGCCCATCTGTCCTTGTGTTCAGAACATTTAACCATATGTCTTATATCACTTTCCTACACTATGCTCCCAAAAATCCTGCAAAGTATCTAGGCTGCAGAGGGAGCACTGGGTTCACCGACACACTTGCAGGTCGATTCGGCCGCGTGTACTACAAAAACCAGGAAATTTTTGTGCCGGGACTTGAACCCGTGTCTCTATCCTCTGTACTCTTTCATCTCCTTCTAACTTACTGTCTGTATTTAGCCACATTCTGACTAAGTGCTCCCTGAAGACAACAAGTATCATTCCTCTGGGCCTGTTGTCACGAGAAAAGTAAACTTGTTCTTTGCTCACCACCATGTTTGAAGGACATCAGCGTGATCACCGCCGATAGGACGGAGGGTCAAATGAAAAGGAACACCAATTTCTAGATAGGTGAAGTTGGGAGCTAAGAGTGTATTGTGGGGTGACGTGTTTATTTGAGTGTCCATACTTCCCTCTTTAGGTAGTTATTAGATCTTCACATTCGTGAACATCATAAAACCCACTGATTTCAAAGGTCCAGATGCTTATTATTACAGCAAGTCAGTTGTTGAGGTGAGAGAAAATGAGAAGTATGTTGCTGCACCACTAAATCAATGGCTGGGAACGGCTGAAACTAAACATAAAGAATTCACGGAGGCCAGATAGGGCTATTTTCTTCTGACTGTATCAGCAGACTCAAACAGAATTCATTTGTTTGATTGTTTGTTTTTCAGTTTCACTCGTGTAGCGTATTTGTCCACACACCTTCGGCTTGTAGTTTGTCTGTGTCCTTGGATCTCAAGTGAGTCTCCTGTAAGTAAGCACGTAGGTGTCTTGAGTTTTCATCCCTTCTTTTAACCCTGTGTCTTTTGTTTGCTGCACTCAGTGCCTGACCTTTTATTCTGACGATTCAGTGCTGTGCACTTATTGCACTTAAAGAATTTTTTTTTTCATTAAGCTAAAATCACTTGAAGAACATTATGTTTACTATGCTCCCCCCTTCACCAAGTACCCCTGAAAAACCTCTTCAGTCGCTGTCGATCTGCGTAGTTGGATGCTGTAGACCCCTTCACCATGTCCCTCCCAACAGACCCCGTTACAGTCGCTGTCCATCAGTGAGTAGTAAGATGGTATATGATCTCTACTAGCCTTCTCTGTGTTGTACAGCACTCCCCATGCCGCCTCGAACCCAAGCATTATACATGCTAAAACTAATGCCCCCATTCTTTCTCTTCGCACTTATCCCACCCTTCAGAACCACCCTGCCCAGTCCTTTTCCCTTTGGTCACTTTTAGTCAACTCTCGGGTTCTGAGAGTCTGCTGCTGTTTTTTCCTTCAGTTTTTCTTTGTTGTTATACTCCACACATGAGTGAAAACACTTGGTACTTGTCTTTCTCCGCCTGGCCTATTTCTCTGAACATACTACCGTCTAGCTCCATCCAGGTCATTGCAAATGGTAGGATTTGTTTTCTTCTTAAGGCTGCTTACTGCACTTTATAAACTGGATTTCATTCTTCCTTTTTGTTTGTAGTTTAGCTATGTTATTCACCATTCAACGCCTCGTTATGAACAATAGCTTTGTGTCAATCGATATGTATCTGTATCTATCTATCTAATGGTCTTTCTGTCTATCTATGTATCTATGTATGTATGTATGTATGTATCTATGTATCTATCTATCTATCTATTTTCCTATCATATATCTATGATGTCTATCATCTATCAATCTATGTACCTATCTATCTATCTTTCATCTCTCATCTGTGTACCTATCTATCTATGAATCAATCATCTTTTTGTCTGCCCATCTATCCTTCTGTACAGAACAGTTAACAACATAGCCTATGTCTCTTCCCTACATTATACTTCCAGAAATCTTGCAAGGTAACTAAGCCATAAGGAGAGCACTGTGTTCACCGGTACAATTTCATGTAGTGTCAGCCGAGTGTGCTTACAAAACCAGTAAATGGAGGTGAAAGGACTTGAACCTGTATCTCTGTCCTCTGTCCTCTTATATTTCCTGTTCGCATGGTGACTTTATTTAGCCACATTCAGTGAGTAAGTGATCCCTGAAGACCACAAGTATCCTTCGTCTGGTCCGGTTGTCGAAAGAAAAGTGTCCTTGGTTCTTTGCACACCACCATGTTTGAGGGACATCGGCGTGATCACTGCTGATAGGTGCAGGGACAAATATAAAGGAACACCTATTTCTGGACAGGAGCAGTTGGGAACAAAGAGTGTGTTGTGGAGTGAATGTTTATTTGAGGGTCCAAACTTCCCTCCTTAGGTGGTTATTACTTCTTTACATTCGTGAACATCATAAAAAGCAATGATTTTAAAAGTGCAGAGGCCTATTATTACAGCAATTCATTTGTTGAGGTGGGAGGAAATGAGAAGGAAGTTGCTGCACCACGAAATCTCTGCCTGAGCACTGCTGAAACAAAACAAAAATAATTCACGGTGGCTAGATTGGGCTATTTTCTACTGACACTCTCTGGGGACGCAAACAGAATTCATTTGTTTGTTTGTTTCTTATTTTCACTTGTATAGGTAATCTGTCCCCGCCCCTTCAGCTTGTAGTTTGTCTGTGTCCTTGGATCTCATGTGAGTCTCCAGTAAGGGAGCACGTAGGAGGTCTTGAGTTTTCATCAGTTCTTCTAACACTGGGACTTTTGATTGGAGCACTCAAAGCTTGTACTTTTATTCTGATATTTGAGAGCTGTGCTCTTACTGCACTTTGAAATTCTTTTTGTTTTCATTAATATATAATCACATGCAGAAAATTTTGTTTTCCAGTCTACACCCTTCACCAAGACCCCGGCTAAAGCCAGTTACCGTCGCTGTCCGTCAGCGTGTACTAAGATGCTGTAGAATCACTACATGTCTTCTCTGTGTTATGCAGCCGTACAAATGACACCCCAAGTTTCACACTATACATGCTAATCCTAATGCCCCCATTCTTTTTCCCCGCCCTTATTACTCCCTTCCCACAAACCCTACCAAGTCCCTATCTCTTTGGTAACTGTTAGTCCACTCTCGGGTTCTGTGAGTCTGCTGCTGTCTTTCCTTCAGTTTTTCTTTGTTATACTCCACACATGAGTGAAATCATTTGGTACATGTATTTCTCCTCCTTGAATATTTGACTGAGCATAATACCCTCTAGCTCCATCCACGTTATTGCAAATGATAGGATTTGTTTTCTTCTTATGGCTGCCTAATGCACTTTTTTAACTGGATTTCATTGTTTTTTGTTTGTAGTTTCGCTATGTGCTTTCACCATTGCTCTCCTGGTTATGAGCAGTAGCTTTGTGTTAATCGATATGAACCTATATCTATCTATCTGTCTGTCTATTTATCAATCAATCAATCAATCATTCATCTTTTTGTCTGCCCATCTGTCCTTGTGTACAGAACAGTTAACCATATATCCTATATCACTTACCTACACAATGCTTCCAAAAATCCTGCAAAGTATCTAGGCTGTAGAGAGAGCACTGGTTTCACCGAGACACTTCCAGGTCGAGTCGGCCGCGTGTACCTACAAAACCAGGAAATTTTTGTGCTGGGAATTGAACCCGTGTCTCTATCCTCTGTCCTCTTTCATCTCCTTCTAACTTACTGTCTGTATTTAGCCACATTCTTTGACTAAGTGCTCCCTGAAGACCACAAGTATCATTCCTCTGGGCCTGTTGTCGCGAGAAAAGTAAACTTGTTCTTTGCTCACCACCATGTTTGAAGGACATCAGCGTGATCACCGCCGAAAGGACGGAGGGTCAAATAAAAAGGAACACCAATTTCTAGACAGGAGCAGTTGGGAGCTAAGAGTGTATTGTGGGGTGACGTGTTTATTTGAGTGTCCAAACTTCCCTCTTTAGGTAGTTATTAGATCTTCACATTCGTGAACATCATAAAACCCACTGATTTCAAA
Source organism: Manis pentadactyla (assembly GCF_030020395.1). Lineage (NCBI taxonomy): Eukaryota > Metazoa > Chordata > Mammalia > Pholidota > Manidae > Manis > Manis pentadactyla. Next base: position 2,706,066 of record NW_026644596.1, read on the forward strand.
GGCCCAGATGCTTATTATTACAGCAACTCAGTTGTTGATGTGAGAGAAAATGAGAAGTATGTTGCTGCACCACTAAATCAATGCCTCGGAACGGCTGAAACTAAACATAAAGAATTCACGAAGGAAAGATAGGGCTATTTTCTTCTGACTGTATCAGGGAACTCAAACAGAATTCATTTGTTTGTTTGTTTTTCAGTTTCACTCGTGTAGCGTATTTGTCCACACACCTTCATCTTGTAGTTTGTCTGTGTCCTTGGATCTCAAGTGAGTCTCCTGTAAGTAAGCACGTAGGTGTCTTGAGTTTTCATCCCTTCTTTTAACCCTGTGTCTTTTGTTTGCTGCACTCAGTGCCTGACCTTTTATTCTGATGATTCGGTGCTGTGCACTTATTGCACTTAAATAATTTTTTTTATCATTAAGCTTAAATCACTTGAAGAACATTATGTTTACTATGCTCCCCCCTTCACCAAGTACCCCTGAAAAACCTCTTCAGTGGCTGTCGATCTGTGTAGTTGGATGCTGTAGACCCCTTCACCATGTCCTTCTTAACAGACCCCGTTACAGTCGCTGTCCATCAGTGAGTAGTAAGATGGTATATGACCTCTACTAGCCTTCTCTGTGTTCTACAGCACTCCCCATGCCCCCTCGACCCCAAGCATTATACATGCTAAAACTAATGCCCCCATTCTTTCTCCTCACACTTATCCCTCCCTTCAGAACCACCCTGTCCAGTCCTTTTCCCTTTGGTATCTTTTAGTCAACTCTCGGGTTCTGTGAGTGTGCTGCTGTTTTTTTCCTTCAGGTTTCTTTGTTGTTATACTCCACACATGAGTGAAAACACTTGGTACTTGACTTTCTCAGCCTGACCTGAACATACTACCGTCTAGCTCCATCCAGGTCATTGCAAATGGTACTATTTGTTTTCTTCTTAAGGCTGCTTACTGCACTTTTTAAACTGGATTTCATTCTTCCTTTTTGTTTGTAGTTTAGCTATGTTATTCACCATTCAACGCCTCGTTATGAACAATAGCTTTGTGTCAATCAATATGTATCTCTATCTATCTATCTAATGGTCTGTCTGTCTATGTATCTATGTATGTATGTATGTATGTATCTATGTATCTATCTATCTATCTTCCTATCATATATCTATGATGTCTATCATCTATCAATCTATGTACCTATCTATCTATCTTTCATCTGTCATCTGTGTACCTATCTATCTATGAATCAATCATCTTTTTGTCTGCCCATCTATCCTTCTGTACAGAACAGTTAACAACATAGCCTATGTCTCTTCCCTACATTATGCTTCCAGAAATCTTGCAAGGTAACTAATCCATAAGAGAGCACTGTGTTCACCGATACACTTTCATGTAGAGTCAGCCGCGTGTGCTTACAAAACCAGTAAATGGAGGTGAAAGGACTTGAACCTGTATCTCTGTCCTCTGTCCTCTTATACTTCCTGCTCGCTTGGTGACTTTATTTAGCCACATTCAGTGAGTAAGTGATCCCTGAAGACCACAAGTATCCTTCGTCTGGTCCGGTTGTCGCAAGAAAAGTGTAGTTGGTACTTTGCACACCACCATGTTTGAGGGACATCGGCGTGATCACTGCTGATAGGTGCAGGGACAAATATAAAGGAACACCTATTTCTGGACAGGAGCAGTTGGGAACAAAGAGTGTGTTGTGGAGTGTAGTGTTTATTTGAGGGTCCAAACTTCCCTCCTTATGTGGTTATTACTTCTTTACATTCGTGAACATCATAAAAAGCAATGATTTTAAAAGCCCAGACGCATATTATTACAGCAATTCATTTGTTGAGGTGAGAGGAAATGAGAAGGAACTTGCTGCACCACTAAATCTATGCCTGAGCACTGCTGAAATCAAACAAAAAGAATTCACGGTGGCTAGATAGGGCTATTTTCTACTGACTCTCTCTGGGGACTCAAACAGAATTCATTTGTTTGTTTGTTTCTTATTTTCACTTGTATAGGTAATCTGTCCCCGCCCCTTCAGCTTGTAGTTTGTCTGTGTCCTTGGATCTCATGTGAGTCTCCAGTAAGGGAGCGCGTAGGAGGTCTTGAGTTTTCATCAGTTCTTCTAACACTGGGACTTTTGATTGGAGCACTCAATGAGTGTACTTTTATTCTGATATTTGAGAGCTGTGCTCTTACTGCACTTTGAAATTCTTTTTGTTTTCATTAATATATTATCACATGCAGAACATTTTGTTTTCCAGTCTACACCCTTCACCAAGACCCCGGCTAAAGCCAGTTACAGTCGCTGTCCGTCAGCGTGTACTAAGATGCTGTAGAATCACTACATGTCTTCTCTGTGTTATGCAGCCTTACAAATGACACCCCAAGTTACACACTATACATGCTAATCCTAATGCCCCCATTCTTTTTCCCCGCCCTTATTACTCCCTTCCCACAAACCCTACCATGTCCCTTTCTCTTTGGTAACTGTTAGTCCACTCTCGGGTTCTGTGAGTCTGCTGCTGTCTTTCCTTCAGTTTTTCTTTGTTATCATACTCCACACATGAGTGAAATCATTTGGTACATGTATTTCTCCTCCTTGAATATTTGACTGAGCATAATACCCTCTAGCTACATCCACGTTATTGCAAATGATAGGATTTGTTTTCTTCTTATGGCTGCCTACTGCACTTTTTTAACTGGATTTCATTCTTCTTTTTTGTGTGTAGTTTCGCTATGTGCTTTCACCATTACTCTCCTGGTTATGAGCAGTAGCTTTGTGTTAATCGATATATACCTATATCTATCTATCTGTCTGTCTATTTATCAATCAATCAATCAATCAATCATCTTTTTGTCTGCCCATCTGTCCTTGTGTACAGAACAGTTAACTATATGTCCTATATCACTTACCTACACAATGCTTTCAAAAATCCTGCAAAGTATCTAGGCTGTAGAGAGAGCACTGGGTTCACCGAGACACTTCCAGGTCGAGTCGGCCGCGTGTACCTACAAAACCAGGAAATTTTTGTGCTGGGAATTGAACCCGTGTCTCTATCCTCTGTCCTCTTTCATCTCCTTCTAACTTACTGTCTGTATTTAGCCACATTCCTTGACTAAGTGCTCCCTGAAGACCACAAGTATCATTCCTCTGGGCCTGTTGTCGCGAGAAAAGTAAACTTGTTCTTTGTTCACCACCATGTTTGAAGGACATCAGCGTGATCACCGCCGAAAGGACGGAGGGTCAAATAAAAAGGAACACCAATTTCTAGACAGGAGCAGTTGGGAGCTAAGAGTGTATCGTGGGGTGACGTGTTTATTTGAGTGTCCAAACTTCCCTCTTTAGGTAGTTATTAGATCTTCACTTTCGTGAACATCATAAAACCCACTGATTTCAAAGGCCCAGATGCTTATTATTACAGCAACTCAGTTGTTGAGGTGAGAGAAAATGAGAAGTATGTTGCTGCACCACTAAATCAATGCCTGGGAACGGCTGAAACTAAACATAAAGAATTCACGAAGGAAAGATAGGGCTATTTTCTTCTGACTGTATCAGGAGACTCAAACAGAATTCATTTGTTTGATTGTTTGTTTTTCAGTTTCACTCGTGTAGCGTATTTGTCCACACACCTTCAGCTTGTAGTTTGTCTGTGTCCTTGGATCTCAAGTGAGTCTCCTGTAAGTAAGCACGTAGGTGTCTTGAGTTTTCATCCCTTCTTTTAACCCTGTGTCTTTTGTTTGCTGCACTCAGTGCCTGACCTTTTATTCTGAAGATTCGGAGCTGTGCACTTATTGCACATAAAGAATTTTTTTATCATTAAGCTTAAATCACTTGAAGAACATTATGTTTACTATTCTCCCCCTTCACCAAGTACCCCTGAAAAACCTCTTCAGTGGCTGTCGATCTTTGTAGTTGGATGCTGTAGACCCCTTCACCATGTCCCTCCCAACAGACCCCGTTACAGTCGCTGTCCATCAGTGAGTAGTAAGATGGTATATGACATCTACTAGCCTTCTCTGTGTTCTACAGCACTCCCCATGCCCCCTCGACCCCAAGCATTATACATGCTAAAACTAATGCCCCCATTCTTTCTCCTCACACTTATCCCTCCCTTCAGAACCACACTGTCCAGTCCTTTTCCCTTTGGTATCTTTTAGTCAACTCTCGGGTTCTGTGAGTGTGCTACTCTTTTTTTCCTTCAGTTTTTCTTTGTTGTTATACTCCACACATGTGTGAAAACACTTGGTACTTGACTTTCTCCGCCTGGCCTATTTCTCTGAACATACTACCATCTAGCTCCATCCAGGTCATTGCAAATGGTAGGATTTGTTTTCTTCTTAAGGCTGCTTACTGCACTTTTTAAACTGGATTTCATTCTTCCTTTTTGTTTGTAGTTTAGCTATGTTATTCACCATTCAACTCCTGGTTATGAGCAATAGCTTTGTGTCAATCGATATGATTCTGTATCTATCTATCTAATGGTCTGTCTGTCTATCTATGTATCTATGTATGTATGTATGTATCTATATATCTATTTATCTATCTATCTTCCTATCATCTATCTATGAGGTCTATCATCTATCAATCTATGTACCTATCTATCTATCTTTCATCTGTCATCTGTGTACCTATCTATCTATGAATCAATCATCTTTTTGTCTGCCCATCTATCCTTCTGTACAGAACAGTTAACAACGTAGCCTATGTCTCTTCCCTACATTATGCTTCCAGAAATCTTGCAAGGTAACTAATCCATAAGAGAGCACTGTGTTCACCGATACACTTTCATGTAGAGTCAGCCGCGTGTGCTTACAAAACCAGTAAATGGAGGTGAAAGGACTTGAACCTGTATCTCTGTCCTCTGTCCTCTTATACTTCCTGCTCGCTTGGTGACTTTATTTAGCCACATTCAGTGAGTAAGTGATCCCTGAAGACCACAAGTATCCTTCGTCTGGTCCGGTTGTCGCAAGAAAAGTGTAGTTGGTACTTTGCACACCACCATGTTTGAGGGACATCGGCGTGATCACTGCTGATAGGTGCAGGGACAAATATAAAGGAACACCTATTTCTGGACAGGAGCAGTTGGGAACAAAGAGTGTGTTGTGGAGTGTAGTGTTTATTTGAGGGTCCAAACTTCCCTCCTTATGTGGTTATTACTTCTTTACATTCGTGAACATCATAAAAAGCAATGATTTTAAAAGCCCAGACGCATATTATTACAGCAATTCATTTGTTGAGGTGAGAGGAAATGAGAAGGAACTTGCTGCACCACTAAATCTATGCCTGAGCACTGCTGAAATCAAACAAAAAGAATTCACGGTGGCTAGATAGGGCTATTTTCTACTGACTCTCTCTGGGGACTTAAACAGAATTCATTTGTTTGTTTGTTTCTTATTTTCACTTGTATAGGTAATCTGTCCCCGCCCCTTCAGCTTGTAGTTTGTCTGTGTCCTTGGATCTCAAGTGAGTCTCCAGTAAGGGAGCACGTAGGAGGTCTTGAGTTTTCATCAGTTCTTCTAACACTGGGTCTTTTGATTGGAGCACTCAAAGCCTGTACTTTTATTCTGATATTTGAGAGCTGTGCTCTTACTGCGCTTTGGAATTCTTTTTGTTCTCATTAATATACAATCACATGCAGAACATTATGTTTTCCAGTCTACACCCCTCACCAAGACCCCGGCAATAGCCAGTTACCGTCGCTGTCCGTCAGCGTGTACTAAGATGCTGTAGAATCACTACATGTCTTCTCTGTGTTATGCAGCCATACAAATGACCCCCCAAGTTTCACACTATACATGCTAATCCTAATGCCCCCATTCTTTTTCCCCACCCTTATTACTATCTTCCCACAAACCCTACCCAGTCCCTTTCTCTTTGGTAACTGTTAGTCCACTCTCGGGTTCTGTGAGTCTGCTGCTGTCTTTCCTTCAGTTTTTCTTTGTTTTCATACTCCACAAATGAGTGAAATCTTTTGGTACATGTATTTCTCCTCCTTGAATATTTGACTGAGCATAATACCCTCTAGCTCCATCCACGTTATTGCAAATGATAGGATTTGTTTTCTTCTTATGGCTGCTTACTGCACTTTTTAAACTGGATTTCATTCTTCTTTTTTGTTTGCAGTTTCGCTATGTGCTTTCACCATTGCTCTCCTGGTTATGAGCTGTAGCTTTGTGTTAATCGATATGTACCTATATCTATCTATCTGTCTGTCTATTTATCAATCAATCAATCAATCAATCATCTTTTTGTCTGCCCATCTGTCCTGTGTACAGAACAGTTAACCATATATCCTATATCACTTACCTACACAATGCTTCCAAAAATCCTGCAAAGTATCTAGGCTGTAGAGAGAGCACTGGGTTCACCGAGACACTTCCAGGTCGAGTCGGCCGCGTGTACCTACAAAACCAGGAAATGGTTGTGCCGGGACTTGAACCCGTGTGTCTATCCTCTGTCCTCTTTCATCTCCTTCTAACTTACTGTCTGTATTTAGCCACATTCTTTGACTAAGTGCTCCCTGAAGACCACAAGTATCATTCCTCTGGGCCTGTTGTCGCGAGAAAAGTAAACTTGTTCTTTGCTCACCACCATGTTTGAAGGACATCAGCGTGATCACCGCCGAAAGGACGGAGGGTTAAATAAAAAGGAACACCAATTTCTAGACAGGAGCAGTTGGGAGCTAAGAGTGTATTGTGGGGTGACGTGTTTATTTGAGTGTCCAAACTTCCCTCTTTAGGTAGTTATTAGATCTTCACATTCGTGAACATCATAAAACCCACTGATTTCAAAGGCCCAGATACTTATTATTACAGCAACTCAGTTGTTGAGGTGAGAGAAAATGAGAAGTATGTTGCTGCACCACTAAATCAATGCCTGGGAACGGCTGAAACTAAACATAAAGAATTCACGAAGGAAAGATAGGGCTATTTTCTTCTGACTGTATCAGGGGACTCAAACAGAATTCATTTGTTTGATTGTTTGTTTTTCAGTTTCACTCGTGTAGCGTATTTGTCCACACACCTTCAGCTTGTAGTTTGTCTGTGTCCTTGGATCTCAAGTGAGTCTCCTGTAAGTAAGCACGTACGTGTCTTGAGTTTTCATCCCTTCTTTTAACCCTGTGTCTTTTGTTTGCTGCACTCAGTGCCTGACCTTTTATTCTGATGATTCGGAGCTGTGCACTTATTGCACTTAAATAATTTTTTTTATCATTAAGCTTAAATCACTTGGAGAACATTATGTTTACTATGCTCCCCCCTTCACCAAGTACCCCTGAAAAACCTCTTCAGTGGCTGTCGATCTGTGTAGTTGAATGCTGTAGACCCCTTCACCATGTCCCTCCCAACAGACCCCGTTACAGTCGCTGTCCATCCGTGAGTAGTAAGATGGTATATGACATCTACTAGCCTATTCTGTGTTCTACAGCACTCCCCATGCCCCCTCGACCCCAAGCATTATACATGCTAAAACTAATGCCCCCATTCTTTCTCCTCACACTTATCCCTCCCTTCAGAACCACCCTGTCCAGTCCTTTTCCCTTTGGTATCTTTTAGTCAACTCTCGGGTTCTGTGAGTGTGCTACTCTTTATTTCCTTCAGTTTTTCTTTGTTGTTATACTCCACACATGTGTGAAAACACTTGGTACTTGACTTTCTCCGCCTGGCCTATTTCTCTGAACATACTACCATCTAGCTCCATCCAGGTCATTGCAAATGGTACTATTTGTTTTCTTCTTAAGGCTGCTTACTGCACTTTTTAAACTGGATTTCATTCTTCCTTTTTGTTTGTAGTTTAGCTATGTTATTCACCATTCAACGCCTCGTTATGAACAATAGCTTTGTGTCAATCGATATATATCTGTATCTATCTATCTAATGGTCTGTCTGTCTATGTATCTATGTATGTATGTAAGTATGTATCTATGTATCTATCTATCTATCTATCTTCCTATCATATATCTATGATGTCTATCATCTATCAATCTATGTACCTATCTATCTATCTTTCATCTGTCATCTGTGTACCTATCTATCTATGAATCAATCATCTTTTTGTCTGCCCATCTATCCTTCTGTACAGAACAGTTAACAACATAGCCTATGTCTCTTCCCTACATTATGCTTCCAGAAATCTTGCAAGGTAACTAAGCCATAAGGAGAGCACTGTGTTCACCGATACACTTTCAGGTAGAGTCAGCCGCGTGTGCTTACAAAACCAGTAAATGGAGGTGAAAGGACTTGAACCTGTATCTCTGTCCTCTGTCCTCTTATACTTCCTGCTAGCTTGGTGACTTTATTTAGCCACATTCAGTGAGTAAGTGATCCCTGAAGACCACGAGTATCCTTCGTCTGGTCCGGTTGTCGCAAGAAAAGTGTAGTTGGTACTTTGCACACCACCATGTTTGAGGGACATCGGCGTGATCACTGCTGATAGGTGCAGGGACAAATATAAAGAAACACCTATTTCTGGACAGGAGCAGTTGGGAACAAAGAGTGTGTTGTGGAGTGGAGTGTTTATTTGAGGGCCCAAACTTCCCTCCTTAGGTGGTTATTACTTCTTTACATTCGTGAACATCATAAAAAGCAATGATTTTAAAAGCCCAGACGCATATTATTACAGCAATTCATTTGTTGAGGTGAGAGGAAATGAGAAGGAACTTGCTGCACCACTAAATCTATGCCTGAGCACTGCTGAAATCAAACAAAAAGAATTCACGGTGGCTAGATAGGGCTATTTTCTACTGATTCTCTCTGGGGACTCAAACAGAATTCATTTGTTTGTTTGTTTCTTATTTTCACTTGTATAAGTAATCTGTCCCCGCCCCTTCAGCTTGTAGTTTGTCTGTGTCCTTGGATCTCAAGTGAGTCTCCAGTAAGGGAGCACGTAGGGGGTCTTGAGTTTTCATCAGTTCTTCTAAAACTGGCTCTTTTGATTGGAGCACTCAAAGCCTGTACTTTTATTCTGATATTTGAGAGCTGTGCTCTTACTGCACTTTGAAATTCTTTTTGTTTTCATTAATATACAATCACATGCAGAACATTTTGTTTTCCAGTCTACACCCCTCACCAAGACACCGGCTAAAGCCAGTTACCATCGCTGTCCGTCAGCGTGTACTAAGATGCTGTAGAATCACTACATGTCTTCTCTGTGTTATGCAGCCGTACAAATGACCCCCCAAGTTTCACACTATACATGCTAATCCTAATGCCCCCATTCTTTTTCCCCGCCCTTATTACTCCCTTCCCACAAACCCTACCCAGTCCCTTTCTCTTTGGTAACTGTTAGTCCACTCTCGGGTTCTGTGAGTCTGCTGCTCTCTTTCCTTCAGTTTTTCTTTGTTATCTTACTCCACAAATGAGTGAAATCTTTTGGTACATGTATTTCTCCTCCTTGAATATTTGACTGAGCATAATACCCTCTAGCTCCATCCACGTTATTGCAAATGATAGGATTTGTTTTCTTCTTATGGCTGCCTGCTGCACTTTTTAAACTGGATTTCATTCTTCTTTTTTGTTTGCAGTTTCGCTATGTGCTTTCACCATTGCTCTCCTGGTAATGAGCAGTAGCTTTGTGTTAATCGATATGTACCTATATCTATCTATCTGTCTGTCTGTTTATCTGTCAATCAATCAATCAATCATCTTTTTGTCTGCCCATCTGTCCTTGTGTACAGAACAGTTAACCATATATCCTATATCACTTACCTACACAATGCTTCCAAAAATCCTGCAAAGTATCTAGGCTGTAGAGAGAGCACTGGGTTCACCGAGACACTTCCAGGTCGAGTCGGCCGCGTGTACCTACAAAACCAGGAAATGGTTGTGCCGGGACTTGAACCCGTGTGTCTATCCTCTGTCCTCTTTCATCTCCTTCTAACTTACTGTCTGTATTTAGCCACATTCTTTGACTAAGTGCTCCCTGAAGACCACAAGTATCATTCCTCTGGGCCTGTTGTCACGAGAAAAGTAAACTTGTTCTTTGCTCACCACCATGTTTGAAGGACATCAGCGTGATCACCGCCGATAGGACGGAGGGTCAAATAAAAAGGAACACCAATTTCTAGATAGGTGAAGTTTTGAGCTAAGAGTGTATTGTAGGATGACATGTTTATTTGAGTGTCCAAACTTCCCTCTTTAGGTAGTTATTAGATCTTCACATTCGTGAACATCATAAAACCCACTGATTTCAAAGGCCCAGATGCTTATTATTGCAGCAACTCAGTTGTTGAGGTGAGAGAAAATGAGAAGTATGTTGCTGCCCCACTAAATCAATGGCTGGGAACGGCTGAAACTAAACATAAAGAATTCACGGAGGCCAGATAGGGCTATTTTCTTCTGACTGTATCAGGGGACTCAAACAGAATTGATTTGTTTGATTGTTTGTTTTTCAGTTTCACTCGTGTAGCGTATTTGTCAACACACCTTCGGCTGGTAGTTTGTCTGTGTCCTGGGATCTCAAGTGAGTCCCCTGTAAGTAAGCACGTAGGTGTCTTGAGTTTTCATCCCTTCTTTTAACCCTGTGTCTTTTGTTTGCTGCACTCAGTGCCTGACCTTTTATTCAGATGATTCGGATCTGTGCACTTATTGCACTTAAATAATTTTTTTTATCATTAAGCTTAAATCACTTGAAGAACATTAGTTTACTATGCTCCCCCCTTCACCAAGTACCCCTGAAAAACCTCTTCAGTCGCTGTCGATCTGCGTAGTTGGATGCTGTAGACCCCTTCACCATGTCACTCCCAACAGACCCCGTTACAGTCGCTGACAATCAGTGAGTCGTAAGATGCTATATTATCTCTACTAGCCTTCTCTGTGTTGTACAGCACTCCACATGCCGCCTCGAACCCAAGCATTATACATGCTAAAACTAATGCCCCCATTCTTTCTCCTCACACTAATCCCTCTCTTCAGACCCACCCTGCCCAGTCCTTTTCCCTTTGGTAACTTTTAGTCAACTCTCGGGTTCTGTCAGTCTGCTGCTGTTTTTTTCCTTCAGTTTTTCTTTGTTGTTATACTCCACACATGAGTGAAAACACTTGGTACTTGTCTTTCTCCGCCTGGCCTATTTCTCTGAACATACTTCCGTCTAGCTCCATCCAGGTCATTGCAAATGGTAGGATTTGTTTTCTTCTTAAGACTGCTTACTGCACTTTTTAAACTGGATTTCATTCTTCCTTTTTGTTTGTAGTTTAGCTATGTTATTCACCACTCAACTCCTGGTTATGAACAATAGCTTTGTGTCAATCGATATGTATCTGTATCTATCTATCTAATGGTCTGTCTGTCTATCTATGTATCTATGTATGTATGTATGTATCTATGTATCTATCTATCTATCTATCTTCCTATCATATATCTATTATGTCTATCATCTATCAATCTATGTACCTATCTATCTATCTTTCATCTGTCATCTGTGTACCTATCTATCTATGAATCAATCAACGTTTTGTCTGCCCATCTTTCCTTCTGTACAGAACAGTTAACAACATAGCCTATGTCTCTTCCCTACATTATGCTTCCAGAAATCTTTCAAGGTAACTAAGCTATAAGGAGAGCACTGTGTTCACCGATACACTTTCAGGTAGAGTCAGCCGCGTGTGCTTACAAAACCAGTTAATGGAGGTGAAAGGACTTGAACCTGTATCTCTGTCCTCTTATACTTCCTGCTCGCTTGGTGACTTTATTTAGCCACATTCAGTGAGTAAGTGATCCCTGAAGACCACAAGTATCCTCCGTCTGGTCCGGTTGTCGAAAGAAAAGTGTACTTGTTTCTTTGCACACCACCATGTTTGAGGGACATCGGCGTGATCACTGCTGATAGGTGCAGGGACAAATATAAAGGAACACCTATTTCTGGACAGGAGCAGTTGGGAACAAAGAGTGTGTTGTGGAGTGAAGTGTTTATTTGAGGGTCCAAACTTCCCTCCTTAGGTGGTTATTACTTCTTTACATTCGTGAACATCATAAAAAGCAATGATTTTAAAAGCCCAGACGCATATTATTACAGCAATTCATTTGTTGAGGTGAGAGGAAATGAGAATTAACTTGCTGCACCACTAAATCTATTCCTGAGCACTGCTGAAATCAAAGAAAAAGAATTCACGGTGGCTAGATAGGGCTATTTTCTATAGTCTCTCTCTGGGGACTCAAACAGAATTCATTTGTTTGTTTGTTTCTTATTTTCACTTGTATAGGTAATCTGTCCCCGCCCCTTCAGCTTGTAGTTTTTCTGTGTCCTTGGATCTCAAGTGAGTCTCCAGTAAGGGAGCACGTAGGAGGTCTTGAGTTTTCATCAGTTCTTCTAACACTGGGTCTTTTGATTGGAGCACTCAAAGCCTGTACTTTTATTCTGATATTTGAGAGCTGTGCTCTTACTGCACTTTGAAATTCTTTTTGTTCTCATTAATATACAATCACATGAAGAACATTATGTTTTCCAGTCTACATCCATCACCAAGAAACGGGCTAAAGCCAGTTACCGTCGCTGTCGGTCAGCGTGTACTAAGATGCTATAGAATCACTACATGTCTTCTCTGTGTTATGCAGCCGTACAAATGAACCCCAAGTTACACACTATACATGCTAATCCTAATGCCCCCATTCTTTTATTCCGCCCTTATTACTCCCTTCCCACAAACCCTACCCAGTCCCTTTCTCTTTGGTAACTGTTAGTCCACTCTCGGGTTCTGTGAGTCTGCTGCTGTCTTTTCCTTCAGTTTTTCTTTGTTATAATACTCCACACATGAGTGAAATCATTTGGCACATGAATTTCTCCTCCTTGAATATTTGACTGAGCATAATACCCTCTAGCTCCATCCATGTTATTGCAAATGATAGGATTTTTTTCTTCTTATCGCTGCCTACTGCACTTTTTAAACTGGATTCCATTCTTCTTTTTTGTTTGTAGTTTCGCTATGTGATTTCACCATTGCTCTCCAGGATATGAGCAGTAGCTTTGTGTTAATCGATATGTACCTATATCTATCTATCTGTCTGTCTATTTATCAATCAATCAATCAATCAATCATCTTTTTGTCTGCCCATCTGTCCTTGTGTACAGAACAGCTAACCATATGTCCTATATCACTTTCCTACACTATGCTTCCAAAATCCTGCAAAGTATCTAGGCTGTAGAGAGAGCACTGGGTTCACCGAGACACTTGCAGGTCGAGTCTGCAGCGTGTACCTACAATACCAGGAAATTTTTGTGCCGGGACTTGAACCCGTGTGTCTATCCTCTGTCCTCTTTCATCTCCTTCTAACTTACTGTCTGTATTTAGCCACATTCTTTGACTAAGTGCTCCCTGAAGACCACAAGTATCATTCCTCTGGGCCTGTTGTCACGAGAAAAGTAAACTTGTTCTTTGGTCACCACCATGTTTGAAGGACATCAGCGTGATCACCGCCGATAGGACGGAGGGTCAAATAAAAAGGAACACCAATTTCTAGATAGGTGAAGTTGGGAGCTAAGAGTGTATTGTGGGGTGACGTGTTTATTTGAGTGTCCATACTTCCCTCTTTAGGTAGTTATTAGATCTTCACATTCGTGAACATCATAAAACCCACTGATTTCAAAGGCCCAGATGCTTTTTATTACAGCAACTCATTTGTTGAGGTGAGAGAAAATGAGAAGTATGTTGCTGCAACACTAAATCAATGGCTGGGAACGGCTGAAACTAAACATAAAGAATTCACGGAGGCCAGATAGGGCTATTTTCTTCTGACTGTATCAGGGGACTCAAACAGAATTCATTTGTTTGATTGTTTGTTTTTCAGTTTCACTCGTGTAGCGTATTTGTCCACACACCTTCAGCTTGTAGTTTGTCTGTGTCCTTGGATCTCAAGTGAGTCTCCTGTAAGTAAGCACGTAGGTGTCTTGAGTTTTCATCCCTTCTTTTAACCCTGTGTCTTTTGTTTGCTGCACTCAGTGCCTGACCTTTTATTCTGATGATTCTGAGCTGTGCACTTATTGCACATAAATAATTTTTTTTATCATTAAGCTTAAATCACTTGAAGAACATTATGTTTACTATGCTCCCCCCTTCACCAAGTACCCCTGAAAAACCTCTTCAGTCGCTGTCAATCTGCGTAGTTGGATGCTGTAGACCCCTTCACCATGTCCTTCCCAACAGACCACGTTACAGACGCTGTCCATCAGTGAGTAGTAAGATGCTATATGATCTCTACTAGCCTTCTCTGTGTTGTACAGCACTCCCCATGCCCCCTCGACCCCAAGCATTATACATGCTGAAACTAATGCCCCCATTGTTTCTCCTCACACTTATCCCTCCCTTCAGACCCACCCTGCCCAGTCCTTTTCCCTTTTGTAACTTTTAGTCAACTCTTTGGTTCTGTGAGTCTGCTGCTGTTTTTTTCCTTCAGTTTTTCTTTGTTGTTATACTCCACACATGAGTGAAAACCCTTGGGACTTGTTTTTCTCGGCCTGGCCTATTTCTCTGAACATACTAACGTCTAGCTCCATCCAGGTCATTGCAAATGGTAGGATTTGTTTTCTTCTTAAGGCTGCTTACTGCACTTTTTAAACTGGATTTCATTCTTCCTTTTTGTTTGTAGTTTAGCTATGTTATTCACCATTCAACTCCTGGTTATGAACAATAGCTTTGTGTCAATCGATATGATTCTGTATCTATCTATCTAATGGTCTGTCTGTCTATCTATGTATCTATGTATGTATGTATGTATCTATATATCTATTTATCTATCTATCTTCCTATCATCTATCTATGAGGTCTATCATCTATCAATCTATGTACCTATCTATCTATCTTTCATCTGTCATCTGTGTACCTATCTATCTATGAATCAATCATCTTTTTGTCTGCCCATCTATCCTTCTGTACAGAACAGTTAACAACATAGCCTATGTCTCTTCCCTACATTATGCTTCCAGAAATCTTGCAAGGTAACTAAGCCATAAGGAGAGCACTGTGTTCACCGATACACTTTCAGGTAGAGTCAGCCGCGTGTGCTTACATAACCAGTAAATGGAGGTGAAAGGACTTGAACCTGTAACTCTGTCCTCTGTCCTCTCATACTTCCTGCTCGCTTGGTGACTTTATTTAGCCACATTCAGTGAGTAAGTGATCCCTGAAGACCACAAGTATCCTTCGTCTGGTCCGGTTGTCGAAAGAAAAGTGTACTTGGTCCTTTGCACACCACCATGTTTGAGGGACATCGGCGTGATCACTGCTGATAGGTGCAGGGACAAATATAAAGGAACACCTATTTCTGGACAGGAGCAGTTGGGAACAAAGAGTGTGTTGTGGAGTGAAGTGTTTATTTGAGGGTCCAAACTTCCCTCCTTAGGTGGTTATTACTTCTTTACATTCGTGAACATCATAAAAAGCAATGATTTTAAAAGCCCAGACGCATATTATTACAGCAATTCATTTGTTGAGGTGAGAGGAAATGAGAAGGAACTTGCTTCACCACTAAATCTATGCCTGAGCACTGCTGAAATCAAACAAAAAGAATTCACGGTGGCTATATAGTGCTATTTTCTACTGACTCTCTCTGGGGACTCAAAAGAATTCATTTGTTTGTTTGTTTCTTATTTTCACTTGTATAGGTAATCTGACCCCGCCCCTTCAGCTTTAGTTTGTCTGTGTCCTTGGATCTCAAGTGAGTCTCCAGTAAGGGAGCACGTAGGAGGTCTTGAGTTTTCATCAGTTCTTCTAACACTGGTCTTTTGATTGGAGCACTCAAAGCCTGCACTTTTATTCTGATATTTGAGAGCTGTGCTCTTACAGCACTTTGAAATATTTTTTGTTCTCATTAATATACAATCACATGCAGAACATTATGTTTTCCAGTCTACACACTTCACCACGACCCCGGCAAAAGCCAGTTACAGTCGCTGTCCGTCACCGTGTACTAAGATGCTGTAGAATCACTACATGTCTTCTCTGTGTTATGTAGCCGTACAAATGACCTCCCAAGTTACACACTATACATGCTAATCCTAATGCCCCCATTCTTTTTTCCCGCCCTTATTACACCCTTCCTACAAAACCTACCCTGTCCCTTTCTTTTTCGTAACTGTTAGTCAACTCTCGGGTTCTGTGAGTCTGCTGCTGTCTTTTCCTTCAGTTTTTCTTTGTTATCATACTCCACACATGAGTGAAATCATTTGGTACATGTATTTCTCCCCCTGGAATATTTCACTGAGCATAATACCCTCTAGCTCCATCCACGTTATTGCAAATGATAGGATTTGTTTTCTTCTTATGGCTGCTTACTGCACTTTTTAAGCTGGATTTCATTCTTCTTTTTTGTTTGTAGTTTCGCTATGTGCTATCACCTTTGCTCTCCTGGTTATGAGCAGTAGCTTTGTGTGAATCGATATGTACCTATATCTATCTATCTGTCTGTTTATTAATCAATCAATCAATCATCTTTTTGTCTACCCATCTGTCCTTGTGTACATAACAGTTAACCATATATCCTATATCACTTTCCTACACTATGCTTCCAAAAATCCTGCAAAGTATCTAGGCTGTAGAGAGACCACTGGTTTCACCGAGACACTTGCAGGTCGAGTCGGCCGCGTGTACTACAAAAACCAGGAAATTTTTGTGCCGGGACTTGAACCCGTGTCTCTATCCTCTGTCCTCTTTCATCTCCTTCTAACTTACTGTCTGTATTTAGCCACATTCTTTGACTAAGTGCTCCCTGAAGACCACAAGTATCATTCCTCTGGGCCTGTTGTCACGAGAAAAGTAAACTTGTTCTTTGCTCACCACCATGTTTGAAGGACATTAGCGTGATCACCGCCGATAGGACGGAGGGTCAAATAAAAAGGATCACCAATTTCTAGACAGGAGCAGTTGGGAACTAAGAGTGTATTGTGGTGTGACTTGTTTATTTGAGTTTCTAAACTTCCCACTTAGGTAGTTATTATATCTTCACATTCGTGAACATCATAAAACCCACTGATTTCAAAGGCCCAGATGCTTATTATTACAGAAACTCAGTTGTTGAGGTGAGAGAAATGAGAAGTATGTTGCTGCACCACTAAATCAATGGCTGGGAACGGCTGAAACCAAACAAAAAGAATTCACGGTGGCCAGATAGGGATATTTCCTTCTGACTGTCCCAGGGGACTCAAGCAGAATCCACTTGTTTGATTGTTTGTTTTTCAGTTTCACTCATGTAGCGTACTTGTCCACACACCTTCGGCTTGATGTTTGTCTGTGTCCGTGGATCTCAAGTGAGTCTCCTGTAAGTAAGCACGTAGGTGTCTTGAGTTTTCATCCCTTCTTTTAACCCTGTGTCTTTTGTTTGCTGCACTCAGTGCCTGACCTTTTATTCTGACGATTCAGTGCTGTGCACTTATTGCACTTAAAGAATTTTTTTATCATTAAGCTAAAATCACTTGAAGAACATTATGTTTACTATGCTCTCCCCTTCACTAACTACCCCTGAAAAACCTCTTCGGTCGCTGTCAATCTGCGTAGTTGGATGCTGTAGACCCCTTCACCATGTCCCTCCCAACAGACCCCGTTACAGTCGCTGTCCATCAGTGAGTAGTACGATGCTATATGATCTCTACTAGCCTTCCCTGTGTAGTACAGAACTCCCAATGCACCCTCGACCCCAAGCACTATACATGCTAAAACTAATGCCCCCATTCTTTCTCCTCACACTTATTCCTCCCTTCAGACCCACCCTGCCTTGTCCTTTTCCATTTGGTAACTTTTAGTCAACTCTCGGATTCTGTGAGAGTGCTGCTGTTTTTTTCCTTCAGTTTCTCTCTGCTGTTTTACTCCACACATGAGTGAAATCACTTGGTACTTGTCTTTCTCCGCCTGGCCTATTTCTCTGAACGTACTACCGTCTAGCTCCATCCACGTCATTGCCAATGGTAGTCTTTGTTTTCTTCTTAAGGCTGCTTACTGCAATTTTAAACTGGATTTCATTCTTCCTTTTTGTTTGTAGATTAGCTATGTTATTCACCATTCATCTCCTATTTATGGACAATAGCTTTGTGTCAATCGATATGTATCTGTATCTATCTATCTAACGGTCAGTCTGTCTATCTATGTATCTGTGTATGTAAGTATGTATGTATGTATCTATGGATCTATATTTCTATCTATCTATCTATCTTCCTATCATCTATCTATGATGTCTATCATCTATCAATCTATGTACCTATCTATCTATCTTTCATCTGTCATCTGTGTACCTATCTATCTATGAATCAATCACCTTTTTGTCTGCCCATCTATCCTTCTGTACATAACAGTTAACAACATAGCCTATGTCTCTTCCCTACATTATGCTTCCAGAAATCTTGCAAGGTAACTAAGCCATAAGGAGAGCACTGTGTTCACCGATACACTTTCAGGTAGAGTCAGCCGCGTGTGCTTACAAAACCAGTAAATGGAGGTGAAAGGACTTGAACCTGTATCTCTGTCCTCTGTCCTCTCATACTTCCTGCTCGCTTGGTGACTTTATTTAGCCACATTCAGTGAGTAAGTGATCCCTGAAGACCACAAGTATCCTTCGTCTGGTCCGGTTGTCGAAAGAAAAGTGTACTTGGTTCTTTGCACACCACCATGTTTGAGGGACATCGGCGTGATCACTGCTGATAGGTGCAGGGACAAATATAAAGGAACACCTATTTCTGGACAGGAGCAGTTGGGAACAAAGAGTGTGTTGTGGAGTGAAGTGTTTATTTGAGGGTCCAAACTTCCCTCCTTAGGTGGTTATTACTTCTTTACATTCGTGAACATCATAAAAAGCAATGATTTTAAAAGCCCAGATGCATATTATTACAGCAATTCATTTGTTGAGGTGAGAGGAAATGAGAAGGAACTTGCTTCACCACTAAATCTATGCCTGAGCACTGCTGAAATCAAACAAAAAGAATTCACGGTGGCTATATAGTGCTATTTTCTACTGACTCTCTCTGGGGACTCAAAAGAATTCATTTGTTTGTTTGTTTCTTATTTTCACTTGTATAGGTAATCTGACCCCGCCCCTTCAGCTTTAGTTTGTCTGTGTCCTTGGATCTCAAGTGAGTCTCCAGTAAGGGAGCACGTAGGAGGTCTTGAGTTTCCATCAGTTCTTCTAACACTGGTCTTTTGATTGGAGCACTCAAAGCCTGTACTTTTTTCTGATATTTGAGAGCTGTGCTCTTACAGCACTTTGAAATATTTTTTGTTCTCATTAATATACAATCACATGCAGAACATTATGTTTTCCAGTCTACACACTTCACCACGACCCCGGCAAAAGCCAGTTACAGTCGCTGTCCGTCACCGTGTACTAAGATGCTGTAGAATCACTACATGTCTTCTCTGTGTTATGTAGCCGTACAAATGACCTCCCAAGTTACACACTATACATGCTAATCCTAATGCCCCCATTCTTTTTTCCCGCCCTTATTACACCCTTCCTACAAAACCTACCCTGTCCCTTTCTTTTTCGTAACTGTTAGTCAACTCTCGGGTTCTGTGAGTCTGCTGCTGTCTTTTCCTTCAGTTTTTCTTTGTTATCATACTCCACACATGAGTGAAATCATTTGGTACATGTATTTCTCCCCCTGGAATATTTCACTGAGCATAATACCCTCTAGCTCCATCCACGTTATTGCAAATGATAGGATTTGTTTTCTTCTTATGGCTGCTTACTGCACATTTTAAGCTGGATTTCATTCTTCACTTTTGTTTGTAGTTTCGCTATGTGCTATCACCTTTGCTCTCCTGGTTATGAGCAGTAGCTTTGTGTGAATCGATATGTACCTATATCTATCTATCTGTCTGTCTATTTATCAATCAATCATTGAATCAATCATCTTTTTGTCTGCCCATCTGTCCTTGTGTACAGAACAGCTAACCATAGGTCCTATATCACTTTCCTACACTATGCTTCCAAAATCCTGCAAAGTATCTAGGCTGTAGAGAGAGCACTGGGTTCACCCAGACACTTGCAGGTCGAGTCGGCAGCGTGTACCTACAAAACCAGGAAATTTTTGTGCCGGGACTTGAACCCGTGTCTCTATCCTCTGTCCTCTTTCATCTCCTTCTAACTTACTGTCTGTATTTAGCCACATTCTTTGACTAAGTGCTCCCTGAAGACCACAAGTATCATTCCTCTGGGCCTGTTGTCACGAGAAAAGTAAACTTGTTCTTTGCTCACCACCATGTTTGAAGGACATCAGCGTGATCACCGCCGATAGGACGGAGGGTCAAATGAAAAGGAACACCAATTTCTAGATAGGTGAAGTTGGGAGCTAAGAGTGTATTGTGGGGTGACGTGTTTATTTGAGTGTCCATACTTCCCTCTTTAGGTAGTTATTAGATCTTCACATTCGTGAACATCATAAAACCCACTGATTTCAAAGGCCCAGATGCTTTTTATTACAGCAACTCATTTGTTGAGGTGAGAGAAAATGAGAAGTATGTTGCTGCAACACTAAATCTATGGCTGGGAACGGCTGAAACTAAACATAAAGAATTCACGGAGGCTAGATAAGGCTATTTTCTTCTGACTGTATCAGGGGACTCAAACAGAATTCATTTGTTTGATTGTTTGTTTTTCAGTTTCACTCGTGTAGCGTATTTGTCCACACACCTTCAGCTTGTAGTTTGTCTGTGTCCTTGGATCTCAAGTGAGTCTCCTGTAAGTAAGCACGTAGGTGTCTTGAGTTTTCATCCCTTCTTTTAACCCTGTGTCTTTTGTTTGCTGCACTCAGTGCCTGACCTTTTATTCTGATGATTCTGAGCTGTGCACTTATTGCACATAAATAAATTTTTTATCATTAAGCTTAAATCACTTGAAGAACATTATGTTTACTATGCTCCCCCCTTCACCAAGTACCCCTGAAAAACCTCTTCAGTCGCTGTCAATCTGCGTAGTTGGATGCTGTAGACCCCTTCACCATGTCCTTCCCAACAGACCCCGTTACAGACGCTGTCCATCAGTGAGTAGTAAGATGCTATATGATCTCTACTAGCCTTCTCTGTGTTGTACAGCACTCCCCATGCCCCCTCGACCCCAAGCATTATACATGCTGAAACTAATGCCCCCATTGTTTCTCCTCACACTTATCCCTCCCTTCAGACCCACCCTGCCCAGTCCTTTTCCCTTTGGTAACTTTTAGTCAACTCTTGGGTTCTGTGAGTCTGCTGCTGTTTTTTTCCTTCAGTTTTTCTTTGTTGTTATACTCCACACATGAGTGTAAACCCTTGGGACTTGTTTTTCTCGGCCTGGCCTATTTCTCTGAACATACTAACGTCAAGCTCCATCCAGGTCATTGCAAATGGTAGGATTTGTTTTCTTCTTAAGGCTGCTTACTGCACTTTTTAAACTGGATTTCATTCTTCCTTTTTGTTTGTAGTTTAGCTATGTTATTCACCATTCAACTCCTGGTTATGAGCAATAGCTTTGTGTCAATCGATATGATTCTGTATCTATCTATCTAATGGTCTGTCTGTCTATCTATGTATCTATGTATGTATGTATGTATCTATATATCTATTTATCTATCTATCTTCCTATCATCTATCTATGAGGTCTATCATCTATCAATCTATGTACCTATCTATCTGTCTTTCATCTGTCATCTGTGTACCTATCTATCTATGAATCAATCATCTTTTTGTCTGCCCATCTATCCTTCTGTACAGAACAGTTAACAACATAGCCTATGTCTCTTCCCTACATTATGCTTCCAGAAATCTTGCAAGGTAACTAAGCCATAAGGAGAGCACTGTGTTCACCGATACACTTTCAGGTAGAGTCAGCCGCGTGTGCTTACAAAACCAGTAAATGGAGGTGAAAGGACTTGAACCTGTATCTCTGTCCTCTGTCCTCTCATACTTCCTGCTCGCTTGGTGACTTTATTTAGCCACATTCAGTGAGTAAGTGATCCCTGAAGACCACAAGTATCCTTCGTCTGGTCCGGTTGTCGAAAGAAAAGTGTACTTGGTTCTTTGCACACCACCATGTTTGAGGGACATCGGCGTGATCACTGCTGATAGGTGCAGGGACAAATATAAAGGAACACCTATTTCTGGACAGGAGCAGTTGGGAACAAAGAGTGTGTTGTGGAGTGAAGTGTTTATTTGAGGGTCCAAACTTCCCTCCTTAGGTGGTTATTACTTCTTTACATTCGTGAACATCATAAAAAGCAATGATTTTAAAAGCCCAGATGCATATTATTACAGCAATTCATTTGTTGAGGTGAGAGGAAATGAGAAGGAACTTGCTTCACCACTAAATCTATGCCTGAGCACTGCTGAAATCAAACAAAAAGAATTCACGGTGGCTATATAGTGCTATTTTCTACTGACTCTCTCTGGGGACTCAAAAGAATTCATTTGTTTGTTTGTTTCTTATTTTCACTTGTATAGGTAATCTGACCCCGCCCCTTCAGCTTTAGTTTGTCTGTGTCCTTGGATCTCAAGTGAGTCTCCAGTAAGGGAGCACGTAGGAGGTCTTGAGTTTCCATCAGTTCTTCTAACACTGGTCTTTTGATTGGAGCACTCAAAGCCTGTACTTTTTTCTGATATTTGAGAGCTGTGCTCTTACAGCACTTTGAAATATTTTTTGTTCTCATTAATATACAATCACATGCAGAACATTATGTTTTCCAGTCTACACACTTCACCACGACCCCGGCAAAAGCCAGTTACAGTCGCTGTCCGTCACCGTGTACTAAGATGCTGTAGAATCACTACATGTCTTCTCTGTGTTATGTAGCCGTACAAATGACCTCCCAAGTTACACACTATACATGCTAATCCTAATGCCCCCATTCTTTTTTCCCGCCCTTATTACACCCTTCCTACAAAACCTACCCTGTCCCTTTCTTTTTCGTAACTGTTAGTCAACTCTCGGGTTCTGTGAGTCTGCTGCTGTCTTTTCCTTCAGTTTTTCTTTGTTATCATACTCCACACATGAGTGAAATCATTTGGTACATGTATTTCTCCCCCTGGAATATTTCACTGAGCATAATACCCTCTAGCTCCATCCACGTTATTGCAAATGATAGGATTTGTTTTCTTCTTATGGCTGCTTACTGCACATTTTAAGCTGGATTTCATTCTTCACTTTTGTTTGTAGTTTCGCTATGTGCTATCACCTTTGCTCTCCTGGTTATGAGCAGTAGCTTTGTGTGAATCGATATGTACCTATATCTATCTATCTGTCTGTCTATTTATCAATCAATCATTGAATCAATCATCTTTTTGTCTGCCCATCTGTCCTTGTGTACAGAACAGCTAACCATAGGTCCTATATCACTTTCCTACACTATGCTTCCAAAATCCTGCAAAGTATCTAGGCTGTAGAGAGAGCACTGGGTTCACCCAGACACTTGCAGGTCGAGTCGGCAGCGTGTACCTACAAAACCAGGAAATTTTTGTGCCGGGACTTGAACCCGTGTCTCTATCCTCTGTCCTCTTTCATCTCCTTCTAACTTACTGTCTGTATTTAGCCACATTCTTTGACTAAGTGCTCCCTGAAGACCACAAGTATCATTCCTCTGGGCCTGTTGTCACGAGAAAAGTAAACTTGTTCTTTGCTCACCACCATGTTTGAAGGACATCAGCGTGATCACCGCCGATAGGACGGAGGGTCAAATGAAAAGGAACACCAATTTCTAGATAGGTGAAGTTGGGATCTAAGAGTGTATTGTGGGGTGACGTGTTTATTTGAGTGTCCATACTTCCCTCTTTAGGTAGTTATTAGATCTTCACATTCGTGAACATCATAAAACCCACTGATTTCAAAGGCCCAGATGCTTTTTATTACAGCAACTCATTTGTTGAGGTGAGAGAAAATGAGAAGTATGTTGCTGCAACACTAAATCTATGGCTGGGAACGGCTGAAACTAAACATAAAGAATTCACGGAGGCTAGATAAGGCTATTTTCTTCTGACTGTATCAGGGGACTCAAACAGAATTCATTTGTTTGATTGTTTGTTTTTCAGTTTCACTCGTGTAGCGTATTTGTCCACACACCTTCAGCTTGTAGTTTGTCTGTGTCCTTGGATCTCAAGTGAGTCTCCTGTAAGTAAGCACGTAGGTGTCTTGAGTTTTCATCCCTTCTTTTAACCCTGTGTCTTTTGTTTGCTGCACTCAGTGCCTGACCTTTTATTCTGATGATTCTGAGCTGTGCACTTATTGCACATAAATAAATTTTTTATCATTAAGCTTAAATCACTTGAAGAACATTATGTTTACTATGCTCCCCCCTTCACCAAGTACCCCTGAAAAACCTCTTCAGTCGCTGTCAATCTGCGTAGTTGGATGCTGTAGACCCCTTCACCATGTCCTTCCCAACAGACCCCGTTACAGACGCTGTCCATCAGTGAGTAGTAAGATGCTATATGATCTCTACTAGCCTTCTCTGTGTTGTACAGCACTCCCCATGCCCCCTCGACCCCAAGCATTATACATGCTGAAACTAATGCCCCCATTGTTTCTCCTCACACTTATCCCTCCCTTCAGACCCACCCTGCCCAGTCCTTTTCCCTTTGGTAACTTTTAGTCAACTCTTGGGTTCTGTGAGTCTGCTGCTGTTTTTTTCCTTCAGTTTTTCTTTGTTGTTATACTCCACACATGAGTGTAAACCCTTGGGACTTGTTTTTCTCGGCCTGGCCTATTTCTCTGAACATACTAACGTCAAGCTCCATCCAGGTCATTGCAAATGGTAGGATTTGTTTTCTTCTTAAGGCTGCTTACTGCACTTTTTAAACTGGATTTCATTCTTCCTTTTTGTTTGTAGTTTAGCTATGTTATTCACCATTCAACTCCTGGTTATGAGCAATAGCTTTGTGTCAATCGATATGATTCTGTATCTATCTATCTAATGGTCTGTCTGTCTATCTATGTATCTATGTATGTATGTATGTATCTATATATCTATTTATCTATCTATCTTCCTATCATCTATCTATGAGGTCTATCATCTATCAATCTATGTACCTATCTATCTATCTTTCATCTGTCATCTGTGTACCTATCTATCTATGAATCAATCATCTTTTTGTCTGCCCATCTATCCTTCTGTACAGAACAGTTAACAACATAGCCTATGTCTCTTCCCTACATTATGCTTCCAGAAATCTTGCAAGGTAACTAAGCCATAAGGAGAGCACTGTGTTCACCGATACACTTTCAGGTAGAGTCAGCCGCGTGTGCTTACAAAACCAGTAAATGGAGGTGAAAGGACTTGAACCTGTATCTCTGTCCTCTGTCCTCTCATACTTCCTGCTCGCTTGGTGACTTTATTTAGCCACATTCAGTGAGTAAGTGATCCCTGAAGACCACAAGTATCCTTCGTCTGGTCCGGTTGTCGAAAGAAAAGTGTACTTGGTTCTTTGCACACCACCATGTTTGAGGGACATCGGCGTGATCACTGCTGATAGGTGCAGGGACAAATATAAAGGAACACCTATTTCTGGACAGGAGCAGTTGGGAACAAAGAGTGTGTTGTGGAGTGAAGTGTTTATTTGAGGGTCCAAACTTCCCTCCTTAGGTGGTTATTACTTCTTTACATTCGTGAACATCATAAAAAGCAATGATTTTAAAAGCCCAGATGCATATTATTACAGCAATTCATTTGTTGAGGTGAGAGGAAATGAGAAGGAACTTGCTTCACCACTAAATCTATGCCTGAGCACTGCTGAAATCAAACAAAAAGAATTCACGGTGGCTATATAGTGCTATTTTCTACTGACTCTCTCTGGGGACTCAAAAGAATTCATTTGTTTGTTTGTTTCTTATTTTCACTTGTATAGGTAATCTGACCCCGCCCCTTCAGCTTTAGTTTGTCTGTGTCCTTGGATCTCAAGTGAGTCTCCAGTAAGGGAGCACGTAGGAGGTCTTGAGTTTCCATCAGTTCTTCTAACACTGGTCTTTTGATTGGAGCACTCAAAGCCTGTACTTTTTTCTGATATTTGAGAGCTGTGCTCTTACAGCACTTTGAAATATTTTTTGTTCTCATTAATATACAATCACATGCAGAACATTATGTTTTCCAGTCTACACACTTCACCACGACCCCGGCAAAAGCCAGTTACAGTCGCTGTCCGTCACCGTGTACTAAGATGCTGTAGAATCACTACATGTCTTCTCTGTGTTATGTAGCCGTACAAATGACCTCCCAAGTTACACACTATACATGCTAATCCTAATGCCCCCATTCTTTTTTCCCGCCCTTATTACACCCTTCCTACAAAACCTACCCTGTCCCTTTCTTTTTCGTAACTGTTAGTCAACTCTCGGGTTCTGTGAGTCTGCTGCTGTCTTTTCCTTCAGTTTTTCTTTGTTATCATACTCCACACATGAGTGAAATCATTTGGTACATGTATTTCTCCCCCTGGAATATTTCACTGAGCATAATACCCTCTAGCTCCATCCACGTTATTGCAAATGATAGGATTTGTTTTCTTCTTATGGCTGCTTACTGCACATTTTAAGCTGGATTTCATTCTTCACTTTTGTTTGTAGTTTCGCTATGTGCTATCACCTTTGCTCTCCTGGTTATGAGCAGTAGCTTTGTGTGAATCGATATGTACCTATATCTATCTATCTGTCTGTCTATTTATCAATCAATCATTGAATCAATCATCTTTTTGTCTGCCCATCTGTCCTTGTGTACAGAACAGCTAACCATAGGTCCTATATCACTTTCCTACACTATGCTTCCAAAATCCTGCAAAGTATCTAGGCTGTAGAGAGAGCACTGGGTTCACCCAGACACTTGCAGGTCGAGTCGGCAGCGTGTACCTACAAAACCAGGAAATTTTTGTGCCGGGACTTGAACCCGTGTCTCTATCCTCTGTCCTCTTTCATCTCCTTCTAACTTACTGTCTGTATTTAGCCACATTCTTTGACTAAGTGCTCCCTGAAGACCACAAGTATCATTCCTCTGGGCCTGTTGTCACGAGAAAAGTAAACTTGTTCTTTGCTCACCACCATGTTTGAAGGACATCAGCGTGATCACCGCCGATAGGACGGAGGGTCAAATGAAAAGGAACACCAATTTCTAGATAGGTGAAGTTGGGAGCTAAGAGTGTATTGTGGGGTGACGTGTTTATTTGAGTGTCCATACTTCCCTCTTTAGGTAGTTATTAGATCTTCACATTCGTGAACATCATAAAACCCACTGATTTCAAAGGCCCAGATGCTTTTTATTACAGCAACTCATTTGTTGAGGTGAGAGAAAATGAGAAGTATGTTGCTGCAACACTAAATCTATGGCTGGGAACGGCTGAAACTAAACATAAAGAATTCACGGAGGCTAGATAAGGCTATTTTCTTCTGACTGTATCAGGGGACTCAAACAGAATTCATTTGTTTGATTGTTTGTTTTTCAGTTTCACTCGTGTAGCGTATTTGTCCACACACCTTCAGCTTGTAGTTTGTCTGTGTCCTTGGATCTCAAGTGAGTCTCCTGTAAGTAAGCACGTAGGTGTCTTGAGTTTTCATCCCTTCTTTTAACCCTGTGTCTTTTGTTTGCTGCACTCAGTGCCTGACCTTTTATTCTGATGATTCTGAGCTGTGCACTTATTGCACATAAATAAATTTTTTATCATTAAGCTTAAATCACTTGAAGAACATTATGTTTACTATGCTCCCCCCTTCACCAAGTACCCCTGAAAAACCTCTTCAGTCGCTGTCAATCTGCGTAGTTGGATGCTGTAGACCCCTTCACCATGTCCTTCCCAACAGACCCCGTTACAGACGCTGTCCATCAGTGAGTAGTAAGATGCTATATGATCTCTACTAGCCTTCTCTGTGTTGTACAGCACTCCCCATGCCCCCTCGACCCCAAGCATTATACATGCTGAAACTAATGCCCCCATTGTTTCTCCTCACACTTATCCCTCCCTTCAGACCCACCCTGCCCAGTCCTTTTCCCTTTGGTAACTTTTAGTCAACTCTTGGGTTCTGTGAGTCTGCTGCTGTTTTTTTCCTTCAGTTTTCTTTGTTGTTATACTCCACACATGAGTGTAAACCCTTGGGACTTGTTTTTCTCGGCCTGGCCTATTTCTCTGAACATAATAACGTCAAGCTCCATCCAGGTCATTGCAAATGGTAGGATTTGTTTTCTTCTTAAGGCTGCTTACTGCACTTTTTAAACTGGATTTCATTCTTCCTTTTTGTTTGTAGTTTAGCTATGTTATTCACCATTCAACTCCTGGTTATGAGCAATAGCTTTGTGTCAATCGATATGATTCTGTATCTATCTATCTAATGGTCTGTCTGTCTATCTATGTATCTATGTATGTATGTATGTATCTATATATCTATTTATCTATCTATCTTCCTATCATCTATCTATGAGGTCTATCATCTATCAATCTATGTACCTATCTATCTATCTTTCATCTGTCATCTGTGTACCTATCTATCTATGAATCAATCATCATTTTGTCTGCCCATCTATCCTTCTGTACAGAACAGTTAACAACATAGCCTATGTCTCTTCCCTACATTATGCTTCCAGAAATCTTGCAAGGTAACTAAGCCATAAGGAGAGCACTGTGTTCACCGATACACTTTCAGGTAGAGTCAGCCGCGTGTGCTTACAAAACCAGTAAATGGAGGTGAAAGGACTTGAGCCTGTATCTCTGTCCTCTGTCCTCTCATACTTCCTGCTCGCTTGGTGACTTTATTTAGCCACATTCAGTGAGTAAGTGATCCCTGAAGACCACAAGTATCCTTCGTCTGGTCCGGTTGTCAAAAGAAAAGTGTACTTGGTTCTTTGCACACCACCATGTTTGAGGGACATCGGCGTGATCACTGCTGATAGGTGCAGGGACAAATATAAAGGAACACCTATTTCTGGACAGGAGCAGTTGGGAACAAAGAGTGTGTTGTGGAGTGAAGTGTTTATTTGAGGGTCCAAACTTCCCTCCTTAGGTGGTTATTACTTCTTTACATTCGTGAACATCATAAAAAGCAATGATTTTAAAAGCCCAGATGCATATTATTACAGCAATTCATTTGTTGAGGTGAGAGGAAATGAGAAGGAACTTGCTTCACCACTATATCTATGCCTGAGCACTGCTGAAATCAAACAAAAAGAATTCACGGTGGCTATATAGTGCTATTTTCTACTGACTCTCTCTGGGGACTCAAACAGAATTCATTTGTTTGTTTGTTTCTTATTTTCACTTGTATAGGTAATCTGACCCCGCCCCTTCAGCTTTAGTTTGTCTGTGTCCTTGGATCTCAAGTGAGTCTCCAGTAAGGGAGCACGTAGGAGGTCTTGAGTTTCCATCAGTTCTTCTAACACTGGTCTTTTGATTGGAGCACTCAAAGCCTGTACTTTTTTCTGATATTTGAGAGCTGTGCTCTTACAGCACTTTGAAATATTTTTTGTTCTCATTAATATACAATCACATGCAGAACATTATGTTTTCCAGTCTACACACTTCACCACGACCCCGGCAAAAGCCAGTTACAGTCGCTGTCCGTCACCGTGTACTAAGATGCTGTAGAATCACTACATGTCTTCTCTGTGTTATGTAGCCGTACAAATGACCTCCCAAGTTACACACTATACATGCTAATCCTAATGCCCCCATTCTTTTTTCCCGCCCTTATTACACCCTTCCTACAAAACCTACCCTGTCCCTTTCTTTTTCGTAACTGTTAGTCAACTCTCGGGTTCTGTGAGTCTGCTGCTGTCTTTTCCTTCAGTTTTTCTTTGTTATCATACTCCACACATGAGTGAAATCATTTGGTACATGTATTTCTCCCCCTGGAATATTTCACTGAGCATAATACCCTCTAGCTCCATCCACGTTATTGCAAATGATAGGATTTGTTTTCTTCTTAAGGCTGCATACTGCACATTTTAAGCTGGATTTCATTCTTCACTTTTGTTTGTAGTTTCGCTATGTGCTATCACCTTTGCTCTCCTGGTTATGAGCAGTAGCTTTGTGTGAATCGATATGTACCTATATCTATCTATCTGTCTGTCTATTTATCAATCAATCATTGAATCAATCATCTTTTTGTCTGCCCATCTGTCCTTGTGTACAGAACAGCTAACCATAGGTCCTATATCACTTTCCTACACTATGCTTCCAAAATCCTGCAAAGTATCTAGGCTGTAGAGAGAGCACTGGGTTCACCCAGACACTTGCAGGTCGAGTCGGCAGCGTGTACCTACAAAACCAGGAAATTTTTGTGCCGGGACTTGAACCCGTGTCTCTATCCTCTGTCCTCTTTCATCTCCTTCTAACTTACTGTCTGTATTTAGCCACATTCTTTGACTAAGTGCTCCCTGAAGACCACAAGTATCATTCCTCTGGGCCTGTTGTCACGAGAAAAGTAAACTTGTTCTTTGCTCACCACCATGTTTGAAGGACATCAGCGTGATCACCGCCGATAGGACGGAGGGTCAAATGAAAAGGAACACCAATTTCTAGATAGGTGAAGTTGGGAGCTAAGAGTGTATTGTGGGGTGACGTGTTTATTTGAGTGTCCATACTTCCCTCTTTAGGTAGTTATTAGATCTTCACATTCGTGAACATCATAAAACCCACTGATTTCAAAGGCCCAGATGCTTTTTATTACAGCAACTCATTTGTTGAGGTGAGAGAAAATGAGAAGTATGTTGCTGCAACACTAAATCTATGGCTGGGAACGGCTGAAACTAAACATAAAGAATTCACGGAGGCTAGATAAGGCTATTTTCTTCTGACTGTATCAGGGGACTCAAACAGAATTCATTTGTTTGATTGTTTGTTTTTCAGTTTCACTCGTGTAGCGTATTTGTCCACACACCTTCAGCTTGTAGTTTGTCTGTGTCCTTGGATCTCAAGTGAGTCTCCTGTAAGTAAGCACGTAGGTGTCTTGAGTTTTCATCCCTTCTTTTAACCCTGTGTCTTTTGTTTGCTGCACTCAGTGCCTGACCTTTTATTCTGATGATTCTGAGCTGTGCACTTATTGCACATAAATAAATTTTTTATCATTAAGCTTAAATCACTTGAAGAACATTATGTTTACTATGCTCCCCCCTTCACCAAGTACCCCTGAAAAACCTCTTCAGTCGCTGTCAATCTGCGTAGTTGGATGCTGTAGACCCCTTCACCATGTCCTTCCCAACAGACCCCGTTACAGATGCTGTCCATCAGTGAGTAGTAAGATGCTATATGATCTCTACTAGCCTTCTCTGTGTTGTACAGCACTCCCCATGCCCCCTCGACCCCAAGCATTATACATGCTGAAACTAATGCCCCCATTGTTTCTCCTCACACTTATCCCTCCCTTCAGACCCACCCTGCCCAGTCCTTTTCCCTTTGGTAACTTTTAGTCAACTCTTGGGTTCTGTGAGTCTGCTGCTGTTTTTTTCCTTCAGTTTTTCTTTGTTGTTATACTCCACACATGAGTGTAAACCCTTGGGACTTGTTTTTCTCAGCCTGGCCTATTTCTCTGAACATAATAACGTCAAGCTCCATCCAGGTCATTGCAAATGGTAGGATTTGTTTTCTTCTTAAGGCTGCTTACTGCACTTTTTAAACTGGATTTCATTCTTCCTTTTTGTTTGTAGTTTAGCTATGTTATTCACCATTCAACTCCTGGTTATGAGCAATAGCTTTGTGTCAATCGATATGATTCTGTATCTATCTATCTAATGGTCTGTCTGTCTATCTATGTATCTATGTATGTATGTATGTATCTATATATCTATTTATCTATCTATCTTCCTATCATCTATCTATGAGGTCTATCATCTATCAATCTATGTACCTATCTATCTATGAATCAATCATCTTTTTGTCTGCCCATCTATCCTTCTGTACAGAACAGTTAACAACATAGCCTATGTCTCTTCCCTACATTATGCTTCCAGAAATCTTGCAAGGTAACTAAGCCATAAGGAGAGCACTGTGTTCACCGATACACTTTCAGGTAGAGTCAGCCGCGTGTGCTTACAAAACCAGTAAATGGAGGTGAAAGGACTTGAACCTGTATCTCTGTCCTCTGTCCTCTCATACTTCCTGCTCGCTTGGTGACTTTATTTAGCCACATTCAGTGAGTAAGTGATCCCTGAAGACCACAAGTATCCTTCGTCTGGTCCGGTTGTCGAAAGAAAAGTGTACTTGGTTCTTTGCACACCACCATGTTTGAGGGACATCGGCGTGATCACTGCTGATAGGTGCAGGGACAAATATAAAGGAACACCTATTTCTGGACAGGAGCAGTTGGGAACAAAGAGTGTGTTGTGGAGTGAAGTGTTTATTTGAGGGTCCAAACTTCCCTCCTTAGGTGGTTATTACTTCTTTACATTCGTGAACATCATAAAAAGCAATGATTTTAAAAGCCCAGATGCATATTATTACAGCAATTCATTTGTTGAGGTGAGAGGAAATGAGAAGGAACTTGCTTCACCACTAAATCTATGCCTGAGCACTGCTGAAATCAAACAAAAAGAATTCACGGTGGCTATATAGTGCTATTTTCTACTGACTCTCTCTGGGGACTCAAAAGAATTCATTTGTTTGTTTGTTTCTTATTTTCACTTGTATAGGTAATCTGACCCCGCCCCTTCAGCTTTAGTTTGTCTGTGTCCTTGGATCTCAAGTGAGTCTCCAGTAAGGGAGCACGTAGGAGGTCTTGAGTTTCCATCAGTTCTTCTAACACTGGTCTTTTGATTGGAGCACTCAAAGCCTGTACTTTTTTCTGATATTTGAGAGCTGTGCTCTTACAGCACTTTGAAATATTTTTTGTTCTCATTAATATACAATCACATGCAGAACATTATGTTTTCCAGTCTACACACTTCACCACGACCCCGGCAAAAGCCAGTTACAGTCGCTGTCCGTCACCGTGTACTAAGATGCTGTAGAATCACTACATGTCTTCTCTGTGTTATGTAGCCGTACAAATGACCTCCCAAGTTACACACTATACATGCTAATCCTAATGCCCCCATTCTTTTTTCCCGCCCTTATTACACCCTTCCTACAAAACCTACCCTGTCCCTTTCTTTTTCGTAACTGTTAGTCAACTCTCGGGTTCTGTGAGTCTGCTGCTGTCTTTTCCTTCAGTTTTTCTTTGTTATCATACTCCACACATGAGTGAAATCATTTGGTACATGTATTTCTCCCCCTGGAATATTTCACTGAGCATAATACCCTCTAGCTCCATCCACGTTATTGCAAATGATAGGATTTGTTTTCTTCTTATGGCTGCTTACTGCACATTTTAAGCTGGATTTCATTCTTCACTTTTGTTTGTAGTTTCGCTATGTGCTATCACCTTTGCTCTCCTGGTTATGAGCAGTAGCTTTGTGTGAATCGATATGTACCTATATCTATCTATCTGTCTGTCTATTTATCAATCAATCATTGAATCAATCATCTTTTTGTCTGCCCATCTGTCCTTGTGTACAGAACAGCTAACCATAGGTCCTATATCACTTTCCTACACTATGCTTCCAAAATCCTGCAAAGTATCTAGGCTGTAGAGAGAGCACTGGGTTCACCCAGACACTTGCAGGTCGAGTCGGCAGCGTGTACCTACAAAACCAGGAAATTTTTGTGCCGGGACTTGAACCCGTGTCTCTATCCTCTGTCCTCTTTCATCTCCTTCTAACTTACTGTCTGTATTTAGCCACATTCTTTGACTAAGTGCTCCCTGAAGACCACAAGTATCATTCCTCTGGGCCTGTTGTCACGAGAAAAGTAAACTTGTTCTTTGCTCACCACCATGTTTGAAGGACATCAGCGTGATCACCGCCGATAGGACGGAGGGTCAAATGAAAAGGAACACCAATTTCTAGATAGGTGAAGTTGGGAGCTAAGAGTGTATTGTGGGGTGACGTGTTTATTTGAGTGTCCATACTTCCCTCTTTAGGTAGTTATTAGATCTTCACATTCGTGAACATCATAAAACCCACTGATTTCAAAGGCCCAGATGCTTTTTATTACAGCAACTCATTTGTTGAGGTGAGAGAAAATGAGAAGTATGTTGCTGCAACACTAAATCTATGGCTGGGAACGGCTGAAACTAAACATAAAGAATTCACGGAGGCTAGATAAGGCTATTTTCTTCTGACTGTATCAGGGGACTCAAACAGAATTCATTTGTTTGATTGTTTGTTTTTCAGTTTCACTCGTGTAGCGTATTTGTCCACACACCTTCAGCTTGTAGTTTGTCTGTGTCCTTGGATCTCAAGTGAGTCTCCTGTAAGTAAGCACGTAGGTGTCTTGAGTTTTCATCCCTTCTTTTAACCCTGTGTCTTTTGTTTGCTGCACTCAGTGCCTGACCTTTTATTCTGATGATTCTGAGCTGTGCACTTATTGCACATAAATAAATTTTTTATCATTAAGCTTAAATCACTTGAAGAACATTATGTTTACTATGCTCCCCCCTTCACCAAGTACCCCTGAAAAACCTCTTCAGTCGCTGTCAATCTGCGTAGTTGGATGCTGTAGACCCCTTCACCATGTCCTTCCCAACAGACCCCGTTACAGACGCTGTCCATCAGTGAGTAGTAAGATGCTATATGATCTCTACTAGCCTTCTCTGTGTTGTACAGCACTCCCCATGCCCCCTCGACCCCAAGCATTATACATGCTGAAACTAATGCCCCCATTGTTTCTCCTCACACTTATCCCTCCCTTCAGACCCACCCTGCCCAGTCCTTTTCCCTTTGGTAACTTTTAGTCAACTCTTGGGTTCTGTGAGTCTGCTGCTGTTTTTTTCCTTCAGTTTTCTTTGTTGTTATACTCCACACATGAGTGTAAACCCTTGGGACTTGTTTTTCTCGGCCTGGCCTATTTCTCTGAACATAATAACGTCAAGCTCCATCCAGGTCATTGCAAATGGTAGGATTTGTTTTCTTCTTAAGGCTGCTTACTGCACTTTTTAAACTGGATTTCATTCTTCCTTTTTGTTTGTAGTTTAGCTATGTTATTCACCATTCAACTCCTGGTTATGAGCAATAGCTTTGTGTCAATCGATATGATTCTGTATCTATCTATCTAATGGTCTGTCTGTCTATCTATGTATCTATGTATGTATGTATGTATCTATATATCTATTTATCTATCTATCTTCCTATCATCTATCTATGAGGTCTATCATCTATCAATCTATGTACCTATCTATCTATCTTTCATCTGTCATCTGTGTACCTATCTATCTATGAATCAATCATCATTTTGTCTGCCCATCTATCCTTCTGTACAGAACAGTTAACAACATAGCCTATGTCTCTTCCCTACATTATGCTTCCAGAAATCTTGCAAGGTAACTAAGCCATAAGGAGAGCACTGTGTTCACCGATACACTTTCAGGTAGAGTCAGCCGCGTGTGCTTACAAAACCAGTAAATGGAGGTGAAAGGACTTGAGCCTGTATCTCTGTCCTCTGTCCTCTCATACTTCCTGCTCGCTTGGTGACTTTATTTAGCCACATTCAGTGAGTAAGTGATCCCTGAAGACCACAAGTATCCTTCGTCTGGTCCGGTTGTCAAAAGAAAAGTGTACTTGGTTCTTTGCACACCACCATGTTTGAGGGACATCGGCGTGATCACTGCTGATAGGTGCAGGGACAAATATAAAGGAACACCTATTTCTGGACAGGAGCAGTTGGGAACAAAGAGTGTGTTGTGGAGTGAAGTGTTTATTTGAGGGTCCAAACTTCCCTCCTTAGGTGGTTATTACTTCTTTACATTCGTGAACATCATAAAAAGCAATGATTTTAAAAGCCCAGATGCATATTATTACAGCAATTCATTTGTTGAGGTGAGAGGAAATGAGAAGGAACTTGCTTCACCACTATATCTATGCCTGAGCACTGCTGAAATCAAACAAAAAGAATTCACGGTGGCTATATAGTGCTATTTTCTACTGACTCTCTCTGGGGACTCAAACAGAATTCATTTGTTTGTTTGTTTCTTATTTTCACTTGTATAGGTAATCTGACCCCGCCCCTTCAGCTTTAGTTTGTCTGTGTCCTTGGATCTCAAGTGAGTCTCCAGTAAGGGAGCACGTAGGAGGTCTTGAGTTTCCATCAGTTCTTCTAACACTGGTCTTTTGATTGGAGCACTCAAAGCCTGTACTTTTTTCTGATATTTGAGAGCTGTGCTCTTACAGCACTTTGAAATATTTTTTGTTCTCATTAATATACAATCACATGCAGAACATTATGTTTTCCAGTCTACACACTTCACCACGACCCCGGCAAAAGCCAGTTACAGTCGCTGTCCGTCACCGTGTACTAAGATGCTGTAGAATCACTACATGTCTTCTCTGTGTTATGTAGCCGTACAAATGACCTCCCAAGTTACACACTATACATGCTAATCCTAATGCCCCCATTCTTTTTTCCCGCCCTTATTACACCCTTCCTACAAAACCTACCCTGTCCCTTTCTTTTTCGTAACTGTTAGTCAACTCTCGGGTTCTGTGAGTCTGCTGCTGTCTTTTCCTTCAGTTTTTCTTTGTTATCATACTCCACACATGAGTGAAATCATTTGGTACATGTATTTCTCCCCCTGGAATATTTCACTGAGCATAATACCCTCTAGCTCCATCCACGTTATTGCAAATGATAGGATTTGTTTTCTTCTTAAGGCTGCATACTGCACATTTTAAGCTGGATTTCATTCTTCACTTTTGTTTGTAGTTTCGCTATGTGCTATCACCTTTGCTCTCCTGGTTATGAGCAGTAGCTTTGTGTGAATCGATATGTACCTATATCTATCTATCTGTCTGTCTATTTATCAATCAATCATTGAATCAATCATCTTTTTGTCTGCCCATCTGTCCTTGTGTACAGAACAGCTAACCATAGGTCCTATATCACTTTCCTACACTATGCTTCCAAAATCCTGCAAAGTATCTAGGCTGTAGAGAGAGCACTGGGTTCACC
The DNA here is from genome assembly GCF_030020395.1 of Manis pentadactyla. Taxonomy (NCBI): domain Eukaryota; kingdom Metazoa; phylum Chordata; class Mammalia; order Pholidota; family Manidae; genus Manis; species Manis pentadactyla. Next base: position 2,742,928 of record NW_026644596.1, read on the forward strand.
CAGACACTTGCAGGTCGAGTCGGCAGCGTGTACCTACAAAACCAGGAAATTTTTGTGCCGGGACTTGAACCCGTGTCTCTATCCTCTGTCCTCTTTCATCTCCTTCTAACTTACTGTCTGTATTTAGCCACATTCTTTGACTAAGTGCTCCCTGAAGACCACAAGTATCATTCCTCTGGGCCTGTTGTCACGAGAAAAGTAAACTTGTTCTTTGCTCACCACCATGTTTGAAGGACATCAGCGTGATCACCGCCGATAGGACGGAGGGTCAAATGAAAAGGAACACCAATTTCTAGATAGGTGAAGTTGGGAGCTAAGAGTGTATTGTGGGGTGACGTGTTTATTTGAGTGTCCATACTTCCCTCTTTAGGTAGTTATTAGATCTTCACATTCGTGAACATCATAAAACCCACTGATTTCAAAGGCCCAGATGCTTTTTATTACAGCAACTCATTTGTTGAGGTGAGAGAAAATGAGAAGTATGTTGCTGCAACACTAAATCTATGGCTGGGAACGGCTGAAACTAAACATAAAGAATTCACGGAGGCTAGATAAGGCTATTTTCTTCTGACTGTATCAGGGGACTCAAACAGAATTCATTTGTTTGATTGTTTGTTTTTCAGTTTCACTCGTGTAGCGTATTTGTCCACACACCTTCAGCTTGTAGTTTGTCTGTGTCCTTGGATCTCAAGTGAGTCTCCTGTAAGTAAGCACGTAGGTGTCTTGAGTTTTCATCCCTTCTTTTAACCCTGTGTCTTTTGTTTGCTGCACTCAGTGCCTGACCTTTTATTCTGATGATTCTGAGCTGTGCACTTATTGCACATAAATAAATTTTTTATCATTAAGCTTAAATCACTTGAAGAACATTATGTTTACTATGCTCCCCCCTTCACCAAGTACCCCTGAAAAACCTCTTCAGTCGCTGTCAATCTGCGTAGTTGGATGCTGTAGACCCCTTCACCATGTCCTTCCCAACAGACCCCGTTACAGATGCTGTCCATCAGTGAGTAGTAAGATGCTATATGATCTCTACTAGCCTTCTCTGTGTTGTACAGCACTCCCCATGCCCCCTCGACCCCAAGCATTATACATGCTGAAACTAATGCCCCCATTGTTTCTCCTCACACTTATCCCTCCCTTCAGACCCACCCTGCCCAGTCCTTTTCCCTTTGGTAACTTTTAGTCAACTCTTGGGTTCTGTGAGTCTGCTGCTGTTTTTTTCCTTCAGTTTTTCTTTGTTGTTATACTCCACACATGAGTGTAAACCCTTGGGACTTGTTTTTCTCAGCCTGGCCTATTTCTCTGAACATAATAACGTCAAGCTCCATCCAGGTCATTGCAAATGGTAGGATTTGTTTTCTTCTTAAGGCTGCTTACTGCACTTTTTAAACTGGATTTCATTCTTCCTTTTTGTTTGTAGTTTAGCTATGTTATTCACCATTCAACTCCTGGTTATGAGCAATAGCTTTGTGTCAATCGATATGATTCTGTATCTATCTATCTAATGGTCTGTCTGTCTATCTATGTATCTATGTATGTATGTATGTATCTATATATCTATTTATCTATCTATCTTCCTATCATCTATCTATGAGGTCTATCATCTATCAATCTATGTACCTATCTATCTATGAATCAATCATCTTTTTGTCTGCCCATCTATCCTTCTGTACAGAACAGTTAACAACATAGCCTATGTCTCTTCCCTACATTATGCTTCCAGAAATCTTGCAAGGTAACTAAGCCATAAGGAGAGCACTGTGTTCACCGATACACTTTCAGGTAGAGTCAGCCGCGTGTGCTTACAAAACCAGTAAATGGAGGTGAAAGGACTTGAACCTGTATCTCTGTCCTCTGTCCTCTCATACTTCCTGCTCGCTTGGTGACTTTATTTAGCCACATTCAGTGAGTAAGTGATCCCTGAAGACCACAAGTATCCTTCGTCTGGTCCGGTTGTCGAAAGAAAAGTGTACTTGGTTCTTTGCACACCACCATGTTTGAGGGACATCGGCGTGATCACTGCTGATAGGTGCAGGGACAAATATAAAGGAACACCTATTTCTGGACAGGAGCAGTTGGGAACAAAGAGTGTGTTGTGGAGTGAAGTGTTTATTTGAGGGTCCAAACTTCCCTCCTTAGGTGGTTATTACTTCTTTACATTCGTGAACATCATAAAAAGCAATGATTTTAAAAGCCCAGATGCATATTATTACAGCAATTCATTTGTTGAGGTGAGAGGAAATGAGAAGGAACTTGCTTCACCACTAAATCTATGCCTGAGCACTGCTGAAATCAAACAAAAAGAATTCACGGTGGCTATATAGTGCTATTTTCTACTGACTCTCTCTGGGGACTCAAACAGAATTCATTTGTTTGTTTGTTTCTTATTTTCACTTGTATAGGTAATCTGACCCCGCCCCTTCAGCTTTAGTTTGTCTGTGTCCTTGGATCTCAAGTGAGTCTCCAGTAATGGAGCACGTAGGAGGTCTTGAGTTTCCATCAGTTCTTCTAACACTGGTCTTTTGATTGGAGCACTCAAAGCCTGTACTTTTTTCTGATATTTGAGAGCTGTGCTCTTACAGCACTTTGAAATATTTTTTGTTCTCATTAATATACAATCACATGCAGAACATTATGTTTTCTAGTCTACACACTTCACCACGACCCCAGCAAAAGCCAGTTACAGTCGCTGTCCGTCACCGTGTACTAAGATGCTGTAGAATCACTACATGTCTTCTCTGTGTTATGTAGCCGTACAAATGACCTCCCAAGTTACACACTATACATGCTAATCCTAATGCCCCCATTCTTTTTTCCCGCCCTTATTACACCCTTCCTACAAAACCTACCCTGTCCCTTTCTTTTTCGTAACTGTTAGTCAACTCTCGGGTTCTGTGAGTCTGCTGCTGTCTTTTCCTTCAGTTTTTCTTTGTTATCATACTCCACACATGAGTGAAATCATTTAGTACATGTATTTCTCCCCCTGGAATATTTCACTGAGCATAATACCCTCTAGCTCCATCCACGTTATTGCAAATGATAGGATTTGTTTTCTTCTTATGGCTGCTTACTGCACATTTTAAGCTGGATTTCATTCTTCATTTTTGTTTGTAGTTCGCTATGTGCTATCACCTTTGCTCTCCTGGTTATGAGCAGTAGCTTTGTGTGAATCGATATGTACCTATATCTATCTATCTGTCTGTCTATTTATCAATCAATCATTGAATCAATCATCTTTTTGTCTGCCCATCTGTCCTTGTGTACAGAACAGCTAACCATAGGTCCTATATCACTTTCCTACACTATGCTTCCAAAATCCTGCAAAGTATCTAGGCTGTAGAGAGAGCACTGGGTTCACCGAGACACTTGCAGGTCGAGTCGGCAGCGTGTACCTACAAAACCAGGAAATTTTTGTGCCGGGACTTGAACCCGTGTCTCTATCCTCTGTCCTCTTTCATCTCCTTCTAACTTACTGTCTGTATTTAGCCACATTCTTTGACTAAGTGCTCCCTGAAGACCACAAGTATCATTCCTCTGGGCCTGTTGTCACGAGAAAAGTAAACTTGTTCTTTGCTCACCACCATGTTTGAAGGACATCAGCGTGATCACCGCCGATAGGACGGAGGGTCAAATGAAAAGGAACACCAATTTCTAGATAGGTGAAGTTGGGAGCTAAGAGTGTATTGTGGGGTGACGTGTTTATTTGAGTGTCCATACTTCCCTCTTTAGGTAGTTATTAGATCTTCACATTCGTGAACATCATAAAACCCACTGATTTCAAAGGCCCAGATGCTTTTTATTACAGCAACTCATTTGTTGAGGTGAGAGAAAATGAGAAGTATGTTGCTGCAACACTAAATCTATGGCTGGGAACGGCTGAAACTAAACATAAAGAATTCACGGAGGCCAGATAGGGCTATTTTCTTCTGACTGTATCAGGGGACTCAAACAGAATTCATTTGTTTGATTGTTTGTTTTTCAGTTTCACTCGTGTAGCGTATTTGTCCACACACCTTCAGCTTGTAGTTTGTCTGTGTCCTTGAATCTCAAGTGAGTCTCCTGTAAGTAAGCACGTAGGTGTCTTGAGTTTTCATCCCTTCTTTTAACCCTGTGTCTTTTGTTTGCTGCACTCAGTGCCTGACCTTTTATTCTGATGATTCTGAGCTGTGCACTTATTGCACATAAATAATTTTTTTTATCATTAAGCTTAAATCACTTGAAGAACATTATGTTTACTATGCTCCCCCCTTCACCAAGTACCCCTGAAAAACCTCTTCAGTCGCTGTCAATCTGCGTAGTTGGATGCTGTAGACCCCTTCACCATGTCCTTCCCAACAGACCCCGTTACAGACGCTGTCCATCAGTGAGTAGTAAGATGCTATATGATCTCTACTAGCCTTCTCTGTGTTGTACAGCACTCCCCATGCCCCCTCGACCCCAAGCATTATACATGCTGAAACTAATGCCCCCATTGTTTCTCCTCACACTTATCCCTCCCTTCAGACCCACCCGGCCCAGTCCTTTTCCCTTTGGTAACTTTTAGTCAACTCTTGGGTTCTGTGAGTCTGCTGCTGTTTTTTTCCTTCAGTTTTTCTTTGTTGTTATACTCCACACATGAGTGTAAACCCTTGGGACTTGTTTTTCTCGGCCTGGCCTATTTCTCTGAACATACTAACGTCTAGCTCCATCCAGGTCATTGCAAATGGTAGGATTTGTTTTCTTCTTAAGGCTGCTTACTGCACTTTTTAAACTGGATTTCATTCTTCCTTTTTGTTTGTAGTTTAGCTCTGTTATTCACCATTCAACGCCTCGTTATGAACAATAGCTTTGTGTCAATCGATATGTATCTGTATCTATCTATCTAATGGTCTGTCTACCTATGTATCTATGTATGTATGTATGTATCTATCTATCTATCTATCTATCTATCTATCTTCCTATTATCTATCTATGATGTCTATCATCTATCAATCTATGTACCTATCTATCTATCTTTCATCTGTCATCTGTGTACCTATCTATCTATGAATCAATCATCTTTTTGTCTGCCCATCTATCCTTCTGTACAGAACAGTTAACAACATAGCCTATGTCTCTTCCCTACATTATGCTTCCAGAAATCTTGCAAGGTAACTAAGCCATAAGGAGAGCACTGTGTTCACCGACACACTTTCATGTAGAGTCAGCCGCGTGTGCTTACAAAACCAGTAAATGGAGGTGAAAGGACTTGAACCTGTATCTCTGTCCTCTGTCCTCTTATACTTCCTGCTCGCTTGGTGACTTTATTTAGCCACATTCAGTGAGTAAGTGATCCCTGAAGACCACAAGTATCCTTCGTCTGCTCCGGTTGTCGAAAGAAAAGTGTACTTGATTCTTTGCACACCACCATGTTTGAGGGACATCGGCGTGATCACTGCTGATAGGTGCAGGGACAAATATAAAGGAACACCTATTTCTGCACAGGAGCAGTTGGGAACAAAGAGTGTGTTGTGGAGTGAAGTGTTTATTTGAGGGTCCAAACTTCCCTCCTTAGGTGGTCATTACTTCTTACATTCGTGAACATCATAAAAAGCAATGATTTTAAAAGCCCAGACGCATATTATTACAGCAATTCATTTGTTGAGGTGAGAGGAAATGAGAAGGAACTTGCTGCACCACTAAATCTATGCCTGAGCACTGCTGAAATCAAACAAAAAGAATTCACGGTGGCTAGATAGGGCTATTTTCTACTGACTCTCTCTGGGGACTCAAACAGAATTCATTTGTTTGTTTGTTTCTTATTTTCACTTGTATAGGTAATCTGTCCCCGCCCCTTCAGCTTGTAGTTTGTCTGTGTCCTTGGATCTCAAGTGAGTCTCCAGTAAGGGAGCACGTAGGAGGTCTTGAGTTTTCATCAGTTCTTCTAACACTGGGTCTTTTGATTGGAGCACTCAAAGCCTGTACTTTTATTCTGATATTTGAGAGCTGTGCTCTTACTACGCTTTGAAATTATTTTTGTTCTCATTAATATACAATCACATGCAGAACATTATGTTTTCCAGTCTACACCCCTCACCAAGACCCCGGCTAAAGCCAGTTACCGTCGCTGTCCGTCAGCGTGTACTAAGATGCTGTAGAATCACTACATGTCTTCTCTGTGTTATGCAGCCGTACAAATGACCCCCCAAGTTACACACTATACATGCTAATCTTAATGCCCCCATTCTTTTTCCCCGCCCTTATTACTCCCTTCCCACAAACCTTACCAGTCCCTTTCTCTTTGGTAACTGTTAGTCCACTCTCGTGTTCTGTGAGTCTGCTGCTGTCTTTTCCTTCAGTTTTTCTTTGTTATCATACTCCACACATGAGTGAAATCATTTGGTACATGTATTTCTCCTCCTTGAATATTTGACTGAGCATAATACCCTATAGCTCCATCCACGTTATTGCAAATGATAGGATTTGTTTTCTTCTTATGGCTGCCTACAGCACTTTTTAAACTGGATTTCATTCTTCTTTTTTGTTTGTAGTTTCGCTATGTGCTTTCACCATTGCTCTCCTGTTTATGAGCAGTAGCTTTTTGTTAATCGATATGTACCTATATCTATCTATCTGTCTGTCTATTTATCAATCAATCAATCAATCATCTTTTTGTCTGCCCATCTGTCCTTGTGTACAGAACAGTTAACCATATGTCCTATATCACTTTCCTACACTATGCTTCCAAATATCCTGCAAAGTATCTAGGCTGTAGAGAGAGCACTGGGTTCACCGAGACACTTGCAAGTCGAGTCGGCCGCGTGTACCTACAAAACCAGGAAATTTTTGTGCCGGGACTTGAACCCGTGTCTCTATCCTCTGTCCTCTTTCATCTCCTTCTAACTTACTGTCTGTATTTAGCCACATTCTTTGACTAAGTGCTCCCTGAAGACCACAAGTATCATTCCTCTGGGCCTGTTGTCACGAGAAAAGTAAACTTGTTCTTTGCTCACCACCATGTTTGAAGGACATCAGCGTGATCACCGCCGATAGGACGGAGGGTCAAATAAAAAGGAACACCAATTTCTAGATAGGTGAAGTAGGGAGCTAAGAGTGTATTGTGGGGTGACGTGTTTATTTGAGTGTCCAAACTTCCCTCTTTAGGTAGTTATTAGATCTTCACATTCGTGAACATCATAAAACCCACAGATTTCAAAGGCCCAGATGCTTATTATTACAGCAACTCAGTTGTTGAGGTGAGAGAAAATGAGAAGTATGTTGCTGCACCACTAAATCAATGGCTGGGAATGGCTGAAACTAAACATAAAGAATTCACGGAGGCCAGATAGGGCTATTTTCTTCTGACTGTATCAGGGGACTCAAACAGAATTCATTTGTTTGATTGTTTGTTTTTCAGTTTCACTCGTGTAGCGTATTTGTCCACACACCTTCAGCTTGTAGTTTGTCTGTGTCCTTGGATCTCAAGTGAGTCTCCTGTAAGTAAGCACGTAGGTGTCTTGAGTTTTCATCCCTTCTTTTAACCCTGTGTCTTTTGTTTGCTGCACTCAGTGCCTGACCTTTTATTCAGATGATTCGGAGCTGTGCACTTATTGCACTTAAATAATTTTTTTTATCATTAAGCTTAAATCACTTGAAGAACATTATGTTTACTATGCTCCCCCCTTCACCAAGTACCCCTGAAAAATCTCTTCAGTCGCTGTCGATCTGCGTAGTTGGATGCTGTAGACCCCTTCACCATGTCCCTCCCAACAGACCCCGTTACAGTCGCTGTCCATCAGTGAGTAGTAACATGCTATATGATCTCTACTAGTCTTCTCTGTGATGTACAGCACTCCCCATGCCCCCTCGACCCCAAGCATTATACATGCTAAAACTAATGTCCCCATTCTTTCTCCTCACACTTATCCCTCCCTTCAGACCCACCCTACCCAGTCCTTTTCCCTTTGGTAACTTTTAGTCAACTCTCGGGTTCTGTGAGTCTGCTGCTGTTTTTTTCCTTCAGTTTTTCTTTGTTGTTATACTCCACACATGAGTGAAAACACTTGGTACTTGTCTTTCTCCGCCTGGCCTATTTCTCTGAACATACTACCGTCTACCTCCATCCAGGTCATTGCAAATGGTAGGATTTGTTTTCTTCTTAAGGCTGCTTAATGCACTTTTTAAACTGGATTTCATTCTTCCTTTTTGTTTGTAGTTTAGCTCTGTTATTCACCATTCAACGCCTCGTTATGAACAATAGCTTTGTGTCAATCGATATGTATCTGTATCTATCTATCTAATGGTCTGTCTATCTATGTATCTATGTATGTATGTATGTATGTATGTATGTATATATGTATCTATCTATCTATCTATCTATCTATCTTCCTATTATCTATCTATGATGTCTATCATCTATCAATCTATGTACCTATCTATCTATCTTTCATCTGTCATCTGTGTACCTATCTATCTATGAATCAATCATCTTTTTGTCTGCCCATCTATCCTTCTGTACAGAACAGTTAACAACATAGCCTATGTCTCTTCCCTACATTATGCTTCCAGAAATCTTGCAAGGTAACTAAGCCATAAGGAGAGCACTGTGTTCACCGACACACTTTCATGTAGAGTCAGCCGCGTGTGCTTACAAAACCAGTAAATGGAGGTGAAAGGACTTGAACCTGTATCTCTGTCCTCTGTCCTCTTATACTTCCTGCTCGCTTGGTGACTTTATTTAGCCACATTCAGTGAGTAAGTGATCCCTGAAGACCACAAGTATCCTTCGTCTGCTCCGGTTGTCGAAAGAAAAGTGTACTTGATTCTTTGCACACCACCATGTTTGAGGGACATCGGCGTGATCACTGCTGATAGGTGCAGGGACAAATATAAAGGAACACCTATTTCTGCACAGGAGCAGTTGGGAACAAAGAGTGTGTAGTGGAGTGAAGTGTTTATTTGAGGGTCCAAACTTCCCTCCTTAGGTGGTCATTACTTCTTACATTCGTGAACATCATAAAAAGCAATGATTTTAAAAGCCCAGACGCATATTATTACAGCAATTCATTTGTTGAGGTGAGAGGAAATGAGAAGGAACTTGCTGCACCACTAAATCTATGCCTGAGCACTGCTGAAATCAAACAAAAAGAATTCACGGTGGCTAGATAGGGCTATTTTCTACTGACTCTCTCTGGGGACTCAAACAGAATTCATTTGTTTGTTTGTTTCTTATTTTCACTTGTATAGGTAATCTGTCCCCGCCCCTTCAGCTTGTAGTTTGTCTGTGTCCTTGGATCTCAAGTGAGTCTCCAGTAAGGGAGCACGTAGGAGGTCTTGAGTTTTCATCAGTTCTTCTAACACTGGGTCTTTTGATTGGAGCACTCAAAGCCTGTACTTTTATTCTGATATTTGAGAGCTGTGCTCTTACTGCGCTTTGAAATTATTTTTGTTCTCATTAATATACAATCACATGCAGAACATTATGTTTTCCAGTCTACACCCCTCACCAAGACCCCGGCTAAAGCCAGTTACCGTCGCTGTCCGTCAGCGTGTACTAAGATGCTGTAGAATCACTACATGTCTTCTCTGTGTTATGCAGCCGTACAAATGACCCCCCAAGTTACACACTATACATGCTAATCTTAATGCCCCCATTCTTTTTCCCCGCCCTTATTACTCCCTTCCCACAAACCTTACCAGTCCCTTTCTCTTTGGTAACTGTTAGTCCACTCTCGTGTTCTGTGAGTCTGCTGCTGTCTTTTCCTTCAGTTTTTCTTTGTTATCATACTCCACACATGAGTGAAATCATTTGGTACATGTATTTCTCCTCCTTGAATATTTGACTGAGCATAATACCCTATAGCTCCATCCACGTTATTGCAAATGATAGGATTTGTTTTCTTCTTATGGCTGCCTACAGCACTTTTTAAACTGGATTTCATTCTTCTTTTTTGTTTGTAGTTTCGCTATGTGCTTTCACCATTGCTCTCCTGTTTATGAGCAGTAGCTTTTTGTTAATCGATATGTACCTATATCTATCTATCTGTCTGTCTATTTATCAATCAATCAATCAATCATCTTTTTGTCTGCCCATCTGTCCTTGTGTACAGAACAGTTAACCATATGTCCTATATCACTTTCCTACACTATGCTTCCAAATATCCTGCAAAGTATCTAGGCTGTAGAGAGAGCACTGGGTTCACCGAGACACTTGCAAGTCGAGTCGGCCGCGTGTACCTACAAAACCAGGAAATTTTTGTGCCGGGACTTGAACCCGTGTCTCTATCCTCTGTCCTCTTTCATCTCCTTCTAACTTACTGTCTGTATTTAGCCACATTCTTTGACTAAGTGCTCCCTGAAGACCACAAGTATCATTCCTCTGGGCCTGTTGTCACGAGAAAAGTAAACTTGTTCTTTGCTCACCACCATGTTTGAAGGACATCAGCGTGATCACCGCCGATAGGACGGAGGGTCAAATAAAAAGGAACACCAATTTCTAGATAGGTGAAGTAGGGAGCTAAGAGTGTATTGTGGGGTGACGTGTTTATTTGAGTGTCCAAACTTCCCTCTTTAGGTAGTTATTAGATCTTCACATTCGTGAACATCATAAAACCCACAGATTTCAAAGGCCCAGATGCTTATTATTACAGCAACTCAGTTGTTGAGGTGAGAGAAAATGAGAAGTATGTTGCTGCACCACTAAATCAATGGCTGGGAACGGCTGAAACTAAACATAAAGAATTCACGGAGGCCAGATAGGGCTATTTTCTTCTGACTGTATCAGGGGACTCAAACAGAATTCATTTGTTTGATTGTTTGTTTTTCAGTTTCACTCGTGTAGCGTATTTGTCCACACACCTTCAGCTTGTAGTTTGTCTGTGTCCTTGGATCTCAAGTGAGTCTCCTGTAAGTAAGCACGTAGGTGTCTTGAGTTTTCATCCCTTCTTTTAACCCTGTGTCTTTTGTTTGCTGCACTCAGTGCCTGACCTTTTATTCAGATGATTCGGAGCTGTGCACTTATTGCACTTAAATAATTTTTTTTATCATTAAGCTTAAATCACTTGAAGAACATTATGTTTACTATGCTCCCCCCTTCACCAAGTACCCCTGAAAAATCTCTTCAGTCGCTGTCGATCTGCGTAGTTGGATGCTGTAGACCCCTTCACCATGTCCCTCCCAACAGACCCCGTTACAGTCGCTGTCCATCAGTGAGTAGTAACATGCTATATGATCTCTACTAGTCTTCTCTGTGATGTACAGCACTCCCCATGCCCCCTCGACCCCAAGCATTATACATGCTAAAACTAATGTCCCCATTCTTTCTCCTCACACTTATCCCTCCCTTCAGACCCACCCTACCCAGTCCTTTTCCCTTTGGTAACTTTTAGTCAACTCTCGGGTTCTGTGAGTCTGCTGCTGTTTTTTTCCTTCAGTTTTTCTTTGTTGTTATACTCCACACATGAGTGAAAACACTTGGTACTTGTCTTTCTCCGCCTGGCCTATTTCTCTGAACATACTACCGTCTACCTCCATCCAGGTCATTGCAAATGGTAGGATTTGTTTTCTTCTTAAGGCTGCTTAATGCACTTTTTAAACTGGATTTCATTCTTCCTTTTTGTTTGTAGTTTAGCTCTGTTATTCACCATTCAACGCCTCGTTATGAACAATAGCTTTGTGTCAATCGATATGTATCTGTATCTATCTATCTAATGGTCTGTCTATCTATGTATCTATGTATGTATGTATGTATGTATGTATGTATATATGTATCTATCTATCTATCTATCTATCTATCTTCCTATTATCTATCTATGATGTCTATCATCTATCAATCTATGTACCTATCTATCTATCTTTCATCTGTCATCTGTGTACCTATCTATCTATGAATCAATCATCTTTTTGTCTGCCCATCTATCCTTCTGTACAGAACAGTTAACAACATAGCCTATGTCTCTTCCCTACATTATGCTTCCAGAAATCTTGCAAGGTAACTAAGCCATAAGGAGAGCACTGTGTTCACCGACACACTTTCATGTAGAGTCAGCCGCGTGTGCTTACAAAACCAGTAAATGGAGGTGAAAGGACTTGAACCTGTATCTCTGTCCTCTGTCCTCTTATACTTCCTGCTCGCTTGGTGACTTTATTTAGCCACATTCAGTGAGTAAGTGATCCCTGAAGACCACAAGTATCCTTCGTCTGCTCCGGTTGTCGAAAGAAAAGTGTACTTGATTCTTTGCACACCACCATGTTTGAGGGACATCGGCGTGATCACTGCTGATAGGTGCAGGGACAAATATAAAGGAACACCTATTTCTGCACAGGAGCAGTTGGGAACAAAGAGTGTGTTGTGGAGTGAAGTGTTTATTTGAGGGTCCAAACTTCCCTCCTTAGGTGGTCATTACTTCTTACATTCGTGAACATCATAAAAAGCAATGATTTTAAAAGCCCAGACGCATATTATTACAGCAATTCATTTGTTGAGGTGAGAGGAAATGAGAAGGAACTTGCTGCACCACTAAATCTATGCCTGAGCACTGCTGAAATCAAACAAAAAGAATTCACGGTGGCTAGATAGGGCTATTTTCTACTGACTCTCTCTGGGGACTCAAACAGAATTCATTTGTTTGTTTGTTTCTTATTTTCACTTGTATAGGTAATCTGTCCCCGCCCCTTCAGCTTGTAGTTTGTCTGTGTCCTTGGATCTCAAGTGAGTCTCCAGTAAGGGAGCACGTAGGAGGTCTTGAGTTTTCATCAGTTCTTCTAACACTGGGTCTTTTGATTGGAGCACTCAAAGCCTGTACTTTTATTCTGATATTTGAGAGCTGTGCTCTTACTGCGCTTTGAAATTATTTTTGTTCTCATTAATATACAATCACATGCAGAACATTATGTTTTCCAGTCTACACCCCTCACCAAGACCCCGGCTAAAGCCAGTTACCGTCGCTGTCCGTCAGCGTGTACTAAGATGCTGTAGAATCACTACATGTCTTCTCTGTGTTATGCAGCCGTACAAATGACCCCCCAAGTTACACATCTATTCATGCTAATCCTAATGCCCCCATTCTTTTTCCCCGCCCTTATTACTCCCTTCCCACAAACCTTACCAGTCCCTTTCTCTTTGGTAACTGTTAGTCCACTCTCGTGTTCTGTGAGTCTGCTGCTGTCTTTTCCTTCAGTTTTTCTTTGTTATCATACTCCACACATGAGTGAAATCATTTGGTACATGTATTTCTCCTCCTTGAATATTTGACTGAGCATAATACCCTATAGCTCCATCCACGTTATTGCAAATGATAGGATTTGTTTTCTTCTTATGGCTGCCTACAGCACTTTTTAAACTGGATTTCATTCTTCTTTTTTGTTTGTAGTTTCGCTATGTGCTTTCACCATTGCTCTCCTGTTTATGAGCAGTAGCTTTTTGTTAATCGATATGTACCTATATCTATCTATCTGTCTGTCTATTTATCAATCAATCAATCAATCATCTTTTTGTCTGCCCATCTGTCCTTGTGTACAGAACAGTTAACCATATGTCCTATATCACTTTCCTACACTATGCTTCCAAATATCCTGCAAAGTATCTAGGCTGTAGAGAGAGCACTGGGTTCACCGAGACACTTGCAAGTCGAGTCGGCCGCGTGTACCTACAAAACCAGGAAATTTTTGTGCCGGGACTTGAACCCGTGTCTCTATCCTCTGTCCTCTTTCATCTCCTTCTAACTTACTGTCTGTATTTAGCCACATTCTTTGACTAAGTGCTCCCTGAAGACCACAAGTATCATTCCTCTGGGCCTGTTGTCACGAGAAAAGTAAACTTGTTCTTTGCTCACCACCATGTTTGAAGGACATCAGCGTGATCACCGCCGATAGGACGGAGGGTCAAATAAAAAGGAACACCAATTTCTAGATAGGTGAAGTAGGGAGCTAAGAGTGTATTGTGGGGTGACGTGTTTATTTGAGTGTCCAAACTTCCCTCTTTAGGTAGTTATTAGATCTTCACATTCGTGAACATCATAAAACCCACAGATTTCAAAGGCCCAGATGCTTATTATTACAGCAACTCAGTTGTTGAGGTGAGAGAAAATGAGAAGTATGTTGCTGCACCACTAAATCAATGGCTGGGAACGGCTGAAACTAAACATAAAGAATTCACGGAGGCCAGATAGGGCTATTTTCTTCTGACTGTATCAGGGGACTCAAACAGAATTCATTTGTTTGATTGTTTGTTTTTCAGTTTCACTCGTGTAGCGTATTTGTCCACACACCTTCAGCTTGTAGTTTGTCTGTGTCCTTGGATCTCAAGTGAGTCTCCTGTAAGTAAGCACGTAGGTGTCTTGAGTTTTCATCCCTTCTTTTAACCCTGTGTCTTTTGTTTGCTGCACTCAGTGCCTGACCTTTTATTCAGATGATTCGGAGCTGTGCACTTATTGCACTTAAATAATTTTTTTTATCATTAAGCTTAAATCACTTGAAGAACATTATGTTTACTATGCTCCCCCCTTCACCAAGTACCCCTGAAAAATCTCTTCAGTCGCTGTCGATCTGCGTAGTTGGATGCTGTAGACCCCTTCACCATGTCCCTCCCAACAGACCCCGTTACAGTCGCTGTCCATCAGTGAGTAGTAACATGCTATATGATCTCTACTAGTCTTCTCTGTGATGTACAGCACTCCCCATGCCCCCTCGACCCCAAGCATTATACATGCTAAAACTAATGTCCCCATTCTTTCTCCTCACACTTATCCCTCCCTTCAGACCCACCCTACCCAGTCCTTTTCCCTTTGGTAACTTTTAGTCAACTCTCGGGTTCTGTGAGTCTGCTGCTGTTTTTTTCCTTCAGTTTTTCTTTGTTGTTATACTCCACACATGAGTGAAAACACTTGGTACTTGTCTTTCTCCGCCTGGCCTATTTCTCTGAACATACTACCGTCTACCTCCATCCAGGTCATTGCAAATGGTAGGATTTGTTTTCTTCTTAAGGCTGCTTAATGCACTTTTTAAACTGGATTTCATTCTTCCTTTTTGTTTGTAGTTTAGCTCTGTTATTCACCATTCAACGCCTCGTTATGAACAATAGCTTTGTGTCAATCGATATGTATCTGTATCTATCTATCTAATGGTCTGTCTATCTATGTATCTATGTATGTATGTATGTATGTATGTATGTATATATGTATCTATCTATCTATCTATCTATCTATCTTCCTATTATCTATCTATGATGTCTATCATCTATCAATCTATGTACCTATCTATCTATCTTTCATCTGTCATCTGTGTACCTATCTATCTATGAATCAATCATCTTTTTGTCTGCCCATCTATCCTTCTGTACAGAACAGTTAACAACATAGCCTATGTCTCTTCCCTACATTATGCTTCCAGAAATCTTGCAAGGTAACTAAGCCATAAGGAGAGCACTGTGTTCACCGACACACTTTCATGTAGAGTCAGCCGCGTGTGCTTACAAAACCAGTAAATGGAGGTGAAAGGACTTGAACCTGTATCTCTGTCCTCTGTCCTCTTATACTTCCTGCTCGCTTGGTGACTTTATTTAGCCACATTCAGTGAGTAAGTGATCCCTGAAGACCACAAGTATCCTTCGTCTGCTCCGGTTGTCGAAAGAAAAGTGTACTTGATTCTTTGCACACCACCATGTTTGAGGGACATCGGCGTGATCACTGCTGATAGGTGCAGGGACAAATATAAAGGAACACCTATTTCTGCACAGGAGCAGTTGGGAACAAAGAGTGTGTTGTGGAGTGAAGTGTTTATTTGAGGGTCCAAACTTCCCTCCTTAGGTGGTCATTACTTCTTACATTCGTGAACATCATAAAAAGCAATGATTTTAAAAGCCCAGACGCATATTATTACAGCAATTCATTTGTTGAGGTGAGAGGAAATGAGAAGGAACTTGCTGCACCACTAAATCTATGCCTGAGCACTGCTGAAATCAAACAAAAAGAATTCACGGTGGCTAGATAGGGCTATTTTCTACTGACTCTCTCTGGGGACTCAAACAGAATTCATTTGTTTGTTTGTTTCTTATTTTCACTTGTATAGGTAATCTGTCCCCGCCCCTTCAGCTTGTAGTTTGTCTGTGTCCTTGGATCTCAAGTGAGTCTCCAGTAAGGGAGCACGTAGGAGGTCTTGAGTTTTCATCAGTTCTTCTAACACTGGGTCTTTTGATTGGAGCACTCAAAGCCTGTACTTTTATTCTGATATTTGAGAGCTGTGCTCTTACTGCGCTTTGAAATTATTTTTGTTCTCATTAATATACAATCACATGCAGAACATTATGTTTTCCAGTCTACACCCCTCACCAAGACCCCGGCAATAGCCAGTTACCGTCGCTGTCCGTCAGCGTGTACTAAGATGCTGTAGAATCACTACATGTCTTCTCTGTGTTATGCAGCCGTACAAATGACCCCCCAAGTTACACACTATACATGCTAATCTTAATGCCCCCATTCTTTTTCCCCGCCCTTATTACTCCCTTCCCACAAACCTTACCAGTCCCTTTCTCTTTGGTAACTGTTAGTCCACTCTCGTGTTCTGTGAGTCTGCTGCTGTCTTTTCCTTCAGTTTTTCTTTGTTATCATACTCCACACATGAGTGAAATCATTTGGTACATGTATTTCTCCTCCTTGAATATTTGACTGAGCATAATACCCTATAGCTCCATCCACGTTATTGCAAATGATAGGATTTGTTTTCTTCTTATGGCTGCCTACAGCACTTTTTAAACTGGATTTCATTCTTCTTTTTTGTTTGTAGTTTCGCTATGTGCTTTCACCATTGCTCTCCTGTTTATGAGCAGTAGCTTTTTGTTAATCGATATGTACCTATATCTATCTATCTGTCTGTCTATTTATCAATCAATCAATCAATCATCTTTTTGTCTGCCCATCTGTCCTTGTGTACAGAACAGTTAACCATATGTCCTATATCACTTTCCTACACTATGCTTCCAAATATCCTGCAAAGTATCTAGGCTGTAGAGAGAGCACTGGGTTCACCGAGACACTTGCAAGTCGAGTCGGCCGCGTGTACCTACAAAACCAGGAAATTTTTGTGCCGGGACTTGAACCCGTGTCTCTATCCTCTGTCCTCTTTCATCTCCTTCTAACTTACTGTCTGTATTTAGCCACATTCTTTGACTAAGTGCTCCCTGAAGACCACAAGTATCATTCCTCTGGGCCTGTTGTCACGTGAAAAGTAAACTTGTTCTTTGCTCACCACCATGTTTGAAGGACATCAGCGTGATCACCGCTGATAGGACGGAGGGTCAAATAAAAAGGAACACCAATTTCAAGATAGGTGAAGTAGGGAGCTAAGAGTGTATTGTGGGGTGACGTGTTTATTTGAGTGTCCAAACTTCCCTCTTTAGGTAGTTATTAGATCTTCACATTCGTGAACATCATAAAACCCACAGATTTCAAAGGCCCAGATGCTTATTATTACAGCAACTCAGTTGTTGAGGTGAGAGAAAATGAGAAGTATGTTGCTGCACCACTAAATCAATGGCTGGGAACGGCTGAAACTAAACATAAAGAATTCACGGAGGCCAGATAGGGCTATTTTCTTCTGACTGTATCAGGGGACTCAAACAGAATTCATTTGTTTGATTGTTTGTTTTTCAGTTTCACTCGTGTAGCGTATTTGTCCACACACCTTCAGCTTGTAGTTTGTCTGTGTCCTTGGATCTCAAGTGAGTCTCCTGTAAGTAAGCACGTAGGTGTCTTGAGTTTTCATCCCTTCTTTTAACCCTGTGTCTTTTGTTTGCTGCACTCAGTGCCTGACCTTTTATTCAGATGATTCGGAGCTGTGCACTTATTGCACTTAAATAATTTTTTTTATCATTAAGCTTAAATCACTTGAAGAACATTATGTTTACTATGCTCCCCCCTTCACCAAGTACCCCTGAAAAATCTCTTCAGTCGCTGTCGATCTGCGTAGTTGGATGCTGTAGACCCCTTCACCATGTCCCTCCCAACAGACCCCGTTACAGTCGCTGTCCATCAGTGAGTAGTAACATGCTATATGATCTCTACTAGTCTTCTCTGTGATGTACAGCACTCCCCATGCCCCCTCGACCCGAAGCATTATACATGCTAAAACTAATGTCCCCATTCTTTCTCCTCACACTTATCCCTCCCTTCAGACCCACCCTGCCCAGTCCTTTTCCCTTTGGTAACTTTTAGTCAACTCTCGGGTTCTGTGAGTCTGCTGCTGTTTTTTTCCTTCAGTTTTTCTTTGTTGTTATACTCCACACATGAGTGAAAACACTTGGTACTTGTCTTTCTCCGCCTGGCCTATTTCTCTGAACATACTACCGTCTACCTCCATCCAGGTCATTGCAAATGGTAGGATTTGTTTTCTTCTTAAGGCTGCTTACTGCACTTTTTAAACTGGATTTCATTCTTCCTTTTTGTTTGTAGTTTAGCTCTATTATTCACCATTCAACGCCTCGTTATGAACAATAGCTTTGGGTCAATCGATATTTATCTGTATTTATCTATCTAATGGTCTGTCTGTCTATCTATGTATCTATGTATGTATGTATGTATGTATGTATGTATCTATCTATCTATCTTTCTATCTATCTATCTTCCTATTATCTATCTATGATGTCTATCATCTATCAATCTATGTACCTATCTATCTATCTTTCATCTGTCATCTGTGTACCTATCTATCTATGAATCAATCATCTTTTTGTCTGCCCATCTATCCTTCTGTACAGAACAGTTAACAACATAGCCTATGTCTCTTCCCTACATTATGCTTCCAGAAATCTTGCAAGGTAACTAAGCCATAAGGAGAGCACTGTGTTCACCGACACACTTTCATGTAGAGTCAGCCGCGTGTGCTTACAAAACCAGTAAATGGAGGTGAAAGGACTTGAACCTGTATCTCTGTCCTCTGTCCTCTTATACTTCCTGCTCGCTTGGTGACTTTATTTAGCCACATTCAGTGAGTAAGTGATCCCTGAAGACTACAAGTATCCTTCGTCTGCTCTGGTTGTCGAAAGAAAAGTGTACTTGATTCTTTGCACACCACCATGTTTGAGGGACATCGGCGTGATCACTGCTGATAGGTGCAGGGACAAATATAAAGGAACACCTATTTCAGGACAGGAGCAGTTGGGAACAAAGAGTGTGTTGTGGAGTGAAGTGTTTATTTGAGGGTCCAAACTTCCCTCCTTAGGTGGTCATTACTTCTTACATTCGTGAACATCATAAAAAGCAATGATTTTAAAAGCCCAGACGCATATTATTACAGCAATTCATTTGTTGAGGTGAGAGGAAATGAGAAGGAACTTGCTGCACCACTAAATCTATGCCTGAGCACTGCTGAAATCAAACAAAAGATTTCACGGTGGCTAGATAGGGCTATTTTCTACTGACTCTCTCTGGGGACTCAAACAGAATTCATTTGTTTGTTTGTTTCTTATTTTCACTTGTATAGGTAATCTGTCCACGCCCCTTCAGCTTGTAGTTTGTCTGTGTCCTTGGATCTCAAGTGAGTCTCCAGTAAGGGAGCACGTAGGGGGTCTTGAGTATTCATCAGTTCTTCTAACACTTGGTCTTTTCATTGGAGCACTCAAAGCCTGTACTTTTATTCTGATATTTGAGAACTGTGCTCTTACTGCGCTTTGAAATTCTTTTTGTTCTCATTAATATACAATCACATGCAGAACATTATGTTTTCCAGTCTACACCCCTCACCAAGACCCCGGCTAAAGCCAGTTACCGTCGCTGTCCGTCAGCGTGTACTAAGATGCTGTAGAATCACTACATGTCTTCTCTGTGTTATGCAGCCGTACAAATGACCCCCCAAGTTACACACTATACATGCTAATCTTAATGCCCCCATTCTTTTTCCCCGCCCTTATTACTCCCTTCCCACAAACCTTACCAGTCCCTTTCTCTTTGGTAACTGTTAGTCCACTCTCGTGTTCTGTGAGTCTGCTGCTGTCTTTTCCTTCAGTTTTTCTTTGTTATCATACTCCACACATGAGTGAAATCATTTGGTACATGTATTTCTCCTCCTTGAATATTTGACTGAGCATAATACCCTATAGCTCCATCCACGTTATTGCAAATGATAGGATTTGTTTTCTTCTTATGGCTGCCTACAGCACTTTTTAAACTGGATTTCATTCTTCTTTTTTGTTTGTAGTTTCGCTATGTGCTTTCACCATTGCTCTCCTGTTTATGAGCAGTAGCTTTTTGTTAATCGATATGTACCTATATCTATCTATCTGTCTGTCTATTTATCAATCAATCAATCAATCATCTTTTTGTCTGCCCATCTGTCCTTGTGTACAGAACAGTTAACCATATGTCCTATATCACTTTCCTACACTATGCTTCCAAATATCCTGCAAAGTATCTAGGCTGTAGAGAGAGCACTGGGTTCACCGAGACACTTGCAAGTCGAGTCGGCCGCGTGTACCTACAAAACCAGGAAATTTTTGTGCCGGGACTTGAACCCGTGTCTCTATCCTCTGTCCTCTTTCATCTCCTTCTAACTTACTGTCTGTATTTAGCCACATTCTTTGACTAAGTGCTCCCTGAAGACCACAAGTATCATTCCTCTGGGCCTGTTGTCACGAGAAAAGTAAACTTGTTCTTTGCTCACCACCATGTTTGAAGGACATCAGCGTGATCACCGCCGATAGGACGGAGGGTCAAATAAAAAGGAACACCAATTTCTAGATAGGTGAAGTAGGGAGCTAAGAGTGTATTGTGGGGTGACGTGTTTATTTGAGTGTCCAAACTTCCCTCTTTAGGTAGTTATTAGATCTTCACATTCGTGAACATCATAAAACCCACAGATTTCAAAGGCCCAGATGCTTATTATTACAGCAACTCAGTTGTTGAGGTGAGAGAAAATGAGAAGTATGTTGCTGCACCACTAAATCAATGGCTGGAAACGGCTGAAACTAAACATAAAGAATTCACGGAGGCCAGATAGGGCTATTTTCTTCTGACTGTATCAGGGGACTCAAACAGAATTCATTTGTTTGATTGTTTGTTTTTCAGTTTCACTCGTGTAGCGTATTTGTCCACACACCTTCAGCTTGTAGTTTGTCTGTGTCCTTGGATCTCAAGTGAGTCTCCTGTAAGTAAGCACGTAGGTGTCTTGAGTTTTCATCCCTTCTTTTAACCCTGTGTCTTTTGTTTGCTGCACTCAGTGCCTGACCTTTTATTCAGATGATTCGGAGCTGTGCACTTATTGCACTTAAATAATTTTTTTTATCATTAAGCTTAAATCACTTGAAGAACATTATGTTTACTATGCTCCCCCCTTCACCAAGTACCCCTGAAAAATCTCTTCAGTCGCTGTCGATCTGCGTAGTTGGATGCTGTAGACCCCTTCACCATGTCCCTCCCAACAGACCCCGTTACAGTCGCTGTCCATCAGTGAGTAGTAACATGCTATATGATCTCTACTAGTCTTCTCTGTGATGTACAGCACTCCCCATGCCCCCTCGACCCCAAGCATTATACATGCTAAAACTAATGTCCCCATTCTTTCTCCTCACACTTATCCCTCCCTTCAGACCCACCCTACCCAGTCCTTTTCCCTTTGGTAACTTTTAGTCAACTCTCGGGTTCTGTGAGTCTGCTGCTGTTTTTTTCCTTCAGTTTTTCTTTGTTGTTATACTCCACACATGAGTGAAAACACTTGGTACTTGTCTTTCTCCGCCTGGCCTATTTCTCTGAACATACTACCGTCTACCTCCATCCAGGTCATTGCAAATGGTAGGATTTGTTTTCTTCTTAAGGCTGCTTAATGCACTTTTTAAACTGGATTTCATTCTTCCTTTTTGTTTGTAGTTTAGCTCTGTTATTCACCATTCAACGCCTCGTTATGAACAATAGCTTTGTGTCAATCGATATGTATCTGTATCTATCTATCTAATGGTCTGTCTATCTATGTATCTATGTATGTATGTATGTATGTATGTATGTATATATGTATCTATCTATCTATCTATCTATCTATCTTCCTATTATCTATCTATGATGTCTATCATCTATCAATCTATGTACCTATCTATCTATCTTTCATCTGTCATCTGTGTACCTATCTATCTATGAATCAATCATCTTTTTGTCTGCCCATCTATCCTTCTGTACAGAACAGTTAACAACATAGCCTATGTCTCTTCCCTACATTATGCTTCCAGAAATCTTGCAAGGTAACTAAGCCATAAGGAGAGCACTGTGTTCACCGACACACTTTCATGTAGAGTCAGCCGCGTGTGCTTACAAAACCAGTAAATGGAGGTGAAAGGACTTGAACCTGTATCTCTGTCCTCTGTCCTCTTATACTTCCTGCTCGCTTGGTGACTTTATTTAGCCACATTCAGTGAGTAAGTGATCCCTGAAGACCACAAGTATCCTTCGTCTGCTCCGGTTGTCGAAAGAAAAGTGTACTTGATTCTTTGCACACCACCATGTTTGAGGGACATCGGCGTGATCACTGCTGATAGGTGCAGGGACAAATATAAAGGAACACCTATTTCTGCACAGGAGCAGTTGGGAACAAAGAGTGTGTTGTGGAGTGAAGTGTTTATTTGAGGGTCCAAACTTCCCTCCTTAGGTGGTCATTACTTCTTACATTCGTGAACATCATAAAAAGCAATGATTTTAAAAGCCCAGACGCATATTATTACAGCAATTCATTTGTTGAGGTGAGAGGAAATGAGAAGGAACTTGCTGCACCACTAAATCTATGCCTGAGCACTGCTGAAATCAAACAAAAAGAATTCACGGTGGCTAGATAGGGCTATTTTCTACTGACTCTCTCTGGGGACTCAAACAGAATTCATTTGTTTGTTTGTTTCTTATTTTCACTTGTATAGGTAATCTGTCCCCGCCCCTTCAGCTTGTAGTTTGTCTGTGTCCTTGGATCTCAAGTGAGTCTCCAGTAAGGGAGCACGTAGGAGGTCTTGAGTTTTCATCAGTTCTTCTAACACTGGGTCTTTTGATTGGAGCACTCAAAGCCTGTACTTTTATTCTGATATTTGAGAGCTGTGCTCTTACTGCGCTTTGAAATTATTTTTGTTCTCATTAATATACAATCACATGCAGAACATTATGTTTTCCAGTCTACACCCCTCACCAAGACCCCGGCTAAAGCCAGTTACCGTCGCTGTCCGTCAGCGTGTACTAAGATGCTGTAGAATCACTACATGTCTTCTCTGTGTTATGCAGCCGTACAAATGACCCCCCAAGTTACACACTATTCATGCTAATCCTAATGCCCCCATTCTTTTTCCCCGCCCTTATTACTCCCTTCCCACAAACCTTACCAGTCCCTTTCTCTTTGGTAACTGTTAGTCCACTCTCGTGTTCTGTGAGTCTGCTGCTGTCTTTTCCTTCAGTTTTTCTTTGTTATCATACTCCACACATGAGTGAAATCATTTGGTACATGTATTTCTCCTCCTTGAATATTTGACTGAGCATAATACCCTATAGCTCCATCCACGTTATTGCAAATGATAGGATTTGTTTTCTTCTTATGGCTGCCTACAGCACTTTTTAAACTGGATTTCATTCTTCTTTTTTGTTTGTAGTTTCGCTATGTGCTTTCACCATTGCTCTCCTGTTTATGAGCAGTAGCTTTTTGTTAATCGATATGTACCTATATCTATCTATCTGTCTGTCTATTTATCAATCAATCAATCAATCATCTTTTTGTCTGCCCATCTGTCCTTGTGTACAGAACAGTTAACCATATGTCCTATATCACTTTCCTACACTATGCTTCCAAATATCCTGCAAAGTATCTAGGCTGTAGAGAGAGCACTGGGTTCACCGAGACACTTGCAAGTCGAGTCGGCCGCGTGTACCTACAAAACCAGGAAATTTTTGTGCCGGGACTTGAACCCGTGTCTCTATCCTCTGTCCTCTTTCATCTCCTTCTAACTTACTGTCTGTATTTAGCCACATTCTTTGACTAAGTGCTCCCTGAAGACCACAAGTATCATTCCTCTGGGCCTGTTGTCACGAGAAAAGTAAACTTGTTCTTTGCTCACCACCATGTTTGAAGGACATCAGCGTGATCACCGCCGATAGGACGGAGGGTCAAATAAAAAGGAACACCAATTTCTAGATAGGTGAAGTAGGGAGCTAAGAGTGTATTGTGGGGTGACGTGTTTATTTGAGTGTCCAAACTTCCCTCTTTAGGTAGTTATTAGATCTTCACATTCGTGAACATCATAAAACCCACAGATTTCAAAGGCCCAGATGCTTATTATTACAGCAACTCAGTTGTTGAGGTGAGAGAAAATGAGAAGTATGTTGCTGCACCACTAAATCAATGGCTGGGAACGGCTGAAACTAAACATAAAGAATTCACGGAGGCCAGATAGGGCTATTTTCTTCTGACTGTATCAGGGGACTCAAACAGAATTCATTTGTTTGATTGTTTGTTTTTCAGTTTCACTCGTGTAGCGTATTTGTCCACACACCTTCAGCTTGTAGTTTGTCTGTGTCCTTGGATCTCAAGTGAGTCTCCTGTAAGTAAGCACGTAGGTGTCTTGAGTTTTCATCCCTTCTTTTAACCCTGTGTCTTTTGTTTGCTGCACTCAGTGCCTGACCTTTTATTCAGATGATTCGGAGCTGTGCACTTATTGCACTTAAATAATTTTTTTTATCATTAAGCTTAAATCACTTGAAGAACATTATGTTTACTATGCTCCCCCCTTCACCAAGTACCCCTGAAAAATCTCTTCAGTCGCTGTCGATCTGCGTAGTTGGATGCTGTAGACCCCTTCACCATGTCCCTCCCAACAGACCCCGTTACAGTCGCTGTCCATCAGTGAGTAGTAACATGCTATATGATCTCTACTAGTCTTCTCTGTGATGTACAGCACTCCCCATGCCCCCTCGACCCCAAGCATTATACATGCTAAAACTAATGTCCCCATTCTTTCTCCTCACACTTATCCCTCCCTTCAGACCCACCCTACCCAGTCCTTTTCCCTTTGGTAACTTTTAGTCAACTCTCGGGTTCTGTGAGTCTGCTGCTGTTTTTTTCCTTCAGTTTTTCTTTGTTGTTATACTCCACACATGAGTGAAAACACTTGGTACTTGTCTTTCTCCGCCTGGCCTATTTCTCTGAACATACTACCGTCTACCTCCATCCAGGTCATTGCAAATGGTAGGATTTGTTTTCTTCTTAAGGCTGCTTAATGCACTTTTTAAACTGGATTTCATTCTTCCTTTTTGTTTGTAGTTTAGCTCTGTTATTCACCATTCAACGCCTCGTTATGAACAATAGCTTTGTGTCAATCGATATGTATCTGTATCTATCTATCTAATGGTCTGTCTATCTATGTATCTATGTATGTATGTATGTATGTATGTATGTATATATGTATCTATCTATCTATCTATCTATCTATCTTCCTATTATCTATCTATGATGTCTATCATCTATCAATCTATGTACCTATCTATCTATCTTTCATCTGTCATCTGTGTACCTATCTATCTATGAATCAATCATCTTTTTGTCTGCCCATCTATCCTTCTGTACAGAACAGTTAACAACATAGCCTATGTCTCTTCCCTACATTATGCTTCCAGAAATCTTGCAAGGTAACTAAGCCATAAGGAGAGCACTGTGTTCACCGACACACTTTCATGTAGAGTCAGCCGCGTGTGCTTACAAAACCAGTAAATGGAGGTGAAAGGACTTGAACCTGTATCTCTGTCCTCTGTCCTCTTATACTTCCTGCTCGCTTGGTGACTTTATTTAGCCACATTCAGTGAGTAAGTGATCCCTGAAGACCACAAGTATCCTTCGTCTGCTCCGGTTGTCGAAAGAAAAGTGTACTTGATTCTTTGCACACCACCATGTTTGAGGGACATCGGCGTGATCACTGCTGATAGGTGCAGGGACAAATATAAAGGAACACCTATTTCTGCACAGGAGCAGTTGGGAACAAAGAGTGTGTTGTGGAGTGAAGTGTTTATTTGAGGGTCCAAACTTCCCTCCTTAGGTGGTCATTACTTCTTACATTCGTGAACATCATAAAAAGCAATGATTTTAAAAGCCCAGACGCATATTATTACAGCAATTCATTTGTTGAGGTGAGAGGAAATGAGAAGGAACTTGCTGCACCACTAAATCTATGCCTGAGCACTGCTGAAATCAAACAAAAAGAATTCACGGTGGCTAGATAGGGCTATTTTCTACTGACTCTCTCTGGGGACTCAAACAGAATTCATTTGTTTGTTTGTTTCTTATTTTCACTTGTATAGGTAATCTGTCCCCGCCCCTTCAGCTTGTAGTTTGTCTGTGTCCTTGGATCTCAAGTGAGTCTCCAGTAAGGGAGCACGTAGGAGGTCTTGAGTTTTCATCAGTTCTTCTAACACTGGGTCTTTTGATTGGAGCACTCAAAGCCTGTACTTTTATTCTGATATTTGAGAGCTGTGCTCTTACTGCGCTTTGAAATTATTTTTGTTCTCATTAATATACAATCACATGCAGAACATTATGTTTTCCAGTCTACACCCCTCACCAAGACCCCGGCTAAAGCCAGTTACCGTCGCTGTCCGTCAGCGTGTACTAAGATGCTGTAGAATCACTACATGTCTTCTCTGTGTTATGCAGCCGTACAAATGACCCCCCAAGTTACACACTATTCATGCTAATCCTAATGCCCCCATTCTTTTTCCCCGCCCTTATTACTCCCTTCCCACAAACCTTACCAGTCCCTTTCTCTTTGGTAACTGTTAGTCCACTCTCGTGTTCTGTGAGTCTGCTGCTGTCTTTTCCTTCAGTTTTTCTTTGTTATCATACTCCACACATGAGTGAAATCATTTGGTACATGTATTTCTCCTCCTTGAATATTTGACTGAGCATAATACCCTATAGCTCCATCCACGTTATTGCAAATGATAGGATTTGTTTTCTTCTTATGGCTGCCTACAGCACTTTTTAAACTGGATTTCATTCTTCTTTTTTGTTTGTAGTTTCGCTATGTGCTTTCACCATTGCTCTCCTGTTTATGAGCAGTAGCTTTTTGTTAATCGATATGTACCTATATCTATCTATCTGTCTGTCTATTTATCAATCAATCAATCAATCATCTTTTTGTCTGCCCATCTGTCCTTGTGTACAGAACAGTTAACCATATGTCCTATATCACTTTCCTACACTATGCTTCCAAATATCCTGCAAAGTATCTAGGCTGTAGAGAGAGCACTGGGTTCACCGAGACACTTGCAAGTCGAGTCGGCCGCGTGTACCTACAAAACCAGGAAATTTTTGTGCCGGGACTTGAACCCGTGTCTCTATCCTCTGTCCTCTTTCATCTCCTTCTAACTTACTGTCTGTATTTAGCCACATTCTTTGACTAAGTGCTCCCTGAAGACCACAAGTATCATTCCTCTGGGCCTGTTGTCACGAGAAAAGTAAACTTGTTCTTTGCTCACCACCATGTTTGAAGGACATCAGCGTGATCACCGCCGATAGGACGGAGGGTCAAATAAAAAGGAACACCAATTTCTAGATAGGTGAAGTAGGGAGCTAAGAGTGTATTGTGGGGTGACGTGTTTATTTGAGTGTCCAAACTTCCCTCTTTAGGTAGTTATTAGATCTTCACATTCGTGAACATCATAAAACCCACAGATTTCAAAGGCCCAGATGCTTATTATTACAGCAACTCAGTTGTTGAGGTGAGAGAAAATGAGAAGTATGTTGCTGCACCACTAAATCAATGGCTGGGAACGGCTGAAACTAAACATAAAGAATTCACGGAGGCCAGATAGGGCTATTTTCTTCTGACTGTATCAGGGGACTCAAACAGAATTCATTTGTTTGATTGTTTGTTTTTCAGTTTCACTCGTGTAGCGTATTTGTCCACACACCTTCAGCTTGTAGTTTGTCTGTGTCCTTGGATCTCAAGTGAGTCTCCTGTAAGTAAGCACGTAGGTGTCTTGAGTTTTCATCCCTTCTTTTAACCCTGTGTCTTTTGTTTGCTGCACTCAGTGCCTGACCTTTTATTCAGATGATTCGGAGCTGTGCACTTATTGCACTTAAATAATTTTTTTTATCATTAAGCTTAAATCACTTGAAGAACATTATGTTTACTATGCTCCCCCCTTCACCAAGTACCCCTGAAAAATCTCTTCAGTCGCTGTCGATCTGCGTAGTTGGATGCTGTAGACCCCTTCACCATGTCCCTCCCAACAGACCCCGTTACAGTCGCTGTCCATCAGTGAGTAGTAACATGCTATATGATCTCTACTAGTCTTCTCTGTGATGTACAGCACTCCCCATGCCCCCTCGACCCCAAGCATTATACATGCTAAAACTAATGTCCCCATTCTTTCTCCTCACACTTATCCCTCCCTTCAGACCCACCCTACCCAGTCCTTTTCCCTTTGGTAACTTTTAGTCAACTCTCGGGTTCTGTGAGTCTGCTGCTGTTTTTTTCCTTCAGTTTTTCTTTGTTGTTATACTCCACACATGAGTGAAAACACTTGGTACTTGTCTTTCTCCGCCTGGCCTATTTCTCTGAACATACTACCGTCTACCTCCATCCAGGTCATTGCAAATGGTAGGATTTGTTTTCTTCTTAAGGCTGCTTAATGCACTTTTTAAACTGGATTTCATTCTTCCTTTTTGTTTGTAGTTTAGCTCTGTTATTCACCATTCAACGCCTCGTTATGAACAATAGCTTTGTGTCAATCGATATGTATCTGTATCTATCTATCTAATGGTCTGTCTATCTATGTATCTATGTATGTATGTATGTATGTATGTATGTATATATGTATCTATCTATCTATCTATCTATCTATCTTCCTATTATCTATCTATGATGTCTATCATCTATCAATCTATGTACCTATCTATCTATCTTTCATCTGTCATCTGTGTACCTATCTATCTATGAATCAATCATCTTTTTGTCTGCCCATCTATCCTTCTGTACAGAACAGTTAACAACATAGCCTATGTCTCTTCCCTACATTATGCTTCCAGAAATCTTGCAAGGTAACTAAGCCATAAGGAGAGCACTGTGTTCACCGACACACTTTCATGTAGAGTCAGCCGCGTGTGCTTACAAAACCAGTAAATGGAGGTGAAAGGACTTGAACCTGTATCTCTGTCCTCTGTCCTCTTATACTTCCTGCTCGCTTGGTGACTTTATTTAGCCACATTCAGTGAGTAAGTGATCCCTGAAGACCACAAGTATCCTTCGTCTGCTCCGGTTGTCGAAAGAAAAGTGTACTTGATTCTTTGCACACCACCATGTTTGAGGGACATCGGCGTGATCACTGCTGATAGGTGCAGGGACAAATATAAAGGAACACCTATTTCTGCACAGGAGCAGTTGGGAACAAAGAGTGTGTTGTGGAGTGAAGTGTTTATTTGAGGGTCCAAACTTCCCTCCTTAGGTGGTCATTACTTCTTACATTCGTGAACATCATAAAAAGCAATGATTTTAAAAGCCCAGACGCATATTATTACAGCAATTCATTTGTTGAGGTGAGAGGAAATGAGAAGGAACTTGCTGCACCACTAAATCTATGCCTGAGCACTGCTGAAATCAAACAAAAAGAATTCACGGTGGCTAGATAGGGCTATTTTCTACTGACTCTCTCTGGGGACTCAAACAGAATTCATTTGTTTGTTTGTTTCTTATTTTCACTTGTATAGGTAATCTGTCCCCGCCCCTTCAGCTTGTAGTTTGTCTGTGTCCTTGGATCTCAAGTGAGTCTCCAGTAAGGGAGCACGTAGGAGGTCTTGAGTTTTCATCAGTTCTTCTAACACTGGGTCTTTTGATTGGAGCACTCAAAGCCTGTACTTTTATTCTGATATTTGAGAGCTGTGCTCTTACTGCGCTTTGAAATTATTTTTGTTCTCATTAATATACAATCACATGCAGAACATTATGTTTTCCAGTCTACACCCCTCACCAAGACCCCGGCAATAGCCAGTTACCGTCGCTGTCCGTCAGCGTGTACTAAGATGCTGTAGAATCACTACATGTCTTCTCTGTGTTATGCAGCCGTACAAATGACCCCCCAAGTTACACACTATTCATGCTAATCCTAATGCCCCCATTCTTTTTCCCCGCCCTTATTACTCCCTTCCCACAAACCTTACCAGTCCCTTTCTCTTTGGTAACTGTTAGTCCACTCTCGTGTTCTGTGAGTCTGCTGCTGTCTTTTCCTTCAGTTTTTCTTTGTTATCATACTCCACACATGAGTGAAATCATTTGGTACATGTATTTCTCCTCCTTGAATATTTGACTGAGCATAATACCCTATAGCTCCATCCACGTTATTGCAAATGATAGGATTTGTTTTCTTCTTATGGCTGCCTACAGCACTTTTTAAACTGGATTTCATTCTTCTTTTTTGTTTGTAGTTTCGCTATGTGCTTTCACCATTGCTCTCCTGTTTATGAGCAGTAGCTTTTTGTTAATCGATATGTACCTATATCTATCTATCTGTCTGTCTATTTATCAATCAATCAATCAATCATCTTTTTGTCTGCCCATCTGTCCTTGTGTACAGAACAGTTAACCATATGTCCTATATCACTTTCCTACACTATGCTTCCAAATATCCTGCAAAGTATCTAGGCTGTAGAGAGAGCACTGGGTTCACCGAGACACTTGCAAGTCGAGTCGGCCGCGTGTACCTACAAAACCAGGAAATTTTTGTGCCGGGACTTGAACCCGTGTCTCTATCCTCTGTCCTCTTTCATCTCCTTCTAACTTACTGTCTGTATTTAGCCACATTCTTTGACTAAGTGCTCCCTGAAGACCACAAGTATCATTCCTCTGGGCCTGTTGTCACGAGAAAAGTAAACTTGTTCTTTGCTCACCACCATGTTTGAAGGACATCAGCGTGATCACCGCCGATAGGACGGAGGGTCAAATAAAAAGGAACACCAATTTCTAGATAGGTGAAGTAGGGAGCTAAGAGTGTATTGTGGGGTGACGTGTTTATTTGAGTGTCCAAACTTCCCTCTTTAGGTAGTTATTAGATCTTCACATTCGTGAACATCATAAAACCCACAGATTTCAAAGGCCCAGATGCTTATTATTACAGCAACTCAGTTGTTGAGGTGAGAGAAAATGAGAAGTATGTTGCTGCACCACTAAATCAATGGCTGGGAACGGCTGAAACTAAACATAAAGAATTCACGGAGGCCAGATAGGGCTATTTTCTTCTGACTGTATCAGGGGACTCAAACAGAATTCATTTGTTTGATTGTTTGTTTTTCAGTTTCACTCGTGTAGCGTATTTGTCCACACACCTTCAGCTTGTAGTTTGTCTGTGTCCTTGGATCTCAAGTGAGTCTCCTGTAAGTAAGCACGTAGGTGTCTTGAGTTTTCATCCCTTCTTTTAACCCTGTGTCTTTTGTTTGCTGCACTCAGTGCCTGACCTTTTATTCAGATGATTCGGAGCTGTGCACTTATTGCACTTAAATAATTTTTTTTATCATTAAGCTTAAATCACTTGAAGAACATTATGTTTACTATGCTCCCCCCTTCACCAAGTACCCCTGAAAAATCTCTTCAGTCGCTGTCGATCTGCGTAGTTGGATGCTGTAGACCCCTTCACCATGTCCCTCCCAACAGACCCCGTTACAGTCGCTGTCCATCAGTGAGTAGTAACATGCTATATGATCTCTACTAGTCTTCTCTGTGATGTACAGCACTCCCCATGCCCCCTCGACCCCAAGCATTATACATGCTAAAACTAATGTCCCCATTCTTTCTCCTCACACTTATCCCTCCCTTCAGACCCACCCTACCCAGTCCTTTTCCCTTTGGTAACTTTTAGTCAACTCTCGGGTTCTGTGAGTCTGCTGCTGTTTTTTTCCTTCAGTTTTTCTTTGTTGTTATACTCCACACATGAGTGAAAACACTTGGTACTTGTCTTTCTCCGCCTGGCCTATTTCTCTGAACATACTACCGTCTACCTCCGTCCAGGTCATTGCAAATGGTAGGATTTGTTTTCTTCTTAAGGCTGCTTACTGCACTTTTTAAACTGGATTTCATTCTTCCTTTTTGTTTGTAGTTTAGCTCTGTTATTCACCATTCAACGCCTCGTTATGAACAATAGCTTTGTGTCAATCGATATGTATCTGTATCTATCTATCTAATGGTCTGTCTGTCTATCTGTGTATCTTTGTACGTATGTATGTATGTATGTATGTATCTATGTATCTATCTTTCTATCTATCTATCTTCCTATTATCTATCTATGATGTCTATCATCTGTCAATCTATGTACCTATCTATCTATCTTTCATCTGTCATCTGTGTACCTATCTATCTATGAATCAATCATCTTTTTGTCTGCCCATCTATCCTTCTGTACAGAACAGTTAACAACATAGCCTATGTCTCTTCCCTACATTATGCTTCCAGAAATCTTGCAAGGTAACTAAGCCATAAGGAGAGCACTGTGTTCACCGACACACTTTCATGTAGAGTCAGCCGCGTGTGCTTACAAAACCAGTAAATGGAGGTGAAAGGACTTGAACCTGTATCTCTGTCCTCTGTCCTCTTATACTTCCTGCTCGCTTGGTGACTTTATTTAGCCACATTCAGTGAGTAAGTGATCCCTGAAGACCACAAGTATCCTTCGTCTGCTCCGGTTGTCGAAAGAAAAGTGTACTTGATTCTTTGCACACCACCATGTTTGAGGGACATCGGCGTGATCACTGCTGATAGGTGAAGGGACAAATATAAAGGAACACCTATTTCTGGACAGGAGCAGTTGGGAACAAAGAGTGTGTTGTGGAGTGAAGTGTTTATTTGAGGGTCCAAACTTCCCTCCTTAGGTGGTCATTACTTCTTACATTCGTGAACATCATAAAAAGCAATGATTTTAAAAGCCCAGACGCATATTATTACAGCAATTCTTTTGTTGAGGTGAGAGGAAATGAGAAGGAACTTGCTGCACCACTAAATCTATGCCTGAGCACTGCTGAAATCAAACAAAAAGAATTCACGGTGGCTAGATAGGGCTATTTTCTACTGACTCTCTCTGGGGACTCAAACAGAATTCATTTGTTTGTTTGTTTCTTATTTTCACTTGTATAGGTAATCTGTCCCCGCCCCTTCAGCTTGTAGTTTGTCTGTGTCCTTGGATCTCAAGTGAGTCTCCAGTAAGGGAGCACGTAGGAGGTCTTGAGTTTTCATCAGTTCTTCTAACACTGGGTCTTTTGATTGGAGCACTCAAAGCCTGTACTTTTATTCTGATATTTGAGAGCTGTGCTCTTACTGCGCTTTGAAATTCTTTTTGTTCTCATTAGTATACAATCACATGCAGAACATTATGTTTTCCAGTCTACACCCCTCACCAGGACCCCGGCTAAAGCCAGTTACCGTCACTGTCCGTCAGCGTGTACTAAGATGCTGTAGAATCACTACATGTCTTCTCTGTGTTATGCAGCCGTACAAATGACCCCCCAAGTTACACACTATACATGCTAATCCTAATGCCCCCATTCTATTTCCCCGCCCTCATTACTCCCTTCCCACAAACCCTACCCAGTCCCTTTCTCTTTGGTAACTGTTAGTCCACTCTCGGGTTCTGTGAGTCTGCTGCTGTCTTTTCCTTCAGTTTTTCTTTGTTATCATACTCCACACATGAGTGAAATCATTTGGTACATGTATTTCTCCTCCTTGAATATTTGACTGAGCAAAATACCCTATAGCTCCATCCACGTTATTGCAAATGATAGGATTTGTTTTCTTCTTATGGCTGCCTACTGCACTTTTTAAACTGGATTTCATTCTTCTTTTTTGTTTGTAGTTTCGCTATGTGCTTTCACCATTGCACTCCTGGTTATGAGCAGTAGCTTTGTGTTAATCGATATGTACCTATATCTATCTATCTGTCTCTCTATTTATCAATCAATCAATCAATCAATCATCTTTTTGTCTGCCCATCTGTCCTTGTGTACAGAACAGTTAACCATATGTCCTATATCACTTTCCTACACTATGCTTCCAAAAATCCTGCAAAGTATCTAGGCTGTAGAGAGAGCACTGGGTTCACCGAGACACTTGCAGGTCGAGTCGGCCGCGTGTACCTACAAAACCAGGAAATTTTTGTGCCGGGACTTGAACCCGTGTCTCTATCCTCTGTCCTCTGTCATCTCCTTCTAATTTACTGTCTGTATTTAGCCACATTCTTTGACTAAGTGCTCCCTGAAGACCACAAGTATCATCTGGGCCTGTTGTCACGAGAAAAGTAAACTTGTTCTTTCCTCACCACCATGTTTGAAGGACATCAGCGTGATCACCGCCGATAGGACGGAGGGTCAAATAAAAAGGAACACCAATTTCTAGATAGGTGAAGTTGGGAGCTAAGAGTGTATTGTGGGGTGACGTGCTTATTTGAGTGTCCAAACTTCCCTCTTTAGGTAGTTATTAGATCTTCACATTCGTGAACATCATAAAACCCACTGATTTCAAAGGCCCAGATGCTTATTATTACAGCAACTCAGTTGTTGAGGTGAGAGAAAATGAGAAGTATGTTGCTGCACCACTAAATCAATGGCTGGGAACGGCGGAAACTAAACATAAAGAATTCACGGATTCCACATAGGGCTATTTTCTTCTGACTGTATCAGGGGACTCAAACAGAATTCATTTGTTTGATTGTTTGTTTTTCAGTTTCACTCGTGTAGCGTATTTGTCCACACACCTTCAGCTTGTAGTTTGTCTGTGTCCTTGGATCTCAAGTGAGTCTCCTGTAAGTAAGCACGTAGGTGTCTTGAGTTTTCATCCCTTCTTTTAACCCTGTGTCTTTTGTTTGCTGCACTCAGTGCCTGACCTTTTATTCTGATGATTCGGAGCTGTGCACTTATTGCACTTAAATAATTTTTTTTATCATTAAGCTTAAATCACTTGAAGAACATTATGTTTACTATGCTCCCCCCTTCACCAAGTACCCCTGAAAAACCTCTTCATTCGCTGTCGATCTGCGTAGTTGGGTGCTGTAGACCCCTTCACCATATCCCTCCCAACAGACCCCGTTACAGTCGCTGTCCATCAGTGAGTAGTAAGATGCTATATGATCCCTTCTGGCCTTCTATGTGATGTACAGCACTTCCCATGCCCCCTCGACCCCAAGCATTATACATGCTAAAACTAATGCCCCCATTCTTTCTCTTCACACTTATCCCTCCCTTCAGACCCACCCTGCCCAGTCCTTTTCCCTTTGGTCACTTTTAGTCAACTCTCGGGTTCTATGAGTCTGCTGCTGTTTTTTTCCTTCAGTTTTTCTTTGTTGTTATACTCCACACATGAGTGAAAACACTTGGTACTTGTCTTTCTCCACCTGGCCTATTTCTCTGAACATACTACCGTCTAGCTCCATCCAGGTCATTGCAATTGGTAGGATTTGTTTTCTTCTTAAGGCTGCTTACTGCACTTTTTAAACTGGATTTCATTCTTCCTTTTTGTTTGTAGTTTAGCTCTGTTATTCACCATTCAACGCCTCGTTATGAACAATAGCTTTGTGTCAATCGATATGTATCTGTATCTATCTATCTAATGGTCTGTCTGTCTACCTATGTATCTATGTATGTATGTATGTATGTATCTATGTATCTATCTATCTATCTATCTTCCTGTTATCTATCTATGATGTCTATCATCTATCAATCTGTGTACCTATCTATCTATCTTTCATCTGTCATCTGTGTACCTATCTATCTATTAAACAATCATCTTTTTGTCTGCCCATCTATCCTTCTGTACAGAACAGTTAACAACATAGCCTATGTCTCTTCCCTACATTATGCTTCCAGAAATCTTGCAAGGTAACTAAGCCATAAGGAGAGCACTGTGTTCACCGACACACTTTCATGTAGAGTCAGCCGCGTGTGCTTACAAAACCAGTAAATGGAGGTGAAAGGACTTGAACCTGTATCTCTGTCCTCTGTCCTCTTATACTTCCTGCTCGCTTGGTGACTTTATTTAGCCACATTCAGTGAGTAAGTGATCCCTGAAGACCACAAGTATCCTTCGTCTGCTCCGGTTGTCGAAAGAAAAGTGTACTTGATTCTTTGCACACCACCATGTTTGAGGGACATCGGCGTGATCACTGCTGATAGGTGAAGGGACAAATATAAAGGAACACCTATTTCTGGACAGGAGCAGTTGGGAACAAAGAGTGTGTTGTGGAGTGAAGTGTTTATTTGAGGGTCCAAACTTCCCTCCTTAGGTGGTCATTACTTCTTACATTCGTGAACATCATAAAAAGCAATGATTTTAAAAGCCCAGACGCATATTATTACAGCAATTCATTTGTTGAGGTGAGAGGAAATGAGAAGGAACTTGCTGCACCACTAAATCTATGCCTGAGCACTGCTGAAATCAAACAAAAAGAATTCACGGTGGCTAGATAGGGCTATTTTCTACTGACTCTCTCTGGGGACTCAAACAGAATTCATTTGTTTGTTTGTTTCTTATTTTCACTTGTATAGGTAATCTGTCCCCGCCCCTTCAGCTTGTAGTTTGTCTGTGTCCTTGGATCTCAAGTGAGTCTCCAGTAAGGGAGCACGTAGGAGGTCTTGAGTTTTCATCAGTTCTTCTAACACTGGGTCTTTTGATTGGAGCACTCAAAGCCTGTACTTTTATTCTGATATTTGAGAGCTGTGCTCTTACTGCGCTTTGAAATTCTTTTTGTTCTCATTAGTATACAATCACATGCAGAACATTATGTTTTCCAGTCTACACCCCTCACCAGGACCCCGGCTAAAGCCAGTTACCGTCACTGTCCGTCAGCGTGTACTAAGATGCTGTAGAATCACTACATGTCTTCTCTGTGTTATGCAGCCGTACAAATGACCCCCCAAGTTACACACTATACATGCTAATCCTAATGCCCCCATTCTATTTCCCCGCCCTCATTACTCCCTTCCCACAAACCCTACCCAGTCCCTTTCTCTTTGGTAACTGTTAGTCCACTCTCGGGTTCTGTGAGTCTGCTGCTGTCTTTTCCTTCAGTTTTTCTTTGTTATCATACTCCACACATGAGTGAAATCATTTGGTACATGTATTTCTCCTCCTTGAATATTTGACTGAGCAAAATACCCTATAGCTCCATCCACGTTATTGCAAATGATAGGATTTGTTTTCTTCTTATGGCTGCCTACTGCACTTTTTAAACTGGATTTCATTCTTCTTTTTTGTTTGTAGTTTCGCTATGTGCTTTCACCATTGCACTCCTGGTTATGAGCAGTAGCTTTGTGTTAATCGATATGTACCTATATCTATCTATCTGTCTGTCTATTTATCAATCAATCAATCAATCAATCATCTTTTTGTCTGCCCATCTGTCCTTGTGTACAGAACAGTTAACCATATGTCCTATATCACTTTCCTACACTATGCTTCCAAAAATCCTGCAAAGTATCTAGGCTGTAGAGAGAGCACTGGGTTCACCGAGACACTTGCAGGTCGAGTCGGCCGCGTGTACCTACAAAACCAGGAAATTTTTGTGCCGGGACTTGAACCCGTGTCTCTATCCTCTGTCCTCTGTCATCTCCTTCTAATTTACTGTCTGTATTTAGCCACATTCTTTGACTAAGTGCTCCCTGAAGACCACAAGTATCATCTGGGCCTGTTGTCACGAGAAAAGTAAACTTGTTCTTTCCTCACCACCATGTTTGAAGGACATCAGCGTGATCACCGCCGATAGGACGGAGGGTCAAATAAAAAGGAACACCAATTTCTAGATAGGTGAAGTTGGGAGCTAAGAGTGTATTGTGGGGTGACGTGCTTATTTGAGTGTCCAAACTTCCCTCTTTAGGTAGTTATTAGATCTTCACATTCGTGAACATCATAAAACCCACTGATTTCAAAGGCCCAGATGCTTATTATTACAGCAACTCAGTTGTTGAGGTGAGAGAAAATGAGAAGTATGTTGCTGCACCACTAAATCAATGGCTGGGAACGGCGGAAACTAAACATAAAGAATTCACGGATTCCACATAGGGCTATTTTCCTCTGACTGTATCAGGGGACTCAAACAGAATTCATTTGTTTGATTGTTTGTTTTTCAGTTTCACTCGTGTAGCGTATTTGTCCACACACCTTCAGCTTGTAGTTTGTCGGTGTCCTTGGATCTCAAGTGAGTCTCCTGTAAGTAAGCACGTAGGTGTCTTGAGTTTTCATCCCTTCTTTTAACCCTGTGTCTTTTGTTTGCTGCACTCAGTGCCTGACCTTTTATTCTGATGATTCGGAGCTGTGCACTTATTGCACTTAAATAATTTTTTTTATCATTAAGCTTAAATCACTTGAAGAACATTATGTTTACTATGCTCTCCCCTTCACCAAGTACCCCTGAAAAACCACTTAATTCGCTGTCGATCTGCGTAGTTGGATGCTGTAGACCCCTTCACCATATCCCTCCCAACAGACCCCGTTACAGTCGCTGTCCATCAGTGAGTAGTAAGATGCTATATGATCCCTTCTGGCCTTCTATGTGATGTACAGCACTCCCCATGCCCCCTCGACCCCAAGCATTATACATGCTAAAACTAATGCCCCCATTCTTTCTCTTCACACTTATCCCTCCCTTCAGACCCACCCTGCCCAGTCCTTTTCCCTTTGGTCACTTTTAGTCAACTCTCGGGTTCTATGAGTCTGCTGCTGTTTTTTTCCTTCAGTTTTCCTTTGTTGTTATACTCCACACATGAGTGAAAACACTTGGTACTTGTCTTTCTCCGCCTGGCCTATTTCTCTGAACATACTACCGTCTAGCTCCATCCAGGTCATTGCAATTGGTAGGATTTGTTTTCTTCTTAAGGCTGCTTACTGCACTTTTTAAACTGGATTTCATTCTTCCTTTTTGTTTGTAGTTTAGCTCTGTTATTCACCATTCAACGCCTCGTTATGAACAATAGCTTTGTGTCAATCGATATGTATCTGTATCTATCTATCTAATGGTCTGTCTGTCTACCTATGTATCTATGTATGTATGTATGTATGTATCTATGTATCTATCTATCTATCTATCTTCCTGTTATCTATCTATGATGTCTATCATCTATCAATCTGTGTACCTATCTATCTATCTTTCATCTGTCATCTGTGTACCTATCTATCTATTAAACAATCATCTTTTTGTCTGCCCATCTATCCTTCTGTACAGAACAGTTAACAACATAGCCTATGTCTCTTCCCTACATTATGCTTCCAGAAATCTTGCAAGGTAACTAAGCCATAAGGAGAGCACTGTGTTCACCGACACACTTTCATGTAGAGTCAGCCGCGTGTGCTTACAAAACCAGTAAATGGAGGTGAAAGGACTTGAACCTGTATCTCTGTCCTCTGTCCTCTTATACTTCCTGCTCGCTTGGTGACTTTATTTAGCCACATTCAGTGA
Organism: Manis pentadactyla; assembly: GCF_030020395.1. Lineage (NCBI taxonomy): Eukaryota > Metazoa > Chordata > Mammalia > Pholidota > Manidae > Manis > Manis pentadactyla. The sequence goes on from NW_026644596.1 coordinate 2,782,299, forward strand.
GTAAGTGATCCCTGAAGACCACAAGTATCCTTCGTCTGCTCCGGTTGTCGAAAGAAAAGTGTACTTGATTCTTTGCACACCACCATGTTTGAGGGACATTGGCGTGATCACTGCTGATAGGTGCAGGGACAAATATAAAGGAACACCTATTTCTGGACAGGAGCAGTTGGGAACAAAGAGTGTGTTGTGGAGTGAAATGTTTATTTGAGGGTCCAAACTTCCCTCCTTAGGTGGTCATTACTTCTTACATTCGTGAACATCATAAAAAGCAATGATTTTAAAAGCCCAGACGCATATTATTACAGCAATTCTTTTGTTGAGGTGAGAGGAAATGAGAAGGAACTTGCTGCACCACTAAATCTATGCCTGAGCACTGCTGAAATCAAACAAAAAGAATTCACGGTGGCTAGATAGGGCTATTTTCTACTGACTCTCTCTGGGGACTCAAACAGAATTCATTTGTTTGTTTGTTTCTTATTTTCACTTGTATAGGTAATCTGTCCCCGCCCCTTCAGCTTGTAGTTTGTCTGTGTCCTTGGATCTCAAGTGAGTCTCCAGTAAGGGAGCACGTAGGAGGTCTTGAGTTTTCATCAGTTCTTCTAACACTGGGTCTTTTGATTGGAGCACTCAAAGCCTGTACTTTTATTCTGATATTTGAGAGCTGTGCTCTTACTGCGCTTTGAAATTCTTTTTGTTCTCATTAGTATACAATCACATGCAGAACATTATGTTTTCCAGTCTACACCCCTCACCAGGACCCCGGCTAAAGCCAGTTACCGTCACTGTCCGTCAGCGTGTACTAAGATGCTGTAGAATCACTACATGTCTTCTCTGTGTTATGCAGCCGTACAAATGACCCCCCAAGTTACACACTATACATGCTAATCCTAATGCCCCCATTCTATTTCCCCGCCCTCATTACTCCCTTCCCACAAACCCTACCCAGTCCCTTTCTCTTTGGTAACTGTTAGTCCACTCTCGGGTTCTGTGAGTCTGCTGCTGTCTTTTCCTTCAGTTTTTCTTTGTTATCATACTCCACACATGAGTGAAATCATTTGGTACATGTATTTCTCCTCCTTGAATATTTGACTGAGCAAAATACCCTATAGCTCCATCCACGTTATTGCAAATGATAGGATTTGTTTTCTTCTTATGGCTGCCTACTGCACTTTTTAAACTGGATTTCATTCTTTTTTGTTTGTAGTTTCGCTATGTGCTTTCACCATTGCACTCCTGGTTATGAGCAGTAGCTTTGTGTTAATCGATATGTACCTATATCTATCTATCTGTCTGTCTATTTATCAATCAATCAATCAATCAATCATCTTTTTGTCTGCCCATCTGTCCTTGTGTACAGAACAGTTAACCATATGTCCTATATCACTTTCCTACACTATGCTTCCAAAAATCCTGCAAAGTATCTAGGCTGTAGAGAGAGCACTGGGTTCACCGAGACACTTGCAGGTCGAGTCGGCCGCGTGTACCTACAAAACCAGGAAATTTTTGTGCCGGGACTTGAACCCGTGTCTCTATCCTCTGTCCTCTGTCATCTCCTTCTAATTTACTGTCTGTATTTAGCCACATTCTTTGACTAAGTGCTCCCTGAAGACCACAAGTATCATCTGGGCCTGTTGTCACGAGAAAAGTAAACTTGTTCTTTCCTCACCACCATGTTTGAAGGACATCAGCGTGATCACCGCCGATAGGACGGAGGGTCAAATAAAAAGGAACACCAATTTCTAGATAGGTGAAGTTGGGAGCTAAGAGTGTATTGTGGGGTGACGTGCTTATTTGAGTGTCCAAACTTCCCTCTTTAGGTAGTTATTAGATCTTCACATTCGTGAACATCATAAAACCCACTGATTTCAAAGGCCCAGATGCTTATTATTACAGCAACTCAGTTGTTGAGGTGAGAGAAAATGAGAAGTATGTTGCTGCACCACTAAATCAATGGCTGGGAACGGCGGAAACTAAACATAAAGAATTCACGGATTCCACATAGGGCTATTTTCCTCTGACTGTATCAGGGGACTCAAACAGAATTCATTTGTTTGATTGTTTGTTTTTCAGTTTCACTCGTGTAGCGTATTTGTCCACACACCTTCAGCTTGTAGTTTGTCTGTGTCCTTGGATCTCAAGTGAGTCTCCTGTAAGTAAGCACGTAGGTGTCTTGAGTTTTCATCCCTTCTTTTAACCCTGTGTCTTTTGTTTGCTGCACTCAGTGCCTGACCTTTTATTCTGATGATTCGGAGCTGTGCACTTATTGCACTTAAATAATTTTTTTTATCATTAAGCTTAAATCACTTGAAGAACATTATGTTTACTATGCTCCCCCCTTCACCAAGTACCCCTGAAAAACCTCTTCATTCGCTGTCGATCTGCGTAGTTGGATGCTGTAGACCCCTTCACCATATCCCTCCCAACAGACCCCGTTACAGTCGCTGTCCATCAGTGAGTAGTAAGATGCTATATGATCCCTTCTGGCCTTCTATGTGATGTACAGCACTCCCCATGCCCCCTCGACCCCAAGCATTATACATGCTAAAACTAATGCCCCCATTCTTTCTCTTCACACTTATCCCTCCCTTCAGACCCACCCTGCCCAGTCCTTTTCCCTTTGGTCACTTTTAGTCAACTCTCGGGTTCTATGAGTCTGCTGCTGTTTTTTTCCTTCAGTTTTTCTTTGTTGTTATACTCCACACATGAGTGAAAACACTTGGTACTTGTCTTTCTCCGCCTGGCCTATTTCTCTGAACATACTACCGTCTAGCTCCATCCAGGTCATTGCAATTGGTAGGATTTGTTTTCTTCTTAAGGCTGCTTACTGCACTTTTTAAACTGGATTTCATTCTTCCTTTTTGTTTGTAGTTTAGCTCTGTTATTCACCATTCAACGCCTCGTTATGAACAATAGCTTTGTGTCAATCGATATGTATCTGTATCTATCTATCTAATGGTCTGTCTGTCTACCTATGTATCTATGTATGTATGTATGTATGTATCTATGTATCTATCTATCTATCTATCTTCCTGTTATCTATCTATGATGTCTATCATCTATCAATCTGTGTACCTATCTATCTATCTTTCATCTGTCATCTGTGTACCTATCTATCTATTAAACAATCATCTTTTTGTCTGCCCATCTATCCTTCTGTACAGAACAGTTAACAACATAGCCTATGTCTCTTCCCTACATTATGCTTCCAGAAATCTTGCAAGGTAACTAAGCCATAAGGAGAGCACTGTGTTCACCGACACACTTTCATGTAGAGTCAGCCGCGTGTGCTTACAAAACCAGTAAATGGAGGTGAAAGGACTTGAACCTGTATCTCTGTCCTCTGTCCTCTTATACTTCCTGCTCGCTTGGTGACTTTATTTAGCCACATTCAGTGAGTAAGTGATCCCTGAAGACCACAAGTATCCTTCGTCTGCTCCGGTTGTCGAAAGAAAAGTGTACTTGATTCTTTGCACACCACCATGTTTGAGGGACATCGGCGTGATCACTGCTGATAGGTGAAGGGACAAATATAAAGGAACACCTATTTCTGGACAGGAGCAGTTGGGAACAAAGAGTGTGTTGTGGAGTGAAGTGTTTATTTGAGGGTCCAAACTTCCCTCCTTAGGTGGTCATTACTTCTTACATTCGTGAACATCATAAAAAGCAATGATTTTAAAAGCCCAGACGCATATTATTACAGCAATTCATTTGTTGAGGTGAGAGGAAATGAGAAGGAACTTGCTGCACCACTAAATCTATGCCTGAGCACTGCTGAAATCAAACAAAAAGAATTCACGGTGGCTAGATAGGGCTATTTTCTACTGACTCTCTCTGGGGACTCAAACAGAATTCATTTGTTTGAGTGTTTCTTATTTTCACTTGTATAGGTAATCTGTCCCCGCCCCTTCAGCTTGTAGTTTGTCTGTGTCCTTGGATCTCAAGTGAGTCTCCAGTAAGGGAGCACGTAGGAGGTCTTGAGTTTTCATCAGTTCTTCTAACACTGGGTCTTTTGATTGGAGCACTCAAAGCCTGTACTTTTATTCTGATATTTGAGAGCTGTGCTCTTACTGCGCTTTGAAATTCTTTTTGTTCTCATTAGTATACAATCACATGCAGAACATTATGTTTTCCAGTCTACACCCCTCACCAGGACCCCGGCTAAAGCCAGTTACCGTCACTGTCCGTCAGCGTGTACTAAGATGCTGTAGAATCACTACATGTCTTCTCTGTGTTATGCAGCCGTACAAATGACCCCCCAAGTTACACACTATACATGCTAATCCTAATGCCCCCATTCTATTTCCCCGCCCTCATTACTCCCTTCCCACAAACCCTACCCAGTCCCTTTCTCTTTGGTAACTGTTAGTCCACTCTCGGGTTCTGTGAGTCTGCTGCTGTCTTTTCCTTCAGTTTTTCTTTGTTATCATACTCCACACATGAGTGAAATCATTTGGTACATGTATTTCTCCTCCTTGAATATTTGACTGAGCAAAATACCCTATAGCTCCATCCACGTTATTGCAAATGATAGGATTTGTTTTCTTCTTATGGCTGCCTACTGCACTTTTTAAACTGGATTTCATTCTTCTTTTTTGTTTGTAGTTTCGCTATGTGCTTTCACCATTGCACTCCTGGTTATGAGCAGTAGCTTTGTGTTAATCGATATGTACCTATATCTATCTATCTGTCTGTCTATTTATCAATCAATCAATCAATCAATCATCTTTTTGTCTGCCCATCTGTCCTTGTGTACAGAACAGTTAACCATATGTCCTATATCACTTTCCTACACTATGCTTCCAAAAATCCTGCAAAGTATCTAGGCTGTAGAGAGAGCACTGGGTTCACCGAGACACTTGCAGGTCGAGTCGGCCGCGTGTACCTACAAAACCAGGAAATTTTTGTGCCGGGACTTGAACCCGTGCCTCTATCCTCTGTCCTCTGTCATCTCCTTCTAATTTACTGTCTGTATTTAGCCACATTCTTTGACTAAGTGCTCCCTGAAGACCACAAGTATCATCTGGGAATGTTGTCACGAGAAAAGTAAACTTGTTCTTTCCTCACCACCATGTTTGAAGGACATCAGCGTGATCACCGCCGATAGGACGGAGGGTCAAATAAAAAGGAACACCAATTTCTAGATAGGTGAAGTTGGGAGCTAAGAGTGTATTGTGGGGTGACGTGCTTATTTGAGTGTCCAAACTTCCCTCTTTAGGTAGTTATTAGATCTTCACATTCGTGAACATCATAAAACCCACTGATTTCAAAGGCCCAGATGCTTATTATTACAGCAACTCAGTTGTTGAGGTGAGAGAAAATGAGAAGTATGTTGCTGCACCACTAAATCAATGGCTGGGAACGGCGGAAACTAAACATAAAGAATTCACGGATTCCACATAGGGCTATTTTCTTCTGACTGTATCAGGGGACTCAAACAGAATTCATTTGTTTGATTGTTTGTTTTTCAGTTTCACTCGTGTAGCGTATTTGTCCACACACCTTCAGCTTGTAGTTTGTCGGTGTCCTTGGATCTCAAGTGAGTCTCCTGTAAGTAAGCACGTAGGTGTCTTGAGTTTTCATCCCTTCTTTTAACCCTGTGTCTTTTGTTTGCTGCACTCAGTGCCTGACCTTTTATTCTGATGATTCGGAGCTGTGCACTTATTGCACTTAAATAATTTTTTTTATCATTAAGCTTAAATCACTTGAAGAACATTATGTTTACTATGCTCCCCCCTTCACCAAGTACCCCTGAAAAACCACTTAATTCGCTGTCGATCTGCGTAGTTGGATGCTGTAGACCCCTTCACCATATCCCTCCCAACAGACCCCGTTACAGTCGCTGTCCATCAGTGAGTAGTAAGATGCTATATGATCCCTTCTGGCCTTCTATGTGATGTACAGCACTCCCCATGCCCCCTCGACCCCAAGCATTATACATGCTAAAACTAATGCCCCCATTCTTTCTCTTCACACTTATCCCTCCCTTCAGACCCACCCTGCCCAGTCCTTTTCCCTTTGGTCACTTTTAGTCAACTCTCGGGTTCTATGAGTCTGCTGCTGTTTTTTTCCTTCAGTTTTCCTTTGTTGTTATACTCCACACATGAGTGAAAACACTTGGTACTTGTCTTTCTCCGCCTGGCCTATTTCTCTGAACATACTACCGTCTAGCTCCATCCAGGTCATTGCAATTGGTAGGATTAGTTTTCTTCTTAAGGCTGCTTACTGCACTTTTTAAACTGGATTTCATTCTTCCTTTTTGTTTGTAGTTTAGCTCTGTTATTCACCATTCAACGCCTCGTTATGAACAATAGCTTTGTGTCAATCGATATGTATCTGTATCTATCTATCTAATGGTCTGTCTGTCTACCTATGTATCTATGTATGTATGTATGTATGTATCTATGTATCTATCTATCTATCTATCTTCCTGTTATCTATCTATGATGTCTATCATCTATCAATCTGTGTACCTATCTATCTATCTTTCATCTGTCATCTGTGTACCTATCTATCTATTAAACAATCATCTTTTTGTCTGCCCATCTATCCTTCTGTACAGAACAGTTAACAACATAGCCTATGTCTCTTCCCTACATTATGCTTCCAGAAATCTTGCAAGGTAACTAAGCCATAAGGAGAGCACTGTGTTCACCGACACACTTTCATGTAGAGTCAGCCGCGTGTGCTTACAAAACCAGTAAATGGAGGTGAAAGGACTTGAACCTGTATCTCTGTCCTCTGTCCTCTTATACTTCCTGCTCGCTTGGTGACTTTATTTAGCCACATTCAGTGAGTAAGTGATCCCTGAAGACCACAAGTATCCTTCGTCTGCTCCGGTTGTCGAAAGAAAAGTGTACTTGATTCTTTGCACACCACCATGTTTGAGGGACATCGGCGTGATCACTGCTGATAGGTGAAGGGACAAATATAAAGGAACACCTATTTCTGGACAGGAGCAGTTGGGAACAAAGAGTGTGTTGTGGAGTGAAGTGTTTATTTGAGGGTCCAAACTTCCCTCCTTAGGTGGTCATTACTTCTTACATTCGTGAACATCATAAAAAGCAATGATTTTAAAAGCCCAGACGCATATTATTACAGCAATTCATTTGTTGAGGTGAGAGGAAATGAGAAGGAACTTGCTGCACCACTAAATCTATGCCTGAGCACTGCTGAAATCAAACAAAAAGAATTCACGGTGGCTAGATAGGGCTATTTTCTACTGACTCTCTCTGGGGACTCAAACAGAATTCATTTGTTTGTTTGTTTCTTATTTTCACTTGTATAGGTAATCTGTCCCCGCCCCTTCAGCTTGTAGTTTGTCTGTATCCTTGGATCTCAAGTGAGTCTCCAGTAAGGGAGCACGTAGGAGGTCTTGAGTTTTCATCAGTTCTTCTAACACTGGGTCTTTTGATTGGAGCACTCAAAGCCTGTACTTTTATTCTGATATTTGAGAGCTGTGCTCTTACTGCGCTTTGAAATTCTTTTTGTTCTCATTAGTATACAATCACATGCAGAACATTATGTTTTCCAGTCTACACCCCTCACCAGGACCCCGGCTAAAGCCAGTTACCGTCACTGTCCGTCAGCGTGTACTAAGATGCTGTAGAATCACTACATGTCTTCTCTGTGTTATGCAGCCGTACAAATGACCCCCCAAGTTACACACTATACATGCTAATCCTAATGCCCCCATTCTATTTCCCCGCCCTCATTACTCCCTTCCCACAAACCCTACCCAGTCCCTTTCTCTTTGGTAACTGTTAGTCCACTCTCGGGTTCTGTGAGTCTGCTGCTGTCTTTTCCTTCAGTTTTTCTTTGTTATCATACTCCACACATGAGTGAAATCATTTGGTACATGTATTTCTCCTCCTTGAATATTTGACTGAGCAAAATACCCTATAGCTCCATCCACGTTATTGCAAATGATAGGATTTGTTTTCTTCTTATGGCTGCCTACTGCACTTTTTAAACTGGATTTCATTCTTCTTTTTTGTTTGTAGTTTCGCTATGTGCTTTCACCATTGCACTCCTGGTTATGAGCAGTAGCTTTGTGTTAATCGATATGTACCTATATCTATCTATCTGTCTGTCTATTTATCAATCAATCAATCAATCAATCATCTTTTTGTCTGCCCATCTGTCCTTGTGTACAGAACAGTTAACCATATGTCCTATATCACTTTCCTACACTATGCTTCCAAAAATCCTGCAAAGTATCTAGGCTGTAGAGAGAGCACTGGGTTCACCGAGACACTTGCAGGTCGAGTCGGCCGCGTGTACCTACAAAACCAGGAAATTTTTGTGCCGGGACTTGAACCCGTGCCTCTATCCTCTGTCCTCTGTCATCTCCTTCTAATTTACTGTCTGTATTTAGCCACATTCTTTGACTAAGTGCTCCCTGAAGACCACAAGTATCATCTGGGCCTGTTGTCACGAGAAAAGTAAACTTGTTCTTTCCTCACCACCATGTTTGAAGGACATCAGCGTGATCACCGCCGATAGGACGGAGGGTCAAATAAAAAGGAACACCAATTTCTAGATAGGTGAAGTTGGGAGCTAAGAGTGTATTGTGGGGTGACGTGCTTATTTGAGTGTCCAAACTTCCCTCTTTAGGTAGTTATTAGATCTTCACATTCGTGAACATCATAAAACCCACTGATTTCAAAGGCCCAGATGCTTATTATTACAGCAACTCAGTTGTTGAGGTGAGAGAAAATGAGAAGTATGTTGCTGCACCACTAAATCAATGGCTGGGAACGGCGGAAACTAAACATAAAGAATTCACGGATTCCACATAGGGCTATTTTCCTCTGACTGTATCAGGGGACTCAAACAGAAGTCATTTGTTTGATTGTTTGTTTTTCAGTTTCACTCGTGTAGCGTATTTGTCCACACACCTTCAGCTTGTAGTTTGTCGGTGTCCTTGGATCTCAAGTGAGTCTCCTGTAAGTAAGCACGTAGGTGTCTTGAGTTTTCATCCCTTCTTTTAACCCTGTGTCTTTTGTTTGCTGCACTCAGTGCCTGACCTTTTATTCTGATGATTCGGAGCTGTGCACTTATTGCACTTAAATAATTTTTTTTATCATTAAGCTTAAATCACTTGAAGAACATTATGTTTACTATGCTCTCCCCTTCACCAAGTACCCCTGAAAAACCACTTAATTCGCTGTCGATCTGCGTAGTTGGATGCTGTAGACCCCTTCACCATATCCCTCCCAACAGACCCCGTTACAGTCGCTGTCCATCAGTGAGTAGTAAGATGCTATATGATCCCTTCTGGCCTTCTATGTGATGTACAGCACTCCCCATGCCCCCTCGACCCCAAGCATTATACATGCTAAAACTAATGCCCCCATTCTTTCTCTTCACACTTATCCCTCCCTTCAGACCCACCCTGCCCAGTCCTTTTCCCTTTGGTCACTTTTAGTCAACTCTCGGGTTCTATGAGTCTGCTGCTGTTTTTTTCCTTCAGTTTTCCTTTGTTGTTATACTCCACACATGAGTGAAAACACTTGGTACTTGTCTTTCTCCGCCTGGCCTATTTCTCTGAACATACTACCGTCTAGCTCCATCCAGGTCATTGCAATTGGTAGGATTTGTTTTCTTCTTAAGGCTGCTTACTGCACTTTTTAAACTGGATTTCATTCTTCCTTTTTGTTTGTAGTTTAGCTCTGTTATTCACCATTCAACGCCTCGTTATGAACAATAGCTTTGTGTCAATCGATATGTATCTGTATCTATCTATCTAATGGTCTGTCTGTCTACCTATGTATCTATGTATGTATGTATGTATGTATCTATGTATCTATCTATCTATCTATCTTCCTGTTATCTATCTATGATGTCTATCATCTATCAATCTGTGTACCTATCTATCTATCTTTCATCTGTCATCTGTGTACCTATCTATCTATTAAACAATCATCTTTTTGTCTGCCCATCTATCCTTCTGTACAGAACAGTTAACAACATAGCCTATGTCTCTTCCCTACATTATGCTTCCAGAAATCTTGCAAGGTAACTAAGCCATAAGGAGAGCACTGTGTTCACCGACACACTTTCATGTAGAGTCAGCCGCGTGTGCTTACAAAACCAGTAAATGGAGGTGAAAGGACTTGAACCTGTATCTCTGTCCTCTGTCCTCTTATACTTCCTGCTCGCTTGGTGACTTTATTTAGCCACATTCAGTGAGTAAGTGATCCCTGAAGACCACAAGTATCCTTCGTCTGCTCCGGTTGTCGAAAGAAAAGTGTACTTGATTCTTTGCACACCACCATGTTTGAGGGACATTGGCGTGATCACTGCTGATAGGTGCAGGGACAAATATAAAGGAACACCTATTTCTGGACAGGAGCAGTTGGGAACAAAGAGTGTGTTGTGGAGTGAAATGTTTATTTGAGGGTCCAAACTTCCCTCCTTAGGTGGTCATTACTTCTTACATTCGTGAACATCATAAAAAGCAATGATTTTAAAAGCCCAGACGCATATTATTACAGCAATTCATTTGTTGAGGTGAGAGGAAATGAGAAGGAACTTGCTGCACCACTAAATCTATGCCTGAGCACTGCTGAAATCAAACAAAAAGAATTCACGGTGGCTAGATAGGGCTATTTTCTACTGACTCTCTCTGGGGACTCAAACAGAATTCATTTGTTTGTTTGTTTCTTATTTTCACTTGTATAGGTAATCTGTCCCCGCCCCTTCAGCTTGTAGTTTGTCTGTGTCCTTGGATCTCAAGTGAGTCTCCAGTAAGGGAGCACGTAGGAGGTCTTGAGTTTTCATCAGTTCTTCTAACACTGGGTCTTTTGATTGGAGCACTCAAAGCCTGTACTTTTATTCTGATATTTGAGAGCTGTGCTCTTACTGCGCTTTGGAATTCTTTTTGTTCTCATTAATATACAATCACATGCAGAACATTATGTTTTCCAGTCTACACCCCTCACCAAGACCCCGGCAATAGCCAGTTACCGTCGCTGTCCGTCAGCGTGTACTAAGATGCTGTAGAATCACTACATGTCTTCTCTGTGTTATGCAGCCGTACAAATGACCCCCCAAGTTACACACTATACATGCTAATCCTAATGCCCCCATTCTTGTTCCCCGCCCTTATTACTGCCTTCCCACAAACCTTACCAGTCCCTTTCTCTTTGGTAACTGTTAGTCCACTCTCGGGTTCTGTGAGTCTGCTGCTGTCTTTTCCTTCAGTTTTTCTTTGTTATCATACTCCACACATGAGTGAAATCATTTGGTACATGTATTTCTCCTCCTGGAATATTTGACTGAGCATAATACCCTATAGCTCCATCCACGTTATTGCAAATGATAGGATTTTTTTTCTTCTTATGGCTGCCTACTGCACTTTTTAAACTGGATTTCATTCTTCTTTTTTGTTTGTAGTTTCGCTATGTGCTTTCACCATTGCTCTCCTGGTTATGAGCAGTAGCTTTGTGTTAATCGATATGTACCCACATCTATCTATCTGTCTGTCTATTTATCAATCAATCAATCAATCAATCATCTTTTTGTCTGCCCATCTGTCCTTGTGTACAGAACAGTTAACCATATGTCCTATATCACTTTCCTACACTATGCTTCCAAAAATCCTGCAAAGTATCTAGGCTGTAGAGAGAGCACTGGGTTCACCGAGACACTTGCAGGTCGAGTCGGCCGCGTGTACCTACAAAACCAGGAAATTTTTGTGCCGGGACTTGAACCCGTGTCTCTATCCTCTGTCCTCTTTCATCTCCTTCTAACTTACTGTCTGTATTTAGCCACATTCTTTGACTAAGTGCTCCCTGAAGACCACAAGTATCATTCCTCTGGGCCTGTTGTCACGAGAAAAGTAAACTTGTTCTTTGCTCACCACCATGTTTGAAGGACATCAGCGTGATCACCGCCGATAGGACGGAGGGTCAAATAAAAAGGAACACCAATTTCTAGATAGGTGAATTTGGGAGCTAAGAGTGTATTGTGGGGTGACGTGTTTATTTGAGTGTCCAAACTTCCCTCTTTAGGTAGTTATTAGATCTTCACATTCGTGAACATCATAAAACCCACAGATTTCAAAGGCCCAGATGCTTATTATTACAGCAACTCAGTTGTTGAGGTGAGAGAAAATGAGAAGTATGTTGCTGCACCACTAAATCAATGGCTGGGAACGGCTGAAACTAAACATAAAGAATTCACGGAGGCCAGATAGGGCTATTTTCTTCTGACTGTATCAGGGGACTCAAACAGAATTCATTTGTTTGATTGTTTGTTTTTCAGTTTCACTCGTGTAGCGTATTTGTCCACACACCTTCAGCTTGTAGTTTGTCTGTGTCCTTGGATCTCAAGTGAGTCTCCAGTAAGGGAGCACGTAGGAGGTCTTGAGTTTTCATCAGTTCTTCTAACACTGGGTCTTTTGATTGGAGCACTCAAAGCCTGTACTTTTATTCTGATATTTGAGAGCTGTGCTCTTACTGCGCTTTGGAATTCTTTTTGTTCTCATTAATATACAATCACATGCAGAACATTATGTTTTCCAGTCTACACCCCTCACCAAGACCCCGGCAATAGCCAGTTACCGTCGCTGTCCGTCAGCGTGTACTAAGATGCTGTAGAATCACTACATGTCTTCTCTGTGTTATGCAGCCGTACAAATGACCCCCCAAGTTACACACTATACATGCTAATCCTAATGCCCCCATTCTTTTTCCCCGCCCTTATTACTCCCTTCCCACAAACCTTACCAGTCCCTTTCTCTTTGGTAACTGTTAGTCCACTCTCGGGTTCTGTGAGTCTGCTGCTGTCTTTTCCTTCAGTTTTTCTTTGTTATCATACTCCACACATGAGTGAAATCATTTGGTACATGTATTTCTCCTCCTGGAATATTTGACTGAGCATAATACCCTATAGCTCCATCCACGTTATTGCAAATGATAGGATTTGTTTTCTTCTTATGGCTGCCTACTGCACTTTTTAAACTGGATTTCATTCTTCTTTTTTGTTTGTAGTTTCGCTATGTGCTTTCACCATTGCTCTCCTGGTTATGAGCAGTAGCTTTGTGTTAATCGATATGTACCCACATCTATCTGTCTGTCTGTCTATTTATCAATCAATCAATCAATCAATCATCTTTTTGTCTGCCCATCTGTCCTTGTGTACAGAACAGTTAACCATATGTCCTATATCACTTTCCTACACTATGCTTCCAAAAATCCTGCAAAGTATCTAGGCTGTAGAGAGAGCACTGGGTTCACCGAGACACTTGCAGGTCGAGTCGGCCGCGTGTACCTACAAAACCAGGAAATTTTTGTGCCGGGACTAGAACCCGTGTCTCTATCCTCTGTCCTCTTTCATCTCCTTCTAACTTACTGTCTGTATTTAGCCACATTCTTTGACTAAGTGCTCCCTGAAGACCACAAGTATCATTCCTCTGGGCCTGTTGTCACGAGAAAAGTAAACTTGTTCTTTGCTCACCACCATGTTTGAAGGACATCAGCGTGATCACCGCCGATAGGACGGAGGGTCAAATAAAAAGGAACACCAATTTCTAGATAGGTGAAGTTGGGAGCTAAGAGTGTATTGTGGGGTGACGTGTTTATTTGAGTGTCCAAACTTCCCTCTTTAGGTAGTTATTAGATCTTCACATTCGTGAACATCATAAAACCCACAGATTTCAAAGGCCCAGATGCTTATTATTACAGCAACTCAGTTGTTGAGGTGAGAGAAAATGAGAAGTATGTTGCTGCACCACTAAATCAATGGCTGGGAACGGCTGAAACTAAACATAAAGAATTCACGGAGGCCAGATAGGGCTATTTTCTTCTGACTGTATCAGGGGACTCAAACAGAATTCATTTGTTTGATTGTTTGTTTTTCAGTTTCACTCGTGTAGCGTATTTGTCCACACACCTTCAGCTTGTAGTTTGTCTGTGTCCTTGGATCTCAAGTGAGTCTCCTGTAAGTAAGCACGTAGGTGTCTTGAGTTTTCATCCCTTATTTTAACCCTGTGTCTTTTGTTTGCTGCACTCAGTGCCTGACCTTTTATTCTGATGATTCGGAGCGGTGCACTTATTGCACTTAAATAAATTTTTTTATCATTAAGCTTAAATCACTTGAAGAACATTATGTTTACTATGCTCCCCCCTTCACCAAGTACCCCTGAAAAACCTCATCAGTCGCTGTCGATCTGCGTAGTTGGATGCTGTAGACCCCTTCACCATGTCCCTCCCAACAGACCCCGTTACAGTCGCTGTCCATCAGTGAGTAGTAAGATGCTATATGATCTCTACTGGCCTTCTCTGTGATGTACAGCACTCCCCATGCCCCCTCGACCCCAAGCATTATACATGCTAAAACTAATGCCCCCATTCTTTCTCTTCACACTTATCCCTCCCTTCAGACCCACCCTGCCCAGTCCTTTTCCCTTTGGTCACTTTTAGTCAACTCTTGGGTTCTATGAGTCTGCTGCTGTTTTTTTCCTTCAGTTTTTCTTTGTTGTTATACTCCACACATGAGTGAAAACACTTGGTACTTGTCTTTCTCCGCCTGGCCTATTTCTCTGAACATACTACCGTCTAGCTCCATCCAGGTCATTGCAATTGGTAGGATTTGTTTTCTTCTTAAGGCTGCTTACTGCACTTTTTAAACTGGATTTCATTCTTCCTTTTTGTTTGTAGTTTAGCTCTGTTATTCACCATTCAACGCCTCGTTATGAACAATAGCTTTGTGTCAATCGATATGTATCTGTATCTATCTATCTAATGGTCTGTCTGTCTACCTATGTATCTATGTATGTATGTATGTATGTATCTATGTATCTATCTATCTATCTATCTATCTTCCTGTTATCTATCTATGATGTCTATCATCTATCAATCTGTGTACCTATCTATCTATCTTTCATCTGTCATCTGTGTACCTATCTATCTATTAAACAATCATCTTTTTGTCTGCCCATCTATCCTTCTGTACAGAACAGTTAACAACATAGCCTATGTCTCTTCCCTACATTATGCTTCCAGAAATCTTGCAAGGTAACTAAGCCATAAGGAGAGCACTGTGTTCACCGACACACTTTCATGTAGAGTCAGCCGCGTGTGCTTACAAAACCAGTAAATGGAGGTGAAAGGACTTGAACCTGTATCTCTGTCCTCTGTCCTCTTATACTTCCTGCTCGCTTGGTGACTTTATTTAGCCACATTCAGTGAGTAAGTGATCCCTGAAGACCACAAGTATCCTTCGTCTGCTCCGGTTGTCGAAAGAAAAGTGTACTTGATTCTTTGCACACCACCATGTTTGAGGGACATCGGCGTGATCACTGCTGATAGGTGCAGGGACAAATATAAAGGAACACCTATTTCTGGACAGGAGCAGTTGGGAACAAAGAGTGTGTTGTGGAGTGAAATGTTTATTTGAGGGTCCAAACTTCCCTCCTTAGGTGGTCATTACTTCTTACATTCGTGAACATCATAAAAAGCAATGATTTTAAAAGCCCAGACGCATATTATTACAGCAATTCATTTGTTGAGGTGAGAGGAAATGAGAAGGAACTTGCTGCACCACTAAATCTATGCCTGAGCACTGCTGAAATCAAACAAAAAGAATTCACGGTGGCTAGATAGGGCTATTTTCTACTGACTCTCTCTGGGGACTCAAACAGAATTCATTTGTTTGTTTGTTTCTTATTTTCACTTGTATAGGTAATCTGTCCCCGCCCCTTCAGCTTGTAGTTTGTCTGTGTCCTTGGATCTCAAGTGAGTCTCCAGTAAGGGAGCACGTAGGAGGTCTTGAGTTTTCATCAGTTCTTCTAACACTGGGTCTTTTGATTGGAGCACTCAAAGCCTGTACTTTTATTCTGATATTTGAGAGCTGTGCTCTTACTGCGCTTTGGAATTCTTTTTGTTCTCATTAATATACAATCACATGCAGAACATTAT
Source organism: Manis pentadactyla (assembly GCF_030020395.1). Taxonomy (NCBI): domain Eukaryota; kingdom Metazoa; phylum Chordata; class Mammalia; order Pholidota; family Manidae; genus Manis; species Manis pentadactyla. The sequence continues at coordinate 2,798,222 of NW_026644596.1, forward strand.
GTTTTCCAGTCTACACCCCTCACCAGGACCCCGGCTAAAGCCAGTTACCGTCACTGTCCGTCAGCGTGTACTAAGATGCTGTAGAATCACTACATGTCTTCTCTGTGTTATGCAGCCGTACAAATGACCCCCCAAGTTACACACTATACATGCTAATCCTAATGCCCCCATTCTATTTCCCCGCCCTCATTCCTCCCTTCCCACAAACCCTACCCAGTCCCTTTCTCTTTGGTAACTGTTAGTCCACTCTCGGGTTCTGTGAGTCTGCTGCTGTCTTTTCCTTCAGTTTTTCTTTGTTATCATACTCCACACATGAGTGAAATCATTTGGTACATGTATTTCTCCTCCTTGAATATTTGACTGAGCAAAATACCCTATAGCTCCATCCACGTTATTGCAAATGATAGGATTTGTTTTCTTCTTATGGCTGCCTACTGCACTTTTTAAACTGGATTTCATTCTTCTTTTTTGTTTGTAGTTTCGCTATGTGCTTTCACCATTGCACTCCTGGTTATGAGCAGTAGCTTTGTGTTAATCGATATGTACCTATATCTATCTATCTGTCTGTCTATTTATCAATCAATCAATCAATCAATCATCTTTTTGTCTGCCCATCTGTCCTTGTGTACAGAACAGTTAACCATATGTCCTATATCACTTTCCTACACTATGCTTCCAAAAATCCTGCAAAGTATCTAGGCTGTAGAGAGAGCACTGGGTTCACCGAGACACTTGCAGGTCGAGTCGGCCGCGTGTACCTACAAAACCAGGAAATTTTTGTGCCGGGACTTGAACCCGTGCCTCTATCCTCTGTCCTCTGTCATCTCCTTCTAATTTACTGTCTGTATTTAGCCACATTCTTTGACTAAGTGCTCCCTGAAGACCACAAGTATCATCTGGGCCTGTTGTCACGAGAAAAGTAAACTTGTTCTTTCCTCACCACCATGTTTGAAGGACATCAGCGTGATCACCGCCGATAGGACGGAGGGTCAAATAAAAAGGAACACCAATTTCTAGATAGGTGAAGTTGGGAGCTAAGAGTGTATTGTGGGGTGACGTGCTTATTTGAGTGTCCAAACTTCCCTCTTTAGGTAGTTATTAGATCTTCACATTCGTGAACATCATAAAACCCACTGATTTCAAAGGCCCAGATGCTTATTATTACAGCAACTCAGTTGTTGAGGTGAGAGAAAATGAGAAGTATGTTGCTGCACCACTAAATCAATGGCTGGGAACGGCGGAAACTAAACATAAAGAATTCACGGATTCCACATAGGGCTATTTTCCTCTGACTGTATCAGGGGACTCAAACAGAATTCATTTGTTTGATTGTTTGTTTTTCAGTTTCACTCGTGTAGCGTATTTGTCCACACACCTTCAGCTTGTAGTTTGTCGGTGTCCTTGGATCTCAAGTGAGTCTCCTGTAAGTAAGCACGTAGGTGTCTTGAGTTTTCATCCCTTCTTTTAACCCTGTGTCTTTTGTTTGCTGCACTCAGTGCCTGACCTTTTATTCTGATGATTCGGAGCTGTGCACTTATTGCACTTAAATAATTTTTTTTATCATTAAGCTTAAATCACTTGAAGAACATTATGTTTACTATGCTCTCCCCTTCACCAAGTACCCCTGAAAAACCACTTAATTCGCTGTCGATCTGCGTAGTTGGATGCTGTAGACCCCTTCACCATATCCCTCCCAACAGACCCCGTTACAGTCGCTGTCCATCAGTGAGTAGTAAGATGCTATATGATCCCTTCTGGCCTTCTATGTGATGTACAGCACTCCCCATGCCCCCTCGACCCCAAGCATTATACATGCTAAAACTAATGCCCCCATTCTTTCTCTTCACACTTATCCCTCCCTTCAGACCCACCCTGCCCAGTCCTTTTCCCTTTGGTCACTTTTAGTCAACTCTCGGGTTCTATGAGTCTGCTGCTGTTTTTTTCCTTCAGTTTTCCTTTGTTGTTATACTCCACACATGAGTGAAAACACTTGGTACTTGTCTTTCTCCGCCTGGCCTATTTCTCTGAACATACTACCGTCTAGCTCCATCCAGGTCATTGCAATTGGTAGGATTTGTTTTCTTCTTAAGGCTGCTTACTGCACTTTTTAAACTGGATTTCATTCTTCCTTTTTGTTTGTAGTTTAGCTCTGTTATTCACCATTCAACGCCTCGTTTTGAACAATAGCTTTGTGTCAATCGATATGTATCTGTATCTATCTATCTAATGGTCTGTCTGTCTACCTATGTATCTATGTATGTATGTATGTATGTATCTATGTATCTATCTATCTATCTATCTTCCTGTTATCTATCTATGATGTCTATCATCTATCAATCTGTGTACCTATCTATCTATCTTTCATCTGTCATCTGTGTACCTATCTATCTATTAAACAATCATCTTTTTGTCTGCCCATCTATCCTTCTGTACAGAACAGTTAACAACATAGCCTATGTCTCTTCCCTACATTATGCTTCCAGAAATCTTGCAAGGTAACTAAGCCATAAGGAGAGCACTGTGTTCACCGACACACTTTCATGTAGAGTCAGCCGCGTGTGCTTACAAAACCAGTAAATGGAGGTGAAAGGACTTGAACCTGTATCTCTGTCCTCTGTCCTCTTATACTTCCTGCTCGCTTGGTGACTTTATTTAGCCACATTCAGTGAGTAAGTGATCCCTGAAGACCACAAGTATCCTTCGTCTGCTCCGGTTGTCGAAAGAAAAGTGTACTTGATTCTTTGCACACCACCATGTTTGAGGGACATTGGCGTGATCACTGCTGATAGGTGCAGGGACAAATATAAAGGAACACCTATTTCTGGACAGGAGCAGTTGGGAACAAAGAGTGTGTTGTGGAGTGAAATGTTTATTTGAGGGTCCAAACTTCCCTCCTTAGGTGGTCATTACTTCTTACATTCGTGAACATCATAAAAAGCAATGATTTTAAAAGCCCAGACGCATATTATTACAGCAATTCATTTGTTGAGGTGAGAGGAAATGAGAAGGAACTTGCTGCACCACTAAATCTATGCCTGAGCACTGCTGAAATCAAACAAAAAGAATTCACGGTGGCTAGATAGGGCTATTTTCTACTGACTCTCTCTGGGGACTCAAACAGAATTCATTTGTTTGTTTGTTTCTTATTTTCACTTGTATAGGTAATCTGTCCCCGCCCCTTCAGCTTGTAGTTTGTCTGTGTCCTTGGATCTCAAGTGAGTCTCCAGTAAGGGAGCACGTAGGAGGTCTTGAGTTTTCATCAGTTCTTCTAACACTGGGTCTTTTGATTGGAGCACTCAAAGCCTGTACTTTTATTCTGATATTTGAGAGCTGTGCTCTTACTGCGCTTTGGAATTCTTTTTGTTCTCATTAATATACAATCACATGCAGAACATTATGTTTTCCAGTCTACACCCCTCACCAAGACCCCGGCAATAGCCAGTTACCGTCGCTGTCCGTCAGCGTGTACTAAGATGCTGTAGAATCACTACATGTCTTCTCTGTGTTATGCAGCCGTACAAATGACCCCCCAAGTTACACACTATACATGCTAATCCTAATGCCCCCATTCTTGTTCCCCGCCCTTATTACTGCCTTCCCACAAACCTTACCAGTCCCTTTCTCTTTGGTAACTGTTAGTCCACTCTCGGGTTCTGTGAGTCTGCTGCTGTCTTTTCCTTCAGTTTTTCTTTGTTATCATACTCCACACATGAGTGAAATCATTTGGTACATGTATTTCTCCTCCTGGAATATTTGACTGAGCATAATACCCTATAGCTCCATCCACGTTATTGCAAATGATAGGATTTGTTTTCTTCTTATGGCTGCCTACTGCACTTTTTAAACTGGATTTCATTCTTCTTTTTTGTTTGTAGTTTCGCTATGTGCTTTCACCATTGCTCTCCTGGTTATGAGCAGTAGCTTTGTGTTAATCGATATGTACCCACATCTATCTATCTGTCTGTCTATTTATCAATCAATCAATCAATCAATCATCTTTTTGTCTGCCCATCTGTCCTTGTGTACAGAACAGTTAACCATATGTCCTATATCACTTTCCTACACTATGCTTCCAAAAATCCTGCAAAGTATCTAGGCTGTAGAGAGAGCACTGGGTTCACCGAGACACTTGCAGGTCGAGTCGGCCGCGTGTACCTACAAAACCAGGAAATTTTTGTGCCGGGACTTGAACCCGTGTCTCTATCCTCTGTCCTCTTTCATCTCCTTCTAACTTACTGTCTGTATTTAGCCACATTCTTTGACTAAGTGCTCCCTGAAGACCACAAGTATCATTCCTCTGGGCCTGTTGTCACGAGAAAAGTAAACTTGTTCTTTGCTCACCACCATGTTTGAAGGACATCAGCGTGATCACCGCCGATAGGACGGAGGGTCAAATAAAAAGGAACACCAATTTCTAGATAGGTGAATTTGGGAGCTAAGAGTGTATTGTGGGGTGACGTGTTTATTTGAGTGTCCAAACTTCCCTCTTTAGGTAGTTATTAGATCTTCACATTCGTGAACATCATAAAACCCACAGATTTCAAAGGCCCAGATGCTTATTATTACAGCAACTCAGTTGTTGAGGTGAGAGAAAATGAGAAGTATGTTGCTGCACCACTAAATCAATGGCTGGGAACGGCTGAAACTAAACATAAAGAATTCACGGAGGCCAGATAGGGCTATTTTCTTCTGACTGTATCAGGGGACTCAAACAGAATTCATTTGTTTGATTGTTTGTTTTTCAGTTTCACTCGTGTAGCGTATTTGTCCACACACCTTCAGCTTGTAGTTTGTCTGTGTCCTTGGATCTCAAGTGAGTCTCCAGTAAGGGAGCACGTAGGAGGTCTTGAGTTTTCATCAGTTCTTCTAACACTGGGTCTTTTGATTGGAGCACTCAAAGCCTGTACTTTTATTCTGATATTTGAGAGCTGTGCTCTTACTGCGCTTTGGAATTCTTTTTGTTCTCATTAATATACAATCACATGCAGAACATTATGTTTTCCAGTCTACACCCCTCACCAAGACCCCGGCAATAGCCAGTTACCGTCGCTGTCCGTCAGCGTGTACTAAGATGCTGTAGAATCACTACATGTCTTCTCTGTGTTATGCAGCCGTACAAATGACCCCCCAAGTTACACACTATACATGCTAATCCTAATGCCCCCATTCTTTTTCCCCGCCCTTATTACTCCCTTCCCACAAACCTTACCAGTCCCTTTCTCTTTGGTAACTGTTAGTCCACTCTCGGGTTCTGTGAGTCTGCTGCTGTCTTTTCCTTCAGTTTTTCTTTGTTATCATACTCCACACATGAGTGAAATCATTTGGTACATGTATTTCTCCTCCTGGAATATTTGACTGAGCATAATACCCTATAGCTCCATCCACGTTATTGCAAATGATAGGATTTGTTTTCTTCTTATGGCTGCCTACTGCACTTTTTAAACTGGATTTCATTCTTCTTTTTTGTTTGTAGTTTCGCTATGTGCTTTCACCATTGCTCTCCTGGTTATGAGCAGTAGCTTTGTGTTAATCGATATGTACCCACATCTATCTGTCTGTCTGTCTATTTATCAATCAATCAATCAATCAATCATCTTTTTGTCTGCCCATCTGTCCTTGTGTACAGAACAGTTAACCATATGTCCTATATCACTTTCCTACACTATGCTTCCAAAAATCCTGCAAAGTATCTAGGCTGTAGAGAGAGCACTGGGTTCACCGAGACACTTGCAGGTCGAGTCGGCCGCGTGTACCTACAAAACCAGGAAATTTTTGTGCCGGGACTAGAACCCGTGTCTCTATCCTCTGTCCTCTTTCATCTCCTTCTAACTTACTGTCTGTATTTAGCCACATTCTTTGACTAAGTGCTCCCTGAAGACCACAAGTATCATTCCTCTGGGCCTGTTGTCACGAGAAAAGTAAACTTGTTCTTTGCTCACCACCATGTTTGAAGGACATCAGCGTGATCACCGCCGATAGGACGGAGGGTCAAATAAAAAGGAACACCAATTTCTAGATAGGTGAAGTTGGGAGCTAAGAGTGTATTGTGGGGTGACGTGTTTATTTGAGTGTCCAAACTTCCCTCTTTAGGTAGTTATTAGATCTTCACATTCGTGAACATCATAAAACCCACAGATTTCAAAGGCCCAGATGCTTATTATTACAGCAACTCAGTTGTTGAGGTGAGAGAAAATGAGAAGTATGTTGCTGCACCACTAAATCAATGGCTGGGAACGGCTGAAACTAAACATAAAGAATTCACGGAGGCCAGATAGGGCTATTTTCTTCTGACTGTATCAGGGGACTCAAACAGAATTCATTTGTTTGATTGTTTGTTTTTCAGTTTCACTCGTGTAGCGTATTTGTCCACACACCTTCAGCTTGTAGTTTGTCTGTGTCCTTGGATCTCAAGTGAGTCTCCTGTAAGTAAGCACGTAGGTGTCTTGAGTTTTCATCCCTTATTTTAACCCTGTGTCTTTTGTTTGCTGCACTCAGTGCCTGACCTTTTATTCTGATGATTCGGAGCGGTGCACTTATTGCACTTAAATAAATTTTTTTATCATTAAGCTTAAATCACTTGAAGAACATTATGTTTACTATGCTCCCCCCTTCACCAAGTACCCCTGAAAAACCTCATCAGTCGCTGTCGATCTGCGTAGTTGGATGCTGTAGACCCCTTCACCATGTCCCTCCCAACAGACCCCGTTACAGTCGCTGTCCATCAGTGAGTAGTAAGATGCTATATGATCTCTACTGGCCTTCTCTGTGATGTACAGCACTCCCCATGCCCCCTCGACCCCAAGCATTATACATGCTAAAACTAATGCCCCCATTCTTTCTCTTCACACTTATCCCTCCCTTCAGACCCACCCTGCCCAGTCCTTTTCCCTTTGGTCACTTTTAGTCAAGTCTTGGGTTCTATGAGTCTGCTGCTGTTTTTTTCCTTCAGTTTTTCTTTGTTGTTATACTCCACACATGAGTGAAAACACTTGGTACTTGTCTTTCTCCGCCTGGCCTATTTCTCTGAACATACTACCGTCTAGCTCCATCCAGGTCATTGCAATTGGTAGGATTTGTTTTCTTCTTAAGGCTGCTTACTGCACTTTTTAAACTGGATTTCATTCTTCCTTTTTGTTTGTAGTTTAGCTCTGTTATTCACCATTCAACGCCTCGTTATGAACAATAGCTTTGTGTCAATCGATATGTATCTGTATCTATCTATCTAATGGTCTGTCTGTCTACCTATGTATCTATGTATGTATGTATGTATGTATCTATGTATCTATCTATCTATCTATCTTCCTGTTATCTATCTATGATGTCTATCATCTATCAATCTGTGTACCTATCTATCTATCTTTCATCTGTCATCTGTGTACCTATCTATCTATTAAACAATCATCTTTTTGTCTGCCCATCTATCCTTCTGTACAGAACAGTTAACAACATAGCCTATGTCTCTTCCCTACATTATGCTTCCAGAAATCTTGCAAGGTAACTAAGCCATAAGGAGAGCACTGTGTTCACCGACACACTTTCATGTAGAGTCAGCCGCGTGTGCTTACAAAACCAGTAAATGGAGGTGAAAGGACTTGAACCTGTATCTCTGTCCTCTGTCCTCTTATACTTCCTGCTCGCTTGGTGACTTTATTTAGCCACATTCAGTGAGTAAGTGATCCCTGAAGACCACAAGTATCCTTCGTCTGCTCCGGTTGTCGAAAGAAAAGTGTACTTGATTCTTTGCACACCACCATGTTTGAGGGACATTGGCGTGATCACTGCTGATAGGTGCAGGGACAAATATAAAGGAACACCTATTTCTGGACAGGAGCAGTTGGGAACAAAGAGTGTGTTGTGGAGTGAAATGTTTATTTGAGGGTCCAAACTTCCCTCCTTAGGTGGTCATTACTTCTTACATTCGTGAACATCATAAAAAGCAATGATTTTAAAAGCCCAGACGCATATTATTACAGCAATTCATTTGTTGAGGTGAGAGGAAATGAGAAGGAACTTGCTGCACCACTAAATCTATGCCTGAGCACTGCTGAAATCAAACAAAAAGAATTCACGGTGGCTAGATAGGGCTATTTTCTACTGACTCTCTCTGGGGACTCAAACAGAATTCATTTGTTTGTTTGTTTCTTATTTTCACTTGTATAGGTAATCTGTCCCCGCCCCTTCAGCTTGTAGTTTGTCTGTGTCCTTGGATCTCAAGTGAGTCTCCAGTAAGGGAGCACGTAGGAGGTCTTGAGTTTTCATCAGTTCTTCTAACACTGGGTCTTTTGATTGGAGCACTCAAAGCCTGTACTTTTATTCTGATATTTGAGAGCTGTGCTCTTACTGCGCTTTGGAATTCTTTTTGTTCTCATTAATATACAATCACATGCAGAACATTATGTTTTCCAGTCTACACCCCTCACCAAGACCCCGGCAATAGCCAGTTACCGTCGCTGTCCGTCAGCGTGTACTAAGATGCTGTAGAATCACTACATGTCTTCTCTGTGTTATGCAGCCGTACAAATGACCCCCCAAGTTACACACTATACATGCTAATCCTAATGCCCCCATTCTTTTTCCCCGCCCTTATTACTCCCTTCCCACAAACCTTACCAGTCCCTTTCTCTTTGGTAACTGTTAGTCCACTCTCGGGTTCTGTGAGTCTGCTGCTGTCTTTTCCTTCAGTTTTTCTTTGTTATCATACTCCACACATGAGTGAAATCATTTGGTACATGTATTTCTCCTCCTGGAATATTTGACTGAGCATAATACCCTATAGCTCCATCCACGTTATTGCAAATGATAGGATTTGTTTTCTTCTTATGGCTGCCTACTGCACTTTTTAAACTGGATTTCATTCTTCTTTTTTGTTTGTAGTTTCGCTATGTGCTTTCACCATTGCTCTCCTGGTTATGAGCAGTAGCTTTGTGTTAATCGATATGTACCCACATCTATCTATCTGTCTGTCTATTTATCAATCAATCAATCAATCAATCATCTTTTTGTCTGCCCATCTGTCCTTGTGTACAGAACAGTTAACCATATGTCCTATATCACTTTCCTACACTATGCTTCCAAAAATCCTGCAAAGTATCTAGGCTGTAGAGAGAGCACTGGGTTCACCGAGACACTTGCAGGTCGAGTCGGCCGCGTGTACCTACAAAACCAGGAAATTTTTGTGCCGGGACTTGAACCCGTGTCTCTATCCTCTGTCCTCTTTCATCTCCTTCTAACTTACTGTCTGTATTTAGCCACATTCTTTGACTAAGTGCTCCCTGAAGACCACAAGTATCATTCCTCTGGGCCTGTTGTCACGAGAAAAGTAAACTTGTTCTTTGCTCACCACCATGTTTGAAGGACATCAGCGTGATCACCGCCGATAGGACGGAGGGTCAAATAAAAAGGAACACCAATTTCTAGATAGGTGAATTTGGGAGCTAAGAGTGTATTGTGGGGTGACGTGTTTATTTGAGTGTCCAAACTTCCCTCTTTAGGTAGTTATTAGATCTTCACATTCGTGAACATCATAAAACCCACAGATTTCAAAGGCCCAGATGCTTATTATTACAGCAACTCAGTTGTTGAGGTGAGAGAAAATGAGAAGTATGTTGCTGCACCACTAAATCAATGGCTGGGAACGGCTGAAACTAAACATAAAGAATTCACGGAGGCCAGATAGGGCTATTTTCTTCTGACTGTATCAGGGGACTCAAACAGAATTCATTTGTTTGATTGTTTGTTTTTCAGTTTCACTCGTGTAGCGTATTTGTCCACACACCTTCAGCTTGTAGTTTGTCTGTGTCCTTGGATCTCAAGTGAGTCTCCAGTAAGGGAGCACGTAGGAGGTCTTGAGTTTTCATCAGTTCTTCTAACACTGGGTCTTTTGATTGGAGCACTCAAAGCCTGTACTTTTATTCTGATATTTGAGAGCTGTGCTCTTACTGCGCTTTGGAATTCTTTTTGTTCTCATTAATATACAATCACATGCAGAACATTATGTTTTCCAGTCTACACCCCTCACCAAGACCCCGGCAATAGCCAGTTACCGTCGCTGTCCGTCAGCGTGTACTAAGATGCTGTAGAATCACTACATGTCTTCTCTGTGTTATGCAGCCGTACAAATGACCCCCCAAGTTACACACTATACATGCTAATCCTAATGCCCCCATTCTTTTTCCCCGCCCTTATTACTCCCTTCCCACAAACCTTACCAGTCCCTTTCTCTTTGGTAACTGTTAGTCCACTCTCGGGTTCTGTGAGTCTGCTGCTGTCTTTTCCTTCAGTTTTTCTTTGTTATCATACTCCACACATGAGTGAAATCATTTGGTACATGTATTTCTCCTCCTGGAATATTTGACTGAGCATAATACCCTATAGCTCCATCCACGTTATTGCAAATGATAGGATTTGTTTTCTTCTTATGGCTGCCTACTGCACTTTTTAAACTGGATTTCATTCTTCTTTTTTGTTTGTAGTTTCGCTATGTGCTTTCACCATTGCTCTCCTGGTTATGAGCAGTAGCTTTGTGTTAATCGATATGTACCCACATCTATCTGTCTGTCTGTCTATTTATCAATCAATCAATCAATCAATCATCTTTTTGTCTGCCCATCTGTCCTTGTGTACAGAACAGTTAACCATATGTCCTATATCACTTTCCTACACTATGCTTCCAAAAATCCTGCAAAGTATCTAGGCTGTAGAGAGAGCACTGGGTTCACCGAGACACTTGCAGGTCGAGTCGGCCGCGTGTACCTACAAAACCAGGAAATTTTTGTGCCGGGACTAGAACCCGTGTCTCTATCCTCTGTCCTCTTTCATCTCCTTCTAACTTACTGTCTGTATTTAGCCACATTCTTTGACTAAGTGCTCCCTGAAGACCACAAGTATCATTCCTCTGGGCCTGTTGTCACGAGAAAAGTAAACTTGTTCTTTGCTCACCACCATGTTTGAAGGACATCAGCGTGATCACCGCCGATAGGACGGAGGGTCAAATAAAAAGGAACACCAATTTCTAGATAGGTGAAGTTGGGAGCTAAGAGTGTATTGTGGGGTGACGTGTTTATTTGAGTGTCCAAACTTCCCTCTTTAGGTAGTTATTAGATCTTCACATTCGTGAACATCATAAAACCCACAGATTTCAAAGGCCCAGATGCTTATTATTACAGCAACTCAGTTGTTGAGGTGAGAGAAAATGAGAAGTATGTTGCTGCACCACTAAATCAATGGCTGGGAACGGCTGAAACTAAACATAAAGAATTCACGGAGGCCAGATAGGGCTATTTTCTTCTGACTGTATCAGGGGACTCAAACAGAATTCATTTGTTTGATTGTTTGTTTTTCAGTTTCACTCGTGTAGCGTATTTGTCCACACACCTTCAGCTTGTAGTTTGTCTGTGTCCTTGGATCTCAAGTGAGTCTCCTGTAAGTAAGCACGTAGGTGTCTTGAGTTTTCATCCCTTATTTTAACCCTGTGTCTTTTGTTTGCTGCACTCAGTGCCTGACCTTTTATTCTGATGATTCGGAGCGGTGCACTTATTGCACTTAAATAAATTTTTTTATCATTAAGCTTAAATCACTTGAAGAACATTATGTTTACTATGCTCCCCCCTTCACCAAGTACCCCTGAAAAACCTCATCAGTCGCTGTCGATCTGCGTAGTTGGATGCTGTAGACCCCTTCACCATGTCCCTCCCAACAGACCCCGTTACAGTCGCTGTCCATCAGTGAGTAGTAAGATGCTATATGATCTCTACTGGCCTTCTCTGTGATGTACAGCACTCCCCATGCCCCCTCGACCCCAAGCATTATACATGCTAAAACTAATGCCCCCATTCTTTCTCTTCACACTTATCCCTCCCTTCAGACCCACCCTGCCCAGTCCTTTTCCCTTTGGTCACTTTTAGTCAACTCTCGGGTTCTATGAGTCTGCTGCTGTTTTTTTCCTTCAGTTTTTCTTTGTTGTTATACTCCACACATGAGTGAAAACACTTGGTACTTGTCTTTCTCCGCCTGGCCTATTTCTCTGAACATACTACCGTCTAGCTCCATCCAGGTCATTGCAATTGGTAGGATTTGTTTTCTTCTTAAGGCTGCTTACTGCACTTTTTAAACTGGATTTCATTCTTCCTTTTTGTTTGTAGTTTAGCTCTGTTATTCACCATTCAACGCCTCGTTATGAACAATAGCTTTGTGTCAATCGATATGTATCTGTATCTATCTATCTAATGGTCTGTCTGTCTACCTATGTATCTATGTATGTATGTATGTATCTATGTATCTATCTATCTATCTATCTTCCTATTATCTATCTATGATGTCTATCATCTATCAATCTATGTACCTATCTATCTATCTTTCATCTGTCATCTGTGTACCTATCTATCTATTAAACAATCATCTTTTTGTCTGCCCATCTATCCTTCTGTACAGAACAGTTAACAACATAGCCTATGTCTCTTCCCTACATTATGCTTCCAGAAATCTTGCAAGGTAACTAAGCCATAAGGAGAGCACTGTGTTCACCGACACACTTTCATGTAGAGTCAGCCGCGTGTGCTTACAAAACCAGTAAATGGAGGTGAAAGGACTTGAACCTGTATCTCTGTCCTCTGTCCTCTTATACTTCCTGCTCGCTTGGTGACTTTATTTAGCCACATTCAGTGAGTAAGTGATCCCTGAAGACCACAAGTATCCTTCGTCTGCTCCGGTTGTCGAAAGAAAAGTGTACTTGATTCTTTGCACACCACCATGTTTGAGGGACATTGGCGTGATCACTGCTGATAGGTGCAGGGACAAATATAAAGGAACACCTATTTCTGGACAGGAGCAGTTGGGAACAAAGAGTGTGTTGTGGAGTGAAATGTTTATTTGAGGGTCCAAACTTCCCTCCTTAGGTGGTCATTACTTCTTACATTCGTGAACATCATAAAAAGCAATGATTTTAAAAGCCCAGACGCATATTATTACAGCAATTCATTTGTTGAGGTGAGAGGAAATGAGAAGGAACTTGCTGCACCACTAAATCTATGCCTGAGCACTGCTGAAATCAAACAAAAAGAATTCACGGTGGCTAGATAGGGCTATTTTCTACTGACTCTCTCTGGGGACTCAAACAGAATTCATTTGTTTGTTTGTTTCTTATTTTCACTTGTATAGGTAATCTGTCCCCGCCCCTTCAGCTTGTAGTTTGTCTGTGTCCTTGGATCTCAAGTGAGTCTCCAGTAAGGGAGCACGTAGGAGGTCTTGAGTTTTCATCAGTTCTTCTAACACTGGGTCTTTTGATTGGAGCACTCAAAGCCTGTACTTTTATTCTGATATTTGAGAGCTGTGCTCTTACTGCGCTTTGGAATTCTTTTTGTTCTCATTAATATACAATCACATGCAGAACATTATGTTTTCCAGTCTACACCCCTCACCAAGACCCCGGCAATAGCCAGTTACCGTCGCTGTCCGTCAGCGTGTACTAAGATGCTGTAGAATCACTACATGTCTTCTCTGTGTTATGCAGCCGTACAAATGACCCCCCAAGTTACACACTATACATGCTAATCCTAATGCCCCCATTCTTTTTCCCCGCCCTTATTACTCCCTTCCCACAAACCTTACCAGTCCCTTTCTCTTTGGTAACTGTTAGTCCACTCTCGGGTTCTGTGAGTCTGCTGCTGTCTTTTCCTTCAGTTTTTCTTTGTTATCATACTCCACACATGAGTGAAATCATTTGGTACATGTATTTCTCCTCCTGGAATATTTGACTGAGCATAATACCCTATAGCTCCATCCACGTTATTGCAAATGATAGGATTTTTTTTCTTCTTATGGCTGCCTACTGCACTTTTTAAACTGGATTTCATTCTTCTTTTTTGTTTGTAGTTTCGCTATGTGCTTTCACCATTGCTCTCCTGGTTATGAGCAGTAGCTTTGTGTTAATCGATATGTACCCACATCTATCTATCTGTCTGTCTATTTATCAATCAATCAATCAATCAATCATCTTTTTGTCTGCCCATCTGTCCTTGTGTACAGAACAGTTAACCATATGTCCTATATCACTTTCCTACACTATGCTTCCAAAAATCCTGCAAAGTATCTAGGCTGTAGAGAGAGCACTGGGTTCACCGAGACACTTGCAGGTCGAGTCGGCCGCGTGTACCTACAAAACCAGGAAATTTTTGTGCCGGGACTTGAACCCGTGTCTCTATCCTCTGTCCTCTTTCATCTCCTTCTAACTTACTGTCTGTATTTAGCCACATTCTTTGACTAAGTGCTCCCTGAAGACCACAAGTATCATTCCTCTGGGCCTGTTGTCACGAGAAAAGTAAACTTGTTCTTTGCTCACCACCATGTTTGAAGGACATCAGCGTGATCACCGCCGATAGGACGGAGGGTCAAATAAAAAGGAACACCAATTTCTAGATAGGTGAATTTGGGAGCTAAGAGTGTATTGTGGGGTGACGTGTTTATTTGAGTGTCCAAACTTCCCTCTTTAGGTAGTTATTAGATCTTCACATTCGTGAACATCATAAAACCCACAGATTTCAAAGGCCCAGATGCTTATTATTACAGCAACTCAGTTGTTGAGGTGAGAGAAAATGAGAAGTATGTTGCTGCACCACTAAATCAATGGCTGGGAACGGCTGAAACTAAACATAAAGAATTCACGGAGGCCAGATAGGGCTATTTTCTTCTGACTGTATCAGGGGACTCAAACAGAATTCATTTGTTTGATTGTTTGTTTTTCAGTTTCACTCGTGTAGCGTATTTGTCCACACACCTTCAGCTTGTAGTTTGTCTGTGTCCTTGGATCTCAAGTGAGTCTCCAGTAAGGGAGCACGTAGGAGGTCTTGAGTTTTCATCAGTTCTTCTAACACTGGGTCTTTTGATTGGAGCACTCAAAGCCTGTACTTTTATTCTGATATTTGAGAGCTGTGCTCTTACTGCGCTTTGGAATTCTTTTTGTTCTCATTAATATACAATCACATGCAGAACATTATGTTTTCCAGTCTACACCCCTCACCAAGACCCCGGCAATAGCCAGTTACCGTCGCTGTCCGTCAGCGTGTACTAAGATGCTGTAGAATCACTACATGTCTTCTCTGTGTTATGCAGCCGTACAAATGACCCCCCAAGTTACACACTATACATGCTAATCCTAATGCCCCCATTCTTTTTCCCCGCCCTTATTACTCCCTTCCCACAAACCTTACCAGTCCCTTTCTCTTTGGTAACTGTTAGTCCACTCTCGGGTTCTGTGAGTCTGCTGCTGTCTTTTCCTTCAGTTTTTCTTTGTTATCATACTCCACACATGAGTGAAATCATTTGGTACATGTATTTCTCCTCCTGGAATATTTGACTGAGCATAATACCCTATAGCTCCATCCACGTTATTGCAAATGATAGGATTTGTTTTCTTCTTATGGCTGCCTACTGCACTTTTTAAACTGGATTTCATTCTTCTTTTTTGTTTGTAGTTTCGCTATGTGCTTTCACCATTGCTCTCCTGGTTATGAGCAGTAGCTTTGTGTTAATCGATATGTACCCACATCTATCTGTCTGTCTGTCTATTTATCAATCAATCAATCAATCAATCATCTTTTTGTCTGCCCATCTGTCCTTGTGTACAGAACAGTTAACCATATGTCCTATATCACTTTCCTACACTATGCTTCCAAAAATCCTGCAAAGTATCTAGGCTGTAGAGAGAGCACTGGGTTCACCGAGACACTTGCAGGTCGAGTCGGCCGCGTGTACCTACAAAACCAGGAAATTTTTGTGCCGGGACTAGAACCCGTGTCTCTATCCTCTGTCCTCTTTCATCTCCTTCTAACTTACTGTCTGTATTTAGCCACATTCTTTGACTAAGTGCTCCCTGAAGACCACAAGTATCATTCCTCTGGGCCTGTTGTCACGAGAAAAGTAAACTTGTTCTTTGCTCACCACCATGTTTGAAGGACATCAGCGTGATCACCGCCGATAGGACGGAGGGTCAAATAAAAAGGAACACCAATTTCTAGATAGGTGAAGTTGGGAGCTAAGAGTGTATTGTGGGGTGACGTGTTTATTTGAGTGTCCAAACTTCCCTCTTTAGGTAGTTATTAGATCTTCACATTCGTGAACATCATAAAACCCACAGATTTCAAAGGCCCAGATGCTTATTATTACAGCAACTCAGTTGTTGAGGTGAGAGAAAATGAGAAGTATGTTGCTGCACCACTAAATCAATGGCTGGGAACGGCTGAAACTAAACATAAAGAATTCACGGAGGCCAGATAGGGCTATTTTCTTCTGACTGTATCAGGGGACTCAAACAGAATTCATTTGTTTGATTGTTTGTTTTTCAGTTTCACTCGTGTAGCGTATTTGTCCACACACCTTCAGCTTGTAGTTTGTCTGTGTCCTTGGATCTCAAGTGAGTCTCCTGTAAGTAAGCACGTAGGTGTCTTGAGTTTTCATCCCTTCTTTTAACCCTGTGTCTTTTGTTTGCTGCACTCAGTGCCTGACCTTTTATTCTGATGATTCGGAGCGGTGCACTTATTGCACTTAAATAAATTTTTTTATCATTAAGCTTAAATCACTTGAAGAACATTATGTTTACTATGCTCCCCCCTTCACCAAGTACCCCTGAAAAACCTCATCAGTCGCTGTCGATCTGCGTAGTTGGATGCTGTAGACCCCTTCACCATGTCCCTCCCAACAGACCCCGTTACAGTCGCTGTCCATCAGTGAGTAGTAAGATGCTATATGATCTCTACTGGCCTTCTCTGTGATGTACAGCACTCCCCATGCCCCCTCGACCCCAAGCATTATACATGCTAAAACTAATGCCCCCATTCTTTCTCTTCACACTTATCCCTCCCTTCAGACCCACCCTGCCCAGTCCTTTTCCCTTTGGTCACTTTTAGTCAACTCTCGGGTTCTATGAGTCTGCTGCTGTTTTTTTCCTTCAGTTTTTCTTTGTTGTTATACTCCACACATGAGTGAAAACACTTGGTACTTGTCTTTCTCCGCCTGGCCTATTTCTCTGAACATACTACCGTCTAGCTCCATCCAGGTCATTGCAATTGGTAGGATTTGTTTTCTTCTTAAGGCTGCTTACTGCACTTTTTAAACTGGATTTCATTCTTCCTTTTTGTTTGTAGTTTAGCTCTGTTATTCACCATTCAACGCCTCGTTATGAACAATAGCTTTGTGTCAATCGATATGTATCTGTATCTATCTATCTAATGGTCTGTCTGTCTACCTATGTATCTATGTATGTATGTATGTATCTATGTATCTATCTATCTATCTATCTTCCTATTATCTATCTATGATGTCTATCATCTATCAATCTATGTACCTATCTATCTATCTTTCATCTGTCATCTGTGTACCTATCTATCTATGAATCAATCATCTTTTTGTCTGCCCATCTATCCTTCTGTACAGAACAGTTAACAACATAGCCTATGTCTCTTCCCTACATTATGCTTCCAGAAATCTTGCAAGGTAACTAAGCCATAAGGAGAGCACTGTGTTCACCGACACACTTTCATGTAGAGTCAGCCGCGTGTGCTTACAAAACCAGTAAATGGAGGTGAAAGGACTTGAACCTGTATCTCTGTCCTCTGTCCTCTTATACTTCCTGCTCGCTTGGTGACTTTATTTAGCCACATTCAGTGAGTAAGTGATCCCTGAAGACCACAAGTATCCTTCGTCTGCTCCGGTTGTCGAAAGAAAAGTGTACTTGATTCTTTGCACACCAACATGCTTGAGGGACATTGACGTGATCACTGCTGATAGGTGCAGGGACAAATATATAGGAACACCTATTTCTGGACAGGAGCAGTTGGGAACAAAGAGTGTGTTGTGGAGTGAAGTGTTTATTTGAGGGTCCAAACTTCCCTCCTTATGTGGTCATTACTTCTTACATTCGTGAACATCATAAAAAGCAATGATTTTAAAAGCCCAGACGCATATTATTACAGCAATTCATTTGTTGAGGTGAGAGGAAATGAGAAGGAACTTGCTGCACCACTAAATCTATGCCTGAGCACTGCTGAAATCAAACAAAAAGAATTCACGGTGGCTAGATAGGGCTATTTTCTACTGACTCTCTCTGGGGACTCAAACAGAATTCATTTGTTTGTTTGTTTCTTATTTTCACTTGTATAGGTAATCTGTCCCCGCCCCTTCAGCTTGTAGTTTGTCTGTGTCCTTGGATCTCAAGTGAGTCTCCAGTAAGGGAGCACGTAGGAGGTCTTGAGTTTTCATCAGTTCTTCTAACACTGGGTCTTTTGATTGGAGCACTCAAAGCCTGTACTTTTATTCTGATATTTGAGAGCTGTGCTCTTACTGCGCTTTGAAATTATTTTTGTTCTCATTAATATACAATCACATGCAGAACATTATGTTTTCCAGTCTACACCCCTCACCAAGACCCCGGCAATAGCCAGTTACCGTCGCTGTCCGTCAGCGTGTACTAAGATGCTGTAGAATCACTACATGTCTTCTCTGTGTTATGCAGCCGTACAAATGACCCCCCAAGTTACACACTATACATGCTAATCCTAATGCCCCCATTCTTTTTCCCCGCCCTTATTACTCCCTTCCCACAAACCTTACCAGTCCCTTTCTCTTTGGTAACTGTTAGTCCACTCTCGGGTTCTGTGAGTCTGCTGCTGTCTTTTCCTTCAGTTTTTCTTTGTTATCATACTCCACACATGAGTGAAATCATTTGGTACATGTATTTCTCCTCCTGGAATATTTGACTGAGCATAATACCCTATAGCTCCATCCACGTTATTGCAAATGATAGGATTTGTTTTCTTCTTATGGCTGCCTACTGCACTTTTTAAACTGGATTTCATTCTTCTTTTTTGTTTGTAGTTTCGCTATGTGCTTTCACCATTGCTCTCCTGGTTATGAGCAGTAGCTTTGTGTTAATCGATATGTACCCACATCTATCTATCTGTCTGTCTATTTATCAATCAATCAATCAATCAATCATCTTTTTGTCTGCCCATCTGTCCTTGTGTACAGAACAGTTAACCATATGTCCTATATCACTTTCCTACACTATGCTTCCAAAAATCCTGCAAAGTATGTAGGCTGTAGAGAGAGCACTGGGTTCACCGAGACACTTGCAGGTCGAGTCGGCCGCGTGTACCTACAAAACCAGGAAATTTTTGTGCCGGGACTTGAACCCGTGTCTCTATCCTCTGTCCTCTTTCATCTCCTTCTAATTTACTGTCTGTATTTAGCCACATTCTTTGACTAAGTGCTCCCTGAAGACCACAAGTAACATCTGGGCCTGTTGTCACGAGAAAAGTAAACTTGTTCTTTCCTCACCACCATGTTTGAAGGACATCAGCGTGATCACCGCCGATAGGACGGAGGGTCAAATAAAAAGGAACACCAATTTCTAGATAGGTGAAGTTGGGAGCTAAGAGTGTATTGTGGGGTGACGTGTTTATTTGAGTGTCCAAACTTCCCTCTTTAGGTAGTTATTAGATCTTCACATTCGTGAACATCATAAAACCCACTGATTTCAAAGGCCCAGATGCTTATTATTACAGCAACTCAGTTGTTGAGGTGAGAGAAAATGAGAAGTATGTTGCTGCACCACTGAATCAATGGCTGGGAACGGCGGAAACTAAACATAAAGAATTCACGGATTCCACATAGGGCTATTTCCTTCTGACTGTATCAGGGGACTCAAACAGAATTCATTTGTTTGATTGTTTGTTTTTCAGTTTCACTCGTGTAGCGTATTTGTCCACACACCTTCAGCTTGTAGTTTGTCTGTGTCCTTGGATCTCAAGTGAGTCTCCTGTAAGTAAGCACGTAGGTGTCTTGAGTTTTCATCCCTTCTTTTAACCCTGTGTCTTTTGTTTGCTGCACTCAGTGCCTGACCTTTTTTCTGATGATTCGCAGCTGTGCACTTATTGCACTTAAAAAATTTTTTTTATCATTAAGCTTAAATCACTTGAAGAACATTATGTTTACTATGCTCCCCCTTCACCATGTACCCCTGAAAAACCTCCTCAGTCGCTGTCGATCTGCGTAGTTGGATGCTGTAGACCCCTTCACCATGTCCCTCCCAACAGACCCCGTTACAGTCGCTGTCCATCAGTGAGTAGTAAGATACTATATGATCTCTACTAGCCTTCTCTGTGATGTACAGCACTCCCCTTGCCCCCTAGACCCCAAGCATTATACATGCTAAAACTAATGCCCCCATTCTTTCTCCTCACACTTATCCCTCCCTTCAGACCCACCCTACCCTGTCCTTTTCCCTTTGGTAACTTTTAGTCAACTCTCGGGTTCTGTGAGACTGCTGCTGTTTTTTTCCTTCAGTTTTTCTTGGTTGTTATACACCACACATGAGTGAAAACACTTGGTACTTGTCTTTCTCCGCCTGGCCTATTTCTCTGAACATACTACCGTCTAGCTCCATCCAGGTCATTGCAATTGGTAGGATTTGTTTTCTTCTTAAGGCTGCTTACTGCACTTTTTAAACTGGATTTCATTCTTCCTTTTTGTTTGTAGTTTAGCTCTGTTATTCACCATTCAACGCCTCGTTATGAACAATAGCTTTGTGTCAATCGATATGTATCTGTATCTATCTATCTAATGGTCTGTCTGTCTACCTATGTATGTATGTATGTATGTATGTATGTATCTATGTATCTATCTATCTATCTATCTTCCTATTATCTATCTATGATGTCTATCATCTATCAATCTATGTACCTATCTATCTATCTTTCATCTGTCATCTGTGTACCTATCTATCTATGAATCAATCATCTTTTTGTCTGCCCATCTATCCTTCTGTACAGAACAGTTAACAACATAGCCTATGTCTCTTCCCTACATTATGCTTCCAGAAATCTTGCAAGGTAACTAAGCCATAAGGAGAGCACTGTGTTCACCGACACACTTTCATGTAGAGTCAGCCGCGTGTGCTTACAAAACCTGTAAATGGAGGTGAAAGGACTTGTACCTGTATCTCTGTCCTCTGTCCTCTTATACTTCCTGCTCGCTTGGTGACTTTATTTAGCCACATTCAGTAAGTAAGTGATCCCTGAAGACCACAAGTATCCTTCGTCTGCTCCGGTTGTCGAAAGGAAAGTGTACTTGATTCTTTGCACACCACCATGTTTGAGGGACATCGGCGTGATCACTGCTGATAGGTGCAGGGACAAATATAAATTAACACCTATTTCTGGACAGGAGCAGTTGGGAACAAAGAGTGTGTTGTGGAGTGAAGTGTTTATTTGAGGGTCCAAACTTCCCTCCTTAGGTGGTCATTACTTCTTACATTCGTGAATATCATAAAAAGCAATGATTTAAAAGCCCAGACGCATATTATTACAGCAATTCATTTGTTGAGGTGATAGGAAATGAGAAGGAACTTGCTGCACCACTAAATCTATGCCTGAGCACTGCTGAAATCAAACAAAAAGAATTCACGGTGGCTAGATAGGGCTATTTTCTACTGACTCTCTCTGGGGACTCAAACAGAATTCATTTGTTTGTTTGTTTCTTATTTTCACTTGTATAGGTAATCTGTCCCCGCCCCTTCAGCTTGTAGTTTGTCTGTGTCCTTGGATCTCAAGTGAGTCTCCAGTAAGGGAGCACGTAGGAGGTCTTGAGTTTTCATCAGTTCTTCTAACACTGGGTCTTTTGATTGGAGCACTCAAAGCCTATACTTTTATTGTGATATAGGAGAGCTGTACACTTACTGCGCTTTGAAATTCTTTTTGTTCTCATTAATATACAATCACATGAAGAACATTATGTTTTCCAGTCTACACCCCTCACCAGGACCCCGGCTAAAGCCAGTTACCGTCGCTGTCCGTCAGCGTGTACTAAGATGCTGTAGAATCACTACATGTCTTCTCTGTGTTATGCAGCCGTACAAATGACCCCCCAAGTTACACACTATACATGCTAATCCTAATGCCCCCATTCTTTTTCCCCGCCCTCATTACTCCCTTCCTACAATCCCTACCCAGTCCCTTTCTCTTTGGTAACTGTTAGTCCACTCTCGGGTTCTGTGAGTCTGCTGCTGTCTTTTCCTTCAGTTTTTCTTTGTTATCTTACTCCACACATGAGTGAAATCATATGGTACATGTATTTCTCCTCCTTGAGTATTTGACTGAGCAAAATACCCTATAGCTCCATCCACGTTATTGCAAATGATAGGATTTGTTTTTTTCTTATGGCTGCCTAATGCACTTTTTAAACTGGATTTCATTCTTCTTTTTTGTTTCTAGTTTCGCTTTGTGATTTCACCATTGCTCTCCAGGATATGAGCAGTAGCTTTGTGTTAATCGATATGTACCTATATCTATCTATCTGTCTGTCTATTTATCAATCAATCAATCAATCAATCAATCATCTTTTTGTCTGCCCATCTGCCCTTGTGTACAGAACAGTTAACCATATGTCCTATATCACTTTCCTACACTATGCTTCCAAAAATCCTGCAAAGTATGTAGGCTGTAGAGAGAGCACTGGGTTCACCAAGACACTTGCAGGTCGAGTCGGCCGCGTGTACCTACAAAACCAGGAAATTTTTGTGCCGGGACTTGAACCCGTGTCTCTATCCTCTGTCCTCTTTCATCTCCTTCTAACTTACTGTCTGTATTTAGCCACATTCTTTGACTAAGTGCTCCCTGAAGACCACAAGTATCATCTGGGCCTGTTGTCACGAGAAAAGTAAACTTGTTCTTTCCTCACCACCATGTTTGAAGGACATCAGCGTGATCACCGCCGATAGGACGGAGGGTCAAATAAAAAGGAACACCAATTTCTAGATAGGTGAAGTTGGGAGCTAAGAGTGTATTGTGGGGTGACGTGTTTATTTGAGTGTCCAAACTTCCCTCTTTAGGTAGTTATTAGATCTACACATTCGTGAACATCATAAAACCCACTGATTTCAAAGGCCCAGATGCTTATTATTACAGCAACTCAGTTGTTGAGGTGAGAGAAAATGAGAAGTATGTTGCTGCACCACTGAATCAATGGCTGGGAACGGCGGAAACTAAACATAAAGAATTCACGGATTCCACATAGGGCTATTCTCTTCTGACTGTATCAGGGGACTCAAACAGAATTCATTTGTTTGATTGTTTGTTTTTCAGTTTCACTCGTGTAGCGTATTTGTCCACACACCTTCAGCTTGTAGTTTGTCTGTGTCCTTGGATCTCAAGTGAGTCTCCTGTAAGTAAGCACGTAGGTGTCTTGAGTTTTCATCCCTTCTTTTAACCCTGTGTCTTTTGTTTGCTGCACTCAGTGCCTGACCTTTTTTCTGATGATTCGCAGCTGTGCACTTATTGCACTTAAAAAATTTTTTTTATCATTAAGCTTAAATCACTTGAAGAACATTATGTTTACTATGCTCCCCCTTCACCATGTACCCCTGAAAAACCTCTTCAGTCGCTGTCGATCTGCGTAGTTGGATGCTGTAGACCCCTTCACCATGTCCCTCCCAACAGACCCCGTTACAGTCGCTGTCCATCAGTGAGTAGTAAGATACTATATGATCTCTACTAGCCTTCTCTGTGATGTACAGCACTCCCCTTGCCCCCTAGACCCCAAGCATTATACTTGCTAAAACTAATTCCCCCATTCTTTCTCCTCACACTTATCCCTCCCTTCAGACCCACCCTACCCAGTCCTTTTCCCTTTGGTAACTTTTAGTCAACTCTCGGGTTCTGTGAGACTGCTGCTGCTTTTTTCCTTCAGTTTTTCTTGGTTGTTATACACCACACATGAGTGAAAACACTTGGTACTTGTCTTTCTCCGCCTGGCCTATTTCTCTGAACATACTACCGTCTAGCTCCATCCAGGTCATTGCAATTGGTAGGATTTGTTTTCTTCTTAAGGCTGCTTACTGCACTTTTTAAACTGGATTTCATTCTTCCTTTTTGTTTGTAGTTTAGCTCTGTTATTCACCATTCAACGCCTCGTTATGAACAATAGCTTTGTGTCAATCGATATGTATCTGTATCTATCTATCTAATGGTCTGTCTGTCTACCTATGTATCTATGTATGTATGTATGTATGTATCTATGTATCTATCTATCTATCTATCTTCCTATTATCTATCTATGATGTCTATCATCTATCAATCTATGTACCTATCTATCTATCTTTCATCTGTCATCTGTGTACCTATCTATCTATGAATCAATCATCTTTTTGTCTGCCCATCTATCCTTCTGTACAGAACAGTTAACAACATAGCCTATGTCTCTTCCCTACATTATGCTTCCAGAAATCTTGCAAGGTAACTAAGCCATAAGGAGAGCACTGTGTTCACCGACACACTTTCATGTAGTGTCAGCCGCGTGTGCTTACAAAACCAGTAAATGGAGGTGAAAGGACTTGAACCTGTATCTCTGTCCTCTGTCCTCTTATACTTCCTGCTCGCTTGGTGACTTTATTTAGCCACATTCAGTAAGTAAGTGATCCCTGAAGACCACAAGTATCCTTCGTCTGCTCCGGTTGTCGAAAGGAAAGTGTACTTGATTCTTTGCACACCAACATGTTTGAGGGACATCGGCGTGATCACTGCTGATAGGTGCAGGGACAAATATAAAGGAACACCTATTTCTGGACAGGAGCAGTTGGGAACAAAGAGTGTGTTGTGGAGTGAAGTGTTTATTTGAGGGTCCAAACTTCCCTCCTTAGGTGGTCATTACTTCTTACATTCGTGAATATCATAAAAAGCAATGATTTAAAAGCCCAGACGCATATTATTACAGCAATTCATTTGTTGAGGTGATAGGAAATGAGAAGGAACTTGCTGCACCACTAAATCTATGCCTGAGCACTGCTGAAATCAAACAAAAAGAATTCACGGTGGCTAGATAGGGCTATTTTCTACTGACTCTCTCTGGGGACTCAAACAGAATTCATTTGTTTGTTTGTTTCTTATTTTCACTTGTATAGGTAATCTGTCCCCGCCCCTTCAGCTTGTAGTTTGTCTGTGTCCTTGGATCTCAAGTGAGTCTCCAGTAAGGGAGCACGTAGGAGGTCTTGAGTTTTCATCAGTTCTTCTAACACTGGGTCTTTTGGTTGGAGCACTCAAAGCCTGTACTTTTATTGTGATATATGAGAGCTGTACTCTTACTGCGCTTTGAAATTCTTTTTGTTCTCATTAATATACAATCACATGCAGAACATTATGTTTTCCAGTCTACACCCCTCACCAGGACCCCGGCTAAAGCCAGTTACCGTCGCTGTCCGTCAGCGTGTACTAAGATGCTGTAGAATCACTACATGTCTTCTCTGTGTTATGCAGCCGTACAAATGACCCCCCAAGTTACACACTATACATGCTAATCCTAATGCCCCCATTCTTTTTCCCCGCCCTCATTACTCCCTTCCCACAAACCCTACCCAGTCCCTTTCTCTTTGGTAACTGTTAGTCCACTCTCGGGTTCTGTGAGTCTGCTGCTGTCTTTTCCTTCAGTTTTTCTTTGTTATCTTACTCCACACATGAGTGAAATCATATGGTACATGTATTTCTCCTCCTTGAGTATTTGACTGAGCAAAATACCCTATAGCTCCATCCACGTTATTGCAAATGATAGGATTTGTTTTTTTCTTATGGCTGCCTACTGCACTTTTTAAACTGGATTTCATTCTTCTTTTTTGTTTCTAGTTTCGCTTTGTGATTTCACCATTGCTCTCCAGGATATGAGCAGTAGCTTTGTGTTAATCGATATGTACCTATATCTATCTATCTGTCTGTCTATTTATCAGTCAATCAATCAATCAATCAATCATCTTTTTGTCTGCCCATCTGCCCTTGCGTACAGAACAGTTAACCATATGTCCTATATCACTTTCCTACACTATGCTTCCAAAAATCCTGCAAAGTATGTAGGCTGTAGAGAGAGCACTGGGTTCACCGAGACACTTGCAGGTCGAGTCGGCCGCGTGTACCTACAAAACCAGGAAATTTTTGTGCCGGGACTTGAACCCGTGTCTCTATCCTCTGTCCTCTTTCATCTCCTTCTAACTTACTGTCTGTATTTAGCCACATTCTTTGACTAAGTGCTCCCTGAAGACCACAAGTATCATCTGGGCCTGTTGTCACGAGAAAAGTAAACTTGTTCTTTCCTCACCACCATGTTTGAAGGACATCAGCGTGATCACCGCCGATAGGACGGAGGGTCAAATAAAAAGGAACACCAATTTCTAGATAGGTGAAGTTGGGAGCTAAGAGTGTATTGTGGGGTGACGTGTTTATTTGAGTGTCCAAACTTCCCTCTTTAGGTAGTTATTAGATCTACACATTCGTGAACATCATAAAACCCACTGATTTCAAAGGCCCAGATGCTTATTATTACAGCAACTCAGTTGTTGAGGTGAGAGAAAATGAGAAGTATGTTGCTGCACCACTGAATCAATGGCTGGGAACGGCGGAAACTAAACATAAAGAATTCACGGATTCCACATAGGGCTATTTTCTTCTGACTGTATCAGGGGACTCAAACAGAATTCATTTGTTTGATTGTTTGTTTTTCAGTTTCACTCGTGTAGCGTATTTGTCCACACACCTTCAGCTTGTAGTTTGTCTGTGTCCTTGGATCTCAAGTGAGTCTCCTGTAAGTAAGCACGTAGGTGTCTTGAGTTTTCATCCCTTCTTTTAACCCTGTGTCTTTTGTTTGCTGCACTCAGTGCCTGACCTTTTTTATGATGATTCGCAGCTGTGCACTTATTGCACTTAAAAAATTTTTTTTATCATTAAGCTTAAATCACTTGAAGAACATTATGTTTACTATGCTCCCCCTTCACCATGTACCCCTGAAAAACCTCTTCAGTCGCTGTCGATCTGCGTAGTTGGATGCTGTAGACCCCTTCACCATGTCCCTCCCAACAGACCCCGTTACAGTCGCTGTCCATCAGTGAGTAGTAAGATACTATATGATCTCTACTAGCCTTCTCTGTGATGTACAGCACTCCCCTTGCCCCCTAGACCCCAAGCATTATACATGCTAAAACTAATGCCCCCATTCTTTCTCCTCACACTTATCCCTCCCTTCAGACCCACCCTACCCAGTCCTTTTCCCTTTGGTAACTTTTAGTCAACTCTCGGGTTCTGTGAGACTGCTGCTGTTTTTCTCCTTCAGTTTTTCTTGGTTGTTATACACCACACATGAGTGAAAACACTTGGTACTTGTCTTTCTCCGCCTGGCCTATTTCTCTGAACATACTACCGTCTAGCTCCATCCAGGTCATTGCAATTGGTAGGATTTGTTTTCTTCTTAAGGTTGCTTACTGCACTTTTTAAACTGGATTTCATTCTTCCTTTTTGTTTGTAGTTTAGCTCTGTTATTCACCATTCAACGCCTCGTTATGAACAATAGCTTTGTGTCAATCGATATGTATCTGTATCTATCTATCTAATGGTCTGTCTGTCTACCTATGTATCTATGTATGTATGTATGTATGTATCTATGTATCTATCTATCTATCTATCTTCCTATTATCTATCTATGATGTCTATCATCTATCAATCTATGTACCTATCTATCTATCTTTCATCTGTCATCTGTGTACCTATCTATCTATGAATCAATCATCTTTTTGTCTGCCCATCTATCCTTCTGTACAGAACAGTTAACAACATAGCCTATGTCTCTTCCCTACATTATGCTTCCAGAAATCTTGCAAGGTAACTAAGCCATAAGGAGAGCACTGTGTTCACCGACACACTTTCATGTAGTGTCAGCCGCGTGTGCTTACAAAACCAGTAAATGGAGGTGAAAGGACTTGAACCTGTATCTCTGTCCTCTGTCCTCTTATACTTCCTGCTCGCTTGGTGACTTTATTTAGCCACATTCAGTAAGTAAGTGATCCCTGAAGACCACAAGTATCCTTCGTCTGCTCCGGTTGTCGAAAGGAAAGTGTACTTGATTCTTTGCACACCAACATGTTTGAGGGACATCGGCGTGATCACTGCTGATAGGTGCAGGGACAAATATAAAGGAACACCTATTTCTGGACAGGAGCAGTTGGGAACAAAGAGTGTGTTGTGGAGTGAAGTGTTTATTTGAGGGTCCAAACTTCCCTCCTTAGGTGGTCATTACTTCTTACATTCGTGAATATCATAAAAAGCAATGATTTAAAAGCCCAGACGCATATTATTACAGCAATTCATTTGTTGAGGTGATAGGAAATGAGAAGGAACTTGCTGCACCACTAAATCTATGCCTGAGCACTGCTGAAATCAAACAAAAAGAATTCACGGTGGCTAGATAGGGCTATTTTCTACTGACTCTCTCTGGGGACTCAAACAGAATTCATTTGTTTGTTTGTTTCTTATTTTCACTTGTATAGGTAATCTGTCCCCGCCCCTTCAGCTTGTAGTTTGTCTGTGTCCTTGGATCTCAAGTGAGTCTCCAGTAAGGGAGCACGTAGGAGGTCTTGAGTTTTCATCAGTTCTTCTAACACTGGGTCTTTTGATTGGAGCACTCAAAGCCTGTACTTTTATTGTGATATATGAGAGCTGTACTCTTACTGCGCTTTGAAATTCTTTTTGTTCTCATTAATATACAATCACATGAAGAACATTATGTTTTCCAGTCTACACCCCTCACCAGGACCCCGGCTAAAGCCAGTTACCGTCGCTGTCCGTCAGCGTGTACTAAGATGCTGTAGAATCACTACATGTCTTCTCTGTGTTATGCAGCCGTACAAATGACCCCCGAAGTTACACACTATACATGCTAATCCTAATGCCCCCAATCTTTTTCCCCGCCCTCATTACTCCCTTCCCACAAACCCTACCCAGTCCCTTTCTCTTTGGTAACTGTTAGTCCACTCTCGGGTTCTGTGAGTCTGCTGCTGTCTTTTCCTTCAGTTTTTCTTTGTTATCTTACTCCACACATGAGTGAAATCATATGGTACATGTATTTCTCCTCCTTGAGTATTTGACTGAGCAAAATACCCTATAGCTCCATCCACGTTATTGCAAATGATAGGATTTGTTTTTTTCTTATGGCTGCCTACTGCACTTTTTAAACTGGATTTCATTCTTCTTTTTTGTTTCTAGTTTCGCTTTGTGATTTCACCATTGCTCTCCAGGATATGAGCAGTAGCTTTGTGTTAATCGATATGTACCTATATCTATCTATCTGTCTGTCTATTTATCAGTCAATCAATCAATCAATCAATCATCTTTTTGTCTGCCCATCTGCCCTTGCGTACAGAACAGTTAACCATATGTCCTATATCACTTTCCTACACTATGCTTCCAAAAATCCTGCAAAGTATGTAGGCTGTAGAGAGAGCACTGGGTTCACCGAGACACTTGCAGGTCGAGTCGGCCGCGTGTACCTACAAAACCAGGAAATTTTTGTGCCGGGACTTGAACCCGTGTCTCTATCCTCTGTCCTCTTTCATCTCCTTCTAACTTACTGTCTGTATTTAGCCACATTCTTTGACTAAGTGCTCCCTGAAGACCACAAGTATCATCTGGGCCTGTTGTCACGAGAAAAGTAAACTTGTTCTTTCCTCACCACCATGTTTGAAGGACATCAGCGTGATCACCGCCGATAGGACGGAGGGTCAAATAAAAAGGAACACCAATTTCTAGATAGGTGAAGTTGGGAGCTAAGAGTGTATTGTGGGGTGACGTGTTTATTTGAGTGTCCAAACTTCCCTCTTTATATAGTTATTAGATCTTCACATTCGTGAACATCATACAACCCACTGATTTCAAAGGCCCAGATGCTTATTATTACAGCAACTCAGTTGTTGAGGTGAGAGAAAATGAGAAGTATGTTGCTGCACCACTAAATCAATGGCTGGGAACGGCGGAAACTAAACATAAAGAATTCACGGATTCCACATAGGGCTATTTTCTTCTGACTGTATCAGGGGACTCAAACAGAATTCATTTGTTTGATTGTTTGTTTTTCAGTTTCACTCGTGTAGCGTATTTGTCCACACACCTTCAGCTTGTAGTTTGTCTGTGTCCTTGGATCTCAAGTGAGTCTCCTGTAAGTAAGCACGTAGGTGTCTTGAGTTTTCATCCCTTCTTTTAACCCTGTGTCTTTTGTTTGCTGCACTCAGTGCCTGACCTATTTTCTGATGATTCGGAGCTGGGCACTTATTGCACTTAAATAATTTTTTTTATCATTAAGCTTAAATCACTTGAAGAACATTTTGTTTACTATGCTCCCCCCTTCACCATGTACCCCTGAAAAACCTCTTCAGTCGCTGTCGATCTGCGTAGTTGGATGCTGTAGACCCCTTCACCATGTCCCTCCCAACAGACCCCGTTACAGTCGCTGTCCATCAGTGAGTAGTAAGATACTATATGATCTCTACTAGCCTTCTCTGTGATGTACAGCACTCCCCTTGCCCCCTAGACCCCAAGCATTATACATGCTAAAACTAATGCCCCCATTCTTTCTCCTCACACTTATCCCTCCCTTCAGACCCACCCTGCCCAGTCCTTTTCCCTTTGGTAACTTTTAGTCCACTCTCGGGTTCTGTGAGACTGCTGCTGTTTTTTTCCTTCAGTTTTTCTTGGTTGTTATACACCACACATGAGTGAAAACACTTGGTACTTGTCTTTCTCCGCCTGGCCTATTTCTCTGAACATACTACCGTCTAGCTCCACCAAGGTCATTGCAAATGGTAGTATTTGTTTTCTTCTTAAGGCTGCTTACTGCACTTTTTAAACTGGATTTCACTCTTCCTTTTTGTTTGTAGTTTAGCTATGTTATTCACCATTCAACGCCCCGTTATGAACAAAGCTTTGTGTCAATCGATATGTATCTGTATCTATCTATCTAATGGTCTGTCTGTCTATGTATGTATGTATGTATGTATATATCTATCTATCTATCTATCTATCTTCCTATTATCTATCGATGATGTCTATCTTCTATCAATCTATGTACCTATCTATCTATCTTTCATCTGTCATCTGTGTACCTATCTATCTATGAATCAATCATCTTTTTGTCTGCCCATCTATCCTTCTGTACAGAACAGTTAACAACATAGCCTATGTCTCTTCCCTACATTATGCTTCCAGAAATCTTGCAAGGTAACTAAGCCATAAGGAGAGCACTGTGTTCACCGACACACTTTCATGTAGAGTCAGCCGCGTGTGCTTACAAAACCAGTAAATGGAGGTGAAAGGACTTGAACCTGTATCTCTGTCCTCTGTCCTCTTATACTTCCTGCTCGCTTGGTGACTTTATTTAGCCACATTCAGTGAGTAAGTGATCCCTGAAGACCACAAGTATCCTTCGTCTGCTCCGGTTGTCGAAAGAAAAGTGTACTTGATTCTTTGCACACCACCATGCTTGAGGGACATCGGCGTGATCACTGCTGATAGGTGCAGGGACAAATATAAAGGAACGCCTATTTCTGGACAGGAGCAGTTGGGAACAAAGAGTGTGTTGTGGAGTGAAGTGTTTATTTGAGGGTCCAAACTTCCCTCCTTAGGTGGTCATTACTTCTTACATTCGTGAATATCATAAAAAGCAATGATTTAAAAGCCCAGACGCATATTATTACAGCAATTCATTTGTTGAGGTGATAGGAAATGAGAAGGAACTTGCTGCACCACTAAATCTATGCCTGAGCACTGCTGAAATCAAACAAAAAGAATTCACGGTGGCTAGATAGGGCTATTTTCTACTGACTCTCTCTGGGGACTCAAACAGAATTCATTTGTTTGTTTGTTTCTTATTTTCACTTGTATAGGTAATCTGTCCCCGCCCCTTCAGCTTGTAGTTTGTCTGTGTCCTTGGATCTCAAGTGAGTCTCCAGTAAGGGAGCACGTAGGAGGTCCTGAGTTTTCATCAGTTCTTCTAACACTGGGTCTTTTGATTGGAGCACTCAAAGCCTGTACTTTTATTCTGATATTTGAGAGCTGTGCTCTTACTGCGCTTTGAAATTCTTTTTGTTCTCATTAATATACAATCACATGCAGAACATTATGTTTTCCAGTCTACACCCCTCAACAGGACCCCGGCTAAAGCCAGTTACCGTCACTGTCCGTCAGCGTGTACTAAGATGCTGTAGAATCACTACATGTCTTCTCTGTGTTATGCAGCCGTACAAATGACCCCCAAGTTACACACTATACATGCTAATCCTAATGCCCCCATTCTTTTTCCCCGCCCTCATTACTCCCTTCCCACAAACCCTACCCAGTCAGTTTCTCTTTGGTAACTGTTAGTCCACTCTCGGGTTCTGTGAGTCTGCTGCTGTCTTTTCCTTCAGTTTTTCTTTGTTATCTTACTCCACACATGAGTGAAATCAT
The DNA here is from genome assembly GCF_030020395.1 of Manis pentadactyla. Taxonomy (NCBI): domain Eukaryota; kingdom Metazoa; phylum Chordata; class Mammalia; order Pholidota; family Manidae; genus Manis; species Manis pentadactyla. The sequence goes on from NW_026644596.1 coordinate 2,830,513, forward strand.
ATGGTACATGTATTTCTCCTCCGTGAGTATTTGACTGAGCAAAATACCCTATAGCTCCATCCACTTTATTGCAAATGATAGGATTTGTTTTTTTCTTATGGCTGCCTACTGCACTTTTTAAACTGGATTTCATTCTTCTTTTTTGTTTCTAGTTTCGCTTTGTGATTTCACCATTGCTCTCCAGGATATGAGCAGTAGCTTTGTGTTAATCGATATGTACCTATATTTATCTATCTGTCTGTCTATTTATCAATCAATCAATCAATCAATCAATCATCTTTTTGTCTGCCCATCTGCCCTTGTGTACACAACAGTTAACCATATGTCCTATATCACTTTCCTACACTATGCTTCCAAAAATCCTGCAAAGTATCTAGGCTGTAGAGAGAGCACTGGGTTCACCGAGACACTTGCAGGTCGAGTCGGCCGCGTGTACCTGCAAAACCAGGAAATTTTTGTGCCGGGACTTGAACCCGTGTCTCTATCCTCTGTCCTCTTTCATCTCCTTCTAACTTACTGTCTGTATTTAGCCACATTCTTTGACTAAGTGCTCCCTGAAGACCACAAGTATCATTCCTCTTGGCCTGTTGTCACGAGAAAAGTAAACTTGTTCTTTGCTCACCACCATGTTTGAAGGACATCAGCGTGATCACCGCCGATAGGACGGAGGGTCAAATAAAAAGGAACACCAATTTCTAGATAGGTGAAGTTGGGAGCTAAGAGTGTATTGTGGGGTGACGTGTTTATTTGAGTGTCCAAACTTCCCTCTTTAGGTAGTTATTAGATCTTCACATTCGTGAACATCATAAAACCCACTGATTTCAAAGGCCCAGATGCTTATTATTACAGCAACTCAGTTGTTGAGGTGAGAGAAAATGAGAAGTATGGTGCTGCACCACTAAATCAATGGCTGGGAACGGCGGAAAATAAACATAAAGAATTCACGGATTCCACATAGGGCTATTTTCTTCTGACTGTATCAGGGGACTCAAACAGAATTCATTTGTTTGATTGTTTGTTTTTCAGTTTCACTCATGTAGCGTATTTGTCCACACACCTTCAGCTTGTAGTTTGTCTGTGTCTTTGGATCTCAAGTGAGTCTCCTGTAAGTAAGCACGTAGGTGTCTTGAGTTTTCATCCCTTCTTTTAACCCTGTGTCTTTTGTTTGCTGCACTCAGTGCCTGACCTTTTTTCTGATGATTCGGAGCTGGGCACTTATTGCACTTAAATAATTTTTTTTATCATTAAGCTTAAATCACTTGAAGAACATTATGTTTACTATGCTCCCCCCTTCACCATGTACCCCTGAAAAACCTCTTCAGTCGCTGTCGATCTGCGTAGTTGGATGCTGTAGACCCCTTCACCATGTCCCTCCCAACAGACCCCGTTACAGTCGCTGTCCATCAGTGAGTAGTAAGATACTATATGATCTCTACTAGCCTTCTCTGTGATGTACAGCACTCCCCTTGCCCCCTAGACCCCAAGCATTATACATGCTAAAACTAATGCCCCCATTCTTTCTCCTCACACTTATCCCTCCCTTCAGACCCACCCTGCCCAGTCCTTTCCCCTTTGGTAACTTTTAGTCAACTCTCGGGTTCTGTGAGACTGCTGCTGTTTTTTTCCTTCAGTTTTTCTTGGTTGTTATACACCACACATGAGTGAAAACACTTGGTACTTGTCTTTCTCCGCCTGGCCTATTTCTCTGAACATACTACCGTCTAGCTCCACCAAGGTCATTGCAAATGGTAGTATTTGTTTTCTTCTTAAGGCTGCTTACTGCACTTTTTAAACTGGATTTCACTCTTCCTTTTTGTTTGTAGTTTAGCTATGTTATTCACCATTCAACGCCCCGTTATGAACAAAGCTTTGTGTCAATCGATATGTATCTGTATCTATCTATCTAATGGTCTGTCTGTCTATGTATGTATGTATGTATGTATATATCTATCTATCTATCTATCTATCTTCCTATTATCTATCGATGATGTCTATCTTCTATCAATCTATGTACCTATCTATCTATCTTTCATCTGTCATCTGTGTACCTATCTATCTATGAATCAATCATCTTTTTGTCTGCCCATCTATCCTTCTGTACAGAACAGTTAACAACATAGCCTATGTCTCTTCCCTACATTATGCTTCCAGAAATCTTGCAAGGTAACTAAGCCATAAGGAGAGCACTGTGTTCACCGACACACTTTCATGTAGAGTCAGCCGCGTGTGCTTACAAAACCAGTAAATGGAGGTGAAAGGACTTGAACCTGTATCTCTGTCCTCTGTCCTCTTATACTTCCTGCTCGCTTGGTGACTTTATTTAGCCACATTCAGTGAGTAAGTGATCCCTGAAGACCACAAGTATCCTTCGTCTGCTCCGGTTGTCGAAAGAAAAGTGTACTTGATTCTTTGCACACCAACATGCTTGAGGGACATCGGCGTGATCACTGCTGATAGGTGCAGGGACAAATATAAAGGAACGCCTATTTCTGGACAGGAGCAGTTGGGAACAAAGAGTGTGTTGTGGAGTGAAGTGTTTATTTGAGGGTCCAAACTTCCCTCCTTAGGTGGTCATTACTTCTTACATTCGTGAATATCATAAAAAGCAATGATTTAAAAGCCCAGACGCATATTATTACAGCAATTCATTTGTTGAGGTGATAGGAAATGAGAAGGAACTTGCTGCACCACTAAATCTATGCCTGAGCACTGCTGAAATCAAACAAAAAGAATTCACGGTGGCTAGATAGGGCTATTTTCTACTGACTCTCTCTGGGGACTCAAACAGAATTCATTTGTTTGTTTGTTTCTTATTTTCACTTGTATAGGTAATCTGTCCCCGCCCCTTCAGCTTGTAGTTTGTCTGTGTCCTTGGATCTCAAGTGAGTCTCCAGTAAGGGAGCACGTAGGAGGTCCTGAGTTTTCATCAGTTCTTCTAACACTGGGTCTTTTGATTGGAGCACTCAAAGCCTGTACTTTTATTCTGATATTTGAGAGCTGTGCTCTTACTGCGCTTTGGAATTCTTTTTGTTCTCATTAATATACAATCACATGCAGAACATTATGTTTTCCAGTCTACACCCCTCAACAGGACCCCGGCTAAAGCCAGTTACCGTCACTGTCCGTCAGCGTGTACTAAGATGCTGTAGAATCACTACATGTCTTCTCTGTGTTATGCAGCCGTACAAATGACCCCCAAGTTACACACTATACATGCTAATCCTAATGCCCCCATTCTTTTTCCCCGCCCTCATTACTCCCTTCCCACAAACCCTACCCAGTCAGTTTCTCTTTGGTAACTGTTAGTCCACTCTCGGGTTCTGTGAGTCTGCTGCTGTCTTTTCCTTCAGTTTTTCTTTGTTATCTTACTCCACACATGAGTGAAATCATATGGTACATGTATTTCTCCTCCTTGAGTATTTGACTGAGCAAAATACCCTATAGCTCCATCCACTTTATTGCAAATGATAGGATTTGTTTTTTTCTTATGGCTGCCTACTGCACTTTTTAAACTGGATTTCATTCTTCTTTTTTGTTTCTAGTTTCGCTTTGTGATTTCACCATTGCTCTCCAGGATATGAGCAGTAGCTTTGTGTTAATCGATATGTACCTATATTTATCTATCTGTCTGTCTATTTATCAATCAATCAATCAATCAATCAATCATCTTTTTGTCTGCCCATCTGCCCTTGTGTACAGAACAGTTAACCATATGTCCTATATCACTTTCCTACACTATGCTTCCAAAAATCCTGCAAAGTATCTAGGCTGTAGAGAGAGCACTGGGTTCACCGAGACACTTGCAGGTCGAGTCGGCCGCGTGTACCTGCAAAACCAGGAAATTTTTGTGCCGGGACTTGAACCCGTGTCTCTATCCTCTGTCCTCTTTCATCTCCTTCTAACTTACTGTCTGTATTTAGCCACATTCTTTGACTAAGTGCTCCCTGAAGACCACAAGTATCATTCCTCTTGGCCTGTTGTCACGAGAAAAGTAAACTTGTTCTTTGCTCACCACCATGTTTGAAGGACATCAGCGTGATCACCGCCGATAGGACGGAGGGTCAAATAAAAAGGAACACCAATTTCTAGATAGGTGAAGTTGGGAGCTAAGAGTGTATTGTGGGGTGACGTGTTTATTTGAGTGTCCAAACTTCCCTCTTTAGGTAGTTATTAGATCTTCACATTCGTGAACATCATAAAACCCACTGATTTCAAAGGCCCAGATGCTTATTATTACAGCAACTCAGTTGTTGAGGTGAGAGAAAATGAGAAGTATGTTGCTGCACCACTAAATCAATGGCTGGGAACGGCGGAAACTAAACATAAAGAATTCACGGATTCCACATAGGGCTATTTTCTTCTGACTGTATCAGGGGACTCAAACAGAATTCATTTGTTTGATTGTTTGTTTTTCAGTTTCACTCGTGAAGCGTATTTGTCCACACACCTTCAGCTTGTAGTTTGTCTGTGTCCTTGGATCTCAAGTGAGTCTCCTGTAAGTAAGCACGTAGGTGTCTTGAGTTTTCATCCCTTCTTTTAACCCTGTGTCTTTTGTTTGCTGCACTCAGTGCCTGACCTTTTTTCTGATGATTCGGAGCTGTGCACTTATTGCACTTAAAGAATTTTTTTTATCATTAAGCTTAAATCACTTGAAGAACATTATGTTTACTATGCTCCCCCCTTCACCATGTACCCCTGAAAAACCTCTTCAGTCGCTGTCGATCTGCGTAGTTGGATGCTGTAGACCCCTTCACCATGTCCCTCCCAACAGACCCCGTTACAGTCGCTGTCCATCAGTGAGTAGTAAGATACTATATGATCTCTACTAGCCTTCTCTGTGATGTACAGCACTCCCCTTGCCCCCTAGACCCCAAGCATTATACATGCTAAAACTAATGCCCCCATTCTTTCTCCTCACACTTATCCCTCCCTTCAGACCCACCCTGCCCAGTCCTTTTCCCTTTGGTAACTTTTAGTCCACTCTCGGGTTCTGTGAGACTGCTGCTGTTTTTTTCCTTCAGTTTTTCTTGGTTGTTATACACCACACATGAGTGAAAACACTTGGTACTTGTCTTTCTCCGCCTGGCCTATTTCTCTGAACATACTACCGTCTAGCTCCACCAAGGTCATTGCAAATGGTAGTATTTGTTTTCTTCTTAAGGCTGCTTACTGCACTTTTTAAACTGGATTTCACTCTTCCTTTTTGTTTGTAGTTTAGCTATGTTATTCACCATTCAACGCCCCGTTATGAACAAAGCTTTGTGTCAATCGATATGTATCTGTATCTATCTATCTAATGGTCTGTCTGTCTATGTATGTATGTATGTATGTATATATCTATCTATCTATCTATCTATCTTCCTATTATCTATCGATGATGTCTATCTTCTATCAATCTATGTACCTATCTATCTATCTTTCATCTGTCATCTGTGTACCTATCTATCTATGAATCAATCATCTTTTTGTCTGCCCATCTATCCTTCTGTACAGAACAGTTAACAACATAGCCTATGTCTCTTCCCTACATTATGCTTCCAGAAATCTTGCAAGGTAACTAAGCCATAAGGAGAGCACTGTGTTCACCGACACACTTTCATGTAGAGTCAGCCGCGTGTGCTTACAAAACCAGTAAATGGAGGTGAAAGGACTTGAACCTGTATCTCTGTCCTCTGTCCTCTTATACTTCCTGCTCGCTTGGTGACTTTATTTAGCCACATTCAGTGAGTAAGTGATCCCTGAAGACCACAAGTATCCTTCGTCTGCTCCGGTTGTCGAAAGAAAAGTGTACTTGATTCTTTGCACACCACCATGCTTGAGGGACATCGGCGTGATCACTGCTGATAGGTGCAGGGACAAATATAAAGGAACGCCTATTTCTGGACAGGAGCAGTTGGGAACAAAGAGTGTGTTGTGGAGTGAAGTGTTTATTTGAGGGTCCAAACTTCCCTCCTTAGGTGGTCATTACTTCTTACATTCGTGAATATCATAAAAAGCAATGATTTAAAAGCCCAGACGCATATTATTACAGCAATTCATTTGTTGAGGTGATAGGAAATGAGAAGGAACTTGCTGCACCACTAAATCTATGCCTGAGCACTGCTGAAATCAAACAAAAAGAATTCACGGTGGCTAGATAGGGCTATTTTCTACTGACTCTCTCTGGGGACTCAAACAGAATTCATTTGTTTGTTTGTTTCTTATTTTCACTTGTATAGGTAATCTGTCCCCGCCCCTTCAGCTTGTAGTTTGTCTGTGTCCTTGGATCTCAAGTGAGTCTCCAGTAAGGGAGCACGTAGGAGGTCCTGAGTTTTCATCAGTTCTTCTAACACTGGGTCTTTTGATTGGAGCACTCAAAGCCTGTACTTTTATTCTGATATTTGAGAGCTGTGCTCTTACTGCGCTTTGAAATTCTTTTTGTTCTCATTAATATACAATCACATGCAGAACATTATGTTTTCCAGTCTACACCCCTCAACAGGACCCCGGCTAAAGCCAGTTACCGTCACTGTCCGTCAGCGTGTACTAAGATGCTGTAGAATCACTACATGTCTTCTCTGTGTTATGCAGCCGTACAAATGACCCCCAAGTTACACACTATACATGCTAATCCTAATGCCCCCATTCTTTTTCCCCGCCCTCATTACTCCCTTCCCACAAACCCTACCCAGTCAGTTTCTCTTTGGTAACTGTTAGTCCACTCTCGGGTTCTGTGAGTCTGCTGCTGTCTTTTCCTTCAGTTTTTCTTTGTTATCTTACTCCACACATGAGTGAAATCATATGGTACATGTATTTCTCCTCCTTGAGTATTTGACTGAGCAAAATACCCTATAGCTCCATCCACTTTATTGCAAATGATAGGATTTGTTTTTTTCTTATGGCTGCCTACTGCACTTTTTAAACTGGATTTCATTCTTCTTTTTTGTTTCTAGTTTCGCTTTGTGATTTCACCATTGCTCTCCAGGATATGAGCAGTAGCTTTGTGTTAATCGATATGTACCTATATTTATCTATCTGTCTGTCTATTTATCAATCAATCAATCAATCAATCAATCATCTTTTTGTCTGCCCATCTGCCCTTGTGTACAGAACAGTTAACCATATGTCCTATATCACTTTCCTACACTATGCTTCCAAAAATCCTGCAAAGTATCTAGGCTGTAGAGAGAGCACTGGGTTCACCGAGACACTTGCAGGTCGAGTCGGCCGCGTGTACCTGCAAAACCAGGAAATTTTTGTGCCGGGACTTGAACCCGTGTCTCTATCCTCTGTCCTCTTTCATCTCCTTCTAACTTACTGTCTGTATTTAGCCACATTCTTTGACTAAGTGCTCCCTGAAGACCACAAGTATCATTCCTCTTGGCCTGTTGTCACGAGAAAAGTAAACTTGTTCTTTGCTCACCACCATGTTTGAAGGACATCAGCGTGATCACCGCCGATAGGACGGAGGGTCAAATAAAAAGGAACACCAATTTCTAGATAGGTGAAGTTGGGAGCTAAGAGTGTATTGTGGGGTGACGTGTTTATTTGAGTGTCCAAACTTCCCTCTTTAGGTAGTTATTAGATCTTCACATTCGTGAACATCATAAAACCCACTGATTTCAAAGGCCCAGATGCTTATTATTACAGCAACTCAGTTGTTGAGGTGAGAGAAAATGAGAAGTATGTTGCTGCACCACTAAATCAATGGCTGGGAACGGCGGAAACTAAACATAAAGAATTCACGGATTCCACATAGGGCTATTTTCTTCTGACTGTATCAGGGGACTCAAACAGAATTCATTTGTTTGATTGTTTGTTTTTCAGTTTCACTCGTGTAGCGTATTTGTCCACACACCTTCAGCTTGTAGTTTGTCTGTGTCCTTGGATCTCAAGTGAGTCTCCTGTAAGTAAGCACGTAGGTGTCTTGAGTTTTCATCCCTTCTTTTAACCCTGTGTCTTTTGTTTGCTGCACTCAGTGCCTGACCTTTTTTCTGATGATTCGGAGCTGTGCACTTTTTGCACTTAAAGAATTTTTTTTATCATTAAGCTTAAATCACTTGAAGAACATTATGTTTACTATGCTCCCCCCTTCACCATGTACCCCTGAAAAACCTCTTCAGTCGCTGTCGATCTGCGTAGTTGGATGCTGTAGACCCCTACACCATGTCCCTCCCAACAGACCCCGTTACAGTCGCTGTCCATCAGTGAGTAGTAAGATACTATATGATCTCTACTAGCCTTCTCTGTGATGTACAGCACTCCCCTTGCCCCCTAGACCCCAAGCATTATACATGCTAAAACTAATGCCCCCATTCTTTCTCCTCACACTTATCCCTCCCTTCAGACCCACCCTGCCCAGTCCTTTTCCCTTTGGTAACTTTTAGTCCACTCTCGGGTTCTGTGAGACTGCTGCTGTTTTTTTCCTTCAGTTTTTCTTGGTTGTTATACACCACACATGAGTGAAAACACTTGGTACTTGTCTTTCTCCGCCTGGCCTATTTCTCTGAACATACTACCGTCTAGCTCCACCAAGGTCATTGCAAATGGTAGTATTTGTTTTCTTCTTAAGGCTGCTTACTGCACTTTTTAAACTGGATTTCACTCTTCCTTTTTGTTTGTAGTTTAGCTATGTTATTCACCATTCAACGCCCCGTTATGAACAAAGCTTTGTGTCAATCGATATGTATCTGTATCTATCTATCTAATGGTCTGTCTGTCTATGTATGTATGTATGTATGTATATATCTATCTATCTATCTATCTATCTATCTTCCTATTATCTATCGATGATGTCTATCTTCTATCAATCTATGTACCTATCTATCTATCTTTCATCTGTCATCTGTGTACCTATCTATCTATGAATCAATCATCTTTTTGTCTGCCCATCTATCCTTCTGTACAGAACAGTTAACAACATAGCCTATGTCTCTTCCCTACATTATGCTTCCAGAAATCTTGCAAGGTAACTAAGCCATAAGGAGAGCACTGTGTTCACCGACACACTTTCATGTAGAGTCAGCCGCGTGTGCTTACAAAACCAGTAAATGGAGGTGAAAGGACTTGAACCTGTATCTCTGTCCTCTGTCCTCTTATACTTCCTGCTCGCTTGGTGACTTTATTTAGCCACATTCAGTGAGTAAGTGATCCCTGAAGACCACAAGTATCCTTCGTCTGCTCCGGTTGTCGAAAGAAAAGTGTACTTGATTCTTTGCACACCACCATGCTTGAGGGACATCGGCGTGATCACTGCTGATAGGTGCAGGGACAAATATAAAGGAACGCCTATTTCTGGACAGGAGCAGTTGGGAACAAAGAGTGTGTTGTGGAGTGAAGTGTTTATTTGAGGGTCCAAACTTCCCTCCTTAGGTGGTCATTACTTCTTACATTCGTGAATATCATAAAAAGCAATGATTTAAAAGCCCAGACGCATATTATTACAGCAATTCATTTGTTGAGGTGATAGGAAATGAGAAGGAACTTGCTGCACCACTAAATCTATGCCTGAGCACTGCTGAAATCAAACAAAAAGAATTCACGGTGGCTAGATAGGGCTATTTTCTACTGACTCTCTCTGGGGACTCAAACAGAATTCATTTGTTTGTTTGTTTCTTATTTTCACTTGTATAGGTAATCTGTCCCCGCCCCTTCAGCTTGTAGTTTGTCTGTGTCCTTGGATCTCAAGTGAGTCTCCAGTAAGGGAGCACGTAGGAGGTCCTGAGTTTTCATCAGTTCTTCTAACACTGGGTCTTTTGATTGGAGCACTCAAAGCCTGTACTTTTATTCTGATATTTGAGAGCTGTGCTCTTACTGCGCTTTGAAATTCTTTTTGTTCTCATTAATATACAATCACATGCAGAACATTATGTTTTCCAGTCTACACCCCTCAACAGGACCCCGGCTAAAGCCAGTTACCGTCACTGTCCGTCAGCGTGTACTAAGATGCTGTAGAATCACTACATGTCTTCTCTGTGTTATGCAGCCGTACAAATGACCCCCCAAGTTACACACTATACATGCTAATCCTAATGCCCCCATTCTTTTTCCCCGCCCTCATTACTCCCTTCCCACAAACCCTACCCAGTCAGTTTCTCTTTGGTAACTGTTAGTCCACTCTCGGGTTCTGTGAGTCTGCTGCTGTCTTTTCCTTCAGTTTTTCTTTGTTATCTTACTCCACACATGAGTGAAATCATATGGTACATGTATTTCTCCTCCTTGAGTATTTGACTGAGCAAAATACCCTATAGCTCCATCCACTTTATTGCAAATGATAGGATTTGTTTTTTTCTTATGGCTGCCTACTGCACTTTTTAAACTGGATTTCATTCTTCTTTTTTGTTTCTAGTTTCGCTTTGTGATTTCACCATTGCTCTCCAGGATATGAGCAGTAGCTTTGTGTTAATCGATATGTACCTATATTTATCTATCTGTCTGTCTATTTATCAATCAATCAATCAATCAATCAATCATCTTTTTGTCTGCCCATCTGCCCTTGTGTACAGAACAGTTAACCATATGTCCTATATCACTTTCCTACACTATGCTTCCAAAAATCCTGCAAAGTATCTAGGCTGTAGAGAGAGCACTGGGTTCACCGAGACACTTGCAGGTCGAGTCGGCCGCGTGTACCTGCAAAACCAGGAAATTTTTGTGCCGGGACTTGAACCCGTGTCTCTATCCTCTGTCCTCTTTCATCTCCTTCTAACTTACTGTCTGTATTTAGCCACATTCTTTGACTAAGTGCTCCCTGAAGACCACAAGTATCATTCCTCTTGGCCTGTTGTCACGAGAAAAGTAAACTTGTTCTTTGCTCACCACCATGTTTGAAGGACATCAGCGTGATCACCGCCGATAGGACGGAGGGTCAAATAAAAAGGAACACCAATTTCTAGATAGGTGAAGTTGGGAGCTAAGAGTGTATTGTGGGGTGACGTGTTTATTTGAGTGTCCAAACTTCCCTCTTTAGGTAGTTATTAGATCTTCACATTCGTGAACATCATAAAACCCACTGATTTCAAAGGCCCAGATGCTTATTATTACAGCAACTCAGTTGTTGAGGTGAGAGAAAATGAGAAGTATGTTGCTGCACCACTAAATCAATGGCTGGGAACGGCGGAAACTAAACATAAAGAATTCAAGGATTCCACATAGGGCTATTTTCTTCTGACTGTATCAGGGGACTCAAACAGAATTCATTTGTTTGATTGTTTGTTTTTCAGTTTCACTCGTGTAGCGTATTTGTCCACACACCTTCAGCTTGTAGTTTGTCTGTGTCCTTGGATCTCAAGTGAGTCTCCTGTAAGTAAGCACGTAGGTGTCTTGAGTTTTCATCCCTTCTTTTAACCCTGTGTCTTTTGTTTGCTGCACTCAGTGCCTGACCTTTTTTCTGATGATTCGGAGCTGTGCACTTTTTGCACTTAAAGAATTTTTTTTATCATTAAGCTTAAATCACTTGAAGAACATTATGTTTACTATGCTCCCCCCTTCACCATGTACAGCTGAAAAACCTCTTCAGTCGCTGTCGATCTGCGTAGTTGGATGCTGTAGACCCCTTCACCATGTCCCTCCCAACAGACCCCGTTACAGTCGCTGTCCATCAGTGAGTAGTAAGATACTATATGATCTCTACTAGCCTTCTCTGTGATGTACAGCACTCCCCTTGCCCCCTCGACCCCAAGCATTATACATGCTAAAACTAATGCCCCCATTCTTTCTCCTCACACTTATCCCTCCCTTCAGACCCACCCTGCCCAGTCCTTTTCCCTTTGGTAACTTTTAGTCAACTCTCGGGTTCTGTGAGACTGCTGCTGTTTTTTTCCTTCAGTTTTTCTTGATTGTTATACTCCACACATGAGTGAAAACACATTTTACTTGTCTTTCTACGCCTGGCCTATTTCTCTGAACATACTACCGTCTAGCTCCATCCAGGTCATTGCAAATGGTAGGATTTGTTTTCTTCTTAAGGCTGCTTACTGCACTTTTTAAACTGGATTTCATTCTTCCTTTTTGTTTGTAGTTTAGCTCTGTTATTCACCATTCAACGCCTCGTTATGAACAATAGCTTTGTGTCAATCGATATTTATCTTTATCTATCTACCTAATGGTCTGTCTGTCTATCTATGTATCTATGTATGTATGTATGTATCTATGTATCTATCTTTCTATCTATCTATCTTCCTATTATCTATCTATGATGTCTATCATCTATCAATCTATGTACCTATCTATCTATCTTTCATCTGTCATCTGTGTACCTATCTATCTATGAATCAATCATCTTTTTGTCTGCCCATCTATCCTTCTGTACAGAACTGTTAACAACATAGCCTATGTCTCTTCCCTACATTATGCTTCCAGAAATCTTGCAAGGTAACTAAGCCATAAGGAGAGCACTGTGTTCACCGACACACTTTCATGTAGAGTCAGCCGCGTGTGCTTACAAAACCAGTAAATGGAGGTGAAAGGACTTGAACCTGTATCTCTGTCCTCTGTCCTCTTATACTTCCTGCTCGCTTGGTGACTTTATTTAGCCACATTCAGTGAGTAAGTGATCCGTGAAGACCACAAGTATACTTCGTCTGCTCCGGTTGTCGAAAGAAAAGTGTACTTGATTCTTTGCACACCACCATGTTTGAAGGACATCGGCGTGATCACTGCTGATAGGTGCAGGGACAAATATAAAGGAACACCTATTTCTGGACAGGAGCAGTTGGGAACAAAGAGTGTGTTGTGGAGTGAAGTGTTTATTTGAGGGTCCAAACTTCCCTCCTTAGGTGGTCATTACTTCTTACTTTCGTGAACATCATAAAAAGCAATGATTTTAAAAGCCCAGACGCATATTATTACAGCAATTCATTTGTTGAGGTGAGAGGAAATGAGAAGGAACTTGCTGCACCACTAAATCTATGCCGGAGCACTGCTGAAATCAAACAAAAAGAATTCACGGTGGCTAGATAGGGCTATTTTCTACTGACTCTCTCTGGGGACTCAAACAGAATTCATTTGTTTGTTTGTTTCTTATTTTCACTTGTATAGGTAATCTGTCCCCGCCCCTTCAGCTTGTAGTTTGTCTGTGTCCTTGGATCTCAAGTGAGTCTCCAGTAAGGGAGCACGTAGGAGGTCTTGAGTTTTCATCAGTTCTTCTAACACTGGGCCTTTGATTGGAGCACTCAAAGCCTGTACTTTTATTGTGATATTTGAGAGCTGTGCTCTTACTGCACTTTGAAATTCTTTTTGTTCTCATTAATATACAATCACATGCAGAACATTATGTTTTCCCGTCTACACCCCTCACCAAGACCCCGGCTATAGCCAGTTACCGTCGCTGTCCGCCAGCGTGTACTAAGATGCTGTAGAATCACTACATGTCTTCTCTGTGTTATGCAGCCGTACAAATGACCCCCCAAGTTACACACTATACATGCTAATCCTAATGCCCCCATTCTTTTTCCCCGCCCTTATTACTCCCTTCCCACAAACCCTCCCCAGTCCCTATCTCCTTGGTAACTGTTAGTCCACTCTCGGGTTCTGTGAGTCTGCTGTTGTCTTTTCCTTCAGTTTTTCTTTGTTATCATACTCCACACAAGAGTGAAATCATTTGGTACATGTATTTCTCCTCCTTGAATATTTGACTGAGCAAAATACCCTATAGCTCCATCCACGTTATTGCAAATGATAGGATTTGTTTTCTTCTTATGGCTGCCTACTGCACTTTTTAAACTGGATTTCATTCTTATATTTTTTGTTCGTAGTTTCGCTATGTGCTTTCACCATTGCTCTCCTGGTTATGAGCAGTAGCTTTTTGTTAATCGATATGTACCCATATCTATCTATCTGTCTGTCTATTTTTCAATCAATCAATCAATCAATCAATCATCTTTTTGTCTGCCCTTCTGTCCCTGTGTACAGAACAGTTAACCATATATCCTCTATCACTTTCCTACACTATGCTTCCAAAAATCCTACAAAGTATCTAGGCTGTAGAGAGAGCACTGGGTTCAGCGAGACACTTGCAGGTCGAGTCGGCCGTGTGTACCTTCAAAACCAGAAAATTGTTGTGCCGGGACTTGAACCCGTGTCTCTATCCTCTGTCCTCTTTCATCTCCTTCTAACTTACTGTCTGTATTTAGCCACATTCTTTGACTATGTGCTCCCTGAAGACCACAAGTATCATTCCTCTGGGCCTGTTGTCACGAGAAAAGTAAACTTGTTCTTTGCTCACCACCATGTTTGAAGGACATCAGCGTGATCACCGCCGATAGGACGGAGGGTCAAATAAAAAGGAACACCAATTTCTAGATAGGTGAAGTTGGGAGCTAAGAGTGTATTGTGGGGTGACGTGTTTATTTGAGTGTCCAAACTTCCCTCTTTAGGTAGTTATTAGATCTTCACATTCGTGAACATCATAAAACCCACTGATTTCAAAGGACCAGATGCTTATTATTACAGCAACTCAGTTGTTGAGGTGAGAGAAAATGAGAAGTATGTTGCTGAACCACTAAATCAATGGCTGGGAACGGCGGAAACTAAACATAAAGAATTCACGGATTCCACATAGGGCTTTTTTCTTCTGACTGTCCCAGGGGACTCAAACAGAATCCATTTGTTTGATTGTTTGTTTTTCAGTTTCACTCGTGTAGAGTACTTGTCCACACACCTTCGGCTTGTAGTTTGTCTGTCACCTTGGATCTCAAGTGAGTCTCCTGTAAGTAAGCTCGTAGGTGTCTTGAGTTTTCATCCCTTCTTTTAACCCTGTGTCTTTTGTTTGCTGCACTCAGTGCCTGACCTTTTATTCTGATGATTCGGAGCTGTGCACTTATTGCACTTAAAGAATTTTTTCTATCATTAAGCTAAAATCACTTGAAGAACATTATGTTTACTATGCTCCCCCCTTCACCAAGTACCCCTGAAAAACCTCTTCAGTCGCTGTCGTAGTTGGATGCTGTAAACCCCTTCACCATGTCCCTCCCAACAGACCCCGTTACAGTCGCTGTCCATCAGTGAGTAGTAAGATGCTATATGATCTCTACTAGCCTTCTCTGTGTTGTACAGCACTCCCCATGCCCCCTTGACCCCAAGCATTATACATGCTAAAACTAATGCCCCCATTCGTTCTCCTCACACTTATCCCTCCCTTCAGACCCACCCTGCCCAGTTCTTTTCCCTTTGGTCACTTTTAGTCAACTCTCGGGTTCTGTGAGTCTGCTGCTGTTTTTTTCCTTCAGTTTTTCTTTGTTGTTATACTCCACACATGAGTGAAAACACATTTTACTTGTCTTTCTACGCCTGGCCTATTTCTCTGAACATACTAAAGTCTAGCTCCATCCAGGTCATTGCAAATGGTAGGATTTGTTTTCTTCTTAAGGCTGCTTACTGCACTTTTTAAACTGGATTTCATTCTTCCTTTTTGTTTGTAGTTTAGCTCTGTTATTCACCATTCAACGCCTCCTTATGAACAATAGCTTTGTGTCAATCGATATGTATCTGTATCTATCTACCTAATGGTCTGTCTGTCTATCTATGTATCTATGTATGTATGTATTTATGTATGTATGTATCTAAGTATCTATCTATCTATCTATCTTCCTATTATCTATCGATGATGTCTATCTTCTATCAATCTATGTACCTATCTATCTATCTTTCATCTGTCATCTGTGTACCTATCTATCTATGAATCAATCATCTTTTTGTCTGCCCATCTATCCTTCTGTACAGAACAGTTAACAACATAGCCTATGTCTCTTCCCTACATTATGCTTCCAGAAATCTTGCAAGGTAACTAAGCCATAAGGAGAGCACTGTGTTCACCGACACACTTTCATGTAGAGTCAGCCGCGTGTGCTTACAAAACCAGTAAATGGAGGTGAAAGGACTTGAACCTGTATCTCTGTCCTCTGTCCTCTTATACTTCCTGCTCGCTTGGTGACTTTATTTAGCCACATTCAGTGAGTAAGTGATCCCTGAAGACCACAAGTATCCTTCGTCTGCTCCGGTTGTCGAAAGAAAAGTGTACTTGATTCTTTGCACACCACCATGTTTGAAGGACATCGGCGTGATCACTGCTGATAGGTGCAGGGACAAATATAAAGGAACACCTATTTCTGGACAGGTTCAGTTGGGATCAAATAGTGAGTTGTGTAGTGAAGTGTTTATTTGAGGGTCCAAACTTCCCTCCTTAGGTGGTCATTACTTCTTACTTTGGTGAACATCATAAAAAGCAATGATTTTAAAAGCCCAGACGATTATTATTACAGCAATTCATTTGTTGAGGTGAGAGGAAATGTGAAGGAACTTGCTGCACCACTAAATCTATGCCTGAGCACTGCTGAAATCAAACAAAAAGAATTCACGGTGGCTAGATAGGGCTATTTTCTACTGACTCTCTCTGGGGACTCAAACAGAATTCATTTGTTTGTTTGTTTCTTATTTTCACTTGTATAGGTAATCTGTCCCCGCCCCTTCAGCTTGTAGTTTGTCTGTGTCCTTGGATCTCAAGTGAGTCTCCAGAAAGGGAGCACGTAGTTGGTCTTGAGTTTTCATCAGTTCTTCTAACCCTGTGTCTTTTGTTTGGAGCACTCAAAGGCTGTACTTTTATTCTGATATTTGAGAGCTGTGCTCTTACTGCGCTTTGAAATTCTTTTTGTTCTCATTAATATACAATCACATGCAGAATATTATGTTTTCCAGTCTACACCCCTCACCAAGACCCCGGCTAAAGCCAGTTACCGTCGCTGTCCGTCAGCGTGTACTAAGATGCTGTAGAATCACTACATGTCTTCTCTGTGTTATGCAGCCGTACAAATGACCCCCCAAGTTACACACTATACATGCTAATCCTAATGCCCCCATTCTTTTTCCCCGCCCTCATTACTCCCTTCCCACAAACCCTACCCAGTCCCTTTCTCTTTGGTAACTGTTAGTCCACTCTCGGGTTCTGTGAGTCTGCTGCTGTCTTTTCCTTCAGTTTTTCTTTGTTATCATACTCCACACATGAGTGAAATCATTTGGTACATGTATTTCTCCTCCTTGAATATTTGACTGTGCAAAATACCCTATAGCTCCATCCACGTTATTGCAAATGATAGAATTTGTTTTTTTCTTATGGCTGCCTACTGCACTTTTGTAACTGTATTTCATTCTTCTTTTTTGTTTCTAGTTTCGCTTTGTGATTTCACCATTGCTCTCCAGGATATGAGCAGTAGCTTTGTGTTAATGTATGTGTACCTATGTCTATCTATCTGTCTGTCTATTTATCAATCAATCAATCAATCAATCATCTTTTTGTCTGCCCATCTGTCCTTGTGTACAGAACAGTTAACCATATGTCCTATATCACTTTCCTACACAATGCTTCCAAAAATCCTGCAAAGTATGTAGGCTGTAGAGAGAGCACTGGGTTCACCGAGACACTTGCAGGTCGAGTCGGCCGCGTGTACCTACAAAACCAGGAAATTTTTGTGCCGGGAATGAACCCGTGTCTGTATCCTCTGTCCTCTTTCATCTCCTTCTAACTTACTGTCTCTATTTAGCCGCATTCTTTGACTAAGTACTCCCTGAAGACCACAAGTATCATTCCTCTGGGCCTGTTGTCATGAGAAAAGTAAACTTGTTCTTTACTCACCACCATGTTTGAAGGACATCAGCGTGATCACCGCCGATAGGACGGAGGGTCAAATAAAAAGGAACACCAATTTCTAGACAGGAGCAGTTGGGAGCTAAGAGTGTATTTTGGAGTGACATGTTTACTTGAGTGTCCAAACTTCCCTCTTTAGGTGGTTATTACTTCACATTCGTGAAGATCATAAAACCCACAGATTTCAAAGGCCCAGATTCTTATTATTTCAGCAACTCAGTTGTTGAGGTGAGAGAAAATGAGAAGGACGTTGCTCCACCACTAAATCTATGGCTGGGCCTTGCTGAAAACAAACAAAAAGAATTCACGGTGGCCAGATAGTGCTATTTTCTACTGACTGTCTCTGGGGGCTCAAACAGAATCCATTTGTTTGATTGTTTGTTTTTCAATTTCACTCGTGTTGGGTACTTGTCCCCACACCTTCAGCTTGTAGTTTGTCTGTGTCCTTTTATCTCAAGTGAGTCTCCTGTAAGTAAGCACGTAGGTGTCTTGAGTTTTCATCCCTTCTTTTAACCCTGTGTCTTTTGTTTGCTGCACTCAGTGCCTGACCTTTTATTCTGATGATTCGGAGCTGTGCACTTATTGCACTTAAAGAATTTTTTCTATCATTAAGCTAAAATCACTTGAAGAACATTATGTTTACTATGCTCCCCCCTTCACCAAGTACCCCTGAAAAACCTCTTCAGTCGCTGTCGTAGTTGGATGCTGTAAACCCCTTCACCATGTCCCTCCCAACAGACCCCGTTACAGTCGCTGTCCATCAGTGAGTAGTAAGATGCTATATGATCTCTACTAGCCTTCTCTGTGTTGTACAGCACTCCCCATGCCCCCTTGACCCCAAGCATTATACATGCTAAAACTAATGCCCCCATTCGTTCTCCTCACACTTATCCCTCCCTTCAGACCCACCCTGCCCAGTTCTTTTCCCTTTGGTCACTTTTAGTCAACTCTCGGGTTCTGTGAGTCTGCTGCTGTTTTTTTCCTTCAGTTTTTCTTTGTTGTTATACTCCACACATGAGTGAAAACACATTTTACTTGTCTTTCTACGCCTGGCCTATTTCTCTGAACATACTAAAGTCTAGCTCCATCCAGGTCATTGCAAATGGTAGGATTTGTTTTCTTCTTAAGGCTGCTTACTGCACTTTTTAAACTGGATTTCATTCTTCCTTTTTGTTTGTAGTTTAGCTCTGTTATTCACCATTCAACGCCTCCTTATGAACAATAGCTTTGTGTCAATCGATATGTATCTGTATCTATCTACCTAATGGTCTGTCTGTCTATCTATGTATCTATGTATGTATGTATTTATGTATGTATGTATCTAAGTATCTATCTATCTATCTATCTTCCTATTATCTATCGATGATGTCTATCTTCTATCAATCTATGTACCTATCTATCTATCTTTCATCTGTCATCTGTGTACCTATCTATCTATGAATCAATCATCTTTTTGTCTGCCCATCTATCCTTCTGTACAGAACAGTTAACAACATAGCCTATGTCTCTTCCCTACATTATGCTTCCAGAAATCTTGCAAGGTAACTAAGCCATAAGGAGAGCACTGTGTTCACCGACACACTTTCATGTAGAGTCAGCCGCGTGTGCTTACAAAACCAGTAAATGGAGGTGAAAGGACTTGAACCTGTATCTCTGTCCTCTGTCCTCTTATACTTCCTGCTCGCTTGGTGACTTTATTTAGCCACATTCAGTGAGTAAGTGATCCCTGAAGACCACAAGTATCCTTCGTCTGCTCCGGTTGTCGAAAGAAAAGTGTACTTGATTCTTTGCACACCACCATGTTTGAAGGACATCGGCGTGATCACTGCTGATAGGTGCAGGGACAAATATAAAGGAACACCTATTTCTGGACAGGTTCAGTTGGGATCAAATAGTGAGTTGTGTAGTGAAGTGTTTATTTGAGGGTCCAAACTTCCCTCCTTAGGTGGTCATTACTTCTTACTTTGGTGAACATCATAAAAAGCAATGATTTTAAAAGCCCAGACGATTATTATTACAGCAATTCATTTGTTGAGGTGAGAGGAAATGTGAAGGAACTTGCTGCACCACTAAATCTATGCCTGAGCACTGCTGAAATCAAACAAAAAGAATTCACGGTGGCTAGATAGGGCTATTTTCTACTGACTCTCTCTGGGGACTCAAACAGAATTCATTTGTTTGTTTGTTTCTTATTTTCACTTGTATAGGTAATCTGTCCCCGCCCCTTCAGCTTGTAGTTTGTCTGTGTCCTTGGATCTCAAGTGAGTCTCCAGAAAGGGAGCACGTAGTTGGTCTTGAGTTTTCATCAGTTCTTCTAACCCTGTGTCTTTTGATTGGAGCACTCAAAGGCTGTACTTTTATTCTGATATTTGAGAGCTGTGCTCTTACTGCGCTTTGAAATTCTTTTTGTTCTCATTAATATACAATCACATGCAGAACATTATGTTTTCCAGTCTACACCCCTCACCAAGACCCCGGCTAAAGCCAGTTACCGTCGCTGTCCGTCAGCGTGTACTAAGATGCTGTAGAATCACTACATGTCTTCTCTGTGTTATGCAGCCGTACAAATGACCCCCCAAGTTACACACTATACATGCTAATCCTAATGCCCCCATTCTTTTTCCCCGCCCTCATTACTCCCTTCCCACAAACCCTACCCAGTCCCTTTCTCTTTGGTAACTGTTAGTCCACTCTCGGGTTCTGTGAGTCTGCTGCTGTCTTTTCCTTCAGTTTTTCTTTGTTATCATACTCCACACATGAGTGAAATCATTTGGTACATGTATTTCTCCTCCTTGAATATTTGACTGTGCAAAATACCCTATAGCTCCATCCACGTTATTGCAAATGATAGAATTTGTTTTTTTCTTATGGCTGCCTACTGCACTTTTGTAACTGTATTTCATTCTTCTTTTTTGTTTCTAGTTTCGCTTTGTGATTTCACCATTGCTCTCCAGGATATGAGCAGTAGCTTTGTGTTAATGTATGTGTACCTATGTCTATCTATCTGTCTGTCTATTTATCAATCAATCAATCAATCAATCATCTTTTTGTCTGCCCATCTGTCCTTGTGTACAGAACAGTTAACCATATGTCCTATATCACTTTCCTACACAATGCTTCCAAAAATCCTGCAAAGTATGTAGGCTGTAGAGAGAGCACTGGGTTCACCGAGACACTTGCAGGTCGAGTCGGCCGCGTGTACCTACAAAACCAGGAAATTTTTGTGCCGGGAATGAACCCGTGTCTGTATCCTCTGTCCTCTTTCATCTCCTTCTAACTTACTGTCTCTATTTAGCCGCATTCTTTGACTAAGTACTCCCTGAAGACCACAAGTATCATTCCTCTGGGCCTTTTGTCATGAGAAAAGTAAACTTGTTCTTTACTCACCACCATGTTTGAAGGACATCAGCGTGATCACCGCCGATAGGACGGAGGGTCAAATAAAAAGGAACACCAATTTCTAGACAGGAGCAGTTGGGAGCTAAGAGTGTATTTTGGAGTGACATGTTTACTTGAGTGTCCAAACTTCCCTCTTTAGGTGGTTATTACTTCACATTCGTGAAGATCATAAAACCCACAGATTTCAAAGGCCCAGATTCTTATTATTTCAGCAACTCAGTTGTTGAGGTGAGAGAAAATGAGAAGGACGTTGCTCCACCACTAAATCTATGGCTGGGCCTTGCTGAAAACAAACAAAAAGAATTCACGGTGGCCAGATAGTGCTATTTTCTACTGACTGTCTCTGGGGGCTCAAACAGAATCCATTTGTTTGATTGTTTGTTTTTCAATTTCACTCGTGTTGGGTACTTGTCCCCACACCTTCAGCTTGTAGTTTGTCTGTGTCCTTTTATCTCAAGTGAGTCTCCTGTAAGTAAGCACGTAGGTGTCTTGAGTTTTCATCCCTTCTTTTAACCCTGTGTCTTTTGTTTGCTGCACTCAGTGCCTGACCTTTTATTCTGATGATTCAGTGCTGTGCCCTTATTGCACTTAAAAAATTTTTTTTGTTATCATTAATCTACAATCACGTGAAGAACATTATGTTTGCTATGCTCCCCCTTATCCAAGTCCACCAGCAAAAACCTCTTAAAGTCACTGTCCATCAGCATAGTTGGATGCTTTAAACCCCTTCAGCATGTACCCCTTCAAAGACACCGATACAGTCGCTGTCAATCATGGAGTTGTAAGATGCTATATAACCTCTACTAGTCTTCTCTGTGTTGTACAGCACTCCCCATGTCCCGCGCGACCCCACGCAATATACATTTTAATCCTAATGCCCCCAGTCTTTCTCCCCACACTTATCTCTCACTTCAGAACCACCCTGTGCAGTCCTTTTCACTTTGGCAACTTTTAGTCAACTCTCGTGTTCTGTGAGTATCCTGCTGTTTTTTTCCTTCAGTTTCTCTTTGTTGTTATACTCCACACATGAGTGATATCATTTGATATTGTCTTTCTCCGCCTGACCTATTTTTCTGAACATACTACTGTCTAGCTCCATCCACGTCATTGCAAATGGTAGGATTTGTTTTCTTCTTGTGGATGCTTACTGCACTTTGTAAACTGGCTTTCATTCTTCCTTTTTGTTTGTAGTTTAGCTATGTGATTTCACCATTAATCTCCTGGTTATGAGCAACAGCTTTGTGTCAATCGATATGTATCTGTCTCTATCTATCGCTCTGTCTGTCTGTATATCTTTCTATCTTTCTATATATGCTTCTTTCTATCTCTCTTTCCTCTCTATTTACCTATCCATTTATCTAGCTTCCTGTCTTCTATCATGTGTATAATCTATCGATCATCTGTCATCTATCTATCTGTCTATCTATGAAACAAACTTCTTTCTGTCTGTCCACCTATCCTTATGTACAGAACAGTTAACTACATCACCTATGTCACTTCCCTACATTATGCTTTCAAAATCATTGCAAGGTCACTAGGCCGTAGGGAGAGCACTGGGCTCACTGAGACAATTGCAGATCGAATCAGCCGCATGTGCTTACAAAAGCAGTAAATGGTGGTGCAAGGACTTGAACCCGTATCTCTGTCCTCTGTCCTCTTAAACCTCCTTCTCGCTTGCTAACTGTATTTAGCCACATTCATTGACTAAGTCCTCACTGAAGACCCCAATTATACTTCCTCTGGGCCAGTTGTAGACAGAAATGTATACTTGGTGCTTTACTCACCACCATGTTTGAGGGACATTGGCATGTTCACCACTGATAGGAGGAGGGGCAAATAAAAAGGAACACCTATTTCTAGGCAGGAGCATTTGGGAGCAAAATGTGTGTTGTGGAGAGACGTGTTTGGTTGAGTGACCAAATTTCCCTCTTTATGTGGTTATTACTTCTTTACAATCGTGGATATCATAAAACCCAGTGATTTCAAAAGCCCAGACGCATATTATTACAGCAATTCATTTGTTGATGTGAGAAAAATGAGAAGGACATTGCAGTACCACTAAATCTGTACCTGGGCACTGCTGATACCAAACAAAAGGAATTCACGGTGGCTAGGTAGGACTATTTTCTAGTGACTGTCTCTGGGGACTCAAACAGAATCCATTTGTTTCTTTGTTTCAAAGATTCACTTGTATAGGGTACCTGTCCCCGCCCCTTCAGCTTGTAGTTTGTCTGTGTCCTTGGATCACAAGTGAGTCTCCAGTAAGGGAGCACTTAGGTGATCTTGAGTTTTCATCAGTTCTTCTAACCCTGTGTCTTTTGATTGGAGCAGTGAAAGCCTGTACTTTTATTCTGATATTTGATAGCTAGGCTCTTACTGCACTTTGAAAAATTTTTGTTCTCATTAATATACAATCACATGCAGAACAATATGTTAACTAGTCTATCCCCTTCACCAAGTCCTCGCCAAATCCCAGTTTCAGTCGCTGTCCGTCAGCGTGTCGTAAGATGCTCTAGAATCACTACTTGTCTTCTATGTATTGTATAGCCCTCCCAATGACCCTTCACCCTACACATTATTCATGCTAATCCTAATGCCCCCATCCTTTTTCCCTGCCCTTATCAATCCCTTCCCACAAACACTAACCAGTCCCTTTCTCTTTGGTAACTCTTAGTCCACTCTTGGGTACTGTGTATATGCTGCTGTTTCTTCCTTCAGTTTTTCTTTGTTATCGTACTCCCTACATGAGTTAAATCATTTGGTACATGTATTTCCCCGACTGGCCTATTTGACTGAGCATAATACCCTCTAGCTCCATCCAAGTTATTGCCAATGATAGGATTTGTTTTCTTCTTATGGCTGCTTAATGCACTTTTTAAACTGGATTTTATTCTTCTTTTTCGTTTGTAGTTTGCTATGTGCTTCAACCATTGCTCTCATGGTTATGAGCAATAGCTTTGTGTTAATCGATATGAACCTATATCTATCTGTCTGTGTATCAACCAATCAATCTATCAATCAATCATCTTTCTGTCTGCCCATCTGTCCTTGTGTACAGAACAGGTAACCACATATCCTATGTCACTTTCCTACATTATGCTTCCAAAAATCCTGCAAGGTAACTACGCTGTAGGGAGAGCACTGGGTTCACCGAGACACTTGCAGGTCGTGTCGGCCGAGTGTACCTACAAAACCAGGAAATGGTTGTGCAGGGACTTGAACCCGTGTCTCTATCCTCTGTCCTCTTTCATCTCCTTCTCACTTCCTGTCTGTATTTAGCCACATTCATTCACTAAGTGCTCCCTGAAGACAAGTATCCTTCCTCTGGGCATGTGGTCGACAGAAACGTAAAATTGTTGCTTTGCTCACCACCATGTTTGAAGGACATCTATGTGAACACCACTGATAGGATGGAGGGTCAAATAAAAAGGAACACCAATTTCTAGACAGGAGCAGTTGGGAGCTAAGAGTGTATTGTGGAGTGACATGTTTATTTGAGTGTCCAAACTTCCCTCTTTAGGTGGTTATTACTACACATTCGTGAAGATCATAAAACCCACAGATTTCAAAGGCCCAGATTCTTATTATTTCAGCAACTCAGTTGTTGAAGTGAGAGAAAATGAGAAGGACGTTGTTCCAATACTAAATCTATGGCTGGGAATTGCTGAAAACAAACAAAAAGAATTCACGGTGGCCAGATAGTGCTATTTTCTACTGACTGTCTCTGGGGGCTCAAAGAGAATCCATTTGTTTGATTGTTTGTTTTTCAGTTTCACTCGTGTAAGGTACTTGTCCCCACACCTTCAGCTGGTAGTTTGTCTGTGTCCGTGGATCTCAAGTGAGTCTCCTGTAAGGAAGCACGTAGGTTTCTTGAGTTTTCATCCGTTCTTTTAACCCTATGTCTTTTGTTTGCAGCACTCAGAGCCTGACCTTTTATTCTGATGATTCAGTGCTGTGCCGTTATTGCACTTAAAAAATTTTTTTTGTTTTCATTAATCTAAAATCACGTGAAGAACATTATGTTTACTATGCTCCCCCTTATCTAAGTCCACCAGCAAAAACCTCTTAAAGTCGCTGTCTATCAGCATAGTTGGATGCTTATACCCCTTCAGCATGTACCCCTTCAAAGACACCAATACAGTCGCTGTCAATCATGGTGTAGTAAGATGCTGTATAACCTCTACTAGTCTTCTCTGTGTTGTACAGCACTCCAAATGTCCCGCGTGACCCCACGCAATATACATGGTAATCCTAATGCCCCCAATCTTTCTCCCCACACTTATCCCTCCCTTCAGAACCACCCTGTGCAGTCCTTTTCCCTTTTTCAACTTTTAGTCAACTCTCGGGTTCTGTGAGTATCCTGCTGTTTTTTTCCTTCAGTTTTTCTTTGCTGTTATACTCCACACATGAGTGATATCATTTGATATTGTCTTTCTCCGCCTGTCCTATTTTTCTGAACATACTACTGTCTAGCTCCATCCACGTCATTGCAAATGGTAGGATTTGTTTTCTTCTTATGGCTGCTTACTGCACTTTGTAAACTGGATTTCATTCTTCCTTTTTGTTTGTAGTTTAGCTATGTGATTTCACCATTCATCTCCTGGTTATGAGCAACAGCTTTGTGTCAATCGATATATATCTGTATCTATCTATCGCTCTGTCTGTCTGTATATCTATCTATCTTACTATATATCCTTCTTTCCATCTCTCTATCCTCTCTATTTATATATTAATCTCTCTAGCTTCCTGTCTTCTATCTATCATGTGTATCATCTATCTATCATCTGTCATCTATCTATCTGTCTATCTATGAAACAAACTTCTTTCTGTCTGTCCATCTATCCTTATGTACAGAACAGTTAACTACATCACCTATGTCACATCCCTACATTATTCTTTCAAAAACTTTGCAAGGTCACTAGGCCGTAGGGAGAGCACTGGGCTCACTGAGACAATTGCAGGTTGAAACAGCCGCGTGTGCTTACAAAAAAAGTAAATGGTGGTGCAGGGACTTGAACCCGTATCTCTGTCCTCTGTCCTCTTAAACCTCCTTCTCGCTTGCTAACTGTATTTAGCCACATTCATTGACTAAGTCCTCACTGAAGACCCCAATTATACTTCCTCTGGGCCAGTTGTAGACAGAAATGTATACTTGGTGCTTTACTCACCACCATGTTTGAGGGACATTGGCATGTTCACCACTGATAGGAGGAGGGGCAAATAAAAAGGAACACCTATTTCTAGGCAGGAGCATTTGGGAGCAAAGTGTGTGTTGTGGAGAGACGTGTTTGGTTGAGTGACCAAACTTCCCTCTTTACGTGGTTATTACTTCTTTACAATCGTGGATATCATAAAACCCAGTGATTTCAAAAGCCCAGACGCATATTATTACAGCAATTCATTTGTTGATGTGAGAAAAATGAGAAGGACATTGCAGTACCACTAAATCTATACCTGGGCACTGCTGATACCAAACAAAAGGAATTCACGGTGGCTAGGTAGGACTATTTTCTAGTGACTGTCTCTGGGAACTCAAACAGAATCCATTTGTTTCCTTGTTTCAAAGATTCACTTTTATAGGATACCTGCCCCGCCCCTTCAGCTTGTAGTTTTCTGTGTCCTTGGATCACAAGTGAGTCTCTAGTAAGGGAGCACTTAGGTGATCTTGAGTTTTCATCAGTTCTTCTAACCCTGTGTCTTTTGATTGGAGCAGTGAAAGCCTGTACTTTTATTCTGATATTTGATAGCTAGTCTCTTACAGCACTTTGAATATTTTTTGTTCTCATTAATATACAATCACATGCAGAACAATATGTTTACTAGTCTATCCCCTTCACCAAGTCCTCGCCCAATCCCAGTTTCAGTCGCTGTCCGTCAGCGTGTCGTAAGATGCTCTAGAATCACTACTTGTCTTCTCTGTGTTGTATAGCCCTCCCAATGACCCTACACCCTACACATTATTCATGCTAATCCTAATGCCCCCATTCTTTTTCCCCGCCCTTATCAGTCCCTTCCCACAAACGCTACCCAGTCCCTTTCTCTTTGGTAACTCTTAGTCCACTCTCGGGTACTGTGTATATGCTGCTGTTTCTTCCTTCAGTTTTTCTTTGTTATCGTACTCCACACATGAGTTAAATCATTTGGTACATGTATTTCTCCGACTGGCCTATTTGACTGAGCATAATACCCTCTAGCTCCATCCAAGTTATTGCCAATGATTGGATTTGTTTCCTTTTTTTTTTTTTTTTTTAGATAATTATTTTTTATTGAAGTGTAGTTGACACACAGTATTACATTACATTAGTTTCAGGTGTACAACACAGTGATTCAACATTTATATACATGATAATTCTAGGTACCAGCTATCAGCATACCAAGTTGTTACAATATTTTTACTATATTCCTTATGCTATACATTACATCCCGGTTACTTATTTATTTTACATTTGGAAGTGTGTACTTTTTTTTGGTTGTTGTTGTTAGGGCATCTCTCATATTTATTGATCAAATGGTTGTTAACAACAATAAAATTCTGTATAGGGGAGTCAATGCTCAATGCACAATCATTAATCCACCCCAAGCCTAATTTTCGTCAGTCTCCAATCTTCTGAAGCATAACGAACAAGTTCTTACTTGGAGAACAAATTCTTACATAGTGAATAAGTTACATGGTGAACAGTACAAGGGCAGTCATCACAGAAACTTTTGGTTTTGCTCATGCATTATGAACTATAAACAGTCAGTTCAAATATGAATACACATTTGATTTTTATACTTGATTTATATGTGGATACCACATTTATCTCTTTATTATTTTTAATAAAATGCTGAAGTGGTAGGTAGATACAACTTAAAGTTAGAAAACATAGTTTAGTGTTGTAAGAGAGCAAATGTAGATGATCAGGTGTGTGCCTGTAGACTATGTGTTAATCCAAGCTAGACAAGGGCAATAAAACATCCACATATGCAGAAGATTTCTCTCAGAACAGGGAGGGTGAGGTTCTAAGCCTCACCTCTGTTGATCCACAATTTCTCACCTGATGACCCCCCTGCGACTGTGCCTGTCTTAGGATGTTCCTCCCTTGAGGAATCTTACCCGTCTCTGGCTAACCAGTCATCTTCCGGGGCCACACAGGGAAATGTTAAGTTGGTAAGTGAGATAGAAGCCTTATTGTTTGAAATGGTTAGCTTTTTATTTCTTCGCATATTTATGCCCTGTGGCTTCTATGCCCAGCATTTGTCTTGAGGTATCTTTACCACTTGGAGGAGTTATGATACTCGGTAAATTTGATATGAGGCACAAATTCTATTTAAGAATTCGTTGTAATTAGGAAGGAAGAAGAAAAGCTATAGAAGTAGCAGGCGGGAGAAAACATGGGAAGATTGATTATTTCTTTGACATATCTTCTTGTAGAGTAACTTCAGCATGTATAGATTTTAAGCTACTACTTAAATTGCGCACACACATTAACATAATAGGAGTATAGTTACATAACCAAAGCATACCTGTAATTACCAGCCATCTCCAGTGAAACCAAGAAAACCAGTTAGGCACCCTAGGCATTTGTGAAAACTTATCAATGATATGATGGTTATTATCTAACTGAATTTGAATAGTTTGAGAAAAATCAGACAAATTAAAACAACCCATTCCTGGGCACTGTTCACATCCCATATGTTCTTTTAACAGTAAATAGTCTGTAGTTGTAAGATTTTGGAGCGCTACAATTTGCACTTCTCCTAATTCTTGGTTGAGTTCCAACAGTATAGATCCAGTCAAATTTGTTGTTTTACTGTATGCACAGGCCAGCTTAGATATCTCCTTCATTCCCATGGCAAGTCCAGGAACTGGTGGGATGAGTGCATCTACACCTGTGACAGTGCGTGGATCTTTGTTGGGGTTTTTTGATCATCTTCTGGCATGAGTCTTCCCGAGAGTGTTGATGTTGGAAGTTCTCTTTCATATCGTATCTTAGTTCATTTTCGGGGTAGCCAAATTAGGCTTTGATCCTCTGTATAAACACAAACAGACCCTTTGCCTACACTTTTATATGTCCTTTATATCATTGTGTAGAACTCATTAGAGGTCTCACATAGGAACTGCATTTTTTTAAATCATTAATCTACACTTACATGACGAATACTTTGTTTACTAGGCTCTCCCCTATACCAGGTCCCCCCTATATACTCCTTTACAGTCACTGTCCATCAGCGTAGCAACCTGTTGTAAAATCACTACTTCCCTTCTCTGTGTTGTACAGCCCTCCCCTTTCTCCCACCCCGCTATGGATGCTAATCTTAATACCCCCCTACTTCTCCCCCCCTTATCCCTCCCTACCCACCCATCCTCCCCAGTCCCTTTCCCTTTTTTACCTGTTAGTCCATTCTTGAGTTCTGTGATTCTGCTGCTGTTTTGTTCCTTCAGTTTTTCCTTTGTTCTTATATTCCACAGATGAGTGAAATCATTTGGTATTTCTCTTTCTCTGCTTGGCTTGTTTCACTGAGCAAAATACCCTCCAGCTCCATCCATGTTGCTGCAAATGGTTGGATTTGCCCTTTTCTTATGGCTGAGTAGTATTCCATTGTGTATATGTACCACATCTTCTTTATCCATTCATCTATCGATGGACATTTAGGTTGCTTCCAATTCTTGGCTATTGTAAATAGTGCTGCGATAAACATAGGGGTGCACTGATCTTTCTCATACTTGATTGCTGCATTCTTAGGGTAAATTCCTAGGAGTGCAATTCCTGGGTCAAATGGTAAGTCTGTTTTAAGCATTTTGATGTACCTCCATACTGCTTTCCCAAAGGTTGAACAAGTTTACATTCCCACCAGCAGTGTAGGAGGGTTCCCCTTTCTCCACAGCCTCGCCAACATTTGTTGTTGTTTGTCTTTTGGATGGCAGCCATCCTTACTGGTGTGAGGTGATACCTCATTGTAGTTTTAATTTGCATTTCTCTGATAATTAGCGATGTGGAGCATCTTTTCATGTGTCTGTTGGCCATCTGTATTTCTTTTTTGGAGAACCGTCTGTTCAGTTCCTTTGCCCATTTTTTAATTGGGTTATTTGTTTTTTGTTTGTTGAGGCGTGTGAGCTCCTTATATATTCTGGACGTCAACCCTTTATCGGATGTGTCATTTTCAAAGATATTCTCCCATACTGAAGGGTTCCTTTTTGTTCTATTGATGGTGTCTTTTGCTGTACAGAAGCTTTTCAGCTTAATATAGTCCCACTTGTTCATTTTTGCTGTTGCTTTCCTTGCCCGGGGAGATATGTTCAAGAAGAGGTCACTCATGTTTATGTCTAAGAGGTTTGTGCCTATGTTTTCTTCCAAGAGTTTAATGGTTTCATGACTTACATTCAGGTCTTTGATACATTATGAGTTTACATTTGTGTATGGGGTTAGACGATGGTCCAGTTTCATTCTCCTACATGTAGCTGTCCAGTTTTGCCAGCACCATCTGTTGAAGAGACTGTCATTCCGCCATTGTATGTCCATGGCTCCTTTATCAAATATTAATTGACCATTTATGTCTGAGTTAATGTATGGATTGTCTAGTCTGTTCCATTGGTCTGTGGCTCTGTTCTTGTGCCAGTACCAAATTGTCTTGATTACTATGGCTTTATAATAGAGCTTGAAGTTGGGGAGTGAGATCCCCCCTACTTTATTCTTCTTTCTCAAGATTGCTTTGGCTATTCGGGGTCTTTGGTGGTTCCATATGAATTTTTGAATTATTTGTTCGAGTTCATTGAAGAATGTTGCTGGTAGTTTCATAGGGATTGCATCAAATCTGTATATTGCTTTGGGCAGGATGGCCATTTTGACGATATTAATTCTTCCAAGCCATGAGCATGGGATGCGTTTCCATCTGTTAGTGTCCCCTTTAATTTCTTTTAAGAGTGACTTGTAGTTTTCAGAATATAAGTCTTTCACTTCTTTGGTTAGGTTTATTCCTAGGTATTTTATTTTTTTTGATGCAATTCTGAATGGAGTTGTTTTCCTGATTTCTCTTTCTGTTGGTTCGTTGTTGGTATATAGGAAAGCCACAGATTTCTGTGTGTTGATTTTGTATCCTGCAACTTTGCTGTATTCCGATATCAGTTCTAGTAGTTCTGGGGTGGAGTCTTTAGGGTTTTTTATGTACAGTATCATGTCATCTGCAAATAGTGACAGTTTGACTTCTTCTTTGCCAATCTGGATTCCTTGTATTTTTTTGTTTTGTCTGATTGCCGTGGCTAGGACCTATAGTACAATGTTAAATAACAGTGGGGAGAGTGGGCATCCCTGTCTAGTTCCCGATCACAGAGAAAATGCTTTCAGCTTCTCGCTATTCAATATAATGTTGGCTGTGGGTTTTTCATAGATGGCCTTTATTATGTTGAGGTACTTGCCCTCTATTCCCATTTTGCTGAGAGTTTTTATCATGAATGGATGTTGAACTTTGTCAAATGCTTTTTCAGCATCTATGGAGATGATCATGTGGTTTTTGTCTTTCTTTTTGTTGATGTGGTGGATGATATTGATGGACTTTCGAATGTTGTGCCATCCTTGCATCCCTGGGATGAATCCCACTTGGTCATGGTGTACGATGGTTTTGATGTATTTTTGAATTCGGTTGGCTAAAATTTTGTTGAGTATTTTTGCGTCTACGTTCATCAGGGATATTGGTCTGTAGTTTTCTTTTTTGGTGGTGTCTTTGCCTGGTTTTGGTATTAGGGTGATGTTAGCTTCATAGAATGAGTTTGGGAGTATCCCCTCCTCTTCTATTTCTTGGAAAACTTTAAGGAGAATGGGTATTATGTCTTCCCTGTATGTCTGATAAAATTCCGAGGTAAATCCATCTGGCCCGGGGGTTTTGTTCTTTGGTAGTTTTTTGATTACCGCTTCAATTTCGTTGCTGGTAATTGGTCAGTTTAGATTTTCTGTTTCTTTTCGGGTCAGTCTTGGAAGGTTGTATTTTTCTAGGAAGTTGTCCATTTCTCCTAGGTTTCCCAGCTTGTTAGCATATAGGTTTTCATAGTAGTCTCTAATAATTCTTTGTATTTCTGCGGGATCTGTTGTGATTTTTCCTTTCTCGTTTCTGATACTGTTGATTTGTGTTGACTCTCTTTTCCTCTTAATAAGTCTGGCTAGAGGCTTATCTATTTTGTTTATTTTCTCGAAGAACCAGCTCTTGGTTTCATTGATTTTTGCTATTGTTTTATTCTTCTCAATTTTATTTATTTCTTCTCTGATCTTTATTATGTCCCTCCTTCTGCTGACCTTAGGCATCATTTGTTCTTCTTTTTCCAATTTTGATAGTTGTGACATTAGACCGTTCATTTGGGTTTGCTCTTCCTTTTTTAAATATGCTTGGAGTGCTATATACTTTCCTCTTAAGACTGCTTTTGCTGCGTCCCACAGAAGTTGGGGCTTAGTGTTGTTGTTGTCATTTGTTTCCATATATTGCTGGATCTCCATTTTGATTTGGTCATTGATCCATTGATTATTTAGGAGCGTGTTGTTTAGCCTCCATGTGTTTGTGAGCCTTTTTGCTTTCTTTGTACAGTTTATTTCTAGTTTAATGCCTTTGTGGTCTGAAAAGTTGGTTGGTAGGATATCAATCTTTTGGAATTTACTGAGGCTCTTTTTGTGTCCTAGTATGTTGTCTATTCTGGAGAATGTTCCATGTGCACTTGAGAAGAACGTGTATCCTGTTGCTTTTGGATGTAGAGTTCTGTAGATGTCTATTAGGTCCATCTGTTCTAGTGTGTTGTTCAGTGCCTCTGTGTCCTTACTTATTTTCTGTCTGGTGGATCTGTCCTTTGGAGTGAGTGGTGTGTTGAAGTCTCCTAGAATGAATGCATTGCATTCTATTTCCTCCTTTAGTTCTGTTAATATTTGTTTCAGGTATGTTGGTGCTCCTGTATTGGGTGCATATATATTTATAATGTTTATATCCTCTTGTTGGACTGAGCCCTTTATCGTTATGTAATGTCCTTCTTTGTCTTTTGTTACTTTCTTTATTTTGAAGTCTGTTTTTACTGATACCAGAACTGCAACACCTGCTTTCTTCTCTCTGTTGTTTGCTTGAAATATCTTTTTCCATCCCTTGACTTTAAGTCTGTGCGCATCTTTGGGTTTGAGGTTAGTCTCTTGTAAGCAGCATATGGATGGATCTTGCTTTTTTATCCATTCTATTACTCTGTGTCTTTTGATTGGTGCATTCAGTCCATTTACATTTAGGGTGATTACTGAAAGGTATGAATTTATTGCCATTGCAGGCTTTAAGTTTGTGGTTACCAAAGGTTTAGGGTTAGCTTCTTTACTGTCTTACTGTCTAACTTAACTCGCTTGTTGAGCTATTATAAACACAATCTGATGATTCTTTATTTCTCTCCCTTCTTATTCCTCCTCCTCCCTTCTTCATATGTTGGGTGTTTTGTTTTGTGCTCTTTTTAGGAGTGCTCCAATCTAGAGCAGTCCCTGTAGGATGCCCTTTAGAGCTGGTTTGTGGGAGGCAAATTCCCTCAACTTTTGCTTGTCTGGGAATTGTTTAATCCCTCCTTCATATTTAAATGATATTCGTGCTGGATACAGAAGTCTTGGTTCGAGGCCCTTCTGTTTCATTGCATTAAGTATATCATGCCTTTCTCTTCTGGCCTGTAGGGTTTCTGTTGAGAAGTCTGATGATAGCCTGATGGGTTTTCCTTTCAGGGTAACCTTTTTTTTCTCTCTTTCTGCTTGTAATACTTTGTCCTTGTCTTTGATCTTTGCCATTTTAATTATTATGTGTCTTGGTGTTGCCCTCCTTGGATCCCTTGTCATGGGAGTTCTGTGTACCTCTGTGGTCTGAGAGGCCATTTCTTCCCCTAGTTTGGGGAAATTTTCAGCAATTATTTCTTCAAAGAACATTTTCTATCCCCTTTTCTCTCTCTACTTCTTCTGGAATGCCTATGATTCTTATATTATTCCTTTTATATTGATCACTCATCTCTCTTAAAATTCTTTCATTCCTTGAGATCCTTTTATCTCTCTCTGCGTCAGCTTCTCTGCGTTCCTGTTCTCTGTTTTCTAGTCCATTAATGGTCTCTTGCATCTCGTCCATTCTCTTTTGAAGTCCTTCCAGAGCTTGTTTTATTTCTGAATTCTCCTTCCTTAGTTCTTGCATATTTCTCTGCAAGTCCATCAGCATGGTTATGACTTTTGTTTTGAATTCTTTTTCAGGTAGACTGGCTAAATCTATCTCCCCAGATTCCTTCTCAGGGGAAGATGTAGCAGATGCTGAAGCTGTCTGGGTTAGTCTTGTCTGGATCATATTTTTTTGCCTTTTCATGTTGACAGGTGCTATTGAATGTCAGCTGGTAGGGCCAAAATTTTCACTTACTACTGGCCTTTCTTTACTGGGGCAACTGCGACCCCTAGTGGCCTGTGTTGGGTAATTGCGTGTAGAGAGGGTTTTTGTGTCTTGCCTGGCTGGGAGGGAGATATTTCCCTTTCTGTGGGCGGAATTTGTCTCAGGCTGCTTCTCTGCTTTCGCAGCGCCCGGTGGGGTGATGGATGGAGGGGCTGCCTGACTGTTTGCCTCCGTGAGGGGTCTCATAGCTGTTGCCCAGGGGGTTAGTGCACCCGGTTTTCCCTGTAATTTCCAGCTGCTGTACTGTGACCTGGGTTGTTTCCGTCAAGCTGTTAAGTCCCTGTCCCTTAAAGACTTTCAAAAAGCCCCCGCTTTTCTTTGTCACAGGGGCATCAGCTTCAGCACCTGCTCAGAGGTCTTACTCCCTGTTTCCCCAGTATCCAGGGCCCCCTGGGCATGTACTGTGTCTGCGCTCTGGCCCGGATGGCTGGGGCTGGGTGTTCGGCAGTCCTGGGCTCCGTCTCCCTCCCACTCTGCCTATTGTTCTCCCGCCGGGAGCTGGGGGGAGGGGCGCTCGGGTCCCGCCGGGCCGGGGCTTGTATCTTAACCCCTTTCACCAGTCGCTGGGTTCTCGCTGGTGTAGCTGCAGTCTGACCACTGTCCTGCGTCTTCTGGTCTCTCTTTTAGGGCTAGTTGTGTTTGTTGTATTTTCAAAAGTATATATGTTTTTGGGAGGAGATTCCCACTGTCCTACTCACGCCGCCATGTTGGCTCCGCCTCCCTTGTTTTCTTCTTATGGCTGATTACTGCCCTTTTTAAACTGGATTTTATTCTTCTTTTTCGTTTGTAGGTCCGCTATGTGCTTCAACCATTGCTCTCATGGTTATGAGCAATAGCTTTTCGTTAATTGATATGAAACTATATCTATCTATCTGTCTGTCTATCAATCAATCAATCAATAAATCAATCATCTTTCTGTCTGCCCATCTGTCCTTGTGTACAGAACAGTTAACCACATATCCTATGTCACTTTCCTACATTATGCTTCCAAAAATACTGCAAGGTAACTAGGCTGTAGAGAGAGCACAGGGTTCACCGAGACACTTGCGGATCGTGTCGGCCGAGTGTACCTACAAAAGCAGGAAATGGTTGTGCAGGGACTTGAACCCGTGTCTCTATCCTCTGTCCTCTTTCATCTCCTTCTCACTTCCTGTGTGTATTTAGCCACATGCATTCACTAAGTGCTCCCTGAAGACCACAAGTATCCTTCCTCTGGGCCTGTGGTAGACAGAAACGTAAACTTGTTGCTTTGCTCACCACCATGTTTGAAGGACATCTATGTGAACACCACTGATAGGATGGAGGGTCAAATAAAAAGGAACACCAATTTCTAGATAGGAGCAGTTGGGAGCTAAGAGTGTTTGTGGAGTGACATGTTTATTTGAGTGTCCAAACTTCACTCTTTAGGTGGTTACTACTTCACATTCGTGAAGATCATAAAACCCACAGATTTCAAAGTCCCAGATTCTTATTATTAAAGCAACTCAGTTGTTGAGGGGAGAGAAAATGAGAAGGACGTTGCTCCACCACAAAATCTATGGCTAGGCCTTGCTGAAAACAAACAAAAAGAATTCACGGTGGCCAGATAGTGCTATTTTCTACTGACTGTCTCTGGGGGCTCAAACAGAATCCATTTGTTTGATTGTTTGTTTTTCAGTTTCACTCGTGTAGGGTACTTGTCCCCACACCTTCAGCTTGTAGTTTGTCTGTGTCCTTGGATCTCAAGTGAGTCTCCTGTTAGGAAGCACGTAGGTTTCTTGAGTTTTCATTCTTTCTTTTAACCCTGTGTCTTTTGATTGCAGCACTCAGAGCCTGACCTTTTATTCTGGTGATTCAGAGCTTTGCCCTTATTGCACTTAAAAAATTTTTTTTGTTATCATTAATCTACAATCACGTGAAGAACATTATGTTTACTATGCTCCCCCTTAACCAAGTCCACAAGCAAAAACCTCCTGAAGTCGCTGTTCATCAGCATAGTTGGATGCTTTAAACCCCTGCAGCATGTACCCCTTCAAAGACACCGATACAGTCGCTGTCAATCATGGAGCAGTAAGATGCTATATAACCTCTACTTGCCTTCTCTGTGTTGTACAGCATTCCCCATGTCCCGCGCGACCCCACGCAATATACATGGTAATCCTAATGCCCCCATTATTTCTCCCCGCACTTATCCCTCCATTCAGAACCACCCTGCCCAGTCCTTTTCCCTGAGTCATCTTTTAGTCAACTCTCGGGTTCTGTGAGTATCCTGCAGTTTTGTTAATTCAGTTTTTCTTTGTTGTTATAATCCACACATGAGTGATATCATTTGACATTGTCTTTCTCCGACTGACCTATTT
Source organism: Manis pentadactyla (assembly GCF_030020395.1). Classification (NCBI taxonomy): domain Eukaryota; kingdom Metazoa; phylum Chordata; class Mammalia; order Pholidota; family Manidae; genus Manis; species Manis pentadactyla. The sequence goes on from NW_026644596.1 coordinate 2,867,269, forward strand.
TTCTGAACTTACTACTGTCTAGCACCGTCCACGTCATTGCAAATGGTAGGATTTATTTTCTTCTTATGGCTGCTTACTGCACTTTGTAAACTGGATGTCATTCTTCCTTTTTGTTAGTAGTTTAGCTATGTGATTTCACCATTCATCTTGTGGTTATGAGCTACAGCTTTGTGTCAATCGATATGTATCTGTATATATCTATCGCACTGTCTGTCTGTATATCTATCTATCTTTCTATATATCCTTCTTTCTATCTCTCTATCCTCTCTATTTATCTATCCATCTATCTAGCTACCTGTCTTCTATCTATCATGTGTATCATCTATCTATCATCTGTAATCTATCTATCTGTCTATGAAACAATCTTCTTTCTGTCCGTCCATCTATCCTTATGTACAGAACAGTTAACTACGTCACCTATGTCAATTCTCCACATTATGCTTCCAAAAACATTGCAAGGTCACTAGGCCGTAGGGAGAGCACTGGGCTCACTGAGACAATTGCAGATCGAATCAGCCGCGTGTGCTTACAAAACCAGTAATTGGTGGTGCAGGGACTTGAACGCGTATCTCTGTCTTCTGTCCTCTTAAACCTCCTTCTCGCTTGCTAACTGTATTTAGCCACGTTCATTGACTAAGTCCTCACTGAAGCACGCAAGTATACTTCATCTGGGCCTGTTGTAGACAGAAAAATATACTTGGTGCTTTACTCACCACCATGTTTGAGGGACATTGGCATGTTCACCACTGATAGGAGGAGGGACAAATAAAAAGGAACACCTATTTCTAGACAGGAGCATTTGGGAGCAAAGTGTGTGTTGTGGAGAGACGTGTTTGGTTGAGTGTCCAAACTTCCCTCTTTATGTGGCTATTACTTCTTTACAATCGTGGACATCATAAAACCCAGTGATTTCAAAAGCCCAGACGCATATTATTACAGCAATTCATTTGTTGATGTGAGAAAAATGAGAAGGACATTACAGTACCACTAAATCTATACCTGGGCACTGCTGATAACAAACAAAAGGAATTCACGGTGGCTAGGTAGGACTATTTTCAAGTGACTGTCTCTGGGGACTCAAACAGAATCCATTTGTTTCTTTGTTTCAAAGATTCACTTGTATAGGCTACCTGTCCCCGCCCCTTCAGCTTGTAGTTTGTCTGTGTCCTTGGATCACAAGTGAGTCTCCAGTAAGGGAGCACTTAGGTGATCTTGAGTTTTCATCAGTTCTTCTAACCCTGTGTCTTTTGATTGGAGCAGTGAAAGCCTGTACTTTTATTCTGATATTTGATAACTAGGCTCTTACTGAACTTTGAAATTTTTTTTGTTCTCATTAATATACAATCACATGCAGAACAATATGTTTACTAGTCTAACCCCTTCACCAAGTCCTCGCCAAATCCCAGTTTCAGTCGCTGTCCGTCAGTGTGTCGTAAGATGCTCTAGAATCACTACTTGTCTTCTCTGTGTTGTATAGCCCTCCTAATGACCATTCACCCTACACATTATTCATGCTAATCCTAATGCCCCCATTCTTTTTCCCTGCCCTTATCAATCCCTTCCTACAAACACTAACCAGTCCCTTTCTCTTTGGTAACTGTTAGTCCACTCTCGGGTACTGTGTATATGCTGCTCTTTCTTCCTTCAGTTTTTCTTTGTTATCATACTCCACACATGAGTTAAATCATTTGGTGCATGTATTTCTCCGACTGGCCTATTTGACTGAGCATAATACCCTCTAGCACCATCCAAGTTATTGCCAATGATAGGATTTGTTTTCTTCTTATGGCTGCTTACTGCACTTTTTAAACTGGATTTTATTCTTCTTTTTCGTTTGTAGTTTCGCTATGTGCTTCAACCATTGCTCTCATGGTTATGAGCAGTAGCTTTGTGTTAATCGATATGAACCTATATCTATCTATCTGTCTGTCTATCAATCAATCAATCAATCATCTTTCTGTCTGCCCATCTGTCCTTGTGTACAGAACAGTTAACAACATATCCTATGACACTTTCCTACATTATGCTTACAAAAATCATGCAAAGTAACTAGGCTGTAGGGAGAGCACTGGGTTCACCGAGACACTTACGGGTCGTGTCGGCTGAGTGTACCTACAAAATCAGGAAATGGTTGTGCAGGGACTTGAACCCGTGTCTCTAGACTCTGTCCTTTCATCTCCTTCTCACTTCCTGTCTATATTTAGCCACATTCATTCACTAAGTGCTCCCTGATGACCACAAGTATCCTTCCTCTGGGCCTGTGGTCGACAGAAACGTAAACATGTTGCTTTGCTCACCACCATGTTTGAAGGACATCTATGTGAACACCACTGATAGGATGGAGGGTCAAATAAAAAGGAACACCAATTTCTAGACAGGAGCAGTTGGGAGTTAAGAGTGTTTGTGGAGTGACATGCTTATTTGAGTATCCAAACTTCCCTCTTTAGTTGGTTATTACTTCACATTCGTGAATACCATAAAACCCACAGAGTTCAAAGGCCATGATTCTTATTATTACAGCAACTCAGTTTTTGAGGTGAGAGAAAATGAGAAGGACGTTGCTCCACCACTAAATCTATGGCAGGGCCATTCTGAAAACAAACAAAACGAATTCACGGTGGCCAGATAGTGCTATTTTCTACTGACTGTCTCTGGGGGCTCAAACAGAATCCATTTGTTTGATTGTTTGTTTTTCAGTCTCACTCGTGTTGGGTACTTGTCACCACAACTTCAGCTTGTATTTTGTCTTTGTCCTTGGATCTCAAGTGAGTCTCCTGTAAGGAAGCACGTAGGTTTCTAGAGTTTTCATCTGTTCTTTTAACAATGTGTCTTTTGTTTGCAGCAATCAGAGCCTGACCTTTTATTATGATGATACAGAGCTATGCCCTTATTGCACTTAAAAAATTTTTTTTGTTTTCATTAATCTACAATCACGTGAAGAACATTATGTTTACTATGCTCCCCCTTATCCAAGTCCACCAGCAAAAACCTCTTAAAGTCGCTGTCCATCAGCATAGTTGGATGCTTTAAACCCCTTCAGCATGTACCCCTTCAAAGACACTGATACAGTCGCTGTCAACCAAGGAGTAGTAAGATGCAATATAACCTGTACTAGTCTTCTCTGTGTTGTACAGCACTCCCCATGTCCCGCACGACACCACGCAATATACATGGTAATCCAGAACCACCCTGCCCAGTCCTTTTCACTTTGGCAACTTTTAGTCAACTCTCGGGTTCTGTGAGTATCCTGCTGTTTTTTTCCTTCAGTTTCTCTTTGTTGTTATACTTCACACATGAGTGATATCATTTGATATGGTCTTTCTCCGCCTGTCCTATTTTTCTGAACATACTACCGTCTAGCTCCATCCACGTCATTGCAAATGGTAGGATTTATTTTCTTCTTATGGCTGCTTACTGCACTTTGTAAACTGGATGTCATTCTTCCTTTTTGTTTGTAGTTTAGCTATGTGATTTCACCATTCATCTTGTGGTTATGAGCTACAGCTTTGTGTCAATCGATATGTATCTGTACCTATCTATTGCTCTGTCTGTCTGTATATCTATCTATCTTACTATATATCCTTCTTTCCATCTCTCTATCCTCTCTATTTATATATTAATCTCTCTAGCTTCCTGTCTTCTATCTATCATGTGTATCATCTATCTATCATCTGTCATCTATCTATCTGTCTATCTATGAAACAAACTTCTTTCTGTCTGTCCATCTATCCTTATGTACAGAACAGTTAACTACATCACCTATGTCACTTCCCTACATTATGCTTCCAAAAACATTGCAAGGTCACTAGGCCGTAGGGAGAGCACTGGGCTCACTGAGACAATTGCAGATCGAATCAGCCGCGGGTGCTTACAAAACCAGTAATTGCTGGTGCAGGGACTTGATCCCGTATCTCTGTCCTCTGTCCTCTTAAACCTCCTTCTCGCTTGCTAGCTGTATTTAGCCACATTCATTGACTAAGTCCTCACTGAAGCCCCCAAGTATACTTCCTCTGGGCCCGTTGTAGACATAAAAGTATACTTGGTGCTTTACTCAAAACCATGTTTGAGGAACATTGGCGTGTTCACCACTGATAGGAGGAGGGACAAGTAAAAAGAACACCTATTTCTAGACAGGAGCATTTGGGAGCAAAGTGTGTGTTGTGGAGAGACGTGTTTGGTTGAGTGTCCCAACTTCTCCCTTTATGTGGTTATTACTTCTTTACAATCGTGGATATCATAAAACCCAGTGATTTCAAAAGCCCAGACGCATATTATTACAGCAATTCATTTGTGGATGTGAGAAAAATGAGAAGGACTTTGCAGTACCACTAAATCTATACCTGGGCACTGCTGATACCAAACAAAAGGAATTCACGGTGGCTAGATAGGACTATTTTCTAGTGACTGTCTCTGGGGACTCAAACAGAATCCATTTGTTTCTTTGTTTCAAAGATTCACTTGTATAGGTTACCTGTCCCCGCCCCTTCAGCTTGTAGTTTGTCTGTGTCCTTGGATCACAAGTGAGTCTCCAGTAAGGGAGCACTTAGGTGATCTTGAGTTTTCATCAGTTCTTCTAACCCTGTGTCTTTTGATTGGAGCAGTGAAAGCCTGTACTTTTATTCTGATATTTGATAGGCTCTTACTGCCCTTTGAAATTTTTTTTGTTCTCATTAATATACAATCACATGCAGAACAATATGTTTACTAGTCTAACCCCTTCACCAAGTCCTCGCCAAATCCCAGTTTCAGTCGCTGTCCATCAGCGTGTCGTAAGATGCTCTAGAATCACTACTTGTCTTCTCTCTGTTGTATAGCCCTCCCAATGACCCTACACCCTACACATTACTCGTGGTAATCCTAATGCCCCCATTCTTGTTCCCCGCCACTATCAATCCCTTCCCACAAACCCTACCCAGTCCCTTTCTCTTTGGTAACTGTTAGTCCACTCTCGGGTTCTGTGAGTCTGCTGCTGTCTTTTCCTTCAGTTTTTCTTTGTTATCATACACCACACATGAGTGAAATCATTTGGTACATGTATTTCTCCGACTGGCCTATTTGACTGAGCATAATACCCTCTAGCACCATCCAAGTTATTGCCAATGGTAGGATTTGTTTTCTTCTTATGGCTGCTTACTGCACTTTTTAAACTGGATTTTATTCTTCTTTTTCGTTTGTAGTTTCGCTATGTGCTTCAACCATTGCTCTCATGGTTATGAGCAGTAGCTTTGTGTTAATCGATATGAACCTATATCTATCTATCTGTCTGTCTATCAATCAATCAATCAATCATCTTTCTGTCTGCCCATCTGTCCTTGTGTACAGAACAGTTAACCACATATCCTATGTCACTCTCCTACATTATGCTTCCAAAAATCATGCAAATTAACTAGGCTGTAGGGAGAGATCTGGGTTCACCGAGACACTTATGGGTCGTGTCGGGCGAGTGTACCTACAAAACCAAGAAATGGTTGTGCAGGGACTTGAACCCGTGTCTCTATCCTCTGTCGTCTTTCATCTCCTTCTCACTTCCTGTCTGTATTTAGCCACGTTCATTCACTAAGTGCTCCCTGAAGACTACAAGTATCCTTCCTCTGGGCCTGTGGTCGACAGAAACATAAACTTGTTGCTTTGCTCACCACCATGTTTGAAGGACATCTATGTGAACACCGCTGATTGGATGGAGGGTCAAATAAAAAGGAACACCAATTTCTAGACAGGAGCATTTGGGAGCTAAGAGTGTTTGTGGAGTGACATTTTTATTTGAGTGTCCAAACTTCCCTCTTCAGTTGGTTATTACTTCACATTCGTGAAGACCATAAAACCCACAGAGTTCAAAGGCCATGATTCTTATTATTACAGCAACTCAGTTGTTGAGGTGAGAGAAAATGAGAAGGACGTTGCTCCACCACTAAATCTATGGCTGGGCCATGCTGAAAACAAACAAAAAGAATTCACGGTGGCCAGATAGTGCTATTTTCTACTGACTGTCTCTGGGGGCTCAAACAGAATCCATTCGTTTGATTGTTTGTTTTTCAGTTTCACTCGTGTAGGGTACTTGTCCCCACACCTTCAGCTTGTAGTTTGTATTTGTCCTTGGATCTCAAGTGAGTCTCCTGTAAGGAAGCACGTAGGTTTCTAGAGTTTTCATCTGTTCTTTTAACCCTGTGTCTTTTGTTTGCAGCAATCAGAGCCTGACCTTTTATTCTGATGATTCAGAGCTGTGCCCTTATTGTACTTAAAAAATTTTTTTTGTTATCATTAATCTACAATCACGTGAAGAACATTATGTTTACTATGCTCCCCCTTAACCAAGTCCACAAGCAAAAACCTCCTAAAGTCGCTGTTCATCAGCATAGTTGGATGCTTTAAATCCCTGCAGCATGTACCACTTCAAAGACACCGATACAGTCGCTGTCAATCATGGTGTAGTAAGATGCTGTATAACCTCTACTAGTCTTCTCTGTGTTGTACAGCACTCCCCATGACCCACGCGACCCCATGCAATATACATGGTAATCCTAATTCCCCCATTGTTTCTCCCCGCACTTATCCCTCCATTCAGAAACACCCTGCCCAGTCCTTATCTCTTAGGCATCTTTTAGTCAACTCTCGGGTTCTGTGAGTATCCTGCTGTTTTGTTCCTTCAGTTTTTCTTTGTTGTTAAAATCCACACATGAGTGATATCATTTGACATTGTCTTTCTCCGCCTGTCCTATTTTTCTGTACATAATACTGTCTAGCTCCATCCACGTCATTGCAATTGGTAGGATTTATATTCTTCTTATGGCTGTTTACTGCACTTTGTAAACTGGATATAATACTTCCTTTTTGTTTGAAGTTAAGCTATTTAATTTCACCATTCATCTCCTGGTTATGAGCAACAGGTTTGTGTCAATCCATATGTATCTGTATCTATGTATTGCTCTGTATGTCTGTATATCTATCTATCTTTCTTTATATCCTTCTTTCTATCTCTCTATCCTCTCTATTTATCTATCCATCTATCTAGCTTCCTGTCTTCTATCTATCATGTGTATCATCTATCTATCATCTGTCATCTATCTATCTGTCTATCTATGAAACAATCTTCTTTCTGTATGTCCATCTGTCCTTATGTACAGAACAGTTAACTACATCACCTATGTCACTTCCCTACATTATGCTTCCAAAAACATTGCAATGTTACTAGGCAGTAGGGAGAGATCTGGGCTCACTGAGACAATTGCAAATCGAATGAGCCGCGTGTGCTTACAAAACCAGTAATTGCTGGTGCAGGGACTTGATCCCGTATCTCTGTCCTCTGTCCTCTTAAACCTCCTTCTCGCATGCTAACTGTATTTAGCCACATTCATTGACTAAGTACTCACTTAAGCCCCCATGTATACTTCCTCTGGGCCTGTTGTAGACAGAAAAGTATACATGGTGCTTTACTCACCACCATGTTTGAGTTACATTGGCGTGTTCACCACTGATAGTAGGAGGGACAAATAAAAAGGAACACCTATTTCTAGACAGGAGCATTTGGGAGCAAAGTGTGTGTTGTGGAGAGACGTGTTTGGTTGAGTGACCAAACTTCCCTCTTTACGTGGTTATTACTTCTTTACAATCGTGGATATCATAAAACCCAGTGATTTCAAAAGCCCAGACGCATATTATTACAGCAATTCATTTGTTGATGTGAGAAAAATGAGAAGGACATTGCAGTATAACTAAATCTATACCTGGGCACTGCTGATACCAAACAAAAGGAATTCCCGGTGGCTAGGTAGGACTATTTTCTAGTGACTGTCTCTGGGGACTCAAACAGAATCCATTTGTTTCTTTGTTTCAAAGATTCACTTGTATAGGCTACCTGTCCCGCCCCTTCAGCTTGTAGTTTGTCTGTGTCCTTGGATCACAAGTGAGTCTCCAGTAAGGGAGCACTTAGGTGATCTTGAGTTTTCATCAGTTCTTCTAACCCTGTGTCTTTTGATTGGAGCAGTGAAAGCCTGTACTTTTATTCTGATATTTGATAGCTAGGCTCTTACTGCACTTTGAAAATTTTTTTGTTCTCATTAATATACAATCACATGCAGAACAATATGTTAACTAGTCTAACACCTTCACCAAGTCCTCGCCAAATCCCAGTTTCAGTCGCTGTCCGTCAGCGTGTCGTAAGATGCTCTAGAATCACTACTTGTCTTCTCTCTGTTGTATAGCCCTCCTAATTACCCTTCACCCTACACATTATTCATGCTAATCCTAATGCCCCCATTCTTTTTCCCTGCCCTTATCAATCCCTTCCTACAAACACTAACCAGTCCCTTTCTCTTTGGTAACTCTAAGTCCACTCTCGGGTACTGTGTATATGCTGCTGTTTCTTCCTTCAGTTTTTCTTTATTATCATACTCCACACGTGAGTTAAATCATTTGGTACATGTATTTCTCCGACTGGCCTGTTTGACTGAGCATAATACCCTCTAGCTCCATCCAAGTTATTGCCAATGATAGGATTTGTTTCCTTCTTATGGCTGCTTACTGCACTTTTTAAACTGGATTTTATTCTTCTTTTTCGTTTGTAGTTTCGCTATGTGCTTCAACCATTGCTCTCATGGTAATGAGCAGTAGCTTTGTGTTAATCGATATGAACCTCTATCTATCTATCTATCTGTCTGTCTATCAAACAATCAATCAATCATCTTTCTGTCTGCCCATCTGTCCTTGTGTACAGAACAATTAACCACATATCCTATGTCACTTTCCTACATTATGCTTCCAAAAATTATGCAAGGTAACTAGGCTGTAGGGAGAGCACAGGGTTCACCGAGACACTTACGGGTCGTGACGGCCGAATGTACCTACAAAACCAGGAATTGTTTGTGCAGGGACTTGAACCCGTGTCTCTATCCTCTGTCCTCTTTCATCTCCTTCTCACTTCCTGTCTGTATTTAGCCACATTCATTCACTAAGTGCTCCCTGTGGACCACAAGTATCCTTCCTCTGGGCCTGTACTCGACAGAAACGTAAACTTGTTGCTTTGCTCACCACCATGTTTGAAGGACATCTATGTGAACACCACTGATAGGATGGAGGGTCAAATAAAAAGGAACACCAATTTCTAGACAGGAGCAGTTGGGAGCTAAGAGTATTTGTGGAGTGACATGTTTATTTGTGTGTCCAAACTTCCCTCTTTAAGTGGTTATTACTTCACATTCTTGAAGAACATAAAACCCACAGAGTTCAAAGGCCCAGATACTTATTATTACAGCAACTAATTTGTTGAGGTGAGAGAAAATGAGAAGGACGTTGCTCAACCACTAAATCTATGGCTAGGCCTTGCTGAAAACAAACAAAAAGAATTCACGGTGGCCAGATAGTGCTATTTTCTACTGACTGTCTCTGGGGCCTCAAACAGAATCCAGTTGTTTGATTGTTTGTTTTTCAGTTTCACTCGTGTAGGGTACTTGTCCCCACACATTCAGCTTGTAGTTTGTCTGTGTCTTTGGATCTCAAGTAAGTCTACTGTAAGGAAGCACGTAGGATTCTTTAGTTTTCATCTGTTCTTTTAACCCTGTGTCTTTTGTTTGCAGCAATCAGAGCCTGACCTTTTATTCTGGTGATTCAGAGCTGTGCCCCTATTGCACTAAAAAAAATTTTTTTGTTATCATTAATCTACAATCACGTGAAGAACATTATGTTTACTATGCTCCCCCTTCACCAAGTCCCTCCCAAAAACTTCTTACAGTTGCTGTCAGTTAGCAGAGATCGATGCTGTAGACCCGTTCACGATGTACCCCCCCACACACCCCATTACAGTCGATGTCCTTCAGCGTGTAGTAAGATGCTGTAGAATATCTACTTGTCTTCTCTGTGTTGTACAGCACTCGCCGTGCGACCCCGCCCTCACGCATTATACATGCTTATCCTAATCTCCCTTTTCTTTCTCCCCACCCTTATCCCTCCCTTCCCAACCACCCTTCTCTGTCCTTTTCCCTTTGGTAACTGTTACTCCACATTCGGGTTCTGTGAGTCTGCTGCTGGTTTTTTTTTTCATTGTTTCTTTGTTGTTATACTCCACACATGAGTGAAATCATTTGATACTTGTCTATCTCCGCCTGGAATATTTCACTGAGCATACTACCGTCTCGCTCCATCCACGTCATTGCAAATGGAAGCATTTGTTTTCTTCTTATGGCTGCAAATGGTAGTTTTTAAACTGGACTTCATTCTTCCTTTTAGTTTGTAGTTTCGCTATGTGCTTTCACCATTGATCTCCTGGTTATGAGCAATACCGTTGTGTTATTTAATATATATCTGTATGTATATTTCTATCTATCTGTCTATCTATCAATCTGTCTATCCTTCTATCTTTCTATTTATCTATCTATCTATCTATCTATCATCTATCTCTCTATCAATCTATCTTCCTATCTACCTATCATGTCTATCGTCTGTCTATCTGTTATCTGTCATCTATCTATCTATCTATGAATCAATCATCTTTTTGTCTGGCCATCTATCCTTATTTACAGGACAGTTAACAACATCGCCTATGTCACTTCCCTACATTTGCTTCCAAAAATATTTCAAAGTAACTAGTCCTTAGGGAGAGCACTGGGTTCACTGAGACACTTGCAGGTCGAGTCAGCCGCTTGTGCTTACAAATCCAGTAATTTATGTTGGTGCAGGGACTTTCACCCATCTCTCTGTCCTCTATCCTCTTTTACCTCCTACTCGCTTGCTGACTGTATTCAGCCACATTCGTTGACTAAGTGCTTCCAGAAGACCACAACTATCCTTCCTCTGGGCCTGTTTAGACAGAAAAGTATACTTGGTGCTTTGCTCACCACCAAGTTTGAGGGACAATGGCATGAACACCGCTGATAGGAGGAGGGACAAATAAAAAGAACACCTATTTCTAGGCAGCAGCATTTGGGAGCAAAGAGAGTGTTGTGGAGTTACGTGTTTGTTTGAGTGACCAAACTATCCTCTTTAGGTGGTTATTACTACTTTACTTTCAAGAACATCATAAAATCCACTGATTTCAAAAGCCCAGACACATATTATTACAGCAATTCAGTTGTTGAGGTGAGAAAAAATGAGAAGGACGTTGCTGTACCACTAAATCTATGTCTGGGCACTGCTGAAACCAAACAAAAAGAATTCACGGTGTCTAGACAGGGCTATTTTCTACTGACTGTCTCTGGGGACTCAAACAAAATCCATTTGTTTGTTTGTTTGCTTTTCAGTTACACTTGTGTAGGGTTGCTGTCCCCACCCCTTCGGATTGTAGTTTGTCTGTGTCTTTGGATCTCAAGTGAGTCTCCTATAGGGGAGCACTTAGGTGATCTTGAGTTTTCATCCCTTCTTTTAACCCTGTGTCTTTTGTTTGGAGCTCGCAAAGCCTGTTTTATTGCTGTGCCCATATTGCACTTAAAAACATTTTTTTAATCATTAATCTGCAATCACGTGAAGAACATCATATTTACTAGGCTCCCACCTTCACCAAGTCCCCACCAAAACCTCTTACAGTCGTTGTCCATAAGCATTGTTGTATGCTGTAGACTGCTTCACCATGTCCTCCCACAAACACCCCATTAGAGTCTCTGTCCATCAGCGTGTAGTAAATGCTGTAGAATCTCTACTTGTCTTCTCTGTGTTGTACATCCCTCCCTTTGCCCCCCCCGAGCCCATGCATTATACATGTTCATCCTAATGTCCCCTTTCTTCTCCCTGCCCTTATCCCTCCCTTCCCACACACCCTGCCCATTCCCTTTCCCTTTGGTAACTGTTATTGAACTCTCGGGTTCTGTGAGTCTGCTGCTGTTTATTTCCTCCAGTTTTTCTTTGTTGTTATACACCACACATGAGTGAAATCATTTGCTACCTGTCTTTCTCCACCTGGTATGTATCACTGAGCATGCTACCGTCTAGCTACATCCACATCCTTGCAAATGGTAGGATTTGTTTTCTTCTTATGGCTTCTTACTGCACTTTTTAAATGACTTCATTCTTCCTGTTTGTTTGTAGATTCGCTATGTGCTTTCACCATTGATCTGTTGGTTATGAGCAATAGCTTTGTGTTAATCGATATGTATCTGAATCTGTGTAACTGTCTGTCTATCTATCAATCTATCTATCTGTCCTTCTATCTTTCTATCTATGTATCTCTCTATCTATCTTCCTATCATCTATCTATCGTGTCTATCATCTATCTGTAATCTCTCATCTATCTATGTATCTATGAATCAATCATCTTTTTGTCTACCCATCTATCCTTATGTACAGAACAGTTAACAACATCGCCTATGTCACTTCCCTAAATTATGCTTCCAAAAATCTTGCCAAGTAACTAGGACGTATGGAGAGCACTGGGTACACTGAGACAATTGCAGGTCGAGTCTGCCGCGTGTGCTTACAAAACCAGTAAATGGTTGTCCAGGGACTTGAACCCATATCTCTGTACTCTGTCCTCTTTTACCTCCTTCTCGCCTGCTGACTCTAATTTGCCACAATAATTGAATAAGTCTTCCCTGAAGACCGCAAGAATCCTTCCTCTGGGCCTGTTGTAGTCAGAAAAGTATACTTGGTGCTTTGCTCATCACCAAGTATGAAGGACATTGGCGTGATCACCTCTGATATTTGGAGAGACAAATAAAAATGAACACCTATTTCTAGACAGGAGCAGTTTTGAACAAAGAGTGTGTTGTGCAGTGACGTTTTTATTTGAGTGTCCAACCTTCACTCTTAAGTGGTTATTACTTTTTTACATTCATGAACATCATAAAACGCACTGTTTTCAAAAACCCACACGCATATTATTATAGCAATTCTGTTATTGAGGTGAGAAAAACTGAGAAGGACTTTGCTGTACAACGGAATCTATTTCTGGGCACTGCTGAAACCAAACAAAAAAAAATTCATGGTGGCCAGATAGGGCTATTTTCTACTGACTGTCTCGGGGGACTCAAACAGAATCCATTTGTTTGTTTGTTTGTTTCTCAGTTTCACTTTTTTTGGGTACCTGTCATCGCCCCTTCAGCTTTTAATTTGTCCGTGTCCTGGGATCTCAAGTGAGTCTCCTGTAATGGAGCACATACATGATCTTGAGTGAAAGATAGCTTAGTTTAGTATGATGCTTTCCTATCTACCTACCTATCTATCTCTTTACCTATCTATGTAATCTTTCTATCTATCTATCTGTCATCTATCTATGTATGGTCTGTCATCTATCTACTATCATCTGTGTATCTATCTAATTAATCTATCATCTATATGTATGTATATCAGTCGAATCTACGTATCAATCATTTGTCTCTCTATATATCTGTTTTCTCACTTTTGTCAACGTTCTGTCCCTAGGTGCACTTTGATTCCTCTGTGTCCTTCTCAGTCTCAATTCCTTGTGCTTGTTTTTGTGAGTTAGCTGTGTGTTTGGGTCTTGAGAGGAGTGGCCTTCGTTGGGAACTTCTCCTGCGTAGGTGGCACGAGTGTGCTGGGTGTGGATAGTGTGGTTGGTGGGCTGCGCTCTTGAAACTGAGCAGCCCAGTGCCCTCCAACTGCTCTGCCCCTGGGCCGTTCCTGCTGTGGCAGCTGCATGAGCTACAGGGAATATCCGATGCACCTTGCAGGGAGCACCCTGGCAGGCCAGCGGGGTCCATGGTAGGTACATGCCCAGTAGTATGTCTTTTTGCCTGTGCACCGATGTTACCTCGGTGGCCCTGCTTGGTGGCCCATCTTCAGAGAGTATGTGTGTAGTCACTGGTTAAGGGAACTGCCTTTTGGTGACACGCGGGGTTCTTCTGGGCCAATGGCCATGGACTTGCTGAGGTGGCAGCCCAGCTAGCTTGTGGGGAAACTGCTCCCGTCTGCTGTCAAGGTGGAGGTGGAATTTAAGTGCATTTACGCATTTTGATGTGAGTGAGGTCTGTCTGAAATGGAATAGTAGCGTTGAGAGCTATGTTTCCACCACCTCAACTTGTAGTTCATCTTCGTCCTTGGATCTCAAGTTAGTCTCCTGTAAGGGAGCACGTAGGTGGTCTTGAGTTTTCATCCCTTCTTTTAACCCTGTGTGTTTTCATTGGAGTTCTGAAGAGCCTGTCCTTTTATTCTGAGAATTGAGAGCTATGTCCTTATTGCACTTTAAAAATTTCTTTTGTTATCATTAATTTACAATCATGCAAAGAACATTATGATCACCAAGTACACCACGTCCCCCCCAAAAACCCCATTACAGTAGCTGTCCAGCAGCATAGTTGGATGCTGTAGACCCCTTCACCATGTCCCCCCCACACCCTGTTACAGTCGCTTTCCATCAGCGTGTAGTAAGATGCTGTAGAATCACTACTGGTCTTCTCTGTGTTGTACAGCCCTCCCAATGCTCCCCCCATCCACTCATTATACATACTAATCCTAATGCCCCCTTTCTTTCTCCTCACATTTATCAAACCCTTCCCACACACCCTGCCTATTCCCTTTCCCTTTGGTAACTCTTAGTCCACTCTTGGGTTCTGTGAGTCTGCTGCTCTTTTTTTCCTTCAGTTTTTCTTTGTTGTTATACTCAACACATGAGTGAAATCATTCGGTACTTGTCTTTCTCCGCATGGCCTTTTTCACTGAGCATAATACCCTCTAACTCCATCCACGTTGTTCAAATGGTAGGATTTTTTTCTTCTTACGGCTGCTTACTGTACTTTTAAACTAGATTTCTGTCTTCTCTTTTGTCTGTAGTTTCGCTATATGCTTTCACCATTACTCTCCTCGTTATTAGCAATAACTTTACGTTAATCAATATGTACCTATATCTATTCTTCCATCTGTCTCTCCGTCTATCTATCTGTCTATCTATCTATCTATCTATCTATCTATCTATCTATCTATCTATCTATCTATCTTCCTATCATCTATCTATGATGTCTATCTTCAATCTATGTACCTATCTATCTATCTTTCATCTGTCGTCTGTCTAGCTATCTATCTATGAATCAATCATCTTTTTGTCTGGCCATCTATCCTTATGTACAGAACAGTTAACAACATCGCCTTTGTCACTTCCCTACATTATGCTTCCAAATATCTTTCAAGGTAACTAGGCTGTAGGAAGAGCACTCGGTTCACCGAGACACTTGCAGGTCGAGTCAGCCACGTGTACCTACAAAACCAGTAAATGGTTGTGCAGGGACTTGAACCTGTGTCTGTATCCTCTATTATCTTCTTCTCACTGGCTGACTCTATTTAGCCACATTCATTGACTAAGTGCTCCGTGAAGACCACAAGTATTGTTCCTCTGGGCCTGTTGTCCACAGAAAGAAAACTTGGTGCTTTGCTCACCACCATGTTTGAGAGACATCGGCGTGATCACCGCTGATAGGATGGAACAGCAAATGAAAAGGAACACCAGATGCTAGACAGGAGCAGTTGGGAGCAAAGAGTGTGTTGTTTAGTGACGTGTTTATTTCAGTGTCCAAACTTCCCTCTTTATATAGTTATTACTTCTTTACATTCATGAACTTCATAAACCCCACTGATCTCAACGGTCCAGACTTATACTTTTACAGCAATTGAATTGTTGAGTTGAGAGAAAATGAGAAAGACGTTGCTGTACCACTAAATCTATGGCTGGTCAATGCTGAAACCAAACAAAAAGAATTCATGTTGGCCAGATAGGGCTATTTTCTACTGACTGTCTCTGTGGACTCAAACAGAATCCATTCTAGGATTGTTTGTTTTTCAGTTTCACTGTGTTGGGTACCTGTACACACCCCTTCAGCTTTTAGATTGTCTGTGTCCTTGGATATCAAGAGAGTCTCCTGTAAGGGAGCACGAAGGTGGTCTTGAGTTTTCATCCCCCCTTTTAACCCTGTGTCATTTGTTTGGAGCACTCAAAGCCTGTCCTTTTATTCTGATGATTCAGAGCTGTGCCCTTATTGCACTTAAAAAATTGTTTTTGTTATCATTAATCTACAATCACGTGAAGAACGATATGTTTACTCGACTCCCCCTTCACCAAGTCCCTCCCAAAAACTTCTTACAGTTGCTGTCAGTTAGCAGAGATGGATGCTGTAGACCCGTTCACGATGTACCCCCACACACACCCCATTACAGTCGCTGTCCTTCAGCGTGTAGTAAGATGCTGTAGAATATCTACTTGTCTTCTCTCTGTTGTACAGCACTATTCATGCGACCCCGCCCTCACGCATTATACATGCTTATCCTAATCTCCATTTTCTTTCTCCCCACCCTTATCCCTCCCTTCCCAACCACCCTTCTCAGTCCTTTTCCATTTGGTAACTGTTAATCCACATTCAGGTTCTGTGAGTCTGCTGCTGTTTTTTTTTTTTCATTGTTACTTTGTGGTTATACTACACACATGAGTGAAATCATTTGGTACTTGTCTCTCTCCGCCTGGAATATTTCACTGAGCATACTACCGTCTCGCTCCATCCACGTCATTGCAAATGGAAGCATTTGTTTTCTTCTTATGGCTGCAAATGGCAGTTTTTAAACTGGACTTTATTCTTCCTTTTAGTTAGTAGTTTCGCTATGTGCTTTCACCATTGATCTCCTGGTTATGAGCAATACCGTTGTGTTATTTAATATATATCTGTATGTATCTTTCTTTCTATCTATCTGTCTATCTATCAATCTGTCTATCCTTCTATCTTACTATTTATCTTTCTATCTTTCTATCTATCTATCTATCTATCTATCTATCTATCTATCTATCTATCTATCTATCTATCATCTATCTGTCTATCAATCTATCTTCCTATCTAACTATCATGTCTATCGTCTGTCTATCTGTCATCTGTCATCTCTCTATCTATCTATGAATCAATCATCTTTTTGTCTGGCCGTCTATCCTTATGTACAGGACAGTTAACAACATCGCCTATGTCACTTCCCTACATTATGCTTCCAAAAATATTGCAAAGTAACTAGTCCTTAGGGAGAGCACTGGGTTCACTGGGACACTTGCAGGTCGAGTCAGCCGCTTGTGCTTACAAATCCAGTAATTTATGTTGGTGCAGGGACTTGCACCCATCTCTCTGTCCTCTGTCCTCTTTTCCTCCTTCTCGCTTGCTGACTGTATTCAGCCACGTTCGTTGACTAAGTGCTTCCAGAAGACCACAACTATCCTTCCTCTGGGCCTGTTTAGACAGAAAAGTATACTTGGTGCTTTGCTCACCACCAAGTTTGAGGGACAATGGCATGATCACGGCTGATAGGAGGAGGGACAAATAAAAAGAACACCTCTTTCTGGGCAGCAGCATTTGGGAGCAAAGAGAGTGTTGTGGAGTTACGTGTTTGTTTGAGTGACCAAACTATCCTCTTTAGGTGGTTATTACTACTTTACTTTCAAGAACTTCATAAAATCCACTGATTTCAAAAGCCCAGACACATATTATTACAGCAATTCAGTTGTTGAGGTGAGAAAAAATGAGAAGGACGTTGCTGTACCACTAAATCTATGTCTGGGCACTGCTGAAACCAAACAAAAAGAATTCACGGTGTCTAGATAGGGCTATTTTCTACTGACTGTCTCTGGAGACTCAAACAAAATCCATTTGTTTGTTTGTTTGCTTTTCAGTTACACTTGTGTAGGGTTGCTGTCCCCACCCCTTCGGATTGTAGTTTGTCTGTGTCTTTGGATCTCAAGTGAGTCTCCTATAGGGGAGCACTTAGGTGATCTTGAGTTTTCATCCCTTCTTTTAACCCTGTGTCTTTTGTTTGGAGCTCGCAAAGCCTGTTTTATTGCTGTGCCCATATTGCACTTAAAAACATTTTTTTTAATCATTAATCTGCAATCACGTGAAGAACATCATATTTACTAGGCTCCCACCTTCACCAAGTCCCCACCAAAACCTCTTACAATCGTTGTCCATAAGCATTGTTGTATGCTGTAGACTGCTTCACCATGTCCTCCCACAAACACCCCATTAGAGTCTCTGTCCATCAGCGTGTAGTAAATGCTGTAGAATCTCTACTTGTCTTCTCTGTGTTGTACATCCCTCCCTTTGCCCCCCCGAGCCCACGCATTATACATGTTCATCCTAATGTCCCCTTTCTTCTCCCTGCCCTTATCCCTCCATTCCCACAAACCCTGACCATTCCCTTTCCCTTTGGTAACTGTTATTGAACTCTCGGGTTCTGTGAGTCTGCTGCTGTTTATTTCCTCCAGTTTTTCTTTGTTGTTATACACCACACATGAGTGAAATCATTTGCTTCTTGTCTTTCTCCACCTGGTATATATCACTGAGCATTCTACCGTCTAGCTACATCCACATCCTTGCAAATGGTAGGATTTGTTTTCTTCTTATGGCTTCTTAGTGCACTTTTTAAACTGGACTTCATTCTTCCTGTTTGTTTGTAGATTCGCTATGTGCTTTCAACATTGATCTGTAGGTTATGAGCAATAGCTTTGTGTTAATCGATATGTATCTGAATCTGTGTAACTGTCTGTCTATCTATCAATCTATCTATCTATCCTTCTATCTTTCTATCTATGTATCTCTCTATCTCTCTTCCTATCATCTATCTATCGTGTCTATCATCTATCTGTAATCTCTCATCTATCTATGTATCTATGAATCAATCATCTTTTTGTCTACCCATCTATCCTTATGTACAGAACAGTTAACAACATCGCCTATATCACTTCCCTAAATTATGCTTCCAAAAATCTTGCCAAGTAACTAGGACGTATGGAGAGCACTGGGTACACTGAGACAATTGCAGGTCGAGTCTGCCGCGTGTGCTTACAAAACCAGTAAATGGTTGTCCAGGGACTTGAACCCATATCTCTGTCCTCTGTCCTCTTTTACCTCCTTCTCGCCTGCTGACTCTAATTTGCCACAATAATTGACTAAGTCTTCCCTGAAGACTGCAAGTATCCTTCCTCTGGGCCTGTTGTAGTCAGAAAAGTATACTTGGTGCTTTGCTCATCACCAAGTATGAAGGACATCGGCGTGATCACCTCTGATAGGAGGAGGGACAAATAAAAATGAACACCTATTTCTAGACAGGAGCAGTTTTGAACAAAGAGTGTGTTGTGGAGTGACGTGTTTATTTGAGTGTCCATCCTTCACTCTTAAGTGGTTATTACTTTTTTACATTCATGAACATCATAAAACGCACTGATTTCAAAAGCCCAGACGCATATTATTACAGCAATTCTGTTATTGAGGTGAGAAAAACTGAGAAGGAATTTGCTGTACAACGGAATCTATTTCTGGGCACTGCTGAAACCAAACAAAAAAAAAATTCATGGTGGCCAGATAGGGCTATTTTCTACTGACTGTCTCGGGGGACTCAAACAGAATCCATTTGTTTGTTTGTTTGTTTCTCAGTTTCACTTTTTTTGGGTACCTGTCAACGCCCCTTCAGCTTTTAATTTGTCCTTGTCCTGGGATCTCAAGTGAGTCTCCTGTAAGGGAGCACATACATGATCTTGAGTGAAAGACAGCTTAGTTTAGTATGATGCTTTCCTATCTACCTACCTATCTATCTCTTTACCTATCTATGTAATCTTTCTATCTATCTATCTTTCATTTATCTATGTATGGTCTGTCATCTATCTACTATCATCTGTGTATCTATCTAATTAATCTATCATCTATATGCATGTATATCAGTCGAATCTACGTATCAATCATTTGTCTCTCTATATATCTGTTTTCTCACTTTTGTCAACGTTCTGTCCCTAGGTGCACTTTGATTCCTCTGTGTCCTTCTCAGTCTCAATTCCTTGTGCTTGTTTTTGTGAGTTAGCTGTGTGTTTGGGTCTTGAGAGGAGTGGCCTTGGTTGGGAACTTCTGCGTAGGTGGCACGAGTGTGATGGGTGTGGATAGTGTGGTTGGTGGGCTGCGCTCTTGAAACTGAGCAGCCCAGTGCCCTCCAACTCCTCTGCCCCTGGGCCGTTAATGCTGTGGCAGCTGCATGAGCTACAGGGAATATCCGATGCACCATGCAGGGAGCACCCTGGCAGGCCTGCGGGGTCCATGGTAGGTACATGCACAGTAGTATGTCTTTTTGCCTGTGCACCGATGTTACCTCGGTGGCCCTGCTTGGTGGCGCATCTTCAGAGAGTATGTGTGTAGTCACTGGTTAAGGGAACTGCCTTTTGGTGACACGCGGGGTTCTTCTGGACCAATGGCCATGGACTTGCAGAGGTGGCAGCCCAGCTAGCTTGTGGGGAAACTGCTCCCGTCTGCTGTCAAGGTGGAGGTGGAATTTAAGTGCATTTACGCATTTTGATGTGAGTGAGGTCTGTCTGAAATGTAATAGTAGCGTTGAGAGCTATGTTTCCACCCCTTCAACTTGTAGTTCATCTTCGTCCTTGGATCTCAAGTTAGTCTCCTGTAAGGGAGCACGTAGGTGGTCTTGAGTTTTCATCCCTTCTTTTAACCCTGTGTCTTTTCATTGGAGTCCTGAAGAGCCTGTCCTTTTATTCTGAGAATTGAGAGCTATGTCCTTATTGCACTTTAAAAATTTCTTTTGTTATCATTAATCCACAATCATGCAAAGAACATTATGATCACCAAGTACACCACGTCCCCCCCAAAAACCCCATTACAGGAGTTGTCCATCAGCATAGTTGGATGCTGTAGACCCCTTCACCATGTCCCCCCCACACCCTGTTACAGTCGCTTTCCATCAGCGTGTAGTAAGATGCTGTAGAATCACTACTGGTCTTCTCTGTGTTGTACAGCCCTCCCAATGCTCCCCCCACCCACACATTATACATGCTTGAGGGACAATGGCATGACCACCGCTGATAGGGGGAGGGACAAATAAAAAGAACACCTCTTTCTAGGCAGCAGCATTTGGGAGCAAAGAGAGTGTTGTGGAGTTACGTGTTTGTTTGAGTGTCCAAACTATCCTCCTTAGTTGGTTATTACTTCTTTACTTTCAAGAACATCATAGAATCCACTGATTTCAAAAGCCCAGACACATATTATTACAGCAATTCAGTTGTTGAGGTGAGAAAAAATGAGAAGGACTTTGCTGTACCACTAAATCTATGGCTGGGCACTGCTGAAACCAAACAAAAAGAATTCACAGTGTCTAGATAGGGCTATTTTCTTCTGACTGTCTCTGGGGACTCAAACAAAATCCATTTGTTTGTTTGTTTGCTTTTCGGTTACACTTGTGTAGGGTTGCTGTCCCCAACCCTTCGGATTGTAGTTTGTCTGTGTCTTTGGATCTCAAGTGAGTCTCCTATAGGGGAGCACTTAGGTGATCTTGAGTTTTCATCCCTTCTTTTAACCCTGTGTCTTTTGTTTGGAGCTCGCAAAGCCTGTTTTATTGCTGTGCCCATATTGCACTTAAAAACATTTTTTTAATCATTAATCTGCAATCACGTGAAGAACATCATATTTACTAGGCTCCCACCTTCACCAAGTCCCCACCAAAACCTCTTACAGTCGTTGTCCATAGGCATTGTTGTATGCTGTAGACTGCTTCACCATGTCCTCCCACAAACACCCCATTACAGTCGCTGTCCATCAGCGTGTAGTAAATGCTGTAGAATCTCTACTTGTCTTCTCTGTGTTGTACATCCCTCCCTTTGCCCCCCCGAGCCCACGCATTATACATGTTAATCCTAATGTCCCCTTTCTTCTCCCTGCCCTTATCCCTCCCTTCCCGCACACCCTGACCATTCCCTTTCCCTTTGGTAACTGTTATTGAACTCTCGGGTTCTGTGAGTCTGCTGCTGTTTATTTCCTCCAGTTTTTCTTTGTTGTTATACTCCACACATGAGTGAAATCATTTGCTACTTGTCTTTCTCCACCTGGTGTATATCACTGAGCATGCTACCGTCTAGCTACATCCACATCCTTGCAAATGGTAGGATTTGTTTTCTTCTTATGGCTGCTTACTGCACTTTTTAAACTGGACTTCATTCTTCCTTTTTGTTTGTAGTTTCCCTATGTGCTTTCACCATTGATCTGTTGGTTATGAGCAATAGCTTTGTGTTAATCGATATGTATCTGAATCTGTGTAACTGTCTGTCTATCTATCAATCTATCTATCCTTCTATCTTTCTATCTATGTATCTCTCTCTCTATCTTCCTATCATCTATCTATCGTGTCTATCATCTATCTATAATCTCTCATCTATCTGTGTATCTATGAATCAATCATCTTTTTGTCTTCCCATCTATCCTTATGTACAGAACAGTTAACAACATCGCCTATGTCACTTCCCTACATTATGCTTCCAAAAATCTTGCCAAGTAACTAGGACGTATGGAGAGCTCTGGATACACTGAGACAATTGCAGGTCGAGTCTGCCGCGTGTGCTTACAAAACCAGTAAATGGTTGTCCAGGGACTTGAACCCATATCTCTGTCCTCTGTCCTCTTTTACCTCCTTCTCGCCTGCTGACTCTAATTTGCCACAATAATTGTCTAAGTCTTCCAGGAAGACCACAACTATCCTTCCTCTGGGCCTGCTGTAGTCAGAAAAGTATACTTGGTGCTTTGCTCATCACCAAGTATGAAGGACATCGGCGTGATCACCTCTGATAGGAGGAGGGACAAATAAAAATGAACACCTATTTCTAGACAGGAGCAGTTTTGAACAAAGAGTGTGTTGTGGAGTGACGTTTTTATTTGAGTGTCCAACCTTCACTCTTAAGTGGTTATTACTTTTTTACATTCATGAACATCATAAAACGCACTGATTTCAAAAGCCCAGACGCATATTATTACAGCAATTCTGTTATTGAGGTGAGAAAAATTGAGAAGGACTT
This sequence comes from Manis pentadactyla, assembly GCF_030020395.1. Lineage (NCBI taxonomy): Eukaryota > Metazoa > Chordata > Mammalia > Pholidota > Manidae > Manis > Manis pentadactyla. The sequence goes on from NW_026644596.1 coordinate 2,890,004, forward strand.
TGCTGTACAACGGAATCTATTTCTGGGCACTGCTGAAACCAAACAAAAAAAAATTCATGGTGGCCAGCTAGGGCTATTTTCTACTGACTGTCACGGGGGACTCCAACAGAATCCATTTGTTTGTTTGTTTGTTTCTCAGTTTCACTTTTTTTGGGTACCTGTCATCGCCCCTTCAGCTTTTAATTTGTCCGTGTCCTGGGATCTCAAGTGAGTCTCCTGTAAGGGAGCTCATACATGGTCTTGAGTGAAAGATAGCTTAGTTTAGTATGATGCTTTCCTATCTACCTACCTATCTATCTCTTTACCTATCTATGTAATCTTTCTTTCTATCTATCTGTCATCTATCTATGTATGGTCTGTCATCTATCTACTATCATCTGTGTATCTATCTAATTAAATTATCATCTATATGTATGAATATCAGTCGAATCTACGTATCAATCATTTGTCTCTCTATATATCTGTTTTCTCACTTTTGTCAACGTTCTGTCCCTAGGTGCACTTTGATTCCTCTGTGTACTTCTCAGTCTCAATTCCTTGTGCTTGTTTTTGTGAGTTAGCTGTGTGTTTGGGTCTTGAGAGGAGTGGCCTTCGTTGGGAACTTCTCCTGCGTAGGTGGCACGAGTGTGCTGGGTGTGGAGAGTGTGGTTGGTGGGCTGCGCTCTTGAAACTGTGCAGCCCAGTGCCCTCCAGCTGCTCTGCCCCTGGGCCGTTCCTGCTGTGGCGGCTGCATGAGCTGCAGGGAATATCCGAGGCACCATGCAGGGAGCACCCTGGCAGGCCTGCGGGGTCCGTGGTAGGTACATGCCCAGTAGTATGTCTTTTTGCCTGTGCACCGATGTTACCTCGGTGGCCCTGCTTGGTGGCCCATCTTCAGAGAGTATGTGTGTAGTCACTGGTTAAGGGAACTGCCTTTTGGTGACACGCGGGGTTCTTCTGGGCCAGTGGCCCATGGACTTGCTGAGGTGGCAGCCCAGCTAGCTTGTGGGGAAACTGCTCCCCTCTGCTGTCAAGGTGGAGGTGGAATTTCAGTGCATTTACGCATTTTGATGTGAGTGAGGTCTCTCTGAAATGTAATAGTAGCGTTGAGAGCTATTTTTCCACCCCCTCAACTTGTAGTTCATCTTCGTCCTTGAATCTCAAGTTAGTCTCCTGTAAGGGAGCACGTAGGTGGTCTTGAGTTTTCATCCCTTCTTTTAACCCTGTGTCTTTTCATTGGAGTCCTGAAGAGCCTGTCCTTTTATTCTGAGAATTGAGAGCTATGTCCTTATTGCACTTTAAAAATTTCTTTTGTTATCATTAATCCACAATCATGCAAAGAACATTATGATCACCAAGTACACCACGTCCCCCCCAAAAACCCCATTACAGGAGTTGTCCATCAGCATAGTTGGATGCTGTAGACCCCTTCACCATGTCCCCCCCACACCCTGTTACAGTCGCTTTCCATCAGCGTGTAGTAAGATGCTGTAGAATCACTACTGGTCTTCTCTGTGTTGTACAGCCCTCCCAATGCTCCCCCCACCCACACATTATACATGCTTGAGGGACAATGGCATGACCACCGCTGATAGGGGGAGGGACAAATAAAAAGAACACCTCTTTCTAGGCAGCAGCATTTGGGAGCAAAGAGAGTGTTGTGGAGTTACGTGTTTGTTTGAGTGTCCAAACTATCCTCCTTAGTTGGTTATTACTTCTTTACTTTCAAGAACATCATAGAATCCACTGATTTCAAAAGCCCAGACACATATTATTACAGCAATTCAGTTGTTGAGGTGAGAAAAAATGAGAAGGACTTTGCTGTACCACTAAATCTATGGCTGGGCACTGCTGAAACCAAACAAAAAGAATTCACAGTGTCTAGATAGGGCTATTTTCTTCTGACTGTCTCTGGGGACTCAAACAAAATCCATTTGTTTGTTTGTTTGCTTTTCGGTTACACTTGTGTAGGGTTGCTGTCCCCAACCCTTCGGATTGTAGTTTGTCTGTGTCTTTGGATCTCAAGTGAGTCTCCTATAGGGGAGCACTTAGGTGATCTTGAGTTTTCATCCCTTCTTTTAACCCTGTGTCTTTTGTTTGGAGCTCGCAAAGCCTGTTTTATTGCTGTGCCCATATTGCACTTAAAAACATTTTTTTAATCATTAATCTGCAATCACGTGAAGAACATCATATTTACTAGGCTCCCACCTTCACCAAGTCCCCACCAAAACCTCTTACAATCGTTGTCCATAGGCATTGTTGTATGCTGTAGACTGCTTCACCATGTCCTCCCACAAACACCCCATTACAGTCGCTGTCCATCAGCGTGTAGTAAATGCTGTAGAATCTCTACTTGTCTTCTCTGTGTTGTACATCCCTCCCTTTGCCCCCCCGAGCCCACGCATTATACATGTTAATCCTAATGTCCCCTTTCTTCTCCCTGCCCTTATCCCTCCCTTCCCGCACACCCTGACCATTCCCTTTCCCTTTGGTAACTGTTATTGAACTCTCGGGTTCTGTGAGTCTGCTGCTGTTTATTTCCTCCAGTTTTTCTTTGTTGTTATACTCCACACATGAGTGAAATCATTTGCTACTTGTCTTTCTCCACCTGGTGTATATCACTGAGCATGCTACCGTCTAGCTACATCCACATCCTTGCAAATGGTAGGATTTGTTTTCTTCTTATGGCTGCTTACTGCACTTTTTAAACTGGACTTCATTCTTCCTTTTTGTTTGTAGTTTCCCTATGTGCTTTCACCATTGATCTGTTGGTTATGAGCAATAGCTTTGTGTTAATCGATATGTATCTGAATCTGTGTAACTGTCTGTCTATCTATCAATCTATCTATCCTTCTATCTTTCTATCTATGTATCTCTCTCTCTATCTTCCTATCATCTATCTATCGTGTCTATCATCTATCTATAATCTCTCATCTATCTGTGTATCTATGAATCAATCATCTTTTTGTCTTCCCATCTATCCTTATGTACAGAACAGTTAACAACATCGCCTATGTCACTTCCCTACATTATGCTTCCAAAAATCTTGCCAAGTAACTAGGACGTATGGAGAGCTCTGGATACACTGAGACAATTGCAGGTCGAGTCTGCCGCGTGTGCTTACAAAACCAGTAAATGGTTGTCCAGGGACTTGAACCCATATCTCTGTCCTCTGTCCTCTTTTACCTCCTTCTCGCCTGCTGACTCTAATTTGCCACAATAATTGTCTAAGTCTTCCCTGAAGACCACAAGTATCCTTCCTCTGGGCCTGCTGTAGTCAGAAAAGTATACTTGGTGCTTTGCTCATCATCAAGTATGAAGGACATCGGCGTGATCACCTCTGATAGGAGGAGGGACAAATAAAAATGAACACCTATTTCTAGACAGGAGCAGTTTTGAACAAAGAGTGTGTTGTGGAGTGACGTTTTTATTTGAGTGTCCAACCTTCACTCTTAAGTGGTTATTACTTTTTTACATTCATGAACATCATAAAACGCACTGATTTCAAAAGCCCAGACGCATATTATTACAGCAATTCTGTTATTGAGGTGAGAAAAATTGAGAAGGACTTTGCTGTACAACGGAATCTATTTCTGGGCACTGCTGAAACCAAACAAAAAAAAATTCATGGTGGCCAGCTAGGGCTATTTTCTACTGACTGTCACGGGGGACTCCAACAGAATCCATTTGTTTGTTTGTTTGTTTCTCAGTTTCACTTTTTTTGGGTACCTGTCATCGCCCCTTCAGCTTTTAATTTGTCCGTGTCCTGGGATCTCAAGTGAGTCTCCTGTAAGGGAGCACATACATGGTCTTGAGTGAAAGATAGCTTAGTTTAGTATGATGCTTTCCCATCTACCTACGTATCTATCTCTTTACCTATCTATGTAATCTTTCTTTCTATCTATCTGTCATCTATCTATGTATGGTCTGTCATCTATCTACTATCATCTGTGTATCTATCTAATTAAATTATCATCTATATGTATGAATATCAGTCGAATCTACGTATCAATCATTTGTCTCTCTATATATCTGTTTTCTCACTTTTGTCAACGTTCTGTCCCTAGGTGCACTTTGATTCCTCTGTGTACTTCTCAGTCTCAATTCCTTGTGCTTGTTTTTGTGAGTTAGCTGTGTGTTTGGGTCTTGAGAGGAGTGGCCTTCATTGGGAACTTCTCCTGCGTAGGTGGCACGAGTGTGCTGGGTGTGGAGAGTGTGGTTGGTGGGCTGCGCTCTTGAAAATGTGCAGCCCAGTGCCCTCCAGCTGCTCTGCCCCTGGGCCGTTCTTGCTGTGGCGGCTGCATGAGCTGCAGGGAATATCCGAGGCACCATGCTGGGAGCACCCTGGTGGGCCTGCGGGGTCCGTGGTAGGTACATGCCCAGTAGTATGTCTTTTTGCCTGTGCACCGATGTTACCTCGGTGGCCCTGCTTGGTGGCCCATCTTCAGAGAGTATGTGTGTAGTCACTGGTTAAGGGAACTGCCTTTTGGTGACACGCGGGGTTCTTCTGGGCCAGTGGCCCATGGACTTGCTGAGGTGGCAGCCCAGCTAGCTTGTGGGGAAACTGCTCCCCTCTGCTGTCAAGGTGGAGGTGGAATTTCAGTGCATTTACGCATTTTGATGTGAGTGAGGTCTCTCTGAAATGGAATAGTAGCGTTGAGAGCTATTTTTCCACCCCCTCTACTTGTAGTTCATCTTCGTCCTTGAATCTCAAGTTAGTCTCCTGTAAGGGAGCACGTAGGTGGTCTTGAGTTTTCATCCCTTCTTTTAACCCTGTGTCTTTTCATTGGAGTCCTGAAGAGCCTGTCCTTTTATTTTGAGAATTGAGAGCTATGTCCTTATTGCACTTTAAAAATTTTTTTTGTTATCATTAATCCACAATCACACAAAGAACATTATGTTTACCAAGTACACCACGTCCCCCCCAAAACCCCATTACAGTAGCTGTCCATCAGCATAGTTGGATGCTGTAGACCCCTTCACCATGTCCCCCCCACACCCCGTTACAGTCTCTTTCCATCAGCGTGTAGTAAGATGCTGTAGAATCACTACTGGCTTCTCTGTGTTGTACAGCCTTCCCCATGCTCCCCCCACCCACACATTATACATGCTAATCCTAATGCCCCCTTTCTTTCTCCCCACATTTATCAAACCCTTCCCACCCACCCTGCCTAGTCCCTTTCCCTTTGGAAACTGTTAGTCCACTCTTGTGTTCTGTGAGTCTGCTGCTGTTTTTTTCCTTCAGTTTTTCTTTGTTGTTATACTCAACACATGAGTGAATTCATTTGGTACTTGTCTTTCTCCGCATGGCCTTTTTCACTGAGCATAATACCCTCTATCTCCATCCACGTTGTTCAAATACTAGGATTTTTTTCTTCTTACGGCTGCTTACTGTACTTTAAACTAGATTTCTGTCTTCTCTTTTGTCTGTAGTTTCACTATGTGCTTTCACCATTGCTCTCCTCGTTATTAGCAATAACTTTACGTTAATCAATATGTACCTATATCTATCCATCTGTCTGTCTGTCTGTCTATCTTTCTATCTATCTATCTATCTATCTATCTATCTATCTATCTATCTTCCTATCATCTATCTATGATGTCTATCATCAATCTATGTACCTATCTATCTATCTTTCATATGTCGTCTGTCTAGCTATCTATCTATGAATCAGTCATTTTTCTGTCTGGCCATCTATCCTTATGTACAGAACAGTTAACAACATCGCCTTTGTCACTTCCCTACATTATGCTTCCAAAAATCTTTCAAGGTAACTAGGTTGTAGGAAGAGCACTCGGTTCACCGAGACACTTGCAGGTCGAGTCAGCCACGTGTACCTACAAAACCAGTAAATGGTTTTGCAGGGACATGAACCTGTGTCTGTATCCTCTATTTTCTACTTCTCACTGTCTGACTCTATTTACCCACATTCATTGACTAAGTGCTCCGTGAAGACCACAAGTATTGTTCCTCTGGGCCTGTTGTCCACAGAAAGAAAACTTGGTGCTTTGCTCACCACCATGTTTGAGCGACATCGGCGTGTTCACCGCTGATAGAATGGAACGACAAATGAAAAGAAACACCAGTTGCTAGACATTAGTAGTTGGGAGCAAAGAGTTTGTTGTGGAGTGACGTGTTTATTTCAGTGTCCATATTCCCTCTTTATATAGTTATTACTTCTTTACATTCATGAACTTCATAAAACAGACTGATCTCAAAGGTCCAGACGTATACTTTTACAGCAATTCAATTGTTGAGTTGAGAGAAAATGAGAAAGACATTGCTGTACCACTAAATCTATGGCTGGGAAATGCTGAAACCAAACAAAAAGAATTCACATTGGCCAGATAGGGCTATTTTCTTCTGACTGTCTCTGTGGACTCAAACAGAATCCATTCTAGGATTGTTTGTTTTTCAGTTTCACTGTGTTGGGTACCTGTACACACCCCTTCGGCTTTTAGATTGTCTGTGTCCTTGGATCTCAACAGAGTCTCCTGTAAGGGAGCACGAAGGTGGTCTTGAGTTTTCATCCCTTCTTTTAACCCTGTGTCATTTGTTTGGAGCACTCAAAGCCTGTCCTTTTATTCTGATGATTCAGAGCTGTGCCCTTATTGGACTTAAAAAATTGTTTTTGTTTTCATTAATCTACAATCACGTGAAGAACATTATGTTTCCTAGACTCCCCCCTTCACCAAGTCCCTCCCAAAAACTTCTTACAGTTGCTGTCAGTTAGCAGAGATGGATGCTGTAGACCCGTTCACGATGTACCCCCACACACACCCCATTACAGTCGCTGTCCTTCAGCGTGTAGTAAGATGCTGTAGAATATCTACTTGTCTTCTCTGTGTTGTACAGAACTCGCCATGCGACCCCGCCCTCACGCATTATACATGCTTATCCTAATCTCCCTTTTCTTTCACCCCGCCCTTATCCCTCCCTTCCCAACCACCCTTCTCAGTCCTTTTCCCTTTGGTAACTGTTACTCCACATTCGGGTTCTGTGAGACTGCTTCTGTTTCTTTTTTTTCAGTGTTTCTTTGTTGTTATACTCCACACATGAGAGAAATCATTTGGTACTTGTCTTTCTCCGCCTGGATTATTTCACTGAGCATGCTACCGTCTCGCTCCATCCACGTCATTGCAAATGGTAGCATTTGTTTTCTTCTTATGGCTGCAAATGGCAGTTTTTAAAGTGGACTACATTCTTCCTTTAAGTTTGTAGTTTCGCTATGTGCTTTCACCATTGATCTCCTGGTTATGAGCAATAGCTTTGTGTTATTTATATGTATCTGTATGTATTTATCTATCTATCTATCTGACTATCCTTCTATCTTTCTCTTTATCTAACTATCTTTCTATCTATCTTTCTATCTATCATTTATCTATCAATCTATCTTGCTATCTACCTATCATGTCTATCATCTGACTATCTGTCATCTGTCGTCTATCTATCTATCTATGAATCAATCATCTTTTTGTCTGGCCATCTATCCTTATGTACAGGACAGTTAACAACATAGCCTATGTAACTTCCCTACATTATGCTTCCAAAAATATTGCAAAGTAACTAGTCCTTAGGGAGAGCACTGGGTTCACTGAGACACTTGCAGGTCGAGTCAGCCGCTTGTGCTTACAAATCCAGTAATTTATGGTGGTGCAGGGACTTGCACCGATCTCTCTGTCCTCTGTCCTCTTTTACCTCCTTCTCGCTTGCTGACTGTATTCAGCCACATTCGTTGACTAAGTGCTTCCAGAAGACCACAACTATCCTTCCTCTGGGCCTGTTTAGACAGAAAAGTATACTTGGTGCTTTGCTCACCACCAAGTTTGAGGGACAATGGCATGATCACCGCTGAAAGGAGGAGGGACAAATAAAAAGAACACCTGTTTCTAGGCAACAGCTTTTGGGAGCAAAGAGAGTGTTGTGGAGTTACGTGTTTGTTTGAGTGACCAAACTATCCTCTTTAGGTGGTTATTACTACTTTACTTGCAAGAACATCATAAAATCCACTGATTTCAAAAGCCCAGACACATATTATTACAGCAATTCAGTTGTTGAGATGAGAAAAAATGAGAAGGACGTTGCTGTACCACTAAATCTACGGCTGGGCACTGCTGAAACCAAACAAAAAGAATTCACGGTGTCTAGATAGGGCTATTTTCTACTGACTGTCTCTGGGGACTCAAACAAAATCCATTTGTTTGTTTGTTTGCTTTTCAGTTACACTTGTGTAGGGTTGCTGTCCCCACCCCTTCGGATTGTAGTTTGTCTGTGTCTTTGGATCTCAAGTGAGTCTCCTATAGGGGAGCACTTAGGTGATCTTGAGTTTTCATCCCTTCTTTTAACCCTGTGTCTTTTGTTTGGAGCTCGCAAAGCCTGTTTTATTGCTGTGCCCATATTGCACTTAAAAACATTTTTTTTATCATTAATCTGCAATCACGTGGAGAACATCATATTTACTAGGCTCCCACCTTCACCAAGTCCCCACCAAAACCTCTTACTGTCGTTGTCCATAAACATTGTTGTATGCTGTAGACTGCTTCACCATGTTCCAGCACAAACACCCCATTACTGTCGCTGTCCATCAGCGTGTAGTAAATGCTGTAGAATCTCTACATGTCTTCTCTGTGTTGTACATCCCTCCCTTTGCCCCCCCGAGCCCACACATTATACATGTTAATCCTAATGTCCCCTTTCTTCTCCCTGCCCTAATCCCTCCCTTCCCAAACACCCTGCCCATTCCCTTTCCCTTTGGTAACTGTTATTGAACTCTCGGATTCTGTGAGTGTGCTGCTGTTTATTTCCTCCAGTTTTTCTTTGTTGTTCTACTCCACACATGAGTGAAATCTTTGGCAACTTGTCTTTCTCCACCTGGTATATATCACTGAGCATGCTACCGTTTAGCTACATCCACATCCTTGCAAATGGTAGAATTTGATTTCTTCTTATGGCTGCTTACTGCACTTTTTAAACTGGACTTCATTCTTCCTTTTTGTTTGTAGTTTCCCTATGTGCTTTCACCATTGATCTGTTGGTTATGAGCAATAGCTTTGTGTTAATCGATATGTATCTGAATCTGTGTAACTGTCTGTCTATCTATCAATCTATCAATCTATCTATCTATCCTTCTATCTTTCTATCTATGTATCTATCTATCTTCCTATCATCTATCTATCGTGTCTATCATCTATCTATAATCTCTCATCAATGTATCTATGAATCAATCATCTTTTTGTCTTCCCATCTGTCCTTATGTATAGAACAGTTAACAACATCACCTATGTCACTTCCCTACAATATGCTTCCAAAAATCTTGCCAAGTAACTAGGACGTATGGTGAGCACTGGGTACACTGAGACAATTGCAGGTCGAGTCTGCCGCGTGTGCTTACAAAACCAGTAAATGGTTGTCCAGGGACTTGAACCCATATCTCTGTCCTCTGACCTCTTTTACCTCCTTCTCCCCTGCTGACTCTAATTTACTTCAATAATTGACTAAGGCTTCCCTGAAGACAACAAGTATCCTTCCTCTGGGCCTGTTGTAGTCAGAAAAGTATACTTGGTGCTTTTCTCATCACCAAGTATGAAGGACATCAGTGTGATCACCTCTGATAGGAGGAGGGACAAATAAAAATGAACACCTATTTCTAGACAGGAGCAGTTTTGAACAAAGAGTGTGTTGTGGAGTGACGTTTTTATTTGAGTGTCCAACCTTCACTCTTAAGTGGTTATTACTTTTTTACATTCATGAACATCATAAAACGCACTGATTTCAAAAGCCCAGACGCATATTATTACAGCAATTCTGTTATTGAGGTGAGAAAAATTGAGAAGGACTTTGCTGTACAACGGAATCTATTTCTGGGCACTGCTGAAAAAAAACAAAAAAAAATTCATGGTGGCCAGATAGGGCTATTTTCTACTGACTGTCTCTGGGGACTGTAACAGAATCCATTTGTTTGTTTGTTTGCTCCTCAGTTTCACTTTTTTTGTGAACCTGTCTCCGCCCCTTCAGCTTTTAATTTGTCCGTGTCCTGGGATCTCAAGTGAGTCTCCTGTAATGGAGCACATACATGATCTTGAGTGAAAGATAGCTTAGTTTAGTATGACGCTTTCCTATCTACCTACCTATCTATCTCTTTACCTATCTATGTAATCTTTCTATCTATCTATCTGTCATCTATCTATGTATGGTCTGTCATCTATCTACTATCATCTGTGTATCTATCTAATTAATATATCATCTATATGTATGTATATCAGTCGAATCTATGTATCAATCATTTGTCTCTCTCTATATCTGTTTTCTCACTTTTGTCAACGTTCTGTCCCTAGGTGCACTTTGATTCCTCTGTGTCCTTCTCAGTCTCAATTCCTTGTGTTTGTTTTTGTGAGTTAGCTGTGTGTTTGGGTCTTGAGAGGAGTGGCCTTGTGTGGGAACTTCTCCTGCGTAGGTGGCACGAGAATGCTGGGTGTGGATAGTGTGGTTGTTGGGCTGCGCTCTTGAAAATGTGCAGCCCAGTGCCCTCCAGCTGCTCTGCCCCTTGGCCGTTCCTGCTGTGGCGGCTGCATGAGCTGCAGGGAATATCCAAGGCCCTATGCAGGGAGCACCCTGGCGGGACTGCGGTTCCGTGGTAGGTACATGCCCAGTAGTATGTCTTTTTGCCTGTGCACCGATGTTACCTCGGTGGCCCTGCTTGGTCTCCCATCATCAGAGAGTATGTGTGTAGTCACTGGTTAAGGGAACTGCCTTTTGGTGACACGCGGGGTCCTTCTGGGCCAGTGGCCCATGGACTTGTTGAGGTGGCAGCCCAGCTAGCTTGTGGGGAAACTGCTCCCCTCTGCTGTCAAGGTGGAGGTGGAATTTCAGTGCATTTATGCATTTAGATGTGAGTGAGGTCTATCTGAAATGGAATAGTAGCGTTGAGAGCTATGTTTCCACCCCCTCAACTTGTAGTTCATCTTCGTACTTGGATCTCAAGTTAGTCTCCTGTAAGGGAGCACGTAGGTGGTCTTGAGTTTTCATCCCTTCTTTTAACCCTGTGTCTTTACATTGGAGTCCTGAAGAGCCTGTCCTTTTATTCTGAGAATTGAGAGCTATGTCCTTATTGCACTTAAATATATTTTTAGTTATCATTAATCCACAATCACGCAAAGAACATTATGATCACCAAGTACACCACGTCCCCCCCAAAAACCCCATTACAGTAGCTGTCCATCAGCATAGTTGGATGCTGTAGACCCCTTCACCATGTCCCCCCCACACCGCGTTACAGTCGCTTTCCATCAGCGTGTAGTAAGATGCTGTAGAATCACTACTGGTCTTCTCTGTGTTGTACAGCCCTCCCCATGCTCCCCCCACCCACACATTATACATGCTAATCCTAATGCCCCCTTTCTTTCTCCCCACATTTATCAAACCCTTCCCACCCACCCTGCCTAGTCCCTTTCCCTTTGGTAGCTGTTAGTCCACTCTTGGGTTCTGTGAGCTGCTGCTGTTTTTTTCCTTCAGTTTTTCTTTGTTGTTATACTCAATACATGAGTGAAATCATTTGGTACTTATCTTTCTCCGCATGGCCTTTTTCACTGAGCTTAATATCCTCTAGCTCCATCCACATTGTTCAAATGGTAGGATATTTTTCTTCTCACGGCTACTTACTGTACTTTTTAAACTAGATTTCTGTCTTCTCTTTGGTCTGTAGTTTCGCTATGTGCTTTCACCATTGCTCTCCTCATTATTACCAATAATTTTAGGATAATCAATATGTACCTATATCTATCTATCCATCTGTCTGTCTATCTATCTATCTATCTATCTATCTATCTATCTATCTATCTATCTATCTTCCTATCATCTATCTATGATGTCTATCATCAATCTATGTACCTATCTATCTATCTTTCATCTGTCGTCTGTCTAGCTATCTTTCTATGAATCAATCATCTTTCTGTCTGGCCATCTATCCTTATGTACAGAACAGTTAACAACATCGCCTTTGTCACTTCACTACATTATGCTTCTAAAAATCTTTCAAGGTAACTAGGCTGTAGGAAGAGCACTCGGTTCACCGAGACACTTGCAGGTCGAGTCAGCCACGTGTACCTACAAAACCAGTAAATGGTTTTGCAGGGACTTGAACCTGTGTCTGTATCCTCTATTATCTTCTTCTCACTGGCTGACTCTATTTAGCCACATTCATTGACTAAGTGCTCCGTGAAGACCACAAGTATTGTTCCTCTGGGCCTGTTGTCCACAGAAAGAAAACTTGGTGCTTTGCTCACCACAATGTTTGAGGGACATCGGCGTGATCACCGCTGATAGGATGGAACGACAAATGAAAAGGAACACCAGTTGCTAGACAGGAGCTGTTGGGAGCAAAGAGTGCGTTGTGGAGTGACGTGTTTATTTCAGTGTCCAAACTTCCCTCTTTATATAGTTATTACTTCTTTACATTCATGAACTTCATAAAACCCACTGATCTCAAAGGTCCAGACGTATACTTTTACAGCAATTCAATTGTTGATTTGAGAGAAAATGAGAAAGACGTTGCTGTACCACTAAATCTATGGCTGGGCAATGCAGAAACCAAACAAAAAGAAATCACGTTGGCCAGATAGGGCTATATTCTACTGACTGTCTCTGTGGACTCAAACAGAATCCATTCTAGGATTGTTTGTTTTTCAGTTTCACTGTGTTGGGTACCTGTACACACCCCTTCGGCTTTTAGATTGTCTGTGTCCTGGATCTCAAGAGAGTCTCCTGTAAGGGAGCACGAAGGTGGTCTTGAGTTTTCATCCCTTCTTTAACCCTGTGTCATTTGTTTGGAGCACTCAAAGCCTGTCCTTTTATTCTGATGATTCAGAGCTGTGCCCTTATTGCACTTAAAAAATTGTTTTTGTTGTCATTAATCTACAGTTACGTGAAGAACATTATGTTTACTAGACTCCCCCCTTCACCAAGTCCCTCCCAAAAACCTCTTACAGTTGCTGTCAGTTAGCAGAGTTGGATGCTGTAGACCCATTCACGATGTACCCCCACACACACCCCATTACAGTCGCTGTCCTTCAGCGTGTAGTAAGATGCTGTAGAATATCTACTTGACTTCTCTCTGTTGTACAGCACTCGCCGTGCGACCCTGCCCTCACGCATTATACATGCTTATCCTAATCTCCCTTTTCTTTCTCCCCAGCCTTATCCCTCCCTTCCCAACCACCCTTCTCAGTCCATTTCCCTTTGGTAACTGTTACTCCACATTCGGGTTCTGTGAGTCTGCTGCTGTTTATTTTTTTCAGTGTTTCTTTTTTGTTATATTCCACACATGAGTGAAATCATTTGGTAGATGTCTATCTCCGCCTGGAATATTTCACTGAGCATACTACCGTCTCGCTCCATTTACGTCATTGCAAATGGTAGCATTTGTTTTCTTCTTATGGCTGCAAACGGCAGTTTTTAAACTGGACTTCATTCTTCCTTTTAGTTTGTAGTTTCGCTATGTGATTTCACCATTGATCTCCTGGTTATGAGCAATAGCTTTGTGTTATTTAATATGTATCTGTATGTATCTTTCTATCTATATATCTGTCTATCTATCTATCTGTCTATCCTTCTATCTTTCTATTTATCTATCTATCTTTCTATCTATCTATCTATCTATCATCTATCTGTCTATCAATCTATCTTCCTATCTACCTATCATGACTCTCGTCTGTCTATCTGTCATCTGTCATCTATCTATCTATCTATGAATCAATCATCTTTTTGTCTGGCCTTCTATCCTTATGACCAGGACTGTTAACAACATCGCCTATGTCACTTCCCTACATTATGCTTCCAAAAATATTGCAAAGTAACTAGTCCTTAGGGAGAGCACTGGGTTCACTGAGACACATGCAGGTCGAGTCAGCCGCTTGTGCTTACAAATCCAGTAATTTATGGTGGTGCAGGGACAGGCACCCATCTCTCTGTCCTCTGTAATCTTTTACCTCCTTCTCGCTTGCTGACTGTATTCAGCCACATTCGCTGACTAAGTGCTTCCAGAAGACCACAACTATCGTTCCTCTGGGCCTGTTTAGACAGAAAAGTATACTTGGTGCTTCGCTCACCACCAAGTTTGAGGGACAATGGCATGATCACCGCTGATAGGAGGAGGGACAAATAAAAAGAACACCTATTTCTAGGCAGCAGCATTTGGGAGCAAAGAGAGTGTTGTGGAGTTACGTGTTTGTTTGAGTGTCCAAACTATCCTCCTTAGTTGGTTATTACTACTTTACTTTCAAGAACATCATAAAATCCACTGATTTCAAAAGCCCAGACACATATTACTACAGCAATTCTGTTATTGAGGTGAGAAAAATTGAGAAGGAGTTTGCTGTACAACGGAATCTATTTCTGGGCACTGCTGAAACCAAACAAAAAAAAATTCATGGTGGCCAGATAGGGCTATTTTCTACTGACTGTCTCTGGGGACTCAAACAGAACCCATTTGTTTGTTTGTTTGTTTCTCAGTTTCACTTTTTTTGGGTACCTGTCACCGCCCCTTCAGCTTTTAATTTGTCCGTGTCCTGGGATCTCAAGTGAGTCTCCTGTAAGGGAGCACATACATGATCTTGAGTGAAAGATAGCTTAGTTTAGTATGACGCTTTCCTATCTACCTACCTATCTATCTCTTTACCTATCTATGTAATCTTTCTAAATATCTATCTGTCATCTATCTATATATTGTCTGTCATCTATCTACTATCATCTGTGTATCTATCTAATTAATCTATCATCTATATGTATGTATATCAGTCGAATCTATGTATCATTCATTTGTCTCTCTCTATATCTGTTTTCTCACTTTTGTCAACGTTCTGTCATTAGGTGCACTTTGATTCCTCTGTGTCCTTCTCAGTCTCAATTCCTTGTGTTTGTTTTTGTGAGTTAGCTGTGTGTTTGTGTCTTGAGAGGAGAGGCCTTGGGTGGGAACTTCTCATGCGTAGGTGGCAGGATACCGATACGCTTTCAGGTAGAGTCAGCAGAGTGTGCTTACAAAACCAGTAAGTGGAGGTGAAAGGACTTGAACCCGTATCTTTGTCCTCTGTCTTCTTATACTTCCTGCTCGCTTGTTGACTTTATTTAGCCACATTCAGTGAGTAAGTGATCCCTGAAGACCACAAGTATCCTTCGTCTGGGCCTGTTGTCGACAGAAAAGTGTACTTGGCCCTTTGCACACCACCATGTTTGAGGGACATTGGCGTGATCACTGCTGATAGGTGGAGGGACAAATATGAATTAACACTATTTCTGGACAGGAGCAGTTGGGAACAAAGAGTGTGTTGTGGAGTGAAGTGTTTATTTGAGTGTCCAAACTTCCCTCATTAGGTGGTTATTACTTCTTTACATTCGTGAACATCATAAAAAGCAATGATTATAAATGCCCAGACACATATTATTACATCAATTCATTTGTTGAGGTGAGAGGAAATGAGAAGGAAGTTGCTGCACCACTAAATCTATGCCTGAACACTGCTGAAACCAAACAAAAAGAATTCACGGTGGCTAGATAGGGCTATTTTCTACTGACTCTCTCTGGGGTCCAAAACAGAATCCATTTCTTTCTTTGTTTCTCAGTTTCACTTGTGTAGGGTACCTTTCCCCGCACCTTCAGCTTGTAGTTTGTCTGTGTCCTTGGATCTCAAGTGAGTCTCCAGTAAGGGAGCACGTAGGTGGTCTTGAGTTTTCATCAGTTCTTCTAACCCTGTGTCTTTTGATTGGAGCTCTCAAAGGCTGTACTTTTATTCTGATATTTGAGAGCTGTGCTCTTACTGCACTTTGAAATTCTTTTTGTTCTCATTAATATACAATCACATGCAGAAAATTATGTTATTCTGTCTACCCTCTTCACCATGTCACCCCAAATCCCAGTTACAGCCCCTCTCCCTCAGCATGTACTAAGATGCTGTAGAATCACTACATGTCTTCTCTGTGTTGTACAACAATACCCATGACACCCCACCCTACACATTATACATGCTAATCCTAATGCCCCCATTCTTTTTCCCCGCACTTTTTACTCCCTTCCCACAAACCCTACGCAGTCCCTTTCTCTTTGGTAACTGTTAGTCCACTCTCGGGTTCTGTGAGTCTGCTGCTGTCTTTTCCTTCAGTTTTTCTTTGTTATCATACTCCACACATGAGTGAAATCATTTGGTACATGTATTTCCCCGCCTGGCCTATTTGACTGAGCATAATACCCTCTAGCTCCATCCACGTTATTGCAAATGATAGGATTTGTTTTCTTCTTATGGCTGCTTACTGCACTTTTTAAACTGGATTTCATTCTTCTTTTTTGTTTGTAGTTTTGCAATGTGCTTTCACCATTGCTCTCCTTGTTATGAGCAGTAGCTTTGTGCTAATCGATATGTACCTATATCTATCTATCTGTCTGTCTATCTATTTATCAATCACTCAATCAATCATCCTTTTGTCTGTCCATCTGTCCATGTGTACAGAACAGTTAAACATATACCCTATATCACTTTCCTGCACTATGCTCCCAAAAATCCTGCAAAGTATCTAGGCTGCAGAGGGAGCACTGGGTTCACCGAGACACTTGCAGTTCGAGTCGGCCGCGTGTACGTACAAAACCAGGAAATGGTTGTGCTGGGACTTGAACCCGTGTCTCTATCCTCTGTCCTCTTTCATCTCCTTCTAACTTGCTGTCTGTATTTAGCCACATTCATTGACTAAGGGCTCCCTGAAGATCTCAAGTATCATTCCTCTGGGCCTGTTGTCGACAGAAAAGTCAACTTGTTGCTTTGCTCACCACGATGTTTGAAGGACATCAGCGTGATCACCGCCGATAGGACGGAGGGTCAAATAAAAAGGAACACCAATTTCTAGACAGGATCAGTTGGGAGCTAACAGTGTATTGTGGAGTGACGTGTTTATTTGAGTGTCCAAACTTCCCTCTTTAGGTGGTTATTAGATTTTCACATTCGTGAACATCATAAAATCCACTGATTTCAAAGGCCCAGATGCTTATTATTACAGAAACTCAGTTGTTGAGGTGAGAGAAAATGAGAAGTATGTTGCTGCACCACTAAATCTATGGCTGGGAACTGTTGGAACCAAACACAAAGAATTCACGGTGGCCAGATAGGGCTATTTTCTGCAGACTGTCTCTGGGGACTCAAACAGAATCCATTTGCTTGATTGTTTGATTTTCCGTTTCACTCCTGTAGGGTACTTGTCCACACACCTTCGGCTTGTAGTTTGTCTGTGTCCTTGGATCTCAAGTGAGTCTCCAGTAAGTAAGCACGTAGGTGTCTTGAGTTTTCATCCCTTCTTTTATCCCTGTGTCTTTTGTTTGCAGCACTCAGTGCCTGACCTTTTATTCTGATGATTCAGAGCTGTGCACTTATTGCACTTAAAGAATATTTTTTATCATTAATCTACAATCACGTGAAGAACATTATGTTTACTATGCTCCCCCTTTCACCAAGTCCACCCGAAAAACGTCTTCAGTCACTGTCGATCAGCGTAGTTGGATTCTGTAGACTCCTTCACCATGTCCCCCCCAAAAGTCCCCGTTACAGTCACTGTCCATCAGTGAGTAGTAAGATGCTAAATGATCTCTACAAGCCTTCTCTGTTTTGTACAGTACTCCCCATGCACACCCGACCCCGCGCATTATACATGCTAAACTTAATGCCCCCATTCTTTCTCCCCTCACTTATCCCTCCCTTCAGACTCACCCTGCCCAGTCCTTTTTCCTTTGGTTACTTTTAGTCAACTCACGGGTTCTGTGAGTCTGCTGCTGTTTTTTTACTTCAGTTTTTCTTTGTTGTTATACTCCACACATGAGTGGAATCACTTATTACTTGCCTTTATCCGCCTGCCCTATTTTTCTGAACATACTACCGTCTTGCTCCATCCATGTCATTGAAAATGGTAGTATTTGTTTTCTTCTTAAGGCTGCTTACTGCACTTTTTAAACTGGATTTCATTCTTCCTTTTTGTTTGTAGTTTAGCTATGTAATTCACCATTCAACTCCTGGTTATGAACAATAGCTTTGTGTCAATCGACATGTATCTGTATCTATCTATCTAAAGGTCTGTCTGTCTATCTATGTATCTATGTATGTATATATCTATGTATCTATCTATGTATCTATCTTTCTATCTTCCTATCATCTATCTATGATGTCTATCATCTATTAATCTATGTACCTATCTATCTATCTTTCACCTGTCATCTGTCTACCTATCTATCTATGAAACAATCATCTTTTTGTCTGCCCATCTATCCTTATGTACAGAACAGTTAACAACATAGCCTATGTCTCTTCCCTACATTATGCTTCCAGAAATCTTGCCAGGTAACTAAGCCATAAGGAGAGCACTGTGTTCACCGATATGCTTTCAGGTAGAGTCAGCAGAGTTTGCTTACAAAACCAGTAAATGGAGGTGAAAGGACTTGAACCCGTATCTTTGTCCTCTGTCCTCTTATACTTCCTGCTCGCTTGTTGACTTTATTTAGCCACATTCAGTGAGTAAGTGATCCCTCAAGACCACAAGTATCCTTCGTCTGGGCCTGTTGTTGACAGAAAAGTGTACTTGGCCCTTTGCACACCACCATGTTTGAGGGACATTGGCGTGATCACTGCTGATAGGTGGAGGGACAAATATGAATTAACACCTATTTCTGGACAGGAGCAGTTGGGAACAAAGAGTGTGTTGTGAAGTGTTTATTTGAGTGTCCAAACTTCCCTCTTTAGGTGGTTATTAATTCTTTACATTCGTGAACATCATAAAAAGCAATGATTATAAATGCCCAGACGCATATTATTACAGCAATTCATTTGTTGAGGTGAGAGGAAATGAGAAGGAAGTTGCTGCACCACTAAATCTATGCTTGAGCACTGCTGAAACCAAACAAAAAGAATTCACGGTGGCTAGATAGGGCTATTTTCTACTGACTCTCTCTGGAGTCCAAAACAGAATCCATTTCTTTCTTTGTTTCTCAGTTTCACTTGTGTAGGGTACCTCTCCCCGCCCCTTCAGCTTGTAGTTTGTCTGTGTCCTTGGATCTCAAGTGAGTCTCCAGTAAGGGAGCACGTAGGTGGTCTTGAGTTTTCATCAGTACTTCTAACCCTGTGTCTTTTGATTGGAGCACTCAAAGGCGGTACTTTTACTCTGATATTTGAGAGCTGTGCTCTTCCTGCACTTTGAAATTCTTTTTATTCTCATTAATATACAATCACATGCAGAAAATTATGTTATTCTGTCTACCCTCTTCACCAAGTCACCCCAAATCCCAGTTACAGCCGCTCTTCGTCAGCATGTACTAAGATGCTGTAGAATCACTACATGTCTTCTCTGTGTTGTACAGCCCTACCCATGACACCCCACCCTACACATTATACATGCTAATCCTAATGCCCCCATTCTTTTTCCCCGCACTTTTTACTCCCTTCCCACAAACCCTACCCAGTCCCTTTCTCTTTGGTAACTTTTAGTCCACTCTCGGGTTCTGTGAGTCTGCTGCTGTCTTTTCCTTCAGTTTTTCTTTGTTATCATACTCCACACATGAGTGAAATCATTTGGTACATGTATTTCTCCGCCTGGCCTATTTGACTGAGCATAATACCCTCTAGCTCCTTCCACGTTATTGCAAATGATAGGATTGGTTTTCTTCTTATGGCTGCTTACTGCACTTTTTAAACTGGATTTCATTCTTCTTTTTTGTTTGTAGTTTTGCAATGTGCTTTCACCATTGCTCTCCTTGTTATGAGCAGTAGCTTTGTGCTAATCGATATGTACCTATATCTATCTATCTGTCTGTCTATCTATTTATCAATCACTCAATCAATCATCCTTTTGTCTGTCCATCTGTCCATGTGTACAGAACAGTTAAACATATACCCTATATCACTTTCCTGCACTATGCTCCCAAAAATCCTGCAAAGTATCTAGGCTGCAGAGGGAGCACTGGGTTCACCGAGACACTTGCAGTTCGAGTCGGCCGCGTGTACGTACAAAACCAGGAAATGGTTGTGCTGGGACTTGAACCCGTGTCTCTATCCTCTGTCCTCTTTCATCTCCTTCTAACTTGCTGTCTGTATTTAGCCACATTCATTGACTAAGGGCTCCCTGAAGATCTCAAGTATCATTCCTCTGGGCCTGTTGTCGACAGAAAAGTCAACTTGTTGCTTTGCTCACCACCATGTTTGAAGGACATCAGCGTGATCACCGCCGATAGGACGGAGGGTCAAATAAAAAGGAACACCAATTTCTAGACAGGAGCAGTTGGGAGCTAACAGTGTATTGTGGAGTGACGTGTTTATTTGAGTGTCCAAACTTCCCTCTTTAGGTGGTTATTAGATTTTCACATTCGTGAACATCATAAAATCCACTGATTTCAAAGGTCCAGATGCTTATTATGACAGCAACTCAGTTGTTGAGGTGAGAGAAAATGAGAAGTATGTTGCTGCACCACTAAATCTATGGCTGGGAACTGTTGGAACCAAACACAAAGAATTCACGGTGGCCAGATAGGGCTATTTTCTGCAGACTGTCTCTGGGGACTCAAACAGAATCCATTTGCTTGATTGTTTGATTTTCCGTTTCACTCGTGTAGGGTACTTGTCCACACACCTTCGGCTTGTAGTTTGTCTGTGTCCTTGGATCTCAAGTGAGTCTCCAGTAAGTAAGCACGTAGGTGTCTTGAGTTTTCATCCCTTGTTTTATCCCTGTGTCTTTTGTTTGCAGCACTCAGTGCCTGACCTTTTATTCTGATGATTAAGAGCTGTGCACTTATAGCACTTAAAGAATATTTTTTATCATTAATCTACAATCACGTGAAGAACATTATGTATACTATGCTACCCCCTTCACCAAGTCCCCCCGAAAAACCTCTTCAGTCACTGCCAATCAGCGTAGTTGGATGCTGTAGACTATTTCACCATATCCCCCCCAAAAGTCCACGTTACAGTCACTCTCCATCAGTGAGTAGTAAGATGCTAAATGATCTCTACTAGTCTTCTCTGTGTTGTACAGTACTCCCCATGCACACCCGACCCCGCGCATTATACATGCTAAACTTAATGCCCCCATTCTTTCTCCCCACACTTATCCCTCCCTTCAGACTCACCCTGCCCAGTCCTTTTTCCTTTGGTTACTTTTAGTCAACTCTCGGGTTCTGTGAGTCTGCTGCTGTTTTTTTACTTCAGTTTTTCTTTGTTGTTATACACATGAGTGGAATCACTTGGTACTTGCCTTTATCCGCCTGCCCTATTTTTCTGAACATACTACCGTCTTGCTCCATCCACGTCATTGAAAATGGTAGCATTTGTTTTCTTCTTAAGGCTGCTTACTGCACATTTTAAACTGGATTTCATTCTTCCTTTTTGTTTGTAGTTTAGCTATGTTATTCACCATTCAACTCCTGGTTATGAACAATAGCTTTGTGTCAATCGACAGGTATCTGTATCTATCTATCTAAAGGTCTGTCTGTCTATCTATGTATCTATGTATGTTTATATCTATGTATCTATCTATGTATCTATCTTTCTATCTTCCTATCATCTATCTATGATGTCTATCATCTATTAATCTATGTACATATCTATCTATCTTTCACCTGTCATCTGTCTACCTATCTATCTATGAAACAATCATCTTTTTGTCTGCCCATCTATCCTTATGTACAGAACAGTTAACAACATAGCCTATGTCTCTTCCCTACATTATGCTTCCAGAAATTTTGCCAGGTAACTAAGCCATAAGGAGAGCACTGTGTTCACCGATACGCTTTCAGGTAGAGTCAGCAGAGTTTGCTTACAAAACCAGTAAATGGAGGTGAAAGGACTTGAACCCGTATCTTTGTCCTCTGTCCTCTTATACTTCCTGCTCGCTTGTTGACTTTATTTAGCCACATTCAGTGAGTAAGTGATCCCTGAAGACCACAAGTATCCTTCGTCTGGGCAAGTTGTCGACAGAAAAGTGTACTTGGCCCTTTGCACACCACCATGTTTGAGGGACATTGGCGTGATCACTGCTGATAGGTTGAGGGACAAATATGAATTAACACCTATTTCTGGACAGGAGCAGTTGGGAACAAAGAGTGTGTTGTGGAGTGAAGTGTTTATTTGAGTGTCCAAACTTCCCTCTTTAGGTGGTTATTACTTCTTTACATTCGTGAACATCATAAAAAGCAATGATTATAAATGCCTAGACGCATATTATTACAGCAATTCATTTGTTGAGGTGAGAGGAAATGAGAAGGAAGATGCTGCACAACTAAATCTATGCCTGAGCACTGCTGAAACCAAACAAAAAGAATTCACGGTGGCTAGATAGGGCTATTTTCTACTGACTCTCTCTGGGGACTCAAACAGAATTCATTTGTTTGTTTCTTATTTTCACTTGTATAGGTAATCTGTCCCCGCCCCTTCAGCTTGTAGTTTGTCTGTGTCCTTGGATCTGAAGTGAGTCTCCAGTAAGGGAGCACGTAGGTGTCTTGAGTTTTCATCCCTTCTTTTATCCCTGTGTCTTTTGTTTGCAGCACTCAGTGCCTGACCTTTTATTCTGATGAATAAGAGCTGTGCACTTATTGCACTTAAAGAATATTTTTTATCATTAATCTACAATCACGTGAAGAACATTATGTTTACTATGCTCCCCCCTTCACCAAGTCCCCCCGAAAAACCTCTTCAGTCACTGTCGATCAGCGTAGTTGGATGCTGTAGACTCGTTCACCATGTCCCCCCCAAAGTCCCCGTTACAGTCACTGTCCATCAGTGAGTAGTAAGATGCTAAATGATCTCTACTAGTCTTCTCTGTGTTGTACAGTACTCCCCATGCACACCTGATCCCGCGCATTATACATGTTAAATTTAATGCCCCCATTCTTTCTCCCCACACTTATCCCTCCCTTCAGACTCACCCTGCCCAGTACTTTTTCCTTTGGTTACTTTTAGTCAACTCGCAGGTTCTGTGAGTCTGCTGCTGTTTTTTTACTTCAGTTTTTCTTTGTTTTTATACTCCACACATGAGTGGAATCACTTGGTACTTGCCTTTATCCGCCTGCCCTATTTTTCTGAACATACTACCGTCTTGCTCCATCCACGTCATTGAAAATGGTAGTGTTTGTTTTCTTCTTAAGGCTGCTTACTGCACTTTTTAAACTGGATTTCATTCTTCCTTTTTGTTTGTAGTTTAGCTATGTTATTCACCATTCAACTCCTGGTTATGAACAATAGCTTTGTGTCAATCGACATGTATCTGTATCTATCTATCTAAAGGTCTGTCTGTCTATCTACGTATCTATGTATGTTTATAACTATGTATCTATGTATCTATCTATGTATCTATCTATCTATCTTCCTATCATCTATCTATGATGTCTATCATCTATTAATCTATGTACCTATCTATCTATCTTTCACCTGTCATCTGCCTACCTATCTATCTATGAAACAATCATCTTTTTGTCTGCCCATCTATCCTTATGTACAGAACAGTTAACAACATAGCCTATGTCTCTTCCCTACATTATGCTTCCAGAAATCTTGCCAGGTAACTAAGCCATAAGGAGAGCACTGTGTTCACCGATACGCTTTCAGGTAGAGTCAGCAGAGTTTGCTTATAAAACCAGTAAATGGAGGTGAAAGGACTTGAACCCGTATCTTTGTCCTCTGTCCTCTTATACTTCCTGCTCGCTTCTTGACTTTATTTAGCCACATTCAGTGAGTAAGTGATCCCTGAAGACCACAAGTATCCTTCGTCTGGGCAAGTTGTCGACAGAAAAGTGTACTTGGCCCTTTGCACACCACCATGTTTGAGGGACATTGGCGTGATCACTGCTGATAGGTGGAGGGACAAATATGAATTAACACCTATTTCTGGACAGGAGCAGTTGGGAACAAAGAGTGTGTTGTGGAGTGAAGTGTTTATTTGAGTGTCCAAACTTCCCTCTTTAGGTGGTTATTACTTCTTTACATTCGTGAACATCATAAAAAGCAATGATTATAAATGCCCAGACACATATTATTACAGCAATTCATTTGTTGAGGTGAGAGGAAATGAGAAGGAAGTTGCTGCACCACTAAATCTATGCCTGAGCACTGCTGAAACCAAACAAAAAGAATTCACGGTGGCTAGATAGGGCTATTTTCTACTGACTCTCTCTGGAGTCCAAAACAGAATCCATTTCTTTCTTTGTTTCTCAGTTTCACTTGTGTAGGGTACCTTTCCCCGCACCTTCAGCTTGTAGTTTGTCTGTGTCCTTGGATCTCAAGTGAGTCTCCAGTAAGGGAGCACGCAGGTGGTCTTGAGTTTTCATCAGTTCTTCTAACCCAGTGTCTTTTGATTGGAGCTATCAAAGGCTGTACTTTTATTCTGATATTTGAGAGCTGTGCTCTTACTGCACTTTGCAATTCTTTTTGTTCTCATTAATATACAATCACATGCAGAAAATTATGTTATTCTGTCTACCCTCTTCACCATGTCACCCCAAATCCCAGTTACAGCCCCTCTCCCTCAGCATGTACTAAGATGCTGTAGAATCACTACATGTCTTCTCTGTGTTGTACAACAATACCCATGACACCCCACCCTACACATTATACATGCTAATCCTAATGCCCCCATTCTTTTTCCCCGCACTTTTTACTCCCTTCCCACAAACCCTACGCAGTCCCTTTCTCTTTGGTAACTGTTAGTCCACTCTCGGGTTCTGTGAGTCTGCTGCTGTCTTTTCCTTCAGTTTTTCTTTGTTATCATACTCCACACATGAGTGAAATCATTTGGTACATGTATTTCCCCGCCTGGCCTATTTGACTGAGCATAATACCCTCTAGCTCCATCCACGTTATTGCAAATGATAGGATTTGTTTTCTTCTTATGGCTGCTTACTGCACTTTTTAAACTGGATTTCATTCTTCTTTTTTGTTTGTAGTTTTGCAATGTGCTTTCACCATTGCTCTCCTTGTTATGAGCAGTAGCTTTGTGCTAATCGATATGTACCTATATCTATCTATCTGTCTGTCTATCTATTTATCAATCACTCAATCAATCATCCTTTTGTCTGTCCATCTGTCCATGTGTACAGAACAGTTAAACATATACCCTATATCACTTTCCTGCACTATGCTCCCAAAAATCCTGCAAAGTATCTAGGCTGCAGAGGGAGCACTGGGTTCACCGAGACACTTGCAGTTCGAGTCGGCCGCGTGTACGTACAAAACCAGGAAATGGTTGTGCTGGGACTTGAACCCGTGTCTCTATCCTCTGTCCTCTTTCATCTCCTTCTAACTTGCTGTCTGTATTTAGCCACATTCATTGACTAAGGGCTCCCTGAAGATCTCAAGTATCATTCCTCTGGGCCTGTTGTCGACAGAAAAGTCAACTTGTTGCTTTGCTCACCACGATGTTTGAAGGACATCAGCGTGATCACCGCCGATAGGACGGAGGGTCAAATAAAAAGGAACACCAATTTCTAGACAGGATCAGTTGGGAGCTAACAGTGTATTGTGGAGTGACGTGTTTATTTGAGTGTCCAAACTTCCCTCTTTAGGTGGTTATTAGATTTTCACATTCGTGAACATCATAAAATCCACTGATTTCAAAGGCCCAGATGCTTATTATTACAGAAACTCAGTTGTTGAGGTGAGAGAAAATGAGAAGTATGTTGCTGCACCACTAAATCTATGGCTGGGAACTGTTGGAACCAAACACAAAGAATTCACGGTGGCCAGATAGGGCTATTTTCTGCAGACTGTCTCTGGGGACTCAAACAGAATCCATTTGCTTGATTGTTTGATTTTCCGTTTCACTCCTGTAGGGTACTTGTCCACACACCTTCGGCTTGTAGTTTGTCTGTGTCCTTGGATCTCAAGTGAGTCTCCAGTAAGTAAGCACGTAGGTGTCTTGAGTTTTCATCCCTTCTTTTATCCCTGTGTCTTTTGTTTGCAGCACTCAGTGCCTGACCTTTTATTCTGATGATTCAGAGCTGTGCACTTATTGCACTTAAAGAATATTTTTTATCATTAATCTACAATCACGTGAAGAACATTATGTTTACTATGCTCCCCCTTTCACCAAGTCCACCCGAAAAACGTCTTCAGTCACTGTCGATCAGCGTAGTTGGATTCTGTAGACTCCTTCACCATGTCCCCCCCAAAAGTCCCCGTTACAGTCACTGTCCATCAGTGAGTAGTAAGATGCTAAATGATCTCTACAAGCCTTCTCTGTTTTGTACAGTACTCCCCATGCACACCCGACCCCGCGCATTATACATGCTAAACTTAATGCCCCCATTCTTTCTCCCCTCACTTATCCCTCCCTTCAGACTCACCCTGCCCAGTCCTTTTTCCTTTGGTTACTTTTAGTCAACTCACGGGTTCTGTGAGTCTGCTGCTGTTTTTTTACTTCAGTTTTTCTTTGTTGTTATACTCCACACATGAGTGGAATCACTTGGTACTTGCCTTTATCCGCCTGCCCTATTTTTCTGAACATACTACCGTCTTGCTCCATCCATGTCATTGAAAATGGTAGTATTTGTTTTCTTCTTAAGGCTGCTTACTGCACTTTTTAAACTGGATTTCATTCTTCCTTTTTGTTTGTAGTTTAGCTATGTAATTCACCATTCAACTCCTGGTTATGAACAATAGCTTTGTGTCAATCGACATGTATCTGTATCTATCTATCTAAAGGTCTGTCTGTCTATCTATGTATCTATGTATGTATATATCTATGTATCTATCTATGTATCTATCTTTCTATCTTCCTATCATCTATCTATGATGTCTATCATCTATTAATCTATGTACCTATCTATCTATCTTTCACCTGTCATCTGTCTACCTATCTATCTATGAAACAATCATCTTTTTGTCTGCCCATCTATCCTTATGTACAGAACAGTTAACAACATAGCCTATGTCTCTTCCCTACATTATGCTTCCAGAAATCTTGCCAGGTAACTAAGCCATAAGGAGAGCACTGTGTTCACCGATATGCTTTCAGGTAGAGTCAGCAGAGTTTGCTTACAAAACCAGTAAATGGAGGTGAAAGGACTTGAACCCGTATCTTTGTCCTCTGTCCTCTTATACTTCCTGCTCGCTTGTTGACTTTATTTAGCCACATTCAGTGAGTAAGTGATCCCTCAAGACCACAAGTATCCTTCGTCTGGGCCTGTTGTTGACAGAAAAGTGTACTTGGCCCTTTGCACACCACCATGTTTGAGGGACATTGGCGTGATCACTGCTGATAGGTGGAGGGACAAATATGAATTAACACCTATTTCTGGACAGGAGCAGTTGGGAACAAAGAGTGTGTTGTGAAGTGTTTATTTGAGTGTCCAAACTTCCCTCTTTAGGTGGTTATTAATTCTTTACATTCGTGAACATCATAAAAAGCAATGATTATAAATGCCCAGACGCATATTATTACAGCAATTCATTTGTTGAGGTGAGAGGAAATGAGAAGGAAGTTGCTGCACCACTAAATCTATGCTTGAGCACTGCTGAAACCAAACAAAAAGAATTCACGGTGGCTAGATAGGGCTATTTTCTACTGACTCTCTCTGGAGTCCAAAACAGAATCCATTTCTTTCTTTGTTTCTCAGTTTCACTTGTGTAGGGTACCTCTCCCCGCCCCTTCAGCTTGTAGTTTGTCTGTGTCCTTGGATCTCAAGTGAGTCTCCAGTAAGGGAGCACGTAGGTGGTCTTGAGTTTTCATCAGTACTTCTAACCCTGTGTCTTTTGATTGGAGCACTCAAAGGCGGTACTTTTACTCTGATATTTGAGAGCTGTGCTCTTCCTGCACTTTGAAATTCTTTTTATTCTCATTAATATACAATCACATGCAGAAAATTATGTTATTCTGTCTACCCTCTTCACCAAGTCACCCCAAATCCCAGTTACAGCCGCTCTCCGTCAGCATGTACTAAGATGCTGTAGAATCACTACATGTCTTCTCTGTGTTGTACAGCCCTACCCATGACACCCCACCCTACACATTATACATGCTAATCCTAATGCCCCCATTCTTTTTCCCCGCACTTTTTACTCCCTTCCCACAAACCCTACCCAGTCCCTTTCTCTTTGGTAACTTTTAGTCCACTCTCGGGTTCTGTGAGTCTGCTGCTGTCTTTTCCTTCAGTTTTTCTTTGTTATCATACTCCACACATGAGTGAAATCATTTGGTACATGTATTTCTCCGCCTGGCCTATTTGACTGAGCATAATACCCTCTAGCTCCATCCACGTTATTGCAAATGATAGGATTGGTTTTCTTCTTATGGCTGCTTACTGCACTTTTTAAACTGGATTTCATTCTTCTTTTTTGTTTGTAGTTTTGCAATGTGCTTTCACCATTGCTCTCCTTGTTATGAGCAGTAGCTTTGTGCTAATCGATATGTACCTATATCTATCTATCTGTCTGTCTATCTATTTATCAATCACTCAATCAATCATCCTTTTGTCTGTCCATCTGTCCATGTGTACAGAACAGTTAAACATATACCCTATATCACTTTCCTGCACTATGCTCCCAAAAATCCTGCAAAGTATCTAGGCTGCAGAGGGAGCACTGGGTTCACCGAGACACTTGCAGTTCGAGTCGGCCGCGTGTACGTACAAAACCAGGAAATGGTTGTGCTGGGACTTGAACCCGTGTCTCTATCCTCTGTCCTCTTTCATCTCCTTCTAACTTGCTGTCTGTATTTAGCCACATTCATTGACTAAGGGCTCCCTGAAGATCTCAAGTATCATTCCTCTGGGCCTGTTGTCGACAGAAAAGTCAACTTGTTGCTTTGCTCACCACCATGTTTGAAGGACATCAGCGTGATCACCGCCGATAGGACGGAGGGTCAAATAAAAAGGAACACCAATTTCTAGACAGGAGCAGTTGGGAGCTAACAGTGTATTGTGGAGTGACGTGTTTATTTGAGTGTCCAAACTTCCCTCTTTAGGTGGTTATTAGATTTTCACATTCGTGAACATCATAAAATCCACTGATTTCAAAGGTCCAGATGCTTATTATGACAGCAACTCAGTTGTTGAGGTGAGAGAAAATGAGAAGTATGTTGCTGCACCACTAAATCTATGGCTGGGAACTGTTGGAACCAAACACAAAGAATTCACGGTGGCCAGATAGGGCTATTTTCTGCAGACTGTCTCTGGGGACTCAAACAGAATCCATTTGCTTGATTGTTTGATTTTCCGTTTCACTCGTGTAGGGTACTTGTCCACACACCTTCGGCTTGTAGTTTGTCTGTGTCCTTGGATCTCAAGTGAGTCTCCAGTAAGTAAGCACGTAGGTGTCTTGAGTTTTCATCCCTTGTTTTATCCCTGTGTCTTTTGTTTGCAGCACTCAGTGCCTGACCTTTTATTCTGATGATTAAGAGCTGTGCACTTATAGCACTTAAAGAATATTTTTTATCATTAATCTACAATCACGTGAAGAACATTATGTATACTATGCTACCCCCTTCACCAAGTCCCCCCGAAAAACCTCTTCAGTCACTGCCAATCAGCGTAGTTGGATGCTGTAGACTATTTCACCATATCCCCCCCAAAAGTCCACGTTACAGTCACTCTCCATCAGTGAGTAGTAAGATGCTAAATGATCTCTACTAGTCTTCTCTGTGTTGTACAGTACTCCCCATGCACACCCGACCCCGCGCATTATACATGCTAAACTTAATGCCCCCATTCTTTCTCCCCACACTTATCCCTCCCTTCAGACTCACCCTGCCCAGTCCTTTTTCCTTTGGTTACTTTTAGTCAACTCTCGGGTTCTGTGAGTCTGCTGCTGTTTTTTTACTTCAGTTTTTCTTTGTTGTTATACACATGAGTGGAATCACTTGGTACTTGCCTTTATCCGCCTGCCCTATTTTTCTGAACATACTACCGTCTTGCTCCATCCACGTCATTGAAAATGGTAGCATTTGTTTTCTTCTTAAGGCTGCTTACTGCACATTTTAAACTGGATTTCATTCTTCCTTTTTGTTTGTAGTTTAGCTATGTTATTCACCATTCAACTCCTGGTTATGAACAATAGCTTTGTGTCAATCGACAGGTATCTGTATCTATCTATCTAAAGGTCTGTCTGTCTATCTATGTATCTATGTATGTTTATATCTATGTATCTATCTATGTATCTATCTTTCTATCTTCCTATCATCTATCTATGATGTCTATCATCTATTAATCTATGTACATATCTATCTATCTTTCACCTGTCATCTGTCTACCTATCTATCTATGAAACAATCATCTTTTTGTCTGCCCATCTATCCTTATGTACAGAACAGTTAACAACATAGCCTATGTCTCTTCCCTACATTATGCTTCCAGAAATTTTGCCAGGTAACTAAGCCATAAGGAGAGCACTGTGTTCACCGATACGCTTTCAGGTAGAGTCAGCAGAGTTTGCTTACAAAACCAGTAAATGGAGGTGAAAGGACTTGAACCCGTATCTTTGTCCTCTGTCCTCTTATACTTCCTGCTCGCTTGTTGACTTTATTTAGCCACATTCAGTGAGTAAGTGATCCCTGAAGACCACAAGTATCCTTCGTCTGGGCAAGTTGTCGACAGAAAAGTGTACTTGGCCCTTTGCACACCACCATGTTTGAGGGACATTGGCGTGATCACTGCTGATAGGTTGAGGGACAAATATGAATTAACACCTATTTCTGGACAGGAGCAGTTGGGAACAAAGAGTGTGTTGTGGAGTGAAGTGTTTATTTGAGTGTCCAAACTTCCCTCTTTAGGTGGTTATTACTTCTTTACATTCGTGAACATCATAAAAAGCAATGATTATAAATGCCTAGACGCATATTATTACAGCAATTCATTTGTTGAGGTGAGAGGAAATGAGAAGGAAGATGCTGCACAACTAAATCTATGCCTGAGCACTGCTGAAACCAAACAAAAAGAATTCACGGTGGCTAGATAGGGCTATTTTCTACTGACTCTCTCTGGGGACTCAAACAGAATTCATTTGTTTGTTTCTTATTTTCACTTGTATAGGTAATCTGTCCCCGCCCCTTCAGCTTGTAGTTTGTCTGTGTCCTTGGATCTGAAGTGAGTCTCCAGTAAGGGAGCACGTAGGTGTCTTGAGTTTTCATCCCTTCTTTTATCCCTGTGTCTTTTGTTTGCAGCACTCAGTGCCTGACCTTTTATTCTGATGAATAAGAGCTGTGCACTTATTGCACTTAAAGAATATTTTTTATCATTAATCTACAATCACGTGAAGAACATTATGTTTACTATGCTCCCCCCTTCACCAAGTCCCCCCGAAAAACCTCTTCAGTCACTGTCGATCAGCGTAGTTGGATGCTGTAGACTCGTTCACCATGTCCCCCCCAAAGTCCCCGTTACAGTCACTGTCCATCAGTGAGTAGTAAGATGCTAAATGATCTCTACTAGTCTTCTCTGTGTTGTACAGTACTCCCCATGCACACCTGATCCCGCGCATTATACATGTTAAATTTAATGCCCCCATTCTTTCTCCCCACACTTATCCCTCCCTTCAGACTCACCCTGCCCAGTACTTTTTCCTTTGGTTACTTTTAGTCAACTCGCAGGTTCTGTGAGTCTGCTGCTGTTTTTTTACTTCAGTTTTTCTTTGTTTTTATACTCCACACATGAGTGGAATCACTTGGTACTTGCCTTTATCCGCCTGCCCTATTTTTCTGAACATACTACCGTCTTGCTCCATCCACGTCATTGAAAATGGTAGTGTTTGTTTTCTTCTTAAGGCTGCTTACTGCACTTTTTAAACTGGATTTCATTCTTCCTTTTTGTTTGTAGTTTAGCTATGTTATTCACCATTCAACTCCTGGTTATGAACAATAGCTTTGTGTCAATCGACATGTATCTGTATCTATCTATCTAAAGGTCTGTCTGTCTATCTACGTATCTATGTATGTTTATAACTATGTATCTATGTATCTATCTATGTATCTATCTATCTATCTTCCTATCATCTATCTATGATGTCTATCATCTATTAATCTATGTACCTATCTATCTATCTTTCACCTGTCATCTGCCTACCTATCTATCTATGAAACAATCATCTTTTTGTCTGCCCATCTATCCTTATGTACAGAACAGTTAACAACATAGCCTATGTCTCTTCCCTACATTATGCTTCCAGAAATCTTGCCAGGTAACTAAGCCATAAGGAGAGCACTGTGTTCACCGATACGCTTTCAGGTAGAGTCAGCAGAGTTTGCTTATAAAACCAGTAAATGGAGGTGAAAGGACTTGAACCCGTATCTTTGTCCTCTGTCCTCTTATACTTCCTGCTCGCTTCTTGACTTTATTTAGCCACATTCAGTGAGTAAGTGATCCCTGAAGACCACAAGTATCCTTCGTCTGGGCAAGTTGTCGACAGAAAAGTGTACTTGGCCCTTTGCACACCACCATGTTTGAGGGACATTGGCGTGATCACTGCTGATAGGTGGAGGGACAAATATGAATTAACACCTATTTCTGGACAGGAGCAGTTGGGAACAAAGAGTGTGTTGTGGAGTGAAGTGTTTATTTGAGTGTCCAAACTTCCCTCTTTAGGTGGTTATTACTTCTTTACATTCGTGAACATCATAAAAAGCAATGATTATAAATGCCCAGACACATATTATTACAGCAATTCATTTGTTGAGGTGAGAGGAAATGAGAAGGAAGTTGCTGCACCACTAAATCTATGCCTGAGCACTGCTGAAACCAAACAAAAAGAATTCACGGTGGCTAGATAGGGCTATTTTCTACTGACTCTCTCTGGAGTCCAAAACAGAATCCATTTCTTTCTTTGTTTCTCAGTTTCACTTGTGTAGGGTACCTTTCCCCGCACCTTCAGCTTGTAGTTTGTCTGTGTCCTTGGATCTCAAGTGAGTCTCCAGTAAGGGAGCACGCAGGTGGTCTTGAGTTTTCATCAGTTCTTCTAACCCAGTGTCTTTTGATTGGAGCTATCAAAGGCTGTACTTTTATTCTGATATTTGAGAGCTGTGCTCTTACTGCACTTTGCAATTCTTTTTGTTCTCATTAATATACAATCACATGCAGAAAATTATGTTATTCTGTCTACCCTCTTCACCATGTCACCCCAAATCCCAGTTACAGCCGCTCTCCCTCAGCATGTACTAAGATGCTGTAGAATCACTACATGTCTTCTCTGTGTTGTACAGCCCTACCCATGACACCCCACCCTACACATTATACATGCTAATCCTAATGCCCCCATTCTTTTTCCCCGTACTTTTTACTCCCTTCCCACAAACCCTACCCAGTCCCTTTCTCTTTGGTAACTGTTAGTCCACTCTCGGGTTCTGTGAGTCTGCTGCTGTCTTTTCCTTCAGTTTTTCTTTGTTATCATACTCCACACATGAGTGAAGTCATTTGGTACATGTATTTCTCCGCTTGGCCTATTTGACTGAGCATAATACCCTCTAGCTCCATCCACGTTATTGCAAATGATAGGATTTGTTTTCTTCTTATGGCTGCTTACTGCACTTTTTAAACTGGATTTCATTCTTCTTTTTTGTTTGTAGTTTTGCAATGTGCTTTCACCATTGCTCTCCTTGTTATGAGCAGTAGCTTTGTGCTAATCGATATGTACCTATATCTATCTATCTGTCTGTCTATCTATTTATCAATCACTCAATCAATCATCCTTTTGTCTGTCCATCTGTCCATGTGTACAGAACAATTAACCATATACCCTATAACACTTCCTGCACTATGCTCCCAAAAATCCTGCAAAGTATCTAGGCTGCAGAGGGAGCACTGGGTTCACCGAGACACTTGCAGTTCGAGTCGGCCGCGTGTACGTACAAAACCAGGAAATGGTTGTGCTGGGACTTGAACCCGTGTCTCTATCCTCTGTCCTCTTTCATCTCCTTCTAACTTGCTGTCTGTATTTAGCCACATTCATTGACTAAGGGCTCCCTGAAGATCTCAAGTATCATTCCTCTGGGCCTGTTGTCGACAGAAAAGTCAACTTGTTGCTTTGCTCACCACCATGTTTGAAGGACATCAGCGTGATCACCGCTGATAGGACGGAGGGTCAAATAAAAAGGAACACCAATTTCTAGACAGGAGCAGTTGGGAGCTAACAGTGTATTGTGGAGTGACGTGTTTATTTGAGTGTCCAAACTTCCCTCTTTAGGTGGTTATTAGATTTTCACATTCGTGAACATCATAAAATCCACTGATTTCAAAGGCCCAGATGCTTATTATTACAGCAACTCAGTTGTTGAGGTGAGAGAAAATGAGAAGTATGTTGCTGAACCACTAAATCTATGGCTGGGATCTGTTGGAACCAAACACAAAGAATTCACGGTGGCCAGATAGGGCTATTTTCTGCAGACTGTCTCTGGGGACTCAAACAGAATCCATTTGCTTGATTGTTTGATTTTCCGTTTCACTCGTGTAGGGTACTTGTCCACACACCTTCGGCTTGTAGTTTGTCTGTGTCCTTGGATCTCAAGTGAGTCCCCTGTAAGTAAGCACGTAGGTGTCTTGAGTTTTCATCCCTTCTTTTATCCCTGTGTCTTTTGTTTGCAGCACTCAGTGCCTGACCTTTTATTCTGATGATTAAGAGCTCTGAACTTATTGCACTTAAAGAATATTTTTTATCATTAATCTACAATCACGTGAAGAACATTATGTTTACTATGCTCCCCCCTTCACCAAGTCCCCCCGAAAAACCTCTTCAGTCACTGTCGATCAGCGTAGTTGGATGCTGTAGACTCCTTCACCATGTCCCCCCCAAAAGTCCCCGTTACAGTCACTGTCCATCAGTGAGTAGTAAGATGCTAAATGATCTCTACTAGTCTTCTCTGTGTTGTACAGTACTCCCCATGCACAAATGATCCCGCGCATTATACATGCTAAATTTAATGCCCCCATTCTTTCTCCCCACACTTATCCCTCCCTTCAGACTCACCCAGCCCAGTCCTTTTTCCTTTGGTTACTTTTAGTCAACTCTCGGGTTCTGTGAGTCTGCTGCTGTTTTTTTACTTCAGTTTTTCTTTGTTGTTATACTCCGCACATGAGTGGAATCACTTGGTACTTGCCTTTATCCGCCTGCCCTATTTTTCTGAACATACTACCGTCTTGCTCCATCCACGTCATTGAAAATGGTAGTGTTTGTTTTCTTCTTAAGGCTGCTTACTGCACTTTTTAAACTGGATTTCATTCTTCCTTTTTGTTTGTAGTTTAGCTATGTTATTCACCATTCAACTCCTGGTTATGAACAATAGCTTTGTGTCAATCGACATGTATCTGTATCTATCTATCTAAAGGTCTGTCTGTCTATCTACGTATCTATGTATGTTTATAACTATGTATCTATGTATCTATCTATGTATCTATCTATCTATCTTCCTATCATCTATCTATGATGTCTATCATCTATTAATCTATGTACCTATCTATCTCTCTTTCACCTGTCATCTGCCTACCTATCTATCTATGAAACAATCATCTTTTTGTCTGCCCATCTATCCTTATGTACAGAACAGTTAACAACATAGCCTATGTCTCTTCCCTACATTATGCTTCCAGAAATCTTGCCAGGTAACTAAGCCATAAGGAGAGCACTGTGTTCACCGATACGCTTTCAGGTAGAGTCAGCAGAGTTTGCTTACAAAACCAGTAAATGGAGGTGAAAGGACTTGAACCCGTATCTTTGTCCTCTGTCCTCTTATACTTCCTGCTCGCTTGTTGACTTTATTTAGCCACATTCAGTGAGTAAGTGATCCCTGAAGACCACAAGTATCCTTCGTCTGGGCAAGTTGTCGACAGAAAAGTGTACTTGGCCCTTTGCACACCACCATGTTTGAGGGACATTGGCTTAATCACTGCTGATAGGTGGAGGGACAAATATGAATTAACACCTATTTCTGGACAGGAGCAGTTGGGAACAAAGAGTGTGTTGTGGAGTGAAGTGTTTATTTGAGTGTCCAAACTTCCCTCTTTAGGTGGTGATTACTTCTTTACATTCGTGAACATCATAAAAAGCAATGATTATAAATGCCCAGACACATATTATTACAGCAATTCATTTGTTGAGGTGAGAGGAAATGAGAAGGAAGTTGCTGCACCACTAAATCTATGCCTGAGCACTGCTGAAACCAAACAAAAAGAATTCACGGTGGCTAGATAGGGCTATTTTCTACTGACTCTCTCTGGAGTTCAAAACAGAATCCATTTCTTTCTTTGTTTCTCAGTTTCACTTGTGTAGGGTACCTTTCCCCGCACCTTCAGCTTGTAGTTTGTCTGTGTCCTTGGATCTCAAGTGAGTCTCCAGTAAGGGAGCACGTAGGTGGTCTTGAGTTTTCATCAGTTCTTCTAACCCTGTGTCTTTTGATTGGAGCTCTGAAAGTCTGTACTTATATTTTGATATTTGAGAGCTGTGCTCTTACTGCCCTTTGCAATTCTTTTTGTTCTCATTAATATACAATCACATGCAGAAAATTATGTTATTCTGTCTACCCTCTTCACCATGTCACCCCAAATCCCAGTTAGAGCCGCTCTCCCTCAGCATGTACTAAGATGCTGTAGAATCACTACATGTCTTCTCTGTGTTGTACAGCCCTACCCATGACACCCCACCCTACACATTATACATGCTAATCCTAATGCCCCCATTCTTTTTCCCCGCACTTTTTACTCCCTTCCCACAAACCCTACCCAGTCCCTTTCTCTTTGGTAACTGTTAGTCCACTCTCGGGTTCTGTGAGTCTGCTGCTGTCTTTTCCTTCAGTTTTTCTTTGTTATCATACTCCACACATGATTGAAGTCATTTGGTACATGTATTTCTCCGCCTGGCCTATTTGACTGAGCATAATACCCTCTAGCTCCATCCACGTTATTGCAAATGATAGGATTGGTTTTCTTCTTATGGCTGCTTACTGCACTTTTTAAACTGGATTTCATTCTTCTTTTTTGTTTGTAGTTTTGCAATGTGATTTCACCATTGCTCTCCTTGTTATGAGCAGTAGCTTTGTGCTAATCGATATGTACCTATATCTATCTATCTGTCTGTCTATCTATTTATCAATCACTCAATCAATCATCCTTTTGTCTGTCCATCTGTCCATGTGTACAGAACAATTAACCATATACCCTATATCACTTTCCTGCACTATGCTCCCAAAAATCCTGCAAAGTATCTAGGCTGCAGAGGGAGCACTGGGTTCACCGAGACACTTGCAGTTCGAGTCGGCCGCGTGTACGTGCAAAACCAGGAAATGGTTGTGCTGGGACTTGAACCCGTGTCTCTATCCTCTGTCCTCTTTCATCTCCTTCTAACTTGCTGTCTGTATTTAGCCACATTCATTGACTAAGGGCTCCCTGAAGATCTCAAGTATCATTCCTCTGGGCCTGTTGTCAACAGAAAAGTCAACTTGTTGCTTTGCTCACCACCATGTTTGAAGGACATCAGCGTGATCACCGCCGATAGGACGGAGGGTCAAATAAAAAGGAACACCAATTTCTAGACAGGAGCAGTTGGGAGCTAACAGTGTATTGTGGAGTGACGTGTTTATTTGAGTGTTCAAACTTCCCTCTTTAGGTGGTTATTAGATTTTCACATTCGTGAACATCATAAAATCCACTGATTTCAAAGGCCCAGATGCTTATTATTACAGCAACTCAGTTGTTGAGGTGAGAGAAAATGAGAAGTATGTTGCTGCACCACTAAATCTATGGCTGGGAACTGTTGGAATCAAACACAAAGAATTCACGGTGGCCAGATAGGGCTATTTTCTGCTGACTGTCTGTGGGGACTCAAACAGAATCCATTTGCTTGATTGTTTGATTTTCCGTTTCACTCGTGTAGGGTACTTGTCCACCCACCTTCGGCTTGTAGTTTGTCTGTGTCCTTGGATCTCAAGTGAGTCTCCTGTAAGTAAGCACGTAGGTGTCTTGAGTTTTCATCCCTTCTTTTATCCCTGTGTCTTTTGTTTGCAGCACTCAGTGCCTGACCTTTTATTCTGATGATTAAGAGCTGTGCACTTATTGCACTTAAAGAATATTTTTTATCATTAATCTACAATCACGTGAAGAACATTATGTTTACTATGCTCCCCCCTTCACCAAGTCTCCCCGAAAAACCTCTTCAGTCACTGTCGATCAGCATAGTTGGATGCTGTAGACTCCTTCACCATGTCCCCCCCAAAAGTCCCCGTTACAGTCACTGTCCATCAGTGAGTAGTAAGATGCTAAATGATCTCTACTAGTCTTCTCTGTGTTGTACAGTACTCCCCATGCACACCCGATCCCGCGCATTATACATGCTAAATTTAATGCCCCCATTCTTTCTCCCCACACTTATCCCTCCCTTCAGACTCACCCTGCCCAGTCCTTTTTCCTTTGGTTACTTTTAGTCAACTCTCGGGTTCTGTGAGTCTGCTGCTGTTTTTTTACTTCAGTTTTTCTTTGTTGTTATACTCCACACATGAGTGGAATCACTTGGTACTTGCCTTTATCCGCCTGCCCTATTTTTCTGAACATACTACCGTCTTGCTCCATCCACCTCATTGAAAATGGTAGTATTTGTTTTCTTCTTAAGGCTGCTTACTGCACTTTTTAAACTGGATTTCATTCTTCCTTTTTGTTTGTAGTTTAGCTATGTTATTCACCATTCAACTCCTGGTTATGAACAATAGCTTTGTGTCAATCGACATGTATCTGTATCTATCTATCTAAAGGTCTGTCTGTCTATCTATGTATCTATGTATGTTTATAACTATGTATCTATGTATCTATCTATGTATCTATCTATCTATCTTCCTATCATCTATCTATGATGTCTATCATCTATTAATCTATGTACCTATCTATCTATCTTTCACCTGTCATCTGCCTACCTATCTATCTATGAAACAATCATCTTTTTGTCTGCCCATCTGTCCTTATGTACAGAACAGTTAACAACATAGCCTAT
Source organism: Manis pentadactyla (assembly GCF_030020395.1). Classification (NCBI taxonomy): domain Eukaryota; kingdom Metazoa; phylum Chordata; class Mammalia; order Pholidota; family Manidae; genus Manis; species Manis pentadactyla. The sequence goes on from NW_026644596.1 coordinate 2,928,932, forward strand.
GTCTCTTCCCTACATTATGCTTCCAGAAATTTTGCCAGGTAACTAAGCCATAAGGAGAGCACTGTGTTCACCGATACGCTTTCAGGTAGAGTCAGCAGAGTGTGCTTACAAAACCAGTAAATGGAGGTGAAAGGACTTGAACCCGTATCTTTGTCCTCTGTCCTCTTATACTTCCTGCTCGCTTGTTGACTTTATTTAGCCACATTCAGTGAGTAAGTGATCCCTGAAGACCACAAGTATCCTTCGTCTGGGCAAGTTGTCGACAGAAAAGTGTACTTGGCCCTTTGCACACCACCATGTTTGAGGGACATTGGCGTGATCACTGCTGATAGGTGGAGGGACAAATATGAATTAACACCTATTTCTGGACAGGAGCAGTTGGGAACAAAGTGTGTGTTGTGCAGTGAAGTGTTTATTTGAGTGTCCAAACTTCCCTCTTTAGGTGGTTATTACTTCTTTACATTCGTGAACATCATAAAAAGCAATGATTTTAAATGCCCAGACGCATGTTATTACAGCAATTCATTTGTTGAGGTGAGAGGAAATGAGAAGGAAGTTGCTGCACCACTAAATCTATGCCTGAGCACTGCTGAAACCAAACAAAAAGAATTCACGGTGGCTAGATAGGGCTATTTTCTACTGACTCTCTCTGGGGTCCAAAACAGAATCCATTTCTTTCTTTGTTTCTCAGTTTCACTTGTGTAGGGTACCTTTCCCCGCACCTTCAGCTTGTAGTTTGTCTGTGTCCTTGGATCTCAAGTGAGTCTCCAGTAAGGGAGCACGTAGGTGGTCTTGAGTTTTCATCAGTTCTTCTAACCCTGTGTCTTTTGATTGGAGCTCTCAAAGGCTGTACTTTTATTCTGATATTTGAGAGCTGTGCTCTTACTGCACTTTGCAATTCTATTTGTTCTCATTAATATACAATCACATGCAGAAAACTATGTTATTCTGTCTAACCTCTTCACCATGTCACCCCAAATCCCAGTTACAGCCGCTCTCCCTCAGCATGTACTAAGATGCTGTAGAATCACTACATGTCTTCTCTGTGTTGTACAACAATACCCATGACACCCCACCCTACACATTATACATGCTAATCCTAATGCCCCCATTCTTTTTCCCCGCACTTTTTACTCCCTTCCCACAATCCCTACCCAGTCCCTTTCTCTTTGGTAACTGTTAGTCCACTCTCGGGTTCTGTGAGTCTGCTGCTGTCTTTTCCTTCAGTTTTTCTTTGTTATCATACTCCACACATGATTGAAGTCATTTGGTACATGTATTTCTCTGACTGGCCTATTTGACTGACAATAATACCCTCTAGCTCCATCCACGTTATTGCAAATGATAGGATTTGTTTTCTTCTTATGGCTGCTTACTGCACTTTTTAAACTGGATTTCATTCTTCTTTTTTGTTTGTAGTTTTGCAATGTGCTTTCACCATTGCTCTCCTTGTTATGAGCAGTAGCTTTGTGCTAATCGATATGTACCTATATCTATCTATCTGTCTGTCTATCTATTTATCAATCACTCAATCAATCATCCTTTTGTCTGTCCATCTGTCCATGTGTACAGAACAGTTAAACATATACCCTATATCACTTTCCTGCACTATGCTCCCAAAAATCCTGCAAAGTATCTAGGCTGCAGAGGGAGCACTGGGTTCACCGAGACACTTGCAGTTCGAGTCGGCCGCGTGTACGTACAAAACCAGGAAATGGTTGTGCTGGGACTTGAACCCGTGTCTCTATCCTCTGTCCTCTTTCATCTCCTTCTAACTTGCTGTCTGTATTTAGCCACATTCATTGACTAAGGGCTCCCTGAAGATCTCAAGTATCATTCCTCTGGGCCTGTTGTCGACAGAAAAGTCAACTTGTTGCTTTGCTCACCACCATGTTTGAAGGACATCAGCGTGATCACCGCCGATAGGACGGAGGGTCAAATAAAAAGGAACACCAGTTTCTAGACAGGAGCAGTTGGGAGCTAAGAGTGTATTGTGGGGTGACGTGTTTATTTGAGTGTCCAAACTTCCCTCTTTAGGTAGTTATTAGATCTTCACATTCGTGAACATCATAAAACCCACTGATTTCAAAGGCCCAGATGCTTATTATTACAGCAACTCAGTTGTTGAGGTGAGAGAAAATGAGAAGTATGTTGCTGCACCACTAAATCTATGGCTGGGAACTGTTGAAACCAAACAAAAAGAATTCACGGTGGCCAGATAGGGCTATTATCTGCAGACTGTCTCTGGGGACTCAAACAGAATCCATTTGCTTGATTGTTTGATTTTCCGTTTCACTCGTGTAGGGTACTTGTCCACACACCTTCGGCTTGTAGTTTGTCTGTGTCCTTGGATCTCAAGTGAGTCTCCTGTAAGTAAGCACATAGGAGTCTTGAGTTTTCATCCCTTCTTTTATCCCTGTGTCTTTTGTTTGCAGCACTCAGTGCCTGACCTTTTATTCTGATGATTCAGAGCTGTGCACTTATTGCACTTAAAGAATATTTTTTATCATTAATCTACAATCACGTGAAGAACATTATGTTTACTATGCTCCCCCCTTCACCAAGTCCCCCCGAAAAACCTCTTCAGTCACTGTCGATCAGCGTAGTTGGATGCTGTAGACCCCTTCACCATGTCCCCCCCAAACGTCCCCGTTACAGTCACTCTCCATCAGTGAGTAGTAAGATGCTATATGATCTCTACTAGTTTTCCCTGTGTTGTACAGTACTCCCCATGCACACCCGACCCCGCGCATTATACATGCTAAACTTAATGCCCCCATTCTTTCTCCCCACACTTATCCCTCCCTTCAGACTCACCCTGCCCAGTCCTTTTTCCTTTGGTTACTTTTAGTCAACTCTCGGGTTCTGTGAGTCTGCTGCTGTTTTTTTACTTCAGTTTTTCTTTGTTGTTATACTCCACACATGAGTGAAATCACTTGGTACTTGCCTTTATCCGCCTGCCCTATTTTTCTGAACATACTACCGTCTTGCTCCATCCACGTCATTGAAAATGGTAGTATTTGTTTTCTTCTTAAGGCTGCTTACTGCACTTTTTAAACTGGATTTCATTCTTCCTTTTTGTTTGTAGTTTAGCTATGTTATTCACCATTCAACTCCTGGTTATGAACAATAGCTTTGTGTCAATAGACATGTATCTGTATCTATCTATCTAAAGGTCTGTCTGTCTATCTATGTATCTATGTATGTGTATATCTATGTATCTATGTATCTATCTATGTATCTATCTATCTATCTTCCTATCATCTATCTATGATGTCTATCATCTATTAATCTAGGTACCTATCTATCTATCTTTCACCTGTCGTCTGTCTACCTATCTATCTATGAAACAATCATCTTTTTGTCTGCCCATCTATCCTTATGTACAGAACAGTTAACAACATAGCCTATGTCTCTTCCCTACATTATGCTTCCAGAAACCTTGCAAGGTAACTAAGCCATAAGGAGAGCACTGTGTTCACCGATACGCTTTCAGGTAGAGTCAGCAGAGTGTGCTTACAAAACCAGTAAATGGAGGTGAAAGGACTTGAACCCGTATCTTTGTCCTCTGTCCTCTTATACTTCCTGCTCGCTTGTTGACTTTATTTAGCCACATTCAGTGAGTAAGTGATCCCTGAAGACCACAAGTATCCTTCATCTGGGCCTGTTGTCGACAGAAAAGTTTACTTGGCCCTTTGCACACCACCATGTTTGAGGGACATTGGCGTGATCACTGCTGATACGTGGAGGGACAAATATGAATTAACACCTATTTCTGGACAGGAGCAGTTGGGAACAAAGAGTGTGTTGTGGAGTGAAGTGTTTATTTGAGTGTCCAAACTTCCCTCTTTAGGTGGTTATTACTTCTTTACATTCGTGAACATCATAAAAAGCAATGATTATAAATGCCAAGACGCATATTATTACAGCAATTCATTTGTTGAGGTGAGAGGAAATGAGAAGGAAGTTGCTGCACAACTAAATCTATGCCTGAGCACTGCTGAAACCAAACAAAAAGAATTCACGGTGGCTAGATAGGGCTATTTTCTACTGACTCTCTCTGGAGTCCAAAACAGAATCCATTTCTTTCTTTGTTTCTCAGTTTCACTTCTGTAGGGTACCTGTCCCCGCCCCTTCAGCTTGTAGTTTGTCTGTGTCCTTGGATCTCAAGTGAGTCTCCAGTAAGGGAGCACGTAGGTGGTCTTGAGTTTTCATCAGTTCTTCTAACCCTGTGTCTTTTGATTGGAGCACTCTAAGGCGGTACTTTTATTCTGATATTTGAGAGCTGTGCTCTTACTGCACTTTTAAATTCTTTTTGTTCTCATTAATATACAATCACATGCAGAAAATTATGTTATTCTGTCTACCCTCTTCACCAAGTCACCCCAAATCCCAGTTACAGCCGCTCTCCGTCAGCATGTACTAAGATGCTGTAGAATCACTACATGTCTTCTCTGTGTTGTACAGCCCTACCCATGACACCCCACCCTACACATTATACATGCTAATCCTAATGCCCCCATTCTTTTTCCCCGCACTTTTTACTCACTTCCCACAAACCCTACCCAGTCCCTTTCTCTTTGGTAACTGTTAGTCCACTCTCGGGTTCTGTGAGTCTGCTGCTGTCTTTTCCTTCAGTTTTTCTTTGTTATCATACTCCACACATGAGTGAAATCATTTGGTACATGTATTTCTCCGCCTGGCCTATTTGACTGAGCATAATACCCTCTAGCTCCATCCACGTTATTGCAAATGATAGGATTTGTTTTCTTCTTATGGCTGCTTACTGCACTTTTTAAACTGGATTTCATTCTTCTTTTTTGTTTGTAGTTTTGCAATGTGCTTTCACCATTGCTCTCCTTGTTATGAGCAGTAGCTTTGTGCTAATCGGTATGTACCTATATCTATCTATCTGTCTGTCTATCTATTTATCAATCACTCAATCAATCATCCTTTTGTCTGTCCATCTGTCCATGTGTACAGAACAGTTAAACATATACCCTATATCACTTTCCTGCACTATGCTCCCAAAAATCCTGCAAAGTATCTAGGCTGCAGAGGGAGCACTGGGTTCACAAAGACACTTGCAGTTCGAGTCGGCCGCGTGTACGTACAAAACCAGGAAATGGTTGTGCTGGGACTTGAACCCGTGTCTCTATCCTCTGTCCTCTTTCATCTCCTTCTAACTTGCTGTCTGTATTTAGCCACATTCATTGACTAAGGGCTCCCTGATGATCTCAAGTATCATTCCTCTGGGCCTGTTGTCGACAGAAAAGTCAACTTGTTGCTTTGCTCACCACCATGTTTGAAGGACATCAGCGTGATCACCGCCGATAGGACGGAGGGTCAAATAAAAAGGAACACCAATTTCTAGACAGGATCAGTTGGGAGCTAACAGTGTATTGTGGAGTGACGTGTTTATTTGAGTGTCCAAACTTCCCTCTTTAGGTGGTTATTAGATTTTCACATTCGTGAACATCATAAAATCCACTGATTTCAAAGGCCCAGATGCTTATTATTACAGCAACTCAGTTGTTGAGGTGAGAGAAAATGAGAGGTATGTTGCTGCACCACTAAATCTATGGCTGGGAACTGTTGGAACCAAACACAAAGAATTCACGGTGGCCAGATAGGGCTATTTTCTGCAGACTGTCTCTGGGAACTCAAACAGAATCCATTTGCTTGATTGTTTGATTTTCCGTTTCACTCGTGTAGGGTACTTGTCCACACACCTTCGGCTTGTAGTTTGTCTGTGTCCTTGGATCTCAAGTGAGTCTCCAGTAAGTAAGCACGTAGGTGTCTTGAGTTTTCATCCCTTCTTTTATCCCTGTGTCTTTTGTTTGCAGCACTCAGTGCCTGACCTTTTATTCTGATGATTAAGAGCTGTGCACTTATTGCACTTAAAGAATATTTTTTATCATTAATCTACAATCACGTGAAGAACATTATGTTTACTATGCTCCCCCCTTCACCAAGTCCCCCCGAAAAACCTCTTCAGTCACTGTCGATCAGCGTAGTTGGATGCTGTAGACCCCTTCACCATGTCCCCCGCAAAAGTCCCCGTTACAGTCACTGTCCATCAGTGAGTAGTAAGATGCTATATGATCTCTACTAGTCTTCTCTGTGTTGTACAGTACTCCCCATGCACACCCGACCCCGCGCATTATACATGCTAAAATTAATGCCCCCATTCTTTCTCCCCACACTTATCCCTCCCTTCAGACTCACCCTGCCCAGTCCTTTTTCCTTTGGTTACTTTTAGTCAACTCTCGGGTTCTGTGAGTCTGCTGCTGTTTTTTTACTTCAGTTTTTCTTTGTTGTTATACTCCACACATGAGTGAAATCACTTGGTACTTGCCTTTATCCGCCTGCCCTATTTTTCTGAACATACTACCGTCTTGCTCCATCCACGTCATTGAAATTGGTAGTATTTGTTTTCTTCTTAAGGCTGCTTACTGCACTTTTTAAACTGGATTTCATTCTTCCTTTTTGTTTGTAGTTTAGCTATGTTATTCACCATTCAACTCCTGGTTATGAACAATAGCTTTGTGTCAATCGACATGTATCTGTATCTATCTATCTAAAGGTCTGTCTGTCTACGTATCTATGTATGTATATATCTATGTATCTATGTATATATCTATGTATCTATCTATCTATCTTCCTATCATCTATCTATGATGTCTATCATCTATTAATCTAGGTACCTATCTATCTCTCTTTCACCTGTCGTCTGTCTACCTATCTATCTATGAAACAATCATCTTTTTGTCTGCCCATCTGTCCTTATGTACAGAACAGTTAACAACATAGCCTATGTCTCTTCCCTACATTATGCTTCCAGAAACCTTGCAAGGTAACTAAGCCATAAGGAGAGCACTGTGTTCACCGATACGCTTTCAGGTAGAGTCAGCAGAGTGTGCTTACAAAACCAGTAAATGGAGGTGAAAGGACTTGAACCCGTATCTTTGTCCTCTGTCCTCTTATACTTCCTGCTCGCTTCTTGACTTTATTTAGCCACATTCAGTGAGTAAGTGATCCCTGAAGACCACAAGTATCCTTCATCTGGGCCTGTTGTCGACAGAAAAGTTTACTTGGCCCTTTGCACACCACCATGTTTGAGGGACATTGGCGTGATCACTGCTGATACGTGGAGGGACAAATATGAATTAACACCTATTTCTGGACAGGAGCAGTTGGGAACAAAGAGTGTGTTGTGGAGTGAAGTGTTTATTTGAGTGTCCAAACTTCCCTCTTTAGGTGGTTATTACTTCTTTACATTCGTGAACATCATAAAAAGCAATGATTATAAATGCCAAGACGCATATTATTACAGCAATTCATTTGTTGAGGTGAGAGGAAATGAGAAGGAAGTTGCTGCACAACTAAATCTATGCCTGAGCACTGCTGAAACCAAACAAAAAGAATTCACGGTGGCTAGATAGGGCTATTTTCTACTGACTCTCTCTGGAGTCCAAAACAGAATCCATTTCTTTCTTTGTTTCTCAGTTTCACTTCTGTAGGGTACCTGTCCCCGCCCCTTCAGCTTGTAGTTTGTCTGTGTCCTTGGATCTCAAGTGAGTCTCCAGTAAGGGAGCACGTAGGTGGTCTTGAGTTTTCATCAGTTCTTCTAACCCTGTGTCTTTTGATTGGAGCACTCTAAGGCGGTACTTTTATTCTGATATTTGAGAGCTGTGCTCTTACTGCACTTTTAAATTCTTTTTGTTCTCATTAATATACAATCACATGCAGAAAATTATGTTATTCTGTCTACCCTCTTCACCAAGTCACCCCAAATCCCAGTTACAGCCGCTCTCCGTCAGCATGTACTAAGATGCTGTAGAATCACTACATGTCTTCTCTGTGTTGTACAGCCCTACCCATGACACCCCACCCTACACATTATACATGCTAATCCTAATGCCCCCATTCTTTTTCCCCGCACTTTTTACTCACTTCCCACAAACCCTACCCAGTCCCTTTCTCTTTGGTAACTGTTAGTCCACTCTCGGGTTCTGTGAGTCTGCTGCTGTCTTTTCCTTCAGTTTTTCTTTGTTATCATACTCCACACATGAGTGAAATCATTTGGTACATGTATTTCTCCGCCTGGCCTATTTGACTGAGCATAATACCCTCTAGCTCCATCCACGTTATTGCAAATGATAGGATTTGTTTTCTTCTTATGGCTGCTTACTGCACTTTTTAAACTGGATTTCATTCTTCTTTTTTGTTTGTAGTTTTGCAATGTGCTTTCACCATTGCTCTCCTTGTTATGAGCAGTAGCTTTGTGCTAATCGATATGTACCTATATCTATCTATCTGTCTGTCTATCTATTTATCAATCACTCAATCAATCATCCTTTTGTCTGTCCATCTGTCCATGTGTACAGAACAGTTAAACATATACCCTATATCACTTTCCTGCACTATGCTCCCAAAAATCCTGCAAAGTATCTAGGCTGCAGAGGGAGCACTGGGTTCACAAAGACACTTGCAGTTCGAGTCGGCCGCGTGTACGTACAAAACCAGGAAATGGTTGTGCTGGGACTTGAACCCGTGTCTCTATCCTCTGTCCTCTTTCATCTCCTTCTAACTTGCTGTCTGTATTTAGCCACATTCATTGACTAAGGGCTCCCTGATGATCTCAAGTATCATTCCTCTGGGCCTGTTGTCGACAGAAAAGTCAACTTGTTGCTTTGCTCACCACCATGTTTGAAGGACATCAGCGTGATCACCGCCGATAGGACGGAGGGTCAAATAAAAAGGAACACCAATTTCTAGACAGGATCAGTTGGGAGCTAACAGTGTATTGTGGAGTGACGTGTTTATTTGAGTGTCCAAACTTCCCTCTTTAGGTGGTTATTAGATTTTCACATTCGTGAACATCATAAAATCCACTGATTTCAAAGGCCCAGATGCTTATTATTACAGCAACTCAGTTGTTGAGGTGAGAGAAAATGAGAGGTATGTTGCTGCACCACTAAATCTATGGCTGGGAACTGTTGGAACCAAACACAAAGAATTCACGGTGGCCAGATAGGGCTATTTTCTGCAGACTGTCTCTGGGAACTCAAACAGAATCCATTTGCTTGATTGTTTGATTTTCCGTTTCACTCGTGTAGGGTACTTGTCCACACACCTTCGGCTTGTAGTTTGTCTGTGTCCTTGGATCTCAAGTGAGTCTCCAGTAAGTAAGCACGTAGGTGTCTTGAGTTTTCATCCCTTCTTTTATCCCTGTGTCTTTTGTTTGCAGCACTCAGTGCCTGACCTTTTATTCTGATGATTAAGAGCTGTGCACTTATTGCACTTAAAGAATATTTTTTATCATTAATCTACAATCACGTGAAGAACATTATGTTTACTATGCTCCCCCCTTCACCAAGTCCCCCCGAAAAACCTCTTCAGTCACTGTCGATCAGCGTAGTTGGATGCTGTAGACCCCTTCACCATGTCCCCCGCAAAAGTCCCCGTTACAGTCACTGTCCATCAGTGAGTAGTAAGATGCTATATGATCTCTACTAGTCTTCTCTGTGTTGTACAGTACTCCCCATGCACACCCGACCCCGCGCATTATACATGCTAAAATTAATGCCCCCATTCTTTCTCCCCACACTTATCCCTCCCTTCAGACTCACCCTGCCCAGTCCTTTTTCCTTTGGTTACTTTTAGTCAACTCTCGGGTTCTGTGAGTCTGCTGCTGTTTTTTTACTTCAGTTTTTCTTTGTTGTTATACTCCACACATGAGTGAAATCACTTGGTACTTGCCTTTATCCGCCTGCCCTATTTTTCTGAACATACTACCGTCTTGCTCCATCCACCTCATTGAAAATGGTAGTATTTGTTTTCTTCTTAAGGCTGCTTACTGCACTTTTTAAACTGGATTTCATTCTTCCTTTTTGTTTGTAGTTTAGCTATGTTATTCACCATTCAACTCCTGGTTATGAACAATAGCTTTGTGTCAATCGACATGTATCTGTATCTATCTATCTAAAGGTCTGTCTGTCTATCTATGTATCTATGTATGTTTATAACTATGTATCTATGTATCTATCTATGTATCTATCTATCTATCTTCCTATCATCTATCTATGATGTCTATCATCTATTAATCTATGTACCTATCTATCTATCTTTCACCTGTCATCTGCCTACCTATCTATCTATGAAACAATCATCTTTTTGTCTGCCCATCTATCCTTATGTACAGAACAGTTAACAACATAGCCTATGTCTCTTCCCTACATTATGCTTCCAGAAACCTTGCAAGGTAACTAAGCCATAAGGAGAGCACTGTGTTCACCGATACGCTTTCAGGTAGAGTCAGCAGAGTGTGCTTACAAAACCAGTAAATGGAGGTGAAAGGACTTGAACCCGTATCTTTGTCCTCTGTCCTCTTATACTTCCTGCTCGCTTCTTGACTTTATTTAGCCACATTCAGTGAGTAAGTGATCCCTGAAGACCACAAGTATCCTTCATCTGGGCCTGTTGTCGACAGAAAAGTTTACTTGGCCCTTTGCACACCACCATGTTTGAGGGACATTGGCGTGATCACTGCTGATACGTGGAGGGACAAATATGAATTAACACCTATTTCTGGACAGGAGCAGTTGGGAACAAAGAGTGTGTTGTGGAGTGAAGTGTTTATTTGAGTGTCCAAACTTCCCTCTTTAGGTGGTTATTACTTCTTTACATTCGTGAACATCATAAAAAGCAATGATTATAAATGCCAAGACGCATATTATTACAGCAATTCATTTGTTGAGGTGAGAGGAAATGAGAAGGAAGTTGCTGCACAACTAAATCTATGCCTGAGCACTGCTGAAACCAAACAAAAAGAATTCACGGTGGCTAGATAGGGCTATTTTCTACTGACTCTCTCTGGAGTCCAAAACAGAATCCATTTCTTTCTTTGTTTCTCAGTTTCACTTCTGTAGGGTACCTGTCCCCGCCCCTTCAGCTTGTAGTTTGTCTGTGTCCTTGGATCTCAAGTGAGTCTCCAGTAAGGGAGCACGTAGGTGGTCTTGAGTTTTCATCAGTTCTTCTAACCCTGTGTCTTTTGATTGGAGCACTCTAAGGCGGTACTTTTATTCTGATATTTGAGAGCTGTGCTCTTACTGCACTTTTAAATTCTTTTTGTTCTCATTAATATACAATCACATGCAGAAAATTATGTTATTCTGTCTACCCTCTTCACCAAGTCACCCCAAATCCCAGTTACAGCCGCTCTCCGTCAGCATGTACTAAGATGCTGTAGAATCACTACATGTCTTCTCTGTGTTGTACAGCCCTACCCATGACACCCCACCCTACACATTATACATGCTAATCCTAATGCCCCCATTCTTTTTCCCCGCACTTTTTACTCACTTCCCACAAACCCTACCCAGTCCCTTTCTCTTTGGTAACTGTTAGTCCACTCTCGGGTTCTGTGAGTCTGCTGCTGTCTTTTCCTTCAGTTTTTCTTTGTTATCATACTCCACACATGAGTGAAATCATTTGGTACATGTATTTCTCCGCCTGGCCTATTTGACTGAGCATAATACCCTCTAGCTCCATCCACGTTATTGCAAATGATAGGATTTGTTTTCTTCTTATGGCTGCTTACTGCACTTTTTAAACTGGATTTCATTCTTCTTTTTTGTTTGTAGTTTTGCAATGTGCTTTCACCATTGCTCTCCTTGTTATGAGCAGTAGCTTTGTGCTAATCGATATGTACCTATATCTATCTATCTGTCTGTCTATCTATTTATCAATCACTCAATCAATCATCCTTTTGTCTGTCCATCTGTCCATGTGTACAGAACAGTTAAACATATACCCTATATCACTTTCCTGCACTATGCTCCCAAAAATCCTGCAAAGTATCTAGGCTGCAGAGGGAGCACTGGGTTCACAAAGACACTTGCAGTTCGAGTCGGCCGCGTGTACGTACAAAACCAGGAAATGGTTGTGCTGGGACTTGAACCCGTGTCTCTATCCTCTGTCCTCTTTCATCTCCTTCTAACTTGCTGTCTGTATTTAGCCACATTCATTGACTAAGGGCTCCCTGATGATCTCAAGTATCATTCCTCTGGGCCTGTTGTCGACAGAAAAGTCAACTTGTTGCTTTGCTCACCACCATGTTTGAAGGACATCAGCGTGATCACCGCCGATAGGACGGAGGGTCAAATAAAAAGGAACACCAATTTCTAGACAGGATCAGTTGGGAGCTAACAGTGTATTGTGGAGTGACGTGTTTATTTGAGTGTCCAAACTTCCCTCTTTAGGTGGTTATTAGATTTTCACATTCGTGAACATCATAAAATCCACTGATTTCAAAGGCCCAGATGCTTATTATTACAGCAACTCAGTTGTTGAGGTGAGAGAAAATGAGAGGTATGTTGCTGCACCACTAAATCTATGGCTGGGAACTGTTGGAACCAAACACAAAGAATTCACGGTGGCCAGATAGGGCTATTTTCTGCAGACTGTCTCTGGGAACTCAAACAGAATCCATTTGCTTGATTGTTTGATTTTCCGTTTCACTCGTGTAGGGTACTTGTCCACACACCTTCGGCTTGTAGTTTGTCTGTGTCCTTGGATCTCAAGTGAGTCTCCAGTAAGTAAGCACGTAGGTGTCTTGAGTTTTCATCCCTTCTTTTATCCCTGTGTCTTTTGTTTGCAGCACTCAGTGCCTGACCTTTTATTCTGATGATTAAGAGCTGTGCACTTATTGCACTTAAAGAATATTTTTTATCATTAATCTACAATCACGTGAAGAACATTATGTTTACTATGCTCCCCCCTTCACCAAGTCCCCCCGAAAAACCTCTTCAGTCACTGTCGATCAGCGTAGTTGGATGCTGTAGACCCCTTCACCATGTCCCCCGCAAAAGTCCCCGTTACAGTCACTGTCCATCAGTGAGTAGTAAGATGCTATATGATCTCTACTAGTCTTCTCTGTGTTGTACAGTACTCCCCATGCACACCCGACCCCGCGCATTATACATGCTAAAATTAATGCCCCCATTCTTTCTCCCCACACTTATCCCTCCCTTCAGACTCACCCTGCCCAGTCCTTTTTCCTTTGGTTACTTTTAGTCAACTCTCGGGTTCTGTGAGTCTGCTGCTGTTTTTTTACTTCAGTTTTTCTTTGTTGTTATACTCCACACATGAGTGAAATCACTTGGTACTTGCCTTTATCCGCCTGCCCTATTTTTCTGAACATACTACCGTCTTGCTCCATCCACGTCATTGAAATTGGTAGTATTTGTTTTCTTCTTAAGGCTGCTTACTGCACTTTTTAAACTGGATTTCATTCTTCCTTTTTGTTTGTAGTTTAGCTATGTTATTCACCATTCAACTCCTGGTTATGAACAATAGCTTTGTGTCAATCGACATGTATCTGTATCTATCTATCTAAAGGTCTGTCTGTCTATCTATGTATCTATGTATGTTTATAACTATGTATCTATGTATCTATCTATGTATCTATCTATCTATCTTCCTATCATCTATCTATGATGTCTATCATCTATTAATCTATGTACCTATCTATCTATCTTTCACCTGTCATCTGCCTACCTATCTATCTATGAAACAATCATCTTTTTGTCTGCCCATCTATCCTTATGTACAGAACAGTTAACAACATAGCCTATGTCTCTTCCCTACATTATGCTTCCAGAAACCTTGCAAGGTAACTAAGCCATAAGGAGAGCACTGTGTTCACCGATACGCTTTCAGGTAGAGTCAGCAGAGTGTGCTTACAAAACCAGTAAATGGAGGTGAAAGGACTTGAACCCGTATCTTTGTCCTCTGTCCTCTTATACTTCCTGCTCGCTTCTTGACTTTATTTAGCCACATTCAGTGAGTAAGTGATCCCTGAAGACCACAAGTATCCTTCATCTGGGCCTGTTGTCGACAGAAAAGTTTACTTGGCCCTTTGCACACCACCATGTTTGAGGGACATTGGCGTGATCACTGCTGATACGTGGAGGGACAAATATGAATTAACACCTATTTCTGGACAGGAGCAGTTGGGAACAAAGAGTGTGTTGTGGAGTGAAGTGTTTATTTGAGTGTCCAAACTTCCCTCTTTAGGTGGTTATTACTTCTTTACATTCGTGAACATCATAAAAAGCAATGATTATAAATGCCAAGACGCATATTATTACAGCAATTCATTTGTTGAGGTGAGAGGAAATGAGAAGGAAGTTGCTGCACAACTAAATCTATGCCTGAGCACTGCTGAAACCAAACAAAAAGAATTCACGGTGGCTAGATAGGGCTATTTTCTACTGACTCTCTCTGGAGTCCAAAACAGAATCCATTTCTTTCTTTGTTTCTCAGTTTCACTTCTGTAGGGTACCTGTCCCCGCCCCTTCAGCTTGTAGTTTGTCTGTGTCCTTGGATCTCAAGTGAGTCTCCAGTAAGGGAGCACGTAGGTGGTCTTGAGTTTTCATCAGTTCTTCTAACCCTGTGTCTTTTGATTGGAGCACTCTAAGGCGGTACTTTTATTCTGATATTTGAGAGCTGTGCTCTTACTGCACTTTTAAATTCTTTTTGTTCTCATTAATATACAATCACATGCAGAAAATTATGTTATTCTGTCTACCCTCTTCACCAAGTCACCCCAAATCCCAGTTACAGCCGCTCTCCGTCAGCATGTACTAAGATGCTGTAGAATCACTACATGTCTTCTCTGTGTTGTACAGCCCTACCCATGACACCCCACCCTACACATTATACATGCTAATCCTAATGCCCCCATTCTTTTTCCCCGCACTTTTTACTCACTTCCCACAAACCCTACCCAGTCCCTTTCTCTTTGGTAACTGTTAGTCCACTCTCGGGTTCTGTGAGTCTGCTGCTGTCTTTTCCTTCAGTTTTTCTTTGTTATCATACTCCACACATGAGTGAAATCATTTGGTACATGTATTTCTCCGCCTGGCCTATTTGACTGAGCATAATACCCTCTAGCTCCATCCACGTTATTGCAAATGATAGGATTTGTTTTCTTCTTATGGCTGCTTACTGCACTTTTTAAACTGGATTTCATTCTTCTTTTTTGTTTGTAGTTTTGCAATGTGCTTTCACCATTGCTCTCCTTGTTATGAGCAGTAGCTTTGTGCTAATCGATATGTACCTATATCTATCTATCTGTCTGTCTATCTATTTATCAATCACTCAATCAATCATCCTTTTGTCTGTCCATCTGTCCATGTGTACAGAACAGTTAAACATATACCCTATATCACTTTCCTGCACTATGCTCCCAAAAATCCTGCAAAGTATCTAGGCTGCAGAGGGAGCACTGGGTTCACAAAGACACTTGCAGTTCGAGTCGGCCGCGTGTACGTACAAAACCAGGAAATGGTTGTGCTGGGACTTGAACCCGTGTCTCTATCCTCTGTCCTCTTTCATCTCCTTCTAACTTGCTGTCTGTATTTAGCCACATTCATTGACTAAGGGCTCCCTGATGATCTCAAGTATCATTCCTCTGGGCCTGTTGTCGACAGAAAAGTCAACTTGTTGCTTTGCTCACCACCATGTTTGAAGGACATCAGCGTGATCACCGCCGATAGGACGGAGGGTCAAATAAAAAGGAACACCAATTTCTAGACAGGATCAGTTGGGAGCTAACAGTGTATTGTGGAGTGACGTGTTTATTTGAGTGTCCAAACTTCCCTCTTTAGGTGGTTATTAGATTTTCACATTCGTGAACATCATAAAATCCACTGATTTCAAAGGCCCAGATGCTTATTATTACAGCAACTCAGTTGTTGAGGTGAGAGAAAATGAGAGGTATGTTGCTGCACCACTAAATCTATGGCTGGGAACTGTTGGAACCAAACACAAAGAATTCACGGTGGCCAGATAGGGCTATTTTCTGCAGACTGTCTCTGGGAACTCAAACAGAATCCATTTGCTTGATTGTTTGATTTTCCGTTTCACTCGTGTAGGGTACTTGTCCACACACCTTCGGCTTGTAGTTTGTCTGTGTCCTTGGATCTCAAGTGAGTCTCCAGTAAGTAAGCACGTAGGTGTCTTGAGTTTTCATCCCTTCTTTTATCCCTGTGTCTTTTGTTTGCAGCACTCAGTGCCTGACTTTTTATTCTGATGATTAAGAGCTGTGCACTTATTGCACTTAAAGAATATTTTTTATCATTAATCTACAATCACGTGAAGAACATTATGTTTACTATGCTCCCCCCTTCACCAAGTCCCCCCGAAAAACCTCTTCAGTCACTGTCGATCAGCGTAGTTGGATGCTGTAGACCCCTTCACCATGTCCCCCGCAAAAGTCCCCGTTACAGTCACTGTCCATCAGTGAGTAGTAAGATGCTATATGATCTCTACTAGTCTTCTCTGTGTTGTACAGTACTCCCCATGCACACCCGACCCCGCGCATTATACATGCTAAAATTAATGCCCCCATTCTTTCTCCCCACACTTATCCCTCCCTTCAGACTCACCCTGCCCAGTCCTTTTTCCTTTGGTTACTTTTAGTCAACTCTCGGGTTCTGTGAGTCTGCTGCTGTTTTTTTACTTCAGTTTTTCTTTGTTGTTATACTCCACACATGAGTGAAATCACTTGGTACTTGCCTTTATCCGCCTGCCCTATTTTTCTGAACATACTACCGTCTTGCTCCATCCACGTCATTGAAATTGGTAGTATTTGTTTTCTTCTTAAGGCTGCTTACTGCACTTTTTAAACTGGATTTCATTCTTCCTTTTTGTTTGTAGTTTAGCTATGTTATTCACCATTCAACTCCTGGTTATGAACAATAGCTTTGTGTCAATAGACATGTATCTGTATCTATCTATCTAAAGGTCTGTCTGTCTATCTATGTATCTATGTATGTTTATAACTATGTATCTATGTATCTATCTATGTATCTATCTATCTATCTTCCTATCATCTATCTATGATGTCTATCATCTATTAATCTATGTACCTATCTATCTATCTTTCACCTGTCATCTGCCTACCTATCTATCTATGAAACAATCATCTTTTTGTCTGCCCATCTGTCCTTATGTACAGAACAGTTAACAACATAGCCTATGTCTCTTCCCTACATTATGCTTCCAGAAATTTTGCCAGGTAACTAAGCCATAAGGAGAGCACTGTGTTCACCGATACGCTTTCAGGTAGAGTCAGCAGAGTGTGCTTACAAAACCAGTAAATGGAGGTGAAAGGACTTGAACCCGTATCTTTGTCCTCTGTCCTCTTATACTTCCTGCTCGCTTGTTGACTTTATTTAGCCACATTCAGTGAGTAAGTGATCCCTGAAGACCACAAGTATCCTTCGTCTGGGCAAGTTGTCGACAGAAAAGTGTACTTGGCCCTTTGCACACCACCATGTTTGAGGGACATTGGCGTGATCACTGCTGATAGGTGGAGGGACAAATATGAATTAACACCTATTTCTGGACAGGAGCAGTTGGGAACAAAGTGTGTGTTGTGCAGTGAAGTGTTTATTTGAGTGTCCAAACTTCCCTCTTTAGGTGGTTATTACTTCTTTACATTCGTGAACATCATAAAAAGCAATGATTTTAAATGCCCAGACGCATGTTATTACAGCAATTCATTTGTTGAGGTGAGAGGAAATGAGAAGGAAGTTGCTGCACCACTAAATCTATGCCTGAGCACTGCTGAAACCAAACAAAAAGAATTCACGGTGGCTAGATAGGGCTATTTTCTACTGACTCTCTCTGGGGTCCAAAACAGAAACCATTTCTTTCTTTGTTTCTCAGTTTCACTTGTGTAGGGTACCTTTCCCCGCACCTTCAGCTTGTAGTTTGTCTGTGTCCTTGGATCTCAAGTGAGTCTCCAGTAAGGGAGCACGTAGGTGGTCTTGAGTTTTCATCAGTTCTTCTAACCCTGTGTCTTTTGATTGGAGCTCTCAAAGGCTGTACTTTTATTCTGATATTTGAGAGCTGTGCTCTTACTGCACTTTGCAATTCTATTTGTTCTCATTAATATACAATCACATGCAGAAAACTATGTTATTCTGTCTAACCTCTTCACCATGTCACCCCAAATCCCAGTTACAGCCGCTCTCCCTCAGCATGTACTAAGATGCTGTAGAATCACTACATGTCTTCTCTGTGTTGTACAACAATACCCATGACACCCCACCCTACACATTATACATGCTAATCCTAATGCCCCCATTCTTTTTCCCCGCACTTTTTACTCCCTTCCCACAATCCCTACCCAGTCCCTTTCTCTTTGGTAACTGTTAGTCCACTCTCGGGTTCTGTGAGTCTGCTGCTGTCTTTTCCTTCAGTTTTTCTTTGTTATCATACTCCACACATGATTGAAGTCATTTGGTACATGTATTTCTCTGACTGGCCTATTTGACTGACAATAATACCCTCTAGCTCCATCCACGTTATTGCAAATGATAGGATTGGTTTTCTTCTTATGGCTGCTTACTGCACTTTTTAAACTGGATTTCATTCTTCTTTTTTGTTTGTAGTTTTGCAATGTGCTTTCACCATTGCTCTCCTTGTTATGAGCAGTAGCTTTGTGCTAATCGATATGTACCTATATCTATCTATCTGTCTGTCTATCTATTTATCAATCACTCAATCAATCATCCTTTTGTCTGTCCATCTGTCCATGTGTACAGAACAGTTAAACATATACCCTATATCACTTTCCTGCACTATGCTCCCAAAAATCCTGCAAAGTATCTAGGCTGCAGAGGGAGCACTGGGTTCACCGAGACACTTGCAGTTCGAGTCGGCCGCGTGTACGTACAAAACAAGGAAATGGTTGTGCTGGGACTTGAACCCGTGTCTCTATCCTCTGTCCTCTTTCATCTCCTTCTAACTTGCTGTCTGTATTTAGCCACATTCATTGACTAAGGGCTCCCTGAAGATCTCAAGTATCATTCCTCTGGGCCTGTTGTCGACAGAAAAGTCAACTTGTTGCTTTGCTCACCACCATGTTTGAAGGACATCAGCGTGATCACCGCCGATAGGACGGAGGGTCAAATAAAAAGGAACACCAGTTTCTAGACAGGAGCAGTTGGGAGCTTACAGTGTATTGTGGAGTGACGTGTTTATTTGAGTGTCCAAACTTCCCTCTTTAGGTGGTTATTAGATTTTCACATTCGTGAACATCATAAAATCCACTGATTCAAAGGCCCAGATGCTTATTATTACAGCAACTCAGTTGTTGAGGTGAGAGAAAATGAGAAGTATGTTGCTGCACCACTAAATCTATGGCTGGGAACTGTTGAAACCAAACAAAAAGAATTCACGGTGGCCAGATAGGGCTATTTTCTGCAGACTGTCTCTGGGGACTCAAACAGAATCCATTTGCTTGATTGTTTGATTTTCCGTTTCACTCGTGTAGGGTACTTGTCCACACACCTTCGGCTTGTAGTTTGTCTGTGTCCTTGGATCTCAAGTGAGTCTCCTGTAAGTAAGCACATAGGAGTCTTGAGTTTTCATCCCTTCTTTTATCCCTGTGTCTTTTGTTTGCAGCACTCAGTGCCTGACCTTTTATTCTGATGATTCAGAGCTGTGCACTTATTGCACTTAAAGAATATTTTTTATCATTAATCTACAATCACGTGAAGAACATTATGTTTACTATGCTCCCCCCTTCACCAAGTCCCCCCGAAAAACCTCTTCAGTCACTGTCGATCAGCGTAGTTGGATGCTGTAGACCCCTTCACCATGTCCCCCCCAAACGTCCCCGTTACAGTCACTCTCCATCAGTGAGTAGTAAGATGCTATATGATCTCTACTAGTTTTCCCTGTGTTGTACAGTACTCCCCATGCACACCCGACCCCGCGCATTATACATGCTAAACTTAATGCCCCCATTCTTTCTCCCCACACTTATCCCTCCCTTCAGACTCACCCTGCCCAGTCCTTTTTCCTTTGGTTACTTTTAGTCAACTCTCGGGTTCTGTGAGTCTGCTGCTGTTTTTTTACTTCAGTTTTTCTTTGTTGTTATACTCCACACATGAGTGAAATCACTTGGTACTTGCCTTTATCCGCCTGCCCTATTTTTCTGAACATACTACCGTCTTGCTCCATCCACGTCATTGAAAATGGTAGTATTTGTTTTCTTCTTAAGGCTGCTTACTGCACTTTTTAAACTGGATTTCATTCTTCCTTTTTGTTTGTAGTTTAGCTATGTTATTCACCATTCAACTCCTGGTTATGAACAATAGCTTTGTGTCAATAGACATGTATCTGTATCTATCTATCTAAAGGTCTGTCTGTCTATCTATGTATCTATGTATGTGTATATCTATGTATCTATGTATCTATCTATGTATCTATCTATCTATCTTCCTATCATCTATCTATGATGTCTATCATCTATTAATCTAGGTACCTATCTATCTATCTTTCACCTGTCGTCTGTCTACCTATCTATCTATGAAACAATCATCTTTTTGTCTGCCCATCTATCCTTATGTACAGAACAGTTAACAACATAGCCTATGTCTCTTCCCTACATTATGCTTCCAGAAACCTTGCAAGGTAACTAAGCCATAAGGAGAGCACTGTGTTCACCGATACGCTTTCAGGTAGAGTCAGCAGAGTGTGCTTACAAAACCAGTAAATGGAGGTGAAAGGACTTGAACCCGTATCTTTGTCCTCTGTCCTCTTATACTTCCTGCTCGCTTCTTGACTTTATTTAGCCACATTCAGTGAGTAAGTGATCCCTGAAGACCACAAGTATCCTTCATCTGGGCCTGTTGTCGACAGAAAAGTTTACTTGGCCCTTTGCACACCACCATGTTTGAGGGACATTGGCGTGATCACTGCTGATACGTGGAGGGACAAATATGAATTAACACCTATTTCTGGACAGGAGCAGTTGGGAACAAAGAGTGTGTTGTGGAGTGAAGTGTTTATTTGAGTGTCCAAACTTCCCTCTTTAGGTGGTTATTACTTCTTTACATTCGTGAACATCATAAAAAGCAATGATTATAAATGCCAAGACGCATATTATTACAGCAATTCATTTGTTGAGGTGAGAGGAAATGAGAAGGAAGTTGCTGCACAACTAAATCTATGCCTGAGCACTGCTGAAACCAAACAAAAAGAATTCACGGTGGCTAGATAGGGCTATTTTCTACTGACTCTCTCTGGAGTCCAAAACAGAATCCATTTCTTTCTTTGTTTCTCAGTTTCACTTCTGTAGGGTACCTGTCCCCGCCCCTTCAGCTTGTAGTTTGTCTGTGTCCTTGGATCTCAAGTGAGTCTCCAGTAAGGGAGCACGTAGGTGGTCTTGAGTTTTCATCAGTTCTTCTAACCCTGTGTCTTTTGATTGGAGCACTCTAAGGCGGTACTTTTATTCTGATATTTGAGAGCTGTGCTCTTACTGCACTTTTAAATTCTTTTTGTTCTCATTAATATACAATCACATGCAGAAAATTATGTTATTCTGTCTACCCTCTTCACCAAGTCACCCCAAATCCCAGTTACAGCCGCTCTCCGTCAGCATGTACTAAGATGCTGTAGAATCACTACATGTCTTCTCTGTGTTGTACAGCCCTACCCATGACACCCCACCCTACACATTATACATGCTAATCCTAATGCCCCCATTCTTTTTCCCCGCACTTTTTACTCACTTCCCACAAACCCTACCCAGTCCCTTTCTCTTTGGTAACTGTTAGTCCACTCTCGGGTTCTGTGAGTCTGCTGCTGTCTTTTCCTTCAGTTTTTCTTTGTTATCATACTCCACACATGAGTGAAATCATTTGGTACATGTATTTCTCCGCCTGGCCTATTTGACTGAGCATAATACCCTCTAGCTCCATCCACGTTATTGCAAATGATAGGATTTGTTTTCTTCTTATGGCTGCTTACTGCACTTTTTAAACTGGATTTCATTCTTCTTTTTTGTTTGTAGTTTTGCAATGTGCTTTCACCATTGCTCTCCTTGTTATGAGCAGTAGCTTTGTGCTAATCGATATGTACCTATATCTATCTATCTGTCTGTCTATCTATTTATCAATCACTCAATCAATCATCCTTTTGTCTGTCCATCTGTCCATGTGTACAGAACAGTTAAACATATACCCTATATCACTTTCCTGCACTATGCTCCCAAAAATCCTGCAAAGTATCTAGGCTGCAGAGGGAGCACTGGGTTCACAAAGACACTTGCAGTTCGAGTCGGCCGCGTGTACGTACAAAACCAGGAAATGGTTGTGCTGGGACTTGAACCCGTGTCTCTATCCTCTGTCCTCTTTTATCTCCTTCTAACTTGCTGTCTGTATTTAGCCACATTCATTGACTAAGGGCTCCCTGATGATCTCAAGTATCATTCCTCTGGGCCTGTTGTCGACAGAAAAGTCAACTTGTTGCTTTGCTCACCACCATGTTTGAAGGACATCAGCGTGATCACCGCCGATAGGACGGAGGGTCAAATAAAAAGGAACACCAATTTCTAGACAGGATCAGTTGGGAGCTAACAGTGTATTGTGGAGTGACGTGTTTATTTGAGTGTCCAAACTTCCCTCTTTAGGTGGTTATTAGATTTTCACATTCGTGAACATCATAAAATCCACTGATTTCAAAGGCCCAGATGCTTATTATTACAGCAACTCAGTTGTTGAGGTGAGAGAAAATGAGAGGTATGTTGCTGCACCACTAAATCTATGGCTGGGAACTGTTGGAACCAAACACAAAGAATTCACGGTGGCCAGATAGGGCTATTTTCTGCAGACTGTCTCTGGGAACTCAAACAGAATCCATTTGCTTGATTGTTTGATTTTCCGTTTCACTCGTGTAGGGTACTTGTCCACACACCTTCGGCTTGTAGTTTGTCTGTGTCCTTGGATCTCAAGTGAGTCTCCAGTAAGTAAGCACATAGGTGTCTTGAGTTTTCATCCCTTCTTTTATCCCTGTGTCTTTTGTTTGCAGCACTCAGTGCCTGACCTTTTATTCTGATGATTAAGAGCTGTGCACTTATTGCACTTAAAGAATATTTTTTATCATTAATCTACAATCACGTGAAGAACATTATGTTTACTATGCTCCCCCCTTCACCAAGTCCCCCCGAAAAACCTCTTCAGTCACTGTCGATCAGCGTAGTTGGATGCTGTAGACCCCTTCACCATGTCCCCCGCAAAAGTCCCCGTTACAGTCACTGTCCATCAGTGAGTAGTAAGATGCTATATGATCTCTACTAGTCTTCTCTGTGTTGTACAGTACTCCCCATGCACACCCGACCCCGCGCATTATACATGCTAAAATTAATGCCCCCATTCTTTCTCCCCACACTTATCCCTCCCTTCAGACTCACCCTGCCCAGTCCTTTTTCCTTTGGTTACTTTTAGTCAACTCTCGGGTTCTGTGAGTCTGCTGCTGTTTTTTTACTTCAGTTTTTCTTTGTTGTTATACTCCACACATGAGTGAAATCACTTGGTACTTGCCTTTATCCGCCTGCCCTATTTTTCTGAACATACTACCGTCTTGCTCCATCCACGTCATTGAAATTGGTAGTATTTGTTTTCTTCTTAAGGCTGCTTACTGCACTTTTTAAACTGGATTTCATTCTTCCTTTTTGTTTGTAGTTTAGCTATGTTATTCACCATTCAACTCCTGGTTATGAACAATAGCTTTGTGTCAATCGACATGTATCTGTATCTATCTATCTAAAGGTCTGTCTGTCTACGTATCTATGTATGTATATATCTATGTATCTATGTATATATCTATGTATCTATCTATCTATCTTCCTATCATCTATCTATGATGTCTATCATCTATTAATCTAGGTACCTATCTATCTCTCTTTCACCTGTCGTCTGTCTACCTATCTATCTATGAAACAATCATCTTTTTGTCTGCCCATCTGTCCTTATGTACAGAACAGTTAACAACATAGCCTATGTCTCTTCCCTACATTATGCTTCCAGAAACCTTGCAAGGTAACTAAGCCATAAGGAGAGCACTGTGTTCACCGATACGCTTTCAGGTAGAGTCAGCAGAGTGTGCTTACAAAACCAGTAAATGGAGGTGAAAGGACTTGAACCCGCATCTTTGTCCTCTGTCCTCTTATACTTCCTGCTCGCTTGTTGACTTTATTTAGCCACATTCAGTGAGTAAGTGATCCCTGAAGACCACAAGTATCCTTCGTCTGGGCAAGTTGTCGACAGAAAAGTGTACTTGACCCTTTGCACACCACCATGTTTGAGGGACATTGGCGTGATCACTGCTGATAGGTGGAGGGACAAATATGAATTAACACCTATTTCTGGACAGGAGCAGTTGGGAACAAAGAGTGTGTTGTGGAGTGAAGTGTTTATTTGAGTGTCCAAACTTACCTCTTTAGGTGGTTATTACTTCTTTACATTCGTGAACATCATAAAAAGCAATGATTATAAATGCCCAGACACATATTATTACAGCAATTCATTTGTTGAGGTGAGAGGAAATGAGATGGAAGTTGCTGCACCACTAAATCTATGCCTGAGCACTGCTGAAACCAAACAAAAAGAATTCACGGTGGCTAGATAGGTCTATTTTCTACTGACTCTCTCTGGGGTCCAAAACAGAATCCATTTCTTTCTTTGTTTCTCAGTTTCACTTGTGTAGGGTACCTTTCCCCGCACCTTCAGCTTGTAGTTTGTCTGTGTCCTTGGATCTCAAGTGAGTCTCCAGTAAGGGAGCACGTAGGTGGTCTTGAGTTTTCATCAGTTCTTCTAACCCTGTGTCTTTTGATTGGAGCACTCTAAGGCGGTACTTTTATTCTGATATTTGAGAGCTGTGCTCTTACTGCACTTTTAAATTCTTTTTGTTCTCATTAATATACAGTCACATGCAGAAAATTATGTTATTCTGTCTACCCTCTTCACCATGTCACCCCAAATCCCAGTTACAGCCGCTCTCCGTCAGCATGTACTAAGATGCTGTAGAATCACTACATGTCTTCTCTGTGTTGTACAGCCCTACCCATGACACCCCACCCTACACATTATACATGCTAATCCTAATGCCCCCATTCTTTTTCCCCGCACTTTTTACTCCCTTCCCACAATCCCTACCCAGTCCCTTTCTCTTTGTTAACTGTTAGTCCACTCTCGGGTTCTGTGAGTCTGCTGCTGTCTTTTCCTTCAGTTTTTCTTTGTTATCATACTCCACACATGAGTGAAATCATTTGGTACATGTATTTCTCCGCCTGGCCTATTTGACTGAGCATAATACCCTCTAGCTCCATCCACGTTATTGCAAATGATAGGATTTGTTTTCTTCTTATGGCTGCTTACTGCACTTTTTAAACTGGATTTCATTCTTCTTTTTTGTTTGTAGTTTTGCAATGTGCTTTCACCATTGCTTTCCTTGTTATGAGCAGTAGCTTTGTGCTAATCGATATGTACCTATATCTATCTATCTGTCTGTCTATCTATTTATCAATCACTCACTCAATCATCCTTTTGTCTGTCCATCTGTCCATGTGTACAGAACAGTTAACCATATACCCTATATCACTTTCCTACACTATGCTCCCAAAAATCCTGCAAAGTACCTAGGCTGCAGAGGGAGCACTGGGTTCAATGGGACACTTGCAGTTCGAGTCGGCCGCGTGTACCTACAAAACCAAGAAATGGTTGTGCTGGGACTTGAACCCGTGTCTCTATCCTCTGTCCTCTTTCATCTCCTTCTAACTTGCTGTCTGTATTTAGCCACATTCATTGACTAAGGGCTCCCTAAAGATCTCAAGTATCATTCCTCTGGGCCTGTTGTCGACAGAAAAGTCAACTTGTTGCTTTGCTCACCACCATGTTTGAAGGACATCAGCGTGATCACCGCCGATAGGACGGAGGGTCAAATAAAAAGGAACACCAGTTTCTAGACAGGAGCAGTTGGGAGCTAACAGTGTATTGTGGAGTGACGTGTTTATTTGAGTGTCCAAACTTCCCTCTTTAGGTGGTTATTAGATTTTCACATTCGTGAACATCATAAAATCCACTGATTTCAAAGGCCCAGATGCTTATTATTACAGCAACTCAGTTGTTGAGGTGAGAGAAAATGAGAAGTATGTTGCTGCACCACTAAATCTATGGCTGGGAACTGTTGAAATGAAACAAAAAGAATTCACGGTGGCCAGATAGGGCTATTTTCTGCTGACTGTCTCTGGGGACTCAAACAGAATCCATTTGCTTGATTGTTTGATTTTCCGTTTCACTCGTGTAGGGTACTTGTCCACACACCTTCGGCTTGTAGTTTGTCTGTGTCCTTGGATCTCAAGTGAGTCTCCTGTAAGTAAGCACGTAGGTGTCTTGAGTTTTCATCCCTTCTTTTATCCCTGTGTCTTTTGTTTGCAGCACTCAGTGCCTGACCTTTTATTCTGATGAATAAGAGCTGTGCACTTATTGCACTTAAAGAATATTTTTTATCATTAATCTACAATCACGTGAAGAACATTATGTTTACTATGCTCCCCCCTTCACCAAGTCACCCCGAAAAACCTCTTCAGTCACTGTCGATCAGCGTAGTTGGATGCTGTAGACCCCTTCACCATGTCCCCCGCAAAAGTCCCCGTTACAGTCACTGTCCATCAGTGAGTAGTAAGATGCTAAATGATCTCTACTAGTCTTCTCTGTGTTGTACAGTACTCCCCATGCACACCCGACCCCGCGCATTATACATGCTAAACTTAATGCCCCCATTCTTTCTCCCCACACTTATCCCTCCCTTCAGACTCACCCTGCCCAGTCCTTTTTCCTTTGGTTACTTTTAGTCAACTCTCGGGTTCTGTGAGTCTGCTGCTGTTTTTTTACTTCAGTTTTTCTTTGTTGGTATACTCCACCCATGAGTGAAATAAGTTGGTACTTGCCTTTATCCGCCTGCCCTATTTTTCTGAACATACTACCGTCTTGCTCCATCCACGTCATTGAAAATGGTAGTATTTGTTTTCTTCTTAAGGCTGCTTACTGCACTTTTTAAACTGGATTTCATTCTTCCTTTTTGTTTGTAGTTTAGCTATGTTATTCACCATTCAACTCCTGGTTATGAACAATAGCTTTGTGTCAATCGACATGTATCTGTATCTATCTATCTAAAGGTCTGTCTGTCTATCTATGTATCTATGTATGTGTATATCTATGTATCTATGTATCTATCTATGTATCTATCTATCTATCTTCCTATCATCTATCTATGATGTCTATCATCTATTAATCTAGGTACCTATCTATCTCTCTTTCACCTGTCGTCTGTCTACCTATCTATCTATGAAACAATCATCTTTGTGTCTGCCCATCTGTCCTTATGTACAGAACAGTTAACAACATAGCCTATGTCTCTTCCCTACATTATGCTTCCAGAAACCTTGCAAGGTAACTAAGCCATAAGGAGAGCACTGTGTTCACCGATACGCTTTCAGGTAGAGTCAGCAGAGTGTGCTTACAAAACCAGTAAACGGAGGTGAAAGGACTTGAACCCGCATCTTTGTCCTCTGTCCTCTTATACTTCCTGCTCGCTTGTTGACTTTATTTAGCCACATTCAGTGAGTAAGTGATCCCTGAAGACCACAAGTATCCTTCGTCTGGGCAAGTTGTCGACAGAAAAGTGTACTTTTCCCTTTGCACACCACCATGTTTGAGGGACATTGGCGTGATCACTGCTGATAGGTGGAGGGACAAATATGAATTAACACCTATTTCTGGACAGGAGCAGTTGGGAACAAAGAGTGTGTTGTGGAGTGAAGTGTTTATTTGAGTGTCCAAACTTCCCTCTTTAGGTGGTTATTACTTCCTTACATTCGTGAACATCATAAAAAGCAATGATTATAAATGCCCAGGCACATATTATTACAGCAATTCATTTGTTGAGGTGAGAGGAAATGAGAAGGAAGTTGCTGCACCACTAAATCTATGCCTGAGCACTGCTGAAACCAAACAAAAAGAATTCACGGTGGCTAGATAGGTCTATTTTCTACTGACTCTCTCTGGGGTCCAAAACAGAATCCATTTCTTTCTTTGTTTCTCAGTTTCACTTGTGTAGGGTACCTTTCCCCGCACCTTCAGCTTGTAGTTTGTCTGTGTCCTTGGATCTCAAGTGAGTCTCCAGTAAGGGAGCACGTAGGTGGTCTTGAGTTTTCATCAGTTCTTCTAACCCTGTGTCTTTTGATTGGAGCTCTCAAAGGCTGTACTTTTATTCTGATATTTGAGAGCTGTGCTCTTACTGCACTTTGAAATTCTTTTTGTTCTCATTAATATACAATCACATGCAGAAAATTATGTTATTCTGTCTACCCTCTTCACCATGTCACCCCAAATCCCAGTTACAGCCGCTCTCCGTCAGCATGTACTAAGATGCTGTAGAATCACTACATGTCTTCTCTGTGTTGTACAACAATACCCATGACACCCCACCCTACACATTATACATGCTAATCCTAATGCCCCCATTCTTTTTCCCCGCACTTTTTACTCCCTTCCCACAATCCCTACCCAGTCCCTTTCTCTTTGGTAACTGTTAGTCCACTCTCGGGTTCTGTGAGTCTGCTGCTGTCTTTTCCTTCAGTTTTTCTTTGTTATCATACTCCACACATGAGTGAAATCATTTGGTACATGTATTTCTCCGCCTGGCCTATTTGACTGAGCATAATACCCTCTAGCTCCATCCACGTTATTGCAAATGATAGGATTTGTTTTCTTCTTATGGCTGCTTACTGCACTTTTTAAACTGGATTTCATTCTTCTTTTTTGTTTGTAGTTTTGCAATGTGCTTTCACCATTGCTCTCCTTGTTATGAGCAGTAGCTTTGTGCTAATCGATATGTACCTATATCTATCTATCTGTCTGTCTATCTATTTATCAATCACTCAATCAATCATCCTTTTGTCTGTCCATCTGTCCATGTGTACAGAACAGTTAAACATATACCCTATATCACTTTCCTGCACTATGCTCCCAAAAATCCTGCAAAGTATCTAGGCTGCAGAGGGAGCACTGGGTTCACAAAGACACTTGCAGTTCGAGTCGGCCGCGTGTACGTACAAAACCAGGAAATGGTTGTGCTGGGACTTGAACCCGTGTCTCTATCCTCTGTCCTCTTTCATCTCCTTCTAACTTGCTGTCTGTATTTAGCCACATTCATTGACTAAGGGCTCCCTGATGATCTCAAGTATCATTCCTCTGGGCCTGTTGTCGACAGAAAAGTCAACTTGTTGCTTTGCTCACCACCATGTTTGAAGGACATCAGCGTGATCACCGCCGATAGGACGGAGGGTCAAATAAAAAGGAACACCAATTTCTAGACAGGATCAGTTGGGAGCTAACAGTGTATTGTGGAGTGACGTGTTTATTTGAGTGTCCAAACTTCCCTCTTTAGGTGGTTATTAGATTTTCACATTCGTGAACATCATAAAATCCACTGATTTCAAAGGCCCAGATGCTTATTATTACAGCAACTCAGTTGTTGAGGTGAGAGAAAATGAGAGGTATGTTGCTGCACCACTAAATCTATGGCTGGGAACTGTTGGAACCAAACACAAAGAATTCACGGTGGCCAGATAGGGCTATTTTCTGCAGACTGTCTCTGTTAACTCAAACAGAATCCATTTGCTTGATTGTTTGATTTTCCGTTTCACTCGTGTAGGGTACTTGTCCACACACCTTCGGCTTGTAGTTTGTCTGTGTCCTTGGATCTCAAGTGAGTCTCCAGTAAGTAAGCACGTAGGTGTCTTGAGTTTTCATCCCTTCTTTTATCCCTGTGTCTTTTGTTTGCAGCACTCAGTGCCTGACCTTTTATTCTGATGATTAAGAGCTGTGCACTTATTGCACTTAAAGAATATTTTTTATCATTAATCTACAATCACGTGAAGAACATTATGTTTACTATGCTCCCCCCTTCACCAAGTCCCCCCGAAAAACCTCTTCAGTCACTGTCGATCAGCGTAGTTGGATGCTGTAGACCCCTTCACCATGTCCCCCGCAAAAGTCCCCGTTACAGTCACTGTCCATCAGTGAGTAGTAAGATGCTATATGATCTCTACTAGTCTTCTCTGTGTTGTACAGTACTCCCCATGCACACCCGACCCCGCGCATTATACATGCTAAAATTAATGCCCCCATTCTTTCTCCCCACACTTATCCCTCCCTTCAGACTCACCCTGCCCAGTCCTTTTTCCTTTGGTTACTTTTAGTCAACTCTCGGGTTCTGTGAGTCTGCTGCTGTTTTTTTACTTCAGTTTTTCTTTGTTGTTATACTCCACACATGAGTGAAATCACTTGGTACTTGCCTTTATCCGCCTGCCCTATTTTTCTGAACATACTACCGTCTTGCTCCATCCACGTCATTGAAATTGGTAGTATTTGTTTTCTTCTTAAGGCTGCTTACTGCACTTTTTAAACTGGATTTCATTCTTCCTTTTTGTTTGTAGTTTAGCTATGTTATTCACCATTCAACTCCTGGTTATGAACAATAGCTTTGTGTCAATCGACATGTATCTGTATCTATCTATCTAAAGGTCTGTCTGTCTATCTATGTATCTATGTATGTTTATAACTATGTATCTATGTATCTATCTATGTATCTATCTATCTATCTTCCTATCATCTATCTATGATGTCTATCATCTATTAATCTATGTACCTATCTATCTATCTTTCACCTGTCATCTGCCTACCTATCTATTTATGAAACAATCATCATTTTGTCTGCCCATCTGTCCTTATGTACAGAACAGTTAACAACATAGCCTATGTCTCTTCCCTACATTATGCTTCCAGAAATTTTGCCAGGTAACTAAGCCATAAGGAGAGCACTGTGTTCACCGATACGCTTTCAGGTAGAGTCAGCAGAGTGTGCTTACAAAACCAGTAAATGGAGGTGAAAGGACTTGAACCCGTATCTTTGTCCTCTGTCCTCTTATACTTCCTGCTCGCTTGTTGACTTTATTTAGCCACATTCAGTGAGTAAGTGATCCCTGAAGACCACAAGTATCCTTCGTCTGGGCAAGTTGTCGACAGAAAAGTGTACTTGGCCCTTTGCACACCACCATGTTTGAGGGACATTGGCGTGATCACTGCTGATAGGTGGAGGGACAAATATGAATTAACACCTATTTCTGGACAGGAGCAGTTGGGAACAAAGTGTGTGTTGTGCAGTGAAGTGTTTATTTGAGTGTCCAAACTTCCCTCTTTAGGTGGTTATTACTTCTTTACATTTGTGAACATCATAAAAAGCAATGATTTTAAATGCCCAGACGCATGTTATTACAGCAATTCATTTGTTGAGGTGAGAGGAAATGAGAAGGAAGTTGCTGCACCACTAAATCTATGCCTGAGCACTGCTGAAACCAAACAAAAAGAATTCACGGTGGCTAGATAGGGCTATTTTCTACTGACTCTCTCTGGGGTCCAAAACAGAATCCATTTCTTTCTTTGTTTCTCAGTTTCACTTGTGTAGGGTACCTTTCCCCGCACCTTCAGCTTGTAGTTTGTCTGTGTCCTTGGATCTCAAGTGAGTCTCCAGTAAGGGAGCACGTAGGTGGTCTTGAGTTTTCATCAGTTCTTCTAACCCTGTGTCTTTTGATTGGAGCTCTCAAAGGCTGTACTTTTATTCTGATATTTGAGAGCTGTGCTCTTACTGCACTTTGCAATTCTATTTGTTCTCATTAATATACAATCACATGCAGAAAACTATGTTATTCTGTCTAACCTCTTCACCATGTCACCCCAAATCCCAGTTACAGCCGCTCTCCCTCAGCATGTACTAAGATGCTGTAGAATCACTACATGTCTTCTCTGTGTTGTACAACAATACCCATGACACCCCACCCTACACATTATACATGCTAATCCTAATGCCCCCATTCTTTTACCCCGCACTTTTTACTCCCTTCCCACAATCCCTACCCAGTCCCTTTCTCTTTGGTAACTGTTAGTCCACTCTCGGGTTCTGTGAGTCTGCTGCTGTCTTTTCCTTCAGTTTTTCTTTGTTATCATACTCCACACATGATTGAAGTCATTTGGTACATGTATTTCTCTGACTGGCCTATTTGACTGACAATAATACCCTCTAGCTCCATCCACGTTATTGCAAATGATAGGATTGGTTTTCTTCTTATGGCTGCTTACTGCACTTTTTAAACTGGATTTCATTCTTCTTTTTTGTTTGTAGTTTTGCAATGTGCTTTCACCATTGCTCTCCTTGTTATGAGCAGTAGCTTTGTGCTAATCGATATGTACCTATATCTATCTATCTGTCTGTCTATCTATTTATCAATCACTCAATCAATCATCCTTTTGTCTGTCCATCTGTCCATGTGTACAGAACAGTTAAACATATACCCTATATCACTTTCCTGCACTATGCTCCCAAAAATCCTGCAAAGTATCTAGGCTGCAGAGGGAGCACTGGGTTCACCGAGACACTTGCAGTTCGAGTCAGCCGCGTGTACGTACAAAACCAGGAAATGGTTGTGCTGGGACTTGAACCCGTGTCTCTATCCTCTGTCCTCTTTCATCTCCTTCTAACTTGCTGTCTGTATTTAGCCACATTCATTGACTAAGGGCTCCCTGAAGATCTCAAGTATCATTCCTCTGGGCCTGTTGTCGACAGAAAAGTCAACTTGTTGCTTTGCTCACCACCATGTTTGAAGGACATCAGCGTGATCACCGCCGATAGGACGGAGGGTCAAATAAAAAGGAACACCAGTTTCTAGACAGGAGCAGTTGGGAGCTAACAGTGTATTGTGGAGTGACGTGTTTATTTGAGTGTCCAAACTTCCCTCTTTAGGTGGTTATTAGATTTTCACATTCGTGAACATCATAAAATCCACTGATTTCAAAGGCCCAGATGCTTATTATTACAGCAACTCAGTTGTTGAGGTGAGAGAAAATGAGAAGTATGTTGCTGCACCACTAAATCTATGGCTGGGAACTGTTGAAACCAAACAAAAAGAATTCACGGTGGCCAGATAGGGCTATTTTCTGCAGACTGTCTCTGGGGACTCAAACAGAATCCATTTGCTTGATTGTTTGATTTTCCGTTTCACTCGTGTAGGGTACTTGTCCACACACCTTCCGCTTGTAGTTTGTCTGTGTCCTTGGATCTCAAGTGAGTCTCCAGTAAGTAAGCACGTAGGTGTCTTGAGTTTTCATCCCTTCTTTTATCCCTGTGTCTTTTGTTTGCAGCACTCAGTGCCTGACCTTTTATTCTGATGAATAAGAGCTGTGCACTTATTGCACTTAAAGAATATTTTTTATCATTAATCTACAATCACGTGAAGAACATTATGTTTACTATGCTCCCCCCTTCACCAAGTCCCCCAGAAAAACCTCTTCAGTCACTGTCGATCAGCGTAGTTGGATGCTGTAGACCCCTTCACCATGTCCCCCCCAAACGTCCCCGTTACAGTCCCTCTCCATCAGTGAGTAGTAAGATGCTATATGATCTCTACTAGTTTTCCCTGTGTTGTACAGTACTCCCCATGCACACCCGACCCCACGCATTATACATGCTAAACTTAATGCCCCCATTCTTTCTCCCCACACTTATCCCTCCCTTCAGACTCACCCTGCCCAGTCCTTTTTCCTTTGGTTACTTTTAGTCAACTCTCGGGTTCTGTGAGTCTGCTGCTGTTTTTTTACTTCAGTTTTTCTTTGTTGTTATACTCCACACATGAGTGAAATCACTTGGTACTTGCCTTTATCCGCCTGCCCTATTTTTCTGAAC
Organism: Manis pentadactyla; assembly: GCF_030020395.1. Classification (NCBI taxonomy): domain Eukaryota; kingdom Metazoa; phylum Chordata; class Mammalia; order Pholidota; family Manidae; genus Manis; species Manis pentadactyla. Next base: position 2,962,598 of record NW_026644596.1, read on the forward strand.
ATACTACCGTCTTGCTAAATCCACGTCATTGAAAATGGTAGTATTTGTTTTCTTCTTAAGGCTGCTTACTGCACTTTTTAAACTGGATTTCATTCTTCCTTTTTGTTTGTAGTTTAGCTATGTTATTCACCATTCAACTCCTGGTTATGAACAATAGCTTTGTGTCAATAGACATGTATCTGTATCTATCTATCTAAAGGTCTGTCTGTCTATCTATGTATCTATGTATGTGTATATCTATGTATCTATGTATCTATCTATGTATCTATCTATCTATCTTCCTATCATCTATCTATGATGTCTATCATCTATTAATCTAGGTACCTATCTATCTATCTTTCACCTGTCGTCTGTCTACCTATCTATCTATGAAACAATCATCTTTTTGTCTGCCCATCTATCCTTATGTACAGAACAGTTAACAACATAGCCTATGTCTCTTCCCTACATTATGCTTCCAGAAACCTTGCAAGGTAACTAAGCCATAAGGAGAGCACTGTGTTCACCGATACGCTTTCAGGTAGAGTCAGCAGAGTGTGCTTACAAAACCAGTAAATGGAGGTGAAAGGACTTGAACCCGTATCTTTGTCCTCTGTCCTCTTATACTTCCTGCTCGCTTCTTGACTTTATTTAGCCACATTCAGTGAGTAAGTGATCCCTGAAGACCACAAGTATCCTTCATCTGGGCCTGTTGTCGACAGAAAAGTTTACTTGGCCCTTTGCACACCACCATGTTTGAGGGACATTGGCGTGATCACTGCTGATACGTGGAGGGACAAATATGAATTAACACCTATTTCTGGACAGGAGCAGTTGGGAACAAAGAGTGTGTTGTGGAGTGAAGTGTTTATTTGAGTGTCCAAACTTCCCTCTTTAGGTGGTTATTACTTCTTTACATTCGTGAACATCATAAAAAGCAATGATTATAAATGCCAAGACGCATATTATTACAGCAATTCATTTGTTGAGGTGAGAGGAAATGAGAAGGAAGTTGCTGCACAACTAAATCTATGCCTGAGCACTGCTGAAACCAAACAAAAAGAATTCACGGTGGCTAGATAGGGCTATTTTCTACTGACTCTCTCTGGAGTCCAAAACAGAATCCATTTCTTTCTTTGTTTCTCAGTTTCACTTCTGTAGGGTACCTGTCCCCGCCCCTTCAGCTTGTAGTTTGTCTGTGTCCTTGGATCTCAAGTGAGTCTCCAGTAAGGGAGCACGTAGGTGGTCTTGAGTTTTCATCAGTTCTTCTAACCCTGTGTCTTTTGATTGGAGCACTCTAAGGCGGTACTTTTATTCTGATATTTGAGAGCTGTGCTCTTACTGCACTTTTAAATTCTTTTTGTTCTCATTAATATACAATCACATGCAGAAAATTATGTTATTCTGTCTACCCTCTTCACCAAGTCACCCCAAATCCCAGTTACAGCCGCTCTCCGTCAGCATGTACTAAGATGCTGTAGAATCACTACATGTCTTCTCTGTGTTGTACAGCCCTACCCATGACACCCCACCCTACACATTATACATGCTAATCCTAATGCCCCCATTCTTTTTCCCCGCACTTTTTACTCACTTCCCACAAACCCTACCCAGTCCCTTTCTCTTTGGTAACTGTTAGTCCACTCTCGGGTTCTGTGAGTCTGCTGCTGTCTTTTCCTTCAGTTTTTCTTTGTTATCATACTCCACACATGAGTGAAATCATTTGGTACATGTATTTCTCCGCCTGGCCTATTTGACTGAGCATAATACCCTCTAGCTCCATCCACGTTATTGCAAATGATAGGATTTGTTTTCTTCTTATGGCTGCTTACTGCACTTTTTAAACTGGATTTCATTCTTCTTTTTTGTTTGTAGTTTTGCAATGTGCTTTCACCATTGCTCTCCTTGTTATGAGCAGTAGCTTTGTGCTAATCGATATGTACCTATATCTATCTATCTGTCTGTCTATCTATTTATCAATCACTCAATCAATCATCCTTTTGTCTGTCCATCTGTCCATGTGTACAGAACAGTTAAACATATACCCTATATCACTTTCCTGCACTATGCTCCCAAAAATCCTGCAAAGTATCTAGGCTGCAGAGGGAGCACTGGGTTCACAAAGACACTTGCAGTTCGAGTCGGCCGCGTGTACGTACAAAACCAGGAAATGGTTGTGCTGGGACTTGAACCCGTGTCTCTATCCTCTGTCCTCTTTCATCTCCTTCTAACTTGCTGTCTGTATTTAGCCACATTCATTGACTAAGGGCTCCCTGATGATCTCAAGTATCATTCCTCTGGGCCTGTTGTCGACAGAAAAGTCAACTTGTTGCTTTGCTCACCACCATGTTTGAAGGACATCAGCGTGATCACCGCCGATAGGACGGAGGGTCAAATAAAAAGGAACACCAATTTCTAGACAGGATCAGTTGGGAGCTAACAGTGTATTGTGGAGTGACGTGTTTATTTGAGTGTCCAAACTTCCCTCTTTAGGTGGTTATTAGATTTTCACATTCGTGAACATCATAAAATCCACTGATTTCAAAGGCCCAGATGCTTATTATTACAGCAACTCAGTTGTTGAGGTGAGAGAAAATGAGAGGTATGTTGCTGCACCACTAAATCTATGGCTGGGAACTGTTGGAACCAAACACAAAGAATTCACGGTGGCCAGATAGGGCTATTTTCTGCAGACTGTCTCTGGGAACTCAAACAGAATCCATTTGCTTGATTGTTTGATTTTCCGTTTCACTCGTGTAGGGTACTTGTCCACACACCTTCGGCTTGTAGTTTGTCTGTGTCCTTGGATCTCAAGTGAGTCTCCAGTAAGTAAGCACGTAGGTGTCTTGAGTTTTCATCCCTTCTTTTATCCCTGTGTCTTTTGTTTGCAGCACTCAGTGCCTGACCTTTTATTCTGATGATTAAGAGCTGTGCACTTATTGCACTTAAAGAATATTTTTTATCATTAATCTACAATCACGTGAAGAACATTATGTTTACTATGCTCCCCCCTTCACCAAGTCCCCCCGAAAAACCTCTTCAGTCACTGTCGATCAGCGTAGTTGGATGCTGTAGACCCCTTCACCATGTCCCCCGCAAAAGTCCCCGTTACAGTCACTGTCCATCAGTGAGTAGTAAGATGCTATATGATCTCTACTAGTCTTCTCTGTGTTGTACAGTACTCCCCATGCACACCCGACCCCGCGCATTATACATGCTAAAATTAATGCCCCCATTCTTTCTCCCCACACTTATCCCTCCCTTCAGACTCACCCTGCCCAGTCCGTTTTCCTTTGGTTACTTTTAGTCAACTCTCGGGTTCTGTGAGTCTGCTGCTGTTTTTTTACTTCAGTTTTTCTTTGTTGTTATACTCCACACATGAGTGAAATCACTTGGTACTTGCCTTTATCCGCCTGCCCTATTTTTCTGAACATACTACCGTCTTGCTCCATCCACGTCATTGAAATTGGTAGTATTTGTTTTCTTCTTAAGGCTGCTTACTGCACTTTTTAAACTGGATTTCATTCTTCCTTTTTGTTTGTAGTTTAGCTATGTTATTCACCATTCAACTCCTGGTTATGAACAATAGCTTTGTGTCAATCGACATGTATCTGTATCTATCTATCTAAAGGTCTGTCTGTCTACGTATCTATGTATGTATATATCTATGTATCTATGTATATATCTATGTATCTATCTATCTATCTTCCTATCATCTATCTATGATGTCTATCATCTATTAATCTAGGTACCTATCTATCTCTCTTTCACCTGTCGTCTGTCTACCTATCTATCTATGAAACAATCATCTTTTTGTCTGCCCATCTGTCCTTATGTACAGAACAGTTAACAACATAGCCTATGTCTCTTCCCTACATTATGCTTCCAGAAACCTTGCAAGGTAACTAAGCCATAAGGAGAGCACTGTGTTCACCGATACGCTTTCAGGTAGAGTCAGCAGAGTGTGCTTACAAAACCAGTAAATGGAGGTGAAAGGACTTGAACCCGCATCTTTGTCCTCTGTCCTCTTATACTTCCTGCTCGCTTGTTGACTTTATTTAGCCACATTCAGTGAGTAAGTGATCCCTGAAGACCACAAGTATCCTTCGTCTGGGCAAGTTGTCGACAGAAAAGTGTACTTGGCCCTTTGCACACCACCATGTTTGAGGGACATTGGCGTGATCACTGCTGATAGGTGGAGGGACAAATATGAATTAACACCTATTTCTGGACAGGAGCAGTTGGGAACAAAGAGTGTGTTGTGGAGTGAAGTGTTTATTTGAGTGTCCAAACTTACCTCTTTAGGTGGTTATTACTTCTTTACATTCGTGAACATCATAAAAAGCAATGATTATAAATGCCCAGACACATATTATTACAGCAATTCATTTGTTGAGGTGAGAGGAAATGAGATGGAAGTTGCTGCACCACTAAATCTATGCCTGAGCACTGCTGAAACCAAACAAAAAGAATTCACGGTGGCTAGATAGGTCTATTTTCTACTGACTCTCTCTGGGGTCCAAAACAGAATCCATTTCTTTCTTTGTTTCTCAGTTTCACTTGTGTAGGGTACCTTTCCCCGCACCTTCAGCTTGTAGTTTGTCTGTGTCCTTGGATCTCAAGTGAGTCTCCAGTAAGGGAGCACGTAGGTGGTCTTGAGTTTTCATCAGTTCTTCTAACCCTGTGTCTTTTGATTGGAGCTCTCAAAGGCTGTACTTTTATTCTGATATTTGAGAGCTGTGCTCTTACTGCACTTTTAAATTCTTTTTGTTCTCATTAATATACAGTCACATGCAGAAAATTATGTTATTCTGTCTACCCTCTTCACCATGTCACCCCAAATCCCAGTTACAGCCGCTCTCCGTCAGCATGTACTAAGATGCTGTAGAATCACTACATGTCTTCTCTGTGTTGTACAGCCCTACCCATGACACCCCACCCTACACATTATACATGCTAATCCTAATGCCCCCATTCTTTTTCCCCGCACTTTTTACTCCCTTCCCACAATCCCTACCCAGTCCCTTTCTCTTTGTTAACTGTTAGTCCACTCTCGGGTTCTGTGAGTCTGCTGCTGTCTTTTCCTTCAGTTTTTCTTTGTTATCATACTCCACACATGAGTGAAATCATTTGGTACATGTATTTCTCCGCCTGGCCTATTTGACTGAGCATAATACCCTCTAGCTCCATCCACGTTATTGCAAATGATAGGATTTGTTTTCTTCTTATGGCTGCTTACTGCACTTTTTAAACTGGATTTCATTCTTCTTTTTTGTTTGTAGTTTTGCAATGTGCTTTCACCATTGCTTTCCTTGTTATGAGCAGTAGCTTTGTGCTAATCGATATGTACCTATATCTATCTATCTGTCTGTCTATCTATTTATCAATCACTCACTCAATCATCCTTTTGTCTGTCCATCTGTCCATGTGTACAGAACAGTTAACCATATACCCTATATCACTTTCCTACACTATGCTCCCAAAAATCCTGCAAAGTACCTAGGCTGCAGAGGGAGCACTGGGTTCAATGGGTCACTTGCAGTTCGAGTCGGCCGCGTGTACCTACAAAACCAAGAAATGGTTGTGCTGGGACTTGAACCCGTGTCTCTATCCTCTGTCCTCTTTCATCTCCTTCTAACTTGCTGTCTGTATTTAGCCACATTCATTGACTAAGGGCTCCCTGAAGATCTCAAGTATCATTCCTCTGGGCCTGTTGTCGACAGAAAAGTCAACTTGTTGCTTTGCTCACCACCATGTTTGAAGGACATCAGCGTGATCACCGCCGATAGGACGGAGGGTCAAATAAAAAGGAACACCAGTTTCTAGACAGGAGCAGTTGGGAGCTAACAGTGTATTGTGGAGTGACGTGTTTATTTGAGTGTCCAAACTTCCCTCTTTAGGTGGTTATTAGATTTTCACATTCGTGAACATCATAAAATCCACTGATTTCAAAGGCCCAGATGCTTATTATTACAGCAACTCAGTTGTTGAGGTGAGAGAAAATGAGAAGTATGTTGCTGCACCACTAAATCTATGGCTGGGAACTGTTGAAATGAAACAAAAAGAATTCACGGTGGCCAGATAGGGCTATTTTCTGCTGACTGTCTCTGGGGACTCAAACAGAATCCATTTGCTTGATTGTTTGATTTTCCGTTTCACTCGTGTAGGGTACTTGTCCACACACCTTCGGCTTGTAGTTTGTCTGTGTCCTTGGATCTCAAGTGAGTCTCCTGTAAGTAAGCACGTAGGTGTCTTGAGTTTTCATCCCTTCTTTTATCCCTGTGTCTTTTGTTTGCAGCACTCAGTGCCTGACCTTTTATTCTGATGAATAAGAGCTGTGCACTTATTGCACTTAAAGAATATTTTTTATCATTAATCTACAATCACGTGAAGAACATTATGTTTACTATGCTCCCCCCTTCACCAAGTCACCCCGAAAAACCTCTTCAGTCACTGTCGATCAGCGTAGTTGGATGCTGTAGACCCCTTCACCATGTCCCCCGCAAAAGTCCCCGTTACAGTCACTGTCCATCAGTGAGTAGTAAGATGCTAAATGATCTCTACTAGTCTTCTCTGTGTTGTACAGTACTCCCCATGCACACCCGACCCCGCGCATTATACATGCTAAACTTAATGCCCCCATTCTTTCTCCCCACACTTATCCCTCCCTTCAGACTCACCCTGCCCAGTCCTTTTTCCTTTGGTTACTTTTAGTCAACTCTCGGGTTCTGTGAGTCTGCTGCTGTTTTTTTACTTCAGTTTTTCTTTGTTGTTATACTCCACCCATGAGTGAAATAAGTTGGTACTTGCCTTTATCCGCCTGCCCTATTTTTCTGAACATACTACCGTCTTGCTCCATCCACGTCATTGCAAATGGTAGTATTTGTTTTCTTCTTAAGGCTGCTTACTGCACTTTTTAAACTGGATTTCATTCTTCCTTTTTGTTTGTAGTTTAGCTATGTTATTCACCATTCAACTCCTGGTTATGAACAATAGCTTTGTGTCAATCGACATGTATCTGTATCTATCTATCTAAAGGTCTGTCTGTCTATCTATGTATCTATGTATGTATATATCTATGTATCTATGTATCTATCTATGTATCTATCTATCTATCTTCCTATCATCTATCTATGATGTCTATCATCTATTAATCTAGGTACCTATCTATCTCTCTTTCACCTGTCGTCTGTCTACCTATCTATCTATGAAACAATCATCTTTGTGTCTGCCCATCTGTCCTTATGTACAGAACAGTTAACAACATAGCCTATGTCTCTTCCCTACATTATGCTTCCAGAAACCTTGCAAGGTAACTAAGCCATAAGGAGAGCACTGTGTTCACCGATACGCTTTCAGGTAGAGTCAGCAGAGTGTGCTTACAAAACCAGTAAACGGAGGTGAAAGGACTTGAACCCGCATCTTTGTCCTCTGTCCTCTTATACTTCCTGCTCGCTTGTTGACTTTATTTAGCCACATTCAGTGAGTAAGTGATCCCTGAAGACCACAAGTATCCTTCGTCTGGGCAAGTTGTCGACAGAAAAGTGTACTTTTCCCTTTGCACACCACCATGTTTGAGGGACATTGGCGTGATCACTGCTGATAGGTGGAGGGACAAATATGAATTAACACCTATTTCTGGACAGGAGCAGTTGGGAACAAAGAGTGTGTTGTGGAGTGAAGTGTTTATTTGAGTGTCCAAACTTCCCTCTTTAGGTGGTTATTACTTCCTTACATTCGTGAACATCATAAAAAGCAATGATTATAAATGCCCAGACACATATTATTACAGCAATTCATTTGTTGAGGTGAGAGGAAATGAGAAGGAAGTTTCTGCACCACTAAATCTATGCCTGAGCACTGCTGAAACCAAACAAAAAGAATTCACGGTGGCTAGATAGGTCTATTTTCTACTGACTCTCTCTGGGGTCCAAAACAGAATCCATTTCTTTCTTTTATTTCTCAGTTTCACTTGTGTAGGGTACCTTTCCCCGCACCTTCAGCTTGTAGTTTGTCTGTGTCCTTGGATCTCAAGTGAGTCTCCAGTAAGGGAGCACGTAGGTGGTCTTGAGTTTTCATCAGTTCTTCTAACCCTGTGTCTTTTGATTGGAGCTCTCAAAGGCTGTACTTTTATTCTGATATTTGAGAGCTGTGCTCTTACTGCACTTTGAAATTCTTTTTGTTCTCATTAATATACAATCACATGCAGAAAATTATGTTATTCTGTCTACCCTCTTCACCATGTCACCCCAAATCCCAGTTACAGCCGCTCTCCGTCAGCATGTACTAAGATGCTGTAGAATCACTACATGTCTTCTCTGTGTTGTACAACAATACCCATGACACCCCACCCTACACATTATACATGCTAATCCTAATGCCCCCATTCTTTTTCCCCGCACTTTTTACTCCCTTCCCACAATCCCTACCCAGTCCCTTTCTCTTTGTTAACTGTTAGTCCACTCTCGGGTTCTGTGAGTCTGCTGCTGTCTTTTCCTTCAGTTTTTCTTTGTTATCATACTCCACACATGAGTGAAATCATTTGGTACATGTATTTCTCCGCCTGGCCTATTTGACTGAGCATAATACCCTCTAGCTCCATCCACGTTATTGCAAATGATAGGATTGGTTTTCTTCTTATGGCTGCTTACTGCACTTTTTAAACTGGATTTCATTCTTCTTTTTTGTTTGTAGTTTTGCAATGTGCTTTCACCATTGCTTTCCTTGTTATGAGCAGTAGCTTTGTGCTAATCGATATGTACCTATATCTATCTATCTGTCTGTCTATCTATTTATCAATCACTCACTCAATCATCCTTTTGTCTGTCCATCTGTCCATGTGTACAGAACAGTTAACCATATACCCTATATCACTTTCCTACACTATGCTCCCAAAAATCCTGCAAAGTATCTAGGCTGCAGAGGGAGCACTGGGTTCACCGGGACACTTGCAGTTCGAGTCGGCCGCGTGTACCTACAAAACCAAGAAATGGTTGTGCTGGGACTTGAACCCGTGTCTCTATCCTCTGTCCTCTTTCATCTCCTTCTAACTTGCTGTCTGTATTTAGGCACATTCATTGACTAAGGGCTCCCTGAAGATCTCAAGTATCATTCCTCTGGGCCTGTTGTCGACAGAAAAGTCAACTTGTTGCTTTGCTCACCACCATGTTTGAAGGACATCAGCGTGATCACCGCCGATAGGACGGAGGGTCAAATAAAAAGGAACACCAGTTTCTAGACAGGAGCAGTTGGGAGCTAACAGTGTATTGTGGAGTGACGTGTTTATTTGAGTGTCCAAACTTCCCTCTTTAGGTGGTTATTAGATTTTCACATTCGTGAACATCATAAAATCCACTGATTTCAAAGGCCCAGATGCTTATTATTACAGCAACTCAGTTGTTGAGGTGAGAGAAAATGAGAAGTATGTTGCTGGACCACTAAATCTATGGCTGGGAACTGTTGAAACCAAACAAAAAGAATTCACGGTGGCCAGATAGGGCTATTTTCTGCTGACTGTCTCTGGGGACTCAAACAGAATCCATTTGCTTGATTGTTTGATTTTCCGTTTCACTCGTGTAGGGTACTTGTCCACACACCTTCGGCTTGTAGTTTGTCTGTGTCCTTGGATCTCAAGTGAGTCTCCTGTAAGTAAGCACGTAGGTGTCTTGAGTTTTCATCCCTTCTTTTATCCCTGTGTCTTTTGTTTGCAGCACTCAGTGCCTGACCTTTTATTCTGATGATTCAGAGCTGTGCACTTATTGCACTTAAAGAATATTTTTTATCATTAATCTACAATCACGTGAAGAACATTATGTTTACTATGCTCCCCCCTTCACCAAGTCACCCCGAAAAACCTCTTCAGTCACTGTCGATCAGCGTAGTTGGATGCTGTAGACCCCTTCACCATGTCCCCCCCCAAAAGTCCCCGTTACAGTCACTGTCCATCAGTGAGTAGTAAGATGCTATATGATCTCTACTAGTCTTCTCTGTGTTGTACAGTACTCCCCATGCACACCCGACCCTGCGCATTATACATGCTAAACTTAATGCCCCCATTCTTTCTCCCCACACTTATCCCTCCCTTCAGACTCACCCTGCCCAGTCCTTTTTCCTTTGGTTACTTTTAGTCAACTCTCGGGTTCTGTGAGTCTGCTGCTGTTTTTTTACTTCAGTTTTTCTTTGTTGTTATATTCCACCCATGAGTCAAATCACTTGGTACTTGCCTTTATCCGCCTGCCCTATTTTTCTGAACATACTACCGTCTTGCTCCATCCACGTCATTGAAAATGGTAGTATTTGTTTTCTTCTTAAGGCTGCTTACTGCACTTTTTAAACTGGATTTCATTCTTCCTTTTTGTTTGTAGTTTAGCTATGTTATTCACCATTCAACTCCTGGTTATGAACAATAGCTTTGTGTCAATCGACATGTATCTGTATCTATCTATCTAAAGGTCTGTCTGTCTATCTATGTATCTATGTATGTATATATCTATGTATCAATGTATCTATCTATGTATCTATCTATCTATCTTCCTATCAACTATCTATGATGTCTATCATCTATTAATCTAGGTACCTATCTATCTCTCTTTCACCTGTCGTCTGTCTACCTATCTATCTATGAAACAATCATCTTTGTGTCTGCCCATCTGTCCTTATGTACAGAACAGTTAACAACATAGCCTATGTCTCTTCCCTACATTATGCTTCCAGAAACCTTGCAAGGTAACTAAGCCATAAGGAGAGCACTGTGTTCACCGATACGCTTTCAGGTAGAGTCAGCAGAGTGTGCTTACAAAACCAGTAAACGGAGGTGAAAGGACTTGAACCCGCATCTTTGTCCTCTGTCCTCTTATACTTCCTGCTCGCTTGTTGACTTTATTTAGCCACATTCAGTGAGTAAGTGATCCCTGAAGACCACAAGTATCCTTCGTCTGGGCAAGTTGTCGACAGAAAAGTGTACTTTTCCCTTTGCACACCACCATGTTTGAGGGACATTGGCGTGATCACTGCTGATAGGTGGAGGGACAAATATGAATTAACACCTATTTCTGGACAGGAGCAGTTGGGAACAAAGAGTGTGTTGTGGAGTGAAGTGTTTATTTGAGTGTCCAAACTTCCCTCTTTAGGTGGTTATTACTTCCTTACATTCGTGAACATCATAAAAAGCAATGATTATAAATGCCCAGACACATATTATTACAGCAATTCATTTGTTGAGGTGAGAGGAAATGAGAAGGAAGTTGCTGCACCACTAAATCTATGCCTGAGCACTGCTGAAACCAAACAAAAAGAATTCACGGTGGCTAGATAGGTCTATTTTCTACTGACTCTCTCTGGGGTCCAAAACAGAATCCATTTCTTTCTTTGTTTCTCAGTTTCACTTGTGTAGGGTACCTTTCCCCGCACCTTCAGCTTGTAGTTTGTCTGTGTCCTTGGATCTCAAGTGAGTCTCCAGTAAGGGAGCACGTAGGTGGTCTTGAGTTTTCATCAGTTCTTCTAACCCTGTGTCTTTTGATTGGAGCTCTCAAAGGCTGTACTTTTATTCTGATATTTGAGAGCTGTGCTCTTACTGCACTTTGAAATTCTTTTTGTTCTCATTAATATACAATCACATGCAGAAAATTATGTTATTCTGTCTACCCTCTTCACCATGTCACCCCAAATCCCAGTTACAGCCGCTCTCCGTCAGCATGTACTAAGATGCTGTAGAATCACTACATGTCTTCTCTGTGTTGTACAACAATACCCATGACACCCCACCCTACACATTATACATGCTAATCCTAATGCCCCCATTCTTTTTCCCCGCACTTTTTACTCCCTTCCCACAATCCCTACCCAGTCCCTTTCTCTTTGGTAACTGTTAGTCCACTCTCGGGTTCTGTGAGTCTGCTGCTGTCTTTTCCTTCAGTTTTTCTTTGTTATCATACTCCACACATGAGTGAAATCATTTGGTACATGTATTTCTCCGCCTGGCCTATTTGACTGAGCATAATACCCTCTAGCTCCATCCACGTTATTGCAAATGATAGGATTGGTTTTCTTCTTATGGCTGCTTACTGCACTTTTTAAACTGGATTTCATTCTTCTTTTTTGTTTGTAGTTTTGCAATGTGCTTTCACCATTGCTTTCCTTGTTATGAGCAGTAGCTTTGTGCTAATCGATATGTACCTATATCTATCTATCTGTCTGTCTATCTATTTATCAATCACTCAATCAATCATCCTTTTGTCTGTCCATCTGTCCATGTGTACAGAACAGTTAACCATATACCCTATATCACTTTCCTACACAATGCTCCCAAAAATCCTGCAAAGTATCTAGGCTGCAGAGGGAGCACTGGGTTCACCGGGACACTTGCAGTTCGAGTCGGCCGCGTGTACCTACAAAACCAAGAAATGGTTGTGCTGGGACTTGAACCCGTGTCTCTATCCTCTGTCCTCTTTCATCTCCTTCTAACTTGCTGTCTGTATTTAGCCACATTCATTGACTAAGGGCTCCCTGAAGATCTCAAGTATCATTCCTCTGGGCCTGTTGTCGACAGAAAAGTCAACTTGTTGCTTTGCTCACCACCATGTTTGAAGGACATCAGCGTGATCACCGCCGATAGGACGGAGGGTCAAATAAAAAGGAACACCAGTTTCTAGACAGGAGCAGTTGGGAGCTAACAGTGTATTGTGGAGTGACGTGTTTATTTGAGTGTCCAAACTTCCCTCTTTAGGTGGTTATTAGATTTTCACATTCGTGAACATCATAAAATCCACTGATTTCAAAGGCCCAGATGCTTATTATTACAGCAACTCAGTTGTTGAGGTGAGAGAAAATGAGAAGTATGTTGCTGGACCACTAAATCTATGGCTGGGAACTGTTGAAACCAAACAAAAAGAATTCACGGTGGCCAGATAGGGCTATTTTCTGCTGACTGTCTCTGGGGACTCAAACAGAATCCATTTGCTTGATTGTTTGATTTTCCGTTTCACTCGTGTAGGGTACTTGTCCACACACCTTCGGCTTGTAGTTTGTCTGTGTCCTTGGATCTCAAGTGAGTCTCCTGTAAGTAAGCACGTAGGTGTCTTGAGTTTTCATCCCTTCTTTTATCCCTGTGTCTTTTGTTTGCAGCACTCAGTGCCTGACCTTTTATTCTGATGATTCAGAGCTGTGCACTTATTGCACTTAAAGAATATTTTTTATCATTAATCTACAATCACGTGAAGAACATTATGTTTACTATGCTCCCCCCTTCACCAAGTCACCCCGAAAAACCTCTTCAGTCACTGTCGATCAGCGTAGTTGGATGCTGTAGACCCCTTCACCATGTCCCCCCCCAAAAGTCCCCGTTACAGTCACTGTCCATCAGTGAGTAGTAAGATGCTATATGATCTCTACTAGTCTTCTCTGTGTTGTACAGTACTCCCCATGAACACCCGACCCTGCGCATTATACATGCTAAACTTAATGCCCCCATTCTTTCTCCCCACACTTATCCCTCCCTTCAGACTCACCCTGCCCAGTCCTTTTTCCTTTGGTTACTTTTAGTCAACTCTCGGGTTCTGTGAGTCTGCTGCTGTTTTTTTACTTCAGTTTTTCTTTGTTGTTATACTCCACCCATGAGTGAAATAAGTTGGTACTTGCCTTTATCCGCCTGCCCTATTTTTCTGAACATACTACCGTCTTGCTCCATCCACGTCATTGAAAATGGTAGTATTTGTTTTCTTCTTAAGGCTGCTTACTGCACTTTTTAAACTGGATTTCATTCTTCCTTTTTGTTTGTAGTTTAGCTATGTTATTCACCATTCAACTCCTGGTTATGAACAATAGCTTTGTGTCAATCGACATGTATCTGTATCTATCTATCTAAAGGTCTGTCTGTCTATCTATGTATCTATGTATGTATATATCTATGTATCAATGTATCTATCTATGTATCTATCTATCTATCTTCCTATCAACTATCTATGATGTCTATCATCTATTAATCTAGGTACCTATCTATCTCTCTTTCACCTGTCGTCTGTCTACCTATCTATCTATGAAACAATCATCTTTGTGTCTGCCCATCTGTCCTTATGTACAGAACAGTTAACAACATCGCCTATATCTCTTCCCTACATTATGCTTCCAGAAACCTTGCAAGGTAACTAAGCCATAAGGAGAGCACTGTGTTCACCGATACGCTTTCAGGTAGAGTCAGCAGAGTGTGCTTACAAAACCAGTAAACGGAGGTGAAAGGACTTGAACCCGCATCTTTGTCCTCTGTCCTCTTATACTTCCTGCTCGCTTGTTGACTTTATTTAGCCACATTCAGTGAGTAAGTGATCCCTGAAGACCACAAGTATCCTTCGTCTGGGCAAGTTGTCGACAGAAAAGTGTACTTTTCCCTTTGCACACCACCATGTTTGAGGGACATTGGCGTGATCACTGCTGATAGGTGGAGGGACAAATATGAATTAACACCTATTTCTGGACAGGAGCAGTTGGGAACAAAGAGTGTGTTGTGGAGTGAAGTGTTTATTTGAGTGTCCAAACTTCCCTCTTTAGGTGGTTATTACTTCCTTACATTCGTGAACATCATAAAAAGCAATGATTATAAATGCCCAGGCACATATTATTACAGCAATTCATTTGTTGAGGTGAGAGGAAATGAGAAGGAAGTTGCTGCACCACTAAATCTATGCCTGAGCACTGCTGAAACCAAACAAAAAGAATTCACGGTGGCTAGATAGGTCTATTTTCTACTGACTCTCTCTGGGGTCCAAAACAGAATCCATTTCTTTCTTTGTTTCTCAGTTTCACTTGTGTAGGGTACCTTTCCCCGCACCTTCAGCTTGTAGTTTGTCTGTGTCCTTGGATCTCAAGTGAGTCTCCAGTAAGGGAGCACGTAGGTGGTCTTGAGTTTTCATCAGTTCTTCTAACCCTGTGTCTTTTGATTGGAGCTCTCAAAGGCTGTACTTTTATTCTGATATTTGAGAGCTGTGCTCTTACTGCACTTTGAAATTCTTTTTGTTCTCATTAATATACAATCACATGCAGAAAATTATGTTATTCTGTCTACCCTCTTCACCATGTCACCCCAAATCCCAGTTACAGCCGCTCTCCGTCAGCATGTACTAAGATGCTGTAGAATCACTACATGTCTTCTCTGTGTTGTACAACAATACCCATGACACCCCACCCTACACATTATACATGCTAATCCTAATGCCCCCATTCTTTTTCCCCGCACTTTTTACTCCCTTCCCACAATCCCTACCCAGTCCCTTTCTCTTTGGTAACTGTTAGTCCACTCTCGGGTTCTGTGAGTCTGCTGCTGTCTTTTCCTTCAGTTTTTCTTTGTTATCATACTCCACACATGAGTGAAATCATTTGGTACATGTATTTCTCCGCCTGGCCTATTTGACTGAGCATAATACCCTCTAGCTCCATCCACGTTATTGCAAATGATAGGATTTGTTTTCTTCTTATGGCTGCTTACTGCACTTTTTAAACTGGATTTCATTCTTCTTTTTTGTTTGTAGTTTTGCAATGTGCTTTCACCATTGCTTTCCTTGTTATGAGCAGTAGCTTTGTGCTAATCGATATGTACCTATATCTATCTATCTGTCTGTCTATCTATTTATCAATCACTCAATCAATCATCCTTTTGTCTGTCCATCTGTCCATGTGTACAGAACAGTTAACCATATAACCTATATCACTTTCCTACACTATGCTCCCAAAAATCCTGCAAAGTATCTATGCTGCAGAGGGAGCACTGGGTTCACCGGGACACTTGCAGTTCGAGTCGGCCGCGTGTACCTACAAAACCAAGAAATGGTTGTGCTGGGACTTGAACCCGTGTCTCTATCCTCTGTCCTCTTTCATCTCCTTCTAACTTGCTGTCTGTATTTAGCCACATTCATTGACTAAGGGCTCCCTGAAGATCTCAAGTATCATTCCTCTGGGCCTGTTGTCGACAGAAAAGTCAACTTGTTGCTTTGCTCACCACCATGTTTGAAGGACATCAGCGTGATCACCGCCGATAGGACGGAGGGTCAAATAAAAAGGAACACCAATTTCTAGACAGGAGCAGATGGGAGCTAACAGTGTATTGTGGAGTGACGTGTTTATTTGAGTGTCCAAACTTTCCTCTTTAGTTGGTTATTAGATTTTCACATTCGTGACCATCATAAAATCCACTGATTTCAAAGGCCCAGATGCTTATTATTACAGCAACTCATTTGTTGAGGTGAGAGAAAATGAGAAGTATGTTGCTGCACCAGTAAATCTATGGCTGGGAACTGTTGAAACCAAACAAAAAGAATTCACGGTGGCCAGATAGGGCTATTTTCTGCTGACTGTCTCTGGGGACTCAAACAGAATCCATTTGCTTGATTGTTTGATTTTCCGTTTCACTCGTGTAGGGTACTTGTCCACACACCTTCGGCTTGTAGTTTGTCTGTGTCCTTGGATCTCAAGTGAGTCTCCTGTAAGTAAGCACGTAGGTGTCTTGAGTTTTCATCCCTTCTTTTATCCCTGTGTCTTTTGTTTGCAGCACTCAGTGCCTGACCTTTTATTCTGATGATTCAGAGCTGTGCACTTATTGCACTTAAAGAATATTTTTTATCATTAATCTACAATCACGTGAAGAACATTATGTTTACTATGCTCCCCCCTTCACCAAGTCCCCCCGAAAAACCTCTTCAGTCACTGTCGATCAGCGTAGTTGGATGCTGTAGACCCCTTCACCATGTCCCCCCCAAAAGTCCCCGTTACAGTCACTGTCCATCAGTGAGTAGTAAGATGCTATATGATCTCTACTAGTCTTCTCTGTGTTGTACAGTACTCCCCATGCCCACCCGACCCCGCGCATTATACATGCTAAACTTAATGCCCCCATTCTTTCTCCCCACACTTATCCCTCCCTTCAGACTCACCCTGCCCAGTCCTTTTTCCTTTGGTTACTTTTAGTCAACTCTCGGGTTCTGTGAGTCTGCTGCTGTTTTTTTACTTCAGTTTTTCTTTGTTGTTATTCTCCACCCATGAGTGAAATCAGTTGGTACTTGCATTTATCCGCCTGCCCTATTTTTCTGAACATACTACCGTCTTGCTCCGTCCACGTCATTGCAAATGGTAGTATTTGTTTTCTTCTTAAGGCTGCTTACTGCACTTTTTAAACTGGATTTCATTCTTCCTTTTTGTTTGTAGTTTAGCTATGTTATTCACCATTCAACTCCTGGTTATGAACAATAGCTTTGTGTCAATCGACATGTATCTGTATCTATCTATCTAAAGGTCTGTCTGTCTTTCTATGTATCTATGTATGTATATATCTATGTATCTATGTATCTATCTATGTATCTATCTATCTATCTTCCTATCATCTATCTATGATGTCTATCATCTATTAATCTAGGTACCTATCTATCTCTCTTTCACCTGTCGTCTGTCTACCTATCTATCTATGAAACAATCATCTATGTGTCTGCCCATCTGTCCTTATGTACAGAACAGTTAACAACATAGCCTATGTCTCTTCCCTACATTATGCTTCCAGAAACCTTGCAAGGTAACTAAGCCATAAGGAGAGCACTGTGTTCACCGATACGCTTTCAGGTAGAGTCAGCAGAGTGTGCTTACAAAACCAGTAAACGGAGGTGAAAGGACTTGAACCCGCATCTTTGTCCTCTGTCCTCTTATACTTCCTGCTCGCTTGTTGACTTTATTTAGCCACATTCAGTGAGTAAGTGATCCCTGAAGACCACAAGTATCCTTCGTCTGGGCAAGTTGTCGACAGAAAAGTGTACTTTTCCCTTTGCACACCACCATGTTTGAGGGACATTGGCGTGATCACTGCTGATAGGTGGAGGGACAAATATGAATTAACACCTATTTCTGGACAGGAGCAGTTGGGAACAAAGAGTGTGTTGTGGAGTGAAGTGTTTATTTGAGTGTCCAAACTTCCCTCTTTAGGTGGTTATTACTTCCTTACATTCGTGAACATCATAAAAAGCAATGATTATAAATGCCCAGGCACATATTATTACAGCAATTCATTTGTTGAGGTGAGAGGAAATGAGAAGGAAGTTGCTGCACCACTAAATCTATGCCTGAGCACTGCTGAAACCAATCAAAAAGAATTCACGGTGGCTAGATAGGTCTATTTTCTACTGACTCTCTCTGGGGTCCAAAACAGAATCCATTTCTTTCTTTGTTTCTCAGTTTCACTTGTGTAGGGTACCTTTCCCCGCACCTTCAGCTTGTAGTTTGTCTGTGTCCTTGGATCTCAAGTGAGTCTCCAGTAAGGGAGCACGTAGGTGGTCTTGAGTTTTCATCAGTTCTTCTAACCCTGTGTCTTTTGATTGGAGCTCTCAAAGGCTGTACTTTTATTCTGATATTTGAGAGCTGTGCTCTTACTGCACTTTGAAATTCTTTTTGTTCTCATTAATATACAATCACATGCAGAAAATTATGTTATTCTGTCTACCCTCTTCACCATGTCACCCCAAATCCCAGTTACAGCCGCTCTCCGTCAGCATGTACTAAGATGCTGTAGAATCACTACATGTCTTCTCTGTGTTGTACAACAATACCCATGACACCCCACCCTACACATTATACATGCTAATCCTAATGCCCCCATTCTTTTTCCCCGCACTTTTTACTCCCTTCCCACAATCCCTACCCAGTCCCTTTCTCTTTGGTAACTGTTAGTCCACTCTCGGGTTCTGTGAGTCTGGTGCTGTCTTTTCCTTCAGTTTTTCTTTGTTATCATCCTCCACACATGAGTGAAATCATTTGGTACATGTATTTCTCCGCCTGGCCTATTTGACTGAGCATAATACCCTCTAGCTCCATCCACGTTATTGCAAATGATAGGATTGGTTTTCTTCTTATGGCTGCTTACTGCACTTTTTAAACTGGATTTCATTCTTCTTTTTTGTTTGTAGTTTTGCAATGTGCTTTCACCATTGCTTTCCTTGTTATGAGCAGTAGCTTTGTGCTAATCGATATGTACCTATATCTATCTATCTGTCTGTCTATCTATTTATCAATCACTCAATCAATCATCCTTTTGTCTGTCCATCTGTCCATGTGTACAGAACAGTTAACCATATAACCTATATCACTTTCCTACACTATGCTCCCAAAAATCCTGCAAAGTATCTAGGCTGCAGAGGGAGCACTGGGTTCACCGGGACACTTGCAGTTCGAGTCGGCCGCGTGTACCTACAAAACCAAGAAATGGTTGTGCTGGGACTTGAACCCGTGTCTCTATCCTCTGTCCTCTTTCATCTCCTTCTAACTTGCTGTCTGTATTTAGCCACATTCATTGACTAAGGGCTCCCTGAAGATCTCAAGTATCATTCCTCTGGGCCTGTTGTCGACAGAAAAGTCAACTTGTTGCTTTGCTCACCACCATGTTTGAAGGACATCAGCGTGATCACCGCCGATAGGACGGAGGGTCAAATAAAAAGGAACACCAATTTCTAGACAGGAGCAGATGGGAGCTAACAGTGTATTGTGGAGTGACGTGTTTATTTGAGTGTCCAAACTTCCCTCTTTAGTTGGTTATTAGATTTTCACATTCGTGACCATCATAAAATCCACTGATTTCAAAGGCCCAGATGCTTATTATTACAGCAACTCATTTGTTGAGGTGAGAGAAAATGAGAAGTATGTTGCTGCACCACTAAATCTATGGCTGGGAACTGTTGAAACCAAACAAAAAGAATTCACGGTGGCCAGATAGGGCTATTTTCTGCTGACTGTCTCTGGGGACTCAAACAGAATCCATTTGCTTGATTGTTTGATTTTCCGTTTCACTCGTGTAGGGTACTTGTCCACACACCTTCGGCTTGTAGTTTGTCTGTGTCCTTGGATCTCAAGTGAGTCTCCTGTAAGTAAGCACGTAGGTGTCTTGAGTTTTCATCCCTTCTTTTATCCCTGTGTCTTTTGTTTGCAGCACTCAGTGCCTGACCTTTTATTCTGATGATTCAGAGCTGTGCACTTATTGCACTTAAAGAATATTTTTTATCATTAATCTACAATCACGTGAAGAACATTATGTTTACTATGCTCCCCCCTTCACCAAGTCCCCCCGAAAAACCTCTTCAGTCACTGTCGATCAGCGTAGTTGGATGCTGTAGACCCCTTCACCATGTCCCCGCCAAAAGTCCCCGTTACAGTCACTGTCCATCAGTGAGTAGTAAGATGCTATATGATCTCTACTAGTCTTCTCTGTGTTGTACAGTACTCCCCATGCCCACCCGACCCCGCGCATTATACATGCTAAACTTAATGCCCCCATTCTTTCTCCCCACACTTATCCCTCCCTTCAGACTCACCCTGCCCAGTCCTTTTTCCTTTGGTTACTTTTAGTCAACTCTCGGGTTCTGTGAGTCTGCTGCTGTTTTTTTACTTCAGTTTTTCTTTGTTGTTATTCTCCACCCATGAGTGAAATCAGTTGGTACTTGCATTTATCCGCCTGCCCTATTTTTCTGAACATACTACCGTCTTGCTCCGTCCACGTCATTGCAAATGGTAGTATTTGTTTTCTTCTTAAGGCTGCTTACTGCACTTTTTAAACTGGATTTCATTCTTCCTTTTTGTTTGTAGTTTAGCTATGTTATTCA
Organism: Manis pentadactyla; assembly: GCF_030020395.1. Lineage (NCBI taxonomy): Eukaryota > Metazoa > Chordata > Mammalia > Pholidota > Manidae > Manis > Manis pentadactyla. The sequence goes on from NW_026644596.1 coordinate 2,983,192, forward strand.
CCATTCAACTCCTGGTTATGAACAATAGCTTTGTGTCAATCGACATGTATCTGTATCTATCTATCTAAAGGTCTGTCTGTCTTTCTATGTATCTATGTATGTATATATCTATGTATCTATGTATCTATCTATGTATCTATCTATCTATCTTCCTATCATCTATCTATGATGTCTATCATCTATTAATCTAGGTACCTATCTATCTCTCTTTCACCTGTCGTCTGTCTACCTATCTATCTATGAAACAATCATCTATGTGTCTGCCCATCTGTCCTTATGTACAGAACAGTTAACAACATAGCCTATGTCTCTTCCCTACATTATGCTTCCAGAAACCTTGCAAGGTAACTAAGCCATAAGGAGAGCACTGTGTTCACCGATACGCTTTCAGGTAGAGTCAGCAGAGTGTGCTTACAAAACCAGTAAACGGAGGTGAAAGGACTTGAACCCGCATCTTTGTCCTCTGTCCTCTTATACTTCCTGCTCGCTTGTTGACTTTATTTAGCCACATTCAGTGAGTAAGTGATCCCTGAAGACCACAAGTATCCTTCGTCTGGGCAAGTTGTCGACAGAAAAGTGTACTTTTCCCTTTGCACACCACCATGTTTGAGGGACATTGGCGTGATCACTGCTGATAGGTAGAGGGACAAATATGAATTAACACCTATTTCTGGACAGGAGCAGTTGGGAACAAAGAGTGTGTTGTGGAGTGAAGTGTTTATTTGAGTGTCCAAACTTCCCTCTTTAGGTGGTTATTACTTCCTTACATTCGTGAACATCATAAAAAGCAATGATTATAAATGCCCAGGCACATATTATTACAGCAATTCATTTGTTGAGGTGAGATGAAATGAGAAGGAAGTTGCTGCACCACTAAATCTATGCCTGAGCACTGCTGAAATCAAACAAAAAGAATTCACGGTGGCTAGATAGGTCTATTTTCTACTGACTCTCTCTGGGGTCCAAAACAGAATCCATTTCTTTCTTTGTTTCTCAGTTTCAGTTGTGTAGGGTACCTTTCCCCGCACCTTCAGCTTGTAGTTTGTCTGTGTCCTTGGATCTCAAGTGAGTCTCCAGTAAGGGAGCACGTAGGTGGTCTTGAGTTTTCATCAGTTCTTCTAACCCTGTGTCTTTTGATTGGAGCTCTCAAAGGCTGTACTTTTATTCTGATATTTGAGAGCTGTGCTCTTACTGCACTTTGAAATTCTTTTTGTTCTCATTAATATACAATCACATGCAGAAAATTATGTTATTCTGTCTACCCTCTTCCCATGTCACCCCAAATCCCAGTTACAGCCGCTCTCCGTCAGCATGTATTAAGATGCTGTAGAATCACTACATGTCTTCTCTGTGTTGTACAACAATACCCATGACACCCCACCCTACACATTATACATGCTAATCCTAATGCCCCCATTCTTTTTCCCCGCACTTTTTACTCCCTTCCCACAATCCCTACCCAGTCCCTTTCTCTTTGGTAACTGTTAGTCCACTCTCGGGTTCTGTGAGTCTGCTGCTGTCTTTTCCTTCAGTTTTTCTTTGTTATCATACTCCACACATGAGTGAAATCATTTGGTACATGTATTTCTCCGCCTGGCCTATTTGACTGAGCATAATACCCTCTAGCTCCATCCACGTTATTGCAAATGATAGGATTTGTTTTCTTCTTATGGCTGCTTACTGCACTTTTTAAACTGGATTTCATTCTTCTTTTTTGTTTGTAGTTTTGCAATGTGCTTTCACCATTGCTTTCCTTGTTATGAGCAGTAGCTTTGTGCTAATCGATATGTACCTATATCTATCTATCTGTCTGTCTATCTATTTATCAATCACTCAATCAATCATCCTTTTGTCTGTCCATCTGTCCATGTGTACAGAACAGTTAACCATATACCGTATATCACTTTCCTACACAATGCTCCCAAAAATCCTGCAAAGTATCTAGGCTGCAGAGGGAGCACTGGGTTCACCGGGACACTTGCAGTTCGAGTCGGCCGCGTGTACCTACAAAACCAGGAAATGGTTGTGCTGGGACTTGAACCCGTGTCTCTATCCTCTGTCCTCTTTCATCTCCTTCTAACTTGCTGTCTGTATTTAGCCACATTCATTGACTAAGGGCTCCCTGAAGATCTCAAGTATCATTCCTCTGGGCCTGTTGTCGACAGAAAAGTCAACTTGTTGTTTTGCTCACCACCATGTTTGAAGGACATCAGCGTGATCACCGCCGATAGGACGGAGGGTCAAATAAAAAGGAACACCAGTTTCTAGACAGGAGCAGTTGGGAGCTAACAGTGTATTGTGGAGTGACGTGTTTATTTGAGTGTCCAAACTTCCCTCTTTAGGTGGTTATTAGATTTTCACATTCGTGAACATCATAAAATCCACTGATTTCAAAGGCCCAGATGCTTATTATTACAGCAACTCAGTTGTTGAGGTGAGAGAAAATGAGAAGTATGTTGCTGCACCACTAAATCTATGGCTGGGAACTGTTGAAACCAAACAAAAAGAATTCACGGTGGCCAGATAGGGCTATTTTCTGCTGACTGTCTCTGGGGACTCAAACAGAATCCATTTGCTTGATTGTTTGATTTTCCGTTTCACTCGTGTAGGGTACTTGTCCACACACCTTCGGCTTGTAGTTTGTCTGTGTCCTTGGATCTCAAGTGAGTCTCCTGTAAGTAAGCACGTAGGTGTCTTGAGTTTTCATCTCTTCTTTTATCCATGTGTCTTTTGTTTGCAGCACTCAGTGCCTGACCTTTTATTCTGATGATTCAGAGCTGTGCACTTATTGCACTTAAAGAATATTTTTTATCATTAATCTACAATCACGTGAAGAACATTATGTTTACTATGCTCCCCCCTTCACCAAGTCCCCCCGAAAAACCTCTTCAGTCACTGTCGATCAGCGTAGTTGGATGCTGTAGACCCCTTCACCATGTCCCCCGCAAATGTCCCCGTTACAGTCACTCTCCATCAGTGAGTAGTAAGATGCTATATGATCTCTACTAGTCTTCTCTGTGTTGTACAGTACTCCCCATGCCCACCCGACCCCGCGCATTATACATGCTAAACTTAATGCCCCCATTCTTTCTCCCCACACTTATCCCTCCCTTCAGACTCAATCTGCCCAGTCCTTATTCCTTTGGTTACTTTTAGTCAACTCTCGGGTTCTGTGAGTCTGCTGCTGTTTTTTTACTTCAGTTTTTCTTTGTTGTTTTACTCCACCCATGAGTGAAATCAGTTGGTACTTGCCTTGATCCGCCTGCCCTATTTTTCCGAACATACTACCGTCTTGCTCCATCCACGTCATTGCAAATGGTAGTATTTGTTTTCTTCTTAAGGCTGCTTACTGCACTTTTTAAACTGGATTTCATTCTTCCTTTTTGTTTGTAGTTTAGCTATGTTATTCACCATTCAACACCTGTTTATGAACAATAGCTTTGTGTCAATCGACATGTATCTGTATCTATCTATCTAAAGGTCTGTCTGTCTTTCTATGTATCTATGTATGTATATATCTATGTATCTCTGTATCTATCTATGTATCTATCTATCTATCTTCCTATCATCTATCTATGATGTCTATCATCTATTAATCTAGGTACCTATCTATCTCTCTTTCACCTGTCGTCTGTCTACCTATCTATCTATGAAACAATCATCTTTGTGTCTGCCCATCTGTCCTTATGTACAGAACAGTTAACAACATAGCCTATGTCTCTTCCCTACATTATGCTTCCTGAAACCTTGCAAGGTAACTAAGCCATAAGGAGAGCACTGTGTTCACCGATACGCTTTCAGGTAGAGTCAGCAGAGTGTGCTTACAAAACCAGTAAACGGAGGTGAAAGGACTTGAACCCGCATCTTTGTCCTCTGTCCTCTTATACTTCCTGCTCGCTTGTTGACTTTATTTAGCCACATTCAGTGAGTAAGTGATCCCTGAAGACCACAAGTATCCTTCGTCTGGGCAAGTTGTCGACAGAAAAGTGTACTTTTCCCTTTGCACACCACCATGTTTGAGGGACATTGGCGTGATCACTGCTGATAGGTGGAGGGACAAATATGAATTAACACCTATTTCTGGACAGGAGCAGTTGGGAACAAAGAGTGTGTTGTGGAGTGAAGTGTTTATTTGAGTGTCCAAACTTCCCTCTTTAGGTGGTTATTACTTCCTTACATTCGTGAACATCATAAAAAGCAATGATTATAAATGCCCAGACACATATTATTACAGCAATTCATTTGTTGAGGTGAGAGGAAATGAGAAGGAAGTTGCTGCACCACTAAATCTATGCCTGAGCACTGCTGAAACCAAACAAAAAGAATTCACGGTGGCTAGATAGGTCTATTTTCTACTGACTCTCTCTGGGGTCCAAAACAGAATCCATTTCTTTCTTTGTTTCTCAGTTTCACTTGTGTAGGGTACCTTTCCCCGCACCTTCAGCTTGTAGTTTGTCTGTGTCCTTGGATCTCAAGTGAGTCTCCAGTAAGGGAGCACGTAGGTGGTCTTGAGTTTTCATCAGTTCTTCTAACCCTGTGTCTTTTGATTGGAGCTCTCAAAGGCTGTACTTTTATTCTGATATTTGAGAGCTGTGCTCTTACTGCACTTTGAAATTCTTTTTGTTCTCATTAATATACAATCACATGCAGAAAATTATGTTATTCTGTCTACCCTCTTCACCATGTCACCCCAAATCCCAGTTACAGCCGCTCTCCGTCAGCATGTACTAAGATGCTGTAGAATCACTACATGTCTTCTCTGTGTTGTACAACAATACCCATGACACCCCACCCTACACATTATACATGCTAATCCTAATGCCCCCATTCTTTTTCCCCGCACTTTTTACTGCCTTCCCACAATCCCTACCCAGTCCCTTTCTCTTTGGTAACTGTTAGTCCACTCTCGGGTTCTGTGAGTCTGGTGCTGTCTTTTCCTTCAGTTTTTCTTTGTTATCATACTCCACACATGAGTGAAATCATTTGGTACATGTATTTCTCCGCCTGGCCTATTTGACTGAGCATAATACCCTCTAGCTCCATCCACGTTATTGCAAATGATAGGATTTGTTTTCTTCTTATGGCTGCTTACTGCACTTTTTAAACTGGATTTCATTCTTCTTTTTTGTTTGTAGTTTTGCAATGTGCTTTCACCATTGCTTTCCTTGTTATGAGCAGTAGCTTTGTTCTAATAGATATGTACCTATATCTATCTATCTGTCTGTCTATCTATTTATCAATCACTCAATCAATCATCCTTTTGTCTGTCCATCTGTCCATGTGTACAGAACAGTTAACCATATACCCTATATCACTTTCCTACACAATGCTCCCCAAAATCCTGCAAAGTATCTAGGCTGCAGAGGGAGCACTGGGTTCACCGGGACACTTGCAGTTCGAGTCGGCCGCGTGTACCTACAAAACCAAGAAATGGTTGTGCTGGGACTTGAACCCGTGTCTCTATCCTCTGTCCTCTTTCATCCCCTTCTAACTTGCTGTCTGTATTTAGCCACATTCATTGACTAAGGGCTCCCTGAAGATCTCAAGTATCATTCCTCTGGGCCTGTTGTCGACAGAAAAGTCAACTTGTTGCTTTGCTCACCACCATGTTTGAAGGACATCAGCGTGATCACCGCCGATAGGACGGAGGGTCAAATAAAAAGGAACACCAGTTTCTAGACAGGAGCAGTTGGGAGCTAACAGTGTATTGTGGAGTGACGTGTTTATTTGAGTGTCCAAACTTCCCTCTTTAGGTGGTTATTAGATTTTCACATTCGTGAACATCATAAAATCCACTGATTTCAAAGGCCCAGATGCTTATTATTACAGCAACTCAGTTGTTGAGGTGAGAGAAAATGAGAAGTATGTTGCTGCACCACTAAATCTATGGCTGGGAACTGTTGAAACGAAACAAAAAGAATTCACGGTGGCCAGATAGGGCTATTTTCTGCTGACTGTCTCTGGGGACTCAAACAGAATCCATTTGCTTGATTGTTTGATTTTCCGTTTCACTCGTGTAGGGTACTTGTCCACACACCTTCGGCTTGTAGTTTGTCTGTGTCCTTGGATCTCAAGTGAGTCTCCTGTAAGTAAGCACGTAGGTGTCTTGAGTTTTCATCCCTTCTTTTATCCCTGTGTCTTTTGTTTGCAGCACTCAGTGCCTGACCTTTTATTCTGATGATTCAGAGCTGTGCACTTATTGCACTTAAAGAATATTTTTTATCATTAATCTACAATCACGTGAAGAATATTATGTTTACTATGCTCCCCCCTTCACCAAGTCCCCCCGAAAAACCTCTTCAGTCACTGTCGATCAGCGTAGTTGGATGCTGTAGACCCCTTCACCATGTCCCCCCCAAAAGTCCCCGTTACAGTCACTGTCCATCAGTGAGTAGTAAGATGCTATATGATCTCTACTAGTCTTCTCTGTGTTGTACAGTACTCCCCATGCCCACCCGACCCCGCGCATTATACATGCTAAACTTAATGCCCCCATTCTTTCTCCCCACACTTATCCCTCCCTTCAGACTCACCCTGCCCAGTCCTTTTTCCTTTGGTTACTTTTAGTCAACTCTCGGGTTCTGTGAGTCTGCTGCTGTTTTTTTACTTCAGTTTTTCTTTGTTGTTATTCTCCACCCATGAGTGAAATCAGTTGGTACTTGCATTTATCCGCCTGCCCTATTTTTCTGAACATACTACCGTCTTGCTCCGTCCACGTCATTGCAAATGGTAGTATTTGTTTTCTTCTTAAGGCTGCTTACTGCACTTTTTAAACTGGATTTCATTCTTCCTTTTTGTTTGTAGTTTAGCTATGTTATTCACCATTCAACACCTGGTTATGAACAATAGCTTTGTGTCAATCGACATGTATCTGTATCTATCTATCTAAAGGTCTGTCTGTCTTTCTATGTATCTATGTATGTATATATCTATGTATCTATGTATCTATCTATGTATCTATCTATCTATCTTCCTATCATCTATCTATGATGTCTATCATCTATTAATCTAGGTACCTATCTATCTCTCTTTCACCTGTCGTCTGTCTACCTATCTATCTATGAAACAATCATCTTTGTGTCTGCCCATCTGTCCTTATGTACAGAACAGTTAACAACATAGCCTATGTCTCTTCAATACATTATGCTTCCAGAAACCTTGCAAGGTAACTAAGCCATAAGGAGAGCACTGTGTTCACCGATACGCTTTCAGGTAGAGTCAGCAGAGTGTGCTTACAAAACCAGTAAACGGAGGTGAAAGGACTTGAACCCGCATCTTTGTCCTCTGTCCTCTTATACTTCCTGCTCGCTTGTTGACTTTATTTAGCCACATTCAGTGAGTAAGTGATCCCTGAAGACCACAAGTATCCTTCGTCTGGGCAAGTTGTCGACAGAAAAGTGTACTTTTCCCTTTGCACACCACCATGTTTGAGGGACATTGGCGTGATCACTGCTGATAGGTGGAGGGACAAATATGAATTAACACCTATTTCTGGACAGGAGCAGTTGGGAACAAAGAGTGTGTTGTGGAGTGAAGTGTTTATTTGAGTGTCCAAACTTCCCTCTTTAGGTGGTTATTACTTCCTTACATTCGTGAACATCATAAAAAGCAATGATTATAAATGCCCAGACACATATTATTACAGCAATTCATTTGTTGAGGTGAGAGGAAATGAGAAGGAAGTTGCTGCACCACTAAATCTATGCCTGAGCACTGCTGAAACCAAACAAAAAGAATTCACGGTGGCTAGATAGGTCTATTTTCTACTGACTCTCTCTGGGGTCCAAAACAGAATCCATTTCTTTCTTTGTTTCTCAGTTTCACTTGTGTAGGGTACCTTTCCCCGCACCTTCAGCTTGTAGTTTGTCTGTGTCCTTGGATCTCAAGTGAGTCTCCAGTAAGGGAGCACGTAGGTGGTCTTGAGTTTTCATCAGTTCTTCTAACCCTGTGTCTTTTGATTGGAGCTCTCAAAGGCTGTACTTTTATTCTGATATTTGAGAGCTGTGCTCTTACTGCACTTTGAAATTCTTTTTGTTCTCATTAATATACAATCACATGCAGAAAATTATGTTATTCTGTCTACCCTCTTCACCATGTCACCCCAAATCCCAGTTACAGCCGCTCTCCGTCAGCATGTACTAAGATGCTGTAGAATCACTACATGTCTTCTCTGTGTTGTACAACAATACCCATGACACCCCACCCTACACATTATACATGCTAATCCTAATGCCCCCATTCTTTTTCCCCGCACTTTTTACTCACTTCCCACAAACCCTACCCAGTCCCTTTCTCTTTGGTAACTGTTAGTCCACTCTCGGGTTCTGTGAGTCTGGTGCTGTCTTTTCCTTCAGTTTTTCTTTGTTATCATACTCCACACATGAGTGAAATCATTTGGTACATGTATTTCTCCGCCTGGCCTATTTGACTGAGCATAATACCCTCTAGCTCCATCCACGTTATTGCAAATGATAGGATTTGTTTTCTTCTTATGGCTGCTTACTGCACTTTTTAAACTGGATTTCATTCTTCTTTTTTGTTTGTAGTTTTGCAATGTGCTTTCACCATTGCTTTCCTTGTTATGAGCAGTAGCTTTGTGCTAATCGATATGTACCTATATCTATCTATCTGTCTGTCTATCTATTTATCAATCACTCAATCATCCTTTTGTCTGTCCATCTGTCCATGTGTACAGAACAGTTAACCATATACCCTATATCACTTTTCTACACTATGCTCCCAAAAATCCTGCAAAGTATCTAGGCTGCAGAGGGAGCACTGGGTTCACCGGGACACTTGCAGTTCGAGTCGGCCGCGTGTACCTACAAAACCAAGAAATGGTTGTGCTGGGACTTGAACCCGTGTCTCTATCCTCTGTCCTCTTTCATCTCCTTCTAACTTGCTGTCTGTATTTAGCCACATTCATTGACTAAGGGCTCCCTGAAGATCTCAAGTATCATTCCTCTGGGCCTGTTGTCGACAGAAAAGTCAACTTGTTGCTTTGCTCACCACCATGTTTGAAGGACATCAGCGTGATCACCGCCGATAGGACGGAGGGTCAAATAAAAAGGAACACCAGTTTCTAGACAGAAGCAGTTGGGAGCTAACAGTGTATTGTGGAGTGACGTGTTTATTTGAGTGTCCAAACTTCCCTCTTTAGGTGGTTATTAGATTTTCACATTCGTGAACATCATAAAATCCACTGATTTCAAAGGCCCAGATGCTTATTATTACAGCAACTCAGTTGTTGAGGTGAGAGAAAATGAGAAGTATGTTGCTGCACCACTAAATCTATGGCTGGGAACTGTTGAAACGAAACAAAAAGAATTCACGGTGGCCAGATAGGGCTATTTTCTGCTGACTGTCTCTGGGGACTCAAACAGAATCCATTTGCTTGATTGTTTGATTTTCCGTTTCACTCGTGTAGGGTACTTGTCCACACACCTTCGGCTTGTAGTTTGTCTGTGTCCTTGGATCTCAAGTGAGTCTCCTGTAAGTAAGCACGTAGGTGTCTTGAGTTTTCATCCCTTCTTTTATCCCTGTGTCTTTTGTTTGCAGCACTCAGTGCCTGACCTTTTATTCTGATGATTCAGAGCTGTGCACTTATTGCACTTAAAGAATATTTTTTATCATTAATCTACAATCACGTGAAGAACATTATGTTTACTATGCTCCCCCCTTCACCAAGTCCCCCCGAAAGACCTCTTCAGTCACTGTCGATCATCGTAGTTGGATGCTGTAGACCCCTTCACCATGTCCCCCCCAAAAGTCCCCGTTACAGTCACTGTCCATCAGTGAGTAGTAAGATGCTATATGATCTCTACTAGTCTTCTCTGTGTTGTACAGTACTCCCCATGCACACCCGACCCCGCGCATTATACATGCTAAACTTAATGCCCCCATTCTTTCTCCCCACACTTATCCCTCCCTTCAGACTCACCCTGCCCAGTCCTTTTTCCTTTGGTTACTTTTATTCAACTCTCGGGTTCTGTGAGTCTGCTGCTGTTTTTTTACTTCAGTTTTTCTTTGTTGTTATACTCCACACATGAGTGAAATCACTTGGTACTTGGCTTTATCCGCCTGCCCTATTTTTCTGAACATACTACCGTCTTGCTCCATCCACGTCATTGAAAATGGTAGTATTTGTTTTCTTCTTAAGGCTGCTTACTGCACTTTTTAAACTGGATTTCATTCTTCCTTTTTGTTTGTAGTTTAGCTATGTTATTCACCATTCAACTCCTGGTTATGAACAATAGCTTTGTGTCAATCGACATGTATCTGTATCTATCTATCTAAAGGTCTGTCTGTCTACGTATCTATGTATGTATATATCTATGTATCTATGTATATATCTATGTATCTATCTATCTATCTTCCTATCATCTATCTATGATGTCTATCATCTATTAATCTAGGTACCTATCTATCTCTCTTTCACCTGTCGTCTGTCTACCTATCTATCTATGAAACAATCATCTTTTTGTCTGCCCATCTGTCCTTATGTACAGAACAGTTAACAACATAGCCTATGTCTCTTCCCTACATTATGCTTCCAGAAACCTTGCCAGGTAACTAAGCCATAAGGAGAGCACTGTGTCCACCGATACGCTTTCAGGTAGAGTCAGCAGAGTGTGCTTATAAAACCAGTCAATGGAGGTGAAAGGACTTGAACCCGCATCTTTGTTCTCTGTCCTCTTATACTTCCTGCTCGCTTGTTGACTTTATTTAGCCACATTCAGTGAGTAAGTGATCCCTGAAGACCACAAGTATCCTTCGTCTGGGCAAGTTGTCGACAGAAAAGTGTACTTTTCCCTTTGCACACCACCATGTTTGAGGGACATTGGCGTGATCACTGCTGTTAGGTGGAGGGACAAATATGAATTAACACCTATTTCTGGACAGGAGCAGTTGGGAACAAAGAGTGTGTTGTGGAGTGAAGTGTTTATTTGAGTGTCCAAACTTCCCTCTTTAGGTGGTTATTACTTCCTTACATTCGTGAACATCATAAAAAACAATGATTATAAATGCCCAGGCACATATTATTACAGCAATTCATTTGTTGAGGTGAGAGGAAATGAGAAGGAAGTTGCTGCACCACTAAATCTATGCCTGAGCACTGCTGAAACCAAACAAAAAGAATTCACGGTGGCTAGATAGGTCTATTTTCTACTGACTCTCTGGGGTCCAAAACAGAATCCATTTCTTTCTTTGTTTCTCAGTTTCACTTGTGTAGGGTACCTTTCCCCGCACCTTCAGCTTGTAGTTTGTCTGTGTCCTTGGATCTCAAGTGAGTCTCCAGTAAGGGAGCACGTAGGTGGTCTTGAGTTTTCATCAGTTCTTCTAACCCTGTGTCTTTTGATTGGAGCTCTCAAAGGCTGTACTTTTATTCTGATATTTGAGAGCTGTGCTCTTACTGCACTTTGAAATTCTTTTTGTTCTCATTAATATACAATCACATGCAGAAAATTATGTTATTCTGTCTACCCTCTTCACCATGTCACCCCAAATCCCAGTTACAGCTGCTCTCTGTCAGCATGTACTAAGATGCTGTAGAATCACTACATGTCTTCTCTGTGTTGTACAACATTACCCATGACACCCCACCCTACACATTATACATGCTAATCCTAATGCCCCCATTCTTTTTCCCCGCACTTTTTACTCCCTTCCCACAATCCCTACCCAGTCCCTTTCTCTTTGGTAACTGTTAGTCCACTCTCGGGTTCTGTGAGTCTGCTGCTGTCTTTTCCTTCAGTTTTTCTTTGTTATCATACTCCACACATGAGTGAAATCATTTGGTACATGTATTTCTCCGCCTGGCCTATTTGACTGAGCATAATACCCTCTAGCTCCATCCACGTTATTGCAAATGATAGGATTTGTTTTCTTCTTATGGCTGCTTACTGCACTTTTTAAACTGGATTTCATTCTTCTTTTTTGTTTGTAGTTTTGCAATGTGCTTTCACCATTGCTTTCCTTGTTATGAGCAGTAGCTTTGTGTTAATCGATATGTACCTATATCTATCTATCTCTCTGTCTAACTATTTATCAATCAATCAATCAATCAATCATCTTTTTGTCTGCCCATCTGTCCTTGTGTACAGAACTGTTAACCATATATCCTATATCACTTTCCTACACTATGCTTCCAAAAATCCTGCAAAGTATCTAGGCTGTAGAGAGAGCACTGGGTTCACGGAGACACTTGCAGGTCGATTCGGCCGCGTGTACCTCCAAAACCAGGAAATGGTTGTGCCGGGACTTGAACCCGTGTCTCTATCCTCTGTCCTCTTTCATCTCCTTCTAACTTACTGTCTGTATTTAGCCACATTCTTTGACTAAGTACTCCCTAAAGACCACAAGTATCATTCCTCTGGGCCTGTTGTCGCGAGAAAAGTAAACTTGTTCTTTCCTCACCACCATGTTTGAAGGACATCAGCGTGATCACCGCCGATAGGACGGAGGGTCAAATAAAAAGGAACACCAATTTCTAGACAGGAGTAGTTGGGAGCTAAGAGTGTATTGTGGGGTGACGTGTTTATTTGAGTGTCCAAACTTCCCTCTTTAGTAGTTATTAGATCTTCACATTCGTGAACATCATAAAACCCACTGATTTCAAAGGCCCAGATGCTTATTTATTATTACAGCAACTCAGTTGTTGAGGTGAGAGAAAATGAGAAGTATGTTGCTGCACCACTAAATCAATGGCTGGGAACGGCTGAAACCAAACAAAAAGAATTCACGGTGGCCAGATAGGGCTATTTTCTTCTGACTGTCCCAGGGGACTCAAACAGAATCCATTTGTTTGATTGTTTGTTTTTCAGTTTCACTCGTGTAGAGTACTTGTCCACACACCTTCGGCTTGTAGTTTGTCTGTGTCCTTGGATCTCAAGTGAGTCTCCTGTAAGTAAGCACGTAGGTGTCTTGAGATTTCATCCCTTCTTTTAACCCTGTGTCTTTTGTTTGCTGCACTCAGTGCCTGACCTTTTATTCTGATGATTCAGAGCTGTGCACTTATTGCACTTAAATAATTTTTTTTATCATTAAGCTAAAATCACTTGAAGAACATTATGTTTACTATGCTCCCCCCTTCACCAAGTACCCCTGAAAAACCTCTTCAGTCGTTGTCGATCTGCGTAGTTGGATGCTGTAGACTCCTTCACCATGTCCCTATCAACAGACCCCGTTACAGTCGCTGTCCATCAGTGAGTAGTAAGATGCTATATGATCTCTACTAGCCTTCTCTGTGTTGTACAGCACTCCCCATGCCCCCTCGACCCCAAGCATTATACATGCTCAAACTAATGCCCCCATTCTTTCTCCTCACACTTATCCCTCCCTTCAGACCCACCATGCCCAGTCCTGCTCCCTTTGGTAACTTTTAGTCAACTCTCGGGTTCTGTGAGTCTGCTGCTGTTTTTTTCCTTCAGTTTCTCTTTGTTGTTATACTCCACACATGAGTGAAAACACTTGGTACTTGTCTTTCTCCGCCTGGCCTATTTCTCTGAACATACTACCGTCTAGCTCCATCCAGGTCATTACAAATGGTAGTATTTGTTTTCTTCTTAAGGCTGCTTACTGAACTTTTTAAACTGGATTTCATTCTTTCTTTTTCTTTGTAGTTTAGCTATGTTATTCCCCATTCAACTCCTGGTTATGAACAATAGCTTTGTGTCAACCGGTATGTATCCCTATCTATCTATCTAATGGTCTGTCTGTCTATCTATGTATCTATGTGTGTATGTATGTATGTATGTATGTAAGTATCTATGTATCTATCTATCTTCCTATCATCTATCAATCTATGTACCTATCTATCTATCTTTCATCTGTCATCTGTGTAACTATCTATCTATGAATCAATCATCTTTTTGTCTGCCCATCTATCCTTCTGTACAGAACAGTTAACAACATAGCCTACGTCTCTTCCCTACATTATGCTTCCAGAAATCTTGCAAGGTAACTAAGCCATAAGGAGAGCACTGTGTTCACCGATACACTTTCATGTAGAGTCAGCCGCGTGTGCTTACAAAACCAGTAAATGGAGGTGAAAGGGCTTGAACCTGTATCTCTGTCCTCTGTCCTCTTATACTTCCTGCTCGCTTGGTGACTTTATTTAACCACATTCAGTGAGTAGGTGATCCCTGAAGACCACAAGTATCCTTCGTCTAGTCCGGTTGTCGACAGAAAAGTGTAATTGGTTCTTTGCACACCACCATGTTTGAGGGACACCGGCGTGATCACTGCTGATAGGTGCAGGGACAAATATAAAGGAACACCTATTTCTGGACAGGAGCAGTTGGGAACAAAGAGTGTGTAGTGGAGTGAAGTGTTTATTTGAGGCTCCAAACTTCCCTCCTTAGGTGGTTATTACTTCTTTACATTCGTGAACATCATAAAAAGCAATGATTTTAAAAGCCCGGACGCATATTATTCCAGCAATTCATTTGTTGAGGTGAGAGGAAATGAGAAGGAACTTGCTGCACCACTAAATCTGTGCCTGAGCACTGCTGAAATCAAACAAAAAGAATTCACGGTGGCTAGATAGGGCTGTTTTCTACTGACTCTCTCTTGGGATTCAAACAGAATTCATTTGTTTGTTTGTTTCTTATTTTCACTTGTATAGGTAATCTGTCCCCGCCCCTTCAGCTTCTAGTTTGTCTGTGTCCTTGGATCTCAAGTGAGTCTCCAGTAAGGGAACACGTAGGAGGTCTTGAGTTTTCATCAGTTCTTCTAACACTGTGTCTTTTGATTGGAGCACTCAAAGCCTGTACTTTTATTCTGATATTTGAGAGCTGTGCTCTTACTGCACTTTGAAATATTTTTTGTTCTCATTAATATACAATCACAAGCAGAACATTATGTTTTCCAGTCTACACCCTTCACCAAGTCCCCGGCAAAAGCCAGTTACAGTCGCTGTCCGTCAGCGTGTACTAAGATGCTGTAGAATCACTACATGTCTTCTCTGTGTTATGCAGCCGTACAAATGAACCCCCAAGTTACACACTATACATGCTAATCCTAATGTCCCCATACTTTTTCCCCGCCCTTATTACTCCCTTCCCACAAACCCTCCCCAGTCCCTTTCTTTTTGGTAACTGTTAGTCCACTCTCGGGTACTGTGAGTCTGCTGCTGTCTTTTCCTTCAGTTTTGCTTTGTTATCATACTCCACACATGAGTGAAATAATTTGGTACATGTATTTCTCCTCCTGGAATATTTGACTGAGCATAATACCCTCTAGCTCCTTCCACATTATTGCAAATGATAGGATTTGTTTTCTTCTTATGGCTGCCTACTGCACTTTTTAAACTGGATTTCATTCTTCTTTTTTGTTTGTAGTTCCGCTATGTGCTTTCACCATTGCTCTCCTGGTTATGAGCAGTAGCTTTGTGTTAATCGATATGTACCCATATCAATCTATCTGTCTGTCTATCTATTTATCAATCAAACAATCAATCAATCATCTTTTTGTCTGCCCTTCTGTCCCTGTGTACAGAACAGTTAACCATATATCCTCTATCACTTTCCTACACTATGCTTCCAAAAATCCTACAAAGTATCTAGGCTGTAGAGAGAGCACTGGGTTCAGCGAGACACTTGCAGGTCGAGTCGGCCGTGTGTACCTTCAAAACCAGAAAATTGTTGTGCCGGGACTTGAACCCGTGTCTCTATCCTCTGTCCTCTTTCATCTCCTTCTAACTTACTGTCTGTATTTAGCCACATTCTTTGACTAAGTGCTCCCTGAAGACCACAAGTATCATTCCTCTGGGCATGTTGTCGCGAGAAAAGTAAACTTGTTCTTTGCTTACCACCATGTTTGAAGGACATCAGCGTGATCACCGCCGATAGGACGGAGGGTCAAATAAAAAGTAACACCAATTTCTAGACAGGAGCAGTTGGGAGCTAGGAGTGTATTGTGGGGTGACGTGTTTATTTGAGTGTCCAAACTTCCCTCTTTAGTAGTTAATAGATCTTCACATTCGTGAACATCATAAAACCCACTGATTTCAAAGGCCCAGATGCTTATTTATTATTACAGCAACTCAGTTGTTGAGGTGAGAGAAAATGAGAAGTATGTTGCTGCACCACTAAATCAATGGCTGGGAACGGCTGAAACCAAACAAAAAGAATTCACGGTGGCCAGATAGGGCTATTTTCTTCTGACTGTCCCAGGGGACTCAAACAGAATCCATTTGTTTGATTGTTTGTTTTTCAGTTTCACTCGTGTAGAGTATTTGTCCACACACCTTCGGCTTGTAGTTTGTCTGTGTCCTTGGATCTCAAGTGAGTCTCCTGTAAGTAAGCACGTAGGTGTCTTGAGTTTTCATCCCTTCTTTTAACCCTGTGTCTTTTGTTTGCTGCACTCAGTGCCTGACCTTTTATTCTGATGATTCAGAGCTGTGCACTTATTGCACTTAAATAATTTTTTTTATCATTAAGCTAAAATCACTTGAAGAACATTATGTTTACTATGCTCCCCCCTTCATCAGGCACCCCTGAAAAACCTCTTCAGTCATTGTCCATCTGCGTAGTTGGATGCTGTAGACCCCTTCACCATGTCCCTCCCAACAGACCCCGTTACAGTCGCTGTCCATCAGTGAGTAGTAAGATGCTATATGATCTCTACTAGCCTTCTCTGTGTTGTACAGCACTCCCCATGCCCCCTCGACCCCAAGCATTATACATGCTCAAACTAATGCCCCCATTCTTTCTCCTCACACTTATCCCTCCCTTCAGACCCACCATGCCCAGTCCTGTTCCCTTTGGTAACTTTTAGTCAACTCTCGGGTTCTGTGAATCTGCTGCTGTTTTTTTCCTTCAGTTTCTCTTTGTTGTTATACTCCACACATGAGTGAAAACACTTGGTTCTTGTCTTTCTCCGCCTGGCCTATTTCTCTGAACATACTACCGTCTAGCTCCATCCAGGTCATTGCAAATGGTAGTATTTGTTTTCTTCTTATGGCTGCTTACTGCACTTTTTTAACTGGAGTTCATTCTTATTTTTGTTTGTAGTATCGCTATGTGCTTTCACCATTGCCCTCCTGATTTTTGAGCAGTAGCTTTGTGTTAATCGTTATGTACCTATATCTATCTATCTGTCTGTCTAACTATTTATCAATCAATCAATCTATCAGCTTTTTGTCTGCTCATCTGTACTTGTGTACAGAACAGTTAAACACATAGCCTATGTCACTCTTCTACATTATGCTTCCCAAAATCCTGCAATGTAACTAATATTTAGGGAGAGCACTGGGTTCACTGAGACACTTGCAGATCGAGTCGGCCGCGTGTACCTACAAAAGCAGGAAATGGTTGTGCTGGGACTTGAAACCGTGTCTCTACCCACTGTCCTCTTTCATCTCCTTCTCACTTGCTGTCTGTATTTAGCCACATTCATTTACTAAGTGCTCCCTGAAGACCACAAGTATCCTTCCTCTGGGCCTGTTGTTGACAGAAAAGTAAACTTGTTGCTTTCCTCACCACCATGTTTGAAGGACATTGGGGTGATCACTGCTGATAGGACGGAGGGTCAAATAAAAAGGACCACCAATTTCTAGACAGGAGCAGTTCGGAGCTAAGAGTGTATTGTGGGGTGACATGTTTATTTGACTGTCCAAACTTTCCTCTTAGGTGGTTATTACTTCACATTCGTGAAGATCATAAAACCCACCGATTTCAAAGGTAAAGATGCTTATTATTACAGCAAATCAGTTGCTGAAGTGAGAGAAAATGAGAAGGACATTGCTGCACCACTAAATCAATGGCTGGGAACGGCTGAAACCAAACAAAAAGAATTCACGGTGGCCAGATAGGGCTATTTCCTTCTGACTGTTCCAGGGGACTCAAACAGGATCCATTTGTTTGATTGTTTGTTTTTCAGTTTCACTCGTGTAGAGTACTTGTCCACACACCTTCGGCTTGTAGTTTGTCTGTGTCCTTGGATCTCAAGTGAGTCTCCTGTAAGTAAGCACGTAGGTGTCTTGAGTTTTCATCCCTTCTTTTAACACTGTGTCTTTTGTTTGCTGCACTCAGTGCCTGACCTTTTATTCTGATGATTCAGAGCTGTGCACTTATTGCACTTAATTTTTTTTATCATTAAGCTAAAATCACTTGAAGAACATTATGTTTACTATGCTCCCCCCTTCACAAAGTACCCCTGAAAAACCTCTTCTGTCGCTGTCGATCTGCGTAGTTGGATGCTGTGGACCCCTTCACCATGTCCCTCCCAACAGACCCCATTACAGTCGCTGTCCATCAGTGAGTAGTAAGATGCTATATGATCTCTACTAGGCATCTCTGTGTTGTACAGCACTCCCCATGCCCCCTCGACCCCAAGCATTATACATGCTAAAACTAATGCCCCCATTCTTTCTCCTCACACTTATCCCTCCCTTCAGACCCACCATGCCCAGTCCTGTTCCCTTTGGTAACTTTTAGTCAACTCTCGGGTTCTGTTAGTCTGCTGCTTTTATTTCCTTCAGTTTCTCTTTGTTGTTATACTCCACACATGAGTGAAAACACTTGGTACTTGTCTTTCTCCACCTGGCCTATTTCTCTGAACATACTACCATCTAGCTCCATCCAGGTCATTGCAAATGGTAGTATTTGTTTTCTTCTTAAGTCTGCTTAATGCACTTTTTAAACTGGATTTCATTCTTCCTTTTTGTTTGTAGTTTAGCTATGTTATTCACTATTCAACTCCTGGTTATGAACAATAGCTTTGTGTCAATCGATATGTATCTGTATCTATCTATCTAATGGTCTGTCTGTCTATCTATGTATCTATGTATGTATCTATGTATCTATCTATCTATCTTCCTATCATCTATCTATGATGTCTATCTTCTATCAATCTATGTACCTATCTATCAATCTTTCATCTGTCAACTGTGTACCTATCTTTCTATGAATCAATCAACTTTTTGTCTGCCCATCTGTCCTTCTGTACAGAACAATTAACAACATAGCCTATGTCTCTTCCCTACATTATGCTTCCAGAAATCTTGCAAGGTAACTAAGCCATAAGGAGAGCACTGTGTTCACCGATACACTTTCATGTAGAGTCAGCCGCGTGTGCTTACAAAACCAGTAAATGGAGGTGAAAGGGCTTGAACCTGTATCTCTGTCCTCTGTCCTCTTATACTTCCTGCTCGCTTGGTGACTTTATTTAACCACATTCAGTGAGTAAGTGATCCCTGAAGACCACAAGTATCCTTCGTCTGGTACGGTTGTCGACAGAAAAGTGTACTTGGTTCTTTGCACACCACCATGTTTGAGGGACATCGGCGTGATCACTGCTGATAGGTGCAGGGACAAATATAAAGGAACACCTATGTCTGGACAGGAGCAGTTGGGAACAAAGAGTGTGTTGTGGAGTGAAGTGTTTATTTGAGGGTCCAAACTTCCCTCCTTAGGTGGTTATATCTTCTTTACATTCGTGAACATCATAAAAAGCAATGATTTTAAAAGCCCACACGCATATTATTACAGCAATTCATTTGTTGAGGTGAGAGGAAATGAGAAGGAACTTTACTGCACCACTAAAGCTATGCCTCAGCACTGCTGATATCAAACAAAAAGAATTCACGGTGGCTAGATAGGGCTATTTTCTACTGACTCTCTCTGGGGACTCAAACAGAATTCATTTGTTTGTTTGTTTCTTATTTTCACATGTATAGGTAATCTGTCCCCGCCCCTTCAGCTTGTAGTTTGTCTGTGTCCTTGGATCTCAAGTGAGTCTCCAGTAAGGGAGCACGTAGGAGGTCTTGAGTTTTCATCAGTCTTTCTAACACTGTGTCTTTTGTTTGGAGCACTCAAAGCCTGTACTTTTATTCTGATATTTGAGAGCTGTGCTCTTACTGCACTTTGAAATATTTTTTGTTCTCATTAATATACAATCACATGCAGAACATTATGTTTTCCAGTCTACACACCCTTCACCAAGTCCCCGGTAAAAGCCAGTTAGAGTCGCTGTCCGTCAGCGTGTACTAAGATGCTGTAGAATCACTACATGTCTTCTCGGTGTTATGCAGCCGTACAAATGAGCCCTGAAGTTACACACTATACATGCTAATCCTAATGACCCCATTCTTTTTCCCCACCCTTATTACTCCCTTCCCACAAACCATACCCAATCCCTTTCTTTTTGGTAACTGTTAGTTCACTCTCGGGTTCTGTGAGACTGCTGCTGTCTTTTCCTTCAGTTTTTCTTTGTTATCATACTCCACACATGAGTGAAATCATTTGGTACATGTATTTCTCCTCCTTGAATATTTGACTGAGAATAATACCCTCTAGCACCATCCACGTTATTGCAAATGATAGGATTTGTTTTCTTCTTATGACTGCCTACTGCACTTTTTAAACTGGATTTCATTCTTCTTTTTTGTTTGTAGTTTCGCTATGTGCTTTCACCATTGCTCTCCTGGTTATGAGCAGTAGCTTTGTGTTAATCGATATGTACCTATATCTATCTATCTCTCTGTCTAACTATTTATCAATCAATCAATCAATCAATCATCTTTTTGTCTGCCCATCTGTCCTTGTGTACAGAACTGTTAACCATATATCCTATATCACTTTCCTACACTATGCTTCCAAAAATCCTGCAAAGTATCTAGGCTGTAGAGAGAGCACTGGGTTCACCGAGACACTTGCAGGTCGATTCGGCCGCGTGTACCTCCAAAACCAGGAAATGGTTGTGCCGGGACTTGAACCCGTGTCTCTATCCTCTGTCCTCTTTCATCTCCTTCTAACTTACTGTCTGTATTTAGCCACATTATTTGACTAAGTACTCCCTAAAGACCACAAGTATCATTCCTCTGGGCCTGTTGTCGCGAGAAAAGTAAACTTGTTCTTTCCTCACCACCATGTTTGAAGGACATCAGCGTGATCACCGCCGATAGGACGGAGGGTCAAATAAAAAGGAACACCAATTTCTAGACAGGAGCAGTTGGGAGCTAAGAGTGTATTGTGGGGTGACGTGTTTATTTGAGTGTCCAAACTTCCCTCTTTAGTAGTTATTAGATCTTCACATTCGTGATCATAAAACCCACTGATTTCAAAGGCCCAGATGCTTATTTATTATTACAGCAACTCAGTTGTTGAGGTGAGAGAAAATGAGAAGTATGTTGCTGCACCACTAAATCAATGGCTGGGAACGGCTGAAACCAAACAAAAAGAATTCACGTTGGCCAGATAGGGCTATTTTCTTCTGACTGTCCCAGGGGACTCAAACAGAATCCATTTGTTTGATTGTTTGTTTTTCAGTTTAACTCGTGTAGAGTACTTGACCACACACCTTCGGCTTGTAGTTTGTCTGTGTCCTTGGATCTCAAGTGAGTCTCCTGTAAGTAAGCACGTAGGTGTCTTGAGTTTTCATCCCTTCTTTTAACCCTGTGTCTTTTGTTTGCTGCACTCAGTGCCTGACCTTTTATTCTGATGATTCAGAGCTGTGCACTTATTGCACTTAAATAATTTTTTTTATCATTAAGCTAAAATCACTTGAAGAACATTATGTTTACTATGCTCCCCCCTTCACCAAGTACCCCTGAAAAACCTCTTCAGTCGTTGTCGATCTGCGTAGTTGGATGCTGTAGACTCCTTCACCATGTCCCTCCCAACAGACCCCGTTACAGTCGCTGTCCATCAGTGAGTAGTAAGATGCTATATGATCTCTACTAGCCTTCTCTGTGTTGTACAGCACTCCCCATGCCCCCTCGACCCCAAGCATTATACATGCTCAAACTAATGCCCCCATTCTTTCTCCTCACACTTATCCCTCCCTTCAGACCCACCATGCCCAGTCCTGCTCCCTTTGGTAACTTTTAGTCAACTCTCGGGTTCTGTGAGTCTGCTGCTGTTTTTTTCCTTCAGTTTCTCTTTGTTGTTATACTCCACACATGAGTGAAAACACTTGGTACTTGTCTTTCTCCGCCTGGCCTATTTCTCTGAACATACTACCGTCTAGCTCCATCCAGGTCATTACAAATGGTAGTATTTGTTTTCTTCTTAAGGCTGCTTACTGAACTTTTTAAACTGGATTTCATTCTTTCTTTTTCTTTGTAGTTTAGCTATGTTATTCCCCATTCAACTCCTGGTTATGAACAATAGCTTTGTGTCAACCGATATGTATCCCTATCTATCTATCTAATGGTCTGTCTGTCTATCTATGTATCTATGTGTGTATGTATGTATGTATGTATGTAAGTATCTATGTATCTATCTATCTTCCTATCATCTATCAATCTATGTACCTATCTATCTATCTTTCATCTGTCATCTGTGTAACTATCTATCTATGAATCAATCATCTTTTTGTCTGCCCATCTATCCTTCTGTACAGAACAGTTAACAACATAGCCTACGTCTCTTCCCTACATTATGCTTCCAGAAATCTTGCAAGGTAACTAAGCCATAAGGAGAGCACTGTGTTCACCGATACACTTTCATGTAGAGTCAGCCGCGTGTGCTTACAAAACCAGTAAATGGAGGTGAAAGGGCTTGAACCTGTATCTCTGTCCTCTGTCCTCTTATACTTCCTGCTCGCTTGGTGACTTTATTTAACCACATTCAGTGAGTAAGTGATCCCTGAAGACCACAAGTATCCTTCGTCTAGTCCGGTTGTCGACAGAAAAGTGTAATTGGTTCTTTGCACACCACCATGTTTGAGGGACACCGGCGTGATCACTGCTGATAGGTGCAGGGACAAATATAAAGGAACACCTATTTCTGGACAGGAGCAGTTGGGAACAAAGAGTGTGTTGTGGAGTGAAGTGTTTATTTGAGGCTCCAAACTTCCCTCCTTAGGTGGTTATTACTTCTTTACATTCGTGAACATCATAAAAAGCAATGATTTTAAAAGCCCGGACGCATATTATTCCAGCAATTCATTTGTTGAGGTGAGAGGAAATGAGAAGGAACTTGCTGCACCACTAAATCTGTGCCTGAGCACTGCTGAAATCAAACAAAAAGAATTCACGGTGGCTAGATAGGGCTGTTTTCTACTGACTCTCTCTTGGGATTCAAACAGAATTCATTTGTTTGTTTGTTTCTTATTTTCACTTGTATAGGTAATCTGTCCCCGCCCCTTCAGCTTGTAGTTTGTCTGTGTCCTTGGATCTCAAGTGAGTCTCCAGTAAGGGAACACGTAGGAGGTCTTGAGTTTTCATCAGTTCTTCTAACACTGTGTCTTTTGATTGGAGCACTCAAAGCCTGTACTTTTATTCTGATATTTGAGAGCTGTGCTCTTACTGCACTTTGAAATATTTTTTGTTCTCATTAATATACAATCACAAGCAGAACATTATGTTTTCCAGTCTACACCCTTCACCAAATCCCCGGCAAAAGCCAGTTACAGTCGCTGTCCGTCAGCGTGTACTAAGATGCTGTAGAATCACTACATGTCTTCTCTGTGTTATGCAGCCGTACAAATGAACCCCCAAGTTACACACTATACATGCTAATCCTAATGTCCCCATACTTTTTCCCCGCCCTTATTACTCCCTTCCCACAAACCCTCCCCAGTCCCTTTCTTTTTGGTAACTGTTAGTCCACTCTCGGGTACTGTGAGTCTGCTGCTGTCTTTTCCTTCAGTTTTGCTTTGTTATCATACTCCACACATGAGTGAAATAATTTGGTACATGTATTTCTCCTCCTGGAATATTTGACTGAGCATAATACCCTCTAGCTCCTTCCACATTATTGCAAATGATAGGATTTGTTTTCTTCTTATGGCTGCCTACTGCACTTTTTAAACTGGATTTCATTCTTCTTTTTTGTTTGTAGTTCCGCTATGTGCTTTCACCATTGCTCTCCTGGTTATGAGCAGTAGCTTTGTGTTAATCGATATGTACCCATATCAATCTATCTGTCTGTCTATCTATTTATCAATCAAACAATCAATCAATCATCTTTTTGTCTGCCCTTCTGTCCCTGTGTACAGAACAGTTAACCATATATCCTCTATCACTTTCCTACACTATGCTTCCAAAAATCCTACAAAGTATCTAGGCTGTAGAGAGAGCACTGGGTTCAGCGAGACACTTGCAGGTCGAGTCGGCCGTGTGTACCTCCAAAACCAGGAAATGGTTGTGCCGGGACTTGAACCCGTGTCTCTATCCTCTGTCCTCTTTCATCTCCTTCTAACTTACTGTCTGTATTTAGCCACATTCTTTGACTAAGTGCTCCCTGAAGACCACAAGTATCATTCCTCTGGGCATGTTGTCGCGAGAAAAGTAAACTTGTTCTTTGCTCACCACCATGTTTGAAGGACATCAGCGTGATCACCGCCGATAGGACGGAGGGTCAAATAAAAAGTAACACCAATTTCTAGACAGGAGCAGTTGGGAGCTAGGAGTGTATTGTGGGGTGACGTGTTTATTTGAGTGTCCAAACTTCCCTCTTTAGTAGTTAATAGATCTTCACATTCGTGAACATCATAAAACCCACTGATTTCAAAGGCCCAGATGCTTATTTATTATTACAGCAACTCAGTTGTTGAGGTGAGAGAAAATGAGAAGTATGTTGCTGCACCACTAAATCAATGGCTGGGAACGGCTGAAACCAAACAAAAAGAATTCACGGTGGCCAGATAGGGCTATTTTCTTCTGACTGTCCCAGGGGACTCAAACAGAATCCATTTGTTTGTTTGTTTGTTTTTCAGTTTCACTCGTGTAGAGTATTTGTCCACACACCTTCGGCTTGTAGTTTGTCTGTGTCCTTGGATCTCAAGTGAGTCTCCTGTAAGTAAGCACGTAGGTGTCTTGAGTTTTCATCCCTTCTTTTAACCCTGTGTCTTTTGTTTGCTGCACTCAGTGCCTGACCTTTTATTCTGATGATTCAGAGCTGTGCACTTATTGCACTTAAATAATTTTTTTTATCATTAAGCTAAAATCACTTGAAGAACATTATGTTTACTATGCTCCCCCCTTCATCAGGTACCCCTGAAAAACCTCTTCAGTCGTTGTCCATCTGCGTAGTTGGATGCTGTAGACCCCTTCACCATGTCCCTCCCAACAGACCCCGTTACAGTCGCTGTCCATCAGTGAGTAGTAAGATGCTATATGATCTCTACTAGCCTTCTCTGTGTTGTACAGCACTCCCCATGCCCCCTCGACCCCAAGCATTATACATGCTAAAACTAATGCCCCCATTCTTTCTCCTCACACTTATCCCTCCCTTCAGACCCACCATGCCCAGTCCTGTTCCCTTTGGTAACTTTTAGTCAACTCTCGGGTTCTGTGAGTCTGCTGCTGTTTTTTTCCTTCAGTTTCTCTTTGTTGTTATACTCCACACATGAGTGAAAACACTTGGTTCTTGTCTTTCTCCGCCTGGCCTATTTCTCTGAACATACTACCGTCTAGCTCCATCCAGGTCATTGCAAATGGTAGTATTTGTTTTCTTCTTATGGCTGCTTACTGCACTTTTTAAACTGGAGTTCATTCTTATTTTTGTTTGTAGTATCGCTATGTGCTTTCACCATTGCCCTCCTGATTTTTGAGCAGTAGCTTTGTGTTAATCGTTATGTACCTATATCTATCTATCTGTCTGTCTAACTATTTATCAATCAATCAATCTATCAGCTTTTTGTCTGCTCATCTGTACTTGTGTACAGAACAGTTAAACACATAGCCTATGTCACTCTTCTACATTATGCTTCCCAAAATCCTGCAATGTAACTAATATTTAGGGAGAGCACTGGGTTCACTGAGACACTTGCAGATCGAGTCGGCCGCGTGTACCTACAAAAGCAGGAAATGGTTGTGCTGGGACTTGAAACCGTGTCTCTACCCACTGTCCTCTTTCATCTCCTTCTCACTTGCTGTCTGTATTTAGCCACATTCATTTACTAAGTGCTCCCTGAAGACCACAAGTATCCTTCCTCTGGGCCTGTTGTTGACAGAAAAGTAAACTTGTTGCTTTCCTCACCACCATGTTTGAAGGACATTGGGGTGATCACTGCTGATAGGACGGAGGGTCAAATAAAAAGGACCACCAATTTCTAGACAGGAGCAGTTCGGAGCTAAGAGTGTATTGTGGGGTGACATGTTTATTTGACTGTCCAAACTTTCCTCTTAGGTGGTTATTACTTCACATTCGTGAAGATCATAAAACCCACCGATTTCAAAGGTAAAGATGCTTATTATTACAGCAAATCAGTTGCTGAAGTGAGAGAAAATGAGAAGGACATTGCTGCACCACTAAATCAATGGCTGGGAACGGCTGAAACCAAACAAAAAGAATTCACGGTGGCCAGATAGGGCTATTTCCTTCTGACTGTCCCAGGGGACTCAAACAGGATCCATTTGTTTGATTGTTTGTTTTTCAGTTTCACTCGTGTAGAGTACTTGTCCACACACCTACGGCTTGTAGTTTGTCTGTGTCCTTGGATCTCAAGTGAGTCTCCTGTAAGTAAGCACGTAGGTGTCTTGAGTTTTCATCCCTTCTTTTAACACTGTGTCTTTTGTTTGCTGCACTCAGTGCCTGACCTTTTATTCTGATGATTCAGAGCTGTGCACTTATTGCACTTAATTTTTTTTATCATTAAGCTAAAATCACTTGAAGAACATTATGTTTACTATGCTCCCCCCTTCACAAAGTACCCCTGAAAAACCTCTTCTGTCGCTGTCGATCTGCGTAGTTGGATGCTGTGGACCCCTTCACCATGTCCCTCCCAACAGACCCCATTACAGTCGCTGTCCATCAGTGAGTAGTAAGATGCTATATGATCTCTACTAGGCATCTCTGTGTTGTACAGCACTCCCCATGCCCCCTCGACCCCAAGCATTATACATGCTAAAACTAATGCCCCCATTCTTTCTCCTCACACTTATCCCTCCCTTCAGACCCACCATGCCCAGTCCTGTTCCCTTTGGTAACTTTTAGTCAACTCTCGGGTTCTGTTAGTCTGCTGCTTTTATTTCCTTCAGTTTCTCTTTGTTGTTATACTCCACACATGAGTGAAAACACTTGGTACTTGTCTTTCTCCACCTGGCCTATTTCTCTGAACATACTACCATCTAGCTCCATCCAGGTCATTGCAAATGGTAGTATTTGTTTTCTTCTTAAGTCTGCTTAATGCACTTTTTAAACTGGATTTCATTCTTCCTTTTTGTTTGTAGTTTAGCTATGTTATTCACTATTCAACTCCTGGTTATGAACAATAGCTTTGTGTCAATCGATATGTATCTGTATCTATCTATCTAATGGTCTGTCTGTCTATCTATGTATCTATGTATGTATCTATGTATGTATCTATGTATCTATCTATCTATCTTCCTATCATCTATCTATGATGTCTATCTTCTATCAATCTATGTACCTATCTATCAATCTTTCATCTGTCAACTGTGTACCTATCTTTCTATGAATCAATCAACTTTTTGTCTGCCCATCTGTCCTTCTGTACAGAACAATTAACAACATAGCCTATGTCTCTTCCCTACATTATGCTTCCAGAAATCTTGCAAGGTAACTAAGCCATAAGGAGAGCACTGTGTTCACCGATACACTTTCATGTAGAGTCAGCCGCGTGTGCTTACAAAACCAGTAAATGGAGGTGAAAGGGCTTGAACCTGTATCTCTGTCCTCTGTCCTCTTATACTTCCTGCTCGCTTGGTGACTTTATTTAACCACATTCAGTGAGTAAGTGATCCCTGAAGACCACAAGTATCCTTCGTCTGGTACGGTTGTCGACAGAAAAGTGTACTTGGTTCTTTGCACACCACCATGTTTGAGGGACATCGGCGTGATCACTGCTGATAGGTGCAGGGACAAATATAAAGGAACACCTATGTCTGGACAGGAGCAGTTGGGAACAAAGAGTGTGTTGTGGAGTGAAGTGTTTATTTGAGGGTCCAAACTTCCCTCCTTAGGTGGTTATATCTTCTTTACATTCGTGAACATCATAAAAAGCAATGATTTTAAAAGCCCACACGCATATTATTACAGCAATTCATTTGTTGAGGTGAGAGGAAATGAGAAGGAACTTTACTGCACCACTAAAGCTATGCCTGAGCACTGCTGATATCAAACAAAAAGAATTCACGGTGGCTAGATAGGGCTATTTTCTACTGACTCTCTCTGGGGACTCAAACAGAATTCATTTGTTTGTTTGTTTCTTATTTTCACATGTATAGGTAATCTGTCCCCGCCCCTTCAGCTTGTAGTTTGTCTGTGTCCTTGGATCTCAAGTGAGTCTCCAGTAAGGGAGCACGTAGGAGGTCTTGAGTTTTCATCAGTCTTTCTAACACTGTGTCTTTTGTTTGGAGCACTCAAAGCCTGTACTTTTATTCTGATATTTGAGAGCTGTGCTCTTACTGCACTTTGAAATATTTTTTGTTCTCATTAATATACAATCACATGCAGAACATTATGTTTTCCAGTCTACACACCCTTCACCAAGTCCCCGGTAAAAGCCAGTTAGAGTCGCTGTCCGTCAGCGTGTACTAAGATGCTGTAGAATCACTACATGTCTTCTCGGTGTTATGCAGCCGTACAAATGAGCCCTCAAGTTACACACTATACATGCTAATCCTAATGACCCCATTCTTTTTCCCCACCCTTATTACTCCCTTCCCACAAACCATACCCAATCCCTTTCTTTTTGGTAACTGTTAGTTCACTCTCGGGTTCTGTGAGACTGCTGCTGTCTTTTCCTTCAGTTTTTCTTTGTTATCATACTCCACACATGAGTGAAATCATTTGGTACATGTATTTCTCCTCCTTGAATATTTGACTGAGAATAATACCATCTAGCACCATCCACGTTATTGCAAATGATAGGATTTGTTTTCTTCTTATGACTGCCTACTGCACTTTTTAAACTGGATTTCATTCTTCTTTTTTGTTTGTAGTTCCGCTATGTGCTTTCACCATTGCTCTCCTGGTTATGAGCAGTAGCTTTGTGTTAATCGATATGTACCTATATCTATCTATCTCTCTGTCTAACTATTTATCAATCAATCAATCAATCAATCATCTTTTTGTCTGCCCATCTGTCCTTGTGTACAGAACTGTTAACCATATATCCTATATCACTTTCCTACACTATGCTTCCAAAAATCCTGCAAAGTATCTAGGCTGTAGAGAGAGCACTGGGTTCACCGAGACACTTGCAGGTCGATTCAGCCGCGTGTACCTCCAAAACCAGGAAATGGTTGTGCCGGGACTTGAACCCGTGTCTCTATCCTCTGTCCTCTTTCATCTCCTTCTAACTTACTGTCTGTATTTAGCCACATTCTTTGACTAAGTACTCCCTAAAGACCACAAGTATCATTCCTCTGGGCCTGTTGTCGCGAGAAAAGTAAACTTGTTCTTTCCTCACCACCATGTTTGAAGGACATCAGCGTGATCACCGCCGATAGGACGGAGGGTCAAATAAAAAGGAACACCAATTTCTAGACAGGAGCAGTTGGGAGCTAAGAGTGTATTGTGGGGTGACGTGTTTATTTGAGTGTCCAAACTTCCCTCTTTAGTAGTTATTAGATCTTCACATTCGTGAACATCATAAAACCCACTGATTTCAAAGGCCCAGATGCTTATTTATTATTACAGCAACTCAGTTGTTGAGGTGAGAGAAAATGAGAAGTATGTTGCTGCACCACTAAATCAATGGCTGGGAACGGCTGAAACCAAACAAAAAGAATTCACGTTGGCCAGATAGGGCTATTTTCTTCTGACTGTCCCAGGGGACTCAAACAGAATCCATTTGTTTGATTGTTTGTTTTTCAGTTTCACTCGTGTAGAGTACTTGTCCACACACCTTCGGCTTGTAGTTTGTCTGTGTCCTTGGATCTCAAGTGAGTCTCCTGTAAGTAAGCACGTAGGTGTCTTGAGTTTTCATCCCTTCTTTTAACCCTGTGTCTTTTGTTTGCTGCACTCAGTGCCTGACCTTTTATTCTGATGATTCAGAGCTGTGCACTTATTGCACTTAAATAATTTTTTTTATCATTAAGCTAAAATCACTTGAAGAACATTATGTTTACTATGCTCCCCCCTTCACCAAGTACCCCTGAAAAACCTCTTCAGTCGTTGTCGATCTGCGTAGTTGGATGCTGTAGACTCCTTCACCATGTCCCTCCCAACAGACCCCGTTACAGTCGCTGTCCATCAGTGAGTAGTAAGATGCTATATGATCTCTACTAGCCTTCTCTGTGTTGTACAGCACTCCCCATGCCCCCTCGACCCCAAGCATTATACATGCTCAAACTAATGCCCCCATTCTTTCTCCTCACACTTATCCCTCCCTTCAGACCCACCATGCCCAGTCCTGCTCCCTTTGGTAACTTTTAGTCAACTCTCGGGTTCTGTGAGTCTGCTGCTGTTTTTTTCCTTCAGTTTCTCTTTGTTGTTGTACTCCACACATGAGTGAAAACACTTGGTACTTGTCTTTCTCCGCCTGGCCTATTTCTCTCAACATACTACCGTCTAGCTCCATCCAGGTCATTACAAATGGTAGTATTTGTTTTCTTCTTAAGGCTGCTTACTGAACTTTTTAAACTGGATTTCATTCTTTCTTTTTCTTTGTAGTTTAGCTATGTTATTCCCCATTCAACTCCTGGTTATGAACAATAGCTTTGTGTCAACCGATATGTATCCCTATCTATCTATCTAATGGTCTGTCTGTCTATCTATGTATCTATGTGTGTATGTATGTATGTATGTATGTAAGTATCTATGTATCTATCTATCTTCCTATCATCTATCAATCTATGTACCTATCTATCTATCTTTCATCTGTCATCTGTGTAACTATCTATCTATGAATCAATCATCTTTTTGTCTGCCCATCTATCCTTCTGTACAGAACAGTTAACAACATAGCCTACGTCTCTTCCCTACATTATGCTTCCAGAAATCTTGCAAGGTAACTAAGCCATAAGGAGAGCACTGTGTTCACCGATACACTTTCATGTAGAGTCAGCCGCGTGTGCTTACAAAACCAGTAAATGGAGGTGAAAGGGCTTGAACCTGTATCTCTGTCCTCTGTCCTCTCATACTTCCTGCTCGCTTGGTGACTTTATTTAACCACATTCAGTGAGTAAGTGATCCCTGAAGACCACAAGTATCCTTCGTCTAGTCCGGTTGTCGACAGAAAAGTGTAATTGGTTCTTTGCACACCACCATGTTTGAGGGACACCGGCGTGATCACTGCTGATAGGTGCAGGGACAAATATAAAGGAACACCTATTTCTGGACAGGAGCAGTTGGGAACAAAGAGTGTGTTGTGGAGTGAAGTGTTTATTTGAGGCTCCAAACTTCCCTCCTTAGGTGGTTATTACTTCTTTACATTCGTGAACATCATAAAAAGCAATGATTTTAAAAGCCCGGACGCATATTATTACAGCAATTCATTTGTTGAGGTGAGAGGAAATGAGAAGGAACTTGCTGCACCACTAAATCTGTGCCTGAGCACTGCTGAAATCAAACAAAAAGAATTCACGGTGGCTAGATAGGGCTGTTTTCTACTGACTCTCTCTTGGGGTTCAAACAGAATTCATTTGTTTGTTTGTTTCTTATTTTCACTTGTATAGGTAATCTGTCCCCGCCCCTTCAGCTTGTAGTTTGTCTGTGTCCTTGGATCTCAAGTGAGTCTCCAGTAAGGGAACACGTAGGAGGTCTTGAGTTTTCATCAGTTCTTCTAACACTGTGTCTTTTGATTGGAGCACTCAAAGCCTGTACTTTTATTCTGATATTTGAGAGCTGTGCTCTTACTGCACTTTGAAATATTTTTTGTTCTCATTAATATACAATCACAAGCAGAACATTATGTTTTCCAGTCTACACCCTTCACCAAGTCCCCGGCAAAAGCCAGTTACAGTCGCTGTCCGTCAGCGTGTACTAAGATGCTGTGGAATCACTACATGTCTTCTCTGTGTTATGCAGCCGTACAAATGAACCCCCAAGTTACACACTATACATGCTAATCCTAATGTCCCCATACTTTTTCCCCGCCCTTATTACTCCCTTCCCACAAACCCTCCCCAGTCCCTTTCTTTTTGGTAACTGTTAGTCCACTCTCGGGTACTGTGAGTCTGCTGCTGTCTTTTCCTTCAGTTTTGCTTTGTTATCATACTCCACACATGAGTGAAATAATTTGGTACATGTATTTCTCCTCCTGGAATATTTGACTGAGCATAATACCCTCTAGCTCCTTCCACATTATTGCAAATGATAGGATTTGTTTTCTTCTTATGGCTGCCTACTGCACTTTTTAAACTGGATTTCATTCTTCTTTTTTGTTTGTAGTTCCGCTATGTGCTTTCACCATTGCTCTCCTGGTTATGAGCAGTAGCTTTGTGTTAATCGATATGTACCCATATCAATCTATCTGTCTGTCTATCTATTTATCAATCAAACAATCAATCAATCATCTTTTTGTCTGCCCTTCTGTCCCTGTGTACAGAACAGTTAACCATATATCCTCTATCACTTTCCTACACTATGCTTCCAAAAATCCTACAAAGTATCTGGGCTGTAGAGAGAGCACTGGGTTCAGCGAGACACTTGCAGGTCGAGTCGGCCGCGTCTACTACAAAACCAGGAAATTTTTGTGCCGGGACTTGAACCCGTGTCTCTATCCTCTGTCCTCTTTCATCTCCTTCTAACTTACTGTCTGTATTTAGCCACATTCTTTGACTAAGTGCTCCCTGAAGACCACAAGTATCATTCCTCTGGGCCTGTTGTCGCGAGAAAAGTAAACTTGTTGCTTTGCTCACCACCATGTTTGAAGGACATCAGCGTGATCACCGCCGATAGGACGGAGGGTCAAATAAAAAGGATCACCAATTTTTAGACAGGAGCAGTTGGGAACTAAGAGTGTACTGTGGTGTGACTTGTTTATTTGAGTTTCCAAACTTCCCACTTAGGTAGTTATTATATCTTCACATTCGTGAACATCATAAAACCCACTGATTTCAAAGACCCATTTGCTTATTATTACAGCAACTCAGTTGTTGAGGTGAGAGAAATGAGAAGTATGTTGCTGCACCACTAAATCAATGGCTGGGAACGGCTGAAACCAAACAAAAAGAATTCACGGTGGCCAGATAGGGATATTTCCTTCTGACTGTCCCAGGGGACTCAAGCAGAATCCACTTGTTTGATTGTTTGTTTTTCAGTTTCACTCATGTAGCGTACTTGTCCACAAACCTTCGGCTTGATGTTTGTCTGTGTCCGTGGATCTCAAGTGAGTCTCCTGTAAGTAAGCACGTAGGTGTCTTGAGTTTTCATCCCTTCTTTTAACCCTGTGTCTTTTGTTTGCTGCACTCAGTGCCTGACCTTTTATTCTGACGATTCAGTGCTGTGCACTTATTGCACTTAAAGAATTTTTTTAACATTAAGCTAAAATCACTTGAAGAACATTATGTTTACTATGCTCCCCCCTTCACCAAGTACCCCTGAAAAACCTCTTCGGTCGCTGTCGATCTGCGTAGCTGGATGCTGTAGACCCCTTCACCATGTCCCTCCCAACAGACCCCGTTACAGTCGCTGTCCATCAGTGAGTAGTACGATGCTATATGATCTCTACTAGCCTTCCCTGTGTCGTACAGCACTCCCTATGCCCCCTCGACCCCAAGCACTATACATGCTAAAACTAATGCCCCCATTCTTTCTCCTCACACTTATTCCTCCCTTCAGACCCACCCTGCCTTGTCCTTTTCCATTTGGTAACTTTTAGTCAACTCTCGGATTCTGTGAGAGTGCTGCTGTTTTTTTCCTTCAGTTTCTCTTTGCTGTTTTACTCCACACATGAGTGAAATCACTTGGTACTTGTCTTTCTCCGCCTGGCCTATTTCTCTGAACGTACTACCGTCTAGCTCCATCCACGTCATTGCCAATGGTAGTCTTTGTTTTCTTCTTAAGGCTGCTTACTGCAATTTTAAACTGGATTTCATTCTTCCTTTTTGTTTGTAGATTAGCTATGTTATTCACCATTCAACTCCTATTTATGGACAATAGCTTTGTGTCAATCGATATGTATCTGTATCTATCTATCTAACGGTCAGTCTGTCTATCTATGTATCTGTGTATGTAAGTATGTATGTATGTATCTATGGATCTATATTTCTATCTATCTGCCTATCATCTATCTATGATGTCTATCATCTATCAATCTATGTACCTATCTATCTATCTTTCTTCTGTCATCTGTGTACCTATCAATCTATGAATCAATCACCTTTTTGTCTGCCCATCTATCCTTCTGTACATAACAGTTAACAACATAGCCTATGTCTCTTCCCTACATTATGCTTCCAGAAATCTTGCAAGGTAACTAAGCCATAAGGAGAGCACTGTGTTCACCGATACACTTTCAGGTAGAGTCAGCCGCGTGTGCTTACAAAACCAGTAAATGGAGGTGAAAGGACTTGAACCCGTATCTCTGTCCTCTGTCCTCTTATACTTCCTGCTCGCTTGGTGACTTTATTTAGCCACATTCAGTGAGTAAGTGATCCCTGAAGACCACAAGTATCCTTCGTCTGGTCCGGTTGTCGAAAGAAAAGTGTACTTGGTTCTTTGCACACCACCATGTTTGAGGGACATCGGCGTGATCACTGCTGATAGGTGCAGGGACAAATATAAAGGAACACCTATTTCTGGACAGGAGCAGTTGGGAACAAAGAGTGTGTTGTGGAGTGAAGTGTTTATTTGAGGGTCCAAACTTCCCTCCTTAGGTGGTTATTACTTCTTTACATTCGTGAACATCATAAAAAGCAATGATTTTAAAAGCCCAGACGCATATTATTACAGCAATTCATTTGTTGAGGTGAGAGGAAATGAGAAGGAACTTGCTTCACCACTAAATCTATGCCTGAGCACTGCTGAAATCAAACAAAAAGAATTCACGGTGGCTATATAGTGCTATTTTCTACTGACTCTCTCTGGGGACTCAAACAGAATCCATTTGTTTGTTTGTTTCTCAGTTTCACTTGTATAGGGTACCTGTCCCTGCCCCTTCAGCTTGTAGTTTGTCTGTTTCCTTGGATCTCAAGTGGGTCTCCAGAAAGGGAGCACGTAGGTGGTCTTGAGTTTTCATCAGTTCTTCTAACCCTGTGTCTTTTGATTGGAGCACTCAAAGCCTGTACTTTTATTCTGATATTTGAGAGCAGTGCTCTTACATCAGTTTGAAATTTTCTTTGTTCTCATTAATATACAATCACATGCAGAACATTATGTTTTCCAGTCTACCCTCTTCAGCAAGTCCCCCCCAAATCCCAGTTACAGTTGCTGTCCGTCAGCATGTACTAAGATGCTGTAGAATCACTACATGTCTTCTCTGTGTTGTACAGCCCTACCCATGACCCCCCACCCTACACATTAAACATGCTAATCCTAATGCCCCCATTCTTTTTCCTCGCCCTTATTACTCCCTTCCCACAAACGCTACCCAGTGCCTTTCTCTTTGGTAACTGTTAGTCCACTCTCGGGTTCTGTGAGTCTGCTGCTGTCTTTTCCTTCAGTTTTCTTTGTTATCATACTCCACACATGAGTGAAATCATTTGGTACATGTATTTCTCCGCCTGGCTTGTTTGACTGAGCATAATACCCTCGACCTCCATCCACGTTATTGCAAATGAATGGATTTGTTTTCTTCTTATGGCTGCTTACTGCACTTTTTAAACTGGATTTCATTCTTCTTTTTTGATTGTAGTTTCGCTATGTGCTTTCACCATTGTTCTCCTGGTAATGAGCAGTAGCTTTGTGTTAGTCGATATGTACCTATATCTATCTATCTGTCTGTCTATCTATTTATCAATCAATCAACTTTTTGTCTGCCCATCTGTCCTTGTGTACAGAACAGTTAACCACATATCATATATCACTTTCCTACATTATGCTTCCAAAAATCCTGCAAAGTATCTAGGCTGTAGAGAGAGCACTGTGTTCACCGAGACCCTTGCAGGTCGAGACGGCCACGTGTACCTACAAAACCAGGAAATGGTTGTGCCGGGACTTGAACCCTTGTCTCTGTCCTCTGTCCTCTTTCATCTACTTCTAATTTGCTGTCTGTAATTAGCCACATTCATTGACTAAGTGCTCCCTGAAGACCACAAGTATCATTCCTCTGGGCCTGTTGTCACGAGAAAAGTAAACTTGTTGCTTTGCTCACCACCATGTTTGAAGGACATCAGCGTGATCACCGCCGATAGGACGGAGGGTCAAATAGAAAGGAACACCAATATCTAGACAGGAGCATTTGGGAGCCAAGAGTGTATTGTGGAGTGACGTGTTTATTTGAGTGTCCAAACTTCCCTCTTTAGGTGGTTATTAGATCTTCTCAGTCGTGAACATCATAAAACCCACTGATTTCATTGGCCCAGATTCTTATTATTACAGCAACTCAGTTGTTCAGGTGAGAGAAAATGAGAAGTATGTTGCTGCACCACTAAGTCTATCGCTGGGAACTGATGAAACCAAACAAAAATAATTCACCGTGGTCAGATAGGGCTATTTTCTGCTGACCGTCTCTGGGGACTCAAACAGAATCCATTTGTTTGATAGTTTGTTTTTCAGATTCACTCGTGTAAGGTACTTGTCCACACACCTGCTTGTAGTTTGTCTGTGTCCTTGGATCTCAAGTGAGTCTCCTGTAAGTAAGCACGTAGGTGTCTTGAGTTTTTATCCCTTCTTTTAACCCTGTGTCTTTTGTTTGCAGCACTCAGTGCATGACCTTTTATTCTGATGATTCAGAGCTGTACATTTATTGCACTTAAAGAATTTTTTATCATTAATCTACAATCACGTGAAGAACATTATGTTTACTATGCTCCCCCCCTCACCAAGTCCCCCCGAAAAACCTCTTCAGTCGCTGTCTATCAGCGTAGTTGAATGCTGTGGATCCTTTCACCATGTCCGCCCCCACAGACCCGTTACAGTAATTTTCCATCAGTGAGTAGTAAGATGCTATATGATCTCTACTAGACTTCTCTGTGTTGTACAGTACTCCCCATGCAAACCCGACCCCACGCATTATTCATGCTATTCCCAATTACCACTATTCTTTCTCCCCACACTTATCCCTCCCTTCAAACTCACCCTGCCTTGTCCTTTTCCATTTGGTAACTTTTAGTCAACTCTCGGATTCTGTGAGAGTGCTGCTTTTTTTTTCCTTCAGTTTCTCTTTGCTGTTTTAATCCACACATGAGTGAAATCACTTGGTACTTGTCTTTCTCCACCTGGCCTATTTCTCTGAACGTACTACCGTCTAGCTACATCCACGTCATTGCCAATGGTAGTGTTTGTTTTCTTCTTAAGGCTGCTTACTGCAATTTTAAACTGGATTTCATTCTTCCTTTTTGTTTGTAGATTAGCTATGTTATTCACCATTCAACTCCTATTTATGGACAATAGCTTTGTGTCAATCTATATGTATCTGTATCTATCTATCTAACGGTCAGTCTGTCTATCTATGTATCTGTGTATGTAAGTATGTATGTATGTATCTATGGATCTATATTTCTATCTATCTATCTATCTTCCTATCATCTATCTATGATGTCTATCATCTATCAATCTATGTACCTATCTATCTATCTTTCATCTGTCATCTGTGTACCTATCTATCTATGAATCAATCACCTTTTTGTCTGCCCATCTATCCTTCTGTACAGAACAGTTAACAACATAGCCTATGTCTCTTTCCTACATTATGCTTCCTGAAATCTTGCAAGGTAGCTAAGCCATAAGGAGAGCACTGTGTTCACCGATACACTTTCATGTAGAGTCAGCCGCGTGTGCTTACAAAACCAGTAAATGGAGGTGAAAGGACTTGAACCCGTATCTCTGTCCTCTGTCCTCTTATACTTCCTGCTCGCTTGTTGACTTTATTTAGCCACATTCAGTAAGTAAGTGATTCCCGAAGACCACAAGGATCCTTCGTCTGGGCCTGTTGTCGACAGAAAAGTGTGCTTGGTTCTTTGCACAAAACCATGTTTGAGGGACATCGTTGTGATCACTGCTGATAGGTGGAGGGACAAATATAAAGGAAAACCTATTTCTGGACAGGAGCATTTGGGAAATAAGAGTGTATAGTGGAGTGGAGTGATTATTTGAGTGTCCAAACGTCCCTCTTTAGATGGTTATTACTTCTTTACATTCGTGAACATCATAAAAAGCAATGATTTAAAAGCGCAGACGCCTATTATTACAGCAATTCATTTGTTGAGGTGGGAGGAAATGAGAAGGAAGTTGCTGCACCACGAAATCTATGCCTGAGCACTGCTGAAACAAAACAAAAAGAATTCACGGTGGCTAGATTGGGCTATTTTCTACTGACTCTCTCTGGGGACTCAAACAGAATCCATTTGTTTGTTTGTTTCTCAGTTTCACTTGTATAGGGTACCTGTCCCTGCCCCTTCAGCTTGTAGTTTGTCTGTTTCCTTGGATCTCAAGTGGGTCTCCAGAAAGGGAGCACGTAGGTGGTCTTGAGTTTTCATCAGTTCTTCTAACCCTGTGTCTTTTGATTGGAGCACTCAAAGCCTGTACTTTTATTCTGATATTTGAGAGCAGTGCTCTTACATCAGTTTGAAATTTTCTTTGTTCTCATTAATATACAATCACATGCAGAACATTATGTTTTCCAGTCTACCCTCTTCAGCAAGTCCCCCCCAAATCCCAGTTACAGTTGCTGTCCGTCAGCATGTACTAAGATGCTGTAGAATCACTACATGTCTTCTCTGTGTTGTACAGCCCTACCCATGACCCCCCACCCTACACATTAAACATGCTAATCCTAATGCCCCCATTCTTTTTCCTCGCCCTTATTACTCCCTTCCCACAAACGCTACCCAGTCCCTTTCTCTTTGGTAACTGTTAGTCCACTCTCGGGTTCTGTGAGTCTGCTGCTGTCTTTTCCTTCAGTTTTCTTTGTTATCATACTCCACACATGAGTGAAATCATTTGGTACATGTATTTCTCCGCCTGGCTTGTTTGACTGAGCATAATACCCTCGACTTCCATCCACGTTATTGCAAATGAATGGATTTGTTTTCTTCTTATGGCTGCTTACTGCACTTTTTAAACTGGATTTCATTCTTCTTTTTTGTTTGTAGTTTCGCTATGTGCTTTCACCATTGTTCTCCTGGTAATGAGCAGTAGCTTTGTGTTAGTCGATATGTACCTATATCTATCTATCTGTCTGTCTATCTATTTATCAATCAATCAACTTTTTGTCTGCCCATCTGTCCTTGTGTACAGAACAGTTAACCACATATCATATATCACTTTCCTACATTATGCTTCCAAAAATCCTGCAAAGTATCTAGGCTGTAGAGAGAGCACTGTGTTCACCGAGACCCTTGCAGGTCGAGACGGCCACGTGTACCTACAAAACCAGGAAATGGTTGTGCCGGGACTTGAACCCTTGTCTCTGTCCTCTGTCCTCTTTCATCTACTTCTAATTTGCTGTCTGTAATTAGCCACATTCATTGACTAAGTGCTCCCTGAAGACCACAAGTATCATTCCTCTGGGCCTGTTGTCGACAGAAAAGTAAACTTGTTGCTTTGCTCACCACCATGTTTGAAAGACATCAGCGTGATCACCGCGGATAGGACGGAGGTTCAAATAGAAAG
This sequence comes from Manis pentadactyla, assembly GCF_030020395.1. Classification (NCBI taxonomy): domain Eukaryota; kingdom Metazoa; phylum Chordata; class Mammalia; order Pholidota; family Manidae; genus Manis; species Manis pentadactyla. The sequence goes on from NW_026644596.1 coordinate 3,022,770, forward strand.
GAACACCAGTATCTAGACAGGAGCATTTGGGAGCCAAGAGTGTATTGTGGAGTGACGTGTTTATTTGAGTGTCCAAACTTCCCTCTTTAGGTGGTTATTAGATCTTTTCAGTCGTGAACATCATAAAACCCACTGATTTCAATGGCCCAGATGCTTATTATTACAGCAACTCAGTTGTTCAGGTGAGAGAAAATGAGAAGTATGTTGCTGCACCACTAAATCTATCGCTGGGAACTGATGAAACCAAACAAAAATAATTCACCGTGGTCAGATAGGGCTATTTTCTGCTGACCGTCTCTGGGGACTCAAACAGAATCCATTTGTTTGATAGTTTGTTTTTCAGATTCACTCGTGTAAGGTACTTGTCCACACACCTGCTTGTAGTTTGTCTGTGTCCTTGGATCTCAAGTGAGTCTCCTGTAAGTAAGCACGTAGGTGTCTTGAGTTTTTATCCCTTCTTTCAACCCTGTGTCTTTTGTTTGCAGCACTCAGTGCATGACCTTTTATTCTGATGATTCAGAGCTGTACATTTATTGCACGTAAAGAATTTTTTATCATTAATCTACAATCACGTGAAGAACATTATGTTTACTATGCTCCCCCCCTCACCAAGTCCCCCCGAAAAACCTATTCAGTTGCTGTCTATCAGCGTAGTTGAATGCTGTGGATCCCTTCACCATGTCCGCCCCCACCGACCCGTTACAGTAATTTTCCATCAGTGAGTAGTAAGATGCTATATGATCTCTACTAGACTTCTCTGTGTTGTACAGTACTCCCCATGCAAACCCGACCCCACGCATTATTCATGCTATTCCCAATTACCACTATTCTTTCTCCCCACACTTATCCCTCCCTTCAGACTCACCCTGCCTTGTCCTTTTCCATTTGGTAACTTTTAGTCAACTCTCGGATTCTGTGAGAGTGCTGCTGTTTTTTTCCTTCAGTTTCTCTTTGCTGTTTTACTCCACACATGAGTGAAATCACTTGGTACTTGTCTTTCTCCGCCTGGCCTATTTCTCTGAACGTACTACCGTCTAGCTCCATCCACGTCATTGCCAATGGTAGTGTTTGTTTTCTTCTTAAGGCTGCTTACTGCAATTTTAAACTGGATTTCATTCTTCCTTTTTGTTTGTAGATTAGCTGTTATTCACCATTCAACTCCTATTTATGGACAATAGCTTTGTGTCAATCTATATGTATCTGTATCTATCTATCTAACGGTCAGTCTGTCTATCTATGTATCTGTGTATGTAAGTATGTATGTATGTATCTATGGATCTATATTTCTATCTATCTATCTATCTATCTTCCTATCATCTATCTATGATGTCTATCATCTATCAATCTATGTACCTATCTATCTATCTTTCATCTGTCATCTGTGTACCTATCTATCTATGAATCAATCACCTTTTTGTCTGCCCATCTATCTTTCTGTACAGAACAGTTAACAACATAGCCTATGTCTCTTTCCTACATTATGCTTCCAGAAATCTTGCAAGGTAGCTAAGCCATAAGGAGAGCACTGTGTTCACCGATACACTTTCAGGTAGAGTCAGCCGCGTGTGCTTACAAAACCAGTAAATGGAGGTGAAAGGACTTGAACCCGTATCTCTGTCCTCTGTCCTCTTATACTTCCTGCTCGCTTGGTGACTTTATTTAGCCACATTCAGTGAGTAAGTGATTCCCGAAGACCACAAGGATCCTTCGTCTGGGCCTGTTGTCGACAGAAAAGTGTACTTGGTTCTTTGCACAAAACCATGTTTGAGGGACATCGTTGTGATCACTGCTGATAGGTGGAGGGACAAATATAAAGGAAAACCTATTTCTGGACAGGAGCATTTGGGAAATAAGAGTGTGTAGTGGAGTGGAGTGTTTATTTGAGGGTCCAAACGTCCCTCTTTAGATGGTTATTACTTCTTTACATTCGTGAACATCATAAAAAGCAATGATTTTAAAAGCGCAGACGCCTATTATTACAGCAATTCATTTGTTGAGGTGGGCGGAAATGAGAAGGAAGTTGCTGCACCACGAAATCTATGCCTGAGCACTGCTGAAACAAAACAAAAAGAATTCACGGTGGCTAGATTGGGCTATTTTCTACTGACTCTCTCTGGGGACTCAAACAGAATCCATTTGTTTGTTTGTTTCTCAGTTTCACTTGTATAGGGTACCTGTCCCTGCCCCTTCAGCTTGTAGTTTGTCTGTTTCCTTGGATCTCAAGTGGGTCTCCAGAAAGGGAGCACGTAGGTGGTCTTGAGTTTTCATCAGTTCTTCTAACCCTGTGTCTTTTGATTGGAGCACTCAAAGCCTGTACTTTTATTCTGATATTTGAGAGCAGTGCTCTTACATCTGTTTGAAATTTTCTTTGTTCTCATTAATATACAATCACATGCAGAACATTATGTTTTCCAGTCTACCCTCTTCAGCAAGTCCCCCCCAAATCCCAGTTACAGTTGCTGTCCGTCAGCATGTACTAAGATGCTGTAGAATCACTACATGTCTTCTCTGTGTTGTACAGCCCTACCCATGACCCCCCACTCTACACATTAAACATGCTAATCCTAATGCCCCCATTCTTTTTCCTCGCCCTTATTACTCCCTTCCCACAAACGCTACCCAGTGCCTTTCTCTTTGGTAACTGTTAGTCCACTCTCGGGTTCTGTGAGTCTGCTGCTGTCTTTTCCTTCAGTTTTCTTTGTTATCATACTCCACACATGAGTGAAATCATTTGGTACATGTATTTCTCCGCCTGGCTTGTTTGACTGAGCATAATACCCTCGACGTCCATCCACGTTATTGCAAATGAATGGATTTGTTTTCTTCTTATGGCTGCTTACTGCACTTTTTAAACTGGATTTCATTCTTCCTTTTTGTTTGTAGTTTCGCTATGTGCTTTCACCATTGTTCTCCTGGTAATGAGCAGTACCTTTGTGTTAGTCGATATGTACCTATATCTATCTATCTGTCTGTCTATCTATTTATCAATCAATCAACTTTTTGTCTGCCCATCTGTCCTTGTGTACAGAACAGTTAACCACATATCATATATCACTTTCCTACATTATGCTTCCAAAAATCCTGCAAAGTATCTAGGCTGTAGAGAGAGCACTGTGTTCAGCGAGACCCTTGCAGGTCGAGACGGCCACGTGTACCTACAAAACCAGGAAATGGTTGTGCCGGGACTTGAACCCTTGTCTCTGTCCTCTGTCCTCTTTCATCTACTTCTAATTTGCTGTCTGTAATTAGCCACATTCATTGACTAAGTGCTCCCTGAAGACCACAGGTATCATTCCTCTGGGCCTGTTGTCACGAGAAAAGTAAACTTGTTGCTTTGCTCACCACCATGTTTGAAGGACATCAGCGTGATCACCGCCGATAGGACGGAGGGTCAAATAGAAAGGAACACCAGTATCTAGACAGGAGCATTTGGGAGCCAAGAGTGTATTGTGGAGTGACGTGTTTATTTGAGTGTCCAAACTTCCCTCTTTAGGTGGTTATTAGATCTTTTCAGTCGTGAACATCATAAAACCCACTGATTTCAATGGCCCAGATTCTTATTATTACAGCAACTCAGTTATTCAGGTGAGAGAAAATGAGAAGTATGTTGCTGCACCACTAAATCTATCGCTGGGAACTGATGAAACCAAACAAAAATAATTCACCGTGGTCAGATAGGGCTATTTTCTGCTGACCGTCTCTGGGGACTCAAACAGAATCCATTTGTTTGATAGTTTGTTTTTCAGATTCACTCGTGTAAGGTACTTGTCCACACACCTGCTTGTAGTTTGTCTGTGTCCTTGGATCTCAAGTGAGTCTCCTGTAAGTAAGCACGTAGGTGTCTTGAGTTTTTATCCCTTCTTTCAACCCTGTGTCTTTTGTTTGCAGCACTCAGTGCATGACCTTTTATTCTGATGATTCAGAGCTGTACATTTATTGCACTTAAAGAATTTTTTATCATTAATCTACAATCACGTGAAGAACATTATGTTTACTATGCTCCCCCCCTCACCAAGTCCCCCCGAAAAACCTATTCAGTCGCTGTCTATCAGCGTAGTTGAATGCTGTGGATCCCTTCACCATGTCCGCCCCCACCGACCCGTTACAGTAATTTTCCATCAGTGAGTAGTAAGATGCTATATGATCTCTACTAGACTTCTCTGTGTTGTACAGTACTCCCCATGCAAACCCGACCCCACGCATTATTCATGCTATTCCCAATTACCACTATTCTTTCTCCCCACACTTATCCCTCCCTTCAGACTCACCCTGCCTTGTCCTTTTCCATTTGGTAACTTTTAGTCAACTCTCGGATTCTGTGAGAGTGCTGCTGTTTTTTTCCTTCAGTTTCTCTTTGCTGTTTTACTCCACACATGAGTGAAATCACTTGGTACTTGTCTTTCTCCGCCTGGCCTATTTCTCTGAACGTACTACCGTCTAGCTCCATCCACGTCATTGCCAATGGTAGTGTTTGTTTTCTTCTTAAGGCTGCTTACTGCAATTTTAAACTGGATTTCATTCTTCCTTTTTGTTTGTAGATTAGCTGTTATTCACCATTCAACTCCTATTTATGGACAATAGCTTTGTGTCAATCTATATGTATCTGTATCTATCTATCTAACGGTCAGTCTGTCTATCTATGTATCTGTGTATGTAAGTATGTATGTATGTATCTATGGATCTATATTTCTATCTATCTATCTATCTATCTTCCTATCATCTATCTATGATGTCTATCATCTATCAATCTATGTACCTATCTATCTATCTTTCATCTGTCATCTGTGTACCTATCTATCTATGAATCAATCACCTTTTTGTCTGCCCATCTATCTTTCTGTACAGAACAGTTAACAACATAGCCTATGTCTCTTTCCTACATTATGCTTCCAGAAATCTTGCAAGGTAGCTAAGCCATAAGGAGAGCACTGTGTTCACCGATACACTTTCAGGTAGAGTCAGCCGCGTGTGCTTACAAAACCAGTAAATGGAGGTGAAAGGACTTGAACCCGTATCTCTGTCCTCTGTCCTCTTATACTTCCTGCTCGCTTGGTGACTTTATTTAGCCACATTCAGTGAGTAAGTGATTCCCGAAGACCACAAGGATCCTTCGTCTGGGCCTGTTGTCGACAGAAAAGTGTACTTGGTTCTTTGCACAAAACCATGTTTGAGGGACATCGTTGTGATCACTGCTGATAGGTGGAGGGACAAATATAAAGGAAAACCTATTTCTGGACAGGAGCATTTGGGAAATAAGAGTGTGTAGTGGAGTGGAGTGTTTATTTGAGGGTCCAAACGTCCCTCTTTAGATGGTTATTACTTCTTTACATTCGTGAACATCATAAAAAGCAATGATTTTAAAAGCGTAGACGCCTATTATTACAGCAATTCATTTGTTGAGGTGGGCGGAAATGAGAAGGAAGTTGCTGCACCACGAAATCTATGCCTGAGCACTGCTGAAACAAAACAAAAAGAATTCACGGTGGCTAGATTGGGCTATTTTCTACTGACTCTCTCTGGGGACTCAAACAGAATCCATTTGTTTGTTTGTTTCTCAGTTTCACTTGTATAGGGTACCTGTCCCTGCCCCTTCAGCTTGTAGTTTGTCTGTTTCCTTGGATCTCAAGTGGGTCTCCAGAAAGGGAGCACGTAGGTGGTCTTGAGTTTTCATCAGTTCTTCTAACCCTGTGTCTTTTGATTGGAGCACTCAAAGCCTGTACTTTTATTCTGATATTTGAGAGCAGTGCTCTTACATCAGTTTGAAATTTTCTTTGTTCTCATTAATATACAATCACATGCAGAACATTATGTTTTCCAGTCTACCCTCTTCAGCAAGTCCCCCCCAAATCCCAGTTACAGTTGCTGTCCGTCAGCATGTACTAAGATTCTGTAGAATCACTACATGTCTTCTCTGTGTTGTACAGCCCTACCCATGACCCCCCACTCTACACATTAAACATGCTAATCCTAATGCCCCCATTCTTTTTCCTCGCCCTTATTACTCCCTTCCCACAAACGCTACCCAGTGCCTTTCTCTTTGGTAACTGTTAGTCCACTCTCGGGTTCTGTGAGTCTGCTGCTGTCTTTTCCTTCAGTTTTCTTTGTTATCATACTCCACACATGAGTGAAATCATTTGGTACATGTATTTCTCCGCCTGGCTTGTTTGACTGAGCATAATACCCTCGACTTCCATCCACGTTATTGCAAATGAATGGATTTGTTTTCTTCTTATGGCTGCTTACTGCACTTTTTAAACTGGATTTCATTCTTCTTTTTTGTTTGTAGTTTCGCTATGTGCTTTCACCATTGTTCTCCTGGTAATGAGCAGTAGCTTTGTGTTAGTCGATATGTACCTATATCTATCTATCTGTCTGTCTATCTATTTATCAATCAATCAACTTTTTGTCTGCCCATCTGTCCTTGTGTACAGAACAGTTAACCACATATCATATATCACTTTCCTACATTATGCTTCCAAAAATCCTGCAAAGTATCTAGGCTGTAGAGAGAGCACTGTGTTCAGCGAGACCCTTGCAGGTCGAGACGGCCACGTGTACCTACAAAACCAGGAAATGGTTGTGCCGGGACTTGAACCCTTGTCTCTGTCCTCTGTCCTCTTTCATCTACTTCTAATTTGCTGTCTGTAATTAGCCACATTCATTGACTAAGTGCTCCCTGAAGACCACAAGTATCATTCCTCTGGGCCTGTTGTCACGAGAAAAGTAAACTTGTTGCTTTGCTCACCACCATGTTTGAAGGACATCAGCGTGAGCACCGCCGATAGGACGGAGGGTCAAATAGAAAGGAACACCAATATCTAGACAGGAGCATTTGGGAGCCAAGAGTGTATTGTGGAGTGACGTGTTTATTTGAGTGTCCAAACTTCCCTCTTTAGGTGGTTATTAGATCTTCTCAGTCGTGAACATCATAAAACCCACTGATTTCAATGGCCCAGATGCTTATTATTACAGCAACTCAGTTGTTCAGGTGAGAGAAAATGAGAAGTATGTTGCTGCACCACTAAATCTATCGCTGGGAACTGATGAAACCAAACAAAAATAATTCACCGTGGTCAGATAGGGCTATTTTCTGCTGACCGTCTCTGGGGACTCAAACAGAATCCATTTGTTTGATAGTTTGTTTTTCAGATTCACTCGTGTAAGGTACTTGTCCACACACCTGCTTGTAGTTTGTCTGTGTCCTTGGATCTCAAGTGAGTCTCCTGTAAGTAAGCACGTAGGTGTCTTGAGTTTTTATCCCTTCTTTTAACCCTGTGTCTTTTGTTTGCAGCACTTAGTGCATGACCTTTTATTCTGATGATTCAGAGCTGTACATTTATTGCACTTAAAGAATTTTTTATCATTAATCTACAATCACGTGAAGAACATTATGTTTACTATGCTCCCCCCCTCACCAAGTCCCCCCGAAAAACCTCTTCAGTCGCTGTCTATCAGCGAAGTTGAATGCTGTGGATCCCTTCACCATGTCCGCCCCCACAGACCAGTTACAGTAATTTTCCATCAGTGAGTAGTAAGATGCTATATGATCTCTACTAGACTTCTCTGTGTTGTACAGTACTCCCCATGCAAACCCGACCCCACGCATTATTCATGCTATTCCCAATTACCACTATTCTTTCTCCCCACACTTATCCCTCCCTTCAGACTCACCCTGCCTTGTCCTTTTCCATTTGGTAACTTTTAGTCAACTCTCGGATTCTGTGAGAGTGCTGCTGTTTTTTTCCTTCAGTTTCTCTTTGCTGTTTTACTCCACACATGAGTGAAATCACTTGGTACTTGTCTTTCTCCGCCTGGCCTATTTCTCTGAACGTACTACCGTCCAGCTCCAACCACGTCATTGCCAATGGTTGTGTTTGTTTTCTTCTTAAGGCTGCTTACTGCAATTTTAAACTGGATTTCATTCTTCCTTTTTGTTTGTAGATTAGCTATGTTATTCACCATTCAACTCCTATTTATGGACAATAGCTTTGTGTCAATCGATATGTATCTGTATCTATCTATCTAACGGTCTGTCTGTCCATCTATGTATCTGTGTATGTAAGTATGTATGTATGTATCTATGGATCTATATTTCTATCTATCTATCTATCTTCCTATCATCTATCTATGATGTCTGTAATCTATCGGTCTATGTACCTATCAATCTTTCTTTCATCTGTCGTCTGTCTACCTATCTATCTATGAATCAATCACCTTTTTGTCTGCCCATCTTTCCTTCTGTACAGAACAGTTAACAACATAGCCTATGTGTCTTTCCTACATTATGCTTCCAGAAATCTTGCAAGGTAACTAAGCCATAAGGAGAGCACTGTGTTCACCGATACACTTTCAGGTAGAGTCAGCCGCGTGTGCTTACAAAACCAGTAAATGGAGGTGAAAGGACTTGAACCCGTATCTCTGTCCTCTGTCCTCTTATACTTCCTGCTCGCTTGGTGACTTTATTTAGCCACATTCAGTGAGTAAGTGATCCCTGAAGAACACAAGTATCCTTCGTCTGGGCCTGTTGTCGACAGAAAAGTGTACTTGGTTCTTTGCACACCACCATGTTTGTGGGACATAGGTGTGATCACTGCTGATAGGTAGAGGGACAAATATAAAGGAACACCTATTTCTGGACAGGAGCATTTGGGAAATAAGAGTGTGTAGTGGAGTGAAGTGTTTATTTGTGGGTCCAAACGTCCCTCTTTAGATGGTTATTACTTCTTTACATTCGGGAACATCATAAAAAGCAATGATTTTAAAAGCGTAGACGCCTATTATTACAGCAATTCATTTGTTGAGGTGAGAGGAAATGAGAAGGAAGTTGCTGCACCACGAAATCTATGCCTGAGCACTGCTGAAACAGCAAAAAGAATTCACGGTGGCTAGATTGGTCTATTTTCTACTGACTCTCACTGGGGACTCAAACAGAATCCATTTGTTTGTTTGTTTCTCAGTTTCACTTGTATAGGGTTCCTGTCCACGCCCCTTCAGCTTGTAGTTTGTCTGTGTCCTTATATCTAAAGTGAGTCTCCAGAAAGGGAGCACGTAGGTGGTCTTGAGTTTTCATCAGTTCTTCTAACCCTGTGTCTTTTGATTGGCGCACTCAAAGCCTGTAACTTTATTCTGATATTTGAGAGCAGTGCTGTTACATCAGTTTGAAATTTTCTTTGTTCTCATTAATATACAATCACATGCAGAACATCATGTTTTCCAGTCCACCCTCTTCAGCAAGTCCCCCCCAAATCCCACTTACAGCCGCTGTCCGTCAGCATGTACTAAGATGCTGTAGAATCACTACATGTCTTCTCTGTGTTGTACAGCCCTACCCATGAACCCCCACCCTACACATTAAACATGTTAATCCTAATGCCCCCATTCTTTTCCCCACCCTTATTACTCCTTTCCCACAAACGCTACCCAGTCCCTTTCTCTTTGGTAACTGTTAGTCCACTCTCGGGTTCTGTGAGTCTGCTGCTGTCTTTTCCTTCAGTTTTTCTTTGTTATCATACTCTACACATGAGTGAAATCATTTGGTACATGTATTTATCCGCCTGCCTTCTTTGACTGGGTATAATACCGTCTACCTCCATCCACGTTATTGCTAATGATAGGATTTGTTTTCTTCTTATGGCTGCCTACTGCACTTTTTAAACTGGATTTCATTCTTCTTTTTTGTTTGTAATTTCGCTATGTGCTTTCACCGTTGCTCACCTGATTATGAGCAGTAGCTTTGTGTTAGTAGATATGTGCCTATATCTATCTTTCTGCCTGTCTATCTATTTATCAATCAACTTTTTGTCTGCCCATCTGTCCTTGTGTACAGAACAGTTAACCACATATCCTGTATCACTTTCCTACACTTTGCTTCCAAAAATTCTGCAAATTATCTAGGCTTTAGAGAGAGCACTGGGTTCACCGAGAACCGTGCAGGACGAGACGGCCATGTGTACCTACAAAACCAGGAAATGGTTGTGCCGGAACTTGAACCCGTGTCTCTCTCCCCTGTCCTCTTACATCTCCTTCTAACTTGCTGTCTGTATTTAGACACATTCATTGACTAAGTGCTCCCTGAAGACCACAAGTATCATTCATCTGGGCCTGTTGTCAACAGAAAAGTAAACTTGTTGCTTTGCTCACCACCATGTTTGAAGGACATCAGCGTGATCACCGCCGATAGGACGGAGGGTCAAATAGAAAGGAACACCAATTTCTAGACTGGAGCAGTTGGGAGCCAAGAGTGTATTGTGAAGTGACGTGTTTATTTGAGTGTCCAAACTTCCCTCTTTCGGTGGTTATTAGATCTTCTCAATCGTGAACTTCATATAACCCACTGATTTCAATATCCCAGATGCTTATTATTACAGCAACTCAGTTGTTGAGGTGAGAGAAACTGAGAAGTATGTTGCTGCACCAATAAATATATCTCTGGGAACTACTGAAACCAAACAAAAAGAATTCACGGTGGTCAGATAGGGCTATTTTCTGCTGACTGTCTCTGGGGACTCAAACAGTATCCACTTGATTGATTGTTTGTTTTTCAGTTTCACTCGTGTAGGGTACTTGTCCACACACCTTTGGCTTGTAGTTTGTCTTTGTCCTTCAATCTCAAGTGAGTTTCCTGTAAGTAAGCACATAGGTGTCTTGAGTTTTTATCCCTTCTTTTATCCCTGTGTCTTTTGTTTGCAGCACTCAGTGCATGACCTTTTATTCTGATGATTCAGAGCTGTACACTTATTGCACTTAAAAATTTTTTTATCATTTATCTACAATCACGAGAAGAACATTATGTTTACTATGCTCCCCCCCTCACCAAGTCCCCCGGAAAAACCTCTTCAGTCGCTGTCTATCAGCGTAGTTGAATGCTGTGGATCCCTTCACCATATCCGCCCCCACAGACCCCGTTACAGTCGCTGTCCATCAGTGAGTAGTTAGATGCTATATGATCTCTACTAGTCTTCTCTGTTTTGTACAGTACTCCCCATGCACACTCGACACCACGCAATATTCATGCTAATCCCAATTACCACTATTATTTCTCCTCACACTTATCCCACCCTTCAGAATCACTCTGCCTAGTCCTTATCAATTTCGTAACTTTTAGTCAACTCTCGGATTCTGTGAGAGTGCTGCTGTTTTTTTCCTTCAGTTTCTCTTTGTTGTTATACTCCACACATGAGTGAAATCACTTGGTACTTGTCTTTCTCCACCTGGCCTATTTCTCTGAACGTACTACCGTCTAGCTCCATCCACATCATTGCAAATGGTAGTGTTTGTTTTCTTCTTAAGGCTGCCCACAGCAATTTTAAAATGGATTTCATTCTTCCTTTTTGTTTGTAGATTAGCTATGTTATTCACCATTCAACTCCTATTTATGAACAATAGCTTTGTGTCAATCTATATGTAACTGTATCTATCTATCTAACGGTCTGTCTGTCTATCTATGTATCTATGTATGTAAGTATGTATGTATGTATCTATTTATCTATCTTTCTATCTATTTATCTATCTTCCTGTCATCTATCTTTGAAGTCTATCATCTATCGGTCTATGTACCTATCAATCTTTCTTTCATCTGTCATCTGTCTACCTATCTATCTATGAATCAATCACCTTTTTGTCTGCCCATCTATCCTTCTGCACAGAACAGTTAACAACATAGCCTATGTCTCTTTCCTACATTATGCTTCCAGAAATCTTGCAAGGTATCTAAGCCATAAGGAGTGCACTGCGTTCACCGATAAACTTTCAGGAAGTGTCAGCCGTGTGTGCTTCCAAAACCAGTAAATGGAAATGAAAGGACTTGAACCCGTATCTCTGTCCTCTGTCCTCTTATAATTCCTGCTCGCTTGGTGACTTTATTTAGCCACATTCAGTGAGTAAGTGATCCCTTAAGAACACAAGTATCTTTCGTCTGGGCCTGTTGTCAACAGAAAAGTGTACTTTGTTCTTTGCACACCACCATGTTTGAGGGACATAGGTGTGATCACTGCTGATAGGTGGAGGGACAAATATAAAGAACACCTATTTCTGGACAGGAGCATTTGGGAAATAAGAGTGTGTTGTGGAGTGAAGTGTTTATTTGAGGGTCCCAACGTCCCTCTTTAGATGGTTATTACTTCTTTACATTCGTGAACATCATAAAAAGCAATGATTTTAAAAGCGCAGACGCATATTATTACAGCAATTCATTTGTTGAGGTGGGAGGAAATGAGAAGGAAGTTGCTGCACTACGAAATCTATGCATGAGCACTGCTGAAACAAAACAAAAAGAACTCACGATGGCTAGATTGGGCTATTTTCTACTGAGTCTCTCTGGGTACACAAACAGAATCCATTTGTTTGTTTGTTTCTCAGTTTCACTTGTATAGGGTACCTGTCCCCGCCCCTTCAGGTTGTAGTTTGTCTGTGTCCTTGGATCTCAAGTGAGTCTCCAGAATGGGAGCACATAGGTGGTCTTGAGTTTTCATCAGTTCTTCTAACCCTGTGTCTTTTGATTGGAGCACTCAAAGCCTGTAACTTTATTCTGATATTTGAGAGCAGTGCTCTTACATCAGTTTGAAATTTTCTTTGTTCTCATTAATATACTATCACATGCAGAACATTATGTTTTCCAGTCTACCCACTTCAGCAAGTCCCCCCCAAATCCCAGTTATAGTCGCTGTCTGTCAGCATGTACTAAGATGCTGTAGAATCACTACATGTCTTCTCTGAGTTGTACAGCCCTACACTTGATCCCCCACCCTACACAATAAACATGCTAATCCTAATGCCCCCATTCTTTTTCCACACCCTTATTAGTCCCTTCCCACAAACGCTACCCAGTCCCTTTCTCTTTGGTAACTGTTAGTCCACTCTCGGGTTCTTTGAGTCTGCTGCTGTCTTTTCCTTCAGTTTTTCTTTGTTATCATACTCCACACATGAGTGAAATCATTTGGTACATGTATTTCTCCGCCTGGCCTATTTGACTGAGCATAATACCCTCTACCTCCATCCACGTTATTGCAAATGAAAGGATTTGTTTTCTTCTCATGGCTGCTTACTGCACTTTTTAAACTGGATTTCATTCTTCTTTTTTGATTGTAGTTTCGCTATGTGCTTTCACCATTGCTCTCCTGGAAATGAGCAGTAGCTTTGTGTTAGTCGATAAGTACCTATATCTATCTATCTGCCTGTCTATCTATTTATCAATCAATCAATCAATTTTTGTCTGCCCATCTGTCCTTGTGTACAGCACAGTTATCCACATATCCTATATCACTTTCCTACACTTTGCTTCCAAAAATCCTGCAAAGTATCTAGGCTGTAGAGAGAGCACTGGGTTCACCGAGACACTTGCAGGTCGAGACGGCCACGTGTAAATACAAAACCGGGAAATGGTTGTGCCGGGACTTGAACCCTTGTCTCTGTCCTCTGTCCTCTTTCATCTCCTTCTAACTTGCTGTTTGTATTTAGCCACATTCATTGACTAAGTGCTCCCTGAAGACCACAAGTATCATTCCTCTGGGCCTGTTGTCTACAGAAAAGTAAACTTGTTGCTTTGCTCACCACCATGTTTGAAGGACATCAGTGTTATCACCGCTTTTAGGCTGGAGGGTCAAATAAAAAGGAACACAAAGTTCTAGACAGGAGCAGTTGGGCGATAAGAGTGCATTGTGGAGTGTCGTGTTTATTTGAGTGTCCAAACTTCCCTCTTTAGATGGTTATTAGATCTTCTCAATCGTGAACATCATAAAACCCACTGATTTCAATGGCCCAGATACTTATTATTACAGCAACTCAGTTGTTGAGGTGAGAGAAAATGAGGAGTATGTGGCTGCACCACTAAATCTATCGCTGGGAACTGCAGAAACCAAACAAAGAGAATTCACGGTGGTCAGATAGGGCTATTTTCTGCTGACTGTCTCTGGGGACTCAAACAGAATCTATTTGTTTGATTGTTTGTTTTTCAGTCTCACTCGTGTAGGGTACTTGTCCACACACCTTCGGCTTGTAGTTTGTCTGTGTCCTTGGATCTCAAGTGAGTTTCCTGTAAGTAAGCACGTAGGTGTCTTGAGTTTTTATCCCTTCTTTTAACCCTGTGTCTTTTGTTTGCAGCACTCAGTGCATGACCTTTTATTCTGATGATTCAGAGCTGTACAATTATTGCACTTACAAATTTTTTTATCATTAATCTACAATCACGTGAAGTACATTATGTTTACTATGCTCCCCCCTTCACCAAGTCTCCCCGAAAAACCTCTTTAGGCGCTGTCTATCAGCGTAGTTGAATGCTGTGGTTCCCTTCACCATGTCAGTCCCCACAGACACGTTACAGTAATTTTCCATCAGTGAGTAGTAAGATGCTATATGATCTCTACTAGTCTTCTCTGTGTTGTACAGTACTCCCCATGCACACCCGACCCAACGCATTATTCATGCTAATCCCAATTATCACTATTCTTTCTCCCCACTCTTATCCCTCCCTTCAGACTCACCCTGCCTAGTCCTTTTCCCTTTGGTAACTTTTAGTCACCTCTCGGATTCTGTGAGAATGCTGCTGTTTTTTTCCTTCAGTTTCTCTTTGTTGTTATGCTCCACCCATGAGTGAAAACACTTGGTACTTGTCTTTCTCCGCCTGGCCTATTTCTCTGAACGTACTAACGTCTAGCCCCATCCACGTCATTGCAAATTGTAGTGATTGTTTTCTTCTTAAGGCTGCTTACTGCAATTTTAAACTGGACTTCATTCTTCCTTTTTGTTTGCAGATGAGCTATGTTATTCACCATTCAACACCTATTTATGAACAATAGCTTTGTGTCAATCAATATGTATCTGTATCTATCAATCTAACGGTCTGTCTGTCTATCTATGTATCTATGTATGTAAGTATGTATGTATGTATCTATGGATCTATCTTTCTATATATCTATCTATCTTCCTATCATCTACCTATGATGTCTATCATCTATCGCTCTATGTACCTATCTATCTTTCTTTCATCTGTCGTCTGTCTACCTATCTATCTATGAATCAATCACCTTTTTGTCTGCCCATCTATCCTTCTTTACAGAACAGTTAACAACATAGCCTATGTCTCTTTCCTACATTATGCTTCCAGAAATCTTGCAAGGTAACTAAGACATAAGGAGAGCACTGTGTTCACCGATCCACTTTCAGGTAGAGTCAGCCGCGTGTGCTTACAAAACCATTAAATGGAGATGAAAGGACTTGAACCTGTATCTCTGTCCTCTGTCCTCTCATACTTCCTGCTCTCTTGGTGACTTTATTTAGCTACATTCAGTGAGTAAGTGATCCCTGAAGACCACAAGTATCCTTCGTCTGGGCCTGTTGTCGACAGAAAAGTGTACTTGGTTCTTTGCACACCACCATGTTTGAGGGACATCGGTGTGATCACTGGCGATAGGTGGAGGGACAAATATAAAGGAACACCTTTTTCTTTTCAGGAGCATTTGGGAAATAAGAGTGTGTAGTGGAGTGAATTATTTATTTGAGCGTCCAAACGTCCCTCTTTAGATGGTTAGTACTTCTTTACATTCATGAACATCATAAAAAGCAATGATTTTAAAAGCGCAGTCCCATATTATTACAGCAATTCAGATGTTGAGGTGAGAGAAAATGAGAAGGATGTTGCTGCAGCTCTAAATCTATGGCTAGGCAGTGGTGAAAGCAAATAAAAAGAATTCACGTTGGCCAGATGGGGCTATTTTGTACTGACTGTCTCTGGGGACTGAAACAGAATCCATTTGTGTGTTTGTTTGTTTCTCAGTTTCACTTGTGTAGGGTACCTGTCCCCACCTCTTCGGCTTGTAGTTTGTCTGTGTCTTTGTATCTCAATTGGCTCTCCTTTAAGGGAGCACGTAGATGGTCTTGAGAGAAACATAGCTTTGATTTGTATGATGCTTTCCCATATACCTAAATACCTATCTCTTTTTCTATGTAATCTATCTGCCTATCTATCTATCTGTCATCTCTCTATGATCTATCATCTATCTACTATCATCTGTGTATCTATCTAATTAATCTATCATCTATATGTATGTATATCAATCCAGTCTATGTATCAATCATCTGTCTTTGTATCTGTTTTCTCTCTTTTGTCAGCGTTCTGTTACTAGGTGCACTTTGATTCCTTTGTGTCCTACTCAGTCTCAATTTTTTGTTTGTTTAATTGAGTTAGCTGTGTGTTTGTGTCTTGAGAGGAGTGGCCTTGGGTGGGAACTTCTCCTGCGTAGGTTGCAAGAGTCTGCTGGGTGTTGATGGTGTGCTTGGCGGGCTGGGCTCTTTAACAGAGCCCTCCGTCTGCTCTGCCCCTGGGCCTTTCGTGCTGTTGCGCCTGCGTGAGCTGCGGGGCATATCCGAGGCCCCACGCAGGGAGCACCCTGGCTGGAATGCCGGTTCTTTGCAGGTGCATGAACAGTAGTAGGATTTTTCCCTGTGCACCAATGTCACCTCCATGGCCCTGCTTGGTGGCCAATCTCCAGAGAGCATGCGTGTAGTCCCTGATTAAGGGAACTGCCTTTTGGTGACATGCGGGTCTCCTGTGGGCCAGTTTCCCATGGCCTTGCTATGGTGGCAGGCCAGCTAGCTTGTGGGGAAACTGCTCCCCTTTGCTGTCAAGGTGGAGGTGGAGTTTCAGTGCATTTAGGCATTTAGATGTGAGTGAGGTCTATCTGAAATGGAATAGTAGCATTGAGAGCTATGTTTCCGTTCGTATGTAAAGGCACTGAGCATAAAGAGGTGGGTGATGGTGGCAGGAATTTTTGAATGTTTATGTTCCCGCACTTATTTATTTTCTGTTGAGGGAGGTGATTCTGAAATTACTTTTTAATCACGGATAAAGGTGGTGCATAAGGTCATCCCACGTCAGCCATGGTGAGATGAAGTGGTGTAGTAGAATTAAATCCTGTACACCTTGGCCTGATACATAGGGGACACACCGAAGGCACTCTTTGCTTCTCTCCTATCCTGGCTTATTAACATAACTAACTTGACGGTTCAGTGTGGTCCCAGCAACATTTCCAGCAAGATCTTTCTAAAATTGCATAGAAACACATGGCAAAGATATCGCCAGAGGCTAGTGGAAAATTTTACTCTTGGTGGTCATAGTTTACAAGATGTTTGCCGTATCCTGCATTCCTTTGTTACTTTGAGTCTCCTGTGATTGTAGACCGATTGGGGCAGTGGTGTACACACGCACATGCACACGCACAGACACCCACACAAGGCTGAGAATTAACAGGGACCCCAGTTATCGGAAAATGCAGCCCACAATTTAAAAAAGAAACGTACATAAATTGTGCTCCTGGTGATCCCCCCATCGGGAGCAGAATTCAAAGTGCAGACATGTTTGGACACAGATAACTATGCAGACACCTAAGCACAGATATCAATGCGTAGTCTCTTTCCATCTATTGTCTATGTGCGTCTCTGTTTACCTACATATCTATGTTAGTCTACTCAAGCTGATAAACGGTGTCATTGAGTGGGGGCTTAATCCATAGACACTGATTTCTCCAAATTCTGAGGGTAGAAGTCCAAGACCAAGGCAGGTTCAGTTCCTTGTGAGGTCCCTTCTCCTGGCTTGCATACGGCCGCATCACTGCTGTGTCCTCACAGGGTCGAGGGAGAAAGCTCTGTCCTCTGTTCCACTTAATAGCACTGTTTGCATAATGGCAGCTCCACCCACACCCTCATGATATCTTCCAAACCTAATTACCTCCAAATTCCCCACCTCCCAATACGATTACAGAGTTGTTTTGGGCTTCAACCCTGACTCAGTTCAAATATGAAATTGTGTGAGTGTGTGTGTGTGTGTGTGGTGGCAACAATGGGTTAGGAGGAGGTGAATATGGTTAGGTGAGGGCCCAAAAATTCAGTTCATAACTCTGTATCTATCTATCATCTAACTGTCTAATCTAACCTACCTATATCATCTATCCTATCTAGTCTAACATCTGTCATCTGTATATATCTTATCTATCTTTCATCTCTGTCAATCTATTCGTCTAATCTCTGAATATCTATCATCTATCTAATGTATCTATTTGTAATCTATCATCTACCAACTGTCATCTATCTGTCATCTACCTGTTGTCATCTTTTTGTCTACTCATCTATCCTTATGTACAGAAGAGTGTAAGATAAATTCTAGCTGAAATAAGCAGGTGAAGAGAGGAAATAAAGTGCCCGGTATCTTATTTGAACGCAAATACTAGGGCGAGATATCCCCAGTCTATAGGAATGGAGGCTGGGGAATTCACACTTAAGTAGACAGGCAGTGAGATTTTAAAGAAGGTAGGGGGAGGCAGAGCTTGGATTTACAGCAGCACGAGGATTGGCTAGCAAATGGCATATTTTTCAGATTGTGAGGGGCAACTGCCAAGAAATTTGGCACATCAGCAGTGTCCCATATGGGAGGGTTCAGCAGCCAGAGACATTGTCACATCATTACTCTCCGACGTACTCGCTCCTTCCATCAGTGCCCCCAACCTTACAAACAGTTAACAACATGGCTATGTAACATGACTATCTATCTACCTACCTACCTATCTATCTATCTATCTATCTATCTATCTATCTATCAATCATCTATCTATCTATCTATCATCTATCTATCTATGTATTCTATGTATCTATCTATCATCTATCTATTCTATCTATGTATACCTATCATCTATCCTATCTAATCTGTCATCCATCTATCTGTCTGTCCGTCCTATCTATCATCATCTTTTTGTCTACCCATCTATCCTTATGCACAGAACAGTTCACACGTTGGCTTATATGTCATTTCCCTACTTATGTTTCCAAAAGCCTGCAAGGTAACTAGGCCCTAGAGACAGACTGCACTGGGTTCACCGAGACATTTGCACATCGAGTCAACAGCGTTCAAGAACAAAATTAGTTAATATTGGTGCGATGACTTCAACCCATATCTCTGTACCCGGTCCTCTTTGCCCTTCTTACTGACAGTATTCTAGCCACATTTGTTGACTGACTGCTCCCTGAAGACCACAAGCATCCTTACTCTTGGCTTTTTCAGTAATTTATCCCATTGTATGGAATGCT
The DNA here is from genome assembly GCF_030020395.1 of Manis pentadactyla. Taxonomy (NCBI): domain Eukaryota; kingdom Metazoa; phylum Chordata; class Mammalia; order Pholidota; family Manidae; genus Manis; species Manis pentadactyla. Next base: position 3,041,841 of record NW_026644596.1, read on the forward strand.
TTTCCCTCAGATACCTGGTTCTGTCACCTCCTGCTACTCTGTTCAAGTCCCACCTCCCTGGTGAGATTTACCCTGTCCACTGTTTATTTTGAAAGTCCTGCTTCTCTATGCCTATAATCTCATTCCTCCAAATCCTGCTTTTTATTCTTCATAGTGTTTGTTACTGGCTAAGCTACCGGAAAACTTACAGATTTTCATTGTCTCTTTCCTCCCCTCCAACTAGAACGTGGTCTTCACAGGTTAGGATTTCTGCGTGTATTAAGTCAGGAGGAGACCCTGCAGACTCTAGGGTGAGCGAGAAGTGGGCACAGTTGTAACTCAACGTGGTTTGTCATGTTAGCAGTTTAGGTTAGAGTCAGGCCAGGCAGTCATTAAGGAGGACATTTTTTGATATTACTAAGCTACTTCATAAATTCTAAGTAAGCTTAAATTTTCAATAATCACACAGCAGGCAGAAGTACTTCCTTCTGTCGTTCCTCCAGACTCGAGGACCTGGATGCGAAATCCCTAATCTCGTGGGGAAGTGGGAATGTGTGAGGATGATCAGCCAAAGTCTTAAGTTACTTAAGGCACACACATACAGAATTAAACATGTTTAAAAATAAAATGATGAGTTGTTTCCTCTGTCACAGCAGGGATTCCCCAGCCTCCAGTGAGCTCAGAGCAGTGCAGTGGGAGAGGAGAGGGAAGGGGCCACATAAGCCAACCCGGTCTCCTTCCTGTGGACTTGCCTCCCCCTGGGTTGTCATCCATTAAACGCTCAACATGCAGACCTCGCGGTGAGCATGCACAGTCATAAAATGCAGCTACTTCCACATCCCAGTCACTGGGGCATGGAACACGTTTCATAGTTAAGTGTGGCTCAGAACATTATCACTCATTTATGTGTGTTCTTCCTCTGTCGCCGAGTCAAAGAGTAAAGAGAGCAGAGGCATACTAGCAAGAGCAGGGTTTAGTGTGAATATATAATATACACACATATTGTGGGAAAGATTTTGTTAAATGGATAGGAGGACATAGGCCATGTCTGGAGCTGGGGGAGACCTGTAGCTGCCATTGGCAAGGGCTGTGGCATGTCCACCGGGTCGGAAGCCGAGTTAGGTGAAGATCTGAGGCGGTCGGCTGTGCCTCGCATAGCATCGTATGGGTCCAGGGCTGAACGGAGGATGACCGCCCACGCTGTGGGTGTCTGAGGCACGCAGATTGCCGGCAGTGGTGCCGCCCACGGCGTCCTGAGGGGCCGGGGGTGACCAGAAGTATACGGCCATCGAGGGTTGTGTCGTGTCCATCGGCTCGACTCGAGCATCATTGGCAGCCTTCGGGCCGTCGGTGGTACTGCCCACGGCCTCGTGTGGGGCCGGGGGGACTGCAAGATCACGGCCAGCCAGGGCGGCGTCATTTCCATTGGTTCGTCAAGAGCATCAGCGTCTGCCTTATGTCCGGCGCTTGTACAGCCCATGGCCTTGTCTGGGGCCAGGGTTCAATTTTAGGTGCCTTTTCCGAGGTTGGTGGTGTGCCCATCGGGTCATCGTCTGACTTGGCGGTAGGGCCATGGCCGTCGTCTGTGCCTCCCATGGCATAGTGTGGGTCCAAGGGAGACAGGACGATGACCGCCTGCGTGGTGGTTGTCTGAGGTGCGCAGGAGGCTGGCAGTGGTGAATCAAACATCCTGCTGTGGGGCCCGGTGTGAACCGGAAGATGATGGCAAACGACGGTGGCATGCCCATTGACTCGTCTTGACAGTCAGAGTGAAACTTCGGGCTGGTGCATGTTCTGCCCGTTGCGTCATCTGGGCCCCGGGGTGAAGAGTAGTTGCAATTCCCTATGCCGGTGGCATGCCCATTGTGTACTAGTCCGGCTTGGTGGTAGGTCCTCAGCCGTCGTCTCTGCCTCCCATGGCATCATGTGGGGCCAGTGGAGATTGGATGAAAACTGCCCGCTTGGTGGGTGTCTGAGGTGCACAGGAGGCCGGCGGTGCTGCTGCCCACAGACTTGTGTGGGGCTGGTGGGTGACCGGAAGATGACGGCCATCAAGGGGTGTGTCATGTCCCATCGGCTCGTCTTGAGCATCAGCATCAGCCTTCGGGCCGGCACTTGTGCTGACATTCGCCTTGTCTGGGGCTGGTGGGCAGTTATAGATGCCTTGACCGAGGGCGTTGGCGTGCCCATTGGTCCGAGTCTGACTTACGTGTAGGGCCGAGGCCATCGTCTGTGCCTCTCACGGCATCGTATGGGGCCATGGGAGACCAGACGATGACCGCCCGTGTTGTGGTTGTGTAAGGTGCACAGGAGGCCAGCGGTCGTGCTGCCCACAGCCTCGTGTGGGGCTGGGGGGACCGGAAGATGACAGCTATCGAGGGGGCTGTCGTATCCCATCGGCTTATCTTGAGCGTCAGCGTCAGCCTTTGGGCCGGCACTTGTTCTGCCCTGTGCCTTGTCTAGGGCCGGGGGCAGTTGTAGGTGCCTTTCCCGAGGGCGGTAGCGTAGAACATCGGGTCCGAGGCTGATTTACAGCTAGGGCTTAGGCCGTCGTCTGTGCCTTCCATGGCATCGTATGGGTCCAGAGGAGACCAGACGAAGACTGCCCACGTGATGGGTGCCTGGGTTGCACAGAAGTCCGGCAGTGGTACTGCCCATGGGCAAATGCGTGGCCGGGGGCCACCAGAAGGTGACTGCCATCGAGGGTGGTGTCCTGTCCATGGGCTCATCTCGAGCGTCATTGTCGGCCCTCGGGTCGAAGTTGGTGCTTCCCATGGCATCCTACGGGGCCGGGTGGACCAGAAGATGATGGTGAGCAATGGTGGCGTCGGGTCCATCGGCTCGTCCTGAGCATCAGAGCCATCCATCGGGCCGGTGCTTGTGCTGCCCAATTACTAGTCTGTTGGCTGACTCTGGATGGTGATATTGCACAGGCAGGACAACTCGAGGCGGGCTGGTAGTGGTGCCTGTGTGCCCTGCAGAGGAGGAGCTCGTCTGGGTGGTCTCTTTCCAGCAGTCTGCTGGGAGCCCAGGATGATCCAGAGGCCCGGACTGCTCCCCAAGGAAGTGGGAAGTCTGCTGGGAAATGTGGGAAAAGCCAGCTGCTAAAGGCACAGTATCCCGGTGGAACAGCCTGTGACCAGGTCAGTGGGCAGGTGCAGGGTGCTCCCTGGCAGGAGGCGTGCAGGGCAGCGCCCAGGGAAAGGGAAGGACCGGCGGGCAAATAAGGTGGTACTGGAGAGGCAGCGGGTGGTGAGGGGCACAAACCTTAGGAAGGAGGAAAGAGGCTACACAGAAAAATGGGTTGTGGTGTGCGTCAAATGATCCGAGGAAAGGTTCTGAAGTTAGGGAGAGGGTCTCCTTTGCCACTATCTCAATCTCAGGCCAAGCATGCACTGAGCTGCCCAGCTAGGGCGAGCCTGGTATGTATGTCACCAGGGGACACATCACAAAGCGGCCTGGGCCTCTGTAACGTCACCCAGGAACCGCATCACCACGCGCCAATTGCTATAAGCACACCGGCCCCACCCAGAGGAGACGATGGGCCAAGGACACGGCACGGCCCCAAGGACAACCCCAGTAGAATCACTAGCCCCTGGGACTGCACGCTGAGAGCCGTACAGGTGTTTGGTCCAATGACGCCACCTTGCGGACCGTCGAGGGTTGCAGTGCCCGCGTCTGTCAGAGCTCAGCCTGCACGGGTGCCCACTCTGCATGGGCTTGGCACCCGGAGTGCTGCGGGCATCAAGTGCCTTGCACTCCTGACTCCTGCGAACCCGGAGGCCAGGGCCTGCTCACAGCCCAGCGTGGAGCCACCCAGAAGCTGCCGGGTGCACAGCCAGCCCTTTCCCGGGACTTCCCAGCTTCTCTGGGACACCTGGAGCCAGGCATGCCTTCTCGGCCATGGCCAGCCAGGTGGCTGACTTCTGAGGAGGGCGCAGACCCCATGACTTGCCTTTCTAGCTAGCGCGAAGGTTCTTCATTTGCTTCTCACAGAAAGCGTAGGTCGGGGACCACCAGGTCTCAGCATAGCCACATCCTGCATTCTGACTGGGCTCGGCCGCCCAGATTTTCTTTCTGATCTAGTTTTGGGGGCCTGGGTCTCATATGTGAATAACACAACACAGTAAACTGGGAAACACTTTTTATTTTTAAAATGCTTCTCCTTTAGGCTCCTGGCCTTGATGGCATTGCCATTCGTACCCATCAGCCAAGCTGGAAGCTTGTGGGGCAACCTCGCCTCCTCTCAACAGGCAGCCTGTCCATTCTTGATCCTGACTGTTCATTCTTTATATTATAAATTGTGAAGCTCGTGTCCTGTGTCAGTAACCCTGCTTCTAGTTTCTCAGGTCTTTCCTGGTGGACCTAGGCCCTGCTTGCTCACTGCTTCACTGTGGAAGCACTGACATTGTTACAGAATAAAATGTGAAATTTTCCAGCCCCAACTCACGGTCTGGCCTTCACTTTGTCTACATCTCCTTCCCTATGAGCCAAGCTCCCTGCTCCTTGAAAAGATCCTGTCTCATGCCTTTTCATCTCTGAATTATTTCCTCTGGGGATTCCGACCTTCTGCCTCTGGTTTTTAAGGCATTTCACCACAGCAGAAGAACATGGATCGTTGAAGTCCCGTCTCTCTAGTCACCTCCCCTTGGAGGCTTCCCGTGCACACTCAATTATTCGTGCCCTCCTCTCCCTTCTCCGTACTTGGTGAGAAACTCTGTTATCAAATGCGAGTGTGTCAGCTCGTGCACATCACTCTTCGAGTCACAGTATCTGTTGAAGAATGGTGTCAGTGAATGACTGGACTCAGCTTCATAGCTCAGCTACCCGTTCATTGGTACCTAATGCCACTTGCTCCTCTGCCAACCTTTCGTTATGTTCCAAACCGTGCGGAACATAAATGTGGGCGAGATGCCAACGACGACTCCTCAGTCCCCACTGTGTATGCCTCCGGGTGCTTAGGGAGAGGCCCAGCGAGCTGCGCAAACAACCTTATCTATAATGGCGATGAGGGCAGAGTGTGTTTGGCATGTCCCAGCTGCTGCTGCTGTGATGACTCCTCTCTCTGGCCCAGTGACGTAAGATTTCAGATCCCTTCTTGTTCTCTGCCTGTGCTGTCTCCATAGTGGTGTAGTTTTGTTGTATGGGGGAGGCTGCTTTCGTGTCTCTGAAGGAATTAAGTAAGGGTCTCAGAAGTCCCTTTTGTCAGTTTTCATTGTACTGTACCATCTTCTATTTCTACGTCTTTGGGTTTTCTCCCGCTGCTAGTGCTTTTCCTCTGGGAGGACCTGTACCACAAGCCTGTGGTAGAGAGAAGAGTTAACTTGGCGCTTTGCTCACCACCATGTTTGAGGGACATCGGCGTCACCACTGATAGGAGGAGGGCCAGGTGAAAAGGAACACCGAGTTCTAGATGGGAGCAGTTGGGAGCAAAGAGTGTGTTGTGGAGTGACGTGTTCGTTTGAGCATCCAAACATCCCTCTGTATCTGGTTATTGCTTCTTACCATTCGTAAACATCATAAAATCCATTGATTTTAAAATGTCAGTCGCCTATTATTACAACAACTCAGTTGTTGAGGTGAGAAAAAATGAGAAGGGACTCACTGTACCACTGAATCTATGACTGGGCACTTCCAAAACCGAACAGAAAGCATCCACGGTGACGGGAAGGGCTATTTTCCACTGACTGTCTCTCTGGACACTAAAACAGAATCACTTTTTTTTGTGTGTGTGTGTCTGTAATGTACAATTACATGAGCAACATTATGTTTACTAGACTCCCCCTCCTCTCCCCTCTCCCCCATAATAAAGTCCGCTCCCCTCATACCTTTAAAGTCGCTGTCCGTCAATGTAGTAAGATGCCATAGAATCACTACCTGTCTTCTGTGTGTTATACTGCTATCACCGTGGACCCCACCCCCTACAATATGTGTGCAGATCGTAATGCCCCCTATACCCCCTTATCCCTCCATTACCACCCATCCTCCCAGGTCCCTTTCCCTTTGGTACCTGTTAGTTTATTCTTTGGTTCTGTGAGTCTGCTGCTGTTTTGTTCCTTCCCGTTTTTGCTTTGTTCCATTACCTCACAGAGGTGTGAAATCCTAGGATACTTGTCTTTCTCCACCTGGCTTATTTCACTGAGCATAACACTTTCTAGCTCCTTCCGTGTTGTGGCAAATGGTGGTAGGATTTGTTTTCTTCCTATGGCTGACTGATATTCCATAGAGTGTATGTACGACCACTTCTTTATCCATTCATCTCCTGATGGACACTTAGGTTGCTTCCATTTCTTGGGTATTGTAAATGGTGCTGCGATCAACATAAGGGTGCATCTGTCTCTTTCAAACTGGGCTCCTGCACACCTAGGGTAAATTCCTAGGAGAGGAATTCCTGGGTCAAATGTTATTTCTGTTCTTTGGTTTTTTTTGGGAACCTCCATACTGCTTTCCACAATGTTTGAGGTGACTGACATTCCCACCAGCAGTATAGGAGGGTTCCCCTATCTCCACACCTTTGTCGACATCTGTTGTCTGTCTTTTGGGTGGTGGCCATCCTTACTGGTGTGAGGTGATACCCCACTGTGGATTAATGTGCATTTCTCTGATAGTTAGCGATGTGGAGCATCTTTTCATGTGCCTTCTGGCCACCTGAAATTGCTTCTGTGGAGTAGTGTTTGTTCATATCCTCTGCCCATTTTGTAATTGCATTCGTTTGCTTTTTGTGTGTTGAAGTTCGTGAGCTCTTGACACATGTTTTGGATGGCAACGCCTTATCAAATGTCTCATCAGTGAATATATTCTCTAATACTGAAGGATGACTTTTGGTTTACTGATGGTGGTCAAAAAGAATCTTACTAAACCCCCTACCACTTCATTCCAAATCTGACTAATTATTCCTTATTTGAAGAACACCAACAAGCCGATAAAATTGGAATGAAGAGCAGAAGCTGTGATGCAGGAACATCTAACGTAAAACTGAGAGGTGAGGTGGTGTGGAGACTGGTAGGCTGTATCTTACCATGTGCTGCTTTTAAGAGTCATAGGGAAAAAAGATTCCCAAGGAAATGAACCCGGGTGTTGACGTCACCTGGTATCAGTGGTGCCACATAGCCTCTAGCAATTGATGGGAAGTCTAGCATGCGGCACTGTTGTCTTTCCTGCGGAGTTAGACGTGTGGCGACCCCATTTGCAGTTCAGTCAGAGCCGTTGTTTGACTGTTCTGGCAACGGCCGGGGTGGACCTGAGAGCTCTGCCTTTCCTGCTGGGCCTCAGCAGCGTTCCCGGGAGATAGAGAGAGAGAGAGAGAATTGCGTTCGAGGGAGAGGGACACTTTTATTTTCTGTTGCTACCTGAGCATGCTCCTGATGTTTATTTTGAGATCTCTTTCTCAGGAAGATTGATTTGAGTCCAGTTACCAGGTTCCTTTGAAGTTTCATATTTGTAGGTGGTGCACTCTAGCTCCCAGAAGCTTTATTCTCTTTAGATTCTCAGCCCTTGCAGTGATGACAGGGGTCCCAGGGGAGCGGTGCCGGTGCCCAAACCCGCCGGGATGAAAGAGGTCTTTCCTGCTTCCTGACCGCAGTGCCCATCTCCACTGCCAGGGCCAGTTTGCGGAGCACGCAGGGAGAAACTGCCGTAGGTGGAGGCGGCCGTTTTGCAGGCCGGTGCTGGCTTGGAAGCAGGCCGTGTAATAGTCACAGCACGGTAAGGGGCCTCGGAGCTGCGCGGCCAGCCAGGAGGATGGAGCGCCCGGAGCTCCTGAAAGCTCCCATGCCTGCCGGCCAGAGTGCACCTGGGCAGTTTGTCGCAAATGTCCTTTCTCCCGAGAGGCAAGCAGTGTGGAAGCCTTCCCCCTTTAGCAGTTCTGTCGCTGTTTTGAAGTCTCTCAGACTGTCCGCCTTTCTTTTGTCCCACATCAGCCGAATGTGGATCCCTGTGTTGTCCCACAAGTTCCTGGAATCTCAAGTCTCTCGAAGTCTTCTGCCTGTCTTTGCTTTCCAACCCCACCGATCGTCCAGAGCGCTGCACTTGTAATGGTAGGTTCGTGCTCCAGAGCACATCTCCAGGGCTGTACGTCACACTTCTCCTTGAGGTGACAGCCTGCCACAGCAGCGTGCTTCCCTGCTGCTCTTCCAGGATTTGGTGTAGTTGTTCTATTTCCATATAGTACATATGTATGTGGTTTTGGTTTTGGGATGAGGTTTCCACATCCCCTCGCACGTGAGCCACGTTCTTTAATACCATCAGCACATATTTTTTCTTTTTTTTTCAGTTCCACTTGTCTAGGGTACCTGTTCCCAACCCCTCAACTTGTAGCTATTCTTCGTCCTTGGATCTCAAGTGAGTTTCCTGTAAGGGAGCAAGTAGGTGTTCTAGAGTTTTGATCCCTTCTTTTAACCCTGTGTCTTTTGATTGGAGCACTCAAAGCCTGTCATTTTTTTCCTGACAATTGAGAGCTGTGTCCTTACTGTACTTAAAAAATTGTTTTGTTATCATTAATCTACAATCACGCAAAGACCATTATGATCACCAAGTACACCAAGCCCCCCCAAAAACCCTGTTACCGTTGCTTTCCATCAGCGTAGTTGGATGCTGTAGACCCCATCACCATGTTCCCCCCCACAACCCGTTACAGTCGTTGTCCATCAGCATGTAGTAAGATGCTGTAGAATCACTACTTGTCTTCTCTGTGTTGTACAGCCCTCCCCATGCTCCCCCCACCCCACACATTATATGTGCTAGTCCTAATGCCCTCTTTCTTTCTCCCCGCCCTTATCCCTCCTTTCCCACCCAACCTGTCCAGTGCCTTTTCCTTTGGTAACTGTTAGTCCACTCTCAGCTTCTGTGAGTCTCCTGCTATTTTTTTCCTTGAGTTTTTCTTTGTTTTTATACCCCACACATGAGTGAAATTATTTGGTACTTGTCTTTCTCCGCCTGCCCTATTTCACTGAGCATTATACCCTCTAGCTCCATCCACGTTGTTGCATATGGTAGGATTTGTTTTCTTCTTACGGCTGCTTACTGAACTTTTTAAACTGGTTTTCTGTCTTCTCTTTTGTCTGTAGTTTTGCTATATGCTTTCACCATTGCTCTCCTGGATATGAGCAATAGCTTTTTGTTAATTGATATGTACCTATAAATATCCACCTGTCTATCTATCTATTTATCTACATACATACCTATCTATCTATCTATCTATCTATCTATCTATCTATCTATCTATCTATCTATCTATCTATCTATCTGTCAATCAATCATCTTTTTGTCTGCCTATCTGTCTTTGTGTACAGAACAGTTGACCACAGAGCCTATGTCACTTCCCTACGTTATGCTTCCAAAAATCTTACAATTATCTAGGCCGTACGGAGAAGACTGGGTTCACCGTGACTTGCAGGTCGAGTCAGCCATGTGTACCTACAGAACCAGGAAATGGTGGTGCAGGGACTTGAACCCGTATCTCTGTCCTCTGTCCTCTTTTACCTCCTTCTCGCTTGCTGACTGTATTTAGCCACCTTCATTGACTAAGTGCTCCCTGGAGACCATATGTATCCTTTCTCTGGGCCTGTTGTCCGCAGGAAAGTAAACTTGGTTTTTTGCTCACCACCATGTTTGAGGGACAACTGGATGATCACCGCTGATAGGGAGAGGGACATATTAAAATATACACCAATTTCTAGACAAGAGAATTTGGGAGCAAAGAGTGTGTTGTGGTGTGACATGTTTAGTTGAGTGTCCAAACTTCCCTCTGTATGTGGTTATTACATCTTTACATTCTTGAACATCATAAAACCCACTGATTTTAAAGGCCCAGATGCATATAATCATAGCAATTCAGTTGTTGAGGTGAGAAAAAATGAGAAGGACGTTGCTGTAGCACTAAATCTATGGCTGGGCCCTGCTAAAACCAAACAAAAAGAATACACGGTGGCTCGATACGGCTATTTTCTACTGACTGTCTCTGGGGACTAAAACAGAATTCATTTGTTTGTTTGTTTCTCAGTTTCACTTCTGTAGGGTACCTGTCCTCGCCCCTTCACCTTGTAGTTTTTCTCTGTCCTTGGATCTCAAGTGAGTCTCCTGAAAGGGAGCACGTAGATGGTCTTGATTGAAAGATAGCTTTGTTAGGTATGATGATTTCCTATCTACCTACCTACCTACCTATCTCTTTATCTATCTATGTAATCTATCTCCCTGTTATCTATCTGTCTTCTATCTACCTATGATCTATCATATATCTACTATCAACTGTATATCTATCTAATTAATCTATCTTCTATACGTATGTATATCAATCCAATTTATGTATCAATCATCTGTCTGTGTATCTTTTCTCACTTTTGTCAACGTTCAGTCACTAGGTAAACTTTGATTCCTCTGTGTCCTTCTCAGTCTCAGTTCCTTGTGTTTGTTTATGTGAGTTAGCTGTGTGTTTGGGTCTTGAGAGGAGTGGTCTTCGGTGGGATCTTCTCCTGCGTAGGTTGCACGAATTTCCTGGGTGTGGATGGTGTGGTTGGCGCACTGGGGTCTTGAACCTGTGCTGGCCAGGGCCCTCCAGCTGCTCTGCCCCAGGGCCGTTCCTGCTGTGGTGGCTGCGTGAGCTGCGGGGCATATCCGAGGCCCCACACAAGGAGCACCCTGGCTGTACTGTGTGGTCCGAGGCAGGTGCTTGCCCAGTAGTAGTTATTTTTGCCTGTGCACCGATGTCACCTCGGCAGCCCTGTTTGGTGGTCCATCTCCACAGAGCCTGCGTGTAGTCACTGGTTAAGGGAACTGCCTTTTGGTGACACGCGGGGCTCTTGTGAGCCGGTGGCCCATGTGATTGCTGTGGTGGTAGGCCAGCTACCTTGTGGGGAAACTGATCCCCTCGGCTGTCAAGGTGGAGGTGGAGTTTCAGTGCATTTAGGCATTTAGATGTTAGTGCGGTCTATCTGAAATGCAATAGTAGCGTTGATAACTATGTTTCCGTTCGTATGTAAATGGTGCTGAGCATAAAGAGTTGGGTGTTGGTGGCAGGAATTCTAGGAATGTTTATGTCCCCACACTTATTTATTTTCTGTTAAGGGAGGTGATTCTGAAGAAACTTTTTACTCACGGATGGACGTGGTGCATAAGGTCATCCCATGTCAGCTAAGGTGAGATGAATTGGTTTAGTAGAATTAAAGCCTGTACACCTTGGCCTGATACATAGGAGACACACCGTTTGTGCTCTTTGATGCTCTCCTCTCCTGGCTTATTACCTTAACTAACTTGATGTTTCAGAGTGGACCCAGCATCATTTCCAGCAAGATCATTCTAAAATTGCATAGAAACACTTGGCAAAGATACCCCGAGAGGTTAGTGGAAAATTTTACACTTTCTGGTCACAATTTGCAAGATGTTTGCCCTATCCTGTGTTCCTTTGTAACTTTTGTATCTACTGTGATTGTAGACCGATCGTGGCCGTGGTGTACACACACACACGCACACGCACAGTCACACACACATGGCTGAGAGTTAATGGAATCCAAAGTTAGCGGAAACTGCAGCCGACACTTTAAAAAAGAAACGAGCATAAGTTGTGCTCCTGGTGTTCCCCCCATAGGGAGCAGACTTCAAAGTGCAGAGGTGGTTGGACACAGATACCTATGCAAACAGCTAAGAAAATATATGTCTGCGTAGGCTCTCTCCATCCATCATCTAAGTGCGTCTCTGTTTACGTGCATATCTATGTTTGTCTACTCGAGCTGATAACCTAAGTGTCATTGAGTGGGTACTTCATCCATAGACACTGATTTCTTGCCATTCTGGAAGCAGAAGTCTAAGACCAAGACAGGTTCAGCTCCTGGTGAGGTCCCTTTTCTGGCTTGCATACGTCCGCATCCCTACTGTGTCCACACAGGGTCGAGGGAGAAAGCACTGTCCTCTGTTCTTCTTAATAGCACTGATCGCATAATGGCAGCTCCACCCACACCCTCATGATCTCTTCCAAACCTAATTACCTCCAAAGGCCCGACCTCAAAATAACATGACAGTGGGAGTTAGGGCTTCAACCCTGACTTAGTTCAAATGTGAACTTGTGTGTGTTTGTGTGTGTGTGTGTGTGTGTGTGTGTGTGGTGGCGGCGGGGGATTAGGAGGAGCGGAAGATGGTGAGGTGAGAGCCCAAAAATTCAGTTCATAACTCTGTATCTATCTATCGTCTATCTGTCTAATCTAAGCTACCTTTATCATGTATCCTATCTAGTCTATCATCCATCATCTATATTTATCTTATCTATCTGTCATCTCTGTTAATCTATTCGTCTAATCTATGAATATCTATTATCTATCTAATGTATCTTCTTCTAATGTATCACCTATCACCTGTCATCTTTCTGTCATCTACCTGTCGTCATCTTTTTGTCTACCCATCTATCCTTATTTACAGAACAGTGTAAGATAAATTTTTGCTAAAATAAGCACGTGAAGAGAGGCAACAATGGGCCCGGTAGATTATTTGAACGCAAATACCCGGGCGAGTTTTCCCCAGTCTATAAAAATGGAGGCTGGGGAATTCACACTTAAGTAGACAGGCAGCGATATTTTAAAGAAGGTAAGTGGAGGCAGAGCATAGATTTAGAGCAGCACGAGGATTGGATTTCCCAAGGCGTATTTATCAGTTTCGGAGGGGGCAACAGCCAAGAACTTCGGCACATCATCAGTGACCCATGTGGGAGGGGGCAGCAGCCAGAGAGATAGGCACATCATCAGTGTCCGAGTCCGACGTGCTCGCTCCTCCCTTCAGTGGCTGTAGCCTTACAAACTGTTAACAACATGACTATCTAAAATAGCTGGCTATCTATCAGTCTGTCTATCTATCTATCTATCTATCTATCTATCTATCTATCTATCTATCTATCTATCTATCTATCTATCATCTATTTATTCAATCTATCCATACCTATCACCTATCCTATCTGGTCTGTCATCTATCTATCTGTCTATCTGTCCTATCTATCATTTTTTGTCTACCCATCTATACTTATGTACAGAACAGTTCACAAGTTTTCTTATATGTCACTTCTCTACTTATGTTTCCAAAAGTCTGCAAGGTAACTAGGCCCTGAAGACAGACTGCACTGGTTTCATCGAGACATTTGCACATCGAGTCATCAGCGTGTGACTGCAAAGCTAGTAAATGGTGCTGCGGGGACTTCAACACATATCTCTGTCCCCGGTCCTCTTTGTCTTCCTTGCTGACGGTATTCTAGCCACATTTTTTGACTGACTGCTCCCTGAAAACCACAAGCTTCCTTCCTCTTGGCTTTTTCAGTAATTTATCCCATTTTATGGAATGCTTTTCCCTCAGATACCTGGTTCTGTCACCTCCTTCTAGATGGTTCAAGTCACACCTCCCTGGTGAGGCTTACCCTCTCCACTGTTTATTTTAAAAGCCCTGCTTCTCTCTGCCTATAATATCAGTCCTCCATATCCTGCTTTTTATTCTTCATAGTGTTTGTTACTGGCTAAGCTACTGGAACACTTACAGATGTTCATTGTCTCTTTCTTCCCCTCCAACTAGAACGTGGTCTTCACAGGTTAGGAATTCTGCGTGTATTAATTCTGGTGGAGACCTTGAAGACTGTAGGGTCAGCGAGAAGGGGGCACTGTTGTAACCCAACGTGGTTTGACATGTTAGCAATTTAGGTTAGAGTCAGGCCAGGCAGTCATTAAAGAAGACCTTTCCTGATATTACTAAGCTACTTGATAAATTCTAAGAAAACGAAAAAAATTTTCAATTATCACACAGCAGGCAGAAGCACGTCTTCTGTCGTTACTCCCGGCTCCAGGACCTAGATGCCAAATCTGTTCTCTCATGGGGAAGTGCAAATGTGTGAGGATGATCGGGCAAAGTCTTAATTTACACAAGGCACACAAATACAGAATTAAACATGCTTAAATCCAAAATGATAAGAGTGGTTTCCTGTGTCACAGCAGGGATTCCCTAGCCTCCAGTGAGCTCAGAGCAGTGGGAGAGGAGAGGGAAGGGGCCACATAAGCCAACCCAGTCTCCTTCCTCTGGACTTGCCTCCCCCTGTGTTGTCATCCATTAAACGCTCAGCACGCAGACCTCGCAGTGAGCACGCACAGTCATAAAATGCGGCTACTTCCACATCCCAGTCACTGGGGCATGGAACACGTTGCATTGTTAAGTGTGGCTCAGAACATTATCACTCACGTATGTGTGTTCTTCCTCTGTCGCCGAGTCAAAGAGTAAAGAGAGCAGAGGCATACTAGCAAGAGCAGGGTTTAGTGTGAATATATAATATACACACATGATGTGGGAAAGATTTTTTTAAATGGATAGGAGGATATATGCCTTGTCTGGAGGTGGGGGAGACCTGTAAGTGCTGTTGGCAAGGGCTGTGGCGTGCCCACCGTGTCGGAGGCCAAGTTAGGGTTAGGTTCGAGGCCATCGGCTGTGCCTCCCATGGCATCATATGGGGCCAGGGGAGACCAGACGACGACCGCCCGCGTGGTGTTCGTCTGAGGCACACAGGTGTCCGGCGATTATGCTGCCCACGGCCTCGTGTGGGGTAGGGGGAGACTGGAAGATGATGGCCAGCAGTGTTAGCGTCATGTCCATTGGCTTGTCCAGAGCGTCAGAGCCAGCACTTGTGTCGGCGCATCTGCTGACCTAGGCCTTGTCTGTTGGCTGCCTCTAGAAGGTGGTTTTCCAGAGGCAGGACAACTCGAGGCGGGCTGGTAGTGGTGCCAGTGTGCCCTGCAGAGCAGGAGCTCATCTGGGTGGTCTCTCTCCAGCCTTTTACTGGAAGCCTAGGATGGTCCAGAGGCCCAGGACTGCTCCCCATGGAAGTGGGAAGTATGCTGGAAAAAGTGGGAAAGCCAGGTGCTAAAGGCACAGGATCCCTTCTGAACAGACTGTGACCAGGGCAGCGGGCAGGTGCAGGGTGCTCCCTGGCATGAGGGGTAGGGGGCAGCGCCCCGGGGAAGGGCAGGACTGTCGGGTGAAAAAGGTGGCGCTGGGGAGGCGGCAGGTGGGGTGGGGCATGAACCTTAGTAAGGAGGAAAGAGTCCACACAGAAAAATGGGTTGTGGTGTGCGCCAAATGATACGAGGAAAGTGTCTGAAGCTAGGGAGAGGGTCTCCTTTGCCACTAACTCCTTCTCAGGCCAAGCAGGCAATGAGCTGCCCAGCTAGGGAGTGCCTGGTATGTATGTCAGCCAGGGGACGTATCACAAATTTGCCTGAGCCGTGTATGATGACACCCAGGGTCCACATCACCACGCCCCCACTGACTTAAGCACACCGGCCCTGCCCAGAGGAGACAATGGGCCAAGGCAACGGTGCGACCCCAAGGATTACTCCAGTAGAATCCCTAGCCCCCGGGACTGCCCGCTGAGGGCCGTGAAGGTGTTCAGAAAAACGAGGTCACCATGCAGAACGTCGAGGGCTGCAATGCCCGTGCCTGTATGAGCTCAGACCGCCAGGGAGCTTTCTCTTCATGGGCTCGGTACTCAGAGTGCGGCGGGTGGCTAGTGCCTTGCCCCCACACCACCGCGCTCCCGGACGCCAGGGCCTGCTCACGGCCTGGCGTGGATCCACCCAGTTTCTGCCCGTGGCCTGGCCAACTCTCTCCCCGGCCTTACCAGCTTCTCTGGGACTCCTGGAGCCAGGCATGCCTTCTCGGCCATGGCCAGGCAGGTGGCTTACTTCTGAGGAGTGCGCAGAACCCATGACTTGCCTTTCTAGCTAGCACGAAGGTTCTTTCTTTGCTTCTCACAGAAAGCATAGGTCAGGGACCACCGCGTCACAGCATAGCCACATCCAGCACTCTGACTGGGCCCAGCCACCCAGGTTTTTCCTCTGATCTAGTTTTGGGGGCCTGTGTCTCGTACGTGAATAACGAAACACATAAACTGGGAAACACTTTTAGTTCTAAAATGCTTCTCCTTTAGACTCTTGGTCTGGATGCTGTCGCCATTCTTGCCCATCAGCCAAGCTGGAAGCTTGAGGGAAAACCTCACCTTCCTTCAGCACTCAGCATGTCCATTCCCGATCCTGACTGTTCATCCTTCATATTATAACCTGTGAAGCTCGTGTCCCGTGTCAGTAACCCTGTTTCTAGTTTCTCAGGTCTTTCCTGGTGGACCTAGGCCCTGCTTGCTCACTGCTTCACTTTGTAAGCACTGATATTGTTACAGAATAAAATGTGATAATCTCCAGCCCCAAATCACGGTCTGGCCTTCACTTTGTCTACATCTCCATCCCTATGAGCCAAGCTCCCTGCTCAATGAAAAGATCCTGTCTCGTGCCTTTTCATTTCTGAATTATTTCCTCTGTGGTTTCCCACCTCTTTCCTCTGGTTTTGAAGACATTTCACCGCAGCAGAAGAACATGGATCGTTGAAGACATTCTTCTCTAGTCACCTCCTTTTGGAGGCTTCCCATGCACTCTCACTTAGGCGTGCCCTCCTCTCCCTTCTCCGTACTTGGTGAGAACCTCCTTTATCAAATGTGGGTGTGTCAGCTCGTGCACATCATACTTCGCTTCACGGGATCTGTCAAGCAGTGGTGGCAGTGAATGACTGGACTCGGCTTCAAAGCTCAGCTGCCCGTTCAGTGATACCTGGTGTCTCTCGCTCCTCTGCCAACCATTCGTTATGTTCCAGACCGTGCAGAACATTAATGCGGGTGAGATTCTACTGACGACCCCTCAGTTCCCGCTGAGTATGCATCCGGGTGCTTAGGGAGAGACCCAGCGAGCCGAGCCCACAACCTTATCTTTAACGGCGATGAGTACAGAGAATGTGGTACAGGCCCCAGCTGCTACTGCTGCTGCTGTGATGACTCCTCTCTCTGACCCAGTGGGGTAATTTCCAGAACTCTTCTTGTTCTCTGCCTCTGCTTTCTCCATAGTGGTGTAGTTTTGTTGTATGGTGGCGGCTGCTTTCGTTCCTCTGACGGAATTACGTATGGGTCTCAGACGTCCCTTGTGTCAGTTTTCATTGTACTGTACCATCTTCTATTTCATCGTCTTTGGGTTTTCTCCCGCTGCTTGTGCTTTTCCTCTGGGAGGACCTGTACCACAGGTCTGTAGAAGACAGAAGAGTACACTTGGTGCTTTGCTGACCACCATGTTTGAGGGACATCCGCGTCACCACTGATAGATGGAGGGATAGGTAAAACGGAACACCGAGTTCTAGACGGGAGCAGAAGGGAGCAAAGACTGTGTTGTGGAGTGTCGTGCTCAGTTGAGCATCCAAACTTCCCCCGGTACATGGTTATTGCTTCTTCACATTCGTAAACATCAAAACATCCACTGATTTCAAAAGCCCAGAAGCATATTATTACAGCAATTCAGTTGTTGAGGTGAGAAAAAATGAGAAGGTCCTCGCTATACCACTGAATCTATGACTGGGCACTGCCAAAACCGAACAGAAAGAAGCCACGGTGGCGGGAAGGGCTATTTTCTACTGACTGTCTCTCTGGGCATTCAAACAGAATCACTTTTTTTTTCTTTGATGCCAGTAATGTACAATTACATGAGCAACATTATGGTTATTAGACTCCCCCTGCTCACCCCTCCCACCAATTATCAAGTCCACTCTCCGCTCCCAATTACATTCGCTGTCCATCAATGTATTAAGATGCTATAGAATCACTACCTGTCTTCTCAGTGTTATACTGCAATCCGCGTGGCCCCCCACCCAATACATTACGTGTGCGGATCGTAATGCCCACTTTACCCCCTTATCCTTCCCTTCCCACCCACCCTGCCTAGTTCCTTTCCCTTTGGTAGCTGTTAGTCCACTCTTGGGTTCTGTGAGTCTGCTGCTGTTTTGTTCCTTCCGGTTTTTCCTTTGTTCACATACCTCACAGAGGAGTGAAATCCTTAGATACATGTTTTTCTCAACCTAGCTAATTTCACTGAGCATAACACCCTCTAGCTCCACCCGTGTTGTTGCAAATGGTGGTAGGATTTGTTTTCTTCTTATGGCTGAATGATATTCCATAGTGTGTATGTATCACTTCTACTTTATCAATTCATCTCCTAATGGACACTTAGGTTGCATCCATTTCTTGGGTATTGTAAATAGTGCTGCGATCAACAAAGGGCTGCATCTGTCTCTTTCAAACTGGGATCCTGCAATCTTAGGGTAAATTCCTATGAAAGGATTTCCTTTTTCAAATGTTATTTCTGTTCTTTGTTTTTTTGGGGGAACCTCCATACTGCTTTCCACAATGGTTGAGCTGACTGACATTACCGCTAGCAGTGTAGGAGTTTTATTCTTTCTCCACACCCTTGCCGACATCTGTTGTTGTCTGTCTTTTCGGTGGTGGCCATCCTAACTGGTGTGAGGTGATAGTCCATTGTGGATATATTGTGCATTTCTCTGATGGTTAGCGATGTGGATCGTCTTTTCATGTGCCTGTCAGCTACCTGAAATTGCTTCTGTGGAGAAGTGTATGTTCATATCCTCTGCCCATTTTGTAATTGGATTCATTTGCTTTTGTGTGTTGAGGTTCGTGAGCTTTTGATACATGTTTTGGATGCAACTCCTTATCAAATATGTCATCAGTGAATATATTCTCCCATACTGAAGGATGTCTTTTGGCTCTAATTATGGTACTCAAACCGAATCATACTGATCCCAGTACCACTTAATTCCTTATCTGACTAATATTTTCTTTCCCAGAACATAAACCAGCCAATAAAACTGGATCGAAGAGTAGAAATGTGATGCAGGAACATCTAGGATAAAACTGAGGGGTGAGGTGGTGTGGACACTGGTAGGTTTTATCTTTCCATGTGCTGCTTTCAAGGGTCATAGCAAAAAAAGATTGCCATTTAGAATAACCCGGGGTGTTGAGGTCACCTGGTATTGGTGGAGCCACGCAGTCTCTAGCCATTGATGGGAAGGCTAGGATGTGACACTGTTGTCTTTCCTGTGGTGTTAGATATGTGGCGTCCCAATTTGCAGTTCAGTCAGAGCCCTTGTTTGACTGTCCTGGCACTGGCCTGGGTGGAACCTAGAGCTGTGCCATTCCTGCTGGGCTGTCGCAGCACCCCTCTCAGAACAGGGCCTTAGCAGCGCTCCTGGGATAGAGAGAGAGAGAGAGAGAATTGCGCTCGAGAGACAGGGAACGTTTTATTTTCTGTAGCTCCCTGAGCATGCTACTGATGTTTATTTTGAGATCTCTTTCTCAGGAAGATTGATTTGAGTCCAGTTACCAGAATCCTTTAAAGGTTCACATTTGTAGGTGGCGTCCTCTAGCTCCCAGAAGCTTTACACTCTGGAGATGCTCAGTCCTTGTGGGGTCAGCAGGGGTCACAGGGGAGCGGTGCCGGTGAACACCCATGCGAGGAGGAAAGAGGTCTTTCCTGCTTCCTGGCCGCACTGCCCGTCTCCACTGCCAGGGCCAGTTTACAGAGCATGCAGGGAGAAGCTACCATAGGTGGAGGCTGCCATTTTGCAGGCTGCCGCCAGCGGGGAGGCAGGCCGTGTACCAGTCACATCACGGTAAGGGGCTTCGGAGCTGCGAGGCCAGCCAGGGGGATGGAGTTCCCGGAGCTCCTGAAAGCTCCCCCGCTGGCCGGCCATAGTGCACCCAGTCAATTTGGCGCATCTGTCCTTCCTCCTGTGCAGCAAGCCCTGTGGAAGCCTTGCCCCTTAAGCTGTTCTCTCGCTTTTAAGAAGTCTCTCAGACTGTCCGCATTTCTTTTGTCCCACAGAGGCCGGATGTAGATCCATGTGTTGTCCCACAAGTGGCTGGAATCTCAAGTCTCTCGAAGTGTTCTGCCTGTCTTTGCTTTTCAAACAAACCGATCCTCCAGAGCGCAGCACGTGTACGGTTGGTTCATGCTCCCAGAGCACATCTCCAGGGCTGTACGTCACACTTCTCCTTGATGTGACAGCCTGCCGCAAGCACCGTTCTTCCCTGTTGCTATTCCAGAATTTGGTGTACTTGGTCTATTTCCATATAGTACGTATGTATGTGGTTTTGGTTTTGGGAGGAGGTTTCCGCCTCTCCTGACACGTGAGCCACCGTCTTTAATCGCATCAGCACATCTATTTTCTTTTCTTTTTCTCAGTTTCACTTGTCTAGTGTACCTGAGCCCACCCCCTCAACTTGTAGTTTGTCTTCGTCCTTGGATCTCAAGTGAGTCTCCTGTAAGGGGGCACGTAGGTGGTCTTGAGTTCTCATCCCTTCTTTTAACCCTGTGTCTTTTGATTGGAGTACTCAGAGCTTGTAATTTTATTCTGAGAATTGAGAGCTGTGTCCTTATTGCACTTAAAAAATTTTTTTGTTATCATTAATCTACAATCATGCAAAGACCATTATGATCACCAAGTACACCAAGTCCCCCCAAAAAACCCTGTTAGAGTTGCTGTCCATCAGCGTAGTTGGATGCTGTAGACCCCTTCACCATGTCCCCCCACACACCCTGTTACAGTCGCTGTCCATCAGTGGATAGTAAGATGCTGTAGAATCACTACTTGTCTTCTCTGTGTTGTACAGCCCTCCCCATGCTCCCCCAACCCCGCACATTATACAAACTAATCCTAATGCCACCTTTCTTTCTCCCCACCCTTATCCCTCCCTTTCCACCCTTCCTGCACAGTCCCTTTCCCTTTGGTAACTGTTAGTCCACTCTTGGATTCTTTGAGTCTGCTGCAGTTTTTTACCTTCAGTTTTTCTTTGTTGTTATACTCCACACATGAGTGAAATCATTTGGTACTTGTCTTCCTCCTCCTGGCATTTTTCACTGAGCATAATACCATCTAGCTTCATCCACGTTGTTGCAAATGATAGGACTTGTTTTCTTCTTACGGATGCTTACTGAACTTTTTAAACTGGATTTCTGTCTTCTCTTTTGTCTGTAGTTTTGCTATGTGCTTTCACCATTGCTCTCCGGGTTATGAGCAATACCTTTAAGTTAATTGATATGTACCTATATCTATCTATCCGTCTGTCTGTCTATCTATCTACTTATCTATCTGTCTATCAATCAATCAATCATCTTTTGGTATGCCCGTCTGACCTTGTGTACAGAACAGTTAACAACATATCCTATGTCACTTCCCTACATTATGCTTCCAAAAATCTTGCAAGGTAACTAGGCCGTAGGGAGAGCACTGGGTTCACCGAGACACTTGCAGGTCGAGTCAGCAGCGTGTACCTACAAACCATGAAATGGTGGTGCAGGGACTTGAACCTTTGTCTGTATCCTCTTAAACTTCTTCTCACTGGCTGACTGTATTTAGCCACATTCATTGACTAAGTGCTCCCTGAAGACCACAAGAATTGATCCTATGGGCCTGTTGTCCACAGAAATTAAACTTGGTGCTTGGCTCACCACCATGTTTGAGGGACATCGGCATGATCACTGCTGATAGGACTGATTGACAAATAAAAAGGAACACCAATTTCTAGACAAGTTCATTCGGGAGCAAAGAGTGTGTTGTGGGGTGAAGTGTATATTTGAGTGACCAAACTTCCCTCTTTATCTGGTTATTGCTTCATTACATTCGTGAACATCATAAAACGCACTGATTTCAAAGACACAGACGCATATTTTTACAGCAAGTTCAGTTGTTGAGGAGAGAGAAAATGAGAAGGACTTTGCTGCACCACTAAATCTATGGCTGGGCACTGCTGAAACCAAACAAAAATAATTCATGCTGGCTAGATAGAGCTATTATCTACTGACTGTCTCTGGTAACTCAAACCGAATCCGTTTGTTTGTTTGTTTCTCAGTTTCACTTGTGTAGGGTACCTGTCCCCGCCCCTTTGTCTTGTAGTTTGTCTCTGTCCTTGGCTCTCAAGTGGGTCTCCTGTAAGGGAGGACGTAGATTGTCTTGATTGAAAGACAGCTTTGTTTACTATGATGTTTTCCTATATACCTACCTACCTATCTCTTTATCTATCTATGTAATCTATCTATCTTTCGTCTATCTATCTATGATCTAACATCTACTATCATCGGTATATCTATCTAATTAAACTATCATCTATATGTATGTATATCAGTCCAATCTATGTATCAATCATCTGTCTGTCTATGTATCTGCTTTCTCACTATGTCAACGTTCTGTCACTAGGTGCACTTTGATTCCTCTGTGTCCTTCTCAGTCTCAATTCCTTGTGTTTGTTTATGTGAGTTAGCTGTGTGTTTGGGTCTTGAGAGAAGTGGCCTTGGGGGGGAACTTCTCCTGCATAGGTGGCACAAGTCTTCTGGGTTTGGATGGTGTGGTTGGCGGGCAGGTCTCTTGAATATGTGCGGGCCAGGGCCCTCCGGATGCTCTGCCCCTGGGCCGTTCCTGCTGTGGTGGCTGTGTGATTTGCAGGGAATATCCAAGTCCCCATGCAGGGAGCACACTGGTTTGCCTGTGGGGTCCAAGGCAGATGCATGCCCAATAGTAGGTCCTTTTGCCCATGCCCCGATGTCACCTCGGTGGCCCTGCTTGGTGGCCCATCTCCAGAGAGCATGCTTGTAGTCACTGGTTAAGGGAACTGCCTTGTGGTGACCCGCGAGGCTCTTGTGGGCCTGTGGCCCATGGTCTTGCTGAGGTGGCAGGCCAACTAGCATGTGGGGAAACTGCTCCCCTCTGCTGTCAAGGTGTAGGTGGAGTTTCAGTTCATTTAGGCATTTAGATGTGAGGTCTATCTGTAATGGAATAGAAGCTTTGAGAGCTATGTTTCCGTTCGTATGAAAAGAGCGCTGAGCAAAAAGAGTTGGGTGATGGTGTCAGGAATTCTAGGAATATTTATGTCCCCTCACTTATTTATTTTATATTAAGGGAGGTGATTCTGAAGTAACTTTTTACTCACAGATGAAGGTGGTGCATAAGGTCATCCCACGTCAGCCATGGTCTGATGAAGTGGTGTAGTAGAATTAAAGCCTGTACACCTTGGCCTGATACATAGGAGACACACCGTTTGTGCTCTTTGCTGCTCTCCTTTACTAACTTATTAACTTAACTAACTTGATGGTTCAGAGTGTTCCAAGCAACATTTCCAGCAATATCTTTCTAAAATTGCATAGAAACACCCTGCAAAGATATCCCCAGAGGGTAGTGGAAAATTTTATTCTTTCTGGTCATAGTTTGCCAGATGTTTGCCCTATCCTGCGTTCCTTTGTTACTTTTGCATCTCCTGTGATTGTAGACCGATAGGGGCAGTGGTGTACACACACACACACACACACACGCACAGACACACACACATGGCTGAGAGTTAACGGAGACCGCAGTTATAGGAAACTGCAGCCCACACTTAAAAAAGAAACGAGCATAAGTTGTGCTTCTGGTGTTCCCCTCATACGGAGCAGACTTCAAAGTGAAGAGGTGGTTGGACACAGATACCTATGCAGACACCTAAGCACATATATCTATGCGTAGGTTCTCTCCATCCATCATCTAAGTGCGTCTCTGTTTACCTACATATCTATGTTTGTCTACTCAAGCTGATTACCAGAGTGTCATTGAGTGGGGTTTTCATCTATAGATACTGATTTCTCAATATTCTGGAAGCAGAAGTCCAAGACGAAGGCAGGTTCAGTTCCTTGTGAGGTCCCTTCTTCTGGCTTGCATATGGCCACATCCCTGCTGTGTCCTCACAGGGTCTAGGAAGAAAGCTCTGTCCTCTGTTCCTCTTAATAGCACTGATTGCATAATGGCAGCTCCACCCAAACCCTCATGATATCTTCCAAACCCAATTACCTCCAAAGGTCCCACCTCCCAGTACCATGACAGTGGGGGTTAGGTCTTCAACCCTGTCTCAGTTCAAATATGAACTTGTGTGTGTGTGTGGTGGCGACGGGGGGTTAGAGGAGCATAATATTGTGAGGTGAGGGACCAAAAATTCAGTTCATAACTCTGTATCTATCTATCATCTATCTGTCTAATCTAACCTCCCTATATCATCTATTCTATCTAGTCTATCATCTGTCTATATATATCTTATCTTTCTGCAATCTCTGTCAATCTATTCATCTAATCTATGAATATCTTTCATCTATCTGATACATCTATTTTTTTTTGTAGACATTAATTTTTTATTGAAGGGTAGTTGACACAGAGTATTACATTACATTAGTTTCAGGTGTACAACATAGTGATTTAACATTTATATCCATGATAATTCTAGGTACCAGCTATCACCATACCAAGTTGTTACAATATTTTGACTATATTCCTTATGCTATACATTACATCCCGGTTACTTATTTATTTTACAACTGAAAGTGTGTACGGTTTTTTTTTCTTTTGTTTGTGAGGGCATCTCTCATATTTATAGATCAAATGGTTGTTAACAACAATAAAATTCTGTATAGGGGAGTCAATGCTCAATGCACAATCATTAATCCACACCAAGCGTAATTTTTGTCAGTCTCCAATCTTCTTAGGCATAACAAACAAGTTCTTACATGGAGTACAAATTCTTACATAGTGAATAAGTTACATGGTGAACAGTACAAGGGCAGTCATCACAGAAACTTTCAGTTTTGCTCATGCATTATGAACTATAAACAGTCAGTTCAAATATGAATACTCATTTGATTTTCATACTTGATTTATATGTGAATACCACATTTCTCTCTTTATTATTATTTTTTAAAATAAAATGCTGAAGTGGTATGTAGATACAAGATAAAGGTAGAAAACATAGTTTAGTGTTGTAAGAGAGAAAATGTAGATGATCAGGTGTGTGCCTGTAGACTATGTGTTAATCCAAGCTAGACAAGGGCAATAAAACATCCACGTATGCAGATTTATCTTAGAACAGGGGGGGTGAGGTTCTAAGCCTCACCTCTGTTGATCCCCAATTTCTCACCTAATGACCCCCCTGCAACTGTGCCTGTCTTAGGTTTTTCCTCCCTTGAGAAATCTTACCCGTCTCTGGCTAACCAGTCATCTTCTGGAGCCATACAGGGAAATGTAAAATTGGCTTGTGAGAGAGAAGCCTTATTGTTTGAAATGGCTGCTTTTTATTTCTTTGCATATTTATACCCTGTAGATTCTATGCCCAGCATTTGTCTTGAGGAATCTTTAACACTTGGAAGAATTATGATACTCGGTAACTTTGATATGAAGCACGAATTCTATTTAAGGATTGTAATTAGGAAGGAAGGAGTAAAGCTATAGAAGTAGTAGGCGGAAGAAAAAATGGGAAGATTGATTATTTCTTTGACATATCTTCTTGTAGAGTAACTTCAGCATGTATAGGTTTTAAGCTACTACTTAAATTGTGCTCACACTTTAACATAATAGGAGGATAGTTACATAACCAAAGCATACCTGTAATTGCCAACCACCTAAAGTGAAACCAAGAAAACCAGTTCGGCACCTTAGGCATTTGTGAAAACCTATCTAGGATATGGTCGATATTGTCCAACTGAACTTGAACAGTCTGAGAGAAATCAGAAAAATTAAAACAACCCATTCCTGGGGAATGTTCACATCCCTTATGTTCTTTTAACAGTAAATAGTCTGTAGTTGTAAGATTTTGGAGCACTACAATTTGCACTACTAATTCTTGGTTGAGTTCCAACAGTATAGATCCAGTCAAATTTGTTCTTTACTTTTTGCTCAGGCCAGCTTAGATATCTCCTTCTTCATTCCCATGGCAAATCCAGGAACTGGTGGGATGAGTGCATCTAAGCTGTAGCTCCGTTTGGATCTTTTTTGGGGTTTTTTGATGATCATCATCTGGTATGAGTCTTCCAGAGAGTGCTGATGTTGGAAGTTCTTTTCAATAACGAATCTTAGTTCATTTTCGGGTTAGCACAATTAGGCTTTGATCCTCTGTATAAACACAAAAAGATCTTTTGCCTACACTTTTATATGCCCTTTATACCCTTTTGTAGAACTCATTGGATGTTACCACACAGGAACTGCCAGTTTTCCTTTTTTGTTTTTTGGTATCACTAATCTACACTTACATGACGAACGTTATGTTTACCAGGCTCTCCCCTATACCAGGTCCCCCCTATAAACCCCTTTACAGTCACTGTCCATCAGCATAGCAAAATGTTGTAGAATTACTACTTGCCTTCTCTGTGTTGTACAGCCCTCCCTTTTCTCCTACACCACCATGCATGCTAATCTTAATACCCCCCTACTTCTCAGCCTCCTATCCCTCCCTACACACCCATCCTTCCCAGTCCCTTCCCCTTTGGTACCTGTTAGTCCATTCTTGAGTTCTGTGATTCTGCTGCTGATTTGTTCCTTCAGTTTTTCCTTTGTTCTTATATTCCACAGATAAGTGAAATCATTTGGTATTTCTCTTTCTCCGCTTGGCTTGTTTCACTGAGCATAATACCCTCCAGCTCCATCCATGTTGCTGCAAATGGTAGGAATTTCCCTTTTCTTATGGCTGAGTAGTATTTCATTGTATATATGTACCACATCTTCTTTATCCATTCATCTGTCGATGGACATTTAGGTTGCTTCCAATTCTTGGATATTGTAAATAGTGCTGTGATAAACATAGGGGTGCACTGTTCTTTCTCATACTTGATTACTGCATTCTTAGGGTAAATTCCTAGGAGTGCAATTACTGCATCAAATGGTAAGTCTGTTTTGAGCATTTTGATGTACCTCCATACTGCCTTCCACAATGGTTGAACTAACTTACATTCCCACCAGTAGTGTAGGAGGGATCCCCTTTCTCCACAGCCTCGCCAACATTTGTTGTTGTTTGTCTTTTGAATGGCAGCCGTCTTTACTGGTGTGAGGTGATACCTCATTATAGTTTTAATTTGCATTTCTCTGATAATTAGTGATATGGAGCATCTTTTCCTGTGTCTGTTGGCCATCTGTATTTATTTTTTGGAGAACTGTCTGTGCAGTTCCCCTGCCCATTTCTTAATTGGGTTATTTGTTTTTTGTTTGTTGAGGCGTGTGAGCTCTTTATATATACTGGGCATCAAGCCTTTATCGGATGTGTCATTTTCAAATATATTCTCCCATACTGTAGGGTTCCTTTTTGTTCTATTGATGGTATCTTTTGCCGTTGAGAAGCTTTTCAGCTTAATATAGTCCCACTTATTCATTTTTGCTGTTGTTTTCCTTGCCCGGGGAGATATGTTCAAGAAGAGGTCACTCATGTTTAGGTCTAATAGGTTCTTGCCTATGTGTTCTTCCAAGAGTTTAATGGTTTCATGACTTACATTCAGGTCTTTGATCCATTTTGAGTTTACTTTTGTATATGGGGTTAGACATTGGTCCAGTTTCATTCTCCTACATAGAGCTGTCCAGTTTTGCCAGCACTATCTGTTGACGAGACTGTCATTTCGCCATTGTATGTCCATGGCTCCTTTATCAAACATTAATTGACCATATATGTCTGGGTTAATGTCTGGATTCTCTAGTCTGTTCCATTGGTCTGTGGCTCTGTTCTTGTGCCAGTACCAAATTGTCTTGATTACTATGGCTTTATAGTAGAGCTTGAAGTGGGGGAGTGATATCCCCCTACTTTATTCTTCTTTCAAAGTATTGCTTTGACTCTTCGGAGTCTTTGGTGTTTCCATATGAATTTTTGAATTATTTGTTCCATTTCATTGAAGAATGTTGCTGGTAGTTTCATAGGGATTGCATCAAATCTGTATATTGCTTTGGGCAGGATGGCCATTTTGACGTTATTAATTCTAATTAGCCACGAGCGTGGGATGAGTTTCCTTCTGTTAGTGTCCCCTTTAATTTCTCTTAAGAGTGACTTGTAGTTTTCAGAGTATATGTCTTTCAATTCCTTGGTTAGGTTTATTCCAATGTATTTTTTTTTGATGCAATTGTGAATGGAGTTGTTTTCCTGATTTCTGTTTCTGTTGGTTCATTGTTAGTGTATAAGAAAGCCACTGATTTCTGTTTGTTGATTTTGTATTCTGCAACTTTGCTGTATTTCAATGTAAGTTCTAGTAGTTTTGGTTTGGAGTCTTTAGGGTTTTTTATGTACAATATCATGTCATCTGCAAATAGTGACAGTTTAACTTCTTCTTTACTGATCCGGATTCCTTGTATTTCTTTATTTTGTCTGATTGCCGTGGCTAGGACCTCCAGAAATATGTTAAATAACAGTGGAGAGAGTGGGCATCCCTGTCTAGATCCCGATCTCAGAGAAAATGCTGTCAGCTTCTCGCTGTTCAAAATAATGTTGGCTTTGGGTTTATCATAGATGGCCTTTATTATGTTGAGGTACTTGCCCTCTATTCCCATTTTGCTGAGAGTTTTTATCATGAATGGATGTTGAACTTTGTCAAATGATTTTTCAGCATCTATGGAGATGATCATGTGGATTTTGTCTTTCTTTTTGTTTATGTGGTGGATGATGTTGATTTACTTTCGAATGTTGTACCATCCTTGCATCCCTGGGATGAATCCCTCTTAGTCATGGTGTATGATGCTTTTGATGTATTTTTGAATTCAGTTTGCTAATATTTTGTTGAGTATTTTTGCATCTATGTTCATCAGGGATATTGGTCTGTAGTTTTCTTTTTTGTTGGGGTCCTGGCCTGGTTTTGGTATTAGGGTGATGCTAGCTTCATAGAATGAGTTCGGCAGTATGCCCTCCTTCTCTATTTTTTGGAAAACTCTAAGGAGAATGGGTTTTATGTTGTCCCTGTATGTCTGCTAAAATTCCAAGGTAAATCCATCTGGCCCGGTGGTTTTGTTCTTTGGTAGTTTTTTGATTACCGCTTCAATTTCGTTGCTGGTAATTGCTCTGTTTAGATTTTCTGTTTCTTTCTGGGTCAGTCTTAGAAGGTTGTATTTTTCTAGGAAGTTGTCCATTCCTCCTAGGTTTCCCAGCTTGTTAGCATATAGGTTTTCATAGTATTCTCTAATAATTATTTGTATTTCTGTGGGGTATGTCGTTATTTTTCCTTTCTCGTTTCTGATACTGTTGATTTGTGTTGACTCTCTTTTCTTCTTAATAAGTCTGGCTAGAGGCTTATTTATTTTGTTTATTTTCTCGAAGAACCAGCTCTTGGTTTCATTGATTTTAGCTATTGTTTTATTCTTCTCAATTTTATTTATTTCTTCTCTGATCTTTATTATATCCCTCCTTCTGCTGACCTTAGGCCTCTTTTCTTCTTCTTTTTCCAATTTTGATAATTGTGACTTTAGACCATTCATTTGGGATTGTTCTTCCTTTTTAAAATATTCTTGAATTGCTATATACTTTCCTCTTAAGACTGCTTTTGCTGTGTCCCACAGAAGTTGGGGCTTACAGTTGTTGTCATTTGTTTCCATATAATGCTGCGTCTTCATTTTGATTTTGTCATTGATCCATTGACTATTTAGGAGCGCGTTGTTAAGCCTCCATATGTTTGTGAGCCTCTGCTTTCTTTGTACAGTTTATTTCTAGTTTTATGCCTTTGTGGTCTGAAAAGGTGGTTATTAGGATTTCGATCATTTGGAATTTTCTGCAGCTCTTTTTGTGGCCTAGTATGCGGTCTATTCTTGAGAATGTTCCATGTTCACTTGAGAAGAATGTATATCCTGTTGATTTTGGATGTACAGTTTGACAGATGTCTATTAGGTCCATCTGCTCTACTGTGTTGTTCAGTGCTTCCGTGTCCTTAGTTATTTTCTGCCCGGTGGATCTATCCTTTGGGGTGAGTGGTGTGTTGAAGTCTCCTAGAATGAATGCATTGCAGTCTATTTCCCCCTTTAGTTCTGTTAGCATTTGTTTCACATATGCTAGGGCTCCTGTGTTTGGTGCATATATATTTAGAATGGTTATATCCTCTTGTTGGACTGAGCCCTTTATCATTATGTAGTGTCCTTCTTTATCTCTTGTTTTTTTTTTTTGAAGTCTATTTTGTATGATATTAGTACTGCAACCGCTGCTTTCTTCTCACTGTTTCGTTGAAATATGTTTTTCTATCCCATGACTTTTAGTCTCTACATGTCTTTGGGTTCGAGGTGAGTTTCTTGTAAGCAGCATATAGATGGGTCTTGCTTTTTTATCCATTCTATTACTCTGTGTCTTTTGATTGGTGCATTCAGACCTTTATCATTTAGGTTGACTATTGAAAGATATATACTTATGGCCATTGCAGGATTTAAATTCGTGGTTACCAAAGGTTCAAGTTTAGCCTCTTTAGTATCTTACTGCCTAACTTAGCTTGCTTATTGAGCTGTTATATACATTTTTTGCAGATTCTTTTCTTCGCTCCCTTCTTATTCCTCCTCCTCGATTCTTCATACGTTGGATGTTTTGTGCTGTGGTCTTTCTTGGAGTGCTCCCATCTAGAGAAGTCCATGTAAGATGTTCTGTACAGGTGGTTTGTGGGAAGCAAATTCCCTCAGCTTTTGTTTGTCTGGGAATTGTTTAATCCACTGTCATATTTGAATGATAGTCGTGCTAAATACAGTATCCTTGGTTCATGGCCCTTCTGTTTCATTGTATTAAATATATCATGCAATTCTCTTCTGGCCTGTAGAGTTTCTGTCGAGAAGTCTGATGTTAGCCTAGTGGGTTTTTCTTTATAGGTGACCTTTTTCTCTCTAGCTGCCTTTAAAACTCTTTCCTTGTCCTTGATCTTTGCCAATTTAATTATTATGTGTATTGGTGTTGTCCTCCTTGGATCCTTTCTGTTGGGGGTTCTGTGTATTTCCATGTTCACTTCAATTATTTCCTCCCCCAGTTTTGGGAAGTTTTCAGCAATTATTTCTTCTACAATACTTTCCATGTCTTTACCTATCTCTTCTTCTTCTGTAACCCCTATAATACGGATATTGTTCCTCTTGGATTGTTCACACAGTCCTCTTAATATTGTTTCATTCCTGGAGATCTTTTTATCTCTCTCTATGTCAGCTTCTATGCATTCCTCTTCTCTGGTTTCAATTCCATCAATGGCCTCTTGCATCCTATCCATTCTGCTTATAAACCCTTCCAGAGTTTTTTCATTTCTGTGATCTCCTTTCTGGCATCTGTGATCACCCTCTGGACTTCATCCCATATCTATTGCATATTTCTCTGCATCTCTGACAGCATTTTTATGATTATATTTTGAATTCTTTGTCCGGACGTCTGGTTAGGTCTGTCTCCTTCTCTGGTGTTGCCTCTGTGATCTCTCTCTGCCTGTAGCTTTGTCGTTTCATGGTGATAGGAATAGTTTGCAGAGCTGGGATGAGTGACGGCTGGAAAGACTTCCCTTCTTGTTGGTTTGTGGCCCTCCTCTCCTGGGAGAACAGTGACCTCTAGTGGCTTGTGCTGGGCAGCTACGTGCAGACACGGTTTCTGCTTCCTGCCCTTCTGCTATGGATTTCATCTCAGCTTTTGCGGTGGGCACGGCCTGGCTCGGGCACCTGCTCCAAAGTGGTTGAGTCGCGTTTGAGGGGGGCTTCTGGCAGGCTATTTATCTCCATAAGGGGCCTCCCTGCTCCATGCAGCCCATTGGTTAGGGTGCCCAGAGATCCCGGGATTCCCTACCTCTGGATTAAGTATCCCACCCTGCCACCTTAACACTTCCAAAAAGTACCCGCCAAAACAAAACAATGACCACAAATAAAAAAGAAAAAAAGAAAAAAGAAAAGGTGGCCGCTCATTTTTCTGTATTCTTGGGCGCTAGCCTCAGGCATCTGCTCACCGGTCTTGCTGCCATGTTTCCCTAGGATTGGGGTCCCTATCCCTTTAAGACTTCCAAAAAGCACTCGCCAAACAAAACAGCAAAAAAAAAAAAAATGGTCGCTCGCTTTTCTGGTGTTCTCCGGCACCAGGCCTCTGGTGCCCGCTCACTGTTCTTGCTGCCCAGTTTAACTAGTACTGGGATCCCTATCCCTTTTAGACTTCCAAAATGCGCTCACCAAAACAAAGCAGAAAAAAAAATGAGCGCTCGCTTTTCTGGTGTCCTCCGGAGCCAGGCCTCCGTTGCCCGCTCACTGTTCTTGCTGCCTTGTTTTCCTTGTATCCAGGGTCCCCTGAGTACACACTGTGTCTGCACTCTGGGAAGAATGGCTGGGGCTGGGTGTTCGGCAATCCTGGGCTCCGTCTCCCTCCCGCTCTGCCTATCCTTATCCTGCTGGGTACTGGGGTGATGGGTGCACGGCTCCCGCCAAGCCAGAGTCTGTATCTTACCCCCTTCTTGAGGTGCTAGGTTCTCTCAGGTGCGGATGTGGTCTGGATATTGTCCTGTGTCCTGTGTTCTTTATTCTAGGAAGGGTTGTCTTTGTTATATTTTCATAGATATATGTGGTTTTGAGAGGAGATTTCCGCTGCTCTACTCACGAGGCCATCTTCCAATCCCTCCTCCTGGTATATACTTCTTGATATCACATTTATATCTACCCACTTGATCTTACATTTCAAAATTCTCTTCTGAGCAGACCATTGATATAGGGCTAGTAACATGACTCTATATCATGTAGGCCTGGTTTTAAAAATATTAATGATTATGAGATATTCCTATCAACAATTACTAAAAGAAACAATCAATATTGCCACCTTTACTGGGCAACCTGCATAGAATTAATACTTCTAGGTCTGCCTTTAGATGGAATAATACACTCCATTAAATTACATCTATACCTATAAAAGAGGAGAGAAAAGAGTGATAGAAATTTTAATGCCTTAACATTTTAATAGCTTCCTATAGAAGAAACCATTGTTTTATAGTCCTAAAAATCTATCAAATACTGAAGTAAAAAAGTTTGACAAAAGTCAGATCCACAATAAATAGCTACTCCGAAAATGACATATTCATCTTATATGGCTTTCCAATTTTTTAAAAAACATTATGAAAACATGGAATTCTTTTAAATGAAAAAAATTAAAAACATGAAAGTAAAGAACACACTTGTGATACCACAGGCCCTTTAAGAAGATTCCAGAAAGAAATGGCCTGTGCCTCTAGCTCCTGGTGAGGATGCCACCCCCCAGTGACTCAGTGGCCAGGAAGACTATACACTGAACCCCAGAGCCAAGGGTAAATCCCATTGCTCCACTGCCGACACTCCATACTGTCAAACTTTTATTTAATGTCCAGCCCAATACTGACATGAGACACTTCTATTTTTCATCCAGTGAGCAAACAAATACAAGTATTTTAACAAGAGAAAACAAAAAGAGCCAAATTTGGCTCTTATTCCTCATTAAAACTTATAGAGTGTCAAGCTCCAAACACCAAGGAAGATGCTGAGGCCGTATCGGGAGACTTAACCACCCGGGAAAGGCAGGGAGAGGTGGAGAGAAGCATAGAGCGATCGCCCATGATCGTCTCTGACATTTTACAGGTCTCACTGTGGGGATCCCGGGCTGCGGCAGGAGTTTGCTTCATGTGCTCGAGGCCACGTCTGTCACCCTTCAGCCCCACTGCTGCATCCCAAGGCCCGCGATCTTGGCTGTGTTCATGCTAGGAGGGTTGACGTGGGTCCTGTCTGCGCAGCAGACCTGGGGAAACATTGCAGACTCAACACTAACAGAACAAAAATGCCCTAACTCATTTACTTTTCACTCCGACCCATTGTATGGGCGTCTCTATCCTCATTTTGTACATGAGGAAATTGAGGTTTAGAGAGATTACAGAGGTTGGAAGTGATTACAACCATTAAAAGATGTCTCAGGATGCAATCATGGGACTCCTGTCCAGGGTGAGGGTAGAAATGGCAAAAGCACCCCCTTTAAAAAGACGTGTGTTTCCTACATTTTCTAGTTGCTCCTGAGTAGCAAGGGGAAAGAAACCTCGAGGAAGTGTGAGGTAGTGGATGGAGGCAGAGTGGCCTTGGGGACGCCAGGTGTATGGGAGTTGCCATCAGTCCTCACAGCATTCCTGGGAGGCATTGGCATCGTCCCCATTTGCTCACAAGGGGCTAAGGCTACTGCTCCACATGGGCCCCTGGCCACATAGGCAGGAAATGGAGTTGCTGAAAGGGGAGACCTGCCCACTCTCATCAGCTGCCCCTGAACTCTCCCTCTGCTGGGATATGCCCCAAGCTGCACTGTGTGCCTATTATTTACTTAATGCTCATGCAGCCGCCTACGTGGTGTTTCACTGTGCATTTACAATCACCTAGTGTTAGAGCTTTGAGAATGTCGCATGAAATGCAGTCTCTTTAGTTTTCAGTCCTTGCATTGTTTCCAAGTTTTGGGCATTCTGAGAACAGTCAGGCAGGGGACACATTGTCCATTTTTACAATATTTCATCTCTGGGTCTGAAAAACCTAGAGATCAGAAGAGGGGAAAAAGTCATAAAATATGCGGAGAAGATTAAAGTTGTGTGTTTTCTAAAAGAATTAAAAATGGAGAAAAGTTATTTCTCTATTCATTCAACTAGCCTAAGTAACAAGCAACACCTCAGGTCACCTCTTAACATCACTCCACATGACAGCAAGTAGCCTCCTCGACATTACCATTACTCATTTGAGGCTGACACTGAGTTTATTCTAAGTATCACTTAATTTCTTCATCCCACCATCATAGAATTATGTGTTTACACCTTTTATGACTTTATGTTCTTGAAATTAGCTGTGAATCAGGAAAATGCTTGCCTGGAGCTGCTGCATTTCTTGATATTATAAAGTGAGAGTCACATGTGTAATACACATGTCTGAGTTGTGATGTTCTGTGAAAGTTTGCAAATAGGTCCTTTGGAACAAAAGGGAAAATGTTGGATTTTCCTTTTGTGGGGCAAGGTAATGCTCAGAGAAATGTTGGGAGCTGGGCTCTGAACTCTGCCTCTGCTCCTCAAGGTGGCATTCTGAGTCCTGCTCTTGTGGAGGGTGAGGAGGTGAGCAGGGACCTGGGAGATTCCTGGCTGACGGGCAGGACTCTGGGTCCTGTGGGAGGTGGGGGTATGACTGCCTAACAATTCATTAATCTGTCCATCTGTTTTAGGCAGTGTTCTGAGTTTGTGTTATATTTAACAGTTTAAAAATTAGGTTGGCTTTAAAGAGGCTTACTGTATACAAGGCAGGGTACCAAGCTCCACAGGTTTATGATCCTTTGTGTATGTTTCATTCAGAGTCGAATCTTCAGCACCTAGAAAAGTTCCTGGCTTCTAGTAGGGACTTGATAAACATTTTTTTAGAAAGATTACAACAGATGAAAAAGTCATGAATTCACTCATTCCTTCATTGAGATGGGATATGTGGTAAAATAGGGATGCCAGCAAGGATTTAGGTTCATTTGGTGGGTCTGGGTTGGAGCCTAGGAATCAGAATTGCTTTTAACTTTTTATCATAAATATTTCCAAACACACAGGAAAATAGAGTATAATGACTGCCTATATATCCATTACCTAGATTAATAGTTATTAACAGTTTTGCCATGTTTATATCATCAATTTTTTTAGCCAAAATATTTTAAATAAGTTAAATGGACATCATGAAAATCAGAACATTTTCCTTCTTAAAATCAATACCATTGTATAGCTAACATAAGTAATGGTAGTTTTCTATTATCATCATCTAATAACTGATCCATATTCAAAATTTTCCAAAAGCTCCAAAAATTGTATGTTACCCCCGTTTTTGTCCTACCAGGATCCACTCTCCACTGTATTTGGTTGCCACATCTCTTAAGTCACTTATAATCTAGAATGGTGCTCCCCTGCCCCTTTCTCTAGCATGACATTAACTTGGTGAAGAGACAAGGCCAGATGTCCCTCAGAATGGCCTAGTTTCTGAATTTGTCCAGCTTCTGAATTTTTGGTGGCATTTACCTTATTTCACTTACCCATGAATTCTCTGTAACTGGAATGTGGATATAGAGGCTGAATTACATTCAGGTTAAACATTTCAGGCAAGACATCATCATTGATGCTGTATGATATTACTTTACCTCATGAGGTACATCTAACTGACTCTTTATCAGTAGTAAAGACAGTCTCATCTCTCCTTCATAAAGTTCTATTTCTTTTTTTAAACCATAAAATAATCTGTGGAGTCAGTATTGAGCAGTACTAGGGGATCCAGCTCTCCATAAATGTATCACCTAATTAATGGCTTAATCATCCATTGATGATTCTTGCCTCCATCAGTGACTTCACCAGGGGTTGCAAAATGTTGATTTCTCTATTTTTATTATTCCTTTTATGTTTATTAGTTGGCCATCTTTGTCAGAGAGAAAGAGCGAGGGTGAGATTCATCTAATCAACTGCTTCTTCTGGAAAGGCAAGGTAAATAGTTATGTATTTGGATTGTCCCTTTAATAGTAAGGAGTAGACCTCTAATGTTTTTGCCTGTTTTATCTTTGTTTTTCTCTTTTCTGAGAATCATTTTATAGACTTACAGGTTTGCATACAGTCAGTGGATTTCATTCATTTTGAAGTTGCAATTTCCCATCTTTGGCCAATAAGAGCCCCTTCAAACTGCCTATTTTCCTGGCACAGGAAGGTGTCCCCAGCTCACCAAGTGCACTCCCTCTCCCAGACCCAGAACCAGCCACATCTCTAAAGAGACCTGTTTCCTTTCATGGGGAAACTAGTTAAAGACAAAACTCTGGCTGCTGAGGGTGCTCACTGCCACTGGGTCATCAATGCTTCTAGGCTCTTCAATGGTCAAAAATAGGGAAAATACAAAGGTATATATTTTTAAATTATTGTTCATATTGAAATTTCCTATACAAATGTAACAATACTGAAGTTCTACTTTAACTTAAATTGTTATACTTACATTGCTTTTCTCTTACACAGAAAACATTTGCTAATATTAACATATATATTTCTGAATCTTTTAATACATATATTAGTTCTAAAATAACAATATCAGTATTACTGCTTTTAACTCCTGAGTTAAACTTTACATTTCTTTTATCCTGAGAACACATCCCACTAAGCAGGTTAAGTATTTGCCTTAAAGCATTGCAACAATTATTTTCTTGATCTGTTACCAATTAGGGATGTAAGTGCACTTACTTTCAATTTTAGGAACTCTTGTTTTAAATATTTAAGGATTTACTTGGTCAAAAAATCAACATTAAATAAAAACACATGAGTCTTGCTTCCATCTCTGTCAACTCTATCTTCTGATTAAAAAAAAAATGTGTGCATTTGAACTTTTTGTCTTGCCCTTGTTCTTTCCCCCCTTCTCTTCTGGAAATGTGTTGTTGTAGAGCTCCTAAGGAGGTCTGAGTGAGGTAGGTGGCTGTGTAGGTTGTGTAGGGATGCTGTGATGACTGAAGCAGGGCCCAGAGCCCAGGCAGGATGAAGAGGGCAGCCTCAGTATGTGGTGGCCTGGCCTGGTATCGGTAGTCCGAGCCTGATCAGGGTTTGGAGGGAATATAGAGGGGGGCTACATTGGAGCCTCAGCAAGGTGTGGGCTTCCACACAGTGTTTCCAACTGATGCAGGTAGCAGAGTACAGGTGGAGGGAGGAGAGTGTCTGCGGTGGGGAAATGGGCAGAGACAGCTGGGGAGCTTGTGTACACACAGGTGGAGCACAGTCTACAAAATATATCTATGCACATAGAAATAAATATATATGTGTCTGTGTACACACAGACATGTACATGTATTCCTCTGTACCCAGCACTGTCTGATAACTCAGGGTAACATTTTAAGTTTTAGATTTTTCTGTGAGTATATATATACAAATTTTTAATAGTAAAAACGTACACAAACCAAAAGGACTGGACTGGGTTAGGCAAACACATTCTTCCCATTTTCTGCCTGAAACCTGGAAGGAGGGGCAATTCCCCTGTGTGCACTGCACCCACTCACATTTCCACCCCTCCAACCATGGCTCCTATTTCATCCCAAGTCTATTCAGACGCCTTTTAACCAGGCTCTCTGCACTCACACCTGGCGTCTCTCTGCCATAAGCCAGTGAGCTTCCACAATTCACAGCTCTGCCCGTCTCCTCTTGCTGGTGCCCATTAATGCATGAAGGCCACTTCCTGGCTGGCCTTTTCCATCTTCTCCAGTCTCATCATTTATCACTTCCTTTTTCCACTCTTTCAACATTCACCCTTTGCTCCAGCCCTACTTACAGACATGCGCTTCTCCCACACAACATGCTATTTGATGTTTGGGGTTGTGTACTTAGTTGCTTCTGTGTGGTTTTTCTCCTTCCTCTAGAATATGGGGTGAGGCGAGTGGAGGTCTTGTCTGTTCTATGTAAAGCTGCATTCCCAGAATTTTGAATGATTTCTGGCACTTCAAAGACACGTTTATAGTATTTGTTGTATAGATGATGGGATGAATTCTCCAGTACATTTGCACATGCTGTACCTTATGTTTAAACTGTCTTCGTTCTCCCAATGCCCTTCATGATTTAAATACTATTTCTCTTGTAAAACTTAGTTAAAATATCAATTATTCCATGGAGATATTGCTAAGATCTATTCCTCACCCAAGAAATACACACACACACACACACACACACACACACACATGCACAGTTGGGTAATCTCTCTCCTCTGAGCTTCCCTCACATACCACCTCCATGTATAAGTCCCATGAACAGCTGGCTGTTCAGAAAAGATTAATTCTCCCCCTTCATCCTGTAGAATTGTTACCAGAAAATGGCTGCCCAGGTACTGCATTATGTGGGGCCAATGTGACCAGCTCTGACAAATGGCTTGTGGGCACCACTTCCAAACCTAGTACAAAAAATATTCCTGTGACACCCTCTAGTTTCCTCTTTCTTCTACCTGTTGACTGGATGTGAAGTATCCAAAAGAGAACTCTAAGGCCATGGGAATAGTTATAGCCACATGAAAACTACCTTGCAAACTCCTGCACTATTCTGCAATGACGGCAGGAAATGCCATCTATTGTGGCTAGCAACAGGGCTTGGGGCCCTTTGTTACTGAGGTTACCCTTCCCAACTTTCACAGCATGCCTTTACACAGCACAGAGTGCTGTCACTGCCATGCATCTCTCCTTGTCTGTAGTCTGAGCTACTTGGGGCAGGGAATGTGTGTCACATCCCACATGACCAGGGTGTAGTCCATGGTCTGGCATATAACTTTGAGCAGTTAATCTGTCTGGCAGTGGGTTGATGACTCAGAAAATGTAAGACAAGGCCAGTTATTGCTTTTCTCCCTGACAAAGGTTTTCCTGTGAATTCGTCTGCTATTTCCACTATAGATGATGTTTTACCTTGAGCATCACTGGGGCCCCCTCCTCTCTGCTGAGACACTTCACCTGTCTTCCCAAGGCCCTGTGCTGGCAGGCTGTTCATCTAAGGCTCTACCCACGGAGCTCACGGAGGAGAACTAATTTTTGAAAAGCCATCTACGCCTGACCTTTATTCTACCCTGCTCTGAAACACTTTATTTTTTTTTTGTTTTATGTGTCAATTTTTCCCTGTTCACAATGAAAATGTGCCTAATTTCCATTCTCCTTTCCAGCTTAAACTGGTCTTTACTGCTTCTTGCTTTGGTGGCTTTATTCTGGTGAGCCCTACATTCAGTTGAGATTGTAAAACAAAATTAGGTAGGCGTTATTTGTTTCTAAAACAAAGTGCAAAAACAAAGTGGACTTTTCAGTTCTAAGCTCACATCCAGCTCACCACATCAAGTAATCCACTGAGGTCTGGTGGGAAGATCACTTAAAATAATCATTAATAACAGTAGAAGTTACCATCTCAAGGATCTATGTACTGGGCACTATAGTAGACACCTAAAATGCCTCATTTTTATGGTCTGTTCAGGATACTTGAAACATTGAACAGAGGCAATATTGATGAGTATGTCAGGATACACAGCATACACCTAGACTTGCCCAGAAATAGCAGTTCAAATGGTGACCCTGGCCACATGTCAAATGAAGGAACAGTGACAGGGTGGAGCAGGCAGCTTATCAGGTCACACAGCTTGGGAGGTGGGAGGATTCAAAGACAGGTGTGCCTGACCCCAAAGCTCATGTTCTATTGCCTTTGTCTAAAGTCCTGGGGAGAGTGGGAGAAGGTGGGAAGGCAGAGGGTGGAAGTGAGGAGAAGGGGAGATGAGGGTGATAGACTGGTTATATCAGCCTGATCAGCTGATCAGACCCCCAGACTGCCATTCCCACTGCCTAGCTGCCCCCTTCTGGGATGCAAAGACACATGGAGAGTATGGTGGGAAACAGTCAACACATGTTCAGTAATGATGACTTTCTAAATTTTTCTTGGAGAAAGAAAGAGAAAGTGAGAAAAAAGCAACCAAAACAGAGGCTTGGGAACCACAAGGTAATCTAAAGAGGTTCATGGGAAATCAAACACCTGAGGCTTCACAGAAGACCCAAGGTTTTACCAGAAATTGTAACTTATGTTTCAGCTTTAAGACTATTTCATGACTCAACCAAAGTTGTCAGGAAATTGTTTACCATTGCATATGCAGGTGGGTTTATACAATAAAGCCTCACGTTAGCAAATGCTTATCACAGAATAAGAAACTTCATTTGACTTGTGAATGCTATATTGTTTCAAATCTGTTACTTTATAAATAAATGTTTTACTTCTGCATTTTACATTAGCTAACATGCCTTGGTTGCATCTGAAGAAATATGAAATTTAAAGAAATGACAAGCACTTCAACTGAACAAAAAATCAATCCCACGGGGTATCTTAAATGGCAGTTCATACTGAGTCACTTGATTGATGTGACTCTGCCTATTTCCCTTCAAGTGCTATAAACAGATATTTATCCAGTCCACATACAGCACATTAATTCGTGGAAAGGTACAATTATTTCTGCAAGTAAACCTGCCAAATGTTAGAAATGAGTTAGGAGGCAGCAACATGGAGATTGAGTTCTGAAAGTTTTAGGATGGAAAAATTTGGTAAAGAAAACAGCAGAGAGAAAGAGAGAAGGAGCATTAAAAAATCTTCAACCCAAATCATGATAGGCTCAGGGTTGGGGAGAAAAGCTGGGTTTTGCATTTTTCTGATAGCTGCTGGTTCTGATGCTGTCATTTGCATATCAGCTCACTTTTCCATTAGATCTCATGTCCCTGACAGGTCAGCACTGACGGTACAGGAGATGCAGCTGAACAAATATCCATTTTTTAAACAAGGTAAAAGAAATGTTTTAAACTGAAACTGCTGCCACTAATATCTAGCTGTGTTTCTACCAATCTGTGTTCTTACATCTTAATGCTTTCCTGTATTAATAGCCTTTCCTGAAATCCCCTGATGAGCTCTGTTTGGTTAATTCATTCTCCTTGGCCATCAGTGATCTAGAGAATTCCTGAAAGGTCATCTTGCCATTCAACAATGCTGTGACACAGACTGGTGCAGCGTCATTTGATGAATAGGAAGAGTCTTAGCCTCCGCTGGTAGTACAGGTAAGGCTGCAGTGAAACCACCATTTGCAGATGAGGCATATTTTTGCCTCTGGGAAAATGCAGGCATCAGCTGTCAGTTCATTTTGAGTTTACAAAATGAGCTAAGTTTCAGGAAATTGTTTTATACCCTTCAGAAATGATCACAAAGGTGTTATCTTTGTCTCTTACATACTCAGGAAGACTTGTAAATGTCTTCCCCATCTAATCTTGTCCAGTTATGTCTCTTTATGATAACCAGTTGGAAGGAAAAGTATTGCCCATCAGCACTTAGTGCTGAAATATGACTCAGCAAATTATCCTCAGTTGAATGATTCATTTCCAAGTCTCCTCAATTCATTTGAGTGATATTACATCATATGTGCACAACTGCAGGGTTAACTAGGTATTATTTATTAAGCATTTATTATGTACCATGCCCAGGACTAAACATTTTACATTCATTGACTCATTTAAGCCTCATAAATACAATTTGAGGTAAATACTATTATTATCTCACTTTATGGATATTCAAGAACAATATTTAGTAGAAGAATTAAAACACAAATTTGTCTTACTCCAGACAGACTTATAACTTCTGTAGAATGATTCTAGGAGTGGCTAAGACTACAGATTCTAGGTCATCTCAACCACTGTAATGATGGGGTCCAGGATATGCTACCCCAAACTATGGTAACTTGGCATGTTGAATATTTTAAAATGAAGGAGTTTGGTAAAATCAAAGAGGCAGGAAGTTCACTCTGACCTTCTCCCTGTCCTTATATCCTGAAACAGATCATATATTCCTTATGACACGTGCCCTCCCTA
The DNA here is from genome assembly GCF_030020395.1 of Manis pentadactyla. Lineage (NCBI taxonomy): Eukaryota > Metazoa > Chordata > Mammalia > Pholidota > Manidae > Manis > Manis pentadactyla. The sequence goes on from NW_026644596.1 coordinate 3,083,818, forward strand.
TACGCAGAGGAAAGGAGAATCCTTGTGTTTGAAGACTTAGGGACACAAAGAAGAATCATAATGAGCAGGCCTTGATAAGTTTCCCGTATTTATTACAGTACCTCATACTCATTAACCTGTACTATTTTTCCACAACTGTCCACTCATTATCAAACCCAGCACAAAAATGCTCATGGCCAACTGTTTCTGTGGGTCATCCCTTCCCTGTGAAGTCTCGCATATCACACAAAACTTATAAATAAGTGGGTGTACTTTTCTCTGGTTAGTCTGTCTGTCAGTTTAGTTTTCAGACCCAGAAATCCTAAGGTGGTCAAGAATAATGCCCCACCTCCTGCTGTGGTCCCAGTTGATGCTAAGCACAGCACTCTACAGTGGACATCATACTATCATTTATATAAGGAAACTGAAGCTCCAAGCATTTACATGACTGGCCTAAGTTAGGGCTGTTAAATGGGGTGAAAACTCAGGATATAGTTCAGATGATAGCAAAAAATATTTTAATATAGGTATGTCCAAAATATAATTCCTTCTCTGAAATTCAAATTTAACTTGTGTTTGTATGGCAACTTTAGGCTGAAGTACCAGTTCTGGTGTAACACGAGCTTCTCCTCAGAGCCCAGGGCTCTTTCCACTACTTCATGGGAGGGGTCTACACTCCCAACCCAGAGCTGCAAATGGACAGGTATAGAAACTGCCTCAGTCAGACCATCACATAGCCGTGGAAGCTAACATTTGGCAAAACAGCCACATCAGCTTTGTGGTTGGAATCTAATGCATACACCTTGGGGTCTAACATTACAACTTTTTTTAATAAGTCAACTTAGCTTTTGTTGTAAATCCTGCTTCTCCTGGGATAGTGAAAATACAGCTTTCTGACCCTCTCCCTGGATGTGCCAACATGAACACAGAAATACAATAGAAAGTGTATATTCGTCTGGGCCTCATTCCTGACACTGGTTCCTAAAGACCTGGGAATTTCCTGGGTAATAGCAGCATCTTTTATTGTAAGTAGGTGGTTCTGGGTGGGCTCTGCTTGGGTGCCTGAAAGGCAGAAAGCCCAAGTCATGACTAGAAGCTTGGAATTTTCAGCCTCACCCCTCCATTCTCCAGAGAAAGGGGAGCGGATAAAAACAGAGTTAATAATAGGTCATACCTGTGTCTCAACAATTGGAGTTTGGAGAGATTCAAGGTTGGTAAACACATCCATGTGGTGTACTGGGAGGGTGATGAGTCTCAACCCCACAGGGAAGAATGAAGCCTTCTGCTGGCTCAAGGGAGATCCCTCACAGTAACAAAAAAGTGTTAGAAACCATTTCTCACATGCGGTAGACCTTCTGTAACCTCCATTGATCATGGCACCAGCTTCACTGGGCAAATCGTACAAGTCTTAATGAAAGGTAATGGATGTACCCCAGTTCGCTAATGCCTTCATCTACTGAAGCACATCCTGATTTCCTTAGGCTTTTAGCCATTATGAATAGAGGTACTGTGTAAAATTGCATGGTGAATTTTGTTGAGAAACAGTTTTTCAAAGCAGTTGTCTAAATAACAGCGACGTAATTCTTGGATCCTAAAGTGAGACTTATCTTTTCAATGGTAAGATAGTTTTTAATGGTTCTTTTTTGTTTTATGGATTTTTGTGTATCTTGAGTACAAATACTTTATAAAATATGTATTTGCCAACATTTTCTCCCAGTGTGTAATTTGTGTTTGGGTTCTTTGAACAAGATTTTATAGAGTAGAAATCTTAATTCTATAAATCCCACATGATGTATCCTTTTTCTTTTTTGTATAGGATTTTGGTGTTGGTGGTTCAAAGTCATCAGCAAGAGTGTATAGATTTTCTTTCTTTTACATAGAATTTTTATAATTTTACACCTAAAAATTGTCTATGGAGAATGTTGAGTGAATTTTTGTGTGAGCTGTAAAGCTTGTGCGTACTTTCATTGCATTCTGTATGTTCTCCAACAAATTATACAAGACATGGGAAATTCCTGCAAATTGGGGTTTGATTTTCCAAAATTTGTGATTCATCAATCGAGCCACGAGGGGGCGCCACCTTCCTCGAGCTGTGAGCCCTCGTCCCATATCACATAAAACTTAGAAATAAGTGGGTGTAGTCCGCCCACCGTGGCCCTCAGGCGACACCTTTTCCCTGTCTGTGGACCTGCGTGGCGCATGCGCGATCAGGCCCCAGGACATCCTTCTGGCTCTGGCGGCAGCTGGGATTCCTCAGGCTCCCGTGCTGCACCGTCCAGGACACTGCCGTCCGCGGCCGCCATGAAAGCTCGGTTTTCTGAGGAGCCACGGGACGGAAAGGTGAGGAGAGGCTCCCCGTGTGTCGCCTGCAGAGCGCTCCCCTTCACGGGCCTGTGGAGGAAGGCCTGCGGCAGGGAAAGGGGTCTCAGTTGAATTTGGGGTAGCAGCTGATGCGACGGGTGGAGTTGAGGGGGCAGGTGGGTCCAGGACACAGCTGAGTCCGTGCCAGGGCGAGTGAGCGGCGCCCAGCACGTCCCCAGGAGCCCTTGCAGTGGGTGGATTGGCCGCACCTGCGGGAGGCACTCGAGGCTCCAGGCGTCTTTCCTGACAAGGCTCTGAGACGGTAATGGGGCAGAGGGGACTTGGTTGCTGAATGGCCTGCTTTCCTGGGGTTCAGGTCTTGCGGTGTGCTGAGCACACAGGGTGGGTTCCTGATAAAAGTCCCCTGTGTGGGGTCCGCCTGGGAGGCTCTCCCCAGTCTCAGCACGGCACTGACACAGCCCAGCTTCCCGAGGGCTCCTCCCCATCTGTGGCCTGTGACCGGACCTCGTGCGTTGCCTCCACGGGAAGAGCCGGATTGGTGAAGCAGAGGGCGCCCCGTGTTCTGTTACCACACCCACTTCTGCTTGGGCGCCACACAGGGTCTCGGTTGCTGCAGCACTGCATTGTAATGGGATGAAAGGGCACCATGCTCCTGCTCCGCTTTCCCAGGACGGCTGTGGGGATGGGGTCCCGTGCAGTTCCACCAAGCCTGCAGGGTGTTTGCATAGTTTCTGTTAGAAGTGCGATGGAATTTTGGTGAGGGTCGCAGGGGTTGTGCACATTGCTGTGTGTGGAGGGACTTGTAACAACCTAACTCTTCCCGTCCACGTCTGCAGGGTCCCCAATTTTCAGGTCTCCCACTTCCTCAGTTAAGTTTGTTCTTAGGTACCTGTAACTTCTGGAGAAAATTCCTGAACTAAATACCTTTGAGCCGAAATCAGTCAAAGGGAGAAATAAAGTGGGAGAAACTCGTTTGTTACTTACTAGTAGTCATCCACTTCAGCTTGCCCGTGTCTGTCACAACCAGGCTTCAGAAGAAGGGGCCCCACCGAACTTCTCCAGTGCAAATATGCCCTCTCTCGCCCTCGTAATTACCTGTTGATAGAGAGATGGACTATTTCTCTCCACTTCCTGGAAGCACCTACTGATGTGGAGATGCACGAAGGCTAGGTGAGATACTTTGGAAATACTACAGTTTATTCCACAGCACTTTAGTCTTATTTATTTATTTCCTTGGTATCATTAATCTTCAATGACATGAGCAACATTATGGTTACTTGTTTCCCCACATCATCAAGTCCTCAGCACACACCACATTACAGTCACTGACCATCAGTGTAGTAAGATGCTGTAGAATCACTAGTCTTCTCTGTGTTGGACAGCCCTCCCCATACCTCTCCTGGCACATTATGTGTGCTAATCATAATGCCTTTCCCCGCTTACCCTCCCTTCCCACCCTCCCTCCCCAGGGCCTTTCTCTTTGGTAACTGTTAGTCCATTCTTGTGTTCTGTGAATCTGCTGCTGGTTTGTTTCTTCCTTTTTTTTCTTTATTCTTACACTCCAAGTATGAGTGAAATCATTTGGTACTTGACTTTTTCCGTCTGGCTTATTTCACTGAGCATAATACCCTCTAGCTCCATCCAAATTGTTGCAAATGGTAGGAATTGTTTTATTCTTACACAACACTTTCTTCTTTATGATGCACTTGTAAAGGGCATTATTTTCTTAATCTCTGATGGTTCGTTATTAGTGAATACAAGCAAACGACTTTTATAAGTTGGTTTGGTATCTTACAAGTTTACTGAATTCATTTTTAGTTCTAACAGATCTTTGGTGAAGTAGGGCGGGAAATTGGAATTCTAAAATTCCACTTTTTGAACCCCAGGTCTTCCCAACATCCAAGGCCAAGTGGCTGCAAGGGAACCTCCCACAGGCCTTCTAATGAGCCCTGGACCCCTGCAAGGTGCCATTTGTTTGAACTGGGTGGAAGGGCTTGGCCTCTCTTGACAGGGTTTTATGTCTGCTGTACTTTTCTTATGGTTATTTTGCAAACTAACTTACTTTCCAGCAATTTAAAACCTACAGAAAACTTGTAGTGTCAGTACAGATTCACTTTATACTGAAGTTCCTAGCATCTCACTTTGCCACAGTTTCCACTTCACACAAAATTTCTGTAGTGTCTACCCCAAACAGGGACACTCTTCCAGGGAAACAACATCTGACTGCAAATGAGGGAAGTATTAGGGTCTCCACATGATAATCCAATGCACAGAACCACCACAGCTGTGTGCACATGTCTTACTATCCTGATGCAGTTTCCTTTTTCTGGAACTGTTCCCGAGACTTTACCTCAGTTGGTTTCTCTGGGACCTTGAATAAGCAGGATCACATAATATTTGTCCTTCTTTGAGGGGCGCATTTCCCTCAGCATAATGGCTTTATGGGTCCATCTGTGCAGCAGGTTCTAAGACTCCTTGTTTACTCCACTGTGTAGAGACCGCATTGTTTTCATCTGTCTGTGGACACCCGGGTCGTCTCCACCTTTTGGCTGTTGTGACTCATGCAGCTGTAAACAGAGGTGTGCAATATCTACGTCCCTGCTTTCCTGTCATTTGCGCAAATGCCCTGAAATGGAATTGCTAATTATATGTTAACTATGCTCGAGTTTTGGGGGACACTCTTCACACACAGTGTTTTCAAATCAGCTTTGGACCATTTTTCTTTATTTCTATATTTGGCAGAATAATGTAGTTTATGGATCAACCCTGTTTTGTTCATCTGTTCATCCCTTGATGGGCATTTGAGTTGTGTCTACCTTTTTACTGTGGTGAGCAGTGCTGCTAAGAACTCTTGGGCCAGTTTCTGTTTGAACAGCATTTTCATTTCTTTGTGGTATTTATCTAGGATCGGTTCGTTACCCACAATTAGGTAACTGTATTATATATTATGAGGAAATGCCAAGCTGTTGTATACAAGCTGCATGTTTTATATTTCCACAAGCCAAGGTTAGGGGCTCTAATTCCTATGCATCCTTGGTAACATGTGATTTTGAATTTTCCTGAGTATGGCCAATGCCATGTGCTTGCATTGGGTGGGGGTCTCTGTGGTCTAATTTGCATTTCCATAGCAACTGATGCTGTGTGAGACCTCTTCATGTGCTTGTTGAACATTTGTATGTCTTACCTGGAATCTTAATCCACTTTTAACATTTGTCTTGTCTTCTTGCCTTGTACTAGTTTGTGGTGTTTCCTGGGTTGCAGGCTCTTTTTAGATGTACAACGTGGAGATATTTCCTTTCATTCTGTGACTGTTTTTCACTTTCTGGTTGGTGACTTTTAACGCAGAAAAGTTTTTAATTTTATGCTGTCTTCTGTTGCTTGTCCTTTGGTGTCAGATCTGAGAAATCATGGCTAAATCCAAGGTCATGAACGTTTATCCTCATGTTTTCTTCTAGACTCTGTTGTTTTTTAAATATTATATAAGCCCTTTGTCTGTTCTGAGTTAATTTTTGTATGTGATATGTGTTAAGGGTTCAGTTTCATTCATCTGCATATGGACAGCTATTTGCCCAGCACCGTTGGCAAGGAAGACAATTTTTTCCCTAATTTAATTTTGTCCACGCTTGTCAGAAAGCAAGTGACTGTATATGGTTTGGGTCACATCAGGGCTTTCCACTCACTTCTGTTGATCTGTGCATACAGTTGATCCTTGAACAAAATGGGTCGTTGTGTAGCTGACATCCCACAGAGTCAGAATACACATAAAACATCTCACTCCCCCCAAACTTAAGCATTATCCTAATCTCATTGCTTATTTTTACTGGAAGACTTACCAATAATATAAACAGTTAACACATACTTTGTACATTACACATGTTTTGTGCTTTATTATAACTGTAAGATAAGCTAGAAAAATCAAGTGTTTCTAATTGTCTTAAGTCTTATGTGTGAGGTACCCTCCCTATACGAAGAGGAAAGAAAAATCCTTTTCTTTGAAGACAAAGGGACAGAAAGAGGAATCTTAATGAGCAGGCCTTGATAATTTCCCCCTATTTACAACACTATCTCATACTCCTGAACCTGTCATATTTCTCCACAAATGTCCACTCCTTATCAAACCCAGCACAAATTGCTCAGGGCCAACTGCTTCTCTGGGTCTTCACTTCCTTGTGAAGTCTCCCATATCACATAAAACCTATTAATAAATGGGTGTGCTTTTCTCTGGTTAATCTTTGTCAGTTTCATTTTCAGACCCAGCAACCCTAAGAGGGTCAAGAACAACTCCCCTAGCCCTTGCAGTGTTCCCAGTTGATACTAAGCACAGCACTCTACAGGGGGCATTATTCTATCTCTCAGATGAGTAAATCGAAGCTCCAAGCATTTAGATGACTGGCCTAAGATAGGGCTGCCAGTCTTGGGGTAAAAACACAGGATATAGTTCAGATGATAGCAAGAATTATGTTAATATAAGTATGTCCAAAAAATTATTTGTTCTCTGAAATTCAAATTTAACTTGTGTTTCTATGGCAACTTTAGACCAAAGTCCCTGTTCTTTTGTAAGATTGGCTTTTTCTCTGAGCCCAGGGCTCTTTCTACCACTACAAGGGAGGGGACTACACTCCCCACCCAGACCTGCGTATGGATAGTCATAGAAACTGCCTCGGTCAGACCCTCAAATAGCTGTGGAATCTATTACTTGTCACTACAGCCATATCAGCCTTTTAGTTGGAGTCTAATCCATACACATTGGGGTAAAACATTATAACATTTTAAAGAAGTAAACTGTTTTTGTTGTAAATCCTCCTTATCCTAGGATAGCAGAAGCAGAACTTCCTGACCCTCTTCCTGGGATGTGCCACTGTGAACACAGAAATACAACAGAAAACATATTCTGGTTTTTGCCTCATTCCTGATCCTGGGCTCCTAAATCCCTGGGAATTTCCTGGGTAAGAGAGTCTTTTATACTAAGTAGGTGGTTCTGGGTGTGTTCTGCTCAGGTGTCTGACAGGCAGAAAGCCCATGCCATGATTTGAAACTTGGAATTTTCAGCCTCAAACCTCCATTCTCCAGAGAAAGGGGAGGAGATAAAAATGGAGTTAATAATACATCATACAAGTGTCTCAAAATATGGATTTTGGAGAGCTTCCTGGTTGGCAAACACATCCATGTCGTGTACTGGGAGGGCGATGTGTTCCAACCCCACAGGGAAGAATGAAGCCTTCTCCTGGCCCAAGGCCGAAGCCTTCATAATTACAAAGAAGCTGTTAGAAACCATTTCTCATTTGGGGTACACCTGTGAGCACCAGTGATCAAGGCACCAGCTTCACTGGGCAAATCACTGTATATTTCACTGTACAAATTGTAGTGAAATGTAATGGATGTACCCCAATTTGCCAAAGCATTCATCTGCTGAAACACATCCTGATTTCTTTAAGTTTTTAGCCTTTATGAATAGAGCTATTATGTAAAACTGCATGGTGGCTTTTGTTGGGACATAGTTTTTCAAAGCAGTTGTATAAATACTGGTGATGTAATTCTTGAATGTCATGGTGAGACCTTTTTTAATTGTAAAATATTTTTAATGGCTCATTTTTGTTTTATGTATCTTTGTATATCTTGAGTACAAATCCTTTATCAAAAATGTATTTTGCAAATATTTTCTTTTAGTTTGTGTCTTGTGTTTGGGTTCTCTGAGCAAGGTCTTTTAGAGTAGAAATTATAACTCTATAAAGCACATGTGATTATTTTTCTTTTGTGGATAGGCCTTTGGTGTTGGGTTCAGCAAGGTTTGTATATTTTCTTGCTTTACCTACAAATTTTATAATTTTGCATCTAAAATTTGACTATGAAAATTTTTTTTATGAGTGTACCACAAAAAATTTTTAAAAATTAAAGTATTATTGACATACACTCTTATGAAGGTTTCACATGAAAGAACACTGCGGTCACTACATCCGCCCATATTATCAAATCCCCTCCATGCCTCACTGCAGTCACTGTCCATCAGTGTAGTAAGATGCCGCAGAGTCACTTCTTGTCTTCTCTGTTCTACACTGTCTTCTCTGTGGTCCCCCACACCATGTGTGCCAATCATAATACCCCTCAATCCCCTTCTCCCTACATTTTCACCTGCCCTCCCACACCCCTCCCCTTTGGTAACTGCCAGTCCCTTCTTGGAGTCTGTGAGTCCGCTGCTGTTTTGGTCCTTCATTTTTACTTTGCTGTTATACTCCACAAATGAGGGAAATCATTTGGCATTTGTCTTTCTCCACCTTGCTTATTTCACTGAGCATAATATCTTCCAGCTCCAACTGTGTTGTTGCCTATGGTAGGATATGTTTTTTCCTATGACTAAGAAGTATTCCATTGTGTTTATGTACCACACCTTCTTTATTCATTGATCTCCTGATGGACACTTAGGTTGCTTCAATATCTTGGCTTTTGTAAAAAGTGCTGCAACAAATATAGTGGTGCATATGTCTTTTGGAATCTGAGAAACTATATTCTTTGGGTAAATTCCTAAGAGTGGAATTACCGGGTCAAATGATATTTCTATTTTTAGTTTTCTAAGGAACATGCCTATGGGGAATTTCGAGTTAATTTTGGTGTAAGTTGTAAAGCCTTTGCCTACTTCTTTTCATTCATTTCACTCTCAATCAAAGTGGAGAAGACACAAGAAATTTGTGCCCATTGTGGCTTGAATTTCCAAAGATTTGTGGTTCATCAGTTAAGCCACAAGGGTGCACCACCTTCCCTGAGCTATAAGCACGCATCCTGCAATTCTCTCCGTGACCCGCAAGCGGCACCTCTGCCCTCTTTGTGGACCAGGGCTCATGCGCGGTCAGGACGCAGGCCTTTTCTCCTGGCTCTGACCGGTGCCGGTATTGCTCCGGATCCCCTGCAGCTCCGTGACACCTCGGGCCGCGTCCACAGGGGCACCTCGGTTTCCTGATGAGCTGCAGTATGGAAAGGTAAGGAGAAGCTTTCCGTGCATCTCGTACTGAGCACTCCTCTTCAGGGGCCGGGAGAGGAAGGCCTGCGATGGTTAACGGAGTATTTGCGGAGTCGGGGCCCCGACGGGTGCAACTGAGTTCAGGGTGTGTCGCGCGGCACTCAGGGAGAGTTCGGGCCCGGGCTGAGACCTGGTTGGGGCGGGTATGTGGTGTCCAGCGCTTCCCCGGCAGCCTGTGTCTCCACGCTGCGTGCCTCGGGCCCCTTGCAATTGGTGGATTGTCCACACCTGCGGGAAACCTTCCAGGCTGCAGGCATCCTTCCTAACAAGGCTCTGAAATGGGAATGTGGGCGGAGGGGAGCTGGCTGCTTAAGCGGCTCGCTTACCTGTGCTTCAGCCTTTGCTGAGCGCCCAGCACACAGGGTGGTTTCTTTCGAAGGGTCCCCGAAGTGGGGTCCACCTGGGAGGCCCCCCTGTTCACAGCATGGCGCTGACCCAGCCTGGATCCCTGAGGGTGGTCAACACCCACTGCCTGCGACCGGGGCCTCGTGAGCTGGTTCTTCATGCCGAGCAGGTTGGGGGAAGAAGGGCACTTGGTGTTCTGCTTAGACTCCCGCTTCTGCTTGGGCGAAACATGGGGTCTCCGTTGCTACAGGTCCACAGTGTAGTGGGAAGTCAGGGCACGATGCCCGGGCTCTGCTTTCTCATGACGGCTGTGGGGATGGGGTCCTGTGTGGTTCTATCCAGCCTGTTGGGTGTTTGCTTCTTTGTGAAGTGTGGTGGAATTTCGATGGGGGTGTCCCACGGAGTCTGAAGGTTCCTGTTGGTGCACAGGACTTGTAATAACCTAACCCACCCCCGCCCCATCCTGGTCTGCAGTGTCCACAGTGTTCAGACCTCAAGCTTCAAGCCTCCCGCCTCATTGGTTAGGCTTCTCCTTAGGTACTTCATTCTTTATGATGCAGTTGTAAAGGGCATTGTTTTCTTAATATCTCTTCCTGACGGTTGGTTATTGGTGAACAGAAGCAAACAACTTCTGTATGTTGATTTTGTATCCTGCAACATTATTGATTTTATTTTTAGCTGTAACAGGTTTTTGGTGGAGCCGTGTGGAAATTGGAATTTAAAAATCCCAGTGTTCCACTCCAGGTCGTCCCAACACCCAAGCCCAGTGTCTGCAAGGGAATTTTTCCACGTTCCTTGTAGTGACTCCCGCAGGCTTAGTAGTGGTCCACTTCGGGTGAACTGAATGGGGAGGGCTTGGCCTCTGTGACAGGGTGTGATGTCTGCTCTGCTTTTCTGGTGCAGGACTGACATGGTTGTTCTGCAAAGTAATTTACTTTCCAGCAATTTCAAGCACACAGAAAACTTGCAGTGTCAGTACAAACACTCTTTACACTAAATGTCCCATGGTCCCACTTTACCACACCTGCCACTTCACACAAAATTCTCTTGGCCTCTACCCTAAATAGGGACAAGTTTATAGGGAGCCACCACCTGACCCTAAATGAGGGAAGTATCATGGTCTCCACATGATAATCCAGTGCACAGACCCAGCACAGCTCTTTCCATCTACCCCAGCTGTGTGCAAATGTCTTTCTATTCTGATCACATTTCCTTTTTCTGGAACTCTTCCAGGAACTTTCGCTCAGATGGGCTCCACCAGATCTCACGTAAGTGGGATCACATAGTATTCATCCTTCTGTGACTGGTGCATTTCACTGAGAAAATTGGCTTTAGGATCCATCCATGCAGCAGGTGCCAGGATGCCCTTGTTCACTCCACTGTGTGGAGACGACACTTTGTTCATCCATTTGTCTGTGGACACGTGGGTCTTCTCCACCTTTTAACCATTGTCAGTCATGCAGTTGTGATCATAGGTGTCCAAATATCTAAGTCCCTGCTTTTGGCAGATGCCCTGTGGTTTGGGCAGATGCTCTGAAATGGAACTGCTGCTCATATATTAACTGTATCTTCAAGTTTCTGGGGACACATTCCCCACGCTCCACATCGTTTTCCAGGAGGTTGTGGACCATTTTCCTTTCTTTCTGTATATGGCAGAAAAATGCAGTTTATGGATCAACCCGTTTTATTCCATCCATTCACCCCTTGATGGGCATTTGTGTTGTTTCTGACTTTTTGCTGTTCTGATCAATGCTGCCAAGAACTCGTGGGCCAGTTTCTGTTTTGAACATCATAGTCATTTATTTGCAGTATTATCTAGGAGTGGATGTAGAACCACAATTAAGTAATTGTACTTTATCTTTATGAGGAAACACCAAGGTGTTGTACACAGGCTGCACGTTTTACATTTCCACAAGCAAAGGTTAGGGGCTAAAGTTCTTCTGCATCCTTGGCAATGTGTGATTTTCAGTTTTCCTGAATATAGCCATTCCCATGTGTGTGCAGGGAATTCTATGGGACACCTTTCCATGTGCTTGTTGGAGCATTTGTATGTCTTGGAGTCTCTCATCCATTTAAAAAGTTGGGATGTTGTCTTGTTGCACTGTACAAGTTCATGGTGTATTCTGGATAACAGGCTCTTGTCATATGTACAGTGTGCAGATATTTTCTTCTATTCCGTGACTTTTTCACTTCTTGGTTGGAATCTTTTGATGCAGAAAAGATTTTAATTTGGAGGAAATTAATTTATTCTTTCTCTTGTTGCTTGTACTTTGGTTTCAGATCTGAGAAACCATAGCTAAATCCAAGGTCATGAAGACTTATCCCCATGTTTTACCTATTACATGTAAGCCGTTATGTATTTTGAGTTAATTTTTGTATGTGATATAAGTTAGGATTCATTTTCATTCTTTTGCATGTGGACAGGAGTTTGCCAAGCACCATTTACTGGAAAGACACTTTCTCTCCATAAGTTAATGTTGTCCACCCTTGTCAGAAATCAACTGGATATTTCCATTCAGGTACGTTGATCTTTATATAGAGTCATCCCTTGGAAACATGGGGGCTAGTGGTGCTGACTCCCCCACAGAATCACAATCTACATAAAACATGTGACTCTGCCAAAGCTTTGTTATCCTAAAACTGATTGCCTATTTTGACTGGAAGCCTTACCAATAATATAAACACTCGATTAACAATATTTGTACATTATAACTATTATGTGCTATATTCTTACAGTAAAGTAAGCTAGAGAAAAGGTAACGTTTCAAATTGTTGACTTAACATTTTCCCAATATACTTGTGGGGAAAAATCAGTTTAAGTTGACCTGTGGAGTTCACATGCCTACTTTCCAAGGGTCAACTGTGTATCTTTATGACAGTGTCACAGTGTTTCATTTACTGCTCACTTTGTACTAAGATTAGATTTTCGGAAGCCTGTGCCTCCAGCTTTGATTTTCTTTTTCAAGATTCTGCTCAAGGGCTCATTGTGGTCCCTTGCAATTTAATATGTGACAGGATCAGCAGGAGCAATTCTTCCTAAAAAGCTTTGGGAATTTTCATAGGAACCACATTGAGTCTGTAGGGTGCATTTGTGCCATTGCCATCTTAGAGATATTAAGTCTGCCATCACCACAGCAGGACCTTACATTTATTTTGCTTTTCTTTATTTTTCCTATAATCAATGTTTTATAATTTTAAATGCATAATACTTGCACTTAAATTAAGTCTGTTCCCATGTATATTATTAATGTTGACATTATTTAGTAGAGAATTTAAAAATTCCTTTTTTGATTATTCATTGCTAATGTATACAAGGAAAACATGTTTGTGTAATGTTCTTTTTTCTTGTAACTTCGCTTAGTTAATTTAGAAGCTTACATTTGGAATTTAAGGGTTCAGAGCGTTGGAATTTAATAATTTAGATATTTACGATTAAAATAATACTGCCTGATATTTAATAAATGGAGGATTGGAACACAGTGAAGAGTAGTGTTTGTGTAGGGGTTTTGTTTGAAATAAGACAATAGGATGAGAAGGGGTTAGAACTATGGATATGGTACAGGAACGGGTTAGGGTACGGGAATGGGTTAGTGTTGGGTTAGGGTAATGTGATAGAGTGAGGCTATCAAATTCAGCTAGGAGTCTTCAAACAAAATCCAGCCTTTTTCGACATCTTCCTCAGACTTTGCAGGCATGAAAGTGGTCTCAGGCTGCCTGGTAGTTCTGCTGGGTTCAGAACCCTAGGTGGGAAATCTTTCTGGCCACCCAGATTTATTATCATCTGCTCTCCAGTGCTGCAGTGGACAAGTCTGAGTTCGTTTTCCTTGATCTTTTGCATGTTTTTGTCATTTTCTTCTGTGCTAGTTTTTTAGGTCTCTTACTCATGTTTATCCTAGAAATTGTTGGTGAATTAACCACAATGTAAACTATTTTTCCTTCATTGAGTTGAGTGCTCAGTGGGTCCTTACAACCTAAGAATTATGTTTCTGAGTTATTTAATATGTACTTATAGTGTTTCCTTTGAAGATTTTCTCCTTTTTCCCTTTTTTTTGACTGCATATTAATTTTGGTATAAAACTTTTTAACATTGATTTTCCAGTGTTCTTACCTTTTTTTTGTATTGTCAACTTCTCTAAATTTTTGTTCTCCTTTCCGTGAGATTTCTTTAACCTCTGAATCCTTTCCTTGATTTTTTTGTTTCTTTTCCATTCTTTCTGATTTTTTTCTTTTTAATAATAGGCTCTTATGAGATGAATGCAGCATCTTAGCTCAATGGAGATATTAAATATGATTTCTTTGAAGTTTTCTTCTTTTACCAGTATTGTCTGTTTCCACTATTATACTTTTTTTCACGTTATTTTGGTCTTTTCTCCTAATTATTGTGGGCTTACTCAGATGTCTGGTCATCCTTCTCTTTCGCTTATTTAAGAGGTGAGGCACTGGAGATCTATCAAGAAATGGAGTGTGCCCATTTGTGGCACCTGCGCCTATATGTCTGTGGGCTTGTTTTCTGCCAGACTTTGTAGGGTGACTGGGTCCCCAGGTGGCATTCTCATTGCAGATACTGATAGTTTATCTGTAAGTCTTTTCAGTAGATGGGTTAATTTTCCCAGAGGATGGCCCCTTGATCTCTTGTTTTGGGAATATCAGTCCAGATACTGGAGTTCTTGACATGTGTGGATAGAGTTCCTGCAGGCCTGGAGGATCTCGTGCTCTGACATGCACATGTGTACTTTCTAACCTGGTTTTCACCCCTATTTTCTTCACTGCCGGTGTTACGACATTGTTGCTCTACAAAAAAGGGGAAAGTGGAGTAGACTTGGAGTCTTAATGCTCCTTGCACAGGCTTTCAAATGGTCTCCCTGTTTCTGCCTTTGCCCACAAGCCACCTTCACAGGTGGTCCTGCAGCCTGTTTATGTTGATGCTGCCTCTCAGACACTGAGGTTTGGCCGTCCTCTGTGTCTCACATTCCTCACCATTTCAACATACATTTTGCAAACGTTGTGGTGCAGGTATCTAGATATCTCCTACTTTTACTTTAAAAAATGGATTTCAGTTTTTTCTAAAGGCTTGTTCTGTTGACTTTTCAAGAAAATAAAGGTGGTAGAGACATCTTTGCTCTATCATCATAAAAGTAGAAGCCCTTTGAACAGAGGAATTTCAAAGGATTTTGAGTAGAGAAATGTGTTGAATGAAAAGAGAATGTAATGTTTTGAAAGACCTCTGTCCTTACTTTCACCTCTTTGTGACTTTCTAAATCTCTGTGCATCTTTGCCCTACAGTATCTGTGGGAGTTTGTTCATATAGACGGGAAGTTGGTTAGAGGCTTTCATATTGACCAAACTGTGCCAGATAAATGGCATATTTTCTCCTTGGGTATTGTTAGCCCCATAATGCTGGGGTGTACACTCTGTCCTTACTCTGTTCTGGCATGAGTTTGGAAGACAGTGTCTGCTCTGATCAAGGTCAAGCAGGTTTGACAGACAAAAGCAAAAGGCTTAGAGGGCAAATAACCATGGCCTCATTCATTCCAACTGCTTTTGTGCAGCTTGCTTAACCCATGATGGTCTATGACTAGTCTTATCTGGTGATAATGTGTGGAAACCTACCGCATCGCAAGTGGCAGGATCCAGTCATCATGAAGATTCTGTTTCCTGGAACTCACTGGAAACTTACTTATTTTAAACGGAATGAGCTAGACCTGCAGTAATAAATGGCTACTAAGCTCCTTGGTATCCACTGTGGAAAATTGCCTTCTCTCTGTCCTCAGCATTTGAATATGCTGTCTATTGGGAGGAATTCTCCACTGAAAAGAAGCTCCCTGGTATGCCCATTCGGTTCTTCGCACCCCAGAATCTGAACACTGAGGGAACAGTACAGAAACACAGGACCAGTTGGAGGTGGTAGTAAGTGCACAGGGGTGATGGTCTGATCCTGGGGTAAGGCAAGGTGCGTTCTTGGGTACAGTCATGGAAATTCCTTCTAAGTAAACTGGTCCTCTGCCTTTAGTGTGAATTCTGTGACCTCCTACTGTACCGCCACGGTTTCCTTTCCCTTTTAAGTTGCCAGTGTTCATTTCTGTTGTTTGAGGTTAAGAACCGGATTGGCACAGACTGGTTGATCTTGCTATTTCCTTCTGGTGACCCACAGTGAGATAGATTTCTTTCTTGAAATGGTGTCCCAACACCTAGTCTTTTCTGAGGAGCTTTAGTGACTGATTCGGACTTTAGGAAGCTCAGGTAATCATGTTCAAGGTTTTTTTACTTTGTTGTTTCTCTGTGGAACTCGCATGTGTGGAATGCAACAGAAATGAAAACACACACATCTACTAAAGAAAAGGAGAATATTTGCTCCCCTTTCTTTTCTTGTCTTACTTTTTCAGGGAAAAACTGATGTGGGTTTCATTAAATCTTTTTTAAATTTTGTTTTTCATTAAAAATTTTTCTTGTGGTAAAAACATATTACGGAATATACTATCTTAACTGCTTTTAATTGTACATTTCAGTAATGTTAAGTTTATTCACATTGTAAAACACAGTTCCAGAATTTTTTCACGTAAGTCTTGTATGATTATAAAGAGAGGATGGCTCAGTTGAGAGAAAGAAGACTGTTTTTATAGAAGAATAACCTTTTTGCCATTTTACATAAAGCAAGTTAAAAGATTAGTTATCTTTAAAAACTTTTGAATTTTTGTAATTTTAGATGATACTTGTGGAGTATTAACTTTCTACCTAAGCATTAGTTATACTGGTAACCAAATAAGGTTATGTAAAAGTTTCCTTGTGTAAGTAATGATTTGGGGCCAACTGTGACAGCATTTCCCCATTTTACTTTGTTAATTGGAGCCTGAAGTAGACTGGAGATGGTTGCAGCTGGTCTTAAGGAGGTGCAGAAAGTCTCATTACCCAGCAGTGGTTCATTGTGGCATCTCTTCTCCTTTTCATTTCCATGAATAGAGACAAGATGTATTGGCATCTTGTAACCACTGGTGGAGGCACAGAAGTGCACCACAAAATCTCCTACGTTTTATGAAGCTGTGTTGTTCCCCAGTTACGTGTTTATGTAAGACTTTTGTTAAGATCATTGTGAGGGATATATTTAGTGTATTTGGGGTTGTCTTTTGAAGCATGAGGAAACAACTCTCTTAATTAGCAGATTTTCAAATCCCTGATTCACACATATATTATTCAAAAGAAAGAGTTATTCATATGTATGTGTGTCACACACACACATACCCACACATAAATATACGAAATGCTGTTTAGACAACGGTCTCACAGGAAGTTGTTAGAAAGGGTTATTTAAAGTTTTCAAACTGAACTGGTTACTCAGTGGTCTTTTTGTCATTATTTCTTTTTCCCAGCACTAAAATGAATATGAAAGCAGAGAATATTAGAAAAATGAGAATGAGAAAGAAGAGTGGGAGTAATCAGTTTTATCTTTCAAGGAAGACAGCAAACATTTGGTCTATGTGTTTTTTTAAATATTAAGATATTACTGATATACAGTCTTATGAAGGTTTCACATGAAAAACAGTGTGTTTACTACAATCACCCATATTATTGAGTCCCCCCATACATCTTTTTTTTGGATCATTCTGTATTTACCATTTTTTGCCCTCCTTTGTTGTTTAACAAAAATAGTTTGCAAATACAGGTAACTTATTTTTAGATACATGTCATTCCTTTAAAGGATTATTATCGTTAATGTAATCATTTCTCTGCTATAGGCTATTTAGTTTGTTACTAGCCATATTAGTTTGCAACTGGCAAGCTATTCCAAAGAGTTTGTTAAATTGAATGTTATTTTAGAAAGTACATTTTCATATTAAGCTATTTCACTATTTGTTTTAGTAATCTGCCACAAAAAAAAGTACTTTTGGGCATACTGTTCTCAGGCTATGATGGGATATGTTGGTGGCCCCGGATGAGTTCAAGGTCAAGAAATAGTCACTTGGTGAAATGGAAACTAGGAAAAGTTAAGATGATTATTATCTGTGTTGCTGGCAAAACCATAATTGTTTTTCTCAGGGCCTAGGACTTCCCAAAGTCACAGAATAAAGACAGCTCTCTGCCCAGAGCATCCATTTGACTTGAGAATTTTGAATACATTGTGAAACATAACAAGTTTTAGTAGCAAGACAAACACTGATATATTGTGGGGCAGGATGCCTTGACTGATTTCCCTGAATTTTTAAGATTAAAATGCCATATTCAATTTAAGAAATTTAAGATTTAAGAAATTTTACATTAGCAAGGGCTACTTCAAAGTATATCCTCCAATCCCCTATATCATGAGTTGGGCCATTTGGTGAATACTTTAGACTTTGTGTGATACATATTTCTCTCCTGCATATTCTGGTTGTTTGGTTTTGGTTTCTAACCCTTTAAAAATTCAAAAGCACACTTGCTCACAGGCTCCTCCATTGCTAACACCTGCTGTAGACAGTCCATTCACATTTCCTGCTACCTCCTGGGGCTCCTGAGTGATCACACATGAGAAACACAGTCTTGGCTGTTCCCAAACTCTCCTTCATTAAAATTAAGCATATATTTAGGCAGAATTGAAAAGAATGTAGTGATGGACAGAAATTTTGACCTATGTTGAAGCCCAACTGGGTGCAGCAGTTATGTGCTAATAGAACTCTTCAGAGACAAAAAGGGAAGCTAAAGTTCCAAATTTCATTGTTGTTCACAGGAGATTTTGCTCTGTCTTTAAAATGTAGACATTATTAACATAGGGTTAATGGCTACATCTACAGAGTGAAGCCCTGCAAGTAGCCCCACCCCATTTGCCTCACCTCATTACCCAGTTGGTTGCTAAATCCTGTCTTTTCACCTAATGCATAGTCGGTACTGTTTCTGTCTCAAAACCCAATTTGAGCAGGCCTTGTTGTTGATCTTCCTCTAATTGACCAGGACTCTCATTATTTCTCTCTCCCCCGTGCCCAGAAAACCTTATTACTCTTAGGACATTTATTATCGTGGAGTGTTTTTTTTCTTGTCTTTGCCTTCAGCTAGGCTCTGAGTGCCTTGTGCTTGTCCTCAGCTCGCTCTGTGGTGTCTTTACTGTAGGGTCTGTCACCTGTTGTGATGCTAGGAACACAGAATGTACTCAACAAAAATTGTTATGTGAAGGGGCAATAGCTACAGGTGTTTTCAGCTGAGTGTGTGTAACCAGTTCTTTTGGGTCTCGCCTCATCCAGCATTTGCACACTTGTTCTAATAGCAGTCAGAGCCAAGTGTCTCCAAAGCAAGCTTACTGAACCTTCTGGTTTTTATGATGAAATCTGTTTGTGATATTGCCTCAATTAGAAGCTCGCATATCCTGCAGTTAATATTTTCTTAGGAAATTTGATCTGAATTTAAAAATCAGTATTATTCTGTCTAAAACATCACTTACCTAATCAAGGAGGTCTTCACTTCTCTTACCTTCTGTCCGAATGTTTAGTCTTCCATTTTCACTTTACTTTGATGTCTGCCACAGTGTTCTACAGTGATGAGGCCCTGGGGCATGTCTTTCTTTAGAACAATGCCTTGTGCTGTGAATATTGAAAGGCCACACCATTGTGCTTCCAGCCATTTATCTTATGTAATCCAAACTGGTGATTTTCTTTCCATTAAAACATTTCTCTCATTCTTAGCCTTATGCAGCAAAGTGAATGAAAAGGAAAGAGAACGCTTAAGATACTAGGGCCATGTTAATGCCAATGTTCACCCAGTAAAGCCTGTTGACAGGAGGGTCAAAGGTAACGAGTAAGTTTTCCTCTGCCCCTATTTTCATGTGACCTCTCCCAGGTCCCCAAGATGTATCTTCTTTATGAGGTTCTGCTTGCAGTTTTATGATCACCCTGTCCCTCATACTAGTGTCTATAATCCTTGATTATAAATTTGGACAGTATTTACTACTTTCTTTAAAAGATGACAAATTTGCATTTCTTAGAACTTCTCTCATCTCACCCATTTGATTTATACACGGAAAATTGTTAGTTTT
Organism: Manis pentadactyla; assembly: GCF_030020395.1. NCBI lineage: Eukaryota > Metazoa > Chordata > Mammalia > Pholidota > Manidae > Manis > Manis pentadactyla. Next base: position 3,103,470 of record NW_026644596.1, read on the forward strand.
TATGTCTCATTCTCTTCTGTAACTAATAACTATTATAAAGTAAAAATTCAATACATGTTATATTTGTATTGTTTTAGACATGTAAATACTGTTCTCTACAGAGCTGTTAAGTTGTGTGAGCAGTGAGAGGAGGGCAAATAATCCTATTTTACTAAATTACTGTGGTTTAAGAAGGACATAAATGTCAATAGCCAAGAGATTATCTTTCTTAATTGATTTTGTTCTTTCCACTTACTCCTCTGATATTTCTTAAAATTTTATTACTGGTTTCTTTTCCTTTTGATCTCAAGAAAACTTTTCCCATGCAATTTCAGTTGGTGCTTGTAGACACACCTGCTTGCTCTTCCACATTGTACCAGTAGGGTTTGAATTGGGAATTTAAAATCCTCAGCAGCATATCCTTTTTTTGTATTTGGCATAAGAATTGCTGAATGAAGCTGTTTCAGACAACTGCATCGCACATATCCTACCAGGATTAGGACTGCCAACTGTGTTTTCCTTCTATACTCAGATTCCATAAAATGGAATATAGCATTAATGGTCCTTATCCACTAAAGGAGGAAACTGCCCAGAGGCTACCCTCATGCTTAAAAGACATTTTTAGAAGGAGCCTGTGGTCATTTTCCACAGCTGCAGCAACTCGTAGACTTAGAGAGAATGTCTTTAAAAATTCTGTGGGAAACCAGGTTTGCTGTGGCTCACTGAGAACCCGTGGCTGCCACTGTTCACTCGGGCCTCATCCTTTTCTTGCTCCTTGTACCATCCTATCAGTGAAGTGTCACAAGAGAGCATGGGAAGTGGGACAACCTTCCAGTGAGCCTGCTGTGGGCCCTCCTCAATACTCCTGGGGCACTGGGTGTATGGAGCACATCCCTGTCTCTGTCTGAGATGGTTGTTGAGCCCATGACCATCCCATTGTAGAACCGGTGAGTTCCTTAGTGAGCCCTGAAGAAAGGCTCTTGTGGGCTCTGCCAGTTGTAAATTTTATCAGGAGCTTATGAAAGTCTCTCCCACTGGTTCTCACTGGAACACAAACAAGTACAGGTGAAGTAAGCTTTTTTTTCTTTTCCTTTTTAACAGCTGTTTAGCTTGCTTTATTTTTAAAATTGTAGTGTTTCGGTAAATGTGCCATTAAGAAAAATGTCAGTTATGCTGATATCTATATAATTCAGAAATTTTCTTTTCATAGGCAGTTGGCACTACAAACAAAGTGAATTTATCATCCCTTTTCTTAAATGAAATAAAAATGTATTGTCATCTGAATTGGGGCAAATTTATCTTGAATACACTTTGTGTGTCTGTGCCTTCTCAAAAGACATATTATCTGATCATTGTTGTTATAGTTACAGAAGGTTGATTGTCCAGAATGTGCAATTTGCAGGTGTGCATTTACAAGCACCTCAGAGACAGTATCTTTGATCATAAAAAATTCAGCAAGCCTATCTAGAGACAATAGTGAGTTTTTAAATACTGTATTTTTAATTTCCATAGTATGAACTCTAATATATATATTTAAAAATAGATGCCTGAAAGTGAAGTGAATAAAAGAAAACAGATCTTCCTCTTTTATTGGGGAATGCCTCAGGACAAAATATAAGAATGTATATCATAAAAGGATGTGATTTTTAAATTTCTATTTTAAACTATTTCACATCATACTGTATGTTATTATCTCTGAAAGGAGGTATTAACTATTAATAAATCCTAGATTTTAGATTATCACTCCCCTACTCTGCTTAAATGTGACAAAGAAAACAATTTAACCTCTTATTTCAGATTCATCAGGACACTCAAAAACTTTTGAATGTCAGAAAGGATTTTTTTACACTATTCTTTAAAACCTGTAGTTAATAGAGTAGAAATCGGATTTACTCAAATTATGTTACTAGCATGAGGTTAATCTAAAGCATGGCACATTGGAGAGGGGCGGAAGATGGTGGCATGAGTAGAGCAGTGGAAATCCCCTTCCAAAACCACATATATCAATGAAAATATAACAAAGACAACCCCTCCTAGAATAAAGACAACAGGACACAGGACAATATCCTGTCCACATCCGCACCAGACAGAACCAAGCACTTCACGAAGGTGGTAAGAAACAAGCCACGGCCCAGTGGGAGCCGAGCGCCCATCCCCCCAACTCCCGGTGGGAGAAGAATAGGCAGAGCGGGAGGGAGACGGAGCACAGGACTGCCAAACACCCAGCCCCAGCCATCCGGGCCAGAGTGCAGGGCCCTGGATACTAGGAAAACAGGGCAGCAAGAATAGTGAGCGGGCACCGGAGGCCAGGCCCCGGAGGACATAAGAAAAGCGAGCGAAATTTTTTTTTTCCTATTTTGTTTTGGCCAGCGCTTTTTGGAAGTCATAAAGCGATAGGGACCCCAATGCTAGGTAAAGAGGGCAGCAAGACCGGTGAGCAGATGTCTGAGGCTGGCACCGGAGAATAAAGAAAAACGAGCAGCCACATTTTTTTTTTTATTAAAATTTTTTTTTGTTTTTGTTGTTTGGTATTTAATCCCATCAGCACATCATTTTTTTTTTTTTCAGTTTCACTTATCTAGGGTACCGGTCCCCACCCCCTCAACTTGTAGTTTGTCTTCGTCCTTGGATCTCAAGTGCGTCTCCTGTAAGGGAGCACGTCGGTGGTCTTGAGTACTCATCCCTTCTTTTAACCATGTGTCTTTAATTGGAGCACTCAGAGCCTGTCTTTTTATTCTGACAATTGAGAACTGTGACCTTATTGCACTTAAAAATTATTTTTGTTATCATGAACCTACAATCACATAAAGAACATTATGATCTCCAAGTACATCAATTCCCCCCCATAAAGCCCTTTACAGTCGCTGTCCATCAGGGTGTAGTAAGATGCTGTAGAATCACTACTTGACTTCTCTGTGTTGTACAGCCCTGCCCATGACCCCCCCACCCCACGCATTATTCATGTTAATCCTAATCCACCCTTTCTTTCTCCACGCCCTGATCCCACCCTTCCCACACACCCTGGCCAGTCCCTTTCCCTTAGGTAACTGTTAGTCCACTCTCGGGTTCTGTGAGTCTGCTGCTGTTTTTTTCCTTCAGTTTTTCTTTGTTGTTATACTCCACACATGAGTGAAATCATTTGGTACTTGTCTTTCTCCGCCTGGCATATTTCACTGAGCATAATACCATCTGGCTCGATCCACATCATTGCAAATGGTAGGATTTGTTTTCTTCTTATGGCTGCTTACTGCACTTTTTAAACTGGATTTCATTCTTCTTTTTGTTTGTAGTTTTGCTGTGTGCTTTCACCATTGCTCTACTAGTTATGAGCAACAGCTTTGTCTTAATTGATATGTACCTATATCTATCTGTCTGTCTATCAATCTATCATCTATCATCTATCTATCTTTCCTTCTATATATCTATGAATCAATCATCTTTTTGTCTCCCCATTTATCCTTGTGTACAGAAGAGTTAACAACATAGCCTATGTCACTTTCCAACATTATGCTTCCAAAAATCTTGCAGGGTATCTAGGCCATAGGGAGAGCATAGGGTTCACTGAGACACTTGCATGTCGAGTTAGAAGCGTGTGCCTACAAAACCAAGAAATGGTGATGCAGGGACTTGAACCTGTATATCTGTCCTCTGTCCTCTTTTACCTCCTTCTCACTTACTGACTGTATTTAGCAACGTTCATTGTCTAAGTGCTCCCTGAAGACCACATGTATCCTTCCTCTGGGACTGTTGTCGACAGAGAAGTGAAGATGGTGCTTTGCTCACCACCATGTTTGAGGGACATCTGCATGATCACCGGTGATAGGACGAGGGACATATAAAAAGATAAACCAATTTATACACAGGAGCATTTCTGAGCAAAGAGTGAGTTGTGCAGTGACGTGTTTATTTGAGTGTCCGAACTTCCCTCTTTATGTGGTTATTACTCCTTTACATTCGTAAACATCATAAAGCTCATTGATTTCAAAAGCCCAGATGCATATAATTACAGGAATTCAGTTGTTGAGGTGAGAAAAAAAGAGAAGGAGTTTGCTGTCCCACTAAATCTATGGCTGGGCACTGCTGAAACCAAACAAAAAGAGTTCACGGTGGCTAGATAGGGTTATTTTCTACTGACTGTCTCTGGGGACTCAAACAGACTCCATTTGTTACTTAGTTTGTTTCTCAGTTTCACTTGTGTAGGGTACCTGGTCCCGCCATTTTGGCTTGTATTTTGTCTGTGTCCTTGGATCTCAAGTGAGTCTCCAGTAAGGGAGAACATAGGTGGTCTTGAGTATTCCTCCGTTTTTCTAACCCTGTGTCTTTTGATTGGAGCACTCAAAGCCTGTCCATTTATTCTGATAATTGAAAGCTGTGCTCTTACTGCACTTTGAAATTATTTTTTTGTTATCATTAATATACAATCACATGAAGAACATTATGCTTACTAGACTACCCACTTCACCAATTCCTCCCCTAAACCCCGTTACGGTCGCAGTCCATCAGAATGGTTGGGTGCTGTAGACACCTTCACCATGTCCCCCTCACACACCGCGTTACAGTCGCTGTCCATCAGCGTGTAGTAAGATGCTGTAGAATCACTACTTGTCTTCATTGTGTTGTACTGCCCTACCCATGCCCCGCCCACCCGACACATTATACTTGCTTATCCTAATGCTCCCTTTCTTTCTCCCCACCCTTATCCTTCCCTTCCCACTCACCCTGCACAGTCCCTTTCCCTTTGGTAACTGTTAGTCCACTCGGGTTCTGTGAGTCTGCTGTTTTTTTCCTTCAGTTTTTCTTTGTTGTTATACTCCACAAATGAGTGAAATCATTTGGTACTTGCCTTTCTCCGTCTGGCCTATTTCACTGGCCATAATACCCTCTAGCTCCATCCACGTTGCTGCAAATGGTAGGATTTGTTTTCTTCTTACGGTTGCTTACTGCACTTTTTAAACTGGATTTCTGTCTTCTCTTTTGTCTGTAATTTCTCTATGTTCTTTTACCATTGCTCTCCTTGTTATGAGCAATAGCTTTGTGTTAATCGATATGTACCTATGTCTATCTGTCTGTCTATATATGTATCTATCTATGCATCTATATATCTATCAATCCATCAATCATATTTTTGTCTGCCCATCTGTCCTTGTGTACAGAACAGTTAACAACATAGCCTATGTCATTTAACTACATAATGTTTCCAAAAATCTTGCAAGGTAACAAGGCCATAGGGAGAGCACTGGGATCAACCGAGACACTTGCTGGTCGAGTCAACAGTGTGTACCTACAAAACCAGGATATGGTTGTGCAGGGACTTGAACCCATGTTTCTGTCCTCTGTCCTCTTTTATCTCCTTCTCACTTGCTGACTGTATTTAGCTACATTCATTGACTAAGTGGTCAATGAAGACCACAAGTATTATTCCTCTGGGCCTGTTGTCAGCAGAAAGTAAACTTGGTGCTTTGCTCACCGCCATGTTTTGGGGACATCGGCGTGATCACCGCTGATGGGAGGGAGGGAAAATGAAAAAGAACACCAATTTCTACACAGGAGCAGTTGGGAGCAAAGAGTGTGTTGTGGAATGACGTGTTTATTTGAGGGTCCAAAGTTCCCTCTTTATCTGGTTATTACTTCTTTACATTCGTGAACATCATAAAAAGCAATGATTTTAAATGCCCAGACGCATATTATTACAGCAATTCATTTGTTGAGGTGAGAGGAAATGAGAAGGAAGTTGCTGCACCACTAAATCTATGCCTGAGCACTGCTGAAACCAAACAAAAAGAATTCACGGTGGCTAGATAGGGCTATTTTCTACTGACTCTCTCTGGGGTCCAAAACAGAATCCATTTCTTTCTTTGTTTCTCAGTTTCACTTGTGTAGGGTACCTGTCCCCGCCCCTTCAGCTTGTAGTTTGTCTGTGTCCTTGGATCTCAGGTGAGTCCCCTGTAAGGAAGCACGTAGGTGTCTTGAGTTTCCATCCCTTCTTGTAACCCTGTGTCTTTTTTCTGGAGCACTCAAAGCCTGTTATTTTATTCTGATGAATCAGAGCTTCGCCCTTATTGCACTTAAAAAATTTTTTTTTGTTATCATTAATCTACAATCACGTGAAGAACATTATGTTTACTACGCTCCCCTATTCACCAAGTCCCCCAAAAAAACCTCTTACAGTTGCTTTTAATCAGCAGAGTTGGATGCTGTTGACACATTCATCATGCACCCCCACACACACCACATTACAGTCGCTGTCCATCAGCGTGTAGTAAGATGCTTTAGAATCTCTACTTGTCTTCTCTGTGTTGTACAGCCCTCCCCATGCCCCCCGACCCCACGCATTATACATGCTAATCCAATTGTCCCCTTTCTTTCTCCCCGCCGTTATCCCTCCCTTCCCACCCACCTGCCCAGTCCCTTTCCCTTTGGTAACTGTTAGTCCACTTTCGGGTTCTGTGAGTCTGCTGCTGTTTATTTCCCTCAGTGTTTCTTTGTTGTTATACTCCACACATGAGTGAAATCATTTGGTACTTGACTTTGTCCGCCTGGCCTATTTCACTGAGCATACTACCGTCTAGCTAAATCCACATCATTGCAAATGGTAGGATTTGTTTCCTTCTTATGTCTGCTTAGTTCACTTTTTAAACTGGATTTCTTTCTTCCTTTTTGTTTGTAGTTTTGCTATGTGCTTTCACCATTGATCTCCTTTTTATGAGCAATAGCTTTATGTTAATCAATATCTATCTGTATCTATCTATCTTTATGTCTGTCTATCTATTTATCCATCTATCTATCTACTTATCTATCTATCTTCCTATGATTTATCTATGATGTCTATCATCCATCAATCTATGTACCTATCTATCTATCATCTGTCATCTATCTATCTATCTATGAATCAATCATCTTTTTGTCTGCCCATCTATTCTTAGGTACAGAACAGTTAACAACATTGCCTATGTCACTTCCCTACATTATGCTTCTAAAAATCTTCCAACTTATCTAGGCCGTAAGGAGAGCACTGGGTTCACTGGACATTTCCAGGTCGAGACAGCCGCGTGTGCTTATAAAACCAGTAAATCGAGGTGCAGGGACTTGAACCCGTATATCTGTTCTCTGTCCTCTTATACCTCCTACTCGCTTTGTGACTGTATTTAGCCACATTCGCTGACTAAGTGCTCCATGAAGACCACAAGTATCCTTCCTCTGGGCCTGTTGTAGACAGAAAAGTATACATGGTGCTCTGCTCACCCCCATGTTTGAGGGACATCGGCGTGATCAACGCCGATAGGACGGAGGGACAAATAAATGGAACACCGATTTCTAGACAGGAGCAGTTGGGAGCTAAGAGTGTATTCTGGAGTGACGTGTTTATTTGAGTGTCCAAACATCCCTCTTTACGTTGTTATTACTTCTTCACATTCGTGAACATCATAAAACCCACTGATTTCAAAGGTCCAGATGCTTATTATTACAGCAACTCAGTTTTTGAGGTGAGAGAAAATGAGAAGTGTGTTGCTGCACCACTAAATCTATGGCTTTGAACTGCCGAAACCAAACAAAAAGAATTCACGGTGGCCAGAGAGGGCTATTTTCTGCTGACTGTCTCTGGGGACTCAAACAGAATCCATTTGTTTGATTGTTTGTTTTTCTGTTTCACTCGTGTAGGGTACTTGTCCGCACACCTTCGGCTTGTAGTTTGCCTGTGTCCTTGGATCTTAAGTGAGTCTCCTGTAAGGAAGCACGTAGGTTTCTTGAGTTTTCATCCATTATTTTAAACCTGTGTCTTTTGTTTGCAGCACTCAGAGCCTGACCTTTTTTTCTGATGGTTCAGAGCTGTGCCCTTATTGCACTTAAAAAATTTTTTTGTTATCATTAATCTACAATCACGTGAAGAACATTATGTTTACTATGCTCACTTTCACCAAGTCCACCCCAAAAAACCTCTCACAGTCGCTGTCCATCAGCATAGTTGGATGCTATAGACCCCTTCACCATGTCTCCCTTCACAGACACTGTTACAGTCGCTGTCAATTACCGAGTAGTAAGATGTTATATAATCTCTGCTAGTCTACTCTGTGTTGTACAGCACTCCCCATGCACCCCCATCCCCACGCAGTATACATGGTAATCCTAATGCCCCCATTCTTTCTCCCCGCACTTATCCCTCCCTTCAGAACCACCCTGTCCAGTCCTTTTCCCTTTGGAAACTTTTATTCAACTCTCGGGTTCTGTGAGTCTGCTGCTGTATTTTTTCCATCAGTTTTTCTTTGTTGTTATACTACACACATGAGAGAAATCATTTGATACTTGTCTTTCTTCGAATGACCTATTTCTCTGAACATACTACCGTCTAACTCCATCCACGTCATTGCAAATAGTAGAATTTGTTTTCTTCTTATGGCTGCTTACTGCACTTTGTAAACTGGATTTCATTCTTCCTTTTTGTTTGTAGTTTAGCTATGTGCTTTCACCATTCATCTCCTGGTTATGAGCAACAGCTTTGCGTCAATCGATATGTATCTGTATCTATCTATCGCTCTGGCTGTCTGCATATCTATCTATCTTTCTATTATCCTTCTATGTATCTCTCTATCCTTCTCTCTATTTATCTATCCATCTATCTAGCTTCCTATCATCTATCTATCATGTGTATCACCTATCTATCATCTGTCATCTATCTATCTGTCTATCTATTATTCAATCATCTTACTGTCTGCCCATCTATCCTTATGTACAGAACAGTTAACAACATCACCTATGTCACTTCTCTACATTATGCTTCCAAAAATATTGCAAGGTCACTAGGATGTAGGGAGAGCACTGGGCTCATTGATACAATTGCAGATCGAGTAAGCCGTGTGTGCTTTCATAAAAAGTCAATGGTGGTGCAGGGACTTCAACCCGTATCTCTGTTCTCTGTCCTCTTAAACCTCCTTCTCTCTTACTAACTATATTTAGCCACATTCAATGACTAAGTCCTCACTGAAGACCACAAGTATACTTCCTCTGGGCCTGTTGTAGACAGAAAAGTAAACTTGGTGCTTTACTCACCACCATGTTTGAGGGACATTGGCGTGTTCACCACTGATAGGAGGAGGGACAAATAAAAAGGAACACCTATTTCTAGACAGGAGCATTTGGGAGCAAAGTGTGTGTTGTGGAGAGACGTGTTTGGTTGAGTGTCCAAACTTCCCTCTTTATGTGGTTATTACTTCTTTAAAATCGTGAACATCATAAAACCCAGTGATTTCAAGAGCCAGAAGCATATTATTACAGCAATTCATTTGTTGATGTAAGAAAAAATGAGAAGGACATTGCAGAACCACTAAATCTATACCTGGGCACTGCTGAAACCAAACAAAAAGAATTCACAGTGGCTAGGTAGGACTATTTTCTAGTGACTGTCTCTGGGGTCTCAAACAGAATCCATTTGTTTCTTTGTTTCCCAGATTCACTTGTATAGGGTACTTGTCCCCGCCCCTTCAGCTCTTAGTTTGTCTGTGTCCTTTGATCTCAAGTGAGTCACCAGTAGGGGAGAACATAGGTGATCTTGAGCTGTCATCAGTACTTCTAACCCTGTGTCTTTTGATGGGTGCAGTCAAAGCATGTACTTTTATTCTGATATTTGAGAGCTATGCTCTTACTGCACTTTGAAATTTTTTTTTGTTCTCATTAATATACAATCACATGCAGAACATTATGTTTACTAGTCAAACCCTTCAACAAGTCCTCGCCAAATTCCAGTTACAGTCGCTGTCCGTCAGCGTGTAGTAAGATGCTGTAGAATCACTACATGTCTTCTCTGTGTTGGATAGCCCTCCACATGACGCTAAACCATACACATTATTCATGCTAATCCTAATGCCCCCATTCTTTTTCCCTCCATTATCGCTCCCTTCCCAGAAACCCTAACCAGTCCCTTTCTCTTTGGTAACTGTTAGTCCACTCTCGGGTTCTGTGAGACTGCTGCTCTCTTTTCCTTCAGTTTTTCTTTCTTATCGTACTCCACACATGAGTGAAATCATTTGGTATATGTATTTCTCCGACTGGCCTATTTGACTGAGCACAATACCCTCTAGCTCCATCCACGTTTTTGCCAATGAGAGGATTTGTTTTCTTCTTATGGCTGCTTACTGCACTTTTTAAACTGGATTGTATTCTTCTTTTTTGTTTGTAGTTTCGCTATGTGCTTCAACCATTGCTCTCATTGTTATGAGCAATAGCTTTGTGTTAATCCATATGTACCTATATCTATCTATCTGTCTGTCTATCCGTCAATCTATTAATCAATTAATCAATCATCTTTTTGTCTGAACATCTGTCCTGGTGTACAGAACAGTTAACCACATAGCCTATGTCACTTTCGTACATTATGCTTCCAAAAATCCTGCAAGGTGTCTAGGCTGTAGGGAGAGCACTGGGTTCACCGAGACACTTGCAGGTCGTGTCGGCTGTGTGTACTACAAAACCAGTAAATTGTTGTGCAGGAACATGAACCCGTGTCTCTATCTTCTGTCCTCTTTCATCTCCTTCTCACTTGCTGTCTTATTTAGCCGCATTCATTGACTAAGTTCTAGCTGAAGACCACAAGTATCCTTACTCTGGGCCTGTTGTCGACAGAAAAGTAAACTTGTTGCTTTGCTCACCACCATGTTTGAAGGACATCGGCATGAACACTGCTGATAGGACGGAGGGTCATATAAAAAGGAACACCAATTTCAAGACAGGAGCAGTTGGGAGCTAAGAGTGTATTGTGGAGTGACATGTTTATTTGAGTGTGCAAACATCCCTTTTTAGGTGGTTATTACTTCACATTCGTGAAGATCATAAAACCCACCGATTTCAAAGGCCCGATTCTTATTATTACAGAAACTTAGTTGAGATGAGAGAAAATGAGAAAGACTTTGCTGCACCACTAAATCTATGGCTGGTCCCTGCTGAAAACAAACAAAAAGAATTCACGGTGGCCAGATAGGGCTATTTACTACTGACTGTCTCTGGGGGCACAAACAGAATCCATTTGTTTGATTTTTTTTTTTCAGTTTCACTCGTGTAGGGTACTTGTCCCCGCACCTTCAGCTTGTAGTTTGTCTGTGTCCTTGGATCTCAAATGAGTCTCCTGTAAGGAAGCACGTAGGTTTCTTGAGTTTTCATCCGTTCTTTTTACTCTGTGTCTTTTGTTTGTAGCACTCAGAGCCTGACCTTTTATTCTGATGATTCAGAGCTCTGCCCTCATTGCACTTAATAATTTTTTTATCATTAATCAACAATCACGTGAAGAACATTATGTTTACTATGCTCCCCCTTCACCAAGTCCACCCCCAAAACCTCTCACAGTCGCTGTCCATTAGCATATTTGATTGCTATAGTCCCATTCACCATGTACCCCTTCTCAGACACCATTACAGTCGCTGTCAATCATTGAGTAGTAAGATGCTATATAATCTCTACTAGTCTTCTCTGTGTTGTACAGCACTCCCCATGCACCCCCCCGACCCCACGCAATATACATGCTAATCCTAATGCCCCCATTCTTTATCCCCGCACTTATCCATCCCTTCAGAACCACCCTGCCCAGTCCTTTTCCCTTTGGCAACTTTTAGTCAACTCTCGGGTTCTGTGAGTCTGCTGCTGTTTTTTTCCTTCAGTTCTTCGTTGTTGTTATACTCCACACATGAGTGAGATCATTTGATAATTGTCTTACTCCACCTGACCTATTTCTCTGAACATAATACCGTCTAGCTCCATCCACGTCATTGCAAATGGTAGGTTTGTTTTCTTCTTATGGCTGTTTACTGCACTTTGTAAACTGGATTTCATTCTTCCTTTTTGTTTGTAGTTTAGCTATGTGCTTTCACCATTCATCTGCTGGTTATGACCAACAGCTTTTTGTCAATCGATATGTATCTGTATCTATCTATCGCTCTGTCTGTCTCTACATCTATCTATCTTTCTATATATCCTTCTGTCTATCTCTCTATCCATCTCTCTGTTTATCTATCCATCTATCTAGCTTCCTATCATCTATCTATCAAGTGTATCATCTGTCTATCATCTGTCATCTATCTATCTATCTGTCTATCTATGAATCAATCAGCTTTCTGTCTGCCCATCTATACATATGTACAGAACAGTTAACGACATCACCTATGTCACTTCCCTACATTATGCTTCCAAAAACATTCCAAGGTCACTAGGCCGTAGGGAGAGCCCTGGGCTCACTGAGACAGTTGCAGATCTAGTCAGACACGTGTGCTTACAAAACCAGTAAATGGTGGTGCAGGGACTTGAACCCGTATCTCTGTCCTCTGTCCTCTTAAAACTCCTTCTCGCTTGATAACTTTATTTAGCCACATTTATTGTCTAAGTGTTCACTGAAGACCACAAGTACACTTCCTCTGGGCCTGTTGTAGACAGAAAAGTATACTTGGTGCTTTACTCACCACCATGTTTGAGGGACATTGGCGTGTTCACCACTGATAGGAGGAGGGACAAATAAAAAGGAACACTGATTTCTAGAGGGAACTGTTTGGAGCAAAGTGTGTGTTGTCGAGTAACGTGTTCTATTTGGCATGCAAACTTCCGTCGGTATCTGGTTATTGCTTCTTTACATTTGTAATCATCATAAAGTCCACTGATTTCAAAATCCCAGACGCACATTATTACAGCAATTCAGTTGTTGAGGTGAGAGAACATGAGAAGTTCCTCCCTGTCCCACTGAATCAATGACTGGGCACTGCCAAAACCAAACACAAAGCATCCACGGTTGCGGGAATGGCTATTTTCTACTGACTGTCTCTCTGGGCACTCAAACAGAGTCACTTTTTTTTTTGGTGTCAGTAATGTACAATTATTTTAACAACATTTTGGTTACTAGACTACCCCTTCTCACCCCTCCCTACCATTATCAAGTCCACTATCCGCACCCCATTACAGTCGCTGTCCATCAGTATAGTTAGATGCTATAGAATCACTACCTGTCTTCTGTGTGCTATGCTTCAATCCCCGTGGCCCACCACCCCCTACATTACATTTGTGGTTCGTAATGCCCCTTTACACCCTTATCCCTCCCTTCCCACCCATCCTACCAGGTCCCTTTCCCTTTGGTAACTGTTAGTCCATTCTTGGGTTCTGTGAGTCTGCTGATGTTTTGTTCCTTCCCGTTTTTGCTTTGTTCTCATACCTCACAGAGGAGTGAAAGTTTGGGTACTTGTCTTTCTCCACCTGGCTTATTTCACTGAACATAACAACCTCTAGCTCCGTCCGTGTTCTTGCAAATGGTAGTAGGATTACTTTTCTTCTTATGGCTGAATAATATTCCATGGTGTATATGTACAACCGCTTCTTTATTGTCGGGAGCCGTAAGCCATAGAAACAATGGTCTCTCCCTTTTCGACTGGGCCTCTATTTTCTCAAGCCTGTTCCGTTTAAGAAGCATCAATTGACGCAGCTTGCGATTAGATCGCTGGGATAGAGATTATGCAGCTGCCGTGATAACATCTCCTCCTTAGTTAAATCTTCTGTCTTTTCTCAGTATTCCCCCACCCATGATCTTTTCCAGAGAACATTCCTCAGTTAGGTATCCTAGCAACCTAGATAAACCTTGCCACTTCAGCTGGGGCTGTTTCCCCTTCCTAGCTCCTTTATAATATTGCTTGTAAAAATAAACATTGAGACCTTGATCAGACTTTCGACTGTGTCTCCTTCTTTGTGTCTGGTTTGTCTCTCATCCAGGTTAACTTCCCCTCGAGCCCTTGTTGAACTCGCCACCAGCCGGGGCATGTGTTGCCCAACGTGGGGCTCGAGGTACAAAGCCTGATCTGAACATCGCTAATATGGACGGGCATCCTTCTTTCTTTGGATCACCACCCCACCGGTGATACAAGATTCGCATGAAGATCACCACAGGAGTACCCGCCTGTGACACAGATCGATGAAGGTAAGGAATGCGACGCAGTCATGGGGCAAACACTAAATAAGCATGAGTTATTTCTTAAGGGACTTAAGGCTTCTCTCAAGACATGAGGAATACGGGTTAAGAAAAAAGATTTGGTTAAATACTTTATCTTGCCAGAGGATGTCGGCCCATGGTTCCCCCAGGAATAAACTATAGATGAAAAACAGTGGCGCCGAGTTGGTAACTGCCTCAATGATTGTTATCATTCCTTTGGCCCTGAGAAGGTCCCAGTACAGGTATTTTCTATTGGAATCTCATAAACGATATGTTGCAGGTACGCCACTGTCACCCAGATGTTTCAAAGATTTTTGACAATAGTGAAAATTATTTGAAGGGAAAGTTTAAAACCAGTCAAACTTTTCTCCAAAAAAGGAAGTCTCCGAGGAACTTCATCCATCCTCCCCAGCCTCTAATTGTCCCTCTTTCTCCTTTCCCATGCCCGAGGTTAAGGGTGAAACACCGTCTAATGGCCCCGCCAAAAATCTATTTACCCAGTCCTGCCGGTCTCAGGTCCAACAGCCCTGATGATGATCCAATCTACCCTGAAGAGGGGGCCAAAATAAAAGACGCTGCCAGTAAGCACCATAATCTTGATTGGCCCCCTCAAGCACCTTTAGGTGCAGGTCCACCACCCGATAACATACAACGCCCTATAACATACCACTGCCCTAAGACATACCACCCCCTTTAACAAGCCACTGTTAAACTCTCTCGGGAGGCGCAGTCCCTTAAGGCACTGCTTCAGAACAAAAGGGAGAGATCCCAATTGTTTAGGCAATTACGTGAACTTGACTTAGAAATGAGCTCCCCCCGACCACCCTGTTCAGAAAATATAAGTAAGTTCCCCCTCTGCTCTCCCCGTTCAGAAAGTTAAAACCAAAAATAAAACCCTTCATGTCTTCCCGGTGACCCGATCCCAAACTAGACCAACCGATGGAGAACCGACTGAGGGAGAGTCAAATGAGGATGAACCACGAGAATCAGAAGAGGCAGATACCGATGCAGAGGAGCCTATATCCCAGCTTGAGTCAGAAAACACTTTGGGAAAGGACGAGAATGCAACTTCAACCATTAGGACTCATCGGAACCGCCACCTTAAATTTAAAAGTATAAAAGACTTAAAGAATGCTGTTTCCTCATATGGCCCTGTTGCCCCCTTTACTATTTCATTGTTAGAGTCTCTAAGCGAAGACTGGCTTACAGCTAATGATTGGGGCATGTTTACTAAAGCCACCTTAACAAGAGGTGACTTTCTCTTATGGAAAGCTGATTACACTGAAAGATGCCAGGATACTGCATACCGCAATATGGCTGCCGGCAGTCCTTCCAAATCCTGGATGTTAGACAATCTTCTGGGCAATCGCCCCTATGACATAAATGAAAAACAGGCTGTTTTCTCCAGGCTTACTCACACAAATCCAACATGCAGCCCTTAAGGCCTTGAAGAGCCTCCCTTCTAAAGGGTCAGTTATCACCTCTCTTGACAATGTTAGACAGGGGCCGCAGGAACCTTACAGTGAATTCATAGGCCGCCTTACAGAGGCCGCCTAACGCCTCATGGGAAGGGAGGAAACAGATAATGAATTCATTAAACATCTTGCTTTTGAAAATGCTAATTCAGCTTGTCAAGCAGCTATGCGTCCCCATCACAGCGGCAAAAAGTTCTCTGATTTTATAAAACTTTGTGTCGATGACCCAACATCTCGCAATATCGGAATAGCCATAGGAAGAGCTCTTAAAGAGTTTACTCAGGGAGCCAGGCCCAAGAACTACTTTAATTGCAAGCAAACAGGTCATTTTTGAAGAGAGTGCACAGCCCCTAGGACCAAACAATCGCTCCCATCATTCCTGTGACCGCGATGCAAATGGGGTAAGCATTGGGCCTCCGAATGCCGCTCCAAGGCTGATATACAGGGTAATCCTCTGCCTCCAAAGCAGGGAAAATTGATAAAGGGCCCACCCCAGTTCCCCAAAACCTACCCATGATAGAACCCTGGTGTCATCAGGTTCATTCCCCAGTCAGTCCAAAATCCAGCATCACTCTCCTCTCTGGAGCAACCGCCGGTAGCGCAAGACTGGACCTCTGTTCCACCTCCCAGTCAATATTGACCCCATAAATGGGAAATCAAATTCTTTCAATGGGGATTTTTGGCTCTTTGCCGCAAGGCACCTTTGTTCTTATAATGGGTCGTGCCAGCTCCACTATTCAGGGCCTCACTATTTCTCCAGGAGTCATTGACAACGATTATACTGGAGAAATTAAATTTATGGCTACAGCCTTTCAGGGACCAATTCCCATTTCCCCTGGGAAACGGATTGCTCAATTAATATTACTCCCCCTCGATGATAAAATTCCTAGCTATAAGCAAAAGAGAGGCCCCCATGGGTTTGGATCATCAGATGTTTATTGGGCACAATAGATCACTCAAAAAAGAAAACTTCTTAACTAAAAATTAAAAGGAAAAACCTTTGGAGGCCTTATAGATACTGGCATGGATGCCACAACTATTTCCAGTAAGGATTGGCTTTCATCTTGACCTCTCACCGCTTCCATGACTCACCTTAGAGGTATTGGACAGACCTCCAACCCCCTACAAAGCTAAAAAGTTATTCAATGGGAAGATGAAGAAGGCAATCACAGTACTGTCCAGCCCTACGTGCTTTCAGGCCTACCTATCAACCTCTGGGGCAGAGATATTCTCTCTCAAGTGAAGCTCATTATGTGCAGCCGTAATGAGCTAGTCACTCACCAGATGCTCAATTAAGGCTTTCGCCCTGTGCAAGGGTTGGGCAAACACTCTCAGGGCTCAAAAGAGCCGGTCCCGGTCACCATAAAAACTGATCATGCTGGAATTGGCTATGAAAATTTACCATAACGGCCGTTGACATGCCTGTACCCCATGCAGATAAAATATCCTGGAAAACAAATTACCCTGTATGGGTTGATCAATGGCCCTTAAATTCTGAAAAACTGGCTGCAGCCACAATGTCAGTACAGGAACAACTTGCTGCAGGCCATATCGAGCCTACCACCTTCCCCTGGAATACTCCTATTTTTGTGATAAAGGAAAAATAAGGATAACGGAGGTTACTTCAAGATCTTAGAAAAATTAATAAAGCTATGATACCTATGGGGGCCCTTCAACCAGGCCTCCCACTCCTGTGGCGATTCCTGTGGGATACTGTGAAATCATAATTGACCTAAAAGATTGCTTTTTCACAATCCCCCTACATCCTAAAGACTGCAAGCATTTTGCATTTAGTTTACTGGTGATTAATTTTAAAGGCCGTATGCCAAGATTCCAATGGAAAGTTCTGCCCCAAGGAATGGCAAACAGCCCTACGCTGTGCCAAAAATTTGTAGCTCAAATTATAGACCCATTTAGACAAAGATGGCCTTCTACATATTTAATTCATTACATGGACAACATCCTCATGGCTGGTCCTAACCCCACTGAACTCCTTGCTTATTCCCAAGAGCTTTCTAGGGCCCTTACCAGAGCTGTCTTTAGATAGCCCCTGATAAAATTCAATTAAAACCCCCTTACTTGCTTTTAGGCTTTGAACTCTTTCATAATAAGATTCTTTCACAAAAGGTTCAACTTAGAACCGTTAGCTTAAAAACTTTAAATGATTTTCAAAAATTTCTAGGAGATATTAATTGGCTCAGGCCTTATCTCATGCTAACTACTGGAGAGCTTAAACCCTTGTTTAATATTCTTAAAGGGACCCAGATCCTACTTCGAGTTGCTCATTAACAGCCCCTGCCCTAGAAGCCCTAAAGGCAGTGGAAGCTGCAATTCTAAACCAAAGGGTCACCTTTATCTCTTATGAGAAGCCTCTTCTCCTAGTCATTTGTGCTACTGATTTTACACCCACCGGAGTGTTCTGGCAAGAGGGTCATCTTTTTTGGTTCCATTTACCTGCCTTCCCAGCCAAAGTCCTTATCCCCTATACCTCCTGGGTGGCTGAACTGATAAAAATCGGATGCGAACAGAGCAGGAAAATATTCGGTAAAGACGCCGACAAAATTATCCTACCCTATTCCCCTACCTAAATCCAGTGGTTGATAGAGAATGACGATGAATGGGCAACATCCTGCAATTCTTTTCAGGGAGCCCTTGACAATCATTTCCCTGCTAATAAGCTTCTCCATTTTCTAAGGACGCAACCATTTGTTTTCCCTACATTGACCTCCTCCCAACCCCATCCTAATGACCCCAAGCTCTCACCGATGGCTCCTCCAACGGAGTGACAGCCTTCACCGTAGATAATCAAATCACTTCCCTACAATCCCCATTCCACTCCACTCAATTGGTTGAACTCTTCGCTATTTTACAAGTTTTTCAACAACTCCCAAATACTCCATTTAACCTATACACAGACAGTGCTTATATTGCACAATCCATTCCCCTTTTAGAGACCGTGCCCTATATAAAACCCACTACAAATGACACCCCTCTGTCTTTTTCCATCCAGCAGTGCATACATTCCAGGCAACATTCCTTTTATATAAGCCATATTCTTGCCCTTTGTGGTCTTCCTGGACCTCTAGCCACAGGCAATGCTGTGACCGATAAAGCTACCCAACTTTGTCTTCTTGTTGAGCTTGATCCTGCAGCTCAAGCCAAAGAAGCTCACTCTTTACACCAACATAATGCTCAAACATTACGTCTTCTTTTTAAAATTACTAGAGAACAAGCCCGTCAGATTGTTAAACAATGTGCAAATTGTGTCACTCTCCTGCCTGTTCCTCACTTGGGTGTGAACCCTAGGGGCCTAGTTCCCAATGAGATCTGGCAAATGGATGTAACACACGTCCCCTCATTCAGAAATCTTAAATATCTTCATGTTACTGTAGATACATTTAGTGGATTTATTTTTGCCAACCTCCACGTTGGAGAAGCTTCAAAAAATCTTATTGCTCATGTACTCAATTGTCTTAGTGTCATGGGAAAACCCGAGATTATCAACACTGCTAATGGTCCTGGATATACTGGAAAAAATTTCCAAGAATTTTGTGCCAATTACAAATTAAGCCTGTTACAGGCATACCATACAATCCCCAAGGTCAAGGGATTGTCAAACAAGCCCATTTAACTATTAAACGTACCTTCCACAAATTAAAAATGGGAGATTTATATCCCATGAAAGGCTCTCCAAGAAATATTCTTCATCATGCCTTGTTTATTCTTAATTTTCTAACTTTGGATGCTCATGGCAAACCTGCAGCTGGTCGCCTTTGGCACCCACAACATGATAAATCTATGCCACTGTCATGTGGAGAGACAACCTCACATCCCATTGGAATGGCCCCGAGCCCATACTCATATGGGGCCGGGGATCTGCCTGTGTTTTCGACACCAAAGAAGGAGCTGCTCGCTGGCTGCCAGAGCATTTGATTAAACCAATAGATCTACCAGAAGATTTTTAAAATTCTTATCCAACTGTTCAGGGTGGTAACATCCCCTGAGACATCCTTTTTCTTCTTCTCTCCATAGATTCTAGCCGTCGGTTTAGTCCTTGCCTTTATCTTAGGCATACGACTCGCCGCCTCCACCCCTTACCAGTGGACCCTTGTACAGCAGACTATTCTTGTTACCACTAACTGGATCCTTGTTGGTGTATTTGCAATTCTTAACAGCACCTTATAAAAAGATGAAGCCCATCAACTCTCTCATTTTCACCTTCTTCGCGGAACCTTACAAGTTCTTCAAGACCAAATAGATTCCCTTGCAGAAGTAGTCTTACAGAACAGATGTGGCCTAGACCTTCTCACCGCGGAACAAGGCGGAATCTGCTTAGCCTTAGAAAAGAAATGCTGCTTCTATGCAAGCAAGTCTGGAGTAGTTCGTGACAAAATAAAAAGACTCCAAGAAGATCTCGTGCAAAGAAAGAAAAAACTGTTTGAAAATACCCTATGGTCTTGGATGAGCAGGTTTCTTCCTTATCTTCTCCCTATACTAGGACCCTTCCTTAGTCTCATGCTTGTGCTCTACCTTGGCCCTTGGGCCTTCCAGAGAATTACCACCTTCATTAAAGAACAGATCAATATGGCCCTCGGCAGACAGATACAATTCCACTGTCACCATTTTGTCCTGGTGGACCAAGGCTATGATGTGCCCTTTGACTCCCCTCCTTTAGAAGCTGGATAGGATACAGACCTATGCATATCGGCTCACAATAAAGTTAGTGCGATATGGGCACCAATGTGGTTGCGAAGCTAATCATTGCAAGGGAAGGTCCGTGAACCGCCTCTGAATTCCCTGAGAGAAAAACCTGTCTTGCATGGAGGTTAGTATCTAAAATAAATACGCCCTTTCTCCCCTCCACAAAAGATACCAAGGGCCAACGTTGACCCCCATAAATGGGGAGTCTCGGAGGAGCCAAGTCACTAATCCCCAAATTGGTTAATGCCCACCACTAAATATCAGGCCTACCCCTCTTTTCTATAAAAGAAGGGAGGAGATATCGGGAGCCGTAGGACATAGAAACAATGGTCTCGCCCTTTTCGCCTAGGCCTCTAATTTCTGCCCCGTTTAGGAAAGATCAGTTGACCAACTTGAGAATAGACGCTGGGATAGAGATTAAGCAGCTGCTGTGATAACATCTCTTCCTTAGTAAAACATTCTGTCTTTCTCAGTAATCCCCCACCCATGATCTTTTCCAGAGAACATTCTTCATTTAGGTATCCTAACAACCTAGATAATCCTTGCCATTTCAGCTGGGGCTGTTTCCCCCTCCTATCTCCTATATAATCTACCTTGTAACAATAAACTTTGAGACATTGACAACACTTTCGACTTGGTCTCCTTCTTTGTGTCTGGTTTGTTTCTCATCCAGTTTAATTTCCCCTCGATCCCTTGTTGAACTCCCCACTGGCCGGGGCATTTATCCATTCATCTCCTGATGGATACTTAGGTTTCTTCCATTTCTTGGGTATTGTAAAGAGTGCTGGATCAACATAGGGGTGCATCTGTCTCTTTCATACTGGGCTCCTGCACTCTTAGGGTAAATTCCAGGAGAGGAATTCCTGGGTCAGATGGTATTTCTGTTCTTTGTTTTTTTCGGGATCATCCATACTTCTTTCCACAATGGTTGAGCTGACTGACATTCCCAACAGCAGTGTAGGAGGGTTCCCCTTTCTCCACACCCTTGCCGACATCTGTTGTTGTCTGTCTTTCGGGTGGTGGCCATCCTAACTGGTGTGAGGTGATACCCCATTGTGGTTTTAATGGGCATTTCTCTGATGGTTAGCAATGTGTAGCGTCTTTTCATGTGCCTGTCAGCCACCTGAAATTACTTCTGCGGAGAAGTGTCTGTCCAGATCCTCTGCCCATTTTGTAATTGGATTTATTTGCATTTTTTGTGTTGAGGTTCATGAGCTCTTGATACATGTTTTGGATGGCAATGCCTTATCAAATATGTCATCAGTGAATATATTCTCCCATACAGAAGGATGCCTTTGGTTCTACTGATGGTGGTCAAACAGAATCTTACTAAACCGCCTACCACTTCATTCCCAATCTGACTAAATTTTTTTTTAAGAACACCAACCAGCCGAGAAAACTGGAATGAAGAGGAGAAGCTGTGATGCAGGAACATCTAGTGTAAAACTGAGAGGTGAGGTGATGTGGAGACTGGTAGGTTGTATCTTTCCATGTGCTGCTTTCACATGTCATAGGTAGAAAAGATTGCCAAGGATATGAAGCCCGGGGTGTTGATGTCACCTGGTATCAATGGAGCCACGTAGCCTCTAGCCATTGATGGGAAAGCTAGCATGCAGCACTGTTGTCTTTCCTGCGGAGTTAGACGTGCAGCGTCCCCCAATTGCAGTTCAGTCAGAGCCCGTGTGGGACTGTCCTGGCACTGGCCGGGGTGGACCCGACAGCTGTGCCATTCCTGCTGGGCAGTCGCAGCACCCCTCTCGGAACAGGGCCTCAGCAGCGCTTCCTGGAGAGAGAGAGTAGAGAGAGAATTGCGTTCGAGAGAAATTGACTGTTTTGTTTTCTGTACCTCCATGAGCATGCTTCTGATGTTTATTTTGAGATCCCTTTCTCACGAAGATTGATTTGAGGTCAGTTACCAGGTTCCCTTGAAGGTCCATATTTGTAGGTGGTGCACTCTAGCTACCAGATGCTTTACCCTCTGGAGATGCACAGCCCTTGGTTGGATGGCAGGGGTCCAAGGGGAGCGGTGCCGGTGCCCATTCTCACCGGGAGTAAAGAGGTCTTTTCTGCTTCCCGGCAACAGTACCCATCTCCACTGCCAGGGCCAGAGTGCAGAGCATGCAGGGAGAAGCTGCCGTAGGTCGCGGCGGCCGTTTTGCAGGCCGGTGACGGCGGGGAGGCAGGCCATGTACCACTCACAGCACGGTAAGGGGCCTCGGAGCTGCGAGGCCAGCCAGGGGGATGGAGTGACCGGAGCTCCTGAAAGCTAACCCGCCTGCCGGGCAGAGTGCACCCGCGCAGTTTGGCGCACCTGTACTTTCTCCTGAATGGCAAGCCGTGTGGAAGCCTTGCCCCTTTAGCAGTTCTCTCGCTGTTAGGAAGTCTCTCAGACAGTCCGCCTTTCTTTTGTCAAACAGCGGCCGGATGTGGATCCCTCTGTTGTCCCAGAAGTGGCTGGAACCACAAGTCTCTCGAAGTCTTCTGCCTCCCTTTGCTTTCCAACCCCACCGATCCTCCAGTATGCACCACATGTACGGTAGGTTCGTGCTCAGAGAGCACATCTCCACGGCTGTACGTCACACTTCTCCTTGAGGTGAAAGGCTGCTGCAGCAGCGTTCCTCCCTGCTGCTCTTCCACGATTTGTTATAGTTGTTCTATTTCCATATAGTATGTATTTATGTGGTTTTGATCTTGGGAGAAGGTTTCCGCTCCACTCTCATGTGAGCCTGCGTCATTAATCACATCAGCACATCTTTTTTCTGTTTTTTCTCTTCAGTTTCACTTGTTTATGGTACCTTTCAGCACCCCTCAATTTGTAGTTTGTCTTCGTCCTTGGATATCAAGTGAGTCTCCAGTAAGGGAGCAGGTAGGTGTTCTTGAGTTTTCATCCCTTCTTTTAACCATGTGTCTTTTGATTGGAGCACTCAGAGCCTGTCCTTTTATTCTGATAATTGAGAGCTGTGTCCTTATTACACTTAAAAAATATTTTTTGTCATCATTAATCTACAATCACGCGAAGAACATTATGATCACCAAGTACACCAAGTCCTCCCCATAAAACCCGTTATAGTGGCAATCCATCAGCATTGTTGGATGCTGCAGACCCCTTCACCATGTCCCCCCGCACACACCCCGTTACAGTCGCTGTCCATCAGCATGTAGAAAGATGCTGTAGAATCTCTACTTGTCTTCTCTGTTTTGTACAGCCCTCGCCATGTGCCCCCGACCCCCCGCATTATACATGCTAATCCTTATGTCCCCTTTCGTTCCCCTGCCCTTATCCCTCCCTTCATACCTACCCTGCCCAGTCACATTCCATTGGTAACTGTTAGTCCACTCCCGGGTTCAATGAGTCCGATGCTGTTTTTTTCCTTCAGTTTTTCTTTGTTGTTATACTCCACACATGAGTGAAATCATTCGGAACTTGTTTTTCACTGCCTGGCCTATTTCACTGAGCATAATACCCTCTAGCTCCATTCACGTTGTTGCAAATGATAGGACTTGTTTTCTTCTTATGGCTGCTTACTGCACTTTTTAAACTGGATTTTATTCTTCTTTTTTGTTTGTAGTTTCGCTATGTGCTTTCACCATTGCTCTCCTGGTTATGAGCAATAGCTTTGTGTTAATCGATATTTACCTATATTTTTCTATCTGCCTGTCTATCTATCTATCTATCATTCAATCAATCAGTCATATTTTTATCTGAAAATCTGTCCTTGTATACTGAACAGTAAAGAACATAGACTATGTCCCTTCCCTACGTTATGCTTACAAAAATCTTGCAAGGTAACTAGGCCGTAAGGAGAGCACTGGGTTCACCGAGACACTTGCAGGTCGAGTCAGAAGTGTACCTACAAAACCAGGAAATGGTGGTGCAGGGACTTGTACCAGTGTCTCTGTCCTCTCTCCTCTTTTATCTCCTTCTCACTTGCTGACTGTATTTAGCCACATTCATTGACTAAGTGCTCCCTGAAGACCACAAGTATCGTTCCTCTTTGACATTTTTCGACAGAAAAGTAAACTTGGTGCTTACTCACCACCATGTGTGAGGGATATCGGCGTGACAAACCCTGATAGGAGGGAGGGTCAAATAAAAAGTAATACCGATTTCTAGACGGGAGCAGTTGGGAGAGAAGTGTGTGTTGTGGAGTGAAGTGTTATTTGAGTGTCCAAACTTCCCTCTTTACCTGGTTATTACTTCTTTATATTCGTGGACATCATAAAATCCACTGATTTCAAAGGCCCAGACCCATATTATTACAGCAATTCACTTGTTGAGTTGAGAGAAAATGAGAAGGATGTTGCTGCACCACTAAATCTATGGCTGGGCACTGCTGATACCAAACAAAAACATTCACGGTGGCCAGATAGGTCTATTTACTACTGACTGTCTTGGGGGCACAGACAGAATCCATTTGACTGATTGTTTGTTTTTTAGATTGACTTGTGTTGGGTACCACTCCCCACCCCTTCGGCTTGCAGTTTGTCTGTGTCCTTGGATCTCAAGTGAGTCTCCTGTAAGGGAGCACGTAGTTGTTTTTGAGTTTTCATCCCTTCTTTTAAACCTGTGTCTTTTGTTTGGAGCACTCAAAGCCTGTCCTTTTACACTGATGATTCAGAGCTGTGCCCTTATTGCACTTTAAAATGCTTTTTTTGTTATCATTAATCTACAATCACATGCACAACATTATGTTTTCTAGGATCCCCCTTTCACCAAGTTCGCCCCAAAAACCTCTTACAGTCGGTGTCCATCAGTGTAGTTGGATGCTTTAGACTACTTCACCATGACCCCCCCCACACACCCCGTTACAGTCGCTGTCCATCAACGTGTAGTAAGATGCTGTAGAATCTCTAAATTTCTTCTCTGTGTTGTAAAGCCCTCCCCATGCCCAGACGACCCCACGCATTATTCATGCTAAAAATAATGTCCCGTTTCTTTCTTTCCACCCTTTTCCCTCCCTTATCACCCACCCGGCCCAGTCCTTTTCCCTTTGGGATCTGGTAGTCCACTCTCTGGTTCTGCGATTGTGCTGCTGTTTTTTTCCATCAGTTTTTTTTTTTTTAATACTCAGCACATGAGGGAAATCATTTGGTACTTGTCTTTCTCCTCCTCTCCTTTTCAATGAGCATACTACCATCCAGCTCCACCCACATCATTGTAAATGGTAGGATTTGTTTTCTTCTTAGGGCTGCTTACTGTACTTTTTAAACGGCATTTCATTCTTCCTTTTTGGTTGTAGTATCGCTTTGTGCTTTCACCATTTATCTCCCGGTTATGAGCAATAGCTTTCTGTTAATTGGTATGTATCTGTATCTATCTATCTATCTATCTATCTATCTATCTATCTATCTATCTATCTATCTATCTATCTATCATCTATCTATCTGTCTGTCTGTCTGTCTGTCTATCTATCTATCTATCTATCTATCTATCTACCTATATTCCTATGTATCTATCATGATTATCATCTATCTATCATGTCTATCATCTATCTATCATCTGTCATCTCTTTATCTGTCTATGAATCAATCATCTTTTTGTGTGCCCTTCTGTCCTTATGTACAAAACAGTTAACAACATCGCCTATGTCACTTTCCTACATTATGCTTCCAAAAATCTTGCAAGGTGAGAAGGCCGTATTGAGAGCATCGGGTTCACTGAGACACTTGCAGGTAGAGTCAGCAACGTGTGCTTACAAAACCAGTAAATGGTGGTGCAGGGACTTGAACCCATATCTCTGTCCTCTGTCCGCTTTTCCCTCCTTCTCGCTTGCTGACTGTATTTAGCCACATTCATTGACTAAGTGCTTCCTGAATACCACAAGTATCCTTCCTCTGGGCCTGTTGTAGACAGTGAAGTATACTTGGTGCTTTGCTTCCCACCATGTTTGATGGACATCGGCGTGATCACCGTTGATTGGAGGATTGTCAAATAAAAAGAAACACCTATGTGTAGACAGGAGCATATGGGATCAAAGAGAGTGTGGTGGAGTTCCATGTTTGTTTGAGTGTCCAAACTTCCCTCTTTTGGGGGTTATTACTTCTTTTAATTCGTGAACATCATAAAAACCACTGATTTCAAAAACCCAGACTCATATTACTACAGCAATTCAGTTGTTGAGTTGAGGAAAAATGAGAAGTAAAATGGTGTACCAGTAATCTATGTCAGGGCACTGCTGATACCAAACAGAAAGAATACACGGTGGCAAGATAGGGCTATTTTCTACTGACTGTCTCTGGGGACTCAAATAGAATCCATTTGTTTGTTTGATTGTTTCTCAGTTTCACTTGTATAGGGTTCCTGTCCCCGCCCCTTCGGATTTTTGTTTGTCTGTGTCCTTGGATCTCAAGTGAGTCTCCAGTAAGGGAGCACATAGGCAGTCTTGAGTTTTCATCAGTTCTTCTAACCCTGTGTCTTTTGATTGGAGCACTCAAAGCCTGTACTTTTATTCTGATATTTGAGAGCAGCGCTCTTTCTGCACTTTGAAATTTATTTGTTCTCATTAATGTACAATCACATGCAGATCATTTTGATTTCCAGTCTACCACCTTCACCAAGACCCCTCCAAATCCCAGTTACAGTCGCTATCCGTCAGCATGTACTAAGATGCTGTAGAATCACTACATGTCTTCTCTGTGTTGTACAGAACTACCCATGACACCCCACATTACACATTATACATGCTAATCCTAATGGCCCCATCTTTTTCCCCTCCCTTATTACACCCTTCAAACAAACCCTACCCAGTCCCTTTCTCTTTATTAACTGATAGTCCACTCTCGGGTTCTGTGAGTCTGCTGCTGTCTTTTCCTTCAGTTTTTCTTTGTTATCATACTCCACACATGAGTGAAATCATTTGGTACATGTACTTCTCCGCCTGGCCAATTTGACTGAGTATAATACGCTCTAGCTCCTTTCACGTTAATGCAAATGATGGGATTTGTTTTCTTCTTATGGCTTCTTAGTGAACTTTTTAAACTGGATTTCATTCTTCTTTTTTGTTTGTAGTTTCACTTTGTGCTTTCACCATTACTCTCCTGGTTATGAGCAGTAGCATTGTGTTAATCGATATGTACCTATATCTATCTCTCTGTCTGTCTATTTATCAATCAATTAAACAATCATCACTTTGTCTGCCCATCTCTCCCTGTGTACAGAACAGTTAACCATATATCCTATATCACTTTCCTACACTATGCTTCCAAAAGTCCTGCAAAGTATCTAGGCTGTAGAGAGAGCACTGGGCTCACCGACACACTTGCAGTTGGAGTCGGCCGTGTGTACCTACAAAACCAGGAGATGGATGTGACGGGACTAGAACCCGTGTCTCTGTCCTCTGTCCTCTTTCATCTCCTTCTAACTTGCTGTCTGTATTTAGCCACATTCATTGACTAAGGGCTCCCTGAAGACCACAAGTATCATTCCTCTGGGCCTGTTGTCGCGAGAAAAGTAAACTTGTTCTTTGCTCACCACCATGTTTGAAGGACATCAGCGTGATCACCGCCGATAGGACAGAGGGTAAAATAAAAAGGAACACCAATTTCTAGACAGGAGCAGTTGGGAGCTAAGAGTATTGTGGAGTGACTTGTTTATTTGAGTGTCCAAACTTCCCTCTTTAGGTCGTTATTGGATCTTCACATTCGTGAACATCATAAAACCCACTGATTTCAAAGGCCCAGATACTTATTATTACAGCAACTCACTTGTTGAGGTGAGAGAAAATGAGAAGTATGCTGCTGCACCGCTAAATCTAAGGCTGGGAACTGCTGAAACCAAACAAAAAGAATTCATGGTGGCCAGATAGGGCTATTTTCTGCTCACTGTCTCTGGGGACTCAAACAGAATCCATTTGTTTGATTGTTTGTTTTTCAGTTTAAATCGTGTAGCGTACTTGTCCACACACCTTCGGCTTTTAGTTTGTCTGTGTCCTTGGATCTCAAGGGTGTCTCCTGTAACTAAGCACTTAGGTGTCTTGAGTTTTCATCCCTTCTTTTAACCCTGTTTCTTTTGTTTGCAGCACTTAGAGCCTGACCTTTTGTTCTGATGATTCAGAGCTGTGCACTTAGTGCACTTAAAGAATTTTTTTTATCATTAATCTACAGTCACGTGAAGAACATTATGTTTACTATGCACACCCCTTAACCAAGTCCCCCGGAGAAACCTCTTCAGTCGCTGTTAATCAGCATAGTTGGATTCTGTAGACCTCTTCACCATGTCCCCCCCACAGACTCCATTACAGTGGCTGTCCATCAGTGAGTAGTAAGATGCTATATGATCTCTACTAGTCTTCTCTGAGTTGTACAGTACTCCCCATGCACCCACGACCCCACGCATTATACATGCTAATCCTAATGCCCCCATTCTTTCTCCCCACACTTCTCCCTCCCTTCAGACCCACCCTGCCCATTCCTTTTCTGTTTGGTAACTTTTAGTCAACTCTCGGGTTCTGTGAGTCTGCTGCTGTTTTTTTCCTTCAGTTCTTTTTGTTGTTATACTCCACACATGAGTGAAATCACTTGGTACTTGTCTTTCTCCGCCTGGTCTATTTCTCTGACCATACTACCGTCTACCTCCATCCACGTCTTTGCAAATGGTAGTATTTGTTTTCATCTTAAGGCTGCTTACGGCACTTTTTTTTTTCCTTTTAAGAAAAATTTTTATTAAGGTATGATTGATATACATTCTTATGAACGTTTCACAAGAAAAACAATGTGGTTACTACATTCACCCATATTATCAATTCCCCACCCATACCCCATTGCAGTCACTCTCCATCAGTGCAGCAAGATGCCACAGATCCACTATGTGCCTTCTCTGTGCTCCACTGTTCTCCCCATGATCCCCCACACCATGTATACTAAATATAATACCCTTCAGTCCACTTCTCCCTCCCTCCCCACCCGCCCTCCCACACCCCTCCCCTTTGGTAACTGCTAGTCCCTTTTTTTTTTTTAAATAATTATTTTTATTGAAGGGTAGTTGACGCACAGTATTACATTACATTAGTTTCAAGTTCACAACACAGTGATAATACATTTATATATATAATTCTAGGTTCCAGCTATCACCCTACCAAGCTGTTAAAATATCTTGACTATATTCCTTATGATATACATTACATCCCGGTTACTTATTTATTTTACCATTGGAAGTCTGTCCTGTTTTTGTGAGGGCATCTCTCATATTTATTGATCAAATGGTTGTTAACGACAATAAAATTCTGTACAGGGGAGTCAATGCTCAATGCACAATCATTAATCCACCCCAAGCCTAATTTTCATCAGTCTCCAATCTTCTGAGGCATAACAAACAAGTTCTTACATGTAGAACAAATTCTTACATAATGAATAAGTTACATAGTGAACAGTACAAGGGCAGTCATCACAGAAACTTTCGGTTTTGCTCATGCATTATGAACTATAAACAGTCAGTGCAAATATGAATACTCATTTGGTTTTTATACTTGATTTATATGTGGATACCACATTTCTCTCTTTATTATTATTATTTTTAATAAAATGCTGAAGTGGTATTTAGATACAAGATAAAGGTAGAAACATAGTTTAGTGTTGTAAGAGTGCAAATGTAGATGATCAGGGGTGTGCCTGTAGACTATATGTTAATCCAAGCTAGACCAGGGCAATAAAACATCCATGTATGCAGAAGATTTCTCTCAGAACAGGGGGGGTGAGGTTCTAAGGCTCACCTCTGTTGATCCCCAATTTCTCACCTGATGGCTCCCCTGCGACTGTGCCTGTCTTAGGTTGTTCCTCCCTTGAGTAATCTTACCCGTCTCTGGCTAACCAGTCATCTTCCGGGGCCATACAGGGAAATGTGAAGTTGTGAAGAGAGGGAAGCCTTATTGTTTGAAAAGGTTAGCTTTTTACTTCTTTGCATATTTATGCCCTGTGGCTTCTATGCCCAGCATTTGTCTTGAGGTGTCTTTACCACTTGGAAGAATTTTGATACTCGGTAAATTTGAAATGAGGCACGAATTCTATTTAAGGGTTGTAATTAGGAAGGAAGAAGAAAAGCTATAGAAGTAGCAGGCGGAAGAAAACATGGGAAGATTGATTATTTCTTTGACATATCTTCTTGTAGAGTAACTTCAGTATGTATAGGTTTTAAGCTACTACTTAAATTGCGCACACACATTAACATAATAGGAGTATAGTTACATAACCAAAGCGTATTTGTAATTACCAGCCATCTCCAGCAAAACCAAGAAAACCAGTTAGGCACCTTAGGCATTTGTGAAAACTTATCTATGATATGGTGGATATTGTCCAACTGAACTTGAACAGTCTGAGAGAAATCAGACAAATTAAAACAACCCATTAATGGGGACTGTTCACATGCCATATGTTCTTTTAACAGTAATTAGTCTGTAGTTGTAAGACTTTGGAGCGCTACAATTTGCACTTCTCCAAATTCTTGGTTGAGATTTAACAGTGTAGATCCAGTCAAATTTGTTGTTTTACTGTATGTACAGGCCAGCTTAGATATCTCCTTCCTCATTCCCATGACAAGTCCAGGAACTGGTGGGATGAGTGCATCTACAGCTGTAGCAGTGCGTGGATATTTGTTGGGGTTTTTGATGATCATCTTCTGGCATGAGTCTTCCAGAGAGTGCAGATGTTGGAAGTTCTTTTTCATATCGTATCTTAGTTCATTTTCGGGGTAGCCCAATTAGGCTTTGATCCTCTGTATAAACACAAACAGACCGTTTGCCTACACTTTTATATGCCCTTTATACCCTTGTGTAGAAATCATTGGAGGTTACCACACAGGAACAGCCACTTTTTTTTTTTTTTGCTTTGTTTTTGGTATCACTAATCTACACATACATGACGAATATTATGTTTACTAGGCTCTCCCCTATACCAGGTCTCCTCTATAAACCCCTTTACAGTCACTGTCCATCTGCATAGAAAAATGTTGTAGAATCACTACTTGCCTTCTCTGTGTTGTACTGCCCTCCCTTTTCTCCTAACCCCCATGCATGTTAATCTTAATACCCCCCTACTTCTCCCCCCCTTATCCATCCTTGCACACATATCCTCCCCAGTCCATTTCTCTTTGGTACCTGTTAGTCCATTCTTGAGTTCTGTGATTCTGCTGCTGTTTTGTTCCTTCAGTTTTTCCGTTGTTCTTATATTCCACAGATAAGTGAAATCATTTGGTATTTCTCTTTCTCTGCTTGGCTTGTTTCACTGAGCATAATACCCTCCAGCTCCATCCATGTTGCTGCAAATGATTGGATTTGCCCTTTTCTTATGGCTGAGTAGTATTCCATTGTGTATATTTACCACATCCTCTTTATCCATTCATCTATTGATGGACATTTAGGATGCTTCCAATTCTTGGCTATTGTAAATAGTGCTGCAATAAACACAGGGGTGCATCTGTCTTTCTTAAACTTGATTGCTGCGTTCTTATGGCAAATTCCAAGGAGTGGAATTCCTGGGTCAAATGGTAAGTCTGTTTTGAGCATTTTGATGTACCTCCATACTGCTTTCCACAGTGGTTGAACTAACTTACATTCCCACCAGCAGTGTAGGAGGGTTCCCCTTTCTCCACAGCCTCTCCAACATTTGTTGTTGTTTGTCTTTTTGATGGCAGCCATCCTTACTGGTGTGAGGTGATACCTCACTGTAGTTTTAATTTGCATTTCTCTGATAATTAGCGATGTGGAGCATCTTTTCATGTGTCTGTTGGCCATCTGTATTTCTTTTTTGGAGAACTGTCTGTTCAGTTCCTCTGCCCATTTTTTAATTGGGTTATTTGTTTTTTGTTTGTTGAGGCGTGTGAGCTCTTCATATATTCTGAACGTCAAGCCTTTATCGGATGTGTCATTTTCAAATATATTCTCCCATACTGTAGGGATCATTCTTGTTCTATTGATGGTGTCTTTTGCTGTACAGAAGCTTTTCAGCTTAATATAGTCCCACTTACTCATTTTTGCTGTTGTTTTCTTGCCCGGGGAGATATGTTCAAGAAGAGGTCACTCATGTTTATGTCTAAGAGGTTTTTGCCTATGTTTTCTTAAAAATAGTTTAATGGTTTCATGGCTTACATTCAGGTCTTTGATCCATTTTGAGTTTAATTTTGTATATGTGGTTAGACAATGGTCCAGTTTCATTCTCCTACATGTAGCTGTCCAGTTTTGCCAGCACCACCTGTTGAAGAGACTGTCATTTCGCCATTGTATGTCCATGGCTCCTTTATCAAATATTAATTGACCATATATGTCTGAGTTAATGTCTGGATTCTCTAGTCTGTTCCATTGGTCTGTGGCTCTGCTCTTGTGCCAGTACCAAATTGTCTTGATTAGTATGGCTTTATAGTAGAGCTTGAAGTTGGGGAGTGAGATCCCCCTACTTTATTCTTCTTTCTCAGGATTGCTTTGGCTATTCTGGGTCTTTGGTGTTTCCATATGAATTTTTAAATTATTTGTTCCAGTTCATTGAAGAATGTTGCTTGTAGTTTCGTAGGGATTGCATCAAATCTGTATATTGCTTTGGGCAGGATGGCCATTTTGACGTTATTAATTCTAACTAGCCACGAGCATGGGATGAGTTTCCTTCTGTTAGTGTCCCCTTTAATTTCTCTTAAGAGTGACTTGTAGTTTTCAGAGTATAAGTCTTTCACTTCTTTGGTTAGGTTTATTCCTAGGTATTTTATTTTTTTGATGCAATTGTGAATGGAGTTGTTTTCCTGATTTCTCTTTCTGTTGGTTCATTGTTAGTATATAGGAAAGCCACATATTTCTGTGTGTTGATTTTGTATCCTGCAACTTTGCTGTATTCCGATATCAGTTCTAGTACTTTTGGGGTGGAGTCTTTAGGGTTTTTTATGTACAGTATCATGTCATCTGCAAATAGTGACAGTTTAACTTCTTCTTTACCAATCTGGATTCCTTGTATTTCTTTATTTTGTCTTATTGCCGTGACTAGGACCTCCAGTACTATGTTAAATAACAGTGGAGAGAGTGGGCATCCCTGTCTAGTTCCCGATCTCAGAGGAAATGCTTTCAGCTTCTCGCTGTTCAATATAATGTTGGCTGTGGGTTTATCATAGATGGCCTATATTATGTTGAGGTACTTGCCCTCTATTCCCATTTTGGTGAGAGTTTTTAACATGAATGGATGTTGAACTTTGTCAAATGCTTTTTTAGCATCTATGGAGATGATCATGTGGTTTTTGTCTTTCTTTTTGTTGATGTGGTGGATGATGTTGATGGACTTTCGAATGTTGTACCATCCTTGCATCCCTGGGATGAATCCCACTTGGTCATGTTGTATGATCCTTTTGATGTATTTTTGAATTCGGTTTGCTAATATTTTGTTGAGTATTTTTGCATATACGTTCATCAGGAATATTGGTCTGTAGTTTTCTTTTTTGGTGGGGTCTTTGCCCTGTTTTGGTATTTGGATGATGTTAGCTTCATAGAATGAGTTCGGGAGTATCCCCTCCTCCTCTATTTTTTGGAAAACTTTAAGGAGAATGGGTATTATGTCTTCCCTGTATGTCTGATAAAATTCCGAGGTAAATCCATCTGGCCCGGGGGTTTTGTTCTTTGGTAGTTCTTTGATTACCGCTTCAATTTTGTTGCTGGTAATTGGTCTGTTTAGATTTTCTGTTTCTTTTTGGGTCAGTCTTGGAAGGTTGTATTTTTCTAGGAAGTTGTCCATTTCTCCTAGGATTCCCAGCTTGTTAGCATATAGGTTTTCATAGTAGTCTCTAATAATTCTTTGTATTTCTGCGGGGTCCATCGTGATTTTTCCTTTATCATTTCTGATACTGTTGATTTGTTTTGACTCTCTTTTCCTCATAATAAGTCTGGCTAGAGGCTTATCTATTTTGTTTATTTTCTCGAAGAACCAGCTCTTGGTTTCATTGATTTTTGTTATTGTTTTATTCTTCTCAATTTTATTTATTTCTTCTCTGATCTTTATTATGTCCCTCCTTCTGATGACCTTAGGCCTCATTTGTTCTTCATTTTCCAATTTTGATAGTTGTGACATTAGACCATTCATTTGGGATTGCTCTTCCTTTTTTAAATATGCTTGGATTGCTATATACTTTCCTCTTAAGACTGCTTTTGCTGTGTCCCACAGAAGTTGTGGCTTAGTGCTGTTGTTGTCATTTGTTTCCATATATTGCTGGATCTTCATTTTGATTTAGTCATTGATCCATTGATTATTTAGGAGCGTGTTGTAAAGCCTCCATGTGTTTGTGAGCCTCTTTGTTTTCTTTGTACAGTTTATTTCTAGTGTTATGCCTTTGTGGTCTGAAAAGTTGGTTGGTAGGATTTCAATCTTTTGGAATTTTCTGAGGCTCTTTTTGTGGCCTAGTATGTGGTCTATTCTGGAGAATGTTAAATGTGCACTTGAGAAGAATGTATATCCCGCTGCTTTTGGATGTAGAGTTCTATAGATATCTATTAGGTCCATCTGCTCTACTGTATTGTTCAGGGCTTCCGTGTCCTTACTTATTTTCTTCCCAGTGGATTTATCCTTTGGGGTGAGTGGTGTGTTGAAGTCTCCTAGAATGAATGCATTGCAGTCAATTTCCCCCTTTAGTTCTGTTAGCATTTGTTTCACATATGCTGGTGCTCCTGTGTTGGGTGCATATATATTTAGAATGGTTATATCCTCTTGTTTGACTGAGCCCTTTATCATTATGTAGTGTCCTTCTTTATCTCTTGTTACTTTCTTTGTTTTGAAGTCTATTTTGTCTGATATTAGTACTGCAACCCCTGCTTTCTTCTCACTGTTGTTTGCTTGAAATATGTTTTTCCATCCCTTGACTTTTAGTCTTTACATGTCTTTGGGTTTGAGGTGAGTTTCTTGTAAGCAGCATATAGATGGGTCTTGTTTTTTTATCCATTCTGTTACTCTGTGTCTTTTGATTGGTGCATTCAACCCATTAACATTTAGGGTGACTATTGAAAGATATGTACTAATTGCCATTGCAGGCTTTATATACGTGGTTACCAAATGTTCAAGGTTAGCCTCTTTAGTATCTTACTGCCTAACTTAGCTCGCTTATTGAGCTGTTATATACACTGTCTGGAGATTCTTTTCTTCTCTCCCTTCTTGTTCCTCCTCCTCGATTCTTCATATGTTGGGTGTTTTGTGCTGTGCTCTTTCTAGGAGTGCTCCCATCTAGAGCAGTCCCTGTAAGATGTTCTGTAGAGGTGGTTTGTGGGAAGCAAATACCCTCAGCTTTTGTTTGTCTGGGAATTGTTTAATCCCGCCGTCATATTTGAATGATAGTCGTGCTGGATACTGTATCCTTGGTTCAAGGCCCTTCTGTTTCATTGTATTAAATATATCATGCCATTCTCTTCTGGCCTGTAGGGTTTCTGTTGAGAAATCTGACGTTAGCCTGATTGGTTTCCCTTTATAGGTGACCTGTTTTCTCTCAACTGCCTTTAACACTCTTTCCTTGTACTTGATCTTTGCCATTTTAATTATTATGTGTCTTGGTGTTGCCCTTTTTGGATCCTTTCTGTTGGGTGTTCTGTGTATTTCCGTGGTCTGTTCGATTACTTCCTCCCCCAGTGTGTTGAAGTTTTCAGCAATTATTTCTTCTAAGATACTTTCCATCTCTTTTCCTGTCTCTTCTTCTTCTGGGACCCCTATAATACGGATATTGTTCCTTTTGGATTGGTCACACAGTTCTCTTAATATTGTTTCATTCCTGGAGATCCTTTTGTCTCTCTCTATGTCAGCTTCTATACGTTCCTGTTCTCTGATTTCAATTCCATCAATGGCCTCTAGCATTTTATCCATTCTGCTTATAAACCCTTCCTGAGTTTGTTTCATTTCTGCGTTCTCCTTTCTGGCATCTGCGATCTCCTTCCGGACTTCATCCCATTTCTCTTGCGTATTTCTCTGCATCTCTGTCAGCATGTTTATGATTCTTATTTTGAATTCTTTTTCAGGAAGACTGGTTAGGTCTTTCTCCTTCTCTGTTGTTGTCTCTGTGATCTTTGTGTGTCTGTAGCTTTGCATTTTCATGGTGATAGGAATAGTCTGCAGAACTGGGACGAGTGACGGCTGGAAGGACTTCCTTTCTTGTTGGTTTGTGGCCCTCCTCTCCTGGGAGAACAGCGACCTCTAGTGGCTTGTGCTGCACAGCTGCGCACAGACAGGCTTTCTGCTTCCTGCCCGGCTGCTATGGAGTTAATCTCCACCGTTGCTGTGGGCGTGGCCTAGCTCGGGCAGCTACTCCAAAATGGTGGAGTCGCGTTGGAGCAGGAGCTGCTGGGAGGCTATTTATCTCTGTAAGGGGCCTCCCTGCTCCCTGCAGCCCAGGGGTTAGGGTGCCCAGAGATCCCGGATTCCCAACCTCTGGATTAAGTGACCCGCCCTGCCCCTTTAAGACTTCCAAAAAGCACCCGCCAAAACAAAACAATGACCACCAAAAAAAAAAAAAGAAAAAAAAATTTTTAAATTAAAAAAAGAAAAGGTTTTATTTAAAAAAAAAAAAAAAGGTGGTCGTTCGTTTTTCTTTATTCTCCGGTGCCAGCCTCAGGCCTCTGCTCACCGGACTTTCTTCCCTGTTTCCCTAGTGTTGGGGTCCCTATCCCTTTAAGACTTCCAAAAAGCGCTCACCAAAACAAAACAGCAAAAAAGAAAAAAAAGAAATGATCGCGCGCTTTTCTTATGTCCTCTTTCGCCCAGCCTCCAGTGCCTGCTCACTGTTCTTGCTGCCCTGTTTTCCTTGTATCGAGCGCCCTGCACTCTGGCCCGGATGGCTGGGGCTGGGTGTTCGGCAGTCCTGGGCTCCATATCCCTCCCGCTCTGCCTACTCTTCTCCCCGCGGGAGCTGGGGGGAGGCGCGCTCGTCTACCGCAGGGCCGGGACTTGTATCTTACCCCCATCGCGAGGCACTGGGTTCACACAGGTGCGGATGTGGTCTGGATATTGTCCTGTGTCCTCTGGTCTTTATTCTAGGAAGGGTTGTCTTTGTTATATTTTCATAGATATATGTTGTTTTGGGAGGAGATTTCCGATGCTCTACTCATGCCGCCATCTTCCGCCCCCTCCTGGTAGTCCTGCTTACAGCACTTTTTAAACTTGATATCATTCTTCCTTTTGTTTGCAGTTTAGCTATGTTATTCAGCATTCAACTCCTGATTATGAACAATAGCTTTGTGTTAATCGATATGTATCTGTATCTATCTATCTAAAGGTCTATCTGTCTATGTATCTATGTATCTATGTATCTATGTATCTATCTATCTATCTGTCTATCTATCTATCTTCCTATCATCTATCTATGAAGTCTATCATATACCAATCTATGTACCTATTTATGTATCTTGCATCTGTCGTCTGTCTACCTATCTATCTATGAATCATTCATCTTTTTGTCTACCCATCTATCCTTCTGTACAGAACAGTTAACAACATAGCCTATGTCTCTTATCTACATTATTCTTCCAGTAATCTTGCAAGGTAACCAAGCCATAAGGAGAGTTCTGTCTTCAAATAAAAAGAACACCAATTTCTAGAGAGGAGCAGTTGGGAGCTAACAGTGTATTGTGGAGTGACGTGTTTATTTGTGTATATAAACTTCCCTCTTCATGTGGTTATTAGATCTTCACATTCGTGAACATCATAAAACCCACAGATTTCAAAGTCCCAGATTCTTATTATTGCAGCAACTCAGTTGTTGAGGTGAGAGAAAATGAGAAGTATGTTGCTGCACCACTAAATCTATGGCTGGGAACTGCTGAAAAAAAACAAAAAGAATTCACGGTGGCCAGATAGGGCTATTTTCTGCTGACTGTCTCTGGGGACTCAAACACAATCCATTTGTTTGATTGTTTGTTTTTCAGTTTCACTCATGTAGCGTACTTGTCCACAAACCTTCGGCTTGTAGTTTGTCTGTGTCCTTGGATCTGAAGTGCGTCTCCTGTAAGTAAGCACGTAGGTGTCTTGACTTTTCATACCTTCTTTTGACCCTGTGACTTTTGTTTGCACCACTCAGTGCCTGGCCTTTTATTCTGATGATTCAGAGCTGTGCACTTATTGCAATTAAAGAATTTTTTTATCATTAAGCTAAAATCACTTGAAGAACATTATGTTTACTATGCACCCCCTTCACGAAGTACCCCTGAAAAACCTCTTCCGTCGCTGTCAATCTGCATAGTTTGATGCTGTAGACCCCTTCACCATGTCCCTCCAAACAGACCCAGTTACAGTCGCTGTCCATCAGTGATTAGTAAGATGCTATATGATCTCCACTAGCCTTCTCTGTGTTGTACAGCACTCCCCATGCCCCCTCGAACACAAGCATTATACATGCTAAAACTAATGCTCCCATTCTTTCTCCTCACACTTATCCCACCCGTCAGACCCACCCTGCCCAGTCCTTTTCCCTTTGGTAACTTTTAGTCAACTCTCGGGTTCTGTGAGTCTGCTGCTGTTTGTTTCCTTCAGTTATTCTTTGTTGTTATACTCCACACATGAGTGAAAACACTTGGTACTTGTCTTTCTCCGCCTGGCCTATTTCTCTGAACATACTACCGTCTAGCTCCATCCAGGTCATTGCAAATGGTAGTATTTGTTTTCTTCTTAAGGCTGCTTACTGCACTTTTTAAACTGGATTTCATTCTTCCTTTTTGTTTGTAGTTTAGCTATGTTATTCACCATTCTACTCCTGGTTATGAACAATAGCTTTGTGTCAATCGATATGTATCTGTATCTAACTATCTAATGGTCTGTCTGTGTATCTATGTATGTATGTATGTATGTATGTATGTATCTATGTATCTATCTATCTATCTATCTTCCTATCACCTATCTATGACGTCTATCATCTATCAATCTATGTACCTATCTATCTATCTTTCATCTGTCATCTGTGTACATATCTATCTATGAATCAGTCATCCTTTTGTCTGCCCATCTATCTTTCTGTACAGAACAGTTAACAACATAGCCTATGTCTCTTCCCTACATTATGCTTCCAGAAATCTTGCAAGGTAACTAAGCCATAAGGAGAGCACTGTGTTCACCAATACACTTTCATGTAGAGTCAGCCGCGTGTGCTTACAAAACCAGTAAATGGAAGTGAAAGGACTGGAATCTGTATCTCTGTCCTCTGTCCTCTTATACTTCCTGCTCGCTTGGTGACATTATTTAGCCACATTCAGTGAGTAAGTGATTCCTGAAGACCACAAGTATCCTTCGTCTGGTCCGGTTGACGAAAGAAAAGTGTATTTGGTTCTTTGCACACCACCATGTTTGAGTAGTAAGATGCTATATGATTTCTACTAGTCTTCTCTGTGTTGTACAGTACTCCCCATGCACACCCGACCCCGCGCATTATACATGCTAAACTTAATGCCCCCATTCTTTCTCCCCCGCACTTATCCCTCCCTTCAGACTCACCCTGCCCAGTCCTTTTTCCTTTGGTTACTTTTAGTCAACTCTCGGGTTCTGTGAGTCTGCTGCTGTTTTTTTACTTCAGTTTTTCTTTGTTGTTGTACTCCACACATGAGTGAAATCACTTGGTACTTGCCTTTATCAGCCTGCCCTATTTTTCTGAACATACTACCGTCTTGCTCCATCCACGTCATTGCAAATGGTAGTATTTGTTTTCTTCTTAAGGCTGCTTACTGCACTTTTTAAACTGGATTTCATTCTTCCTTTTTGTTTGTAGTTTAGCTATGTTATTCACCATTCAACTCCTGGTTATGAACAATATCTTTGTGTCAATCGACATGTATCTGTATCTATCTATCTAATGGTCTGTCTGTCTATCTATGTATCTATGTATGTATATATCTATGTATCTATGTATCTATCTATGTATCTATCTATCTTCCTATCATCTATCTATGATGTCTATCATCTATTAATCTATGTACCTATCTATCTATCTTTCACCTGTCGTCTGTCTACCTATCTATCTATGAAACAATCATCTTTTTGTCTGCCAATCTATCCTTATGTACAGAACAGTTAACAACATAGCCTATGTCTCTTCCCTACATTATGCTTCCAGAAACCTTGCAAGGTAACTAAGCCATAAGGAGAGCACTGTGTTCACCGATACGCTTTCAGGTAGAGTCAGCAGAGTGTGCTTACAAAACCAGTAAATGGAGGTGAAAGGACTTGAACTCGTATCTTTGTCATCTGTCCTCTTATACTTCCTGCTCGCTTGTTGACTTTATTTAGCCACATTCAGTGAGTAAGTGATCCCTGAAGACCACAAGTATCCTTCGTCTGGGCCTGTTGTCGACAGAAAAGTGTACTTGGCCCTTTGCACACCACCATGTTTGAGGGACATTGGCGTGATCACTGCTGATAGGTGGAGGGACAAATATGAATTAACACCTATTTCTGGACAGGAGAAGTTGGGAACAAAGAGTGTGTTGTGGAGTGAAGTGTTTATTTGAGTGTCCAAACTTCCCTCTTTAGGTGGTTATTACTTCTTTACATTCGTGAACATCATAGAAAGCAATGATTATAAATGCCCAGACGCATATTATTACAGCAATTCATTTGTTGAGGTGAGAGGAAATGAGAAGGAAGTTGCTGCACCACTAAATCTATGCCTGAGCACTGCTGAAACCAAACAAAAAGAATTCACGGTGGCTAGATAGGGCTATTTTCTACTGACTCTCTCTGGGGTCCAAAACAGAATCCATTTCTTTCTTTGTTTCTCAGTTTCACTTGTGTAAGGTACCTGTCCCCGCCCCTTCAGCTTGTAGTTTGTCTTTGTCCTTGGATCTCAAGTGAGTCTCCAGTAAGGGAGCACGTAGGTGGTCTTGAGTTTTCATCAGTTCTTCTAACCCTGTGTCTTTTGATTGGAGCACTCAAAGGCTGTACTTTTATTCTGATATTTGAGAGCTGTGCTCTTACTGCACTTTGAAATTCTTTTTGTTCTCATTAATATACAATCACATGCAGAAAATTATGTTATTCTGTCTACCCTCTTCACCAAGTCACCCCAAATCCCAGTTACAGCCGCTCTCCGTCAGCATGTACTAAGATGCTGTAGAATCACTACATGTCTTCTCTGTGTTGTACAGCCCTACCCATGACACCCCACCCTACACATTATACATGCTAATCCTAATGCCCCCATTCTTTTTCCCCGCACTTATTACTCCCTTCCCACAAACCCTACCCAGTCCCTTTCTCTTTGGTAACTGTTAGTCCACTCTCGGGTTCTGTGAGTCTGCTGCTGTCTTTTCCTTCAGTTTTTCTTTGTTATCATACTCCACACATGAGTGAAATCATTTGGTACATGTATTTCTCCGCCTGGCCTATTTGACTGAGCATAATACCCTCTAGCTCCATCCACGTTATTGCAAATGATAGGATTTGTTTTCTTCTTATGGCTGCTTACTGCACTTTTTAAACTGGATTTCATTCTTCTTTTTTGTTTGTAGTTTTGCCATGTGCTTTCACCATTGCTCTCCTTGTTATGAGCAGTAGCTTTGTGCTAATCGATATGTACCTATACCTATCTATCTGTCTGTCTATTAATCAATTACACAATCAATCATCCTTTTGTCTATCCATCTGTCCATCTGTACAGAACAGTTAACCATATACCCTATATCACTTTCCTGCACTATGCTCCCAAAAATCCTGCAAAGTATCTAGGCTGCAGAGGGAGCACTGGGTTCACCGAGACACTTGCAGTTCGAGTCGGCCGCGTGTACCTACAAAACCAGGAAATGGTTGTGCTGGGACTTGAACCCGTGTCTCTATCCCCTGTCCTCTTTCATCTCCTTCTAACTTGCTGTCTGTATTTAGCCACATTCATTGACTAAGGGCTCCCTGAAGATCTCAAGTATCATTCCTCTGGGCCTGTTGTCGACAGAAAAGTAAACTTGTTGCTTTGCTCACCACCATGTTTGAAGGACATCAGCGTGATCACCGCCGATAGGACGGAGGGTCAAATAAAAAGGAACACCAATTTCTAGATAGGAGCAGTTGGGAGCTAACAGTGTATTGTGGAGTGACGTGTTTATTGAGTGTCCAAACTTCCCTCTTTAGGTGGTTATTAGATTTTCACATTCGTGAACATCATAAAATCCACTGATTTCAAAGGCCCAGATTCTTATTATTGCAGCAACTCAGTTGTTGAGGTGAGAGAAAATGAGAAGTATGTTGCTGCACCACTAAATCTATGGCTGGGAACTGTTGAAACCAAACAAAAAGAATTCACGGTGGCCAGATAGGGCTATTTTCTGCTGACTGTCTCTGGGGACTCAAACAGAATCCATTTGCTTGATTGTTTGATTTTCCGTTTCACTCGTGTAGGGTACTTGTTCACACACCTTCGGCTTGTAGTTTGTCTGTGTCCTTGGATCTCAAGTGAGTCTCCTGTAAGTAAGCACGTAGGTGTCTTGAGTTTTCATCCCTTCTTTTATCCCTGTGTCTTTTGTTTGCAGCACTCAGTGCCTGACCTTTTATTCTGATGATTCAGAGCTGTGCACTTATTGCACTTAAAGAATATTTTTTATCATTAATCTACAATCACGTGAAGAACATTATGTTTACTATGCTCCCCCCTTCACCAAGTCCCCCCGAAAAACCTCTTCAGTCACTGTCGATCAGCGTAGTTGGATGCTGTAGACCCCTTCACCATGTCCCCCCCAAAAGTCCCCATTACAGTCACTGTCCATCAGTGAGTAGTAAGATGCTATATGATCTCTACTAGTCTTCTCTGTGTTGTACAGTACTCCCCATGCACACCCGACCCCGCGCATTATACATTCTAAACTTAATGCCCCCACTCTTTCTCCCCCGCACTTATCCCTCCCTTCAGACTCACCCTGCCCAGTCCTTTTTCCTTTGGTTACTTTTAGTCAACTCTCGGGTTCTGTGAGTCTGCGGCTGTTTTTTTACTTCAGTTTCTCTTTGTTGTTATACTCCACACATGAGTGAAATCACTTGGTACTTGCCTTTATCCGCCTGCCCTATTTTTCTGAACATACTACCGTCTTGCTCCATCCACGTCATTGCAAATGGTAGTATTTGTTTTCTTCTTAAGGCTGCTTACTGCACTTTTTAAACTGGATTTCATTTTTCCTTTTTGTTTGTAGTTTAGCTATGTTTTTCACCATTCAACTCCTGGTTATGAACAATAGCTTTGTGTCAATCGACATGTATCTGTATCTATCTATCTAAAGGTCTGTCTGTCTATCTATGTATCTATGTATGTATATATCTATGTATCTATGTATCTATCTATGTATCTATCTATCTATCTTCCTGTCATCTATCTATGATGTCTATCATCTATTAATCTATGTACCTATCTATCTATCTTTCACCTGTCGTCTGTCTACCTATCTATCTATGAAACAATCATCTTTTTGTCTGCCAATCTATCCTTATGTACAGAACAGTTAACAACATAGCCTATGTCTCTTCCCTACATTATGCTTCCAGAAACCTTGCAAGGTAACTAAGCCATAAGGAGAGCACTGTGTTCACCGATACGCTTTCAGGTAGAGTCAGCAGAGTGTGCTTACAAAACCAGTAAATGGAGGTGAAAGGACTTGAACTCGTATCTTTGTCATCTGTCCTCTTATACTTCCTGCTCGCTTGTTGACTTTATTTAGCCACATTCAGTGAGTAAGTGATCCCTGAAGACCACAAGTATCCTTCGTCTGGGCCTGTTGTCGACAGAAAAGTGTACTTGGCCCTTTGCACACCACCATGTTTGAGGGACATTGGCGTGATCACTGCTGATAGGTGGAGGGACAAATATGAATTAACACCTATTTCTGGACAGGAGCAGTTGGGAACAAAGAGTGTGTTGTGGAGTGAAGTGTTTATTTGAGTGTCCAAACTTCCCTCTTTAGGTGGTTATTACTTCTTTACATTCGTGAACATCATAAAAAGCAATGATTATAAATGCCCAGACGCATATTATTACAGCAATTCATTTGTTGAGGTGAGAGGAAATGAGAAGGAAGTTGCTGCACCACTAAATCTATGCCTGAGCACTGCTGAAACCAAACAAAAAGAATTCACGGTGGCTAGATAGGGCTATTTTCTACTGACTCTCTCTGGGGTCCAAAACAGAATCCATTTCTTTCTTTGTTTCTCAGTTTCACTTGTGTAGGGTACCTGTCCCCGCCCCTTCAGCTTGTAGTTTGTCTTTGTCCTTGGATCTCAAGTGAGTCTCCAGTAAGGGAGCACGTAGGTGGTCTTGAGTTTTCATCAGTTCTTCTAACCCTGTGTCTTTTGATTGGAGCACTCAAAGGCTGTACTTTTATTCTGATATTTGAGAGCTGTGCTCTTACTGCACTTTGAAATTCTTTTTGTTCTCATTAATATACAATCACATGCAGAAAATTATGTTATTCTGTCTACCCTCTTCACCAAGTCACCCCAAATCCCAGTTACAGCCGCTCTCCGTCAGCATGTACTAAGATGCTGTAGAATCACTACATGTCTTCTCTGTGTTGTACAGCCCTACCCATGACACCCCACCCTACACATTATACATGCTAATCCTAATGCCCCCATTCTTTTTCCCCGCACTTATTACTCCCTTCCCACAAACCCTACCCAGTCCCTTTCTCTTTGGTAACTGTTAGTCCACTCTCGGGTTCTGTGAGTCTGCTGCTGTCTTTTCCTTCAGTTTTTCTTTGTTATCATACTCCACACAT
Source organism: Manis pentadactyla (assembly GCF_030020395.1). NCBI lineage: Eukaryota > Metazoa > Chordata > Mammalia > Pholidota > Manidae > Manis > Manis pentadactyla. The sequence goes on from NW_026644596.1 coordinate 3,148,235, forward strand.
GAGTGAAATCATTTGGTACATGTATTTCTCCGCCTGGCCTATTTGACTGAGCATAATACCCTCTAGCTCCATCCACGTTATTGCAAATGATAGGATTTGTTTTCTTCTTATGGCTGCTTACTGCACTTTTTAAACTGGATTTCATTCTTTTTTTTGTTTGTAGTTTTGCCATGTGCTTTCACCATTGCTCTCCTTGTTATGAGCAGTAGCTTTGTGCTAATCGATATGTACCTATACCTATCTATCTGTCTGTCTATCTATTAATCAATTACACAATCAATCATCCTTTTGTCTGTCCATCTGTCCATCTGTACAGAACAGTTAACCATATACCCTATATCACTTTCCTGCACTATGCTCCCAAAAATCCTGCAAAGTATCTAGGCTGCAGAGGGAGCACTGGGTTCACCGAGACACTTGCAGTTCGAGTCGGCCGCGTGTACCTACAAAACCAGGAAATGGTTGTGCTGGGACTTGAACCCGTGTCTCTATCCCCTGTCCTCTTTCATCTCCTTCTAACTTGCTGTCTGTATTTAGCCACATTCATTGACTAAGGGCTCCCTGAAGATCTCAAGTATCATTCCTCTGGGCCTGTTGTCGACAGAAAAGTCAACTTGTTGCTTTGCTCACCACCATGTTTGAAGGACATCAGCGTGATCACCGCCGATAGGACGGAGGGTCAAATAAAAAGGAACACCAATTTCTAGATAGGAGCAGTTGGGAGCTAACAGTGTATTGTGGAGTGACGTGTTTATTGAGTGTCCAAACTTCCCTCTTTAGGTGGTTATTAGATTTTCACATTCGTGAACATCATAAAATCCACTGATTTCAAAGGCCCAGATTCTTATTATTGCAGCAACTCAGTTGTTGAGGTGAGAGAAAATGAGAAGTATGTTGCTGCACCACTAAATCTATGGCTGGGAACTGTTGAAACCAAACAAAAAGAATTCACGGTGGCCAGATAGGGCTATTTTCTGCTGACTGTCTCTGGGGACTCAAACAGAATCCATTTGCTTGATTGTTTGATTTTCCGTTTCACTCGTGTAGGGTACTTATCCACACACCTTCGGCTTGTAGTTTGTCTGTGTCCTTGGATCTCAAGTGAGTCTCCTGTAAGTAAGCACGTAGGTGTCTTGAGTTTTCATCCCTTCTTTTATCCCTGTGTCTTTTGTTTGCAGCACTCAGTGCCTGACCTTTTATTCTGATGATTCAGAGCTGTGCACTTATTGCACTTAAAGAATATTTTTTATCATTAATCTACAATCACGTGAAGAACATTATGTTTACTATGCTCCCCCCTTCACCAAGTCCCCCCGAAAAACCTCTTCAGTCACTGTCGATCAGCGTAGTTGGATGCTGTAGACCCCTTCACCATGTCCCCCCCAAAAGTCCCCGTTACAGTCACTGTCCATCAGTGAGTAGTAAGATGCTATATGATCTCTACTAGACTTCTCTGTGTTGTACAGTACTCCCCATGCACACCCGACCCCGCGCATTATACATGCTAAACTTAATGCCCCCATTCTTTCTCCCCCGCACTTATCCCTCCCTTCAGACTCACCCTGCCCAGTCCTTTTTCCTTTGGTTACTTTTAGTCAACTCTCGGGTTCTGTGAGTCTGCTGCTGTATTTTTACTTCAGTTTTTCTTTGTTGTTATACTCCACACATGAGTGAAATCACTTGGTACTTGCCTTTATCCGCCTGCCCTATTTTTCTGAACATACTACCGTCTTGCTCCATCCACGTCATTGCAAATGGTAGTATTTGTTTTATTCTTAAGGCTGCTTACTGCACTTTTTAAACTGGATTTCATTCTTCCTTTTTGTTTGTAGTTTAGCTATGTTATTCACCATTCAACTCCTGGTTATGAACAATAGCTTTGTGTCAATCGACATGTATCTGTATCTATCTATCTAAAGGTCTGTCTGTCTATCTATGTATCTATGTATGTATATATCTATGTATCTATGTATCTATCTATGTATCTATCTATCTATCTTCCTGTCATCTATCTATGATGTCTATCATCTATTAATCTATGTACCTATCTATCTATCTTTCACCTGTCGTCTGTCTACCTATCTATCTATGAAACAATCATCTTTTTGTCTGCCAATCTATCCTTATGTACAGAACAGTTAACAACATAGCCTATGTCTCTTCCCTACATTATGCTTCCAGAAACCTTGCAAGGTAACTAAGCCATAAGGAGAGCACTGTGTTCACCGATACGCTTTCAGGTAGAGTCAGCAGAGTGTGCTTACAAAACCAGTAAATGGAGGTGAAAGGACTTGAACTCGTATCTTTGTCATCTGTCCTCTTATACTTCCTGCTCGCTTGTTGACTTTATTTAGCCACATTCAGTGAGTAAGTGATCCCGGAAGACCACAAGTATCCTTCGTCTGGGCCTGTTGTCGACAGAAAAGTGTACTTGGCCCTTTGCACACCACCATGTTTGAGGGACATTGGCGTGATCACTGCTGATAGGTGGAGGGACAAATATGAATTAACACCTATTTCTGGACAGGAGCAGTTGGGAACAAAGAGTGTGTTGTGGAGTGAAGTGTTTATTTGAGTGTCCAAACTTCCCTCTTTAGGTGGTTATTACTTCCTTACATTCGTGAACATCATAAAAAGCAATGATTATAAATGCCCAGGCACATATTATTACAGCAATTCATTTGTTGAGGTGAGAGGAAATGAGAAGGAAGTTGCTGCACCACTAAATCTATGCCTGAGCACTGCTGAAACCAAACAAAAAGAATTCACGGTGGCTAGATAGGGCTATTTTCTACTGACTCTCTCTGGGGTCCAAAACAGAATCCATTTCTTTCTTTGTTTCTCAGTTTCACTTGTGTAGGGTACCTGTCCCCGCCCCTTCAGCTTGTAGTTTGTCTTTGTCCTTGGATCTCAAGTGAGTCTCCAGTAAGGGAGCACGTAGGTGGTCTTGAGTTTTCATCAGTTCTTCTAACCCTGTGTCTTTTGATTGGAGCACTCAAAGGCTGTACTTTTATTCTGATATTTGAGAGCTGTGCTCTTACTGCACTTTGAAATTCTTTTTGTTCTCATTAATATACAATCACATGCAGAAAATTATGTTATTCTGTCTACCCTCTTCACCAAGTCACCCCAAATCCCAGTTACAGCCGCTCTCCGTCAGCATGTACTAAGATGCTGTAGAATCACTACATGTCTTCTCTGTGTTGTACAGCCCTACCCATGACACCCCACCCTACACATTATACATGCTAATCCTAATGCCCCCATTCTTTTTCCCCGCACTTATTACTCCCTTCCCACAAACCCTACCCAGTCCCTTTCTCTTTGGTAACTGTTAGTCCACTCTCGGGTTCTGTGAGTCTGCTGCTGTCTTTTCCTTCAGTTTTTCTTTGTTATCATACTCCACACATGAGTGAAATCATTTGGTACATGTATTTCTCCGCCTGGCCTATTTGACTGAGCATAATACCCTCTAGCTCCATCCACGTTATTGCAAATGATAGGATTTGTTTTCTTCTTATGGCTGCTTACTGCACTTTTTAAACTGGATTTCATTCTTCTTTTTTGTTTGTAGTTTTGCAATGTGCTTTCACCATTGCTCTCCTTGTTATGAGCAGTAGCTTTGTGCTAATCGATATGTACCTATACCTATCTATCTGTCTGTCTATCTATTAATCAATTACACAATCAATCATCCTTTTGTCTGTCCATCTGTACAGAACAGTTAACCATATACCCTATATCACTTTCCTGCACTATGCTCCCAAAAATCCTGCAAAGTATCTAGGCTGCAGAGGGAGCACTGGGTTCACCGAGACACTTGCAGTTCGAGTCGGCCGCGTGTACCTACAAAACCAGGAAATGGTTGTGCTGGGACTTGAACCCGTGTCTCTATCCCCTGTCCTCTTTCATCTCCTTCTAACTTGCTGTCTGTATTTAGCCACATTCATTGACTAAGGGCTCCCTGAAGATCTCAAGTATCATTCCTCTGGGCCTGTTGTCGACAGAAAAGTAAACTTGTTGCTTTGCTCACCACCATGTTTGAAGGACATCAGCGTGATCACCGCCGATAGGACGGAGGGTCAAATAAAAAGGAACACCAATTTCTAGATAGGAGCAGTTGGGAGCTAACAGTGTATTGTGGAGTGACGTGTTTATTGAGTGTCCAAACTTCCCTCTTTAGGTGGTTATTAGATTTTCACATTCGTGAACATCATAAAATCCACTGATTTCAAAGGCCCAGATTCTTATTATTGCAGCAACTCGGTTGTTGAGGTGAGAGAAAATGAGAAGTATGTTGCTGCACCACTAAATCTATGGCTGGGAACTGTTGAAACCAAACAAAAAGAATTCACGGTGGCCAGATAGGGCTATTTTCTGCTGACTGTCTCTGGGGACTCAAACAGAATCCATTTGCTTGATTGTTTGATTTTCCGTTTCACTCGTGTAGGGTACTTGTCCACACACCTTCGGCTTGTAGTTTGTCTGTGTCCTTGGATCTCAAGTGAGTCTCCTGTAAGTAAGCACGTAGGTGTCTTGAGTTTTCATCCCTTCTTTTATCCCTGTGTCTTTTGTTGGCAGCACTCAGTGCCTGACCTTTTATTCTGATGATTCAGAGCTGTGCACTTATTGCACTTAAAGAATATTTTTTATCATTAATCTACAATCACGTGAAGAACATTATGTTTACTATGCTCCCCCCTTCACCAAGTCCCCCCGAAAAACCTCTTCAGTCACTGTCGATCAGCGTAGTTGGATGCTGTAGACCCCTTCACCATGTCCCCCCCACAAGTCCCCGTTACAGTCACTGTCCATCAGTGAGTAGTAAGATGCTATATGATCTCTACTAGTCTTCTCTGTGTTGTACAGTACTCCCCATGCACACCCGACCCCGCGCATTATACATGCTAAACTTAATGCCCCCATTCTTTCTCCGCCGCACTTATCCCTCCCTTCAGACTCACCCTGCCCAGTCCTTTTTCCTTTGGTTACTTTTAGTCAACTCTCGGGTTCTGTGAGTCTGCGGCTGTTTTTTTACTTCAGTTTTTCTTTGTTGTTATACTCCACACATGAGTGAAATCACTTGGTACTTGCCTTTATCCGCCTGCCCTATTTTTCTGAACATACTACCGTCTTGCTCCATCCACGTCATTGCAAATGGTAGTATTTGTTTTCTTCTTAAGGCTGCTTACTGCACTTTTTAAACTGGATTTCATTTTTCCTTTTTGTTTGTAGTTTAGCTATGTTTTTCACCATTCAACTCCTGGTTATGAACAATAGCTTTGTGTCAATCGACATGTATCTGTATCTATCTATCTAAAGGTCTGTCTGTCTATCTATGTATCTATGTATGTATATATCTATGTATCTATGTATCTATCAATGTATCTATCTATCTATCTTCCTGTCATCTATCTATGATGTCTATCATCTATTAATCTATGTACCTATCTATCTATCTTTCACCTGTCGTCTGTCTACCTATCTATCTATGAAACAATCATCTTTTTGTCTGCCAATCTATCCTTATGTACAGAACAGTTAACAACATAGCCTATGTCTCTTCCCTACATTATGCTTCCAGAAACCTTGCAAGGTAACTAAGCCATAAGGAGAGCACTGTGTTCACCGATACGCTTTCAGGTAGCGTCAGCAGAGTGTGCTTACAAAACCAGTAAATGGAGGTGAAAGGACTTGAACTCGTATCTTTGTCATCTGTCCTCTTATACTTCCTGCTCGCTTGTTGACTTTATTTAGCCACATTCAGTGAGTAAGTGATCCCTGAAGACCACAAGTATCCTTCGTCTGGGCCTGTTGTCAACAGAAAATTGTACTTGGCCCTTTGCACACCACCATGTTTGAGGGACATTGGCGTGATCACTGCTGATAGGTGGAGGGACAAATATGAATTAACACCTATTTCTGGACAGGAGCAGTTGGGAACAAAGAGTGTGTTGTGGAGTGAAGTGTTTATTTGAGTGTCCAAACTTCCCTCTTTAGGTGGTTATTACTTCTTTACATTCGTGAACATCATAAAAAGCAATGATTATAAATGCCCAGACGCATATTATTACAGCAATTCATTTGTTGAGGTGAGAGGAAATGAGAAGGAAGTTGCTGCACCACTAAATCTATGCCTGAGCACTGCTGAAACCAAACAAAAAGAATTCACGGTGGCTAGATAGGGCTATTTTCTACTGACTCTCTCTGGGGTCCAAAACAGAATCCATTTCTTTCTTTGTTTCTCAGTTTCACTTGTGTAGGGTACCTGTCCCCGCCCCTTCAGCTTGTAGTTTGTCTTTGTCCTTGGATCTCAAGTGAGTCTCCAGTAAGGGAGCACGTAGGTGGTCTTGAGTTTTCATCAGTTCTTCTAACCCTGTGTCTTTTGATTGGAGCACTCAAAGGCTGTACTTTTATTCTGATATTTGAGAGCTGTGCTCTTACTGCACTTTGAAATTCTTTTTGTTCTCATTAATATACAATCACATGCAGAAAATTATGTTATTCTGTCTACCCTCTTCACCAAGTCACCCCAAATCCCAGTTACAGCCGCTCTCCGTCAGCATGTACTAAGATGCTGTAGAATCACTACATGTCTTCTCTGTGTTGTACAGCCCTACCCATGACACCCCACCCTACACATTATACATGCTAATCCTAATGCCCCCATTCTTTTTCCCCGCACTTATTACTCCCTTCCCACAAACCCTACCCAGTCCCTTTCTCTTTGGTAACTGTTAGTCCACTCTCGGGTTCTGTGAGTCTGCTGCTGTCTTTTCCTTCAGTTTTTCTTTGTTATCATACTCCACACATGAGTGAAATCATTTGGTACATGTATTTCTCCGCCTGGCCTATTTGACTGAGCATAATACCCTCTAGCTCCATCCACGTTATTGCAAATGATAGGATTTGTTTTCTTCTTATGGCTGCTTACTGCACTTTTTAAACTGGATTTCATTCTTCTTTTTTGTTTGTAGTTTTGCAATGTGCTTTCACCATTGCTCTCCTTGTTATGAGCAGTAGCTTTGTGCTAATCGATATGTACCTATACCTATCTATCTGTCTGTCTATCTATTAATCAATTACACAATCAATCATCCTTTTGTCTGTCCATCTGTACAGAACAGTTAACCATATACCCTATATCACTTTCCTGCACTATGCTCCCAAAAATCCTGCAAAGTATCTAGGCTGCAGAGGGAGCACTGGGTTCACCGAGACACTTGCAGTTCGAGTCGGCCGCGTGTACCTACAAAACCAGGAAATGGTTGTGCTGGGACTTGAACCCGTGTCTCTATCCCCTGTCCTCTTTCATCTCCTTCTAACTTGCTGTCTGTATTTAGCCACATTCATTGACTAAGGGCTCCCTGAAGATCTCAAGTATCATTCCTCTGGGCCTTTTGTCGACAGAAAAGTAAACTTGTTGCTTTGCTCACCACCATGTTTGAAGGACATCAGCGTGATCACCGCCGATAGGACGGAGGGTCAAATAAAAAGGAACACCAATTTCTAGATAGGAGCAGTTGGGAGCTAACAGTGTATTGTGGAGTGACGTGTTTATTGAGTGTCCAAACTTCCCTCTTTAGGTGGTTATTAGATTTTCACATTCGTGAACATCATAAAATCCACTGATTTCAAAGGCCCAGATTCTTATTATTGCAGCAACTCAGTTGTTGAGGTGAGAGAAAATGAGAAGTATGTTGCTGCACCACTAAATCTATGGCTGGGAACTGTTGAAACCAAACAAAAAGAATTCACGGTGGCCAGATAGGGCTATTTTCTGCTGACTGTCTCTGGGGACTCAAACAGAATCCATTTGCTTGATTGTTTGATTTTCCGTTTCACTCGTGTAGGGTACTTGTCCACACACCTTCGGCTTGTAGTTTGTCTGTGTCCTTGGATCTCAAGTGAGTCTCCTGTAAGTAAGCACGTAGGTGTCTTGAGTTTTCATCCCTTCTTTTATCCCTGTGTCTTTTGTTTGCAGCACTCAGTGCCTGACCTTTTATTCTGATGATTCAGAGCTGTGCACTTATTGCACTTAAAGAATATTTTTTATCATTAATCTACAATCACGTGAAGAACATTATGTTTACTATGCTCCCCCCTTCACCAAGTCCCCCCGAAAAACCTCTTCTGTCACTGCCGATCAGCGTAGTTGGATGCTGTAGACCCCTTCACCATGTCCCCCCCAAAAGTCCCCGTTACAGTCACTGTCCATCAGTGAGTAGTAAGATGCTATATGATCTCTACTAGTCTTCTCTGTGTTGTACAGTACTCCCCATGCACACCCGACCCCGCGCATTATACATGCTAAACTTAATGCCCCCATTCTTTCTCCCTCGCACTTATCCCTCCCTTCAAACTCACCCTGCCCAGTCCTTTTTCCTTTGGTTACTTTTAGTCAACTCTCGGGTTCTGTGAGTCTGCTGCTGTTTTTTTACTTCAGTTTCTCTTTGTTGTTATACTCCACACATGAGTGAAATCACTTGGTACTTGCCTTTATCCGCCTGCCCTATTTTTCTGAACATACTACCGTCTTGCTCCATCCACGTCATTGCAAATGGTAGTATTTGTTTTCTTCTTAAGGCTGCTTACTGCACTTTTTAAACTGGATTTCATTTTTCCTTTTTGTTTGTAGTTTAGCTATGTTTTTCACCATTCAACTCCTGGTTATGAACAATAGCTTTGTGTCAATCGACATGTATCTGTATCTATCTATCTAAAGGTCTGTCTGTCTATCTATGTATCTATGTATGTATATATCTATGTATCTATGTATCTATCTATGTATCTATCTATCTATCTTCCTGTCATCTATCTATGATGTCTATCATCTATTAATCTATGTACCTATCTATCTATCTTTCACCTGTCGTCTGTCTACCTATCTATCTATGAAACAATCATCTTTTTGTCTGCCAATCTATCCTTATGTACAGAACAGTTAACAACATAGCCTATGTCTCTTCCCTACATTATGCTTCCAGAAACCTTGCAAGGTAACTAAGCCATAAGGAGAGCACTGTGTTCACCGATACGCTTTCAGGTAGCGTCAGCAGAGTGTGCTTACAAAACCAGTAAATGGAGGTGAAAGGACTTGAACTCGTATCTTTGTCATCTGTCCTCTTATACTTCCTGCTCGCTTGTTGACTTTATTTAGCCACATTCAGTGAGTAAGTGATCCCTGAAGACCACAAGTATCCTTCGTCTGGGCCTGTTGTCGACAGAAAAGTGTACTTGGCCCTTTGCACACCACCATGTTTGAGGGACATTGGCGTGATCACTGCTGATAGGTGGAGGGACAAATATGAATTAACACCTATTTCTGGACAGGAGCAGTTGGGAACAAAGAGTGTGTTGTGGAGTGAAGTGTTTATTTGAGTGTCCAAACTTCCCTCTTTAGGTGGTTATTACTTCCTTACATTCGTGAACATCATAAGAAGCAATGATTATAAATGCCCAGACGCATATTATTACAGCAATTCATTTGTTGAGGTGAGAGGAAATGAGAAGGAAGTTGCTGCACCACTAAATCTATGCCTGAGCACTGCTGAAACCAAACAAAAAGAATTCACGGTGGCTAGATAGGGCTATTTTCTACTGACTCTCTCTGGGGTCCAGAACAGAATCCATTTCTTTCTTTGTTTCTCAGTTTCACTTGTGTAGGGTACCTGTCCCCGCCCCTTCAGCTTGTAGTTTGTCTTTGTCCTTGGATCTCAAGTGAGTCTCCAGTAAGGGAGCACGTAGGTGGTCTTGAGTTTTCATCAGTTCTTCTAACCCTGTGTCTTTTGATTGGAGCACTCAAAGGCTGTGCTTTTATTCTGATATTTGAGAGCTGTGCTCTTACTGCACTTTGAAATTCTTTTTGTTCTCATTAATATACAATCACATGCAGAAAATTATGTTATTCTGTCTACCCTCTTCACCAAGTCACCCCAAATCCCAGTTACAGCCGCTCTCCGTCAGCATGTACTAAGATGCTGTAGAATCACTACATGTCTTCTCTGTGTTGTACAGCCCTACCCATGACACCCCACCCTACACATTATACATGCTAATCCTAATGCCCCCATTCTTTTTCCCCGCACTTATTACTCCCTTCCCACAAACCCTACCCAGTCCCTTTCTCTTTGGTAACTGTTAGTCCACTCTCGGGTTCTGTGAGTCTGCTGCTGTCTTTTCCTTCAGTTTTTCTTTGTTATCATACTCCACACATGAGTGAAATCATTTGGTACATGTATTTCTCCGCCTGGCCTATTTGACTGAGCATAATACCCTCTAGCTCCATCCACGTTATTGCAAATGATAGGATTTGTTTTCTTCTTATGGCTGCTTACTGCACTTTTTAAACTGGATTTCATTCTTCTTTTTTGTTTGTAGTTTTGCCATGTGCTTTCACCATTGCTCTCCTTGTTATGAGCAGTAGCTTTGTGCTAATCGATATGTACCTATACCTATCTATCTGTCTGTCTATTAATCAATTACACAATCAATCATCCTTTTGTCTGTCCATCTGTCCATCTGTACAGAACAGTTAACCATATACCCTATATCACTTTCCTGCACTATGCTCCCAAAAATCCTGCAAAGTATCTAGGCTGCAGAGGGAGCACTGGGTTCACCGAGACACTTGCAGTTCGAGTCGGCCGCGTGTACCTACAAAACCAGGAAATGGTTGTGCTGGGACTTGAACCCGTGTCTCTATCCCCTGTCCTCTTTCATCTCCTTCTAACTTGCTGTCTGTATTTAGCCACATTCATTGACTAAGGGCTCCCTGAAGATCTCAAGTATCATTCCTCTGGGCCTGTTGTCGACAGAAAAGTAAACTTGTTGCTTTGCTCACCACCATGTTTGAAGGACATCAGCGTGATCACCGCCGATAGGACGGAGGGTCAAATAAAAAGGAACACCAATTTCTAGATAGGAGCAGTTGGGAGCTAACAGTGTATTGTGGAGTGACGTGTTTATTGAGTGTCCAAACTTCCCTCTTTAGGTGGTTATTAGATTTTCACATTCGTGAACATCATAAAATCCACTGATTTCAAAGGCCCAGATTCTTATTATTGCAGCAACTCAGTTGTTGAGGTGAGAGAAAATGAGAAGTATGTTGCTGCACCACTAAATCTATGGCTGGGAACTGTTGAAACCAAACAAAAAGAATTCACGGTGGCCAGATAGGGCTATTTTCTGCTGACTGTCTCTGGGGACTCAAACAGAATCCATTTGCTTGATTGTTTGATTTTCCGTTTCACTCGTGTAGGGTACTTGTCCACACACCTTCGGCTTGTAGTTTGTCTGTGTCCTTGGATCTCAAGTGAGTCTCCTGTAAGTAAGCACGTAGGTGTCTTGAGTTTTCATCCCTTCTTTTATCCCTGTGTCTTTTGTTGGCAGCACTCAGTGCCTGACCTTTTATTCTGATGATTCAGAGCTGTGCACTTATTGCACTTAAAGAATATTTTTTATCATTAATCTACAATCACGTGAAGAACATTATGTTTACTATGCTCCCCCCTTCACCAAGTCCCCCCGAAAAACCTCTTCAGTCACTGTCGATCAGCGTAGTTGGATGCTGTAGACCCCTTCACCATGTCCCCCACAAAAGTCCCCGTTACAGTCACTGTCCATCAGTGAGTAGTAAGATGCTATATGATCTCTACTAGTCTTCTCTGTGTTGTACAGTACTCCCCATGCACACCCGACCCCGCGCATTATACATGCTAAACTTAATGCCCCCATTCTTTCTCCCCCGCACTTATCCCTCCCTTCAGACTCACCCTGCCCAGTCCTTTTTCCTTTGGTTACTTTTAGTCAACTCTCGGGTTCTGTGAGTCTGCTGCTGTTTTTTTACTTCAGTTTTTCTTTGTTGTTATACTCCACACATGAGTGAAATCACTTGGTACTTGCCTTTATCCGCCTGCCCTATTTTTCTGAACATACTACCGTCTTGCTCCATCCATGTCATTGCAAATGGTAGTATTTGTTTTCTTCTTAAGGCTGCTTACTGCACTTTTTAAACTGGATTTCATTCTTCCTTTTTGTTTGTAGTTTAGCTATGTTATTCACCATTCAACTCCTGGTTATGAACAATAGCTTTGTGTCAATCGACATGTATCTGTATCTATCTATCTAAAGGTCTGTCTGTCTATCTATGTATCTATGTATGTATATATCTATGTATCTATGTATCTATCTATGTATCTATCTATCTATCTTCCTGTCATCTATCTATGATGTCTATCATCTATTAATCTATGTACCTATCTATCTATCTTTCACCTGTCGTCTGTCTACCTATCTATCTATGAAACAATCATCTTTTTGTCTGCCAATCTATCCCTATGTACAGAACAGTTAACAACATAGCCTATGTCTCTTCCCTACATTATGCTTCCAGAAACCTTGCAAGGTAACTAAGCCATAAGGAGAGCACTGTGTTCACCGATACGCTTTCAGGTAGAGTCAGCAGAGTGTGCTTACAAAACCAGTAAATGGAGGTGAAAGGACTTGAACTCGTATCTTTGTCATCTGTCCTCTTATACTTCCTGCTCGCTTGTTGACTTTATTTAGCCACATTCAGTGAGTAAGTGATCCCTGAAGACCACAAGTATCCTTCGTCTGGGCCTGTTGTCGACAGAAAAGTGTACTTGGCCCTTTGCACACCACCATGTTTGAGGGACATTGGCGTGATCACTGCTGATAGGTGGAGGGACAACTATGAATTAACACCTATTTCTGGACAGGAGCAGTTGGGAACAAAGAGTGTGTTGTGGAGTGAAGTGTTTATTTGAGTGTCCAAACTTCCCTCTTTAGGTGGTTATTACTTCCTTACATTCGTGAACATCATAAGAAGCAATGATTATAAATGCCCAGACGCATATTATTACAGCAATTCATTTGTTGAGGTGAGAGGAAATGAGAAGGAAGTTGCTGCACCACTAAATCTATGCCTGAGCACTGCTGAAACCAAACAAAAAGAATTCACGGTGGCTAGATAGGGCTATTTTCTACTGACTCTCTCTGGGGTCCAAAACAGAATCCATTTCTTTCTTTGTTTCTCAGTTTCACTTGTGTAGGGTACCTGTCCCCGCCCCTTCAGCTTGTAGTTTGTCTTTGTCCTTGGATCTCAAGTGAGTCTCCAGTAAGGGAGCACGTAGGTGGTCTTGAGTTTTCATCAGTTCTTCTAACCCTGTGTCTTTTGATTGGAGCACTCAAAGGCTGTACTTTTATTCTGATATTTGAGAGCTGTGCTCTTACTGCACTTTGAAATTCTTTTTGTTCTCATTAATATACAATCACATGCAGAAAATTATGTTATTCTGTCTACCCTCTTCACCAAGTCACCCCAAATCCCAGTTACAGCCGCTCTCCGTCAGCATGTACTAAGATGCTGTAGAATCACTACATGTCTTCTCTGTGTTGTACAGCCCTACCCATGACACCCCACCCTACACATTATACATGCTAATCCTAATGCCCCCATTCTTTTTCCCCGCACTTATTACTCCCTTCCCACAAACCCTACCCAGTCCCTTTCTCTTTGGTAACTGTTAGTCCACTCTCGGGTTCTGTGAGTCTGCTGCTGTCTTTTCCTTCAGTTTTTCTTTGTTATCATACTCCACACATGAGTGAAATCATTTGGTACATGTATTTCTCCGCCTGGCCTATTTGACTGAGCATAATACCCTCTAGCTCCATCCACGTTATTGCAAATGATAGGATTTGTTTTCTTCTTATGGCTGCTTACTGCACTTTTTAAACTGGATTTCATTCTTCTTTTTTGTTTGTAGTTTTGCCATGTGCTTTCACCATTGCTCTCCTTGTTATGAGCAGTAGCTTTGTGCTAATCGATATGTACCTATACCTATCTATCTGTCTGTCTATTAATCAATTACACAATCAATCATCCTTTTGTCTGTCCATCTGTCCATCTGTACAGAACAGTTAACCATATACCCTATATCACTTTCCTGCACTATGCTCCCAAAAATCCTGCAAAGTATCTAGGCTGCAGAGGGAGCACTGGGTTCACCGAGACACTTGCAGTTCGAGTCGGCCGCGTGTACCTACAAAACCAGGAAATGGTTGTGCTGGGACTTGAACCCGTGTCTCTATCCCCTGTCCTCTTTCATCTCCTTCTAACTTGCTGTCTGTATTTAGCCACATTCATTGACTAAGGGCTCCCTGAAGATCTCAAGTATCATTCCTCTGGGCCTGTTGTCGACAGAAAAGTAAACTTGTTGCTTTGCTCACCACCATGTTTGAAGGACATCAGCGTGATCACCGCCGATAGGACGGAGGGTCAAATAAAAAGGAACACCAATTTCTAGATAGGAGCAGTTGGGAGCTAACAGTGTATTGTGGAGTGACGTGTTTATTGAGTGTCCAAACTTCCCTCTTTAGGTGGTTATTAGATTTTCACATTCGTGAACATCATAAAATCCACTGATTTCAAAGGCCCAGATTCTTATTATTGCAGCAACTCAGTTGTTGAGGTGAGAGAAAATGAGAAGTATGTTGCTGCACCACTAAATCTATGGCTGGGAACTGTTGAAACCAAACAAAAAGAATTCACGGTGGCCAGATAGGGCTATTTTCTGCTGACTGTCTCTGGGGACTCAAACAGAATCCATTTGCTTGATTGTTTGATTTTCCGTTTCACTCGTGTAGGGTACTTGTCCACACACCTTCGGCTTGTAGTTTGTCTGTGTCCTTGGATCTCAAGTGAGTCTCCTGTAAGTAAGCACGTAGGTGTCTTGAGTTTTCATCCCTTCTTTTATCCCTGTGTCTTTTGTTGGCAGCACTCAGTGCCTGACCTTTTATTCTGATGATTCAGAGCTGTGCACTTATTGCACTTAAAGAATATTTTTTATCATTAATCTACAATCACGTGAAGAACATTATGTTTACTATGCTCCCCCCTTCACCAAGTCCCCCCGAAAAACCTCTTCAGTCACTGTCGATCAGCGTAGTTGGATGCTGTAGACCCCTTCACCATGTCCCCCACAAAAGTCCCCGTTACAGTCACTGTCCATCAGTGAGTAGTAAGATGC
This sequence comes from Manis pentadactyla, assembly GCF_030020395.1. Lineage (NCBI taxonomy): Eukaryota > Metazoa > Chordata > Mammalia > Pholidota > Manidae > Manis > Manis pentadactyla. The sequence continues at coordinate 3,163,285 of NW_026644596.1, forward strand.
TATATGATCTCTACTAGTCTTCTCTGTGTTGTACAGTACTCCCCATGCACACCCGACCCCGCGCATTATACATGCTAAACTTAATGCCCCCATTCTTTCTCCCCCGCACTTATCCCTCCCTTCAGACTCACCCTGCCCAGTCCTTTTTCCTTTGGTTACTTTTAGTCAACTCTCGGGTTCTGTGAGTCTGCTGCTGTTTTTTTACTTCAGTTTTTCTTTGTTGTTATACTCCACACATGAGTGAAATCACTTGGTACTTGCCTTTATCCGCCTGCCCTATTTTTCTGAACATACTACCGTCTTGCTCCATCCACGTCATTGCAAATGGTAGTATTTGTTTTCTTCTTAAGGCTGCTTACTGCACTTTTTAAACTGGATTTCATTCTTCCTTTTTGTTTGTAGTTTAGCTATGTTATTCACCATTCAACTCCTGGTTATGAACAATAGCTTTGTGTCAATCGACATGTATCTGTATCTATCTATCTAAAGGTCTGTCTGTCTATCTATGTATCTATGTATGTATATATCTATGTATCTATGTATCTATCTATGTATCTATCTATCTATCTTCCTGTCATCTATCTATGATGTCTATCATCTATTAATCTATGTACCTATCTATCTATCTTTCACCTGTCGTCTGTCTACCTATCTATCTATGAAACAATCATCTTTTTGTCTGCCAATCTATCCTTATGTACAGAACAGTTAACAACATAGCCTATGTCTCTTCCCTACATTATGCTTCCAGAAACCTTGCAAGGTAACTAAGCCATAAGGAGAGCACTGTGTTCACCGATACGCTTTCAGGTAGAGTCAGCAGAGTGTGCTTACAAAACCAGTAAATGGAGGTGAAAGGACTTGAACTCGTATCTTTGTCATCTGTCCTCTTATACTTCCTGCTCGCTTGTTGACTTTATTTAGCCACATTCAGTGAGTAAGTGATCCCTGAAGACCACAAGTATCCTTCGTCTGGGCCTGTTGTCGACAGAAAAGTGTACTTGGCCCTTTGCACACCACCATGTTTGAGGGACATTGGCGTGATCACTGCTGATAGGTGGAGGGACAAATATGAATTAACACCTATTTCTGGACAGGAGCAGTTGGGAACAAAGAGTGTGTTGTGGAGTGAAGTGTTTATTTGAGTGCCCAAACTTCCCTCTTTATGTGGTTATTACTTCTTTACATTCGTGAACATCATAAAAAGCAATGATTATAAATGCCCAGACGCATATTATTACAGCAATTCATTTGTTGAGGTGAGAGGAAATGAGAAGGAAGTTGCTGCACCACTAAATCTATGCCTGAGCACTGCTGAAACCAAACAAAAAGAATTCACGGTGGCTAGATAGGGCTATTTTCTACTGACTCTCTCTGGGGTCCAAAACAGAATCCATTTCTTTCTTTGTTTCTCAGTTTCACTTGTGTAGGGTACCTGTCCCCGCCCCTTCAGCTTGTAGTTTGTCTTTGTCCTTGGATCTCAAGTGAGTCTCCAGTATTGGAGCCCGTAGGTGGTCTTGAGTTTTCATCAGTTCTTCTAACCCTGTGTCTTTTGATTGGAGCACTCAAAGGCTGTGCTTTTATTCTGATATTTGAGAGCTGTGCTCTTACTGCACTTTGAAATTCTTTTTGTTCTCATTAATATACAATCACATGCAGAAAATTATGTTATTCTGTCTACCCTCTTCACCAAGTCACCCCAAATCCCAGTTACAGCCGCTCTCCGTCAGCATGTACTAAGATGCTGTAGAATCACTACATGTCTTCTCTGTGTTGTACAGCCCTACCCATGACACCCCACCCTACACATTATACATGCTAATCCTAATGCCCCCATTCTTTTTCCCCGCACTTATTACTCCCTTCCCACAAACCCTACCCAGTCCCTTTCTCTTTGGTAACTGTTAGTCCACTCTCGGGTTCTGTGAGTCTGCTGCTGTCTTTTCCTTCAGTTTTTCTTTGTTATCATACTCCACACATGAGTGAAATCATTTGGTACATGTATTTCTCCGCCTGGCCTATTTGACTGAGCATAATACCCTCTAGCTCCATCCACGTTATTGCAAATGATAGGATTTGTTTTCTTCTTATGGCTGCTTACTGCACTTTTTAAACTGGATTTCATTCTTCTTTTTTGTTTGTAGTTTTGCCATGTGCTTTCACCATTGCTCTCCTTGTTATGAGCAGTAGCTTTGTGCTAATCGATATGTACCTATACCTATCTATCTGTCTGTCTATTAATCAATTACACAATCAATCATCCTTTTGTCTGTCCATCTGTCCATCTGTACAGAACAGTTAACCATATACCCTATATCACTTTCCTGCACTATGCTCCCAAAAATCCTGCAAAGTATCTAGGCTGCAGAGGGAGCACTGGGTTCACCGAGACACTTGCAGTTCGAGTCGGCCGCGTGTACCTACAAAACCAGGAAATGGTTGTGCTGGGACTTGAACCCGTGTCTCTATCCCCTGTCCTCTTTCATCTCCTTCTAACTTGCTGTCTGTATTTAGCCACATTCATTGACTAAGGGCTCCCTGAAGATCTCAAGTATCATTCCTCTGGGCCTGTTGTCGACAGAAAAGTAAACTTGTTGCTTTGCTCACCACCATGTTTGAAGGACATCAGCGTGATCACCGCCGATAGGACGGAGGGTCAAATAAAAAGGAACACCAATTTCTAGATAGGAGCAGTTGGGAGCTAACAGTGTATTGTGGAGTGACGTGTTTATTGAGTGTCCAAACTTCCCTCTTTAGGTGGTTATTAGATTTTCACATTCGTGAACATCATAAAATCCACTGATTTCAAAGGCCCAGATTCTTATTATTGCAGCAACTCAGTTGTTGAGGTGAGAGAAAATGAGAAGTATGTTGCTGCACCACTAAATCTATGGCTGGGAACTGTTGAAACCAAACAAAAAGAATTCACGGTGGCCAGATAGGGCTATTTTCTGCTGACTGTCTCTGGGGACTCAAACAGAATCCATTTGCTTGATTGTTTGATTTTCCGTTTCACTCGTGTAGGGTACTTGTCCACACACCTTCGGCTTGTAGTTTGTCTGTGTCCTTGGATCTCAAGTGAGTCTCCTGTAAGTAAGCACGTAGGTGTCTTGAGTTTTCATCCCTTCTTTTATCCCTGTGTCTTTTGTTTGCAGCACTCAGTGCCTGACCTTTTATTCTGATGATTCAGAGCTGTGCACTTATTGCACTTAAAGAATATTTTTTATCATTAATCTACAATCACGTGAAGAACATTATGTTTACTATGCTCCCCCCTTCACCAAGTCCCCCCGAAAAACCTCTTCAGTCACTGTCGATCAGCGTAGTTGGATGCTGTAGACCCCTTCACCATGTCCCCCACAAAAGTCCCCGTTACAGTCACTGTCCATCAGTGAGTAGTAAGATGCTATATGATCTCTACTAGTCTTCTCTGTGTTGTACAGTACTCCCCATGCACACCCGACCCCGCGCATTATACATGCTAAACTTAATGCCCCCATTCTTTCTCCCCCGCACTTATCCCTCCCTTCAGACTCACCCTGCCCAGTCCTTTTTCCTTTGGTTACTTTTAGTCAACTCTCGGGTTCTGTGAGTCTGCTGCTGTTTTTTTACTTCAGTTTTTCTTTGTTGTTATACTCCACACATGAGTGAAATCACTTGGTACTTGCCTTTATCCGCCTGCCCTATTTTTCTGAACATACTACCGTCTTGCTCCATCCACGTCATTGCAAATGGTAGTATTTGTTTTCTTCTTAAGGCTGCTTACTGCACTTTTTAAACTGGATTTCATTCTTCCTTTTTGTTTGTAGTTTAGCTATGTTATTCACCATTCAACTCCTGGTTATGAACAATAGCTTTGTGTCAATCGACATGTATCTGTATCTATCTATCTAAAGGTCTGTCTGTCTATCTATGTATCTATGTATGTATATATCTATGTATCTATGTATCTATCTATGTATCTATCTATCTATCTTCCTGTCATCTATCTATGATGTCTATCATCTATTAATCTATGTACCTATCTATCTATCTTTCACCTGTCGTCTGTCTACCTATCTATCTATGAAACAATCATCTTTTTGTCTGCCAATCTATCCTTATGTACAGAACAGTTAACAACATAGCCTATGTCTCTTCCCTACATTATGCTTCCAGAAACCTTGCAAGGTAACTAAGCCATAAGGAGAGCACTGTGTTCACCGATACGCTTTCAGGTAGAGTCAGCAGAGTGTGCTTACAAAACCAGTAAATGGAGGTGAAAGGACTTGAACTCGTATCTTTGTCATCTGTCCTCTTATACTTCCTGCTCGCTTGTTGACTTTATTTAGCCACATTCAGTGAGTAAGTGATCCCTGAAGACCACAAGTATCCTTCGTCTGGGCCTGTTGTCGACAGAAAAGTGTACTTGGCCCTTTGCACACCACCATGTTTGAGGGACATTGGCGTGATCACTGCTGATAGGTGGAGGGACAAATATGAATTAACACCTATTTCTGGACAGGAGCAGTTGGGAACAAAGAGTGTGTTGTGGAGTGAAGTGTTTATTTGAGTGCCCAAACTTCCCTCTTTATGTGGTTATTACTTCTTTACATTCGTGAACATCATAGAAAGCAATGATTATAAATGCCCAGACGCATATTATTACAGCAATTCATTTGTTGAGGTGAGAGGAAATGAGAAGGAAGTTGCTGCACCACTAAATCTATGCCTGAGCACTGCTGAAACCAAACAAAAAGAATTCACGGTGGCTAGATAGGGCTATTTTCTACTGACTCTCTCTGGGGTCCAAAACAGAATCCATTTCTTTCTTTGTTTCTCAGTTTCACTTGTGTAGGGTACCTGTCCCCGCCCCTTCAGCTTGTAGTTTGTCTTTGTCCTTGGATCTCAAGTGAGTCTCCAGTATTGGAGCCCGTAGGTGGTCTTGAGTTTTCATCAGTTCTTCTAACCCTGTGTCTTTTGATTGGAGCACTCAAAGGCTGTGCTTTTATTCTGATATTTGAGAGCTGTGCTCTTACTGCACTTTGAAATTCTTTTTGTTCTCATTAATATACAATCACATGCAGAAAATTATGTTATTCTGTCTACCCTCTTCACCAAGTCACCCCAAATCCCAGTTACAGCCGCTCTCCGTCAGCATGTACTAAGATGCTGTAGAATCACTACATGTCTTCTCTGTGTTGTACAGCCCTACCCATGACACCCCACCCTACACATTATACATGCTAATCCTAATGCCCCCATTCTTTTTCCCCGCACTTATTACTCCCTTCCCACAAACCCTACCCAGTCCCTTTCTCTTTGGTAACTGTTAGTCCACTCTCGGGTTCTGTGAGTCTGCTGCTGTCTTTTCCTTCAGTTTTTCTTTGTTATCATACTCCACACATGAGTGAAATCATTTGGTACATGTATTTCTCCGCCTGGCCTATTTGACTGAGCATAATACCCTCTAGCTCCATCCACGTTATTGCAAATGATAGGATTTGTTTTCTTCTTATGGCTGCTTACTGCACTTTTTAAACTGGATTTCATTCTTCTTTTTTGTTTGTAGTTTTGCCATGTGCTTTCACCATTGCTCTCCTTGTTATGAGCAGTAGCTTTGTGCTAATCGATATGTACCTATACCTATCTATCTGTCTGTCTATTAATCAATTACACAATCAATCATCCTTTTGTCTGTCCATCTGTCCATCTGTACAGAACAGTTAACCATATACCCTATATCACTTTCCTGCACTATGCTCCCAAAAATCCTGCAAAGTATCTAGGCTGCAGAGGGAGCACTGGGTTCACCGAGACACTTGCAGTTCGAGTCGGCCGCGTGTACCTACAAAACCAGGAAATGGTTGTGCCGGGACTTGAACCCTTGTCTCTGTCCTCTGTCCTCTTTCATCTCCTTCTAACTTGCTGTCTGTATTTAGCCACATTCATTGACTAAGGGCTCCCTGAAGATCTCAAGTATCATTCCTCTGGGCCTGTTGTCGACAGAAAAGTAAACTTGTTGCTTTGCTCACCACCATGTTTGAAGGACATCAGCGTGATCACCGCCGATAGGACGGAGGGTCAAATAAAAAGGAACACCAATTTCTAGATAGGAGCAGTTGGGAGCTAACAGTGTATTGTGGAGTGACGTGTTTATTGAGTGTCCAAACTTCCCTCTTTAGGTGGTTATTAGATTTTCACATTCGTGAACATCATAAAATCCACTGATTTCAAAGGCCCAGATTCTTATTATTGCAGCAACTCAGTTGTTGAGGTGAGAGAAAATGAGAAGTATGTTGCTGCACCACTAAATCTATGGCTGGGAACTGTTGAAACCAAACAAAAAGAATTCACGGTGGCCAGATAGGGCTATTTTCTGCTGACTGTCTCTGGGGACTCAAACAGAATCCATTTGCTTGATTGTTTGATTTTCCGTTTCACTCGTGTAGGGTACTTGTCCACACACCTTCGGCTTGTAGTTTGTCTGTGTCCTTGGATCTCAAGTGAGTCTCCTGTAAGTAAGCACGTAGGTGTCTTGAGTTTTCATCCCTTCTTTTATCCCTGTGTCTTTTGTTTGCAGCACTCAGTGCCTGACCTTTTATTCTGATGATTCAGAGCTGTGCACTTATTGCACTTAAAGAATATTTTTTATCATTAATCTACAATCACGTGAAGAACATTATGTTTACTATGCTCCCCCCTTCACCAAGTCCCCCCGAAAAACCTCTTCAGTCACTGTCGATCAGCGTAGTTGGATGCTGTAGACCCCTTCACCATGTCCCCCACAAAAGTCCCCGTTACAGTCACTGTCCATCAGTGAGTAGTAAGATGCTATATGATCTCTACTAGTCTTCTCTGTGTTGTACAGTACTCCCCATGCACACCCGACCCCGCGCATTATACATGCTAAACTTAATGCCCCCATTCTTTCTCCCCCGCACTTATCCCTCCCTTCAGACTCACCCTGCCCAGTCCTTTTTCCTTTGGTTACTTTTAGTCAACTCTCGGGTTCTGTGAGTCTGCTGCTGTTTTTTTACTTCAGTTTTTCTTTGTTGTTATACTCCACACATGAGTGAAATCACTTGGTACTTGCCTTTATCCGCCTGCCCTATTTTTCTGAACATACTACCGTCTTGCTCCATCCACGTCATTGCAAATGGTAGTATTTGTTTTCTTCTTAAGGCTGCTTACTGCACTTTTTAAACTGGATTTCATTCTTCCTTTTTGTTTGTAGTTTAGCTATGTTATTCACCATTCAACTCCTGGTTATGAACAATAGCTTTGTGTCAATCGACATGTATCTGTATCTATCTATCTAAAGGTCTGTCTGTCTATCTATGTATCTATGTATGTATATATCTATGTATCTATGTATCTATCTATGTATCTATCTATCTATCTTCCTGTCATCTATCTATGATGTCTATCATCTATTAATCTATGTACCTATCTATCTATCTTTCACCTGTCGTCTGTCTACCTATCTATCTATGAAACAATCATCTTTTTGTCTGCCAATCTATCCTTATGTACAGAACAGTTAACAACATAGCCTATGTCTCTTCCCTACATTATGCTTCCAGAAACCTTGCAAGGTAACTAAGCCATAAGGAGAGCACTGTGTTCACCGATACGCTTTCAGGTAGAGTCAGCAGAGTGTGCTTACAAAACCAGTAAATGGAGGTGAAAGGACTTGAACTCGTATCTTTGTCATCTGTCCTCTTATACTTCCTGCTCGCTTGTTGACTTTATTTAGCCACATTCAGTGAGTAAGTGATCCCTGAAGACCACAAGTATCCTTCGTCTGGGCCTGTTGTCGACAGAAAAGTGTACTTGGCCCTTTGCACACCACCATGTTTGAGGGACATTGGCGTGATCACTGCTGACAGGTGGAGGGACAAATATGAATTAACACCTATTTCTGGACAGGAGCAGTTGGGAACAAAGAGTGTGTTGTGGAGTGAAGTGTTTATTTGAGTGCCCAAACTTCCCTCTTTATGTGGTTATTACTTCTTTACATTCGTGAACATCATAAAAAGCAATGATTATAAATGCCCAGACGCATATTATTACAGCAATTCATTTGTTGAGGTGAGAGGAAATGAGAAGGAAGTTGCTGCACCACTAAATCTATGCCTGAGCACTGCTGAAACCAAACAAAAAGAATTCACGGTGGCTAGATAGGGCTATTTTCTACTGACTCTCTCTGGGGTCCAAAACAGAATCCATTTCTTTCTTTGTTTCTCAGTTTCACTTGTGTAGGGTACCTGTCCCCGCCCCTTCAGCTTGTAGTTTGTCTTTGTCCTTGGATCTCAAGTGAGTCTCCAGTATTGGAGCCCGTAGGTGGTCTTGAGTTTTCATCAGTTCTTCTAACCCTGTGTCTTTTGATTGGAGCACTCAAAGGCTGTGCTTTTATTCTGATATTTGAGAGCTGTGCTCTTACTGCACTTTGAAATTCTTTTTGTTCTCATTAATATACAATCACATGCAGAAAATTATGTTATTCTGTCTACCCTCTTCACCAAGTCACCCCAAATCCCAGTTACAGCCGCTCTCCGTCAGCATGTACTAAGATGCTGTAGAATCACTACATGTCTTCTCTGTGTTGTACAGCCCTACCCATGACACCCCACCCTACACATTATACATGCTAATCCTAATGCCCCCATTCTTTTTCCCCGCACTTATTACTCCCTTCCCACAAACCCTACCCAGTCCCTTTCTCTTTGGTAACTGTTAGTCCACTCTCGGGTTCTGTGAGTCTGCTGCTGTCTTTTCCTTCAGTTTTTCTTTGTTATCATACTCCACACATGAGTGAAATCATTTGGTACATGTATTTCTCCGCCTGGCCTATTTGACTGAGCATAATACCCTCTAGCTCCATCCACGTTATTGCAAATGATAGGATTTGTTTTCTTCTTATGGCTGCTTACTGCACTTTTTAAACTGGATTTCATTCTTCTTTTTTGTTTGTAGTTTTGCCATGTGCTTTCACCATTGCTCTCCTTGTTATGAGCAGTAGCTTTGTGCTAATCGATATGTACCTATACCTATCTATCTGTCTGTCTATTAATCAATTACACAATCAATCATCCTTTTGTCTGTCCATCTGTCCATCTGTACAGAACAGTTAACCATATACCCTATATCACTTTCCTGCACTATGCTCCCAAAAATCCTGCAAAGTATCTAGGCTGCAGAGGGAGCACTGGGTTCACCGAGACACTTGCAGTTCGAGTCGGCCGCGTGTACCTACAAAACCAGGAAATGGTTGTGCTGGGACTTGAACCCGTGTCTCTATCCCCTGTCCTCTTTCATCTCCTTCTAACTTGCTGTCTGTATTTAGCCACATTCATTGACTAAGGGCTCCCTGAAGATCTCAAGTATCATTCCTCTGGGCCTGTTGTCGACAGAAAAGTAAACTTGTTGCTTTGCTCACCACCATGTTTGAAGGACATCAGCGTGATCACCGCCGATAGGACGGAGGGTCAAATAAAAAGGAACACCAATTTCTAGATAGGAGCAGTTGGGAGCTAACAGTGTATTGTGGAGTGACGTGTTTATTGAGTGTCCAAACTTCCCTCTTTAGGTGGTTATTAGATTTTCACATTCGTGAACATCATAAAATCCACTGATTTCAAAGGCCCAGATTCTTATTATTGCAGCAACTCAGTTGTTGAGGTGAGAGAAAATGAGAAGTATGTTGCTGCACCACTAAATCTATGGCTGGGAACTGTTGAAACCAAACAAAAAGAATTCACGGTGGCCAGATAGGGCTATTTTCTGCTGACTGTCTCTGGGGACTCAAACAGAATCCATTTGCTTGATTGTTTGATTTTCCGTTTCACTCGTGTAGGGTACTTGTCCACACACCTTCGGCTTGTAGTTTGTCTGTGTCCTTGGATCTCAAGTGAGTCTCCTGTAAGTAAGCACGTAGGTGTCTTGAGTTTTCATCCCTTCTTTTATCCCTGTGTCTTTTGTTTGCAGCACTCAGTGCCTGACCTTTTATTCTGATGATTCAGAGCTGTGCACTTATTGCACTTAAAGAATATTTTTTATCATTAATCTACAATCACGTGAAGAACATTATGTTTACTATGCTCCCCCCTTCACCAAGTCCCCCCGAAAAACCTCTTCAGTCACTGTCGATCAGCGTAGTTGGATGCTGTAGACCCCTTCACCATGTCCCCCACAAAAGTCCCCGTTACAGTCACTGTCCATCAGTGAGTAGTAAGATGCTATATGATCTCTACTAGTCTTCTCTGTGTTGTACAGTACTCCCCATGCACACCCGACCCCGCGCATTATACATGCTAAACTTAATGCCCCCATTCTTTCTCCCCCGCACTTATCCCTCCCTTCAGACTCACCCTGCCCAGTCCTTTTTCCTTTGGTTACTTTTAGTCAACTCTCGGGTTCTGTGAGTCTGCTGCTGTTTTTTTACTTCAGTTTTTCTTTGTTGTTATACTCCACACATGAGTGAAATCACTTGGTACTTGCCTTTATCCGCCTGCCCTATTTTTCTGAACATACTACCGTCTTGCTCCATCCACGTCATTGCAAATGGTAGTATTTGTTTTCTTCTTAAGGCTGCTTACTGCACTTTTTAAACTGGATTTCATTCTTCCTTTTTGTTTGTAGTTTAGCTATGTTATTCACCATTCAACTCCTGGTTATGAACAATAGCTTTGTGTCAATCGACATGTATCTGTATCTATCTATCTAAAGGTCTGTCTGTCTATCTATGTATCTATGTATGTATATATCTATGTATCTATGTATCTATCTATGTATCTATCTATCTATCTTCCTGTCATCTATCTATGATGTCTATCATCTATTAATCTATGTACCTATCTATCTATCTTTCACCTGTCGTCTGTCTACCTATCTATCTATGAAACAATCATCTTTTTGTCTGCCAATCTATCCTTATGTACAGAACAGTTAACAACATAGCCTATGTCTCTTCCCTACATTATGCTTCCAGAAACCTTGCAAGGTAACTAAGCCATAAGGAGAGCACTGTGTTCACCGATACGCTTTCAGGTAGAGTCAGCAGAGTGTGCTTACAAAACCAGTAAATGGAGGTGAAAGGACTTGAACTCGTATCTTTGTCATCTGTCCTCTTATACTTCCTGCTCGCTTGTTGACTTTATTTAGCCACATTCAGTGAGTAAGTGATCCCTGAAGACCACAAGTATCATTCGTCTGGGCCTGTTGTCGACAGAAAAGTGTACTTGGCCCTTTGCACACCACCATGTTTGAGGGACATTGGCGTGATCACTGCTGATAGGTGGAGGGACAAATATGAATTAACACCTATTTCTGGACAGGAGCAGTTGGGAACAAAGAGTGTGTTGTGGAGTGAAGTGTTTATTTGAGTGCCCAAACTTCCCTCTTTATGTGGTTATTACTTCTTTACATTCGTGAACATCATAGAAAGCAATGATTATAAATGCCCAGACGCATATTATTACAGCAATTCATTTGTTGAGGTGAGAGGAAATGAGAAGGAAGTTGCTGCACCACTAAATCTATGCCTGAGCACTGCTGAAACCAAACAAAAAGAATTCATGGTGGCTAGATAGGGCTATTTTCTACTGACTCTCTCTGGGGTCCAGAACAGAATCCATTTCTTTCTTTGTTTCTCAGTTTCACTTGTGTAGGGTACCTGTCCCCGCCCCTTCAGCTTGTAGTTTGTCTTTGTCCTTGGATCTCATGTGAGTCTCCAGTAAGGGAGCACGTAGGTGGTCTTGAGTTTTCATCAGTTCTTCTAACCCTGTGTCTTTTGATTGGAGCACTCAAAGGCTGTGCTTTTATTCTGATATTTGAGAGCTGTGCTCTTACTGCACTTTGAAATTCTTTTTGTTCTCATTAATATACAATCACATGCAGAAAATTATGTTATTCTGTCTACCCTCTTCACCAAGTCACCCCAAATCCCAGTTACAGCCGCTCTCCGTCAGCATGTACTAAGATGCTGTAGAATCACTACATGTCTTCTCTGTGTTGTACAGCCCTACCCATGACACCCCACCCTACACATTATACATGCTAATCCTAATGCCCCCATTCTTTTTCCCCGCACTTATTACTCCCTTCCCACAAACCCTACCCAGTCCCTTTCTCTTTGGTAACTGTTAGTCCACTCTCGGGTTCTGTGAGTCTGCTGCTGTCTTTTCCTTCAGTTTTTCTTTGTTATCATACTCCACACATGAGTGAAATCATTTGGTACATGTATTTCTCCGCCTGGCCTATTTGACTGAGCATAATACCCTCTAGCTCCATCCACGTTATTGCAAATGATAGGATTTGTTTTCTTCTTATGGCTGCTTACTGCACTTTTTAAACTGGATTTCATTCTTCTTTTTTGTTTGTAGTTTTGCCATGTGCTTTCACCATTGCTCTCCTTGTTATGAGCAGTAGCTTTGTGCTAATCGATATGTACCTATACCTATCTATCTGTCTGTCTATTAATCAATTACACAATCAATCATCCTTTTGTCTGTCCATCTGTCCATCTGTACAGAACAGTTAACCATATACCCTATATCACTTTCCTGCACTATGCTCCCAAAAATCCTGCAAAGTATCTAGGCTGCAGAGGGAGCACTGGGTTCACCGAGACACTTGCAGTTCGAGTCGGCCGCGTGTACCTACAAAACCAGGAAATGGTTGTGCTGGGACTTGAACCCGTGTCTCTATCCCCTGTCCTCTTTCATCTCCTTCTAACTTGCTGTCTGTATTTAGCCACATTCATTGACTAAGGGCTCCCTGAAGATCTCAAGTATCATTCCTCTGGGCCTGTTGTCGACAGAAAAGTAAACTTGTTGCTTTGCTCACCACCATGTTTGAAGGACATCAGCGTGATCACCGCCGATAGGACGGAGGGTCAAATAAAAAGGAACACCAATTTCTAGATAGGAGCAGTTGGGAGCTAACAGTGTATTGTGGAGTGACGTGTTTATTGAGTGTCCAAACTTCCCTCTTTAGGTGGTTATTAGATTTTCACATTCGTGAACATCATAAAATCCACTGATTTCAAAGGCCCAGATTCTTATTATTGCAGCAACTCAGTTGTTGAGGTGAGAGAAAATGAGAAGTATGTTGCTGCACCACTAAATCTATGGCTGGGAACTGTTGAAACCAAACAAAAAGAATTCACGGTGGCCAGATAGGGCTATTTTCTGCTGACTGTCTCTGGGGACTCAAACAGAATCCATTTGCTTGATTGTTTGATTTTCCGTTTCACTCGTGTAGGGTACTTGTCCACACACCTTCGGCTTGTAGTTTGTCTGTGTCCTTGGATCTCAAGTGAGTCTCCTGTAAGTAAGCACGTAGGTGTCTTGAGTTTTCATCCCTTCTTTTATCCCTGTGTCTTTTGTTTGCAGCACTCAGTGCCTGACCTTTTATTCTGATGATTCAGAGCTGTGCACTTATTGCACTTAAAGAATATTTTTTATCATTAATCTACAATCACGTGAAGAACATTATGTTTACTATGCTCCCCCCTTCACCAAGTCCCCCCGAAAAACCTCTTCAGTCACTGTCGATCAGCGTAGTTGGATGCTGTAGACCCCTTCACCATGTCCCCCACAAAAGTCCCCGTTACAGTCACTGTCCATCAGTGAGTAGTAAGATGCTATATGATCTCTACTAGTCTTCTCTGTGTTGTACAGTACTCCCCATGCACACCCGACCCCGCGCATTATACATGCTAAACTTAATGCCCCCATTCTTTCTCCCCCGCACTTATCCCTCCCTTCAGACTCACCCTGCCCAGTCCTTTTTCCTTTGGTTACTTTTAGTCAACTCTCGGGTTCTGTGAGTCTGCTGCTGTTTTTTTACTTCAGTTTTTCTTTGTTGTTATACTCCACACATGAGTGAAATCACTTGGTACTTGCCTTTATCCGCCTGCCCTATTTTTCTGAACATACTACCGTCTTGCTCCATCCACGTCATTGCAAATGGTAGTATTTGTTTTCTTCTTAAGGCTGCTTACTGCACTTTTTAAACTGGATTTCATTCTTCCTTTTTGTTTGTAGTTTAGCTATGTTATTCACCATTCAACTCCTGGTTATGAACAATAGCTTTGTGTCAATCGACATGTATCTGTATCTATCTATCTAAAGGTCTGTCTGTCTATCTATGTATCTATGTATGTATATATCTATGTATCTATGTATCTATCTATGTATCTATCTATCTATCTTCCTGTCATCTATCTATGATGTCTATCATCTATTAATCTATGTACCTATCTATCTATCTTTCACCTGTCGTCTGTCTACCTATCTATCTATGAAACAATCATCTTTTTGTCTGCCAATCTATCCTTATGTACAGAACAGTTAACAACATAGCCTATGTCTCTTCCCTACATTATGCTTCCAGAAACCTTGCAAGGTAACTAAGCCATAAGGAGAGCACTGTGTTCACCGATACGCTTTCAGGTAGAGTCAGCAGAGTGTGCTTACAAAACCAGTAAATGGAGGTGAAAGGACTTGAACTCGTATCTTTGTCATCTGTCCTCTTATACTTCCTGCTCGCTTGTTGACTTTATTTAGCCACATTCAGTGAGTAAGTGATCCCTGAAGACCACAAGTATCCTTCGTCTGGGCCTGTTGTCGACAGAAAAGTGTACTTGGCCCTTTGCACACCACCATGTTTGAGGGACATTGGCGTGATCACTGCTGATAGGTGGAGGGACAAATATGAATTAACACCTATTTCTGGACAGGAGCAGTTGGGAACAAAGAGTGTGTTGTGGAGTGAAGTGTTTATTTGAGTGTCCAAACTTCCCTCTTTAGGTGGTTATTACTTCCTTACATTCGTGAACATCATAAGAAGCAATGATTATAAATGCCCAGACGCATATTATTACAGCAATTCATTTGTTGAGGTGAGAGGAAATGAGAAGGAAGTTGCTTCACCACTAAATCTATGCCTGAGCACTGCTGAAACCAAACAAAAAGAATTCACGGTGGCTAGATAGGGCTATTTTCTACTGACTCTCTCTGGGGTCCAAAACAGAATCCATTTCTTTCTTTGTTTCTCAGTTTCACTTGTGTAGGGTACCTGTCCCCGCCCCTTCAGCTTGTAGTTTGTCTTTGTCCTTGGATCTCAAGTGAGTCTCCAGTAAGGGAGCACGTAGGTGGTCTTGAGTTTTCATCAGTTCTTCTAACCCTGTGTCTTTTGATTGGAGCACTCAAAGGCTGTACTTTTATTCTGATATTTGAGAGCTGTGCTCTTACTGCACTTTGAAATTCTTTTTGTTCTCATTAATATACAATCACATGCAGAAAATTATGTTATTCTGTCTACCCTCTTCACCAAGTCACCCCAAATCCCAGTTACAGCCGCTCTCCGTCAGCATGTACTAAGATGCTGTAGAATCACTACATGTCTTCTCTGTGTTGTACAGCCCTACCCATGACACCCCACCCTACACATTATACATGCTAATCCTAATGCCCCCATTCTTTTTCCCCGCACTTATTACTCCCTTCCCACAAACCCTACCCAGTCCCTTTCTCTTTGGTAACTGTTAGTCCACTCTCGGGTTCTGTGAGTCTGCTGCTGTCTTTTCCTTCAGTTTTTCTTTGTTATCATACTCCACACATGAGTGAAATCATTTGGTACATTTATTTCTCCGCCTGGCCTATTTGACTGAGCATAATACCCTCTAGCTCCATCCACGTTATTGCAAATGATAGGATTTGTTTTCTTCTTATGGCTGCTTACTGCACTTTTTAAACTGGATTTCATTCTTCATTTTTGTTTGTAGTTTTGCAATGTGCTTTCACCATTGCTCTCCTTGTTATGAGCAGTAGCTTTGTGCTAATCGATATGTACCTATACCTATCTATCTGTCTGTCTATCTATTAATCAATTACACAATCAATCATCCTTTTGTCTGTCCATCTGTCCATCTGTACAGAACAGTTAACCATATACCCTATATCACTTTCCTGCACTATGCTCCCAAAAATCCTGCAAAGTATCTAGGCTGCAGAGGGAGCACTGGGTTCACCGAGACACTTGCAGTTCGAGTCGGCCGCGTGTACCTACAAAACCAGGAAATGGTTGTGCTGGGACTTGAACCCGTGTCTCTATCCCCTGTCCTCTTTCATCTCCTTCTAACTTGCTGTCTGTATTTAGCCACATTCATTGACTAAGGGCTCCCTGAAGATCTCAAGTATCATTCCTCTGGGCCTGTTGTCGACAGAAAAGTAAACTTGTTGCTTTGCTCACCACCATGTTTGAAGGACATCAGCGTGATCACCGCCGATAGGACGGAGGGTCAAATAAAAAGGAACACCAATTTCTAGATAGGAGCAGTTGGGAGCTAACAGTGTATTGTGGAGTGACGTGTTTATTGAGTGTCCAAACTTCCCTCTTTAGGTGGTTATTAGATTTTCACATTCGTGAACATCATAAAATCCACTGATTTCAAAGGCCCAGATTCTTATTATTGCAGCAACTCAGTTGTTGAGGTGAGAGAAAATGAGAAGTATGTTGCTGCACCACTAAATCTATGGCTGGGAACTGTTGAAACCAAACAAAAAGAATTCACGGTGGCCAGATAGGGCTATTTTCTGCTGACTGTCTCTGGGGACTCAAACAGAATCCATTTGCTTGATTGTTTGATTTTCCGTTTCACTCGTGTAGGGTACTTGTCCACACACCTTCGGCTTGTAGTTTGTCTGTGTCCTTGGATCTCAAGTGAGTCTCCTGTAAGTAAGCACGTAGGTGTCTTGAGTTTTCATCCCTTCTTTTATCCCTGTGTCTTTTGTTTGCAGCACTCAGTGCCTGACCTTTTATTCTGATGATTCAGAGCTGTGCACTTATTGCACTTAAAGAATATTTTTTATCATTAATCTACAATCACGTGAAGAACATTATGTTTACTATGCTCCCCCCTTCACCAAGTCCCCCCGAAAAACCTCTTCAGTCACTGTCGATCAGCGTAGTTGGATGCTGTAGACCCCTTCACCATGTCCCCCACAAAAGTCCCCGTTACAGTCACTGTCCATCAGTGAGTAGTAAGATGCTATATGATCTCTACTAGTCTTCTCTGTGTTGTACAGTACTCCCCATGCACACCCGACCCCGCGCATTATACATGCTAAACTTAATGCCCCCATTCTTTCTCCCCCGCACTTATCCCTCCCTTCAGACTCACCCTGCCCAGTCCTTTTTCCTTTGGTTACTTTTAGTCAACTCTCGGGTTCTGTGAGTCTGCTGCTGTTTTTTTACTTCAGTTTTTCTTTGTTGTTATACTCCACACATGAGTGAAATCACTTGGTACTTGCCTTTATCCGCCTGCCCTATTTTTCTGAACATACTACCGTCTTGCTCCATCCACGTCATTGCAAATGGTAGTATTTGTTTTCTTCTTAAGGCTGCTTACTGCACTTTTTAAACTGGATTTCATTCTTCCTTTTTGTTTGTAGTTTAGCTATGTTATTCACCATTCAACTCCTGGTTATGAACAATAGCTTTGTGTCAATCGACATGTATCTGTATCTATCTATCTAAAGGTCTGTCTGTCTATCTATGTATCTATGTATGTATATATCTATGTATCTATGTATCTATCTATGTATCTATCTATCTATCTTCCTGTCATCTATCTATGATGTCTATCATCTATTAATCTATGTACCTATCTATCTATCTTTCACCTGTCGTCTGTCTACCTATCTATCTATGAAACAATCATCTTTTTGTCTGCCAATCTATCCTTATGTACAGAACAGTTAACAACATAGCCTATGTCTCTTCCCTACATTATGCTTCCAGAAACCTTGCAAGGTAACTAAGCCATAAGGAGAGCACTGTGTTCACCGATACGCTTTCAGGTAGAGTCAGCAGAGTGTGCTTACAAAACCAGTAAATGGAGGTGAAAGGACTTGAACTCGTATCTTTGTCATCTGTCCTCTTATACTTCCTGCTCGCTTGTTGACTTTATTTAGCCACATTCAGTGAGTAAGTGATCCCTGAAGACCACAAGTATCCTTCGTCTGGGCCTGTTGTCGACAGAAAAGTGTACTTGGCCCTTTGCACACCACCATGTTTGAGGGACATTGGCGTGATCACTGCTGATAGGTGGAGGGACAAATATGAATTAACACCTATTTCTGGACAGGAGCAGTTGGGAACAAAGAGTGTGTTGTGGAGTGAAGTGTTTATTTGAGTGTCCAAACTTCCCTCTTTAGGTGGTTATTACTTCCTTACATTCGTGAACATCATAAGAAGCAATGATTATAAATGCCCAGACGCATATTATTACAGCAATTCATTTGTTGAGGTGAGAGGAAATGAGAAGGAAGTTGCTGCACCACTAAATCTATGCCTGAGCACTGCTGAAACCAAACAAAAAGAATTCACGGTGGCTAGATAGGGCTATTTTCTACTGACTCTCTCTGGGGTCCAAAACAGAATCCATTTCTTTCTTTGTTTCTCAGTTTCACTTGTGTAGGGTACCTGTCCCCGCCCCTTCAGCTTGTAGTTTGTCTTTGTCCTTGGATCTCAAGTGAGTCTCCAGTAAGGGAGCACGTAGGTGGTCTTGAGTTTTCATCAGTTCTTCTAACCCTGTGTCTTTTGATTGGAGCACTCAAAGGCTGTACTTTTATTCTGATATTTGAGAGCTGTGCTCTTACTGCACTTTGAAATTCTTTTTGTTCTCATTAATATACAATCACATGCAGAAAATTATGTTATTCTGTCTACCCTCTTCACCAAGTCACCCCAAATCCCAGTTACAGCCGCTCTCCGTCAGCATGTACTAAGATGCTGTAGAATCACTACATGTCTTCTCTGTGTTGTACAGCCCTACCCATGACACCCCACCCTACACATTATACATGCTAATCCTAATGCCCCCATTCTTTTTCCCCGCACTTATTACTCCCTTCCCACAAACCCTACCCAGTCCCTTTCTCTTTGGTAACTGTTAGTCCACTCTCGGGTTCTGTGAGTCTGCTGCTGTCTTTTCCTTCAGTTTTTCTTTGTTATCATACTCCACACATGAGTGAAATCATTTGGTACATTTATTTCTCCGCCTGGCCTATTTGACTGAGCATAATACCCTCTAGCTCCATCCACGTTATTGCAAATGATAGGATTTGTTTTCTTCTTATGGCTGCTTACTGCACTTTTTAAACTGGATTTCATTCTTCATTTTTGTTTGTAGTTTTGCAATGTGCTTTCACCATTGCTCTCCTTGTTATGAGCAGTAGCTTTGTGCTAATCGATATGTACCTATACCTATCTATCTGTCTGTCTATCTATTAATCAATTACACAATCAATCATCCTTTTGTCTGTCCATCTGTCCATCTGTACAGAACAGTTAACCATATACCCTATATCACTTTCCTGCACTATGCTCCCAAAAATCCTGCAAAGTATCTAGGCTGCAGAGGGAGCACTGGGTTCACCGAGACACTTGCAGTTCGAGTCGGCCGCGTGTACCTACAAAACCAGGAAATGGTTGTGCTGGGACTTGAACCCGTGTCTCTATCCCCTGTCCTCTTTCATCTCCTTCTAACTTGCTGTCTGTATTTAGCCACATTCATTGACTAAGGGCTCCCTGAAGATCTCAAGTATCATTCCTCTGGGCCTGTTGTCGACAGAAAAGTAAACTTGTTGCTTTGCTCACCACCATGTTTGAAGGACATCAGCGTGATCACCGCCGATAGGACGGAGGGTCAAATAAAAAGGAACACCAATTTCTAGATAGGAGCAGTTGGGAGCTAACAGTGTATTGTGGAGTGACGTGTTTATTGAGTGTCCAAACTTCCCTCTTTAGGTGGTTATTAGATTTTCACATTCGTGAACATCATAAAATCCACTGATTTCAAAGGCCCAGATTCTTATTATTGCAGCAACTCAGTTGTTGAGGTGAGAGAAAATGAGAAGTATGTTGCTGCACCACTAAATCTATGGCTGGGAACTGTTGAAACCAAACAAAAAGAATTCACGGTGGCCAGATAGGGCTATTTTCTGCTGACTGTCTCTGGGGACTCAAACAGAATCCATTTGCTTGATTGTTTGATTTTCCGTTTCACTCGTGTAGGGTACTTGTCCACACACCTTCGGCTTGTAGTTTGTCTGTGTCCTTGGATCTCAAGTGAGTCTCCTGTAAGTAAGCACGTAGGTGTCTTGAGTTTTCATCCCTTCTTTTATCCCTGTGTCTTTTGTTTGCAGCACTCAGTGCCTGACCTTTTATTCTGATGATTCAGAGCTGTGCACTTATTGCACTTAAAGAATATTTTTTATCATTAATCTACAATCACGTGAAGAACATTATGTTTACTATGCTCCCCCCTTCACCAAGTCCCCCCGAAAAACCTCTTCAGTCACTGTCGATCAGCGTAGTTGGATGCTGTAGACCCCTTCACCATGTCCCCCACAAAAGTCCCCGTTACAGTCACTGTCCATCAGTGAGTAGTAAGATGCTATATGATCTCTACTAGTCTTCTCTGTGTTGTACAGTACTCCCCATGCACACCCGACCCCGCGCATTATACATGCTAAACTTAATGCCCCCATTCTTTCTCCCCCGCACTTATCCCTCCCTTCAGACTCACCCTGCCCAGTCCTTTTTCCTTTGGTTACTTTTAGTCAACTCTCGGGTTCTGTGAGTCTGCTGCTGTTTTTTTACTTCAGTTTTTCTTTGTTGTTATACTCCACACATGAGTGAAATCACTTGGTACTTGCCTTTATCCGCCTGCCCTATTTTTCTGAACATACTACCGTCTTGCTCCATCCACGTCATTGCAAATGGTAGTATTTGTTTTCTTCTTAAGGCTGCTTACTGCACTTTTTAAACTGGATTTCATTCTTCCTTTTTGTTTGTAGTTTAGCTATGTTATTCACCATTCAACTCCTGGTTATGAACAATAGCTTTGTGTCAATCGACATGTATCTGTATCTATCTATCTAAAGGTCTGTCTGTCTATCTATGTATCTATGTATGTATATATCTATGTATCTATGTATCTATCTATGTATCTATCTATCTATCTTCCTGTCATCTATCTATGATGTCTATCATCTATTAATCTATGTACCTATCTATCTATCTTTCACCTGTCGTCTGTCTACCTATCTATCTATGAAACAATCATCTTTTTGTCTGCCAATCTATCCTTATGTACAGAACAGTTAACAACATAGCCTATGTCTCTTCCCTACATTATGCTTCCAGAAACCTTGCAAGGTAACTAAGCCATAAGGAGAGCACTGTGTTCACCGATACGCTTTCAGGTAGAGTCAGCAGAGTGTGCTTACAAAACCAGTAAATGGAGGTGAAAGGACTTGAACTCGTATCTTTGTCATCTGTCCTCTTATACTTCCTGCTCGCTTGTTGACTTTATTTAGCCACATTCAGTGAGTAAGTGATCCCTGAAGACCACAAGTATCCTTCGTCTGGGCCTGTTGTCGACAGAAAAGTGTACTTGGCCCTTTGCACACCACCATGTTTGAGGGACATTGGCGTGATCACTGCTGATAGGTGGAGGGACAAATATGAATTAACACCTATTTCTGGACAGGAGCAGTTGGGAACAAAGAGTGTGTTGTGGAGTGAAGTGTTTATTTGAGTGTCCAAACTTCCCTCTTTAGGTGGTTATTACTTCCTTACATTCGTGAACATCATAAGAAGCAATGATTATAAATGCCCAGACGCATATTATTACAGCAATTCATTTGTTGAGGTGAGAGGAAATGAGAAGGAAGTTGCTGCACCACTAAATCTATGCCTGAGCACTGCTGAAACCAAACAAAAAGAATTCACGGTGGCTAGATAGGGCTATTTTCTACTGACTCTCTCTGGGGTCCAAAACAGAATCCATTTCTTTCTTTGTTTCTCAGTTTCACTTGTGTAGGGTACCTGTCCCCGCCCCTTCAGCTTGTAGTTTGTCTTTGTCCTTGGATCTCAAGTGAGTCTCCAGTAAGGGAGCACGTAGGTGGTCTTGAGTTTTCATCAGTTCTTCTAACCCTGTGTCTTTTGATTGGAGCACTCAAAGGCTGTACTTTTATTCTGATATTTGAGAGCTGTGCTCTTACTGCACTTTGAAATTCTTTTTGTTCTCATTAATATACAATCACATGCAGAAAATTATGTTATTCTGTCTACCCTCTTCACCAAGTCACCCCAAATCCCAGTTACAGCCGCTCTCCGTCAGCATGTACTAAGATGCTGTAGAATCACTACATGTCTTCTCTGTGTTGTACAGCCCTACCCATGACACCCCACCCTACACATTATACATGCTAATCCTAATGCCCCCATTCTTTTTCCCCGCACTTATTACTCCCTTCCCACAAACCCTACCCAGTCCCTTTCTCTTTGGTAACTGTTAGTCCACTCTCGGGTTCTGTGAGTCTGCTGCTGTCTTTTCCTTCAGTTTTTCTTTGTTATCATACTCCACACATGAGTGAAATCATTTGGTACATTTATTTCTCCGCCTGGCCTATTTGACTGAGCATAATACCCTCTAGCTCCATCCACGTTATTGCAAATGATAGGATTTGTTTTCTTCTTATGGCTGCTTACTGCACTTTTTAAACTGGATTTCATTCTTCATTTTTGTTTGTAGTTTTGCAATGTGCTTTCACCATTGCTCTCCTTGTTATGAGCAGTAGCTTTGTGCTAATCGATATGTACCTATACCTATCTATCTGTCTGTCTATCTATTAATCAATTACACAATCAATCATCCTTTTGTCTGTCCATCTGTCCATCTGTACAGAACAGTTAACCATATACCCTATATCACTTTCCTGCACTATGCTCCCAAAAATCCTGCAAAGTATCTAGGCTGCAGAGGGAGCACTGGGTTCACCGAGACACTTGCAGTTCGAGTCGGCCGCGTGTACCTACAAAACCAGGAAATGGTTGTGCTGGGACTTGAACCCGTGTCTCTATCCCCTGTCCTCTTTCATCTCCTTCTAACTTGCTGTCTGTATTTAGCCACATTCATTGACTAAGGGCTCCCTGAAGATCTCAAGTATCATTCCTCTGGGCCTGTTGTCGACAGAAAAGTAAACTTGTTGCTTTGCTCACCACCATGTTTGAAGGACATCAGCGTGATCACCGCCGATAGGACGGAGGGTCAAATAAAAAGGAACACCAATTTCTAGATAGGAGCAGTTGGGAGCTAACAGTGTATTGTGGAGTGACGTGTTTATTGAGTGTCCAAACTTCCCTCTTTAGGTGGTTATTAGATTTTCACATTCGTGAACATCATAAAATCCACTGATTTCAAAGGCCCAGATTCTTATTATTGCAGCAACTCAGTTGTTGAGGTGAGAGAAAATGAGAAGTATGTTGCTGCACCACTAAATCTATGGCTGGGAACTGTTGAAACCAAACAAAAAGAATTCACGGTGGCCAGATAGGGCTATTTTCTGCTGACTGTCTCTGGGGACTCAAACAGAATCCATTTGCTTGATTGTTTGATTTTCCGTTTCACTCGTGTAGGGTACTTGTCCACACACCTTCGGCTTGTAGTTTGTCTGTGTCCTTGGATCTCAAGTGAGTCTCCTGTAAGTAAGCACGTAGGTGTCTTGAGTTTTCATCCCTTCTTTTATCCCTGTGTCTTTTGTTTGCAGCACTCAGTGCCTGACCTTTTATTCTGATGATTCAGAGCTGTGCACTTATTGCACTTAAAGAATATTTTTTATCATTAATCTACAATCACGTGAAGAACATTATGTTTACTATGCTCCCCCCTTCACCAAGTCCCCCCGAAAAACCTCTTCAGTCACTGTCGATCAGCGTAGTTGGATGCTGTAGACCCCTTCACCATGTCCCCCACAAAAGTCCCCGTTACAGTCACTGTCCATCAGTGAGTAGTAAGATGCTATATGATCTCTACTAGTCTTCTCTGTGTTGTACAGTACTCCCCATGCACACCCGACCCCGCGCATTATACATGCTAAACTTAATGCCCCCATTATTTCTCCCCCGCACTTATCCCTCCCTTCAGACTCACCCTGCCCAGTCCTTTTTCCTTTGGTTACTTTTAGTCAACTCTCGGGTTCTGTGAGTCTGCTGCTGTTTTTTTACTTCAGTTTTTCTTTGTTGTTATACTCCACACATGAGTGAAATCACTTGGTACTTGCCTTTATCCGCCTGCCCTATTTTTCTGAACATACTACCGTCTTGCTCCATCCACGTCATTGCAAATGGTAGTATTTGTTTTCTTCTTAAGGCTGCTTACTGCACTTTTTAAACTGGATTTCATTCTTCCTTTTTGTTTGTAGTTTAGCTATGTTATTCACCATTCAACTCCTGGTTATGAACAATAGCTTTGTGTCAATCGACATGTATCTGTATCTATCTATCTAAAGGTCTGTCTGTCTATCTATGTATCTATGTATGTATATATCTATGTATCTATGTATCTATCTATGTATCTATCTATCTATCTTCCTGTTATCTATCTATGATGTCTATCATCTATTAATCTATGTACCTATCTATCTATCTTTCACCTGTCGTCTGTCTACCTATCTATCTATGAAACAATCATCTTTTTGTCTGCCAATCTATCCTTATGTACAGAACAGTTAACAACATAGCCTATGTCTCTTCCCTACATTATGCTTCCAGAAACCTTGCAAGGTAACTAAGCCATAAGGAGAGCACTGTGTTCACCGATACGCTTTCAGGTAGAGTCAGCAGAGTGTGCTTACAAAACCAGTAAATGGAGGTGAAAGGACTTGAACTCGTATCTTTGTCATCTGTCCTCTTATACTTCCTGCTCGCTTGTTGACTTTATTTAGCCACATTCAGTGAGTAAGTGATCCCTGAAGACCACAAGTATCCTTCGTCTGGGCCTGTTGTCGACAGAAAAGTGTACTTGGCCCTTTGCACACCACCATGTTTGAGGGACATTGGCGTGATCACTGCTGATAGGTGGAGGGACAAATATGAATTAACACCTATTTCTGGACAGGAGCAGTTGGGAACAAAGAGTGTGTTGTGGAGTGAAGTGTTTATTTTAGTGTCCAAACTTCCCTCTTTATGTGGTTATTACTTCTTTACATTCGTGAACATCATAAAAAGCAATGATTATAAATGCCCAGACGCATATTATTACAGCAATTCATTTGTTGAGGTGAGAGGAAATGAGAAGGAAGTTGCTGCACCACTAAATCTATGCCTGAGCACTGCTGAAACCAAACAAAAAGAATTCACGGTGGCTAGATAGGGCTATTTTCTACTGACTCTCTCTGGGGTCCAAAACAGAATCCATTTCTTTCTTTGTTTCTCAGTTTCACTTGTGTAGGGTACCTGTCCCCGCCCCTTCAGCTTGTAGTTTGTCTTTGTCCTTGGATCTCAAGTGAGTCTCCAGTAAGGGAGCACGTAGGTGGTCTTGAGTTTTCATCAGTTCTTCTAACCCTGTGTCTTTTGATTGGAGCACTCAAAGGCTGTGCTTTTATTCTGATATTTGAGAGCTGTGCTCTTACTGCACTTTGAAATTCTTTTTGTTCTCATTAATATACAATCACATGCAGAAAATTATGTTATTCTGTCTACCCTCTTCACCAAGTCACCCCAAATCCCAGTTACAGCCGCTCTCCGTCAGCATGTACTAAGATGCTGTAGAATCACTACATGTCTTCTCTGTGTTGTACAGCCCTACCCATGACACCCCACCCTACACATTATACATGCTAATCCTAATGCCCCCATTCTTTTTCCCCGCACTTATTACTCCCTTCCCACAAACCCTACCCAGTCCCTTTCTCTTTGGTAACTGTTAGTCCACTCTCGGGTTCTGTGAGTCTGCTGCTGTCTTTTCCTTCAGTTTTTCTTTGTTATCATACTCCACACATGAGTGAAATCATTTGGTACATGTATTTCTCCGCCTGGCCTATTTGACTGAGCATAATACCCTCTAGCTCCATCCACGTTATTGCAAATGATAGGATTTGTTTTCTTCTTATGGCTGCTTACTGCACTTTTTAAACTGGATTTCATTCTTCTTTTTTGTTTGTAGTTTTGCCATGTGCTTTCACCATTGCTCTCCTTGTTATGAGCAGTAGCTTTGTGCTAATCGATATGTACCTATACCTATCTATCTGTCTGTCTATTAATCAATTACACAATCAATCATCCTTTTGTCTGTCCATCTGTCCATCTGTACAGAACAGTTAACCATATACCCTATATCACTTTCCTGCACTATGCTCCCAAAAATCCTGCAAAGTATCTAGGCTGCAGAGGGAGCACTGGGTTCACCGAGACACTTGCAGTTCGAGTCGGCCGCGTGTACCTACAAAACCAGGAAATGGTTGTGCTGGGACTTGAACCCGTGTCTCTATCCCCTGTCCTCTTTCATCTCCTTCTAACTTGCTGTCTGTATTTAGCCACATTCATTGACTAAGGGCTCCCTGAAGATCTCAAGTATCATTCCTCTGGGCCTGTTGTCGACAGAAAAGTAAACTTGTTGCTTTGCTCACCACCATGTTTGAAGGACATCAGCGTGATCACCGCCGATAGGACGGAGGGTCAAATAAAAAGGAACACCAATTTCTAGATAGGAGCAGTTGGGAGCTAACAGTGTATTGTGGAGTGACGTGTTTATTGAGTGTCCAAACTTCCCTCTTTAGGTGGTTATTAGATTTTCACATTCGTGAACATCATAAAATCCACTGATTTCAAAGGCCCAGATTCTTATTATTGCAGCAACTCAGTTGTTGAGGTGAGAGAAAATGAGAAGTATGTTGCTGCACCACTAAATCTATGGCTGGGAACTGTTGAAACCAAACAAAAAGAATTCACGGTGGCCAGATAGGGCTATTTTCTGCTGACTGTCTCTGGGGACTCAAACAGAATCCATTTGCTTGATTGTTTGATTTTCCGTTTCACTCGTGTAGGGTACTTGTCCACACAACTTCGGCTTGTAGTTTGTCTGTGTCCTTGGATCTCAAGTGAGTCTCCTGTAAGTAAGCACGTAGGTGTCTTGAGTTTTCATCCCTTCTTTTATCCCTGTGTCTTTTGTTTGCAGCACTCAGTGCCTGACCTTTTATTCTGATGATTCAGAGCTGTGCACTTATTGCACTTAAAGAATATTTTTTATCATTAATCTACAATCACGTGAAGAACATTATGTTTACTATGCTCCCCCCTTCACCAAGTCCCCCCGAAAAACCTCTTCAGTCACTGTCGATCAGCGTAGTTGGATGCTGTAGACCCCTTCACCATGTCCCCCACAAAAGTCCCCGTTACAGTCACTGTCCATCAGTGAGTAGTAAGATGCTATATGATCTCTACTAGTCTTCTCTGTGTTGTACAGTACTCCCCATGCACACCCGACCCCGCGCATTATACATGCTAAACTTAATGCCCCCATTCTTTCTCCCCACACTTATCCCTCCCTTCAGACTCACCCTGCCCAGTCCTTTTTCCTTTGGTTACTTTTAGTCAACTCTCGGGTTCTGTGAGTCTGCTGCTGTTTTTTTACTTCAGTTTTTCTTTGTTGTTATACTCCACACATGAGTGAAATCACTTGGTACTTGCCTTTATCCGCCTGCCCTATTTTTCTGAACATACTACCGTCTTGCTCCATCCACGTCATTGCAAATGGTAGTATTTGCTTTCTTCTTAAGGCTGCTTACTGCACTTTTTAAACTGGATTTCATTCTTCCTTTTTGTTTGTAGTTTAGCTATGTTATTCACCATTCAACTCCTGGTTATGAACAATAGCTTTGTGTCAATCGACATGTATCTGTATCTATCTATCTAAAGGTCTGTCTGTCTATCTATGTATCTATGTATGTATATATCTATGTATCTACGTATCTATCTATCTATCTATCTATCTTCCTGTCATCTATCTATGATGTCTATCATCTATTAATCTATGTACCTATCTATCTATCTTTCACCTGTCGTCTGTCTACCTATCTATCTATGAAACAATCATCTTTTTGTCTGCCAATCTATCCTTATGTACAGAACAGTTAACAACATAGCCTATGTCTCTTCCCTACATTATGCTTCCAGAAACCTTGCAAGGTAACTAAGCCATAAGGAGAGCACTGTGTTCACCGATACGCTTTCAGGTAGAGTCAGCAGAGTGTGCTTACAAAACCAGTAAATGGAGGTGAAAGAACTTGAACTCGTATCTTTGTCATCTGTCCTCTTATACTTCCTGCTCGCTTGTTGACTTTATTTAGCCACATTCAGTGAGTAAGTGATCCCTGAAGACCACAAGTATCCTTCGTCTGGGCCTGTTGTCGACAGAAAAGTGTACTTGGCCCTTTGCACACCACCATGTTTGAGGGACATTGGCGTGATCACTGCTGATAGGTGGAGGGACAAATATGAATTAACACCTATTTCTGGACAGGAGCAGTTGGGAACAAAGAGTGTGTTGTGGAGTGAAGTGTTTATTTGAGTGTCCAATCTTCCCTCTTTAGGTGGTTATTACTTCCTTACATTCGTGAACATCATAAGAAGCAATGATTATAAATGCCCAGACGCATATTATTACAGCAATTCATTTGTTGAGGTGAGAGGAAATGAGAAGGAAGTTGCTGCACCACTAAATCTATGCCTGAGCACTGCTGAAACCAAACAAAAAGAATTCACGGTGGCTAGATAGGGCTATTTTCTACTGACTCTCTCTGGGGTCCAAAACAGAATCCATTTCTTTCTTTGTTTCTCAGTTTCACTTGTGTAGGGTACCTGTCCCCGCCCCTTCAGCTTGTAGTTTGTCTTTGTCCTTGGATCTCAAGTGAGTCTCCAGTAAGGGAGCACGTAGGTGGTCTTGAGTTTTCATCAGTTCTTCTAACCCTGTGTCTTTTGATTGGAGCACTCAAAGGCTGTGCTTTTATTCTGATATTTGAGAGCTGTGCTCTTACTGCACTTTGAAATTCTTTTTGTTCTCATTAATATACAATCACATGCAGAAAATTATGTTATTCTGTCTACCCTCTTCACCAAGTCACCCCAAATCCCAGTTACAGCCGCTCTCCGTCAGCATGTACTAAGATGCTGTAGAATCACTACATGTCTTCTCTGTGTTGTACAGCCCTACCCATGACACCCCACCCTACACATTATACATGCTAATCCTAATGCCCCCATTCTTTTTCCCCGCACTTATTACTCCCTTCCCACAAACCCTACCCAGTCCCTTTCTCTTTGGTAACTGTTAGTCCACTCTCGGGTTCTGTGAGTCTGCTGCTGTCTTTTCCTTCAGTTTTTCTTTGTTATCATACTCCACACATGAGTGAAATCATTTGGTACATGTATTTCTCCGCCTGGCCTATTTGACTGAGCATAATACCCTCTAGCTCCATCCACGTTATTGCAAATGATAGGATTTGTTTTCTTCTTATGGCTGCTTACTGCACTTTTTAAACTGGATTTCATTCTTCATTTTTGTTTGTAGTTTTGCAATGTGCTTTCACCATTGCTCTCCTTGTTATGAGCAGTAGCTTTGTGCTAATCGATATGTACCTATACCTATCTATCTGTCTGTCTATCTATTAATCAATTACACAATCAATCATCCTTTTGTCTGTCCATCTGTCCATCTGTACAGAACAGTTAACCATATACCCTATATCACTTTCCTGCACTATGCTCCCAAAAATCCTGCAAAGTATCTAGGCTGCAGAGGGAGCACTGGGTTCACCGAGACACTTGCAGTTCGAGTCGGCCGCGTGTACCTACAAAACCAGGAAATGGTTGTGCTGGGACTTGAACCCGTGTCTCTATCCCCTGTCCTCTTTCATCTCCTTCTAACTTGCTGTCTGTATTTAGCCACATTCATTGACTAAGGGCTCCCTGAAGATCTCAAGTATCATTCCTCTGGGCCTGTTGTCGACAGAAAAGTAAACTTGTTGCTTTGCTCACCACCATGTTTGAAGGACATCAGCGTGATCACCGCCGATAGGACGGAGGGTCAAATAAAAAGGAACACCAATTTCTAGATAGGAGCAGTTGGGAGCTAACAGTGTATTGTGGAGTGACGTGTTTATTGAGTGTCCAAACTTCCCTCTTTAGGTGGTTATTAGATTTTCACATTCGTGAACATCATAAAATCCACTGATTTCAAAGGCCCAGATTCTTATTATTGCAGCAACTCAGTTGTTGAGGTGAGAGAAAATGAGAAGTATGTTGCTGCACCACTAAATCTATGGCTGGGAACTGTTGAAACCAAACAAAAAGAATTCACGGTGGCCAGATAGGGCTATTTTCTGCTGACTGTCTCTGGGGACTCAAACAGAATCCATTTGCTTGATTGTTTGATTTTCCGTTTCACTCGTGTAGGGTACTTGTCCACACACCTTCGGCTTGTAGTTTGTCTGTGTCCTTGGATCTCAAGTGAGTCTCCTGTAAGTAAGCACGTAGGTGTCTTGAGTTTTCATCCCTTCTTTTATCCCTGTGTCTTTTGTTTGCAGCACTCAGTGCCTGACCTTTTATTCTGATGATTCAGAGCTGTGCACTTATTGCACTTAAAGAATATTTTTTATCATTACTCTACAATCACGTGAAGAACATTATGTTTACTATGCTCCCCCCTTCACCAAGTCCCCCCGAAAAACCTCTTCAGTCACTGTCGATCAGCGTAGTTGGATGCTGTAGACCCCTTCACCATGTCCCCCCAAAAAGTCCCCGTTACAGTCACTGTCCATCAGTGAGTAGTAAGATGCTATATGATCTCTACTAGACTTCTCTGTGTTGTACAGTACTCCCCATGCACACCCGACCCCGCGCATTATACATGCTAAACTTAATGCCCCCATTCTTTCTCCCCCGCACTTATCCCTCCCTTCAGACTCACCCTGCCCAGTCCTTTTTCCTTTGGTTACTTTTAGTCAACTCTCGGGTTCTGTGAGTCTGATGCTGTTTTTTTACTTCAGTTTTTCTTTGTTGTTATACTCCACACATGAGTGAAATCACTTGGTACTTGCCTTTATCCGCCTGCCCTATTTTTCTGAACATACTACCGTCTTGCTCCATCCACGTCATTGCAAATGGTAGTATTTGTTTTCTTCTTAAGGCTGCTTACTGCACTTTTTAAACTGGATTTCATTCTTCCTTTTTGTTTGTAGTTTAGCTATGTTATTCACCATTCAACTCCTGGTTATGAACAATAGCTTTGTGTCAATCGACATGTATCTGTATCTATCTATCTAAAGGTCTGTCTGTCTATCTATGTATCTATGTATGTATATATCTATGTATCTATGTATCTATCTATGTATCTATCTATCTATCTTCCTGTCATCTATCTATGATGTCTATCATCTATTAATCTATGTACCTATCTATCTATCTTTCACCTGTCGTCTGTCTACCTATCTATCTATGAAACAATCATCTTTTTGTCTGCCAATCTATCCTTATGTACAGAACAGTTAACAACATAGCCTATGTCTCTTCCCTACATTATGCTTCCAGAAACCTTGCAAGGTAACTAAGCCATAAGGAGAGCACTGTGTTCACCGATACGCTTTCAGATAGAGTCAGCAGAGTGTGCTTACAAAACCAGTAAATGGAGGTGAAAGGACTTGAACTCGTATCTTTGTCATCTGTCCTCTTATACTTCCTGCTCGTTTGTTGACTTTATTTAGCCACATTCAGTGAGTAAGTGATCCCTGAAGACCACAAGTATCCTTCGTCTGGGCCTGTTGTCGACAGAAAAGTGTACTTGGCCCTTTGCACACCACCATGTTTGAGGGACATTGGCGTGATCACTGCTGACAGGTGGAGGGACAAATATGAATTAACACCTATTTCTGGACAGGAGCAGTTGGGAACAAAGAGTGTGTTGTGGAGTGAAGTGTTTATTTGAGTGTCCAAACTTCCCTCTTTAGGTGGTTATTACTTCTTTACATTCGTGAACATCATAAAAAGCAATGATTATAAATGCCCAGACGCATATTATTACAGCAATTCATTTGTTGAGGTGAGAGGAAATGAGAAGGAAGTTGCTGCACCACTAAATCTATGCCTGAGCACTGCTGAAACCAAACAAAAAGAATTCACGGTGGCTAGATAGGGCTATTTTCTACTGACTCTCTCTGGGGTCCAAAACAGAATCCATTTCTTTCTTTGTTTCTCAGTTTCACTTGTGTAGGGTACCTGTCCCCGCCCCTTCAGCTTGTAGTTTGTCTTTGTCCTTGGATCTCAAGTGAGTCTCCAGTAAGGGAGCACGTAGGTGGTCTTGAGTTTTCATCAGTTCTTCTAACCCTGTGTCTTTTGATTGGAGCACTCAAAGGCTGTACTTTTATTCTGATATTTGAGAGCTGTGCTCTTACTGCACTTTGAAATTCTTTTTGTTCTCATTAATATACAATCACATGCAGAAAATTATGTTATTCTGTCTACCCTCTTCACCAAGTCACCCCAAATCCCAGTTACAGCCGCTCTCCGTCAGCATGTACTAAGATGCTGTAGAATCACTACATGTCTTCTCTGTGTTGTACAGCCCTACCCATGACACCCCACCCTACACATTATACATGCTAATCCTAATGCCCCCATTCTTTTTCCCCGCACTTATTACTCCCTTCCCACAAACCCTACCCAGTCCCTTTCTCTTTGGTAACTGTTAGTCCACTCTCGGGTTCTGTGAGTCTGCTGCTGTCTTTTCCTTCAGTTTTTCTTTGTTATCATACTCCACACATGAGTGAAATCATTTGGTACATGTATTTCTCCGCCTGGCCTATTTGACTGAGCATAATACCCTCTAGCTCCATCCACGTTATTGCAAATGATAGGATTTGTTTTCTTCTTATGGCTGCTTACTGCACTTTTTAAACTGGATTTCATTCTTCTTTTTTGTTTGTAGTTTTGCCATGTGCTTTCACCATTGCTCACCTTGTTATGAGCAGTAGCTTTGTGCTAATCGATATGTACCTATACCTATCTATCTGTCTGTCTATCTATTAATCAATTACACAATCAATCATCCTTTTGTCTGTCCATCTGTCCATCTGTACAGAACAGTTAACCATATACCCTATATCACTTTCCTGCACTATGCTCCCAAAAATCCTGCAAAGTATCTAGGCTGCAGAGGGAGCACTGGGTTCACCGAGACACTTGCAGTTCGAGTCGGCCGCGTGTACCTACAAAACCAGGAAATGGTTGTGCTGGGACTTGAACCCGTGTCTCTATCCCCTGTCCTCTTTCATCTCCTTCTAACTTCCTGTCTGTATTTAGCCACATTCATTGACTAAGGGCTCCCTGAAGATCTCAAGTATCATTCCTCTGGGCCTGTTGTCGACAGAAAAGTAAACTTGTTGCTTTGCTCACCACCATGTTTGAAGGACATCAGCGTGATCACCGCCGATAGGACGGAGGGTCAAATAAAATGGAACACCAATTTCTAGATAGGAGCAGTTGGGAGCTAACAGTGTATTGTGGAGTGACGTGTTTATTGAGTGTCCAAACTTCAATCTTTAGGTGGTTATTAGATTTTCACATTCGTGAACATCATAAAATCCACTGATTTCAAAGGCCCAGATTCTTATTATTGCAGCAACTCAGTTGTTGAGGTGAGAGAAAATGAGAAGTATGTTGCTGCACCACTAAATCTATGGCTGGGAACTGTTGAAACCAAACAAAAAGAATTCACGGTGGCCAGATAGGGCTATTTTCTGCTGACTGTCTCTGGGGACTCAAACAGAATCCATTTGCTTGATTGTTTGATTTTCCGTTTCACTCGTGTAGGGTACTTGTCCACACACCTTCGGCTTGTAGTTTGTCTGTGTCCTTGGATCTCAAGTGAGTCTCCTGTAAGTAAGCACGTAGGTGTCTTGAGTTTTCATCCCTTCTTTTATCCCTGTGTCTTTTGTTTGCAGCACTCAGTGCCTGACCTTTTATTCTGATGATTCAGAGCTGTGCACTTATTGCACTTAAAGAATATTTTTTATCATTAATCTACAATCACGTGAAGAACATTATGTTTACTATGCTCCCCCCTTCACCAAGTCCCCCCGAAAAACCTCTTCAGTCACTGTCGATCAGCGTAGTTGGATGCTGTAGACCCCTTCACCATGTCCCCCACAAAAGTCCCCATTACAGTCACTGTCCATCAGTGAGTAGTAAGATGCTATATGATCTCTACTAGTCTTCTCTGTGTTGTACAGTACTCCCCATGCACACCCGACCCCGCGCATTATACATGCTAAACTTAATGCCCCCATTCTTTCTCCCCACACTTATCCCTCCCTTCAGACTCACCCTGCCCAGTCCTTTTTCCTTTGGTTACTTTTAGTCAACTCTCGGGTTCTGTGAGTCTGCTGCTGTTTTTTTACTTCAGTTTTTCTTTGTTGTTATACTCCACACATGAGTGAAATCACTTGGTACTTGCCTTTATCCGCCTGCCCTATTTTTCTGAACATACTACCGTCTTGCTCCATCCACGTCATTGCAAATGGTAGTATTTGTTTTCTTCTTAAGGCTGCTTACTGCACTTTTTAAACTGGATTTCATTCTTCCTTTTTGTTTGTAGTTTAGCTATGTTATTCACCATTCAACTCCTGGTTATGAACAATAGCTTTGTGTCAATCGACATGTATCTGTATCTATCTATCTAAAGGTCTGTCTGTCTATCTATGTATCTATGTATGTATATATCTATGTATCTATGTATCTATCTATGTATCTATCTATCTATCTTCCTGTCATCTATCTATGATGTCTATCATCTATTAATCTATGTACCTATCTATCTATCTTTCACCTGTCGTCTGTCTACCTATCTATCTATGAAACAATCATCTTTTTGTCTGCCAATCTATCCTTATGTACAGAACAGTTAACAACATAGCCTATGTCTCTTCCCTACATTATGCTTCCAGAAACCTTGCAAGGTAACTAAGCCATAAGGAGAGCACTGTGTTCACCGATACGCTTTCAGGTAGAGTCAGCAGAGTGTGCTTACAAAACCAGTAAATGGAGGTGAAAGGACTTGAACTCGTATCTTTGTCATCTGTCCTCTTATACTTCCTGCTCGCTTGTTGACTTTATTTAGCCACATTCAGTGAGTAAGTGATCCCTGAAGACCACAAGTATCCTTCGTCTGGGCCTGTTGTCGACAGAAAAGTGTACTTGGCCCTTTGCACACCACCATGTTTGAGGGACATTGGCGTGATCACTGCTGATAGGTGGAGGGACAAATATGAATTAACACCTATTTCTGGACAGGAGCAGTTGGGAACAAAGAGTGTGTTGTGGAGTGAAGTGTTTATTTGAGTGCCCAAACTTCCCTCTTTATGTGGTTATTACTTCTTTACATTCGTGAACATCATAAAAAGCAATGATTATAAATGCCCAGACGCATATTATTACAGCAATTCATTTGTTGAGGTGAGAGGAAATGAGAAGGAAGTTGCTGCACCACTAAATCTATGCCTGAGCACTGCTGAAACCAAACAAAAAGAATTCACGGTGGCTAGATAGGGCTATTTTCTACTGACTCTCTCTGGGGTCCAAAACAGAATCCATTTCTTTCTTTGTTTCTCAGTTTCACTTGTGTAGGGTACCTGTCCCCGCCCCTTCAGCTTGTAGTTTGTCTTTGTCCTTGGATCTCAAGTGAGTCTCCAGTAAGGGAGCACGTAGGTGGTCTTGAGTTTTCATCAGTTCTTCTAACCCTGTGTCTTTTGATTGGAGCACTCAAAGGCTGTGCTTTTATTCTGATATTTGAGAGCTGTGCTCTTACTGCACTTTGAAATTCTTTTTGTTCTCATTAATATACAATCACATGCAGAAAATTATGTTATTCTGTCTACCCTCTTCACCAAGTCACCCCAAATCCCAGTTACAGCCGCTCTCCGTCAGCATGTACTAAGATGCTGTAGAATCACTACATGTCTTCTCTGTGTTGTACAGCCCTACCCATGACACCCCACCCTACACATTATACATGCTAATCCTAATGCCCCCATTCTTTTTCCCCGCACTTATTACTCCCTTCCCACAAACCCTACCAAGTCCCTTTCTCTTTGGTAACTGTTAGTCCACTCTCGGGTTCTGTGAGTCTGCTGCTGTCTTTTCCTTCAGTTTTTCTTTGTTATCATACTCCACACATGAGTGAAATCATTTGGTACATGTATTTCTCCGCCTGGCCTATTTGACTGAGCATAATACCCTCTAGCTCCATCCACGTTATTGCAAATGATAGGATTTGTTTTCTTCTTATGGCTGCTTACTGCACTTTTTAAACTGGATTTCATTCTTCTTTTTTGTTTGTAGTTTTGCCATGTGCTTTCACCATTGCTCTCCTTGTTATGAGCAGTAGCTTTGTGCTAATCGATATGTACCTATACCTATCTATCTGTCTGTCTATTAATCAATTACACAATCAATCATCCTTTTGTCTGTCCATCTGTCCATCTGTACAGAACAGTTAACCATATACCCTATATCACTTTCCTGCACTATGCTCCCAAAAATCCTGCAAAGTATCTAGGCTGCAGAGGGAGCACTGGGTTCACCGAGACACTTGCAGTTCGAGTCGGCCGCGTGTACCTACAAAACCAGGAAATGGTTGTGCTGGGACTTGAACCCGTGTCTCTATCCCCTGTCCTCTTTCATCTCCTTCTAACTTGCTGTCTGTATTTAGCCACATTCATTGACTAAGGGCTCCCTGAAGATCTCAAGTATCATTCCTCTGGGCCTGTTGTCGACAGAAAAGTAAACTTGTTGCTTTGCTCACCACCATGTTTGAAGGACATCAGCGTGATCACCGCCGATAGGACGGAGGGTCAAATAAAAAGGAACACCAATTTCTAGATAGGAGCAGTTGGGAGCTAACAGTGTATTGTGGAGTGACGTGTTTATTGAGTGTCCAAACTTCCCTCTTAGGTGGTTATTAGATTTTCACATTCGTGAACATCATAAAATCCACTGATTTCAAAGGCCCAGATTCTTATTATTGCAGCAACTCAGTTGTTGAGGTGAGAGAAAATGAGAAGTATGTTGCTGCACCACTAAATCTATGGCTGGGAACTGTTGAAACCAAACAAAAAGAATTCACGGTGGCCAGATAGGGCTATTTTCTGCTGACTGTCTCTGGGGACTCAAACAGAATCCATTTGCTTGATTGTTTGATTTTCCGTTTCACTCGTGTAGGGTACTTGTCCACACACCTTCGGCTTGTAGTTTGTCTGTGTCCTTGGATCTCAAGTGAGTCTCCTGTAAGTAAGCACGTAGGTGTCTTGAGTTTTCATCCCTTCTTTTATCCCTGTGTCTTTTGTTTGCAGCACTCAGTGCCTGACCTTTTATTCTGATGATTCAGAGCTGTGCACTTATTGCACTTGAAGAATATTTTTTATCATTAATCTACAATCACGTGAAGAACATTATGTTTACTATGCTCCCCCCTTCACCAAGTCCCCCCGAAAAACCTCTTCAGTCACTGTCGATCAGCGTAGTTGGATGCTGTAGACCCCTTCACCATGTACCCCACAAAAGTCCCCGTTACAGTCACTGTCCATCAGTGAGTAGTAAGATGCTATATGATCTCTACTAGTCTTCTCTGTGTTGTACAGTACTCCCCATGCACACCCGACCCCGCGCATTATACATGCTAAACTTAATGCCCCCATTCTTTCTCCCCACACTTATCCCTCCCTTCAGACTCACCCTGCCCAGTCCTTTTTCCTTTGGTTACTTTTAGTCAACTCTCGGGTTCTGTGAGTCTGCTGCTGTTTTTTTACTTCAGTTTTTCTTTGTTGTTATACTCCACACATGAGTGAAATCACTTGGTACTTGCCTTTATCCGCCTGCCCTATTTTTCTGAACATACTACCGTCTTGCTCCATCCACGTCATTGCAAATGGTAGTATTTGTTTTCTTCTTAAGGCTGCTTACTGCACTTTTTAAACTGGATTTCATTCTTCCTTTTTGTTTGTAGTTTAGCTATGTTATTCACCATTCAACTCCTGGTTATGAACAATAGCTTTGTGTCAATCGACATGTATCTGTATCTATCTATCTAAAGGTCTGTCTGTCTATCTATGTATCTATGTATGTATATATCTATGTATCTATGTATCTATCTATGTATCTATCTATCTATCTTCCTGTCATCTATCTATGATGTCTATCATCTATTAATCTATGTACCTATCTATCTATCTTTCACCTGTCGTCTGTCTACCTATCTATCTATGAAACAATCATCTTTTTGTCTGCCAATCTATCCTTATGTACAGAACAGTTAACAACATAGCCTATGTCTCTTCCCTACATTATGCTTCCAGAAACCTTGCAAGGTAACTAAGCCATAAGGAGAGCACTGTGTTCACCGATACGCTTTCAGGTAGAGTCAGCAGAGTGTGCTTACAAAACCAGTAAATGGAGGTGAAAGGACTTGAACTCGTATCTTTGTCATCTGTCCTCTTATACTTCCTGCTCGCTTGTTGACTTTATTTAGCCACATTCAGTGAGTAAGTGATCCCTGAAGACCACAAGTATCCTTCGTCTGGGCCTGTTGTCGACAGAAAAGTGTACTTGGCCCTTTGCACACCACCATGATTGAGGGACATTGGCGTGATCACTGCTGATAGGTGGAGGGACAAATATGAATTAACACCTATTTCTGGACAGGAGCAGTTGGGAACAAAGAGTGTGTTGTGGAGTGAAGTGTTTATTTGAGTGCCCAAACTTCCCTCTTTATGTGGTTATTACTTCTTTACATTCGTGAACATCATAAAAAGCAATGATTATAAATGCCCAGACGCATATTATTACAGCAATTCATTTGTTGAGGTGAGAGGAAATGAGAAGGAAGTTGCTGCACCACTAAATCTATGCCTGAGCACTGCTGAAACCAAACAAAAAGAATTCACGGTGGCTAGATAGGGCTATTTTCTACTGACTCTCTCTGGGGTCCAAAACAGAATCCATTTCTTTCTTTGTTTCTCAGTTTCACTTGTGTAGGGTACCTGTCCCCGCCCCTTCAGCTTGTAGTTTGTCTTTGTCCTTGGATCTCAAGTGAGTCTCCAGTAAGGGAGCACGTAGGTGGTCTTGAGTTTTCATCAGTTCTTCTAACCCTGTGTCTTTTGATTGGAGCACTCAAAGGCTGTGCTTTTATTCTGATATTTGAGAGCTGTGCTCTTACTGCACTTTGAAATTCTTTTTGTTCTCATTAATATACAATCACATGCAGAAAATTATGTTATTCTGTCTACCCTCTTCACCAAGTCACCCCAAATCCCAGTTACAGCCGCTCTCCGTCAGCATGTACTAAGATGCTGTAGAATCACTACATGTCTTCTCTGTGTTGTACAGCCCTACCCATGACACCCCACCCTACACATTATACATGCTAATCCTAATGCCCCCATTCTTTTTCCCCGCACTTATTACTCCCTTCCCACAAACCCTACCAAGTCCCTTTCTCTTTGGTAACTGTTAGTCCACTCTCGGGTTCTGTGAGTCTGCTGCTGTCTTTTCCTTCAGTTTTTCTTTGTTATCATACTCCACACATGAGTGAAATCATTTGGTACATGTATTTCTCCGCCTGGCCTATTTGACTGAGCATAATACCCTCTAGCTCCATCCACGTTATTGCAAATGATAGGATTTGTTTTCTTCTTATGGCTGCTTACTGCACTTTTTAAACTGGATTTCATTCTTCTTTTTTGTTTGTAGTTTTGCCATGTGCTTTCACCATTGCTCTCCTTGTTATGAGCAGTAGCTTTGTGCTAATCGATATGTACCTATACCTATCTATCTGTCTGTCTATTAATCAATTACACAATCAATCATCCTTTTGTCTGTCCATCTGTCCATCTGTACAGAACAGTTAACCATATACCCTATATCACTTTCCTGCACTATGCTCCCAAAAATCCTGCAAAGTATCTAGGCTGCAGAGGGAGCACTGGGTTCACCGAGACACTTGCAGTTCGAGTCGGCCGCGTGTACCTACAAAACCAGGAAATGGTTGTGCTGGGACTTGAACCCGTGTCTCTATCCCCTGTCCTCTTTCATCTCCTTCTAACTTGCTGTCTGTATTTAGCCACATTCATTGACTAAGGGCTCCCTGAAGATCTCAAGTATCATTCCTCTGGGCCTGTTGTCGACAGAAAAGTCAACTTGTTGCTTTGCTCACCACCATGTTTGAAGGACATCAGCGTGATCACCGCCGATAGGACGGAGGGTCAAATAAAAAGGAACACCAATTTCTAGATAGGAGCAGTTGGGAGCTAACAGTGTATTGTGGAGTGACGTGTTTATTGAGTGTCCAAACTTCCCTCTTAGGTGGTTATTAGATTT
This sequence comes from Manis pentadactyla, assembly GCF_030020395.1. Lineage (NCBI taxonomy): Eukaryota > Metazoa > Chordata > Mammalia > Pholidota > Manidae > Manis > Manis pentadactyla. The sequence goes on from NW_026644596.1 coordinate 3,203,545, forward strand.
TCACATTCGTGAACATCATAAAATCCACTGATTTCAAAGGCCCAGATTCTTATTATTGCAGCAACTCAGTTGTTGAGGTGAGAGAAAATGAGAAGTATGTTGCTGCACCACTAAATCTATGGCTGGGAACTGTTGAAACCAAACAAAAAGAATTCACGGTGGCCAGATAGGGCTATTTTCTGCTGACTGTCTCTGGGGACTCAAACAGAATCCATTTGCTTGATTGTTTGATTTTCCGTTTCACTCGTGTAGGGTACTTGTCCACACACCTTCGGCTTGTAGTTTGTCTGTGTCCTTGGATCTCAAGTGAGTCTCCTGTAAGTAAGCACGTAGGTGTCTTGAGTTTTCATCCCTTCTTTTATCCCTGTGTCTTTTGTTTGCAGCACTCAGTGCCTGACCTTTTATTCTGATGATTCAGAGCTGTGCACTTATTGCACTTAAAGAATATTTTTTATCATTAATCTACAATCACGTGAAGAACATTATGTTTACTATGCTCCCCCCTTCACCAAGTCCCCCCGAAAAACCTCTTCAGTCACTGTCGATCAGCGTAGTTGGATGCTGTAGACCCCTTCACCATGTCCCCCACAAAAGTCCCCGTTACAGTCACTGTCCATCAGTGAGTAGTAAGATGCTATATGATCTCTACTAGTCTTCTCTGTGTTGTACAGTACTCCCCATGCACACCCGACCCCGCGCATTATACATGCTAAACTTAATGCCCCCATTCTTTCTCCCCACACTTATCCCTCCCTTCAGACTCACCCTGCCCAGTCCTTTTTCCTTTGGTTACTTTTAGTCAACTCTCGGGTTCTGTGAGTCTGCTGCTGTTTTTTTACTTCAGTTTTTCTTTGTTGTTATACTCCACACATGAGTGAAATCACTTGGTACTTGCCTTTATCCGCCTGCCCTATTTTTCTGAACATACTACCGTCTTGCTCCATCCACGTCATTGCAAATGGTACTATTTGTTTTCTTCTTAAGGCTGCTTACTGCACTTTTTAAACTGGATTTCATTCTTCCTTTTTGTTTGTAGTTTAGCTATGTTATTCACCATTCAACTCCTGGTTATGAACAATAGCTTTGTGTCAATCGACATGTATCTGTATCTATCTATCTAAAGGTCTGTCTGTCTATCTATGTATCTATGTATGTATATATCTATGTATCTATGTATCTATCTATGTATCTATCTATCTATCTTCCTGTCATCTATCTATGATGTCTATCATCTATTAATCTATGTACCTATCTATCTATCTTTCACCTGTCGTCTGTCTACCTATCTATCTATGAAACAATCATCTTTTTGTCTGCCAATCTATCCTTATGTACAGAACAGTTAACAACATAGCCTATGTCTCTTCCCTACATTATGCTTCCAGAAACCTTGCAAGGTAACTAAGCCATAAGGAGAGCACTGTGTTCACCGATACGCTTTCAGGTAGAGTCAGCAGAGTGTGCTTACAAAACCAGTAAATGGAGGTGAAAGGACTTGAACTCGTATCTTTGTCATCTGTCCTCTTATACTTCCTGCTCGCTTGTTGACTTTATTTAGCCACATTCAGTGAGTAAGTGATCCCTGAAGACCACAAGTATCCTTCGTCTGGGCCTGTTGTCGACAGAAAAGTGTACTTGGCCCTTTGCACACCACCATGTTTGAGGGACATTGGCGTGATCACTGCTGATAGGTGGAGGGACAAATATGAATTAACACCTATTTCTGGACAGGAGCAGTTGGGAACAAAGAGTGTGTTGTGGAGTGAAGTGTTTATTTGAGTGTCCAAACTTCCCTCTTTAGGTGGTTATTACTTCCTTACATTCGTGAACATCATAAGAAGCAATGATTATAAATGCCCAGACGCATATTATTACAGCAATTCATTTGTTGAGGTGAGAGGAAATGAGAAGGAAGTTGCTGCACCACTAAATCTATGCCTGAGCACTGCTGAAACCAAACAAAAAGAATTCACGGTGGCTAGATAGGGCTATTTTCTACTGACTCTCTCTGGGGTCCAAAACAGAATCCATTTCTTTCTTTGTTTCTCAGTTTCACTTGTGTAGGGTACCTGTCCCCGCCCCTTCAGCTTGTAGTTTGTCTTTGTCCTTGGATCTCAAGTGAGTCTCCAGTAAGGGAGCACGTAGGTGGTCTTGAGTTTTCATCAGTTCTTCTAACCCTGTGTCTTTTGATTGGAGCACTCAAAGGCTGTGCTTTTATTCTGATATTTGAGAGCTGTGCTCTTACTGCACTTTGAAATTCTTTTTGTTCTCATTAATATACAATCACATGCAGAAAATTATGTTATTCTGTCTACCCTCTTCACCAAGTCACCCCAAATCCCAGTTATAGCCGCTCTCCGTCAGCATGTACTAAGATGCTGTAGAATCACTACATGTCTTCTCTGTGTTGTACAGCCCTACCCATGACACCCCACCCTACACATTATACATGCTAATCCTAATGCCCCCATTCTTTTTCCCCGCACTTATTACTCCCTTCCCACAAACCCTACCAAGTCCCTTTCTCTTTGGTAACTGTTAGTCCACTCTCGGGTTCTGTGAGTCTGCTGCTGTCTTTTCCTTCAGTTTTTCTTTGTTATCATACTCCACACATGAGTGAAATCATTTGGTACATGTATTTCTCCGCCTGGCCTATTTGACTGAGCATAATACCCTCTAGCTCCATCCACGTTATTGCAAATGATAGGATTTGTTTTCTTCTTATGGCTGCTTACTGCACTTTTTAAACTGGATTTCATTCTTCTTTTTTGTTTGTAGTTTTGCCATGTGCTTTCACCATTGCTCTCCTTGTTATGAGCAGTAGCTTTGTGCTAATCGATATGTACCTATACCTATCTATCTGTCTGTCTATTAATCAATTACACAATCAATCATCCTTTTGTCTGTCCATCTGTCCATCTGTACAGAACAGTTAACCATATACCCTATATCACTTTCCTGCACTATGCTCCCAAAAATCCTGCAAAGTATCTAGGCTGCAGAGGGAGCACTGGGTTCACCGAGACACTTGCAGTTCGAGTCGGCCGCGTGTACCTACAAAACCAGGAAATGGTTGTGCTGGGACTTGAACCCGTGTCTCTATCCCCTGTCCTCTTTCATCTCCTTCTAACTTGCTGTCTGTATTTAGCCACATTCATTGACTAAGGGCTCCCTGAAGATCTCAAGTATCATTCCTCTGGGCCTGTTGTCGACAGAAAAGTAAACTTGTTGCTTTGCTCACCACCATGTTTGAAGGACATCAGCGTGATCACCGCCGATAGGACGGAGGGTCAAATAAAATGGAACACCAATTTCTAGATAGGAGCAGTTGGGAGCTAACAGTGTATTGTGGAGTGACGTGTTTATTGAGTGTCCAAACTTCAATCTTTAGGTGGTTATTAGATTTTCACATTCGTGAACATCATAAAATCCACTGATTTCAAAGGCCCAGATTCTTATTATTGCAGCAACTCAGTTGTTGAGGTGAGAGAAAATGAGAAGTATGTTGCTGCACCACTAAATCTATGGCTGGGAACTGTTGAAACCAAACAAAAAGAATTCACGGTGGCCAGATAGGGCTATTTTCTGCTGACTGTCTCTGGGGACTCAAACAGAATCCATTTGCTTGATTGTTTGATTTTCCGTTTCACTCGTGTAGGGTACTTGTCCACACACCTTCGGCTTGTAGTTTGTCTGTGTCCTTGGATCTCAAGTGAGTCTCCTGTAAGTAAGCACGTAGGTGTCTTGAGTTTTCATCCCTTCTTTTATCCCTGTGTCTTTTGTTTGCAGCACTCAGTGCCTGACCTTTTATTCTGATGATTCAGAGCTGTGCACTTATTGCACTTGAAGAATATTTTTTATCATTAATCTACAATCACGTGAAGAACATTATGTTTACTATGCTCCCCCCTTCACCAAGTCCCCCCGAAAAACCTCTTCAGTCACTGTCGATCAGCGTAGTTGGATGCTGTAGACCCCTTCACCATGTACCCCACAAAAGTCCCCGTTACAGTCACTGTCCATCAGTGAGTAGTAAGATGCTATATGATCTCTACTAGTCTTCTCTGTGTTGTACAGTACTCCCCATGCACACCCGACCCCGCGCATTATACATGCTAAACTTAATGCCCCCATTCTTTCTCCCCACACTTATCCCTCCCTTCAGACTCACCCTGCCCAGTCCTTTTTCCTTTGGTTACTTTTAGTCAACTCTCGGGTTCTGTGAGTCTGCTGCTGTTTTTTTACTTCAGTTTTTCTTTGTTGTTATACTCCACACATGAGTGAAATCACTTGGTACTTGCCTTTATCCGCCTGCCCTATTTTTCTGAACATACTACCGTCTTGCTCCATCCACGTCATTGCAAATGGTAGTATTTGTTTTCTTCTTAAGGCTGCTTACTGCACTTTTTAAACTGGATTTCATTCTTCCTTTTTGTTTGTAGTTTAGCTATGTTATTCACCATTCAACTCCTGGTTATGAACAATAGCTTTGTGTCAATCGACATGTATCTGTATCTATCTATCTAAAGGTCTGTCTGTCTATCTATGTATCTATGTATGTATATATCTATGTATCTATGTATCTATCTATGTATCTATCTATGTATCTATCTATCTATCTTCCTGTCATCTATCTATGATGTCTATCATCTATTAATCTATGTACCTATCTATCTATCTTTCACCTGTCGTCTGTCTACCTATCTATCTATGAAACAATCATCTTTTTGTCTGCCAATCTATCCTTATGTACAGAACAGTTAACAACATAGCCTATGTCTCTTCCCTACATTATGCTTCCAGAAACCTTGCAAGGTAACTAAGCCATAAGGAGAGCACTGTGTTCACCGATACGCTTTCAGGTAGAGTCAGCAGAGTGTGCTTACAAAACCAGTAAATGGAGGTGAAAGGACTTGAACTCGTATCTTTGTCATCTGTCCTCTTATACTTCCTGCTCGCTTGTTGACTTTATTTAGCCACATTCAGTGAGTAAGTGATCCCTGAAGACCACAAGTATCCTTCGTCTGGGCCTGTTGTCGACAGAAAAGTGTACTTGGCCCTTTGCACACCACCATGTTTGAGGGACATTGGCGTGATCACTGCTGATAGGTGGAGGGACAAATATGAATTAACACCTATTTCTGGACAGGAGCAGTTGGGAACAAAGAGTGTGTTGTGGAGTGAAGTGTTTATTTGAGTGCCCAAACTTCCCTCTTTATGTGGTTATTACTTCTTTACATTCGTGAACATCATAAAAAGCAATGATTATAAATGCCCAGACGCATATTATTACAGCAATTCATTTGTTGAGGTGAGAGGAAATGAGAAGGAAGTTGCTGCACCACTAAATCTATGCCTGAGCACTGCTGAAACCAAACAAAAAGAATTCACGGTGGCTAGATAGGGCTATTTTCTACTGACTCTCTCTGGGGTCCAAAACAGAATCCATTTCTTTCTTTGTTTCTCAGTTTCACTTGTGTAGGGTACCTGTCCCCGCCCCTTCAGCTTGTAGTTTGTCTTTGTCCTTGGATCTCAAGTGAGTCTCCAGTAAGGGAGCACGTAGGTGGTCTTGAGTTTTCATCAGTTCTTCTAACCCTGTGTCTTTTGATTGGAGCACTCAAAGGCTGTGCTTTTATTCTGATATTTGAGAGCTGTGCTCTTACTGCACTTTGAAATTCTTTTTGTTCTCATTAATATACAATCACATGCAGAAAATTATGTTATTCTGTCTACCCTCTTCACCAAGTCACCCCAAATCCCAGTTACAGCCGCTCTCCGTCAGCATGTACTAAGATGCTGTAGAATCACTACATGTCTTCTCTGTGTTGTACAGCCCTACCCATGACACCCCACCCTACACATTATACATGCTAATCCTAATGCCCCCATTCTTTTTCCCCGCACTTATTACTCCCTTCCCACAAACCCTACCAAGTCCCTTTCTCTTTGGTAACTGTTAGTCCACTCTCGGGTTCTGTGAGTCTGCTGCTGTCTTTTCCTTCAGTTTTTCTTTGTTATCATACTCCACACATGAGTGAAATCATTTGGTACATGTATTTCTCCGCCTGGCCTATTTGACTGAGCATAATACCCTCTAGCTCCATCCACGTTATTGCAAATGATAGGATTTGTTTTCTTCTTATGGCTGCTTACTGCACTTTTTAAACTGGATTTCATTCTTCTTTTTTGTTTGTAGTTTTGCCATGTGCTTTCACCATTGCTCTCCTTGTTATGAGCAGTAGCTTTGTGCTAATCGATATGTACCTATACCTATCTATCTGTCTGTCTATTAATCAATTACACAATCAATCATCCTTTTGTCTGTCCATCTGTCCATCTGTACAGAACAGTTAACCATATACCCTATATCACTTTCCTGCACTATGCTCCCAAAAATCCTGCAAAGTATCTAGGCTGCAGAGGGAGCACTGGGTTCACCGAGACACTTGCAGTTCGAGTCGGCCGCGTGTACCTACAAAACCAGGAAATGGTTGTGCTGGGACTTGAACCCGTGTCTCTATCCCCTGTCCTCTTTCATCTCCTTCTAACTTGCTGTCTGTATTTAGCCACATTCATTGACTAAGGGCTCCCTGAAGATCTCAAGTATCATTCCTCTGGGCCTGTTGTCAACAGAAAAGTCAACTTGTTGCTTTGCTCACCACCATGTTTGAAGGACATCAGCGTGATCACCGCCGATAGGACGGAGGGTCAAATAAAAAGGAACACCAATTTCTAGATAGGAGCAGTTGGGAGCTAACAGTGTATTGTGGAGTGACGTGTTTATTGAGTGTCCAAACTTCCCTCTTAGGTGGTTATTAGATTTTCACATTCGTGAACATCATAAAATCCACTGATTTCAAAGGCCCAGATTCTTATTATTGCAGCAACTCAGTTGTTGAGGTGAGAGAAAATGAGAAGTATGTTGCTGCACCACTAAATCTATGGCTGGGAACTGTTGAAACCAAACAAAAAGAATTCACGGTGGCCAGATAGGGCTATTTTCTGCTGACTGTCTCTGGGGACTCAAACAGAATCCATTTGCTTGATTGTTTGATTTTCCGTTTCACTCGTGTAGGGTACTTGTCCACACACCTTCGGCTTGTAGTTTGTCTGTGTCCTTGGATCTCAAGTGAGTCTCCTGTAAGTAAGCACGTAGGTGTCTTGAGTTTTCATCCCTTCTTTTATCCCTGTGTCTTTTGTTTGCAGCACTCAGTGCCTGACCTTTTATTCTGATGATTCAGAGCTGTGCACTTATTGCACTTAAAGAATATTTTTTATCATTAATCTACAATCACGTGAAGAACATTATGTTTACTATGCTCCCCCCTTCACCAAGTCCCCCCGAAAAACCTCTTCAGTCACTGTCGATCAGCGTAGTTGGATGCTGTAGACCCCTTCACCATGTCCCCCACAAAAGTCCCCGTTACAGTCACTGTCCATCAGTGAGTAGTAAGATGCTATATGATCTCTACTAGTCTTCTCTGTGTTGTACAGTACTCCCCATGCACACCCGACCCCGCGCATTATACATGCTAAACTTAATGCCCCCATTCTTTCTCCCCACACTTATCCCTCCCTTCAGACTCACCCTGCCCAGTCCTTTTTCCTTTGGTTACTTTTAGTCAACTCTCGGGTTCTGTGAGTCTGCTGCTGTTTTTTTACTTCAGTTTTTCTTTGTTGTTATACTCCACACATGAGTGAAATCACTTGGTACTTGCCTTTATCCGCCTGCCCTATTTTTCTGAACATACTACCGTCTTGCTCCATCCACGTCATTGCAAATGGTACTATTTGTTTTCTTCTTAAGGCTGCTTACTGCACTTTTTAAACTGGATTTCATTCTTCCTTTTTGTTTGTAGTTTAGCTATGTTATTCACCATTCAACTCCTGGTTATGAACAATAGCTTTGTGTCAATCGACATGTATCTGTATCTATCTATCTAAAGGTCTGTCTGTCTATCTATGTATCTATGTATGTATATATCTATGTATCTATGTATCTATCTATGTATCTATCTATCTATCTTCCTGTCATCTATCTATGATGTCTATCATCTATTAATCTATGTACCTATCTATCTATCTTTCACCTGTCGTCTGTCTACCTATCTATCTATGAAACAATCATCTTTTTGTCTGCCAATCTATCCTTATGTACAGAACAGTTAACAACATAGCCTATGTCTCTTCCCTACATTATGCTTCCAGAAACCTTGCAAGGTAACTAAGCCATAAGGAGAGCACTGTGTTCACCGATACGCTTTCAGGTAGAGTCAGCAGAGTGTGCTTACAAAACCAGTAAATGGAGGTGAAAGGACTTGAACTCGTATCTTTGTCATCTGTCCTCTTATACTTCCTGCTCGCTTGTTGACTTTATTTAGCCACATTCAGTGAGTAAGTGATCCCTGAAGACCACAAGTATCCTTCGTCTGGGCCTGTTGTCGACAGAAAAGTGTACTTGGCCCTTTGCACACCACCATGTTTGAGGGACATTGGCGTGATCACTGCTGATAGGTGGAGGGACAAATATGAATTAACACCTATTTCTGGACAGGAGCAGTTGGGAACAAAGAGTGTGTTGTGGAGTGAAGTGTTTATTTGAGTGCCCAAACTTCCCTCTTTATGTGGTTATTACTTCTTTACATTCGTGAACATCATAAAAAGCAATGATTATAAATGCCCAGACGCATATTATTACAGCAATTCATTTGTTGAGGTGAGAGGAAATGAGAAGGAAGTTGCTGCACCACTAAATCTATGCCTGAGCACTGCTGAAACCAAACAAAAAGAATTCACGGTGGCTAGATAGGGCTATTTTCTACTGACTCTCTCTGGGGTCCAAAACAGAATCCATTTCTTTCTTTGTTTCTCAGTTTCACTTGTGTAGGGTACCTGTCCCCGCCCCTTCAGCTTGTAGTTTGTCTTTGTCCTTGGATCTCAAGTGAGTCTCCAGTAAGGGAGCACGTAGGTGGTCTTGAGTTTTCATCAGTTCTTCTAACCCTGTGTCTTTTGATTGGAGCACTCAAAGGCTGTGCTTTTATTCTGATATTTGAGAGCTGTGCTCTTACTGCACTTTGAAATTCTTTTTGTTCTCATTAATATACAATCACATGCAGAAAATTATGTTATTCTGTCTACCCTCTTCACCAAGTCACCCCAAATCCCAGTTACAGCCGCTCTCCGTCAGCATGTACTAAGATGCTGTAGAATCACTACATGTCTTCTCTGTGTTGTACAGCCCTACCCATGACACCCCACCCTACACATTATACATGCTAATCCTAATGCCCCCATTCTTTTTCCCCGCACTTATTACTCCCTTCCCACAAACCCTACCAAGTCCCTTTCTCTTTGGTAACTGTTAGTCCACTCTCGGGTTCTGTGAGTCTGCTGCTGTCTTTTCCTTCAGTTTTTCTTTGTTATCATACTCCACACATGAGTGAAATCATTTGGTACATGTATTTCTCCGCCTGGCCTATTTGACTGAGCATAATACCCTCTAGCTCCATCCACGTTATTGCAAATGATAGGATTTGTTTTCTTCTTATGGCTGCTTACTGCACTTTTTAAACTGGATTTCATTCTTCTTTTTTGTTTGTAGTTTTGCCATGTGCTTTCACCATTGCTCTCCTTGTTATGAGCAGTAGCTTTGTGCTAATCGATATGTACCTATACCTATCTATCTGTCTGTCTATTAATCAATTACACAATCAATCATCCTTTTGTCTGTCCATCTGTCCATCTGTACAGAACAGTTAACCATATACCCTATATCACTTTCCTGCACTATGCTCCCAAAAATCCTGCAAAGTATCTAGGCTGCAGAGGGAGCACTGGGTTCACCGAGACACTTGCAGTTCGAGTCGGCCGCGTGTACCTACAAAACCAGGAAATGGTTGTGCTGGGACTTGAACCCGTGTCTCTATCCCCTGTCCTCTTTCATCTCCTTCTAACTTGCTGTCTGTATTTAGCCACATTCATTGACTAAGGGCTCCCTGAAGATCTCAAGTATCATTCCTCTGGGCCTGTTGTCGACAGAAAAGTAAACTTGTTGCTTTGCTCACCACCATGTTTGAAGGACATCAGCGTGATCACCGCCGATAGGACGGAGGGTCAAATAAAAAGGAACACCAATTTCTAGATAGGAGCAGTTGGGAGCTAACAGTGTATTGTGGAGTGACGTGTTTATTGAGTGTCCAAACTTCCCTCTTAGGTGGTTATTAGATTTTCACATTCGTGAACATCATAAAATCCACTGATTTCAAAGGCCCAGATTCTTATTATTGCAGCAACTCAGTTGTTGAGGTGAGAGAAAATGAGAAGTATGTTGCTGCACCACTAAATCTATGGCTGGGAACTGTTGAAACCAAACAAAAAGAATTCACGGTGGCCAGATAGGGCTATTTTCTGCTGACTGTCTCTGGGGACTCAAACAGAATCCATTTGCTTGATTGTTTGATTTTCCGTTTCACTCGTGTAGGGTACTTGTCCACACACCTTCGGCTTGTAGTTTGTCTGTGTCCTTGGATCTCAAGTGAGTCTCCTGTAAGTAAGCACGTAGGTGTCTTGAGTTTTCATCCCTTCTTTTATCCCTGTGTCTTTTGTTTGCAGCACTCAGTGCCTGACCTTTTATTCTGATGATTCAGAGCTGTGCACTTATTGCACTTAAAGAATATTTTTTATCATTAATCTACAATCACGTGAAGAACATTATGTTTACTATGCTCCCCCCTTCACCAAGTCCCCCCGAAAAACCTCTTCAGTCACTGTCGATCAGCGTAGTTGGATGCTGTAGACCCCTTCACCATGTCCCCCACAAAAGTCCCCGTTACAGTCACTGTCCATCAGTGAGTAGTAAGATGCTATATGATCTCTACTAGTCTTCTCTGTGTTGTACAGTACTCCCCATGCACACCCGACCCCGCGCATTATACATGCTAAACTTAATGCCCCCATTCTTTCTCCCCCGCACTTATCCCTCCCTTCAGACTCACCCTGCCCAGTCCTTTTTCCTTTGGTTACTTTTAGTCAACTCTCGGGTTCTGTGAGTCTGCTGCTGTTTTTTTACTTCAGTTTTTCTTTGTTGTTATACTCCACACATGAGTGAAATCACTTGGTACTTGCCTTTATCCGCCTGCCCTATTTTTCTGAACATACTACCGTCTTGCTCCATCCACGTCATTGCAAATGGTACTATTTGTTTTCTTCTTAAGGCTGCTTACTGCACTTTTTAAACTGGATTTCATTCTTCCTTTTTGTTTGTAGTTTAGCTATGTTATTCACCATTCAACTCCTGGTTATGAACAATAGCTTTGTGTCAATCGACATGTATCTGTATCTATCTATCTAAAGGTCTGTCTGTCTATCTATGTATCTATGTATGTATATATCTATGTATCTATGTATCTATCTATGTATCTATCTATCTATCTTCCTGTCATCTATCTATGATGTCTATCATCTATTAATCTATGTACCTATCTATCTATCTTTCACCTGTCGTCTGTCTACCTATCTATCTATGAAACAATCATCTTTTTGTCTGCCAATCTATCCTTATGTACAGAACAGTTAACAACATAGCCTATGTCTCTTCCCTACATTATGCTTCCAGAAACCTTGCAAGGTAACTAAGCCATAAGGAGAGCACTGTGTTCACCGATACGCTTTCAGGTAGAGTCAGCAGAGTGTGCTTACAAAACCAGTAAATGGAGGTGAAAGGACTTGAACTCGTATCTTTGTCATCTGTCCTCTTATACTTCCTGCTCGCTTGTTGACTTTATTTAGCCACATTCAGTGAGTAAGTGATCCCTGAAGACCACAAGTATCCTTCGTCTGGGCCTGTTGTCGACAGAAAAGTGTACTTGGCCCTTTGCACACCACCATGTTTGAGGGACATTGGCGTGATCACTGCTGATAGGTGGAGGGACAAATATGAATTAACACCTATTTCTGGACAGGAGCAGTTGGGAACAAAGAGTGTGTTGTGGAGTGAAGTGTTTATTTGAGTGCCCAAACTTCCCTCTTTATGTGGTTATTACTTCTTTACATTCGTGAACATCATAAAAAGCAATGATTATAAATGCCCAGACGCATATTATTACAGCAATTCATTTGTTGAGGTGAGAGGAAATGAGAAGGAAGTTGCTGCACCACTAAATCTATGCCTGAGCACTGCTGAAACCAAACAAAAAGAATTCACGGTGGCTAGATAGGGCTATTTTCTACTGACTCTCTCTGGGGTCCAAAACAGAATCCATTTCTTTCTTTGTTTCTCAGTTTCACTTGTGTAGGGTACCTGTCCCCGCCCCTTCAGCTTGTAGTTTGTCTTTGTCCTTGGATCTCAAGTGAGTCTCCAGTAAGGGAGCACGTAGGTGGTCTTGAGTTTTCATCAGTTCTTCTAACCCTGTGTCTTTTGATTGGAGCACTCAAAGGCTGTGCTTTTATTCTGATATTTGAGAGCTGTGCTCTTACTGCACTTTGAAATTCTTTTTGTTCTCATTAATATACAATCACATGCAGAAAATTATGTTATTCTGTCTACCCTCTTCACCAAGTCACCCCAAATCCCAGTTATAGCCGCTCTCCGTCAGCATGTACTAAGATGCTGTAGAATCACTACATGTCTTCTCTGTGTTGTACAGCCCTACCCATGACACCCCACCCTACACATTATACATGCTAATCCTAATGCCCCCATTCTTTTTCCCCGCACTTATTACTCCCTTCCCACAAACCCTACCAAGTCCCTTTCTCTTTGGTAACTGTTAGTCCACTCTCGGGTTCTGTGAGTCTGCTGCTGTCTTTTCCTTCAGTTTTTCTTTGTTATCATACTCCACACATGAGTGAAATCATTTGGTACATGTATTTCTCCGCCTGGCCTATTTGACTGAGCATAATACCCTCTAGCTCCATCCACGTTATTGCAAATGATAGGATTTGTTTTCTTCTTATGGCTGCTTACTGCACTTTTTAAACTGGATTTCATTCTTCTTTTTTGTTTGTAGTTTTGCCATGTGCTTTCACCATTGCTCTCCTTGTTATGAGCAGTAGCTTTGTGCTAATCGATATGTACCTATACCTATCTATCTGTCTGTCTATTAATCAATTACACAATCAATCATCCTTTTGTCTGTCCATCTGTCCATCTGTACAGAACAGTTAACCATATACCCTATATCACTTTCCTGCACTATGCTCCCAAAAATCCTGCAAAGTATCTAGGCTGCAGAGGGAGCACTGGGTTCACCGAGACACTTGCAGTTCGAGTCGGCCGCGTGTACCTACAAAACCAGGAAATGGTTGTGCTGGGACTTGAACCCGTGTCTCTATCCCCTGTCCTCTTTCATCTCCTTCTAACTTGCTGTCTGTATTTAGCCACATTCATTGACTAAGGGCTCCCTGAAGATCTCAAGTATCATTCCTCTGGGCCTGTTGTCGACAGAAAAGTAAACTTGTTGCTTTGCTCACCACCATGTTTGAAGGACATCAGCGTGATCACCGCCGATAGGACGGAGGGTCAAATAAAAAGGAACACCAATTTCTAGATAGGAGCAGTTGGGAGCTAACAGTGTATTGTGGAGTGACGTGTTTATTGAGTGTCCAAACTTCCCTCTTAGGTGGTTATTAGATTTTCACATTCGTGAACATCATAAAATCCACTGATTTCAAAGGCCCAGATTCTTATTATTGCAGCAACTCAGTTGTTGAGGTGAGAGAAAATGAGAAGTATGTTGCTGCACCACTAAATCTATGGCTGGGAACTGTTGAAACCAAACAAAAAGAATTCACGGTGGCCAGATAGGGCTATTTTCTGCTGACTGTCTCTGGGGACTCAAACAGAATCCATTTGCTTGATTGTTTGATTTTCCGTTTCACTCGTGTAGGGTACTTGTCCACACACCTTCGGCTTGTAGTTTGTCTGTGTCCTTGGATCTCAAGTGAGTCTCCTGTAAGTAAGCACGTAGGTGTCTTGAGTTTTCATCCCTTCTTTTATCCCTGTGTCTTTTGTTTGCAGCACTCAGTGCCTGACCTTTTATTCTGATGATTCAGAGCTGTGCACTTATTGCACTTAAAGAATATTTTTTATCATTAATCTACAATCACGTGAAGAACATTATGTTTACTATGCTCCCCCCTTCACCAAGTCCCCCCGAAAAACCTCTTCAGTCACTGTCGATCAGCGTAGTTGGATGCTGTAGACCCCTTCACCATGTCCCCCACAAAAGTCCCCGTTACAGTCACTGTCCATCAGTGAGTAGTAAGATGCTATATGATCTCTACTAGTCTTCTCTGTGTTGTACAGTACTCCCCATGCACACCCGACCCCGCGCATTATACATGCTAAACTTAATGCCCCCATTCTTTCTCCCCCGCACTTATCCCTCCCTTCAGACTCACCCTGCCCAGTCCTTTTTCCTTTGGTTACTTTTAGTCAACTCTCGGGTTCTGTGAGTCTGCTGCTGTTTTTTTACTTCAGTTTTTCTTTGTTGTTATACTCCACACATGAGTGAAATCACTTGGTACTTGCCTTTATTCGCCTGCCCTATTTTTCTGAACATACTACCGTCTTGCTCCATCCACGTCATTGCAAATGGTAGTATTTGTTTTCTTCTTAAGGCTGCTTACTGCACTTTTTAAACTGGATTTCATTTTTCCTTTTTGTTTGTAGTTTAGCTATGTTATTCACCATTCAACTCCTGGTTATGAACAATAGCTTTGTGTCAATCGACATGTATCTGTATCTATCTATCTAAAGGTCTGTCTGTCTATCTATGTATCTATGTATGTATATATCTATGTATCTATGTATCTATCTATGTATCTATCTATCTATCTTCCTGTCATCTATCTATGATGTCTATCATCTATTAATCTATGTACCTATCTATCTATCTTTCACCTGTCGTCTGTCTACCTATCTATCTATGAAACAATCATCTTTTTGTCTGCCAATCTATCCTTATGTACAGAACAGTTAACAACATAGCCTATGTCTCTTCCCTACATTATGCTTCCAGAAACCTTGCAAGGTAACTAAGCCATAAGGAGAGCACTGTGTTCACCGATACGCTTTCAGGTAGAGTCAGCAGAGTGTGCTTACAAAACCAGTAAATGGAGGTGAAAGGACTTGAACTCGTATCTTTGTCATCTGTCCTCTTATACTTCCTGCTCGCTTGTTGACTTTATTTAGCCACATTCAGTGAGTAAGTGATCCCTGAAGACCACAAGTATCCTTCGTCTGGGCCTGTTGTCGACAGAAAAGTGTACTTGGCCCTTTGCACACCACCATGTTTGAGGGACATTGGCGTGATCACTGCTGATAGGTGGAGGGACAAATATGAATTAACACCTATTTCTGGACAGGAGCAGTTGGGAACAAAGAGTGTGTTGTGGAGTGAAGTGTTTATTTGAGTGTCCAAACTTCCCTCTTTAGGTGGTTATTACTTCCTTACATTCGTGAACATCATAAGAAGAAATGATTATAAATGCCCAGACGCATATTATTACAGCAATTCATTTGTTGAGGTGAGAGGAAATGAGAAGGAAGTTGCTGCACCACTAAATCTATGCCTGAGCACTGCTGAAACCAAACAAAAAGAATTCACGGTGGCTAGATAGGGCTATTTTCTACTGACTCTCTCTGGGGTCCAAAACAGAATCCATTTCTTTCTTTGTTTCTCAGTTTCACTTGTGTAGGGTACCTGTCCCCGCCCCTTCAGCTTGTAGTTTGTCTTTGTCCTTGGATCTCAAGTGAGTCTCCAGTAAGGGAGCACGTAGGTGGTCTTGAGTTTTCATCAGTTCTTCTAACCCTGTGTCTTTTGATTGGAGCACTCAAAGGCTGTGCTTTTATTCTGATATTTGAGAGCTGTGCTCTTACTGCACTTTGAAATTCTTTTTGTTCTCATTAATATACAATCACATGCAGAAAATTATGTTATTCTGTCTACCCTCTTCACCAAGTCACCCCAAATCCCAGTTATAGCCGCTCTCCGTCAGCATGTACTAAGATGCTGTAGAATCACTACATGTCTTCTCTGTGTTGTACAGCCCTACCCATGACACCCCACCCTACACATTATACATGCTAATCCTAATGCCCCCATTCTTTTTCCCCGCACTTATTACTCCCTTCCCACAAACCCTACCAAGTCCCTTTCTCTTTGGTAACTGTTAGTCCACTCTCGGGTTCTGTGAGTCTGCTGCTGTCTTTTCCTTCAGTTTTTCTTTGTTATCATACTCCACACATGAGTGAAATCATTTGGTACATGTATTTCTCCGCCTGGCCTATTTGACTGAGCATAATACCCTCTAGCTCCATCCACGTTATTGCAAATGATAGGATTTGTTTTCTTCTTATGGCTGCTTACTGCACTTTTTAAACTGGATTTCATTCTTCTTTTTTGTTTGTAGTTTTGCCATGTGCTTTCACCATTGCTCTCCTTGTTATGAGCAGTAGCTTTGTGCTAATCGATATGTACCTATACCTATCTATCTGTCTGTCTATTAATCAATTACACAATCAATCATCCTTTTGTCTGTCCATCTGTCCATCTGTACAGAACAGTTAACCATATACCCTATATCACTTTCCTGCACTATGCTCCCAAAAATCCTGCAAAGTATCTAGGCTGCAGAGGGAGCACTGGGTTCACCGAGACACTTGCAGTTCGAGTCGGCCGCGTGTACCTACAAAACCAGGAAATGGTTGTGCTGGGACTTGAACCCGTGTCTCTATCCCCTGTCCTCTTTCATCTCCTTCTAACTTGCTGTCTGTATTTAGCCACATTCATTGACTAAGGGCTCCCTGAAGATCTCAAGTATCATTCCTCTGGGCCTGTTGTCGACAGAAAAGTCAACTTGTTGCTTTGCTCACCACCATGTTTGAAGGACATCAGCGTGATCACCGCCGATAGGACGGAGGGTCAAATAAAAAGGAACACCAATTTCTAGATAGGAGCAGTTGGGAGCTAACAGTGTATTGTGGAGTGACGTGTTTATTGAGTGTCCAAACTTCCCTCTTAGGTGGTTATTAGATTTTCACATTCGTGAACATCATAAAATCCACTGATTTCAAAGGCCCAGATTCTTATTATTGCAGCAACTCAGTTGTTGAGGTGAGAGAAAATGAGAAGTATGTTGCTGCACCACTAAATCTATGGCTGGGAACTGTTGAAACCAAACAAAAAGAATTCACGGTGGCCAGATAGGGCTATTTTCTGCTGACTGTCTCTGGGGACTCAAACAGAATCCATTTGCTTGATTGTTTGATTTTCCGTTTCACTCGTGTAGGGTACTTGTCCACACACCTTCGGCTTGTAGTTTGTCTGTGTCCTTGGATCTCAAGTGAGTCTCCTGTAAGTAAGCACGTAGGTGTCTTGAGTTTTCATCCCTTCTTTTATCCCTGTGTCTTTTGTTTGCAGCACTCAGTGCCTGACCTTTTATTCTGATGATTCAGAGCTGTGCACTTATTGCACTTAAAGAATATTTTTTATCATTAATCTACAATCACGTGAAGAACATTATGTTTACTATGCTCCCCCCTTCACCAAGTCCCCCCGAAAAACCTCTTCAGTCACTGTCGATCAGCGTAGTTGGATGCTGTAGACCCCTTCACCATGTCCCCCACAAAAGTCCCCGTTACAGTCACTGTCCATCAGTGAGTAGTAAGATGCTATATGATCTCTACTAGTCTTCTCTGTGTTGTACAGTACTCCCCATGCACACCCGACCCCGCGCATTATACATGCTAAACTTAATGCCCCCATTCTTTCTCCCCCGCACTTATCCCTCCCTTCAGACTCACCCTGCCCAGTCCTTTTTCCTTTGGTTACTTTTAGTCAACTCTCGGGTTCTGTGAGTCTGCTGCTGTTTTTTTACTTCAGTTTTTCTTTGTTGTTATACTCCACACATGAGTGAAATCACTTGGTACTTGCCTTTATCCGCCTGCCCTATTTTTCTGAACATACTACCGTCTTGCTCCATCCACGTCATTGCAAATGGTACTATTTGTTTTCTTCTTAAGGCTGCTTACTGCACTTTTTAAACTGGATTTCATTCTTCCTTTTTGTTTGTAGTTTAGCTATGTTATTCACCATTCAACTCCTGGTTATGAACAATAGCTTTGTGTCAATCGACATGTATCTGTATCTATCTATCTAAAGGTCTGTCTGTCTATCTATGTATCTATGTATGTATATATCTATGTATCTATGTATCTATCTATGTATCTATCTATCTATCTTCCTGTCATCTATCTATGATGTCTATCATCTATTAATCTATGTACCTATCTATCTATCTTTCACCTGTCGTCTGTCTACCTATCTATCTATGAAACAATCATCTTTTTGTCTGCCAATCTATCCTTATGTACAGAACAGTTAACAACATAGCCTATGTCTCTTCCCTACATTATGCTTCCAGAAACCTTGCAAGGTAACTAAGCCATAAGGAGAGCACTGTGTTCACCGATACGCTTTCAGGTAGAGTCAGCAGAGTGTGCTTACAAAACCAGTAAATGGAGGTGAAAGGACTTGAACTCGTATCTTTGTCATCTGTCCTCTTATACTTCCTGCTCGCTTGTTGACTTTATTTAGCCACATTCAGTGAGTAAGTGATCCCTGAAGACCACAAGTATCCTTCGTCTGGGCCTGTTGTCGACAGAAAAGTGTACTTGGCCCTTTGCACACCACCATGTTTGAGGGACATTGGCGTGATCACTGCTGATAGGTGGAGGGACAAATATGAATTAACACCTATTTCTGGACAGGAGCAGTTGGGAACAAAGAGTGTGTTGTGGAGTGAAGTGTTTATTTGAGTGCCCAAACTTCCCTCTTTATGTGGTTATTACTTCTTTACATTCGTGAACATCATAAAAAGCAATGATTATAAATGCCCAGACGCATATTATTACAGCAATTCATTTGTTGAGGTGAGAGGAAATGAGAAGGAAGTTGCTGCACCACTAAATCTATGCCTGAGCACTGCTGAAACCAAACAAAAAGAATTCACGGTGGCTAGATAGGGCTATTTTCTACTGACTCTCTCTGGGGTCCAAAACAGAATCCATTTCTTTCTTTGTTTCTCAGTTTCACTTGTGTAGGGTACCTGTCCCCGCCCCTTCAGCTTGTAGTTTGTCTTTGTCCTTGGATCTCAAGTGAGTCTCCAGTAAGGGAGCACGTAGGTGGTCTTGAGTTTTCATCAGTTCTTCTAACCCTGTGTCTTTTGATTGGAGCACTCAAAGGCTGTGCTTTTATTCTGATATTTGAGAGCTGTGCTCTTACTGCACTTTGAAATTCTTTTTGTTCTCATTAATATACAATCACATGCAGAAAATTATGTTATTCTGTCTACCCTCTTCACCAAGTCACCCCAAATCCCAGTTATAGCCGCTCTCCGTCAGCATGTACTAAGATGCTGTAGAATCACTACATGTCTTCTCTGTGTTGTACAGCCCTACCCATGACACCCCACCCTACACATTATACATGCTAATCCTAATGCCCCCATTCTTTTTCCCCGCACTTATTACTCCCTTCCCACAAACCCTACCAAGTCCCTTTCTCTTTGGTAACTGTTAGTCCACTCTCGGGTTCTGTGAGTCTGCTGCTGTCTTTTCCTTCAGTTTTTCTTTGTTATCATACTCCACACATGAGTGAAATCATTTGGTACATGTATTTCTCCGCCTGGCCTATTTGACTGAGCATAATACCCTCTAGCTCCATCCACGTTATTGCAAATGATAGGATTTGTTTTCTTCTTATGGCTGCTTACTGCACTTTTTAAACTGGATTTCATTCTTCTTTTTTGTTTGTAGTTTTGCCATGTGCTTTCACCATTGCTCTCCTTGTTATGAGCAGTAGCTTTGTGCTAATCGATATGTACCTATACCTATCTATCTGTCTGTCTATTAATCAATTACACAATCAATCATCCTTTTGTCTGTCCATCTGTCCATCTGTACAGAACAGTTAACCATATACCCTATATCACTTTCCTGCACTATGCTCCCAAAAATCCTGCAAAGTATCTAGGCTGCAGAGGGAGCACTGGGTTCACCGAGACACTTGCAGTTCGAGTCGGCCGCGTGTACCTACAAAACCAGGAAATGGTTGTGCTGGGACTTGAACCCGTGTCTCTATCCCCTGTCCTCTTTCATCTCCTTCTAACTTGCTGTCTGTATTTAGCCACATTCATTGACTAAGGGCTCCCTGAAGATCTCAAGTATCATTCCTCTGGGCCTGTTGTCGACAGAAAAGTAAACTTGTTGCTTTGCTCACCACCATGTTTGAAGGACATCAGCGTGATCACCGCCGATAGGACGGAGGGTCAAATAAAAAGGAACACCAATTTCTAGATAGGAGCAGTTGGGAGCTAACAGTGTATTGTGGAGTGACGTGTTTATTGAGTGTCCAAACTTCCCTCTTAGGTGGTTATTAGATTTTCACATTCGTGAACATCATAAAATCCACTGATTTCAAAGGCCCAGATTCTTATTATTGCAGCAACTCAGTTGTTGAGGTGAGAGAAAATGAGAAGTATGTTGCTGCACCACTAAATCTATGGCTGGGAACTGTTGAAACCAAACAAAAAGAATTCACGGTGGCCAGATAGGGCTATTTTCTGCTGACTGTCTCTGGGGACTCAAACAGAATCCATTTGCTTGATTGTTTGATTTTCCGTTTCACTCGTGTAGGGTACTTGTCCACACACCTTCGGCTTGTAGTTTGTCTGTGTCCTTGGATCTCAAGTGAGTCTCCTGTAAGTAAGCACGTAGGTGTCTTGAGTTTTCATCCCTTCTTTTATCCCTGTGTCTTTTGTTTGCAGCACTCAGTGCCTGACCTTTTATTCTGATGATTCAGAGCTGTGCACTTATTGCACTTAAAGAATATTTTTTATCATTAATCTACAATCACGTGAAGAACATTATGTTTACTATGCTCCCCCCTTCACCAAGTCCCCCCGAAAAACCTCTTCAGTCACTGTCGATCAGCGTAGTTGGATGCTGTAGACCCCTTCACCATGTCCCCCACAAAAGTCCCCGTTACAGTCACTGTCCATCAGTGAGTAGTAAGATGCTATATGATCTCTACTAGTCTTCTCTGTGTTGTACAGTACTCCCCATGCACACCCGACCCCGCGCATTATACATGCTAAACTTAATGCCCCCATTCTTTCTCCCCCGCACTTATCCCTCCCTTCAGACTCACCCTGCCCAGTCCTTTTTCCTTTGGTTACTTTTAGTCAACTCTCGGGTTCTGTGAGTCTGCTGCTGTTTTTTTACTTCAGTTTTTCTTTGTTGTTATACTCCACACATGAGTGAAATCACTTGGTACTTGCCTTTATTCGCCTGCCCTATTTTTCTGAACATACTACCGTCTTGCTCCATCCACGTCATTGCAAATGGTAGTATTTGTTTTCTTCTTAAGGCTGCTTACTGCACTTTTTAAACTGGATTTCATTTTTCCTTTTTGTTTGTAGTTTAGCTATGTTATTCACCATTCAACTCCTGGTTATGAACAATAGCTTTGTGTCAATCGACATGTATCTGTATCTATCTATCTAAAGGTCTGTCTGTCTATCTATGTATCTATGTATGTATATATCTATGTATCTATGTATCTATCTATGTATCTATCTATCTATCTTCCTGTCATCTATCTATGATGTCTATCATCTATTAATCTATGTACCTATCTATCTATCTTTCACCTGTCGTCTGTCTACCTATCTATCTATGAAACAATCATCTTTTTGTCTGCCAATCTATCCTTATGTACAGAACAGTTAACAACATAGCCTATGTCTCTTCCCTACATTATGCTTCCAGAAACCTTGCAAGGTAACTAAGCCATAAGGAGAGCACTGTGTTCACCGATACGCTTTCAGGTAGAGTCAGCAGAGTGTGCTTACAAAACCAGTAAATGGAGGTGAAAGGACTTGAACTCGTATCTTTGTCATCTGTCCTCTTATACTTCCTGCTCGCTTGTTGACTTTATTTAGCCACATTCAGTGAGTAAGTGATCCCTGAAGACCACAAGTATCCTTCGTCTGGGCCTGTTGTCGACAGAAAAGTGTACTTGGCCCTTTGCACACCACCATGTTTGAGGGACATTGGCGTGATCACTGCTGATAGGTGGAGGGACAAATATGAATTAACACCTATTTCTGGACAGGAGCAGTTGGGAACAAAGAGTGTGTTGTGGAGTGAAGTGTTTATTTGAGTGTCCAAACTTCCCTCTTTAGGTGGTTATTACTTCCTTACATTCGTGAACATCATAAGAAGAAATGATTATAAATGCCCAGACGCATATTATTACAGCAATTCATTTGTTGAGGTGAGAGGAAATGAGAAGGAAGTTGCTGCACCACTAAATCTATGCCTGAGCACTGCTGAAACCAAACAAAAAGAATTCACGGTGGCTAGATAGGGCTATTTTCTACTGACTCTCTCTGGGGTCCAAAACAGAATCCATTTCTTTCTTTGTTTCTCAGTTTCACTTGTGTAGGGTACCTGTCCCCGCCCCTTCAGCTTGTAGTTTGTCTTTGTCCTTGGATCTCAAGTGAGTCTCCAGTAAGGGAGCACGTAGGTGGTCTTGAGTTTTCATCAGTTCTTCTAACCCTGTGTCTTTTGATTGGAGCACTCAAAGGCTGTACTTTTATTCTGATATTTGAGAGCTGTGCTCTTACTGCACTTTGAAATTCTTTTTGTTCTCATTAATATACAATCACATGCAGAAAATTATGTTATTCTGTCTACCCTCTTCACCAAGTCACCCCAAATCCCAGTTATAGCCGCTCTCCGTCAGCATGTACTAAGATGCTGTAGAATCACTACATGTCTTCTCTGTGTTGTACAGCCCTACCCATGACACCCCACCCTACACATTATACATGCTAATCCTAATGCCCCCATTCTTTTTCCCCGCACTTATTACTCCCTTCCCACAAACCCTACCAAGTCCCTTTCTCTTTGGTAACTGTTAGTCCACTCTCGGGTTCTGTGAGTCTGCTGCTGTCTTTTCCTTCAGTTTTTCTTTGTTATCATACTCCACACATGAGTGAAATCATTTGGTACATGTATTTCTCCGCCTGGCCTATTTGACTGAGCATAATACCCTCTAGCTCCATCCACGTTATTGCAAATGATAGGATTTGTTTTCTTCTTATGGCTGCTTACTGCACTTTTTAAACTGGATTTCATTCTTCTTTTTTGTTTGTAGTTTTGCCATGTGCTTTCACCATTGCTCTCCTTGTTATGAGCAGTAGCTTTGTGCTAATCGATATGTACCTATACCTATCTATCTGTCTGTCTATTAATCAATTACACAATCAATCATCCTTTTGTCTGTCCATCTGTCCATCTGTACAGAACAGTTAACCATATACCCTATATCACTTTCCTGCACTATGCTCCCAAAAATCCTGCAAAGTATCTAGGCTGCAGAGGGAGCACTGGGTTCACCGAGACACTTGCAGTTCGAGTCGGCCGCGTGTACCTACAAAACCAGGAAATGGTTGTGCTGGGACTTGAACCCGTGTCTCTATCCCCTGTCCTCTTTCATCTCCTTCTAACTTGCTGTCTGTATTTAGCCACATTCATTGACTAAGGGCTCCCTGAAGATCTCAAGTATCATTCCTCTGGGCCTGTTGTCGACAGAAAAGTCAACTTGTTGCTTTGCTCACCACCATGTTTGAAGGACATCAGCGTGATCACCGCCGATAGGACGGAGGGTCAAATAAAAAGGAACACCAATTTCTAGATAGGAGCAGTTGGGAGCTAACAGTGTATTGTGGAGTGACGTGTTTATTGAGTGTCCAAACTTCCCTCTTAGGTGGTTATTAGATTTTCACATTCGTGAACATCATAAAATCCACTGATTACAAAGGCCCAGATTCTTATTATTGCAGCAACTCAGTTGTTGAGGTGAGAGAAAATGAGAAGTATGTTGCTGCACCACTAAATCTATGGCTGGGAACTGTTGAAACCAAACAAAAAGAATTCACGGTGGCCAGATAGGGCTATTTTCTGCTGACTGTCTCTGGGGACTCAAACAGAATCCATTTGCTTGATTGTTTGATTTTCCGTTTCACTCGTGTAGGGTACTTGTCCACACACCTTCGGCTTGTAGTTTGTCTGTGTCCTTGGATCTCAAGTGAGTCTCCTGTAAGTAAGCACGTAGGTGTCTTGAGTTTTCATCCCTTCTTTTATCCCTGTGTCTTTTGTTTGCAGCACTCAGTGCCTGACCTTTTATTCTGATGATTCAGAGCTGTGCACTTATTGCACTTAAAGAATATTTTTTATCATTAATCTACAATCACGTGAAGAACATTATGTTTACTATGCTCCCCCCTTCACCAAGTCCCCCCGAAAAACCTCTTCAGTCACTGTCGATCAGCGTAGTTGGATGCTGTAGACCCCTTCACCATGTCCCCCACAAAAGTCCCCGTTACAGTCACTGTCCATCAGTGAGTAGTAAGATGCTATATGATCTCTACTAGTCTTCTCTGTGTTGTACAGTACTCCCCATGCACACCCGAACCCGCGCATTATACATGCTAAACTTAATGCCCCCATTCTTTCTCCCCCGCACTTATCCCTCCCTTCAGACTCACCCTGCCCAGTCCTTTTTCCTTTGGTTACTTTTAGTCAACTCTCGGGTTCTGTGAGTCTGCTGCTGTTTTTTTACTTCAGTTTTTCTTTGTTGTTATACTCCACACATGAGTGAAATCACTTGGTACTTGCCTTTATTCGCCTGCCCTATTTTTCTGAACATACTACCGTCTTGCTCCATCCACGTCATTGCAAATGGTAGTATTTGTTTTCTTCTTAAGGCTGCTTACTGCACTTTTTAAACTGGATTTCATTTTTCCTTTTTGTTTGTAGTTTAGCTATGTTATTCACCATTCAACTCCTGGTTATGAACAATAGCTTTGTGTCAATCGACATGTATCTGTATCTATCTATCTAAAGGTCTGTCTGTCTATCTATGTATCTATGTATGTATATATCTATGTATCTATGTATCTATCTATGTATCTATCTATCTATCTTCCTGTCATCTATCTATGATGTCTATCATCTATTAATCTATGTACCTATCTATCTATCTTTCACCTGTCGTCTGTCTACCTATCTATCTATGAAACAATCATCTTTTTGTCTGCCAATCTATCCTTATGTACAGAACAGTTAACAACATAGCCTATGTCTCTTCCCTACATTATGCTTCCAGAAACCTTGCAAGGTAACTAAGCCATAAGGAGAGCACTGTGTTCACCGATACGCTTTCAGGTAGAGTCAGCAGAGTGTGCTTACAAAACCAGTAAATGGAGGTGAAAGGACTTGAACTCGTATCTTTGTCATCTGTCCTCTTATACTTCCTGCTCGCTTGTTGACTTTATTTAGCCACATTCAGTGAGTAAGTGATCCCTGAAGACCACAAGTATCCTTCGTCTGGGCCTGTTGTCGACAGAAAAGTGTACTTGGCCCTTTGCACACCACCATGTTTGAGGGACATTGGCGTGATCACTGCTGATAGGTGGAGGGACAAATATGAATTAACACCTATTTCTGGACAGGAGCAGTTGGGAACAAAGAGTGTGTTGTGGAGTGAAGTGTTTATTTGAGTGTCCAAACTTCCCTCTTTAGGTGGTTATTACTTCCTTACATTCGTGAACATCATAAGAAGAAATGATTATAAATGCCCAGACGCATATTATTACAGCAATTCATTTGTTGAGGTGAGAGGAAATGAGAAGGAAGTTGCTGCACCACTAAATCTATGCCTGAGCACTGCTGAAACCAAACAAAAAGAATTCACGGTGGCTAGATAGGGCTATTTTCTACTGACTCTCTCTGGGGTCCAAAACAGAATCCATTTCTTTCTTTGTTTCTCAGTTTCACTTGTGTAGGGTACCTGTCCCTGCCCCTTCAGCTTGTAGTTTGTCTTTGTCCTTGGATCTCAAGTGAGTCTCCAGTAAGGGAGCACGTAGGTGGTCTTGAGTTTTCATCAGTTCTTCTAACCCTGTGTCTTTTGATTGGAGCACTCAAAGGCTGTACTTTTATTCTGATATTTGAGAGCTGTGCTCTTACTGCACTTTGAAATTCTTTTTGTTCTCATTAATATACAATCACATGCAGAAAATTATGTTATTCTGTCTACCCTCTTCACCAAGTCACCCCAAATCCCAGTTACAGCCGCTCTCCGTCAGCATGTACTAAGATGCTGTAGAATCACTACATGTCTTCTCTGTGTTGTACAGCCCTACCCATGACACCCCACCCTACACATTATACATGCTAATCCTAATGCCCCCATTCTTTTTCCCCGCACTTATTACTCCCTTCCCACAAACCCTACCCAGTCCCTTTCTCTTTGGTAACTGTTAGTCCACTCTCGGGTTCTGTGAGTCTGCTGCTGCCTTTTCCTTCAGTTTTTCTTTGTTATCATACTCCACACATGAGTGAAATCATTTGGTACATTTATTTCTCCGCCTGGCCTATTTGACTGAGCATAATACCCTCTAGCTCCATCCACGTTATTGCAAATGATAGGATTTGTTTTCTTCTTATGGCTGCTTACTGCACTTTTTAAACTGGATTTCATTCTTCTTTTTTGTTTGTAGTTTTGCAATGTGCTTTCACCATTGCTCTCCTTGTTATGAGCAGTAGCTTTGTGCTAATCGATATGTACCTATACCTATCTATCTGTCTGTCTATCTATTAATCAATTACACAATCAATCATCCTTTTGTCTGTCCATCTGTCCATCTGTACAGAACAGTTAACCATATACCCTATATCACTTTCCTGCACTATGCTCCCAAAAATCCTGCAAAGTATCTAGGCTGCAGAGGGAGCACTGGGTTCACCGAGACACTTGCAGTTCGAGTCGGCCGCGTGTACCTACAAAACCAGGAAATGGTTGTGCTGGGACTTGAACCCGTGTCTCTATCCCCTGTCCTCTTTCATCTCCTTCTAACTTCCTGTCTGTATTTAGCCACATTCATTGACTAAGGGCTCCCTGAAGATCTCAAGTATCATTCCTCTGGGCCTGTTGTCGACAGAAAAGTAAACTTGTTGCTTTGCTCACCACCATGTTTGAAGGACATCAGCGTGATCAACGCCGATAGGACGGAGGGTCAAATAAAATGGAACACCAATTTCTAGATAGGAGCAGTTGGGAGCTAACAGTGTATTGTGGAGTGACGTGTTTATTGAGTGTCCAAACTTCAATCTTTAGGTGGTTATTAGATTTCACATTCGTGAACATCATAAAATCCACTGATTTCAAAGGCCCAGATTCTTATTATTGCAGCAACTCAGTTGTTGAGGTGAGAGAAAATGAGAAGTATGTTGCTGCACCACTAAATCTATGGCTGGGAACTGTTGAAACCAAACAAAAAGAATTCACGGTGGCCAGATAGGGCTATTTTCTGCTGACTGTCTCTGGGGACTCAAACAGAATCCATTTGCTTGATTGTTTGATTTTCCGTTTCACTCGTGTAGGGTACTTGTCCACACACCTTCGGCTTGTAGTTTGTCTGTGTCCTTGGATCTCAAGTGAGTCTCCTGTAAGTAAGCACGTAGGTGTCTTGAGTTTTCATCCCTTCTTTTATCCCTGTGTCTTTTGTTTGCAGCACTCAGTGCCTGACCTTTTATTCTGATGATTCAGAGCTGTGCACTTATTGCACTTAAAGAATATTTTTTATCATTAATCTACAATCACGTGAAGAATATTATGTTTACTATGCTCCCCCCTTCACCAAGTCCCCCCGAAAAACCTCTTCAGTCACTGTCGATCAGCGTAGTTGGATGCTGTAGACCCCTTCACCATGTCCCCCACAAAAGTCCCCGTTACAGTCACTGTCCATCAGTGAGTAGTAAGATGCTATATGATCTCTACTAGTCTTCTCTGTGTTGTACAGTACTCCCCATGCACACCCGACCCCGCGCATTATACATGCTAAACTTAATGCCCCCATTCTTTCTCCCCACACTTATCCCTCCCTTCAGACTCACCCTGCCCAGTCCTTTTTCCTTTGGTTACTTTTAGTCAACTCTCGGGTTCTGTGAGTCTGCTGCTGTTTTTTTACTTCAGTTTTTCTTTGTTGTTATACTCCACACATGAGTGAAATCACTTGGTACTTGCCTTTATCCGCCTGCCCTATTTTTCTGAACATACTACCGTCTTGCTCCATCCACGTCATTGCAAATGGTACTATTTGTTTTCTTCTTAAGGCTGCTTACTGCACTTTTTAAACTGGATTTCATTCTTCCTTTTTGTTTGTAGTTTAGCTATGTTATTCACCATTCAACTCCTGGTTATGAACAATAGCTTTGTGTCAATCGACATGTATCTGTATCTATCTATCTAAAGGTCTGTCTGTCTATCTATGTATCTATGTATGTATATATCTATGTATCTATGTATCTATCTATGTATCTATCTATCTATCTTCCTGTCATCTATCTATGATGTCTATCATCTATTAATCTATGTACCTATCTATCTATCTTTCACCTGTCGTCTGTCTACCTATCTATCTATGAAACAATCATCTTTTTGTCTGCCAATCTATCCTTATGTACAGAACAGTTAACAACATAGCCTATGTCTCTTCCCTACATTATGCTTCCAGAAACCTTGCAAGGTAACTAAGCCATAAGGAGAGCACTGTGTTCACCGATACGCTTTCAGGTAGAGTCAGCAGAGTGTGCTTACAAAACCAGTAAATGGAGGTGAAAGGACTTGAACTCGTATCTTTGTCATCTGTCCTCTTATACTTCCTGCTCGCTTGTTGACTTTATTTAGCCACATTCAGTGAGTAAGTGATCCCTGAAGACCACAAGTATCCTTCGTCTGGGCCTGTTGTCGACAGAAAAGTGTACTTGGCCCTTTGCACACCACCATGTTTGAGGGACATTGGCGTGATCACTGCTGATAGGTGGAGGGACAAATATGAATTAACACCTATTTCTGGACAGGAGCAGTTGGGAACAAAGAGTGTGTTGTGGAGTGAAGTGTTTATTTGAGTGCCCAAACTTCCCTCTTTATGTGGTTATTACTTCTTTACATTCGTGAACATCATAAAAAGCAATGATTATAAATGCCCAGACGCATATTATTACAGCAATTCATTTGTTGAGGTGAGAAGAAATGAGAAGGAAGTTGCTGCACCACTAAATCTATGCCTGAGCACTGCTGAAACCAAACAAAAAGAATTCACGGTGGCTAGATAGGGCTATTTTCTACTGACTCTCTCTGGGGTCCAAAACAGAATCCATTTCTTTCTTTGTTTCTCAGTTTCACTTGTGTAGGGTACCTGTCCCCGCCCCTTCAGCTTGTAGTTTGTCTTTGTCCTTGGATCTCAAGTGAGTCTCCAGTAAGGGAGCACGTAGGTGGTCTTGAGTTTTCATCAGTTCTTCTAACCCTGTGTCTTTTGATTGGAGCACTCAAAGGCTGTGCTTTTATTCTGATATTTGAGAGCTGTGCTCTTACTGCACTTTGAAATTCTTTTTGTTCTCATTAATATACAATCACATGCAGAAAATTATGTTATTCTGTCTACCCTCTTCACCAAGTCACCCCAAATCCCAGTTACAGCCGCTCTCCGTCAGCATGTACTAAGATGCTGTAGAATCACTACATGTCTTCTCTGTGTTGTACAGCCCTACCCATGACACCCCACCCTACACATTATACATGCTAATCCTAATGCCCCCATTCTT
The DNA here is from genome assembly GCF_030020395.1 of Manis pentadactyla. Taxonomy (NCBI): domain Eukaryota; kingdom Metazoa; phylum Chordata; class Mammalia; order Pholidota; family Manidae; genus Manis; species Manis pentadactyla. Next base: position 3,233,282 of record NW_026644596.1, read on the forward strand.
TTTCCCCGAACTTATTACTCCCTTCCCACAAACCCTACCAAGTCCCTTTCTCTTTGGTAACTGTTAGTCCACTCTCGGGTTCTGTGAGTCTGCTGCTGTCTTTTCCTTCAGTTTTTCTTTGTTATCATACTCCACACATGAGTGAAATCATTTGGTACATGTATTTCTCCGCCTGGCCTATTTGACTGAGCATAATACCCTCTAGCTCCATCCACGTTATTGCAAATGATAGGATTTGTTTTCTTCTTATGGCTGCTTACTGCACTTTTTAAACTGGATTTCATTCTTCTTTTTTGTTTGTAGTTTTGCCATGTGCTTTCACCATTGCTCTCCTTGTGAGCAGTAGCTTTGTGCTAATCGATATGTACCTATACCTATCTATCTGTCTGTCTATTAATCAATTACACAATCAATCATCCTTTTGTCTGTCCATCTGTCCATCTGTACAGAACAGTTAACCATATACCCTATATCACTTTCCTGCACTATGCTCCCAAAAATCCTGCAAAGTATCTAGGCTGCAGAGGGAGCACTGGGTTCACCGAGACACTTGCAGTTCGAGTTGGCCGCGTGTACCTACAAAACCAGGAAATGGTTGTGCTGGGACTTGAACCCGTGTCTCTATCCCCTGTCCTCTTTCATCTCCTTCTAACTTGCTGTCTGTATTTAGCCACATTCATTGACTAAGGGCTCCCTGAAGATCTCAAGTATCATTCCTCTGGGCCTGTTGTCGACAGAAAAGTCAACTTGTTGCTTTGCTCACCACCATGTTTGAAGGACATCAGCGTGATCACCGCCGATAGGACGGAGGGTCAAATAAAAAGGAACACCAATTTCTAGATAGGAGCAGTTGGGAGCTAACAGTGTATTGTGGAGTGACGTGTTTATTGAGTGTCCAAACTTCCCTCTTTAGGTGGTTATTAGATTTTCACATTCGTGAACATCATAAAATCCACTGATTTCAAAGGCCCAGATTCTTATTATTGCAGCAACTCAGTTGTTGAGGTGAGAGAAAATGAGAAGTATGTTGCTGCACCACTAAATCTATGGCTGGGAACTGTTGAAACCAAACAAAAAGAATTCACGGTGGCCAGATAGGGCTATTTTCTGCTGACTGTCTCTGGGGACTCAAACAGAATCCATTTGCTTGATTGTTTGATTTTCCGTTTCACTCGTGTAGGGTACTTGTCCACACACCTTCGGCTTGTAGTTTGTCTGTGTCCTTGGATCTCAAGTGAGTCTCCTGTAAGTAAGCACGTAGGTGTCTTGAGTTTTCATCCCTTCTTTTATCCCTGTGTCTTTTGTTTGCAGCACTCAGTGCCTGACCTTTTATTCTGATGATTCAGAGCTGTGCACTTATTGCACTTAAAGAATATTTTTTATCATTAATCTACAATCACGTGAAGAACATTATGTTTACTATGCTCCCCCCTTCACCAAGTCCCCCCGAAAAACCTCTTCAGTCACTGTCGATCAGCGTAGTTGGATGCTGTAGACCCCTTCACCATGTCCCCCCCAAAAGTCCCCGTTACAGTCACTGTCCATCAGTGAGTAGTAAGATGCTATATGATCTCTACTAGTCTTCTCTGTGTTGTACAGTACTCCCCATGCACACCCGACCCCGCGCATTATACATGCTAAACTTAATGCCCCCATTCTTTCTCCCCCGCACTTATCCCTCCCTTCAGACTCACCCTGCCCAGTCCTTTTTCCTTTGGTTACTTTTAGTCAACTCTCGGGTTCTGTGAGTCTGCTGCTGTTTTTTTACTTCAGTTTTTCTTTGTTGTTATACTCCACACATGAGTGAAATCACTTGGTACTTGCCTTTATTCGCCTGCCCTATTTTTCTGAACATACTACCGTCTTGCTCCATCCACGTCATTGCAAATGGTAGTATTTGTTTTCTTCTTAAGGCTGCTTACTGCACTTTTTAAACTGGATTTCATTTTTCCTTTTTGTTTGTAGTTTAGCTATGTTATTCACCATTCAACTCCTGGTTATGAACAATAGCTTTGTGTCAATCGACATGTATCTGTATCTATCTATCTAAAGGTCTGTCTGTCTATCTATGTATCTATGTATGTATATATCTATGTATCTATGTATCTATCTATGTATCTATCTATCTATCTTCCTGTCATCTATCTATGATGTCTATCATCTATTAATCTATGTACCTATCTATCTATCTTTCACCTGTCGTCTGTCTACCTATCTATCTATGAAACAATCATCTTTTTGTCTGCCAATCTATCCTTATGTACAGAACAGTTAACAACATAGCCTATGTCTCTTCCCTACATTATGCTTCCAGAAACCTTGCAAGGTAACTAAGCCATAAGGAGAGCACTGTGTTCACCGATACGCTTTCAGGTAGAGTCAGCAGAGTGTGCTTACAAAACCAGTAAATGGAGGTGAAAGGACTTGAACTCGTATCTTTGTCATCTGTCCTCTTATACTTCCTGCTCGCTTGTTGACTTTATTTAGCCACATTCAGTGAGTAAGTGATCCCTGAAGACCACAAGTATCCTTCGTCTGGGCCTGTTGTCGACAGAAAAGTGTACTTGGCCCTTTGCACACCACCATGTTTGAGGGACATTGGCGTGATCACTGCTGATAGGTGGAGGGACAAATATGAATTAACACCTATTTCTGGACAGGAGCAGTTGGGAACAAAGAGTGTGTTGTGGAGTGAAGTGTTTATTTGAGTGTCCAAACTTCCCTCTTTAGGTGGTTATTACTTCCTTACATTCGTGAACATCATAAGAAGCAATGATTATAAATGCCCAGACGCATATTATTACAGCAATTCATTTGTTGAGGTGAGAGGAAATGAGAAGGAAGTTGCTGCACCACTAAATCTATGCCTGAGCACTGCTGAAACCAAACAAAAAGAATTCACGGTGGCTAGATAGGGCTATTTTCTACTGACTCTCTCTGGGGTCCAAAACAGAATCCATTTCTTTCTTTGTTTCTCAGTTTCACTTGTGTAGGGTACCTGTCCCTGCCCCTTCAGCTTGTAGTTTGTCTTTGTCCTTGGATCTCAAGTGAGTCTCCAGTAAGGGAGCACGTAGGTGGTCTTGAGTTTTCATCAGTTCTTCTAACCCTGTGTCTTTTGATTGGAGCACTCAAAGGCTGTACTTTTATTCTGATATTTGAGAGCTGTGCTCTTACTGCACTTTGAAATTCTTTTTGTTCTCATTAATATACAATCACATGCAGAAAATTATGTTATTCTGTCTACCCTCTTCACCAAGTCACCCCAAATCCCAGTTACAGCCGCTCTCCGTCAGCATGTACTAAGATGCTGTAGAATCACTACATGTCTTCTCTGTGTTGTACAGCCCTACCCATGACACCCCACCCTACACATTATACATGCTAATCCTAATGCCCCCATTCTTTTTCCCCGCACTTATTACTCCCTTCCCACAAACCCTACCCAGTCCCTTTCTCTTTGGTAACTGTTAGTCCACTCTCGGGTTCTGTGAGTCTGCTGCTGTCTTTTCCTTCAGTTTTTCTTTGTTATCATACTCCACACATGAGTGAAATCATTTGGTACATTTATTTCTCCGCCTGGCCTATTTGACTGAGCATAATACCCTCTAGCTCCATCCACGTTATTGCAAATGATAGGATTTGTTTTCTTCTTATGGCTGCTTACTGCACTTTTTAAACTGGATTTCATTCTTCTTTTTTGTTTGTAGTTTTGCAATGTGCTTTCACCATTGCTCTCCTTGTTATGAGCAGTAGCTTTGTGCTAATCGATATGTACCTATACCTATCTATCTGTCTGTCTATCTATTAATCAATTACACAATCAATCATCCTTTTGTCTGTCCATCTGTCCATCTGTACAGAACAGTTAACCATATACCCTATATCACTTTCCTGCACTATGCTCCCAAAAATCCTGCAAAGTATCTAGGCTGCAGAGAGAGCACTGGGTTCACCGAGACACTTGCAGTTCGAGTCGGCCGCGTGTACCTACAAAAAAAGGAAATGGTTGTGCTGGGACTTGAACCCGTGTCTCTATCCCCTGTCCTCTTTCATCTCCTTCTAACTTGCTGTCTGTATTTAGCCACATTCATTGACTAAGGGCTCCCTGAAGATCTCAAGTATCATTCCTCTGGGCCTGTTGTCGACAGAAAAGTAAACTTGTTGCTTTGCTCACCACCATGTTTGAAGGACATCAGCGTGATCACCGCCGATAGGACGGAGGGTCAAATAAAAAGGAACACCAATTTCTAGATAGGAGCATTTGGGAGCTAACAGTGTATTGTGGAGTGACGTGTTTATTGAGTGTCCAAACTTCCCTCTTTAGGTGGTTATTAGATTTTCACATTCGTGAACATCATAAAATCCACTGATTTCAAAGGCCCAGATTCTTATTATTGCAGCAACTCAGTTGTTGAGGTGAGAGAAAATGAGAAGTATGTTGCTGCACCACTAAATCTATGGCTGGGAACTGTTGAAACCAAACAAAAAGAATTCACGGTGGCCAGATAGGGCTATTTTCTGCTGACTGTCTCTGGGGACTCAAACAGAATCCATTTGCTTGATTGTTTGATTTTCCGTTTCACTCGTGTAGGGTACTTGTCCACACACCTTCGGCTTGTAGTTTGTCTGTGTCCTTGGATCTCAAGTGAGTCTCCTGTAAGTAAGCACGTAGGTGTCTTGAGTTTTCATCCCTTCTTTTATCCCTGTGTCTTTTGTTTGCAGCACTCAGTGCCTGACCTTTTATTCTGATGATTCAGAGCTGTGCACTTATTGCACTTAAAGAATATTTTTTATCATTAATCTACAATCACGTGAAGAACATTATGTTTACTATGCTCCCCCCTTCACCAAGTCCCCCCGAAAAACCTCTTCAGTCACTGTCGATCAGCGTAGTTGGATGCTGTAGACCCCTTCACCATGTCCCCCCCCAAAAGTCCCCGTTACAGTCACTGTCCATCAGTGAGTAGTAAGATGCTATATGATCTCTACTAGTCTTCTCTGTGTTGTACAGTACTCACCATGCACACCCGACCCCGCGCATTATACATGCTAAACTTAATGCCCCCATTCTTTCTCCCCCGCACTTATCCCTCCCTTCAGACTCACCCTGCCCAGTCCTTTTTCCTTTGGTTACTTTTAGTCAACTCTCGGGTTCTGTGAGTCTGCTGTTGTTTTTTTACTTCAGTTTTTCTTTGTTGTTATACTCCACACATGAGTGAAATCACTTGGTACTTGCCTTTATCCGCCTGCCCTATTTTTCTGAACATACTACCGTCTTGCTCCATCCACGTCATTGCAAATGGTAGTATTTGTTTTCTTCTTAAGGCTGCTTACTGCACTTTTTAAACTGGATTTCATTCTTCCTTTTTGTTTGTAGTTTAGCTATGTTATTCACCATTCAACTCCTGGTTATGAACAATAGCTTTGTGTCAATCGACATGTATCTGTATCTATCTATCTAAAGGTCTGTCTGTCTATCTATGTATCTATGTATGTATATATCTATGTATCTATGTATCTATCTATGTATCTATCTATCTATCTTCCTGTCATCTATCTATGATGTCTATCATCTATTAATCTATGTACCTATCTATCTATCTTTCACGTGTCGTCTGTCTACCTATCTATCTATGAAACAATCATCTTTTTGTCTGCCAATCTATCCTTATGTACAGAACAGTTAACAACATAGCCTATGTCTCTTCCCTACATTATGCTTCCAGAAACCTTGCAAGGTAACTAAGCCATAAGGAGAGCACTGTGTTCACCGATACGCTTTCAGGTAGAGTCAGCAGAGTGTGCTTACAAAACCAGTAAATGGAGGTGAAAGGACTTGAACTCGTATCTTTGTCATCTGTCCTCTTATACTTCCTGCTCGCTTGTTGACTTTATTTAGCCACATTCAGTGAGTAAGTGATCCCTGAAGACCACAAGTATCCTTCGTCTGGGCCTGTTGTCGACAGAAAAGTGTACTTGGCCCTTTGCACACCACCATGTTTGAGGGACATTGGCGTGATCACTGCTGATAGGTGGAGGGACAAATATGAATTAACACCTATTTCTGGACAGGAGCAGTTGGGAACAAAGAGTGTGTTGTGGAGTGAAGTGTTTATTTGAGTGTCCAAACTTCCCTCTTTAGGTGGTTATTACTTCCTTACATTCGTGAACATCATAAGAAGCAATGATTATAAATGCCCAGACGCATATTATTACAGCAATTCATTTGTTGAGGTGAGAGGAAATGAGAAGGAAGTTGCTGCACCACTAAATCTATGCCTGAGCACTGCTGAAACCAAACAAAAAGAATTCACGGTGGCTAGATAGGGCTATTTTCTACTGACTCTCTCTGGGGTCCAAAACAGAATCCATTTCTTTCTTTGTTTCTCAGTTTCACTTGTGTAGGGTACCTGTCCCCGCCCCTTCAGCTTGTAGTTTGTCTTTGTCCTTGGATCTCAAGTGAGTCTCCAGTATTGGAGCCCGTAGGTGGTCTTGAGTTTTCATCAGTTCTTCAAACCCTGTGTCTTTTGATTGGAGCACTCAAAGGCTGTGCTTTTATTCTGATATTTGAGAGCTGTGCTCTTACTGCACTTTGAAATTCTTTTTGTTCTCATTAATATACAATCACATGCAGAAAATTATGTTATTCTGTCTACCCTCTTCACCAAGTCACCCCAAATCCCAGTTACAGCCGCTCTCCGTCAGCATGTACTAAGATGCTGTAGAATCACTACATGTCTTCTCTGTGTTGTACAGCCCTACCCATGACACCCCACCCTACACATTATACATGCTAATCCTAATGCCCCCATTCTTTTTCCCCGCACTTATTACTCCCTTCCCACAAACCCTACCCAGTCCCTTTCTCTTTGGTAACTGTTAGTCCACTCTCGGGTTCTGTGAGTCTGCTGCTGTCTTTTCCTTCAGTTTTTCTTTGTTATCATACTCCACACATGAGTGAAATCATTTGGTACATTTATTTCTCCGCCTGGCCTATTTGACTGAGCATAATACCCTCTAGCTCCATCCACGTTATTGCAAATGATAGGATTTGTTTTCTTCTAATGGCTGCTTACTGCACTTTTTAAACTGGATTTCATTCTTCATTTTTGTTTGTAGTTTTGCAATGTGCTTTCACCATTGCTCTCCTTGTTATGAGCAGTAGCTTTGTGCTAATCGATATGTACCTATACCTATCTATCTGTCTGTCTATCTATTAATCAATTACACAATCAATCATCCTTTTGTCTGTCCATCTGTCCATCTGTACAGAACAGCTAACCATATACCCTATATCACTTTCCTGCACTATGCTCCCAAAAATCCTGCAAAGTATCTAGGCTGCAGAGGGAGCACTGGGTTCACCGAGACACTTGCAGTTCGAGTCGGCCGCGTGTACCTACAAAACCAGGAAATGGTTGTGCTGGGACTTGAACCCGTGTCTCTATCCCCTGTCCTCTTTCATCTCCTTCTAACTTGCTGTCTGTATTTAGCCACATTCATTGACTAAGGGCTCCCTGAAGATCTCAAGTATCATTCCTCTGGGCCTGTTGTCGACAGAAAAGTAAACTTGTTGCTTTGCTCACCACCATGTTTGAAGGACATCAGCGTGATCACCGCCGATAGGACGGAGGGTCAAATAAAATGGAACACCAATTTCTAGATAGGAGCAGTTGGGAGCTAACAGTGTATTGTGGAGTGACGTGTTTATTGAGTTTCCAAACTTCCCTCTTTAGGTGGTTATTAGATTTTCACATTCGTGAACATCATAAAATCCACTGATTTCAAAGGCCCAGATTCTTATTATTGCAGCAACTCAGTTGTTGAGGTGAGAGAAAATGAGAAGTATGTTGCTGCACCACTAAATCTATGGCTGGGAACTGTTGAAACCAAACAAAAAGAATTCACGGTGGCCAGATAGGGCTATTTTCTGCTGACTGTCTCTGGGGACTCAAACAGAATCCATTTGCTTGATTGTTTGATTTTCCGTTTCACTCGTGTAGGGTACTTGTCCACACACCTTCGGCTTGTAGTTTGTCTGTGTCCTTGGATCTCAAGTGAGTCTCCTGTAAGTAAGCACGTAGGTGTCTTGAGTTTTCATCCCTTCTTTTATCCCTGTGTCTTTTGTTTGCAGCACTCAGTGCCTGACCTTTTATTCTGATGATTCAGAGCTGTGCACTTATTGCACTTAAAGAATATTTTTTATCATTAATCTACAATCACGTGAAGAACATTATGTTTACTATGCTCCCCCCTTCACCAAGTCCCCCCGAAAAACCTCTTCAGTCACTGTCGATCAGCGTAGTTGGATGCTGTAGACCCCTTCACCATGTCCCCCACAAAAGTCCCCGTTACAGTCACTGTCCATCAGTGAGTAGTAAGATGCTATATGATCTCTACTAGTCTTCTCTGTGTTGTACAGTACTCCCCATGCACACCCGACCCCGTGCATTATACATGCTAAACTTAATGCCCCCATTCTTTCTCCCCCGCACTTATCCCTCCCTTCAGACTCACCCTGCCCAGTCCTTTTTCCTTTGGTTACTTTTAGTCAACTCTCGGGTTCTGTGAGTCTGCTGCTGTTTTTTTACTTCAGTTTTTCTTTGTTGTTATACTCCACACATGAGTGAAATCACTTGGTACTTGCCTTTATTCGCCTGCCCTATTTTTCTGAACATACTACCGTCTTGCTCCATCCACGTCATTGCAAATGGTAGTATTTGTTTTCTTCTTAAGGCTGCTTACTGCACTTTTTAAACTGGATTTCATTTTTCCTTTTTGTTTGTAGTTTAGCTATGTTATTCACCATTCAACTCCTGGTTATGAACAATAGCTTTGTGTCAATCGACATGTATCTGTATCTATCTATCTAAAGGTCTGTCTGTCTATCTATGTATCTATGTATGTATATATCTATGTATCTATGTATCTATCTATGTATCTATCTATCTATCTTCCTGTCATCTATCTATGATGTCTATCATCTATTAATCTATGTACCTATCTATCTATCTTTCACGTGTCGTCTGTCTACCTATCTATCTATGAAACAATCATCTTTTTGTCTGCCAATCTATCCTTATGTACAGAACAGTTAACAACATAGCCTATGTCTCTTCCCTACATTATGCTTCCAGAAACCTTGCAAGGTAACTAAGCCATAAGGAGAGCACTGTGTTCACCGATACGCTTTCAGGTAGAGTCAGCAGAGTGTGCTTACAAAACCAGTAAATGGAGGTGAAAGGACTTGAACTCGTATCTTTGTCATCTGTCCTCTTATACTTCCTGCTCGCTTGTTGACTTTATTTAGCCACATTCAGTGAGTAAGTGATCCCTGAAGACCACAAGTATCCTTCGTCTGGGCCTGTTGTCGACAGAAAAGTGTACTTGGCCCTTTGCACACCACCATGTTTGAGGGACATTGGCGTGATCACTGCTGATAGGTGGAGGGACAAATATGAATTAACACCTATTTCTGGACAGGAGCAGTTGGGAACAAAGAGTGTGTTGTGGAGTGAAGTGTTTATTTGAGTGTCCAAACTTCCCTCTTTAGGTGGTTATTACTTCCTTACATTCGTGAACATCATAAGAAGCAATGATTATAAATGCCCAGACGCATATTATTACAGCAATTCATTTGTTGAGGTGAGAGGAAATGAGAAGGAAGTTGCTGCACCACTAAATCTATGCCTGAGCACTGCTGAAACCAAACAAAAAGAATTCACGGTGGCTAGATAGGGCTATTTTCTACTGACTCTCTCTGGGGTCCAAAACAGAATCCATTTCTTTCTTTGTTTCTCAGTTTCACTTGTGTAGGGTACCTGTCCCCGCCCCTTCAGCTTGTAGTTTGTCTTTGTCCTTGGATCTCAAGTGAGTCTCCAGTATTGGAGCCCGTAGGTGGTCTTGAGTTTTCATCAGTTCTTCAAACCCTGTGTCTTTTGATTGGAGCACTCAAAGGCTGTGCTTTTATTCTGATATTTGAGAGCTGTGCTCTTACTGCACTTTGAAATTCTTTTTGTTCTCATTAATATACAATCACATGCAGAAAATTATGTTATTCTGTCTACCCTCTTCACCAAGTCACCCCAAATCCCAGTTACAGCCGCTCTCCGTCAGCATGTACTAAGATGCTGTAGAATCACTACATGTCTTCTCTGTGTTGTACAGCCCTACCCATGACACCCCACCCTACACATTATACATGCTAATCCTAATGCCCCCATTCTTTTTCCCCGCACTTATTACTCCCTTCCCACAAACCCTACCCAGTCCCTTTCTCTTTGGTAACTGTTAGTCCACTCTCGGGTTCTGTGAGTCTGCTGCTGTCTTTTCCTTCAGTTTTTCTTTGTTATCATACTCCACACATGAGTGAAATCATTTGGTACATTTATTTCTCCGCCTGGCCTATTTGACTGAGCATAATACCCTCTAGCTCCATCCACGTTATTGCAAATGATAGGATTTGTTTTCTTCTAATGGCTGCTTACTGCACTTTTTAAACTGAATTTCATTCTTCATTTTTGTTTGTAGTTTTGCAATGTGCTTTCACCATTGCTCTCCTTGTTATGAGCAGTAGCTTTGTGCTAATCGATATGTACCTATACCTATCTATCTGTCTGTCTATCTATTAATCAATTACACAATCAATCATCCTTTTGTCTGTCCATCTGTCCATCTGTACAGAACAGTTAACCATATACCCTATATCACTTTCCTGCACTATGCTCCCAAAAATCCTGCAAAGTATCTAGGCTGCAGAGGGAGCACTGGGTTCACCGAGACACTTGCAGTTCGAGTCGGCCGCGTGTACCTACAAAACCAGGAAATGGTTGTGCTGGGACTTGAACCCGTGTCTCTATCCCCTGTCCTCTTTCATCTCCTTCTAACTTGCTGTCTGTATTTAGCCACATTCATTGACTAAGGGCTCCCTGAAGATCTCAAGTATCATTCCTCTGGGCCTGTTGTCGACAGAAAAGTAAACTTGTTGCTTTGCTCACCACCATGTTTGAAGGACATCAGCGTGATCACCGCCGATAGGACGGAGGGTCAAATAAAATGGAACACCAATTTCTAGATAGGAGCAGTTGGGAGCTAACAGTGTATTGTGGAGTGACGTGTTTATTGAGTTTCCAAACTTCCCTCTTTAGGTGGTTATTAGATTTTCACATTCGTGAACATCATAAAATCCACTGATTTCAAAGGCCCAGATTCTTATTATTGCAGCAACTCAGTTGTTGAGGTGAGAGAAAATGAGAAGTATGTTGCTGCACCACTAAATCTATGGCTGGGAACTGTTGAAACCAAACAAAAAGAATTCACGGTGGCCAGATAGGGCTATTTTCTGCTGACTGTCTCTGGGGACTCAAACAGAATCCATTTGCTTGATTGTTTGATTTTCCGTTTCACTCGTGTAGGGTACTTGTCCACACACCTTCGGCTTGTAGTTTGTCTGTGTCCTTGGATCTCAAGTGAGTCTCCTGTAAGTAAGCACGTAGGTGTCTTGAGTTTTCATCCCTTCTTTTATCCCTGTGTCTTTTGTTTGCAGCACTCAGTGCCTGACCTTTTATTCTGATGATTCAGAGCTGTGCACTTATTGCACTTAAAGAATATTTTTTATCATTAATCTACAATCACGTGAAGAACATTATGTTTACTATGCTCCCCCCTTCACCAAGTCCCCCCGAAAAACCTCTTCAGTCACTGTCGATCAGCGTAGTTGGATGCTGTAGACCCCTTCACCATGTCCCCCACAAAAGTCCCCGTTACAGTCACTGTCCATCAGTGAGTAGTAAGATGCTATATGATCTCTACTAGTCTTCTCTGTGTTGTACAGTACTCCCCATGCACACCCGACCCCGTGCATTATACATGCTAAACTTAATGCCCCCATTCTTTCTCCCCCGCACTTATCCCTCCCTTCAGACTCACCCTGCCCAGTCCTTTTTCCTTTGGTTACTTTTAGTCAACTCTCGGGTTCTGTGAGTCTGCTGCTGTTTTTTTACTTCAGTTTTTCTTTGTTGTTATACTCCACACATGAGTGAAATCACTTGGTACTTGCCTTTATTCGCCTGCCCTATTTTTCTGAACATACTACCGTCTTGCTCCATCCACGTCATTGCAAATGGTAGTATTTGTTTTCTTCTTAAGGCTGCTTACTGCACTTTTTAAACTGGATTTCATTTTTCCTTTTTGTTTGTAGTTTAGCTATGTTATTCACCATTCAACTCCTGGTTATGAACAATAGCTTTGTGTCAATCGACATGTATCTGTATCTATCTATCTAAAGGTCTGTCTGTCTATCTATGTATCTATGTATGTATATATCTATGTATCTATGTATCTATCTATGTATCTATCTATCTATCTTCCTGTCATCTATCTATGATGTCTATCATCTATTAATCTATGTACCTATCTATCTATCTTTCACCTGTCGTCTGTCTACCTATCTATCTATGAAACAATCATCTTTTTGTCTGCCAATCTATCCTTATGTACAGAACAGTTAACAACATAGCCTATGTCTCTTCCCTACATTATGCTTCCAGAAACCTTGCAAGGTAACTAAGCCATAAGGAGAGCACTGTGTTCACCGATACGCTTTCAGGTAGAGTCAGCAGAGTGTGCTTACAAAACCAGTAAATGGAGGTGAAAGGACTTGAACTCTTATATTTGTCATCTATCCTCTTATACTTCCTGCTCGCTTGTTGACTTTATTTAGCCACATTCAGTGAGTAAGTGATCCCTGAAGACCACAAGTATCCTTCGTCTGGGCCTGTTGTCGACAGAAAAGTGTACTTGGCCCTTTGCACACCACCATGTTTGAGGGACATTGGCGTGATCACTGCTGATAGGTGGAGGGACAAATATGAATTAACACCTATTTCTGGACAGGAGCAGTTGGGAACAAAGAGTGTGTTGTGGAGTGAAGTGTTTATTTGAGTGTCCAAACTTCCCTCTTTAGGTGGTTATTACTTCCTTACATTCGTGAACATCATAAGAAGCAATGATTATAAATGCCCAGACGCATATTATTACAGCAATTCATTTGTTGAGGTGAGAGGAAATGAGAAGGAAGTTGCTGCACCACTAAATCTATGCCTGAGCACTGCTGAAACCAAACAAAAAGAATTCACGGTGGCTAGATAGGGCTATTTTCTACTGACTCTCTCTGGGGTCCAAAACAGAATCCATTTCTTTCTTTGTTTCTCAGTTTCACTTGTGTAGGGTACCTGTCCCCGCCCCTTCAGCTTGTAGTTTGTCTTTGTCCTTGGATCTCAAGTGAGTCTCCAGTAAGGGAGCTCGTAGGTGGTCTTGAGTTTTCATCAGTTCTTCTAACCCTGTGTCTTTTGATTGGAGCACTCAAAGGCTGTACTTTTATTCTGATATTTGAGAGCTGTGCTCTTACTGCACTTTGAAATTCTTTTTGTTCTCATTAATATACAATCACATGCAGAAAATTATGTTATTCTGTCTACCCTCTTCACCAAGTCACCCCAAATCCCAGTTACAGCCGCTCTCCGTCAGCATGTACTAAGATGCTGTAGAATCACTACATGTCTTCTCTGTGTTGTACAGCCCTACCCATGACACCCCACCCTACACATTATACATGCTAATCCTAATGCCCCCATTCTTTTTCCCCGCACTTATTACTCCCTTCCCACAAACCCTACCCAGTCCCTTTCTCTTTGGTAACTGTTAGTCCACTCTCGGGTTCTGTGAGTCTGCTGCTGTCTTTTCCTTCAGTTTTTCTTTGTTATCATACTCCACACATGAGTGAAATCATTTGGTACATTTATTTCTCCGCCTGGCCTATTTGACTGAGCATAATACCCTCTAGCTCCATCCACGTTATTGCAAATGATAGGATTTGTTTTCTTCTAATGGCTGCTTACTGCACTTTTTAAACTGGATTTCATTCTTCATTTTTGTTTGTAGTTTTGCAATGTGCTTTCACCATTGCTCTCCTTGTTATGAGCAGTAGCTTTGTGCTAATCGATATGTACCTATACCTATCTATCTGTCTGTCTATCTATTAATCAATTACACAATCAATCATCCTTTTGTCTGTCCATCTGTCCATCTGTACAGAACAGTTAACCATATACCCTATATCACTTTCCTGCACTATGCTCCCAAAAATCCTGCAAAGTATCTAGGCTGCAGAGGGAGCACTGGGTTCACCGAGACACTTGCAGTTCGAGTCGGCCGCGTGTACCTACAAAACCAGGAAATGGTTGTGCTGGGACTTGAACCCGTGTCTCTATCCCCTGTCCTCTTTCATCTCCTTCTAACTTGCTGTCTGTATTTAGCCACATTCATTGACTAAGGGCTCCCTGAAGATCTCAAGTATCATTCCTCTGGGCCTGTTGTCGACAGAAAAGTAAACTTGTTGCTTTGCTCACCACCATGTTTGAAGGACATCAGCGTGATCACCGCCGATAGGACGGAGGGTCAAATAAAAAGGAACACCAATTTCTAGATAGGAGCAGTTGGGAGCTAACAGTGTATTGTGGAGTGACGTGTTTATTGAGTGTCCAAACTTCCCTCTTTAGGTGGTTATTAGATTTTCACATTCGTGAACATCATAAAATCCACTGATTTCAAAGGCCCAGATTCTTATTATTGCAGCAACTCAGTTGTTGAGGTGAGAGAAAATGAGAAGTATGTTGCTGCACCACTAAATCTATGGCTGGGAACTGTTGAAACCAAACAAAAAGAATTCACGGTGGCCAGATAGGGCTATTTTCTGCTGACTGTCTCTGGGGACTCAAACAGAATCCATTTGCTTGATTGTTTGATTTTCCGTTTCACTCGTGTAGGGTACTTGTCCACACACCTTCGGCTTGTAGTTTGTCTGTGTCCTTGGATCTCAAGTGAGTCTCCTGTAAGTAAGCACGTAGGTGTCTTGAGTTTTCATCCCTTCTTTTATCCCTGTGTCTTTTGTTTGCAGCACTCAGTGCCTGACCTTTTATTCTGATGATTCAGAGCTGTGCACTTATTGCACTTAAAGAATATTTTTTATCATTAATCTACAATCACGTGAAGAACATTATGTTTACTATGCTCCCCCCTTCACCAAGTCCCCCCGAAAAACCTCTTCAGTCACTGTCGATCAGCGTAGTTGGATGCTGTAGACCCCTTCACCATGTCCCCCACAAAAGTCCCCGTTACAGTCACTGTCCATCAGTGAGTAGTAAGATGCTATATGATCTCTACTAGTCTTCTCTGTGTTGTACAGTACTCCCCATGCACACCCGACCCCGCGCATTATACATGCTAAACTTAATGCCCCCATTCTTTCTCCCCCGCACTTATCCCTCCCTTCAGACTCACCCTGCCCAGTCCTTTTTCCTTTGGTTACTTTTAGTCAACTCTCGGGTTCTGTGAGTCTGCTGCTGTTTTTTTACTTCAGTTTTTCTTTGTTGTTATACTCCACACATGAGTGAAATCACTTGGTACTTGCCTTTATTCGCCTGCCCTATTTTTCTGAACATACTACCGTCTTGCTCCATCCACGTCATTGCAAATGGTAGTATTTGTTTTCTTCTTAAGGCTGCTTACTGCACTTTTTAAACTGGATTTCATTTTTCCTTTTTGTTTGTAGTTTAGCTATGTTATTCACCATTCAACTCCTGGTTATGAACAATAGCTTTGTGTCAATCGACATGTATCTGTATCTATCTATCTAAAGGTCTGTCTGTCTATCTATGTATCTATGTATGTATATATCTATGTATCTATGTATCTATCTATGTATCTATCTATCTATCTTCCTGTCATCTATCTATGATGTCTATCATCTATTAATCTATGTACCTATCTATCTATCTTTCACCTGTCGTCTGTCTACCTATCTATCTATGAAACAATCATCTTTTTGTCTGCCAATCTATCCTTATGTACAGAACAGTTAACAACATAGCCTATGTCTCTTCCCTACATTATGCTTCCAGAAACCTTGCAAGGTAACTAAGCCATAAGGAGAGCACTGTGTTCACCGATACGCTTTCAGGTAGAGTCAGCAGAGTGTGCTTACAAAACCAGTAAATGGAGGTGAAAGGACTTGAACTCGTATCTTTGTCATCTGTCCTCTTATACTTCCTGCTCGCTTGTTGACTTTATTTAGCCACATTCAGTGAGTAAGTGATCCCTGAAGACCACAAGTATCCTTCGTCTGGGCCTGTTGTCGACAGAAAAGTGTACTTGGCCCTTTGCACACCACCATGTTTGAGGGACATTGGCGTGATCACTGCTGATAGGTGGAGGGACAAATATGAATTAACACCTATTTCTGGACAGGAGCAGTTGGGAACAAAGAGTGTGTTGTGGAGTGAAGTGTTTATTTGAGTGTCCAAACTTCCCTCTTTAGGTGGTTATTACTTCCTTACATTCGTGAACATCATAAGAAGCAATGATTATAAATGCCCAGACGCATATTATTACAGCAATTCATTTGTTGAGGTGAGAGGAAATGAGAAGGAAGTTGCTGCACCACTAAATCTATGCCTGAGCACTGCTGAAACCAAACAAAAAGAATTCACGGTGGCTAGATAGGGCTATTTTCTACTGACTCTCTCTGGGGTCCAAAACAGAATCCATTTCTTTCTTTGTTTCTCAGTTTCACTTGTGTAGGGTACCTGTCCCCGCCCCTTCAGCTTGTAGTTTGTCTTTGTCCTTGGATCTCAAGTGAGTCTCCAGTATTGGAGCCCGTAGGTGGTCTTGAGTTTTCATCAGTTCTTCTAACCCTGTGTCTTTTGATTGGAGCACTCAAAGGCTGTGCTTTTATTCTGATATTTGAGAGCTGTGCTCTTACTGCACTTTGAAATTCTTTTTGTTCTCATTAATATACAATCACATGCAGAAAATTATGTTATTCTGTCTACCCTCTTCACCAAGTCACCCCAAATCCCAGTTACAGCCGCTCTCCGTCAGCATGTACTAAGATGCTGTAGAATCACTACATGTCTTCTCTGTGTTGTACAGCCCTACCCATGACACCCCACCCTACACATTATACATGCTAATCCTAATGCCCCCATTCTTTTTCGCCGCACTTATTACTCCCTTCCCACAAACCCTACCCAGTCCCTTTCTCTTTGGTAACTGTTAGTCCACTCTCGGGTTCTGTGAGTCTGCTGCTGTCTTTTCCTTCAGTTTTTCTTTGTTATCATACTCCACACATGAGTGAAATCATTTGGTACATGTATTTCTCCGCCTGGCCTATTTGACTGAGCATAATACCCTCTAGCTCCATCCACGTTATTGCAAATGATAGGATTTGTTTTCTTCTAATGGCTGCTTACTGCACTTTTTAAACTGGATTTCATTCTTCATTTTTGTTTGTAGTTTTGCCATGTGCTTTCACCATTGCTCTCCTTGTTATGAGCAGTAGCTTTGTGCTAATCGATATGTACCTATACCTATCTATCTGTCTGTCTATCTATTAATCAATTACACAATCAATCATCCTTTTGTCTGTCCATCTGTCCATCTGTACAGAACAGTTAACCATATACCCTATATCACTTTCCTGCACTATGCTCCCAAAAATCCTGCAAAGTATCTAGGCTGCAGAGGGAGCACTGGGTTCACCGAGACACTTGCAGTTCGAGTCGGCCGCGTGTACCTACAAAACCAGGAAATGGTTGTGCTGGGACTTGAACCCGTGTCTCTATCCCCTGTCCTCTTTCATCTCCTTCTAACTTGCTGTCTGTATTTAGCCACATTCATTGACTAAGGGCTCCCTGAAGATCTCAAGTATCATTCCTCTGGGCCTGTTGTCGACAGAAAAGTAAACTTGTTGCTTTGCTCACCACCATGTTTGAAGGACATCAGCGTGATCACCGCCGATAGGACGGAGGGTCAAATAAAAAGGAACACCAATTTCTAGATAGGAGCAGTTGGGAGCTAACAGTGTATTGTGGAGTGACGTGTTTATTGAGTGTCCAAACTTCCCTCTTTAGGTGGTTATTAGATTTTCACATTCGTGAACATCATAAAATCCACTGATTTCAAAGGCCCAGATTCTTATTATTGCAGCAACTCAGTTGTTGAGGTGAGAGAAAATGAGAAGTATGTTGCTGCACCACTAAATCTATGGCTGGGAACTGTTGAAACCAAACAAAAAGAATTCACGGTGGCCAGATAGGGCTATTTTCTGCTGACTGTCTCTGGGGACTCAAACAGAATCCATTTGCTTGATTGTTTGATTTTCCGTTTCACTCGTGTAGGGTACTTGTCCACACACCGTCGGCTTGTAGTTTGTCTGTGTCCTTGGATCTCAAGTGAGTCTCCTGTAAGTAAGCACGTAGGTGTCTTGAGTTTTCATCCCTTCTTTTATCCCTGTGTCTTTTGTTTGCAGCACTCAGTGCCTGACCTTTTATTCTGATGATTCAGAGCTGTGCACTTATTGCACTTAAAGAATATTTTTTATCATTAATCTACAATCACGTGAAGAACATTATGTTTACTATGCTCCCCCCTTCACCAAGTCCCCCCGAAAAACCTCTTCAGTCACTGTCGATCAGCGTAGTTGGATGCTGTAGACCCCTTCACCATGTCCCCCACAAAAGTCCCCGTTACAGTCACTGTCCATCAGTGAGTAGTAAGATGCTATATGATCTCTACTAGTCTTCTCTGTGTTGTACAGTACTCCCCATGCACACCCGACCCCGCGCATTATACATGCTAAACTTAATGCCCCCATTCTTTCTCCCCCGCACTTATCCCTCCCTTCAGACTCACCCTGCCCAGTCCTTTTTCCTTTGGTTACTTTTAGTCAACTCTCGGGTTCTGTGAGTCTGCTGCTGTTTTTTTACTTCAGTTTTTCTTTGTTGTTATACTCCACACATGAGTGAAATCACTTGGTACTTGCCTTTATTCGCCTGCCCTATTTTTCTGAACATACTACCGTCTTGCTCCATCCACGTCATTGCAAATGGTAGTATTTGTTTTCTTCTTAAGGCTGCTTACTGCACTTTTTAAACTGGATTTCATTTTTCCTTTTTGTTTGTAGTTTAGCTATGTTATTCACCATTCAACTCCTGGTTATGAACAATAGCTTTGTGTCAATCGACATGTATCTGTATCTATCTATCTAAAGGTCTGTCTGTCTATCTATGTATCTATGTATGTATATATCTATGTATCTACGTATCTATCTATGTATCTATCTATCTATCTTCCTGTCATCTATCTATGATGTCTATCATCTATTAATCTATGTACCTATCTATCTATCTTTCACCTGTCGTCTGTCTACCTATCTATCTATGAAACAATCATCTTTTTGTCTGCCAATCTATCCTTATGTACAGAACAGTTAACAACATAGCCTATGTCTCTTCCCTACATTATGCTTCCAGAAACCTTGCAAGGTAACTAAGCCATAAGGAGAGCACTGTGTTCACCGATACGCTTTCAGGTAGAGTCAGCAGAGTGTGCTTACAAAACCAGTAAATGGAGGTGAAAGGACTTGAACTCGTATCTTTGTCATCTGTCCTCTTATACTTCCTGCTCGCTTGTTGACTTTATTTAGCCACATTCAGTGAGTAAGTGATCCCTGAAGACCACAAGTATCCTTCGTCTGGGCCTGTTGTCGACAGAAAAGTGTACTTGGCCCTTTGCACACCACCATGTTTGAGGGACATTGGCGTGATCACTGCTGATAGGTGGAGGGACAAATATGAATTAACACCTATTTCTGGACAGGAGCAGTTGGGAACAAAGAGTGTGTTGTGGAGTGAAGTGTTTATTTGAGTGTCCAAACTTCCCTCTTTAGGTGGTTATTACTTCCTTACATTCGTGAACATCATAAGAAGCAATGATTATAAATGCCCAGACGCATATTATTACAGCAATTCATTTGTTGAGGTGAGAGGAAATGAGAAGGAAGTTGCTGCACCACTAAATCTATGCCTGAGCACTGCTGAAACCAAACAAAAAGAATTCACGGTGGCTAGATAGGGCTATTTTCTACTGACTCTCTCTGGGGTCCAAAACAGAATCCATTTCTTTCTTTGTTTCTCAGTTTCACTTGTGTAGGGTACCTGTCCCCGCCCCTTCAGCTTGTAGTTTGTCTTTGTCCTTGGATCTCAAGTGAGTCTCCAGTATTGGAGCCCGTAGGTGGTCTTGAGTTTTCATCAGTTCTTCTAACCCTGTGTCTTTAGATTGGAGCACTCAAAGGCTGTGCTTTTATTCTGATATTTGAGAGCTGTGCTCTTACTGCACTTTGAAATTCTTTTTGTTCTCATTAATATACAATCACATGCAGAAAATTATGTTATTCTGTCTACCCTCTTCACCAAGTCACCCCAAATCCCAGTTACAGCCGCTCTCCGTCAGCATGTACTAAGATGCTGTAGAATCACTACATGTCTTCTCTGTGTTGTACAGCCCTACCCATGACACCCCACCCTACACATTATACATGCTAATCCTAATGCCCCCATTCTTTTTCCCCGCACTTATTACTCCCTTCCCACAAACCCTACCCAGTCCCTTTCTCTTTGGTAACTGTTAGTCCACTCTCGGGTTCTGTGAGTCTGCTGCTGTCTTTTCCTTCAGTTTTTCTTTGTTATCATACTCCACACATGAGTGAAATCATTTGGTACATTTATTTCTCCGCCTGGCCTATTTGACTGAGCATAATACCCTCTAGCTCCATCCACGTTATTGCAAATGATAGGATTTGTTTTCTTCTAATGGCTGCTTACTGCACTTTTGAAACTGGATTTCATTCTTCATTTTTGTTTGTAGTTTTGCCATGTGCTTTCACCATTGCTCTCCTTGTTATGAGCAGTAGCTTTGTGCTAATCGATATGTACCTATACCTATCTATCTGTCTGTCTATCTATTAATCAATTACACAATCAATCATCCTTTTGTCTGTCCATCTGTCCATCTGTACAGAACAGTTAACCATATACCCTATATCACTTTCCTGCACTATGCTCCCAAAAATCCTGCAAAGTATCTAGGCTGCAGAGGGAGCACTGGGTTCACCGAGACACTTGCAGTTCGAGTCGGCCGCGTGTACCTACAAAACCAGGAAATGGTTGTGCTGGGACTTGAACCCGTGTCTCTATCCCCTGTCCTCTTTCATCTCCTTCTAACTTGCTGTCTGTATTTAGCCACATTCATTGACTAAGGGCTCCCTGAAGATCTCAAGTATCATTCCTCTGGGCCTGTTGTCGACAGAAAAGTAAACTTGTTGCTTTGCTCACCACCATGTTTGAAGGACATCAGCGTGATCACCGCCGATAGGACGGAGGGTCAAATAAAATGGAACACCAATTTCTAGATAGGAGCAGTTGGGAGCTAACAGTGTATTGTGGAGTGACGTGTTTATTGAGTGTCCAAACTTCCCTCTTTAGGTGGTTATTAGATTTTCACATTCGTGAACATCATAAAATCCACTGATTTCAAAGGCCCAGATTCTTATTATTGCAGCAACTCAGTTGTTGAGGTGAGAGAAAATGAGAAGTATGTTGCTGCACCACTAAATCTATGGCTGGGAACTGTTGAAACCAAACAAAAAGAATTCACGGTGGCCAGATAGGGCTATTTTCTGCTGACTGTCTCTGGGGACTCAAACAGAATCCATTTGCTTGATTGTTTGATTTTCCGTTTCACTCATGTAGGGTACTTGTCCACACACCGTCGGCTTGTAGTTTGTCTGTGTCCTTGGATCTCAAGTGAGTCTCCTGTAAGTAAGCACGTAGGTGTCTTGAGTTTTCATCCCTTCTTTTATCCCTGTGTCTTTTGTTTGCAGCACTCAGTGCCTGACCTTTTATTCTGATGATTCAGAGCTGTGCACTTATTGCACTTAAAGAATATTTTTTATCATTAATCTACAATCACGTGAAGAACATTATGTTTACTATGCTCCCCCCTTCACCAAGTCCCCCCGAAAAACCTCTTCAGTCACTGTCGATCAGCGTAGTTGGATGCTGTAGACCCCTTCACCATGTCCCCCACAAAAGTCCCCGTTACAGTCACTGTCCATCAGTGAGTAGTAAGATGCTATATGATCTCTACTAGTCTTCTCTGTGTTGTACAGTACTCCCCATGCACACCCGACCCCGCGCATTATACATGCTAAACTTAATGCCCCCATTCTTTCTCCCCCGCACTTATCCCTCCCTTCAGACTCACCCTGCCCAGTCCTTTTTCCTTTGGTTACTTTTAGTCAACTCTCGGGTTCTGTGAGTCTGCTGCTGTTTTTTTACTTCAGTTTTTCTTTGTTGTTATACTCCACACATGAGTGAAATCACTTGGTACTTGCCTTTATTCGCCTGCCCTATTTTTCTGAACATACTACCGTCTTGCTCCATCCACGTCATTGCAAATGGTAGTATTTGTTTTCTTCTTAAGGCTGCTTACTGCACTTTTTAAACTGGATTTCATTTTTCCTTTTTGTTTGTAGTTTAGCTATGTTATTCACCATTCAACTCCTGGTTATGAACAATAGCTTTGTGTCAATCGACATGTATCTGTATCTATCTATCTAAAGGTCTGTCTGTCTATCTATGTATCTATGTATGTATATATCTATGTATCTACGTATCTATCTATGTATCTATCTATCTATCTTCCTGTCATCTATCTATGATGTCTATCATCTATTAATCTATGTACCTATCTATCTATCTTTCACCTGTCGTCTGTCTACCTATATATCTATGAAACAATCATCTTTTTGTCTGCCAATCTATCCTTATGTACAGAACAGTTAACAACATAGCCTATGTCTCTTCCCTACATTATGCTTCCAGAAACCTTGCAAGGTAACTAAGCCATAAGGAGAGCACTGTGTTCACCGATACGCTTTCAGGTAGAGTCAGCAGAGTGTGCTTACAAAACCAGTAAATGGAGGTGAAAGGACTTGAACTCGTATCTTTGTCATCTGTCCTCTTATACTTCCTGCTCGCTTGTTGACTTTATTTAGCCACATTCAGTGAGTAAGTGATCCCTGAAGACCACAAGTATCCTTCGTCTGGGCCTGTTGTCGACAGAAAAGTGTACTTGGCCCTTTGCACACCACCATGTTTGAGGGACATTGGCGTGATCACTGCTGATAGGTGGAGGGACAAATATGAATTAACACCTATTTCTGGACAGGAGCAGTTGGGAACAAAGAGTGTGTTGTGGAGTGAAGTGTTTATTTGAGTGCCCAAACTTCCCTCTTTATGTGGTTATTACTTCTTTACATTCGTGAACATCATAAAAAGCAATGATTATAAATGCCCAGACGCATATTATTACAGCAATTCATTTGTTGAGGTGAGAGGAAATGAGAAGGAAGTTGCTGCACCACTAAATCTATGCCTGAGCACTGCTGAAACCAAACAAAAAGAATTCACGGTGGCTAGATAGGGCTATTTTCTACTGACTCTCTCTGGGGTCCAAAACAGAATCCATTTCTTTCTTTGTTTCTCAGTTTCACTTGTGTAGGGTACCTGTCCCCGCCCCTTCAGCTTGTAGTTTGTCTTTGTCCTTGGATCTCAAGTGAGTCTCCAGTAAGGGAGCACGTAGGTGGTCTTGAGTTTTCATCAGTTCTTCTAACCCTGTGTCTTTAGATTGGAGCACTCAAAGGCTGTGCTTTTATTCTGATATTTGAGAGCTGTGCTCTTACTGCACTTTGAAATTCTTTTTGTTCTCATTAATATACAATCACATGCAGAAAATTATGTTATTCTGTCTACCCTCTTCACCAAGTCACCCCAAATCCCAGTTATAGCCGCTCTCCGTCAGCATGTACTAAGATGCTGTAGAATCACTACATGTCTTCTCTGTGTTGTACAGCCCTACCCATGACACCCCACCCTACACATTATACATGCTAATCCTAATGCCCCCATTCTTTTTCCCCGCACTTATTACTCCCTTCCCACAAACCCTACCCAGTCCCTTTCTCTTTGGTAACTGTTAGTCCACTCTCGGGTTCTGTGAGTCTGCTGCTGTCTTTTCCTTCAGTTTTTCTTTGTTATCATACTCCACACATGAGTGAAATCATTTGGTACATGTATTTCTCCGCCTGGCCTATTTGACTGAGCATAATACCCTATAGCTCCATCCACGTTATTGCAAATGATAGGATTTGTTTTCTTCTTATGGCTGCTTACTGCACTTTTTAAACTGGATTTCATTCTTCTTTTTTGTTTGTAGTTTTGCCATGTGCTTTCACCATTGCTCTCCTTGTTATGAGCAGTAGCTTTGTGCTAATCGATATGTACCTATACCTATCTATCTGTCTGTCTATCTATTAATCAATTACACAATCAATCATCCTTTTGTCTGTCCATCTGTCCATCTGTACAGAACAGTTAACCATATACCCTATATCACTTTCCTGCACTATGCTCCCAAAAATCCTGCAAAGTATCTAGGCTGCAGAGGGAGCACTGGGTTCACCGAGACACTTGCAGTTCGAGTCGGCCGCGTGTACCTACAAAACCAGGAAATGGTTGTGCTGGGACTTGAACCCGTGTCTCTATCCCCTGTCCTCTTTCATCTCCTTCTAACTTGCTGTCTGTATTTAGCCACATTCATTGACTAAGGGCTCCCTGAAGATCTCAAGTATCATTCCTCTGGGCCTGTTGTCGACAGAAAAGTAAACTTGTTGCTTTGCTCACCACCATGTTTGAAGGACATCAGCGTGATCACCGCCGATAGGACGGAGGGTCAAATAAAAAGGAACACCAATTTCTAGATAGGAGCAGTTGGGAGCTAACAGTGTATTGTGGAGTGACGTGTTTATTGAGTGTCCAAACTTCCCTCTTTAGGTGGTTATTAGATTTTCACATTCGTGAACATCATAAAATCCACTGATTTCAAAGGCCCAGATTCTTATTATTGCAGCAACTCAGTTGTTGAGGTGAGAGAAAATGAGAAGTATGTTGCTGCACCACTAAATCTATGGCTGGGAACTGTTGAAACCAAACAAAAAGAATTCACGGTGGCCAGATAGGGCTATTTTCTGCTGACTGTCTCTGGGGACTCAAACAGAATCCATTTGCTTGATTGTTTGATTTTCCGTTTCACTCGTGTAGGGTACTTGTCCACACACCTTCGGCTTGTAGTTTGTCTGTGTCCTTGGATCTCAAGTGAGTCTCCTGTAAGTAAGCACGTAGGTGTCTTGAGTTTTCATCCCTTCTTTTATCCCTGTGTCTTTTGTTTGCAGCACTCAGTGCCTGACCTTTTATTCTGATGATTCAGAGCTGTGCACTTATTGCACTTAAAGAATATTTTTTATCATTAATCTACAATCACGTGAAGAACATTATGTTTACTATGCTCCCCCCTTCACCAAGTCCCCCCGAAAAACCTCTTCAGTCACTGTCGATCAGCGTAGTTGGATGCTGTAGACCCCTTCACCATGTCCCCCACAAAAGTCCCCGTTACAGTCACTGTCCATCAGTGAGTAGTAAGATGCTATATGATCTCTACTAGTCTTCTCTGTGTTGTACAGTACTCCCCATGCACACCCGACCCCGCGCATTATACATGCTAAACTTAATACCCCCATTCTTTCTCCCCCGCACTTATCCCTCCCTTCAGACTCACCCTGCCCAGTCCTTTTTCCTTTGGTTACTTTTAGTCAACTCTCGGGTTCTGTGAGTCTGCTGCTGTTTTTTTACTTCAGTTTTTCTTTGTTGTTATACTCCACACATGAGTGAAATCACTTGGTACTTGCCTTTATTCGCCTGCCCTATTTTTCTGAACATACTACCGTCTTGCTCCATCCACGTCATTGCAAATGGTATTATTTGTTTTCTTCTTAAGGCTGCTTACTGCACTTTTTAAACTGGATTTCATTTTTCCTTTTTGTTTGTAGTTTAGCTATGTTATTCACCATTCAACTCCTGGTTATGAACAATAGCTTTGTGTCAATCGACATGTATCTGTATCTATCTATCTAAAGGTCTGTCTGTCTATCTATGTATCTATGTATGTATATATCTATGTATCTACGTATCTATCTATGTATCTATCTATCTATCTTCCTGTCATCTATCTATGATGTCTATCATCTATTAATCTATGTACCTATCTATCTATCTTTCACCTGTCGTCTGTCTACCTATATATCTATGAAACAATCATCTTTTTGTCTGCCAATCTATCCTTATGTACAGAACAGTTAACAACATAGCCTATGTCTCTTCCCTACATTATGCTTCCAGAAACCTTGCAAGGTAACTAAGCCATAAGGAGAGCACTGTGTTCACCGATACGCTTTCAGGTAGAGTCAGCAGAGTGTGCTTACAAAACCAGTAAATGGAGGTGAAAGGACTTGAACTCGTATCTTTGTCATCTGTCCTCTTATACTTCCTGCTCGCTTGTTGACTTTATTTAGCCACATTCAGTGAGTAAGTGATCCCTGAAGACCACAAGTATCCTTCGTCTGGGCCTGTTGTCGACAGAAAAGTGTACTTGGCCCTTTGCACACCACCATGTTTGAGGGACATTGGCGTGATCACTGCTGATAGGTGGAGGGACAAATATGAATTAACACCTATTTCTGGACAGGAGCAGTTGGGAACAAAGAGTGTGTTGTGGAGTGAAGTGTTTATTTGAGTGTCCAAACTTCCCTCTTTAGGTGGTTATTACTTCCTTACATTCGTGAACATCATAAGAAGCAATGATTATAAATGCCCAGACGCATATTATTACAGCAATTCATTTGTTGAGGTGAGAGGAAATGAGAAGGAAGTTGCTGCACCACTAAATCTATGCCTGAGCACTGCTGAAACCAAACAAAAAGAATTCACGGTGGCTAGATAGGGCTATTTTCTACTGACTCTCTCTGGGGTCCAAAACAGAATCCATTTCTTTCTTTGTTTCTCAGTTTCACTTGTGTAGGGTACCTGTCCCCGCCCCTTCAGCTTGTAGTTTGTCTTTGTCCTTGGATCTCAAGTGAGTCTCCAGTATTGGAGCCCGTAGGTGGTCTTGAGTTTTCATCAGTTCTTCTAACCCTGTGTCTTTAGATTGGAGCACTCAAAGGCTGTGCTTTTATTCTGATATTTGAGAGCTGTGCTCTTACTGCACTTTGAAATTCTTTTTGTTCTCATTAATATACAATCACATGCAGAAAATTATGTTATTCTGTCTACCCTCTTCACCAAGTCACCCCAAATCCCAGTTACAGCCGCTCTCCGTCAGCATGTACTAAGATGCTGTAGAATCACTACATGTCTTCTCTGTGTTGTACAGCCCTACCCATGACACCCCACCCTACACATTATACATGCTAATCCTAATGCCCCCATTCTTTTTCCCCGCACTTATTACTCCCTTCCCACAAACCCTACCCAGTCCCTTTCTCTTTGGTAACTGTTAGTCCACTCTCGGGTTCTGTGAGTCTGCTGCTGTCTTTTCCTTCAGTTTTTCTTTGTTATCATACTCCACACATGAGTGAAATCATTTGGTACATGTATTTCTCCGCCTGGCCTATTTGACTGAGCATAATACCCTATAGCTCCATCCACGTTATTGCAAATGATAGGATTTGTTTTCTTCTTATGGCTGCTTACTGCACTTTTTAAACTGGATTTCATTCTTCTTTTTTGTTTGTAGTTTTGCCATGTGCTTTCACCATTGCTCTCCTTGTTATGAGCAGTAGCTTTGTGCTAATCGATATGTACCTATACCTATCTATCTGTCTGTCTATCTATTAATCAATTACACAATCAATCATCCTTTTGTCTGTCCATCTGTCCATCTGTACAGAACAGTTAACCATATACCCTATATCACTTTCCTGCACTATGCTCCCAAAAATCCTGCAAAGTATCTAGGCTGCAGAGGGAGCACTGGGTTCACCGAGACACTTGCAGTTCGAGTCGGCCGCGTGTACCTACAAAACCAGGAAATGGTTGTGCTGGGACTTGAACCCGTGTCTCTATCCCCTGTCCTCTTTCATCTCCTTCTAACTTGCTGTCTGTATTTAGCCACATTCATTGACTAAGGGCTCCCTGAAGATCTCAAGTATCATTCCTCTGGGCCTGTTGTCGACAGAAAAGTAAACTTGTTGCTTTGCTCACCACCATGTTTGAAGGACATCAGCGTGATCACCGCCGATAGGACGGAGGGTCAAATAAAATGGAACACCAATTTCTAGATAGGAGCAGTTGGGAGCTAACAGTGTATTGTGGAGTGACGTGTTTATTGAGTGTCCAAACTTCCCTCTTTAGGTGGTTATTAGATTTTCACATTCGTGAACATCATAAAATCCACTGATTTCAAAGGCCCAGATTCTTATTATTGCAGCAACTCAGTTGTTGAGGTGAGAGAAAATGAGAAGTATGTTGCTGCACCACTAAATCTATGGCTGGGAACTGTTGAAACCAAACAAAAAGAATTCACGGTGGCCAGATAGGGCTATTTTCTGCTGACTGTCTCTGGGGACTCAAACAGAATCCATTTGCTTGATTGTTTGATTTTCCGTTTCACTCGTGTAGGGTACTTGTCCACACACCGTCGGCTTGTAGTTTGTCTGTGTCCTTGGATCTCAAGTGAGTCTCCTGTAAGTAAGCACGTAGGTGTCTTGAGTTTTCATCCCTTCTTTTATCCCTGTGTCTTTTGTTTGCAGCACTCAGTGCCTGACCTTTTATTCTGATGATTCAGAGCTGTGCACTTATTGCACTTAAAGAATATTTTTTATCATTAATCTACAATCACGTGAAGAACATTATGTTTACTATGCTCCCCCCTTCACCAAGTCCCCCCGAAAAACCTCTTCAGTCACTGTCGATCAGCGTAGTTGGATGCTGTAGACCCCTTCACCATGTCCCCCACAAAAGTCCCCGTTACAGTCACTGTCCATCAGTGAGTAGTAAGATGCTATATGATCTCTACTAGTCTTCTCTGTGTTGTACAGTACTCCCCATGCACACCCGACCCCGCGCATTATACATGCTAAACTTAATGCCCCCATTCTTTCTCCCCCGCACTTATCCCTCCCTTCAGACTCACCCTGCCCAGTCCTTTTTCCTTTGGTTACTTTTAGTCAACTCTCGGGTTCTGTGAGTCTGCTGCTGTTTTTTTACTTCAGTTTTTCTTTGTTGTTATACTCCACACATGAGTGAAATCACTTGGTACTTGCCTTTATTCGCCTGCCCTATTTTTCTGAACATACTACCGTCTTGCTCCATCCACGTCATTGCAAATGGTAGTATTTGTTTTCTTCTTAAGGCTGCTTACTGCACTTTTTAAACTGGATTTCATTTTTCCTTTTTGTTTGTAGTTTAGCTATGTTATTCACCATTCAACTCCTGGTTATGAACAATAGCTTTGTGTCAATCGACATGTATCTGTATCTATCTATCTAAAGGTCTGTCTGTCTATCTATGTATCTATGTATGTATATATCTATGTATCTACGTATCTATCTATGTATCTATCTATCTATCTTCCTGTCATCTATCTATGATGTCTATCATCTATTAATCTATGTACCTATCTATCTATCTTTCACCTGTCGTCTGTCTACCTATATATCTATGAAACAATCATCTTTTTGTCTGCCAATCTATCCTTATGTACAGAACAGTTAACAACATAGCCTATGTCTCTTCCCTACATTATGCTTCCAGAAACCTTGCAAGGTAACTAAGCCATAAGGAGAGCACTGTGTTCACCGATACGCTTTCAGGTAGAGTCAGCAGAGTGTGCTTACAAAACCAGTAAATGGAGGTGAAAGGACTTGAACTCGTATCTTTGTCATCTGTCCTCTTATACTTCCTGCTCGCTTGTTGACTTTATTTAGCCACATTCAGTGAGTAAGTGATCCCTGAAGACCACAAGTATCCTTCGTCTGGGCCTGTTGTCGACAGAAAAGTGTACTTGGCCCTTTGCACACCACCATGTTTGAGGGACATTGGCGTGATCACTGCTGATAGGTGGAGGGACAAATATGAATTAACACCTATTTCTGGACAGGAGCAGTTGGGAACAAAGAGTGTGTTGTGGAGTGAAGTGTTTATTTGAGTGCCCAAACTTCCCTCTTTATGTGGTTATTACTTCTTTACATTCGTGAACATCATAAAAAGCAATGATTATAAATGCCCAGACGCATATTATTACAGCAATTCATTTGTTGAGGTGAGAGGAAATGAGAAGGAAGTTGCTGCACCACTAAATCTATGCCTGAGCACTGCTGAAACCAAACAAAAAGAATTCACGGTGGCTAGATAGGGCTATTTTCTACTGACTCTCTCTGGGGTCCAAAACAGAATCCATTTCTTTCTTTGTTTCTCAGTTTCACTTGTGTAGGGTACCTGTCCCCGCCCCTTCAGCTTGTAGTTTGTCTTTGTCCTTGGATCTCAAGTGAGTCTCCAGTAAGGGAGCACGTAGGTGGTCTTGAGTTTTCATCAGTTCTTCTAACCCTGTGTCTTTAGATTGGAGCACTCAAAGGCTGTGCTTTTATTCTGATATTTGAGAGCTGTGCTCTTACTGCACTTTGAAATTCTTTTTGTTCTCATTAATATACAATCACATGCAGAAAATTATGTTATTCTGTCTACCCTCTTCACCAAGTCACCCCAAATCCCAGTTATAGCCGCTCTCCGTCAGCATGTACTAAGATGCTGTAGAATCACTACATGTCTTCTCTGTGTTGTACAGCCCTACCCATGACACCCCACCCTACACATTATACATGCTAATCCTAATGCCCCCATTCTTTTTCCCCGCACTTATTACTCCCTTCCCACAAACCCTACCCAGTCCCTTTCTCTTTGGTAACTGTTAGTCCACTCTCGGGTTCTGTGAGTCTGCTGCTGTCTTTTCCTTCAGTTTTTCTTTGTTATCATACTCCACACATGAGTGAAATCATTTGGTACATGTATTTCTCCGCCTGGCCTATTTGACTGAGCATAATACCCTATAGCTCCATCCACGTTATTGCAAATGATAGGATTTGTTTTCTTCTTATGGCTGCTTACTGCACTTTTTAAACTGGATTTCATTCTTCTTTTTTGTTTGTAGTTTTGCCATGTGCTTTCACCATTGCTCTCCTTGTTATGAGCAGTAGCTTTGTGCTAATCGATATGTACCTATACCTATCTATCTGTCTGTCTATCTATTAATCAATTACACAATCAATCATCCTTTTGTCTGTCCATCTGTCCATCTGTACAGAACAGTTAACCATATACCCTATATCACTTTCCTGCACTATGCTCCCAAAAATCCTGCAAAGTATCTAGGCTGCAGAGGGAGCACTGGGTTCACCGAGACACTTGCAGTTCGAGTCGGCCGCGTGTACCTACAAAACCAGGAAATGGTTGTGCTGGGACTTGAACCCGTGTCTCTATCCCCTGTCCTCTTTCATCTCCTTCTAACTTGCTGTCTGTATTTAGCCACATTCATTGACTAAGGGCTCCCTGAAGATCTCAAGTATCATTCCTCTGGGCCTGTTGTCGACAGAAAAGTAAACTTGTTGCTTTGCTCACCACCATGTTTGAAGGACATCAGCGTGATCACCGCCGATAGGACGGAGGGTCAAATAAAAAGGAACACCAATTTCTAGATAGGAGCAGTTGGGAGCTAACAGTGTATTGTGGAGTGACGTGTTTATTGAGTGTCCAAACTTCCCTCTTTAGGTGGTTATTAGATTTTCACATTCGTGAACATCATAAAATCCACTGATTTCAAAGGCCCAGATTCTTATTATTGCAGCAACTCAGTTGTTGAGGTGAGAG
This sequence comes from Manis pentadactyla, assembly GCF_030020395.1. NCBI lineage: Eukaryota > Metazoa > Chordata > Mammalia > Pholidota > Manidae > Manis > Manis pentadactyla. The sequence goes on from NW_026644596.1 coordinate 3,264,994, forward strand.
AAAATGAGAAGTATGTTGCTGCACCACTAAATCTATGGCTGGGAACTGTTGAAACCAAACAAAAAGAATTCACGGTGGCCAGATAGGGCTATTTTCTGCTGACTGTCTCTGGGGACTCAAACAGAATCCATTTGCTTGATTGTTTGATTTTCCGTTTCACTCGTGTAGGGTACTTGTCCACACACCGTCGGCTTGTAGTTTGTCTGTGTCCTTGGATCTCAAGTGAGTCTCCTGTAAGTAAGCACGTAGGTGTCTTGAGTTTTCATCCCTTCTTTTATCCCTGTGTCTTTTGTTTGCAGCACTCAGTGCCTGACCTTTTATTCTGATGATTCAGAGCTGTGCACTTATTGCACTTAAAGAATATTTTTTATCATTAATCTACAATCACGTGAAGAACATTATGTTTACTATGCTCCCCCCTTCACCAAGTCCCCCCGAAAAACCTCTTCAGTCACTGTCGATCAGCGTAGTTGGATGCTGTAGACCCCTTCACCATGTCCCCCACAAAAGTCCCCGTTACAGTCACTGTCCATCAGTGAGTAGTAAGATGCTATATGATCTCTACTAGTCTTCTCTGTGTTGTACAGTACTCCCCATGCACACCCGACCCCGCGCATTATACATGCTAAACTTAATACCCCCATTCTTTCTCCCCCGCACTTATCCCTCCCTTCAGACTCACCCTGCCCAGTCCTTTTTCCTTTGGTTACTTTTAGTCAACTCTCGGGTTCTGTGAGTCTGCTGCTGTTTTTTTACTTCAGTTTTTCTTTGTTGTTATACTCCACACATGAGTGAAATCACTTGGTACTTGCCTTTATTCGCCTGCCCTATTTTTCTGAACATACTACCGTCTTGCTCCATCCACGTCATTGCAAATGGTATTATTTGTTTTCTTCTTAAGGCTGCTTACTGCACTTTTTAAACTGGATTTCATTTTTCCTTTTTGTTTGTAGTTTAGCTATGTTATTCACCATTCAACTCCTGGTTATGAACAATAGCTTTGTGTCAATCGACATGTATCTGTATCTATCTATCTAAAGGTCTGTCTGTCTATCTATGTATCTATGTATGTATATATCTATGTATCTACGTATCTATCTATGTATCTATCTATCTATCTTCCTGTCATCTATCTATGATGTCTATCATCTATTAATCTATGTACCTATCTATCTATCTTTCACCTGTCGTCTGTCTACCTATATATCTATGAAACAATCATCTTTTTGTCTGCCAATCTATCCTTATGTACAGAACAGTTAACAACATAGCCTATGTCTCTTCCCTACATTATGCTTCCAGAAACCTTGCAAGGTAACTAAGCCATAAGGAGAGCACTGTGTTCACCGATACGCTTTCAGGTAGAGTCAGCAGAGTGTGCTTACAAAACCAGTAAATGGAGGTGAAAGGACTTGAACTCGTATCTTTGTCATCTGTCCTCTTATACTTCCTGCTCGCTTGTTGACTTTATTTAGCCACATTCAGTGAGTAAGTGATCCCTGAAGACCACAAGTATCCTTCGTCTGGGCCTGTTGTCGACAGAAAAGTGTACTTGGCCCTTTGCACACCACCATGTTTGAGGGACATTGGCGTGATCACTGCTGATAGGTGGAGGGACAAATATGAATTAACACCTATTTCTGGACAGGAGCAGTTGGGAACAAAGAGTGTGTTGTGGAGTGAAGTGTTTATTTGAGTGCCCAAACTTCCCTCTTTATGTGGTTATTACTTCTTTACATTCGTGAACATCATAAAAAGCAATGATTATAAATGCCCAGACGCATATTATTACAGCAATTCATTTGTTGAGGTGAGAGGAAATGAGAAGGAAGTTGCTGCACCACTAAATCTATGCCTGAGCACTGCTGAAACCAAACAAAAAGAATTCACGGTGGCTAGATAGGGCTATTTTCTACTGACTCTCTCTGGGGTCCAAAACAGAATCCATTTCTTTCTTTGTTTCTCAGTTTCACTTGTGTAGGGTACCTGTCCCCGCCCCTTCAGCTTGTAGTTTGTCTTTGTCCTTGGATCTCAAGTGAGTCTACAGTAAGGGAGCACGTAGGTGGTCTTGAGTTTTCATCAGTTCTTCTAACCCTGTGTCTTTAGATTGGAGCACTCAAAGGCTGTGCTTTTATTCTGATATTTGAGAGCTGTGCTCTTACTGCACTTTGAAATTCTTTTTGTTCTCATTAATATACAATCACATGCAGAAAATTATGTTATTCTGTCTACCCTCTTCACCAAGTCACCCCAAATCCCAGTTATAGCCGCTCTCCGTCAGCATGTACTAAGATGCTGTAGAATCACTACATGTCTTCTCTGTGTTGTACAGCCCTACCCATGACACCCCACCCTACACATTATACATGCTAATCCTAATGCCCCCATTCTTTTTCCCCGCACTTATTACTCCCTTCCCACAAACCCTACCCAGTCCCTTTCTCTTTGGTAACTGTTAGTCCACTCTCGGGTTCTGTGAGTCTGCTGCTGTCTTTTCCTTCAGTTTTTCTTTGTTATCATACTCCACACATGAGTGAAATCATTTGGTACATGTATTTCTCCGCCTGGCCTATTTGACTGAGCATAATACCCTATAGCTCCATCCACGTTATTGCAAATGATAGGATTTGTTTTCTTCTTATGGCTGCTTACTGCACTTTTTAAACTGGATTTCATTCTTCTTTTTTGTTTGTAGTTTTGCCATGTGCTTTCACCATTGCTCTCCTTGTTATGAGCAGTAGCTTTGTGCTAATCGATATGTACCTATACCTATCTATCTGTCTGTCTATCTATTAATCAATTACACAATCAATCATCCTTTTGTCTGTCCATCTGTCCATCTGTACAGAACAGTTAACCATATACCCTATATCACTTTCCTGCACTATGCTCCCAAAAATCCTGCAAAGTATCTAGGCTGCAGAGGGAGCACTGGGTTCACCGAGACACTTGCAGTTCGAGTCGGCCGCGTGTACCTACAAAACCAGGAAATGGTTGTGCTGGGACTTGAACCCGTGTCTCTATCCCCTGTCCTCTTTCATCTCCTTCTAACTTGCTGTCTGTATTTAGCCACATTCATTGACTAAGGGCTCCCTGAAGATCTCAAGTATCATTCCTCTGGGCCTGTTGTCGACAGAAAAGTAAACTTGTTGCTTTGCTCACCACCATGTTTGAAGGACATCAGCGTGATCACCGCCGATAGGACGGAGGGTCAAATAAAAAGGAACACCAATTTCTAGATAGGAGCAGTTGGGAGCTAACAGTGTATTGTGGAGTGACGTGTTTATTGAGTGTCCAAACTTCCCTCTTTAGGTGGTTATTAGATTTTCACATTCGTGAACATCATAAAATCCACTGATTTCAAAGGCCCAGATTCTTATTATTGCAGCAACTCAGTTGTTGAGGTGAGAGAAAATGAGAAGTATGTTGCTGCACCACTAAATCTATGGCTGGGAACTGTTGAAACCAAACAAAAAGAATTCACGGTGGCCAGATAGGGCTATTTTCTGCTGACTGTCTCTGGGGACTCAAACAGAATCCATTTGCTTGATTGTTTGATTTTCCGTTTCACTCGTGTAGGGTACTTGTCCACACACCTTCGGCTTGTAGTTTGTCTGTGTCCTTGGATCTCAAGTGAGTCTCCTGTAAGTAAGCACGTAGGTGTCTTGAGTTTTCATCCCTTCTTTTATCCCTGTGTCTTTTGTTTGCAGCACTCAGTGCCTGACCTTTTATTCTGATGATTCAGAGCTGTGCACTTATTGCACTTAAAGAATATTTTTTATCATTAATCTACAATCACGTGAAGAACATTATGTTTACTATGCTCCCCCCTTCACCAAGTCCCCCCGAAAAACCTCTTCAGTCACTGTCGATCAGCGTAGTTGGATGCTGTAGACCCCTTCACCATGTCCCCCACAAAAGTCCCCGTTACAGTCACTGTCCATCAGTGAGTAGTAAGATGCTATATGATCTCTACTAGTCTTCTCTGTGTTGTACAGTACTCCCCATGCACACCCGACCCCGCGCATTATACATGCTAAACTTAATACCCCCATTCTTTCTCCCCCGCACTTATCCCTCCCTTCAGACTCACCCTGCCCAGTCCTTTTTCCTTTGGTTACTTTTAGTCAACTCTCGGGTTCTGTGAGTCTGCTGCTGTTTTTTTACTTCAGTTTTTCTTTGTTGTTATACTCCACACATGAGTGAAATCACTTGGTACTTGCCTTTATTCGCCTGCCCTATTTTTCTGAACATACTACCGTCTTGCTCCATCCACGTCATTGCAAATGGTAGTATTTGTTTTCTTCTTAAGGCTGCTTACTGCACTTTTTAAACTGGATTTCATTTTTCCTTTTTGTTTGTAGTTTAGCTATGTTATTCACCATTCAACTCCTGGTTATGAACAATAGCTTTGTGTCAATCGACATGTATCTGTATCTATCTATCTAAAGGTCTGTCTGTCTATCTATGTATCTATGTATGTATATATCTATGTATCTACGTATCTATCTATGTATCTATCTATCTATCTTCCTGTCATCTATCTATGATGTCTATCATCTATTAATCTATGTACCTATCTATCTATCTTTCACCTGTCGTCTGTCTACCTATATATCTATGAAACAATCATCTTTTTGTCTGCCAATCTATCCTTATGTACAGAACAGTTAACAACATAGCCTATGTCTCTTCCCTACATTATGCTTCCAGAAACCTTGCAAGGTAACTAAGCCATAAGGAGAGCACTGTGTTCACCGATACGCTTTCAGGTAGAGTCAGCAGAGTGTGCTTACAAAACCAGTAAATGGAGGTGAAAGGACTTGAACTCGTATCTTTGTCATCTGTCCTCTTATACTTCCTGCTCGCTTGTTGACTTTATTTAGCCACATTCAGTGAGTAAGTGATCCCTGAAGACCACAAGTATCCTTCGTCTGGGCCTGTTGTCGACAGAAAAGTGTACTTGGCCCTTTGCACACCACCATGTTTGAGGGACATTGGCGTGATCACTGCTGATAGGTGGAGGGACAAATATGAATTAACACCTATTTCTGGACAGGAGCAGTTGGGAACAAAGAGTGTGTTGTGGAGTGAAGTGTTTATTTGAGTGCCCAAACTTCCCTCTTTATGTGGTTATTACTTCTTTACATTCGTGAACATCATAAAAAGCAATGATTATAAATGCCCAGACGCATATTATTACAGCAATTCATTTGTTGAGGTGAGAGGAAATGAGAAGGAAGTTGCTGCACCACTAAATCTATGCCTGAGCACTGCTGAAACCAAACAAAAAGAATTCACGGTGGCTAGATAGGGCTATTTTCTACTGACTCTCTCTGGGGTCCAAAACAGAATCCATTTCTTTCTTTGTTTCTCAGTTTCACTTGTGTAGGGTACCTGTCCCCGCCCCTTCAGCTTGTAGTTTGTCTTTGTCCTTGGATCTCAAGTGAGTCTCCAGTAAGGGAGCACGTAGGTGGTCTTGAGTTTTCATCAGTTCTTCTAACCCTGTGTCTTTAGATTGGAGCACTCAAAGGCTGTGCTTTTATTCTGATATTTGAGAGCTGTGCTCTTACTGCACTTTGAAATTCTTTTTGTTCTCATTAATATACAATCACATGCAGAAAATTATGTTATTCTGTCTACCCTCTTCACCAAGTCACCCCAAATCCCAGTTACAGCCGCTCTCCGTCAGCATGTACTAAGATGCTGTAGAATCACTACATGTCTTCTCTGTGTTGTACAGCCCTACCCATGACACCCCACCCTACACATTATACATGCTAATCCTAATGCCCCCATTCTTTTTCCCCGCACTTATTACTCCCTTCCCACAAACCCTACCCAGTCCCTTTCTCTTTGGTAACTGTTAGTCCACTCTCGGGTTCTGTGAGTCTGCTGCTGTCTTTTCCTTCAGTTTTTCTTTGTTATCATACTCCACACATGAGTGAAATCATTTGGTACATGTATTTCTCCGCCTGGCCTATTTGACTGAGCATAATACCCTATAGCTCCATCCACGTTATTGCAAATGATAGGATTTGTTTTCTTCTTATGGCTGCTTACTGCACTTTTTAAACTGGATTTCATTCTTCTTTTTTGTTTGTAGTTTTGCCATGTGCTTTCACCATTGCTCTCCTTGTTATGAGCAGTAGCTTTGTGCTAATCGATATGTACCTATACCTATCTATCTGTCTGTCTATTAATCAATTACACAATCAATCATCCTTTTGTCTGTCCATCTGTCCATCTGTACAGAACAGTTAACCATATACCCTATATCACTTTCCTGCACTATGCTCCCAAAAATCCTGCAAAGTATCTAGGCTGCAGAGGGAGCACTGGGTTCACCGAGACACTTGCAGTTCGAGTCGGCCGCGTGTACCTACAAAACCAGGAAATGGTTGTGCTGGGACTTGAACCCGTGTCTCTATCCCCTGTCCTCTTTCATCTCCTTCTAACTTGCTGTCTGTATTTAGCCACATTCATTGACTAAGGGCTCCCTGAAGATCTCAAGTATCATTCCTCTGGGCCTGTTGTCGACAGAAAAGTAAACTTGTTGCTTTGCTCACCACCATGTTTGAAGGACATCAGCGTGATCACCGCCGATAGGACGGAGGGTCAAATAAAAAGGAACACCAATTTCTAGATAGGAGCAGTTGGGAGCTAACAGTGTATTGTGGAGTGACGTGTTTATTGAGTGTCCAAACTTCCCTCTTTAGGTGGTTATTAGATTTTCACATTCGTGAACATCATAAAATCCACTGATTTCAAAGGCCCAGATTCTTATTATTGCAGCAACTCAGTTGTTGAGGTGAGAGAAAATGAGAAGTATGTTGCTGCACCACTAAATCTATGGCTGGGAACTGTTGAAACCAAACAAAAAGAATTCACGGTGGCCAGATAGGGCTATTTTCTGCTGACTGTCTCTGGGGACTCAAACAGAATCCATTTGCTTGATTGTTTGATTTTCCGTTTCACTCGTGTAGGGTACTTGTCCACACACCTTCGGCTTGTAGTTTGTCTGTGTCCTTGGATCTCAAGTGAGTCTCCTGTAAGTAAGCACGTAGGTGTCTTGAGTTTTCATCCCTTCTTTTATCCCTGTGTCTTTTGTTTGCAGCACTCAGTGCCTGACCTTTTATTCTGATGATTCAGAGCTGTGCACTTATTGCACTTAAAGAATATTTTTTATCATTAATCTACAATCACGTGAAGAACATTATGTTTACTATGCTCCCCCCTTCACCAAGTCCCCCCGAAAAACCTCTTCAGTCACTGTCGATCAGCGTAGTTGGATGCTGTAGACCCCTTCACCATGTCCCCCACAAAAGTCCCCGTTACAGTCACTGTCCATCAGTGAGTAGTAAGATGCTATATGATCTCTACTAGTCTTCTCTGTGTTGTACAGTACTCCCCATGCACACCCGACCCCGCGCATTATACATGCTAAACTTAATACCCCCATTCTTTCTCCCCCGCACTTATCCCTCCCTTCAGACTCACCCTGCCCAGTCCTTTTTCCTTTGGTTACTTTTAGTCAACTCTCGGGTTCTGTGAGTCTGCTGCTGTTTTTTTACTTCAGTTTTTCTTTGTTGTTATACTCCACACATGAGTGAAATCACTTGGTACTTGCCTTTATTCGCCTGCCCTATTTTTCTGAACATACTACCGTCTTGCTCCATCCACGTCATTGCAAATGGTAGTATTTGTTTTCTTCTTAAGGCTGCTTACTGCACTTTTTAAACTGGATTTCATTTTTCCTTTTTGTTTGTAGTTTAGCTATGTTATTCACCATTCAACTCCTGGTTATGAACAATAGCTTTGTGTCAATCGACATGTATCTGTATCTATCTATCTAAAGGTCTGTCTGTCTATCTATGTATCTATGTATGTATATATCTATGTATCTACGTATCTATCTATGTATCTATCTATCTATCTTCCTGTCATCTATCTATGATGTCTATCATCTATTAATCTATGTACCTATCTATCTATCTTTCACCTGTCGTCTGTCTACCTATATATCTATGAAACAATCATCTTTTTGTCTGCCAATCTATCCTTATGTACAGAACAGTTAACAACATAGCCTATGTCTCTTCCCTACATTATGCTTCCAGAAACCTTGCAAGGTAACTAAGCCATAAGGAGAGCACTGTGTTCACCGATACGCTTTCAGGTAGAGTCAGCAGAGTGTGCTTACAAAACCAGTAAATGGAGGTGAAAGGACTTGAACTCGTATCTTTGTCATCTGTCCTCTTATACTTCCTGCTCGCTTGTTGACTTTATTTAGCCACATTCAGTGAGTAAGTGATCCCTGAAGACCACAAGTATCCTTCGTCTGGGCCTGTTGTCGACAGAAAAGTGTACTTGGCCCTTTGCACACCACCATGTTTGAGGGACATTGGCGTGATCACTGCTGATAGGTGGAGGGACAAATATGAATTAACACCTATTTCTGGACAGGAGCAGTTGGGAACAAAGAGTGTGTTGTGGAGTGAAGTGTTTATTTGAGTGCCCAAACTTCCCTCTTTATGTGGTTATTACTTCTTTACATTCGTGAACATCATAAAAAGCAATGATTATAAATGCCCAGACGCATATTATTACAGCAATTCATTTGTTGAGGTGAGAGGAAATGAGAAGGAAGTTGCTGCACCACTAAATCTATGCCTGAGCACTGCTGAAACCAAACAAAAAGAATTCACGGTGGCTAGATAGGGCTATTTTCTACTGACTCTCTCTGGGGTCCAAAACAGAATCCATTTCTTTCTTTGTTTCTCAGTTTCACTTGTGTAGGGTACCTGTCCCCGCCCCTTCAGCTTGTAGTTTGTCTTTGTCCTTGGATCTCAAGTGAGTCTCCAGTAAGGGAGCACGTAGGTGGTCTTGAGTTTTCATCAGTTCTTCTAACCCTGTGTCTTTAGATTGGAGCACTCAAAGGCTGTGCTTTTATTCTGATATTTGAGAGCTGTGCTCTTACTGCACTTTGAAATTCTTTTTGTTCTCATTAATATACAATCACATGCAGAAAATTATGTTATTCTGTCTACCCTCTTCACCAAGTCACCCCAAATCCCAGTTACAGCCGCTCTCCGTCAGCATGTACTAAGATGCTGTAGAATCACTACATGTCTTCTCTGTGTTGTACAGCCCTACCCATGACACCCCACCCTACACATTATACATGCTAATCCTAATGCCCCCATTCTTTTTCCCCGCACTTATTACTCCCTTCCCACAAACCCTACCCAGTCCCTTTCTCTTTGGTAACTGTTAGTCCACTCTCGGGTTCTGTGAGTCTGCTGCTGTCTTTTCCTTCAGTTTTTCTTTGTTATCATACTCCACACATGAGTGAAATCATTTGGTACATGTATTTCTCCGCCTGGCCTATTTGACTGAGCATAATACCCTATAGCTCCATCCACGTTATTGCAAATGATAGGATTTGTTTTCTTCTTATGGCTGCTTACTGCACTTTTTAAACTGGATTTCATTCTTCTTTTTTGTTTGTAGTTTTGCCATGTGCTTTCACCATTGCTCTCCTTGTTATGAGCAGTAGCTTTGTGCTAATCGATATGTACCTATACCTATCTATCTGTCTGTCTATTAATCAATTACACAATCAATCATCCTTTTGTCTGTCCATCTGTCCATCTGTACAGAACAGTTAACCATATACCCTATATCACTTTCCTGCACTATGCTCCCAAAAATCCTGCAAAGTATCTAGGCTGCAGAGGGAGCACTGGGTTCACCGAGACACTTGCAGTTCGAGTCGGCCGCGTGTACCTACAAAACCAGGAAATGGTTGTGCTGGGACTTGAACCCGTGTCTCTATCCCCTGTCCTCTTTCATCTCCTTCTAACTTGCTGTCTGTATTTAGCCACATTCATTGACTAAGGGCTCCCTGAAGATCTCAAGTATCATTCCTCTGGGCCTGTTGTCGACAGAAAAGTAAACTTGTTGCTTTGCTCACCACCATGTTTGAAGGACATCAGCGTGATCACCGCCGATAGGACGGAGGGTCAAATAAAAAGGAACACCAATTTCTAGATAGGAGCAGTTGGGAGCTAACAGTGTATTGTGGAGTGACGTGTTTATTGAGTGTCCAAACTTCCCTCTTTAGGTGGTTATTAGATTTTCACATTCGTGAACATCATAAAATCCACTGATTTCAAAGGCCCAGATTCTTATTATTGCAGCAACTCAGTTGTTGAGGTGAGAGAAAATGAGAAGTATGTTGCTGCACCACTAAATCTATGGCTGGGAACTGTTGAAACCAAACAAAAAGAATTCACGGTGGCCAGATAGGGCTATTTTCTGCTGACTGTCTCTGGGGACTCAAACAGAATCCATTTGCTTGATTGTTTGATTTTCCGTTTCACTCGTGTAGGGTACTTGTCCACACACCTTCGGCTTGTAGTTTGTCTGTGTCCTTGGATCTCAAGTGAGTCTCCTGTAAGTAAGCACGTAGGTGTCTTGAGTTTTCATCCCTTCTTTTATCCCTGTGTCTTTTGTTTGCAGCACTCAGTGCCTGACCTTTTATTCTGATGATTCAGAGCTGTGCACTTATTGCACTTAAAGAATATTTTTTATCATTAATCTACAATCACGTGAAGAACATTATGTTTACTATGCTCCCCCCTTCACCAAGTCCCCCCGAAAAACCTCTTCAGTCACTGTCGATCAGCGTAGTTGGATGCTGTAGACCCCTTCACCATGTCCCCCACAAAAGTCCCCGTTACAGTCACTGTCCATCAGTGAGTAGTAAGATGCTATATGATCTCTACTAGTCTTCTCTGTGTTGTACAGTACTCCCCATGCACACCCGACCCCGCGCATTATACATGCTAAACTTAATACCCCCATTCTTTCTCCCCCGCACTTATCCCTCCCTTCAGACTCACCCTGCCCAGTCCTTTTTCCTTTGGTTACTTTTAGTCAACTCTCGGGTTCTGTGAGTCTGCTGCTGTTTTTTTACTTCAGTTTTTCTTTGTTGTTATACTCCACACATGAGTGAAATCACTTGGTACTTGCCTTTATTCGCCTGCCCTATTTTTCTGAACATACTACCGTCTTGCTCCATCCACGTCATTGCAAATGGTAGTATTTGTTTTCTTCTTAAGGCTGCTTACTGCACTTTTTAAACTGGATTTCATTTTTCCTTTTTGTTTGTAGTTTAGCTATGTTATTCACCATTCAACTCCTGGTTATGAACAATAGCTTTGTGTCAATCGACATGTATCTGTATCTATCTATCTAAAGGTCTGTCTGTCTATCTATGTATCTATGTATGTATATATCTATGTATCTACGTATCTATCTATGTATCTATCTATCTATCTTCCTGTCATCTATCTATGATGTCTATCATCTATTAATCTATGTACCTATCTATCTATCTTTCACCTGTCGTCTGTCTACCTATATATCTATGAAACAATCATCTTTTTGTCTGCCAATCTATCCTTATGTACAGAACAGTTAACAACATAGCCTATGTCTCTTCCCTACATTATGCTTCCAGAAACCTTGCAAGGTAACTAAGCCATAAGGAGAGCACTGTGTTCACCGATACGCTTTCAGGTAGAGTCAGCAGAGTGTGCTTACAAAACCAGTAAATGGAGGTGAAAGGACTTGAACTCGTATCTTTGTCATCTGTCCTCTTATACTTCCTGCTCGCTTGTTGACTTTATTTAGCCACATTCAGTGAGTAAGTGATCCCTGAAGACCACAAGTATCCTTCGTCTGGGCCTGTTGTCGACAGAAAAGTGTACTTGGCCCTTTGCACACCACCATGTTTGAGGGACATTGGCGTGATCACTGCTGATAGGTGGAGGGACAAATATGAATTAACACCTATTTCTGGACAGGAGCAGTTGGGAACAAAGAGTGTGTTGTGGAGTGAAGTGTTTATTTGAGTGCCCAAACTTCCCTCTTTATGTGGTTATTACTTCTTTACATTCGTGAACATCATAAGAAGCAATGATTATAAATGCCCAGACGCATATTATTACAGCAATTCATTTGTTGAGGTGAGAGGAAATGAGAAGGAAGTTGCTGCACCACTAAATCTATGCCTGAGCACTGCTGAAACCAAACAAAAAGAATTCACGGTGGCTAGAGAGGGCTATTTTCTACTGACTCTCTCTGGGGTCCAAAACAGAATCCATTTCTTTCTTTGTTTCTCAGTTTCACTTGTGTAGGGTACCTGTCCCCGCCCCTTCAGCTTGTAGTTTGTCTTTGTCCTTGGATCTCAAGTGAGTCTCCAGTAAGGGAGCACGTAGGTGGTCTTGAGTTTTCATCAGTTCTTCTAACCCTGTGTCTTTAGATTGGAGCACTCAAAGGCTGTGCTTTTATTCTGATATTTGAGAGCTGTGCTCTTACTGCACTTTGAAATTCTTTTTGTTCTCATTAATATACAATCACATGCAGAAAATTATGTTATTCTGTCTACCCTCTTCACCAAGTCACCCCAAATCCCAGTTACAGCCGCTCTCCGTCAGCATGTACTAAGATGCTGTAGAATCACTACATGTCTTCTCTGTGTTGTACAGCCCTACCCATGACACCCCACCCTACACATTATACATGCTAATCCTAATGCCCCCATTCTTTTTCCCCGCACTTATTACTCCCTTCCCACAAACCCTACCCAGTCCCTTTCTCTTTGGTAACTGTTAGTCCACTCTCGGGTTCTGTGAGTCTGCTGCTGTCTTTTCCTTCAGTTTTTCTTTGTTATCATACTCCACACATGAGTGAAATCATTTGGTACATGTATTTCTCCGCCTGGCCTATTTGACTGAGCATAATACCCTATAGCTCCATCCACGTTATTGCAAATGATAGGATTTGTTTTCTTCTTATGGCTGCTTACTGCACTTTTTAAACTGGATTTCATTCTTCTTTTTTGTTTGTAGTTTTGCCATGTGCTTTCACCATTGCTCTCCTTGTTATGAGCAGTAGCTTTGTGCTAATCGATATGTACCTATACCTATCTATCTGTCTGTCTATTAATCAATTACACAATCAATCATCCTTTTGTCTGTCCATCTGTCCATCTGTACAGAACAGTTAACCATATACCCTATATCACTTTCCTGCACTATGCTCCCAAAAATCCTGCAAAGTATCTAGGCTGCAGAGGGAGCACTGGGTTCACCGAGACACTTGCAGTTCGAGTCGGCCGCGTGTACCTACAAAACCAGGAAATGGTTGTGCTGGGACTTGAACCCGTGTCTCTATCCCCTGTCCTCTTTCATCTCCTTCTAACTTGCTGTCTGTATTTAGCCACATTCATTGACTAAGGGCTCCCTGAAGATCTCAAGTATCATTCCTCTGGGCCTGTTGTCGACAGAAAAGTAAACTTGTTGCTTTGCTCACCACCATGTTTGAAGGACATCAGCGTGATCACCGCCGATAGGACGGAGGGTCAAATAAAAAGGAACACCAATTTCTAGATAGGAGCAGTTGGGAGCTAACAGTGTATTGTGGAGTGACGTGTTTATTGAGTGTCCAAACTTCCCTCTTTAGGTGGTTATTAGATTTTCACATTCGTGAACATCATAAAATCCACTGATTTCAAAGGCCCAGATTCTTATTATTGCAGCAACTCAGTTGTTGAGGTGAGAGAAAATGAGAAGTATGTTGCTGCACCACTAAATCTATGGCTGGGAACTGTTGAAACCAAACAAAAAGAATTCACGGTGGCCAGATAGGGCTATTTTCTGCTGACTGTCTCTGGGGACTCAAACAGAATCCATTTGCTTGATTGTTTGATTTTCCGTTTCACTCGTGTAGGGTACTTGTCCACACACCTTCGGCTTGTAGTTTGTCTGTGTCCTTGGATCTCAAGTGAGTCTCCTGTAAGTAAGCACGTAGGTGTCTTGAGTTTTCATCCCTTCTTTTATCCCTGTGTCTTTTGTTTGCAGCACTCAGTGCCTGACCTTTTATTCTGATGATTCAGAGCTGTGCACTTATTGCACTTAAAGAATATTTTTTATCATTAATCTACAATCACGTGAAGAACATTATGTTTACTATGCTCCCCCCTTCACCAAGTCCCCCCGAAAAACCTCTTCAGTCACTGTCGATCAGCGTAGTTGGATGCTGTAGACCCCTTCACCATGTCCCCCACAAAAGTCCCCGTTACAGTCACTGTCCATCAGTGAGTAGTAAGATGCTATATGATCTCTACTAGTCTTCTCTGTGTTGTACAGTACTCCCCATGCACACCCGACCCCGCGCATTATACATGCTAAACTTAATACCCCCATTCTTTCTCCCCCGCACTTATCCCTCCCTTCAGACTCACCCTGCCCAGTCCTTTTTCCTTTGGTTACTTTTAGTCAACTCTCGGGTTCTGTGAGTCTGCTGCTGTTTTTTTACTTCAGTTTTTCTTTGTTGTTATACTCCACACATGAGTGAAATCACTTGGTACTTGCCTTTATTCGCCTGCCCTATTTTTCTGAACATACTACCGTCTTGCTCCATCCACGTCATTGCAAATGGTAGTATTTGTTTTCTTCTTAAGGCTGCTTACTGCACTTTTTAAACTGGATTTCATTTTTCCTTTTTGTTTGTAGTTTAGCTATGTTATTCACCATTCAACTCCTGGTTATGAACAATAGCTTTGTGTCAATCGACATGTATCTGTATCTATCTATCTAAAGGTCTGTCTGTCTATCTATGTATCTATGTATGTATATATCTATGTATCTACGTATCTATCTATGTATCTATCTATCTATCTTCCTGTCATCTATCTATGATGTCTATCATCTATTAATCTATGTACCTATCTATCTATCTTTCACCTGTCGTCTGTCTACCTATATATCTATGAAACAATCATCTTTTTGTCTGCCAATCTATCCTTATGTACAGAACAGTTAACAACATAGCCTATGTCTCTTCCCTACATTATGCTTCCAGAAACCTTGCAAGGTAACTAAGCCATAAGGAGAGCACTGTGTTCACCGATACGCTTTCAGGTAGAGTCAGCAGAGTGTGCTTACAAAACCAGTAAATGGAGGTGAAAGGACTTGAACTCGTATCTTTGTCATCTGTCCTCTTATACTTCCTGCTCGCTTGTTGACTTTATTTAGCCACATTCAGTGAGTAAGTGATCCCTGAAGACCACAAGTATCCTTCGTCTGGGCCTGTTGTCGACAGAAAAGTGTACTTGGCCCTTTGCACACCACCATGTTTGAGGGACATTGGCGTGATCACTGCTGATAGGTGGAGGGACAAATATGAATTAACACCTATTTCTGGACAGGAGCAGTTGGGAACAAAGAGTGTGTTGTGGAGTGAAGTGTTTATTTGAGTGCCCAAACTTCCCTCTTTATGTGGTTATTACTTCTTTACATTCGTGAACATCATAAGAAGCAATGATTATAAATGCCCAGACGCATATTATTACAGCAATTCATTTGTTGAGGTGAGAGGAAATGAGAAGGAAGTTGCTGCACCACTAAATCTATGCCTGAGCACTGCTGAAACCAAACAAAAAGAATTCACGGTGGCTAGAGAGGGCTATTTTCTACTGACTCTCTCTGGGGTCCAAAACAGAATCCATTTCTTTCTTTGTTTCTCAGTTTCACTTGTGTAGGGTACCTGTCCCCGCCCCTTCAGCTTGTAGTTTGTCTTTGTCCTTGGATCTCAAGTGAGTCTCCAGTAAGGGAGCACGTAGGTGGTCTTGAGTTTTCATCAGTTCTTCTAACCCTGTGTCTTTAGATTGGAGCACTCAAAGGCTGTGCTTTTATTCTGATATTTGAGAGCTGTGCTCTTACTGCACTTTGAAATTCTTTTTGTTCTCATTAATATACAATCACATGCAGAAAATTATGTTATTCTGTCTACCCTCTTCACCAAGTCACCCCAAATCCCAGTTACAGCCGCTCTCCGTCAGCATGTACTAAGATGCTGTAGAATCACTACATGTCTTCTCTGTGTTGTACAGCCCTACCCATGACACCCCACCCTACACATTATACATGCTAATCCTAATGCCCCCATTCTTTTTCCCCGCACTTATTACTCCCTTCCCACAAACCCTACCCAGTCCCTTTCTCTTTGGTAACTGTTAGTCCACTCTCGGGTTCTGTGAGTCTGCTGCTGTCTTTTCCTTCAGTTTTTCTTTGTTATCATACTCCACACATGAGTGAAATCATTTGGTACATGTATTTCTCCGCCTGGCCTATTTGACTGAGCATAATACCCTATAGCTCCATCCACGTTATTGCAAATGATAGGATTTGTTTTCTTCTTATGGCTGCTTACTGCACTTTTTAAACTGGATTTCATTCTTCTTTTTTGTTTGTAGTTTTGCCATGTGCTTTCACCATTGCTCTCCTTGTTATGAGCAGTAGCTTTGTGCTAATCGATATGTACCTATACCTATCTATCTGTCTGTCTATTAATCAATTACACAATCAATCATCCTTTTGTCTGTCCATCTGTCCATCTGTACAGAACAGTTAACCATATACCCTATATCACTTTCCTGCACTATGCTCCCAAAAATCCTGCAAAGTATCTAGGCTGCAGAGGGAGCACTGGGTTCACCGAGACACTTGCAGTTCGAGTCGGCCGCGTGTACCTACAAAACCAGGAAATGGTTGTGCTGGGACTTGAACCCGTGTCTCTATCCCCTGTCCTCTTTCATCTCCTTCTAACTTGCTGTCTGTATTTAGCCACATTCATTGACTAAGGGCTCCCTGAAGATCTCAAGTATCATTCCTCTGGGCCTGTTGTCGACAGAAAAGTAAACTTGTTGCTTTGCTCACCACCATGTTTGAAGGACATCAGCGTGATCACCGCCGATAGGACGGAGGGTCAAATAAAAAGGAACACCAATTTCTAGATAGGAGCAGTTGGGAGCTAACAGTGTATTGTGGAGTGACGTGTTTATTGAGTGTCCAAACTTCCCTCTTTAGGTGGTTATTAGATTTTCACATTCGTGAACATCATAAAATCCACTGATTTCAAAGGCCCAGATTCTTATTATTGCAGCAACTCAGTTGTTGAGGTGAGAGAAAATGAGAAGTATGTTGCTGCACCACTAAATCTATGGCTGGGAACTGTTGAAACCAAACAAAAAGAATTCACGGTGGCCAGATAGGGCTATTTTCTGCTGACTGTCTCTGGGGACTCAAACAGAATCCATTTGCTTGATTGTTTGATTTTCCGTTTCACTCGTGTAGGGTACTTGTCCACACACCTTCGGCTTGTAGTTTGTCTGTGTCCTTGGATCTCAAGTGAGTCTCCTGTAAGTAAGCACGTAGGTGTCTTGAGTTTTCATCCCTTCTTTTATCCCTGTGTCTTTTGTTTGCAGCACTCAGTGCCTGACCTTTTATTCTGATGATTCAGAGCTGTGCACTTATTGCACTTAAAGAATATTTTTTATCATTAATCTACAATCACGTGAAGAACATTATGTTTACTATGCTCCCCCCTTCACCAAGTCCCCCCGAAAAACCTCTTCAGTCACTGTCGATCAGCGTAGTTGGATGCTGTAGACCCCTTCACCATGTCCCCCACAAAAGTCCCCGTTACAGTCACTGTCCATCAGTGAGTAGTAAGATGCTATATGATCTCTACTAGTCTTCTCTGTGTTGTACAGTACTCCCCATGCACACCCGACCCCGCGCATTATACATGCTAAACTTAATGCCCCCATTCTTTCTCCCCACACTTATCCCTCCCTTCAGACTCACCCTGCCCAGTCCTTTTTCCTTTGGTTACTTTTAGTCAACTCTCGGGTTCTGTGAGTCTGCTGCTGTTTTTTTACTTCAGTTTTTCTTTGTTGTTATACTCCACACATGAGTGAAATCACTTGGTACTTGCCTTTATCCGCCTACCCTATTTTTCTGAACATACTACCGTCTTGCTCCATCCACGTCATTGCAAATGGTAGTATTTGCTTTCTTCTTAAGGCTGCTTACTGCACTTTTTAAACTGGATTTCATTCTTCCTTTTTGTTTGTAGTTTAGCTATGTTATTCACCATTCAACTCCTGGTTATGAACAATAGCTTTGTGTCAATCGACATGTATCTGTATCTATCTATCTAAAGGTCTGTCTGTCTATCTATGTATCTATGTATGTATATATCTATGTATCTATGTATCTATCTATGTATCTATCTATCTATCTTCCTGTCATCTATCTATGATGTCTATCATCTATTAATCTATGTACCTATCTATCTATCTTTCACCTGTCGTCTGTCTACCTATATATCTATGAAACAATCATCTTTTTGTCTGCCAATCTATCCTTATGTACAGAACAGTTAACAACATAGCCTATGTCTCTTCCCTACATTATGCTTCCAGAAACCTTGCAAGGTAACTAAGCCATAAGGAGAGCACTGTGTTCACCGATACGCTTTCAGGTAGAGTCAGCAGAGTGTGCTTACAAAACCAGTAAATGGAGGTGAAAGGACTTGAACTCGTATCTTTGTCATCTGTCCTCTTATACTTCCTGCTCGCTTGTTGACTTTATTTAGCCACATTCAGTGAGTAAGTGATCCCTGAAGACCACAAGTATCCTTCGTCTGGGCCTGTTGTCGACAGAAAAGTGTACTTGGCCCTTTGCACACCACCATGTTTGAGGGACATTGGCGTGATCACTGCTGATAGGTGGAGGGACAAATATGAATTAACACCTATTTCTGGACAGGAGCAGTTGGGAACAAAGAGTGTGTTGTGGAGTGAAGTGTTTATTTGAGTGTCCAAACTTCCCTCTTTAGGTGGTTATTACTTCCTTACATTCGTGAACATCATAAGAAGCAATGATTATAAATGCCCAGACGCATATTATTACAGCAATTCATTTGTTGAGGTGAGAGGAAATGAGAAGGAAGTTGCTGCACCACTAAATCTATGCCTGAGCACTGCTGAAACCAAACAAAAAGAATTCACGGTGGCTAGAGAGGGCTATTTTCTACTGACTCTCTCTGGGGTCCAAAACAGAATCCATTTCTTTCTTTGTTTCTCAGTTTCACTTGTGTAGGGTACCTGTCCCCGCCCCTTCAGCTTGTAGTTTGTCTTTGTCCTTGGATCTCAAGTGAGTCTCCAGTAAGGGAGCACGTAGGTGGTCTTGAGTTTTCATCAGTTCTTCTAACCCTGTGTCTTTTGATTGGAGCACTCAAAGGCTGTGCTTTTATTCTGATATTTGAGAGCTGTGCTCTTACTGCACTTTGAAATTCTTTTTGTTCTCATTAATATACAATCACATGCAGAAAATTATGTTATTCTGTCTACCCTCTTCACCAAGTCACCCCAAATCCCAGTTACAGCCGCTCTCCGTCAGCATGTACTAAGATGCTGTAGAATCACTACATGTCTTCTCTGTGTTGTACAGCCCTACCCATGACACCCCACCCTACACATTATACATGCTAATCCTAATGCCCCCATTCTTTTTCCCCGCACTTATTACTCCCTTCCCACAAACCCTACCCAGTCCCTTTCTCTTTGGTAACTGTTAGTCCACTCTCGGGTTCTGTGAGTCTGCTGCTGTCTTTTCCTTCAGTTTTTCTTTGTTATCATACACCACACATGAGTGAAATCATTTGGTACATGTATTTCTCCGCCTGGCCTATTTGACTGAGCATAATACCCTATAGCTCCATCCACGTTATTGCAAATGATAGGATTTGTTTTCTTCTTATGGCTGCTTACTGCACTTTTTAAACTGGATTTCATTCTTCTTTTTTGTTTGTAGTTTTGCCATGTGCTTTCACCATTGCTCTCCTTGTTATGAGCAGTAGCTTTGTGCTAATCGATATGTACCTATACCTATCTATCTGTCTGTCTATTAATCAATTACACAATCAATCATCCTTTTGTCTGTCCATCTGTCCATCTGTACAGAACAGTTAACCATATACCCTATTTCACTTTCCTGCACTATGCTCCCAAAAATCCTGCAAAGTATCTAGGCTGCAGAGGGAGCACTGGGTTCACCGAGACACTTGCAGTTCGAGTCGGCCGCGTGTACCTACAAAACCAGGAAATGGTTGTGCTGGGACTTGAACCCGTGTCTCTATCCCCTGTCCTCTTTCATCTCCTTCTAAATTCCTGTCTGTATTTAGCCACATTCATTGACTAAGGGCTCCCTGAAGATCTCAAGTATCATTCCTCTGGGCCTGTTGTCGACAGAAAAGTAAACTTGTTGCTTTTCTCACCACCATGTTTGAAGGACATCAGCGTGATCACCGCCGATAGGACGGAGGGTCAAATAAAAAGGAACACCAATTTCTAGATAGGAGCAGTTGGGAGCTAACAGTGTATTGTGGAGTGACGTGTTTATTGAGTGTCCAAACTTCCCTCTTTAGGTGGTTATTAGATTTTCACATTCGTGAACATCATAAAATCCACTGATTTCAAAGGCCCAGATTCTTATTATTGCAGCAACTCAGTTGTTGAGGTGAGAGAAAATGAGAAGTATGTTGCTGCACCACTAAATCTATGGCTGGGAACTGTTGAAACCAAACAAAAAGAATTCACGGTGGCCAGATAGGGCTATTTTCTGCTGACTGTCTCTGGGGACTCAAACAGAATCCATTTGCTTGATTGTTTGATTTTCCGTTTCACTCGTGTAGGGTACTTGTCCACACACCTTCGGCTTGTAGTTTGTCTGTGTCCTTGGATCTCAAGTGAGTCTCCTGTAAGTAAGCACGTAGGTGTCTTGAGTTTTCATCCCTTCTTTTATCCCTGTGTCTTTTGTTTGCAGCACTCAGTGCCTGACCTTTTATTCTGATGATTCAGAGCTGTGCACTTATTGCACTTAAAGAATATTTTTTATCATTAATCTACAATCACGTGAAGAACATTATGTTTACTATGCTCCCCCCTTCACCAAGTCCCCCCGAAAAACCTCTTCAGTCACTGTCGATCAGCGTAGTTGGATGCTGTAGACCCCTTCACCATGTCCCCCCCAAAAGTCCCCGTTACAGTCACTGTCCATCAGTGAGTAGTAAGATGCTATATGATCTCTACTAGACTTCTCTGTGTTGTACAGTACACCCCATGCACACCCGACCCCGCGCATTATACATGCTAAACTTAATGCCCCCATTCTTTCTCCCCACACTTATCC
Source organism: Manis pentadactyla (assembly GCF_030020395.1). Lineage (NCBI taxonomy): Eukaryota > Metazoa > Chordata > Mammalia > Pholidota > Manidae > Manis > Manis pentadactyla. Next base: position 3,286,104 of record NW_026644596.1, read on the forward strand.
CTCCCTTCAGACTCACCCTGCCCAGTCCTTTTTCCTTTGGTTACTTTTAGTCAACTCTCGGGTTCTGTGAGTCTGATGCTGTTTTTTTACTTCAGTTTTTCTTTGTTGTTATACTCCACACATGAGTGAAAACACTTGGTACTTGTCTTTCTCCGCCTGGCCTATTTCTCTGAACATACTACCGTCTAGCTCCATCCAGGTCATTGCAAATGGTAGTATTTGTTTTCTTCTTAAGGCTGCTTACTGCACTTTTTAAACTGGATTTCATTCTTCCTTTTTGTTTGTAGTTTAGCTATGTTATTCACCATTCAACTCCTGGTTATGAACAATAGCTTTGTGTCAATCGACATGTATCTGTATCTATCTATCTAAAGGTCTGTCTGTCTATCTATGTATCTATGTATGTATATATCTATGTATCTATGTATCTATCTATGTATCTATCTATCTATCTTCCTGTCATCTATCTATGATGTCTATCATCTATTAATCTATGTACCTATCTATCTATCTTTCACCTGTCGTCTGTCTACCTATCTATCTATGAAACAATCATCTTTTTGTCTGCCAATCTATCCTTATGTACAGAACAGTTAACAACATAGCCTATGTCTCTTCCCTACATTATGCTTCCAGAAACCTTGCAAGGTAACTAAGCCATAAGGAGAGCACTGTGTTCACCGATACGCTTTCAGATAGAGTCAGCAGAGTGTGCTTACAAAACCAGTAAATGGAGGTGAAAGGACTTGAACTCGTATCTTTGTCATCTGTCCTCTTATACTTCCTGCTCGCTTGTTGACTTTATTTAGCCACATTCAGTGAGTAAGTGATCCCTGAAGACCACAAGTATCCTTCGTCTGGGCCTGTTGTCGACAGAAAAGTGTACTTGGCCCTTTGCACACCACCATGTTTGAGGGACATTGGCGTGATCACTGCTGACAGGTGGAGGGACAAATATGAATTAACACCTATTTCTGGACAGGAGCAGTTGGGAACAAAGAGTGTGTTGTGGAGTGAAGTGTTTATTTGAGTGTCCAAACTTCCCTCTTTAGGTGGTTATTACTTCTTTACATTCGTGAACATCATAAAAAGCAATGATTATAAATGCCCAGACGCATATTATTACAGCAATTCATTTGTTGAGGTGAGAGGAAATGAGAAGGAAGTTGCTGCACCACTAAATCTATGCCTGAGCACTGCTGAAACCAAACAAAAAGAATTCACGGTGGCTAGATAGGGCTATTTTCTACTGACTCTCTCTGGGGTCCAAAACAGAATCCATTTCTTTCTTTGTTTCTCAGTTTCACTTGTGTAGGGTACCTGTCCCCGCCCCTTCAGCTTGTAGTTTGTCTTTGTCCTTGGATCTCAAGTGAGTCTCCAGTAAGGGAGCACGTAGGTGGTCTTGAGTTTTCATCAGTTCTTCTAACCCTGTGTCTTTTGATTGGAGCACTCAAAGGCTGTGCTTTTATTCTGATATTTGAGAGCTGTGCTCTTACTGCACTTTGAAATTCTTTTTGTTCTCATTAATATACAATCACATGCAGAAAATTATGTTATTCTGTCTACCCTCTTCACCAAGTCACCCCAAATCCCAGTTACAGCCGCTCTCCGTCAGCATGTACTAAGATGCTGTAGAATCACTACATGTCTTCTCTGTGTTGTACAGCCCTACCCATGACACCCCACCCTACACATTATACATGCTAATCCTAATGCCCCCATTCTTTTTCCCCGCACTTATTACTCCCTTCCCACAAACCCTACCCAGTCCCTTTCTCTTTGGTAACTGTTAGTCCACTCTCGGGTTCTGTGAGTCTGCTGCTGTCTTTTCCTTCAGTTTTTCTTTGTTATCATACTCCACACATGAGTGAAATCATTTGGTACATGTATTTCTCCGCCTGGCCTATTTGACTGAGCATAATACCCTATAGCTCCATCCACGTTATTGCAAATGATAGGATTTGTTTTCTTCTTATGGCTGCTTACTGCACTTTTTAAACTGGATTTCATTCTTCTTTTTTGTTTGTAGTTTTGCCATGTGCTTTCACCATTGCTCTCCTTGTTATGAGCAGTAGCTTTGTGCTAATCGATATGTACCTATACCTATCTATCTGTCTGTCTATTAATCAATTACACAATCAATCATCCTTTTGTCTGTCCATCTGTCCATCTGTACAGAACAGTTAACCATATACCCTATATCACTTTCCTGCACTATGCTCCCAAAAATCCTGCAAAGTATCTAGGCTGCAGAGGGAGCACTGGGTTCACCGAGACACTTGCAGTTCGAGTCGGCCGCGTGTACCTACAAAACCAGGAAATGGTTGTGCTGGGACTTGAACCCGTGTCTCTATCCCCTGTCCTCTTTCATCTCCTTCTAACTTGCTGTCTGTATTTAGCCACATTCATTGACTAAGGGCTCCCTGAAGATCTCAAGTATCATTCCTCTGGGCCTGTTGTCGACAGAAAAGTAAACTTGTTGCTTTGCTCACCACCATGTTTGAAGGACATCAGCGTGATCACCGCCGATAGGACGGAGGGTCAAATAAAAAGGAACACCAATTTCTAGATAGGAGCAGTTGGGAGCTAACAGTGTATTGTGGAGTGACGTGTTTATTGAGTGTCCAAACTTCCCTCTTTAGGTGGTTATTAGATTTTCACATTCGTGAACATCATAAAATCCACTGATTTCAAAGGCCCAGATTCTTATTATTGCAGCAACTCAGTTGTTGAGGTGAGAGAAAATGAGAAGTATGTTGCTGCACCACTAAATCTATGGCTGGGAACTGTTGAAACCAAACAAAAAGAATTCACGGTGGCCAGATAGGGCTATTTTCTGCTGACTGTCTCTGGGGACTCAAACAGAATCCATTTGCTTGATTGTTTGATTTTCCGTTTCACTCGTGTAGGGTACTTGTCCACACACCTTCGGCTTGTAGTTTGTCTGTGTCCTTGGATCTCAAGTGAGTCTCCTGTAAGTAAGCACGTAGGTGTCTTGAGTTTTCATCCCTTCTTTTATCCCTGTGTCTTTTGTTTGCAGCACTCAGTGCCTGACCTTTTATTCTGATGATTCAGAGCTGTGCACTTATTGCACTTAAAGAATATTTTTTATCATTAATCTACAATCACGTGAAGAACATTATGTTTACTATGCTCCCCCCTTCACCAAGTCCCCCCGAAAAACCTCTTCAGTCACTGTCGATCAGCGTAGTTGGATGCTGTAGACCCCTTCACCATGTCCCCCCCAAAAGTCCCCGTTACAGTCACTGTCCATCAGTGAGTAGTAAGATGCTATATGATCTCTACTAGACTTCTCTGTGTTGTACAGTACACCCCATGCACACCCGACCCCGCGCATTATACATGCTAAACTTAATGCCCCCATTCTTTCTCCCCACACTTATCCCTCCCTTCAGACTCACCCTGCCCAGTCCTTTTTCCTTTGGTTACTTTTAGTCAACTCTCGGGTTCTGTGAGTCTGATGCTGTTTTTTTACTTCAGTTTTTCTTTGTTGTTATACTCCACACATGAGTGAAAACACTTGGTACTTGTCTTTCTCCGCCTGGCCTATTTCTCTGAACATACTACCGTCTAGCTCCATCCAGGTCATTGCAAATGGTAGTATTTGTTTTCTTCTTAAGGCTGCTTACTGCACTTTTTAAACTGGATTTCATTCTTCCTTTTTGTTTGTAGTTTAGCTATGTTATTCACCATTCAACTCCTGGTTATGAACAATAGCTTTGTGTCAATCGACATGTATCTGTATCTATCTATCTAAAGGTCTGTCTGTCTATCTATGTATCTATGTATGTATATATCTATGTATCTACGTATCTATCTATGTATCTATCTATCTATCTTCCTGTCATCTATCTATGCTGTCTATCATCTATTAATCTATGTACCTATCTATCTATCTTTCACCTGTCGTCTGTCTACCTATCTATCTATGAAACAATCATCTTTTTGTCTGCCAATCTATCCTTATGTACAGAACAGTTAACAACATAGCCTATGTCTCTTCCCTACATTATGCTTCCAGAAACCTTGCAAGGTAACTAAGCCATAAGGAGAGCACTGTGTTCACCGATACGCTTTCAGGTAGAGTCAGCAGAGTGTGCTTACAAAACCAGTAAATGGAGGTGAAAGGACTTGAACTCGTATCTTTGTCATCTGTCCTCTTATACTTCCTGCTCGCTTGTTGACTTTATTTAGCCACATTCAGTGAGTAAGTGATCCCTGAAGACCACAAGTATCCTTCGTCTGGGCCTGTTGTCGACAGAAAAGTGTACTTGGCCCTTTGCACACCACCATGTTTGAGGGACATTGGCGTGATCACTGCTGATAGGTGGAGGGACAAATATGAATTAACACCTATTTCTGGACAGGAGCAGTTGGGAACAAAGAGTGTGTTGTGGAGTGAAGTGTTTATTTGAGTGCCCAAACTTCCCTCTTTATGTGGTTATTACTTCTTTACATTCGTGAACATCATAAAAAGCAATGATTATAAATGCCCAGACGCATATTATTACAGCAATTCATTTGTTGAGGTGAGAGGAAATGAGAAGGAAGTTGCTGCACCACTAAATCTATGCCTGAGCACTGCTGAAACCAAACAAAAAGAATTCACGGTGGCTAGATAGGGCTATTTTCTACTGACTCTCTCTGGGGTCCAAAACAGAATCCATTTCTTTCTTTGTTTCTCAGTTTCACTTGTGTAGGGTACCTGTCCCCGCCCCTAAAGCTTGTAGTTTGTCTTTGTCCTTGGATCTCAAGTGAGTCTCCAGTAAGGGAGCACGTAGGTGGTCTTGAGTTTTCATCAGTTCTTCTAACCCTGTGTCTTTAGATTGGAGCACTCAAAGGCTGTGCTTTTATTCTGATATTTGAGAGCTGTGCTCTTACTGCACTTTGAAATTCTTTTTGTTCTCATTAATATACAATCACATGCAGAAAATTATGTTATTCTGTCTACCCTCTTCACCAAGTCACCCCAAATCCCAGTTACAGCCGCTCTCCGTCAGCATGTACTAAGATGCTGTAGAATCACTACATGTCTTCTCTGTGTTGTACAGCCCTACCCATGACACCCCACCCTACACATTATACATGCTAATCCTAATGCCCCCATTCTTTTTCCCCGCACTTATTACTCCCTTCCCACAAACCCTACCCAGTCCCTTTCTCTTTGGTAACTGTTAGTCCACTCTCGGGTTCTGTGAGTCTGCTGCTGTCTTTTCCTTCAGTTTTTCTTTGTTATCATACTCCACACATGAGTGAAATCATTTGGTACATGTATTTCTCCGCCTGGCCTATTTGACTGAGCATAATACCCTATAGCTCCATCCACGTTATTGCAAATGATAGGATTTGTTTTCTTCTTATGGCTGCTTACTGCACTTTTTAAACTGGATTTCATTCTTCTTTTTTGTTTGTAGTTTTGCCATGTGCTTTCACCATTGCTCTCCTTGTTATGAGCAGTAGCTTTGTGCTAATCGATATGTACCTATACCTATCTATCTGTCTGTCTATTAATCAATTACACAATCAATCATCCTTTTGTCTGTCCATCTGTCCATCTGTACAGAACAGTTAACCATATACCCTATATCACTTTCCTGCACTATGCTCCCAAAAATCCTGCAAAGTATCTAGGCTGCAGAGGGAGCACTGGGTTCACCGAGACACTTGCAGTTCGAGTCGGCCGCGTGTACCTACAAAACCAGGAAATGGTTGTGCTGGGACTTGAACCCGTGTCTCTATCCCCTGTCCTCTTTCATCTCCTTCTAACTTGCTGTCTGTATTTAGCCACATTCATTGACTAAGGGCTCCCTGAAGATCTCAAGTATCATTCCTCTGGGCCTGTTGTCGACAGAAAAGTAAACTTGTTGCTTTGCTCACCACCATGTTTGAAGGACATCAGCGTGATCACCGCCGATAGGACGGAGGGTCAAATAAAAAGGAACACCAATTTCTAGATAGGAGCAGTTGGGAGCTAACAGTGTATTGTGGAGTGACGTGTTTATTGAGTGTCCAAACTTCCCTCTTTAGGTGGTTATTAGATTTTCACATTCGTGAACATCATAAAATCCACTGATTTCAAAGGCCCAGATTCTTATTATTGCAGCAACTCAGTTGTTGAGGTGAGAGAAAATGAGAAGTATGTTGCTGCACCACTAAATCTATGGCTGGGAACTGTTGAAACCAAACAAAAAGAATTCACGGTGGCCAGATAGGGCTATTTTCTGCTGACTGTCTCTGGGGACTCAAACAGAATCCATTTGCTTGATTGTTTGATTTTCCGTTTCACTCGTGTAGGGTACTTGTCCACACACCTTCGGCTTGTAGTTTGTCTGTGTCCTTGGATCTCAAGTGAGTCTCCTGTAAGTAAGCACGTAGGTGTCTTGAGTTTTCATCCCTTCTTTTATCCCTGTGTCTTTTGTTTGCAGCACTCAGTGCCTGACCTTTTATTCTGATGATTCAGAGCTGTGCACTTATTGCACTTAAAGAATATTTTTTATCATTAATCTACAATCACGTGAAGAACATTATGTTTACTATGCTCCCCCCTTCACCAAGTCCCCCCTAAAAACCTCTTCAGTCACTGTCGATCAGCGTAGTTGGATGCTGTAGACCCCTTCACCATGTCCCCCACAAAAGTCCCCGTTACAGTCACTGTCCATCAGTGAGTAGTAAGATGCTATATGATCTCTACTAGTCTTCTCTGTGTTGTACAGTACTCCCCATGCACACCCGACCCCGCGCATTATACATGCTAAACTTAATACCCCCATTCTTTCTCCCCCGCACTTATCCCTCCCTTCAGACTCACCCTGCCCAGTCCTTTTTCCTTTGGTTACTTTTAGTCAACTCTCGGGTTCTGTGAGTCTGCTGCTGTTTTTTTACTTCAGTTTTTCTTTGTTGTTATACTCCACACATGAGTGAAATCACTTGGTACTTGCCTTTATTCGCCTGCCCTATTTTTCTGAACATACTACCGTCTTGCTCCATCCACGTCATTGCAAATGGTAGTATTTGTTTTCTTCTTAAGGCTGCTTACTGCACTTTTTAAACTGGATTTCATTTTTCCTTTTTGTTTGTAGTTTAGCTATGTTATTCACCATTCAACTCCTGGTTATGAACAATAGCTTTGTGTCAATCGACATGTATCTGTATCTATCTATCTAAAGGTCTGTCTGTCTATCTATGTATCTATGTATGTATATATCTATGTATCTACGTATCTATCTATGTATCTATCTATCTATCTTCCTGTCATCTATCTATGATGTCTATCATCTATTAATCTATGTACCTATCTATCTATCTTTCACCTGTCGTCTGTCTACCTATATATCTATGAAACAATCATCTTTTTGTCTGCCAATCTATCCTTATGTACAGAACAGTTAACAACATAGCCTATGTCTCTTCCCTACATTATGCTTCCAGAAACCTTGCAAGGTAACTAAGCCATAAGGAGAGCACTGTGTTCACCGATACGCTTTCAGGTAGAGTCAGCAGAGTGTGCTTACAAAACCAGTAAATGGAGGTGAAAGGACTTGAACTCGTATCTTTGTCATCTGTCCTCTTATACTTCCTGCTCGCTTGTTGACTTTATTTAGCCACATTCAGTGAGTAAGTGATCCCTGAAGACCACAAGTATCCTTCGTCTGGGCCTGTTGTCGACAGAAAAGTGTACTTGGCCCTTTGCACACCACCATGTTTGAGGGACATTGGCGTGATCACTGCTGATAGGTGGAGGGACAAATATGAATTAACACCTATTTCTGGACAGGAGCAGTTGGGAACAAAGAGTGTGTTGTGGAGTGAAGTGTTTATTTGAGTGCCCAAACTTCCCTCTTTATGTGGTTATTACTTCTTTACATTCGTGAACATCATAAAAAGCAATGATTATAAATGCCCAGACGCATATTATTACAGCAATTCATTTGTTGAGGTGAGAGGAAATGAGAAGGAAGTTGCTGCACCACTAAATCTATGCCTGAGCACTGCTGAAACCAAACAAAAAGAATTCACGGTGGCTAGATAGGGCTATTTTCTACTGACTCTCTCTGGGGTCCAAAACAGAATCCATTTCTTTCTTTGTTTCTCAGTTTCACTTGTGTAGGGTACCTGTCCCCGCCCCTTCAGCTTGTAGTTTGTCTTTGTCCTTGGATCTCAAGTGAGTCTCCAGTAAGGGAGCACGTAGGTGGTCTTGAGTTTTCATCAGTTCTTCTAACCCTGTGTCTTTAGATTGGAGCACTCAAAGGCTGTGCTTTTATTCTGATATTTGAGAGCTGTGCTCTTACTGCACTTTGAAATTCTTTTTGTTCTCATTAATATACAATCACATGCAGAAAATTATGTTATTCTGTCTACCCTCTTCACCAAGTCACCCCAAATCCCAGTTACAGCCGCTCTCCGTCAGCATGTACTAAGATGCTGTAGAATCACTACATGTCTTCTCTGTGTTGTACAGCCCTACCCATGACACCCCACCCTACACATTATACATGCTAATCCTAATGCCCCCATTCTTTTTCCCCGCACTTATTACTCCCTTCCCACAAACCCTACCCAGTCCCTTTCTCTTTGGTAACTGTTAGTCCACTCTCGGGTTCTGTGAGTCTGCTGCTGTCTTTTCCTTCAGTTTTTCTTTGTTATCATACTCCACACATGAGTGAAATCATTTGGTACATGTATTTCTCCGCCTGGCCTATTTGACTGAGCATAATACCCTATAGCTCCATCCACGTTATTGCAAATGATAGGATTTGTTTTCTTCTTATGGCTGCTTACTGCACTTTTTAAACTGGATTTCATTCTTCTTTTTTGTTTGTAGTTTTGCCATGTGCTTTCACCATTGCTCTCCTTGTTATGAGCAGTAGCTTTGTGCTAATCGATATGTACCTATACCTATCTATCTGTCTGTCTATTAATCAATTACACAATCAATCATCCTTTTGTCTGTCCATCTGTCCATCTGTACAGAACAGTTAACCATATACCCTATATCACTTTCCTGCACTATGCTCCCAAAAATCCTGCAAAGTATCTAGGCTGCAGAGGGAGCACTGGGTTCACCGAGACACTTGCAGTTCGAGTCGGCCGCGTGTACCTACAAAACCAGGAAATGGTTGTGCTGGGACTTGAACCCGTGTCTCTATCCCCTGTCCTCTTTCATCTCCTTCTAACTTGCTGTCTGTATTTAGCCACATTCATTGACTAAGGGCTCCCTGAAGATCTCAAGTATCATTCCTCTGGGCCTGTTGTCGACAGAAAAGTAAACTTGTTGCTTTGCTCACCACCATGTTTGAAGGACATCAGCGTGATCACCGCCGATAGGACGGAGGGTCAAATAAAAAGGAACACCAATTTCTAGATAGGAGCAGTTGGGAGCTAACAGTGTATTGTGGAGTGACGTGTTTATTGAGTGTCCAAACTTCCCTCTTTAGGTGGTTATTAGATTTTCACATTCGTGAACATCATAAAATCCACTGATTTCAAAGGCCCAGATTCTTATTATTGCAGCAACTCAGTTGTTGAGGTGAGAGAAAATGAGAAGTATGTTGCTGCACCACTAAATCTATGGCTGGGAACTGTTGAAACCAAACAAAAAGAATTCACGGTGGCCAGATAGGGCTATTTTCTGCTGACTGTCTCTGGGGACTCAAACAGAATCCATTTGCTTGATTGTTTGATTTTCCGTTTCACTCGTGTAGGGTACTTGTCCACACACCTTCGGCTTGTAGTTTGTCTGTGTCCTTGGATCTCAAGTGAGTCTCCTGTAAGTAAGCACGTAGGTGTCTTGAGTTTTCATCCCTTCTTTTATCCCTGTGTCTTTTGTTTGCAGCACTCAGTGCCTGACCTTTTATTCTGATGATTCAGAGCTGTGCACTTATTGCACTTAAAGAATATTTTTTATCATTAATCTACAATCACGTGAAGAACATTATGTTTACTATGCTCCCCCCTTCACCAAGTCCCCCCGAAAAACCTCTTCAGTCACTGTCGATCAGCGTAGTTGGATGCTGTAGACCCCTTCACCATGTCCCCCACAAAAGTCCCCGTTACAGTCACTGTCCATCAGTGAGTAGTAAGATGCTATATGATCTCTACTAGTCTTCTCTGTGTTGTACAGTACTCCCCATGCACACCCGACCCCGCGCATTATACATGCTAAACTTAATGCCCCCATTCTTTCTCCCCACACTTATCCCTCCCTTCAGACTCACCCTGCCCAGTCCTTTTTCCTTTGGTTACTTTTAGTCAACTCTCGGGTTCTGTGAGTCTGCTGCTGTTTTTTTACTTCAGTTTTTCTTTGTTGTTATACTCCACACATGAGTGAAATCACTTGGTACTTGCCTTTATCCGCCTACCCTATTTTTCTGAACATACTACCGTCTTGCTCCATCCACGTCATTGCAAATGGTAGTATTTGCTTTCTTCTTAAGGCTGCTTACTGCACTTTTTAAACTGGATTTCATTCTTCCTTTTTGTTTGTAGTTTAGCTATGTTATTCACCATTCAACTCCTGGTTATGAACAATAGCTTTGTGTCAATCGACATGTATCTGTATCTATCTATCTAAAGGTCTGTCTGTCTATCTATGTATCTATGTATGTATATATCTATGTATCTATGTATCTATCTATGTATCTATCTATCTATCTTCCTGTCATCTATCTATGATGTCTATCATCTATTAATCTATGTACCTATCTATCTATCTTTCACCTGTCGTCTGTCTACCTATCTATCTATGAAACAATCATCTTTTTGTCTGCCAATCTATCCTTATGTACAGAACAGTTAACAACATAGCCTATGTCTCTTCCCTACATTATGCTTCCAGAAACCTTGCAAGGTAACTAAGCCATAAGGAGAGCACTGTGTTCACCGATACGCTTTCAGGTAGAGTCAGCAGAGTGTGCTTACAAAACCAGTAAATGGAGGTGAAAGGACTTGAACTCGTATCTTTGTCATCTGTCCTCTTATACTTCCTGCTCGCTTGTTGACTTTATTTAGCCACATTCAGTGAGGAAGTGATCCCTGAAGACCACAAGTATCCTTCGTCTGGGCCTGTTGTCGACAGAAAAGTGTACTTGGCCCTTTGCACACCACCATGTTTGAGGGACATTGGCGTGATCACTGCTGATAGGTGGAGGGACAAATATGAATTAACACCTATTTCTGGACAGGAGCAGTTGGGAACAAAGAGTGTGTTGTGGAGTGAAGTGTTTATTTGAGTGTCCAAACTTCCCTCTTTAGGTGGTTATTACTTCCTTACATTCGTGAACATCATAAGAAGCAATGATTATAAATGCCCAGACGCATATTATTACAGCAATTCATTTGTTGAGGTGAGAGGAAATGAGAAGGAAGTTGCTGCACCACTAAATCTATGCCTGAGCACTGCTGAAACCAAACAAAAAGAATTCACGGTGGCTAGATAGGGCTATTTTCTACTGACTCTCTCTGGGGTCCAAAACAGAATCCATTTCTTTCTTTGTTTCTCAGTTTCACTTGTGTAGGGTACCTGTCCCCGCCCCTTCAGCTTGTAGTTTGTCTTTGTCCTTGGATCTCAAGTGAGTCTCCAGTAAGGGAGCACGTAGGTGGTCTTGAGTTTTCATCAGTTCTTCTAACCCTGTGTCTTTTGATTGGAGCACTCAAAGGCTGTGCTTTTATTCTGATATTTGAGAGCTGTGCTCTTACTGCACTTTGAAATTCTTTTTGTTCTCATTAATATACAATCACATGCAGAAAATTATGTTATTCTGTCTACCCTCTTCACCAAGTCACCCCAAATCCCAGTTACAGCCGCTCTCCGTCAGCATGTACTAAGATGCTGTAGAATCACTACATTTCTTCTCTGTGTTGTACAGCCCTACCCATGACACCCCACCCTACACATTATACATGCTAATCCTAATGCCCCCATTCTTTTTCCCCGCACTTATTACTCCCTTCCCACAAACCCTACCCAGTCCCTTTCTCTTTGGTAACTGTTAGTCCACTCTCGGGTTCTGTGAGTCTGCTGCTGTCTTTTCCTTCAGTTTTTCTTTGTTATCATACACCACACATGAGTGAAATCATTTGGTACATGTATTTCTCCGCCTGGCCTATTTGACTGAGCATAATACCCTATAGCTCCATCCACGTTATTGCAAATGATAGGATTTGTTTTCTTCTTATGGCTGCTTACTGCACTTTTTAAACTGGATTTCATTCTTCTTTTTTGTTTGTAGTTTTGCCATGTGCTTTCACCATTGCTCTCCTTGTTATGAGCAGTAGCTTTGTGCTAATCGATATGTACCTATACCTATCTATCTGTCTGTCTATTAATCAATTACACAATCAATCATCCTTTTGTCTGTCCATCTGTCCATCTGTACAGAACAGTTAACCATATACCCTATTTCACTTTCCTGCACTATGCTCCCAAAAATCCTGCAAAGTATCTAGGCTGCAGAGGGAGCACTGGGTTCACCGAGACACTTGCAGTTCGAGTCGGCCGCGTGTACCTACAAAACCAGGAAATGGTTGTGCTGGGACTTGAACCCGTGTCTCTATCCCCTGTCCTCTTTCATCTCCTTCTAAATTCCTGTCTGTATTTAGCCACATTCATTGACTAAGGGCTCCCTGAAGATCTCAAGTATCATTCCTCTGGGCCTGTTGTCGACAGAAAAGTAAACTTGTTGCTTTTCTCACCACCATGTTTGAAGGACATCAGCGTGATCACCGCCGATAGGACGGAGGGTCAAATAAAAAGGAACACCAATTTCTAGATAGGAGCAGTTGGGAGCTAACAGTGTATTGTGGAGTGACGTGTTTATTGAGTGTCCAAACTTCCCTCTTTAGGTGGTTATTAGATTTTCACATTCGTGAACATCATAAAATCCACTGATTTCAAAGGCCCAGATTCTTATTATTGCAGCAACTCAGTTGTTGAGGTGAGAGAAAATGAGAAGTATGTTGCTGCACCACTAAATCTATGGCTGGGAACTGTTGAAACCAAACAAAAAGAATTCACGGTGGCCAGATAGGGCTATTTTCTGCTGACTGTCTCTGGGGACTCAAACAGAATCCATTTGCTTGATTGTTTGATTTTCCGTTTCACTCGTGTAGGGTACTTGTCCACACACCTTCGGCTTGTAGTTTGTCTGTGTCCTTGGATCTCAAGTGAGTCTCCTGTAAGTAAGCACGTAGGTGTCTTGAGTTTTCATCCCTTCTTTTATCCCTGTGTCTTTTGTTTGCAGCACTCAGTGCCTGACCTTTTATTCTGATGATTCAGAGCTGTGCACTTATTGCACTTAAAGAATATTTTTTATCATTAATCTACAATCACGTGAAGAACATTATGTTTACTATGCTCCCCCCTTCACCAAGTCCCCCCGAAAAACCTCTTCAGTCACTGTCGATCAGCGTAGTTGGATGCTGTAGACCCCTTCACCATGTCCCCCCCAAAAGTCCCCGTTACAGTCACTGTCCATCAGTGAGTAGTAAGATGCTATATGATCTCTACTAGACTTCTCTGTGTTGTACAGTACACCCCATGCACACCCGACCCCGCGCATTATACATGCTAAACTTAATGCCCCCATTCTTTCTCCCCACACTTATCCCTCCCTTCAGACTCACCCTGCCCAGTCCTTTTTCCTTTGGTTACTTTTAGTCAACTCTCGGGTTCTGTGAGTCTGATGCTGTTTTTTTACTTCAGTTTTTCTTTGTTGTTATACTCCACACATGAGTGAAAACACTTGGTACTTGTCTTTCTCCGCCTGGCCTATTTCTCTGAACATACTACCGTCTAGCTCCATCCAGGTCATTGCAAATGGTAGTATTTGTTTTCTTCTTAAGGCTGCTTACTGCACTTTTTAAACTGGATTTCATTCTTCCTTTTTGTTTGTAGTTTAGCTATGTTATTCACCATTCAACTCCTGGTTATGAACAATAGCTTTGTGTCAATCGACATGTATCTGTATCTATCTATCTAAAGGTCTGTCTGTCTATCTATGTATCTATGTATGTATATATCTATGTATCTACGTATCTATCTATGTATCTATCTATCTATCTTCCTGTCATCTATCTATGCTGTCTATCATCTATTAATCTATGTACCTATCTATCTATCTTTCACCTGTCGTCTGTCTACCTATCTATCTATGAAACAATCATCTTTTTGTCTGCCAATCTATCCTTATGTACAGAACAGTTAACAACATAGCCTATGTCTCTTCCCTACATTATGCTTCCAGAAACCTTGCAAGGTAACTAAGCCATAAGGAGAGCACTGTGTTCACCGATACGCTTTCAGGTAGAGTCAGCAGAGTGTGCTTACAAAACCAGTAAATGGAGGTGAAAGGACTTGAACTCGTATCTTTGTCATCTGTCCTCTTATACTTCCTGCTCGCTTGTTGACTTTATTTAGCCACATTCAGTGAGTAAGTGATCCCTGAAGACCACAAGTATCCTTCGTCTGGGCCTGTTGTCGACAGAAAAGTGTACTTGGCCCTTTGCACACCACCATGTTTGAGGGACATTGGCGTGATCACTGCTGATAGGTGGAGGGACAAATATGAATTAACACCTATTTCTGGACAGGAGCAGTTGGGAACAAAGAGTGTGTTGTGGAGTGAAGTGTTTATTTGAGTGCCCAAACTTCCCTCTTTATGTGGTTATTACTTCTTTACATTCGTGAACATCATAAAAAGCAATGATTATAAATGCCCAGACGCATATTATTACAGCAATTCATTTGTTGAGGTGAGAGGAAATGAGAAGGAAGTTGCTGCACCACTAAATCTATGCCTGAGCACTGCTGAAACCAAACAAAAAGAATTCACGGTGGCTAGATAGGGCTATTTTCTACTGACTCTCTCTGGGGTCCAAAACAGAATCCATTTCTTTCTTTGTTTCTCAGTTTCACTTGTGTAGGGTACCTGTCCCCGCCCCTAAAGCTTGTAGTTTGTCTTTGTCCTTGGATCTCAAGTGAGTCTCCAGTAAGGGAGCACGTAGGTGGTCTTGAGTTTTCATCAGTTCTTCTAACCCTGTGTCTTTAGATTGGAGCACTCAAAGGCTGTGCTTTTATTCTGATATTTGAGAGCTGTGCTCTTACTGCACTTTGAAATTCTTTTTGTTCTCATTAATATACAATCACATGCAGAAAATTATGTTATTCTGTCTACCCTCTTCACCAAGTCACCCCAAATCCCAGTTACAGCCGCTCTCCGTCAGCATGTACTAAGATGCTGTAGAATCACTACATGTCTTCTCTGTGTTGTACAGCCCTACCCATGACACCCCACCCTACACATTATACATGCTAATCCTAATGCCCCCATTCTTTTTCCCCGCACTTATTACTCCCTTCCCACAAACCCTACCCAGTCCCTTTCTCTTTGGTAACTGTTAGTCCACTCTCGGGTTCTGTGAGTCTGCTGCTGTCTTTTCCTTCAGTTTTTCTTTGTTATCATACTCCACACATGAGTGAAATCATTTGGTACATGTATTTCTCCGCCTGGCCTATTTGACTGAGCATAATACCCTATAGCTCCATCCACGTTATTGCAAATGATAGGATTTGTTTTCTTCTTATGGCTGCTTACTGCACTTTTTAAACTGGATTTCATTCTTCTTTTTTGTTTGTAGTTTTGCCATGTGCTTTCACCATTGCTCTCCTTGTTATGAGCAGTAGCTTTGTGCTAATCGATATGTACCTATACCTATCTATCTGTCTGTCTATTAATCAATTACACAATCAATCATCCTTTTGTCTGTCCATCTGTCCATCTGTACAGAACAGTTAACCATATACCCTATATCACTTTCCTGCACTATGCTCCCAAAAATCCTGCAAAGTATCTAGGCTGCAGAGGGAGCACTGGGTTCACCGAGACACTTGCAGTTCGAGTCGGCCGCGTGTACCTACAAAACCAGGAAATGGTTGTGCTGGGACTTGAACCCGTGTCTCTATCCCCTGTCCTCTTTCATCTCCTTCTAACTTGCTGTCTGTATTTAGCCACATTCATTGACTAAGGGCTCCCTGAAGATCTCAAGTATCATTCCTCTGGGCCTGTTGTCGACAGAAAAGTAAACTTGTTGCTTTGCTCACCACCATGTTTGAAGGACATCAGCGTGATCACCGCCGATAGGACGGAGGGTCAAATAAAAAGGAACACCAATTTCTAGATAGGAGCAGTTGGGAGCTAACAGTGTATTGTGGAGTGACGTGTTTATTGAGTGTCCAAACTTCCCTCTTTAGGTGGTTATTAGATTTTCACATTCGTGAACATCATAAAATCCACTGATTTCAAAGGCCCAGATTCTTATTATTGCAGCAACTCAGTTGTTGAGGTGAGAGAAAATGAGAAGTATGTTGCTGCACCACTAAATCTATGGCTGGGAACTGTTGAAACCAAACAAAAAGAATTCACGGTGGCCAGATAGGGCTATTTTCTGCTGACTGTCTCTGGGGACTCAAACAGAATCCATTTGCTTGATTGTTTGATTTTCCGTTTCACTCGTGTAGGGTACTTGTCCACACACCTTCGGCTTGTAGTTTGTCTGTGTCCTTGGATCTCAAGTGAGTCTCCTGTAAGTAAGCACGTAGGTGTCTTGAGTTTTCATCCCTTCTTTTATCCCTGTGTCTTTTGTTTGCAGCACTCAGTGCCTGACCTTTTATTCTGATGATTCAGAGCTGTGCACTTATTGCACTTAAAGAATATTTTTTATCATTAATCTACAATCACGTGAAGAACATTATGTTTACTATGCTCCCCCCTTCACCAAGTCCCCCCGAAAAACCTCTTCAGTCACTGTCGATCAGCGTAGTTGGATGCTGTAGACCCCTTCACCATGTCCCCCACAAAAGTCCCCGTTACAGTCACTGTCCATCAGTGAGTAGTAAGATGCTATATGATCTCTACTAGTCTTCTCTGTGTTGTACAGTACTCCCCATGCACACCCGACCCCGCGCATTATACATGCTAAACTTAATGCCCCCATTCTTTCTCCCCACACTTATCCCTCCCTTCAGACTCACCCTGCCCAGTCCTTTTTCCTTTGGTTACTTTTAGTCAACTCTCGGGTTCTGTGAGTCTGCTGCTGTTTTTTTACTTCAGTTTTTCTTTGTTGTTATACTCCACACATGAGTGAAATCACTTGGTACTTGCCTTTATCCGCCTACCCTATTTTTCTGAACATACTACCGTCTTGCTCCATCCACGTCATTGCAAATGGTAGTATTTGCTTTCTTCTTAAGGCTGCTTACTGCACTTTTTAAACTGGATTTCATTCTTCCTTTTTGTTTGTAGTTTAGCTATGTTATTCACCATTCAACTCCTGGTTATGAACAATAGCTTTGTGTCAATCGACATGTATCTGTATCTATCTATCTAAAGGTCTGTCTGTCTATCTATGTATCTATGTATGTATATATCTATGTATCTATGTATCTATCTATGTATCTATCTATCTATCTTCCTGTCATCTATCTATGATGTCTATCATCTATTAATCTATGTACCTATCTATCTATCTTTCACCTGTCGTCTGTCTACCTATCTATCTATGAAACAATCATCTTTTTGTCTGCCAATCTATCCTTATGTACAGAACAGTTAACAACATAGCCTATGTCTCTTCCCTACATTATGCTTCCAGAAACCTTGCAAGGTAACTAAGCCATAAGGAGAGCACTGTGTTCACCGATACGCTTTCAGGTAGAGTCAGCAGAGTGTGCTTACAAAACCAGTAAATGGAGGTGAAAGGACTTGAACTCGTATCTTTGTCATCTGTCCTCTTATACTTCCTGCTCGCTTGTTGACTTTATTTAGCCACATTCAGTGAGTAAGTGATCCCTGAAGACCACAAGTATCCTTCGTCTGGGCCTGTTGTCGACAGAAAAGTGTACTTGGCCCTTTGCACACCACCATGTTTGAGGGACATTGGCGTGATCACTGCTGACAGGTGGAGGGACAAATATGAATTAACACCTATTTCTGGACAGGAGCAGTTGGGAACAAAGAGTGTGTTGTGGAGTGAAGTGTTTATTTGAGTGTCCAAACTTCCCTCTTTAGGTGGTTATTACTTCCTTACATTCGTGAACATCATAAGAAGCAATGATTATAAATGCCCAGACGCATATTATTACAGCAATTCATTTGTTGAGGTGAGAGGAAATGAGAAGGAAGTTGCTGCACCACTAAATCTATGCCTGAGCACTGCTGAAACCAAACAAAAAGAATTCACGGTGGCTAGATAGGGCTATTTTCTACTGACTCTCTCTGGGGTCCAAAACAGAATCCATTTCTTTCTTTGTTTCTCAGTTTCACTTGTGTAGGGTACCTGTCCCCGCCCCTTCAGCTTGTAGTTTGTCTTTGTCCTTGGATCTCAAGTGAGTCTCCAGTAAGGGAGCACGTAGGTGGTCTTGAGTTTTCATCAGTTCTTCTAACCCTGTGTCTTTTGATTGGAGCACTCAAAGGCTGTGCTTTTATTCTGATATTTGAGAGCTGTGCTCTTACTGCACTTTGAAATTCTTTTTGTTCTCATTAATATACAATCACATGCAGAAAATTATGTTATTCTGTCTACCCTCTTCACCAAGTCACCCCAAATCCCAGTTACAGCCGCTCTCCGTCAGCATGTACTAAGATGCTGTAGAATCACTACATGTCTTCTCTGTGTTGTACAGCCCTACCCATGACACCCCACCCTACACATTATACATGCTAATCCTAATGCCCCCATTCTTTTTCCCCGCACTTATTACTCCCTTCCCACAAACCCTACCCAGTCCCTTTCTCTTTGGTAACTGTTAGTCCACTCTCGGGTTCTGTGAGTCTGCTGCTGTCTTTTCCTTCAGTTTTTCTTTGTTATCATACACCACACATGAGTGAAATCATTTGGTACATGTATTTCTCCGCCTGGCCTATTTGACTGAGCATAATACCCTATAGCTCCATCCACGTTATTGCAAATGATAGGATTTGTTTTCTTCTTATGGCTGCTTACTGCACTTTTTAAACTGGATTTCATTCTTCTTTTTTGTTTGTAGTTTTGCCATGTGCTTTCACCATTGCTCTCCTTGTTATGAGCAGTAGCTTTGTGCTAATCGATATGTACCTATACCTATCTATCTGTCTGTCTATTAATCAATTACACAATCAATCATCCTTTTGTCTGTCCATCTGTCCATCTGTACAGAACAGTTAACCATATACCCTATTTCACTTTCCTGCACTATGCTCCCAAAAATCCTGCAAAGTATCTAGGCTGCAGAGGGAGCACTGGGTTCACCGAGACACTTGCAGTTCGAGTCGGCCGCGTGTACCTACAAAACCAGGAAATGGTTGTGCTGGGACTTGAACCCGTGTCTCTATCCCCTGTCCTCTTTCATCTCCTTCTAACTTGCTGTCTGTATTTAGCCACATTCATTGACTAAGGGCTCCCTGAAGATCTCAAGTATCATTCCTCTGGGCCTGTTGTCGACAGAAAAGTAAACTTGTTGCTTTTCTCACCACCATGTTTGAAGGACATCAGCGTGATCACCGCCGATAGGACGGAGGGTCAAATAAAAAGGAACACCAATTTCTAGATAGGAGCAGTTGGGAGCTAACAGTGTATTGTGGAGTGACGTGTTTATTGAGTGTCCAAACTTCCCTCTTTAGGTGGTTATTAGATTTTCACATTCGTGAACATCATAAAATCCACTGATTTCAAAGGCCCAGATTCTTATTATTGCAGCAACTCAGTTGTTGAGGTGAGAGAAAATGAGAAGTATGTTGCTGCACCACTAAATCTATGGCTGGGAACTGTTGAAACCAAACAAAAAGAATTCACGGTGGCCAGATAGGGCTATTTTCTGCTGACTGTCTCTGGGGACTCAAACAGAATCCATTTGCTTGATTGTTTGATTTTCCGTTTCACTCGTGTAGGGTACTTGTCCACACACCTTCGGCTTGTAGTTTGTCTGTGTCCTTGGATCTCAAGTGAGTCTCCTGTAAGTAAGCACGTAGGTGTCTTGAGTTTTCATCCCTTCTTTTATCCCTGTGTCTTTTGTTTGCAGCACTCAGTGCCTGACCTTTTATTCTGATGATTCAGAGCTGTGCACTTATTGCACTTAAAGAATATTTTTTATCATTAATCTACAATCACGTGAAGAACATTATGTTTACTATGCTCCCCCCTTCACCAAGTCCCCCCGAAAAACCTCTTCAGTCACTGTCGATCAGCGTAGTTGGATGCTGTAGACCCCTTCACCATGTCCCCCCCAAAAGTCCCCGTTACAGTCACTGTCCATCAGTGAGTAGTAAGATGCTATATGATCTCTACTAGACTTCTCTGTGTTGTACAGTACACCCCATGCACACCCGACCCCGCGCATTATACATGCTAAACTTAATGCCCCCATTCTTTCTCCCCACACTTATCCCTCCCTTCAGACTCACCCTGCCCAGTCCTTTTTCCTTTGGTTACTTTTAGTCAACTCTCGGGTTCTGTGAGTCTGATGCTGTTTTTTTACTTCAGTTTTTCTTTGTTGTTATACTCCACACATGAGTGAAATCACTTGGTACTTGCCTTTATACGCCTGCCCTATTTTTCTGAACATACTACCGTCTTGCTCCATCCACGTCATTGCAAATGGTAGTATTTGTTTTCTTCTTAAGGCTGCTTACTGCACTTTTTAAACTGGATTTCATTCTTCCTTTTTGTTTGTAGTTTAGCTATGTTATTCACCATTCAACTCCTGGTTATGAACAATAGCTTTGTGTCAATCGACATGTATCTGTATCTATCTATCTAAAGGTCTGTCTGTCTATCTATGTATCTATGTATGTATATATCTATGTATCTATGTATCTATCTATGTATCTATCTATCTATCTTCCTGTCATCTATCTATGATGTCTATCATCTATTAATCTATGTACCTATCTATCTATCTTTCACCTGTCGTCTGTCTACCTATCTATCTATGAAACAATCATCTTTTTGTCTGCCAATCTATCCTTATGTACAGAACAGTTAACAACATAGCCTATGTCTCTTCCCTACATTATGCTTCCAGAAACCTTGCAAGGTAACTAAGCCATAAGGAGAGCACTGTGTTCACCGATACGCTTTCAGATAGAGTCAGCAGAGTGTGCTTACAAAACCAGTAAATGGAGGTGAAAGGACTTGAACTCGTATCTTTGTCATCTGTCCTCTTATACTTCCTGCTCGCTTGTTGACTTTATTTAGCCACATTCAGTGAGTAAGTGATCCCTGAAGACCACAAGTATCCTTCGTCTGGGCCTGTTGTCGACAGAAAAGTGTACTTGGCCCTTTGCACACCACCATGTTTGAGGGACATTGGCGTGATCACTGCTGACAGGTGGAGGGACAAATATGAATTAACACCTATTTCTGGACAGGAGCAGTTGGGAACAAAGAGTGTGTTGTGGAGTGAAGTGTTTATTTGAGTGTCCAAACTTCCCTCTTTAGGTGGTTATTACTTCTTTACATTCGTGAACATCATAAAAAGCAATGATTATAAATGCCCAGACGCATATTATTACAGCAATTCATTTGTTGAGGTGAGAGGAAATGAGAAGGAAGTTGCTGCACCACTAAATCTATGCCTGAGCACTGCTGAAACCAAACAAAAAGAATTCACGGTGGCTAGATAGGGCTATTTTCTACTGACTCTCTCTGGGGTCCAAAACAGAATCCATTTCTTTCTTTGTTTCTCAGTTTCACTTGTGTAGGGTACCTGTCCCCGCCCCTTCAGCTTGTAGTTTGTCTTTGTCCTTGGATCTCAAGTGAGTCTCCAGTAAGGGAGCACGTAGGTGGTCTTGAGTTTTCATCAGTTCTTCTAACCCTGTGTCTTTTGATTGGAGCACTCAAAGGCTGTACTTTTATTCTGATATTTGAGAGCTGTGCTCTTACTGCACTTTGAAATTCTTTTTGTTCTCATTAATATACAATCACATGCAGAAAATTATGTTATTCTGTCTACCCTCTTCACCAAGTCACCCCAAATCCCAGTTACAGCCGCTCTCCGTCAGCATGTACTAAGATGCTGTAGAATCACTACATGTCTTCTCTGTGTTGTACAGCCCTACCCATGACACCCCACCCTACACATTATACATGCTAATCCTAATGCCCCCATTCTTTTTCCCCGCACTTATTACTCCCTTCCCACAAACCCTACCCAGTCCCTTTCTCTTTGGTAACTGTTAGTCCACTCTCGGGTTCTGTGAGTCTGCTGCTGTCTTTTCCTTCAGTTTTTCTTTGTTATCATACTCCACACATGAGTGAAATCATTTGGTACATGTATTTCTCCGCCTGGCCTATTTGACTGAGCATAATACCCTCTAGCTCCATCCACGTTATTGCAAATGATAGGATTTGTTTTCTTCTTATGGCTGCTTACTGCACTTTTTAAACTGGATTTCATTCTTCTTTTTTGTTTGTAGTTTTGCAATGTGCTTTCACCATTGCTCTCCTTGTTATGAGCAGTAGCTTTGTGCTAATCGATATGTACCTATACCTATCTATCTGTCTGTCTATCTATTAATCAATTACACAATCAATCATCCTTTTGTCTGTCCATCTGTCCATCTGTACAGAACAGTTAACCATATACCCTATATCACTTTCCTGCACTATGCTCCCAAAAATCCTGCAAAGTATCTAGGCTGCAGAGGGAGCACTGGGTTCACCGAGACACTTGCAGTTAGAGTCGGCCGCGTGTACCTACAAAACCAGGAAATGGTTGTGCTGGGACTTGAACCCGTGTCTCTATCCCCTGTCCTCTTTCATCTCCTTCTAAATTCCTGTCTGTATTTAGGCACATTCATTGACTAAGGGCTCCCTGAAGATCTCAAGTATCATTCCTCTGGGCCTGTTGTCGACAGAAAAGTAAACTTGTTGCTTTGCTCACCACCATGTTTGAAGGACATCAGCGTGATCACCGCCGATAGGACGGAGGGTCAAATAAAATGGAACACCAATTTCTAGATAGGAGCAGTTGGGAGCTAACAGTGTATTGTGGAGTGACGTGTTTATTGAGTGTCCAAACTTCAATCTTTAGGTGGTTATTAGATTTTCACATTCGTGAACGTCATAAAATCCACTGATTTCAAAGGCCCAGATTCTTATTATTGCAGCAACTCAGTTGTTGAGGTGAGAGAAAATGAGAAGTATGTTGCTGCACCACTAAATCTATGGCTGGGAACTGTTGAAACCAAACAAAAAGAATTCACGGTGGCCAGATAGGGCTATTTTCTGCTGACTGTCTCTGGGGACTCAAACAGAATCCATTTGCTTGATTGTTTGATTTTCCGTTTCACTCGTGTAGGGTACTTGTCCACACACCTTCGGCTTGTAGTTTGTCTGTGTCCTTGGATCTCAAGTGAGTCTCCTGTAAGTAAGCACGTAGGTGTCTTGAGTTTTCATCCCTTCTTTTATCCCTGTGTCTTTTGTTTGCGGCACTCAGTGCCTGACCTTTTATTCTGATGATTCAGAGCTGTGCACTTATTGCACTTAAAGAATATTTTTTATCATTAATCTACAATCACGTGAAGAACATTATGTTTACTATGCTCCCCCCTTCACCAAGTCCCCCCGAAAAACCTCTTCAGTCACTGTCGATCAGCGTAGTTGGATGCTGTAGACCCCTTCACCATGTCCCCCCCAAAAGTCCCCGTTACAGTCACTGTCCATCAGTGAGTAGTAAGATGCTATATGATCTCTACTAGTCTTCTCTGTGTTGTACAGTACTCCCCATGCACACCCGACCCCGCGCATTATACATGCTAAACTTAATGCCCCCATTCTTTCTCCCCACACTTATCCCTCCCTTCAGACTCACCCTGCCCAGTCCTTTTTCCTTTGGTTACTTTTAGTCAACTCTCGGGTTCTGTGAGTCTGCTGCTGTTTTTTTACTTCAGTTTTTCTTTGTTGTTATACTCCACACATGAGTGAAATCACTTGGTACTTGCCTTTATCCGCCTGCCCTATTTTTCTGAACATACTACCGTCTTGCTCCATCCACGTCATTGCAAATGGTAGTATTTGTTTTCTTCTTAAGGCTGCTTACTGCACTTTTTAAACTGGATTTCATTCTTCCTTTTTGTTTGTAGTTTAGCTATGTTATTCACCATTCAACTCCTGGTTATGAACAATAGCTTTGTGTCAATCGACATGTATCTGTATCTATCTATCTAAAGGTCTGTCTGTCTATCTATGTATCTATGTATGTATATATCTATGTATCTATGTATCTATCTATGTATCTATCTATCTATCTTCCTGTCATCTATCTATGATGTCTATCATCTATTAATCTATGTACCTATCTATCTATCTTTCACCTGTCATCTGTCTACCTATCTATCTATGAAACAATCATCTTTTTGTCTGCCAATCTATCCTTATGTACAGAACAGTTAACAACATAGCCTATGTCTCTTCCCTACATTATGCTTCCAGAAACCTTGCAAGGTAACTAAGCCATAAGGAGAGCACTGTGTTCACCGATACGCTTTCAGATAGAGTCAGCAGAGTGTGCTTACAAAACCAGTAAATGGAGGTGAAAGGACTTGAACTCGTATCTTTGTCATCTGTCCTCTTATACTTCCTGCTCGCTTGTTGACTTTATTTAGCCACATTCAGTGAGTAAGTGATCCCTGAAGACCACAAGTATCCTTCGTCTGGGCCTGTTGTCGACAGAAAAGTGTACTTGGCCCTTTGCACACCACCATGTTTGAGGGACATTGGCGTGATCACTGCTGACAGGTGGAGGGACAAATATGAATTAACACCTATTTCTGGACAGGAGCAGTTGGGAACAAAGAGTGTGTTGTGGAGTGAAGTGTTTATTTGAGTGTCCAAACTTCCCTCTTTAGGTGGTTATTACTTCTTTACATTCGTGAACATCATAAAAAGCAATGATTATAAATGCCCAGACGCATATTATTACAGCAATTCATTTGTTGAGGTGAGAGGAAATGAGAAGGAAGTTGCTGCACCACTAAATCTATGCCTGAGCACTGCTGAAACCAAACAAAAAGAATTCACGGTGGCTAGATAGGGCTATTTTCTACTGACTCTCTCTGGGGTCCAAAACAGAATCCATTTCTTTCTTTGTTTCTCAGTTTCACTTGTGTAGGGTACCTGTCCCCGCCCCTTCAGCTTGTAGTTTGTCTTTGTCCTTGGATCTCAAGTGAGTCTCCAGTAAGGGAGCACGTAGGTGGTCTTGAGTTTTCATCAGTTCTTCTAACCCTGTGTCTTTTGATTGGAGCACTCAAAGGCTGTACTTTTATTCTGATATTTGAGAGCTGTGCTCTTACTGCACTTTGAAATTCTTTTTGTTCTCATTAATATACAATCACATGCAGAAAATTATGTTATTCTGTCTACCCTCTTCACCAAGTCACCCCAAATCCCAGTTACAGCCGCTCTCCGTCAGCATGTACTAAGATGCTGTAGAATCACTACATGTCTTCTCTGTGTTGTACAGCCCTACCCATGACACCCCACCCTACACATTATACATGCTAATCCTAATGCCCCCATTCTTTTTCCCCGCACTTATTACTCCCTTCCCACAAACCCTACCCAGTCCCTTTCTCTTTGGTAACTGTTAGTCCACTCTCGGGTTCTGTGAGTCTGCTGCTGTCTTTTCCTTCAGTTTTTCTTTGTTATCATACTCCACACATGAGTGAAATCATTTGGTACATTTATTTCTCCGCCTGGCCTATTTGACTGAGCATAATACCCTCTAGCTCCATCCACGTTATTGCAAATGATAGGATTTGTTTTCTTCTTATGGCTGCTTACTGCACTTTTTAAACTGGATTTCATTCTTCTTTTTTGTTTGTAGTTTTGCAATGTGCTTTCACCATTGCTCTCCTTGTTATGAGCAGTAGCTTTGTGCTAATCGATATGTACCTATACCTATCTATCTGTCTGTCTATCTATTAATCAATTACACAATCAATCATCCTTTTGTCTGTCCATCTGTCCATCTGTACAGAACAGTTAACCATATACCCTATATCACTTTCCTGCACTATGCTCCCAAAAATCCTGCAAAGTATCTAGGCTGCAGAGGGAGCACTGGGTTCACCGAGACACTTGCAGTTCGAGTCGGCCACGTGTACCTACAAAACCAGGAAATGGTTGTGCTGGGACTTGAACCCGTGTCTCTATCCCCTGTCCTCTTTCATCTCCTTCTAAATTCCTGTCTGTATTTAGGCACATTCATTGACTAAGGGCTCCCTGAAGATCTCAAGTATCATTCCTCTGGGCCTGTTGTCGACAGAAAAGTAAACTTGTTGCTTTGCTCACCACCATGTTTGAAGGACATCAGCGTGATCACCGCCGATAGGACGGAGGGTCAAATAAAATGGAACACCAATTTCTAGATAGGAGCAGTTGGGAGCTAACAGTGTATTGTGGAGTGACGTGTTTATTGAGTGTCCAAACTTCAATCTTTAGGTGGTTATTAGATTTTCACATTCGTGAACATCATAAAATCCACTGATTTCAAAGGCCCAGATTCTTATTATTGCAGCAACTCAGTTGTTGAGGTGAGAGAAAATGAGAAGTATGTTGCTGCACCACTAAATCTATGGCTGGGAACTGTTGAAACCAAACAAAAAGAATTCACGGTGGCCAGATAGGGCTATTTTCTGCTGACTGTCTCTGGGGACTCAAACAGAATCCATTTGCTTGATTGTTTGATTTTCCGTTTCACTCGTGTAGGGTACTTGTCCACACACCTTCGGCTTGTAGTTTGTCTGTGTCCTTGGATCTCAAGTGAGTCTCCTGTAAGTAAGCACGTAGGTGTCTTGAGTTTTCATCCCTTCTTTTATCCCTGTGTCTTTTGTTTGCAGCACTCAGTGCCTGACCTTTTATTCTGATGATTCAGAGCTGTGCACTTATTGCACTTAAAGAATATTTTTTATCATTAATCTACAATCACGTGAAGAACATTATGTTTACTATGCTCCCCCCTTCACCAAGTCCCCCCGAAAAACCTCTTCAGTCACTGTCGATCAGCGTAGTTGGATGCTGTAGACCCCTTCACCATGTCCCCCCCAAAAGTCCCCGTTACAGTCACTGTCCATCAGTGAGTAGTAAGATGCTATATGATCTCTACTAGACTTCTCTGTGTTGTACAGTACTCCCCATGCACACCCGACCCCGCGCATTATACATGCTAAACTTAATGCCCCCATTCTTTCTCCCCCGCACTTATCCCTCCCTTCAGACTCACCCTGCCCAGTCCTTTTTCCTTTGGTTACTTTTAGTCAACTCTCGGGTTCTGTGAGTCTGCTGCTGTTTTTTTACTTCAGTTTTTCTTTGTTGTTATACTCCACACATGAGTGAAATCACTTGGTACTTGCCTTTATCCGCCTGCCCTATTTTTCTGAACATACTACCGTCTTGCTCCATCCACGTCATTGCAAATGGTAGTATTTGTTTTCTTCTTAAGGCTGCTTACTGCACTTTTTAAACTGGATTTCATTCTTCCTTTTTGTTTGTAGTTTAGCTATGTTATTCACCATTCAACTCCTGGTTATGAACAATAGCTTTGTGTCAATCGACATGTATCTGTATCTATCTATCTAAAGGTCTGTCTGTCTATCTATGTATCTATGTATGTATATATCTATGTATCTATGTATCTATCTATGTATCTATCTATCTATCTTCCTGTCATCTATCTATGATGTCTATCATCTATTAATCTATGTACCTATCTATCTATCTTTCACCTGTCGTCTGTCTACCTATCTATCTATGAAACAATCATCTTTTTGTCTGCCAATCTATCCTTATGTACAGAACAGTTAACAACATAGCCTATGTCTCTTCCCTACATTATGCTTCCAGAAACCTTGCAAGGTAACTAAGCCATAAGGAGAGCACTGTGTTCACCGATACGCTTTCAGATAGAGTCAGCAGAGTGTGCTTACAAAACCAGTAAATGGAGGTGAAAGGACTTGAACTCGTATCTTTGTCATCTGTCCTCTTATACTTCCTGCTCGCTTGTTGACTTTATTTAGCCACATTCAGTGAGTAAGTGATCCCTGAAGACCACAAGTATCCTTCGTCTGGGCCTGTTGTCGACAGAAAAGTGTACTTGGCCCTTTGCACACCACCATGTTTGAGGGACATTGGCGTGATCACTGCTGACAGGTGGAGGGACAAATATGAATTAACACCTATTTCTGGACAGGAGCAGTTGGGAACAAAGAGTGTGTTGTGGAGTGAAGTGTTTATTTGAGTGTCCAAACTTCCCTCTTTAGGTGGTTATTACTTCTTTACATTCGTGAACATCATAAAAAGCAATGATTATAAATGCCCAGACGCATATTATTACAGCAATTCATTTGTTGAGGTGAGAGGAAATGAGAAGGAAGTTGCTGCACCACTAAATCTATGCCTGAGCACTGCTGAAACCAAACAAAAAGAATTCACGGTGGCTAGATAGGGCTATTTTCTACTGACTCTCTCTGGGGTCCAAAACAGAATCCATTTCTTTCTTTGTTTCTCAGTTTCACTTGTGTAGGGTACCTGTCCCCGCCCCTTCAGCTTGTAGTTTGTCTTTGTCCTTGGATCTCAAGTGAGTCTCCAGTAAGGGAGCACGTAGGTGGTCTTGAGTTTTCATCAGTTCTTCTAACCCTGTGTCTTTTGATTGGAGCACTCAAAGGCTGTACTTTTATTCTGATATTTGAGAGCTGTGCTCTTACTGCACTTTGAAATTCTTTTTGTTCTCATTAATATACAATCACATGCAGAAAATTATGTTATTCTGTCTACCCTCTTCACCAAGTCACCCCAAATCCCAGTTACAGCCGCTCTCCGTCAGCATGTACTAAGATGCTGTAGAATCACTACATGTCTTCTCTGTGTTGTACAGCCCTACCCATGACACCCCACCCTACACATTATACATGCTAATCCTAATGCCCCCATTCTTTTTCCCCGCACTTATTACTCCCTTCCCACAAACCCTACCCAGTCCCTTTCTCTTTGGTAACTGTTAGTCCACTCTCGGGTTCTGTGAGTCTGCTGCTGTCTTTTCCTTCAGTTTTTCTTTGTTATCATACTCCACACATGAGTGAAATCATTTGGTACATTTATTTCTCCGCCTGGCCTATTTGACTGAGCATAATACCCTCTAGCTCCATCCACGTTATTGCAAATGATAGGATTTGTTTTCTTCTTATGGCTGCTTACTGCACTTTTTAAACTGGATTTCATTCTTCTTTTTTGTTTGTAGTTTTGCAATGTGCTTTCACCATTGCTCTCCTTGTTATGAGCAGTAGCTTTGTGCTAATCGATATGTACCTATACCTATCTATCTGTCTGTCTATCTATTAATCAATTACACAATCAATCATCCTTTTGTCTGTCCATCTGTCCATCTGTACAGAACAGTTAACCATATACCCTATATCACTTTCCTGCACTATGCTCCCAAAAATCCTGCAAAGTATCTAGGCTGCAGAGGGAGCACTGGGTTCACCGAGACACTTGCAGTTCGAGTCGGCCACGTGTACCTACAAAACCAGGAAATGGTTGTGCTGGGACTTGAACCCGTGTCTCTATCCCCTGTCCTCTTTCATCTCCTTCTAAATTCCTGTCTGTATTTAGGCACATTCATTGACTAAGGGCTCCCTGAAGATCTCAAGTATCATTCCTCTGGGCCTGTTGTCGACAGAAAAGTAAACTTGTTGCTTTGCTCACCACCATGTTTGAAGGACATCAGCGTGATCACCGCCGATAGGACGGAGGGTCAAATAAAATGGAACACCAATTTCTAGATAGGAGCAGTTGGGAGCTAACAGTGTATTGTGGAGTGACGTGTTTATTGAGTGTCCAAACTTCAATCTTTAGGTGGTTATTAGATTTTCACATTCGTGAACATCATAAAATCCACTGATTTCAAAGGCCCAGATTCTTATTATTGCAGCAACTCAGTTGTTGAGGTGAGAGAAAATGAGAAGTATGTTGCTGCACCACTAAATCTATGGCTGGGAACTGTTGAAACCAAACAAAAAGAATTCACGGTGGCCAGATAGGGCTATTTTCTGCTGACTGTCTCTGGGGACTCAAACAGAATCCATTTGCTTGATTGTTTGATTTTCCGTTTCACTCGTGTAGGGTACTTGTCCACACACCTTCGGCTTGTAGTTTGTCTGTGTCCTTGGATCTCAAGTGAGTCTCCTGTAAGTAAGCACGTAGGTGTCTTGAGTTTTCATCCCTTCTTTTATCCCTGTGTCTTTTGTTTGCAGCACTCAGTGCCTGACCTTTTATTCTGATGATTCAGAGCTGTGCACTTATTGCACTTAAAGAATATTTTTTATCATTAATCTACAATCACGTGAAGAACATTATGTTTACTATGCTCCCCCCTTCACCAAGTCCCCCCGAAAAACCTCTTCAGTCACTGTCGATCAGCGTAGTTGGATGCTGTAGACCCCTTCACCATGTCCCCCCCAAAAGTCCCCGTTACAGTCACTGTCCATCAGTGAGTAGTAAGATGCTATATGATCTCTACTAGACTTCTCTGTGTTGTACAGTACTCCCCATGCACACCCGACCCCGCGCATTATACATGCTAAACTTAATGCCCCCATTCTTTCTCCCCCGCACTTATCCCTCCCTTCAGACTCACCCTGCCCAGTCCTTTTTCCTTTGGTTACTTTTAGTCAACTCTCGGGTTCTGTGAGTCTGATGCTGTTTTTTTACTTCAGTTTTTCTTTGTTGTTATACTCCACACATGAGTGAAATCACTTGGTACTTGCCTTTATCCGCCTGCCCTATTTTTCTGAACATACTACCGTCTTGCTCCATCCACGTCATTGCAAATGGTAGTATTTGTTTTCTTCTTAAGGCTGCTTACTGCACTTTTTAAACTGGATTTCATTCTTCCTTTTTGTTTGTAGTTTAGCTATGTTATTCACCATTCAACTCCTGGTTATGAACAATAGCTTTGTGTCAATCGACATGTATCTGTATCTATCTATCTAAAGGTCTGTCTGTCTATCTATGTATCTATGTATGTATATATCTATGTATCTATGTATCTATCTATGTATCTATCTATCTATCTTCCTGTCATCTATCTATGATGTCTATCATCTATTAATCTATGTACCTATCTATCTATCTTTCACCTGTCGTCTGTCTACCTATCTATCTATGAAACAATCATCTTTTTGTCTGCCAATCTATCCTTATGTACAGAACAGTTAACAACATAGCCTATGTCTCTTCCCTACATTATGCTTCCAGAAACCTTGCAAGGTAACTAAGCCATAAGGAGAGCACTGTGTTCACCGATACGCTTTCAGATAGAGTCAGCAGAGTGTGCTTACAAAACCAGTAAATGGAGGTGAAAGGACTTGAACTCGTATCTTTGTCATCTGTCCTCTTATACTTCCTGCTCGCTTGTTGACTTTATTTAGCCACATTCAGTGAGTAAGTGATCCCTGAAGACCACAAGTATCCTTCGTCTGGGCCTGTTGTCGACAGAAAAGTGTACTTGGCCCTTTGCACACCACCATGTTTGAGGGACATTGGCGTGATCACTGCTGACAGGTGGAGGGACAAATATGAATTAACACCTATTTCTGGACAGGAGCAGTTGGGAACAAAGAGTGTGTTGTGGAGTGAAGTGTTTATTTGAGTGTCCAAACTTCCCTCTTTAGGTGGTTATTACTTCTTTACATTCGTGAACATCATAAAAAGCAATGATTATAAATGCCCAGACGCATATTATTACAGCAATTCATTTGTTGAGGTGAGAGGAAATGAGAAGGAAGTTGCTGCACCACTAAATCTATGCCTGAGCACTGCTGAAACCAAACAAAAAGAATTCACGGTGGCTAGATAGGGCTATTTTCTACTGACTCTCTCTGGGGTCCAAAACAGAATCCATTTCTTTCTTTGTTTCTCAGTTTCACTTGTGTAGGGTACCTGTCCCCGCCCCTTCAGCTTGTAGTTTGTCTTTGTCCTTGGATCTCAAGTGAGTCTCCAGTAAGGGAGCACGTAGGTGGTCTTGAGTTTTCATCAGTTCTTCTAACCCTGTGTCTTTTGATTGGAGCACTCAAAGGCTGTACTTTTATTCTGATATTTGAGAGCTGTGCTCTTACTGCACTTTGAAATTCTTTTTGTTCTCATTAATATACAATCACATGCAGAAAATTATGTTATTCTGTCTACCCTCTTCACCAAGTCACCCCAAATCCCAGTTACAGCCGCTCTCCGTCAGCATGTACTAAGATGCTGTAGAATCACTACATGTCTTCTCTGTGTTGTACAGCCCTACCCATGACACCCCACCCTACACATTATACATGCTAATCCTAATGCCCCCATTCTTTTTCCCCGCACTTATTACTCCCTTCCCACAAACCCTACCCAGTCCCTTTCTCTTTGGTAACTGTTAGTCCACTCTCGGGTTCTGTGAGTCTGCTGCTGTCTTTTCCTTCAGTTTTTCTTTGTTATCATACTCCACACATGAGTGAAATCATTTGGTACATTTATTTCTCCGCCTGGCCTATTTGACTGAGCATAATACCCTCTAGCTCCATCCACGTTATTGCAAATGATAGGATTTGTTTTCTTCTTATGGCTGCTTACTGCACTTTTTAAACTGGATTTCATTCTTCTTTTTTGTTTGTAGTTTTGCAATGTGCTTTCACCATTGCTCTCCTTGTTATGAGCAGTAGCTTTGTGCTAATCGATATGTACCTATACCTATCTATCTGTCTGTCTATCTATTAATCAATTACACAATCAATCATCCTTTTGTCTGTCCATCTGTCCATCTGTACAGAACAGTTAACCATATACCCTATATCACTTTCCTGCACTATGCTCCCAAAAATCCTGCAAAGTATCTAGGCTGCAGAGGGAGCACTGGGTTCACCGAGACACTTGCAGTTCGAGTCGGCCACGTGTACCTACAAAACCAGGAAATGGTTGTGCTGGGACTTGAACCCGTGTCTCTATCCCCTGTCCTCTTTCATCTCCTTCTAAATTCCTGTCTGTATTTAGGCACATTCATTGACTAAGGGCTCCCTGAAGATCTCAAGTATCATTCCTCTGGGCCTGTTGTCGACAGAAAAGTAAACTTGTTGCTTTGCTCACCACCATGTTTGAAGGACATCAGCGTGATCACCGCCGATAGGACGGAGGGTCAAATAAAATGGAACACCAATTTCTAGATAGGAGCAGTTGGGAGCTAACAGTGTATTGTGGAGTGACGTGTTTATTGAGTGTCCAAACTTCAATCTTTAGGTGGTTATTAGATTTTCACATTCGTGAACATCATAAAATCCACTGATTTCAAAGGCCCAGATTCTTATTATTGCAGCAACTCAGTTGTTGAGGTGAGAGAAAATGAGAAGTATGTTGCTGCACCACTAAATCTATGGCTGGGAACTGTTGAAACCAAACAAAAAGAATTCACGGTGGCCAGATAGGGCTATTTTCTGCTGACTGTCTCTGGGGACTCAAACAGAATCCATTTGCTTGATTGTTTGATTTTCCGTTTCACTCGTGTAGGGTACTTGTCCACACACCTTCGGCTTGTAGTTTGTCTGTGTCCTTGGATCTCAAGTGAGTCTCCTGTAAGTAAGCACGTAGGTGTCTTGAGTTTTCATCCCTTCTTTTATCCCTGTGTCTTTTGTTTGCAGCACTCAGTGCCTGACCTTTTATTCTGATGATTCAGAGCTGTGCACTTATTGCACTTAAAGAATATTTTTTATCATTAATCTACAATCACGTGAAGAACATTATGTTTACTATGCTCCCCCCTTCACCAAGTCCCCCCGAAAAACCTCTTCAGTCACTGTCGATCAGCGTAGTTGGATGCTGTAGACCCCTTCACCATGTCCCCCCCAAAAGTCCCCGTTACAGTCACTGTCCATCAGTGAGTAGTAAGATGCTATATGATCTCTACTAGACTTCTCTGTGTTGTACAGTACTCCCCATGCACACCCGACCCCGCGCATTATACATGCTAAACTTAATGCCCCCATTCTTTCTCCCCCGCACTTATCCCTCCCTTCAGACTCACCCTGCCCAGTCCTTTTTCCTTTGGTTACTTTTAGTCAACTCTCGGGTTCTGTGAGTCTGCTGCTGTTTTTTTACTTCAGTTTTTCTTTGTTGTTATACTCCACACATGAGTGAAATCACTTGGTACTTGCCTTTATCCGCCTGCCCTATTTTTCTGAACATACTACCGTCTTGCTCCATCCACGTCATTGCAAATGGTAGTATTTGTTTTCTTCTTAAGGCTGCTTACTGCACTTTTTAAACTGGATTTCATTCTTCCTTTTTGTTTGTAGTTTAGCTATGTTATTCACCATTCAACTCCTGGTTATGAACAATAGCTTTGTGTCAATCGACATGTATCTGTATCTATCTATCTAAAGGTCTGTCTGTCTATCTATGTATCTATGTATGTATATATCTATGTATCTATGTATCTATCTATGTATCTATCTATCTATCTTCCTGTCATCTATCTATGATGTCTATCATCTATTAATCTATGTACCTATCTATCTATCTTTCACCTGTCGTCTGTCTACCTATCTATCTATGAAACAATCATCTTTTTGTCTGCCAATCTATCCTTATGTACAGAACAGTTAACAACATAGCCTATGTCTCTTCCCTACATTATGCTTCCAGAAACCTTGCAAGGTAACTAAGCCATAAGGAGAGCACTGTGTTCACCGATACGCTTTCAGATAGAGTCAGCAGAGTGTGCTTACAAAACCAGTAAATGGAGGTGAAAGGACTTGAACTCGTATCTTTGTCATCTGTCCTCTTATACTTCCTGCTCGCTTGTTGACTTTATTTAGCCACATTCAGTGAGTAAGTGATCCCTGAAGACCACAAGTATCCTTCGTCTGGGCCTGTTGTCGACAGAAAAGTGTACTTGGCCCTTTGCACACCACCATGTTTGAGGGACATTGGCGTGATCACTGCTGACAGGTGGAGGGACAAATATGAATTAACACCTATTTCTGGACAGGAGCAGTTGGGAACAAAGAGTGTGTTGTGGAGTGAAGTGTTTATTTGAGTGTCCAAACTTCCCTCTTTAGGTGGTTATTACTTCTTTACATTCGTGAACATCATAAAAAGCAATGATTATAAATGCCCAGACGCATATTATTACAGCAATTCATTTGTTGAGGTGAGAGGAAATGAGAAGGAAGTTGCTGCACCACTAAATCTATGCCTGAGCACTGCTGAAACCAAACAAAAAGAATTCACGGTGGCTAGATAGGGCTATTTTCTACTGACTCTCTCTGGGGTCCAAAACAGAATCCATTTCTTTCTTTGTTTCTCAGTTTCACTTGTGTAGGGTACCTGTCCCCGCCCCTTCAGCTTGTAGTTTGTCTTTGTCCTTGGATCTCAAGTGAGTCTCCAGTAAGGGAGCACGTAGGTGGTCTTGAGTTTTCATCAGTTCTTCTAACCCTGTGTCTTTTGATTGGAGCACTCAAAGGCTGTACTTTTATTCTGATATTTGAGAGCTGTGCTCTTACTGCACTTTGAAATTCTTTTTGTTCTCATTAATATACAATCACATGCAGAAAATTATGTTATTCTGTCTACCCTCTTCACCAAGTCACCCCAAATCCCAGTTACAGCCGCTCTCCGTCAGCATGTACTAAGATGCTGTAGAATCACTACATGTCTTCTCTGTGTTGTACAGCCCTACCCATGACACCCCACCCTACACATTATACATGCTAATCCTAATGCCCCCATTCTTTTTCCCCGCACTTATTACTCCCTTCCCACAAACCCTACCCAGTCCCTTTCTCTTTGGTAACTGTTAGTCCACTCTCGGGTTCTGTGAGTCTGCTGCTGTCTTTTCCTTCAGTTTTTCTTTGTTATCATACTCCACACATGAGTGAAATCATTTGGTACATTTATTTCTCCGCCTGGCCTATTTGACTGAGCATAATACCCTCTAGCTCCATCCACGTTATTGCAAATGATAGGATTTGTTTTCTTCTTATGGCTGCTTACTGCACTTTTTAAACTGGATTTCATTCTTCTTTTTTGTTTGTAGTTTTGCAATGTGCTTTCACCATTGCTCTCCTTGTTATGAGCAGTAGCTTTGTGCTAATCGATATGTACCTATACCTATCTATCTGTCTGTCTATCTATTAATCAATTACACAATCAATCATCCTTTTGTCTGTCCATCTGTCCATCTGTACAGAACAGTTAACCATATACCCTATATCACTTTCCTGCACTATGCTCCCAAAAATCCTGCAAAGTATCTAGGCTGCAGAGGGAGCACTGGGTTCACCGAGACACTTGCAGTTCGAGTCGGCCACGTGTACCTACAAAACCAGGAAATGGTTGTGCTGGGACTTGAACCCGTGTCTCTATCCCCTGTCCTCTTTCATCTCCTTCTAAATTCCTGTCTGTATTTAGGCACATTCATTGACTAAGGGCTCCCTGAAGATCTCAAGTATCATTCCTCTGGGCCTGTTGTCGACAGAAAAGTCAACTTGTTGCTTTGCTCACCACCATGTTTGAAGGACATCAGCGTGATCACCGCCGATAGGACGGAGGGTCAAATAAAATGGAACACCAATTTCTAGATAGGAGCAGTTGGGAGCTAACAGTGTATTGTGGAGTGACGTGTTTATTGAGTGTCCAAACTTCAATCTTTAGGTGGTTATTAGATTTTCACATTCGTGAACATCATAAAATCCACTGATTTCAAAGGCCCAGATTCTTATTATTGCAGCAACTCAGTTGTTGAGGTGAGAGAAAATGAGAAGTATGTTGCTGCACCACTAAATCTATGGCTGGGAACTGTTGAAACCAAACAAAAAGAATTCACGGTGGCCAGATAGGGCTATTTTCTGCTGACTGTCTCTGGGGACTCAAACAGAATCCATTTGCTTGATTGTTTGATTTTCCGTTTCACTCGTGTAGGGTACTTGTCCACACACCTTCGGCTTGTAGTTTGTCTGTGTCCTTGGATCTCAAGTGAGTCTCCTGTAAGTAAGCACGTAGGTGTCTTGAGTTTTCATCCCTTCTTTTATCCCTGTGTCTTTTGTTTGCAGCACTCAGTGCCTGACCTTTTATTCTGATGATTCAGAGCTGTGCACTTATTGCACTTAAAGAATATTTTTTATCATTAATCTACAATCACGTGAAGAACATTATGTTTACTATGCTCCCCCCTTCACCAAGTCCCCCCGAAAAACCTCTTCAGTCACTGTCGATCAGCGTAGTTGGATGCTGTAGACCCCTTCACCATGTCCCCCCCAAAAGTCCCCGTTACAGTCACTGTCCATCAGTGAGTAGTAAGATGCTATATGATCTCTACTAGACTTCTCTGTGTTGTACAGTACTCCCCATGCACACCCGACCCCGCGCATTATACATGCTAAACTTAATGCCCCCATTCTTTCTCACCCGCACTTATCCCTCCCTTCAGACTCACCCTGCCCAGTCCTTTTTCCTTTGGTTACTTTTAGTCAACTCTCGGGTTCTGTGAGTCTGATGCTGTTTTTTTACTTCAGTTTTTCTTTGTTGTTATACTCCACACATGAGTGAAATCACTTGGTACTTGCCTTTATCCGCCTGCCCTATTTTTCTGAACATACTACCGTCTTGCTCCATCCACGTCATTGCAAATGGTAGTATTTGTTTTCTTCTTAAGGCTGCTTACTGCACTTTTTAAACTGGATTTCATTCTTCCTTTTTGTTTGTAGTTTAGCTATGTTATTCACCATTCAACTCCTGGTTATGAACAATAGCTTTGTGTCAATCGACATGTATCTGTATCTATCTATCTAAAGGTCTGTCTGTCTATCTATGTATCTATGTATGTATATATCTATGTATCTATGTATCTATCTATGTATCTATCTATCTATCTTCCTGTCATCTATCTATGATGTCTATCATCTATTAATCTATGTACCTATCTATCTATCTTTCACCTGTCGTCTGTCTACCTATCTATCTATGAAACAATCATCTTTTTGTCTGCCAATCTATCCTTATGTACAGAACAGTTAACAACATAGCCTATGTCTCTTCCCTACATTATGCTTCCAGAAACCTTGCAAGGTAACTAAGCCATAAGGAGAGCACTGTGTTCACCGATACGCTTTCAGATAGAGTCAGCAGAGTGTGCTTACAAAACCAGTAAATGGAGGTGAAAGGACTTGAACTCGTATCTTTGTCATCTGTCCTCTTATACTTCCTGCTCGCTTGTTGACTTTATTTAGCCACATTCAGTGAGTAAGTGATCCCTGAAGACCACAAGTATCCTTCGTCTGGGCCTGTTGTCGACAGAAAAGTGTACTTGGCCCTTTGCACACCACCATGTTTGAGGGACATTGGCGTGATCACTGCTGACAGGTGGAGGGACAAATATGAATTAACACCTATTTCTGGACAGGAGCAGTTGGGAACAAAGAGTGTGTTGTGGAGTGAAGTGTTTATTTGAGTGTCCAAACTTCCCTCTTTAGGTGGTTATTACTTCTTTACATTCGTGAACATCATAAAAAGCAATGATTATAAATGCCCAGACGCATATTATTACAGCAATTCATTTGTTGAGGTGAGAGGAAATGAGAAGGAAGTTGCTGCACCACTAAATCTATGCCTGAGCACTGCTGAAACCAAACAAAAAGAATTCACGGTGGCTAGATAGGGCTATTTTCTACTGACTCTCTCTGGGGTCCAAAACAGAATCCATTTCTTTCTTTGTTTCTCAGTTTCACTTGTGTAGGGTACCTGTCCCCGCCCCTTCAGCTTGTAGTTTGTCTTTGTCCTTGGATCTCAAGTGAGTCTCCAGTAAGGGAGCACGTAGGTGGTCTTGAGTTTTCATCAGTTCTTCTAACCCTGTGTCTTTTGATTGGAGCACTCAAAGGCTGTACTTTTATTCTGATATTTGAGAGCTGTGCTCTTACTGCACTTTGAAATTCTTTTTGTTCTCATTAATATACAATCACATGCAGAAAATTATGTTATTCTGTCTACCCTCTTCACCAAGTCACCCCAAATCCCAGTTACAGCCGCTCTCCGTCAGCATGTACTAAGATGCTGTAGAATCACTACATGTCTTCTCTGTGTTGTACAGCCCTACCCATGACACCCCACCCTACACATTATACATGCTAATCCTAATGCCCCCATTCTTTTTCCCCGCACTTATTACTCCCTTCCCACAAACCCTACCCAGTCCCTTTCTCTTTGGTAACTGTTAGTCCACTCTCGGGTTCTGTGAGTCTGCTGCTGTCTTTTCCTTCAGTTTTTCTTTGTTATCATACTCCACACATGAGTGAAATCATTTGGTACATTTATTTCTCCGCCTGGCCTATTTGACTGAGCATAATACCCTCTAGCTCCATCCACGTTATTGCAAATGATAGGATTTGTTTTCTTCTTATGGCTGCTTACTGCACTTTTTAAACTGGATTTCATTCTTCTTTTTTGTTTGTAGTTTTGCAATGTGCTTTCACCATTGCTCTCCTTGTTATGAGCAGTAGCTTTGTGCTAATCGATATGTACCTATACCTATCTATCTGTCTGTCTATCTATTAATCAATTACACAATCAATCATCCTTTTGTCTGTCCATCTGTCCATCTGTACAGAACAGTTAACCATATACCCTATATCACTTTCCTGCACTATGCTCCCAAAAATCCTGCAAAGTATCTAGGCTGCAGAGGGAGCACTGGGTTCACCGAGACACTTGCAGTTCGAGTCGGCCACGTGTACCTACAAAACCAGGAAATGGTTGTGCTGGGACTTGAACCCGTGTCTCTATCCCCTGTCCTCTTTCATCTCCTTCTAAATTCCTGTCTGTATTTAGGCACATTCATTGACTAAGGGCTCCCTGAAGATCTCAAGTATCATTCCTCTGGGCCTGTTGTCGACAGAAAAGTAAACTTGTTGCTTTGCTCACCACCATGTTTGAAGGACATCAGCGTGATCACCGCCGATAGGACGGAGGGTCAAATAAAATGGAACACCAATTTCTAGATAGGAGCAGTTGGGAGCTAACAGTGTATTGTGGAGTGACGTGTTTATTGAGTGTCCAAACTTCAATCTTTAGGTGGTTATTAGATTTTCACATTCGTGAACATCATAAAATCCACTGATTTCAAAGGCCCAGATTCTTATTATTGCAGCAACTCAGTTGTTGAGGTGAGAGAAAATGAGAAGTATGTTGCTGCACCACTAAATCTATGGCTGGGAACTGTTGAAACCAAACAAAAAGAATTCACGGTGGCCAGATAGGGCTATTTTCTGCTGACTGTCTCTGGGGACTCAAACAGAATCCATTTGCTTGATTGTTTGATTTTCCGTTTCACTCGTGTAGGGTACTTGTCCACACACCTTCGGCTTGTAGTTTGTCTGTGTCCTTGGATCTCAAGTGAGTCTCCTGTAAGTAAGCACGTAGGTGTCTTGAGTTTTCATCCCTTCTTTTATCCCTGTGTCTTTTGTTTGCAGCACTCAGTGCCTGACCTTTTATTCTGATGATTCAGAGCTGTGCACTTATTGCACTTAAAGAATATTTTTTATCATTAATCTACAATCACGTGAAGAACATTATGTTTACTATGCTCCCCCCTTCACCAAGTCCCCCCGAAAAACCTCTTCAGTCACTGTCGATCAGCGTAGTTGGATGCTGTAGACCCCTTCACCATGTCCCCCCCAAAAGTCCCCGTTACAGTCACTGTCCATCAGTGAGTAGTAAGATGCTATATGATCTCTACTAGACTTCTCTGTGTTGTACAGTACTCCCCATGCACACCCGACCCCGCGCATTATACATGCTAAACTTAATGCCCCCATTCTTTCTCCCCACACTTATCCCTCCCTTCAGACTCACCCTGCCCAGTCCTTTTTCCTTTGGTTACTTTTAGTCAACTCTCGGGTTCTGTGAGTCTGATGCTGTTTTTTTACTTCAGTTTTTCTTTGTTGTTATACTCCACACATGAGTGAAATCACTTGGTACTTGCCTTTATCCGCCTGCCCTATTTTTCTGAACATACTACCGTCTTGCTCCATCCACGTCATTGCAAATGGTAGTATTTGTTTTCTTCTTAAGGCTGCTTACTGCACTTTTTAAACTGGATTTCATTCTTCCTTTTTGTTTGTAGTTTAGCTATGTTATTCACCATTCAACTCCTGGTTATGAACAATAGCTTTGTGTCAATCGACATGTATCTGTATCTATCTATCTAAAGGTCTGTCTGTCTATCTATGTATCTATGTATGTATATATCTATGTATCTATGTATCTATCTATGTATCTATCTATCTATCTTCCTGTCATCTATCTATGATGTCTATCATCTATTAATCTATGTACCTATCTATCTATCTTTCACCTGTCGTCTGTCTACCTATCTATCTATGAAACAATCATCTTTTTGTCTGCCAATCTATCCTTATGTACAGAACAGTTAACAACATAGCCTATGTCTCTTCCCTACATTATGCTTCCAGAAACCTTGCAAGGTAACTAAGCCATAAGGAGAGCACTGTGTTCACCGATACGCTTTCAGATAGAGTCAGCAGAGTGTGCTTACAAAACCAGTAAATGGAGGTGAAAGGACTTGAACTCGTATCTTTGTCATCTGTCCTCTTATACTTCCTGCTCGCTTGTTGACTTTATTTAGCCACATTCAGTGAGTAAGTGATCCCTGAAGACCACAAGTATCCTTCGTCTGGGCCTGTTGTCGACAGAAAAGTGTACTTGGCCCTTTGCACACCACCATGTTTGAGGGACATTGGCGTGATCACTGCTGACAGGTGGAGGGACAAATATGAATTAACACCTATTTCTGGACAGGAGCAGTTGGGAACAAAGAGTGTGTTGTGGAGTGAAGTGTTTATTTGAGTGTCCAAACTTCCCTCTTTAGGTGGTTATTACTTCTTTACATTCGTGAACATCATAAAAAGCAATGATTATAAATGCCCAGACGCATATTATTACAGCAATTCATTTGTTGAGGTGAGAGGAAATGAGAAGGAAGTTGCTGCACCACTAAATCTATGCCTGAGCACTGCTGAAACCAAACAAAAAGAATTCACGGTGGCTAGATAGGGCTATTTTCTACTGACTCTCTCTGGGGTCCAAAACAGAATCCATTTCTTTCTTTGTTTCTCAGTTTCACTTGTGTAGGGTACCTGTCCCCGCCCCTTCAGCTTGTAGTTTGTCTTTGTCCTTGGATCTCAAGTGAGTCTCCAGTAAGGGAGCACGTAGGTGGTCTTGAGTTTTCATCAGTTCTTCTAACCCTGTGTCTTTTGATTGGAGCACTCAAAGGCTGTACTTTTATTCTGATATTTGAGAGCTGTGCTCTTACTGCACTTTGAAATTCTTTTTGTTCTCATTAATATACAATCACATGCAGAAAATTATGTTATTCTGTCTACCCTCTTCACCAAGTCACCCCAAATCCCAGTTACAGCCGCTCTCCGTCAGCATGTACTAAGATGCTGTAGAATCACTACATGTCTTCTCTGTGTTGTACAGCCCTACCCATGACACCCCACCCTACACATTATACATGCTAATCCTAATGCCCCCATTCTTTTTCCCCGCACTTATTACTCCCTTCCCACAAACCCTACCCAGTCCCTTTCTCTTTGGTAACTGTTAGTCCACTCTCGGGTTCTGTGAGTCTGCTGCTGTCTTTTCCTTCAGTTTTTCTTTGTTATCATACTCCACACATGAGTGAAATCATTTGGTACATTTATTTCTCCGCCTGGCCTATTTGACTGAGCATAATACCCTCTAGCTCCATCCACGTTATTGCAAATGATAGGATTTGTTTTCTTCTTATGGCTGCTTACTGCACTTTTTAAACTGGATTTCATTCTTCTTTTTTGTTTGTAGTTTTGCAATGTGCTTTCACCATTGCTCTCCTTGTTATGAGCAGTAGCTTTGTGCTAATCGATATGTACCTATACCTATCTATCTGTCTGTCTATCTATTAATCAATTACACAATCAATCATCCTTTTGTCTGTCCATCTGTCCATCTGTACAGAACAGTTAACCATATACCCTATATCACTTTCATGCACTATGCTCCCAAAAATCCTGCAAAGTATCTAGGCTGCAGAGGGAGCACTGGGTTCACCGAGACACTTGCAGTTCGAGTCGGCCACGTGTACCTACAAAACCAGGAAATGGTTGTGCTGGGACTTGAACCCGTGTCTCTATCCCCTGTCCTCTTTCATCTCCTTCTAAATTCCTGTCTGTATTTAGGCACATTCATTGACTAAGGGCTCCCTGAAGATCTCAAGTATCATTCCTCTGGGCCTGTTGTCGACAGAAAAGTAAACTTGTTGCTTTGCTCACCACCATGTTTGAAGGACATCAGCGTGATCACCGCCGATAGGACGGAGGGTCAAATAAAATGGAACACCAATTTCTAGATAGGAGCAGTTGGGAGCTAACAGTGTATTGTGGAGTGACGTGTTTATTGAGTGTCCAAACTTCAATCTTTAGGTGGTTATTAGATTTTCACATTCGTGAACATCATAAAATCCACTGATTTCAAAGGCCCAGATTCTTATTATTGCAGCAACTCAGTTGTTGAGGTGAGAGAAAATGAGAAGTATGTTGCTGCACCACTAAATCTATGGCTGGGAACTGTTGAAACCAAACAAAAAGAATTCACGGTGGCCAGATAGGGCTATTTTCTGCTGACTGTCTCTGGGTACTCAAATAGAATCCATTTGCTTGATTGTTTGATTTTCCGTTTCACTCGTGTAGGGTACTTGTCCACACACCTTCGGCTTGTAGTTTGTCTGTGTCCTTGGATCTCAAGTGAGTCTCCTGTAAGTAAGCACGTAGGTGTCTTGAGTTTTCATCCCTTCTTTTATCCCTGTGTCTTTTGTTTGCAGCACTCAGTGCCTGACCTTTTATTCTGATGATTCAGAGCTGTGCACTTATTGCACTTAAAGAATATTTTTTATCATTAATCTACAATCACGTGAAGAACATTATGTTTACTATGCTCCCCCCTTCACCAAGTCCCCCCGAAAAACCTCTTCAGTCACTGTCGATCAGCGTAGTTGGATGCTGTAGACCCCTTCACCATGTCCCCCCCAAAAGTCCCCGTTACAGTCACTGTCCATCAGTGAGTAGTAAGATGCTATATGATCTCTACTAGACTTCTCTGTGTTGTACAGTACTCCCCATGCACACCCGACCCCGCGCATTATACATGCTAAACTTAATGCCCCCATTCTTTCTCCCCCGCACTTATCCCTCCCTTCAGACTCACCCTGCCCAGTCCTTTTTCCTTTGGTTACTTTTAGTCAACTCTCGGGTTCTGTGAGTCTGATGCTGTTTTTTTACTTCAGTTTTTCTTTGTTGTTATACTCCACACATGAGTGAAATCACTTGGTACTTGCCTTTATCCGCCTGCCCTATTTTTCTGAACATACTACCGTCTTGCTCCATCCACGTCATTGCAAATGGTAGTATTTGTTTTCTTCTTAAGGCTGCTTACTGCACTTTTTAAACTGGATTTCATTCTTCCTTTTTGTTTGTAGTTTAGCTATGTTATTCACCATTCAACTCCTGGTTATGAACAATAGCTTTGTGTCAATCGACATGTATCTGTATCTATCTATCTAAAGGTCTGTCTGTCTATCTATGTATCTATGTATGTATATATCTATGTATCTATGTATCTATCTATGTATCTATCTATCTATCTTCCTGTCATCTATCTATGATGTCTATCA
The DNA here is from genome assembly GCF_030020395.1 of Manis pentadactyla. NCBI lineage: Eukaryota > Metazoa > Chordata > Mammalia > Pholidota > Manidae > Manis > Manis pentadactyla. The sequence continues at coordinate 3,330,898 of NW_026644596.1, forward strand.
TCTATTAATCTATGTACCTATCTATCTATCTTTCACCTGTCGTCTGTCTACCTATCTATCTATGAAACAATCATCTTTTTGTCTGCCAATCTATCCTTATGTACAGAACAGTTAACAACATAGCCTATGTCTCTTCCCTACATTATGCTTCCAGAAACCTTGCAAGGTAACTAAGCCATAAGGAGAGCACTGTGTTCACCGATACGCTTTCAGATAGAGTCAGCAGAGTGTGCTTACAAAACCAGTAAATGGAGGTGAAAGGACTTGAACTCGTATCTTTGTCATCTGTCCTCTTATACTTCCTGCTCGCTTGTTGACTTTATTTAGCCACATTCAGTGAGTAAGTGATCCCTGAAGACCACAAGTATCCTTCGTCTGGGCCTGTTGTCGACAGAAAAGTGTACTTGGCCCTTTGCACACCACCATGTTTGAGGGACATTGGCGTGATCACTGCTGACAGGTGGAGGGACAAATATGAATTAACACCTATTTCTGGACAGGAGCAGTTGGGAACAAAGAGTGTGTTGTGGAGTGAAGTGTTTATTTGAGTGTCCAAACTTCCCTCTTTAGGTGGTTATTACTTCTTTACATTCGTGAACATCATAAAAAGCAATGATTATAAATGCCCAGACGCATATTATTACAGCAATTCATTTGTTGAGGTGAGAGGAAATGAGAAGGAAGTTGCTGCACCACTAAATCTATGCCTGAGCACTGCTGAAACCAAACAAAAAGAATTCACGGTGGCTAGATAGGGCTATTTTCTACTGACTCTCTCTGGGGTCCAAAACAGAATCCATTTCTTTCTTTGTTTCTCAGTTTCACTTGTGTAGGGTACCTGTCCCCGCCCCTTCAGCTTGTAGTTTGTCTTTGTCCTTGGATCTCAAGTGAGTCTCCAGTAAGGGAGCACGTAGGTGGTCTTGAGTTTTCATCAGTTCTTCTAACCCTGTGTCTTTTGATTGGAGCACTCAAAGGCTGTACTTTTATTCTGATATTTGAGAGCTGTGCTCTTACTGCACTTTGAAATTCTTTTTGTTCTCATTAATATACAATCACATGCAGAAAATTATGTTATTCTGTCTACCCTCTTCACCAAGTCACCCCAAATCCCAGTTACAGCCGCTCTCCGTCAGCATGTACTAAGATGCTGTAGAATCACTACATGTCTTCTCTGTGTTGTACAGCCCTACCCATGACACCCCACCCTACACATTATACATGCTAATCCTAATGCCCCCATTCTTTTTCCCCGCACTTATTACTCCCTTCCCACAAACCCTACCCAGTCCCTTTCTCTTTGGTAACTGTTAGTCCACTCTCGGGTTCTGTGAGTCTGCTGCTGTCTTTTCCTTCAGTTTTTCTTTGTTATCATACTCCACACATGAGTGAAATCATTTGGTACATTTATTTCTCCGCCTGGCCTATTTGACTGAGCATAATACCCTCTAGCTCCATCCACGTTATTGCAAATGATAGGATTTGTTTTCTTCTTATGGCTGCTTACTGCACTTTTTAAACTGGATTTCATTCTTCTTTTTTGTTTGTAGTTTTGCAATGTGCTTTCACCATTGCTCTCCTTGTTATGAGCAGTAGCTTTGTGCTAATCGATATGTACCTATACCTATCTATCTGTCTGTCTATCTATTAATCAATTACACAATCAATCATCCTTTTGTCTGTCCATCTGTCCATCTGTACAGAACAGTTAACCATATACCCTATATCACTTTCCTGCACTATGCTCCCAAAAATCCTGCAAAGTATCTAGGCTGCAGAGGGAGCACTGGGTTCACCGAGACACTTGCAGTTCGAGTCGGCCACGTGTACCTACAAAACCAGGAAATGGTTGTGCTGGGACTTGAACCCGTGTCTCTATCCCCTATCCTCTTTCATCTCCTTCTAAATTCCTGTCTGTATTTAGGCACATTCATTGACTAAGGGCTCCCTGAAGATCTCAAGTATCATTCCTCTGGGCCTGTTGTCGACAGAAAAGTAAACTTGTTGCTTTGCTCACCACCATGTTTGAAGGACATCAGCGTGATCACCGCCGATAGGACGGAGGGTCAAATAAAATGGAACACCAATTTCTAGATAGGAGCAGTTGGGAGCTAACAGTGTATTGTGGAGTGACGTGTTTATTGAGTGTCCAAACTTCAATCTTTAGGTGGTTATTAGATTTTCACATTCGTGAACATCATAAAATCCACTGATTTCAAAGGCCCAGATTCTTATTATTGCAGCAACTCAGTTGTTGAGGTGAGAGAAAATGAGAAGTATGTTGCTGCACCACTAAATCTATGGCTGGGAACTGTTGAAACCAAACAAAAAGAATTCACGGTGGCCAGATAGGGCTATTTTCTGCTGACTGTCTCTGGGGACTCAAACAGAATCCATTTGCTTGATTGTTTGATTTTCCGTTTCACTCGTGTAGGGTACTTGTCCACACACCTTCGGCTTGTAGTTTGTCTGTGTCCTTGGATCTCAAGTGAGTCTCCTGTAAGTAAGCACGTAGGTGTCTTGAGTTTTCATCCCTTCTTTTATCCCTGTGTCTTTTGTTTGCAGCACTCAGTGCCTGACCTTTTATTCTGATGATTCAGAGCTGTGCACTTATTGCACTTAAAGAATATTTTTTATCATTAATCTACAATCACGTGAAGAACATTATGTTTACTATGCTCCCCCCTTCACCAAGTCCCCCCGAAAAACCTCTTCAGTCACTGTCGATCAGCGTAGTTGGATGCTGTAGACCCCTTCACCATGTCCCCCCCAAAAGTCCCCGTTACAGTCACTGTCCATCAGTGAGTAGTAAGATGCTATATGATCTCTACTAGACTTCTCTGTGTTGTACAGTACTCCCCATGCACACCCGACCCCGCGCATTATACATGCTAAACTTAATGCCCCCATTCTTTCTCCCCCGCACTTATCCCTCCCTTCAGACTCACCCTGCCCAGTCCTTTTTCCTTTGGTTACTTTTAGTCAACTCTCGGGTTCTGTGAGTCTGATGCTGTTTTTTTACTTCAGTTTTTCTTTGTTGTTATACTCCACACATGAGTGAAATCACTTGGTACTTGCCTTTATCCGCCTGCCCTATTTTTCTGAACATACTACCGTCTTGCTCCATCCACGTCATTGCAAATGGTAGTATTTGTTTTCTTCTTAAGGCTGCTTACTGCACTTTTTAAACTGGATTTCATTCTTCCTTTTTGTTTGTAGTTTAGCTATGTTATTCACCATTCAACTCCTGGTTATGAACAATAGCTTTGTGTCAATCGACATGTATCTGTATCTATCTATCTAAAGGTCTGTCTGTCTATCTATGTATCTATGTATGTATATATCTATGTATCTATGTATCTATCTATGTATCTATCTATCTATCTTCCTGTCATCTATCTATGATGTCTATCATCTATTAATCTATGTACCTATCTATCTATCTTTCACCTGTCGTCTGTCTACCTATCTATCTATGAAACAATCATCTTTTTGTCTGCCAATCTATCCTTATGTACAGAACAGTTAACAACATAGCCTATGTCTCTTCCCTACATTATGCTTCCAGAAACCTTGCAAGGTAACTAAGCCATAAGGAGAGCACTGTGTTCACCGATACGCTTTCAGATAGAGTCAGCAGAGTGTGCTTACAAAACCAGTAAATGGAGGTGAAAGGACTTGAACTCGTATCTTTGTCATCTGTCCTCTTATACTTCCTGCTCGCTTGTTGACTTTATTTAGCCACATTCAGTGAGTAAGTGATCCCTGAAGACCACAAGTATCCTTCGTCTGGGCCTGTTGTCGACAGAAAAGTGTACTTGGCCCTTTGCACACCACCATGTTTGAGGGACATTGGCGTGATCACTGCTGACAGGTGGAGGGACAAATATGAATTAACACCTATTTCTGGACAGGAGCAGTTGGGAACAAAGAGTGTGTTGTGGAGTGAAGTGTTTATTTGAGTGTCCAAACTTCCCTCTTTAGGTGGTTATTACTTCTTTACATTCGTGAACATCATAAAAAGCAATGATTATAAATGCCCAGACGCATATTATTACAGCAATTCATTTGTTGAGGTGAGAGGAAATGAGAAGGAAGTTGCTGCACCACTAAATCTATGCCTGAGCACTGCTGAAACCAAACAAAAAGAATTCACGGTGGCTAGATAGGGCTATTTTCTACTGACTCTCTCTGGGGTCCAAAACAGAATCCATTTCTTTCTTTGTTTCTCAGTTTCACTTGTGTAGGGTACCTGTCCCCGCCCCTTCAGCTTGTAGTTTGTCTTTGTCCTTGGATCTCAAGTGAGTCTCCAGTAAGGGAGCACGTAGGTGGTCTTGAGTTTTCATCAGTTCTTCTAACCCTGTGTCTTTTGATTGGAGCACTCAAAGGCTGTACTTTTATTCTGATATTTGAGAGCTGTGCTCTTACTGCACTTTGAAATTCTTTTTGTTCTCATTAATATACAATCACATGCAGAAAATTATGTTATTCTGTCTACCCTCTTCACCAAGTCACCCCAAATCCCAGTTACAGCCGCTCTCCGTCAGCATGTACTAAGATGCTGTAGAATCACTACATGTCTTCTCTGTGTTGTACAGCCCTACCCATGACACCCCACCCTACACATTATACATGCTAATCCTAATGCCCCCATTCTTTTTCCCCGCACTTATTACTCCCTTCCCACAAACCCTACCCAGTCCCTTTCTCTTTGGTAACTGTTAGTCCACTCTCGGGTTCTGTGAGTCTGCTGCTGTCTTTTCCTTCAGTTTTTCTTTGTTATCATACTCCACACATGAGTGAAATCATTTGGTACATTTATTTCTCCGCCTGGCCTATTTGACTGAGCATAATACCCTCTAGCTCCATCCACGTTATTGCAAATGATAGGATTTGTTTTCTTCTTATGGCTGCTTACTGCACTTTTTAAACTGGATTTCATTCTTCTTTTTTGTTTGTAGTTTTGCAATGTGCTTTCACCATTGCTCTCCTTGTTATGAGCAGTAGCTTTGTGCTAATCGATATGTACCTATACCTATCTATCTGTCTGTCTATCTATTAATCAATTACACAATCAATCATCCTTTTGTCTGTCCATCTGTCCATCTGTACAGAACAGTTAACCATATACCCTATATCACTTTCATGCACTATGCTCCCAAAAATCCTGCAAAGTATCTAGGCTGCAGAGGGAGCACTGGGTTCACCGAGACACTTGCAGTTCGAGTCGGCCACGTGTACCTACAAAACCAGGAAATGGTTGTGCTGGGACTTGAACCCGTGTCTCTATCCCCTGTCCTCTTTCATCTCCTTCTAAATTCCTGTCTGTATTTAGGCACATTCATTGACTAAGGGCTCCCTGAAGATCTCAAGTATCATTCCTCTGGGCCTGTTGTCGACAGAAAAGTAAACTTGTTGCTTTGCTCACCACCATGTTTGAAGGACATCAGCGTGATCACCGCCGATAGGACGGAGGGTCAAATAAAATGGAACACCAATTTCTAGATAGGAGCAGTTGGGAGCTAACAGTGTATTGTGGAGTGACGTGTTTATTGAGTGTCCAAACTTCAATCTTTAGGTGGTTATTAGATTTTCACATTCGTGAACATCATAAAATCCACTGATTTCAAAGGCCCAGATTCTTATTATTGCAGCAACTCAGTTGTTGAGGTGAGAGAAAATGAGAAGTATGTTGCTGCACCACTAAATCTATGGCTGGGAACTGTTGAAACCAAACAAAAAGAATTCACGGTGGCCAGATAGGGCTATTTTCTGCTGACTGTCTCTGGGGACTCAAATAGAATCCATTTGCTTGATTGTTTGATTTTCCGTTTCACTCGTGTAGGGTACTTGTCCACACACCTTCGGCTTGTAGTTTGTCTGTGTCCTTGGATCTCAAGTGAGTCTCCTGTAAGTAAGCACGTAGGTGTCTTGAGTTTTCATCCCTTCTTTTATCCCTGTGTCTTTTGTTTGCAGCACTCAGTGCCTGACCTTTTATTCTGATGATTCAGAGCTGTGCACTTATTGCACTTAAAGAATATTTTTTATCATTAATCTACAATCACGTGAAGAACATTATGTTTACTATGCTCCCCCCTTCACCAAGTCCCCCCGAAAAACCTCTTCAGTCACTGTCGATCAGCGTAGTTGGATGCTGTAGACCCCTTCACCATGTCCCCCCCAAAAGTCCCCGTTACAGTCACTGTCCATCAGTGAGTAGTAAGATGCTATATGATCTCTACTAGACTTCTCTGTGTTGTACAGTACTCCCCATGCACACCCGACCCCGCGCATTATACATGCTAAACTTAATGCCCCCATTCTTTCTCCCCCGCACTTATCCCTCCCTTCAGACTCACCCTGCCCAGTCCTTTTTCCTTTGGTTACTTTTAGTCAACTCTCGGGTTCTGTGAGTCTGATGCTGTTTTTTTACTTCAGTTTTTCTTTGTTGTTATACTCCACACATGAGTGAAATCACTTGGTACTTGCCTTTATCCGCCTGCCCTATTTTTCTGAACATACTACCGTCTTGCTCCATCCACGTCATTGCAAATGGTAGTATTTGTTTTCTTCTTAAGGCTGCTTACTGCACTTTTTAAACTGGATTTCATTCTTCCTTTTTGTTTGTAGTTTAGCTATGTTATTCACCATTCAACTCCTGGTTATGAACAATAGCTTTGTGTCAATCGACATGTATCTGTATCTATCTATCTAAAGGTCTGTCTGTCTATCTATGTATCTATGTATGTATATATCTATGTATCTATGTATCTATCTATGTATCTATCTATCTATCTTCCTGTCATCTATCTATGATGTCTATCATCTATTAATCTATGTACCTATCTATCTATCTTTCACCTGTCGTCTGTCTACCTATCTATCTATGAAACAATCATCTTTTTGTCTGCCAATCTATCCTTATGTACAGAACAGTTAACAACATAGCCTATGTCTCTTCCCTACATTATGCTTCCAGAAACCTTGCAAGGTAACTAAGCCATAAGGAGAGCACTGTGTTCACCGATACGCTTTCAGATAGAGTCAGCAGAGTGTGCTTACAAAACCAGTAAATGGAGGTGAAAGGACTTGAACTCGTATCTTTGTCATCTGTCCTCTTATACTTCCTGCTCGCTTGTTGACTTTATTTAGCCACATTCAGTGAGTAAGTGATCCCTGAAGACCACAAGTATCCTTCGTCTGGGCCTGTTGTCGACAGAAAAGTGTACTTGGCCCTTTGCACACCACCATGTTTGAGGGACATTGGCGTGATCACTGCTGACAGGTGGAGGGACAAATATGAATTAACACCTATTTCTGGACAGGAGCAGTTGGGAACAAAGAGTGTGTTGTGGAGTGAAGTGTTTATTTGAGTGTCCAAACTTCCCTCTTTAGGTGGTTATTACTTCTTTACATTCGTGAACATCATAAAAAGCAATGATTATAAATGCCCAGACGCATATTATTACAGCAATTCATTTGTTGAGGTGAGAGGAAATGAGAAGGAAGTTGCTGCACCACTAAATCTATGCCTGAGCACTGCTGAAACCAAACAAAAAGAATTCACGGTGGCTAGATAGGGCTATTTTCTACTGACTCTCTCTGGGGTCCAAAACAGAATCCATTTCTTTCTTTGTTTCTCAGTTTCACTTGTGTAGGGTACCTGTCCCCGCCCCTTCAGCTTGTAGTTTGTCTTTGTCCTTGGATCTCAAGTGAGTCTCCAGTAAGGGAGCACGTAGGTGGTCTTGAGTTTTCATCAGTTCTTCTAACCCTGTGTCTTTTGATTGGAGCACTCAAAGGCTGTACTTTTATTCTGATATTTGAGAGCTGTGCTCTTACTGCACTTTGAAATTCTTTTTGTTCTCATTAATATACAATCACATGCAGAAAATTATGTTATTCTGTCTACCCTCTTCACCAAGTCACCCCAAATCCCAGTTACAGCCGCTCTCCGTCAGCATGTACTAAGATGCTGTAGAATCACTACATGTCTTCTCTGTGTTGTACAGCCCTACCCATGACACCCCACCCTACACATTATACATGCTAATCCTAATGCCCCCATTCTTTTTCCCCGCACTTATTACTCCCTTCCCACAAACCCTACCCAGTCCCTTTCTCTTTGGTAACTGTTAGTCCACTCTCGGGTTCTGTGAGTCTGCTGCTGTCTTTTCCTTCAGTTTTTCTTTGTTATCATACTCCACACATGAGTGAAATCATTTGGTACATTTATTTCTCCGCCTGGCCTATTTGACTGAGCATAATACCCTCTAGCTCCATCCACGTTATTGCAAATGATAGGATTTGTTTTCTTCTTATGGCTGCTTACTGCACTTTTTAAACTGGATTTCATTCTTCTTTTTTGTTTGTAGTTTTGCAATGTGCTTTCACCATTGCTCTCCTTGTTATGAGCAGTAGCTTTGTGCTAATCGATATGTACCTATACCTATCTATCTGTCTGTCTATCTATTAATCAATTACACAATCAATCATCCTTTTGTCTGTCCATCTGTCCATCTGTACAGAACAGTTAACCATATACCCTATATCACTTTCCTGCACTATGCTCCCAAAAATCCTGCAAAGTATCTAGGCTGCAGAGGGAGCACTGGGTTCACCGAGACACTTGCAGTTCGAGTCGGCCACGTGTACCTACAAAACCAGGAAATGGTTGTGCTGGGACTTGAACCCGTGTCTCTATCCCCTATCCTCTTTCATCTCCTTCTAAATTCCTGTCTGTATTTAGGCACATTCATTGACTAAGGGCTCCCTGAAGATCTCAAGTATCATTCCTCTGGGCCTGTTGTCGACAGAAAAGTAAACTTGTTGCTTTGCTCACCACCATGTTTGAAGGACATCAGCGTGATCACCGCCGATAGGACGGAGGGTCAAATAAAATGGAACACCAATTTCTAGATAGGAGCAGTTGGGAGCTAACAGTGTATTGTGGAGTGACGTGTTTATTGAGTGTCCAAACTTCAATCTTTAGGTGGTTATTAGATTTTCACATTCGTGAACATCATAAAATCCACTGATTTCAAAGGCCCAGATTCTTATTATTGCAGCAACTCAGTTGTTGAGGTGAGAGAAAATGAGAAGTATGTTGCTGCACCACTAAATCTATGGCTGGGAACTGTTGAAACCAAACAAAAAGAATTCACGGTGGCCAGATAGGGCTATTTTCTGCTGACTGTCTCTGGGGACTCAAACAGAATCCATTTGCTTGATTGTTTGATTTTCCGTTTCACTCGTGTAGGGTACTTGTCCACACACCTTCGGCTTGTAGTTTGTCTGTGTCCTTGGATCTCAAGTGAGTCTCCTGTAAGTAAGCACGTAGGTGTCTTGAGTTTTCATCCCTTCTTTTATCCCTGTGTCTTTTGTTTGCAGCACTCAGTGCCTGACCTTTTATTCTGATGATTCAGAGCTGTGCACTTATTGCACTTAAAGAATATTTTTTATCATTAATCTACAATCACGTGAAGAACATTATGTTTACTATGCTCCCCCCTTCACCAAGTCCCCCCGAAAAACCTCTTCAGTCACTGTCGATCAGCGTAGTTGGATGCTGTAGACCCCTTCACCATGTCCCCCCCAAAAGTCCCCGTTACAGTCACTGTCCATCAGTGAGTAGTAAGATGCTATATGATCTCTACTAGACTTCTCTGTGTTGTACAGTACTCCCCATGCACACCCGACCCCGCGCATTATACATGCTAAACTTAATGCCCCCATTCTTTCTCCCCCGCACTTATCCCTCCCTTCAGACTCACCCTGCCCAGTCCTTTTTCCTTTGGTTACTTTTAGTCAACTCTCGGGTTCTGTGAGTCTGATGCTGTTTTTTTACTTCAGTTTTTCTTTGTTGTTATACTCCACACATGAGTGAAATCACTTGGTACTTGCCTTTATCCGCCTGCCCTATTTTTCTGAACATACTACCGTCTTGCTCCATCCACGTCATTGCAAATGGTAGTATTTGTTTTCTTCTTAAGGCTGCTTACTGCACTTTTTAAACTGGATTTCATTCTTCCTTTTTGTTTGTAGTTTAGCTATGTTATTCACCATTCAACTCCTGGTTATGAACAATAGCTTTGTGTCAATCGACATGTATCTGTATCTATCTATCTAAAGGTCTGTCTGTCTATCTATGTATCTATGTATGTATATATCTATGTATCTATGTATCTATCTATGTATCTATCTATCTATCTTCCTGTCATCTATCTATGATGTCTATCATCTATTAATCTATGTACCTATCTATCTATCTTTCACCTGTCGTCTGTCTACCTATCTATCTATGAAACAATCATCTTTTTGTCTGCCAATCTATCCTTATGTACAGAACAGTTAACAACATAGCCTATGTCTCTTCCCTACATTATGCTTCCAGAAACCTTGCAAGGTAACTAAGCCATAAGGAGAGCACTGTGTTCACCGATACGCTTTCAGATAGAGTCAGCAGAGTGTGCTTACAAAACCAGTAAATGGAGGTGAAAGGACTTGAACTCGTATCTTTGTCATCTGTCCTCTTATACTTCCTGCTCGCTTGTTGACTTTATTTAGCCACATTCAGTGAGTAAGTGATCCCTGAAGACCACAAGTATCCTTCGTCTGGGCCTGTTGTCGACAGAAAAGTGTACTTGGCCCTTTGCACACCACCATGTTTGAGGGACATTGGCGTGATCACTGCTGACAGGTGGAGGGACAAATATGAATTAACACCTATTTCTGGACAGGAGCAGTTGGGAACAAAGAGTGTGTTGTGGAGTGAAGTGTTTATTTGAGTGTCCAAACTTCCCTCTTTAGGTGGTTATTACTTCTTTACATTCGTGAACATCATAAAAAGCAATGATTATAAATGCCCAGACGCATATTATTACAGCAATTCATTTGTTGAGGTGAGAGGAAATGAGAAGGAAGTTGCTGCACCACTAAATCTATGCCTGAGCACTGCTGAAACCAAACAAAAAGAATTCACGGTGGCTAGATAGGGCTATTTTCTACTGACTCTCTCTGGGGTCCAAAACAGAATCCATTTCTTTCTTTGTTTCTCAGTTTCACTTGTGTAGGGTACCTGTCCCCGCCCCTTCAGCTTGTAGTTTGTCTTTGTCCTTGGATCTCAAGTGAGTCTCCAGTAAGGGAGCACGTAGGTGGTCTTGAGTTTTCATCAGTTCTTCTAACCCTGTGTCTTTTGATTGGAGCACTCAAAGGCTGTACTTTTATTCTGATATTTGAGAGCTGTGCTCTTACTGCACTTTGAAATTCTTTTTGTTCTCATTAATATACAATCACATGCAGAAAATTATGTTATTCTGTCTACCCTCTTCACCAAGTCACCCCAAATCCCAGTTACAGCCGCTCTCCGTCAGCATGTACTAAGATGCTGTAGAATCACTACATGTCTTCTCTGTGTTGTACAGCCCTACCCATGACACCCCACCCTACACATTATACATGCTAATCCTAATGCCCCCATTCTTTTTCCCCGCACTTATTACTCCCTTCCCACAAACCCTACCCAGTCCCTTTCTCTTTGGTAACTGTTAGTCCACTCTCGGGTTCTGTGAGTCTGCTGCTGTCTTTTCCTTCAGTTTTTCTTTGTTATCATACTCCACACATGAGTGAAATCATTTGGTACATTTATTTCTCCGCCTGGCCTATTTGACTGAGCATAATACCCTCTAGCTCCATCCACGTTATTGCAAATGATAGGATTTGTTTTCTTCTTATGGCTGCTTACTGCACTTTTTAAACTGGATTTCATTCTTCTTTTTTGTTTGTAGTTTTGCAATGTGCTTTCACCATTGCTCTCCTTGTTATGAGCAGTAGCTTTGTGCTAATCGATATGTACCTATACCTATCTATCTGTCTGTCTATCTATTAATCAATTACACAATCAATCATCCTTTTGTCTGTCCATCTGTCCATCTGTACAGAACAGTTAACCATATACCCTATATCACTTTCCTGCACTATGCTCCCAAAAATCCTGCAAAGTATCTAGGCTGCAGAGGGAGCACTGGGTTCACCGAGACACTTGCAGTTCGAGTCGGCCACGTGTACCTACAAAACCAGGAAATGGTTGTGCTGGGACTTGAACCCGTGTCTCTATCCCCTGTCCTCTTTCATCTCCTTCTAAATTCCTGTCTGTATTTAGGCACATTCATTGACTAAGGGCTCCCTGAAGATCTCAAGTATCATTCCTCTGGGCCTGTTGTCGACAGAAAAGTAAACTTGTTGCTTTGCTCACCACCATGTTTGAAGGACATCAGCGTGATCACCGCCGATAGGACGGAGGGTCAAATAAAATGGAACACCAATTTCTAGATAGGAGCAGTTGGGAGCTAACAGTGTATTGTGGAGTGACGTGTTTATTGAGTGTCCAAACTTCAATCTTTAGGTGGTTATTAGATTTTCACATTCGTGAACATCATAAAATCCACTGATTTCAAAGGCCCAGATTCTTATTATTGCAGCAACTCAGTTGTTGAGGTGAGAGAAAATGAGAAGTATGTTGCTGCACCACTAAATCTATGGCTGGGAACTGTTGAAACCAAACAAAAAGAATTCACGGTGGCCAGATAGGGCTATTTTCTGCTGACTGTCTCTGGGGACTCAAACAGAATCCATTTGCTTGATTGTTTGATTTTCCGTTTCACTCGTGTAGGGTACTTGTCCACACACCTTCGGCTTGTAGTTTGTCTGTGTCCTTGGATCTCAAGTGAGTCTCCTGTAAGTAAGCACGTAGGTGTCTTGAGTTTTCATCCCTTCTTTTATCCCTGTGTCTTTTGTTTGCAGCACTCAGTGCCTGACCTTTTATTCTGATGATTCAGAGCTGTGCACTTATTGCACTTAAAGAATATTTTTTATCATTAATCTACAATCACGTGAAGAACATTATGTTTACTATGCTCCCCCCTTCACCAAGTCCCCCCGAAAAACCTTTTCAGTCACTGTCGATCAGCGTAGTTGGATGCTGTAGACCCCTTCACCATGTCCCCCCCAAAAGTCCCCGTTACAGTCACTGTCCATCAGTGAGTAGTAAGATGCTATATGATCTCTACTAGACTTCTCTGTGTTGTACAGTACTCCCCATGCACACCCGACCCCGCGCATTATACATGCTAAACTTAATGCCCCCATTCTTTCTCCCCACACTTATCCCTCCCTTCAGACTCACCCTGCCCAGTCCTTTTTCCTTTGGTTACTTTTAGTCAACTCTCGGGTTCTGTGAGTCTGATGCTGTTTTTTTACTTCAGTTTTTCTTTGTTGTTATACTCCACACATGAGTGAAATCACTTGGTACTTGCCTTTATCCGCCTGCCCTATTTTTCTGAACATACTACCGTCTTGCTCCATCCACGTCATTGCAAATGGTAGTATTTGTTTTCTTCTTAAGGCTGCTTACTGCACTTTTTAAACTGGATTTCATTCTTCCTTTTTGTTTGTAGTTTAGCTATGTTATTCACCATTCAACTCCTGGTTATGAACAATAGCTTTGTGTCAATCGACATGTATCTGTATCTATCTATCTAAAGGTCTGTCTGTCTATCTATGTATCTATGTATGTATATATCTATGTATCTATGTATCTATCTATGTATCTATCTATCTATCTTCCTGTCATCTATCTATGATGTCTATCATCTATTAATCTATGTACCTATCTATCTATCTTTCACCTGTCGTCTGTCTACCTATCTATCTATGAAACAATCATCTTTTTGTCTGCCAATCTATCCTTATGTACAGAACAGTTAACAACATAGCCTATGTCTCTTCCCTACATTATGCTTCCAGAAACCTTGCAAGGTAACTAAGCCATAAGGAGAGCACTGTGTTCACCGATACGCTTTCAGATAGAGTCAGCAGAGTGTGCTTACAAAACCAGTAAATGGAGGTGAAAGGACTTGAACTCGTATCTTTGTCATCTGTCCTCTTATACTTCCTGCTCGCTTGTTGACTTTATTTAGCCACATTCAGTGAGTAAGTGATCCCTGAAGACCACAAGTATCCTTCGTCTGGGCCTGTTGTCGACAGAAAAGTGTACTTGGCCCTTTGCACACCACCATGTTTGAGGGACATTGGCGTGATCACTGCTGACAGGTGGAGGGACAAATATGAATTAACACCTATTTCTGGACAGGAGCAGTTGGGAACAAAGAGTGTGTTGTGGAGTGAAGTGTTTATTTGAGTGTCCAAACTTCCCTCTTTAGGTGGTTATTACTTCTTTACATTCGTGAACATCATAAAAAGCAATGATTATAAATGCCCAGACGCATATTATTACAGCAATTCATTTGTTGAGGTGAGAGGAAATGAGAAGGAAGTTGCTGCACCACTAAATCTATGCCTGAGCACTGCTGAAACCAAACAAAAAGAATTCACGGTGGCTAGATAGGGCTATTTTCTACTGACTCTCTCTGGGGTCCAAAACAGAATCCATTTCTTTCTTTGTTTCTCAGTTTCACTTGTGTAGGGTACCTGTCCCCGCCCCTTCAGCTTGTAGTTTGTCTTTGTCCTTGGATCTCAAGTGAGTCTCCAGTAAGGGAGCACGTAGGTGGTCTTGAGTTTTCATCAGTTCTTCTAACCCTGTGTCTTTTGATTGGAGCACTCAAAGGCTGTACTTTTATTCTGATATTTGAGAGCTGTGCTCTTACTGCACTTTGAAATTCTTTTTGTTCTCATTAATATACAATCACATGCAGAAAATTATGTTATTCTGTCTACCCTCTTCACCAAGTCACCCCAAATCCCAGTTACAGCCGCTCTCCGTCAGCATGTACTAAGATGCTGTAGAATCACTACATGTCTTCTCTGTGTTGTACAGCCCTACCCATGACACCCCACCCTACACATTATACATGCTAATCCTAATGCCCCCATTCTTTTTCCCCGCACTTATTACTCCCTTCCCACAAACCCTACCCAGTCCCTTTCTCTTTGGTAACTGTTAGTCCACTCTCGGGTTCTGTGAGTCTGCTGCTGTCTTTTCCTTCAGTTTTTCTTTGTTATCATACTCCACACATGAGTGAAATCATTTGGTACATTTATTTCTCCGCCTGGCCTATTTGACTGAGCATAATACCCTCTAGCTCCATCCACGTTATTGCAAATGATAGGATTTGTTTTCTTCTTATGGCTGCTTACTGCACTTTTTAAACTGGATTTCATTCTTCTTTTTTGTTTGTAGTTTTGCAATGTGCTTTCACCATTGCTCTCCTTGTTATGAGCAGTAGCTTTGTGCTAATCGATATGTACCTATACCTATCTATCTGTCTGTCTATCTATTAATCAATTACACAATCAATCATCCTTTTGTCTGTCCATCTGTCCATCTGTACAGAACAGTTAACCATATACCCTATATCACTTTCCTGCACTATGCTCCCAAAAATCCTGCAAAGTATCTAGGCTGCAGAGGGAGCACTGGGTTCACCGAGACACTTGCAGTTCGAGTCGGCCACGTGTACCTACAAAACCAGGAAATGGTTGTGCTGGGACTTGAACCCGTGTCTCTATCCCCTGTCCTCTTTCATCTCCTTCTAAATTCCTGTCTGTATTTAGGCACATTCATTGACTAAGGGCTCCCTGAAGATCTCAAGTATCATTCCTCTGGGCCTGTTGTCGACAGAAAAGTAAACTTGTTGCTTTGCTCACCACCATGTTTGAAGGACATCAGCGTGATCACCGCCGATAGGACGGAGGGTCAAATAAAATGGAACACCAATTTCTAGATAGGAGCAGTTGGGAGCTAACAGTGTATTGTGGAGTGACGTGTTTATTGAGTGTCCAAACTTCAATCTTTAGGTGGTTATTAGATTTTCACATTCGTGAACATCATAAAATCCACTGATTTCAAAGGCCCAGATTCTTATTATTGCAGCAACTCAGTTGTTGAGGTGAGAGAAAATGAGAAGTATGTTGCTGCACCACTAAATCTATGGCTGGGAACTGTTGAAACCAAACAAAAAGAATTCACGGTGGCCAGATAGGGCTATTTTCTGCTGACTGTCTCTGGGGACTCAAACAGAATCCATTTGCTTGATTGTTTGATTTTCCGTTTCACTCGTGTAGGGTACTTGTCCACACACCTTCGGCTTGTAGTTTGTCTGTGTCCTTGGATCTCAAGTGAGTCTCCTGTAAGTAAGCACGTAGGTGTCTTGAGTTTTCATCCCTTCTTTTATCCCTGTGTCTTTTGTTTGCAGCACTCAGTGCCTGACCTTTTATTCTGATGATTCAGAGCTGTGCACTTATTGCACTTAAAGAATATTTTTTATCATTAATCTACAATCACGTGAAGAACATTATGTTTACTATGCTCCCCCCTTCACCAAGTCCCCCCGAAAAACCTCTTCAGTCACTGTCGATCAGCGTAGTTGGATGCTGTAGACCCCTTCACCATGTCCCCCCCAAAAGTCCCCGTTACAGTCACTGTCCATCAGTGAGTAGTAAGATGCTATATGATCTCTACTAGACTTCTCTGTGTTGTACAGTACTCCCCATGCACACCCGACCCCGCGCATTATACATGCTAAACTTAATGCCCCCATTCTTTCTCCCCCGCACTTATCCCTCCCTTCAGACTCACCCTGCCCAGTCCTTTTTCCTTTGGTTACTTTTAGTCAACTCTCGGGTTCTGTGAGTCTGATGCTGTTTTTTTACTTCAGTTTTTCTTTGTTGTTATACTCCACACATGAGTGAAATCACTTGGTACTTGCCTTTATCCGCCTGCCCTATTTTTCTGAACATACTACCGTCTTGCTCCATCCACGTCATTGCAAATGGTAGTATTTGTTTTCTTCTTAAGGCTGCTTACTGCACTTTTTAAACTGGATTTCATTCTTCCTTTTTGTTTGTAGTTTAGCTATGTTATTCACCATTCAACTCCTGGTTATGAACAATAGCTTTGTGTCAATCGACATGTATCTGTATCTATCTATCTAAAGGTCTGTCTGTCTATCTATGTATCTATGTATGTATATATCTATGTATCTATGTATCTATCTATGTATCTATCTATCTATCTTCCTGTCATCTATCTATGATGTCTATCATCTATTAATCTATGTACCTATCTATCTATCTTTCACCTGTCGTCTGTCTACCTATCTATCTATGAAACAATCATCTTTTTGTCTGCCAATCTATCCTTATGTACAGAACAGTTAACAACATAGCCTATGTCTCTTCCCTACATTATGCTTCCAGAAACCTTGCAAGGTAACTAAGCCATAAGGAGAGCACTGTGTTCACCGATACGCTTTCAGATAGAGTCAGCAGAGTGTGCTTACAAAACCAGTAAATGGAGGTGAAAGGACTTGAACTCGTATCTTTGTCATCTGTCCTCTTATACTTCCTGCTCGCTTGTTGACTTTATTTAGCCACATTCAGTGAGTAAGTGATCCCTGAAGACCACAAGTATCCTTCGTCTGGGCCTGTTGTCGACAGAAAAGTGTACTTGGCCCTTTGCACACCACCATGTTTGAGGGACATTGGCGTGATCACTGCTGACAGGTGGAGGGACAAATATGAATTAACACCTATTTCTGGACAGGAGCAGTTGGGAACAAAGAGTGTGTTGTGGAGTGAAGTGTTTATTTGAGTGTCCAAACTTCCCTCTTTAGGTGGTTATTACTTCTTTACATTCGTGAACATCATAAAAAGCAATGATTATAAATGCCCAGACGCATATTATTACAGCAATTCATTTGTTGAGGTGAGAGGAAATGAGAAGGAAGTTGCTGCACCACTAAATCTATGCCTGAGCACTGCTGAAACCAAACAAAAAGAATTCACGGTGGCTAGATAGGGCTATTTTCTACTGACTCTCTCTGGGGTCCAAAACAGAATCCATTTCTTTCTTTGTTTCTCAGTTTCACTTGTGTAGGGTACCTGTCCCCGCCCCTTCAGCTTGTAGTTTGTCTTTGTCCTTGGATCTCAAGTGAGTCTCCAGTAAGGGAGCACGTAGGTGGTCTTGAGTTTTCATCAGTTCTTCTAACCCTGTGTCTTTTGATTGGAGCACTCAAAGGCTGTACTTTTATTCTGATATTTGAGAGCTGTGCTCTTACTGCACTTTGAAATTCTTTTTGTTCTCATTAATATACAATCACATGCAGAAAATTATGTTATTCTGTCTACCCTCTTCACTAAGTCACCCCAAATCCCAGTTACAGCCGCTCTCCGTCAGCATGTACTAAGATGCTGTAGAATCACTACATGTCTTCTCTGTGTTGTACAGCCCTACCCATGACACCCCACCCTACACATTATACATGCTAATCCTAATGCCCCCATTCTTTTTCCCCGCACTTATTACTCCCTTCCCACAAACCCTACCCAGTCCCTTTCTCTTTGGTAACTGTTAGTCCACTCTCGGGTTCTGTGAGTCTGCTGCTGTCTTTTCCTTCAGTTTTTCTTTGTTATCATACTCCACACATGAGTGAAATCATTTGGTACATTTATTTCTCCGCCTGGCCTATTTGACTGAGCATAATACCCTCTAGCTCCATCCACGTTATTGCAAATGATAGGATTTGTTTTCTTCTTATGGCTGCTTACTGCACTTTTTAAACTGGATTTCATTCTTCTTTTTTGTTTGTAGTTTTGCAATGTGCTTTCACCATTGCTCTCCTTGTTATGAGCAGTAGCTTTGTGCTAATCGATATGTACCTATACCTATCTATCTGTCTGTCTATCTATTAATCAATTCCACAATCAATCATCCTTTTGTCTGTCCATCTGTCCATCTGTACAGAACAGTTAACCATATACCCTATATCACTTTCCTGCACTATGCTCCCAAAAATCCTGCAAAGTATCTAGGCTGCAGAGGGAGCACTGGGTTCACCGAGACACTTGCAGTTCGAGTCGGCCGCGTGTACCTACAAAACCAGGAAATGGTTGTGCTGGGACTTGAACCCGTGTCTCTATCCCCTGTCCTCTTTCATCTCCTTCTAACTTGCTGTCTGTATTTAGCCACATTCATTGACTAAGGGCTCCCTGAAGATCTCAAGTATCATTCCTCTGGGCCTGTTGTCGACAGAAAAGTAAACTTGTTGCTTTGCTCACCACCATGTTTGAAGGACATCAGCGTGATCACCGCCGATAGGACGGAGGGTCAAATAAAAAGGAACACCAATTTCTAGATAGGAGCAGTTGGGAGCTAACAGTGTATTGTGGAGTGACGTGTTTATTGAGTGTCCAAACTTCCCTCTTTAGGTGGTTATTAGATTTTCACATTCGTGAACATCATAAAATCCACTGATTTCAAAGGCCCAGATTCTTATTATTGCAGCAACTCAGTTGTTGAGGTGAGAGAAAATGAGAAGTATGTTGCTGCACCACTAAATCTATGGCTGGGAACTGTTGAAACCAAACAAATAGAATTCACGGTGGCCAGATAGGGCTATTTTCTGCTGACTGTCTCTGGGGACTCAAACAGAATCCATTTGCTTGATTGTTTGATTTTCCGTTTCACTCGTGTAGGGTACTTGTCCACACACCTTCGGCTTGTAGTTTGTCTGTGTCCTTGGATCTCAAGTGAGTCTCCTGTAAGTAAGCACGTAGGTGTCTTGAGTTTTCATCCCTTCTTTTATCCCTGTGTCTTTTGTTTGCAGCACTCAGTGCCTGACCTTTTATTCTGATGATTCAGAGCTGTGCACTTATTGCACTTAAAGAATATTTTTTATCATTAATCTACAATCACGTGAAGAACATTATGTTTACTATGCTCCCCCCTTCACCAAGTCCCCCCGAAAAACCTCTTCAGTCACTGTCGATCAGCGTAGTTGGATGCTGTAGACCCCTTCACCATGTCCCCCACAAAAGTCCCCGTTACAGTCACTGTCCATCAGTGAGTAGTAAGATGCTATATGATCTCTACTAGTCTTCTCTGTGTTGTACAGTACTCCCCATGCACACCCGACCCCGCGCATTATACATGCTAAACTTAATGCCCCCATTCTTTCTCCCCACACTTATCCCTCCCTTCAGACTCACCCTGCCCAGTCCTTTTTCCTTTGGTTACTTTTAGTCAACTCTCGGGTTCTGTGAGTCTGCTGCTGTTTTTTTACTTCAGTTTTTCTTTGTTGTTATACTCCACACATGAGTGAAATCACTTGGTACTTGCCTTTATCCGCCTGCCCTATTTTTCTGAACATACTACCGTCTTGCTCCATCCACGTCATTGCAAATGGTAGTATTTGTTTTCTTCTTAAGGCTGCTTACTGCACTTTTTAAACTGGATTTCATTCTTCCTTTTTGTTTGTAGTTTAGCTATGTTATTCACCATTCAACTCCTGGTTATGAACAATAGCTTTGTGTCAATCGACATGTATCTGTATCTATCTATCTAAAGGTCTGTCTGTCTATCTATGTATCTATGTATGTATATATCTATGTATCTATGTATCTATCTATGTATCTATCTATCTATCTTCCTGTCATCTATCTATGATGTCTATCATCTATTAATCTATGTACCTATCTATCTATCTTTCACCTGTCGTCTGTCTACCTATCTATCTATGAAACAATCATCTTTTTGTCTGCCAATCTATCCTTATGTACAGAACAGTTAACAACATAGCCTATGTCTCTTCCCTACATTATGCTTCCAGAAACCTTGCAAGGTAACTAAGCCATAAGGAGAGCACTGTGTTCACCGATACGCTTTCAGGTAGAGTCAGCAGAGTGTGCTTACAAAACCAGTAAATGGAGGTGAAAGGACTTGAACTCGTATCTTTGTCATCTGTCCTCTTATACTTCCTGCTCGCTTGTTGACTTTATTTAGCCACATTCAGTGAGTAAGTGATCCCTGAAGACCACAAGTATCCTTCGTCTGGGCCTGTTGTCGACAGAAAAGTGTACTTGGCCCTTTGCACACCACCATGTTTGAGTGACATTGGCGTGATCACTGCTGATAGGTGGAGGGACAAATATGAATTAACACCTATTTCTGGACAGGAGCAGTTGGGAACAAAGAGTGTGTTGTGGAGTGAAGTGTTTATTTGAGTGTCCAAACTTCCCTCTTTAGGTGGTTATTACTTCCTTACATTCGTGAACATCATAAGAAGCAATGATTATAAATGCCCAGACGCATATTATTACAGCAATTCATTTGTTGAGGTGAGAGGAAATGAGAAGGAAGTTGCTGCACCACTAAATCTATGCCTGAGCACTGCTGAAACCAAACAAAAAGAATTCACGGTGGCTAGATAGGGCTATTTTCTACTGACTCTCTCTGGGGTCCAAAACAGAATCCATTTCTTTCTTTGTTTCTCAGTTTCACTTGTGTAGGGTACCTGTCCCCGCCCCTTCAGCTTGTAGTTTGTCTTTGTCCTTGGATCTCAAGTGAGTCTCCAGTAAGGGAGCACGTAGGTGGTCTTGAGTTTTCATCAGTTCTTCTAACCCTGTGTCTTTTGATTGGAGCACTCAAAGGCTGTGCTTTTATTCTGATATTTGAGAGCTGTGCTCTTACTGCACTTTGAAATTCTTTTTGTTCTCATTAATATACAATCACATGCAGAAAATTATGTTATTCTGTCTACCCTCTTCACCAAGTCACCCCAAATCCCAGTTACAGCCGCTCTCCGTCAGCATGTACTAAGATGCTGTAGAATCACTACATGTCTTCTCTGTGTTGTACAGCCCTACCCATGACACCCCACCCTACACATTATACATGCTAATCCTAATGCCCCCATTCTTTTTCCCCGCACTTATTACTCCCTTCCCACAAACCCTACCCAGTCCCTTTCTCTTTGGTAACTGTTAGTCCACTCTCGGGTTCTGTGAGTCTGCTGCTGTCTTTTCCTTCAGTTTTTCTTTGTTATCATACTCCACACATGAGTGAAATCATTTGGTACATTTATTTCTCCGCCTGGCCTATTTGACTGAGCATAATACCCTCTAGCTCCATCCACGTTATTGCAAATGATAGGATTTGTTTTCTTCTTATGGCTGCTTACTGCACTTTTTAAACTGGATTTCATTCTTCTTTTTTGTTTGTAGTTTTGCAATGTGCTTTCACCATTGCTCTCCTTGTTATGAGCAGTAGCTTTGTGCTAATCGATATGTACCTATACCTATCTATCTGTCTGTCTATCTATTAATCAATTCCACAATCAATCATCCTTTTGTCTGTCCATCTGTCCATCTGTACAGAACAGTTAACCATATACCCTATATCACTTTCCTGCACTATGCTCCCAAAAATCCTGCAAAGTATCTAGGCTGCAGAGGGAGCACTGGGTTCACCGAGACACTTGCAGTTCGAGTCGGCCGCGTGTACCTACAAAACCAGGAAATGGTTGTGCTGGGACTTGAACCCGTGTCTCTATCCCCTGTCCTCTTTCATCTCCTTCTAACTTGCTGTCTGTATTTAGCCACATTCATTGACTAAGGGCTCCCTGAAGATCTCAAGTATCATTCCTCTGGGCCTGTTGTCGACAGAAAAGTAAACTTGTTGCTTTGCTCACCACCATGTTTGAAGGACATCAGCGTGATCACCGCCGATAGGACGGAGGGTCAAATAAAAAGGAACACAAATTTCTAGATAGGAGCAGTTGGGAGCTAACAGTGTATTGTGGAGTGACGTGTTTATTGAGTGTCCAAACTTCCCTCTTTAGGTGGTTATTAGATTTTCACATTCGTGAACATCATAAAATCCACTGATTTCAAAGGCCCAGATTCTTATTATTGCAGCAACTCAGTTGTTGAGGTGAGAGAAAATGAGAAGTATGTTGCTGCACCACTAAATCTATGGCTGGGAACTGTTGAAACCAAACAAAAAGAATTCACGGTGGCCAGATAGGGCTATTTTCTGCTGACTGTCTCTGGGGACTCAAACAGAATCCATTTGCTTGATTGTTTGATTTTCCGTTTCACTCGTGTAGGGTACTTGTCCACACACCTTCGGCTTGTAGTTTGTCTGTGTCCTTGGATCTCAAGTGAGTCTCCTGTAAGTAAGCACGTAGGTGTCTTGAGTTTTCATCCCTTCTTTTATCCCTGTGTCTTTTGTTTGCAGCACTCAGTGCCTGACCTTTTATTCTGATGATTCAGAGCTGTGCACTTATTGCACTTAAAGAATATTTTTTATCATTAATCTACAATCACGTGAAGAACATTATGTTTACTCTGCTCCCTCTTCACCAAGACCACCCCCAAAAACCTCTTAGAGTCGCTGTCCATCAGCATAGTTGGGTGCTATAGACCCCTTCACCATGTACCCCTTCACAGACTCCGTTACAGTCGCTGTCAATCAGTGAGTAGTAAGATGCAATATAATCTCTACTAGTCTTCTCTGTGTTGTACAGCACTCCCCATGCCCCCTCCGAACCCACGCAATATACATGCTAATCCTAATGCCCCCATTCTTTCTCCCCGCACTTATCCCTCCCTTCAGAACCACCCTGCCAAGTCCTTTTCCCTTTGGCATCTTTTACTCAACTCTCGGGTTCTGTGAGTCTGCTGCTGTTTTTTTCCTTCAGTTTTTCTTTGTTGTTATACTCCACAAATGAGTGAAATCATTTGGTACTTTTCTTTCTCCGCCTGACCTATTTCTCTGAACATACTACCGTCTAGCTCCATTCATGTCATTGCAAATGGTAGGATTTGTTTTCTTCTTATGGCTGCTTTCTGCACTTTGTGAACTGGATTTCATTCATCCTCTTTGTTTGTGGTTTAGCTATGTGATTTCACCGTTCATCGCTTGGTTATGAGTAACAGCTTTGTGTCAATCGATATGTATCTGTATCTATCTTTCGCTCTGTCTGTCTGCATATCTATCTTTCTATATATCCTTCTATCTCTCTATCCTTCCTTGAGCTGTGAGCCCTCGTCCCCTATCACATAAAACTTAGAAATAAGTGGGTGTACTCCACCCACTGTGGCCCTCAGGCGACAGCTTTGCCCTGTCTGTGGACCTGCGTGGCGCATGCGCAGTCAGGCCCCAGGACATCCTTCTGGCTCTGGCGGCAGCCGGGATTCCTAAGGCTCCCGTGCGGCACCGTCCAGGACACTGCCGTGTGCGGCCGCCGTGAAATCTCGGTTTTCTGAGGAGCCACGGGACGGAAAGGTGAGGAGAGGCTCCCCGTGCGTCGCCTGCAGAGCACTCCCCTTTACGGTCCTGGGGAGGAAAGCCTGCGGAAGGGAAAGGGGTCTCAGTTGATTTTGGGGGAGCGGCTGACGCGACGGGTGGAGTTGAGTGGGCGGGTGAGTCCGGGACACAGCTGAGTCCGTGCCGGGGCGAGTGAGCCTTGCCCAGCGCGTCCCCGGGAGCCCGTGCGGTGGGTGGATTGGCCGCACCTGCGGTAGGCCCTCCAAGCTCCAGGCGTCCTTCCTGACAAGGCTCTGAGACGGTAATGGAGCAGAGGGGACTTGGTTGCTGAATGACCTGCTTACCTGGGTTTCAGGTCTTGCGGTGTGCCGAGCACATAGGGTGGGTTCCTGAGAAGAGTCCCCTGTGTGGGGTCAGCCTGGGAGGCTCCCCCCAGGCTCAGCATGGAACTGACACAGCCCAGCTTCCCAAGGGCTGCCCCCAATACGTGGCCTGTGCCCGGGCCTCGTGTGCTACCTCCAAGGGAAGAGCCGGATTGGTGAATCAGTGGGTGTACCGTGTTCTGTTACCACACCCGCTTCTTCTTGGGTGCTACACGGGGTCTCAGTTGCTGCAGCACTGCATTGTAATGGGATGAAAGGGCGCCATGCTCCTGCTCCGCTTTCCCAGGACGGCTGTGTGTTTGGGGTCCCGTGCAGTTCAACCAAGCCTGCAGGGTGTTTGCTTGATTTCTGTGAGAAGTGCGATGGAATTTTGGTGAGGGTCGCAGGGGTTGTGCACATTGCTGTGTGGAGGGACTTGTAACAACCTAACTCTTCCCGTCCACGTCTGCAGGGTCCACAATTTTCAGGTCTCCCACCTCCTCGGTTAAGTTTGTTCTTTGGTACCTGTAACTTCTGGAGAAAATTCCTGAACTAAATACATTTGAGCCGAAATCAGTCAAAGGGAGAAATAAAGTGGGAGAAACCCGTTTGTTACTTTCTACTAGTCATCCACTTCAGCTTGCCCGTGTCTGTCACAACCAGGCTTCAGAAGAAGGGGCCCCACAGAACTTCTCCAGTCCAAATATGCCCTCTCTCGCCCTCGTAATTACCTGTTGATAGAGAGATGGACTAATTCTCTCCACTTCTTAGAAGCAC
Source organism: Manis pentadactyla (assembly GCF_030020395.1). Classification (NCBI taxonomy): domain Eukaryota; kingdom Metazoa; phylum Chordata; class Mammalia; order Pholidota; family Manidae; genus Manis; species Manis pentadactyla. The sequence goes on from NW_026644596.1 coordinate 3,356,095, forward strand.
CTACTGATGTGGAGATGCACGAAGGCTAGGTGAGATACTTTGGAAATACTACAGTTTTTTCCACAGCACTTTAGTCTTATTTATTTATTTCTTTGGTATCATTAATCTACAATGACATGAGCAACATTATGGTTACTAGTTTCCTCCCATCATCAAATCCTCAGCACACACCCCATTACAGTCACTGACCATCAGTGTAGTAAGATGCTGTAGAATCACTAGTCTTCTCTGTGTTGGACATCCCTCCCCATACCTCTCCTGGCACATTATGTGTGCTAATCATAATGCCTTTCCCCGCTTACCCTCCTTTCCCACCCTCCCTCCCCAGGGCCTTTCTCTTTGGTAACTGTTAGTCCATTCTTGTGTTCTGTGAATCTGCTGCTGGTTTGTTTCCTCCGTTTTTTTTTTCTTTATTCTTACATTGAACTTATGAGTGAAATCATTTGGTACTTGACTTTTTCCGTCTGGCTTATTTCACTGAGCATAATACCTTCTAGCTCCATCCAAATTGTTGCAAATGGTAGGAATTGTGTTATTCTTACACAACACTTTCTTCTTTATGATGTACTTGTAATGGGCATTATTTTCTTAATCTCTGATGGTTCGTTATTAGTGAATACAAGCAAACGACTTTTATAAGTTGGTTTGGTATCTTACAAGTTTACTGAATTCATTTTTAGTTCTAACAGGTCTTTGGTTAATTAGGGCGTGAAATTGGAATTCCAAAATTCCACTTTTTGTACCCCAGGTCTTCCCAACATCCAAGGTCAAGTGGCTGCAGGGGAACTTCCCACAGGCCTTCTAATGAGCCCTGGACCCCTGCAAGGTGCCATTTGTTTGAACTGGGTGGAAGGGCTTGGCCTCTCTTGACAGGGTGTTATGTCTGCTGTGCTTTTCTTATGGTTATTTTGCAAACTAATTTACTTTCCAGCAATTTAAAATCTACAGAAAACTTGTAGTGTCAGTACAGATTCACTTTATACTGAATTTCCTAGCATCTCACTTTGCCACAGTTTCCACTTCACACAAAATTTCTGTGGTGTCTACCCCAAACATTGACACGCTTCCAGGGAAACAACATCTGACTGCAAATGAGGGAAGTATTAGGGTCTCCACATGATAATCCAATGCACAGAACCACCACAGCTGTCACCATCCGCTCCATCTTAGTGCACATGTCTTACTATCCTGATGCAGTTTCCTTTTTCTGGAACTGTTCCCGAGACTTTACCTCAGTTGGTTTCTCTGGGACCTTGAATAAGCAGGATCACATAATATTTGTCCTTCTTGGAGGGGCGCATTTCCATGAGCATAATGGCTTTGTGGGTCCATCTGTGCAGCAGGTTCTAGGACTCCTTGTTTACCCCACTGTGTAGACACCACATTGCTTTCATCTGTCTGTGGACACCCGGGTCGTCTCCACATTTTGGCTGTTGTGACTCATGCAGCTGTAAACAGAGGTGTGCAATATCTACGTCCCTGCTTTCCTGTCATTTGCGCAAATGCCCTGAAATGGAATTGCTAATTATATGTTAACTATGCTCGAGTTTTGGGGGACACTCTTCACACACAGTGTTTTCAAATCAGCTTTGGACCATTTCTCTTTATTTCTATATTTGGCAGAATAATGTAGTTTATGGATCAACCCTGTTTTGTTCATCTGTTCATCCCTTGATGGGCATTTGAGTTGTGTCTACCTTTTTACTGTGGTGAGCAGTGCTGCTAAGAACTCTTGGGCCAGTTTCTGTTTGAACAGCATTTTCATTTCTTTGTGGTATTTATCTAGGATCGGTTCTTTACCCACAATTAGGTAACTGTGTTATATATTATGAGGAAATGCCAAGCTGTTGTATACTAGCTGCATGTTTTATATTTCCACAAGCCAATGTTAAGGGCTCTAATTCCTATGCATCCTTGGTGACGTGATTTTGAATTTTCCTGAGTATGGCCAATGCCATGTGCTTGCATTGGGTGGGGGTCTCTGTGGTCTAATTTGCATTTCCATAGCAACTAATGCTGTGTGAGACCTCTTCATGTGATTGTTGAACATTTGTTTATCTTACCTGGAATCTTAATCCACTTTAAACATTTGTCTTGTCTTGTTGCCTTGTACTAGTTTGTGGTGCTTCCTGGGTTACAGGCTCTTTTTAGATGTACAACGAGGAGATATTTCCTTTCATTCTGTGACTGTTTTTCACTTTCTGGTTGGTGACTTTTAACGCAGAAATGTTTTTAATTTTATGCTCTCTTCTGTAGCTTGTCCTTTGGTGTCAGATCTGAGAAATCATGGCTAAATCCATTGTCATGAACATTTATCCTCATGTTTTCTTCTAGACTCTGTTGTTTTTTACATATTATGTAAGCCCTTTGTCTGTTCTGAGTTAATTTTTGTATGTGATATGTGTTAAGGGTTCAGTTTCATTCATCTGCATATATACAGCTATTTGCCCAGTACCGTTTGCAAGGAAGACAATTCTTTCCCTAATTAAATTTTGTCCACCCATGTCAGAAAGCAAGTGACTGTATATGGTTTGGGTCACTTCTGGGCTTTCTACTCAGTTCTGTTGATCTGTGCATACAGTTGAACCTTGAACAAAATGGGGGTTTGTGTAGCTGACATCCCACAGAATCAGAATACACATAAAACATCTCACTCCCCCCAAACTTAAGTATTATCCTAATCATTGCTTATTTTTACTGGAAGACTTACCAATAATATAAACAGTTAACACACACTTTGTACATTATACATGTTTTGTGCTGTATTATAACTGTAAGGTAAGCTAGAAAAATCAAGTGTTTCTAATTGTCTTAAGTCTTATGTGAGAGGTACCCTCCCTATACGAAGAGGAAAGGAAAATCCTTTTCTTTGAAGACAAAGGGACAGAAAGAGGAATCTTAATGAGCAGGCCTTGATAAGTTCCCCCTATTTACAACACTATCTCATACTCCTGAACCTGTCATATTTCTCCACAAATGTCCACTCCTTATCAAACCCAGCACAAATTGCTCAGGGCCAACTGCTTCTCTGGGTCTTCACTTCCTTGTGAAGTCTCCCATATCACATAAAACCTATTAATAAATGGGTGTGCTTTTCTCTGGTTAATCTTTGTCAGTTTCATTTTCAGACCCAGCAACCCTAAGAGGGTCAAGAACAACTCCCCCAGCCCTTGCAGTGTTCCCAGTTGATACTAAGCACAGCACTCTACAGTGGGCATTATTCTATCTCTCAGATGAGTAAATTGAAGCTCCAAGCATTTAGATGACTGGCCTAAGATAGGGCTGCCAGTCTTGGGGTAAAAACACAGGATATAGTTCAGATGATATCAAGAATTATGTTAATATAAGTATGTCCAAAAAATTATTTGTTCTCTGAAATTCAAATTTAACTTGTGTTTTTATGGCAACTTTAGACCAAAGTCCCAGTTCTTTTGTAAGATAGACTTTTTCTCTGAGCCCAGGGTTCTTTCTCCTACTACATGGGAGGGGCCTACACTCCCCACCCAGACCTGCGAATGGACAGTCATAGAAACTGCCTCGGTCAGACCCTCAAATAGCTGTGGAAGCTAATACTTGTCACTACAGCCATATCAGCCTTTTAGTTGGAATCTAATCCATACACGTTGGGGTAAAACATTATAACATTTTAAAGAAGTAAACAGTTTTTGTTGTAAATCCTCCTTATCCTAGGATAGCAGAAGCAGAACTTCCTGACCCTCTTCCTTGGATGTGCCACTGTGAACACAGAAATACAACAGAAAACATATTCTGGTCTTTGCTTCATTCCTGATCCTGGGCTCCTAAATCCCTGGGAAATTCCTGGGTAAGAGATTCTTTAATACTAAGTAAGTGGTTCTGGGTGGGTTCTGCTCAGGTGTCTGACAGGCATAAAGCCATGCCATGATTAGAAACTTGGAATTTTCAGCCTCAACCCTCCATTCTCCAGAGAAAGGGGAAGAGATAAAAATGGAGTTAATAATACATCATTCAAGTGTCTCAAAATACGGATTTTCGGGAGCTTCCAGGTTGGCAAACACATCCATGTCGTGTACTGGGAGGGCGATGTGTTCCAAACCCACAGGGAAGAATGAAGCCTTCTCCTGGCACAAGGCCAAAGCCTTCATAATTACAAAGAAGCTGTTAGAAACCATTTCTCATGTTTGGTACACCTGTGAGCACCAGTGATCAAGGCATCAGCTTCACTGGGCAAATAACTGTACATTTCACTGTACAAATTGTAGTGAAATGTAATGGATGTACCCCAATTTGCCAAAGCATTCATCTGCTGAAACACATCCTGATTTCTTTAAGTTTTTAGCCTTTATGAATAGAGCTATTATGTAAAACTGCATGGTGGCTTTTGTTGGGACATAGTTTATCAAAGCAGTTGTATAAATACTGGTGATGTAATTCTTGAATGTCATGGTGAGACCTTTTTTAATTGTAAAATATTTTTAATGGCTCATTTTTGTTTTATGTATCTTTGTATATCTTGAGTACAAATCCTTTATCAAAAATGTATTTTGCAAATATTTTCTTTTAGTTTGTGTCTTGTGTTTGGGTTCTCTGAGCAAGGTCTTTTAGAGTAGAAATTATAACTCTATAAAGCACATGTGATTATTTTTCTTTTGTGGATAGGCCTTTGGTGTTGGGTTCAGCAAGGTTTGTAGATTTTCTTGCTTTACCTACAAATTTTATAATTTTGCATCTAAAATTTGACTATGAAAATTTTTTTATGTGTGAACCACTAAAAATTTTTTAAAATTAAAGTATTATTGACATACACTCTTATGAAGGTTTCACATGAAAGAACACTTCGGTCACTACATCCACCCATATTATCAAGTCCCCTCCATGCCTCATTGCAGTCACTGTCCATCAGTGTAGTAAGATGCCGCAGAGTCACTTTTTGTCTTCTCTGTTCTACACTGTCTTCTCTGTGGTCCCCCACACCATGTGTGCCAATCATAATACCCCTCAATCCCCTTCTCCCTCCTTTCTCACCTGCCCTCCCACACCTCTCCCCTTTGGTAACTGCTAGTCCCTTCTTGGAGTCTGTGAGTCCACTGCTGTTTTGGTCCTTCATTTTTACTTTGCCTTTATTTTCCAGAAATGAGGGAAATCATTTGGCATTTGTCTTTCTCCACATTGCTTATTTCACTGAGCATAATATCTTCCAGCTCCAACTATGTTGTTGCCAATGGTAGGATATGATTTTTCTTATGACTAAGAAGTATTCCATTGTGTTTATGTACCACACCTTCTTTATTCATTGATCTCCTGATGGACACTTAGGTTGCTTCCATATCTTGGCTCTTGGAAAAAGTGCTGCAACAAATATAGTGGTGCATATGTCTTTTGGAATCTGAGAAACTATATTCTTTGGGTAAATTCCAAAGAGTGGAATTACCGGGTCAAATGGTATTTCTATTTTTAGTTTTCTAAGGAACATGCCTATAGGGAATTTTGAGTTAATTTTTGTGTAACTTGTAAAGCCTTTGCCTACTTCATTTCATTCATTTCACTCTCAATCAAAGTGGAGAAAACAAGAAATTTGTGCCCATTGCGGCTTGAATTTCCAAAGATTTGTGGTTCATCAGTTTAGCCACAAGGGGGCACCACCTTCCCTGAGCTGTAAGCACGCATCCTGCAATGCTCACCGTGAACCGGAAGCGGCGCCTCTGCCCTCTTTGTGGACCAGCAGGGCTCATGCGCGGTCAGGACGCAGGCCTTTTCTCCCAGCTCTGACTGGTGCCGGTATTGCTCCGGATCCCCTGCAGCTCCGTGCCACCGCGGGCCACGTCCACAGGGGCACTTCGGTTTCCTGAGGAGCTGCAGTACGGAAAGGTAAGGAGAAGCTTTCCGTGCATCTCGTACTGAGCAATACTCTTCAGGGGCCGGGAGACGAAGGCCTGCGATGGTTAACGGAGTATTTGCGGGGTCTGGGCCACGACGGGTGCAGCTGAGTTCAGGGTGTGGCGCGCGGCACACAGGGAGAGTTCGTGCCCAGGCTGAGACCGGGCTGGGGCGGGTATGTGGTGTCCAGCACTTCCCCGGCAGCCTGTGTCTCCACGCTGCGTGCCTCGGGCCCCTTGCAGTGGGTGGATTATCCACACCTGCGGGACACCTTCCAGGCTGCAGGCATCCTTCCTAACAATGCTCTGAAATGGGAATGGGGGTGGAGGGGAGTTGGCTGCTTAAGCGGCTCGCTTACCTGTGCTTCAGCCTTTACTGAGAGCCCAGCACACAGGGTGGTTTCTTTCGAAGGGTCCCCGAAGTGGGGTCAACCTGGGAGACCCCCCTGGGCACAGCATTGCGCTGACCCAGCCTGGCTCCCTGAGGGTGGCCAACACCCACTGCCTGCGACCGGTGCCTCGTGAGCCGGTTCATCATGCCGAGCATGTTGGGGGATGAAGGGCCCTTGGTATTCTGTTTAGACTCCCGCTTCTGCTTGGGCGAAACATGGGGTCTCCGTTGCTACAGGTCCACAGTGTAGTGGGAGGTTAGGGCACGATGCCTGGGCTCTGCTTTCTCATGACGGCTGTGGGGATGGGGGTCATGTGTGGTTCTATCCAGCCTGTTTGGTGTTTGCTTCTTTGTGAAGTGTGGTGGAATTTCGATGGGTGGATCCCACGGAGTCTGAAGGTTCCTGTTGGTGGACAAGACTTGTAATAACCTAACCCACCCCCTCCCCATCCTGGACTGCAGTGTCCACAGTGTTCAGGCCTCAAGCTACAAGCCTCCCGCCTCATTGGTTAGGCTTCTCCTTAGGTACTTCATTCTTTATGATGCAGTTGTAAAGGGCATTGTTTTCTTAATGTCTCTTCCTGACGGTTGGTTATTGGTGAACAGAAGCAAACAACTTATGTATGTTGATTTTGTATCCTGCAAGATTATTGAATTTATTTTTAGCTGTAACAGGTTTTTGGTGGAGCAGTGTGGAAATTGGAATTTAAAAATCCCAGTGTTCCACTCCAGGTCGTCCCAACACCCAAGCCCAGTGTCTGCAAGGGAATTTTACCACGTTCCTTGTATTGACTCCCGCAGGCTAAGTAGTGGTCGACTTCGGGTGAACTGAATGGGGAGGGCTTGGCCTCTGTGACAGGGTGTGATGTCTGCTCTGCTTTTCTGGTGCAGGACTGACATGGTTGTTCTGTAAAGTAATTTACTTTCCAGCAATTTCAAGCACACAGAAAACTTGCAGTGTCAGTACAAACACTCTTTACACTAAATGTCCCATGGTCCCACTTTGCCACACCTGCCACTTCACACAAAATTCTCTTGGCCTCTACCCTAAATAGGGACAAGTTTATAGGGAGCCACCACCTGACCCTAAATGAGGGATTATGGTCTCCACATGATAATCCAGTGCACAGACCCAGCACAGCTGTTTCCATCTACCCCAGCTGTGTGCAAATGTCTTTCTATTCTGATCACATTTCCTTTTTCTGGAACTCTTCCAGGGACATTAGCTCAGATGGGCTCCACCAGATCTCACGTAAGTGGGATCACATAGTATTCATCCTTCTGTGACTGGCGCATTTCACTGAGAAAATTGGCTTTAGGATCCATCCATGCAGCAGGTGCCAGGATGCCCTTATTCACTCCACTGTGTGGAGACGACACTTTGTTCATCCATTTGTTTGTGGACACGTGGGTCTTCTCCACCTTTTAACCATTGTGAGTCATGCAGTTGTGAGCATAGGTGTCCAAATATCTAAGTCCCTGCTTTTGGCAGATTCCCTGTGGTTTGGGCAGATGCCCTGAAATGGAATTGCTGCTCATATATTAACTGTATCTTCAAGTTTCTGGGGACACCTTCCCCACGCTCCACACCGTTTTCCAGGAGGCTGTGGACCATTTTCCTTTCTTTCTGTATATGGCAGAAAAATGCAGTTTATGGATCAACGCGTTTTTATCCATCCATTCACCCCTTGATGGGCATTTGAGTTGTTTCTGACTTTTTGCTGTGGTGATCAATGCTGCCAAGAACTCGTGGGCCAGTTTCTGTTTGAACATCATAGTCATTTCTTTGCTGTATTATCTAGGAGTGGATGTAGAACCACAATTAAGTAATTGTATTTTATCTTTATGAGGAAACACCAAGGTGTTGTACAGAGGCTGCACGTTTTACGTTTCCACAAGCAAAGGTTAGGGGCTCCAGTTCTTCTGCATCCTTGGCAGTGTGTGATTTTCAGTTTTCCTGAATATAGCCATTCCCATGTGTGTGCAGGGAATTCTATGGGACACCTTTCCATGTGCTTGTTGGAGCATTTGTATGTCTTGGAGTCTCTCATCCATTTAAAAAGTTGGGATGTTGCCTTGTTGCACTGTACAAGTTCATGGTGTATTCTGGATAACAGGCTCTTGTCAGATGTACAGTGTGCAGATATTTTCTTCTATTCCGTGACATTTTTCACTTCTTGGTTGGAATCTTTTGATGCAGAAAAGATTTTAATTTGGAGGAAATTAATTTATTCTTTCTATTGTTGCTTGTACTTTGGTTTCAGATCTGAGAAACCATAGCTAAATCCAAGGTCATGAAGACTTATCCCCATGTTTTACCTATTATATGTAAGCCGTTATGTATTTTGAGTTAATTTTTGTATGTGATATAAGTTAGGATTCATTTTCATTCTTCTGCATGTGGACAGGAGGTTGCCAAGTACCATTTACTGGAAAGACACTTTCTCTCCATAAGTTAATGTTGTCCACCCTTGTCAGAAATCAAATGGATATTTCCATTCAGGTACGTTGATCTTTATATACAGTCGTCCCTTGAACAACATGGGGGCTAGTGGTGCTGACTCCCCCACAGAATCACAATCTACATAAAACATGTGACTCTGCCAAACCTTTGTTATCCTAAAACTGATTGTCTATTTTGACTGGAAGCCTTACCAATAATATAAACACTCAATTAACAATATTTTGTACATTATACCTATTATGTGCTGTATTCTTACAGTAAAGTAAGCTAGAGAAAAGGTAACGTTTCAAATTGTTGCCTTAACATTTTCCCAGTATACTTGTGGGGGAAAATCAGTTTAAGTTGACCTGTGGAGTTCACATGCCTACTGTCCAAGGGTCAACTGTGTATCTTTATGACAGTGTCACAGTGTTTCATTTACTGCTCACTTTGTACTAAGATTAGACTTTGGGAAGCCTGTGCCTCCAGCTTTGATTTTCTTTTTCAAGATTCTGCTCAAGGGCTCATTGTGGTTCCTTGCAATTTAATATGTGACAGGATCAGCAGGAGCAATTCTTCCCAAAAAGCTTTGGGAATTTTCATAGGAACCACATTGAGTCTGTAGGGTGCATTTGTGCCATTGCCATCTTAGAGATATTAAGTCTGCCATCACCACAGCAGGACCTTACATTTATTTTGCTTTTCTTTATTTTTCCTATTATCAATGTTTTATAATTTTAAATGCATAATACTTGCACTTAAATTAAGTCTGTTCCCATGTATATTATTAATGTTGACATTATTTAGTAGAGAATTTAAAAATTCCTTTTTTGTTTATTCATCGATAATGTATACAAGGAAAACATGTTTGTGTAATGTCCTTTTTTCTTGTAACTTCGCTTAGTTAATTTAGAAGCTTACATTTGGAATTTAAGGGTTCAGAGCATTGGGATTTAATAATTTAGATATTTAGGATTAAAATAATACTGCCTAATATTTAATAAATGGAGGATTGGAACACAGTGAAGAATAGGGTTTGTCGTAGGGGTTTTGTTTGAAATAAGACAATAGGAAGAGAAGGGGTTAGAACTATGGATAGGGTACAGGAACGGGTTAGGGTACGGGAATGGGTTAGTGTTATGTTTAGGGTATTGTGATAGAGTGAGGCTATCAAATACACCTAGGAGGCTTCAAACAAAATCCAGCCTTTTTCGACATCTTCCTCAGACTTTGCAGGCATGAAAGTGGTCTCAGGCTGCCTGGTAGTTCTGCTGGGTTCAGAACCCTAGGTGGGAAATCTTTCTGGCCACACAGATTTATTATCATCTGCTCTCCAGTGCTGCAGCGGACAAGTCTGAGGTCGTTTTCCTTGATCTTTTGCATGTTTTTGTCATTTTCTTCTGTGCTAGTTTTTTAGGTCTCTTACTCATGTTTATCCTAGAAATTGTTGTTGAATTAACCACAATGTAAACTATTTTTCCTTCATTGAGTTGAGTGCTCAGTGGGTCCTTATAACCTAAGAATTATGTTTTTGAGTTATTTAATATGTTCTTATAGTATTTCCTTTGAAGATTTTCTCCTTTTTCCCTTTTTTTTGACTGCATATTAATTTTGGTACAAAACTTTTTAACATTGATTTTCTAGTGTTCTTACCTTTTTTTTTGTATTGTCACCTTCTCTAAATTTTTGTTCTCCTTTCCGTGAGATTTCGTTAACCTCTGAATCCTTTCCTTGATTTTTTTGTTTCTTTTCCATTCTTTCTGATTTTTTTCTTTTTAATAATAGGCTCTTATGAGATGAATGCAGCATCTTAGCTCAATGGAGATACTAAATATGATTTCTTTGAAGTTTTCCTCTTTTACCAGTATTGTCTGTTTCCACTATTATACTTTTTTTCACGTTATTTTGGTCTGTTCTCCTAATTATTGTGGGCTTACTCAGATGTCTGGTGATCCTTCTCTTTCGCTTATTTAAGAGGTGAGGCACTGGAGATCTATCAAGAAATGGAGTGTGCCCATTTGTGGCACGTGCGCCTATATGTCTGTGGGCTTGTTTTCTGCCAGACTTTGTAGGGTGACTGGGTCCCCAGGTGGCATTCTCATTGCAGATACTGATAGTTTATCTGTAAGTCTTTTCAGTAGATGGGTTAATTTTCCCAGAGGATGGCCCCTTAGTCTCTTGTTTTGGGAATATCAGTCCAGATACTGGAGTTCTTGACCTGTGTGGATAGAGTTCCTGTAGGCCTGGAGGATCTCGTGCTCTGACATGCACATGTGTACTTTCTAACCTGGTTTTCACCCCTATTTTCTTCACTGCCGGTGTTATGACATTGTTGCTCTACAAAAAAGGGGAAAGTGGAGTAGACTTGGAGTCTTACTGCTCCTTGCACAGGCTTTCAAATACTCTCCTGTTTCTGCCTTTGCCCACAAGCCACCTTCACAGGTGGTCCTGCAGCCTGTTTATGTTGATGCTGCCTCCTCAGACACTGAGGTTTGGCCATCCTCGGTGTCTCATATTCATCACCATTTCAACATACATTTTGCATATGTTGTGGTGCAGGTATCTAGATGTCTCCTACTTTTACTTTAAAAAATGGATTTCAGTTTTTTCTAAAGGCTTGTTCTGTTGACTTTTCAAGAAAATAAAGGTGGTAGAGACATCTTTGCTCTATCATCATAGAAGTAGAAGCCCTTTGAACAGAGGAATTTCAAAGGATTTTGAGTAGAGAAATGTATTGAATGAAAAGAGAATGTAATGTTATGAAAGTCCTCTGTCCTTACTTTCACCTCTTTGTGACTTTCTAAATCTCTGTGCATCTTTGCCCTACAGTATCTGTGGGAGTTTGTTCATATAGCCTGGAAGCTGTTTAGAGGCTTTCATATTGACGAAACTGTGCCAGATAAATGGCATATTTTCTGCTTGGGTATTGTTAGCCCCATAATGCTGGGGTGTACACTCTGTCCTTACTCTGTTCTGGCATGAGTTTGGAAGGCAGTGTCTGCTCTCATCAAGGTCAAGCAGGTTTGACAGACAAAAGCAAAAGGCTTAGAGGGCAACTAACCATGGCCTCATTCATTCCACCTGCTTTTGTGCAGCTTGCTTAAACCATGATGGTCTATGACTAGTCTTATCTGGTGATAATGTGTGGTAACCTACCGCATCGCAAGTGGCAGGATCCAGTCAGCATGAAGATTCTGTTTCCTGGAACTCGCTGGAAACTTACTTATTTTAAACGGAATGAGCTAGACCTGCAGTCATAAATGGCTACTAAGCTCCTTGGTATCCACTGTGGAAAATTGCCTTCTCTCTGTCCTCAGCATTTGAATATGCTGTCTATTGGGAGGAATTCTCCACTGAAAAGAAGCTCCCTGGTATGCCCATTCGGTTCTTCCCACCCCAGAAACTGAACACTGAGGGAACAGTACAGAAACACAGGACCAGTTGGAGGTGGTAGTAAGTGCACAGGGGTGATGGGCTGATCCTGGGTTAAGGCCAGGTGTGTTCTTGGGTACAGTCATGGAAATTCCTTCTAAGTAAACTGGTCCTCTGCCTTTAGTGTGAATTCTGAGACCTCCTACTGTACCGCCACAGTTTCCTTTCCCTTTTAAGTTGCCAGTGTTCATTTCTGTTGTTTGTAGTTAAGAACTGGATTTGCACAGACTGGTTGATCTTGCTATTTCCTTCTGGTGACCCACAGTGAGCTAGATTTCTCTCTTGAAATGGTGTCCCAACACCTAGTCTTTTCTGAGGAGCTTTAGTGACTGATTCGGACTTTAGGAAGCTCAGGTAATCATGTTCAAGGTTTTTATACTTTGTTGTTTCTCTGTGGAACTCGCATGTGTGGAATGCACCAGAAATGAAAACACACACATCTACTACACAAAAGGAGAATATTTTCTCCCCTTTCTTTTCTTGTCTTACCTTTTCAGGGAAAAACTGATGTGGGTTTCTTTAAATTTTTTTTAAATTTTGTGTTTCATTAAAAATTTTTCTTGTGGTAAAAAACATATTACGGAATTTACTATCTTAACTGCTTTTAATTGTACGTTTCAGTAATGTTAAGTTTATTCACATTGTAAAACACAGTTCCAGAATTTTTTCACGTAAGTCTTGTATGATTATAAAGAGAGGATGGCTCAGTTGAGAGAAAGAAGACTGTTTTTATAGAATAATAACTTTTTTGCCATTTTACATAAAGCAAGTTCAAAGATTATTTAGCTTTAAAAACTTTTGAATTTTTGTAATTTTAGATGATACTTGTGGAGTATTAACTTTGTACCTAAGCATTAGTTATATTGGTAACCAAATAAGTTTATATAAAAGTTTCCTTGTGTAAGTAATGATTTGGGGTCAACTGTGACAGCATTTCCCCATTTTACTTTGTTAATTGGAGCCTGAAGTAGACTGGAGATGGTTGCAGCTGGTCTTGATTAGGTGCAGAAAGTCTCATTACCCAGCAGTGTTTCATTGTGGCATCTCTTCTCCTTTTCTTTTCCATGAATAGAGACAAGATGTATTGGCATCTTGTAACCACTGGTGGAGGCTCAGAAGTGCACCACAAAATCTCCTACGTTTTATGAAGCTGTGTTGTTCCCAAGTGACGTATGTAAGACTTTTGGGAAGATCATTCTGAGGGATATATTTAGTGTATTTGGGGTTGTCTTTTGAAGCATGAGGAAACAACTCTTAATTAGCAGATTTTCAAATCCCTGATTCACACATATATTATTCAAAAGAAAGAGTTATTCATACGTATGTGTGTCACACACACACATACCCACACATAAATATATGAAATGCTGTTTAGACAACGGTCTCACAGGAAGTTGTTAGAAACGGTTATTTAAAGTTTTCAAACTGAACTGGTTACTCAGTGGTCTTTTTGTCATTATTTCTTTTTCCCAGCACTAAAATGAATATGAAAGCAGAGAATATTAGAAAAATGAGAATGATAAAGAAGAGTGGGAGTAATCAGTTTTATCTTTCAAGGAAGACAGCAAACATTTGGTCTACGTGTTTTTTAAATATTAAGATATTACTGATATACAGTCTTATGAAGGTTTCACATGAAAAACAGTGTGTTTACTACAATCACCCATATTATTGAGTCCCCCCATACATCTTTTTTTTGGATCATTCTGTATTTACCATTTTGTGCCCTCCTTTGTTGTCTAACAAAAATAGTTTCCAAATACAGGTAACTTATTTTTAGATACATGTCATTCCTTTAAAGGATTATTATCGTTAATGTAATCATTTCTCTGCTATAGGCTATTTAGTTTGTTACTAGCCATATTAGTTTGCAACTGGCAAGCTATTCCAAAGAGTTTGTTAAATTGAATGTTATTTTAGAAAGTACATTTTCATATTAGGCTATTTCACTATTTGTTTTAGTAATCTGCCACAAAAAAAAAGAACTTTGGGGCATACTGTTGTCTGGCTATGATGGGTTATGTTGGTGGCCCCGGATGAGTTTAAGGTCAAGAAATAGTCACTTGGTGAAATGGAAACTAGGAAAAGTTAAGATGATTATTATCTGTGTTGCTGGCAAAACCATAATTGTTTTTCTCAGAGCCTAGGACTTCCCAAAGTCACAGAATAAAGACAGCTCTCTGCCCAGAGCATCCATTTGACTTGAGGATTTTGAATACATTGTGAAACATAACAAGTTTTAGTAGCAAGACAAACACTGATATATTGTGGGGCAGGACGCCTTGACTGATTTCCCTGAATTTTTTAAGATTAAAATGCCATATTCAATTTAAGAAATTTAAGATTTAAGAAGTTTTACATTAGCAAGGGCTATTTCAAAGTATATCCTCCAATCCCCTTTATCATGAGTTGGGCCATTTGGTGAATAATTTAGACTTTGTTTGCCACATAGTTCTCTCCTTCATATTCTGTTTGGTTGTTTTGTTTTGGTTTCTAACCCTTAAAAATGACAAAAGCACACTTGCTCACAGGCTCCTCCATTGCTAACACCTGCTGTAGACAGTCCATTCACATTTCCTGCTACCTCCTGGGGCTCCTGAGTGATCACACATGAGAAACACAGTCTTGCCTGTTCCCAAACTCTCCTTCATTAAAATTAAGCATATATTTAGGCAGAATGGAAAAGAATGTAGTGATGGACAGAAATTTTGACCTATGTTGAAGCCCAACTGGGTGCAGCAGTTATGTGCTAATAGAACTCTTCAGAGACAAAAAGGGAAGCTAAAGTTCCAAATTTCATTGTTGTTCACAGGAGATTTTGCTCTGTCTTTAAAATGAGGACATTATTAACATAGGGTTAATGGCTACATCTACAGAGTGAAGCCCTGCAAGTAGCCCCACCCCATTTGCGTCACCTCATTACCCAGTTGGTTGCCAAATCCTGTCTTTTCACCTCCTGCATAAGTCGACACTGTTTCTGTCTCAAAACCCAATTTGAGCAGGCCTTGTTGTTGATCTTCCTCTAATTGACCAGGACTCTCATTATTTCTCTCTCCCCCGTGCCCAGAAAACCTTATTACTCTTAGGACATTTATTATCTTGGAGTGTTTTTTTTCCTTGTCTTTGCCTTCAGCTAGGCTCTGAGTGCCTTGTGCTTGTCCTCAGCTAGCTCTGTGGTGTCTTTACTGTAGTGTCTGTCACCTGTTGTGATGCTAGGAACACAGAATGTACTCAACAAAAATTGTTATGTGAAGGGGCAATAGCTACAGGTGTTTTCAGCTGAGTGTGTGTAACCAGTTCTTTTGAGTCTCGCCTCATCCAGCATTTGCACACTTGTTCTAATAGCAGTCAGAGCCAAGTGTCTCCAAAGCAAGCTTACTGAACCTTCTGGTTTTTATGATGAAACCTGTTTGTGAAATTGCCTCAATTAGAAGCTCGCATATCCTGCAGTTAACATTTTCTTAGGAAATTTGATCTGAATTTAAAAATCAGTATTATTCTGTCTAAAACATCACTTACCTAATCAAGGAGGTCTTCACTTCTCTTACCTTCTGTCCGAATGTTTAGTCTTCCATTTTCACTTTACTTTGATGTCTGCCACAGTGTTCTACAGTGATGAGGCCCTGGGGCATGTCTTTCTTTAGAACAAGCCTTGTGCTGTGAATATTGAAAGGCCACCCCGTTGTGATTCCAGCCATTTATCTTGTGTAATCCAAACTGGTGATTTTCTTTCCATTAAAATTTTTCTCTCATTCTTAGCCTTATGCAGCAAAGAATGAAAAGGAAAGAGAACGCTTAAAATACTAGGGCGATGTTAATGCCAATGTTCACCCAGTAAAGCCTGTTGACAGGAGGGTCAAAGGTAACGAGTAAGTTTTCCTCTGCCCCTATTTTCATGTGACCTCTCCCAGGTCCCCAAGATGTATCTTCTTTATAAGGTTCTGCTTGCAGTTTTATGATCACCCTGTCCCTCATACTAGTGTCTATTATCCTTGATTTTAAATTTGGACAGTATTTACTTCTTTCTTTAAAAGATGACAAATTTGCATTCTGAGAACTTCTCTCATCTCACCCATTTGATTTATACTCGGAAAATTGTTAGTTTTTAAGTCTCATTCTCTTCTGTAACTAATAACTATTATAAAGTAAAAATTCAATACATGTTATATTTGTATTGTTTTAGACAGGTAAATACTGTTCTCTACAGAGCTGTTCAGTTGTGTGAGCAGTGAGAGGAGGGCAAATAATCCTATTTTACTAAATTACTGTGGTTTAAGAAGGACATAAATGTCAATAGCCAAGAGATTATCTTTCTTAATTGATTTTGTTCTTTCCACTTACTCCTCTGATATTTCTTAAAATTATATTACTGTTTTCTTTTCCTTTAGAGCACAAGAAAACTTTTCCCATGCAATTTCAGTTGGTGCTTGTAGGCACACCTGCTTGCTCTTCCATCTTGTACCAGTAATGTTTGAATTGGGAATTTAAAATCCTCAGCAGCATATTCTTTTTTTTTGTATTTGGCATAAAAATTGCTGAATAAAGCTGTTTCAGACAACTGCATCGCACATATCCTACCAGGATTAGAACTGCCAACTGTGTTTTCCTTCTATACTCAGATTCCATAAAATGGAGTATAGCATTAATGGTCCTTATCCACTAAATGAGGAAACTGCCCAGAGGCTACCCTCATGCTTAAAAGACATTTTTAGAAGGAGCCTGTGGTCATTTTCCACAGCTGCAGCAACTCATAGACTTAGAAAGAATGTCTTTAAAAATTCTGTGGGAAACCAGGTTTGCTGTGGCTCAATGAGAACCCGTGGTTGCCACTGTTCACTCGGGCCTCATCCTTTTCTTGCTCCTTTTACCATCCTATCAGTGAATTGTCACAAGAGAGCATGGGAAGTGGGACAACCTTCCAGTGAGCCTGCTGTGGGCCTTCCTCACTGCTCCTGGGGCACTGGGTGAATGGAGCACATCCCTGTCTCTGTCTGAGATGGTTGTTGAGCCCATGACCATCCCATTGTAGAACCGGTGAGTTCCTTAGTGAGCCCTGAAGAAAGGCTCTTGTGGGCTCTGCCAGTTGTAGATTTTATCAGGAGCTTATGAATGTCTCTCCCACTGGTTCTCAGTGGAACACAAACAAGTACAGGTGAAGTAAGCTTTTTTTCTTTTCCTTTTCAACAGCTGTTTAGCTTGCTTTATTCTTAAAATTGTAGTGTTTCGGTAAATGTGCCATTAAGAAAAGTGTCAGTTATGCTGATATCTATATAATTCAGAAATTTTCTTTTCATAGGCAGTTGGCACTAGAAACAAAGTGAATTTATCATCCCATTTCCTAAGTGAAATAAAAATGTGTTGTCATCTGAAATGGGGCAAATTTATCTTGAATACACTTTGTGTGTCTGTGCCTTCTCAAAAGACATATTACCTGATCATTGTTTTTATAGTTACAGAAGGTTGATTGTCCAGAATGTGCAATTTGCAGGTGTGCATTTACAAGCACTTCAGAGACACTATCTTTGACCATAAGAAATTCAGCAAGTTTATCTAGAGACAATAGTGAGTTTTTAAAATACTGTATTTTTAATTTCCATAGTATGAACTCTAATATATATATTTAAAAATAGATGCCTGATAAGTGAAGTGAATATAAGAAAACAGATCTTCCTCTTTTATTGGGGAATGCCTCAGGACAAAATATAAGAATGTATATCTTAAAAAGATGTGATTTTTAAATTTCTATTTTAAGCTATTTCACATCATACTGTATATTATTATCTCTGAAAAGAGGTATTAACTATTAATAAATCCTAGATTTTAGATTATCACTCCCCTACTCTGCTTAAATGTGACAAAGAAAACAATTTAACCTCTTATTTCAGATTCATCTGGACACTCAAAAACTTTTGAATGTCAGAAAGTATTTTTTTTACACAATTCTTTAAAACCTGTAGTTAATAGAGTAGAAATCGGATTTACTCAAATTATGTTACTAGCATGAGGTTAATCTAAAGCATGGCACATTGGAGAGGGGCGGAAGATGGTGGCATGAGTAGAGCAGTGGAAATCCCCTCCCAAAACCACATATATCAATGAAAATATAACAAAGACAACACCTCCTAGAATAAAGACAACAGGACACAGGACAATATTCTGACCACATCCGCACCAGAGAGAACCTAGCACTTCACGAAGGTGGTAAGAAACAAGCCACGGCCCAGTGGGAGCCGAGCGCCCATCCCCCCAACTCCTGGCGAGAGAAGAATAGGCAGAGCGGGAGGGAGACGGAGCGCAGGACTGCCAAACACCCAGCCCCAGCCATCCGGGCCAGAGTGCAGGGCCCTGGATACTAGGAAAACAGTGCAGCAAGAATAGTGAGCGGGCACCGGAGGCTGTGCCCCGGAGGACATAAGAAATTTTTTTTTCCTTTTTTGTTTTGGCTAGCGCTTTTTGGATGTCATAAAGGGATAGCGACATCAATGCTAGTGAAAGAGGGCAGCAAGAAAGGTGAGCAGATGCCTGAGGCTGGCACCAGAGAATAAAGAAAAACGAGCAGCCACATTTTTTTTTTAATTAAAATTTTTTTTTTTCGTTGTTTGGTATTTAATCCCATCAGCACATCATTTTTTTTTTTCAGTTTCTCTTATCTAGGGTACTGGTCCCCATCCCCTCAACTTGTAGTTTGTCTTCGTCCTTGGATCTCAAGTGCGTCTCCTGTAAGGGAGCACGTCGGTGGCCTTGAGTCCTCATCCCTTCTTTTAACCCTGTGTCTTTTGATTGGAGCACTCAGAGCCTGTCTTTTTATTCTGACAATTGAGAGCTGTGACCTTATTGCACTTAAAAATTATTTTTTGTTATCATGAACCTACAATCACATAAAGAACATTATGATCACCAAGTACATCAATTCCCGCACTT
The DNA here is from genome assembly GCF_030020395.1 of Manis pentadactyla. NCBI lineage: Eukaryota > Metazoa > Chordata > Mammalia > Pholidota > Manidae > Manis > Manis pentadactyla. The sequence continues at coordinate 3,375,137 of NW_026644596.1, forward strand.
AAAACCCTTTACAGTCGCTGTCCATCAGGGTGTAGTAAGATGCTGTAGAATCACTACTGACTTCTCTGTGATGTACAGCCCTGCCCATGACCCCCCCACCCTACGAATTATTCATGTTAATCCTAATACCCCCTTTCTTTCTTCACGCCCTGATCCCACCCTTCCCACACTCCCTGGCCAGTCCCTTTCCCTTAGGTAACTATTAGTCCACTCTCGGGTTCTGTGAGTCTGCTGCTGTTTTTTTCCTTCAGTTTTTCTTTGTTGTTATACTCCACACATGAGTGAAATCATTTGGTACTTGTATTTCTCCGCCTGGCATATTTCACTGAGCATAATACCCTCTGGCTCGATCCACATCATTGCAAATGGTAGGATTTGTTTTCTTCTTATGGCTGCTTACTGTACTTTTTAAACTGGATTTCATTCTTCTTTTTGTTTGTAGTTTTACTGTGTGCTTTCACCCTTGCTCTACTTGTTAAGAGCAACAGCTTTGTCTTAATCGATATGTACCTATATCTATCTGTCGGTCTATCAATCCACCATCTATCATCTATCTATCTTTCCATCTATATATCTATGAATCAATCATCTTTTTGTCTCCCCATTTATCCTTGTGTACAGAAGAGTTAACAACATAGCCTATGTCACTTTCCTACATTATGCTTCCAAAAATCTTACAGGGTAACTAGGCCATAGGGAGAGCACAGGGTTCACTGAGACACTTGCAGGTCGAGTCAGAAGCGTGTGCCTACAAAACCAAGAAATGGTGGTGCAGGGACTTGAACATGTATATCTGTCCTCTGTCATCTTTTACCTCCTTCTCACTTACTGACTGTATTTAGCAAAGTTCATTGACTAAGTGCTCTCTGAAGACCAAATGTATCCTTCCTCTGGGACTGTTGTCAACAGAGAAGTGAAGATGGTACTTTGCTCACCACGATGTTTGAGGGACATCTGCATGATCACCGGTGATAGGATGAGGGACATATAAAAAGATAAACCAATTTATACACAGGAGCATTTCAGAGCAAAGAGTGAGTTGTGGAGTGACGTGTTTATTTGAGTGTCTGAACTTCCCTCTTTATTTGGTTATTACTCCTTTACATTCGTAAACATCATAAAGCTCACTGATTTCAAAGGCCCAAATGCATATCATTACAGCAATTCAGTTGTTGAGGTGAGAGAAAATGAGAAGGACACTGCTGCACCACTTAATCTATGGCTGGGCACTGCTGAAACCAAACAAAAAGAATTCACGGTGGTCAGATAGGGCTACTTTTTAGTGAAAATGTCTGGGGACTCAAACAGAATCCATTTGTTTGATTGATTCTCAGTTTCACTTGTGTAGGGTTCCTGTACCCACACCTTCTGCTTGTAGCTTGTCTGTGTCCTTGGATCTCAGGTGAGTCTCCTGTAAGGAAGCACGTAGGTGTCTTGAGTATCCATCCCTTCTTTTAACCCTGTGTCTTTTTTATGGAGCACTCAAAGCCTGTTATTTTATTCTGATGAATTACAGCATTGCCCTTATTGCACTTAAAAAAATTTTTTAGTTATCATTAATCTACAATGACGTGAAGAACATTATGTTTACTAGGCTCCCCTATTCACCAAGTCCCCCCAAAAAACCTCTTACAGTTGATTTCAATCAGCAGAGTTGGATGCTGGAGACCCCTTCACCATGCACCCCCACACACACCAAGTTACAGTCGCTATCAGCGTGTAGTAAGATGCTTTCGAATCTCTACTTGTCTTCTCTGTGTTGTACAGCCCTCCCTATGCCCCCCCGACCCCACGCATTATACATGCTAATCCAGTTGTCCACTTTCTTTCTCCCCGCCCTTATCCCTCCCTTCCCACCCACCCTGCCCAGACCCTTTCCCTTTGTTAACTGTTAGTCCACTTTCGGGTTCTGTGAGTCTGCTGCTGTTTTTTTCCTTCAGTGTTTTCTGCTGTTATACTCTACACATGAGTGAAATCATTTGGTACTTGTCTTTGTCCGCCTGCCATATTTCACGGAGCATACTACCGTCTAGCTAAATGCACGTCATTGCAAATGGTAGGATTTGTTTCCTTCTTATGGAAGCTTAGTTCACTTTTTAAACTGGACTTCATTCTTCCTTTTTGTTTGTAGTTTTGCTATGTGCTTTCACCATTGATCTCCTTTTTATGAGCAATAGCTTTCTGTTAATCAATATGTATCTGTATCTATCTATCTGTCTGTCTATCTATCTATCCATCTATCTATCTATCTATCTATCTTCCTATGATTTATCTATGATGTCTATCATCTATCAATCTATGTACCTATCTATCTATCATTTGTCATCTATCTATCTATCTATCTATGAATCAATCATCTTTTTGTCCGCCCATCTATTCTTAGGTACAGAACAGTTAACAACATTGCCTATGTCACTTCCCTACATTATGCTTCCAAAAATCTTCCAAGGTATCTAGGCTGTACGGAGAGCACTGCGTTCACTGGACACTTCCAGGTCGAGTCAGCTGCATTTGCTTATAAAACCAGTAAATGGAGGTGCAGGGACTTGAACTCGTATATCTGTTCTATGTCCTCTTATACTTTCTACTCGCTTGGTGACTGTATTTAGCCACATTCACTGACTAAGTGCTCCATGAAGACCACAAGTATCCTTCCTCTGGGCCTGTTGTAGACAGAAAAGTATACATGGTGGTCTGCTCACCCCCATGTTTGAGGGACATTGGTGTGATCACCGCTGATAGGAGGGACAAATAAAAAGGAACACCTATTTCTAGACAGGAGAAGTTGGGAACAAAGAGTGTATTGTGGAGTGACGTGTATATTTGAGTGCCCAAACTTCCCTCTTTATCTGGTTATTACAACTTTACATTCGTGAACATCATAAAACCCACTGATTTCAAAAGCCCAGACGCATATTACTACACCAATTCATTTGTTGAGGTGAGAGAAAATGAGAAGAAAGTTGCTTCATCACTAAATCTATGCCTGGGCACTGCTGAAACCAAACAAAAAGAATTCTTGGTGGCTAGATAGCGCTATTTTCTACTGACCATCTCTGTGAACTCAAACAGAATCCATTTGTTTCTTTGTTTGTTTTTCAGCTTCACTTGTGTAGGGTACCTGTCACCGCCCCTTTGGCTTGTAGTATGTCTTTGTCTTTGGATCTCAAGTGAGTCTCCTGTAAGGGAGCACGTAGATGGTCTTGAGTGAAATATAGCTTTGTTGAGTATGATGCTTTCCTACCTACCTACCTACCTATATCTTTATCTCTCTATATAATGTATTTACCTATCTATCTCTCTGTCATCTATCTATCTATGATCTATCATCTATCTAATATCATCTGTGTATTTATCTAATTAATCTATCATCTATATGTATGTATATCAGTCCAATCTATGTATCAGTCATCTGTCTGTCTATGTATCTGTTTTCTCACGTTTGTCAACATTATGTCACTAGGTGCACTTTGATTCCTCTGTGTCTTTCTGAGTCTAATTTCTTGTGTTTTTTTATGTGAGTTAGCTGAGTTTTTGGATCTTGGGAGAAGTGTCCTTGGGTGGGAACTTCTCTTGCATAGGTGGCACGTGTCTGCTGGTTGTGGATGGTGTGGTTGGCATTCTGGGCTCTTGATCCTGTGTGGGAAAGGGCCTCCGGCTGTTCTGCCCCTGGGCCGTTAGTGCTGTGGTGGCTGCATGAGCTTCCGGGCATATCAGAGGCGCCACACAGGGAGAAACCTGGGATTCCTGCGGGGTCCGAGGCAGGTGCATTCCCAGTAGTAGGACTTTTTGCCTGTGCACCGATGTCACCTCGGCGGTTCTTCTTGGTGGCCCATCTCCAGAGATCATTCCTGTAGTCACTGGTTAAGGGAACTGCATTTTGGTGACATGCAGGGTACCTGTAGGCTGGTGGCCCATGGGCTTGCTGAGGTGGCAGGCCAGCTAGCTTGTGGGGAAACTACTCCCCTCTGCTGTCAAGGTGTAGGTGGAGTTTCAGTGCACTTAGGCATTTAGATGTGAGTGAGGTCTATCCGAAATGGGATAGTAGTGTTGAGAGCTATGTTTCCGTTCGAATGAAAAGGGCACTGTGCATAAAGTGTTCCGTGATGATGGCAGGAATTCTAGGAATGATTATGTCCCCACACTTATTTATTTTCTCTTAAGGGAGGTGTTTCTGAAGTAACTTTTTACTCACAGATGAAGGTGTTGCATAAGGTCATCCCATGTCAGCCATGGTGAGATGAAGTGGTGTAGTGGAATTAAAGTCTGTACACCTTGGCCTGATACATAGGAGACACACCGTGGGTGCTCTTTGCTGCTCTCCTGTCCTGGCTTATTACCTTAAATAACTTGATTTTTCAGAGTCTTTCCAGCAACATTTCCAGCAAGATCTTCCTAAAAATGCCTAGAAACACTTGTCAAAGATATACCCAGAGGGTAGTGGAAAATTTTTCTCTTTCTGGTCATATTTTGCAAGATGTTTGCCCTATCCTGCGTATCCTTGTTACTTTTGCATCTCCTGTGATTGTAGACCGATAGGGGCAGTGGTGGACACACGCACATGCACATGTGCGCGTGCACACACACACACACATGGCTGAGAGTTATCGGAGACCCTAGTTATCGGAAACTGCAGCCCACACTTTAAAAAAGAAACGTGCATAATTTGTGTTCCTAGTGTTCCCCCCATAGGGAGCAGACTTCAAACTGCAGAGGTGGTTGGACAGAGATACCTACGCATTCACCTAAGCACCGATATCTATGCATAGACTCTCTCCATCCATCATCTAAGTGCATCTCTGTTTACCTATATATCTGTGTTAGTGTATTGAAGCTCATAACCAGAGTGTCATTGAGTTGGGTCTTAATCCATGGACACTGATTTCTCACCATTCTGGAACCAGAAGTCCAAGACCAAGGCATGTTTAGTTCCTGGTGAGGTCCCTTCCTCTGGCTTGCATATGGCCACATCCCTGCTCTGTACTCACTGGGCCGAGGGAGAAAGCTCTCTCCTCTGTTCCTCTTCATAGCACTGATTGCATAATTTCAGCTCCACCCACACCCTCATGATATCTTCCAAACCTAATTACCTCCAATGGCTCCACCTCTCAATACCATGACAGTGGGTTTAGGGCTTCAACCCTGACTCATTTCAAACATGAACTTGTGTGTGTGTGTGTGTGTGTGTGTGTGTGTGTGTGTATGTGTGTGTGTGGTGTCGGCGGGGGTTTAGGAGGAGCAGAAGATGGTGAGGTGAGGGCCCAAAAATTCATTCCAAAACTTTGTACCTGTCATCTATCTATTGTTTATGAAATCTATCAATATCTATCATCTATCTGTCTAATCTAAACTACCTATGTCATTTATCCTATCTTGTCTATCATCTGTCATCTATATATTTCTTATCTATCATCACTGTCAATCTATTCATCTAATCTATGAATATCTTTCATCTATCTAATGTATCTATTTCTCATCTATCACCTATCACCTGTCATCTGTCTGTCATCATCTTTTTATCTTCACATTTATCCTTATGTACAGAACAGTGTAAAATAAATTCTAGCTGAAATAAGCAGGTGAAGAGAGGCAACAAAGGGCCCGGTAATTTATTTGAATGTAAATATACGGCAAAATTTCCCCAGTCTATAGAAATGGAGGCTGGGGAATTCACACTAAGTGGACAGGCAGCAAGATTTTAAAGAAGGTAGGGGGAGGCAGAGCTTAGATTTACAGCAGTGCGAGGATTGGCTTGCCCAAGGCACATTTTCCAGGTTGGGAGGGGGCACCAGCCAAGAACTTTGGCACATCATCAGTGTCCAATGTGGGACTGGGCAGCAGCTGGAGACTTTGCACATCATCAGTGTCCAATGTGCTCACTTCTCCCATCAGTGCCCCCAGACTTACAAACAGTTAACAGCACTGCTATCTAACATGGCTATCTATCTATCAATCTGTCTTTCTATCTGTTTTTCTATCTATCTATCTATCTATCTATCTATCTATCTATCTATCTATCTATCTATCTATCTGTCTGTCTGTCTGTCTATCTATCTATCTATCTATCTATCTATCTATCAATCATCTACCTACCTATCACCTATCTATTCTATCTATCCATACCTATCATCTATCCTGTCTAATCTGTCATCAATTTATCTGTCTATCTCTCCTTTCATCATCTTTTTCTCTACCCATCTATCCTTATAAACAGAACAGTTCACATGATGGCTTATATGTCATTTACCTACTTATGTTTCCAAAAGCCTGCAAGGTAACTAGGTCCTAGAGACAGACAGCACCAGGTACACTGAGACATTTGCACATCGAGTCAACAGCGTGTGACTACAAAACTTGTAAATGGTGGTGTGGGGACTTCAAACCATATCTCTGTCCCCTGTCCTCTTTGCCCTTCTTACGGACAGTATTCTAGCCACATTTGTTGACTGACTGCTCCCTGAAGACCACAAGCATCATTCCTCTTGGCTTTATCAGTAATTTATCCCACTGCATGGAATGCTTTTCCCTCAGATACCTGGTTCTCTCAGCTCCTGCTAGACTCTTCAAGTCCCACCTCCCTGGTGAGGCTTACCCTGTCCACTGTTTATTTTGAAATCCCTGCTTTTCTCTGCCTATAATCTCAGTCCTCCATATCCTGCTTTTTATTCTCCATAGCGTTTGTTAATGGCTAAGCTACCAGAAAACTTACAGATGTTCATTGCCTCTTTCCTACCCTCCAACTAGAACGTGGTCTCCACAGGTTATGAATTCTGCATGTATTAAGTCTGCTGGACACCGTGCAGGCTCTAGGGTCAGCAAGAAGTGGGCACAGTTGTAACTCAACATGGTTTGACATGTTAGCAGTTTAGGTTAGAGTCAAGCCAGGCAGTCATTAAAGAGGACCTTTTCTGATATTACTAAGCTACTTGATAAATTCTAAGTAAGCTTAAATTTCACTAGTCACACAGCAGGCAGAAGCACTTCCTTCTGTCCTTCCTTCAGAATCGAGGACCTTAATGCCAAATCCGTTCTCTAGTGAGGAAGTGGGAATGTGTGAGGATGATCAGCCAGAGTCTTAAGTCACACAAGGCACACACGTGCAGAAATAAACATGTTTAAAAACCAATATGATGAGTGTTTTCCTGTGTCACAGCAGGGATTCCCTAGCCTCCAGTGAGCTCAGAACAGTGGGAGAGGAGAGGGAAACAGCCACAAATGCTAACCCGGTCTCCTTCCTCTGGATTTGCCTCCCCCTGGGTTGTCATCCATTAATCACTCAGCGCGCAGACCTCACGGTGAGCATGCAGTCATAAAACGCGGCTACTTCCACATCCCAGTCACTGGGGCATGGAACACGTTGCATAGTTAAGTGTGGCTTAGAACATTATCACTCATGTATGTGTGTTCTTCCTCTGTCGCCGAGTCAAAGAGTAAACAGAGCAGAGGCATACTAGCAAGAGCAGGATGTAGTGTGAATATATAATATACACACATATTGTGGGAAAGATTTTGTTAAATGGATAGGTGGACATAGGCCTTGTCTGGAGCTGGGAGAGACCTGTAGGTGCCGTTGGCAAGGGCTGTGGGCTGTCCACCGGGTCAGAGGCCAAGTTAGGTGTAGGGCCGAGGCCATTGGCTGTGCCTCCTGCGGCATCATATGGGACCAGGGGAGAACAGACAATCACTGCCTATACGGTGGTTGTCTGAGGTGCACAGGAGGCCGGTGGTGGTGCTGCCCATCTCCTCGTGTGGGGCCTGGGGAGACTGCAAATTCACAGATAGAAAGGGTGGCGTTATTTCCATTGATGTGTATTGAGCATCAGCGTCGGCCTTAAGGCCGGCTCTTGTACTGCCCATGTCCTTGTCTGGGGCCGGGCGTCATTTGTAGGTGCCATTCCCAAGGTTGTGGCATGCCCATCTGGTCATCGTCCGACTTGGGTGTAGGGCCGAGGCCGTCGCTGTGCCTCCCACGGCATCTTGTGGGTCCATGGGAGACCAGACGTTGACCGCCTGTGCGGTGGGTATCTGTGATGCACAGGAGGCCAGTGGTGGTGATTCCCACGGCTTGTTGTGCATCCTGCTGGGGACCAGAAGATGACAACTAGCGCCGGTTTTGTCGTGTAGATTGGCTCATCCTGAGAGTCAGAGTGAGCCTTTGGGCCGGTGCTTGTGATGCCCACTGTATGTAGTGGGGCTCGGGGAGATGAATAGGTGCCTTTCCCGATGGCGATGGCGTGAACATCAAGCCCTAGTCTGACTTGCGTGTAGGTCCGAGGCCGTCGTCTGTGCCTCCCACGGCATTGTGTGGCCAGGGGAGATAGGACGATGATCGCCCGCATGGTGGGTTTCTGAGGTGTGCATGAGGACGGCGATGGTGCTGACCTTGACCTCGTTTTGGGCCCTGGGATGCTAGTAGGTGCGTTTCCCGAGGGCGGGAGCGTGCCCAACAATTCATCGTCCGACTTGCAGGTAGGTCCTAGGCCGTCGCCTATGCCTCCCACGGCATCGTGTGGGTCCAGGGTAATCCGGAGGATGACTTCCCACACATTGGGTGGCTGAGGTGTGCAGGAGGCAGGCGGTGCTGCTTCCCACGGCCTCGTGTGGGGCTGGGGTTGACCGGAAGATGATGGCCATAGAGGGGTGTGTCGTGTCATATCGGCTCGTCTTGAGCGTCAGCGTCAGCCTTTGGGCCAGCGCTTGGGCTGTCCTGTGCCTTGTCTGGCGCCGGAGGGCAGGTGTAGGTGCCTTTCCCTAGGGTGGTGGAGTGCCCATCGGTTCCAAGGCTGACTTACGGGTAGGGCCGAGGCCGTCGCCTGTGCCTCCCACTGCATCGTAAGGGGCCAGGGGAGATCAGACGACGACCGCCTGCGCGGTGGTTGTCTGAGGTGCACAGGAGGCCAGCAGTTGTGCTGTGCATGGCCCCGTGTGGGGCTAGGGTCCACCTTAAGATGATGGCCATCGAGGAAGGTGTCGTGTCCATGGGCTCATCTTGAGTGTCATTGCCGGCCCTCGGACCGAAGGTGGAGCTGCCCACAGCCTCGTGGAGGGCTGGGGGCAAATGGAAGATAACAGCCATTGAGGGTGGTGCGTGTCCATCGGCTTGTCTTGAGCATAAGCATTCAGGCTGGCGCCTGTGCAGGACACGGACTTCTCTGTGGCCAGGGGGCAGTTGTACGTGCCTTACCCTGAGGTTGTGGTGGGCCCTTCAGGTCATCGTCCGCCTTGCAGTTAGGGCCGATGCCGTCGTCTGTGCCTCCCACGGCATCGTATGGGGCCAGGGAAGACCAGACGACGACTGCCCGTGCAGTGGTTTTCTGAGGCGCACAGGAGGCTGGCGGTGGTGCTGCCCACGGCATCATGTGGGGCCGGTGGAGACCAGAAGATGATGGCGAGCTTTGGTGGCGTCGTGTCCATCAGCTCGTCCCGAGCGTCAGAACAGGTAATCGGATCAGCGCTTGTGCTGACCAAGGCCTTGTCTGTTGGCTGACCCTGGATGTCGGTTTTGCAGAGGCAGGACATTTCGAGGTGGCTGGTAGTGGTGCCCGTGTGCACTGAAGAAAAGGAGCTCGTCTGGGTGGTCTCTCTCCAGCCATCTGCTGGGAGCCTAGGATGGTCCAGAGCCTAGGAGGTTCCCCGTGTAAGTGGGAACTCTGCAGGGAAAAGTGTGTAAAGCCAGCCGCTAAAGGCAGAGGAGCCAGGTGGAACAGCCTGTGTCCAGGGGAGCAGGCAGGGGTAGGGTGCTCCCAGGCAGGAGGGATAGGGGGCTGTGTCCCGGGGACAGGAAAGACTGGCGGGCGATGTAGTTGGGGCTGGGGAGGTGGCGGGTGGAGTGGGGCACGATCCTTAGTAAGGAGGAAACTGTCCACATGGATAAATGTGTTGTGGTGTGTGCCAAACGATCTGAGAAATGGGTCTGAAGCTAGGGAGAGGGTCTCCTTTGCCACTAACTCCTTCTCAGGCCAACCACGGGTTGAGCTGCCCAGCAAGGGCCAGCCTGGTATGTATGTCAGCCAGCGGACACATCACAAATTGACCAGGGACGCTGTGATGTCACCTAGGGGCCGCATCACCGAGCCCCCACTGCCTTAAGCACACCAGCGCTGCCCAGAGGAGACCCTGGCCAAGGCCACGGTGGGGCAAAAGGCCAACCCCAGTAGAATCCCTAGCCTCCGGGACTTCCCTCTGAGGGCTGTGCAGGTGTTCGGACAAACGAGGCCACCATACGGACCATCAAGGGCTGCGGTGCCCGCGTCTATCAGAGTTCAGCCCACCCGGTTGCCGGTTCTGCATGGGCTTATCACCCGGGGTGCGGCAGGTGGCAAGTGCTTTGCTCCCCCACCCCCACACTGCCGGAGGACAGTTCCTGCCCACGGCATGGCGCGGAGCCACCCAGAGGCGGCCCGGGGCACAGCCCGACCTTTCCCGGGCCCTCCCATCATCTCTGGGAAACCTGGAGCCAGGCATGCCTTCTCGGCCATGGCCAGCCAGACGGCTGACTTCTGAGGAGGGCGCATACCCCATGACATGCCTTTCTAGCCAGAGGGCATGTTCGTTCTTTGCTTCTCACAGAAAGCATAGGTCGGGGACAACCTGGACTCAGCATAGCCACATCCCGCATTGTGACTGGGCACGGCCGCTCAGGTTTTCTCTCTGATCTAGTTTTGGGGGCCTGTGTCTCGTACATGAATAACACAACACAGTAAACTGGGAAACACTTTTTATTTTTAAAATGCTTCTCCTTTAGACTCTTGTTCTCGATGGCATCACCGTTCTTCCCCGTCATCCAGGCTGGAAGCTTGTGGGCAACCTCGCCTCCTCTCAGCAGTCAGCCTTTCCTTTCCCAATCCTGACTGTTCATCCTTTATGTTATAACCTGTGAAGCTCGTGTCCCGTGTCAGTAACTCTGTTTCTAGTTTCTCAGGCCTTTCCTGGTGGACCTAGGCCCTGCTTGCTCACTGCTTCACTGTGGAAGCACTGACATTGTTACAGAATAAAATGTGAAATTCTCCAGCCCCAACTCACGGTGTGGCCTTCACTTTGTCTACATCTCCATCCCTATGAGACAAGCTCCCTGCTCCTTGAAAAGATCCTTTCTCGTGCCTTGTCGTCTCTGAACTATTTCCTATGGGGTTTCCCACCTCTTGCCTCTGGTTTTTAAGAATTTTCACCCCAGCAGAAGAACATGGACCGTTGAAGACCCACCTCTCTAGTCACCTCCTCATGGAGGCTTCCCGTGCACTCTGACTTAGACATGCCTTCCTCTCCCTTCTCCGTACTTGGTGAGAACCTCCCTTATCAAATGTGAGTGTGTCAGCTCGTGCAAATCACTCTTCAGGTCATAGTATCTGTTGAACAGTGGTGACAGAGAATGACTGGACTCGACTTCAAAGCTCAGCTGCCCGTTCAGTGGTACCTGCTGCCGCTCGCTCCTCCACCGACTTTCGTTATTTTCCAAACAGTGCGGAACATAAATGCGGGCGAGAAGCCACCGACGACCCCTCAGTGCCCGCTGTGTATGCCTCCAGGTGCTTAGGGAGATTCAAGGCGAGCCGAACCCACAACCTTATCTTTAACGGCGATGAGCGCAGAGCATGTGTGGCAGGCAACAGGTGCTGCTGCTGCTGATGCTGCTAGGATGAGTCCTTTATCTGGCCCAGTGGGGTAAGATTCCAGATCTCTTATTGTTCTCTGCCTGTGCTTTCTCCGTACTGGTTTAGTATTGTTGCATGTGGGCGGCTGCTTTCTTGTCTCTGAAGGAATTAAGTATGGGTCTCAGAAGTCCCTTATGTCAGTTTTCATTGTACTGTACCATCTTTTATTTCTACGTCTTTGGGGTTTCTCCCGCTGCTACTGCTTTTCCTCTGAGAGGACCTGTACCACAAGCCTGTTGTAGACAGAAGAGTAAACTTGGTGCTTTGCTCACCACAATGTTTGAGGGACCTTGGCATCGCCGCTGATAGGAGGAGGGACAGGTGAAAAGGAACACGGAGTTCTAGACGGGAGCAGTTGGGAGCAAAGAGTGTGTTGTGGAGTGACGTGTTCGTTTGAGCTTCCAAACTTACTTTGGTATCTGGTTATTGCTACTTTACATTCATAAACATCATAATATCCACTGATTTCAAAATCTCAGATGCATATTATTACAGCAAGTCAGTTGTTGAGGTGAGAAAAAATGAGAAGGGCCTTGCTATACCACTGAATCTATGACTGTGCACTGCCAATACCTAAGAGAAAGCATCCATTGTGGCGGGAAGGGCTATTTCCTACTGTCTATCTGGGCAGTCAAACAGAATCTCTTTTTTTTTTGGTGTCAGTAATGTACAATTACATGAGCAACATTATGGTTACTAGACTCATCCTCTGCCCCCCTCCCCTCCATTATCAAGTCCGCAAACCATTATAGTAGCTGTCCATCAATGTAGTAAGATGCTATAGAATCACTATGTGTCTTGTGTGTGTTTTACTGCAACACCCGTGGGCATCCACACCCTACATTATGTGCGCAGATCATAATGCCCCTTTTACCCCCATATCCCTATCTTCGCACCCATTCTCCCAGGTACCTTTCCCTTTGGAAACTGCAAGTATATTCTTGGGTTTTGTGAGTCTGCTCCTGTTTTCTTCCTTTCCGATTTTGCTTTGTTCTCATACTGCACAGAGGAGTGAAATCCTTGGATACTTGTCTTTCCCCACTTGGCTTATTTCACTGAGCATAACACCCTCTAGCTCCTTCCTTGTTGTTGCAAATGGTGGTAGGATTTGCTTTCTTCTTATGGCTTACTAATATTCCATAGCGTGTATGTACCACCTCTTCTTTATCCATTCATCTCCTGATGGACACTTAGGTTGCTTCCATTTCTTGGGTATTGTAAATAGTGCTGCGATCAATATAGGGGTTCAAGTGACCCTTTCAAACTGGGCTCCTGCTCTCTTAGGGTAAATTCCTAGGAGACGAATTCCTGCGACAAATGGTATTTCTGTTTTTTGTTTTTTGGGGAACCTCCATACTGCTTTCCACAATGGTTGTGCTGACTGACATTCCCACCAGCAGTGTAGGAGGGTTCCCCTTTCTCCACACCGTTCCCGACATCTGTTGTTGTCTGTCTTTCGGGTGCTGGCCATCCTAACTGGTGTGAGGTGATACCACATTGTGGTTTTAATGTGCTTTTCTCTGATGGTTATCGATGTGGAGCGTCTTTTCATGTGCCTGTCAGCCACCTAAAATTGCTTCTGTGGAGAAGTGTCTGTTAAGATCCACTGCCCATTTTGTAATTGTATTCATTTGCTTTTTGTGTGTTGAGGTTCGTGAGCTCTTGATACATGTTTTGGATGACAACACCTTATCAAGTATGTCATCAGTGAATATATTCTCCCGTATTGAAGGATGTCTTTTGGTTCTACTTATGTTGGTCAAACAGAATCTTTCTAAACCCACTACCACTTCATTCCAAACCTGACTAATTTTTTTTTCCAGATCACCATCCAGCCAAGAAAACAGGAACAAAGAGGAGAAGCTGTGATGCAGGAACATCTAGCGTAAAACTAAGACATGAAGTTTTGTGGAGACTGGTAGGATGCATCTTTCCATGTGCTGCTTTCAAGGATCATAGGGAAAAAAGAATTCCAAGGAGATGAAGCCTGGGGTGTTGACGTCACCTCGTATCGGTGCAGCCTCGTAGCCTCTAGCCATTGATGTGAAGGCTTGCATGCGGCAATGTTGTCTTTCCTGCGGAGTTAGAAGTGCGGCGTCCTCCATTTGCACTTCAGTCAGAGCCTTTGTGGGACTGTCCTGGCACCGGCCATGGTGGACCAGAGAGCTGTGCCATTCCTACTGGGCTGTCACAGCACCCCTCTCGGAACAGGGCCTCAGCAGCGCTCCCAGGAGTGAGAGAGAGAGAGAGAATTCCGCTCGAGAGACAGTGACAATTTTATTTTCTGTAGCTCCCTGAGCATGATCTCTTTCTCAGGAAAATTGAGTTGAGTCCAGTTACCAGGTTCCTTTGAAGGATCATATTTGTAGGTGGCGCCCTCTACCTCCCAGAAGTTTTAATGTCTGGAGATGCTCAGCCCTTGTGGGGATGGCAGGGGTCCCAGGGGAGCGGTGTCGGTGCCCACCCCCGCCTGGACTAAAGAGCTCTTTCCTGCTTCCCGGCCGCAGAGCCTGTCTCCACTGCCAGGGCTAGTTTGCAGAGCATGCAGGGAGAAGCTGATGCAGGTGCGGTCGGCCGTTTTGCAGGCCAGTGCCAGCGGGGAAGCACGCCATGTACTAGTCACAGCACGGTAAGGGGCCTCGGAGCTGCGAGGCAAGACAGGTTAATGGAGCGCCGGAGCTCCTGAAAGCTCCCCCGCCTGCCGAGCAGAGTGCACCTGGGCAGTTTGGCACACCTGTCCTTTCTCCTGAGCGGCATGCCCTGTGAGAGCCTTGCCCCTTTAGCAGTTCTCTCGCTGTTAGGAAGTCTCTCAGGCTGTCTGCCTTTCTTTTTCCCACACCGGCCGGATGTGGATACCTGGTTTGTCCCACAAGAGGCTGGAATCTCAAGTCTCTCGAAGTCTTCCACCTGTCTTTGCTTTCCAACCCCACCGATACTCCAGAAGGCAGCAAGTGCACGGTAGGTTCGTGCTCCTAGAGCACATCTCCAGGGCTATACGTCACACTTCTCCTTGAGGTGCCAGCCTGCCACAGCAGCGTTCTTCAATGCTGCTCTTCCAGGATTTGGTGTAGTTGTTCTATTTCCATACAATACGTATGTATGTGCTTTCGGTTTTGGAGGAGGTTTCTACACCCCTCTCACATGAGCCGCCATCTTTAAACCCATCAGCATATCTTTTTTTTTTTCGTTTTTCTGTTTCACTTGTCTTGGGAAACTGTCCCCACCCCCTCAACTTATAGTTTTCTTTGTTCTTGGATCTCAAGTGAGTCTCCTGTAAGGGAGCACGTAGGTGGTCTTGAGTTATCATACCTTCTTTTATCCCTGTGTCTTTTGATTGGAGTACTCAAAGCCTGTCCAATTATTCTGACAATTTAGAGCTGTGTCCTTATTGCACTTAAAAACATTTTTCCTGATCATTCATCTACAATCACCTGAAGAACATTATGTTCAGCAAGTACATCAAGTCCCCCCCAAAATCCCCGTCACAGTCGCTGTCCATCAGAGTAGTTGGATGCTGTAGACACCTTCACCATTTCAGCACACACACACCCCGTTACAGTTGGTGTCCGGCAGTGTAGTAAGATGCTCTAGAATCACTACCTGTCTTCTCTATGTTCTACAGCCCTCCCCATGCTCCCCACACCCCACACATTATACTTGCTAAGCCTAATGTCCCCTTTATTTCTCACCGCCCTTATTACACCCTTCCCACCTACCCTGCCCAGACACTTTCCCTTTGCTAACTCTCAGTCCACTCTCGGGATCTGTGACTCTGCTGCTGTTTTTCCTTCAGTTTTTCTTTGTTATCAAACTCCACACATGAGGGAAATCATTTGGTACATGTCTTTCCACGCCTGACCTATTTGACTGAGCATAATACAATCTAGCTCCATCCACATTATTGCAAAAGATAGGATTTGTTTTCTTTTTATGGCTGCTTACAGTACTTTTTAAACTGGATTTCATTCTTCTTTTTTCTTTGTAGTTTCGCTATGTGCTTTCAGCATTGCTCTCCTGGTTATGAGCAGTAGATTTGTGTTAATCGATATGTACTTATACCTATCTATCTATCTGTCTATCTATTTATCAATAAATCAATCAATCAATCATATTTTTGTCTGATCATCTGTCCTTGTGTACAGAACAGTTAACCATATATCCTATATCACTTTCCTACACTATGCCTCCATAAATCCTGCAAATTATCTAGGCTGTAGAGAGAGAACTGGGTTCACTGAGACACTTGCAGGTCGAGTCTACCGCGTGTACCAACAGAACCAGGAAATGGTTTTGCCAGGACTTGAACCCGTTTCTCTATCCTCTGTTCTCTTTCATCTCCTTCTAACTTGCGGTCTGTATTTAGCCACATTCATTGACTAAGTGCTCCCTAAAGACCACGAGAATCATTCCTCTGGGCCTGTTGTCGACAGAAAAGTAAACTTGTTGCTTTGCTCACCACCATGTTTGAAGGACATCAGCATGATCAACGCCGATAGGACGGAGGGTCAAATAAAAAGGAACACCAATTACTAGACAGGAGCAGTAGGGACCTAAGAGTGTATTGTGGAGAGACGTGTTTATTTGAGTGTCCAAATAACCCTCTTTAAGTGGTTATTAGATCTTAACATTCGTGAACATTATAAAACCCACTGATTTCAAAGGCCCAGATGCTTATTATTACAGCAACTCAGTTGTTGAGGTGAGAGAAAATGAGAAGTATGTTACTGCACCACTAAATCTATGGATGGTAACTGCTGAAGCCAAACAAAAAGAATTCACGGTGGCCAGATAGGGCTATTTTCTGCTGACTGTCTCTGGGGTCTCAAACAGAATCCATTTGTTTGATTGTTTGTTTTTCAGTTTCACTCGTGTATGGTACTTGTCCACTCACCTTCGGCTTGTAGTTTGCCTGTGTCCTTGGATCTAAAGTGAGTCTCCTGTAAGTAAGCACGTAGGTGCCTTGAGTTTTCATCCCTTCTTTTATCCCTGTATCTTTTGTTTGCAGCACTCAGTGCCTGACCTTTTATTCTGTTGATTCAGAGCTGTGCACATATTGCGCTAAAAGAATTTTTTTAATCATTAAATTACAATCACGTGAAGAACATTATGTTTACTATGTTCCCCCCTTCACCAAGTTCCCCCGAAAAACGTCTTCAGTCGCTTTCGATCAGCGTAGTTGGATGCTGCAGACCTCTTCAACATGTCCCCCCCACAGACCCCGTAACAGTCGCTGTCCATCAGTGAGTAGTAAGAAGCTATATGAACTCTACTAGTCTTCTCTGTGTTGTACAGTACTCCCCATGCACACCCGACCCCATGCATTATACGTGCTAATACTAATGGCCCCATTCTTTTTCCCCACACTTGTCCATCCCTTCAGACTCACCCTACCCAGTCCTTTTCCCTTTGGTAACTTTTAGACAACTCCCCGATTCAGTGAGTCTGCTGTTGTTTTTTTCCTTCAGTTTTTCTTTGTTGTTATACTCCACACATGAATGAAATCATTTGGTACTTGTCTTTCTCCGCCTGGCCTATTTCTATGAACATACTACCGTCTAGCTCCATCCACGTTATTGCAAATAGTAGTATTTGTTTTCTTCTTAAGGCTGCTTACTGCACTTTTTAAACTGGATTTCATTCTTCCTTTTTGTTTGTACTTTAACTATGTTATTCACCATTTAACTCCTGGATATGAACAATAGCTTTGTGTCAATCGATATGTATCTGTATCTATCTATCTAACGGACTGTCTGTCTATCTATGTATCTATGTATGCATGTATCTATGTAACTGTGTATCTTTCTATCTAAATATCTATCTTTCTTTAATCTATCTATGATATCTATCATCTATCAATCTATGTACCAACTATCTATCTTTCATCTGTTTTCTGTCTTCCTATCTATCTATGAATCAATCATCTTTTTGTCTGCCCATCTATCCTTATGTTCAGAACAGTTAACAACATAGCCTATGTCTCTTCCCTACATTATGCTTCCAGAAATCTTGCAAGGTAACTAAGCCATAAGGAGAGCACTGTGTTCACCAATACACTTTCAGGTAGAGTCTGCCGCGTGTGCTTACAAAAGCAGTAAATGGAGGTGAAAGGACTTGAACCCGTATCTCTGTCCTCTGTCCTCTTATACTTCATGCTCGCTTGGTGACTTTATTTAGCCACATTCAGTGAGTATGTGATCCCTGAAGACCACAAGTATTCTTCGTCTGGGCCTGCTGTCGACAGAAAAGTGTACTTTTTTCTTTGCACAACACCTTGTTTCAGGGTCATCGGCGTGATCACTGCTGATAGGTGGAGGGACAAGTATAAAGGAACACCTATTTCTGGACAGGAGCAGATGGGAACAAAGAGTGTGTTGTGGAGTGAAGTGTTTATTTGAGGGTAAAAACTTCTCTCTTTAGGTGGTTCTTACTTCTTTATATTCGTGAACATCATAAAAAGCAATGATTTTAAATCCCAGACGCATATTATTACAGCAATTCATTTGTTGAGGTGAGAGAGAATGAGAAGGAAGTTGCTGCACCACTAAATATATGCCTGAGCACTGCTGAAACCAAACAAAAAGAATTCACGGTGGCTAGATGGGGCTATTTTCTACTGACTCCCTCTGGGGATTCAAACAGAATCCATTTGTTTGTTTGTTTCTCAGTTTCACTTGTATAGGGTACCTGTCCCCGCCCCTTCATCTTGTAGATTGTCTGTGTCCTTGGATCTCAAGTGAGTCTCCAGTAAGGGAACTCGTAGGTGGTCTTGAGTTTTCATCAGTTCTTCTAACCCTGTGTCTTTTGTTTGGAGCACTCAATGCCTGTACTTTTATTCTGATATTTGAGAGCTGTGCTCTTACAGCACTTTGAAATATTTTGTTCTCATTAACGTACAATCACGTTCATAACTTTATGATTTCCGGTCTACCCCCTTCACCAAGTCCCCCCAAAATCCCATGTACAGTCGCTGTCTGTCAGCATGTACTTAGATGCTGTAGAATCACTACATGTCTTCTCTGTGTTGTACAGCCCTACCCATGACACCCCACCCTACACATTATACATGCTTATCCAAATGCCCCCATTCTTTTTCCCTGCCCTTACTACTCCCTTCCCACAAACCCTACCCATTCCCTTTTTCCTTGTTAACTGTTAGTCCACTCTCGGGTTCTGTGAGTCTGCTGCTGTATTTCCTTCAGTTTTTCTTTGTTATCATACTCCACACATGAGTGAAATCATTTGGTATATGTATTTCTACACCTGGCATACTGGACTGAGCATAATACCGTATAGCTCCATCCACGTTTTTGCAAATGATAGGATTTGTTTTCTTCTTATGGCTGCTTACTGCACTTTTTAAACTGGATTTCATTCTTCTTTTTTTTTGTATTTTTGCTGTGTGCTTTCACCATTGCTCTCCTGGTTATGAGCAGTAGCTTTGTGTTAATCGATATGTACCTATAGCTATCTATCTGTCTGTCTATCTGTTTATCAATCAGTCATCTTTTTGACTGCCCATCTGTCCTTGTGTACAGAAATGTTAACCATATTTCCTCTATCACTTTCCTACACTATGCTTCCAAAAATCCTGCAAAGTATCAAGGCTGTAGAGAGAGCACTGGGTTCACCGAAACAGTTGTAGGTCGAGTCGGCCGCGTGTACCTACAAAATCAGGAAATGGTTGTGCCGGGACTTGAACCCGTGTCTCTATCCTCTGTCCTCTTTCATCTCCTTCTAACTTGCCGTCTATATTTAGCCACATTCAGTGAGTAAGTGCTCGCTGAAGACCACCAGTATCATTCCGCTGGGATTGTTGTCGACAGAAAAGTAAACATGTTGCTTTGCTCACCAAAATGTTTGAAGGACATCAGCGTGATCAACGCAGATAGGACGGAGGGTCAAATAAAAAGGAACACCGATTTCTAGGCAGGAGCAGTTGGGAGCTAAGAGTGTATTGTGGAGTGACATATTTATTTGAGTGTCCAAACTTCCCTCTTTAGGTGGTTATTACTTCACATTCGTGAAGATCATAAAACCCACAGATTTCAAAGGCCCAGATTCTTATTATTTCAGCAACCCAGTTGTTGAGGTGAGAGAAAATGAGAAGGACGTTGCTCCACCACTAAATCTATGGCTGGGACTTGCTGAAAACAAACAAAAAGAATTCACGGAGGCCAGATAGTGCTATTTTCTACTGACTGTCTCCGGGGGCTCAAACAGAATCCATTTGTTTGACTGTTTGTTTTTCAGTTTCACTCGTGTAGGGTACTTGTCCCCACACCTTCAGCTTGTAGTTTGTCTGTGTCCTTGGATCTCAAGTGAGTCTCCTGTAAGGAAGCACGTAGGTTTCTTGAGTTTTCATCCGTTCTTTTAACCCTGTTTCTTTTGTTTGCAGCACTCAGAGCCTGACCTTTTATTCTGATGATTCCGTGCTGTGCCCTTATTGCACTTAAAAAAATTTTTTTGTTATCATTAATCTACAATCACGTGAAGAACATTATGTTTACTATGCTCCCCCTTATCCAAGTCCACCAGCAAAAACCTCTTAAAGTCGCTGTCCATCAGCATAGTTGGATGCTTTAAACCCCTTCAGCATGTACCCCTTCAAAGACACCGATACAGTCGCTGTCAATCATGGAGTAGTAAGATGCTATATAACCTCTACTAGTCTTCTCTGTGTTGTACAGCACTCCCCATGTCCCGCGCGACCCCACGCAATATACATGGTAATCCTAATGCCCCCAATCTTTCTCCCCACACTTATCCCTCCCTTCAGAACCACCCTGTGCAGTCCTTTTCCCTTTGGCAACTTTTAGTCAACTCTCGGGTTCTGTGAGTATCCTGCTGTTTTTTTCCTTCAGTTTCTCTTTGTTGTTATACTCCACATATGAGTGATATCATTTGATATTGTCTTTCTCTGCCTGACCTATTTTTCTGAACATACTACTGTCTAGCTCCATCCACGTCATTGCAAATGGTAGGATTTGTTTTCTTCTTATGGCTGCTTACTGCACTTTTTAAAGTGGATTTCATTCTTCCTTTTTGTTTGTAGTTTAGCTATGTGATTTCACCATTCATCTCCTTGTTATGAGCAACAGCTTTTTGTCAATCGATATGTATCTGTATCTATCTATCGCTCTGTCTGTCTGTATATCTATCTATCTTTCTATATATCCTTCTTTCTATCACTCTATCCTCTCTATTTATCTATCCATCTATCTAGCTTCCTGTCTTCTGTCATGTGTATAATCTATCGATCATCTGTCTTCTATCTATCTGTCTATCTATGAAACAATCTTCTTTCTGTCTGTCCATCTATCCTTATGTACAGAACAGTTAACTACATCAACTATGTCACTTCCCTACATTATGCTTTCAAAAACATTGCAAGGTCACTAGGCCGTAGGGAGAGCACTGGGCTCACTGAGACAATTGCAGAACGAATCAGCCGCGTGTGCTTACAAAACCAGTAAATGGTGGTGCAGGGACTTGAACCGTATCTCTGTCCTCTGTCCTCTTAAACCTCCTTCTCGCTTGCTAACTGTATTTAGCCACATTCATTGACTAAGTCCTCACTGAAGACCCCAATTATACTTCCTCTGGGCCTGTTGTAGACAGAAAAGTATACTTGGTGCTTTACTCACCACCATGTTTGAGGGACATTGGCATGTTCACCAGTGATAGGAGGAGGGACAAATAAAAAGGAACACCTATTTCTAGACAGGAGCATTTGGGAGCAAAGTGTGTGTTGTGGAGAGACGTGTTTGGTTGAGTGTCCAAACTTCCCTCTTTATGTGGTTATTACTTCTTTACAATCGTGGATATCATAAAACCCAGTGATTTCAAAAGCCCAGACGCATATTATTACATCAATTCATTTGTTGATGTGAGAAAAATGAGAAGGACATTGCAGTACCACTAAATCTATACCTGGGCACTGCTGATACCAAACAAAAGGAATTCACGGTGGCTAGGTAGGACTATTTTCTAGTGACTGTCTCTGGGGACTCAAACAGAATCCATTTGTTTATTTGTTTCAAAGATTCACTTGTATAGGGTACCTGTCCCCGCCCCTTCAGCTTGTAGTTTGTCTGTGTCCTTGGATCACAAGTGAGTCTCCAGTAAGGGAGCACTTAGGTGATCTAAAGTTTTCATCCGTCCCTCTAACCCTGTGTCTTTTGATTGGAGCAGTGAAAGCCTGTACTTTTATTCTGATATTTGATAGCTAGGCTCTTACAGCACTTTGAAATTTTTTTTATTCTCATTAATATACAACCACATGCAGAACAATATGTTTACTAGTCTAATCCCTTCACCAAGTCATCGCCAAATCCCAGTTTCAGTCGCTGTCTGTCACCGTGTGGTAAGTTGCTCTAGAATCACTACTTGTCTTCTCTGTGTTGTATAGCCCTCCTAATGACCATTCACACTATATATTATTCATGCTAATCCTAATGCCCCCATTCTTTTTCCCCACCCTTATCAATCCCTTCCCACAAACACTACCCAGTCCCTTTCTCTTTGGTAACTGTTAGTCCACTCTCGGGTACTGTGTATATGCTGCTCTTTCTTCCTTCAGTTTTTCTTTGTTATCGTACTCCACACATGAGTTAAATGATTTGGTACATGTATTTCTCCGACTGGCCTATTTGACTGAGCATAATACCCTCTAGCTCCATCCAAGTTATTGCCAATGATAGGATTTGTTTTCTTCTTATGGCTGCTTATTGCACTTTTTAAACTGGATTTTATTCTTCCTTTTTGTTTGTAGTTTCGCTATGTGCTTCAACCATTGCTCTCATGGATATGAGCAATAGCTTTGTGTTAATCGATATGAACGTATATTTATCTATCTGTCTGTCTATCAATCATTCAATCAATCAATCAATCATCTTTCTGTCTGCCCATCTGTCCTTGTGTACAGAACAGTTAACCACATATCCAATGACACTTTCCTACATTATGCTTCCAAAAAATCCTGCAAGGTAACTAGGCTTTAGGGAGAGCACTGGGTTCACCGAGACACTTGCAGGTCGTGTCGGCCGAGTGTACCTACAAAACCAGGAAATGGTTGTGCAGGGACTTGAACCCGTGACTCTCACCTCTGTCCTCTTTCATCTCCTTCTCACTTCCTGTCTGTATTTATCCACATTCATTCACTAAGTGCTCCCTGAAGACCACAAGTATCCTTCCTCTGGCCATGTGGTCGACAGAAACGTAAAATTGTTGCTTTGCTCACCACCATGTTTGAAGGACATCTATGTGAACACCACTGATAGGATGGAGGGTCAAATAAAAAGGAACACCAATTTCTAGACAGGAGCAGTTGGGAGCTAAGAGTGTTTGTGCAGTGACATGTTTATTTGAGTGTCCAAACTTCCCTCTTTAGGTGCTTATTACTTCACATTCGTGAAGATCATAAAACCCACAGAGTTCAAAGGCCCAGATTCTTATTATTAGAGCAACTCAGTTGTTGAGGTGAGAGAAAATGAGAAGGACGTTGCTCCACCACTAAATCTATGGATGGGCCTTGCTGAAAACAGACAAAAATAATTCACGGTGGCCAGATAGTGCTATTTTCTACAGACTGTCTCTGGGGGCTCAAACAGAATCCATTTGTTTGATTGTTTGTTTTTCAGTTTCACTCGTGTAGGGTACTTGTCCCCACACCTTCAGCTTGTAGTTTGTCTGTGTCCTTGGATCTCAAGTGAGTCTCCTGTAAGGAAGCACGTAGGTTTCTTGAGTTTTCATCCGTTCTTTTAACCCTGTGTCTTTTGTTTGCAGCACTCAGAGCCTGACCTTTTATTCTGATGATTCAGAGCTGTGCCCCTATTGACTTAAAAAAATTTTTTTGTTATCATTAGTCTACAATCACGTGAAGAACATTATGTTTACTATGCTCCCCCTTAACCAAGTCCACCAGCAAAAACCTCCTAAAGTCGCTGTTCATCAGCATAGTTGGATGCTTTAAACCCCTGCAGCATGTACCCCTTCAAAGACACCGATACAGTCGCTGTCAATCATGGAGTAGTAAGATGCTATATAACCTCTACTAGTCTTCTCTGTGTTGTACAGCACTCCCCATGTCCCGCGCGACAGCACGAAATATACATGGTAATCCTAATGCCCCCATTCTTTCTCCCCGCACTTATCCCTCCCTTCAGAACCACCCTGCCCAGTCCTTTTCCCTTAGGCATTTTTTAGTCAGCTCTCGGGTTCTGTGAGTATCCTGCAGTTTTGTTCCTTCAGTTTTTCTTTGTTGTTATAATCTACACATGAGTGATATCATTTGACATTGTCTTTCTCCGCCTGACCTATTTTTCTGAACATACTACTGTCTAGCTCCATCCACGTCATTGCAAATGGTAGGATTTGTTTTCTTCTTATGGCTGCTTACTGCACTTTTTAAAGTGGATTTCATTCTTCATTTTTGTTTGTAGTTTCGCTATGTGCTTACACCATTCATCTCCTGGTTATGAGCAACAGCTTTGTGTCAATCGATATGTATCTGTATCTATCTATCGCACTGTCTGTCTGTATATCTATCTGTCTTTCTATATATCCTTCTTTCTATCACTCTATCCTCTCTATTTATCTATCCATCTATCTAGCTTCCTGTCTTCTATCTATCATGTGTATCGTCTATCTATCATCTGTCATCTATCTATCTGTCTATCTATGAATAAATCATCTTTCTGTCTGCCCATCTATCCTTATGTAAAGAACAGTTAACAATATCACCTATGTCACTTCCCTACATTATGCTTCCAAAAATCATTGCAAGGTCACTAGGACGTATGGAGAGCACTGGGTACACTGAGACAATTGCAGGTCGAGTCTGCCGCGTGTGCTTACAAAACCAGTAAAGGTTGTCCAGGGACTTGAACCCATATCTCTGTCCTCTGTCCTCTTTTACCTCCTTCTCGCCTGCTGACACTAATTTGCCACAATAATTGACTAAGTCTTACCTGAAGACCACAAGTATCCTTCCTCTGGGCCTGTTGTAGTCAGAAAAGCATACTTGGTGTTTTGCTCATCACCAAGTATGAAGGACATTGGCGTGATCACCTCTGATAGGAGGAGTCACAGTTGAAAATGAACACCTATTTCTAGACAGGAGCAGTTTTGAACAAAGAGTGTGTTGTGTAGTGACGTGTTTATTTGAGTGTCCAACCTTCACTCTTAAGTGGTTATTTCCTTTTTACATTCATGAACATCATAAAACGCACTGATTTCAAAAGCCCAGACGCATTTTATTACAGCAATTCTGTTATTGAGGTGAGAAAAATTGAGTAGGACTTTGCTGTACAACGGAATCTATTTCTGGGCACTGCTGAAACCAAACAAAAAAAAATTCATGGTGGCCAGCTAGGGCTATTTTCTACTGACTGTCTCTGGGGACTCAAACAGAATCCATTTGTTTGTTTGTTTGTTTCTCAGTTTCACATTTTTTGGGTACCTGTCACCGCCCCTTCAGCTTTTAATTTGTCCGTGTCCTGGGATCTCAAGTGAGTCTCTTGTAAGGGAGCACATACATGATCGTGAGTGAAAGATAGCTTAATTTAGTAAGATGCTTTCCTATCTACCTACCTATCTATCTCTTTACCTATCTATGTAATCTTTCTATCTATCTATCTGTCATCTATCTATGTATGGTCTGTCATCTATCTACTATCATCTGTGTATCTATCTAATTAATCTATCATCTATATGTATGTATATCAGTCAAATCTATGTATCAATCATTTGTCTCTCTATATATCTGTTTTCTCACTTTTGTCAACGTTCTGTCCCTAGGTGCACTTTGATTCCTCTGTGTCCTTCTCATTCTCAATTCCTTGTGTTTGTTTTTGTGAGTTAGCTGTGTGTTTGGGTCTTGAGAGGAGTGGCCTTGGGTGGGAACGTCTCCTGCGTAGGTGGCACGAGTCTGCTGGGTGTGGATAGTGTGGTTGGTGGGCTGCGCTCTTGAAACGGTGCAGCCCAGTGCCCTCCAGCTGCTCTGCCCCTGGGCCGTTCCTGCTGTGTCGGCTGCATGAGCTGCAGGGAATATCCGAGGCCCCATGCAGGGAGCACCCTGGCGGGCCTGCGGGGTCCGTGGTAGGTACATGCCCAGTAGTATGTCTTTTTGCCTGTGCACCGATGTTACCTCGGTGGCCCTGCTTGGTGGCCCATCTTCAGAGAGTATGTGTGTAGTCACTGGTTAAGGGAACTGCGTTTTGGTGACACGCGGGGTTCTTCTGGGCCAGTGGCCCATGGATTGCTGAGGTGGCAGCCCAGCTAGCTTGTGGGGAAACTGCTCCCCTCTGCTGTCAAGGTGGAGGTGGAATGTCAGTGCATTTACGCATTTAGATGTGAGTGAGGTCTATCTGAAATGGAATAGTAGCGCTGAGAGCTATGTTTCCACCCCCTCAACTTGTAGTTCATCTTCGTCCTTGGATCTCAAGTTAGTCTCCTGTAAGGGAGCACGTAGGTGGTCTTGAGTTTTCATCCCTTCTTTTAACCCTGTGTCTTTTCATTGGAGTATTGAAGAGCCTGTCCTTTTATTCTGAGAACTGAGAGCTATGTCCTTATTGCACTTTAAAAATTTTTTTTGTTATCATTAATCCACAATCACGCAAAGAACATTATGATCACCAAGTACACCACGTACCCCCAAAAACCCCTTCACAGTAGCTGTCCATCAGCATAGTTGGATGCTGTAGACACCTTCACCATGTCCCCCCCACACCCCGTTACAGTCGCTTTCCATCAGCGTGTAGTAAGATGCTGTAGAATCACTACTGGTCTTCTCTGTGTTGTACAGCCCTCCCAATGCTACCCCCACCCACACATTATACATGCTAATCCTAATGCCCCCTTTCTTTCACCCCACATTTATCAAACACTTCCCACCCACCCTGCCTAGTCCCTTTCCCTTTGGTAACTGTTAGTCCACTCTTGGGTTCTGTGAGTCTGCTGCTGTTTTTTTCCTTCAGTTTTTCTTTGTTGTTATACTCAACACAGGAGTGAAATCATTTGGTACTTGTCTTTCTCCGAATGGCCTTTTTCACTGAGCATAATACCCTCCAGCTCCATTAACGTTGTTCAAATATTAGGATTTTTTCTTCTTACGGCTGCTTACTGTAAACTAGATTTCTGTCTTCTCTTTTGTCTGTAGATTCGCTATGTGCTTTCACCATTGCTCTCCTCGTTATTAGCAATAACTTTACGTTAATCAATATGTACCTATATGTATCTATCCATCTGTCTGTCTGTCTATCTATCTATCTATCTTCCTATCAACTATCTATGATGTCTATCATCAATCTATGTACCTATCTATCTATCTTTCATCTGTCGTCTGTCTAGCTATCTATCTATGAATCAATCATCTTTTTGTCTGCCCATCTATCCTTATGTACAGAACAGTTAACAACATCGCCTTTGTCACTTCCCTACATTATGCTTCCAAAAATCTTTCAAGGTAACTAGGCTGTAGGAAGAGCACTCGGTTCACCGAGATACTTGCAGGTCGAGTCAGCCACGTGTACCTACAAAACCAGTAAATGGTTGTGCAGGGACTTGAACCTGTGTCTGTATCCTCTATTATCTTCTTCTCACTGGCTGACTCTATTTAGCCACATTCATTGACTAAGTGCTCCGTGAAGACCACAAGTATTGTTCCTCTGGGCCTGTTGTCCACAGAAAGAAAACTTGGTGCTTTGCTCACCACCATGTTTGAGGGACATCGGCGTGATCACCGCTGATAGGATGGAACGACAAATGAAAAGGAACACCAGTTGCTAGACAGGAGCACTTGGGAACAAAGAGTGTGTTGTGGAGTGACGTGTTTATTTCAGTGTCCAAACTTCCCTCTTTATATAGTTATTACTTCTTTACATTCATGAACTTCATAAAACCCACTGATCTCAAAGGTCCAGATGTATACTTTTACACCAATTCAATTGTTGAGTTGAGAGAAAATGAGAAAGACGTTGCTGTACCACTAAATCTATGGCTGGGCAATGCTGAAACCAAACAAAAAGAATTCACGTTGGCCAGATAGGGCTGTTTTCTACTGACTGTCTCTGTGGACTCAAACAGAATCCATTCTAGGATTGTTTGTTTTTCAGTTTCACTGTGTTGGGTGCCTGTACACACCCCTTCGGCTTTTAGATTGTCTGTGTCCTTGGATCTCAAGAGAGTCTCCTGTAAGGGAGCACGAAGGTGGTCTTGAATTTTCTTCCCTTCTTTTAACCCTGTGTCATTTGTTTGGAGCACTCAAATCCTGTCCTTTTATTCTGATGATTCAGAGCTGTGCCCTTATTGCACTTAAAAAATTGTTTTTGTTATCATTAATCTACAATCACGTGAAGAACATTATGTTTACTAGACTCTCCCCTTCACCAAGTCCCTCCCAAAAACCTTACAGTTGCTGTCAGTTAGCAGAGATGGATGCTGTAGACCCGTTCACGATGTACCCCCACACACACCCCATTACAGTCGCTGTCCTTCAGCGTGTAGTAAGATGCTGTAGAATATCTACTTGTCTTCTCTGTGTTGTACAGCACTCGCCATGCGACCCCGCCCTCACGCATTATACATGCTTTTCCTAATCTCCCTTTTCTTTCTCCCCACCCTTATCCCTCCCTTCCCAACCACCCTTCTCAGTCCTTTTCCCTTTGGTAACTGTTACAACACATTCGGGTTCTGTGAGTCTACTGCTGTTTTTTTTTTCAGTGTTTCTTTCTTGTTATACCCAACACATGAGTGAAATCATTTTGTACTTGTCTATCTCCACCTGGAATATTTCACTGAGCATACTACCGTCTCGCTCCATCCACGTCATTGCAAATGGTAGCATTTGTTTTCTTCTTATGGCTGCAAACGGCAGTTTTTAAACTGGACTTCATTCTTCATTTTAGTTTGTAGTTTCGCTATGTGCTTTCACCATTGATCTCCTTGTTATGAGCAATAGCTTTGTGTTATTTAATATGTATCTGTATGTATCTTTCTATCAATCTATCTGTCTATCCTTCTATATTTCTATCTATCTATCTTTCAATCTATCTATCTATCTATCATCTACCTGTCTATCAATCTATCTTCCTATCTACCTATCATGTCTATCGTCTGTCTATCTGTCATCTGTCATCTATCTATCTATGAATCAATCATCTTTTTGTCTGGCCATCTATCCTTATGAACAGGACAGTTAACAACATCGCCTATGTCAGTTCCCTACATTATGCTTCCAAAAATATTGCAAAGTAACTAGTCCTTAGGGAGAGCACAGGTTTCACTGAGACGCTTCCAGGTCGAGTCAGCCGCTTGTGCTTACAAATCCAGTAATTTATGGTGGTGCAGGGACTTGCACCCATCTCTCTGTCCTCTGTCCTCTTTTACCTCCTTCTCGCTTGCTGACTGTATTCAGCCACTTTCGTTGACTAAGTGCTTCCAGAAGACCACAACTATCGTTCCTCTGGGCCTGTTTAGACAGAAAAGTATACTTGGTGCTTTGCTCACCACCAAGTTTAAGGGACAATGGCATGATAACCCTGATAGGAGGAGGGACAAATAAAAAGAACACCTCTTTCTAGGCAGCAGCATTTGGGAGCAAAGAGAGTGTTGTGGAGTTACGTGTTTGTTTGAGTGTCCAAACTATCCTCTTTAGGTGGTTATTACTACTTTACTTTCAAGAACATCATAAAATCCACTGATTTCAAAAGCCCAGACACATATTATTACAGCAATTCAGTTGTTGAGGTGAGAAAAAATGAGAAGGACGTTGCTGTACCACTAAATCTATGGCTTGGCACTGCTGAAACCAAACAAAAAGAATTCACGGTGTCTAGATAGGGCTATTTTATACTGACTGTCTCTGGGGACTCAAACAAAATCCATTTGTTTGTTTGTTTGCTTTTCAGTTACACTTGTGTGGGGTTGCTGTCCCCACCCCTTCGGATTGTAGTTTGCCTGTGTCTTTGGATCTCAAGTGAGTCTCCTATAGGGGAGCACTTAGGTGATCTTGAGTTTTCATCCCTTCTTTTAACCCTGTGTCTTTTGTTTGGAGCTCGCAAAGCCTGTTTTATTGCTGTGCCCATATTACACTTAAAAACATTTTTTTATCATTAATCTGCAATCACGTGAAGAACATCATATTTACTAGGCTCCCACCTTCACCAAGTCCCCACCAAAACCTCTTACAGTCGTTGTCCATAAGCATTGTTGTATGCTGTAGACTGCTTCACCATGTCCCCCCACAAACACCCCATTACAGTCGCTGTCCATCAGCGTGTAGTAAATGCTGTAGAATCTCTACTTGTCTTCTCTGTGTTGTACATCCCTCCCTTTGCCCCCCCGAGCCCACGCATTATACATGTTAATCCTAATGTCCCCTTTCTTCTCCCTGCCCTTATCCCTCCCTTCCCACACACCCTGCCCATTCCCTTTCCCTTTGGTAACTGTTATTGAACTCTCGGGGTCTGTGAGTCTGCTGCTGTTTATTTCCTCCAGTTTTTCTTTGTTGTTATACTCCACACATGAGTGAAATCATTGGCTACTTGTCTTTCTCCACCTGGTATATATCACTGAGCATGCTACCGTCTAGCTACATCCACATCCTTGCAAATGGTAGGATTTGTTTTCTTCTTATGGCTTCTTACTGCACTTTTTAAACTGGACTTCATTCTTCCTTTTTGTTTGTAGTTTCCCTATTTGCTTTCACGATTGATCTGTTGGTTATGAGCAATAGATTTGTGTTAATCGATATCTATCTGAATCTGTGTAACTGTCTGTCTATCTATCAAACTATCTATCTATCTATCCTTCTATCTTTCTATCTATGTATCTCTCTATCTATCTTCCTATCATCTATGTATCGTGTCTATCATCTATCTATAATCTCTCATCTATCTATGTATCTATGAATCAATCATCTTTTTGTCTTCCCATCTATCCTTATGTACAGAACAGTTAACAACATCGCCTATGTCACTTCCCTACATTATGCTTCCAAAAATCTTGCCAAGTAACTAGGACGTATGGAGAGCACTGGGTACACTGAGACAATTGCAGGTCGAGTCTGCCGCGTGTGCTTACAAAACCATTAAATGGTTGTCCAGGGACTTGAACCCATATCTCTGTCCTCTGTCCTCTTTTACCTGCTTCTCGCCTGCTGACTCTAATTTGCCACAATAATTGACTAAGTCTTCCCTGAAGACCACAAGTATCCTTCCTCTGGGCCTGTTGTAGTCAGAAAAGTATACTTTGTGCTTTGCTCATCACCAAGTATGAAGGACATCGGCGTGATCACCTCTGATAGGAGGAGGGACAAATAAAAATGAACACCTATTTCTAGACAGGAGCAGTTTTGAACAAAGAGTGTGTTGTGTAGTGACGTGTTTATTTGAGTGTCCAACCTTCACTCTTAAGTGGTTATTTCCTTTTTACATTCATGAACATCATAAAACGCACTGATTTCAAAAGCCCAGACGCATTTTATTACAGCAATTCTGTTATTGAGGTGAGAAAAATTGAGTAGGACTTTGCTGTACAACGGAATCTATTTCTGGGCACTGCTGAACCCAAACAAAAAAAAATTCATGGTGGCCAGCTAGGGCTATTTTCTACTGACTGTCTCTGGGGACTCAAACAGAATCCATTTGTTTGTTTGTTTGTTTCTCAGTTTCACATTTTTTGGGTACCTGTCACCGCCCCTTCAGCTTTTAATTTGTCCGTGTCCTGGGATCTCAAGTGAGTCTCTTGTAAGGGAGCACATACATGATCGTGAGTGAAAGATAGCTTAATTTAGTAAGATGCTTTCCTATCTACCTACCTATCTATCTCTTTACCTATCTATGTAATCTTTCTATCTATCTATCTGTCATCTATCTATGTATGGTCTGTCATCTATCTACTATCATCTGTGTATCTATCTAATTAATCTATCATCTATATGTATGTATATCAGTCAAATCTATGTATCAATCATTTGTCTCTCTATATATCTGTTTTCTCACTTTTGTCAACGTTCTGTCCCTAGGTGCACTTTGATTCCTCTGTGTCCTTCTCATTCTCAATTCCTTGTGTTTGTTTTTGTGAGTTAGCTGTGTGTTTGGGTCTTGAGAGGAGTGGCCTTGGGTGGGAACGTCTCCTGCGTAGGTGGCACGAGTCTGCTGGGTGTGGATAGTGTGGTTGGTGGGCTGCGCTCTTGAAACGGTGCAGCCCAGTGCCCTCCAGCTGCTCTGCCCCTGGGCCGTTCCTGCTGTGTCGGCTGCATGAGCTGCAGGGAATATCCGAGGCCCCATGCAGGGAGCACCCTGGCGGGCCTGCGGGGTCCGTGGTAGGTACATGCCCAGTAGTATGTCTTTTTGCCTGTGCACCGATGTTACCTCGGTGGCCCTGCTTGGTGGCCCATCTTCAGAGAGTATGTGTGTAGTCACTGGTTAAGGGAACTGCGTTTTGGTGACACGCGGGGTTCTTCTGGGCCAGTGGCCCATGGATTGCTGAGGTGGCAGCCCAGCTAGCTTGTGGGGAAACTGCTCCCCTCTGCTGTCAAGGTGGAGGTGGAATGTCAGTGCATTTACGCATTTAGATGTGAGTGAGGTCTATCTGAAATGGAATAGTAGCGCTGAGAGCTATGTTTCCACCCCCTCAACTTGTAGTTCATCTTCGTCCTTGGATCTCAAGTTAGTCTCCTGTAAGGGAGCACGTAGGTGGTCTTGAGTTTTCATCCCTTCTTTTAACCCTGTGTCTTTTCATTGGAGTATTGAAGAGCCTGTCCTTTTATTCTGAGAACTGAGAGCTATGTCCTTATTGCACTTTAAAAATTTTTTTTGTTATCATTAATCCACAATCACGCAAAGAACATTATGATCACCAAGTACACCACGTACCCCCAAAAACCCCTTCACAGTAGCTGTCCATCAGCATAGTTGGATGCTGTAGACACCTTCACCATGTCCCCCCCACACCCCGTTACAGTCGCTTTCCATCAGCGTGTAGTAAGATGCTGTAGAATCACTACTGGTCTTCTCTGTGTTGTACAGCCCTCCCAATGCTACCCCCACCCACACATTATACATGCTAATCCTAATGCCCCCTTTCTTTCACCCCACATTTATCAAACACTTCCCACCCACCCTGCCTAGTCCCTTTCCCTTTGGTAACTGTTAGTCCACTCTTGGGTTCTGTGAGTCTGCTGCTGTTTTTTTCCTTCAGTTTTTCTTTGTTGTTATACTCAACACAGGAGTGAAATCATTTGGTACTTGTCTTTCTCCGAATGGCCTTTTTCACTGAGCATAATACCCTCCAGCTCCATTAACGTTGTTCAAATATTAGGATTTTTTCTTCTTACGGCTGCTTACTGTACTTTTTAAACTAGATTTCTGTCTTCTCTTTTGTCTGTAGATTCGCTATGTGCTTTCACCATTGCTCTCCTCGTTATTAGCAATAACTTTACGTTAATCAATATGTACCTATATGTATCTATCCATCTGTCTGTCTGTCTATCTATCTATCTTCCTATCAACTATCTATGATGTCTATCATCAATCTATGTTCCTATCTATCTATCTATCATCTGTCGTCTGTCTAGCTATCTATCTATGAATCAATCATCTTTTTGTCTGCCCATCTATCCTTATGTACAGAACAGTTAACAACATCGCCTTTGTCACTTCCCTACATTATGCTTCCAAAAATCTTTCAAGGTAACTAGGCTGTAGGAAGAGCACTCGGTTCACCGAGATACTTGCAGGTCGAGTCAGCCACGTGTACCTACAAAACCAGTAAATGGTTGTGAAGGGACTTGAACCTGTGTCTGTATCCTCTATTATCTTCTTCTCACTGGCTGACTCTATTTAGCCACATTCATTGACTAAGTGCTCCGTGAAGACCACAAGTATTGTTCCTCTGGGCCTGTTGTCCACAGAAAGAAAACTTGGTGCTTTGCTCACCACCATGTTTGAGGGACATCGGCGTGATCACCGCTGATAGGATGGAACGACAAATGAAAAGGAACACCAGTTGCTAGACAGGAGCACTTGGGAACAAAGAGTGTGTTGTGGAGTGACGTGTTTATTTCAGTGTCCAAACTTCCCTCTTTATATAGTTATTACTTCTTTACATTCATGAACTTCATAAAACCCACTGATCTCAAAGGTCCAGATGTATACTTTTACACCAATTCAATTGTTGAGTTGAGAGAAAATGAGAAAGACGTTGCTGTACCACTAAATCTATGGCTGGGCAATGCTGAAACCAAACAAAAAGAATTCACGTTGGCCAGATAGGGCTGTTTTCTACTGACTGTCTCTGTGGACTCAAACAGAATCCATTCTAGGATTGTTTGTTTTTCAGTTTCACTGTGTTGGGTGCCTGTACACACCCCTTCGGCTTTTAGATTGTCTGTGTCCTTGGATCTCAAGAGAGTCTCCTGTAAGGGAGCACGAAGGTGGTCTTGAATTTTCTTCCCTTCTTTTAACCCTGTGTCATTTGTTTGGAGCACTCAAATCCTGTCCTTTTATTCTGATGATTCAGAGCTGTGCCCTTATTGCACTTAAAAAATTGTTTTTGTTATCATTAATCTACAATCACGTGAAGAACATTATGTTTACTAGACTCTCCCCTTCACCAAGTCCCTCCCAAAAACCTTACAGTTGCTGTCAGTTAGCAGAGATGGATGCTGTAGACCCGTTCACGATGTACCCCCACACACACCCCATTACAGTCGCTGTCCTTCAGCGTGTAGTAAGATGCTGTAGAATATCTACTTGTCTTCTCTGTGTTGTACAGCACTCGCCATGCGACCCCGCCCTCACGCATTATACATGCTTTTCCTAATCTCCCTTTTCTTTCTCCCCACCCTTATCCCTCCCTTCCCTTCCACCCTTCTCAGTCCTTTTCCCTTTGGTAACTGTTACAACACATTCGGGTTCTGTGAGTCTACTGCTGTTTTTTTTTTCAGTGTTTCTTTCTTGTTATACCCAACACATGAGTGAAATCATTTTGTACTTGTCTATCTCCACCTGGAATATTTCACTGAGCATACTACCGTCTCGCTCCATCCACGTCATTGCAAATGGTAGCATTTGTTTTCTTCTTATGGCTGCAAACGGCAGTTTTTAAACTGGACTTCATTCTTCATTTTAGTTTGTAGTTTCGCTATGTGCTTTCACCATTGATCTCCTTGTTATGAGCAATAGCTTTGTGTTATTTAATATGTATCTGTATGTATCTTTCTATCAATCTATCTGTCTATCCTTCTATATTTCTATCTATCTATCTTTCAATCTATCTATCTATCTATCATCTACCTGTCTATCAATCTATCTTCCTATCTACCTATCATGTCTATCGTCTGTCTATCTGTCATCTGTCATCTATCTATCTATGAATCAATCATCTTTTTGTCTGGCCATCTATCCTTATGAACAGGACAGTTAACAACATCGCCTATGTCAGTTCCCTACATTATGCTTCCAAAAATATTGCAAAGTAACTAGTCCTTAGGGAGAGCACAGGTTTCACTGAGACGCTTCCAGGTCGAGTCAGCCGCTTGTGCTTACAAATCCAGTAATTTATGGTGGTGCAGGGACTTGCACCCATCTCTCTGTCCTCTGTCCTCTTTTACCTCCTTCTCGCTTGCTGACTGTATTCAGCCACTTTCGTTGACTAAGTGCTTCCAGAAGACCACAACTATCGTTCCTCTGGGCCTGTTTAGACAGAAAAGTATACTTGGTGCTTTGCTCACCACCAAGTTTAAGGGACAATGGCATGATAACCCTGATAGGAGGAGGGACAAATAAAAAGAACACCTCTTTCTAGGCAGCAGCATTTGGGAGCAAAGAGAGTGTTGTGGAGTTACGTGTTTGTTTGAGTGTCCAAACTATCCTCTTTAGGTGGTTATTACTACTTTACTTTCAAGAACATCATAAAATCCACTGATTTCAAAAGCCCAGACACATATTATTACAGCAATTCAGTTGTTGAGGTGAGAAAAAATGAGAAGGACGTTGCTGTACCACTAAATCTATGGCTTGGCACTGCTGAAACCAAACAAAAAGAATTCACGGTGTCTAGATAGGGCTATTTTATACTGACTGTCTCTGGGGACTCAAACAAAATCCATTTGTTTGTTTGTTTGCTTTTCAGTTACACTTGTGTGGGGTTGCTGTCCCCACCCCTTCGGATTGTAGTTTGCCTGTGTCTTTGGATCTCAAGTGAGTCTCCTATAGGGGAGCACTTAGGTGATCTTGAGTTTTCATCCCTTCTTTTAACCCTGTGTCTTTTGTTTGGAGCTCGCAAAGCCTGTTTTATTGCTGTGCCCATATTACACTTAAAAACATTTTTTTATCATTAATCTGCAATCACGTGAAGAACATCATATTTACTAGGCTCCCACCTTCACCAAGTCCCCACCAAAACCTCTTACAGTCGTTGTCCATAAGCATTGTTGTATGCTGTAGACTGCTTCACCATGTCCCCCCACAAACACCCCATTACAGTCGCTGTCCATCAGCGTGTAGTAAATGCTGTAGAATCTCTACTTGTCTTCTCTGTGTTGTACATCCCTCCCTTTGCCCCCCCGAGCCCACGCATTATACATGTTAATCCTAATGTCCCCTTTCTTCTCCCTGCCCTTATCCCTCCCTTCCCACACACCCTGCCCATTCCCTTTCCCTTTGGTAACTGTTATTGAACTCTCGGGGTCTGTGAGTCTGCTGCTGTTTATTTCCTCCAGTTTTTCTTTGTTGTTATACTCCACACATGAGTGAAATCATTGGCTACTTGTCTTTCTCCACCTGGTATATATCACTGAGCATGCTACCGTCTAGCTACATCCACATCCTTGCAAATGGTAGGATTTGTTTTCTTCTTATGGCTTCTTACTGCACTTTTTAAACTGGACTTCATTCTTCCTTTTTGTTTGTAGTTTCCCTATTTGCTTTCACGATTGATCTGTTGGTTATGAGCAATAGATTTGTGTTAATCGATATCTATCTGAATCTGTGTAACTGTCTGTCTATCTATCAAACTATCTATCTATCTATCCTTCTATCTTTCTATCTATGTATCTCTCTATCTATCTTCCTATCATCTATGTATCGTGTCTATCATCTATCTATAATCTCTCATCTATCTATGTATCTATGAATCAATCATCTTTTTGTCTTCCCATCTATCCTTATGTACAGAACAGTTAACAACATCGCCTATGTCACTTCCCTACATTATGCTTCCAAAAATCTTGCCAAGTAACTAGGACGTATGGAGAGCACTGGGTACACTGAGACAATTGCAGGTCGAGTCTGCCGCGTGTGCTTACAAAACCATTAAATGGTTGTCCAGGGACTTGAACCCATATCTCTGTCCTCTGTCCTCTTTTACCTGCTTCTCGCCTGCTGACTCTAATTTGCCACAATAATTGACTAAGTCTTCCCTGAAGACCACAAGTATCCTTCCTCTGGGCCTGTTGTAGTCAGAAAAGTATACTTTGTGCTTTGCTCATCACCAAGTATGAAGGACATCGGCGTGATCACCTCTGATAGGAGGAGGGACAAATAAAAATGAACACCTATTTCTAGACAGGAGCAGTTTTGAACAAAGAGTGTGTTGTGTAGTGACGTGTTTATTTGAGTGTCCAACCTTCACTCTTAAGTGGTTATTTCCTTTTTACATTCATGAACATCATAAAACGCACTGATTTCAAAAGCCCAGACGCATTTTATTACAGCAATTCTGTTATTGAGGTGAGAAAAATTGAGTAGGACTTTGCTGTACAACGGAATCTATTTCTGGGCACTGCTGAAACCAAACAAAAAAAAATTCATGGTGGCCAGCTAGGGCTATTTTCTACTGACTGTCTCTGGGGACTCAAACAGAATCCATTTGTTTGTTTGTTTGTTTCTCAGTTTCACATTTTTTGGGTACCTGTCACCGCCCCTTCAGCTTTTAATTTGTCCGTGTCCTGGGATCTCAAGTGAGTCTCTTGTAAGGGAGCACATACATGATCGTGAGTGAAAGATAGCTTAATTTAGTAAGATGCTTTCCTATCTACCTACCTATCTATCTCTTTACCTATCTATGTAATCTTTCTATCTATCTATCTGTCATCTATCTATGTATGGTCTGTCATCTATCTACTATCATCTGTGTATCTATCTAATTAATCTATCATCTATATGTATGTATATCAGTCAAATCTATGTATCAATCATTTGTCTCTCTATATATCTGTTTTCTCACTTTTGTCAACGTTCTGTCCCTAGGTGCACTTTGATTCCTCTGTGTCCTTCTCATTCTCAATTCCTTGTGTTTGTTTTTGTGAGTTAGCTGTGTGTTTGGGTCTTGAGAGGAGTGGCCTTGGGTGGGAACGTCTCCTGCGTAGGTGGCACGAGTCTGCTGGGTGTGGATAGTGTGGTTGGTGGGCTGCGCTCTTGAAACGGTGCAGCCCAGTGCCCTCCAGCTGCTCTGCCCCTGGGCCGTTCCTGCTGTGTCGGCTGCATGAGCTGCAGGGAATATCCGAGGCCCCATGCAGGGAGCACCCTGGCGGGCCTGCGGGGTCCGTGGTAGGTACATGCCCAGTAGTATGTCTTTTTGCCTGTGCACCAATGTTACCTCGGTGGCCCTGCTTGGTGGCCCATCTTCAGAGAGTATGTGTGTAGTCACTGGTTAAGGGAACTGCGTTTTGGTGACACGCGGGGTTCTTCTGGGCCAGTGGCCCATGGATTGCTGAGGTGGCAGCCCAGCTAGCTTGTGGGGAAACTGCTCCCCTCTGCTGTCAAGGTGGAGGTGGAATGTCAGTGCATTTACGCATTTAGATGTGAGTGAGGTCTATCCGAAATGGAATAGTAGCGCTGAGAGCTATGTTTCCACCCCCTCAACTTGTAGTTCATCTTCGTCCTTGGATCTCAAGTTAGTCTCCTGTAAGGGAGCACGTAGGTGGTCTTGAGTTTTCATCCCTTCTTTTAACCCTGTGTCTTTTCATTGGAGTATTGAAGAGCCTGTCCTTTTATTCTGAGAACTGAGAGCTATGTCCTTATTGCACTTTAAAAATTTTTTTTGTTATCATTAATCCACAATCACGCAAAGAACATTATGATCACCAAGTACACCACGTACCCCCAAAAACCCCTTCACAGTAGCTGTCCATCAGCATAGTTGGATGCTGTAGACACCTTCACCATGTCCCCCCCACACCCCGTTACAGTCGCTTTCCATCAGCGTGTAGTAAGATGCTGTAGAATCACTACTGGTCTTCTCTGTGTTGTACAGCCCTCCCAATGCTACCCCCACCCACACATTATACATGCTAATCCTAATGCCCCCTTTCTTTCACCCCACATTTATCAAACACTTCCCACCCACCCTGCCTAGTCCCTTTCCCTTTGGTAACTGTTAGTCCACTCTTGGGTTCTGTGAGTCTGCTGCTGTTTTTTTCCTTCAGTTTTTCTTTGTTGTTATACTCAACACAGGAGTGAAATCATTTGGTACTTGTCTTTCTCCGAATGGCCTTTTTCACTGAGCATAATACCCTCCAGCTCCATTAACGTTGTTCAAATATTAGGATTTTTTCTTCTTACGGCTGCTTACTGTACTTTTTAAACTAGATTTCTGTCTTCTCTTTTGTCTGTAGATTCGCTATGTGCTTTCACCATTGCTCTCCTCGTTATTAGCAATAACTTTACGTTAATCAATATGTACCTATATGTATCTATCCATCTGTCTGTCTGTCTATCTATCTATCTTCCTATCAACTATCTATGATGTCTATCATCAATCTATGTTCCTATCTATCTATCTTTCATCTGTCGTCTGTCTAGCTATCTATCTATGAATCAATCATCTTTTTGTCTGCCCATCTATCCTTATGTACAAAACAGTTAACAACATCGCCTTTGTCACTTCCCTACATTATGCTTCCAAAAATCTTTCAAGGTAACTAGGCTGTAGGAAGAGCACTCGGTTCACCGAGATACTTGCAGGTCGAGTCAGCCACGTGTACCTACAAAACCAGTAAATGGTTGTGCAGGGACTTGAACCTGTGTCTGTATCCTCTATTATCTTCTTCTCACTGGCTGACTCTATTTAGCCACATTCATTGACTAAGTGCTCCGTGAAGACCACAAGTATTGTTCCTCTGGGCCTGTTGTCCACAGAAAGAAAACTTGGTGCTTTGCTCACCACCATGTTTGAGGGACATCGGCGTGATCACCGCTGATAGGATGGAACGACAAATGAAAAGGAACACCAGTTGCTAGACAGGAGCACTTGGGAACAAAGAGTGTGTTGTGGAGTGACGTGTTTATTTCAGTGTCCAAACTTCCCTCTTTATATAGTTATTACTTCTTTACATTCATGAACTTCATAAAACCCACTGATCTCAAAGGTCCAGATGTATACTTTTACACCAATTCAATTGTTGAGTTGAGAGAAAATGAGAAAGACGTTGCTGTACCACTAAATCTATGGCTGGGCAATGCTGAAACCAAACAAAAAGAATTCACGTTGGCCAGATAGGGCTGTTTTCTACTGACTGTCTCTGTGGACTCAAACAGAATCCATTCTAGGATTGTTTGTTTTTCAGTTTCACTGTGTTGGGTGCCTGTACACACCCCTTCGGCTTTTAGATTGTCTGTGTCCTTGGATCTCAAGAGAGTCTCCTGTAAGGGAGCACGAAGGTGGTCTTGAATTTCTTCCCTTCTTTTAACCCTGTGTCATTTGTTTGGAGCACTCAAATCCTGTCCTTTTATTCTGATGATTCAGAGCTGTGCCCTTATTGCACTTAAAAAATTGTTTTTGTTATCATTAATCTACAATCACGTGAAGAACATTATGTTTACTAGACTCTCCCCT
This sequence comes from Manis pentadactyla, assembly GCF_030020395.1. Taxonomy (NCBI): domain Eukaryota; kingdom Metazoa; phylum Chordata; class Mammalia; order Pholidota; family Manidae; genus Manis; species Manis pentadactyla. Next base: position 3,415,627 of record NW_026644596.1, read on the forward strand.
TCACCAAGTCCCTCCCAAAAACCTTACAGTTGCTGTCAGTTAGCAGAGATGGATGCTGTAGACCCGTTCACGATGTACCCCCACACACACCCCATTACAGTCGCTGTCCTTCAGCGTGTAGTAAGATGCTGTAGAATATCTACTTGTCTTCTCTGTGTTGTACAGCACTCGCCATGCGACCCCGCCCTCACGCATTATACATGCTTTTCCTAATCTCCCTTTTCTTTCTCCCCACCCTTATCCCTCCCTTCCCTTCCACCCTTCTCAGTCCTTTTCCCTTTGGTAACTGTTACAACACATTCGGGTTCTGTGAGTCTACTGCTGTTTTTTTTTTCAGTGTTTCTTTCTTGTTATACCCAACACATGAGTGAAATCATTTTGTACTTGTCTATCTCCACCTGGAATATTTCACTGAGCATACTACCGTCTCGCTCCATCCACGTCATTGCAAATGGTAGCATTTGTTTTCTTCTTATGGCTGCAAACGGCAGTTTTTAAACTGGACTTCATTCTTCATTTTAGTTTGTAGTTTCGCTATGTGCTTTCACCATTGATCTCCTTGTTATGAGCAATAGCTTTGTGTTATTTAATATGTATCTGTATGTATCTTTCTATCAATCTATCTGTCTATCCTTCTATATTTCTATCTATCTATCTTTCAATCTATCTATCTATCTATCATCTACCTGTCTATCAATCTATCTTCCTATCTACCTATCATGTCTATCGTCTGTCTATCTGTCATCTGTCATCTATCTATCTATGAATCAATCATCTTTTTGTCTGGCCATCTATCCTTATGAACAGGACAGTTAACAACATCGCCTATGTCAGTTCCCTACATTATGCTTCCAAAAATATTGCAAAGTAACTAGTCCTTAGGGAGAGCACAGGTTTCACTGAGACGCTTCCAGGTCGAGTCAGCCGCTTGTGCTTACAAATCCAGTAATTTATGGTGGTGCAGGGACTTGCACCCATCTCTCTGTCCTCTGTCCTCTTTTACCTCCTTCTCGCTTGCTGACTGTATTCAGCCACTTTCGTTGACTAAGTGCTTCCAGAAGACCACAACTATCGTTCCTCTGGGCCTGTTTAGACAGAAAAGTATACTTGGTGCTTTGCTCACCACCAAGTTTAAGGGACAATGGCATGATAACCCTGATAGGAGGAGGGACAAATAAAAAGAACACCTCTTTCTAGGCAGCAGCATTTGGGAGCAAAGAGAGTGTTGTGGAGTTACGTGTTTGTTTGAGTGTCCAAACTATCCTCTTTAGGTGGTTATTACTACTTTACTTTCAAGAACATCATAAAATCCACTGATTTCAAAAGCCCAGACACATATTATTACAGCAATTCAGTTGTTGAGGTGAGAAAAAATGAGAAGGACGTTGCTGTACCACTAAATCTATGGCTTGGCACTGCTGAAACCAAACAAAAAGAATTCACGGTGTCTAGATAGGGCTATTTTATACTGACTGTCTCTGGGGACTCAAACAAAATCCATTTGTTTGTTTGTTTGCTTTTCAGTTACACTTGTGTGGGGTTGCTGTCCCCACCCCTTCGGATTGTAGTTTGCCTGTGTCTTTGGATCTCAAGTGAGTCTCCTATAGGGGAGCATTTAGGTGATCTTGAGTTTTCATCCCTTCTTTTAACCCTGTGTCTTTTGTTTGGAGCTCGCAAAGCCTGTTTTATTGCTGTGCCCATATTACACTTAAAAACATTTTTTTATCATTAATCTGCAATCACGTGAAGAACATCATATTTACTAGGCTCCCACCTTCACCAAGTCCCCACCAAAACCTCTTACAGTCGTTGTCCATAAGCATTGTTGTATGCTGTAGACTGCTTCACCATGTCCCCCCACAAACACCCCATTACAGTCGCTGTCCATCAGCGTGTAGTAAATGCTGTAGAATCTCTACTTGTCTTCTCTGTGTTGTACATCCCTCCCTTTGCCCCCCCGAGCCCACGCATTATACATGTTAATCCTAATGTCCCCTTTCTTCTCCCTGCCCTTATCCCTCCCTTCCCACACACCCTGCCCATTCCCTTTCCCTTTGGTAACTGTTATTGAACTCTCGGGGTCTGTGAGTCTGCTGCTGTTTATTTCCTCCAGTTTTTCTTTGTTGTTATACTCCACACATGAGTGAAATCATTGGCTACTTGTCTTTCTCCACCTGGTATATATCACTGAGCATGCTACCGTCTAGCTACATCCACATCCTTGCAAATGGTAGGATTTGTTTTCTTCTTATGGCTTCTTACTGCACTTTTTAAACTGGACTTCATTCTTCCTTTTTGTTTGTAGTTTCCCTATTTGCTTTCACGATTGATCTGTTGGTTATGAGCAATAGATTTGTGTTAATCGATATCTATCTGAATCTGTGTAACTGTCTGTCTATCTATCAAACTATCTATCTATCTATCCTTCTATCTTTCTATCTATGTATCTCTCTATCTATCTTCCTATCATCTATGTATCGTGTCTATCATCTATCTATAATCTCTCATCTATCTATGTATCTATGAATCAATCATCTTTTTGTCTTCCCATCTATCCTTATGTACAGAACAGTTAACAACATCGCCTATGTCACTTCCCTACATTATGCTTCCAAAAATCTTGCCAAGTAACTAGGACGTATGGAGAGCACTGGGTACACTGAGACAATTGCAGGTCGAGTCTGCCGCGTGTGCTTACAAAACCATTAAATGGTTGTCCAGGGACTTGAACCCATATCTCTGTCCTCTGTCCTCTTTTACCTGCTTCTCGCCTGCTGACTCTAATTTGCCACAATAATTGACTAAGTCTTCCCTGAAGACCACAAGTATCCTTCCTCTGGGCCTGTTGTAGTCAGAAAAGTATACTTTGTGCTTTGCTCATCACCAAGTATGAAGGACATCGGCGTGATCACCTCTGATAGGAGGAGGGACAAATAAAAATGAACACCTATTTCTAGACAGGAGCAGTTTTGAACAAAGAGTGTGTTGTGTAGTGACGTGTTTATTTGAGTGTCCAACCTTCACTCTTAAGTGGTTATTTCCTTTTTACATTCATGAACATCATAAAACGCACTGATTTCAAAAGCCCAGACGCATTTTATTACAGCAATTCTGTTATTGAGGTGAGAAAAATTGAGTAGGACTTTGCTGTACAACGGAATCTATTTCTGGGCACTGCTGAAACCAAACAAAAAAAAATTCATGGTGGCCAGCTAGGGCTATTTTCTACTGACTGTCTCTGGGGACTCAAACAGAATCCATTTGTTTGTTTGTTTGTTTCTCAGTTTCACATTTTTTGGGTACCTGTCACCGCCCCTTCAGCTTTTAATTTGTCCGTGTCCTGGGATCTCAAGTGAGTCTCTTGTAAGGGAGCACATACATGATCGTGAGTGAAAGATAGCTTAATTTAGTAAGATGCTTTCCTATCTACCTACCTATCTATCTCTTTACCTATCTATGTAATCTTTCTATCTATCTATCTGTCATCTATCTATGTATGGTCTGTCATCTATCTACTATCATCTGTGTATCTATCTAATTAATCTATCATCTATATGTATGTATATCAGTCAAATCTATGTATCAATCATTTGTCTCTCTATATATCTGTTTTCTCACTTTTGTCAACGTTCTGTCCCTAGGTGCACTTTGATTCCTCTGTGTCCTTCTCATTCTCAATTCCTTGTGTTTGTTTTTGTGAGTTAGCTGTGTGTTTGGGTCTTGAGAGGAGTGGCCTTGGGTGGGAACGTCTCCTGCGTAGGTGGCACGAGTCTGCTGGGTGTGGATAGTGTGGTTGGTGGGCTGCGCTCTTGAAACGGTGCAGCCCAGTGCCCTCCAGCTGCTCTGCCCCTGGGCCGTTCCTGCTGTGTCGGCTGCATGAGCTGCAGGGAATATCCGAGGCCCCATGCAGGGAGCACCCTGGCGGGCCTGCGGGGTCCGTGGTAGGTACATGCCCAGTAGTATGTCTTTTTGCCTGTGCACCGATGTTACCTCGGTGGCCCTGCTTGGTGGCCCATCTTCAGAGAGTATGTGTGTAGTCACTGGTTAAGGGAACTGCGTTTTGGTGACACGCGGGGTTCTTCTGGGCCAGTGGCCCATGGATTGCTGAGGTGGCAGCCCAGCTAGCTTGTGGGGAAACTGCTCCCCTCTGCTGTCAAGGTGGAGGTGGAATGTCAGTGCATTTACGCATTTAGATGTGAGTGAGGTCTATCCGAAATGGAATAGTAGCGCTGAGAGCTATGTTTCCACCCCCTCAACTTGTAGTTCATCTTCGTCCTTGGATCTCAAGTTAGTCTCCTGTAAGGGAGCACGTAGGTGGTCTTGAGTTTTCATCCCTTCTTTTAACCCTGTGTCTTTTCATTGGAGTATTGAAGAGCCTGTCCTTTTATTCTGAGAACTGAGAGCTATGTCCTTATTGCACTTTAAAAATTTTTTTTGTTATCATTAATCCACAATCACGCAAAGAACATTATGATCACCAAGTACACCACGTACCCCCAAAAACCCCTTCACAGTAGCTGTCCATCAGCATAGTTGGATGCTGTAGACACCTTCACCATGTCCCCCCCACACCCCGTTACAGTCGCTTTCCATCAGCGTGTAGTAAGATGCTGTAGAATCACTACTGGTCTTCTCTGTGTTGTACAGCCCTCCCAATGCTACCCCCACCCACACATTATACATGCTAATCCTAATGCCCCCTTTCTTTCACCCCACATTTATCAAACACTTCCCACCCACCCTGCCTAGTCCCTTTCCCTTTGGTAACTGTTAGTCCACTCTTGGGTTCTGTGAGTCTGCTGCTGTTTTTTTCCTTCAGTTTTTCTTTGTTGTTATACTCAACACAGGAGTGAAATCATTTGGTACTTGTCTTTCTCCGAATGGCCTTTTTCACTGAGCATAATACCCTCCAGCTCCATTAACGTTGTTCAAATATTAGGATTTTTTCTTCTTACGGCTGCTTACTGTACTTTTTAAACTAGATTTCTGTCTTCTCTTTTGTCTGTAGATTCGCTATGTGCTTTCACCATTGCTCTCCTCGTTATTAGCAATAACTTTACGTTAATCAATATGTACCTATATGTATCTATCCATCTGTCTGTCTGTCTATCTATCTATCTTCCTATCAACTATCTATGATGTCTATCATCAATCTATGTTCCTATCTATCTATCTTTCATCTGTCGTCTGTCTAGCTATCTATCTATGAATCAATCATCTTTTTGTCTGCCCATCTATCCTTATGTACAAAACAGTTAACAACATCGCCTTTGTCACTTCCCTACATTATGCTTCCAAAAATCTTTCAAGGTAACTAGGCTGTAGGAAGAGCACTCGGTTCACCGAGATACTTGCAGGTCGAGTCAGCCACGTGTACCTACAAAACCAGTAAATGGTTGTGCAGGGACTTGAACCTGTGTCTGTATCCTCTATTATCTTCTTCTCACTGGCTGACTCTATTTAGCCACATTCATTGACTAAGTGCTCCGTGAAGACCACAAGTATTGTTCCTCTGGGCCTGTTGTCCACAGAAAGAAAACTTGGTGCTTTGCTCACCACCATGTTTGAGGGACATCGGCGTGATCACCGCTGATAGGATGGAACGACAAATGAAAAGGAACACCAGTTGCTAGACAGGAGCACTTGGGAACAAAGAGTGTGTTGTGGAGTGACGTGTTTATTTCAGTGTCCAAACTTCCCTCTTTATATAGTTATTACTTCTTTACATTCATGAACTTCATAAAACCCACTGATCTCAAAGGTCCAGATGTATACTTTTACACCAATTCAATTGTTGAGTTGAGAGAAAATGAGAAAGACGTTGCTGTACCACTAAATCTATGGCTGGGCAATGCTGAAACCAAACAAAAAGAATTCACGTTGGCCAGATAGGGCTGTTTTCTACTGACTGTCTCTGTGGACTCAAACAGAATCCATTCTAGGATTGTTTGTTTTTCAGTTTCACTGTGTTGGGTGCCTGTACACACCCCTTCGGCTTTTAGATTGTCTGTGTCCTTGGATCTCAAGAGAGTCTCCTGTAAGGGAGCACGAAGGTGGTCTTGAATTTCTTCCCTTCTTTTAACCCTGTGTCATTTGTTTGGAGCACTCAAATCCTGTCCTTTTATTCTGATGATTCAGAGCTGTGCCCTTATTGCACTTAAAAAATTGTTTTTGTTATCATTAATCTACAATCACGTGAAGAACATTATGTTTACTAGACTCTCCCCTTCACCAAGTCCCTCCCAAAAACCTTACAGTTGCTGTCAGTTAGCAGAGATGGATGCTGTAGACCCGTTCACGATGTACCCCCACACACACCCCATTACAGTCGCTGTCCTTCAGCGTGTAGTAAGATGCTGTAGAATATCTACTTGTCTTCTCTGTGTTGTACAGCACTCGCCATGCGACCCCGCCCTCACGCATTATACATGCTTTTCCTAATCTCCCTTTTCTTTCTCCCCACCCTTATCCCTCCCTTCCCTTCCACCCTTCTCAGTCCTTTTCCCTTTGGTAACTGTTACAACACATTCGGGTTCTGTGAGTCTACTGCTGTTTTTTTTTTCAGTGTTTCTTTCTTGTTATACCCAACACATGAGTGAAATCATTTTGTACTTGTGTTTTTTTTTTCAGTGTTTCTTTCTTGTTATACCCAACACATGAGTGAAATCATTTTGTACTTGTCTATCTCCACCTGGAATATTTCACTGAGCATACTACCATCTCGCTCCATCCACGTCATTGCAAATGGTAGCATTTGTTTTCTTCTTATGGCTGCAAACGGCAGTTTTTAAACTGGACTTCATTCTTCATTTTAGTTTGTAGTTTCGCTATGTGCTTTCACCATTGATCTCCTTGTTATGAGCAATAGCTTTGTGTTATTTAATATGTATCTGTATGTATCTTTCTATCAATCTATCTGTCTATCCTTCTATATTTCTATCTATCTATCTTTCAATCTATCTATCTATCTATCATCTACCTGTCTATCAATCTATCTTCCTATCTACCTATCATGTCTATCGTCTGTCTATCTGTCATCTGTCATCTATCTATCTATGAATCAATCATCTTTTTGTCTGGCCATCTATCCTTATGAACAGGACAGTTAACAACATCGCCTATGTCAGTTCCCTACATTATGCTTCCAAAAATATTGCAAAGTAACTAGTCCTTAGGGAGAGCACAGGTTTCACTGAGACGCTTCCAGGTCGAGTCAGCCGCTTGTGCTTACAAATCCAGTAATTTATGGTGGTGCAGGGACTTGCACCCATCTCTCTGTCCTCTGTCCTCTTTTACCTCCTTCTCGCTTGCTGACTGTATTCAGCCACTTTCGTTGACTAAGTGCTTCCAGAAGACCACAACTATCGTTCCTCTGGGCCTGTTTAGACAGAAAAGTATACTTGGTGCTTTGCTCACCACCAAGTTTAAGGGACAATGGCATGATAACCCTGATAGGAGGAGGGACAAATAAAAAGAACACCTCTTTCTAGGCAGCAGCATTTGGGAGCAAAGAGAGTGTTGTGGAGTTACGTGTTTGTTTGAGTGTCCAAACTATCCTCTTTAGGTGGTTATTACTACTTTACTTTCAAGAACATCATAAAATCCACTGATTTCAAAAGCCCAGACACATATTATTACAGCAATTCAGTTGTTGAGGTGAGAAAAAATGAGAAGGACGTTGCTGTACCACTAAATCTATGGCTTGGCACTGCTGAAACCAAACAAAAAGAATTCACGGTGTCTAGATAGGGCTATTTTATACTGACTGTCTCTGGGGACTCAAACAAAATCCATTTGTTTGTTTGTTTGCTTTTCAGTTACACTTGTGTGGGGTTGCTGTCCCCACCCCTTCGGATTGTAGTTTGCCTGTGTCTTTGGATCTCAAGTGAGTCTCCTATAGGGGAGCATTTAGGTGATCTTGAGTTTTCATCCCTTCTTTTAACCCTGTGTCTTTTGTTTGGAGCTCGCAAAGCCTGTTTTATTGCTGTGCCCATATTACACTTAAAAACATTTTTTTATCATTAATCTGCAATCACGTGAAGAACATCATATTTACTAGGCTCCCACCTTCACCAAGTCCCCACCAAAACCTCTTACAGTCGTTGTCCATAAGCATTGTTGTATGCTGTAGACTGCTTCACCATGTCCCCCCACAAACACCCCATTACAGTCGCTGTCCATCAGCGTGTAGTAAATGCTGTAGAATCTCTACTTGTCTTCTCTGTGTTGTACATCCCTCCCTTTGCCCCCCCGAGCCCACGCATTATACATGTTAATCCTAATGTCCCCTTTCTTCTCCCTGCCCTTATCCCTCCCTTCCCACACACCCTGCCCATTCCCTTTCCCTTTGGTAACTGTTATTGAACTCTCGGGGTCTGTGAGTCTGCTGCTGTTTATTTCCTCCAGTTTTTCTTTGTTGTTATACTCCACACATGAGTGAAATCATTGGCTACTTGTCTTTCTCCACCTGGTATATATCACTGAGCATGCTACCGTCTAGCTACATCCACATCCTTGCAAATGGTAGGATTTGTTTTCTTCTTATGGCTTCTTACTGCACTTTTTAAACTGGACTTCATTCTTCCTTTTTGTTTGTAGTTTCCCTATTTGCTTTCACGATTGATCTGTTGGTTATGAGCAATAGATTTGTGTTAATCGATATCTATCTGAATCTGTGTAACTGTCTGTCTATCTATCAAACTATCTATCTATCTATCCTTCTATCTTTCTATCTATGTATCTCTCTATCTTCCTATCATCTATGTATCGTGTCTATCATCTATCTATAATCTCTCATCTATCTATGTATCTATGAATCAATCATCTTTTTGTCTTCCCATCTATCCTTATGTACAGAACAGTTAACAACATCGCCTATGTCACTTCCCTACATTATGCTTCCAAAAATCTTGCCAAGTAACTAGGACGTATGGAGAGCACTGGGTACACTGAGACAATTGCAGGTCGAGTCTGCCGCGTGTGCTTACAAAACCATTAAATGGTTGTCCAGGGACTTGAACCCATATCTCTGTCCTCTGTCCTCTTTTACCTGCTTCTCGCCTGCTGACTCTAATTTGCCACAATAATTGACTAAGTCTTCCCTGAAGACCACAAGTATCCTTCCTCTGGGCCTGTTGTAGTCAGAAAAGTATACTTTGTGCTTTGCTCATCACCAAGTATGAAGGACATCGGCGTGATCACCTCTGATAGGAGGAGGGACAAATAAAAATGAACACCTATTTCTAGACAGGAGCAGTTTTGAACAAAGAGTGTGTTGTGTAGTGACGTGTTTATTTGAGTGTCCAACCTTCACTCTTAAGTGGTTATTTCCTTTTTACATTCATGAACATCATAAAACGCACTGATTTCAAAAGCCCAGACGCATTTTATTACAGCAATTCTGTTATTGAGGTGAGAAAAATTGAGTAGGACTTTGCTGTACAACGGAATCTATTTCTGGGCACTGCTGAAACCAAACAAAAAAAAATTCATGGTGGCCAGCTAGGGCTATTTTCTACTGACTGTCTCTGGGGACTCAAACAGAATCCATTTGTTTGTTTGTTTGTTTCTCAGTTTCACATTTTTTGGGTACCTGTCACCGCCCCTTCAGCTTTTAATTTGTCCGTGTCCTGGGATCTCAAGTGAGTCTCTTGTAAGGGAGCACATACATGATCGTGAGTGAAAGATAGCTTAATTTAGTAAGATGCTTTCCTATCTACCTACCTATCTATCTCTTTACCTATCTATGTAATCTTTCTATCTATCTATCTGTCATCTATCTATGTATGGTCTGTCATCTATCTACTATCATCTGTGTATCTATCTAATTAATCTATCATCTATATGTATGTATATCAGTCAAATCTATGTATCAATCATTTGTCTCTCTATATATCTGTTTTCTCACTTTTGTCAACGTTCTGTCCCTAGGTGCACTTTGATTCCTCTGTGTCCTTCTCATTCTCAATTCCTTGTGTTTGTTTTTGTGAGTTAGCTGTGTGTTTGGGTCTTGAGAGGAGTGGCCTTGGGTGGGAACGTCTCCTGCGTAGGTGGCACGAGTCTGCTGGGTGTGGATAGTGTGGTTGGTGGGCTGCGCTCTTGAAACGGTGCAGCCCAGTGCCCTCCAGCTGCTCTGCCCCTGGGCCGTTCCTGCTGTGTCGGCTGCATGAGCTGCAGGGAATATCCGAGGCCCCATGCAGGGAGCACCCTGGCGGGCCTGCGGGGTCCGTGGTAGGTACATGCCCAGTAGTATGTCTTTTTGCCTGTGCACCGATGTTACCTCGGTGGCCCTGCTTGGTGGCCCATCTTCAGAGAGTATGTGTGTAGTCACTGGTTAAGGGAACTGCGTTTTGGTGACACGCGGGGTTCCCTCTGCTGTCAAGGTGGAGGTGGAATGTCAGTGCATTTACGCATTTAGATGTGAGTGAGGTCTATCCGAAATGGAATAGTAGCGCTGAGAGCTATGTTTCCACCCCCTCAACTTGTAGTTCATCTTCGTCCTTGGATCTCAAGTTAGTCTCCTGTAAGGGAGCACATAGGTGGTCTTGAGTTTTCATCCCTTCTTTTAACCCTGTGTCTTTTCATTGGAGTATTGAAGAGCCTGTCCTTTTATTCTGAAAACTGAGAGCTATGTCCTTATTGCACTTTAAAAATTTTTTTTGTTATCATTAATCCACAATCACGCAAAGAACATTATGATCACCAAGTACACCACGTACCCCCAAAAACCCCTTCACAGTAGCTGTCCATCAGCATAGTTGGATGCTGTAGACACCTTCACCATGTCCCCCCCACACCCCGTTACAGTCGCTTTCCATCAGCGTGTAGTAAGATGCTGTAGAATCACTACTGGTCTTCTCTGTGTTGTACAGCCCTCCCAATGCTACCCCCACCCACACATTATACATGCTAATCCTAATGCCCCCTTTCTTTCACCCCACATTTATCAAACACTTCCCACCCACCCTGCCTAGTCCCTTTCCCTTTGGTAACTGTTAGTCCACTCTTGGGTTCTGTGAGTCTGCTGCTGTTTTTTTCCTTCAGTTTTTCTTTGTTGTTATACTCAACACAGGAGTGAAATCATTTGGTACTTGTCTTTCTCCGAATGGCCTTTTTCACTGAGCATAATACCCTCCAGCTCCATTAACGTTGTTCAAATATTAGGATTTTTTCTTCTTACGGCTGCTTACTGTACTTTTTAAACTAGATTTCTGTCTTCTCTTTTGTCTGTAGATTCGCTATGTGCTTTCACCATTGCTCTCCTCGTTATTAGCAATAACTTTACGTTAATCAATATGTACCTATATGTATCTATCCATCTGTCTGTCTGTCTATCTATCTATCTATCTTCCTATCAACGATCTATGATGTCTATCATCAATCTATGTTCCTATCTATCTATCTTTCATCTGTCGTCTGTCTAGCTATCTATCTATGAATCAATCATCTTTTTGTCTGCCCATCTATCCTTATGTACAGAACAGTTAACAACATCGCCTTTGTCACTTCCCTACATTATGCTTCCAAAAATCTTTCAAGGTAACTAGGCTGTAGGAAGAGCACTCGGTTCACCGAGATACTTGCAGGTCGAGTCAGCCACGTGTACCTACAAAACCAGTAAATGGTTGTGCAGGGACTTGAACCTGTGTCTGTATCCTCTATTATCTTCTTCTCACTGGCTGACTCTATTTAGCCACATTCATTGACTAAGTGCTCCGTGAAGACCACAAGTATTGTTCCTCTGGGCCTGTTGTCCACAGAAAGAAAACTTGGTGCTTTGCTCACCACCATGTTTGAGGGACATCGGCGTGATCACCGCTGATAGGATGGAACGACAAATGAAAAGGAACACCAGTTGCTAGACAGGAGCACTTGGGAACAAAGAGTGTGTTGTGGAGTGACGTGTTTATTTCAGTGTCCAAACTTCCCTCTTTATATAGTTATTACTTCTTTACATTCATGAACTTCATAAAACCCACTGATCTCAAAGGTCCAGATGTATACTTTTACACCAATTCAATTGTTGAGTTGAGAGAAAATGAGAAAGACGTTGCTGTACCACTAAATCTATGGCTGGGCAATGCTGAAACCAAACAAAAAGAATTCACGTTGGCCAGATAGGGCTGTTTTCTACTGACTGTCTCTGTGGACTCAAACAGAATCCATTCTAGGATTGTTTGTTTTTCAGTTTCACTGTGTTGGGTGCCTGTACACACCCCTTCGGCTTTTAGATTGTCTGTGTCCTTGGATCTCAAGAGAGTCTCCTGTAAGGGAGCACGAAGGTGGTCTTGAATTTCTTCCCTTCTTTTAACCCTGTGTCATTTGTTTGGAGCACTCAAATCCTGTCCTTTTATTCTGATGATTCAGAGCTGTGCCCTTATTGCACTTAAAAAATTGTTTTTGTTATCATTAATCTACAATCACGTGAAGAACATTATGTTTACTAGACTCTCCCCTTCACCAAGTCCCTCCCAAAAACCTTACAGTTGCTGTCAGTTAGCAGAGATGGATGCTGTAGACCCGTTCACGATGTACCCCCACACACACCCCATTACAGTCGCTGTCCTTCAGCGTGTAGTAAGATGCTGTAGAATATCTACTTGTCTTCTCTGTGTTGTACAGCACTCGCCATGCGACCCCGCCCTCACGCAGTATACATGCTTTTCCTAATCTCCCTTTTCTTTCTCCCCACCCTTATCCCTCCCTTCCCTTCCACCCTTCTCAGTCCTTTTCCCTTTGGTAACTGTTACAACACATTCGGGTTCTGTGAGTCTACTGCTGTTTTTTTTTTCAGTGTTTCTTTCTTGTTATACCCAACACATGAGTGAAATCATTTTGTACTTGTCTATCTCCACCTGGAATATTTCACTGAGCATACTACCGTCTCGCTCCATCCACGTCATTGCAAATGGTAGCATTTGTTTTCTTCTTATGGCTGCAAACGGCAGTTTTTAAACTGGACTTCATTCTTCATTTTAGTTTGTAGTTTCGCTATGTGCTTTCACCATTGATCTCCTTGTTATGAGCAATAGCTTTGTGTTATTTAATATGTATCTGTATGTATCTTTCTATCAATCTATCTGTCTATCCTTCTATATTTCTATCTATCTATCTTTCAATCTATCTATCTATCTATCATCTACCTGTCTATCAATCTATCTTCCTATCTACCTATCATGTCTATCGTCTGTCTATCTGTCATCTGTCATCTATCTATCTATGAATCAATCATCTTTTTGTCTGGCCATCTATCCTTATGAACAGGACAGTTAACAACATCGCCTATGTCAGTTCCCTACATTATGCTTCCAAAAATATTGCAAAGTAACTAGTCCTTAGGGAGAGCACAGGTTTCACTGAGACGCTTCCAGGTCGAGTCAGCCGCTTGTGCTTACAAATCCAGTAATTTATGGTGGTGCAGGGACTTGCACCCATCTCTCTGTCCTCTGTCCTCTTTTACCTCCTTCTCGCTTGCTGACTGTATTCAGCCACTTTCGTTGACTAAGTGCTTCCAGAAGACCACAACTATCGTTCCTCTGGGCCTGTTTAGACAGAAAAGTATACTTGGTGCTTTGCTCACCACCAAGTTTAAGGGACAATGGCATGATAACCCTGATAGGAGGAGGGACAAATAAAAAGAACACCTCTTTCTAGGCAGCAGCATTTGGGAGCAAAGAGAGTGTTGTGGAGTTACGTGTTTGTTTGAGTGTCCAAACTATCCTCTTTAGGTGGTTATTACTACTTTACTTTCAAGAACATCATAAAATCCACTGATTTCAAAAGCCCAGACACATATTATTACAGCAATTCAGTTGTTGAGGTGAGAAAAAATGAGAAGGACGTTGCTGTACCACTAAATCTATGGCTTGGCACTGCTGAAACCAAACAAAAAGAATTCACGGTGTCTAGATAGGGCTATTTTATACTGACTGTCTCTGGGGACTCAAACAAAATCCATTTGTTTGTTTGTTTGCTTTTCAGTTACACTTGTGTGGGGTTGCTGTCCCCACCCCTTCGGATTGTAGTTTGCCTGTGTCTTTGGATCTCAAGTGAGTCTCCTATAGGGGAGCATTTAGGTGATCTTGAGTTTTCATCCCTTCTTTTAACCCTGTGTCTTTTGTTTGGAGCTCGCAAAGCCTGTTTTATTGCTGTGCCCATATTACACTTAAAAACATTTTTTTATCATTAATCTGCAATCACGTGAAGAACATCATATTTACTAGGCTCCCACCTTCACCAAGTCCCCACCAAAACCTCTTACAGTCGTTGTCCATAAGCATTGTTGTATGCTGTAGACTGCTTCACCATGTCCCCCCACAAACACCCCATTACAGTCGCTGTCCATCAGCGTGTAGTAAATGCTGTAGAATCTCTACTTGTCTTCTCTGTGTTGTACATCCCTCCCTTTGCCCCCCCGAGCCCACGCATTATACATGTTAATCCTAATGTCCCCTTTCTTCTCCCTGCCCTTATCCCTCCCTTCCCACACACCCTGCCCATTCCCTTTCCCTTTGGTAACTGTTATTGAACTCTCGGGGTCTGTGAGTCTGCTGCTGTTTATTTCCTCCAGTTTTTCTTTGTTGTTATACTCCACACATGAGTGAAATCATTGGCTACTTGTCTTTCTCCACCTGGTATATATCACTGAGCATGCTACCGTCTAGCTACATCCACATCCTTGCAAATGGTAGGATTTGTTTTCTTCTTATGGCTTCTTACTGCACTTTTTAAACTGGACTTCATTCTTCCTTTTTGTTTGTAGTTTCCCTATTTGCTTTCACGATTGATCTGTTGGTTATGAGCAATAGATTTGTGTTAATCGATATCTATCTGAATCTGTGTAACTGTCTGTCTATCTATCAAACTATCTATCTATCTATCCTTCTATCTTTCTATCTATGTATCTCTCTATCTATCTTCCTATCATCTATGTATCGTGTCTATCATCTATCTATAATCTCTCATCTATCTATGTATCTATGAATCAATCATCTTTTTGTCTTCCCATCTATCCTTATGTACAGAACAGTTAACAACATCGCCTATGTCACTTCCCTACATTATGCTTCCAAAAATCTTGCCAAGTAACTAGGACGTATGGAGAGCACTGGGTACACTGAGACAATTGCAGGTCGAGTCTGCCGCGTGTGCTTACAAAACCATTAAATGGTTGTCCAGGGACTTGAACCCATATCTCTGTCCTCTGTCCTCTTTTACCTGCTTCTCGCCTGCTGACTCTAATTTGCCACAATAATTGACTAAGTCTTCCCTGAAGACCACAAGTATCCTTCCTCTGGGCCTGTTGTAGTCAGAAAAGTATACTTTGTGCTTTGCTCATCACCAAGTATGAAGGACATCGGCGTGATCACCTCTGATAGGAGGAGGGACAAATAAAAATGAACACCTATTTCTAGACAGGAGCAGTTTTGAACAAAGAGTGTGTTGTGTAGTGACGTGTTTATTTGAGTGTCCAACCTTCACTCTTAAGTGGTTATTTCCTTTTTACATTCATGAACATCATAAAACGCACTGATTTCAAAAGCCCAGACGCATTTTATTACAGCAATTCTGTTATTGAGGTGAGAAAAATTGAGTAGGACTTTGCTGTACAACGGAATCTATTTCTGGGCACTGCTGAAACCAAACAAAAAAAAATTCATGGTGGCCAGCTAGGGCTATTTTCTACTGACTGTCTCTGGGGACTCAAACAGAATCCATTTGTTTGTTTGTTTGTTTCTCAGTTTCACATTTTTTGGGTACCTGTCACCGCCCCTTCAGCTTTTAATTTGTCCGTGTCCTGGGATCTCAAGTGAGTCTCTTGTAAGGGAGCACATACATGATCGTGAGTGAAAGATAGCTTAATTTAGTAAGATGCTTTCCTATCTACCTACCTATCTATCTCTTTACCTATCTATGTAATCTTTCTATCTATCTATCTGTCATCTATCTATGTATGGTCTGTCATCTATCTACTATCATCTGTGTATCTATCTAATTAATCTATCATCTATATGTATGTATATCAGTCAAATCTATGTATCAATCATTTGTCTCTCTATATATCTGTTTTCTCACTTTTGTCAACGTTCTGTCCCTAGGTGCACTTTGATTCCTCTGTGTCCTTCTCATTCTCAATTCCTTGTGTTTGTTTTTGTGAGTTAGCTGTGTGTTTGGGTCTTGAGAGGAGTGGCCTTGGGTGGGAACGTCTCCTGCGTAGGTGGCACGAGTCTGCTGGGTGTGGATAGTGTGGTTGGTGGGCTGCGCTCTTGAAACGGTGCAGCCCAGTGCCCTCCAGCTGCTCTGCCCCTGGGCCGTTCCTGCTGTGTCGGCTGCATGAGCTGCAGGGAATATCCGAGGCCCCATGCAGGGAGCACCCTGGCGGGCCTGCGGGGTCCGTGGTAGGTACATGCCCAGTAGTATGTCTTTTTGCCTGTGCACCGATGTTACCTCGGTGGCCCTGCTTGGTGGCCCATCTTCAGAGAGTATGTGTGTAGTCACTGGTTAAGGGAACTGCGTTTTGGTGACACGCGGGGTTCTTCTGGGCCAGTGGCCCATGGATTGCTGAGGTGGCAGCCCAGCTAGCTTGTGGGGAAACTGCTCCCCTCTGCTGTCAAGGTGGAGGTGGAATGTCAGTGCATTTACGCATTTAGATGTGAGTGAGGTCTATCTGAAATGGAATAGTAGCGCTGAGAGCTATGTTTCCACCCCCTCAACTTGTAGTTCATCTTCGTCCTTGGATCTCAAGTTAGTCTCCTGTAAGGGAGCACGTAGGTGGTCTTGAGTTTTCATCCCTTCTTTTAACCCTGTGTCTTTTCATTGGAGTATTGAAGAGCCTGTCCTTTTATTCTGAGAACTGAGAGCTATGTCCTTATTGCACTTTAAAAATTTTTTTTGTTATCATTAATCCACAATCACGCAAAGAACATTATGATCACCAAGTACACCACGTACCCCCAAAAACCCCTTCACAGTAGCTGTCCATCAGCATAGTTGGATGCTGTAGACACCTTCACCATGTCCCCCCCACACCCCGTTACAGTCGCTTTCCATCAGCGTGTAGTAAGATGCTGTAGAATCACTACTGGTCTTCTCTGTGTTGTACAGCCCTCCCAATGCTACCCCCACCCACACATTATACATGCTAATCCTAATGCCCCCTTTCTTTCACCCCACATTTATCAAACACTTCCCACCCACCCTGCCTAGTCCCTTTCCCTTTGGTAACTGTTAGTCCACTCTTGGGTTCTGTGAGTCTGCTGCTGTTTTTTTCCTTCAGTTTTTCTTTGTTGTTATACTCAACACAGGAGTGAAATCATTTGGTACTTGTCTTTCTCCGAATGGCCTTTTTCACTGAGCATAATACCCTCCAGCTCCATTAACGTTGTTCAAATATTAGGATTTTTTCTTCTTACGGCTGCTTACTGTACTTTTTAAACTAGATTTCTGTCTTCTCTTTTGTCTGTAGATTCGCTATGTGCTTTCACCATTGCTCTCCTCGTTATTAGCAATAACTTTACGTTAATCAATATGTACCTATATGTATCTATCCATCTGTCTGTCTGTCTATCTATCTATCTATCTTCCTATCAACTATCTATGATGTCTATCATCAATCTATGTACCTATCTATCTATCTTTCATCTGTCGTCTGTCTAGCTATCTATCTATGAATCAATCATCTTTTTGTCTGCCCATCTATCCTTATGTACAGAACAGTTAACAACATCGCCTTTGTCACTTCCCTACATTATGCTTCCAAAAATCTTTCAAGGTAACTAGGCTGTAGGAAGAGCACTCGGTTCACCGAGATACTTGCAGGTCGAGTCAGCCACGTGTACCTACAAAACCAGTAAATGGTTGTGCAGGGACTTGAACCTGTGTCTGTATCCTCTATTATCTTCTTCTCACTGGCTGACTCTATTTAGCCACATTCATTGACTAAGTGCTCCGTGAAGACCACAAGTATTGTTCCTCTGGGCCTGTTGTCCACAGAAAGAAAACTTGGTGCTTTGCTCACCACCATGTTTGAGGGACATCGGCGTGATCACCGCTGATAGGATGGAACGACAAATGAAAAGGAACACCAGTTGCTAGACAGGAGCACTTGGGAACAAAGAGTGTGTTGTGGAGTGACGTGTTTATTTCAGTGTCCAAACTTCCCTCTTTATATAGTTATTACTTCTTTACATTCATGAACTTCATAAAACCCACTGATCTCAAAGGTCCAGATGTATACTTTTACACCAATTCAATTGTTGAGTTGAGAGAAAATGAGAAAGACGTTGCTGTACCACTAAATCTATGGCTGGGCAATGCTGAAACCAAACAAAAAGAATTCACGTTGGCCAGATAGGGCTGTTTTCTACTGACTGTCTCTGTGGACTCAAACAGAATCCATTCTAGGATTGTTTGTTTTTCAGTTTCACTGTGTTGGGTGCCTGTACACACCCCTTCGGCTTTTAGATTGTCTGTGTCCTTGGATCTCAAGAGAGTCTCCTGTAAGGGAGCACGAAGGTGGTCTTGAATTTTCTTCCCTTCTTTTAACCCTGTGTCATTTGTTTGGAGCACTCAAATCCTGTCCTTTTATTCTGATGATTCAGAGCTGTGCCCTTATTGCACTTAAAAAATTGTTTTTGTTATCATTAATCTACAATCACGTGAAGAACATTATGTTTACTAGACTCTCCCCTTCACCAAGTCCCTCCCAAAAACCTTACAGTTGCTGTCAGTTAGCAGAGATGGATGCTGTAGACCCGTTCACGATGTACCCCCACACACACCCCATTACAGTCGCTGTCCTTCAGCGTGTAGTAAGATGCTGTAGAATATCTACTTGTCTTCTCTGTGTTGTACAGCACTCGCCATGCGACCCCGCCCTCACGCATTATACATGCTTTTCCTAATCTCCCTTTTCTTTCTCCCCACCCTTATCCCTCCCTTCCCTTCCACCCTTCTCAGTCCTTTTCCCTTTGGTAACTGTTACAACACATTCGGGTTCTGTGAGTCTACTGCTGTTTTTTTTTTCAGTGTTTCTTTCTTGTTATACCCAACACATGAGTGAAATCATTTTGTACTTGTCTATCTCCACCTGGAATATTTCACTGAGCATACTACCGTCTCGCTCCATCCACGTCATTGCAAATGGTAGCATTTGTTTTCTTCTTATGGCTGCAAACGGCAGTTTTTAAACTGGACTTCATTCTTCATTTTAGTTTGTAGTTTCGCTATGTGCTTTCACCATTGATCTCCTTGTTATGAGCAATAGCTTTGTGTTATTTAATATGTATCTGTATGTATCTTTCTATCAATCTATCTGTCTATCCTTCTATATTTCTATCTATCTATCTTTCAATCTATCTATCTATCTATCATCTACCTGTCTATCAATCTATCTTCCTATCTACCTATCATGTCTATCGTCTGTCTATCTGTCATCTGTCATCTATCTATCTATGAATCAATCATCTTTTTGTCTGGCCATCTATCCTTATGAACAGGACAGTTAACAACATCGCCTATGTCAGTTCCCTACATTATGCTTCCAAAAATATTGCAAAGTAACTAGTCCTTAGGGAGAGCACAGGTTTCACTGAGACGCTTCCAGGTCGAGTCAGCCGCTTGTGCTTACAAATCCAGTAATTTATGGTGGTGCAGGGACTTGCACCCATCTCTCTGTCCTCTGTCCTCTTTTACCTCCTTCTTGCTTGCTGACTGTATTCAGCCACTTTCGTTGACTAAGTGCTTCCAGAAGACCACAACTATCGTTCCTCTGGGCCTGTTTAGACAGAAAAGTATACTTGGTGCTTTGCTCACCACCAAGTTTAAGGGACAATGGCATGATAACCCTGATAGGAGGAGGGACAAATAAAAAGAACACCTCTTTCTAGGCAGCAGCATTTGGGAGCAAAGAGAGTGTTGTGGAGTTACGTGTTTGTTTGAGTGTCCAAACTATCCTCTTTAGGTGGTTATTACTACTTTACTTTCAAGAACATCATAAAATCCACTGATTTCAAAAGCCCAGACACATATTATTACAGCAATTCAGTTGTTGAGGTGAGAAAAAATGAGAAGGACGTTGCTGTACCACTAAATCTATGGCTTGGCACTGCTGAAACCAAACAAAAAGAATTCACGGTGTCTAGATAGGGCTATTTTATACTGACTGTCTCTGGGGACTCAAACAAAATCCATTTGTTTGTTTGTTTGCTTTTCAGTTACACTTGTGTGGGGTTGCTGTCCCCACCCCTTCGGATTGTAGTTTGCCTGTGTCTTTGGATCTCAAGTGAGTCTCCTATAGGGGAGCACTTAGGTGATCTTGAGTTTTCATCCCTTCTTTTAACCCTGTGTCTTTTGTTTGGAGCTCGCAAAGCCTGTTTTATTGCTGTGCCCATATTACACTTAAAAACATTTTTTTATCATTAATCTGCAATCACGTGAAGAACATCATATTTACTAGGCTCCCACCTTCACCAAGTCCCCACCAAAACCTCTTACAGTCGTTGTCCATAAGCATTGTTGTATGCTGTAGACTGCTTCACCATGTCCCCCCACAAACACCCCATTACAGTCGCTGTCCATCAGCGTGTAGTAAATGCTGTAGAATCTCTACTTGTCTTCTCTGTGTTGTACATCCCTCCCTTTGCCCCCCCGAGCCCACGCATTATACATGTTAATCCTAATGTCCCCTTTCTTCTCCCTGCCCTTATCCCTCCCTTCCCACACACCCTGCCCATTCCCTTTCCCTTTGGTAACTGTTATTGAACTCTCGGGGTCTGTGAGTCTGCTGCTGTTTATTTCCTCCAGTTTTTCTTTGTTGTTATACTCCACACATGAGTGAAATCATTGGCTACTTGTCTTTCTCCACCTGGTATATATCACTGAGCATGCTACCGTCTAGCTACATCCACATCCTTGCAAATGGTAGGATTTGTTTTCTTCTTATGGCTTCTTACTGCACTTTTTAAACTGGACTTCATTCTTCCTTTTTGTTTGTAGTTTCCCTATTTGCTTTCACGATTGATCTGTTGGTTATGAGCAATAGATTTGTGTTAATCGATATCTATCTGAATCTGTGTAACTGTCTGTCTATCTATCAAACTATCTATCTATCTATCCTTCTATCTTTCTATCTATGTATCTCTCTATCTATCTTCCTATCATCTATGTATCGTGTCTATCATCTATCTATAATCTCTCATCTATCTATGTATCTATGAATCAATCATCTTTTTGTCTTCCCATCTATCCTTATGTACAGAACAGTTAACAACATCGCCTATGTCACTTCCCTACATTATGCTTCCAAAAATCTTGCCAAGTAACTAGGACGTATGGAGAGCACTGGGTACACTGAGACAATTGCAGGTCGAGTCTGCCGCGTGTGCTTACAAAACCATTAAATGGTTGTCCAGGGACTTGAACCCATATCTCTGTCCTCTGTCCTCTTTTACCTGCTTCTCGCCTGCTGACTCTAATTTGCCACAATAATTGACTAAGTCTTCCCTGAAGACCACAAGTATCCTTCCTCTGGGCCTGTTGTAGTCAGAAAAGTATACTTTGTGCTTTGCTCATCACCAAGTATGAAGGACATCGGCGTGATCACCTCTGATAGGAGGAGGGACAAATAAAAATGAACACCTATTTCTAGACAGGAGCAGTTTTGAACAAAGAGTGTGTTGTGTAGTGACGTGTTTATTTGAGTGTCCAACCTTCACTCTTAAGTGGTTATTTCCTTTTTACATTCATGAACATCATAAAACGCACTGATTTCAAAAGCCCAGACGCATTTTATTACAGCAATTCTGTTATTGAGGTGAGAAAAATTGAGTAGGACTTTGCTGTACAACGGAATCTATTTCTGGGCACTGCTGAAACCAAACAAAAAAAAATTCATGGTGGCCAGCTAGGGCTATTTTCTACTGACTGTCTCTGGGGACTCAAACAGAATCCATTTGTTTGTTTGTTTGTTTCTCAGTTTCACATTTTTTGGGTACCTGTCACCGCCCCTTCAGCTTTTAATTTGTCCGTGTCCTGGGATCTCAAGTGAGTCTCTTGTAAGGGAGCACATACATGATCGTGAGTGAAAGATAGCTTAATTTAGTAAGATGCTTTCCTATCTACCTACCTATCTATCTCTTTACCTATCTATGTAATCTTTCTATCTATCTATCTGTCATCTATCTATGTATGGTCTGTCATCTATCTACTATCATCTGTGTATCTATCTAATTAATCTATCATCTATATGTATGTATATCAGTCAAATCTATGTATCAATCATTTGTCTCTCTATATATCTGTTTTCTCACTTTTGTCAACGTTCTGTCCCTAGGTGCACTTTGATTCCTCTGTGTCCTTCTCATTCTCAATTCCTTGTGTTTGTTTTTGTGAGTTAGCTGTGTGTTTGGGTCTTGAGAGGAGTGGCCTTGGGTGGGAACGTCTCCTGCGTAGGTGGCACGAGTCTGCTGGGTGTGGATAGTGTGGTTGGTGGGCTGCGCTCTTGAAACGGTGCAGCCCAGTGCCCTCCAGCTGCTCTGCCCCTGGGCCGTTCCTGCTGTGTCGGCTGCATGAGCTGCAGGGAATATCCGAGGCCCCATGCAGGGAGCACCCTGGCGGGCCTGCGGGGTCCGTGGTAGGTACATGCCCAGTAGTATGTCTTTTTGCCTGTGCACCGATGTTACCTCGGTGGCCCTGCTTGGTGGCCCATCTTCAGAGAGTATGTGTGTAGTCACTGGTTAAGGGAACTGCGTTTTGGTGACACGCGGGGTTCTTCTGGGCCAGTGGCCCATGGATTGCTGAGGTGGCAGCCCAGCTAGCTTGTGGGGAAACTGCTCCCCTCTGCTGTCAAGGTGGAGGTGGAATGTCAGTGCATTTACGCATTTAGATGTGAGTGAGGTCTATCTGAAATGGAATAGTAGCGCTGAGAGCTATGTTTCCACCCCCTCAACTTGTAGTTCATCTTCGTCCTTGGATCTCAAGTTAGTCTCCTGTAAGGGAGCACGTAGGTGGTCTTGAGTTTTCATCCCTTCTTTTAACCCTGTGTCTTTTCATTGGAGTATTGAAGAGCCTGTCCTTTTATTCTGAGAACTGAGAGCTATGTCCTTATTGCACTTTAAAAATTTTTTTTGTTATCATTAATCCACAATCACGCAAAGAACATTATGATCACCAAGTACACCACGTACCCCCAAAAACCCCTTCACAGTAGCTGTCCATCAGCATAGTTGGATGCTGTAGACACCTTCACCATGTCCCCCCCACACCCCGTTACAGTCGCTTTCCATCAGCGTGTAGTAAGATGCTGTAGAATCACTACTGGTCTTCTCTGTGTTGTACAGCCCTCCCAATGCTACCCCCACCCACACATTATACATGCTAATCCTAATGCCCCCTTTCTTTCACCCCACATTTATCAAACACTTCCCACCCACCCTGCCTAGTCCCTTTCCCTTTGGTAACTGTTAGTCCACTCTTGGGTTCTGTGAGTCTGCTGCTGTTTTTTTCCTTCAGTTTTTCTTTGTTGTTATACTCAACACAGGAGTGAAATCATTTGGTACTTGTCTTTCTCCGAATGGCCTTTTTCACTGAGCATAATACCCTCCAGCTCCATTAACGTTGTTCAAATATTAGGATTTTTTCTTCTTACGGCTGCTTACTGTACTTTTTAAACTAGATTTCTGTCTTCTCTTTTGTCTGTAGATTCGCTATGTGCTTTCACCATTGCTCTCCTCGTTATTAGCAATAACTTTACGTTAATCAATATGTACCTATATATATCTATCCATCTGTCTGTCTGTCTATCTATCTATCTATCTTCCTATCAACGATCTATGATGTCTATCATCAATCTATGTTCCTATCTATCTATCTTTCATCTGTCGTCTGTCTAGCTATCTATCTATGAATCAATCATCTTTTTGTCTGCCCATCTATCCTTATGTACAGAACAGTTAACAACATCGCCTTTGTCACTTCCCTACATTATGCTTCCAAAAATCTTTCAAGGTAACTAGGCTGTAGGAAGAGCACTCGGTTCACCGAGATACTTGCAGGTCGAGTCAGCCACGTGTACCTACAAAACCAGTAAATGGTTGTGCAGGGACTTGAACCTGTGTCTGTATCCTCTATTATCTTCTTCTCACTGGCTGACTCTATTTAGCCACATTCATTGACTAAGTGCTCCGTGAAGACCACAAGTATTGTTCCTCTGGGCCTGTTGTCCACAGAAAGAAAACTTGGTGCTTTGCTCACCACCATGTTTGAGGGACATCGGCGTGATCACCGCTGATAGGATGGAACGACAAATGAAAAGGAACACCAGTTGCTAGACAGGAGCACTTGGGAACAAAGAGTGTGTTGTGGAGTGACGTGTTTATTTCAGTGTCCAAACTTCCCTCTTTATATAGTTATTACTTCTTTACATTCATGAACTTCATAAAACCCACTGATCTCAAAGGTCCAGATGTATACTTTTACACCAATTCAATTGTTGAGTTGAGAGAAAATGAGAAAGACGTTGCTGTACCACTAAATCTATGGCTGGGCAATGCTGAAACCAAACAAAAAGAATTCACGTTGGCCAGATAGGGCTGTTTTCTACTGACTGTCTCTGTGGACTCAAACAGAATCCATTCTAGGATTGTTTGTTTTTCAGTTTCACTGTGTTGGGTGCCTGTACACACCCCTTCGGCTTTTAGATTGTCTGTGTCCTTGGATCTCAAGAGAGTCTCCTGTAAGGGAGCACGAAGGTGGTCTTGAATTTCTTCCCTTCTTTTAACCCTGTGTCATTTGTTTGGAGCACTCAAATCCTGTCCTTTTATTCTGATGATTCAGAGCTGTGCCCTTATTGCACTTAAAAAATTGTTTTTGTTATCATTAATCTACAATCACGTGAAGAACATTATGTTTACTAGACTCTCCCCTTCACCAAGTCCCTCCCAAAAACCTTACAGTTGCTGTCAGTTAGCAGAGATGGATGCTGTAGACCCGTTCACGATGTACCCCCACACACACCCCATTACAGTCGCTGTCCTTCAGCGTGTAGTAAGATGCTGTAGAATATCTACTTGTCTTCTCTGTGTTGTACAGCACTCGCCATGCGACCCCGCCCTCACGCAGTATACATGCTTTTCCTAATCTCCCTTTTCTTTCTCCCCACCCTTATCCCTCCCTTCCCTTCCACCCTTCTCAGTCCTTTTCCCTTTGGTAACTGTTACAACACATTCGGGTTCTGTGAGTCTACTGCTGTTTTTTTTTTCAGTGTTTCTTTCTTGTTATACCCAACACATGAGTGAAATCATTTTGTACTTGTCTATCTCCACCTGGAATATTTCACTGAGCATACTACCGTCTCGCTCCATCCACGTCATTGCAAATGGTAGCATTTGTTTTCTTCTTATCGCTACAAACGGCAGTTTTTAAACTGGACTTCATTCTTCATTTTAGTTTGTAGTTTCGCTATGTGCTTTCACCATTGATCTCCTTGTTATGAGCAATAGCTTTGTGTTATTTAATATGTATCTGTATGTATCTTTCTATCAATCTATCTGTCTATCCTTCTATATTTCTATCTATCTATCTTTCAATCTATCTATCTATCTATCATCTACCTGTCTATCAATCTATCTTCCTATCTACCTATCATGTCTATCGTCTGTCTATCTGTCATCTGTCATCTATCTATCTATGAATCAATCATCTTTTTGTCTGGCCATCTATCCTTATGAACAGGACAGTTAACAACATCGCCTATGTCAGTTCCCTACATTATGCTTCCAAAAATATTGCAAAGTAACTAGTCCTTAGGGAGAGCACAGGTTTCACTGAGACGCTTCCAGGTCGAGTCAGCCGCTTGTGCTTACAAATCCAGTAATTTATGGTGGTGCAGGGACTTGCACCCATCTCTCTGTCCTCTGTCCTCTTTTACCTCCTTCTCGCTTGCTGACTGTATTCAGCCACTTTCGTTGACTAAGTGCTTCCAGAAGACCACAACTATCGTTCCTCTGGGCCTGTTTAGACAGAAAAGTATACTTGGTGCTTTGCTCACCACCAAGTTTAAGGGACAATGGCATGATAACCCTGATAGGAGGAGGGACAAATAAAAAGAACACCTCTTTCTAGGCAGCAGCATTTGGGAGCAAAGAGAGTGTTGTGGAGTTACGTGTTTGTTTGAGTGTCCAAACTATCCTCTTTAGGTGGTTATTACTACTTTACTTTCAAGAACATCATAAAATCCACTGATTTCAAAAGCCCAGACACATATTATTACAGCAATTCAGTTGTTGAGGTGAGAAAAAATGAGAAGGACGTTGCTGTACCACTAAATCTATGGCTTGGCACTGCTGAAACCAAACAAAAAGAATTCACGGTGTCTAGATAGGGCTATTTTATACTGACTGTCTCTGGGGACTCAAACAAAATCCATTTGTTTGTTTGTTTGCTTTTCAGTTACACTTGTGTGGGGTTGCTGTCCCCACCCCTTCGGATTGTAGTTTGCCTGTGTCTTTGGATCTCAAGTGAGTCTCCTATAGGGGAGCATTTAGGTGATCTTGAGTTTTCATCCCTTCTTTTAACCCTGTGTCTTTTGTTTGGAGCTCGCAAAGCCTGTTTTATTGCTGTGCCCATATTACACTTAAAAACATTTTTTTATCATTAATCTGCAATCACGTGAAGAACATCATATTTACTAGGCTCCCACCTTCACCAAGTCCCCACCAAAACCTCTTACAGTCGTTGTCCATAAGCATTGTTGTATGCTGTAGACTGCTTCACCATGTCCCCCCACAAACACCCCATTACAGTCGCTGTCCATCAGCGTGTAGTAAATGCTGTAGAATCTCTACTTGTCTTCTCTGTGTTGTACATCCCTCCCTTTGCCCCCCCGAGCCCACGCATTATACATGTTAATCCTAATGTCCCCTTTCTTCTCCCTGCCCTTATCCCTCCCTTCCCACACACCCTGCCCATTCCCTTTCCCTTTGGTAACTGTTATTGAACTCTCGGGGTCTGTGAGTCTGCTGCTGTTTATTTCCTCCAGTTTTTCTTTGTTGTTATACTCCACACATGAGTGAAATCATTGGCTACTTGTCTTTCTCCACCTGGTATATATCACTGAGCATGCTACCGTCTAGCTACATCCACATCCTTGCAAATGGTAGGATTTGTTTTCTTCTTATGGCTTCTTACTGCACTTTTTAAACTGGACTTCATTCTTCCTTTTTGTTTGTAGTTTCCCTATTTGCTTTCACGATTGATCTGTTGGTTATGAGCAATAGATTTGTGTTAATCGATATCTATCTGAATCTGTGTAACTGTCTATCTATCAAACTATCTATCTATCTATCCTTCTATCTTTCTATCTATGTATCTCTCTATCTATCTTCCTATCATCTATGTATCGTGTCTATCATCTATCTATAATCTCTCGTCTATCTATGTATCTATGAATCAATCATCTTTTTGTCTTCCCATCTATCCTTATGTACAGAACAGTTAACAACATCGCCTATGTCACTTCCCTACATTATGCTTCCAAAAATCTTGCCAAGTAACTAGGACGTATGGAGAGCACTGGGTACACTGAGACAATTGCAGGTCGAGTCTGCCGCGTGTGCTTACAAAACCATTAAATGGTTGTCCAGGGACTTGAACCCATATCTCTGTCCTCTGTCCTCTTTTACCTGCTTCTCGCCTGCTGACTCTAATTTGCCACAATAATTGACTAAGTCTTCCCTGAAGACCACAAGTATCCTTCCTCTGGGCCTGTTGTAGTCAGAAAAGTATACTTTGTGCTTTGCTCATCACCAAGTATGAAGGACATCGGCGTGATCACCTCTGATAGGAGGAGGGACAAATAAAAATGAACACCTATTTCTAGACAGGAGCAGTTTTGAACAAAGAGTGTGTTGTGTAGTGACGTGTTTATTTGAGTGTCCAACCTTCACTCTTAAGTGGTTATTTCCTTTTTACATTCATGAACATCATAAAACGCACTGATTTCAAAAGCCCAGACGCATTTTATTACAGCAATTCTGTTATTGAGGTGAGAAAAATTGAGTAGGACTTTGCTGTACAACGGAATCTATTTCTGGGCACTGCTGAAACCAAACAAAAAAAAATTCATGGTGGCCAGCTAGGGCTATTTTCTACTGACTGTCTCTGGGGACTCAAACAGAATCCATTTGTTTGTTTGTTTGTTTCTCAGTTTCACATTTTTTGGGTACCTGTCACCGCCCCTTCAGCTTTTAATTTGTCCGTGTCCTGGGATCTCAAGTGAGTCTCTTGTAAGGGAGCACATACATGATCGTGAGTGAAAGATAGCTTAATTTAGTAAGATGCTTTCCTATCTACCTACCTATCTATCTCTTTACCTATCTATGTAATCTTTCTATCTATCTATCTGTCATCTATCTATGTATGGTCTGTCATCTATCTACTATCATCTGTGTATCTATCTAATTAATCTATCATCTATATGTATGTATATCAGTCAAATCTATGTATCAATCATTTGTCTCTCTATATATCTGTTTTCTCACTTTTGTCAACGTTCTGTCCCTAGGTGCACTTTGATTCCTCTGTGTCCTTCTCATTCTCAATTCCTTGTGTTTGTTTTTGTGAGTTAGCTGTGTGTTTGGGTCTTGAGAGGAGTGGCCTTGGGTGGGAACGTCTCCTGCGTAGGTGGCACGAGTCTGCTGGGTGTGGATAGTGTGGTTGGTGGGCTGCGCTCTTGAAACGGTGCAGCCCAGTGCCCTCCAGCTGCTCTGCCCCTGGGCCGTTCCTGCTGTGTCGGCTGCATGAGCTGCAGGGAATATCCGAGGCCCCATGCAGGGAGCACCCTGGCGGGCCTGCGGGGTCCGTGGTAGGTACATGCCCAGTAGTATGTCTTTTTGCCTGTGCACCGATGTTACCTCGGTGGCCCTGCTTGGTGGCCCATCTTCAGAGAGTATGTGTGTAGTCACTGGTTAAGGGAACTGCGTTTTGGTGACACGCAGGGTTCTTCTGGGCCAGTGGCCCATGGATTGCTGAGGTGGCAGCCCAGCTAGCTTGTGGGGAAACTGCTCCCCTCTGCTGTCAAGGTGGAGGTGGAATGTCAGTGCATTTACGCATTTAGATGTGAGTGAGGTCTATCTGAAATGGAATAGTAGCGCTGAGAGCTATGTTTCCACCCCCTCAACTTGTAGTTCATCTTCGTCCTTGGATCTCAAGTTAGTCTCCTGTAAGGGAGCACGTAGGTGGTCTTGAGTTTTCATCCCTTCTTTTAACCCTGTGTCTTTTCATTGGAGTATTGAAGAGCCTGTCCTTTTATTCTGAGAACTGAGAGCTATGTCCTTATTGCACTTTAAAAATTTTTTTTGTTATCATTAATCCACAATCACGCAAAGAACATTATGATCACCAAGTACACCACGTACCCCCAAAAACCCCTTCACAGTAGCTGTCCATCAGCATAGTTGGATGCTGTAGACACCTTCACCATGTCCCCCCCACACCCCGTTACAGTCGCTTTCCATCAGCGTGTAGTAAGATGCTGTAGAATCACTACTGGTCTTCTCTGTGTTGTACAGCCCTCCCAATGCTACCCCCACCCACACATTATACATGCTAATCCTAATGCCCCCTTTCTTTCACCCCACATTTATCAAACACTTCCCACCCACCCTGCCTAGTCCCTTTCCCTTTGGTAACTGTTAGTCCACTCTTGGGTTCTGTGAGTCTGCTGCTGTTTTTTTCCTTCAGTTTTTCTTTGTTGTTATACTCAACACAGGAGTGAAATCATTTGGTACTTGTCTTTCTCCGAATGGCCTTTTTCACTGAGCATAATACCCTCCAGCTCCATTAACGTTGTTCAAATATTAGGATTTTTTCTTCTTACGGCTGCTTACTGTACTTTTTAAACTAGATTTCTGTCTTCTCTTTTGTCTGTAGATTCGCTATGTGCTTTCACCATTGCTCTCCTCGTTATTAGCAATAACTTTACGTTAATATGTACCTATATGTATCTATCCATCTGTCTGTCTGTCTATCTATCTATCTATCTTCCTATCAACTATCTATGATGTCTATCATCAATCTATGTACCTATCTATCTATCTTTCATCTGTCGTCTGTCTAGCTATCTATCTATGAATCAATCATCTTTTTGTCTGCCCATCTATCCTTATGTACAGAACAGTTAACAACATCGCCTTTGTCACTTCCCTACATTATGCTTCCAAAAATCTTTCAAGGTAACTAGGCTGTAGGAAGAGCACTCGGTTCACCGAGATACTTGCAGGTCGAGTCAGCCACGTGTACCTACAAAACCAGTAAATGGTTGTGCAGGGACTTTAACCTGTGTCTGTATCCTCTATTATCTTCTTCTCACTGGCTGACTCTATTTAGCCACATTCATTGACTAAGTGCTCCGTGAAGACCACAAGTATTGTTCCTCTGGGCCTGTTGTCCACAGAAAGAAAACTTGGTGCTTTGCTCACCACCATGTTTGAGGGACATCGGCGTGATCACCGCTGATAGGATGGAACGACAAATGAAAAGGAACACCAGTTGCTAGACAGGAGCACTTGGGAACAAAGAGTGTGTTGTGGAGTGACGTGTTTATTTCAGTGTCCAAACTTCCCTCTTTATATAGTTATTACTTCTTTACATTCATGAACTTCATAAAACCCACTGATCTCAAAGGTCCAGATGTATACTTTTACACCAATTCAATTGTTGAGTTGAGAGAAAATGAGAAAGACGTTGCTGTACCACTAAATCTATGGCTGGGCAATGCTGAAACCAAACAAAAAGAATTCACGTTGGCCAGATAGGGCTGTTTTCTACTGACTGTCTCTGTGGACTCAAACAGAATCCATTCTAGGATTGTTTGTTTTTCAGTTTCACTGTGTTGGGTGCCTGTACACACCCCTTCGGCTTTTAGATTGTCTGTGTCCTTGGATCTCAAGAGAGTCTCCTGTAAGGGAGCACGAAGGTGGTCTTGAATTTTCTTCCCTTCTTTTAACCCTGTGTCATTTGTTTGGAGCACTCAAATCCTGTCCTTTTATTCTGATGATTCAGAGCTGTGCCCTTATTGCACTTAAAAAATTGTTTTTGTTATCATTAATCTACAATCACGTGAAGAACATTATGTTTACTAGACTCTCCCCTTCACCAAGTCCCTCCCAAAAACCTTACAGTTGCTGTCAGTTAGCAGAGATGGATGCTGTAGACCCGTTCACGATGTACCCCCACACACACCCCATTACAGTCGCTGTCCTTCAGCGTGTAGTAAGATGCTGTAGAATATCTACTTGTCTTCTCTGTGTTGTACAGCACTCGCCATGCGACCCCGCCCTCACGCATTATACATGCTTTTCCTAATCTCCCTTTTCTTTCTCCCCACCCTTATCCCTCCCTTCCCTTCCACCCTTCTCAGTCCTTTTCCCTTTGGTAACTGTTACAACACATTCGGGTTCTGTGAGTCTACTGCTGTTTTTTTTTTCAGTGTTTCTTTCTTGTTATACCCAACACATGAGTGAAATCATTTTGTACTTGTCTATCTCCACCTGGAATATTTCACTGAGCATACTACCGTCTCGCTCCATCCACGTCATTGCAAATGGTAGCATTTGTTTTCTTCTTATGGCTGCAAACGGCAGTTTTTAAACTGGACTTCATTCTTCATTTTAGTTTGTAGTTTCGCTATGTGCTTTCACCATTGATCTCCTTGTTATGAGCAATAGCTTTGTGTTATTTAATATGTATCTGTATGTATCTTTCTATCAATCTATCTGTCTATCCTTCTATATTTCTATCTATCTATCTTTCAATCTATCTATCTATCTATCATCTACCTGTCTATCAATCTATCTTCCTATCTACCTATCATGTCTATCGTCTGTCTATCTGTCATCTGTCATCTATCTATCTATGAATCAATCATCTTTTTGTCTGGCCATCTATCCTTATGAACAGGACAGTTAACAACATCGCCTATGTCAGTTCCCTACATTATGCTTCCAAAAATATTGCAAAGTAACTAGTCCTTAGGGAGAGCACAGGTTTCACTGAGACGCTTCCAGGTCGAGTCAGCCGCTTGTGCTTACAAATCCAGTAATTTATGGTGGTGCAGGGACTTGCACCCATCTCTCTGTCCTCTGTCCTCTTTTACCTCCTTCTCGCTTGCTGACTGTATTCAGCCACTTTCGTTGACTAAGTGCTTCCAGAAGACCACAACTATCGTTCCTCTGGGCCTGTTTAGACAGAAAAGTATACTTGGTGCTTTGCTCACCACCAAGTTTAAGGGACAATGGCATGATAACCCTGATAGGAGGAGGGACAAATAAAAAGAACACCTCCTTCTAGGCAGCAGCATTTGGGAGCAAAGAGAGTGTTGTGGAGTTACGTGTTTGTTTGAGTGTCCAAACTATCCTCTTTAGGTGGTTATTACTACTTTACTTTCAAGAACATCATAAAATCCACTGATTTCAAAAGCCCAGACACATATTATTACAGCAATTCAGTTGTTGAGGTGAGAAAAAATGAGAAGGACGTTGCTGTACCACTAAATCTATGGCTTGGCACTGCTGAAACCAAACAAAAAGAATTCACGGTGTCTAGATAGGGCTATTTTATACTGACTGTCTCTGGGGACTCAAACAAAATCCATTTGTTTGTTTGTTTGCTTTTCAGTTACACTTGTGTGGGGTTGCTGTCCCCACCCCTTCGGATTGTAGTTTGCCTGTGTCTTTGGATCTCAAGTGAGTCTCCTATAGGGGAGCACTTAGGTGATCTTGAGTTTTCATCCCTTCTTTTAACCCTGTGTCTTTTGTTTGGAGCTCGCAAAGCCTGTTTTATTGCTGTGCCCATATTACACTTAAAAACATTTTTTTATCATTAATCTGCAATCACGTGAAGAACATCATATTTACTAGGCTCCCACCTTCACCAAGTCCCCACCAAAACCTCTTACAGTCGTTGTCCATAAGCATTGTTGTATGCTGTAGACTGCTTCACCATGTCCCCCCACAAACACCCCATTACAGTCGCTGTCCATCAGCGTGTAGTAAATGCTGTAGAATCTCTACTTGTCTTCTCTGTGTTGTACATCCCTCCCTTTGCCCCCCCGAGCCCACGCATTATACATGTTAATCCTAATGTCCCCTTTCTTCTCCCTGCCCTTATCCCTCCCTTCCCACACACCCTGCCCATTCCCTTTCCCTTTGGTAACTGTTATTGAACTCTCGGGGTCTGTGAGTCTGCTGCTGTTTATTTCCTCCAGTTTTTCTTTGTTGTTATACTCCACACATGAGTGAAATCATTGGCTACTTGTCTTTCTCCACCTGGTATATATCACTGAGCATGCTACCGTCTAGCTACATCCACATCCTTGCAAATGGTAGGATTTGTTTTCTTCTTATGGCTTCTTACTGCACTTTTTAAACTGGACTTCATTCTTCCTTTTTGTTTGTAGTTTCCCTATTTGCTTTCACGATTGATCTGTTGGTTATGAGCAATAGATTTGTGTTAATCGATATCTATCTGAATCTGTGTAACTGTCTGTCTATCTATCAAACTATCTATCTATCTATCCTTCTATCTTTCTATCTATGTATCTCTCTATCTATCTTCCTATCATCTATGTATCGTGTCTATCATCTATCTATAATCTCTCATCTATCTATGTATCTATGAATCAATCATCTTTTTGTCTTCCCATCTATCCTTATGTACAGAACAGTTAACAACATCGCCTATGTCACTTCCCTACATTATGCTTCCAAAAATCTTGCCAAGTAACTAGGACGTATGGAGAGCACTGGGTACACTGAGACAATTGCAGGTCGAGTCTGCCGCGTGTGCTTACAAAACCATTAAATGGTTGTCCAGGGACTTGAACCCATATCTCTGTCCTCTGTCCTCTTTTACCTGCTTCTCGCCTGCTGACTCTAATTTGCCACAATAATTGACTAAGTCTTCCCTGAAGACCACAAGTATCCTTCCTCTGGGCCTGTTGTAGTCAGAAAAGTATACTTTGTGCTTTGCTCATCACCAAGTATGAAGGACATCGGCGTGATCACCTCTGATAGGAGGAGGGACAAATAAAAATGAACACCTATTTCTAGACAGGAGCAGTTTTGAACAAAGAGTGTGTTGTGGAGTGATGTGTTTATTTGAGTGTCCAACCTTCACTCTTAAGTGGTTATTACTTTTTTACATTCATGAACATCATAAAACGCACTGATTTCAAAAGCCCAGACACATATTATTACAGCAATTCTGTTATTGAGGTGAGAAAAATTGAGAAGGACTTTGCTGTACAATGGTATCTATTTCTGGGCACTGCTGAAATCAAACAAAAAAAAATTCATGGTGGCCAGCTAGGGCTACTTTCTATTGACTGTCTCTGGGGACTCAAACTGAATCCATTTGTTTGTTTGTTTCTCAGTTTCACTTTTTTTGGGTACCTGTCTCCGCCCCTTCAGCTTTTAATTTGTCTGTGTCCTGGGATCTCAAGTGAGTCTCCTGTAAGGAAGCACATACATGATCTTGAGTGAAAGATAGCTTAGTTTAGTATGATGCTTTCCTATCTACCTACCTATCCCTTTACCTTTCTATGTAATCTTTCTATCTATCTATCTGTCATCTATCTATGTATGGTCTGTCATCTATCTACTATCATCTGTGTATCTATCTAATTAATCTATCATCTATATGTATGTATATCAGTCAAATCTATGTATCAATCATTTGTCTCTCTATATATCTGTTTTCTCACTTTTGTCAACGTTCTGTCCCTAGGTGCACTTTGATTCCTCTGTGTCCTTCTCATTCTCAATTCCTTGTGTTTGTTTTTGTGAGTTAGCTGTGTGTTTGGGTCTTGAGAGGAGTGGCCTTGGGTGGGAACGTCTCCTGCGTAGGTGGCACGAGTCTGCTGGGTGTGGATAGTGTGGTTGGTGGGCTGCGCTCTTGAAACGGTGCAGCCCAGTGCCCTCCAGCTGCTCTGCCCCTGGGCCGTTCCTGCTGTGTCGGCTGCATGAGCTGCAGGGAATATCCGAGGCCCCATGCAGGGAGCACCCTGGCGGGCCTGCGGGGTCCGTGGTAGGTACATGCCCAGTAGTATGTCTTTTTGCCTGTGCACCGATGTTACCTCGGTGGCCCTGCTTGGTGGCCCATCTTCAGAGAGTATGTGTGTAGCCACTGGTTAAGGGAACTGCCTTTTGGTGACACGCGGGGTTCTTCTGGGCCAGTGGCCCATGGAGTTGCTGAGGTGTCTGCCCAGCTAGCTTGTGGGGAAACTGCTCCCCTCTGCTGTCAAGGTGGAGGTGGAATTTCAGTGCATTTACGCATTTAGATGTGAGTGAGGTCTATCTGAAATGGAATAGTAGCGCTGAGAGCTATGTTTCCATCCCCTCAACTTGTAGTTCATCTTCGTCCTTGGATCTCAAGTTAGTCTCCTGTAAGGGAGCACGTAGGTGGTCTTGAGTTTTCATCCCTTCTTTTAACCCTGTGTCTTTTCATTGGAGTATTGAAGAGCCTGTCCTTTTATTCTGAGAACTGAGAGCTATGTCCTTATTGCACTTTAAAAATTTTTTTTGTTATCATTAATCCACAATCACGCAAAGAACATTATGATCACCAAGTACACCACGTACCCCCAAAAACCCCTTCACAGTAGCTGTCCATCAGCATAGTTGGATGCTGTAGACACCTTCACCATGTCCCCCCCACACCCCGTTACAGTCGCTTTCCATCAGCGTGTAGTAAGATGCTGTAGAATCACTACTGGTCTTCTCTGTGTTGTACAGCCCTCCCAATGCTACCCCCACCCACACATTATACATGCTAATCCTAATGCCCCCTTTCTTTCACCCCACATTTATCAAACACTTCCCACCCACCCTGCCTAGTCCCTTTCCCTTTGGTAACTGTTAGTCCACTCTTGGGTTCTGTGAGTCTGCTGCTGTTTTTTTCCTTCAGTTTTTCTTTGTTGTTATACTCAACACAGGAGTGAAATCATTTGGTACTTGTCTTTCTCCGAATGGCCTTTTTCACTGAGCATAATACCCTCCAGCTCCATTAACGTTGTTCAAATATTAGGATTTTTTCTTCTTACGGCTGCTTACTGTACTTTTTAAACTAGATTTCTGTCTTCTCTTTTGTCTGTAGATTCGCTATGTGCTTTCACCATTGCTCTCCTCGTTATTAGCAATAACTTTACGTTAATCAATATGTACCTATATGTATCTATCCATCTGTCTGTCTGTCTATCTATCTATCTATCTTCCTATCAACGATCTATGATGTCTATCATCAATCTATGTTCCTATCTATCTATCTTTCATCTGTCGTCTGTCTAGCTATCTATCTATGAATCAATCATCTTTTTGTCTGCCCATCTATCCTTATGTACAGAACAGTTAACAACATCGCCTTTGTCACTTCCCTACATTATGCTTCCAAAAATCTTTCAAGGTAACTAGGCTGTAGGAAGAGCACTCGGTTCACCGAGATACTTGCAGGTCGAGTCAGCCACGTGTACCTACAAAACCAGTAAATGGTTGTGCAGGGACTTGAACCTGTGTCTGTATCCTCTATTATCTTCTTCTCACTGGCTGACTCTATTTAGCCACATTCATTGACTAAGTGCTCCGTGAAGACCACAAGTATTGTTCCTCTGGGCCTGTTGTCCACAGAAAGAAAACTTGGTGCTTTGCTCACCACCATGTTTGAGGGACATCGGCGTGATCACCGCTGATAGGATGGAACGACAAATGAAAAGGAACACCAGTTGCTAGACAGGAGCACTTGGGAACAAAGAGTGTGTTGTGGAGTGACGTGTTTATTTCAGTGTCCAAACTTCCCTCTTTATATAGTTATTACTTCTTTACATTCATGAACTTCATAAAACCCACTGATCTCAAAGGTCCAGATGTATACTTTTACACCAATTCAATTGTTGAGTTGAGAGAAAATGAGAAAGACGTTGCTGTACCACTAAATCTATGGCTGGGCAATGCTGAAACCAAACAAAAAGAATTCACGTTGGCCAGATAGGGCTGTTTTCTACTGACTGTCTCTGTGGACTCAAACAGAATCCATTCTAGGATTGTTTGTTTTTCAGTTTCACTGTGTTGGGTGCCTGTACACACCCCTTCGGCTTTTAGATTGTCTGTGTCCTTGGATCTCAAGAGAGTCTCCTGTAAGGGAGCACGAAGGTGGTCTTGAATTTTCTTCCCTTCTTTTAACCCTGTGTCATTTGTTTGGAGCACTCAAATCCTGTCCTTTTATTCTGATGATTCAGAGCTGTGCCCTTATTGCACTTAAAAAATTGTTTTTGTTATCATTAATCTACAATCACGTGAAGAACATTATGTTTACTAGACTCTCCCCTTCACCAAGTCCCTCCCAAAAACCTTACAGTTGCTGTCAGTTAGCAGAGATGGATGCTGTAGACCCGTTCACGATGTACCCCCACACACACCCCATTACAGTCGCTGTCCTTCAGCGTGTAGTAAGATGCTGTAGAATATCTACTTGTCTTCTCTGTGTTGTACAGCACTCGCCATGCGACCCCGCCCTCACGCATTATACATGCTTTTCCTAATCTCCCTTTTCTTTCTCCCCACCCTTATCCCTCCCTTCCCTTCCACCCTTCTCAGTCCTTTTCCCTTTGGTAACTGTTACAACACATTCGGGTTCTGTGAGTCTACTGCTGTTTTTTTTTTCAGTGTTTCTTTCTTGTTATACCCAACACATGAGTGAAATCATTTTGTACTTGTCTATCTCCACCTGGAATATTTCACTGAGCATACTACCGTCTCGCTCCATCCACGTCATTGCAAATGGTAGCATTTGTTTTCTTCTTATGGCTGCAAACGGCAGTTTTTAAACTGGACTTCATTCTTCATTTTAGTTTGTAGTTTCGCTATGTGCTTTCACCATTGATCTCCTTGTTATGAGCAATAGCTTTGTGTTATTTAATATGTATCTGTATGTATCTTTCTATCAATCTATCTGTCTATCCTTCTATATTTCTATCTATCTATCTTTCAATCTATCTATCTATCTATCATCTACCTGTCTATCAATCTATCTTCCTATCTACCTATCATGTCTATCGTCTGTCTATCTGTCATCTGTCATCTATCTATCTATGAATCAATCATCTTTTTGTCTGGCCATCTATCCTTATGAACAGGACAGTTAACAACATCGCCTATGTCAGTTCCCTACATTATGCTTCCAAAAATATTGCAAAGTAACTAGTCCTTAGGGAGAGCACAGGTTTCACTGAGACGCTTCCAGGTCGAGTCAGCCGCTTGTGCTTACAAATCCAGTAATTTATGGTGGTGCAGGGACTTGCACCCATCTCTCTGTCCTCTGTCCTCTTTTACCTCCTTCTCGCTTGCTGACTGTATTCAGCCACTTTCGTTGACTAAGTGCTTCCAGAAGACCACAACTATCGTTCCTCTGGGCCTGTTTAGACAGAAAAGTATACTTGGTGCTTTGCTCACCACCAAGTTTAAGGGACAATGGCATGATAACCCTGATAGGAGGAGGGACAAATAAAAAGAACACCTCTTTCTAGGCAGCAGCATTTGGGAGCAAAGAGAGTGTTGTGGAGTTACGTGTTTGTTTGAGTGTCCAAACTATCCTCTTTAGGTGGTTATTACTACTTTACTTTCAAGAACATCATAAAATCCACTGATTTCAAAAGCCCAGACACATATTATTACAGC
Organism: Manis pentadactyla; assembly: GCF_030020395.1. Classification (NCBI taxonomy): domain Eukaryota; kingdom Metazoa; phylum Chordata; class Mammalia; order Pholidota; family Manidae; genus Manis; species Manis pentadactyla. The sequence continues at coordinate 3,454,347 of NW_026644596.1, forward strand.
AATTCAGTTGTTGAGGTGAGAAAAAATGAGAAGGACGTTGCTGTACCACTAAATCTATGGCTTGGCACTGCTGAAACCAAACAAAAAGAATTCACGGTGTCTAGATAGGGCTATTTTATACTGACTGTCTCTGGGGACTCAAACAAAATCCATTTGTTTGTTTGTTTGCTTTTCAGTTACACTTGTGTGGGGTTGCTGTCCCCACCCCTTCGGATTGTAGTTTGCCTGTGTCTTTGGATCTCAAGTGAGTCTCCTATAGGGGAGCATTTAGGTGATCTTGAGTTTTCATCCCTTCTTTTAACCCTGTGTCTTTTGTTTGGAGCTCGCAAAGCCTGTTTTATTGCTGTGCCCATATTACACTTAAAAACATTTTTTTATCATTAATCTGCAATCACGTGAAGAACATCATATTTACTAGGCTCCCACCTTCACCAAGTCCCCACCAAAACCTCTTACAGTCGTTGTCCATAAGCATTGTTGTATGCTGTAGACTGCTTCACCATGTCCCCCCACAAACACCCCATTACAGTCGCTGTCCATCAGCGTGTAGTAAATGCTGTAGAATCTCTACTTGTCTTCTCTGTGTTGTACATCCCTCCCTTTGCCCCCCCGAGCCCACGCATTATACATGTTAATCCTAATGTCCCCTTTCTTCTCCCTGCCCTTATCCCTCCCTTCCCACACACCCTGCCCATTCCCTTTCCCTTTGGTAACTGTTATTGAACTCTCGGGGTCTGTGAGTCTGCTGCTGTTTATTTCCTCCAGTTTTTCTTTGTTGTTATACTCCACACATGAGTGAAATCATTGGCTACTTGTCTTTCTCCACCTGGTATATATCACTGAGCATGCTACCGTCTAGCTACATCCACATCCTTGCAAATGGTAGGATTTGTTTTCTTCTTATGGCTTCTTACTGCACTTTTTAAACTGGACTTCATTCTTCCTTTTTGTTTGTAGTTTCCCTATTTGCTTTCACGATTGATCTGTTGGTTATGAGCAATAGATTTGTGTTAATCGATATCTATCTGAATCTGTGTAACTGTCTGTCTATCTATCAAACTATCTATCTATCTATCCTTCTATCTTTCTATCTATGTATCTCTCTATCTATCTTCCTATCATCTATGTATCGTGTCTATCATCTATCTATAATCTCTCATCTATCTATGTATCTATGAATCAATCATCTTTTTGTCTTCCCATCTATCCTTATGTACAGAACAGTTAACAACATCGCCTATGTCACTTCCCTACATTATGCTTCCAAAAATCTTGCCAAGTAACTAGGACGTATGGAGAGCACTGGGTACACTGAGACAATTGCAGGTCGAGTCTGCCGCGTGTGCTTACAAAACCATTAAATGGTTGTCCAGGGACTTGCACCCATATCTCTGTCCTCTGTCCTCTTTTACCTGCTTCTCGCCTGCTGACTCTAATTTGCCACAATAATTGACTAAGTCTTCCCTGAAGACCACAAGTATCCTTCCTCTGGGCCTGTTGTAGTCAGAAAAGTATACTTTGTGCTTTGCTCATCACCAAGTATGAAGGACATCGGCGTGATCACCTCTGATAGGAGGAGGGACAAATAAAAATGAACACCTATTTCTAGACAGGAGCAGTTTTGAACAAAGAGTGTGTTGTGGAGTGATGTGTTTATTTGAGTGTCCAACCTTCACTCTTAATTGGTTATTACTTTTTTACATTCATGAACATCATAAAACGCACTGATTTCAAAAGCCCAGACACATATTATTACAGCAATTCTGTTATTGAGGTGAGAAAAATTGAGAAGGACTTTGCTGTACAATGGTATCTATTTCTGGGCACTGCTGAAATCAAACAAAAAAAAATTCATGGTGGCCAGCTAGGGCTATTTTCTACTGACTGTCTCTGGGGACTCAAACTGAATCCATTTGTTTGTTTGTTTCTCAGTTTCACTTTTTTTGGGTACCTGTCTCCGCCCCTTCAGCTTTTAATTTGTCTGTGTCCTGGGATCTCAAGTGAGTCTCCTGTAAGGAAGCACATACATGATCTTGAGTGAAAGATAGCTTAGTTTAGTATGATGCTTTCCTATCTACCTACCTATCCCTTTACCTTTCTATGTAATCTTTCTATCTATCTATCTGTCATCTATATATGTATGGTCTGTCATCTATCCACTATCATCTGTGTATCTATCTAATTAATCTATCATCTATATGTATGTATATCAGTCAAATCTATGTATCAATCATTTGTCTCTCTATATATCTGTTTTCTCACTTTTGTCAACGTTCTGTCCCTAGGTGCACTTTGATTCCTCTGTGTCCTTCTCATTCTCAATTCTTTGTGTTTGTTTTTGTGAGTTAGCTGTGTGTTTGGGTCTTGAGAGGAGTGGCCTTGGGTGGGAACGTCTCCTGCGTAGGTGGCACGAGTCTGCTGGGTGTGGATAGTGTGGTTGGTGGGCTGCGCTCTTGAAACGGTGCAGCCCAGTGCCCTCCAGCTGCTCTGCCCCTGGGCCGTTCCTGCTGTGTCGGCTGCATGAGCTGCAGGGAATATCCGAGGCCCCATGCAGGGAGCACCCTGGCGGGCCTGCGGGGTCCGTGGTAGGTACATGCCCAGTAGTATGTCTTTTTGCCTGTGCACCGATGTTACCTCGGTGGCCCTGCTTGGTGGCCCATCTTCAGAGAGTATGTGTGTAGCCACTGGTTAAGGGAACTGCGTTTTGGTGACACGCGGGGTTCTTCTGGGCCAGTGGCCCATGGATTGCTGAGGTGGCAGCCCAGCTAGCTTGTGGGGAAACTGCTCCCCTCTGCTGTCAAGGTGGAGGTGGAATGTCAGTGCATTTACGCATTTAGATGTGAGTGAGGTCTATCTGAAATGGAATAGTAGCGCTGAGAGCTATGTTTCCACCCCCTCAACTTGTAGTTCATCTTCGTCCTTGGATCTCAAGTTAGTCTCCTGTAAGGGAGCACGTAGGTGGTCTTGAGTTTTCATCCCTTCTTTTAACCCTGTGTCTTTTCATTGGAGTATTGAAGAGCCTGTCCTTTTATTCTGAGAACTGAGAGCTATGTCCTTATTGCACTTTAAAAATTTTTTTTGTTATCATTAATCCACAATCACGCAAAGAACATTATGATCACCAAGTACACCACGTACCCCCAAAAACCCCTTCACAGTAGCTGTCCATCAGCATAGTTGGATGCTGTAGACACCTTCACCATGTCCCCCCCACACCCCGTTACAGTCGCTTTCCATCAGCGTGTAGTAAGATGCTGTAGAATCACTACTGGTCTTCTCTGTGTTGTACAGCCCTCCCAATGCTACCCCCACCCACACATTATACATGCTAATCCTAATGCCCCCTTTCTTTCACCCCACATTTATCAAACACTTCCCACCCACCCTGCCTAGTCCCTTTCCCTTTGGTAACTGTTAGTCCACTCTTGGGTTCTGTGAGTCTGCTGCTGTTTTTTTCCTTCAGTTTTTCTTTGTTGTTATACTCAACACAGGAGTGAAATCATTTGGTACTTGTCTTTCTCCGAATGGCCTTTTTCACTGAGCATAATACCCTCCAGCTCCATTAACGTTGTTCAAATATTAGGATTTTTTCTTCTTACGGCTGCTTACTGTACTTTTTAAACTAGATTTCTGTCTTCTCTTTTGTCTGTAGATTCGCTATGTGCTTTCACCATTGCTCTCCTCGTTATTAGCAATAACTTTACGTTAATCAATATGTACCTATATGTATCTATCCATCTGTCTGTCTGTCTATCTATCTATCTATCTTCCTATCAACGATCTATGATGTCTATCATCAATCTATGTTCCTATCTATCTATCTTTCATCTGTCGTCTGTCTAGCTATCTATCTATGAATCAATCATCTTTTTGTCTGCCCATCTATCCTTATGTACAGAACAGTTAACAACATCGCCTTTGTCACTTCCCTACATTATGCTTCCAAAAATCTTTCAAGGTAACTAGGCTGTAGGAAGAGCACTCGGTTCACCGAGATACTTGCAGGTCGAGTCAGCCACGTGTACCTACAAAACCAGTAAATGGTTGTGCAGGGACTTGAACCTGTGTCTGTATCCTCTATTATCTTCTTCTCACTGGCTGACTCTATTTAGCCACATTCATTGACTAAGTGCTCCGTGAAGACCACAAGTATTGTTCCTCTGGGCCTGTTGTCCACAGAAAGAAAACTTGGTGCTTTGCTCACCACCATGTTTGAGGGACATCGGCGTGATCACCGCTGATAGGATGGAACGACAAATGAAAAGGAACACCAGTTGCTAGACAGGAGCACTTGGGAACAAAGAGTGTGTTGTGGAGTGACGTGTTTATTTCAGTGTCCAAACTTCCCTCTTTATATAGTTATTACTTCTTTACATTCATGAACTTCATAAAACCCACTGATCTCAAAGGTCCAGATGTATACTTTTACACCAATTCAATTGTTGAGTTGAGAGAAAATGAGAAAGACGTTGCTGTACCACTAAATCTATGGCTGGGCAATGCTGAAACCAAACAAAAAGAATTCACGTTGGCCAGATAGGGCTGTTTTCTACTGACTGTCTCTGTGGACTCAAACAGAATCCATTCTAGGATTGTTTGTTTTTCAGTTTCACTGTGTTGGGTGCCTGTACACACCCCTTCGGCTTTTAGATTGTCTGTGTCCTTGGATCTCAAGAGAGTCTCCTGTAAGGGAGCACGAAGGTGGTCTTGAATTTTCTTCCCTTCTTTTAACCCTGTGTCATTTGTTTGGAGCACTCAAATCCTGTCCTTTTATTCTGATGATTCAGAGCTGTGCCCTTATTGCACTTAAAAAATTGTTTTTGTTATCATTAATCTACAATCACGTGAAGAACATTATGTTTACTAGACTCTCCCCTTCACCAAGTCCCTCCCAAAAACCTTACAGTTGCTGTCAGTTAGCAGAGATGGATGCTGTAGACCCGTTCACGATGTACCCCCACACACACCCCATTACAGTCGCTGTCCTTCAGCGTGTAGTAAGATGCTGTAGAATATCTACTTGTCTTCTCTGTGTTGTACAGCACTCGCCATGCGACCCCGCCCTCACGCATTATACATGCTTTTCCTAATCTCCCTTTTCTTTCTCCCCACCCTTATCCCTCCCTTCCCTTCCACCCTTCTCAGTCCTTTTCCCTTTGGTAACTGTTACAACACATTCGGGTTCTGTGAGTCTACTGCTGTTTTTTTTTTCAGTGTTTCTTTCTTGTTATACCCAACACATGAGTGAAATCATTTTGTACTTGTCTATCTCCACCTGGAATATTTCACTGAGCATACTACCGTCTCGCTCCATCCACGTCATTGCAAATGGTAGCATTTGTTTTCTTCTTATGGCTGCAAACGGCAGTTTTTAAACTGGACTTCATTCTTCATTTTAGTTTGTAGTTTCGCTATGTGCTTTCACCATTGATCTCCTTGTTATGAGCAATAGCTTTGTGTTATTTAATATGTATCTGTATGTATCTTTCTATCAATCTATCTGTCTATCCTTCTATATTTCTATCTATCTATCTTTCAATCTATCTATCTATCTATCATCTACCTGTCTATCAATCTATCTTCCTATCTACCTATCATGTCTATCGTCTGTCTATCTGTCATCTGTCATCTATCTATCTATGAATCAATCATCTTTTTGTCTGGCCATCTATCCTTATGAACAGGACAGTTAACAACATCGCCTATGTCAGTTCCCTACATTATGCTTCCAAAAATATTGCAAAGTAACTAGTCCTTAGGGAGAGCACAGGTTTCACTGAGACGCTTCCAGGTCGAGTCAGCCGCTTGTGCTTACAAATCCAGTAATTTATGGTGGTGCAGGGACTTGCACCCATCTCTCTGTCCTCTGTCCTCTTTTACCTCCTTCTCGCTTGCTGACTGTATTCAGCCACTTTCGTTGACTAAGTGCTTCCAGAAGACCACAACTATCGTTCCTCTGGGCCTGTTTAGACAGAAAAGTATACTTGGTGCTTTGCTCACCACCAAGTTTAAGGGACAATGGCATGATAACCCTGATAGGAGGAGGGACAAATAAAAAGAACACCTCCTTCTAGGCAGCAGCATTTGGGAGCAAAGAGAGTGTTGTGGAGTTACGTGTTTGTTTGAGTGTCCAAACTATCCTCTTTAGGTGGTTATTACTACTTTACTTTCAAGAACATCATAAAATCCACTGATTTCAAAAGCCCAGACACATATTATTACAGCAATTCAGTTGTTGAGGTGAGAAAAAATGAGAAGGACGTTGCTGTACCACTAAATCTATGGCTTGGCACTGCTGAAACCAAACAAAAAGAATTCACGGTGTCTAGATAGGGCTATTTTATACTGACTGTCTCTGGGGACTCAAACAAAATCCATTTGTTTGTTTGTTTGCTTTTCAGTTACACTTGTGTGGGGTTGCTGTCCCCACCCCTTCGGATTGTAGTTTGCCTGTGTCTTTGGATCTCAAGTGAGTCTCCTATAGGGGAGCACTTAGGTGATCTTGAGTTTTCATCCCTTCTTTTAACCCTGTGTCTTTTGTTTGGAGCTCGCAAAGCCTGTTTTATTGCTGTGCCCATATTACACTTAAAAACATTTTTTTATCATTAATCTGCAATCACGTGAAGAACATCATATTTACTAGGCTCCCACCTTCACCAAGTCCCCACCAAAACCTCTTACAGTCGTTGTCCATAAGCATTGTTGTATGCTGTAGACTGCTTCACCATGTCCCCCCACAAACACCCCATTACAGTCGCTGTCCATCAGCGTGTAGTAAATGCTGTAGAATCTCTACTTGTCTTCTCTGTGTTGTACATCCCTCCCTTTGCCCCCCCGAGCCCACGCATTATACATGTTAATCCTAATGTCCCCTTTCTTCTCCCTGCCCTTATCCCTCCCTTCCCACACACCCTGCCCATTCCCTTTCCCTTTGGTAACTGTTATTGAACTCTCGGGGTCTGTGAGTCTGCTGCTGTTTATTTCCTCCAGTTTTTCTTTGTTGTTATACTCCACACATGAGTGAAATCATTGGCTACTTGTCTTTCTCCACCTGGTATATATCACTGAGCATGCTACCGTCTAGCTACATCCACATCCTTGCAAATGGTAGGATTTGTTTTCTTCTTATGGCTTCTTACTGCACTTTTTAAACTGGACTTCATTCTTCCTTTTTGTTTGTAGTTTCCCTATTTGCTTTCACGATTGATCTGTTGGTTATGAGCAATAGATTTGTGTTAATCGATATCTATCTGAATCTGTGTAACTGTCTGTCTATCTATCAAACTATCTATCTATCTATCCTTCTATCTTTCTATCTATGTATCTCTCTATCTATCTTCCTATCATCTATGTATCGTGTCTATCATCTATCTATAATCTCTCATCTATCTATGTATCTATGAATCAATCATCTTTTTGTCTTCCCATCTATCCTTATGTACAGAACAGTTAACAACATCGCCTATGTCACTTCCCTACATTATGCTTCCAAAAATCTTGCCAAGTAACTAGGACGTATGGAGAGCACTGGGTACACTGAGACAATTGCAGGTCGAGTCTGCCGCGTGTGCTTACAAAACCATTAAATGGTTGTCCAGGGACTTGAACCCATATCTCTGTCCTCTGTCCTCTTTTACCTGCTTCTCGCCTGCTGACTCTAATTTGCCACAATAATTGACTAAGTCTTCCCTGAAGACCACAAGTATCCTTCCTCTGGGCCTGTTGTAGTCAGAAAAGTATACTTTGTGCTTTGCTCATCACCAAGTATGAAGGACATCGGCGTGATCACCTCTGATAGGAGGAGGGACAAATAAAAATGAACACCTATTTCTAGACAGGAGCAGTTTTGAACAAAGAGTGTGTTGTGTAGTGACGTGTTTATTTGAGTGTCCAACCTTCACTCTTAAGTGGTTATTTCCTTTTTACATTCATGAACATCATAAAACGCACTGATTTCAAAAGCCCAGACGCATTTTATTACAGCAATTCTGTTATTGAGGTGAGAAAAATTGAGTAGGACTTTGCTGTACAACGGAATCTATTTCTGGGCACTGCTGAAACCAAACAAAAAAAAATTCATGGTGGCCAGCTAGGGCTATTTTCTACTGACTGTCTCTGGGGACTCAAACAGAATCCATTTGTTTGTTTGTTTGTTTCTCAGTTTCACATTTTTTGGGTACCTGTCACCGCCCCTTCAGCTTTTAATTTGTCCGTGTCCTGGGATCTCAAGTGAGTCTCTTGTAAGGGAGCACATACATGATCGTGAGTGAAAGATAGCTTAATTTAGTAAGATGCTTTCCTATCTACCTACCTATCTATCTCTTTACCTATCTATGTAATCTTTCTATCTATCTATCTGTCATCTATCTATGTATGGTCTGTCATCTATCTACTATCATCTGTGTATCTATCTAATTAATCTATCATCTATATGTATGTATATCAGTCAAATCTATGTATCAATCATTTGTCTCTCTATATATCTGTTTTCTCACTTTTGTCAACGTTCTGTCCCTAGGTGCACTTTGATTCCTCTGTGTCCTTCTCATTCTCAATTCCTTGTGTTTGTTTTTGTGAGTTAGCTGTGTGTTTGGGTCTTGAGAGGAGTGGCCTTGGGTGGGAACGTCTCCTGCGTAGGTGGCACGAGTCTGCTGGGTGTGGATAGTGTGGTTGGTGGGCTGCGCTCTTGAAACGGTGCAGCCCAGTGCCCTCCAGCTGCTCTGCCCCTGGGCCGTTCCTGCTGTGTCGGCTGCATGAGCTGCAGGGAATATCCGAGGCCCCATGCAGGGAGCACCCTGGCGGGCCTGCGGGGTCCGTGGTAGGTACATGCCCAGTAGTATGTCTTTTTGCCTGTGCACCGATGTTACCTCGGTGGCCCTGCTTGGTGGCCCATCTTCAGAGAGTATGTGTGTAGTCACTGGTTAAGGGAACTGCGTTTTGGTGACACGCGGGGTTCTTCTGGGCCAGTGGCCCATGGATTGCTGAGGTGGCAGCCCAGCTAGCTTGTGGGGAAACTGCTCCCCTCTGCTGTCAAGGTGGAGGTGGAATGTCAGTGCATTTACGCATTTAGATGTGAGTGAGGTCTATCTGAAATGGAATAGTAGCGCTGAGAGCTATGTTTCCACCCCCTCAACTTGTAGTTCATCTTCGTCCTTGGATCTCAAGTTAGTCTCCTGTAAGGGAGCACGTAGGTGGTCTTGAGTTTTCATCCCTTCTTTTAACCCTGTGTCTTTTCATTGGAGTATTGAAGAGCCTGTCCTTTTATTCTGAGAACTGAGAGCTATGTCCTTATTGCACTTTAAAAATTTTTTTTGTTATCATTAATCCACAATCACGCAAAGAACATTATGATCACCAAGTACACCACGTACCCCCAAAAACCCCTTCACAGTAGCTGTCCATCAGCATAGTTGGATGCTGTAGACACCTTCACCATGTCCCCCCCACACCCCGTTACAGTCGCTTTCCATCAGCGTGTAGTAAGATGCTGTAGAATCACTACTGGTCTTCTCTGTGTTGTACAGCCCTCCCAATGCTACCCCCACCCACACATTATACATGCTAATCCTAATGCCCCCTTTCTTTCACCCCACATTTATCAAACACTTCCCACCCACCCTGCCTAGTCCCTTTCCCTTTGGTAACTGTTAGTCCACTCTTGGGTTCTGTGAGTCTGCTGCTGTTTTTTTCCTTCAGTTTTTCTTTGTTGTTATACTCAACACAGGAGTGAAATCATTTGGTACTTGTCTTTCTCCGAATGGCCTTTTTCACTGAGCATAATACCCTCCAGCTCCATTAACGTTGTTCAAATATTAGGATTTTTTCTTCTTACGGCTGCTTACTGTACTTTTTAAACTAGATTTCTGTCTTCTCTTTTGTCTGTAGATTCGCTATGTGCTTTCACCATTGCTCTCCTCGTTATTAGCAATAACTTTACGTTAATCAATATGTACCTATATATATCTATCCATCTGTCTGTCTGTCTATCTATCTATCTATCTTCCTATCAACGATCTATGATGTCTATCATCAATCTATGTTCCTATCTATCTATCTTTCATCTGTCGTCTGTCTAGCTATCTATCTATGAATCAATCATCTTTTTGTCTGCCCATCTATCCTTATGTACAGAACAGTTAACAACATCGCCTTTGTCACTTCCCTACATTATGCTTCCAAAAATCTTTCAAGGTAACTAGGCTGTAGGAAGAGCACTCGGTTCACCGAGATACTTGCAGGTCGAGTCAGCCACGTGTACCTACAAAACCAGTAAATGGTTGTGCAGGGACTTGAACCTGTGTCTGTATCCTCTATTATCTTCTTCTCACTGGCTGACTCTATTTAGCCACATTCATTGACTAAGTGCTCCGTGAAGACCACAAGTATTGTTCCTCTGGGCCTGTTGTCCACAGAAAGAAAACTTGGTGCTTTGCTCACCACCATGTTTGAGGGACATCGGCGTGATCACCGCTGATAGGATGGAACGACAAATGAAAAGGAACACCAGTTGCTAGACAGGAGCACTTGGGAACAAAGAGTGTGTTGTGGAGTGACGTGTTTATTTCAGTGTCCAAACTTCCCTCTTTATATAGTTATTACTTCTTTACATTCATGAACTTCATAAAACCCACTGATCTCAAAGGTCCAGATGTATACTTTTACACCAATTCAATTGTTGAGTTGAGAGAAAATGAGAAAGACGTTGCTGTACCACTAAATCTATGGCTGGGCAATGCTGAAACCAAACAAAAAGAATTCACGTTGGCCAGATAGGGCTGTTTTCTACTGACTGTCTCTGTGGACTCAAACAGAATCCATTCTAGGATTGTTTGTTTTTCAGTTTCACTGTGTTGGGTGCCTGTACACACCCCTTCGGCTTTTAGATTGTCTGTGTCCTTGGATCTCAAGAGAGTCTCCTGTAAGGGAGCACGAAGGTGGTCTTGAATTTCTTCCCTTCTTTTAACCCTGTGTCATTTGTTTGGAGCACTCAAATCCTGTCCTTTTATTCTGATGATTCAGAGCTGTGCCCTTATTGCACTTAAAAAATTGTTTTTGTTATCATTAATCTACAATCACGTGAAGAACATTATGTTTACTAGACTCTCCCCTTCACCAAGTCCCTCCCAAAAACCTTACAGTTGCTGTCAGTTAGCAGAGATGGATGCTGTAGACCCGTTCACGATGTACCCCCACACACACCCCATTACAGTCGCTGTCCTTCAGCGTGTAGTAAGATGCTGTAGAATATCTACTTGTCTTCTCTGTGTTGTACAGCACTCGCCATGCGACCCCGCCCTCACGCAGTATACATGCTTTTCCTAATCTCCCTTTTCTTTCTCCCCACCCTTATCCCTCCCTTCCCTTCCACCCTTCTCAGTCCTTTTCCCTTTGGTAACTGTTACAACACATTCGGGTTCTGTGAGTCTACTGCTGTTTTTTTTTTCAGTGTTTCTTTCTTGTTATACCCAACACATGAGTGAAATCATTTTGTACTTGTCTATCTCCACCTGGAATATTTCACTGAGCATACTACCGTCTCGCTCCATCCACGTCATTGCAAATGGTAGCATTTGTTTTCTTCTTATGGCTACAAACGGCAGTTTTTAAACTGGACTTCATTCTTCATTTTAGTTTGTAGTTTCGCTATGTGCTTTCACCATTGATCTCCTTGTTATGAGCAATAGCTTTGTGTTATTTAATATGTATCTGTATGTATCTTTCTATCAATCTATCTGTCTATCCTTCTATATTTCTATCTATCTATCTTTCAATCTATCTATCTATCTATCATCTACCTGTCTATCAATCTATCTTCCTATCTACCTATCATGTCTATCGTCTGTCTATCTGTCATCTGTCATCTATCTATCTATGAATCAATCATCTTTTTGTCTGGCCATCTATCCTTATGAACAGGACAGTTAACAACATCGCCTATGTCAGTTCCCTACATTATGCTTCCAAAAATATTGCAAAGTAACTAGTCCTTAGGGAGAGCACAGGTTTCACTGAGACGCTTCCAGGTCGAGTCAGCCGCTTGTGCTTACAAATCCAGTAATTTATGGTGGTGCAGGGACTTGCACCCATCTCTCTGTCCTCTGTCCTCTTTTACCTCCTTCTCGCTTGCTGACTGTATTCAGCCACTTTCGTTGACTAAGTGCTTCCAGAAGACCACAACTATCGTTCCTCTGGGCCTGTTTAGACAGAAAAGTATACTTGGTGCTTTGCTCACCACCAAGTTTAAGGGACAATGGCATGATAACCCTGATAGGAGGAGGGACAAATAAAAAGAACACCTCTTTCTAGGCAGCAGCATTTGGGAGCAAAGAGAGTGTTGTGGAGTTACGTGTTTGTTTGAGTGTCCAAACTATCCTCTTTAGGTGGTTATTACTACTTTACTTTCAAGAACATCATAAAATCCACTGATTTCAAAAGCCCAGACACATATTATTACAGCAATTCAGTTGTTGAGGTGAGAAAAAATGAGAAGGACGTTGCTGTACCACTAAATCTATGGCTTGGCACTGCTGAAACCAAACAAAAAGAATTCACGGTGTCTAGATAGGGCTATTTTATACTGACTGTCTCTGGGGACTCAAACAAAATCCATTTGTTTGTTTGTTTGCTTTTCAGTTACACTTGTGTGGGGTTGCTGTCCCCACCCCTTCGGATTGTAGTTTGCCTGTGTCTTTGGATCTCAAGTGAGTCTCCTATAGGGGAGCATTTAGGTGATCTTGAGTTTTCATCCCTTCTTTTAACCCTGTGTCTTTTGTTTGGAGCTCGCAAAGCCTGTTTTATTGCTGTGCCCATATTACACTTAAAAACATTTTTTTATCATTAATCTGCAATCACGTGAAGAACATCATATTTACTAGGCTCCCACCTTCACCAAGTCCCCACCAAAACCTCTTACAGTCGTTGTCCATAAGCATTGTTGTATGCTGTAGACTGCTTCACCATGTCCCCCCACAAACACCCCATTACAGTCGCTGTCCATCAGCGTGTAGTAAATGCTGTAGAATCTCTACTTGTCTTCTCTGTGTTGTACATCCCTCCCTTTGCCCCCCCGAGCCCACGCATTATACATGTTAATCCTAATGTCCCCTTTCTTCTCCCTGCCCTTATCCCTCCCTTCCCACACACCCTGCCCATTCCCTTTCCCTTTGGTAACTGTTATTGAACTCTCGGGGTCTGTGAGTCTGCTGCTGTTTATTTCCTCCAGTTTTTCTTTGTTGTTATACTCCACACATGAGTGAAATCATTGGCTACTTGTCTTTCTCCACCTGGTATATATCACTGAGCATGCTACCGTCTAGCTACATCCACATCCTTGCAAATGGTAGGATTTGTTTTCTTCTTATGGCTTCTTACTGCACTTTTTAAACTGGACTTCATTCTTCCTTTTTGTTTGTAGTTTCCCTATTTGCTTTCACGATTGATCTGTTGGTTATGAGCAATAGATTTGTGTTAATCGATATCTATCTGAATCTGTGTAACTGTCTATCTATCAAACTATCTATCTATCTATCCTTCTATCTTTCTATCTATGTATCTCTCTATCTATCTTCCTATCATCTATGTATCGTGTCTATCATCTATCTATAATCTCTCGTCTATCTATGTATCTATGAATCAATCATCTTTTTGTCTTCCCATCTATCCTTATGTACAGAACAGTTAACAACATCGCCTATGTCACTTCCCTACATTATGCTTCCAAAAATCTTGCCAAGTAACTAGGACGTATGGAGAGCACTGGGTACACTGAGACAATTGCAGGTCGAGTCTGCCGCGTGTGCTTACAAAACCATTAAATGGTTGTCCAGGGACTTGAACCCATATCTCTGTCCTCTGTCCTCTTTTACCTGCTTCTCGCCTGCTGACTCTAATTTGCCACAATAATTGACTAAGTCTTCCCTGAAGACCACAAGTATCCTTCCTCTGGGCCTGTTGTAGTCAGAAAAGTATACTTTGTGCTTTGCTCATCACCAAGTATGAAGGACATCGGCGTGATCACCTCTGATAGGAGGAGGGACAAATAAAAATGAACACCTATTTCTAGACAGGAGCAGTTTTGAACATAGAGTGTGTTGTGTAGTGACGTGTTTATTTGAGTGTCCAACCTTCACTCTTAAGTGGTTATTTCCTTTTTACATTCATGAACATCATAAAACGCACTGATTTCAAAAGCCCAGACGCATTTTATTACAGCAATTCTGTTATTGAGGTGAGAAAAATTGAGTAGGACTTTGCTGTACAACGGAATCTATTTCTGGGCACTGCTGAAACCAAACAAAAAAAAATTCATGGTGGCCAGCTAGGGCTATTTTCTACTGACTGTCTCTGGGGACTCAAACAGAATCCATTTGTTTGTTTGTTTGTTTCTCAGTTTCACATTTTTTGGGTACCTGTCACCGCCCCTTCAGCTTTTAATTTGTCCGTGTCCTGGGATCTCAAGTGAGTCTCTTGTAAGGGAGCACATACATGATCGTGAGTGAAAGATAGCTTAATTTAGTAAGATGCTTTCCTATCTACCTACCTATCTATCTCTTTACCTATCTATGTAATCTTTCTATCTATCTATCTGTCATCTATCTATGTATGGTCTGTCATCTATCTACTATCATCTGTGTATCTATCTAATTAATCTATCATCTATATGTATGTATATCAGTCAAATCTATGTATCAATCATTTGTCTCTCTATATATCTGTTTTCTCACTTTTGTCAACGTTCTGTCCCTAGGTGCACTTTGATTCCTCTGTGTCCTTCTCATTCTCAATTCCTTGTGTTTGTTTTTGTGAGTTAGCTGTGTGTTTGGGTCTTGAGAGGAGTGGCCTTGGGTGGGAACGTCTCCTGCGTAGGTGGCACGAGTCTGCTGGGTGTGGATAGTGTGGTTGGTGGGCTGCGCTCTTGAAACGGTGCAGCCCAGTGCCCTCCAGCTGCTCTGCCCCTGGGCCGTTCCTGCTGTGTCGGCTGCATGAGCTGCAGGGAATATCCGAGGCCCCATGCAGGGAGCACCCTGGCGGGCCTGCGGGGTCCGTGGTAGGTACATGCCCAGTAGTATGTCTTTTTGCCTGTGCACCGATGTTACCTCGGTGGCCCTGCTTGGTGGCCCATCTTCAGAGAGTATGTGTGTAGTCACTGGTTAAGGGAACTGCGTTTTGGTGACACGCAGGGTTCTTCTGGGCCAGTGGCCCATGGATTGCTGAGGTGGCAGCCCAGCTAGCTTGTGGGGAAACTGCTCCCCTCTGCTGTCAAGGTGGAGGTGGAATGTCAGTGCATTTACGCATTTAGATGTGAGTGAGGTCTATCTGAAATGGAATAGTAGCGCTGAGAGCTATGTTTCCACCCCCTCAACTTGTAGTTCATCTTCGTCCTTGGATCTCAAGTTAGTCTCCTGTAAGGGAGCACGTAGGTGGTCTTGAGTTTTCATCCCTTCTTTTAACCCTGTGTCTTTTCATTGGAGTATTGAAGAGCCTGTCCTTTTATTCTGAGAACTGAGAGCTATGTCCTTATTGCACTTTAAAAATTTTTTTTGTTATCATTAATCCACAATCACGCAAAGAACATTATGATCACCAAGTACACCACGTACCCCCAAAAACCCCTTCACAGTAGCTGTCCATCAGCATAGTTGGATGCTGTAGACACCTTCACCATGTCCCCCCCACACCCCGTTACAGTCGCTTTCCATCAGCGTGTAGTAAGATGCTGTAGAATCACTACTGGTCTTCTCTGTGTTGTACAGCCCTCCCAATGCTACCCCCACCCACACATTATACATGCTAATCCTAATGCCCCCTTTCTTTCACCCCACATTTATCAAACACTTCCCACCCACCCTGCCTAGTCCCTTTCCCTTTGGTAACTGTTAGTCCACTCTTGGGTTCTGTGAGTCTGCTGCTGTTTTTTTCCTTCAGTTTTTCTTTGTTGTTATACTCAACACAGGAGTGAAATCATTTGGTACTTGTCTTTCTCCGAATGGCCTTTTTCACTGAGCATAATACCCTCCAGCTCCATTAACGTTGTTCAAATATTAGGATTTTTTCTTCTTACGGCTGCTTACTGTACTTTTTAAACTAGATTTCTGTCTTCTCTTTTGTCTGTAGATTCGCTATGTGCTTTCACCATTGCTCTCCTCGTTATTAGCAATAACTTTACGTTAATATGTACCTATATGTATCTATCCATCTGTCTGTCTGTCTATCTATCTATCTATCTTCCTATCAACTATCTATGATGTCTATCATCAATCTATGTACCTATCTATCTATCTTTCATCTGTCGTCTGTCTAGCTATCTATCTATGAATCAATCATCTTTTTGTCTGCCCATCTATCCTTATGTACAGAACAGTTAACAACATCGCCTTTGTCACTTCCCTACATTATGCTTCCAAAAATCTTTCAAGGTAACTAGGCTGTAGGAAGAGCACTCGGTTCACCGAGATACTTGCAGGTCGAGTCAGCCACGTGTACCTACAAAACCAGTAAATGGTTGTGCAGGGACTTTAACCTGTGTCTGTATCCTCTATTATCTTCTTCTCACTGGCTGACTCTATTTAGCCACATTCATTGACTAAGTGCTCCGTGAAGACCACAAGTATTGTTCCTCTGGGCCTGTTGTCCACAGAAAGAAAACTTGGTGCTTTGCTCACCACCATGTTTGAGGGACATCGGCGTGATCACCGCTGATAGGATGGAACGACAAATGAAAAGGAACACCAGTTGCTAGACAGGAGCACTTGGGAACAAAGAGTGTGTTGTGGAGTGACGTGTTTATTTCAGTGTCCAAACTTCCCTCTTTATATAGTTATTACTTCTTTACATTCATGAACTTCATAAAACCCACTGATCTCAAAGGTCCAGATGTATACTTTTACACCAATTCAATTGTTGAGTTGAGAGAAAATGAGAAAGACGTTGCTGTACCACTAAATCTATGGCTGGGCAATGCTGAAACCAAACAAAAAGAATTCACGTTGGCCAGATAGGGCTGTTTTCTACTGACTGTCTCTGTGGACTCAAACAGAATCCATTCTAGGATTGTTTGTTTTTCAGTTTCACTGTGTTGGGTGCCTGTACACACCCCTTCGGCTTTTAGATTGTCTGTGTCCTTGGATCTCAAGAGAGTCTCCTGTAAGGGAGCACGAAGGTGGTCTTGAATTTTCTTCCCTTCTTTTAACCCTGTGTCATTTGTTTGGAGCACTCAAATCCTGTCCTTTTATTCTGATGATTCAGAGCTGTGCCCTTATTGCACTTAAAAAATTGTTTTTGTTATCATTAATCTACAATCACGTGAAGAACATTATGTTTACTAGACTCTCCCCTTCACCAAGTCCCTCCCAAAAACCTTACAGTTGCTGTCAGTTAGCAGAGATGGATGCTGTAGACCCGTTCACGATGTACCCCCACACACACCCCATTACAGTCGCTGTCCTTCAGCGTGTAGTAAGATGCTGTAGAATATCTACTTGTCTTCTCTGTGTTGTACAGCACTCGCCATGCGACCCCGCCCTCACGCATTATACATGCTTTTCCTAATCTCCCTTTTCTTTCTCCCCACCCTTATCCCTCCCTTCCCTTCCACCCTTCTCAGTCCTTTTCCCTTTGGTAACTGTTACAACACATTCGGGTTCTGTGAGTCTACTGCTGTTTTTTTTTTCAGTGTTTCTTTCTTGTTATACCCAACACATGAGTGAAATCATTTTGTACTTGTCTATCTCCACCTGGAATATTTCACTGAGCATACTACCGTCTCGCTCCATCCACGTCATTGCAAATGGTAGCATTTGTTTTCTTCTTATGGCTGCAAACGGCAGTTTTTAAACTGGACTTCATTCTTCATTTTAGTTTGTAGTTTCGCTATGTGCTTTCACCATTGATCTCCTTGTTATGAGCAATAGCTTTGTGTTATTTAATATGTATCTGTATGTATCTTTCTATCAATCTATCTGTCTATCCTTCTATATTTCTATCTATCTATCTTTCAATCTATCTATCTATCTATCATCTACCTGTCTATCAATCTATCTTCCTATCTACCTATCATGTCTATCGTCTGTCTATCTGTCATCTGTCATCTATCTATCTATGAATCAATCATCTTTTTGTCTGGCCATCTATCCTTATGAACAGGACAGTTAACAACATCGCCTATGTCAGTTCCCTACATTATGCTTCCAAAAATATTGCAAAGTAACTAGTCCTTAGGGAGAGCACAGGTTTCACTGAGACGCTTCCAGGTCGAGTCAGCCGCTTGTGCTTACAAATCCAGTAATTTATGGTGGTGCAGGGACTTGCACCCATCTCTCTGTCCTCTGTCCTCTTTTACCTCCTTCTCGCTTGCTGACTGTATTCAGCCACTTTCGTTGACTAAGTGCTTCCAGAAGACCACAACTATCGTTCCTCTGGGCCTGTTTAGACAGAAAAGTATACTTGGTGCTTTGCTCACCACCAAGTTTAAGGGACAATGGCATGATAACCCTGATAGGAGGAGGGACAAATAAAAAGAACACCTCCTTCTAGGCAGCAGCATTTGGGAGCAAAGAGAGTGTTGTGGAGTTACGTGTTTGTTTGAGTGTCCAAACTATCCTCTTTAGGTGGTTATTACTACTTTACTTTCAAGAACATCATAAAATCCACTGATTTCAAAAGCCCAGACACATATTATTACAGCAATTCAGTTGTTGAGGTGAGAAAAAATGAGAAGGACGTTGCTGTACCACTAAATCTATGGCTTGGCACTGCTGAAACCAAACAAAAAGAATTCACGGTGTCTAGATAGGGCTATTTTATACTGACTGTCTCTGGGGACTCAAACAAAATCCATTTGTTTGTTTGTTTGCTTTTCAGTTACACTTGTGTGGGGTTGCTGTCCCCACCCCTTCGGATTGTAGTTTGCCTGTGTCTTTGGATCTCAAGTGAGTCTCCTATAGGGGAGCACTTAGGTGATCTTGAGTTTTCATCCCTTCTTTTAACCCTGTGTCTTTTGTTTGGAGCTCGCAAAGCCTGTTTTATTGCTGTGCCCATATTACACTTAAAAACATTTTTTTATCATTAATCTGCAATCACGTGAAGAACATCATATTTACTAGGCTCCCACCTTCACCAAGTCCCCACCAAAACCTCTTACAGTCGTTGTCCATAAGCATTGTTGTATGCTGTAGACTGCTTCACCATGTCCCCCCACAAACACCCCATTACAGTCGCTGTCCATCAGCGTGTAGTAAATGCTGTAGAATCTCTACTTGTCTTCTCTGTGTTGTACATCCCTCCCTTTGCCCCCCCGAGCCCACGCATTATACATGTTAATCCTAATGTCCCCTTTCTTCTCCCTGCCCTTATCCCTCCCTTCCCACACACCCTGCCCATTCCCTTTCCCTTTGGTAACTGTTATTGAACTCTCGGGGTCTGTGAGTCTGCTGCTGTTTATTTCCTCCAGTTTTTCTTTGTTGTTATACTCCACACATGAGTGAAATCATTGGCTACTTGTCTTTCTCCACCTGGTATATATCACTGAGCATGCTACCGTCTAGCTACATCCACATCCTTGCAAATGGTAGGATTTGTTTTCTTCTTATGGCTTCTTACTGCACTTTTTAAACTGGACTTCATTCTTCCTTTTTGTTTGTAGTTTCCCTATTTGCTTTCACGATTGATCTGTTGGTTATGAGCAATAGATTTGTGTTAATCGATATCTATCTGAATCTGTGTAACTGTCTGTCTATCTATCAAACTATCTATCTATCTATCCTTCTATCTTTCTATCTATGTATCTCTCTATCTATCTTCCTATCATCTATGTATCGTGTCTATCATCTATCTATAATCTCTCATCTATCTATGTATCTATGAATCAATCATCTTTTTGTCTTCCCATCTATCCTTATGTACAGAACAGTTAACAACATCGCCTATGTCACTTCCCTACATTATGCTTCCAAAAATCTTGCCAAGTAACTAGGACGTATGGAGAGCACTGGGTACACTGAGACAATTGCAGGTCGAGTCTGCCGCGTGTGCTTACAAAACCATTAAATGGTTGTCCAGGGACTTGAACCCATATCTCTGTCCTCTGTCCTCTTTTACCTGCTTCTCGCCTGCTGACTCTAATTTGCCACAATAATTGACTAAGTCTTCCCTGAAGACCACAAGTATCCTTCCTCTGGGCCTGTTGTAGTCAGAAAAGTATACTTTGTGCTTTGCTCATCACCAAGTATGAAGGACATCGGCGTGATCACCTCTGATAGGAGGAGGGACAAATAAAAATGAACACCTATTTCTAGACAGGAGCAGTTTTGAACAAAGAGTGTGTTGTGGAGTGATGTGTTTATTTGAGTGTCCAACCTTCACTCTTAAGTGGTTATTACTTTTTTACATTCATGAACATCATAAAACGCACTGATTTCAAAAGCCCAGACACATATTATTACAGCAATTCTGTTATTGAGGTGAGAAAAATTGAGAAGGACTTTGCTGTACAATGGTATCTATTTCTGGGCACTGCTGAAATCAAACAAAAAAAAATTCATGGTGGCCAGCTAGGGCTACTTTCTATTGACTGTCTCTGGGGACTCAAACTGAATCCATTTGTTTGTTTGTTTCTCAGTTTCACTTTTTTTGGGTACCTGTCTCCGCCCCTTCAGCTTTTAATTTGTCTGTGTCCTGGGATCTCAAGTGAGTCTCCTGTAAGGAAGCACATACATGATCTTGAGTGAAAGATAGCTTAGTTTAGTATGATGCTTTCCTATCTACCTACCTATCCCTTTACCTTTCTATGTAATCTTTCTATCTATCTATCTGTCATCTATCTATGTATGGTCTGTCATCTATCTACTATCATCTGTGTATCTATCTAATTAATCTATCATCTATATGTATGTATATCAGTCAAATCTATGTATCAATCATTTGTCTCTCTATATATCTGTTTTCTCACTTTTGTCAACGTTCTGTCCCTAGGTGCACTTTGATTCCTCTGTGTCCTTCTCATTCTCAATTCCTTGTGTTTGTTTTTGTGAGTTAGCTGTGTGTTTGGGTCTTGAGAGGAGTGGCCTTGGGTGGGAACGTCTCCTGCGTAGGTGGCACGAGTCTGCTGGGTGTGGATAGTGTGGTTGGTGGGCTGCGCTCTTGAAACGGTGCAGCCCAGTGCCCTCCAGCTGCTCTGCCCCTGGGCCGTTCCTGCTGTGTCGGCTGCATGAGCTGCAGGGAATATCCGAGGCCCCATGCAGGGAGCACCCTGGCGGGCCTGCGGGGTCCGTGGTAGGTACATGCCCAGTAGTATGTCTTTTTGCCTGTGCACCGATGTTACCTCGGTGGCCCTGCTTGGTGGCCCATCTTCAGAGAGTATGTGTGTAGCCACTGGTTAAGGGAACTGCCTTTTGGTGACACGCGGGGTTCTTCTGGGCCAGTGGCCCATGGAGTTGCTGAGGTGTCTGCCCAGCTAGCTTGTGGGGAAACTGCTCCCCTCTGCTGTCAAGGTGGAGGTGGAATTTCAGTGCATTTACGCATTTAGATGTGAGTGAGGTCTATCTGAAATGGAATAGTAGCGCTGAGAGCTATGTTTCCACCCCCTCAACTTGTAGTTCATCTTCGTCCTTGGATCTCAAGTTAGTCTCCTGTAAGGGAGCACGTAGGTGGTCTTGAGTTTTCATCCCTTCTTTTAACCCTGTGTCTTTTCATTGGAGTATTGAAGAGCCTGTCCTTTTATTCTGAGAACTGAGAGCTATGTCCTTATTGCACTTTAAAAATTTTTTTTGTTATCATTAATCCACAATCACGCAAAGAACATTATGATCACCAAGTACACCACGTACCCCCAAAAACCCCTTCACAGTAGCTGTCCATCAGCATAGTTGGATGCTGTAGACACCTTCACCATGTCCCCCCCACACCCCGTTACAGTCGCTTTCCATCAGCGTGTAGTAAGATGCTGTAGAATCACTACTGGTCTTCTCTGTGTTGTACAGCCCTCCCAATGCTACCCCCACCCACACATTATACATGCTAATCCTAATGCCCCCTTTCTTTCACCCCACATTTATCAAACACTTCCCACCCACCCTGCCTAGTCCCTTTCCCTTTGGTAACTGTTAGTCCACTCTTGGGTTCTGTGAGTCTGCTGCTGTTTTTTTCCTTCAGTTTTTCTTTGTTGTTATACTCAACACAGGAGTGAAATCATTTGGTACTTGTCTTTCTCCGAATGGCCTTTTTCACTGAGCATAATACCCTCCAGCTCCATTAACGTTGTTCAAATATTAGGATTTTTTCTTCTTACGGCTGCTTACTGTACTTTTTAAACTAGATTTCTGTCTTCTCTTTTGTCTGTAGATTCGCTATGTGCTTTCACCATTGCTCTCCTCGTTATTAGCAATAACTTTACGTTAATCAATATGTACCTATATGTATCTATCCATCTGTCTGTCTGTCTATCTATCTATCTATCTTCCTATCAACGATCTATGATGTCTATCATCAATCTATGTTCCTATCTATCTATCTTTCATCTGTCGTCTGTCTAGCTATCTATCTATGAATCAATCATCTTTTTGTCTGCCCATCTATCCTTATGTACAGAACAGTTAACAACATCGCCTTTGTCACTTCCCTACATTATGCTTCCAAAAATCTTTCAAGGTAACTAGGCTGTAGGAAGAGCACTCGGTTCACCGAGATACTTGCAGGTCGAGTCAGCCACGTGTACCTACAAAACCAGTAAATGGTTGTGCAGGGACTTGAACCTGTGTCTGTATCCTCTATTATCTTCTTCTCACTGGCTGACTCTATTTAGCCACATTCATTGACTAAGTGCTCCGTGAAGACCACAAGTATTGTTCCTCTGGGCCTGTTGTCCACAGAAAGAAAACTTGGTGCTTTGCTCACCACCATGTTTGAGGGACATCGGCGTGATCACCGCTGATAGGATGGAACGACAAATGAAAAGGAACACCAGTTGCTAGACAGGAGCACTTGGGAACAAAGAGTGTGTTGTGGAGTGACGTGTTTATTTCAGTGTCCAAACTTCCCTCTTTATATAGTTATTACTTCTTTACATTCATGAACTTCATAAAACCCACTGATCTCAAAGGTCCAGATGTATACTTTTACACCAATTCAATTGTTGAGTTGAGAGAAAATGAGAAAGACGTTGCTGTACCACTAAATCTATGGCTGGGCAATGCTGAAACCAAACAAAAAGAATTCACGTTGGCCAGATAGGGCTGTTTTCTACTGACTGTCTCTGTGGACTCAAACAGAATCCATTCTAGGATTGTTTGTTTTTCAGTTTCACTGTGTTGGGTGCCTGTACACACCCCTTCGGCTTTTAGATTGTCTGTGTCCTTGGATCTCAAGAGAGTCTCCTGTAAGGGAGCACGAAGGTGGTCTTGAATTTTCTTCCCTTCTTTTAACCCTGTGTCATTTGTTTGGAGCACTCAAATCCTGTCCTTTTATTCTGATGATTCAGAGCTGTGCCCTTATTGCACTTAAAAAATTGTTTTTGTTATCATTAATCTACAATCACGTGAAGAACATTATGTTTACTAGACTCTCCCCTTCACCAAGTCCCTCCCAAAAACCTTACAGTTGCTGTCAGTTAGCAGAGATGGATGCTGTAGACCCGTTCACGATGTACCCCCACACACACCCCATTACAGTCGCTGTCCTTCAGCGTGTAGTAAGATGCTGTAGAATATCTACTTGTCTTCTCTGTGTTGTACAGCACTCGCCATGCGACCCCGCCCTCACGCATTATACATGCTTTTCCTAATCTCCCTTTTCTTTCTCCCCACCCTTATCCCTCCCTTCCCTTCCACCCTTCTCAGTCCTTTTCCCTTTGGTAACTGTTACAACACATTCGGGTTCTGTGAGTCTACTGCTGTTTTTTTTTTCAGTGTTTCTTTCTTGTTATACCCAACACATGAGTGAAATCATTTTGTACTTGTCTATCTCCACCTGGAATATTTCACTGAGCATACTACCGTCTCGCTCCATCCACGTCATTGCAAATGGTAGCATTTGTTTTCTTCTTATGGCTGCAAACGGCAGTTTTTAAACTGGACTTCATTCTTCATTTTAGTTTGTAGTTTCGCTATGTGCTTTCACCATTGATCTCCTTGTTATGAGCAATAGCTTTGTGTTATTTAATATGTATCTGTATGTATCTTTCTATCAATCTATCTGTCTATCCTTCTATATTTCTATCTATCTATCTTTCAATCTATCTATCTATCTATCATCTACCTGTCTATCAATCTATCTTCCTATCTACCTATCATGTCTATCGTCTGTCTATCTGTCATCTGTCATCTATCTATCTATGAATCAATCATCTTTTTGTCTGGCCATCTATCCTTATGAACAGGACAGTTAACAACATCGCCTATGTCAGTTCCCTACATTATGCTTCCAAAAATATTGCAAAGTAACTAGTCCTTAGGGAGAGCACAGGTTTCACTGAGACGCTTCCAGGTCGAGTCAGCCGCTTGTGCTTACAAATCCAGTAATTTATGGTGGTGCAGGGACTTGCACCCATCTCTCTGTCCTCTGTCCTCTTTTACCTCCTTCTCGCTTGCTGACTGTATTCAGCCACTTTCGTTGACTAAGTGCTTCCAGAAGACCACAACTATCGTTCCTCTGGGCCTGTTTAGACAGAAAAGTATACTTGGTGCTTTGCTCACCACCAAGTTTAAGGGACAATGGCATGATAACCCTGATAGGAGGAGGGACAAATAAAAAGAACACCTCTTTCTAGGCAGCAGCATTTGGGAGCAAAGAGAGTGTTGTGGAGTTACGTGTTTGTTTGAGTGTCCAAACTATCCTCTTTAGGTGGTTATTACTACTTTACTTTCAAGAACATCATAAAATCCACTGATTTCAAAAGCCCAGACACATATTATTACAGCAATTCAGTTGTTGAGGTGAGAAAAAATGAGAAGGACGTTGCTGTACCACTAAATCTATGGCTTGGCACTGCTGAAACCAAACAAAAAGAATTCACGGTGTCTAGATAGGGCTATTTTATACTGACTGTCTCTGGGGACTCAAACAAAATCCATTTGTTTGTTTGTTTGCTTTTCAGTTACACTTGTGTGGGGTTGCTGTCCCCACCCCTTCGGATTGTAGTTTGCCTGTGTCTTTGGATCTCAAGTGAGTCTCCTATAGGGGAGCATTTAGGTGATCTTGAGTTTTCATCCCTTCTTTTAACCCTGTGTCTTTTGTTTGGAGCTCGCAAAGCCTGTTTTATTGCTGTGCCCATATTACACTTAAAAACATTTTTTTATCATTAATCTGCAATCACGTGAAGAACATCATATTTACTAGGCTCCCACCTTCACCAAGTCCCCACCAAAACCTCTTACAGTCGTTGTCCATAAGCATTGTTGTATGCTGTAGACTGCTTCACCATGTCCCCCCACAAACACCCCATTACAGTCGCTGTCCATCAGCGTGTAGTAAATGCTGTAGAATCTCTACTTGTCTTCTCTGTGTTGTACATCCCTCCCTTTGCCCCCCCGAGCCCACGCATTATACATGTTAATCCTAATGTCCCCTTTCTTCTCCCTGCCCTTATCCCTCCCTTCCCACACACCCTGCCCATTCCCTTTCCCTTTGGTAACTGTTATTGAACTCTCGGGGTCTGTGAGTCTGCTGCTGTTTATTTCCTCCAGTTTTTCTTTGTTGTTATACTCCACACATGAGTGAAATCATTGGCTACTTGTCTTTCTCCACCTGGTATATATCACTGAGCATGCTACCGTCTAGCTACATCCACATCCTTGCAAATGGTAGGATTTGTTTTCTTCTTATGGCTTCTTACTGCACTTTTTAAACTGGACTTCATTCTTCCTTTTTGTTTGTAGTTTCCCTATTTGCTTTCACGATTGATCTGTTGGTTATGAGCAATAGATTTGTGTTAATCGATATCTATCTGAATCTGTGTAACTGTCTGTCTATCTATCAAACTATCTATCTATCTATCCTTCTATCTTTCTATCTATGTATCTCTCTATCTATCTTCCTATCATCTATGTATCGTGTCTATCATCTATCTATAATCTCTCATCTATCTATGTATCTATGAATCAATCATCTTTTTGTCTTCCCATCTATCCTTATGTACAGAACAGTTAACAACATCGCCTATGTCACTTCCCTACATTATGCTTCCAAAAATCTTGCCAAGTAACTAGGACGTATGGAGAGCACTGGGTACACTGAGACAATTGCAGGTCGAGTCTGCCGCGTGTGCTTACAAAACCATTAAATGGTTGTCCAGGGACTTGCACCCATATCTCTGTCCTCTGTCCTCTTTTACCTGCTTCTCGCCTGCTGACTCTAATTTGCCACAATAATTGACTAAGTCTTCCCTGAAGACCACAAGTATCCTTCCTCTGGGCCTGTTGTAGTCAGAAAAGTATACTTTGTGCTTTGCTCATCACCAAGTATGAAGGACATCGGCGTGATCACCTCTGATAGGAGGAGGGACAAATAAAAATGAACACCTATTTCTAGACAGGAGCAGTTTTGAACAAAGAGTGTGTTGTGGAGTGATGTGTTTATTTGAGTGTCCAACCTTCACTCTTAATTGGTTATTACTTTTTTACATTCATGAACATCATAAAACGCACTGATTTCAAAAGCCCAGACACATATTATTACAGCAATTCTGTTATTGAGGTGAGAAAAATTGAGAAGGACTTTGCTGTACAATGGTATCTATTTCTGGGCACTGCTGAAATCAAACAAAAAAAAATTCATGGTGGCCAGCTAGGGCTATTTTCTACTGACTGTCTCTGGGGACTCAAACTGAATCCATTTGTTTGTTTGTTTCTCAGTTTCACTTTTTTTGGGTACCTGTCTCCGCCCCTTCAGCTTTTAATTTGTCTGTGTCCTGGGATCTCAAGTGAGTCTCCTGTAAGGAAGCACATACATGATCTTGAGTGAAAGATAGCTTAGTTTAGTATGATGCTTTCCTATCTACCTACCTATCCCTTTACCTTTCTATGTAATCTTTCTATCTATCTATCTGTCATCTATATATGTATGGTCTGTCATCTATCCACTATCATCTGTGTATCTATCTAATTAATCTATCATCTATATGTATGTATATCAGTCAAATCTATGTATCAATCATTTGTCTCTCTATATATCTGTTTTCTCACTTTTGTCAACGTTCTGTCCCTAGGTGCACTTTGATTCCTCTGTGTCCTTCTCATTCTCAATTCTTTGTGTTTGTTTTTGTGAGTTAGCTGTGTGTTTGGGTCTTGAGAGGAGTGGCCTTGGGTGGGAACGTCTCCTGCGTAGGTGGCACGAGTCTGCTGGCTGTGGATAGTGTGGTTGGTGGGCTGCGCTCTTGAAACGGTGCAGCCCAGTGCCCTCCAGCTGCTCTGCCCCTGGGCCGTTCCTGCTGTGTCGGCTGCATGAGCTGCAGGGAATATCCGAGGCCCCATGCAGGGAGCACCCTGGCGGGCCTGCGGGGTCCGTGGTAGGTACATGCCCAGTAGTATGTCTTTTTGCCTGTGCACCGATGTTACCTCGGTGGCCCTGCTTGGTGGCCCATCTTCAGAGAGTATGTGTGTAGCCACTGGTTAAGGGAACTGCGTTTTGGTGACACGCGGGGTTCTTCTGGGCCAGTGGCCCATGGATTGCTGAGGTGGCAGCCCAGCTAGCTTGTGGGGAAACTGCTCCCCTCTGCTGTCAAGGTGGAGGTGGAATGTCAGTGCATTTACGCATTTAGATGTGAGTGAGGTCTATCTGAAATGGAATAGTAGCGCTGAGAGCTATGTTTCCACCCCCTCAACTTGTAGTTCATCTTCGTCCTTGGATCTCAAGTTAGTCTCCTGTAAGGGAGCACGTAGGTGGTCTTGAGTTTTCATCCCTTCTTTTAACCCTGTGTCTTTTCATTGGAGTATTGAAGAGCCTGTCCTTTTATTCTGAGAACTGAGAGCTATGTCCTTATTGCACTTTAAAAATTTTTTTTGTTATCATTAATCCACAATCACGCAAAGAACATTATGATCACCAAGTACACCACGTACCCCCAAAAACCCCTTCACAGTAGCTGTCCATCAGCATAGTTGGATGCTGTAGACACCTTCACCATGTCCCCCCCACACCCCGTTACAGTCGCTTTCCATCAGCGTGTAGTAAGATGCTGTAGAATCACTACTGGTCTTCTCTGTGTTGTACAGCCCTCCCAATGCTACCCCCACCCACACATTATACATGCTAATCCTAATGCCCCCTTTCTTTCACCCCACATTTATCAAACACTTCCCACCCACCCTGCCTAGTCCCTTTCCCTTTGGTAACTGTTAGTCCACTCTTGGGTTCTGTGAGTCTGCTGCTGTTTTTTTCCTTCAGTTTTTCTTTGTTGTTATACTCAACACAGGAGTGAAATCATTTGGTACTTGTCTTTCTCCGAATGGCCTTTTTCACTGAGCATAATACCCTCCAGCTCCATTAACGTTGTTCAAATATTAGGATTTTTTCTTCTTACGGCTGCTTACTGTACTTTTTAAACTAGATTTCTGTCTTCTCTTTTGTCTGTAGATTCGCTATGTGCTTTCACCATTGCTCTCCTCGTTATTAGCAATAACTTTACGTTAATCAATATGTACCTATATGTATCTATCCATCTGTCTGTCTGTCTATCTATCTATCTATCTTCCTATCAACGATCTATGATGTCTATCATCAATCTATGTTCCTATCTATCTATCTTTCATCTGTCGTCTGTCTAGCTATCTATCTATGAATCAATCATCTTTTTGTCTGCCCATCTATCCTTATGTACAGAACAGTTAACAACATCGCCTTTGTCACTTCCCTACATTATGCTTCCAAAAATCTTTCAAGGTAACTAGGCTGTAGGAAGAGCACTCGGTTCACCGAGATACTTGCAGGTCGAGTCAGCCACGTGTACCTACAAAACCAGTAAATGGTTGTGCAGGGACTTGAACCTGTGTCTGTATCCTCTATTATCTTCTTCTCACTGGCTGACTCTATTTAGCCACATTCATTGACTAAGTGCTCCGTGAAGACCACAAGTATTGTTCCTCTGGGCCTGTTGTCCACAGAAAGAAAACTTGGTGCTTTGCTCACCACCATGTTTGAGGGACATCGGCGTGATCACCGCTGATAGGATGGAACGACAAATGAAAAGGAACACCAGTTGCTAGACAGGAGCACTTGGGAACAAAGAGTGTGTTGTGGAGTGACGTGTTTATTTCAGTGTCCAAACTTCCCTCTTTATATAGTTATTACTTCTTTACATTCATGAACTTCATAAAACCCACTGATCTCAAAGGTCCAGATGTATACTTTTACACCAATTCAATTGTTGAGTTGAGAGAAAATGAGAAAGACGTTGCTGTACCACTAAATCTATGGCTGGGCAATGCTGAAACCAAACAAAAAGAATTCACGTTGGCCAGATAGGGCTGTTTTCTACTGACTGTCTCTGTGGACTCAAACAGAATCCATTCTAGGATTGTTTGTTTTTCAGTTTCACTGTGTTGGGTGCCTGTACACACCCCTTCGGCTTTTAGATTGTCTGTGTCCTTGGATCTCAAGAGAGTCTCCTGTAAGGGAGCACGAAGGTGGTCTTGAATTTTCTTCCCTTCTTTTAACCCTGTGTCATTTGTTTGGAGCACTCAAATCCTGTCCTTTTATTCTGATGATTCAGAGCTGTGCCCTTATTGCACTTAAAAAATTGTTTTTGTTATCATTAATCTACAATCACGTGAAGAACATTATGTTTACTAGACTCTCCCCTTCACCAAGTCCCTCCCAAAAACCTTACAGTTGCTGTCAGTTAGCAGAGATGGATGCTGTAGACCCGTTCACGATGTACCCCCACACACACCCCATTACAGTCGCTGTCCTTCAGCGTGTAGTAAGATGCTGTAGAATATCTACTTGTCTTCTCTGTGTTGTACAGCACTCGCCATGCGACCCCGCCCTCACGCATTATACATGCTTTTCCTAATCTCCCTTTTCTTTCTCCCCACCCTTATCCCTCCCTTCCCTTCCACCCTTCTCAGTCCTTTTCCCTTTGGTAACTGTTACAACACATTCGGGTTCTGTGAGTCTACTGCTGTTTTTTTTTTCAGTGTTTCTTTCTTGTTATACCCAACACATGAGTGAAATCATTTTGTACTTGTCTATCTCCACCTGGAATATTTCACTGAGCATACTACCGTCTCGCTCCATCCACGTCATTGCAAATGGTAGCATTTGTTTTCTTCTTATGGCTGCAAACGGCAGTTTTTAAACTGGACTTCATTCTTCATTTTAGTTTGTAGTTTCGCTATGTGCTTTCACCATTGATCTCCTTGTTATGAGCAATAGCTTTGTGTTATTTAATATGTATCTGTATGTATCTTTCTATCAATCTATCTGTCTATCCTTCTATATTTCTATCTATCTATCTTTCAATCTATCTATCTATCTATCATCTACCTGTCTATCAATCTATCTTCCTATCTACCTATCATGTCTATCGTCTGTCTATCTGTCATCTGTCATCTATCTATCTATGAATCAATCATCTTTTTGTCTGGCCATCTATCCTTATGAACAGGACAGTTAACAACATCGCCTATGTCAGTTCCCTACATTATGCTTCCAAAAATATTGCAAAGTAACTAGTCCTTAGGGAGAGCACAGGTTTCACTGAGACGCTTCCAGGTCGAGTCAGCCGCTTGTGCTTACAAATCCAGTAATTTATGGTGGTGCAGGGACTTGCACCCATCTCTCTGTCCTCTGTCCTCTTTTACCTCCTTCTCGCTTGCTGACTGTATTCAGCCACTTTCGTTGACTAAGTGCTTCCAGAAGACCACAACTATCGTTCCTCTGGGCCTGTTTAGACAGAAAAGTATACTTGGTGCTTTGCTCACCACCAAGTTTAAGGGACAATGGCATGATAACCCTGATAGGAGGAGGGACAAATAAAAAGAACACCTCTTTCTAGGCAGCAGCATTTGGGAGCAAAGAGAGTGTTGTGGAGTTACGTGTTTGTTTGAGTGTCCAAACTATCCTCTTTAGGTGGTTATTACTACTTTACTTTCAAGAACATCATAAAATCCACTGATTTCAAAAGCCCAGACACATATTATTACAGCAATTCAGTTGTTGAGGTGAGAAAAAATGAGAAGGACGTTGCTGTACCACTAAATCTATGGCTTGGCACTGCTGAAACCAAACAAAAAGAATTCACGGTGTCTAGATAGGGCTATTTTATACTGACTGTCTCTGGGGACTCAAACAAAATCCATTTGTTTGTTTGTTTGCTTTTCAGTTACACTTGTGTGGGGTTGCTGTCCCCACCCCTTCGGATTGTAGTTTGCCTGTGTCTTTGGATCTCAAGTGAGTCTCCTATAGGGGAGCATTTAGGTGATCTTGAGTTTTCATCCCTTCTTTTAACCCTGTGTCTTTTGTTTGGAGCTCGCAAAGCCTGTTTTATTGCTGTGCCCATATTACACTTAAAAACATTTTTTTATCATTAATCTGCAATCACGTGAAGAACATCATATTTACTAGGCTCCCACCTTCACCAAGTCCCCACCAAAACCTCTTACAGTCGTTGTCCATAAGCATTGTTGTATGCTGTAGACTGCTTCACCATGTCCCCCCACAAACACCCCATTACAGTCGCTGTCCATCAGCGTGTAGTAAATGCTGTAGAATCTCTACTTGTCTTCTCTGTGTTGTACATCCCTCCCTTTGCCCCCCCGAGCCCACGCATTATACATGTTAATCCTAATGTCCCCTTTCTTCTCCCTGCCCTTATCCCTCCCTTCCCACACACCCTGCCCATTCCCTTTCCCTTTGGTAACTGTTATTGAACTCTCGGGGTCTGTGAGTCTGCTGCTGTTTATTTCCTCCAGTTTTTCTTTGTTGTTATACTCCACACATGAGTGAAATCATTGGCTACTTGTCTTTCTCCACCTGGTATATATCACTGAGCATGCTACCGTCTAGCTACATCCACATCCTTGCAAATGGTAGGATTTGTTTTCTTCTTATGGCTTCTTACTGCACTTTTTAAACTGGACTTCATTCTTCCTTTTTGTTTGTAGTTTCCCTATTTGCTTTCACGATTGATCTGTTGGTTATGAGCAATAGATTTGTGTTAATCGATATCTATCTGAATCTGTGTAACTGTCTGTCTATCTATCAAACTATCTATCTATCTATCCTTCTATCTTTCTATCTATGTATCTCTCTATCTATCTTCCTATCATCTATGTATCGTGTCTATCATCTATCTATAATCTCTCATCTATCTATGTATCTATGAATCAATCATCTTTTTGTCTTCCCATCTATCCTTATGTACAGAACAGTTAACAACATCGCCTATGTCACTTCCCTACATTATGCTTCCAAAAATCTTGCCAAGTAACTAGGACGTATGGAGAGCACTGGGTACACTGAGACAATTGCAGGTCGAGTCTGCCGCGTGTGCTTACAAAACCATTAAATGGTTGTCCAGGGACTTGCACCCATATCTCTGTCCTCTGTCCTCTTTTACCTGCTTCTCGCCTGCTGACTCTAATTTGCCACAATAATTGACTAAGTCTTCCCTGAAGACCACAAGTATCCTTCCTCTGGGCCTGTTGTAGTCAGAAAAGTATACTTTGTGCTTTGCTCATCACCAAGTATGAAGGACATCGGCGTGATCACCTCTGATAGGAGGAGGGACAAATAAAAATGAACACCTATTTCTAGACAGGAGCAGTTTTGAACAAAGAGTGTGTTGTGGAGTGATGTGTTTATTTGAGTGTCCAACCTTCACTCTTAATTGG
Source organism: Manis pentadactyla (assembly GCF_030020395.1). NCBI lineage: Eukaryota > Metazoa > Chordata > Mammalia > Pholidota > Manidae > Manis > Manis pentadactyla. The sequence goes on from NW_026644596.1 coordinate 3,487,166, forward strand.
TTATTACTTTTTTACATTCATGAACATCATAAAACGCACTGATTTCAAAAGCCCAGACACATATTATTACAGCAATTCTGTTATTGAGGTGAGAAAAATTGAGAAGGACTTTGCTGTACAATGGTATCTATTTCTGGGCACTGCTGAAATCAAACAAAAAAAAATTCATGGTGGCCAGCTAGGGCTATTTTCTACTGACTGTCTCTGGGGACTCAAACTGAATCCATTTGTTTGTTTGTTTCTCAGTTTCACTTTTTTTGGGTACCTGTCTCCGCCCCTTCAGCTTTTAATTTGTCTGTGTCCTGGGATCTCAAGTGAGTCTCCTGTAAGGAAGCACATACATGATCTTGAGTGAAAGATAGCTTAGTTTAGTATGATGCTTTCCTATCTACCTACCTATCCCTTTACCTTTCTATGTAATCTTTCTATCTATCTATCTGTCATCTATATATGTATGGTCTGTCATCTATCCACTATCATCTGTGTATCTATCTAATTAATCTATCATCTATATGTATGTATATCAGTCAAATCTATGTATCAATCATTTGTCTCTCTATATATCTGTTTTCTCACTTTTGTCAACGTTCTGTCCCTAGGTGCACTTTGATTCCTCTGTGTCCTTCTCATTCTCAATTCTTTGTGTTTGTTTTTGTGAGTTAGCTGTGTGTTTGGGTCTTGAGAGGAGTGGCCTTGGGTGGGAACGTCTCCTGCGTAGGTGGCACGAGTCTGCTGGCTGTGGATAGTGTGGTTGGTGGGCTGCGCTCTTGAAACGGTGCAGCCCAGTGCCCTCCAGCTGCTCTGCCCCTGGGCCGTTCCTGCTGTGTCGGCTGCATGAGCTGCAGGGAATATCCGAGGCCCCATGCAGGGAGCACCCTGGCGGGCCTGCGGGGTCCGTGGTAGGTACATGCCCAGTAGTATGTCTTTTTGCCTGTGCACCGATGTTACCTCGGTGGCCCTGCTTGGTGGCCCATCTTCAGAGAGTATGTGTGTAGCCACTGGTTAAGGGAACTGCGTTTTGGTGACACGCGGGGTTCTTCTGGGCCAGTGGCCCATGGATTGCTGAGGTGGCAGCCCAGCTAGCTTGTGGGGAAACTGCTCCCCTCTGCTGTCAAGGTGGAGGTGGAATGTCAGTGCATTTACGCATTTAGATGTGAGTGAGGTCTATCTGAAATGGAATAGTAGCGCTGAGAGCTATGTTTCCACCCCCTCAACTTGTAGTTCATCTTCGTCCTTGGATCTCAAGTTAGTCTCCTGTAAGGGAGCACGTAGGTGGTCTTGAGTTTTCATCCCTTCTTTTAACCCTGTGTCTTTTCATTGGAGTATTGAAGAGCCTGTCCTTTTATTCTGAGAACTGAGAGCTATGTCCTTATTGCACTTTAAAAATTTTTTTTGTTATCATTAATCCACAATCACGCAAAGAACATTATGATCACCAAGTACACCACGTACCCCCAAAAACCCCTTCACAGTAGCTGTCCATCAGCATAGTTGGATGCTGTAGACACCTTCACCATGTCCCCCCCACACCCCGTTACAGTCGCTTTCCATCAGCGTGTAGTAAGATGCTGTAGAATCACTACTGGTCTTCTCTGTGTTGTACAGCCCTCCCAATGCTACCCCCACCCACACATTATACATGCTAATCCTAATGCCCCCTTTCTTTCACCCCACATTTATCAAACACTTCCCACCCACCCTGCCTAGTCCCTTTCCCTTTGGTAACTGTTAGTCCACTCTTGGGTTCTGTGAGTCTGCTGCTGTTTTTTTCCTTCAGTTTTTCTTTGTTGTTATACTCAACACAGGAGTGAAATCATTTGGTACTTGTCTTTCTCCGAATGGCCTTTTTCACTGAGCATAATACCCTCCAGCTCCATTAACGTTGTTCAAATATTAGGATTTTTTCTTCTTACGGCTGCTTACTGTACTTTTTAAACTAGATTTCTGTCTTCTCTTTTGTCTGTAGATTCGCTATGTGCTTTCACCATTGCTCTCCTCGTTATTAGCAATAACTTTACGTTAATCAATATGTACCTATATGTATCTATCCATCTGTCTGTCTGTCTATCTATCTATCTATCTTCCTATCAACGATCTATGATGTCTATCATCAATCTATGTTCCTATCTATCTATCTTTCATCTGTCGTCTGTCTAGCTATCTATCTATGAATCAATCATCTTTTTGTCTGCCCATCTATCCTTATGTACAGAACAGTTAACAACATCGCCTTTGTCACTTCCCTACATTATGCTTCCAAAAATCTTTCAAGGTAACTAGGCTGTAGGAAGAGCACTCGGTTCACCGAGATACTTGCAGGTCGAGTCAGCCACGTGTACCTACAAAACCAGTAAATGGTTGTGCAGGGACTTGAACCTGTGTCTGTATCCTCTATTATCTTCTTCTCACTGGCTGACTCTATTTAGCCACATTCATTGACTAAGTGCTCCGTGAAGACCACAAGTATTGTTCCTCTGGGCCTGTTGTCCACAGAAAGAAAACTTGGTGCTTTGCTCACCACCATGTTTGAGGGACATCGGCGTGATCACCGCTGATAGGATGGAACGACAAATGAAAAGGAACACCAGTTGCTAGACAGGAGCACTTGGGAACAAAGAGTGTGTTGTGGAGTGACGTGTTTATTTCAGTGTCCAAACTTCCCTCTTTATATAGTTATTACTTCTTTACATTCATGAACTTCATAAAACCCACTGATCTCAAAGGTCCAGATGTATACTTTTACACCAATTCAATTGTTGAGTTGAGAGAAAATGAGAAAGACGTTGCTGTACCACTAAATCTATGGCTGGGCAATGCTGAAACCAAACAAAAAGAATTCACGTTGGCCAGATAGGGCTGTTTTCTACTGACTGTCTCTGTGGACTCAAACAGAATCCATTCTAGGATTGTTTGTTTTTCAGTTTCACTGTGTTGGGTGCCTGTACACACCCCTTCGGCTTTTAGATTGTCTGTGTCCTTGGATCTCAAGAGAGTCTCCTGTAAGGGAGCACGAAGGTGGTCTTGAATTTTCTTCCCTTCTTTTAACCCTGTGTCATTTGTTTGGAGCACTCAAATCCTGTCCTTTTATTCTGATGATTCAGAGCTGTGCCCTTATTGCACTTAAAAAATTGTTTTTGTTATCATTAATCTACAATCACGTGAAGAACATTATGTTTACTAGACTCTCCCCTTCACCAAGTCCCTCCCAAAAACCTTACAGTTGCTGTCAGTTAGCAGAGATGGATGCTGTAGACCCGTTCACGATGTACCCCCACACACACCCCATTACAGTCGCTGTCCTTCAGCGTGTAGTAAGATGCTGTAGAATATCTACTTGTCTTCTCTGTGTTGTACAGCACTCGCCATGCGACCCCGCCCTCACGCATTATACATGCTTTTCCTAATCTCCCTTTTCTTTCTCCCCACCCTTATCCCTCCCTTCCCTTCCACCCTTCTCAGTCCTTTTCCCTTTGGTAACTGTTACAACACATTCGGGTTCTGTGAGTCTACTGCTGTTTTTTTTTTCAGTGTTTCTTTCTTGTTATACCCAACACATGAGTGAAATCATTTTGTACTTGTCTATCTCCACCTGGAATATTTCACTGAGCATACTACCGTCTCGCTCCATCCACGTCATTGCAAATGGTAGCATTTGTTTTCTTCTTATGGCTGCAAACGGCAGTTTTTAAACTGGACTTCATTCTTCATTTTAGTTTGTAGTTTCGCTATGTGCTTTCACCATTGATCTCCTTGTTATGAGCAATAGCTTTGTGTTATTTAATATGTATCTGTATGTATCTTTCTATCAATCTATCTGTCTATCCTTCTATATTTCTATCTATCTATCTTTCAATCTATCTATCTATCTATCATCTACCTGTCTATCAATCTATCTTCCTATCTACCTATCATGTCTATCGTCTGTCTATCTGTCATCTGTCATCTATCTATCTATGAATCAATCATCTTTTTGTCTGGCCATCTATCCTTATGAACAGGACAGTTAACAACATCGCCTATGTCAGTTCCCTACATTATGCTTCCAAAAATATTGCAAAGTAACTAGTCCTTAGGGAGAGCACAGGTTTCACTGAGACGCTTCCAGGTCGAGTCAGCCGCTTGTGCTTACAAATCCAGTAATTTATGGTGGTGCAGGGACTTGCACCCATCTCTCTGTCCTCTGTCCTCTTTTACCTCCTTCTCGCTTGCTGACTGTATTCAGCCACTTTCGTTGACTAAGTGCTTCCAGAAGACCACAACTATCGTTCCTCTGGGCCTGTTTAGACAGAAAAGTATACTTGGTGCTTTGCTCACCACCAAGTTTAAGGGACAATGGCATGATAACCCTGATAGGAGGAGGGACAAATAAAAAGAACACCTCTTTCTAGGCAGCAGCATTTGGGAGCAAAGAGAGTGTTGTGGAGTTACGTGTTTGTTTGAGTGTCCAAACTATCCTCTTTAGGTGGTTATTACTACTTTACTTTCAAGAACATCATAAAATCCACTGATTTCAAAAGCCCAGACACATATTATTACAGCAATTCAGTTGTTGAGGTGAGAAAAAATGAGAAGGACGTTGCTGTACCACTAAATCTATGGCTTGGCACTGCTGAAACCAAACAAAAAGAATTCACGGTGTCTAGATAGGGCTATTTTATACTGACTGTCTCTGGGGACTCAAACAAAATCCATTTGTTTGTTTGTTTGCTTTTCAGTTACACTTGTGTGGGGTTGCTGTCCCCACCCCTTCGGATTGTAGTTTGCCTGTGTCTTTGGATCTCAAGTGAGTCTCCTATAGGGGAGCATTTAGGTGATCTTGAGTTTTCATCCCTTCTTTTAACCCTGTGTCTTTTGTTTGGAGCTCGCAAAGCCTGTTTTATTGCTGTGCCCATATTACACTTAAAAACATTTTTTTATCATTAATCTGCAATCACGTGAAGAACATCATATTTACTAGGCTCCCACCTTCACCAAGTCCCCACCAAAACCTCTTACAGTCGTTGTCCATAAGCATTGTTGTATGCTGTAGACTGCTTCACCATGTCCCCCCACAAACACCCCATTACAGTCGCTGTCCATCAGCGTGTAGTAAATGCTGTAGAATCTCTACTTGTCTTCTCTGTGTTGTACATCCCTCCCTTTGCCCCCCCGAGCCCACGCATTATACATGTTAATCCTAATGTCCCCTTTCTTCTCCCTGCCCTTATCCCTCCCTTCCCACACACCCTGCCCATTCCCTTTCCCTTTGGTAACTGTTATTGAACTCTCGGGGTCTGTGAGTCTGCTGCTGTTTATTTCCTCCAGTTTTTCTTTGTTGTTATACTCCACACATGAGTGAAATCATTGGCTACTTGTCTTTCTCCACCTGGTATATATCACTGAGCATGCTACCGTCTAGCTACATCCACATCCTTGCAAATGGTAGGATTTGTTTTCTTCTTATGGCTTCTTACTGCACTTTTTAAACTGGACTTCATTCTTCCTTTTTGTTTGTAGTTTCCCTATTTGCTTTCACGATTGATCTGTTGGTTATGAGCAATAGATTTGTGTTAATCGATATCTATCTGAATCTGTGTAACTGTCTGTCTATCTATCAAACTATCTATCTATCTATCCTTCTATCTTTCTATCTATGTATCTCTCTATCTATCTTCCTATCATCTATGTATCGTGTCTATCATCTATCTATAATCTCTCATCTATCTATGTATCTATGAATCAATCATCTTTTTGTCTTCCCATCTATCCTTATGTACAGAACAGTTAACAACATCGCCTATGTCACTTCCCTACATTATGCTTCCAAAAATCTTGCCAAGTAACTAGGACGTATGGAGAGCACTGGGTACACTGAGACAATTGCAGGTCGAGTCTGCCGCGTGTGCTTACAAAACCATTAAATGGTTGTCCAGGGACTTGAACCCATATCTCTGTCCTCTGTCCTCTTTTACCTGCTTCTCGCCTGCTGACTCTAATTTGCCACAATAATTGACTAAGTCTTCCCTGAAGACCACAAGTATCCTTCCTCTGGGCCTGTTGTAGTCAGAAAAGTATACTTTGTGCTTTGCTCATCACCAAGTATGAAGGACATCGGCGTGATCACCTCTGATAGGAGGAGGGACAAATAAAAATGAACACCTATTTCTAGACAGGAGCAGTTTTGAACAAAGAGTGTGTTGTGTAGTGACGTGTTTATTTGAGTGTCCAACCTTCACTCTTAAGTGGTTATTTCCTTTTTACATTCATGAACATCATAAAACGCACTGATTTCAAAAGCCCAGACGCATTTTATTACAGCAATTCTGTTATTGAGGTGAGAAAAATTGAGTAGGACTTTGCTGTACAACGGAATCTATTTCTGGGCACTGCTGAAACCAAACAAAAAAAAATTCATGGTGGCCAGCTAGGGCTATTTTCTACTGACTGTCTCTGGGGACTCAAACAGAATCCATTTGTTTGTTTGTTTGTTTCTCAGTTTCACATTTTTTGGGTACCTGTCACCGCCCCTTCAGCTTTTAATTTGTCCGTGTCCTGGGATCTCAAGTGAGTCTCTTGTAAGGGAGCACATACATGATCGTGAGTGAAAGATAGCTTAATTTAGTAAGATGCTTTCCTATCTACCTACCTATCTATCTCTTTACCTATCTATGTAATCTTTCTATCTATCTATCTGTCATCTATCTATGTATGGTCTGTCATCTATCTACTATCATCTGTGTATCTATCTAATTAATCTATCATCTATATGTATGTATATCAGTCAAATCTATGTATCAATCATTTGTCTCTCTATATATCTGTTTTCTCACTTTTGTCAACGTTCTGTCCCTAGGTGCACTTTGATTCCTCTGTGTCCTTCTCATTCTCAATTCCTTGTGTTTGTTTTTGTGAGTTAGCTGTGTGTTTGGGTCTTGAGAGGAGTGGCCTTGGGTGGGAACGTCTCCTGCGTAGGTGGCACGAGTCTGCTGGGTGTGGATAGTGTGGTTGGTGGGCTGCGCTCTTGAAACGGTGCAGCCCAGTGCCCTCCAGCTGCTCTGCCCCTGGGCCGTTCCTGCTGTGTCGGCTGCATGAGCTGCAGGGAATATCCGAGGCCCCATGCAGGGAGCACCCTGGCGGGCCTGCGGGGTCCGTGGTAGGTACATGCCCAGTAGTATGTCTTTTTGCCTGTGCACCGATGTTACCTCGGTGGCCCTGCTTGGTGGCCCATCTTCAGAGAGTATGTGTGTAGTCACTGGTTAAGGGAACTGCGTTTTGGTGACACGCGGGGTTCTTCTGGGCCAGTGGCCCATGGATTGCTGAGGTGGCAGCCCAGCTAGCTTGTGGGGAAACTGCTCCCCTCTGCTGTCAAGGTGGAGGTGGAATGTCAGTGCATTTACGCATTTAGATGTGAGTGAGGTCTATCCGAAATGGAATAGTAGCGCTGAGAGCTATGTTTCCACCCCCTCAACTTGTAGTTCATCTTCGTCCTTGGATCTCAAGTTAGTCTCCTGTAAGGGAGCACGTAGGTGGTCTTGAGTTTTCATCCCTTCTTTTAACCCTGTGTCTTTTCATTGGAGTATTGAAGAGCCTGTCCTTTTATTCTGAGAACTGAGAGCTATGTCCTTATTGCACTTTAAAAATTTTTTTTGTTATCATTAATCCACAATCACGCAAAGAACATTATGATCACCAAGTACACCACGTACCCCCAAAAACCCCTTCACAGTAGCTGTCCATCAGCATAGTTGGATGCTGTAGACACCTTCACCATGTCCCCCCCACACCCCGTTACAGTCGCTTTCCATCAGCGTGTAGTAAGATGCTGTAGAATCACTACTGGTCTTCTCTGTGTTGTACAGCCCTCCCAATGCTACCCCCACCCACACATTATACATGCTAATCCTAATGCCCCCTTTCTTTCACCCCACATTTATCAAACACTTCCCACCCACCCTGCCTAGTCCCTTTCCCTTTGGTAACTGTTAGTCCACTCTTGGGTTCTGTGAGTCTGCTGCTGTTTTTTTCCTTCAGTTTTTCTTTGTTGTTATACTCAACACAGGAGTGAAATCATTTGGTACTTGTCTTTCTCCGAATGGCCTTTTTCACTGAGCATAATACCCTCCAGCTCCATTAACGTTGTTCAAATATTAGGATTTTTTCTTCTTACGGCTGCTTACTGTACTTTTTAAACTAGATTTCTGTCTTCTCTTTTGTCTGTAGATTCGCTATGTGCTTTCACCATTGCTCTCCTCGTTATTAGCAATAACTTTACGTTAATCAATATGTACCTATATGTATCTATCCATCTGTCTGTCTGTCTATCTATCTATCTATCTTCCTATCAACGATCTATGATGTCTATCATCAATCTATGTTCCTATCTATCTATCTTTCATCTGTCGTCTGTCTAGCTATCTATCTATGAATCAATCATCTTTTTGTCTGCCCATCTATCCTTATGTACAGAACAGTTAACAACATCGCCTTTGTCACTTCCCTACATTATGCTTCCAAAAATCTTTCAAGGTAACTAGGCTGTAGGAAGAGCACTCGGTTCACCGAGATACTTGCAGGTCGAGTCAGCCACGTGTACCTACAAAACCAGTAAATGGTTGTGCAGGGACTTGAACCTGTGTCTGTATCCTCTATTATCTTCTTCTCACTGGCTGACTCTATTTAGCCACATTCATTGACTAAGTGCTCCGTGAAGACCACAAGTATTGTTCCTCTGGGCCTGTTGTCCACAGAAAGAAAACTTGGTGCTTTGCTCACCACCATGTTTGAGGGACATCGGCGTGATCACCGCTGATAGGATGGAACGACAAATGAAAAGGAACACCAGTTGCTAGACAGGAGCACTTGGGAACAAAGAGTGTGTTGTGGAGTGACGTGTTTATTTCAGTGTCCAAACTTCCCTCTTTATATAGTTATTACTTCTTTACATTCATGAACTTCATAAAACCCACTGATCTCAAAGGTCCAGATGTATACTTTTACACCAATTCAATTGTTGAGTTGAGAGAAAATGAGAAAGACGTTGCTGTACCACTAAATCTATGGCTGGGCAATGCTGAAACCAAACAAAAAGAATTCACGTTGGCCAGATAGGGCTGTTTTCTACTGACTGTCTCTGTGGACTCAAACAGAATCCATTCTAGGATTGTTTGTTTTTCAGTTTCACTGTGTTGGGTGCCTGTACACACCCCTTCGGCTTTTAGATTGTCTGTGTCCTTGGATCTCAAGAGAGTCTCCTGTAAGGGAGCACGAAGGTGGTCTTGAATTTTCTTCCCTTCTTTTAACCCTGTGTCATTTGTTTGGAGCACTCAAATCCTGTCCTTTTATTCTGATGATTCAGAGCTGTGCCCTTATTGCACTTAAAAAATTGTTTTTGTTATCATTAATCTACAATCACGTGAAGAACATTATGTTTACTAGACTCTCCCCTTCACCAAGTCCCTCCCAAAAACCTTACAGTTGCTGTCAGTTAGCAGAGATGGATGCTGTAGACCCGTTCACGATGTACCCCCACACACACCCCATTACAGTCGCTGTCCTTCAGCGTGTAGTAAGATGCTGTAGAATATCTACTTGTCTTCTCTGTGTTGTACAGCACTCGCCATGCGACCCCGCCCTCACGCATTATACATGCTTTTCCTAATCTCCCTTTTCTTTCTCCCCACCCTTATCCCTCCCTTCCCTTCCACCCTTCTCAGTCCTTTTCCCTTTGGTAACTGTTACAACACATTCGGGTTCTGTGAGTCTACTGCTGTTTTTTTTTTCAGTGTTTCTTTCTTGTTATACCCAACACATGAGTGAAATCATTTTGTACTTGTCTATCTCCACCTGGAATATTTCACTGAGCATACTACCGTCTCGCTCCATCCACGTCATTGCAAATGGTAGCATTTGTTTTCTTCTTATGGCTGCAAACGGCAGTTTTTAAACTGGACTTCATTCTTCATTTTAGTTTGTAGTTTCGCTATGTGCTTTCACCATTGATCTCCTTGTTATGAGCAATAGCTTTGTGTTATTTAATATGTATCTGTATGTATCTTTCTATCAATCTATCTGTCTATCCTTCTATATTTCTATCTATCTATCTTTCAATCTATCTATCTATCTATCATCTACCTGTCTATCAATCTATCTTCCTATCTACCTATCATGTCTATCGTCTGTCTATCTGTCATCTGTCATCTATCTATCTATGAATCAATCATCTTTTTGTCTGGCCATCTATCCTTATGAACAGGACAGTTAACAACATCGCCTATGTCAGTTCCCTACATTATGCTTCCAAAAATATTGCAAAGTAACTAGTCCTTAGGGAGAGCACAGGTTTCACTGAGACGCTTCCAGGTCGAGTCAGCCGCTTGTGCTTACAAATCCAGTAATTTATGGTGGTGCAGGGACTTGCACCCATCTCTCTGTCCTCTGTCCTCTTTTACCTCCTTCTCGCTTGCTGACTGTATTCAGCCACTTTCGTTGACTAAGTGCTTCCAGAAGACCACAACTATCGTTCCTCTGGGCCTGTTTAGACAGAAAAGTATACTTGGTGCTTTGCTCACCACCAAGTTTAAGGGACAATGGCATGATAACCCTGATAGGAGGAGGGACAAATAAAAAGAACACCTCTTTCTAGGCAGCAGCATTTGGGAGCAAAGAGAGTGTTGTGGAGTTACGTGTTTGTTTGAGTGTCCAAACTATCCTCTTTAGGTGGTTATTACTACTTTACTTTCAAGAACATCATAAAATCCACTGATTTCAAAAGCCCAGACACATATTATTACAGCAATTCAGTTGTTGAGGTGAGAAAAAATGAGAAGGACGTTGCTGTACCACTAAATCTATGGCTTGGCACTGCTGAAACCAAACAAAAAGAATTCACGGTGTCTAGATAGGGCTATTTTATACTGACTGTCTCTGGGGACTCAAACAAAATCCATTTGTTTGTTTGTTTGCTTTTCAGTTACACTTGTGTGGGGTTGCTGTCCCCACCCCTTCGGATTGTAGTTTGCCTGTGTCTTTGGATCTCAAGTGAGTCTCCTATAGGGGAGCATTTAGGTGATCTTGAGTTTTCATCCCTTCTTTTAACCCTGTGTCTTTTGTTTGGAGCTCGCAAAGCCTGTTTTATTGCTGTGCCCATATTACACTTAAAAACATTTTTTTATCATTAATCTGCAATCACGTGAAGAACATCATATTTACTAGGCTCCCACCTTCACCAAGTCCCCACCAAAACCTCTTACAGTCGTTGTCCATAAGCATTGTTGTATGCTGTAGACTGCTTCACCATGTCCCCCCACAAACACCCCATTACAGTCGCTGTCCATCAGCGTGTAGTAAATGCTGTAGAATCTCTACTTGTCTTCTCTGTGTTGTACATCCCTCCCTTTGCCCCCCCGAGCCCACGCATTATACATGTTAATCCTAATGTCCCCTTTCTTCTCCCTGCCCTTATCCCTCCCTTCCCACACACCCTGCCCATTCCCTTTCCCTTTGGTAACTGTTATTGAACTCTCGGGGTCTGTGAGTCTGCTGCTGTTTATTTCCTCCAGTTTTTCTTTGTTGTTATACTCCACACATGAGTGAAATCATTGGCTACTTGTCTTTCTCCACCTGGTATATATCACTGAGCATGCTACCGTCTAGCTACATCCACATCCTTGCAAATGGTAGGATTTGTTTTCTTCTTATGGCTTCTTACTGCACTTTTTAAACTGGACTTCATTCTTCCTTTTTGTTTGTAGTTTCCCTATTTGCTTTCACGATTGATCTGTTGGTTATGAGCAATAGATTTGTGTTAATCGATATCTATCTGAATCTGTGTAACTGTCTGTCTATCTATCAAACTATCTATCTATCTATCCTTCTATCTTTCTATCTATGTATCTCTCTATCTATCTTCCTATCATCTATGTATCGTGTCTATCATCTATCTATAATCTCTCATCTATCTATGTATCTATGAATCAATCATCTTTTTGTCTTCCCATCTATCCTTATGTACAGAACAGTTAACAACATCGCCTATGTCACTTCCCTACATTATGCTTCCAAAAATCTTGCCAAGTAACTAGGACGTATGGAGAGCACTGGGTACACTGAGACAATTGCAGGTCGAGTCTGCCGCGTGTGCTTACAAAACCATTAAATGGTTGTCCAGGGACTTGAACCCATATCTCTGTCCTCTGTCCTCTTTTACCTGCTTCTCGCCTGCTGACTCTAATTTGCCACAATAATTGACTAAGTCTTCCCTGAAGACCACAAGTATCCTTCCTCTGGGCCTGTTGTAGTCAGAAAAGTATACTTTGTGCTTTGCTCATCACCAAGTATGAAGGACATCGGCGTGATCACCTCTGATAGGAGGAGGGACAAATAAAAATGAACACCTATTTCTAGACAGGAGCAGTTTTGAACAAAGAGTGTGTTGTGTAGTGACGTGTTTATTTGAGTGTCCAACCTTCACTCTTAAGTGGTTATTTCCTTTTTACATTCATGAACATCATAAAACGCACTGATTTCAAAAGCCCAGACGCATTTTATTACAGCAATTCTGTTATTGAGGTGAGAAAAATTGAGTAGGACTTTGCTGTACAACGGAATCTATTTCTGGGCACTGCTGAAACCAAACAAAAAAAAATTCATGGTGGCCAGCTAGGGCTATTTTCTACTGACTGTCTCTGGGGACTCAAACAGAATCCATTTGTTTGTTTGTTTGTTTCTCAGTTTCACATTTTTTGGGTACCTGTCACCGCCCCTTCAGCTTTTAATTTGTCCGTGTCCTGGGATCTCAAGTGAGTCTCTTGTAAGGGAGCACATACATGATCGTGAGTGAAAGATAGCTTAATTTAGTAAGATGCTTTCCTATCTACCTACCTATCTATCTCTTTACCTATCTATGTAATCTTTCTATCTATCTATCTGTCATCTATCTATGTATGGTCTGTCATCTATCTACTATCATCTGTGTATCTATCTAATTAATCTATCATCTATATGTATGTATATCAGTCAAATCTATGTATCAATCATTTGTCTCTCTATATATCTGTTTTCTCACTTTTGTCAACGTTCTGTCCCTAGGTGCACTTTGATTCCTCTGTGTCCTTCTCATTCTCAATTCCTTGTGTTTGTTTTTGTGAGTTAGCTGTGTGTTTGGGTCTTGAGAGGAGTGGCCTTGGGTGGGAACGTCTCCTGCGTAGGTGGCACGAGTCTGCTGGGTGTGGATAGTGTGGTTGGTGGGCTGCGCTCTTGAAACGGTGCAGCCCAGTGCCCTCCAGCTGCTCTGCCCCTGGGCCGTTCCTGCTGTGTCGGCTGCATGAGCTGCAGGGAATATCCGAGGCCCCATGCAGGGAGCACCCTGGCGGGCCTGCGGGGTCCGTGGTAGGTACATGCCCAGTAGTATGTCTTTTTGCCTGTGCACCGATGTTACCTCGGTGGCCCTGCTTGGTGGCCCATCTTCAGAGAGTATGTGTGTAGTCACTGGTTAAGGGAACTGCGTTTTGGTGACACGCGGGGTTCTTCTGGGCCAGTGGCCCATGGATTGCTGAGGTGGCAGCCCAGCTAGCTTGTGGGGAAACTGCTCCCCTCTGCTGTCAAGGTGGAGGTGGAATGTCAGTGCATTTACGCATTTAGATGTGAGTGAGGTCTATCCGAAATGGAATAGTAGCGCTGAGAGCTATGTTTCCACCCCCTCAACTTGTAGTTCATCTTCGTCCTTGGATCTCAAGTTAGTCTCCTGTAAGGGAGCACGTAGGTGGTCTTGAGTTTTCATCCCTTCTTTTAACCCTGTGTCTTTTCATTGGAGTATTGAAGAGCCTGTCCTTTTATTCTGAGAACTGAGAGCTATGTCCTTATTGCACTTTAAAAATTTTTTTTGTTATCATTAATCCACAATCACGCAAAGAACATTATGATCACCAAGTACACCACGTACCCCCAAAAACCCCTTCACAGTAGCTGTCCATCAGCATAGTTGGATGCTGTAGACACCTTCACCATGTCCCCCCCACACCCCGTTACAGTCGCTTTCCATCAGCGTGTAGTAAGATGCTGTAGAATCACTACTGGTCTTCTCTGTGTTGTACAGCCCTCCCAATGCTACCCCCACCCACACATTATACATGCTAATCCTAATGCCCCCTTTCTTTCACCCCACATTTATCAAACACTTCCCACCCACCCTGCCTAGTCCCTTTCCCTTTGGTAACTGTTAGTCCACTCTTGGGTTCTGTGAGTCTGCTGCTGTTTTTTTCCTTCAGTTTTTCTTTGTTGTTATACTCAACACAGGAGTGAAATCATTTGGTACTTGTCTTTCTCCGAATGGCCTTTTTCACTGAGCATAATACCCTCCAGCTCCATTAACGTTGTTCAAATATTAGGATTTTTTCTTCTTACGGCTGCTTACTGTACTTTTTAAACTAGATTTCTGTCTTCTCTTTTGTCTGTAGATTCGCTATGTGCTTTCACCATTGCTCTCCTCGTTATTAGCAATAACTTTACGTTAATCAATATGTACCTATATGTATCTATCCATCTGTCTGTCTGTCTATCTATCTATCTATCTTCCTATCAACGATCTATGATGTCTATCATCAATCTATGTTCCTATCTATCTATCTTTCATCTGTCGTCTGTCTAGCTATCTATCTATGAATCAATCATCTTTTTGTCTGCCCATCTATCCTTATGTACAGAACAGTTAACAACATCGCCTTTGTCACTTCCCTACATTATGCTTCCAAAAATCTTTCAAGGTAACTAGGCTGTAGGAAGAGCACTCGGTTCACCGAGATACTTGCAGGTCGAGTCAGCCACGTGTACCTACAAAACCAGTAAATGGTTGTGCAGGGACTTGAACCTGTGTCTGTATCCTCTATTATCTTCTTCTCACTGGCTGACTCTATTTAGCCACATTCATTGACTAAGTGCTCCGTGAAGACCACAAGTATTGTTCCTCTGGGCCTGTTGTCCACAGAAAGAAAACTTGGTGCTTTGCTCACCACCATGTTTGAGGGACATCGGCGTGATCACCGCTGATAGGATGGAACGACAAATGAAAAGGAACACCAGTTGCTAGACAGGAGCACTTGGGAACAAAGAGTGTGTTGTGGAGTGACGTGTTTATTTCAGTGTCCAAACTTCCCTCTTTATATAGTTATTACTTCTTTACATTCATGAACTTCATAAAACCCACTGATCTCAAAGGTCCAGATGTATACTTTTACACCAATTCAATTGTTGAGTTGAGAGAAAATGAGAAAGACGTTGCTGTACCACTAAATCTATGGCTGGGCAATGCTGAAACCAAACAAAAAGAATTCACGTTGGCCAGATAGGGCTGTTTTCTACTGACTGTCTCTGTGGACTCAAACAGAATCCATTCTAGGATTGTTTGTTTTTCAGTTTCACTGTGTTGGGTGCCTGTACACACCCCTTCGGCTTTTAGATTGTCTGTGTCCTTGGATCTCAAGAGAGTCTCCTGTAAGGGAGCACGAAGGTGGTCTTGAATTTTCTTCCCTTCTTTTAACCCTGTGTCATTTGTTTGGAGCACTCAAATCCTGTCCTTTTATTCTGATGATTCAGAGCTGTGCCCTTATTGCACTTAAAAAATTGTTTTTGTTATCATTAATCTACAATCACGTGAAGAACATTATGTTTACTAGACTCTCCCCTTCACCAAGTCCCTCCCAAAAACCTTACAGTTGCTGTCAGTTAGCAGAGATGGATGCTGTAGACCCGTTCACGATGTACCCCCACACACACCCCATTACAGTCGCTGTCCTTCAGCGTGTAGTAAGATGCTGTAGAATATCTACTTGTCTTCTCTGTGTTGTACAGCACTCGCCATGCGACCCCGCCCTCACGCATTATACATGCTTTTCCTAATCTCCCTTTTCTTTCTCCCCACCCTTATCCCTCCCTTCCCTTCCACCCTTCTCAGTCCTTTTCCCTTTGGTAACTGTTACAACACATTCGGGTTCTGTGAGTCTACTGCTGTTTTTTTTTTCAGTGTTTCTTTCTTGTTATACCCAACACATGAGTGAAATCATTTTGTACTTGTCTATCTCCACCTGGAATATTTCACTGAGCATACTACCGTCTCGCTCCATCCACGTCATTGCAAATGGTAGCATTTGTTTTCTTCTTATGGCTGCAAACGGCAGTTTTTAAACTGGACTTCATTCTTCATTTTAGTTTGTAGTTTCGCTATGTGCTTTCACCATTGATCTCCTTGTTATGAGCAATAGCTTTGTGTTATTTAATATGTATCTGTATGTATCTTTCTATCAATCTATCTGTCTATCCTTCTATATTTCTATCTATCTATCTTTCAATCTATCTATCTATCTATCATCTACCTGTCTATCAATCTATCTTCCTATCTACCTATCATGTCTATCGTCTGTCTATCTGTCATCTGTCATCTATCTATCTATGAATCAATCATCTTTTTGTCTGGCCATCTATCCTTATGAACAGGACAGTTAACAACATCGCCTATGTCAGTTCCCTACATTATGCTTCCAAAAATATTGCAAAGTAACTAGTCCTTAGGGAGAGCACAGGTTTCACTGAGACGCTTCCAGGTCGAGTCAGCCGCTTGTGCTTACAAATCCAGTAATTTATGGTGGTGCAGGGACTTGCACCCATCTCTCTGTCCTCTGTCCTCTTTTACCTCCTTCTCGCTTGCTGACTGTATTCAGCCACTTTCGTTGACTAAGTGCTTCCAGAAGACCACAACTATCGTTCCTCTGGGCCTGTTTAGACAGAAAAGTATACTTGGTGCTTTGCTCACCACCAAGTTTAAGGGACAATGGCATGATAACCCTGATAGGAGGAGGGACAAATAAAAAGAACACCTCTTTCTAGGCAGCAGCATTTGGGAGCAAAGAGAGTGTTGTGGAGTTACGTGTTTGTTTGAGTGTCCAAACTATCCTCTTTAGGTGGTTATTACTACTTTACTTTCAAGAACATCATAAAATCCACTGATTTCAAAAGCCCAGACACATATTATTACAGCAATTCAGTTGTTGAGGTGAGAAAAAATGAGAAGGACGTTGCTGTACCACTAAATCTATGGCTTGGCACTGCTGAAACCAAACAAAAAGAATTCACGGTGTCTAGATAGGGCTATTTTATACTGACTGTCTCTGGGGACTCAAACAAAATCCATTTGTTTGTTTGTTTGCTTTTCAGTTACACTTGTGTGGGGTTGCTGTCCCCACCCCTTCGGATTGTAGTTTGCCTGTGTCTTTGGATCTCAAGTGAGTCTCCTATAGGGGAGCATTTAGGTGATCTTGAGTTTTCATCCCTTCTTTTAACCCTGTGTCTTTTGTTTGGAGCTCGCAAAGCCTGTTTTATTGCTGTGCCCATATTACACTTAAAAACATTTTTTTATCATTAATCTGCAATCACGTGAAGAACATCATATTTACTAGGCTCCCACCTTCACCAAGTCCCCACCAAAACCTCTTACAGTCGTTGTCCATAAGCATTGTTGTATGCTGTAGACTGCTTCACCATGTCCCCCCACAAACACCCCATTACAGTCGCTGTCCATCAGCGTGTAGTAAATGCTGTAGAATCTCTACTTGTCTTCTCTGTGTTGTACATCCCTCCCTTTGCCCCCCCGAGCCCACGCATTATACATGTTAATCCTAATGTCCCCTTTCTTCTCCCTGCCCTTATCCCTCCCTTCCCACACACCCTGCCCATTCCCTTTCCCTTTGGTAACTGTTATTGAACTCTCGGGGTCTGTGAGTCTGCTGCTGTTTATTTCCTCCAGTTTTTCTTTGTTGTTATACTCCACACATGAGTGAAATCATTGGCTACTTGTCTTTCTCCACCTGGTATATATCACTGAGCATGCTACCGTCTAGCTACATCCACATCCTTGCAAATGGTAGGATTTGTTTTCTTCTTATGGCTTCTTACTGCACTTTTTAAACTGGACTTCATTCTTCCTTTTTGTTTGTAGTTTCCCTATTTGCTTTCACGATTGATCTGTTGGTTATGAGCAATAGATTTGTGTTAATCGATATCTATCTGAATCTGTGTAACTGTCTGTCTATCTATCAAACTATCTATCTATCTATCCTTCTATCTTTCTATCTATGTATCTCTCTATCTATCTTCCTATCATCTATGTATCGTGTCTATCATCTATCTATAATCTCTCATCTATCTATGTATCTATGAATCAATCATCTTTTTGTCTTCCCATCTATCCTTATGTACAGAACAGTTAACAACATCGCCTATGTCACTTCCCTACATTATGCTTCCAAAAATCTTGCCAAGTAACTAGGACGTATGGAGAGCACTGGGTACACTGAGACAATTGCAGGTCGAGTCTGCCGCGTGTGCTTACAAAACCATTAAATGGTTGTCCAGGGACTTGAACCCATATCTCTGTCCTCTGTCCTCTTTTACCTGCTTCTCGCCTGCTGACTCTAATTTGCCACAATAATTGACTAAGTCTTCCCTGAAGACCACAAGTATCCTTCCTCTGGGCCTGTTGTAGTCAGAAAAGTATACTTTGTGCTTTGCTCATCACCAAGTATGAAGGACATCGGCGTGATCACCTCTGATAGGAGGAGGGACAAATAAAAATGAACACCTATTTCTAGACAGGAGCAGTTTTGAACAAAGAGTGTGTTGTGGAGTGATGTGTTTATTTGAGTGTCCAACCTTCACTCTTAATTGGTTATTACTTTTTTACATTCATGAACATCATAAAACGCACTGATTTCAAAAGCCCAGACACATATTATTACAGCAATTCTGTTATTGAGGTGAGAAAAATTGAGAAGGACTTTGCTGTACAATGGTATCTATTTCTGGGCACTGCTGAAATCAAACAAAAAAAAATTCATGGTGGCCAGCTAGGGCTATTTTCTACTGACTGTCTCTGGGGACTCAAACTGAATCCATTTGTTTGTTTGTTTCTCAGTTTCACTTTTTTTGGGTACCTGTCTCCGCCCCTTCAGCTTTTAATTTGTCTGTGTCCTGGGATCTCAAGTGAGTCTCCTGTAAGGAAGCACATACATGATCTTGAGTGAAAGATAGCTTAGTTTAGTATGATGCTTTCCTATCTACCTACCTATCCCTTTACCTTTCTATGTAATCTTTCTATCTATCTATCTGTCATCTATATATGTATGGTCTGTCATCTATCCACTATCATCTGTGTATCTATCTAATTAATCTATCATCTATATGTATGTATATCAGTCAAATCTATGTATCAATCATTTGTCTCTCTATATATCTGTTTTCTCACTTTTGTCAACGTTCTGTCCCTAGGTGCACTTTGATTCCTCTGTGTCCTTCTCATTCTCAATTCTTTGTGTTTGTTTTTGTGAGTTAGCTGTGTGTTTGGGTCTTGAGAGGAGTGGCCTTGGGTGGGAACGTCTCCTGCGTAGGTGGCACGAGTCTGCTGGCTGTGGATAGTGTGGTTGGTGGGCTGCGCTCTTGAAACGGTGCAGCCCAGTGCCCTCCAGCTGCTCTGCCCCTGGGCCGTTCCTGCTGTGTCGGCTGCATGAGCTGCAGGGAATATCCGAGGCCCCATGCAGGGAGCACCCTGGCGGGCCTGCGGGGTCCGTGGTAGGTACATGCCCAGTAGTATGTCTTTTTGCCTGTGCACCGATGTTACCTCGGTGGCCCTGCTTGGTGGCCCATCTTCAGAGAGTATGTGTGTAGCCACTGGTTAAGGGAACTGCGTTTTGGTGACACGCGGGGTTCTTCTGGGCCAGTGGCCCATGGATTGCTGAGGTGGCAGCCCAGCTAGCTTGTGGGGAAACTGCTCCCCTCTGCTGTCAAGGTGGAGGTGGAATGTCAGTGCATTTACGCATTTAGATGTGAGTGAGGTCTATCTGAAATGGAATAGTAGCGCTGAGAGCTATGTTTCCACCCCCTCAACTTGTAGTTCATCTTCGTCCTTGGATCTCAAGTTAGTCTCCTGTAAGGGAGCACGTAGGTGGTCTTGAGTTTTCATCCCTTCTTTTAACCCTGTGTCTTTTCATTGGAGTATTGAAGAGCCTGTCCTTTTATTCTGAGAACTGAGAGCTATGTCCTTATTGCACTTTAAAAATTTTTTTTGTTATCATTAATCCACAATCACGCAAAGAACATTATGATCACCAAGTACACCACGTACCCCCAAAAACCCCTTCACAGTAGCTGTCCATCAGCATAGTTGGATGCTGTAGACACCTTCACCATGTCCCCCCCACACCCCGTTACAGTCGCTTTCCATCAGCGTGTAGTAAGATGCTGTAGAATCACTACTGGTCTTCTCTGTGTTGTACAGCCCTCCCAATGCTACCCCCACCCACACATTATACATGCTAATCCTAATGCCCCCTTTCTTTCACCCCACATTTATCAAACACTTCCCACCCACCCTGCCTAGTCCCTTTCCCTTTGGTAACTGTTAGTCCACTCTTGGGTTCTGTGAGTCTGCTGCTGTTTTTTTCCTTCAGTTTTTCTTTGTTGTTATACTCAACACAGGAGTGAAATCATTTGGTACTTGTCTTTCTCCGAATGGCCTTTTTCACTGAGCATAATACCCTCCAGCTCCATTAACGTTGTTCAAATATTAGGATTTTTTCTTCTTACGGCTGCTTACTGTACTTTTTAAACTAGATTTCTGTCTTCTCTTTTGTCTGTAGATTCGCTATGTGCTTTCACCATTGCTCTCCTCGTTATTAGCAATAACTTTACGTTAATCAATATGTACCTATATGTATCTATCCATCTGTCTGTCTGTCTATCTATCTATCTATCTTCCTATCAACGATCTATGATGTCTATCATCAATCTATGTTCCTATCTATCTATCTTTCATCTGTCGTCTGTCTAGCTATCTATCTATGAATCAATCATCTTTTTGTCTGCCCATCTATCCTTATGTACAGAACAGTTAACAACATCGCCTTTGTCACTTCCCTACATTATGCTTCCAAAAATCTTTCAAGGTAACTAGGCTGTAGGAAGAGCACTCGGTTCACCGAGATACTTGCAGGTCGAGTCAGCCACGTGTACCTACAAAACCAGTAAATGGTTGTGCAGGGACTTGAACCTGTGTCTGTATCCTCTATTATCTTCTTCTCACTGGCTGACTCTATTTAGCCACATTCATTGACTAAGTGCTCCGTGAAGACCACAAGTATTGTTCCTCTGGGCCTGTTGTCCACAGAAAGAAAACTTGGTGCTTTGCTCACCACCATGTTTGAGGGACATCGGCGTGATCACCGCTGATAGGATGGAACGACAAATGAAAAGGAACACCAGTTGCTAGACAGGAGCACTTGGGAACAAAGAGTGTGTTGTGGAGTGACGTGTTTATTTCAGTGTCCAAACTTCCCTCTTTATATAGTTATTACTTCTTTACATTCATGAACTTCATAAAACCCACTGATCTCAAAGGTCCAGATGTATACTTTTACACCAATTCAATTGTTGAGTTGAGAGAAAATGAGAAAGACGTTGCTGTACCACTAAATCTATGGCTGGGCAATGCTGAAACCAAACAAAAAGAATTCACGTTGGCCAGATAGGGCTGTTTTCTACTGACTGTCTCTGTGGACTCAAACAGAATCCATTCTAGGATTGTTTGTTTTTCAGTTTCACTGTGTTGGGTGCCTGTACACACCCCTTCGGCTTTTAGATTGTCTGTGTCCTTGGATCTCAAGAGAGTCTCCTGTAAGGGAGCACGAAGGTGGTCTTGAATTTTCTTCCCTTCTTTTAACCCTGTGTCATTTGTTTGGAGCACTCAAATCCTGTCCTTTTATTCTGATGATTCAGAGCTGTGCCCTTATTGCACTTAAAAAATTGTTTTTGTTATCATTAATCTACAATCACGTGAAGAACATTATGTTTACTAGACTCTCCCCTTCACCAAGTCCCTCCCAAAAACCTTACAGTTGCTGTCAGTTAGCAGAGATGGATGCTGTAGACCCGTTCACGATGTACCCCCACACACACCCCATTACAGTCGCTGTCCTTCAGCGTGTAGTAAGATGCTGTAGAATATCTACTTGTCTTCTCTGTGTTGTACAGCACTCGCCATGCGACCCCGCCCTCACGCATTATACATGCTTTTCCTAATCTCCCTTTTCTTTCTCCCCACCCTTATCCCTCCCTTCCCTTCCACCCTTCTCAGTCCTTTTCCCTTTGGTAACTGTTACAACACATTCGGGTTCTGTGAGTCTACTGCTGTTTTTTTTTTCAGTGTTTCTTTCTTGTTATACCCAACACATGAGTGAAATCATTTTGTACTTGTCTATCTCCACCTGGAATATTTCACTGAGCATACTACCGTCTCGCTCCATCCACGTCATTGCAAATGGTAGCATTTGTTTTCTTCTTATGGCTGCAAACGGCAGTTTTTAAACTGGACTTCATTCTTCATTTTAGTTTGTAGTTTCGCTATGTGCTTTCACCATTGATCTCCTTGTTATGAGCAATAGCTTTGTGTTATTTAATATGTATCTGTATGTATCTTTCTATCAATCTATCTGTCTATCCTTCTATATTTCTATCTATCTATCTTTCAATCTATCTATCTATCTATCATCTACCTGTCTATCAATCTATCTTCCTATCTACCTATCATGTCTATCGTCTGTCTATCTGTCATCTGTCATCTATCTATCTATGAATCAATCATCTTTTTGTCTGGCCATCTATCCTTATGAACAGGACAGTTAACAACATCGCCTATGTCAGTTCCCTACATTATGCTTCCAAAAATATTGCAAAGTAACTAGTCCTTAGGGAGAGCACAGGTTTCACTGAGACGCTTCCAGGTCGAGTCAGCCGCTTGTGCTTACAAATCCAGTAATTTATGGTGGTGCAGGGACTTGCACCCATCTCTCTGTCCTCTGTCCTCTTTTACCTCCTTCTCGCTTGCTGACTGTATTCAGCCACTTTCGTTGACTAAGTGCTTCCAGAAGACCACAACTATCGTTCCTCTGGGCCTGTTTAGACAGAAAAGTATACTTGGTGCTTTGCTCACCACCAAGTTTAAGGGACAATGGCATGATAACCCTGATAGGAGGAGGGACAAATAAAAAGAACACCTCTTTCTAGGCAGCAGCATTTGGGAGCAAAGAGAGTGTTGTGGAGTTACGTGTTTGTTTGAGTGTCCAAACTATCCTCTTTAGGTGGTTATTACTACTTTACTTTCAAGAACATCATAAAATCCACTGATTTCAAAAGCCCAGACACATATTATTACAGCAATTCAGTTGTTGAGGTGAGAAAAAATGAGAAGGACGTTGCTGTACCACTAAATCTATGGCTTGGCACTGCTGAAACCAAACAAAAAGAATTCACGGTGTCTAGATAGGGCTATTTTATACTGACTGTCTCTGGGGACTCAAACAAAATCCATTTGTTTGTTTGTTTGCTTTTCAGTTACACTTGTGTGGGGTTGCTGTCCCCACCCCTTCGGATTGTAGTTTGCCTGTGTCTTTGGATCTCAAGTGAGTCTCCTATAGGGGAGCATTTAGGTGATCTTGAGTTTTCATCCCTTCTTTTAACCCTGTGTCTTTTGTTTGGAGCTCGCAAAGCCTGTTTTATTGCTGTGCCCATATTACACTTAAAAACATTTTTTTATCATTAATCTGCAATCACGTGAAGAACATCATATTTACTAGGCTCCCACCTTCACCAAGTCCCCACCAAAACCTCTTACAGTCGTTGTCCATAAGCATTGTTGTATGCTGTAGACTGCTTCACCATGTCCCCCCACAAACACCCCATTACAGTCGCTGTCCATCAGCGTGTAGTAAATGCTGTAGAATCTCTACTTGTCTTCTCTGTGTTGTACATCCCTCCCTTTGCCCCCCCGAGCCCACGCATTATACATGTTAATCCTAATGTCCCCTTTCTTCTCCCTGCCCTTATCCCTCCCTTCCCACACACCCTGCCCATTCCCTTTCCCTTTGGTAACTGTTATTGAACTCTCGGGGTCTGTGAGTCTGCTGCTGTTTATTTCCTCCAGTTTTTCTTTGTTGTTATACTCCACACATGAGTGAAATCATTGGCTACTTGTCTTTCTCCACCTGGTATATATCACTGAGCATGCTACCGTCTAGCTACATCCACATCCTTGCAAATGGTAGGATTTGTTTTCTTCTTATGGCTTCTTACTGCACTTTTTAAACTGGACTTCATTCTTCCTTTTTGTTTGTAGTTTCCCTATTTGCTTTCACGATTGATCTGTTGGTTATGAGCAATAGATTTGTGTTAATCGATATCTATCTGAATCTGTGTAACTGTCTGTCTATCTATCAAACTATCTATCTATCTATCCTTCTATCTTTCTATCTATGTATCTCTCTATCTATCTTCCTATCATCTATGTATCGTGTCTATCATCTATCTATAATCTCTCATCTATCTATGTATCTATGAATCAATCATCTTTTTGTCTTCCCATCTATCCTTATGTACAGAACAGTTAACAACATCGCCTATGTCACTTCCCTACATTATGCTTCCAAAAATCTTGCCAAGTAACTAGGACGTATGGAGAGCACTGGGTACACTGAGACAATTGCAGGTCGAGTCTGCCGCGTGTGCTTACAAAACCATTAAATGGTTGTCCAGGGACTTGCACCCATATCTCTGTCCTCTGTCCTCTTTTACCTGCTTCTCGCCTGCTGACTCTAATTTGCCACAATAATTGACTAAGTCTTCCCTGAAGACCACAAGTATCCTTCCTCTGGGCCTGTTGTAGTCAGAAAAGTATACTTTGTGCTTTGCTCATCACCAAGTATGAAGGACATCGGCGTGATCACCTCTGATAGGAGGAGGGACAAATAAAAATGAACACCTATTTCTAGACAGGAGCAGTTTTGAACAAAGAGTGTGTTGTGGAGTGATGTGTTTATTTGAGTGTCCAACCTTCACTCTTAATTGGTTATTACTTTTTTACATTCATGAACATCATAAAACGCACTGATTTCAAAAGCCCAGACACATATTATTACAGCAATTCTGTTATTGAGGTGAGAAAAATTGAGAAGGACTTTGCTGTACAATGGTATCTATTTCTGGGCACTGCTGAAATCAAACAAAAAAAAATTCATGGTGGCCAGCTAGGGCTATTTTCTACTGACTGTCTCTGGGGACTCAAACTGAATCCATTTGTTTGTTTGTTTCTCAGTTTCACTTTTTTTGGGTACCTGTCTCCGCCCCTTCAGCTTTTAATTTGTCTGTGTCCTGGGATCTCAAGTGAGTCTCCTGTAAGGAAGCACATACATGATCTTGAGTGAAAGATAGCTTAGTTTAGTATGATGCTTTCCTATCTACCTACCTATCCCTTTACCTTTCTATGTAATCTTTCTATCTATCTATCTGTCATCTATATATGTATGGTCTGTCATCTATCCACTATCATCTGTGTATCTATCTAATTAATCTATCATCTATATGTATGTATATCAGTCAAATCTATGTATCAATCATTTGTCTCTCTATATATCTGTTTTCTCACTTTTGTCAACGTTCTGTCCCTAGGTGCACTTTGATTCCTCTGTGTCCTTCTCATTCTCAATTCTTTGTGTTTGTTTTTGTGAGTTAGCTGTGTGTTTGGGTCTTGAGAGGAGTGGCCTTGGGTGGGAACGTCTCCTGCGTAGGTGGCACGAGTCTGCTGGGTGTGGATAGTGTGGTTGGTGGGCTGCGCTCTTGAAACGGTGCAGCCCAGTGCCCTCCAGCTGCTCTGCCCCTGGGCCGTTCCTGCTGTGTCGGCTGCATGAGCTGCAGGGAATATCCGAGGCCCCATGCAGGGAGCACCCTGGCGGGCCTGCGGGGTCCGTGGTAGGTACATGCCCAGTAGTATGTCTTTTTGCCTGTGCACCGATGTTACCTCGGTGGCCCTGCTTGGTGGCCCATCTTCAGAGAGTATGTGTGTAGCCACTGGTTAAGGGAACTGCGTTTTGGTGACACGCGGGGTTCTTCTGGGCCAGTGGCCCATGGATTGCTGAGGTGGCAGCCCAGCTAGCTTGTGGGGAAACTGCTCCCCTCTGCTGTCAAGGTGGAGGTGGAATGTCAGTGCATTTACGCATTTAGATGTGAGTGAGGTCTATCTGAAATGGAATAGTAGCGCTGAGAGCTATGTTTCCACCCCCTCAACTTGTAGTTCATCTTCGTCCTTGGATCTCAAGTTAGTCTCCTGTAAGGGAGCACGTAGGTGGTCTTGAGTTTTCATCCCTTCTTTTAACCCTGTGTCTTTTCATTGGAGTATTGAAGAGCCTGTCCTTTTATTCTGAGAACTGAGAGCTATGTCCTTATTGCACTTTAAAAATTTTTTTTGTTATCATTAATCCACAATCACGCAAAGAACATTATGATCACCAAGTACACCACGTACCCCCAAAAACCCCTTCACAGTAGCTGTCCATCAGCATAGTTGGATGCTGTAGACACCTTCACCATGTCCCCCCCACACCCCGTTACAGTCGCTTTCCATCAGCGTGTAGTAAGATGCTGTAGAATCACTACTGGTCTTCTCTGTGTTGTACAGCCCTCCCAATGCTACCCCCACCCACACATTATACATGCTAATCCTAATGCCCCCTTTCTTTCACCCCACATTTATCAAACACTTCCCACCCACCCTGCCTAGTCCCTTTCCCTTTGGTAACTGTTAGTCCACTCTTGGGTTCTGTGAGTCTGCTGCTGTTTTTTTCCTTCAGTTTTTCTTTGTTGTTATACTCAACACAGGAGTGAAATCATTTGGTACTTGTCTTTCTCCGAATTGCCTTTTTCACTGAGCATAATACCCTCCAGCTCCATTAACGTTGTTCAAATATTAGGATTTTTTCTTCTTACGGCTGCTTACTGTACTTTTTAAACTAGATTTCTGTCTTCTCTTTTGTCTGTAGATTCGCTATGTGCTTTCACCATTGCTCTCCTCGTTATTAGCAATAACTTTACGTTAATCAATATGTACCTATATGTATCTATCCATCTGTCTGTCTGTCTATCTATCTATCTATCTTCCTATCAACGATCTATGATGTCTATCATCAATCTATGTTCCTATCTATCTATCTTTCATCTGTCGTCTGTCTAGCTATCTATCTATGAATCAATCATCTTTTTGTCTGCCCATCTATCCTTATGTACAGAACAGTTAACAACATCGCCTTTGTCACTTCCCTACATTATGCTTCCAAAAATCTTTCAAGGTAACTAGGCTGTAGGAAGAGCACTCGGTTCACCGAGATACTTGCAGGTCGAGTCAGCCACGTGTACCTACAAAACCAGTAAATGGTTGTGCAGGGACTTGAACCTGTGTCTGTATCCTCTATTATCTTCTTCTCACTGGCTGACTCTATTTAGCCACATTCATTGACTAAGTGCTCCGTGAAGACCACAAGTATTGTTCCTCTGGGCCTGTTGTCCACAGAAAGAAAACTTGGTGCTTTGCTCACCACCATGTTTGAGGGACATCGGCGTGATCACCGCTGATAGGATGGAACGACAAATGAAAAGGAACACCAGTTGCTAGACAGGAGCACTTGGGAACAAAGAGTGTGTTGTGGAGTGACGTGTTTATTTCAGTGTCCAAACTTCCCTCTTTATATAGTTATTACTTCTTTACATTCATGAACTTCATAAAACCCACTGATCTCAAAGGTCCAGATGTATACTTTTACACCAATTCAATTGTTGAGTTGAGAGAAAATGAGAAAGACGTTGCTGTACCACTAAATCTATGGCTGGGCAATGCTGAAACCAAACAAAAAGAATTCACGTTGGCCAGATAGGGCTGTTTTCTACTGACTGTCTCTGTGGACTCAAACAGAATCCATTCTAGGATTGTTTGTTTTTCAGTTTCACTGTGTTGGGTGCCTGTACACACCCCTTCGGCTTTTAGATTGTCTGTGTCCTTGGATCTCAAGAGAGTCTCCTGTAAGGGAGCACGAAGGTGGTCTTGAATTTTCTTCCCTTCTTTTAACCCTGTGTCATTTGTTTGGAGCACTCAAATCCTGTCCTTTTATTCTGATGATTCAGAGCTGTGCCCTTATTGCACTTAAAAAATTGTTTTTGTTATCATTAATCTACAATCACGTGAAGAACATTATGTTTACTAGACTCTCCCCTTCACCAAGTCCCTCCCAAAAACCTTACAGTTGCTGTCAGTTAGCAGAGATGGATGCTGTAGACCCGTTCACGATGTACCCCCACACACACCCCATTACAGTCGCTGTCCTTCAGCGTGTAGTAAGATGCTGTAGAATATCTACTTGTCTTCTCTGTGTTGTACAGCACTCGCCATGCGACCCCGCCCTCACGCATTATACATGCTTTTCCTAATCTCCCTTTTCTTTCTCCCCACCCTTATCCCTCCCTTCCCTTCCACCCTTCTCAGTCCTTTTCCCTTTGGTAACTGTTACAACACATTCGGGTTCTGTGAGTCTACTGCTGTTTTTTTTTTCAGTGTTTCTTTCTTGTTATACCCAACACATGAGTGAAATCATTTTGTACTTGTCTATCTCCACCTGGAATATTTCACTGAGCATACTACCGTCTCGCTCCATCCACGTCATTGCAAATGGTAGCATTTGTTTTCTTCTTATGGCTGCAAACGGCAGTTTTTAAACTGGACTTCATTCTTCATTTTAGTTTGTAGTTTCGCTATGTGCTTTCACCATTGATCTCCTTGTTATGAGCAATAGCTTTGTGTTATTTAATATGTATCTGTATGTATCTTTCTATCAATCTATCTGTCTATCCTTCTATATTTCTATCTATCTATCTTTCAATCTATCTATCTATCTATCATCTACCTGTCTATCAATCTATCTTCCTATCTACCTATCATGTCTATCGTCTGTCTATCTGTCATCTGTCATCTATCTATCTATGAATCAATCATCTTTTTGTCTGGCCATCTATCCTTATGAACAGGACAGTTAACAACATCGCCTATGTCAGTTCCCTACATTATGCTTCCAAAAATATTGCAAAGTAACTAGTCCTTAGGGAGAGCACAGGTTTCACTGAGACGCTTCCAGGTCGAGTCAGCCGCTTGTGCTTACAAATCCAGTAATTTATGGTGGTGCAGGGACTTGCACCCATCTCTCTGTCCTCTGTCCTCTTTTACCTCCTTCTCGCTTGCTGACTGTATTCAGCCACTTTCGTTGACTAAGTGCTTCCAGAAGACCACAACTATCGTTCCTCTGGGCCTGTTTAGACAGAAAAGTATACTTGGTGCTTTGCTCACCACCAAGTTTAAGGGACAATGGCATGATAACCCTGATAGGAGGAGGGACAAATAAAAAGAACACCTCTTTCTAGGCAGCAGCATTTGGGAGCAAAGAGAGTGTTGTGGAGTTACGTGTTTGTTTGAGTGTCCAAACTATCCTCTTTAGGTGGTTATTACTACTTTACTTTCAAGAACATCATAAAATCCACTGATTTCAAAAGCCCAGACACATATTATTACAGCAATTCAGTTGTTGAGGTGAGAAAAAATGAGAAGGACGTTGCTGTACCACTAAATCTATGGCTTGGCACTGCTGAAACCAAACAAAAAGAATTCACGGTGTCTAGATAGGGCTATTTTATACTGACTGTCTCTGGGGACTCAAACAAAATCCATTTGTTTGTTTGTTTGCTTTTCAGTTACACTTGTGTGGGGTTGCTGTCCCCACCCCTTCGGATTGTAGTTTGCCTGTGTCTTTGGATCTCAAGTGAGTCTCCTATAGGGGAGCATTTAGGTGATCTTGAGTTTTCATCCCTTCTTTTAACCCTGTGTCTTTTGTTTGGAGCTCGCAAAGCCTGTTTTATTGCTGTGCCCATATTACACTTAAAAACATTTTTTTATCATTAATCTGCAATCACGTGAAGAACATCATATTTACTAGGCTCCCACCTTCACCAAGTCCCCACCAAAACCTCTTACAGTCGTTGTCCATAAGCATTGTTGTATGCTGTAGACTGCTTCACCATGTCCCCCCACAAACACCCCATTACAGTCGCTGTCCATCAGTGTGTAGTAAATGCTGTAGAATCTCTACTTGTCTTCTCTGTGTTGTACATCCCTCCCTTTGCCCCCCCGAGCCCACGCATTATACATGTTAATCCTAATGTCCCCTTTCTTCTCCCTGCCCTTATCCCTCCCTTCCCACACACCCTGCCCATTCCCTTTCCCTTTGGTAACTGTTATTGAACTCTCGGGGTCTGTGAGTCTGCTGCTGTTTATTTCCTCCAGTTTTTCTTTGTTGTTATACTCCACACATGAGTGAAATCATTGGCTACTTGTCTTTCTCCACCTGGTATATATCACTGAGCATGCTACCGTCTAGCTACATCCACATCCTTGCAAATGGTAGGATTTGTTTTCTTCTTATGGCTTCTTACTGCACTTTTTAAACTGGACTTCATTCTTCCTTTTTGTTTGTAGTTTCCCTATTTGCTTTCACGATTGATCTGTTGGTTATGAGCAATAGATTTGTGTTAATCGATATCTATCTGAATCTGTGTAACTGTCTGTCTATCTATCAAACTATCTATCTATCTATCCTTCTATCTTTCTATCTATGTATCTCTCTATCTATCTTCCTATCATCTATGTATCGTGTCTATCATCTATCTATAATCTCTCATCTATCTATGTATCTATGAATCAATCATCTTTTTGTCTTCCCATCTATCCTTATGTACAGAACAGTTAACAACATCGCCTATGTCACTTCCCTACATTATGCTTCCAAAAATCTTGCCAAGTAACTAGGACGTATGGAGAGCACTGGGTACACTGAGACAATTGCAGGTCGAGTCTGCCGCGTGTGCTTACAAAACCATTAAATGGTTGTCCAGGGACTTGCACCCATATCTCTGTCCTCTGTCCTCTTTTACCTGCTTCTCGCCTGCTGACTCTAATTTGCCACAATAATTGACTAAGTCTTCCCTGAAGACCACAAGTATCCTTCCTCTGGGCCTGTTGTAGTCAGAAAAGTATACTTTGTGCTTTGCTCATCACCAAGTATGAAGGACATCGGCGTGATCACCTCTGATAGGAGGAGGGACAAATAAAAATGAACACCTATTTCTAGACAGGAGCAGTTTTGAACAAAGAGTGTGTTGTGGAGTGATGTGTTTATTTGAGTGTCCAACCTTCACTCTTAATTGGTTATTACTTTTTTACATTCATGAACATCATAAAACGCACTGATTTCAAAAGCCCAGACACATATTATTACAGCAATTCTGTTATTGAGGTGAGAAAAATTGAGAAGGACTTTGCTGTACAATGGTATCTATTTCTGGGCACTGCTGAAATCAAACAAAAAAAAATTCATGGTGGCCAGCTAGGGCTATTTTCTACTGACTGTCTCTGGGGACTCAAACTGAATCCATTTGTTTGTTTGTTTCTCAGTTTCACTTTTTTTGGGTACCTGTCTCCGCCCCTTCAGCTTTTAATTTGTCTGTGTCCTGGGATCTCAAGTGAGTCTCCTGTAAGGAAGCACATACATGATCTTGAGTGAAAGATAGCTTAGTTTAGTATGATGCTTTCCTATCTACCTACCTATCCCTTTACCTTTCTATGTAATCTTTCTATCTATCTATCTGTCATCTATATATGTATGGTCTGTCATCTATCCACTATCATCTGTGTATCTATCTAATTAATCTATCATCTATATGTATGTATATCAGTCAAATCTATGTATCAATCATTTGTCTCTCTATATATCTGTTTTCTCACTTTTGTCAACGTTCTGTCCCTAGGTGCACTTTGATTCCTCTGTGTCCTTCTCATTCTCAATTCTTTGTGTTTGTTTTTGTGAGTTAGCTGTGTGTTTGGGTCTTGAGAGGAGTGGCCTTGGGTGGGAACGTCTCCTGCGTAGGTGGCACGAGTCTGCTGGGTGTGGATAGTGTGGTTGGTGGGCTGCGCTCTTGAAACGGTGCAGCCCAGTGCCCTCCAGCTGCTCTGCCCCTGGGCCGTTCCTGCTGTGTCGGCTGCATGAGCTGCAGGGAATATCCGAGGCCCCATGCAGGGAGCACCCTGGCGGGCCTGCGGGGTCCGTGGTAGGTACATGCCCAGTAGTATGTCTTTTTGCCTGTGCACCGATGTTACCTCGGTGGCCCTGCTTGGTGGCCCATCTTCAGAGAGTATGTGTGTAGCCACTGGTTAAGGGAACTGCCTTTTGGTGACACGCGGGGTTCTTCTGGGCCAGTGGCCCATGGAGTTGCTGAGGTGTCTGCCCAGCTAGCTTGTGGGGAAACTGCTCCCCTCTGCTGTCAAGGTGGAGGTGGAATTTCAGTGCATTTACGCATTTAGATGTGAGTGAGGTCTATCTGAAATGGAATAGTAGCGCTGAGAGCTATGTTTCCACCCCCTCAACTTGTAGTTCATCTTCGTCCTTGGATCTCAAGTTAGTCTCCTGTAAGGGAGCACGTAGGTGGTCTTGAGTTTTCATCCCTTCTTTTAACCCTGTGTCTTTTCATTGGAGTATTGAAGAGCCTGTCCTTTTATTCTGAGAACTGAGAGCTATGTCCTTATTGCACTTTAAAAATTTTTTTTGTTATCATTAATCCACAATCACGCAAAGAACATTATGATCACCAAGTACACCACGTACCCCCAAAAACCCCTTCACAGTAGCTGTCCATCAGCATAGTTGGATGCTGTAGACACCTTCACCATGTCCCCCCCACACCCCGTTACAGTCGCTTTCCATCAGCGTGTAGTAAGATGCTGTAGAATCACTACTGGTCTTCTCTGTGTTGTACAGCCCTCCCAATGCTACCCCCACCCACACATTATACATGCTAATCCTAATGCCCCCTTTCTTTCACCCCACATTTATCAAACACTTCCCACCCACCCTGCCTAGTCCCTTTCCCTTTGGTAACTGTTAGTCCACTCTTGGGTTCTGTGAGTCTGCTGCTGTTTTTTTCCTTCAGTTTTTCTTTGTTGTTATACTCAACACAGGAGTGAAATCATTTGGTACTTGTCTTTCTCCGAATGGCCTTTTTCACTGAGCATAATACCCTCCAGCTCCATTAACGTTGTTCAAATATTAGGATTTTTTCTTCTTACGGCTGCTTACTGTACTTTTTAAACTAGATTTCTGTCTTCTCTTTTGTCTGTAGATTCGCTATGTGCTTTCACCATTGCTCTCCTCGTTATTAGCAATAACTTTACGTTAATCAATATGTACCTATATGTATCTATCCATCTGTCTGTCTGTCTATCTATCTATCTATCTTCCTATCAACGATCTATGATGTCTATCATCAATCTATGTTCCTATCTATCTATCTTTCATCTGTCGTCTGTCTAGCTATCTATCTATGAATCAATCATCTTTTTGTCTGCCCATCTATCCTTATGTACAGAACAGTTAACAACATCGCCTTTGTCACTTCCCTACATTATGCTTCCAAAAATCTTTCAAGGTAACTAGGCTGTAGGAAGAGCACTCGGTTCACTGAGATACTTGCAGGTCGAGTCAGCCACGTGTACCTACAAAACCAGTAAATGGTTGTGCAGGGACTTGAACCTGTGTCTGTATCCTCTATTATCTTCTTCTCACTGGCTGACTCTATTTAGCCACATTCATTGACTAAGTGCTCCGTGAAGACCACAAGTATTGTTCCTCTGGGCCTGTTGTCCACAGAAAGAAAACTTGGTGCTTTGCTCACCACCATGTTTGAGGGACATCGGCGTGATCACCGCTGATAGGATGGAACGACAAATGAAAAGGAACACCAGTTGCTAGACAGGAGCACTTGGGAACAAAGAGTGTGTTGTGGAGTGACGTGTTTATTTCAGTGTCCAAACTTCCCTCTTTATATAGTTATTACTTCTTTACATTCATGAACTTCATAAAACCCACTGATCTCAAAGGTCCAGATGTATACTTTTACACCAATTCAATTGTTGAGTTGAGAGAAAATGAGAAAGACGTTGCTGTACCACTAAATCTATGGCTGGGCAATGCTGAAACCAAACAAAAAGAATTCACGTTGGCCAGATAGGGCTGTTTTCTACTGACTGTCTCTGTGGACTCAAACAGAATCCATTCTAGGATTGTTTGTTTTTCAGTTTCACTGTGTTGGGTGCCTGTACACACCCCTTCGGCTTTTAGATTGTCTGTGTCCTTGGATCTCAAGAGAGTCTCCTGTAAGGGAGCACGAAGGTGGTCTTGAATTTTCTTCCCTTCTTTTAACCCTGTGTCATTTGTTTGGAGCACTCAAATCCTGTCCTTTTATTCTGATGATTCAGAGCTGTGCCCTTATTGCACTTAAAAAATTGTTTTTGTTATCATTAATCTACAATCACGTGAAGAACATTATGTTTACTAGACTCTCCCCTTCACCAAGTCCCTCCCAAAAACCTTACAGTTGCTGTCAGTTAGCAGAGATGGATGCTGTAGACCCGTTCACGATGTACCCCCACACACACCCCATTACAGTCGCTGTCCTTCAGCGTGTAGTAAGATGCTGTAGAATATCTACTTGTCTTCTCTGTGTTGTACAGCACTCGCCATGCGACCCCGCCCTCACGCATTATACATGCTTTTCCTAATCTCCCTTTTCTTTCTCCCCACCCTTATCCCTCCCTTCCCTTCCACCCTTCTCAGTCCTTTTCCCTTTGGTAACTGTTACAACACATTCGGGTTCTGTGAGTCTACTGCTGTTTTTTTTTTCAGTGTTTCTTTCTTGTTATACCCAACACATGAGTGAAATCATTTTGTACTTGTCTATCTCCACCTGGAATATTTCACTGAGCATACTACCGTCTCGCTCCATCCACGTCATTGCAAATGGTAGCATTTGTTTTCTTCTTATGGCTGCAAACGGCAGTTTTTAAACTGGACTTCATTCTTCATTTTAGTTTGTAGTTTCGCTATGTGCTTTCACCATTGATCTCCTTGTTATGAGCAATAGCTTTGTGTTATTTAATATGTATCTGTATGTATCTTTCTATCAATCTATCTGTCTATCCTTCTATATTTCTATCTATCTATCTTTCAATCTATCTATCTATCTATCATCTACCTGTCTATCAATCTATCTTCCTATCTACCTATCATGTCTATCGTCTGTCTATCTGTCATCTGTCATCTATCTATCTATGAATCAATCATCTTTTTGTCTGGCCATCTATCCTTATGAACAGGACAGTTAACAACATCGCCTATGTCAGTTCCCTACATTATGCTTCCAAAAATATTGCAAAGTAACTAGTCCTTAGGGAGAGCACAGGTTTCACTGAGACGCTTCCAGGTCGAGTCAGCCGCTTGTGCTTACAAATCCAGTAATTTATGGTGGTGCAGGGACTTGCACCCATCTCTCTGTCCTCTGTCCTCTTTTACCTCCTTCTCGCTTGCTGACTGTATTCAGCCACTTTCGTTGACTAAGTGCTTCCAGAAGACCACAACTATCGTTCCTCTGGGCCTGTTTAGACAGAAAAGTATACTTGGTGCTTTGCTCACCACCAAGTTTAAGGGACAATGGCATGATAACCCTGATAGGAGGAGGGACAAATAAAAAGAACACCTCTTTCTAGGCAGCAGCATTTGGGAGCAAAGAGAGTGTTGTGGAGTTACGTGTTTGTTTGAGTGTCCAAACTATCCTCTTTAGGTGGTTATTACTACTTTACTTTCAAGAACATCATAAAATCCACTGATTTCAAAAGCCCAGACACATATTATACAGCAATTCAGTTGTTGAGGTGAGAAAAAATGAGAAGGACGTTGCTGTACCACTAAATCTATGGCTTGGCACTGCTGAAACCAAACAAAAAGAATTCACGGTGTCTAGATAGGGCTATTTTATACTGACTGTCTCTGGGGACTCAAACAAAATCCATTTGTTTGTTTGTTTGCTTTTCAGTTACACTTGTGTGGGGTTGCTGTCCCCACCCCTTCGGATTGTAGTTTGCCTGTGTCTTTGGATCTCAAGTGAGTCTCCTATAGGGGAGCACTTAGGTGATCTTGAGTTTTCATCCCTTCTTTTAACCCTGTGTCTTTTGTTTGGAGCTCGCAAAGCCTGTTTTATTGCTGTGCCCATATTACACTTAAAAACATTTTTTTATCATTAATCTGCAATCACGTGAAGAACATCATATTTACTAGGCTCCCACCTTCACCAAGTCCCCACCAAAACCTCTTACAGTCGTTGTCCATAAGCATTGTTGTATGCTGTAGACTGCTTCACCATGTCCCCCCACAAACACCCCATTACAGTCGCTGTCCATCAGCGTGTAGTAAATGCTGTAGAATCTCTACTTGTCTTCTCTGTGTTGTACATCCCTCCCTTTGCCCCCCCGAGCCCACGCATTATACATGTTAATCCTAATGTCCCCTTTCTTCTCCCTGCCCTTATCCCTCCCTTCCCACACACCCTGCCCATTCCCTTTCCCTTTGGTAACTGTTATTGAACTCTCGGGGTCTGTGAGTCTGCTGCTGTTTATTTCCTCCAGTTTTTCTTTGTTGTTATACTCCACACATGAGTGAAATCATTGGCTACTTGTCTTTCTCCACCTGGTATATATCACTGAGCATGCTACCGTCTAGCTACATCCACATCCTTGCAAATGGTAGGATTTGTTTTCTTCTTATGGCTTCTTACTGCACTTTTTAAACTGGACTTCATTCTTCCTTTTTGTTTGTAGTTTCCCTATTTGCTTTCACGATTGATCTGTTGGTTATGAGCAATAGATTTGTGTTAATCGATATCTATCTGAATCTGTGTAACTGTCTGTCTATCTATCAAACTATCTATCTATCTATCCTTCTATCTTTCTATCTATGTATCTCTCTATCTATCTTCCTATCATCTATGTATCGTGTCTATCATCTATCTATAATCTCTCATCTATCTATGTATCTATGAATCAATCATCTTTTTGTCTTCCCATCTATCCTTATGTACAGAACAGTTAACAACATCGCCTATGTCACTTCCCTACATTATGCTTCCAAAAATCTTGCCAAGTAACTAGGACGTATGGAGAGCACTGGGTACACTGAGACAATTGCAGGTCGAGTCTGCCGCGTGTGCTTACAAAACCATTAAATGGTTGTCCAGGGACTTGAACCCATATCTCTGTCCTCTGTCCTCTTTTACCTGCTTCTCGCCTGCTGACTCTAATTTGCCACAATAATTGACTAAGTCTTCCCTGAAGACCACAAGTATCCTTCCTCTGGGCCTGTTGTAGTCAGAAAAGTATACTTTGTGCTTTGCTCATCACCAAGTATGAAGGACATCGGCGTGATCACCTCTGATAGGAGGAGGGACAAATAAAAATGAACACCTATTTCTAGACAGGAGCAGTTTTGAACAAAGAGTGTGTTGTGGAGTGATGTGTTTATTTGAGTGTCCAACCTTCACTCTTAATTGGTTATTACTTTTTTACATTCATGAACATCATAAAACGCACTGATTTCAAAAGCCCAGACACATATTATTACAGCAATTCTGTTATTGAGGTGAGAAAAATTGAGAAGGACTTTGCTGTACAATGGTATCTATTTCTGGGCACTGCTGAAATCAAACAAAAAAAAATTCATGGTGGCCAGCTAGGGCTATTTTCTACTGACTGTCTCTGGGGACTCAAACTGAATCCATTTGTTTGTTTGTTTCTCAGTTTCACTTTTTTTGGGTACCTGTCTCCGCCCCTTCAGCTTTTAATTTGTCTGTGTCCTGGGATCTCAAGTGAGTCTCCTGTAAGGAAGCACATACATGATCTTGAGTGAAAGATAGCTTAGTTTAGTATGATGCTTTCCTATCTACCTACCTATCCCTTTACCTTTCTATGTAATCTTTCTATCTATCTATCTGTCATCTATATATGTATGGTCTGTCATCTATCCACTATCATCTGTGTATCTATCTAATTAATCTATCATCTATATGTATGTATATCAGTCAAATCTATGTATCAATCATTTGTCTCTCTATATATCTGTTTTCTCACTTTTGTCAACGTTCTGTCCCTAGGTGCACTTTGATTCCTCTGTGTCCTTCTCATTCTCAATTCTTTGTGTTTGTTTTTGTGAGTTAGCTGTGTGTTTGGGTCTTGAGAGGAGTGGCCTTGGGTGGGAACGTCTCCTGCGTAGGTGGCACGAGTCTGCTGGGTGTGGATAGTGTGGTTGGTGGGCTGCGCTCTTGAAACGGTGCAGCCCAGTGCCCTCCAGCTGCTCTGCCCCTGGGCCGTTCCTGCTGTGTCGGCTGCATGAGCTGCAGGGAATATCCGAGGCCCCATGCAGGGAGCACCCTGGCGGGCCTGCGGGGTCCGTGGTAGGTACATGCCCAGTAGTATGTCTTTTTGCCTGTGCACCGATGTTACCTCGGTGGCCCTGCTTGGTGGCCCATCTTCAGAGAGTATGTGTGTAGCCACTGGTTAAGGGAACTGCCTTTTGGTGACACGCGGGGTCCTTCTGGGCCAGTGGCCCATGGAGTTGCTGAGGTGTCAGCCCAGCTAGCTTGTGGGGAAACTGCTCCCCTCTGCTGTCAAGGTGGAGGTGGAATTTCAGTGCATTTACGCATTTAGATGTGAGTGAGGTCTATCTGAAATGGAATAGTAGCGCTGAGAGCTATGTTTCCACCCCCTCAACTTGTAGTTCATCTTCGTCCTTGGATCTCAAGTTAGTCTCCTGTAAGGGAGCACGTAGGTGGTCTTGAGTTTTCATCCCTTCTTTTAACCCTGTGTCTTTTCATTGGAGTATTGAAGAGCCTGTCCTTTTATTCTGAGAATTGAGAGCTATGTCCTTATTGCACTTAAAAAATTTTTTTTGTTATCATTAATCCACAATCACGCAAAGAACATTATGTTCACCAAGTACACCACGTCCCCCCCAAAAACCCCATTACAGTAGCTGTCCATCAGCATAGTTGGATGCTGTAGACCCCTTCACCATGTCCCCCCCACACCCCGTTACAGTCGCTTTCCATCAGCGTGTAGTAAGATGCTGTAGAATCACTACTGGTCTTCTCTGTGTTGTACAGCCCTCCCAATGCTACCCCCACCCACACATTATACATGCTAATCCTAATGCCCCCTTTCTTTCACCCCACGTTTGTCAAACACTACCCACCCACCCTGCCTTGTCCCTTTACCTTTGGTAACTGTTAGTCCACTCTTGGGTTCTGTGAGTCCGCTGCTGTTTTTTTCCTTCAGTTTTTCTTTGTTTTTGTACTCAACACATGAGTGAAATCATTTGGTACTTGTCTTTCTCCGCATGGCCTTTTTCACTGAGCATAATACCCTCTAGCTCCATCCAAGTTGTTCAAATATTAGGATTTTTTTCATCTTACGGCTGCTTACTGTACTTTTTAAACTAGATTTCTGTCTTCTCTTTTGTCTGTAGTTTCCCTATGTGCTTTCACCATTGCTCTCCTCGTTATCAGCAATAACTTTACGTTAATCAATATGTACCTATATCTATCTATCCATCTGTCTGTCTGTCTATCTGTCTATCTATCTGTCTGTCTATCTATCTATCTATCTATCTATCTATCTATCTATCTATCTATCTATCTTCCTATCATCTATCTATGATGTCTATCATCAATCTTTGTACCTATCTATCTATCTTTCATCTGTCGTCTGTCTAGCTATCTATCTATGAATCAATCATCTTTTTGTCTGCCCATCTATCCTTATGTACAGAACAGTTAACAACATCGACTTTGTCACTTCCCTACATTATGCTACCAAAAATCTTTCAAGGTAACTAGGCTGTAGGAAGAGCACTCGGTTCACCGAGACACTTGCAGGTCGAGTCAGCCACGTGTACCTACAAAACCAGTAAATGGTTGTGCAGGGACTTAAACCTGTGTCTGTATTCTCTATTATCTTCTTCTCACTGGCTGACTCTATTTAGCCACATTCATTGACTAAGTGCTCCGTGAAGACCACATGTATTGTTCCTCTGGGCCTGTTGTCCACAGAAAGAAAACTTGGTGCTTTGCTCACCACCATGTTTGAGGGACATCGGCATGATCACCGCTGATAGGATGGAACGACAAATGAAAAGGAACACCAGTTTGCTAGACAGGAGCACTTGGGAACAAAGAGTGTGTTGTGGAGTGACGTGTTTATTTCAGTGTCCAAACTTCCCTCTTTATATAGTTATTACTTCTTTACATTCATGAACTTCATAAAACCCACTGATCTCAAAGGTCCAGACGTATACTTTTACAGCAATTCAATTGTTGAGTTGAGAGAAAATGAGAAAGACGTTGCTGTACCACTAAATCTATGGCTGGGCAATGCTGAAACCAAACAAAAAGAATTCAAGTTGGCCAGATAGGGCTATTTTCTACTGACTGTCTCTGTGGACTCAAACAGAATCCATTCTAGGATTGTTTGTTTTTCAGTTTCACTGTGTTGGGTACCTGTACACACCCCTTCAGCTTTTAGATTGTCTGTGTCCTTGGATCTCAAGAGTGTCTCCTGTAAGGGAGCAAGAAGGTGGTCTTGAGTTTTCATCCCTTCTTTTAACCCTGTGTCATTTGTTTGGAGCACTCAAAGCCTGTCCTTTTATTCTGATGATTCAGAGCTGTGCCCTTATTTCACTTAAAAAATTGTTTTTGTTATCATTAATCTACAATCACGTGAAGAACATTATGTTTACTAGACTCCACCCTTCACCAAGTCCCTCCCAAAAAACTCTTACAGTTGCTGTCAGTTAGCAGAGATGGATGCTGTAGACCCGTTCACGATGTACCCCCACACACACCCCATTACAGTCGCTGTCCTTCAGCGTGTAGTAAGATGCTGTAGAATATCCACTTGTCTTCTCTGTGTTGTACAGCACTCGCCATGCGACCCCGCCCTCACGCATTATACATGCTTATCCTAATCTCACTTTTCTTTCTCCCCACCCTTATCCCTCCCTTCCCAACCACCCTTCTCAGTCTTTTTCCCTTTGGTAACTGTTACCCAACATTCGGGTTCTGTGAGTCTACTGCTGTTTTTTTTTTTCAGTGTTTCTTTGTTATACTCCACACATGAGTGAAATCATTTTGTACTTGTCTATCTCCACCTGGAATATTTCACTGAGCATACTACCGTCTCGCTCCATCCATGTCATTGCAAATGGTAGCATTTGTTTTCTTCTTATGGCTGCAAACGGCAGTTTTTAAACTGGACTTCATTCTTCCTTTTAGTTTGTAGTTTCGCTATGTGCTTTCAACATTGCTTTCCTGGTTATGAGCAATACCTTTGTGTTTGACGATATGTACCTATACTTATCTATCTTTCTGTATGTCTAACCATCTGTCAATCAATCAGTCATCTTTTTGTCTGAACATCTGTCCTTGTATGCAGAACAGTTAACAACATAGACTATGACCCTTCTCTACGTTATGCTTCCAAAAATCTTGCAAGGTATCTAGGTCGTAAGTAGAGTCCTGGGTTCCCCGAGACACTTGCAGGTTGAGTCAGAAGTGTACCTACAAAACCAGGAAATGGTGGTGCAGGGACTTGTACTCGTGTCTCTGTCCTCTCTCCTCTTTTATCTCCTTCTCACTTGCTGACTGTATTTAGCCACATTCATTGACTAAGGGCTCCCTGAAGACCACAAGAATCCTTCCTCTGGGAATGATGTCGACAGAAAAGTAAACTTGCTACTTGCTCACCAACATATTTGAGGAACATCGGCGTGATAAACACTGATAGGAGGGAGGGACAAATAAAAAGGAACACCACTTTCTAGACAGGAGCAGTTGGGATAAAAGAGTGTGTTGTGGAGTGAAGTGTTTATTTCAGTGTCCAAACTTCCCTCTTTATCTGGTTATTACTTCTTTACATTCGTGGACATCATAAACCCACTGATTTCAAAGGCCCAGACCCATATTATTACAGCAATTCAGTTGTTGAGTTGAGAGAAAATGAGAAGGATGTTGCTGCACCACTAAATCTATGTCTGGGCACTGCTGATACCAAACAAAAAGCATTCACAGTGGCCAGATAGGGCTATTTTCTACTGACTGTCTCTGGGGACACACACAGAATCCATTTGATTGATTGTTTTTTGGATTCAATTGTGTTGGGTACCTCTCAGCACCCCTACGGCTTGTAGTTTGTCTGTGTACTTGGATCTCAAGTGGGTCTCCTGTAAGAGAGCACGTAGGTGTTCTTCAGTTTTCATCCCTTCTTTTAACCCTGTCTTTTGTTTGGAGCACTCAAAGCCTGTCCTTTAACACTGATGATTCAGAGCTGTGCCCTTATTGCACTTTAAAATTCT
Source organism: Manis pentadactyla (assembly GCF_030020395.1). NCBI lineage: Eukaryota > Metazoa > Chordata > Mammalia > Pholidota > Manidae > Manis > Manis pentadactyla. Next base: position 3,529,384 of record NW_026644596.1, read on the forward strand.
TTTTTTGTTATCATTATTCTACAATCACATGAAGAACATTATGTTTACTACGATCCCCCCTTCACCAAGTCCCCCCAAAACCTCTTACAGAATGTCTCCATCAGCATAGTTGGATGCTCTAGACTACTTCACCATGAACCCACACACACACCCCGTTACAGTCGCTGTCCATCAGCGTGTGGTAAGATGTTGTAGAATCTCTACTTTTCTTCTCTGTGTTGTACAGCACTCCCCATGCCCAACCGACCGCATGCATTATTCATGCTAATAATAATATCCAGTTTCTTTCTTCCTGCCCTTATCCCTCCCTTATCACCGACCCTGCCCAGTACATTTCCCTTTGGTATCTGTTAGTCCACTCTCGGGTTCTGTGATTCTGCTGCTGTTTATTTTCCATCAGTTTTTCTATGTTGTTGTACTCTACACATGAATAAAATCATTTGGTACTTGTCTTTCTCCTCCTGGCCTATTTCACTGAGCATACTACCATCTAACTCCATCCACATCATTGTAAATGGTAGGATTTGTTTTCTTCTTATGGCTGCTTACTGCACACTTTAAACTGGATTTCATTCTTCCTTTTTGTTTGTAGTATCTCTATGTGTTTTCACCATTTATCTCCTGGTTATGAGCAATAGCTTTGTGTTAATCGATATGTATCTGTATCTATCTATCTTTCTATCTGTCTGTCTGTCTACAACCTATCTACCTATGTATCTATCTGTCTATCTATCTGTCTATCTATCTATCTATCTATCTATCTATCTATCTATCTATCTATCTATCTATCTATCTATCTATCTGTCTGTCTGTCTATCTGTCTATTTGTCTATCAATCTATTTATCTGTCTATCTACCTATCTTTCCTAATATCTTTCAATCTACCTACCTACCTATCTATCTATCTATCTATCTATCTATCTATCTATCTATCTATCTATCTATCTATCTATCTGCCTATCTTTCACGACTATCATCCATCTATCAATCATCTGACATCTATGTATCTATGAATCTACCATCTTTTTGTGTGCCCATCTATTCTTATGTACAGAACAGTTAACAACATAGCTTATGTCACTATCCAACATTATGCTTCCAAAAACAGTGCAAGATGAATAGGCTGTATTGAGAGCACTGGGTTCACTGAGACAATTGCAGGTCGAGTCAGCATCGTGTCCTTACAAAACCAGTAAATGGTGGTGCAGGGACTTGAACCCATCTCTCTGTCATCTGTCCTCTTTTCCCTCCTTCTCGATTGCTGACTGTATTTAGCCACATTCATTGACTAAGTGCTACCTTAAGATCACAAGTTTCATTCCTCTGGGCCTCTTGTAGACAGTAAAGTATACTTGGTGCTTTGCTTACCACCATGTTTGAGGGACATCGGCGTGATCACCGCTGATAGGAGGAGGGTCAAATAAAAAGAACACCTATGTCTAGACAGGAGCATTTGGGAGCAAAGAGACTGTTGTGGAGTTACGTGTTTGTTTGAGTGTCCAAACTTCACACTTTAGGGGGTTATTACTTCTTTACATTTGTGAACATCATAAACCACACTGATTTCAAAAGCCCAGACTCATATTATTACAGCAATTCAGTTGTTGAGGTGAGAAAAAATGAGAAGGACTTTGCTAAACCACTAAATCAATGGCTGGGCACTACTGAAACCAAACAAAAAGAATTCACGGTGGCTAGATAGGGCTATTTTCTACTGGCTGTCTGTGGGGACTCAAACAGTATCCATTTGTTTGTTTTTTTTTTGTTTCTCAGTTTCAATTGTGTAGGGTACCCGTTCTCGCCCCTTCAGCTTGTGGTTTGTGTCCTTGGATCTCAAGTGAGTATCCAGTAAGGGAGCACGTACGTGGTCTTGTGTTTTCATCCCTTATTCTAACCCTGTGTGTTTTGATTGGAGCACTCAAAGAATGTCCGTTTATTCTGATGATTCAGCTCTGTTCCCTTATTGCACTTAAAATTTTTTTTTGTTATCATTAATCTACAATCACGTGAAGAAATTTACGGTTACTAGGCTTCCCATTCAACATTCCGCATCTAAAACCAATTACAGTCGCTGCCCATCAGCATGTAGTAAGATGGTGTAGAATCCCTACTGTCCTGTCTGTGTTGTACAGTCCTCCCCATGCTACTCCCACCGCACACATTATACACACTAATACTAATGCCCCCTTTCTTTCTCCCCACACTTATCCCTCCTTCCCACCCAACCTGCCCAGTCCCTTTCCCTTTAGTAAATGTTTGCAAACTCGCGGGTTCTGTGAGTCTGCTGCTATTTTTTTCTTCAGATTTTCTTGGTTGTTATACTCCACACATGAGTGAAATCATTTGGTTCTTTTCTTTCTCCACCTGGCCTATTTCATTGAGCATAATACCCACTAGCTCCATCCACGTTGTTGCAAATGGTAGGATTTGTTTTCTTCTTATGGCTGATTACTGCACTTTTTAAACTGGATTTCTGTCTTCTCTTTTGTCTGTAGTTTCGCTATGTGATTTCACCATTGCTCTCCTTGTTATGAGCAATAGCTTTGTTTTAATCAATATGTACTTTTATCTATCTATCTGTCTGTCTATCCATCTATCTATCTGTCTATCAATCAGTCAATCATCTTTCTGTTTGCCCATCTGTCCTTTTGTACAAAACAGTTAACAAGATAGCCTGTGTCACTTACTTACATTGTGCTTCCAAAAATCTTTCAAGCTAACTAGGCTGCAGGTAAAGCACTGGGTTCACCGAGACATTTGCAGGTAGATTCAGCCGCATATTCCTACTAAACCAGGAAATTTTGCTGCAGGGTCTTGAACACGTGTCTCTCTCCTCTCTCCTCTTTTATCTACTTCTCACTTGCTGACTGTATGTAGTCACATTCATTGACTAAGGGCTCGCTGAAGACCATAAGTATCCTTCCTCTGGGCCTGTTTTCGACAGAAAAGTAAACTTGGTGCTTTGCTCCTAACCGTGTTTGAGGGACATCAGCGTGATCACCACTGATAGGATGGAACAACAAATGAAAAGGAACACCAATTTCTAGACAGGAGCAGTTGGGTGCAAAGAGTGTGTTGTGGGGTTACGTGTTTATTTGAGTGTCCAAACTTCCCTCTTTATCTGGATATTGTTTCTTTACATTAATGAACATCATAAAACCCACTGATTTCAAAGGCCCAGATGCTTATTTTTTCACCAATTCAGTTGTTGAGGTGAGAGAAAATAAGAAGGACATTGCTGTACCACTAAATCTATGGCTGGGCAGTGCTGAAACCAAACAAAAAGAATTCACGGTGGCTTGATAGGGCTATTTTCTACTGGCTATCTCTGGAGACACAAACAGAATCCATTTGTTCGATTGTTTGTTTTTCAGTTTCACTAGTGTTGAGTACCTGTTCCCACCACTTCGACTTGTAGTTTGTCTGTGTCCTTGCATCTCAAGGGAGTTTCCTGTGAGGGATCACGTAGGTGGTTTTGAATATTCATCCCTACTTTTAACCCTGTGTCTTTTGTTTGGAGCACTCAAAGCCTGTTTCATTTTATTCTGATGATTCAGAGCTGTGCCCTTATTGCACTTAAAAAATTTTTTTATTATCATTAATCTACAATCACGTGAAGAACATTATGTTTACTTGGCTCCCCCCTTCACCAAGGCACCCTTAGAAACTTCTTACAGATGCTGTCAATCAGCGGAGTTGGATGCTCTAGACCCCTTCACCATGAACCACCCCACACACACCATTACAGTCGCAGTCCATTAGCGTGTAGTAATATGCTGTAGAAACTTTACTTGTCTTCTCTGTGTTGTACAGCCCTATCCAAGCCCACCCGACCCCAAGCTTTATACATGCTAATCCTAATCTCCCATTTCTTTCTCCACACCCTCATCCTTCCCTTCCCAAGCACCCTGCCCAGTCCCTTTCCCTTTGGTAACTGTTAGTCCGCTTTTGGGTTCTGTGAGTATGCTGCTGTTTTTTTCCTTCAGAGTTTCTTTGTTGTTATACTCCACACACGAGTGAAATCATTTGGTACTTGTCTTTCTCCACCTGGCCTATTTCACTTAGCATAATACCATCTTGCTCCATCCACATCATTGCAAATGGTAGGATTTGTTTTCCTCTTATGACTGCTTACGGCAGTTTTTAAACTGGGCTTAATTCTAACTGTCTGTTTGTAGTTTCGCTATGTGCTTTCACCATTGAACTCCTGTTTATGAGCAATAGCTTTATGTTACTCAATATGTATCTGAATCTATCTATCTGTCTGTCTGTCTATCTATCTTTCAATCTCTCTATCTTTCCTTCTATCTTTCTTTCTTTCTATCTATCTCTCTATCTCTCTATCTATCCTTCTATCTATCTATCTATCTATCTATCTATCTATCTATCTATCTATCTATCTATCTTCCTGTCATCTATCTATCATGTCTATCATCTATCTATCTATCATCTGTCATCTATCTATCTATTTATGAATCAATCATCTTTTTTTCTTCCCATCTATCCTTATGTACAGAACGGTTAACAACATCGCCTATGTCACTTCCCTACATTATGCTTCCAAAAATCCTGCAAGATAACTAGGCCGTAGGGAGAGCACTGGGTTCATTGAGACTCTTGCAGGTGTAGTCAGCCACGTGTGCTTACAAAACCTGTTAATGTTGGTGCAGGGACTGGCACCCATATCTCTGTCCTCTATCCTCTTTTACCTGCTTCTGTCTTCAAGACAGTATTCAGCCACATTCATGGAATAAGTGCTCCCTGAATACCACAAGTATCCTTCCTCTGGGCCTGTTGAAGACAGAAAAATATACTTGGTGCTTTGCTATCCACCGAGTTTGAGGGACATCGACGTGAGCTCCGCTGATAGGAGGAGGGACAAATAAAAAGGAACACCTATTTCTAGACAGGAGCATTTGGCAGCAATGACAGTGTTGTGGAGTTACATGTTTGAGTGTCCAAACTTCCCTCTTTAGGTGGTTATTGCTTCTTTACATTCAAGAACACCATAAAACCCACTGATTTCAAAAGCCAAGACGCATATTATTACAGCAATTCAGTTGTTGAGGTGAGAAAACATGAGAAGGATGTTGCGGAACCACTAAATGTATGGTTGGGCAGAGCTGAAACCAAACAAAAAGAATTCACGGTGCCTAGATAGGGCTATTTCCTACTGGCTGTCTCTGGGGTCTCAAACAGAATCCATTTGTTTGTTTGTTTCTCAGTTACACTTGGGTAGGGTCCCTGTACCTGCCCATTCTGCTTGTAGTTTGTCTGTGTCCTTGGATCCCAAGTGAATCTCGAGAATGGGAGCACGCAGGTGGTCTTGAGTTTTCATCCCTTCCTCTATCCCTGTGTCTTTTGATTGGAGAACTCAGAGCCTGTCCTTTTATTCTGACAATTGAGAGGTGTGTCATTATTGCACTTACAAAAATTTTTTTGTTATCATCAATCTACAATCACGCGAAGATCATTATGATCACCAAGTACACAAAGTCCCCCCCAAAAGCCCTGTTACAGTAACAGTCCATCAGCGTAGTTGGATGCTGTACACCCCTTCACCATTTCCCTCCCACATACCCCATTACAGTCGCTGTCCATAGGCGTGTAGTAAGATGTTGTAGAAATAGTACTTCTCTTTTGTGTTGTACAGCCCTACCTATGCTCCCTCCACCCCAGACATTATAAATGCTAATCATAATGCCCCCTTTCTTTCTGCCCACCCTTTTCCCTACCTTCCCACCCTCCCTGCCCAGTCCCTTTCCCTTTGGTAACTGTTAGTCCACTGTCAGGTACTGTTAGTCTGCTGCTGTTATTTTCCTTCAGTTTTTCTTTGTTGTTATACCCCACAAATGAATGAAATCATTTGGTACTTGTCTTTCTCCACCTGTCCTATTTCACTGAGCACAATACCCTCTAGTCCATCCACGTTATTGCAAATGATAGGATTTGTTTTCTTTTATATCTGCTTAGTGCAATTTTTAAACTTGATTTCATTCTTCTCTTTTGTTTGTAGTTTCGCTATGTGCTTTCACCATTGCTCTCCTGGTTATGAGCAGTAGCTTTTTGTTAATCGATATGTACCTATATCTATCTATCTGTCTGTCTATCTATTATCAATCAATCAATCAATCAATCAATCATCTTTTTCTCTCCCCATCTGTCCTTGTGTACAGAACAGTTAAGTAAATAGCCTAAGTCACATCCCTACATTATGCTTCGAATAATCTTGCAAGGTAACTAGGCCGTATTGTGAGCACTGGGTTCGCCAAGGCACTTAAAGGTCAAGTCAGCCTTGTGAACCAACAAAACTAGGAAATTGTGGTGCAGGGACTTGAATCCGCGTATCCATCCTCTGTCCTCTTTCATCTCCTTCTAACTTGCTGTCTGTATTTAGCCAAATTCATTGACGAAGTGCTCACTGAAGAACACAAGTATCATTCCTCTGGTCCTCTTGTTGAAAGAAAAGTAAACTTGTTGCTTTACTCACCACCATGTTTGAAGGACATCAGCGTGATCACTGCCAATAGGACGGAGGGTCAAATTAAAAGGAACACCAATTTCTAGACAGGAGCAGTTGGGAGCTAAGAGTGTATTGTGGAGTGACGTGTTTATTTGAGTGTCCAAGCTTACCTCTTTAGCTGGTTATTATATCTTCACATTCCTGAACATCAGAAAACCCACTGATTTCAAAGGCCCAGATGCTTATTATTACAGCAACTCAGTTGTTGAGGTGAGAGAAAATGAGAAGTATGTTGCTGCACCACTAAATCTATGGCTGGGAACTGCTGAAACCAAACAAAAAGAATTCACGGTGGCCAGATAGGGCTATTTTCTGCTGACTGTCTCTGGGGACTCAAACAGAATCCATTTGGTTGATTGTTTGACTTTCCGTTTCACTCGTGTAGGGTACTTGTCCACACACCTTCTTCTTGTAGATTGTCTGTGTCCTTGGATCTCAAGTGAGTCTCCTGTAAGTAAGCACGTAGGTGTCTTGAGTGTTCATCCCTTCTTTTAACCCCTTGTCTTTTGTTTGCAGCACTCAGTGCCTGACCTTTTATTCTGATGATTCAGAGCAGTGCACTTATTGCACTTAAAGAATTTTTTTATCATTAATCTACAATCACGTGAAGAACATTATGTTTACTATGCACCCCACTTCACCAAGTCCCCCCGAAAAACCTCTTCAGACCCTGTCGATCAGTGTAGTTGGATGCTGTAGACCCCTTCACCATGTCCCCCCCCACAGACCCCGTTACAGTCGCTGTCCATCAGTGAGTTGTAAGATGCTATATGATCTGTACAAGTCTTCTATATGTTGTACAGTACTCCCCATGCACACCCGACCCCACGCATTATACATGCTAATCCCAATTACCACTATTCTTTCTCCCCACACTTATCCATCCCTTCAGACTCACCTTGCCTAGTCCTTTATCCATTGGTAACTTTTACTGAACTCTCGGGTTCTGTGAGTCTGCTGCTGTTTTTTTCCTTCAGTTTTTCTTTGTTTTTATACTACACACATGAGTGAAATCACTTGGTTCTTGTCTATCTCCGCCTAGCCTATTTCTCAGAACATACTACTGTCTAGCTCCATGCACGTCATTGCAAACGGTAGTATTTGTTTTCTTCTTAAGGCTGCTAACTGCAATTTTAAACTGGATTTCATTCTTCCTTTTTTTTGTAGTTTAGCTATGTTATTCATCATTCAACTCCTGTTTATGAACAATAGCTTTCTGTCAATCGATATGTATCTGTATCTATCTATCTAAAGGTCTGTCTGTCTATCTATGTATCTATGTATGTATATATCTATGTATCTATCTATGTATCTATCCATGTATCTATCTATCTGTCTTCCTATCATCTATCTATGATGTCTATCATCTATTAATCTATGTACCTATCTATCTATCTTTCACCTGTCGTCTGTCTACCTATCTATCTATGAAACAATCATCTTTTTGTCTGCCAATCTATCCTTATGTACAGAACAGTTAACAACATAGCCTATGTCTCTTCCCTACATTATGCTTCCAGAAACCTTGCAAGGTAACTAAGCCATAAGGAGAGCACTGTGTTCACCGATACGCTTTCAGGTAGAGTCAGCAGAGTGTGCTTACAAAACCAGTAAATGGAGGTGAAAGGACTTGAACTCGTATCTTTGTCATCTGTCCTCTTATACTTCCTGCTCGCTTGTTGACTTTATTTAGCCACATTCAGTGAGGAAGTGATCCCTGAAGACCACAAGTATCCTTCGTCTGGGCCTGTTGTCGACAGAAAAGTGTACTTGGCCCTTTGCACACCACCATGTTTGAGGGACATTGGCGTGATCACTGCTGATAGGTGGAGGGACAAATATGAATTAACACCTATTTCTGGACAGGAGCAGTTGGGAACAAAGAGTGTGTTGTGGAGTGAAGTGTTTATTTGAGTGTCCAAACTTCCCTCTTTAGGTGGTTATTACTTCTTTACATTCGTGAACATCATAAAAAGCAATGATTATAAATGCCCAGACGCATATTATTACAGCAATTCATTTGTTGAGGTGAGAGGAAATGAGAAGGAAGTTGCTGCACCACTAAATCTATGCCTGAGCACTGCTGAAACCAAACAAAAAGAATTCACGGTGGCTAGATAGGGCTATTTTCTACTGACTCTCTCTGGGGTCCAAAACAGAATCCATTTCTTTCTTTGTTTCTCAGTTTCACTTGTGTAGGGTACCTGTCCCCGCCCCTTCAGCTTGTAGTTTGTCTTTGTCCTTGGATCTCAAGTGAGTCTCCAGTAAGGGAGCACGTAGGTGGTCTTGAGTTTTCATCAGTTCTTCTAACCCTGTGTCTTTTGATTGGAGCACTCAAAGGCTGTACTTTTATTCTGATATTTGAGAGCTGTGCTCTTACTGCACTTTGAAATTCTTTTTGTTCTCATTAATATACAATCACATGCAGAAAATTATGTTATTCTGTCTACCCTCTTCACCAAGTCACCCCAAATCCCAGTTACAGCCGCTCTCCGTCAGCATGTACTAAGATGCTGTAGAATCACTACATGTCTTCTCTGTGTTGTACAGCCCTACCCATGACACCCCACCCTACACATTATACATGCTAATCCTAATGCCCCCATTCTTTTTCCCCGCACTTATTACTCCCTTCCCACAAACCCTACCCAGTCCCTTTCTCTTTGGTAACTGTTAGTCCACTCTCGGGTTCTGTGAGTCTGCTGCTGTCTTTTCCTTCAGTTTTTCTTTGTTATCATACTCCACACATGAGTGAAATCATTTGGTACATGTATTTCTCCGCTTGGCCTATTTGACTGAGCATAATACGCTCTAGCTCCATCCACGTTATTGCAAATGATAGGATTTGTTTTCTTCTTATGGCTGCTTACTGCACTTTTTAAACTGGATTTCATTCTTCTTTTTTTTTTGTAGTTTTGCAATGTGCTTTCACCATTTCTCTCCTTGTTATGAGCAGTAGCTTTGTGCTAATCGATATGTACCTATATCTATCTATCTGTCTGTCTATCTATTAATCAATTACACAATCAATCATCCTTTTGTCTGTCCATCTGTCCATCTGTACAGAACAGTTAACCATATACCCTATATCACTTTCCTGCACTATGCTCCCCAAAATCCTGCAAAGTATCTAGGCTGCAGAGGGAGCACTGGGTTCACCGAGACACTTGCAGTTCGAGTCGGCCGCGTGTACCTACAAAACCAGGAAATGGTTGTGCTGGGACTTGAACCCGTGTCTCTATCCCCTGTCCTCTTTCATCTCCTTCTAACTTGCTGTCTGTATTTAGCCACATTCATTGACTAAGGGCTCCCTGAAGATCTCAAGTATCATTCCTCTGGGCCTGTTGTCGACAGAAAAGTCAACTTGTTGCTTTGCTCACCACCATGTTTGAAGGACATCAGCGTGATCACCGCCGATAGGACGGAGGGTCAAATAAAAAGGAACACCAATTTCTAGATAGGAGCAGTTGGGAGCTAACAGTGTATTGTGGAGTGACGTGTTTATTGAGTGTCCAAACTTCCCTCTTTAGGTGGTTATTAGATTTTCACATTCGTGAACATCATAAAATCCACTGATTTCAAAGGCCCAGATTCTTATTATTGCAGCAACTCAGTTGTTGAGGTGAGAGAAAATGAGAAGTATGTTGCTGCACCACTAAATCTATGGCTGGGAACTGTTGAAACCAAACAAAAAGAATTCACGGTGGCCAGATAGGGCTATTTTCTGCTGACTGTCTCTGGGGACTCAAACAGAATCCATTTGCTTGATTGTTTGATTTTCCGTTTCACTCGTGTAGGGTACTTGTCCACACACCTTCGGCTTGTAGTTTGTCTGTGTCCTTGGATCTCAAGTGAGTCTCCTGTAAGTAAGCACGTACGTGTCTTGAGTTTTCATCCCTTCTTTTATCCCTGTGTCTTTTGTTTGCAGCACTCAGTGCCTGACCTTTTATTCTGATGATTCAGAGCTGTGCACTTATTGCACTTAAAGAATATTTTTTATCATTAATCTACAATCACGTGAAGAACATTATGTTTACTATGCTCCCCCCTTCACCAAGTCCCCCCGAAAAACCTCTTCTGTCACTGCCGATCAGCGTAGTTGGATGCTGTAGACCCCTTCACCATGTCCCCCCCAAAAGTCCCCGTTACAGTCACTGTCCATCAGTGAGTAGTAAGATGCTATATGATCTCTACTAGTCTTCTCTGTGTTGTACAGTACTCCCCATGCACACCCGACCCCGCGCAATATACATGCTAAACTTAATGCCCCCATTCTTTCTCCCCACACTTTTCCCTCCCTTCAGACTCACCCTGCCCAGTCCTTTTTCCTTTGGTTACTTTTAGTCAACTCTCGGGTTCTGTGAGTCTGCTGCTGTTTCTTTACTTCAGTTTTTCTTTGTTGTTATACTCCACACATGAGTGAAATCACTTGGTACTTGACTTTATCCGCCTGCCCTATTTTTCTGAACATACTACCGTCTTGCTCCATCCACGTCATTGCAAATGGTAGTATTTGTTTTCTTCTTAAGGCTGCTTACTGCACTTTTTAAACTGGATTTCATTCTTCCTTTTTGTTTGTAGTTTAGCTATGTTATTCACCATTCAACACCTGGTTATGAATAATAGCTTTGTGTCAATCGACATGTATCTGTATCTACCTATCTAAAGGTCTGTCTGTCTATCTATGTATCTATGTATGTATATATCTATGTATCTATCTATGTATCTATCCATGTATCTATCTATCTATCTTCCTATCATCTATCTATGATGTCTATCATCTATTAATCTATGTACCTATCTATCTATCTTTCACCTGTCATCTGTCTACCTATCTATCTATGAAACAATCATCTTTTTGTCTGCCAATCTATCCTTATGTACAGAACAGTTAACAACATAGCCTATGTCTCTTCCCTACATTATGCTTCCAGAAACCTTGCAAGGTAACTAAGCCATAAGGAGAGCACTGTGTTCACCGATACGCTTTCAGGTAGAGTCAGCAGAGTGTGCTTACAAAACCAGTAAATGGAGGTGAAAGGACTTGAACTCGTATCTTTGTCATCTGTCCTCTTATACTTCCTGCTCGCTTGTTGACTTTATTTAGCCACATTCAGTGAGGAAGTGATCCCTGAAGACCACAAGTATCCTTCGTCTGGGCCTGTTGTCGACAGAAAAGTGTACTTGGCCCTTTGCACACCACCATGTTTGAGGGACATTGGCGTGATCACTGCTGATAGGTGGAGGGACAAATATGAATTAACACCTATTTCTGGACAGGAGCAGTTGGGAACAAAGAGTGTGTTGTGGAGTGAAGTGTTTATTTGAGTGTCCATACTTCCCTCTTTAGGTGGTTATTACTTCTTTACATTCGTGAACATCATAAAAAGCAATGATTATAAATGCCCAGACGCATATTATTACAGCAATTCATTTGTTGAGGTGAGAGGAAATGAGAAGGAAGTTGCTGCACCACTAAATCTATGCCTGAGCACTGCTGAAACCAAACAAAAAGAATTCACGGTGGCTAGATAGGGCTATTTTCTACTGACTCTCTCTGGGGTCCAAAACAGAATCCATTTCTTTCTTTGTTTCTCAGTTTCACTTGTGTAGGGTACCTGTCCCCGCCCCTTCAGCTTGTAGTTTGTCTTTGTCCTTGGATCTCAAGTGAGTCTCCAGTAAGGGAGCACGTAGGTGGTCTTGAGTTTTCATCAGTTCTTCTAACCCTGTGTCTTTTGATTGGAGCACTCAAAGGCTGTACTTTTATTCTGATACTTGAGAGCTGTGCTCTTACTGCACTTTGAAATTCTTTTTGTTCTCATTAATATACAATCACATGCAGAAAATTATGTTATTCTGTCTACCCTCTTCACCAAGTCACCCCAAATCCCAGTTACAGCCGCTCTCCGTCAGCATGTACTAAGATGCTGTAGAATCACTACATGTCTTCTCTGTGTTGTACAGCCCTACCCATGACACCCCACCCTACACATTATACATGCTAATCCTAATGCCCCCATTCTTTTTCCCCGCACTTATTACTCCCTTCCCACAAACCCTACCCAGTCCCTTTCTCTTTGGTAACTGTTAGTCCACTCTCGGGTTCTGTGAGTCTGCTGCTGTCTTTTCCTTCAGTTTTTCTTTGTTATCATACTCCACACATGAGTGAAATCATTTGGTACATGTATTTCTCCGCTTGGCCTATTTGACTGAGCATAATACGCTCTAGCTCCATCCACGTTATTGCAAATGATAGGATTTGTTTTCTTCTTATGGCTGCTTACTGCACTTTTTAAACTGGATTTCATTCTTCTTTTTTGTTTGTAGTTTTGCAATGTGCTTTCACCATTGCTCTCCTTGTTATGAGCAGTAGCTTTGTGCTAATCGATATGTACCTATATCTATCTATCTGTCTGTCTATCTATTAATCAATTACACAATCAATCATCCTTTTGTCTGTCCATCTGTCCATCTGTACAGAACAGTTAACCATATACCCTATATCACTTTCCTGCACTATGCTCCCAAAAATCCTGCAAAGTATCTAGGCTGCAGAGGGAGCACTGGGTTCACCGAGACACTTGCAGTTCGAGTCGGCCGCGTGTACCTACAAAACCAGGAAATGGTTGTGCTGGGACTTGAACCCGTGTCTCTATCCCCTGTCCTCTTTCATCTCCTTCTAACTTGCTGTCTGTATTTAGCCACATTCATTGACTAAGGGCTCCCTGAAGATCTCAAGTATCATTCCTCTGGGCCTGTTGTCGACAGAAAAGTCAACTTGTTGCTTTGCTCACCACCATGTTTGAAGGACATCAGCGTGATCACCGCCGATAGGACGGAGGGTCAAATAAAAAGGAACACCAATTTCTAGATAGGAGCAGTTGGGAGCTAACAGTGTATTGTGGAGTGACGTGTTTATTGAGTGTCCAAACTTCCCTCTTTAGGTGGTTATTAGATTTTCACATTCGTGAACATCATAAAATCCACTGATTTCAAAGGCCCAGATTCTTATTATTGCAGCAACTCAGTTGTTGAGGTGAGAGAAAATGAGAAGTATGTTGCTGCACCACTAAATCTATGGCTGGGAACTGTTGAAACCAAACAAAAAGAATTCACGGTGGCCAGATAGGGCTATTTTCTGCTGACTGTCTCTGGGGACTCAAACAGAATCCATTTGCTTGATTGTTTGATTTTCCGTTTCACTCGTGTAGGGTACTTGTCCACACACCTTCGGCTTGTAGTTTGTCTGTGTCCTTGGATCTCAAGTGAGTCTCCTGTAAGTAAGCACGTACGTGTCTTGAGTTTTCATCCCTTCTTTTATCCCTGTGTCTTTTGTTTGCAGCACTCAGTGCCTGACCTTTTATTCTGATGATTCAGAGCTGTGCACTTATTGCACTTAAAGAATATTTTTTATCATTAATCTACAATCACGTGAAGAACATTATGTTTACTATGCTCCCCCCTTCACCAAGTCCCCCCGAAAAACCTCTTCTGTCACTGCCGATCAGCGTAGTTGGATGCTGTAGACCCCTTCACCATGTCCCCCCCAAAAGTCCCCGTTACAGTCACTGTCCATCAGTGAGTAGTAAGATGCTATATGATCTCTACTAGTCTTCTCTGTGTTGTACAGTACTCCCCATGCACACCCGACCCCGCGCAATATACATGCTAAACTTAATGCCCCCATTCTTTCTCCCCACACTTTTCCCTCCCTTCAGACTCACCCTGCCCAGTCCTTTTTCCTTTGGTTACTTTTAGTCAACTCTCGGGTTCTGTGAGTCTGCTGCTGTTTCTTTACTTCAGTTTTTCTTTGTTGTTATACTCCACACATGAGTGAAATCACTTGGTACTTGACTTTATCCGCCTGCCCTATTTTTCTGAACATACTACCGTCTTGCTCCATCCACGTCATTGCAAATGGTAGTATTTGTTTTCTTCTTAAGGCTGCTTACTGCACTTTTTAAACTGGATTTCATTCTTCCTTTTTGTTTGTAGTTTAGCTATGTTATTCACCATTCAACACCTGGTTATGAATAATAGCTTTGTGTCAATCGACATGTATCTGTATCTACCTATCTAAAGGTCTGTCTGTCTATCTATGTATCTATGTATGTATATATCTATGTATCTATCTATGTATCTATCCATGTATCTATCTATCTATCTTCCTATCATCTATCTATGATGTCTATCATCTATTAATCTATGTACCTATCTATCTATCTTTCACCTGTCATCTGTCTACCTATCTATCTATGAAACAATCATCTTTTTGTCTGCCAATCTATCCTTATGTACAGAACAGTTAACAACATAGCCTATGTCTCTTCCCTACATTATGCTTCCAGAAACCTTGCAAGGTAACTAAGCCATAAGGAGAGCACTGTGTTCACCGATACGCTTTCAGGTAGAGTCAGCAGAGTGTGCTTACAAAACCAGTAAATGGAGGTGAAAGGACTTGAACTCGTATCTTTGTCATCTGTCCTCTTATACTTCCTGCTCGCTTGTTGACTTTATTTAGCCACATTCAGTGAGGAAGTGATCCCTGAAGACCACAAGTATCCTTCGTCTGGGCCTGTTGTCGACAGAAAAGTGTACTTGGCCCTTTGCACACCACCATGTTTGAGGGACATTGGCGTGATCACTGCTGATAGGTGGAGGGACAAATATGAATTAACACCTATTTCTGGACAGGAGCAGTTGGGAACAAAGAGTGTGTTGTGGAGTGAAGTGTTTATTTGAGTGTCCATACTTCCCTCTTTAGGTGGTTATTACTTCTTTACATTCGTGAACATCATAAAAAGCAATGATTATAAATGCCCAGACGCATATTATTACAGCAATTCATTTGTTGAGGTGAGAGGAAATGAGAAGGAAGTTGCTGCACCACTAAATCTATGCCTGAGCACTGCTGAAACCAAACAAAAAGAATTCACGGTGGCTAGATAGGGCTATTTTCTACTGACTCTCTCTGGGGTCCAAAACAGAATCCATTTCTTTCTTTGTTTCTCAGTTTCACTTGTGTAGGGTACCTGTCCCCGCCCCTTCAGCTTGTAGTTTGTCTTTGTCCTTGGATCTCAAGTGAGTCTCCAGTAAGGGAGCACGTAGGTGGTCTTGAGTTTTCATCAGTTCTTCTAACCCTGTGTCTTTTGATTGGAGCACTCAAAGGCTGTACTTTTATTCTGATACTTGAGAGCTGTGCTCTTACTGCACTTTGAAATTCTTTTTGTTCTCATTAATATACAATCACATGCAGAAAATTATGTTATTCTGTCTACCCTCTTCACCAAGTCACCCCAAATCCCAGTTACAGCCGCTCTCCGTCAGCATGTACTAAGATGCTGTAGAATCACTACATGTCTTCTCTGTGTTGTACAGCCCTACCCATGACACCCCACCCTACACATTATACATGCTAATCCTAATGCCCCCATTCTTTTTCCCCGCACTTATTACTCCCTTCCCACAAACCCTACCCAGTCCCTTTCTCTTTGGTAACTGTTAGTCCACTCTCGGGTTCTGTGAGTCTGCTGCTGTCTTTTCCTTCAGTTTTTCTTTGTTATCATACTCCACACATGAGTGAAATCATTTGGTACATGTATTTCTCCGCTTGGCCTATTTGACTGAGCATAATACGCTCTAGCTCCATCCACGTTATTGCAAATGATAGGATTTGTTTTCTTCTTATGGCTGCTTACTGCACTTTTTAAACTGGATTTCATTCTTCTTTTTTGTTTGTAGTTTTGCAATGTGCTTTCACCATTGCTCTCCTTGTTATGAGCAGTAGCTTTGTGCTAATCGATATGTACCTATATCTATCTATCTGTCTGTCTATCTATTAATCAATTACACAATCAATCATCCTTTTGTCTGTCCATCTGTCCATCTGTACAGAACAGTTAACCATATACCCTATATCACTTTCCTGCTCTATGCTCCCAAAAATCCTGCAAAGTATCTAGGCTGCAGAGGGAGCACTGGGTTCACCGAGACACTTGCAGTTCGAGTCGGCCGCGTGTACCTACAAAACCAGGAAATGGTTGTGCTGGGACTTGAACCCGTGTCTCTATCCCCTGTCCTCTTTCATCTCCTTCTAACTTGCTGTCTGTATTTAGCCACATTCATTGACTAAGGGCTCCCTGAAGATCTCAAGTATCATTCCTCTGGGCCTGTTGTCGACAGAAAAGTCAACTTGTTGCTTTGCTCACCACCATGTTTGAAGGACATCAGCGTGATCACCGCCGATAGGACGGAGGGTCAAATAAAAAGGAACACCAATTTCTAGATAGGAGCAGTTGGGAGCTAACAGTGTATTGTGGAGTGACGTGTTTATTGAGTGTCCAAACTTCCCTCTTTAGGTGGTTATTAGATTTTCACATTCGTGAACATCATAAAATCCACTGATTTCAAAGGCCCAGATTCTTATTATTGCAGCAACTCAGTTGTTGAGGTGAGAGAAAATGAGAAGTATGTTGCTGCACCACTAAATCTATGGCTGGGAACTGTTGAAACCAAACAAAAAGAATTCACGGTGGCCAGATAGGGCTATTTTCTGCTGACTGTCTCTGGGGACTCAAACAGAATCCATTTGCTTGATTGTTTGATTTTCCGTTTCACTCGTGTAGGGTACTTGTCCACACACCTTCGGCTTGTAGTTTGTCTGTGTCCTTGGATCTCAAGTGAGTCTCCTGTAAGTAAGCACGTACGTGTCTTGAGTTTTCATCCCTTCTTTTATCCCTGTGTCTTTTGTTTGCAGCACTCAGTGCCTGACCTTTTATTCTGATGATTCAGAGCTGTGCACTTATTGCACTTAAAGAATATTTTTTATCATTAATCTACAATCACGTGAAGAACATTATGTTTACTATGCTCCCCCCTTCACCAAGTCCCCCCGAAAAACCTCTTCTGTCACTGCCGATCAGCGTAGTTGGATGCTGTAGACCCCTTCACCATGTCCCCCCCAAAAGTCCCCGTTACAGTCACTGTCCATCAGTGAGTAGTAAGATGCTATATGATCTCTACTAGTCTTCTCTGTGTTGTACAGTACTCCCCATGCACACCCGACCCCGCGCAATATACATGCTAAACTTAATGCCCCCATTCTTTCTCCCCACACTTTTCCCTCCCTTCAGACTCACCCTGCCCAGTCCTTTTTCCTTTGGTTACTTTTAGTCAACTCTCGGGTTCTGTGAGTCTGCTGCTGTTTTTTTACTTCAGTTTTTCTTTGTTGTTATACTCCACACATGAGTGAAATCACTTGGTACTTGACTTTATCCGCCTGCCCTATTTTTCTGAACATACTACCGTCTTGCTCCATCCACGTCATTGCAAATGGTAGTATTTGTTTTCTTCTTAAGGCTGCTTACTGCACTTTTTAAACTGGATTTCATTCTTCCTTTTTGTTTGTAGTTTAGCTATGTTATTCACCATTCAACTCCTGGTTATGAATAATAGCTTTGTGTCAATCGACATGTATCTGTATCTACCTATCTAAAGGTCTGTCTGTCTATCTATGTATCTATGTATGTATATATCTATGTATCTATCTATGTATCTATCCATGTATCTATCTATCTATCTTCCTATCATCTATCTATGATGTCTATCATCTATTAATCTATGTACCTATCTATCTATCTTTCACCTGTCGTCTGTCTACCTATCTATCTATGAAACAATCATCTTTTTGTCTGCCAATCTATCCTTATGTACAGAACAGTTAACAACATAGCCTATGTCTCTTCCCTACATTATGCTTCCAGAAACCTTGCAAGGTAACTAAGCCATAAGGAGAGCACTGTGTTCACCGATACGCTTTCAGGTAGAGTCAGCAGAGTGTGCTTACAAAACCAGTAAATGGAGGTGAAAGGACTTGAACTCGTATCTTTGTCATCTGTCCTCTTATACTTCCTGCTCGCTTGTTGACTTTATTTAGCCACATTCAGTGAGGAAGTGATCCCTGAAGACCACAAGTATCCTTCGTCTGGGCCTGTTGTCGACAGAAAAGTGTACTTGGCCCTTTGCACACCACCATGTTTGAGGGACATTGGCGTGATCACTGCTGATAGGTGGAGGGACAAATATGAATTAACACCTATTTCTGGACAGGAGCATTTGGGAACAAAGAGTGTGTTGTGGAGTGAAGTGTTTATTTGAGTGTCCAAACTTCCCTCTTTAGGTGGTTATTACTTCTTTACATTCGTGAACATCATAAAAAGCAATGATTATAAATGCCCAGACGCATATTATTACAGCAATTCATTTGTTGAGGTGAGAGGAAATGAGAAGGAAGTTGCTGCACCACTAAATCTATGCCTGAGCACTGCTGAAACCAAACAAAAAGAATTCACGGTGGCTAGATAGGGCTATTTTCTACTGACTCTCTCTGGGGTCCAAAACAGAATCCATTTCTTTCTTTGTTTCTCAGTTTCACTTGTGTAGGGTACCTGTCCCCGCCCCTTCAGCTTGTAGTTTGTCTTTGTCCTTGGATCTCAAGTGAGTCTCCAGTAAGGGAGCATGTAGGTGGTCTTGAGTTTTCATCAGTTCTTCTAACCCTGTGTCTTTTGATTGGAGCACTCAAAGGCTGTACTTTTATTCTGATATTTGAGAGCTGTGCTCTTACTGCACTTTGAAATTCTTTTTGTTCTCATTAATATACAATCACATGCAGAAAATTATGTTATTCTGTCTACCCTCTTCACCAAGTCACCCCAAATCCCAGTTACAGCCGCTCTCCGTCAGCATGTACTAAGATGCTGTAGAATCACTACATGTCTTCTCTGTGTTGTACAGCCCTACCCATGACACCCCACCCTACACATTATACATGCTAATCCTAATGCCCCCATTCTTTTTCCCCGCACTTATTACTCCCTTCCCACAAACCCTACCCAGTCCCTTTCTCTTTGGTAACTGTTAGTCCACTCTCGGGTTCTGTGAGTCTGCTGCTGTCTTTTCCTTCAGTTTTTCTTTGTTATCATACTCCACACATGAGTGAAATCATTTGGTACATGTATTTCTCCGCCTGGCCTATTTGACTGAGCATAATACGCTCTAGCTCCATCCTCGTTATTGCAAATGATAGGATTTGTTTTCTTCTTATGGCTGCTTACTGCACTTTTTAAACTGGATTTCATTCTTCTTTTTTGTTTGTAGTTTTGCAATGTGCTTTCACCATTGCTCTCCTTGTTATGAGCAGTAGCTTTGTGCTAATCGATATGTACCTATATCTATCTATCTGTCTGTCTATCTATTAATCAATTACACAATCAATCATCCTTTTGTCTGTCCATCTGTCCATCTGTACAGAACAGTTAACCATATACCCTATATCACTTTCCTGCACTATGCTCCCAAAAATCCTGCAAAGTATCTAGGCTGCAGAGGGAGCACTGGGTTCACCGAGACACTTGCAGTTCGAGTCGGCCGCGTGTACCTACAAAACCAGGAAATGGTTGTGCTGGGACTTGAACCCGTGTCTCTATCCCCTGTCCTCTTTCATCTCCTTCTAACTTGCTGTCTGTATTTAGCCACATTCATTGACTAAGGGCTCCCTGAAGATCTCAAGTATCATTCCTCTGGGCCTGTTGTCGACAGAAAAGTCAACTTGTTGCTTTGCTCACCACCATGTTTGAAGGACATCAGCGTGATCACCGCCGATAGGACGGAGGGTCAAATAAAAAGGAACACCAATTTCTAGATAGGAGCAGTTGGGAGCTAACAGTGTATTGTGGAGTGACGTGTTTATTGAGTGTCCAAACTTCCCTCTTTAGGTGGTTATTAGATTTTCACATTCGTGAACATCATAAAATCCACTGATTTCAAAGGCCCAGATTCTTATTATTGCAGCAACTCAGTTGTTGAGGTGAGAGAAAATGAGAAGTATGTTGCTGCACCACTAAATCTATGGCTGGGAACTGTTGAAACCAAACAAAAAGAATTCACGGTGGCCAGATAGGGCTATTTTCTGCTGACTGTCTCTGGGGACTCAAACAGAATCCATTTGCTTGATTGTTTGATTTTCCGTTTCACTCGTGTAGGGTACTTGTCCACACACCTTCGGCTTGTAGTTTGTCTGTGTCCTTGGATCTCAAGTGAGTCTCCTGTAAGTAAGCACGTAGGTGTCTTGAGTTTTCATCCCTTCTTTTATCCCTGTGTCTTTTGTTTGCAGCACTCAGTGCCTGACCTTTTATTCTGATGATTCAGAGCTGTGCACTTATTGCACTTAAAGAATATTTTTTATCATTAATCTACAATCACGTGAAGAACATTATGTTTACCATGCTCCCCCCTTCACCAAGTCCTCCCGAAAAACCTCTTCTGTCACTGCCGATCAGCGTAGTTGGATGCTGTAGACCCCTTCACCATGTCCCCCCCAAAAGTCCCCGTTACAGTCACTGTCCATCAGTGAGTAGTAAGATGCTATATGATCTCTACTAGTCTTCTCTGTTGTACAGTACTCCCCATGCACACCCGACCCCGCGCATTATACATGCTATACTTAATGCCCCCATTCTTTCTCCCCACACTTATCCCTCCCTTCAGACTCACCCTGCCCAGTCCTTTTTCCTTTGGTTACTTTTAGTCAACTCTCGGGTTCTGTGAGTCTGCTGCTGTTTTTTTACTTCAGTTTTTCTTTGTTGTTATACTCCACACATGAGTGAAATCACTTGGTACTTGCCTTTATCCGCCTGCCCTATTTTTCTGAACATACTACCGTCTTGCTCCATCCACGTCATTGCAAATGGTAGTATTTGTTTTCTTCTTAAGGCTGCTTACTGCACTTTTTAAACTGGATTTCATTCTTCCTTTTTGTTTGTAGTTTAGCTATGTTATTCACCATTCAACTCCTGGTTATGAACAATAGCTTTGTGTCAATCGACATGTATCTGTATCTATCTATCTAAAGGTCTGTCTGTCTATCTATGTATCTATGTATGTATATGTCTATGTATCTATGTATCTATCTATGTATCTATCTATCTATCTTCCTATCATCTATCTATGATGTCTATCATCTATTAATCTATGTTCCTATCTATCTATCTTTCACCTGTCGTCTGTCTACATATCTATCTATGAAACAATCATCTTTTTGTCTGCCAATCTATCCTTATGTACAGAACAGTTAACAACATAGCCTATGTCTCTTCCCTACATTATGCTTCCAGAAACCTTGCAAGGTAACTAAGCCATAAGGAGAGCACTGTGTTTACCGATACGCTTTCATTTAGAGTCAGCAGAGTGTGCTTACAAAACCAGTAAATGGAGGTGAAAGGACTTGAACTCGTATCTTTGTCATCTGTCCTCTTATACTTCCTGCTCGCTTGTTGACTTTATTTAGCCACATTCAGTGAGGAAGTGATCCCTGAAGACCACAAGTATCCTTCGTCTGGGCCTGTTGTCGACAGAAAAGTGTACTTGGCCCTTTGCACACCACCATGTTTGAGGGACATTGGCGTGATCACTGCTGATAGGTGGAGGGACAAATATGAATTAACACCTATTTCTGGACAGGAGCAGTTGGGAACAAAGAGTGTGTTGTGGAGTGAAGTGTTTATTTGAGTGTCCAAACTTCCCTCTTTAGGTGGTTATTACTTCTTTACATTCGTGAACATCATAAAAAGCAATGATTATAAATGCCCAGACGCATATTATTACAGCAATTCATTTGTTGAGGTGAGAGGAAATGAGAAGGAAGTTGCTGCACCACTAAATCTATGCCTGAGCACTGCTGAAACCAAACAAAAAGAATTCACGGTGGCTAGATAGGGCTATTTTCTACTGACTCTCTCTGGGGTCCAAAACAGAATCCATTTCTTTCCTTGTTTCTCAGTTTCACTTGTGTAGGGTACCTGTCCCCGCCCCTTCAGCTTGTAGTTTGTCTTTGTCCTTGGATCTCAAGTGAGTCTCCAGTAAGGGAGCATGTAGGTGGTCTTGAGTTTTCATCAGTTCTTCTAACCCTGTGTCTTTTGATTGGAGCACTCAAAGGCTGTACTTTTATTCTAATATTTGAGAGCTGTGCTCTTACTTCACTTTGAAATTCTTTTTGTTCTCATTAATATACAATCACATGCAGAAAATTATGTTATTCTGTCTACCCTCTTCACCAAGTCACCCCAAATCCCAGTTACAGCCGCTCTCCGTCAGCATGTACTAAGATGCTGTAGAATCACTACATGTCTTCTCTGTGTTGTACAGCCCTACCCATGACACCCCACCCTACACATTATACATGCTAATCCTAATGCCCCCATTCTTTTTCCCCGCACTTATTACTCCCTTCCCACAAACCCTACCCAGTCCCTTTCTCTTTGGTAACTGTTAGTCCACTCTCGGGTTCTGTGAGTCTGCTGCTGTCTTTTCCTTCAGTTTTTCTTTGTTATCATACTCCACACATGAGTGAAATCATTTGGTACATGTATTTCTCCGCCTGGCCTATTTGACTGAGCATAATACGCTCTAGCTCCATCCTCGTTATTGCAAATGATAGGATTTGTTTTCTTCTTATGGCTGCTTACTGCACTTTTTAAACTGGATTTCATTCTTCTTTTTTGTTTGTAGTTTTGCAATGTGCTTTCACCATTGCTCTCCTTGTTATGAGCAGTAGCTTTGTGCTAATCGATATGTACCTATATCTATCTATCTGTCTGTCTATCTATTAATCAATTACACAATCAATCATCCTTTTGTCTGTCCATCTGTCCATCTGTACAGAACAGTTAACCATATACCCTATATCACTTTCCTGCACTATGCTCCCAAAAATCCTGCAAAGTATCTAGGCTGCAGAGGGAGCACTGGGTTCACCGAGACACTTGCAGTTCGAGTCGGCCGCGTGTACCTACAAAACCAGGAAATGGTTGTGCTGGGACTTGAACCCGTGTCTCTATCCCCTGTCCTCTTTCATCTCCTTCTAACTTGCTGTCTGTATTTAGCCACATTCATTGACTAAGGGCTCCCTGAAGATCTCAAGTATCATTCCTCTGGGCCTGTTGTCGACAGAAAAGTCAACTTGTTGCTTTGCTCACCACCATGTTTGAAGGACATCAGCGTGATCACCGCCGATAGGACGGAGGGTCAAATAAAAAGGAACACCAATTTCTAGATAGGAGCAGTTGGGAGCTAACAGTGTATTGTGGAGTGACGTGTTTATTGAGTGTCCAAACTTCCCTCTTTAGGTGGTTATTAGATTTTCACATTCGTGAACATCATAAAATCCACTGATTTCAAAGGCCCAGATTCTTATTATTGCAGCAACTCAGTTGTTGAGGTGAGAGAAAATGAGAAGTATGTTGCTGCACCACTAAATCTATGGCTGGGAACTGTTGAAACCAAACAAAAAGAATTCACGGTGGCCAGATAGGGCTATTTTCTGCTGACTGTCTCTGGGGACTCAAACAGAATCCATTTGCTTGATTGTTTGATTTTCCGTTTCACTCGTGTAGGGTACTTGTCCACACACCTTCGGCTTGTAGTTTGTCTGTGTCCTGGGATCTCAAGTGAGTCTCCTGTAAGTAAGCACGTAGGTGTCTTGAGTTTTCATCCCTTCTTTTCTCCCTGTGTCTTTTGTTTGCAGCACTCAGTGCCTGACCTTTTATTCTGATGATTCAGAGCTGTGCACTTATTGCACTTAAAGAATATTTTTTATCATTAATCTACAATCACGTGAAGAACATTATGTTTACTATGCTCCCCCCTTCACCAAGTCCCCCCGAAAAACCTCTTCTGTCACTGCCGATCAGCGTAGTTGGATGCTGTAGACCCCTTCACCATGTCCCCCCCAAAAGTCCCCGTTACAGTCACTGTCCATCAGTGAGTAGTAAGATGCTATATGATCTCTACTAGTCTTCTCTGTGTTGTACAGTACTCCCCATGCACACCCGACCCCGCGCAATATACATGCTAAACTTAATGCCCCCATTCTTTCTCCCCACACTTTTCCCTCCCTTCAGACTCACCCTGCCCAGTCCTTTTTCCTTTGGTTACTTTTAGTCAACTCTCGGGTTCTGTGAGTCTGCTGCTGTTTTTTTACTTCAGTTTTTCTTTGTTGTTATACTCCACACATGAGTGAAATCACTTGGTACTTGCCTTTAACCGCCTGCCCTATTTTTCTGAACATACTACCGTCTTGCTCCATCCACGTCATTGCAAATGGTAGTATTTGTTTTCTTCTTAAGGCTGCTTACTGCACTTTTTAAACTGGATTTCATTCTTCCTTTTTGTTTGCAGTTTATCTATGTTATTCACCTTTCAACTCCTGGTTATGAACAATAGCTTTGTGTCAATCGACATGTATCTGTATCTACCTATCTAAAGGTCTGTCTGTCTATCTATGTATCTATGTATGTATATATCTATGTATCTATCTATGTATCTATCCATGTATCTATCTATCTATCTTCCTATCATCTATCTATGATGTCTATCATCTATTAATCTATGTACCTATCTATCTATCTTTCACCTGTCGTCTGTCTACCTATCTATCTATGAAACAATCATCTTTTTGTCTGCCAATCTATCCTTATGTACAGAACAGTTAACAACATAGCCTATGTCTCTTCCCTACATTATGCTTCCAGAAACCTTGCAAGGTAACTAAGCCATAAGGAGAGCACTGTGTTCACCGATACGCTTTCAGGTAGAGTCAGCAGAGTGTGCTTACAAAACCAGTAAATGGAGGTGAAAGGACTTGAACTCGTATCTTTGTCATCTGTCCTCTTATACTTCCTGCTCGCTTGTTGACTTTATTTAGCCACATTCAGTGAGGAAGTGATCCCTGAAGACCACAAGTATCCTTCGTCTGGGCCTGTTGTCGACAGAAAAGTGTACTTGGCCCTTTGCACACCACCATGTTTGAGGGACATTGGCGTGATCACTGCTGATAGGTGGAGGGACAAATATGAATTAACACCTATTTCTGGACAGGAGCAGTTGGGAACAAAGAGTGTGTTGTGGAGTGAAGTGTTTATTTGAGTGTCCAAACTTCCCTCTTTAGGTGGTTATTACTTCTTTACATTCGTGAACATCATAAAAAGCAATGATTATAAATGCCCAGACGCATATTATTACAGCAATTCATTTGTTGAGGTGAGAGGAAATGAGAAGGAAGTTGCTGCACCACTAAATCTATGCCTGAGCACTGCTGAAACCAAACAAAAAGAATTCACGGTGGCTAGATAGGGCTATTTTCTACTGACTCTCTCTGGGGTCCAAAACAGAATCCATTTCTTTCTTTGTTTCTCAGTTTCACTTGTGTAGGGTACCTGTCCCCGCCCCTTCAGCTTGTAGTTTGTCTTTGTCCTTGGATCTCAAGTGAGTCTCCAGTAAGGGAGCACGTAGGTGGTCTTGAGTTTTCATCAGTTCTTCTAACCCTGTGTCTTTTGATTGGAGCACTCAAAGGCTGTACTTTTATTCTGATACTTGAGAGCTGTGCTCTTACTGCACTTTGAAATTCTTTTTGTTCTCATTAATATACAATCACATGCAGAAAATTATGTTATTCTGTCTACCATCTTCACCAAGTCACCCCAAATCCCAGTTACAGCCGCTCTCCGTCAGCATGTACTAAGATGCTGTAGAATCACTACATGTCTTCACTGTGTTGTACAGCCCTACCCATGACACCCCACCCTACACATTATACATGCTAATCCTAATGCCCCCATTCTTTTTCCCCGCACTTATTACTCCCTTCCCACAAACCCTACCCAGTCCCTTTCTCTTTGGTAACTGTTAGTCCACTCTCGGGTTCTGTGAGTCTGCTGCTGTCTTTTCCTTCAGTTTTTCTTTGTTATCATACTCCACACATGAGTGAAATCATTTGGTACATGTATTTCTCCGCCTGGCCTATTTGACTGAGCATAATACGCTCTAGCTCCATCCTCGTTATTGCAAATGATAGGATTTGTTTTCTTCTTATGGCTGCTTACTGCACTTTTTAAACTGGATTTCATTCTTCTTTTTTGTTTGTAGTTTTGCAATGTGCTTTCACCATTGCTCTCCTTGTTATGAGCAGTAGCTTTGTGCTAATCGATATGTACCTATATCTATCTATCTGTCTGTCTATCTATTAATCAATTACACAATCAATCATCCTTTTGTCTGTCCATCTGTCCATCTGTACAGAACAGTTAACCATATACCCTATATCACTTTCCTGCACTATGCTCCCAAAAATCCTGCAAAGTATCTAGGCTGCAGAGGGAGCACTGGGTTCACCGAGACACTTGCAGTTCGAGTCGGCCGCGTGTACCTACAAAACCAGGAAATGGTTGTGCTGGGACTTGAACCCGTGTCTCTATCCCCTGTCCTCTTTCATCTCCTTCTAACTTGCTGTCTGTATTTAGCCACATTCATTGACTAAGGGCTCCCTGAAGATCTTAAGTATCATTCCTCTGGGCCTGTTGTCGACAGAAAAGTCAACTTGTTGCTTTGCTCACCACCATGTTTGAAGGACATCAGCGTGATCACCGCCGATAGGACGGAGGGTCAAATAAAAAGGAACACCAATTTCTAGATAGGAGCAGTTGGGAGCTAACAGTGTATTGTGGAGTGACGTGTTTATTGAGTGTCCAAACTTCCCTCTTTAGGTGGTTATTAGATTTTCACATTCGTGAACATCATAAAATCCACTGATTTCAAAGGCCCAGATTCTTATTATTGCAGCAACTCAGTTGTTGAGGTGAGAGAAAATGAGAAGTATGTTGCTGCACCACTAAATCTATGGCTGGGAACTGTTGAAACCAAACAAAAAGAATTCACGGTGGCCAGATAGGGCTATTTTCTGCTGACTGTCTCTGGGGACTCAAACAGAATCCATTTGCTTGATTGTTTGATTTTCCGTTTCACTCGTGTAGGGTACTTGTCCACACACCTTCGGCTTGTAGTTTGTCTGTGTCCTTGGATCTCAAGTGAGTCTCCTGTAAGTAAGCACGTAGGTGTCTTGAGTTTTCATCCCTTCTTTTCTCCCTGTGTCTTTTGTTTGCAGCACTCAGTGCCTGACCTTTTATTCTGATGATTCAGAGCTGTGCACTTATTGCACTTAAAGAATATTTTTTATCATTAATCTACAATCACGTGAAGAACATTATGTTTACTATGCTCCCCCCTTCACCAAGTCCCCCCGAAAAACCTCTTCTGTCACTGCCGATCAGCGTAGTTGGATGCTGTAGACCCCTTCACCATGTCCCCCCCAAAAGTCCCCGTTACAGTCACTGTCCATCAGTGAGTAGTAAGATGCTATATGATCTCTACTAGTCTTCTCTGTGTTGTACAGTACTCCCCATGCACACCCGACCCCGCGCAATATACATGCTAAACTTAATGCCCCCATTCTTTCTCCCCACACTTTTCCCTCCCTTCAGACTCACCCTGCCCAGTCCTTTTTCCTTTGGTTACTTTTAGTCAACTCTCGGGTTCTGTGAGTCTGCTGCTGTTTTTTTACTTCAGTTTTTCTTTGTTGTTATACTCCACACATGAGTGAAATCACTTGGTACTTGCCTTTAACCGCCTGCCCTATTTTTCTGAACATACTACCGTCTTGCTCCATCCACGTCATTGCAAATGGTAGTATTTGTTTTCTTCTTAAGGCTGCTTACTGCACTTTTTAAACTGGATTTCATTCTTCCTTTTTGTTTGCAGTTTAGCTATGTTATTCACCTTTCAACTCCTGGTTATGAACAATAGCTTTGTGTCAATCGACATGTATCTGTATCTACCTATCTAAAGGTCTGTCAGTCTATCTATGTATCTATGTATGTATATATCTATGTATCTATCTATGTATCTATCCATGTATCTATCTATCTATCTTCCTATCATCTATCTATGATGTCTATCATCTATTAATCTATGTACCTATCTATCTATCTTTCACCTGTCGTCTGTCTACCTATCTATCTATGAAACAATCATCTTTTTGTCTGCCAATCTATCCTTATGTACAGAACAGTTAACAACATAGCCTATGTCTCTTCCCTACATTATGCTTCCAGAAACCTTGCAAGGTAACTAAGCCATAAGGAGAGCACTGTGTTCACCGATACGCTTTCAGGTAGAGTCAGCAGAGTGTGCTTACAAAACCAGTAAATGGAGGTGAAAGGACTTGAACTCGTATCTTTGTCATCTGTCCTCTTATACTTCCTGCTCGCTTGTTGACTTTATTTAGCCACATTCAGTGAGGAAGTGATCCCTGAAGACCACAAGTATCCTTCGTCTGGGCCTGTTGTCGACAGAAAAGTGTACTTGGCCCTTTGCACACCACCATGTTTGAGGGACATTGGCGTGATCACTGCTGATAGGTGGAGGGACAAATATGAATTAACACCTATTTCTGGACAGGAGCAGTTGGGAACAAAGAGTGTGTTGTGGAGTGAAGTGTTTATTTGAGTGTCCAAACTTCCCTCTTTAGGTGGTTATTACTTCTTTACATTCGTGAACATCATAAAAAGCAATGATTATAAATGCCCAGACGCATATTATTACAGCAATTCATTTGTTGAGGTGAGAGGAAATGAGAAGGAAGTTGCTGCACCACTAAATCTATGCCTGAGCACTGCTGAAACCAAACAAAAAGAATTCACGGTGGCTAGATAGGGCTATTTTCTACTGACTCTCTCTGGGGTCCAAAACAGAATCCATTTCTTTCTTTGTTTCTCAGTTTCACTTGTGTAGGGTACCTGTCCCCGCCCCTTCAGCTTGTAGTTTGTCTTTGTCCTTGGATCTCAAGTGAGTCTCCAGTAAGGGAGCACGTAGGTGGTCTTGAGTTTTCATCAGTTCTTCTAACCCTGTGTCTTTTGATTGGAGCACTCAAAGGCTGTACTTTTATTCTGATACTTGAGAGCTGTGCTCTTACTGCACTTTGAAATTCTTTTTGTTCTCATTAATATACAATCACATGCAGAAAATTATGTTATTCTGTCTACCATCTTCACCAAGTCACCCCAAATCCCAGTTACAGCCGCTCTCCGTCAGCATGTACTAAGATGCTGTAGAATCACTACATGTCTTCACTGTGTTGTACAGCCCTACCCATGACACCCCACCCTACACATTATACATGCTAATCCTAATGCCCCCATTCTTTTTCCCCGCACTTATTACTCCCTTCCCACAAACCCTACCCAGTCCCTTTCTCTTTGGTAACTGTTAGTCCACTCTCGGGTTCTGTGAGTCTGCTGCTGTCTTTTCCTTCAGTTTTTCTTTGTTATCATACTCCACACATGAGTGAAATCATTTGGTACATGTATTTCTCCGCCTGGCCTATTTGACTGAGCATAATACGCTCTAGCTCCATCCTCGTTATTGCAAATGATAGGATTTGTTTTCTTCTTATGGCTGCTTACTGCACTTTTTAAACTGGATTTCATTCTTCTTTTTTGTTTGTAGTTTTGCAATGTGCTTTCACCATTGCTCTCCTTGTTATGAGCAGTAGCTTTGTGCTAATCGATATGTACCTATATCTATCTATCTGTCTGTCTATCTATTAATCAATTACACAATCAATCATCCTTTTGTCTGTCCATCTGTCCATCTGTACAGAACAGTTAACCATATACCCTATATCACTTTCCTGCACTATGCTCCCAAAAATCCTGCAAAGTATCTAGGCTGCAGAGGGAGCACTGGGTTCACCGAGACACTTGCAGTTCGAGTCGGCCGCGTGTACCTACAAAACCAGGAAATGGTTGTGCTGGGACTTGAACCCGTGTCTCTATCCCCTGTCCTCTTTCATCTCCTTCTAACTTGCTGTCTGTATTTAGCCACATTCATTGACTAAGGGCTCCCTGAAGATCTCAAGTATCATTCCTCTGGGCCTGTTGTCGACAGAAAAGTCAACTTGTTGCTTTGCTCACCACCATGTTTGAAGGACATCAGCGTGATCACCGCCGATAGGACGGAGGGTCAAATAAAAAGGAACACCAATTTCTAGATAGGAGCAGTTGGGAGCTAACAGTGTATTGTGGAGTGACGTGTTTATTGAGTGTCCAAACTTCCCTCTTTAGGTGGTTATTAGATTTTCACATTCGTGAACATCATAAAATCCACTGATTTCAAAGGCCCAGATTCTTATTATTGCAGCAACTCAGTTGTTGAGGTGAGAGAAAATGAGAAGTATGTTGCTGCACCACTAAATCTATGGCTGGGAACTGTTGAAACCAAACAAAAAGAATTCACGGTGGCCAGATAGGGCTATTTTCTGCTGACTGTCTCTGGGGACTCAAACAGAATCCATTTGCTTGATTGTTTGATTTTCCGTTTCACTCGTGTAGGGTACTTGTCCACACACCTTCGGCTTGTAGTTTGTCTGTGTCCTTGGATCTCAAGTGAGTCTCCTGTAAGTAAGCACGTAGGTGTCTTGAGTTTTCATCCCTTCTTTTCTCCCTGTGTCTTTTGTTTGCAGCACTCAGTGCCTGACCTTTTATTCTGATGATTCAGAGCTGTGCACTTATTGCACTTAAAGAATATTTTTTATCATTAATCTACAATCACGTGAAGAACATTATGTTTACTATGCTCCCCCCTTCACCAAGTCCCCCCGAAAAACCTCTTCTGTCACTGCCGATCAGCGTAGTTGGATGCTGTAGACCCCTTCACCATGTCCCCCCCAAAAGTCCCCGTTACAGTCACTGTCCATCAGTGAGTAGTAAGATGCTATATGATCTCTACTAGTCTTCTCTGTGTTGTACAGTACTCCCCATGCACACCCGACCCCGCGCAATATACATGCTAAACTTAATGCCCCCATTCTTTCTCCCCACACTTTTCCCTCCCTTCAGACTCACCCTGCCCAGTCCTTTTTCCTTTGGTTACTTTTAGTCAACTCTCGGGTTCTGTGAGTCTGCTGCTGTTTTTTTACTTCAGTTTTTCTTTGTTGTTATACTCCACACATGAGTGAAATCACTTGGTACTTGCCTTTAACCGCCTGCCCTATTTTTCTGAACATACTACCGTCTTGCTCCATCCACGTCATTGCAAATGGTAGTATTTGTTTTCTTCTTAAGGCTGCTTACTGCACTTTTTAAACTGGATTTCATTCTTCCTTTTTGTTTGCAGTTTAGCTATGTTATTCACCTTTCAACTCCTGGTTATGAACAATAGCTTTGTGTCAATCGACATGTATCTGTATCTACCTATCTAAAGGTCTGTCAGTCTATCTATGTATCTATGTATGTATATATCTATGTATCTATCTATGTATCTATCCATGTATCTATCTATCTATCTTCCTATCATCTATCTATGATGTCTATCATCTATTAATCTATGTACCTATCTATCTATCTTTCACCTGTCGTCTGTCTACCTATCTATCTATGAAACAATCATCTTTTTGTCTGCCAATCTATCCTTATGTACAGAACAGTTAACAACATAGCCTATGTCTCTTCCCTACATTATGCTTCCAGAAACCTTGCAAGGTAACTAAGCCATAAGGAGAGCACTGTGTTCACCGATACGCTTTCAGGTAGAGTCAGCAGAGTGTGCTTACAAAACCAGTAAATGGAGGTGAAAGGACTTGAACTCGTATCTTTGTCATCTGTCCTCTTATACTTCCTGCTCGCTTGTTGACTTTATTTAGCCACATTCAGTGAGGAAGTGATCCCTGAAGACCACAAGTATCCTTCGTCTGGGCCTGTTGTCGACAGAAAAGTGTACTTGGCCCTTTGCACACCACCATGTTTGAGGGACATTGGCGTGATCACTGCTGATAGGTGGAGGGACAAATATGAATTAACACCTATTTCTGGACAGGAGCAGTTGGGAACAAAGAGTGTGTTGTGGAGTGAAGTGTTTATTTGAGTGTCCAAACTTCCCTCTTTAGGTGGTTATTACTTCTTTACATTCGTGAACATCATAAAAAGCAATGATTATAAATGCCCAGACGCATATTATTACAGCAATTCATTTGTTGAGGTGAGAGGAAATGAGAAGGAAGTTGCTGCACCACTAAATCTATGCCTGAGCACTGCTGAAACCAAACAAAAAGAATTCACGGTGGCTAGATAGGGCTATTTTCTACTGACTCTCTCTGGGGTCCAAAACAGAATCCATTTCTTTCCTTGTTTCTCAGTTTCACTTGTGTAGGGTACCTGTCCCCGCCCCTTCAGCTTGTAGTTTGTCTTTGTCCTTGGATCTCAAGTGAGTCTCCAGTAAGGGAGCACGTAGGTGGTCTTGAGTTTTCATCAGTTCTTCTAACCCTGTGTCTTTTGATTGGAGCACTCAAAGGCTGTACTTTTATTCTGATACTTGAGAGCTGTGCTCTTACTGCACTTTGAAATTCTTTTTGTTCTCATTAATATACAATCACATGCAGAAAATTATGTTATTCTGTCTACCATCTTCACCAAGTCACCCCAAATCCCAGTTACAGCCGCTCTCCGTCAGCATGTACTAAGATGCTGTAGAATCACTACATGTCTTCACTGTGTTGTACAGCCCTACCCATGACACCCCACCCTACACATTATACATGCTAATCCTAATGCCCCCATTCTTTTTCCCCGCACTTATTACTCCCTTCCCACAAACCCTACCCAGTCCCTTTCTCTTTGGTAACTGTTAGTCCACTCTCGGGTTCTGTGAGTCTGCTGCTGTCTTTTCCTTCAGTTTTTCTTTGTTATCATACTCCACACATGAGTGAAATCATTTGGTACATGTATTTCTCCGCCTGGCCTATTTGACTGAGCATAATACGCTCTAGCTCCATCCTCGTTATTGCAAATGATAGGATTTGTTTTCTTCTTATGGCTGCTTACTGCACTTTTTAAACTGGATTTCATTCTTCTTTTTTGTTTGTAGTTTTGCAATGTGCTTTCACCATTGCTCTCCTTGTTATGAGCAGTAGCTTTGTGCTAATCGATATGTACCTATATCTATCTATCTGTCTGTCTATCTATTAATCAATTACACAATCAATATTCCTTTTGTCTGTCCATCTGTCCATCTGTACAGAACAGTTAACCATATACCCTATATCACTTTCCTGCACTATGCTCCCAAAAATCCTGCAAAGTATCTAGGCTGCAGAGGGAGCACTGGGTTCACCGAGACACTTGCAGTTCGAGTCGGCCGCGTGTACCTACAAAACCAGGAAATGGTTGTGCTGGGACTTGAACCCGTGTCTCTATCCCCTGTCCTCTTTCATCTCCTTCTAACTTGCTGTCTGTATTTAGCCACATTCATTGACTAAGGGCTCCCTGAAGATCTCAAGTATCATTCCTCTGGGCCTGTTGTCGACAGAAAAGTCAACTTGTTGCTTTGCTCACCAAAATGTTTGAAGGACATCAGCGTGATCACCGCCAATAGGTCGGAGGGTCAAATAAAAAGGAACACCAATTTCTAGATAGGATCAGTTGGGAGCTAACAGTGTATTGTGGAGTGACGTGTTTATTGAGTGTCCAAACTTCCCTCTTTAGGTGGTTATTAGATTTTCACATTCGTGAACATCATAAAATCCACTGATTTCAAAGGCCCAGATTCTTATTATTGCAGCAACTCAGTTGTTGAGGTGAGAGAAAATGAGAAGTATGTTGCTGCACCACTAAATCTATGGCTGGGAACTGTTGAAACCAAACAAAAAGAATTCACGGTGGCCAGATAGGGCTATTTTCTGCTGACTGTCTCTGGGGACTCAAACAGAATCCATTTGCTTGATTGTTTGATTTTCCGTTTCACTCGTGTAGGGTACTTGTCCACACACCTTCGGCTTGTAGTTTGTCTGTGTCCTTGGATCTCAAGTGAGTCTCCTGTAAGTAAGCACGTAGGTGTCTTGAGTTTTCATCCCTTCTTTTATCCCTGTGTCTTTTGTTTGCAGCACTCAGTGCCTGACCTTTTATTCTGATGATTCAGAGCTGTGCACTTATTGCACTTAAAGAATATTTTTTATCATTAATCTACAATCACGTGAAGAACATTATGTTTACTATGCTCCCCCCTTCACCAAGTCCCCCCGAAAAACCTCTTCTGTCACTGTCGATCAGCGTAGTTGGATGCTGTCGACCCCTTCACCATGTCCCCCCCAAAAGTCCCCGTTACAGTCACTGTCCATCAGTGAGTAGTAAGATGCTATATGATCTCTACTAGTCTTCTCTGTGTTGTACAGTACTCCCCATGCACACCCGACCCCGCGCATTATACATGCTAAACTTAATGCCCCCATTCTTTCTCCCCCGCACTTATCCCTCCCTTCAGGCTCACCCTGCCCAGTCCTTTTTCCTTTGGTTACTTTTAGTCAACTCTCGGGTTCTGTGAGTCTGCTGCTGTTTTTTTACTTCAGTTTTTCTTTGTTGTTATACTCCACACATGAGTGAAATCACTTGGTACTAGCCTTTATCCGCCTGCCCTATTTTTCTGAACATACTACCGTCTTGCTCCATCCACGTCATTGCAAATGGTAGTATTTGTTTTCTTCTTACGGCTGCTTACTGCACTTTTTAAACTGGATTTCATTCTTCCTTTTTGTTTGTAGTTTAGCTTTGTTATTCACCATTCAACTCCTGGTTATGAATAATAGCTTTGTGTCAATCGACATGTATCTGTATCTACCTATCTAAAGGTCTGTCTGTCTATCTATGTATCTATGTATGTATATATCTATGTATCTATCTATGTATCTATCCATGTATCTATCTATCTATCTTCCTATCATCTATCTATGATGTCTATCATCTATTAATCTATGTACCTATCTATCTATCTTTCACCTGTCGTCTGTCTACCTATCTATCTATGAAACAATCATCTTTTTGTCTGCCAATCTATCCTTATGTACAGAACAGTTAACAACATAGCCTATGTCTCTTCCCTACATTATGCTTCCAGAAACCTTGCAAGGTAACTAAGCCATAAGGAGAGCACTGTGTTCACCGATACGCTTTCAGGTAGAGTCAGCAGAGTGTGCTTACAAAACCAGTAAATGGAGGTGAAAGGACTTGAACTCGTATCTTTGTCATCTGTCCTCTTATACTTCCTGCTCGCTTGTTGACTTTATTTAGCCACATTCAGTGAGGAAGTGATCCCTGAAGACCACAAGTATCCTTCGTCTGGGCCTGTTGTCGACAGAAAAGTGTACTTGGCCCTTTGCACACCACCATGTTTGAGGGACATTGGCGTGATCACTGCTGATAGGTGGAGGGACAAATATGAATTAACACCTATTTCTGGACAGGAGCAGTTGGGAACAAAGAGTGTGTTGTGGAGTGAAGTGTTTATTTGAGTGTCCAAACTTCCCTCTTTAGGTGGTTATTACTTCTTTACATTCGTGAACATCATAAAAAGCAATGATTATAAATGCCCAGACGCATATTATTACAGCAATTCATTTGTTGAGGTGAGAGGAAATGAGAAGGAAGTTGCTGCACCACTAAATCTATGCCTGAGCACTGCTGAAACCAAACAAAAAGAATTCACGGTGGCTAGATAGGGCTATTTTCTACTGACTCTCTCTGGGGTCCAAAACAGAATCCATTTCTTTCCTTGTTTCTCAGTTTCACTTGTGTAGGGTACCTGTCCCCGCCCCTTCAGCTTGTAGTTTGTCTTTGTCCTTGGATCTCAAGTGAGTCTCCAGTAAGGGAGCACGTAGGTGGTCTTGAGTTTTCATCAGTTCTTCTAACCCTGTGTCTTTTGATTGGAGCACTCAAAGGCTGTACTTTTATTCTAATATTTGAGAGCTGTGCTCTTACTGCACTTTGAAATTCTTTTTGTTCTCATTAATATACAATCACATGCAGAAAATTATGTTATTCTGTCTACCCTCTTCACCAAGTCACCCCAAATCCCAGTTACAGCCGCTCTCCGTCAGCATGTACTAAGATGCTGTAGAATCACTACATGTCTTCTCTGTGTTGTACAGCCCTACCCATGACACCCCACCCTACACATTATACATGCTAATCCTAATGCCCCCATTCTTTTTCCCCGCACTTATTACTCCCTTCCCACAAACCCTACCCAGTCCCTTTCTCTTTGGTAACTGTTAGTCCACTCTCGGGTTCTGTGAGTCTGCTGCTGTCTTTTCCTTCAGTTTTTCTTTGTTATCATACTCCACACATGAGTGAAATCATTTGGTACATGTATTTCTCCGCCTGGCCTATTTGACTGAGCATAATACGCTCTAGCTCCATCCTCGTTATTGCAAATGATAGGATTTGTTTTCTTCTTATGGCTGCTTACTGCACTTTTTAAACTGGATTTCATTCTTCTTTTTTGTTTGTAGTTTTGCAATGTGCTTTCACCATTGCTCTCCTTGTTATGAGCAGTAGCTTTGTGCTAATCGATATGTACCTATATCTATCTATCTGTCTGTCTATCTATTAATCAATTACACAATCAATCATCCTTTTGTCTGTCCATCTGTCCATCTGTACAGAACAGTTAACCATATACCCTATATCACTTTCCTGCACTATGCTCCCAAAAATCCTGCAAAGTATCTAGGCTGCAGAGGGAGCACTGGGTTCACCGAGACACTTGCAGTTCGAGTCGGCCGCGTGTACCTACAAAACCAGGAAATGGTTGTGCTGGGACTTGAACCCGTGTCTCTATCCCCTGTCCTCTTTCATCTCCTTCTAACTTGCTGTCTGTATTTAGCCACATTCATTGACTAAGGGCTCCCTGAAGATCTCAAGTATCATTCCTCTGGGCCTGTTGTCGACAGAAAAGTCAACTTGTTGCTTTGCTCACCACCATGTTTGAAGGACATCAGCGTGATCACCGCCGATAGGACGGAGGGTCAAATAAAAAGGAACACCAATTTCTAGATAGGAGCAGTTGGGAGCTAACAGTGTATTGTGGAGTGACGTGTTTATTGAGTGTCCAAACTTCCCTCTTTAGGTGGTTATTAGATTTTCACATTCGTGAACATCATAAAATCCACTGATTTCAAAGGCCCAGATTCTTATTATTGCAGCAACTCAGTTGTTGAGGTGAGAGAAAATGAGAAGTATGTTGCTGCACCACTAAATCTATGGCTGGGAACTGTTGAAACCAAACAAAAAGAATTCACGGTGGCCAGATAGGGCTATTTTCTGCTGACTGTCTCTGGGGACTCAAACAGAATCCATTTGCTTGATTGTTTGATTTTCCGTTTCACTCGTGTAGGGTACTTGTCCACACACCTTCGGCTTGTAGTTTGTCTGTGTCCTGGGATCTCAAGTGAGTCTCCTGTAAGTAAGCACGTAGGTGTCTTGAGTTTTCATCCCTTCTTTTCTCCCTGTGTCTTTTGTTTGCAGCACTCAGTGCCTGACCTTTTATTCTGATGATTCAGAGCTGTGCACTTATTGCACTTAAAGAATATTTTTTATCATTAATCTACAATCACGTGAAGAACATTATGTTTACTATGCTCCCCCCTTCACCAAGTCCCCCCGAAAAACCTCTTCTGTCACTGCCGATCAGCGTAGTTGGATGCTGTAGACCCCTTCACCATGTCCCCCCCAAAAGTCCCCGTTACAGTCACTGTCCATCAGTGAGTAGTAAGATGCTATATGATCTCTACTAGTCTTCTCTGTGTTGTACAGTACTCCCCATGCACACCCGACCCCGCGCAATATACATGCTAAACTTAATGCCCCCATTCTTTCTCCCCACACTTTTCCCTCCCTTCAGACTCACCCTGCCCAGTCCTTTTTCCTTTGGTTACTTTTAGTCAACTCTCGGGTTCTGTGAGTCTGCTGCTGTTTTTTTACTTCAGTTTTTCTTTGTTGTTATACTCCACACATGAGTGAAATCACTTGGTACTTGCCTTTAACCGCCTGCCCTATTTTTCTGAACATACTACCGTCTTGCTCCATCCACGTCATTGCAAATGGTAGTATTTGTTTTCTTCTTAAGGCTGCTTACTGCACTTTTTAAACTGGATTTCATTCTTCCTTTTTGTTTGCAGTTTAGCTATGTTATTCACCTTTCAACTCCTGGTTATGAACAATAGCTTTGTGTCAATCGACATGTATCTGTATCTACCTATCTAAAGGTCTGTCTGTCTATCTATGTATCTATGTATGTATATATCTATGTATCTATCTATGTATCTATCCATGTATCTATCTATCTATCTTCCTATCATCTATCTATGATGTCTATCATCTATTAATCTATGTACCTATCTATCTATCTTTCACCTGTCGTCTGTCTACCTATCTATCTATGAAACAATCATCTTTTTGTCTGCCAATCTATCCTTATGTACAGAACAGTTAACAACATAGCCTATGTCTCTTCCCTACATTATGCTTCCAGAAACCTTGCAAGGTAACTAAGCCATAAGGAGAGCACTGTGTTCACCGATACGCTTTCAGGTAGAGTCAGCAGAGTGTGCTTACAAAACCAGTAAATGGAGGTGAAAGGACTTGA
The DNA here is from genome assembly GCF_030020395.1 of Manis pentadactyla. Taxonomy (NCBI): domain Eukaryota; kingdom Metazoa; phylum Chordata; class Mammalia; order Pholidota; family Manidae; genus Manis; species Manis pentadactyla. The sequence continues at coordinate 3,568,262 of NW_026644596.1, forward strand.
ACTCGTATCTTTGTCATCTGTCCTCTTATACTTCCTGCTCGCTTGTTGACTTTATTTAGCCACATTCAGTGAGGAAGTGATCCCTGAAGACCACAAGTATCCTTCGTCTGGGCCTGTTGTCGACAGAAAAGTGTACTTGGCCCTTTGCACACCACCATGTTTGAGGGACATTGGCGTGATCACTGCTGATAGGTGGAGGGACAAATATGAATTAACACCTATTTCTGGACAGGAGCAGTTGGGAACAAAGAGTGTGTTGTGGAGTGAAGTGTTTATTTGAGTGTCCAAACTTCCCTCTTTAGGTGGTTATTACTTCTTTACATTCGTGAACATCATAAAAAGCAATGATTATAAATGCCCAGACGCATATTATTACAGCAATTCATTTGTTGAGGTGAGAGGAAATGAGAAGGAAGTTGCTGCACCACTAAATCTATGCCTGAGCACTGCTGAAACCAAACAAAAAGAATTCACGGTGGCTAGATAGGGCTATTTTCTACTGACTCTCTCTGGGGTCCAAAACAGAATCCATTTCTTTCTTTGTTTCTCAGTTTCACTTGTGTAGGGTACCTGTCCCCGCCCCTTCAGCTTGTAGTTTGTCTTTGTCCTTGGATCTCAAGTGAGTCTCCAGTAAGGGAGCACGTAGGTGGTCTTGAGTTTTCATCAGTTCTTCTAACCCTGTGTCTTTTGATTGGAGCACTCAAAGGCTGTACTTTTATTCTGATACTTGAGAGCTGTGCTCTTACTGCACTTTGAAATTCTTTTTGTTCTCATTAATATACAATCACATGCAGAAAATTATGTTATTCTGTCTACCATCTTCACCAAGTCACCCCAAATCCCAGTTACAGCCGCTCTCAGTCAGCATGTACTAAGATGCTGTAGAATCACTACATGTCTTCACTGTGTTGTACAGCCCTACCCATGACACCCCACCCTACACATTATACATGCTAATCCTAATGCCCCCATTCTTTTTCCCCGCACTTATTACTCCCTTCCCACAAACCCTACCCAGTCCCTTTCTCTTTGGTAACTGTTAGTCCACTCTCGGGTTCTGTGAGTCTGCTGCTGTCTTTTCCTTCAGTTTTTCTTTGTTATCATACTCCACACATGAGTGAAATCATTTGGTACATGTATTTCTCCGCCTGGCCTATTTGACTGAGCATAATACGCTCTAGCTCCATCCTCGTTATTGCAAATGATAGGATTTGTTTTCTTCTTATGGCTGCTTACTGCACTTTTTAAACTGGATTTCATTCTTCTTTTTTGTTTGTAGTTTTGCAATGTGCTTTCACCATTGCTCTCCTTGTTATGAGCAGTAGCTTTGTGCTAATCGATATGTACCTATATCTATCTATCTGTCTGTCTATCTATTAATCAATTACACAATCAATCATCCTTTTGTCTGTCCATCTGTCCATCTGTACAGAACAGTTAACCATATACCCTATATCACTTTCCTGCACTATGCTCCCAAAAATCCTGCAAAGTATCTAGGCTGCAGAGGGAGCACTGGGTTCACCGAGACACTTGCAGTTCGAGTCGGCCGCGTGTACCTACAAAACCAGGAAATGGTTGTGCTGGGACTTGAACCCGTGTCTCTATCCCCTGTCCTCTTTCATCTCCTTCTAACTTGCTGTCTGTATTTAGCCACATTCATTGACTAAGGGCTCCCTGAAGATCTCAAGTATCATTCCTCTGGGCCTGTTGTCGACAGAAAAGTCAACTTGTTGCTTTGCTCACCACCATGTTTGAAGGACATCAGCGTGATCACCGCCGATAGGACGGAGGGTCAAATAAAAAGGAACACCAATTTCTAGATAGGAGCAGTTGGGAGCTAACAGTGTATTGTGGAGTGACGTGTTTATTGAGTGTCCAAACTTCCCTCTTTAGGTGGTTATTAGATTTTCACATTCGTGAACATCATAAAATCCACTGATTTCAAAGGCCCAGATTCTTATTATTGCAGCAACTCAGTTGTTGAGGTGAGAGAAAATGAGAAGTATGTTGCTGCACCACTAAATCTATGGCTGGGAACTGTTGAAACCAAACAAAAAGAATTCACGGTGGCCAGATAGGGCTATTTTCTGCTGACTGTCTCTGGGGACTCAAACAGAATCCATTTGCTTGATTGTTTGATTTTCCGTTTCACTCGTGTAGGGTACTTGTCCACACACCTTCGGCTTGTAGTTTGTCTGTGTCCTTGGATCTCAAGTGAGTCTCCTGTAAGTAAGCACGTAGGTGTCTTGAGTTTTCATCCCTTCTTTTCTCCCTGTGTCTTTTGTTTGCAGCACTCAGTGCCTGACCTTTTATTCTGATGATTCAGAGCTGTGCACTTATTGCACTTAAAGAATATTTTTTATCATTAATCTACAATCACGTGAAGAACATTATGTTTACTATGCTCCCCCCTTCACCAAGTCCCCCCGAAAAACCTCTTCTGTCACTGCCGATCAGCGTAGTTGGATGCTGTAGACCCCTTCACCATGTCCCCCCCAAAAGTCCCCGTTACAGTCACTGTCCATCAGTGAGTAGTAAGATGCTATATGATCTCTACTAGTCTTCTCTGTGTTGTACAGTACTCCCCATGCACACCCGACCCCGCGCAATATACATGCTAAACTTAATGCCCCCATTCTTTCTCCCCACACTTTTCCCTCCCTTCAGACTCACCCTGCCCAGTCCTTTTTCCTTTGGTTACTTTTAGTCAACTCTCGGGTTCTGTGAGTCTGCTGCTGTTTTTTTACTTCAGTTTTTCTTTGTTGTTATACTCCACACATGAGTGAAATCACTTGGTACTTGCCTTTAACCGCCTGCCCTATTTTTCTGAACATACTACCGTCTTGCTCCATCCACGTCATTGCAAATGGTAGTATTTGTTTTCTTCTTAAGGCTGCTTACTGCACTTTTTAAACTGGATTTCATTCTTCCTTTTTGTTTGCAGTTTAGCTATGTTATTCACCTTTCAACTCCTGGTTATGAACAATAGCTTTGTGTCAATCGACATGTATCTGTATCTACCTATCTAAAGGTCTGTCAGTCTATCTATGTATCTATGTATGTATATATCTATGTATCTATCTATGTATCTATCCATGTATCTATCTATCTATCTTCCTATCATCTATCTATGATGTCTATCATCTATTAATCTATGTACCTATCTATCTATCTTTCACCTGTCGTCTGTCTACCTATCTATCTATGAAACAATCATCTTTTTGTCTGCCAATCTATCCTTATGTACAGAACAGTTAACAACATAGCCTATGTCTCTTCCCTACATTATGCTTCCAGAAACCTTGCAAGGTAACTAAGCCATAAGGAGAGCACTGTGTTCACCGATACGCTTTCAGGTAGAGTCAGCAGAGTGTGCTTACAAAACCAGTAAATGGAGGTGAAAGGACTTGAACTCGTATCTTTGTCATCTGTCCTCTTATACTTCCTGCTCGCTTGTTGACTTTATTTAGCCACATTCAGTGAGGAAGTGATCCCTGAAGACCACAAGTATCCTTCGTCTGGGCCTGTTGTCGACAGAAAAGTGTACTTGGCCCTTTGCACACCACCATGTTTGAGGGACATTGGCGTGATCACTGCTGATAGGTGGAGGGACAAATATGAATTAACACCTATTTCTGGACAGGAGCAGTTGGGAACAAAGAGTGTGTTGTGGAGTGAAGTGTTTATTTGAGTGTCCAAACTTCCCTCTTTAGGTGGTTATTACTTCTTTACATTCGTGAACATCATAAAAAGCAATGATTATAAATGCCCAGACGCATATTATTACAGCAATTCATTTGTTGAGGTGAGAGGAAATGAGAAGGAAGTTGCTGCACCACTAAATCTATGCCTGAGCACTGCTGAAACCAAACAAAAAGAATTCACGGTGGCTAGATAGGGCTATTTTCTACTGACTCTCTCTGGGGTCCAAAACAGAATCCATTTCTTTCTTTGTTTCTCAGTTTCACTTGTGTAGGGTACCTGTCCCCGCCCCTTCAGCTTGTAGTTTGTCTTTGTCCTTGGATCTCAAGTGAGTCTCCAGTAAGGGAGCACGTAGGTGGTCTTGAGTTTTCATCAGTTCTTCTAACCCTGTGTCTTTTGATTGGAGCACTCAAAGGCTGTACTTTTATTCTGATACTTGAGAGCTGTGCTCTTACTGCACTTTGAAATTCTTTTTGTTCTCATTAATATACAATCACATGCAGAAAATTATGTTATTCTGTCTACCATCTTCACCAAGTCACCCCAAATCCCAGTTACAGCCGCTCTCCGTCAGCATGTACTAAGATGCTGTAGAATCACTACATGTCTTCACTGTGTTGTACAGCCCTACCCATGACACCCCACCCTACACATTATACATGCTAATCCTAATGCCCCCATTCTTTTTCCCCGCACTTATTACTCCCTTCCCACAAACCCTACCCAGTCCCTTTCTCTTTGGTAACTGTTAGTCCACTCTCGGGTTCTGTGAGTCTGCTGCTGTCTTTTCCTTCAGTTTTTCTTTGTTATCATACTCCACACATGAGTGAAATCATTTGGTACATGTATTTCTCCGCCTGGCCTATTTGACTGAGCATAATACGCTCTAGCTCCATCCTCGTTATTGCAAATGATAGGATTTGTTTTCTTCTTATGGCTGCTTACTGCACTTTTTAAACTGGATTTCATTCTTCTTTTTTGTTTGTAGTTTTGCAATGTGCTTTCACCATTGCTCTCCTTGTTATGAGCAGTAGCTTTGTGCTAATCGATATGTACCTATATCTATCTATCTGTCTGTCTATCTATTAATCAATTACACAATCAATATTCCTTTTGTCTGTCCATCTGTCCATCTGTACAGAACAGTTAACCATATACCCTATATCACTTTCCTGCACTATGCTCCCAAAAATCCTGCAAAGTATCTAGGCTGCAGAGGGAGCACTGGGTTCACCGAGACACTTGCAGTTCGAGTCGGCCGCGTGTACCTACAAAACCAGGAAATGGTTGTGCTGGGACTTGAACCCGTGTCTCTATCCCCTGTCCTCTTTCATCTCCTTCTAACTTGCTGTCTGTATTTAGCCACATTCATTGACTAAGGGCTCCCTGAAGATCTCAAGTATCATTCCTCTGGGCCTGTTGTCGACAGAAAAGTCAACTTGTTGCTTTGCTCACCAAAATGTTTGAAGGACATCAGCGTGATCACCGCCAATAGGACGGAGGGTCAAATAAAAAGGAACACCAATTTCTAGATAGGATCAGTTGGGAGCTAACAGTGTATTGTGGAGTGACGTGTTTATTGAGTGTCCAAACTTCCCTCTTTAGGTGGTTATTAGATTTTCACATTCGTGAACATCATAAAATCCACTGATTTCAAAGGCCCAGATTCTTATTATTGCAGCAACTCAGTTGTTGAGGTGAGAGAAAATGAGAAGTATGTTGCTGCACCACTAAATCTATGGCTGGGAACTGTTGAAACCAAACAAAAAGAATTCACGGTGGCCAGATAGGGCTATTTTCTGCTGACTGTCTCTGGGGACTCAAACAGAATCCATTTGCTTGATTGTTTGATTTTCCGTTTCACTCGTGTAGGGTACTTGTCCACACACCTTCAGCTTGTAGTTTGTCTGTGTCCTTGGATCTCAAGTGAGTCTCCTGTAAGTAAGCACGTAGGTGTCATGAGTTTTCATCCCTTCTTTTATCCCTGTGTCTTTTGTTTGCAGCACTCAGTGCCTGACCTTTTATTCTGATGATTCAGAGCTGTGCACTTATTGCACTTAAAGAATATTTTTTATCATTAATCTACAATCACGTGAAGAACATTATGTTTACTATGCTCCCCCCTTCACCAAGTCCCCCCGAAAAACCTCTTCTGTCACTGTCGATCAGCGTAGTTGGATGCTGTCGACCCCTTCACCATGTCCCCCCCAAAAGTCCCCGTTACAGTCACTGTCCATCAGTGAGTAGTAAGATGCTATATGATCTCTACTAGTCTTCTCTGTGTTGTACAGTACTCCCCATGCACACCCGACCCCGCGCATTATACATGCTAAACTTAATGCCCCCATTCTTTCTCCCCCGCACTTATCCCTCCCTTCAGGCTCACCCTGCCCAGTCCTTTTTCCTTTGGTTACTTTTAGTCAACTCTCGGGTTCTGTGAGTCTGCTGCTGTTTTTTTACTTCAGTTTTTCTTTGTTGTTATACTCCACACATGAGTGAAATCACTTGGTACTAGCCTTTATCCGCCTGCCCTATTTTTCTGAACATACTACCGTCTTGCTCCATCCACGTCATTGCAAATGGTAGTATTTGTTTTCTTCTTAAGGCTGCTTACTGCACTTTTTAAACTGGATTTCATTCTTCCTTTTTGTTTGTAGTTTAGCTTTGTTATTCACCATTCAACTCCTGGTTATGAATAATAGCTTTGTGTCAATCGACATGTATCTGTATCTACCTATCTAAAGGTCTGTCTGTCTATCTATGTATCTATGTATGTATATATCTATGTATCTATCTATGTATCTATCCATGTATCTATCTATCTATCTTCCTATCATCTATCTATGATGTCTATCATCTATTAATCTATGTACCTATCTATCTATCTTTCACCTGTCGTCTGTCTACCTATCTATCTATGAAACAATCATCTTTTTGTCTGCCAATCTATCCTTATGTACAGAACAGTTAACAACATAGCCTATGTCTCTTCCCTACATTATGCTTCCAGAAACCTTGCAAGGTAACTAAGCCATAAGGAGAGCACTGTGTTCACCGATATGCTTTCAGGTAGAGTCAGCAGAGTGTGCTTACAAAACCAGTAAATGGAGGTGAAAGGACTTGAACTCGTATCTTTGTCATCTGTCCTCTTATACTTCCTGCTCGCTTGTTGACTTTATTTAGCCACATTCAGTGAGGAAGTGATCCCTGAAGACCACAAGTATCCTTCGTCTGGGCCTGTTGTCGACAGAAAAGTGTACTTGGCCCTTTGCACACCACCATGTTTGAGGGACATTGGCGTGATCACTGCTGATAGGTGGAGGGACAAATATGAATTAACACCTATTTCTGGACAGGAGCAGTTGGGAACAAAGAGTGTGTTGTGGAGTGAAGTGTTTATTTGAGTGTCCAAACTTCCCTCTTTAGGTGGTTATTACTTCTTTACATTCGTGAACATCATAAAAAGCAATGATTATAAATGCCCAGACGCATATTATTACAGCAATTCATTTGTTGAGGTGAGAGGAAATGAGAAGGAAGTTGCTGCACCACTAAATCTATGCCTGAGCACTGCTGAAACCAAACAAAAAGAATTCACGGTGGCTAGATAGGGCTATTTTCTACTGACTCTCTCTGGGGTCCAAAACAGAATCCATTTCTTTCTTTGTTTCTCAGTTTCACTTGCGTAGGGTACCTGTCCCCGCCCCTTCAGCTTGTAGTTTGTCTTTGTCCTTGGATCTCAAGTGAGTCTCCAGTAAGGGAGCACGTAGGTGGTCTTGAGTTTTCATCAGTTCTTCTAACCCTGTGTCTTTTGATTGGAGCACTCAAAGGCTGTACTTTTATTCTGATACTTGAGAGCTGTGCTCTTACTGCACTTTGAAATTCTTTTTGTTCTCATTAATATACAATCACATGCAGAAAATTATGTTATTCTGTCTACCCTCTTCACCAAGTCACCCCAAATCCCAGTTACAGCCGCTCTCCGTCAGCATGTACTAAGATGCTGTAGAATCACTACATGTCTTCTCTGTGTTGTACAGCCCTACCCATGACACCCCACCCTACACATTATACATGCTAATCCTAATGCCCCCATTCTTTTTCCCCGCACTTATTACTCCCTTCCCACAAACCCTACCCAGTCCCTTTCTCTTTGGTAACTGTTAGTCCACTCTCGGGTTCTGTGAGTCTGCTGCTGTCTTTTCCTTCAGTTTTTCTTTGTTATCATACTCCACACATGAGTGAAATCATTTGGTACATGTATTTCTCCGCCTGGCCTATTTGACTGAGCATAATACGCTCTAGCTCCATCCTCGTTATTGCAAATGATAGGATTTGTTTTCTTCTTATGGCTGCTTACTGCACTTTTTAAACTGGATTTCATTCTTCTTTTTTGTTTGTAGTTTTGCAATGTGCTTTCACCATTGCTCTCCTTGTTATGAGCAGTAGCTTTGTGCTAATCGATATGTACCTATATCTATCTATCTGTCTGTCTATCTATTAATCAATTACACAATCAATCATCCTTTGGTCTGTCCATCTGTCCATCTGTACAGAACAGTTAACCATATACCCTATATCACTTTCCTGCACTATGCTCCCCAAAATCCTGCAAAGTATCTAGGCTGCAGAGGGAGCACTGGGTTCACCGAGACACTTGCAGTTCGAGTCGGCCGCGTGTACCTACAAAACCAGGAAATGGTTGTGCTGGGACTTGAACCCGTGTCTCTATCCCCTGTCCTCTTTCATCTCCTTCTAACTTGCTGTCTGTATTTAGCCACATTCATTGACTAAGGGCTCCCTGAAGATCTCAAGTATCATTCCTCTGGGCCTGTTGTCGACAGAAAAGTCAACTTGTTGCTTTGCTCACCACCATGTTTGAAGGACATCAGCGTGATCACCGCCGATAGGACGGAGGGTCAAATAAAAAGGAACACCAATTTCTAGATAGGAGCAGTTGGGAGCTAACAGTGTATTGTGGAGTGACGTGTTTATTGAGTGTCCAAACTTCCCTCTTTAGGTGGTTATTAGATTTTCACATTCGTGAACATCATAAAATCCACTGATTTCAAAGGCCCAGATTCTTATTATTGCAGCAACTCAGTTGTTGAGGTGAGAGAAAATGAGAAGTATGTTGCTGCACCACTAAATCTATGGCTGGGAACTGTTGAAACCAAACAAAAAGAATTCACGGTGGCCAGATAGGGCTATTTTCTGCTGACTGTCTCTGGGGACTCAAACAGAATCCATTTGCTTGATTGTTTGATTTTCCGTTTCACTCGTGTAGGGTACTTGTCCACACACCTTCGGCTTGTAGTTTGTCTGTGTCCTTGGATCTCAAGTGAGTCTCCTGTAAGTAAGCACGTAGGTGTCTTGAGTTTTCATCCCTTCTTTTATCCCTGTGTCTTTTGTTTGCAGCACTCAGTGCCTGACCTTTTATTCTGATGATTCAGAGCTGTGCACTTATTGCACTTAAAGAATATTTTTTATCATTAATCTACAATCACGTGAAGAACATTATGTTTACTATGCTCCCCCCTTCACCAAGTCCCCCCGAAAAACCTCTTCTGTCACTGTCGATCAGCGTAGTTGGATGCTGTCGACCCCTTCACCATGTCCCCCCCAAAAGTCCCCGTTACAGTCACTGTCCATCAGTGAGTAGTAAGATGCTATATGATCTCTACTAGTCTTCTCTGTGTTGTACAGTACTCCCCATGCACACCCGACCCCGCGCAATATACATGCTAAACTTAATGCCCCCATTCTTTCTCCCCACACTTATCCCTCCCTTCAGACTCACCCTGCCCAGTCCTTTTTCCTTTGGTTACTTTTAGTCAACTCTCGGGTTCTGTGAGTCTGCTGCTGTTTTTTTACTTCAGTTTTTCTTTGTTGTTATACTCCACACATGAGTGAAATCACTTGGTACTTGACTTTATCCGCCTGCCCTATTTTTCTGAACATACTACCATCTTGCTCCATCCACGTCATTGCAAATGGTAGTATTTGTTTTCTTCTTAAGGCTGCTTACTGCACTTTTTAAACTGGATTTCATTCTTCCTTTTTGTTTGTAGTTTAGCTATGTTATTCACCATTCAACTCCTGGTTATGAATAATAGCTTTGTGTCAATCGACATGTATCTGTATCTACCTATCTAAAGGTCTGTCTGTCTATCTATGTATCTATGTATGTATATATCTATGTATCTATCTATGTATCTATCCACGTATCTATCTATCTATCTTCCTATCATCTATCTATGATGTCTATCATCTATTAATCTATGTACCTATCTATCTATCTTTCACCTGTCGTCTGTCTACCTATCTATCTATGAAACAATCATCTTTTTGTCTGCCAATCTATCCTTATGTACAGAACAGTTAACAACATAGCCTATGTCTCTTCCCTACATTATGCTTCCAGAAACCTTGCAAGGTAACTAAGCCATAAGGAGAGCACTGTGTTCACCGATACGCTTTCAGGTAGAGTCAGCAGAGTGTGCTTACAAAACCAGTAAATGGAGGTGAAAGGACTTGAACTCGTATCTTTGTCATCTGTCCTCTTATACTTCCTGCTCGCTTGTTGACTTTATTTAGCCACATTCAGTGAGGAAGTGATCCCTGAAGACCACAAGTATCCTTCGTCTGGGCCTGTTGTCGACAGAAAAGTGTACTTGGCCCTTTGCACACCACCATGTTTGAGGGACATTGGCGTGATCACTGCTGATAGGTGGAGGGACAAATATGAATTAACACCTATTTCTGGACAGGAGCAGTTGGGAACAAAGAGTGTGTTGTGGAGTGAAGTGTTTATTTGAGTGTCCAAACTTCCCTCTTTAGGTGGTTATTACTTCTTTACATTCGTGAACATCATAAAAAGCAATGATTATAAATGCCCAGACGCATATTATTACAGCAATTCATTTGTTGAGGTGAGAGGAAATGAGAAGGAAGTTGCTGCACCACTAAATCTATGCCTGAGCACTGCTGAAACCAAACAAAAAGAATTCACGGTGGCTAGATAGGGCTATTTTCTACTGACTCTCTCTGGGGTCCAAAACAGAATCCATTTCTTTCTTTGTTTCTCAGTTTCACTTGTGTAGGGTACCTGTCCCCGCCCCTTCAGCTTGTAGTTTGTCTTTGTCCTTGGATCTCAAGTGAGTCTCCAGTAAGGGAGCACGTAGGTGGTCTTGAGTTTTCATCAGTTCTTCTAACCCTGTGTCTTTTGATTGGAGCACTCAAAGGCTGTACTTTTATTCTGATACTTGAGAGCTGTGCTCTTACTGCACTTTGAAATTCTTTTTGTTCTCATTAATATACAATCACATGCAGAAAATTATGTTATTCTGTCTACCATCTTCACCAAGTCACCCCAAATCCCAGTTACAGCCGCTCTCCGTCAGCATGTACTAAGATGCTGTAGAATCACTACATGTCTTCACTGTGTTGTACAGCCCTACCCATGACACCCCACCCTACACATTATACATGCTAATCCTAATGCCCCCATTCTTTTTCCCCGCACTTATTACTCCCTTCCCACAAACCCTACCCAGTCCCTTTCTCTTTGGTAACTGTTAGTCCACTCTCGGGTTCTGTGAGTCTGCTGCTGTCTTTTCCTTCAGTTTTTCTTTGTTATCATACTCCACACATGAGTGAAATCATTTGGTACATGTATTTCTCCGCCTGGCCTATTTGACTGAGCATAATACGCTCTAGCTCCATCCTCGTTATTGCAAATGATAGGATTTGTTTTCTTCTTATGGCTGCTTACTGCACTTTTTAAACTGGATTTCATTCTTCTTTTTTGTTTGTAGTTTTGCAATGTGCTTTCACCATTGCTCTCCTTGTTATGAGCAGTAGCTTTGTGCTAATCGATATGTACCTATATCTATCTATCTGTCTGTCTATCTATTAATCAATTACACAATCAATATTCCTTTTGTCTGTCCATCTGTCCATCTGTACAGAACAGTTAACCATATACCCTATATCACTTTCCTGCACTATGCTCCCAAAAATCCTGCAAAGTATCTAGGCTGCAGAGGGAGCACTGGGTTCACCGAGACACTTGCAGTTCGAGTCGGCCGCGTGTACCTACAAAACCAGGAAATGGTTGTGCTGGGACTTGAACCCGTGTCTCTATCCCCTGTCCTCTTTCATCTCCTTCTAACTTGCTGTCTGTATTTAGCCACATTCATTGACTAAGGGCTCCCTGAAGATCTCAAGTATCATTCCTCTGGGCCTGTTGTCGACAGAAAAGTCAACTTGTTGCTTTGCTCACCAAAATGTTTGAAGGACATCAGCGTGATCACCGCCAATAGGACGGAGGGTCAAATAAAAAGGAACACCAATTTCTAGATAGGATCAGTTGGGAGCTAACAGTGTATTGTGGAGTGACGTGTTTATTGAGTGTCCAAACTTCCCTCTTTAGGTGGTTATTAGATTTTCACATTCGTGAACATCATAAAATCCACTGATTTCAAAGGCCCAGATTCTTATTATTGCAGCAACTCAGTTGTTGAGGTGAGAGAAAATGAGAAGTATGTTGCTGCACCACTAAATCTATGGCTGGGAACTGTTGAAACCAAACAAAAAGAATTCACGGTGGCCAGATAGGGCTATTTTCTGCTGACTGTCTCTGGGGACTCAAACAGAATCCATTTGCTTGATTGTTTGATTTTCCGTTTCACTCGTGTAGGGTACTTGTCCACACACCTTCAGCTTGTAGTTTGTCTGTGTCCTTGGATCTCAAGTGAGTCTCCTGTAAGTAAGCACGTAGGTGTCTTGAGTTTTCATCCCTTCTTTTATCCCTGTGTCTTTTGTTTGCAGCACTCAGTGCCTGACCTTTTATTCTGATGATTCAGAGCTGTGCACTTATTGCACTTAAAGAATATTTTTTATCATTAATCTACAATCACGTGAAGAACATTATGTTTACTATGCTCCCCCCTTCACCAAGTCCCCCCGAAAAACCTCTTCTGTCACTGTCGATCAGCGTAGTTGGATGCTGTCGACCCCTTCACCATGTCCCCCCCAAAAGTCCCCGTTACAGTCACTGTCCATCAGTGAGTAGTAAGATGCTATATGATCTCTACTAGTCTTCTCTGTGTTGTACAGTACTCCCCATGCACACCCGACCCCGCGCATTATACATGCTAAACTTAATGCCCCCATTCTTTCTCCCCCGCACTTATCCCTCCCTTCAGGCTCACCCTGCCCAGTCCTTTTTCCTTTGGTTACTTTTAGTCAACTCTCGGGTTCTGTGAGTCTGCTGCTGTTTTTTTACTTCAGTTTTTCTTTGTTGTTATACTCCACACATGAGTGAAATCACTTGGTACTAGCCTTTATCCGCCTGCCCTATTTTTCTGAACATACTACCGTCTTGCTCCATCCACGTCATTGCAAATGGTAGTATTTGTTTTCTTCTTAAGGCTGCTTACTGCACTTTTTAAACTGGATTTCATTCTTCCTTTTTGTTTGTAGTTTAGCTTTGTTATTCACCATTCAACTCCTGGTTATGAATAATAGCTTTGTGTCAATCGACATGTATCTGTATCTACCTATCTAAAGGTCTGTCTGTCTATCTATGTATCTATGTATGTATATATCTATGTATCTATCTATGTATCTATCCATGTATCTATCTATCTATCTTCCTATCATCTATCTATGATGTCTATCATCTATTAATCTATGTACCTATCTATCTATCTTTCACCTGTCGTCTGTCTACCTATCTATCTATGAAACAATCATCTTTTTGTCTGCCAATCTATCCTTATGTACAGAACAGTTAACAACATAGCCTATGTCTCTTCCCTACATTATGCTTCCAGAAACCTTGCAAGGTAACTAAGCCATAAGGAGAGCACTGTGTTCACCGATACGCTTTCAGGTAGAGTCAGCAGAGTGTGCTTACAAAACCAGTAAATGGAGGTGAAAGGACTTGAACTCGTATCTTTGTCATCTGTCCTCTTATACTTCCTGCTCGCTTGTTGACTTTATTTAGCCACATTCAGTGAGGAAGTGATCCCTGAAGACCACAAGTATCCTTCGTCTGGGCCTGTTGTCGACAGAAAAGTGTACTTGGCCCTTTGCACACCACCATGTTTGAGGGACATTGGCGTGATCACTGCTGATAGGTGGAGGGACAAATATGAATTAACACCTATTTCTGGACAGGAGCAGTTGGGAACAAAGAGTGTGTTGTGGAGTGAAGTGTTTATTTGAGTGTCCAAACTTCCCTCTTTAGGTGGTTATTACTTCTTTACATTCGTGAACATCATAAAAAGCAATGATTATAAATGCCCAGACGCATATTATTACAGCAATTCATTTGTTGAGGTGAGAGGAAATGAGAAGGAAGTTGCTGCACCACTAAATCTATGCCTGAGCACTGCTGAAACCAAACAAAAAGAATTCACGGTGGCTAGATAGGGCTATTTTCTACTGACTCTCTCTGGGGTCCAAAACAGAATCCATTTCTTTCTTTGTTTCTCAGTTTCACTTGCGTAGGGTACCTGTCCCCGCCCCTTCAGCTTGTAGTTTGTCTTTGTCCTTGGATCTCAAGTGAGTCTCCAGTAAGGGAGCACGTAGGTGGTCTTGAGTTTTCATCAGTTCTTCTAACCCTGTGTCTTTTGATTGGAGCACTCAAAGGCTGTACTTTTATTCTGATACTTGAGAGCTGTGCTCTTACTGCACTTTGAAATTCTTTTTGTTCTCATTAATATACAATCACATGCAGAAAATTATGTTATTCTGTCTACCCTCTTCACCAAGTCACCCCAAATCCCAGTTACAGCCGCTCTCCGTCAGCATGTACTAAGATGCTGTAGAATCACTACATGTCTTCTCTGTGTTGTACAGCCCTACCCATGACACCCCACCCTACACATTATACATGCTAATCCTAATGCCCCCATTCTTTTTCCCCGCACTTATTACTCCCTTCCCACAAACCCTACCCAGTCCCTTTCTCTTTGGTAACTGTTAGTCCACTCTCGGGTTCTGTGAGTCTGCTGCTGTCTTTTCCTTCAGTTTTTCTTTGTTATCATACTCCACACATGAGTGAAATCATTTGGTACATGTATTTCTCCGCCTGGCCTATTTGACTGAGCATAATACGCTCTAGCTCCATCCTCGTTATTGCAAATGATAGGATTTGTTTTCTTCTTATGGCTGCTTACTGCACTTTTTAAACTGGATTTCATTCTTCTTTTTTGTTTGTAGTTTTGCAATGTGCTTTCACCATTGCTCTCCTTGTTATGAGCAGTAGCTTTGTGCTAATCGATATGTACCTATATCTATCTATCTGTCTGTCTATCTATTAATCAATTACACAATCAATCATCCTTTGGTCTGTCCATCTGTCCATCTGTACAGAACAGTTAACCATATACCCTATATCACTTTCCTGCACTATGCTCCCCAAAATCCTGCAAAGTATCTAGGCTGCAGAGGGAGCACTGGGTTCACCGAGACACTTGCAGTTCGAGTCGGCCGCGTGTACCTACAAAACCAGGAAATGGTTGTGCTGGGACTTGAACCCGTGTCTCTATCCCCTGTCCTCTTTCATCTCCTTCTAACTTGCTGTCTGTATTTAGCCACATTCATTGACTAAGGGCTCCCTGAAGATCTCAAGTATCATTCCTCTGGGCCTGTTGTCGACAGAAAAGTCAACTTGTTGCTTTGCTCACCACCATGTTTGAAGGACATCAGCGTGATCACCGCCGATAGGACGGAGGGTCAAATAAAAAGGAACACCAATTTCTAGATAGGAGCAGTTGGGAGCTAACAGTGTATTGTGGAGTGACGTGTTTATTGAGTGTCCAAACTTCCCTCTTTAGGTGGTTATTAGATTTTCACATTCGTGAACATCATAAAATCCACTGATTTCAAAGGCCCAGATTCTTATTATTGCAGCAACTCAGTTGTTGAGGTGAGAGAAAATGAGAAGTATGTTGCTGCACCACTAAATCTATGGCTGGGAACTGTTGAAACCAAACAAAAAGAATTCACGGTGGCCAGATAGGGCTATTTTCTGCTGACTGTCTCTGGGGACTCAAACAGAATCCATTTGCTTGATTGTTTGATTTTCCGTTTCACTCGTGTAGGGTACTTGTCCACACACCTTCGGCTTGTAGTTTGTCTGTGTCCTTGGATCTCAAGTGAGTCTCCTGTAAGTAAGCACGTAGGTGTCTTGAGTTTTCATCCCTTCTTTTATCCCTGTGTCTTTTGTTTGCAGCACTCAGTGCCTGACCTTTTATTCTGATGATTCAGAGCTGTGCACTTATTGCACTTAAAGAATATTTTTTATCATTAATCTACAATCACGTGAAGAACATTATGTTTACTATGCTCCCCCCTTCACCAAGTCCCCCCGAAAAACCTCTTCTGTCACTGTCGATCAGCGTAGTTGGATGCTGTCGACCCCTTCACCATGTCCCCCCCAAAAGTCCCCGTTACAGTCACTGTCCATCAGTGAGTAGTAAGATGCTATATGATCTCTACTAGTCTTCTCTGTGTTGTACAGTACTCCCCATGCACACCCGACCCCGCGCAATATACATGCTAAACTTAATGCCCCCATTCTTTCTCCCCACACTTATCCCTCCCTTCAGACTCACCCTGCCCAGTCCTTTTTCCTTTGGTTACTTTTAGTCAACTCTCGGGTTCTGTGAGTCTGCTGCTGTTTTTTTACTTCAGTTTTTCTTTGTTGTTATACTCCACACATGAGTGAAATCACTTGGTACTTGACTTTATCCGCCTGCCCTATTTTTCTGAACATACTACCATCTTGCTCCATCCACGTCATTGCAAATGGTAGTATTTGTTTTCTTCTTAAGGCTGCTTACTGCACTTTTTAAACTGGATTTCATTCTTCCTTTTTGTTTGTAGTTTAGCTATGTTATTCACCATTCAACTCCTGGTTATGAATAATAGCTTTGTGTCAATCGACATGTATCTGTATCTACCTATCTAAAGGTCTGTCTGTCTATCTATGTATCTATGTATGTATATATCTATGTATCTATCTATGTATCTATCCACGTATCTATCTATCTATCTTCCTATCATCTATCTATGATGTCTATCATCTATTAATCTATGTACCTATCTATCTATCTTTCACCTGTCGTCTGTCTACCTATCTATCTATGAAACAATCATCTTTTTGTCTGCCAATCTATCCTTATGTACAGAACAGTTAACAACATAGCCTATGTCTCTTCCCTACATTATGCTTCCAGAAACCTTGCAAGGTAACTAAGCCATAAGGAGAGCACTGTGTTCACCGATACGCTTTCAGGTAGAGTCAGCAGAGTGTGCTTACAAAACCAGTAAATGGAGGTGAAAGGACTTGAACTCGTATCTTTGTCATCTGTCCTCTTATACTTCCTGCTCGCTTGTTGACTTTATTTAGCCACATTCAGTGAGGAAGTGATCCCTGAAGACCACAAGTATCCTTCGTCTGGGCCTGTTGTCGACAGAAAAGTGTACTTGGCCCTTTGCACACCACCATGTTTGAGGGACATTGGCGTGATCACTGCTGATAGGTGGAGGGACAAATATGAATTAACACCTATTTCTGGACAGGAGCAGTTGGGAACAAAGAGTGTGTTGTGGAGTGAAGTGTTTATTTGAGTGTCCAAACTTCCCTCTTTAGGTGGTTATTACTTCTTTACATTCGTGAACATCATAAAAAGCAATGATTATAAATGCCCAGACGCATATTATTACAGCAATTCATTTGTTGAGGTGAGAGGAAATGAGAAGGAAGTTGCTGCACCACTAAATCTATGCCTGAGCACTGCTGAAACCAAACAAAAAGAATTCACGGTGGCTAGATAGGGCTATTTTCTACTGACTCTCTCTGGGGTCCAAAACAGAATCCATTTCTTTCTTTGTTTCTCAGTTTCACTTGTGTAGGGTACCTGTCCCCGCCCCTTCAGCTTGTAGTTTGTCTTTGTCCTTGGATCTCAAGTGAGTCTCCAGTAAGGGAGCACGTAGGTGGTCTTGAGTTTTCATCAGTTCTTCTAACCCTGTGTCTTTTGATTGGAGCACTCAAAGGCTGTACTTTTATTCTGATATTTGAGAGCTGTGCTCTTACTGCACTTTGAAATTCTTTTTGTTCTCATTAATATACAATCACATGCAGAAAATTATGTTATTCTGTCTACCCTCTTCACCAAGTCACCCCAAATCCCAGTTACAGCCGCTCTCCGTCAGCATGTACTAAGATGCTGTAGAATCACTACATGTCTTTTCTGTGTTGTACAGCACTACCCATGACACCCCACCCTACACATTATACATTCTAATCCTAATGCCCCCATTCTTTTTCCCCGCACTTATTACTCCCTTCCCACAAACCCTACCCAGTCCCTTTCTCTTTGGTAACTGTTTGTCCACTCTCAGGTTCTGTGAGTCTGCTGCTGTCTTTTCCTTCAGGTTTTCTTTGTTATCATACTCCACACATGAGTGAAATCATTTGGTACATGTAGTTCTCCGCCTGTCTTGTTTATCTGAGCATAATACCCTCTACCTCCATCCACGTTATTGCAAATGATTGGATTTGTTTTCTTCTTATGGCTGCTTACTTCACTTTTTAAACTGGTTTTCATTCTTCTTTTTTGTTTGTAATTTCGCTATGTGCTTTCACCATTGCTCTCCTGGTTATGAGCAGTAGCTTTGTGTTAGTCGATATGTACGTATATCTATATATGTGTCTGACTATCTATTTATCAATCAATCAATCAACTTTATGTCTGCCCATCTGTCCTTGTGTACAGAACAGTTAACCACATATCCTATATCACTTTCCTACACATTGCTTCCAAAAATCCTGCAAAGTATCTAGGCTGTAGAGGGAGCACTGGGTTCACCGAGACCCTGGCAGGACGAGACGGCCGCGTGTACCTACAAAACCAGGAAATGGTTGTGCCGGGACTTGAACCCGTGTCTCTGTCCTTTGTCCTCTTTCATCTCCTTCTAACTTGCTGTGTGTATTTGGCCACATTCATTGAGTAAGAGCTCCCTGAAGACCAAAAGTATCATTCCTCTGGGCCTGTTGTCGACAGAAAAGTAAACTTTTTCTTTACTCACCACCATGTTTGAAGGACATCAGCGTGATCACCGCCGATAGGACGGAGGGTCAAATAGAAAGGAACACCAATTTCTAGACAGGAGCAGTTGGGAGCCAAGAGTGTATTGTGGAGTGACGTGTTTATTTGAGTGCCCAAACTTCCCTCTTAAGTGGTTTTTAGATCTTCTCAATCGTGAACATCATAAAACCCACTGATTTCAATGGCCCAGATGCTTATTATTACAGCAACTAGGTTGTTGAGGTCAGAGAAAATGAGAAGTATGTTGCTGCACCACTAAATCTATCGCTGGGAGCTGCTGATACCAAACAAAAAGAATTCACGGTGGTCAGATAGGGCTATTTTCTGCTGACTGTCTCTGGGGACACAAAAAGAACCCATTTGCTTGATTGTTTTTCAGTTTCACTCGTGTAGGGTACTTGTCCACACACCTTCGGCTTGTAGTTTGTCTGTGTCCTTGGATCTCAAGTGAGTCTCCTGTAAGTAAGCACGTAGGTGTCTTGAGTTTTTATCCCTTCTTTTTACCCTGTGTCTTTTGTTTGCAGCACTCAGTGCATGACCTTTTATTCTGATGATTCAGAGCTGTACACTTATTGCACTTAAAGCATTTTTTTTATCATTAATCTACATTCACGTGAAGAACATTATGTTTACTATGCTCCACCCCTCACCAAGTCCCCCCAAAAAACCTCTTCAGTCGCTGTCTATCAGCGTAGTTGAATGCTGTGGATCCCTTCACCGTGTCCACCCACAGAGACCCTTTACAGTAATTGTCCATCAGTGAGTAGTAAGATGCTATATGATCTCTACTAGTCTTCCCTGTGTTGTACAGTACTCCCCATGCACACACGAACCCACGCATTATTCATGCTAATCCCAATTACCACTATTATTTCTCCCCACACTTCTCCCTCCCTTCAGCCTCACCCTGCCTAGTCCTTCTCCCTTTGGTAACTTTTAGTCAACTCTCGGATTCTGTGAGAGTGCTGCTGTTTTTTTCCTTCACTTTCTCTTTGTTGTTATACTCCGCACATGAGTGAAATCACTTTTACTTGTCTTTATCCGCCTGCCCTATTTTTCTGAACGTACTACCGTCTACCTCCATCCACGTCATTGCAAATGGTAGTGATTGTTTTCTTCTTAAGCCTGCTTACTGCAATTTTAAACTGGATTTCATTCTTCCTTTTTGCTTGTAGATTAGCTATGTTACTCACCATTCAACTCCTATTTATGAATAATAGCTTTGTGTCAATCGATATGTATCTGTATCTATCTATCTAACGTTCTATCTATGTATCTATGTATGTAAATATGTATGTATGAATCTATGGATCTATCTTTCTATTTATCTATCTATCTTCCTATCATCTATCTATGATGTCTGTAATCTATCGGTCTATGTACCTATCAATCTTTCTTTCATCTGTCGTCTGTCTACCTATCTATCTATGTATCAATCACCTTTTTGTCTGCCCATCTATCCTTCTGTACAGAACAGTTAACAACATAGCCTATGTCTCTATCCTACATTATGCTTCCAGAAATCTTGCAAGGTAGCTAAGCCATAAGGAGAGCACTGTGTTCACCGATACACTTTCAGGTAGAGTCAGCCGCGTGTGCTTACAAAACCAGTAAATGGAGGTGAAAGGACTTGAACCCGTATCTCTGTCCTCTGTCCTCTTATAATTCCTGCTCGCTTGGTGACTTTATTTAGCCACATTCAGTGAGTAAGTGATCCCTGAAGAACACAAGTATCCTTCGTCTGGGCCTGTTGTCGTCAGAAAAGTGTACTTGGTTCTTTGCACACCACCATGTTTGTGGGACATAGGTGTGATCACTGCTGATAGGTGGAGGGACAAATATAAAGGAACACCTATTTCTGGACCGGAGCATTTGGGAAATAAGAGTGTGTAGTGGAGTGAAGTGTTTATTTGAGGGTCCAAACGTCCCTCTTTAGATGGTTATTACTTCTTTACATTCGGGAACATCATAAAAAGCAATGATTTTAAAAGCGCAGACGCCTATTATTACAGCAATTCATTTGTTGAGGTGAGAGGAAATGAGAAGGAAGTTGCTGCACCACGAAATCTATGCCTGAGCACTGCTGAAACAGCAAAAAGAATTCACGGTGGCTAGATTGGGCTATTTTCTACTGACTCTCTCTGGGGACGCAAACAGAATCCATTTGTTTGTTTGTTTCTCAGTTTCACTTGTATAGGGTTCCTGTCCCCGCCCCTTCAGCTTGTAGTTTGTCTGTGTCCTTGGATCTAAAGTGAGTCTCCAGAAAGGGAGCACGTAGGTGGTCTTGAGTTTTCATCAGTTCTTCTAAACCTGTGTCTTTTGATATGAGCACTCAAAGCCTGTACTTTTACTCTGATATTTGAGGGCAGTGCTCTTACATCAGTTTGAATTTTTCTTTGTTCTCATTAATATACAATCACATGCAGAACATCATGTTTTCCAGTCTACCCTCTTCAGCAAGTCCCTCCCATATCCTAGTTACAGCCGCTGTCCGTCAGCATGTACTAAGATGCTGTAGAATCACTACATGTCTTCTCTGTGTTGTACAGCCCTACCCATGAACCCCCACCCTACACATTAAACATGCTAATCCTAATGCCCCCATTCTTTTCCCCGCCCTTATTACTCCCTTCCCACAAACACTACCCAGTCCCTTTCTCTTTGGTAACTGTTAGTCCACTCTCGGGTTCTGTGAGTCTGCTGCTGTCTTTTCCTTCAGTTTTTCTTTGTTATCATACTCTACACATGAGTGAAATCATTTGGTACATGTATTTCTCCGCCTGCCTTGTTTGACTGGGCATAATACCGTCTACCTCCATCCACGTTATTGCAAATGATAGGATTTGTTTTCTTCTTATGGCTGCTTACTGCACTTTTTAAACTGGATTTCATTCTTCTTTTTTGTTTGTAATTTGGCTATGTGCTTTCACCGTTGCTCACCTGATTATGAGCAGTAGCTTTTTGTTAGTCGATATGTGCCTATATCTATCTATCTGCCTGTCTATCTATTTATCAATCAATCAACTTTTGTCTGCCCATCTGTCCTTGTGTACAGAACAGTTAACCACATATCCTGTATCACTTTCCTACACTTTGCTTCCAAAATTTTTGCAAAGTATCTAGGCTGTAGAGAGAGCACTGGGTTCACCGAGAACCTTGCAGGACGAGACGGCCATGTGTACCTACAAAACCAGGAAATGGTTGTGCCGGGACTTGAACCTGTGTCTCTCTCCCCTGTCCTCTTACATCTCCTTCTAACTTGCTGTCTGTATTTAGACACATTCATTGACTAAGTGCCCCCTGAAGACCACAAGTATCATTCCTCTGGGCCTGTTGTCAACAGAAAAGTAAACTTGTTGCTTTGCTCACCACCATGTTTGAAGGACATCAGCGTGATCACCGCCGATAGGACGGAGGGTCAAATAGAAAGGAACACCAATTTCTAGACTGGAGCAGTTGGGAGCCAAGAGTGTATTGTGAAGTGACGTGTTTATTTGAGTGTCCAAACTTCCCTCTTTCGTTGTTTATTAGATCTTCTCAATCGTGAACTTCATAAAACCCACTGATTTCAATATCCCAGATGCTTATTATTACAGCAACTCAGTTGTTGAGGTGAGAGAAACTGAGAAATATGTTGCTGCACCACTAAATATATCTCTGGGAACTGCTGAAACCAAACAAAAAGAATTCTCGGTGGTCAGATAGGGCTATTTTCTGCTGACTGTCTCTGGGGACTCAAACAGTATCCACTTGTTTGATTGTTTGTTTTTCAGTTTCACTCGTGTAGGGTACTTGTCCACACACCTTTGGCTTGTAGTTTGTCTTTGTCCTTCAATCTCAAGTGAGTCTCATGTAAGTAAGCACATAGGTGTCTTGAGTTTTTATCCCTTCTTTTATCCCTGTGTCTTTTGTTTGCAGCACTCAGTGCCTGACCTTTTATTCTGATGATTCAGAGCTGTACACTTATTGCACTTAAAAATTTTTTTATCATTTATCTACAATCACGAGAAGAACATTATGTTTACTATGCTCCCCCCCTCACCAAGTCCCCCGGAAAAACCTCTTCAGTCGCTGTCTATCAGCGTAGTTGAATGCTGTGTATCCCTTCACCATATCCGCCCCCACAGACCCCGTTACAGTCGCTGTCCATCAGTGAGTAGTAAGATGCTATATGATCTCTACTAGTCTTCTCTGTTTTGTACAGTACTCCCCATGCACACCCGACCCCACGCAATATTCATGCTAATCCCAATTACCACTATTATTTCTCCTCACACTTATCCCTCCCTTCAGACTCACTCTGCCTAGTCCTTTTCCCTTTCGTAACTTTTAGTCAACTCTCGGATTCTGTGAGAGTGCTGCTGTTTCTTTCCTTCAGTTTCTCTTTGTTGTTATACTCCACACATGAGTGAAATCACTTGGTACTTGTCTTTCTCCGCCTGGCATATTTCTCTGAACGTACTACCGTCTATCTCCATCCACATCATTGCAAATGGTAGTGTTTGTTTTCTTCTTGAGGCTGCCTACTGCAATTTTAAAATGGATTTCATTCTTCCTTTTTGTTTGTAGATTAGTTATGTTATTCACCATTCAACACCTATTTATGAACAATAGCTTTGTGTCAATCAATATGTATCTGTATCTGTCAATCTAACGGTCTGTCTGTCTATCTATGTATCTATGTATGTAAGTATGTATGTATGTATCTATGGATCTATCTTTCTATATATCTATCTATCTTCCTATCATCTACCTATGATGTCTATCATCTATCGGTCTATGTACCTATCTATCTTTCTTTCATCTGTCGTCTGTCTACCTATCTATCTATGAATCAATCACCTTTTTGTCTGCCCATCTATCCTGTACAGAACAGTTAACAACGTAGCCTATGTCTCTTTCCTACATAATGCTTCCAGAAATCTTGCAAGGTAACTAAGACATAAGGAGAGCACTGTGTTCACCGATACGCTTTCAGGTAGAGTCAGCCGCGTGTGCTTACAAAACCATTAAATGGAGATGAAAGGACTTGAACCCGTATCTCTGTCCTCTGTCCTCTTATACTTCCTGCTCGCTTGGTGACTTTATTTAGCTACATTCAGTGAGTAAGTGATCCCTGAAGAACACAAGTATCCTTCGTCTGGGCCTGTTGTCGACAGAAAAGTGTACTTGGTTCTTTGCACACCACCATGTTTGAGGGACATCGGTGTGATCACTGGCGATAGGTGGAGGGACAAATATAAAGGAACACCTTTTTCTTTTCAGGAGCGTTTGGGAAATAAGAGTGTGTAGTGGAGTGAATTGTTTATTTGAGCGTCCAAACGTCCCTCTTTAAATGGTTATTACTTCTTTACATTCATGAACATCATAGAAAGCAATGATTTTAAAAGCGCAGACCCATATTATTACAGCAATTCAGTTGTTGAGGTGAGAGGAAATGAGAAGGATGTTGCTGCAGCTCTAAATCTATGGCTGGGCAGTGGTGAAAGCAAATAAAAAGAATTCACGTTGGCCAGATGGGGCAATTTTGTACTGACTGTCTCTGGGGACTCAAACAGAATCCATTTGTGTGTTTGTTTGTTTCTCAGTTTCACTTGTGTAGGGTACCTGTCCCCACCTCTTCGGCTTATAGTTTGTCTGTGTCTTTGTATCTCAATTGGGTCTCCTTTAAGGGAGCACGTAGATGGTCTTGAGAGAAACATAACTTTGATTTGTATGATGCTTTCCCATCTACCTAAATACCTATCTCTTTTTCTATCTATGTAATCTATCTGCCTATATATCTATCTGTCATCTCTCTATGATCTATCATCTATCTACTATCATCTGTGTATCTATCTAATTAATCTATCATCTATATGTATGTATATCAATCCAGTCTATGTATCAATCATCTGTCTTTGTATCTGTTTTCTCTCTTTTGTCAGCGTTCTGTTACTAGGTGCTCTTTGATACCTTTGTGTCCTACTCAGTCTCAATTTTTTGTTTGTTTAATTGAGTTAGCTGTGTGTTTGTGTCTTGAGAGGAGTGGCCTTGGGTGGGAACTTCTCCTGCGTAGGTTGCAAGAGTCTGCTGGGTGTTGATGGTGTGCTTGGCGGGCTGGGCTCTTTAACAGAGCCCTCCGTCTGCTCTGCCCCTGGGCCTTTTGTGCTGTTGCGCCTGCGTGAGCTGCGGGGCATATCCGAGGCCCCACGCAGGGAGCACCCTGGCTGGAATGCGGGTTCTTTTGCAGTTGCATGAACAGTAGTAGGATTTTTCCCTGTGCACCAATGTCACCTCCATGGCCCTGCTTGGTGGCCAATCTCCAGAGAGCATGCGTGTAGTCCCTGATTAAGGGAACTGCCTTTTGGTGACATGCGGGTCTCCTGTGGGCCAGTTTCCCATGGCCTTGCTATGGTGGCAGGCCAGCTAGCTTGTGGGGAAACTGCTACCCTCTGCTGTCAAGGTGGAGGTGGAGTTTCAGTGCATTTAGGCATTTAGATGTGAGTGAGGTCTATCTGAAATGGAATAGTAGCATTGAGAGCTATGTTTCCGTTCGTATGTAAAGGCACTGAGCATAAAGAGGTGGGTGATGGTGGCAGGAATTTTTGAATGTTTATGTTCCCGCACTTATTTATTTTCTGTTGAGGGAGGTGATTCTGAAATTACTTTTTAATCACGGATAAAGGTGGTGCATAAGGTCATCCCACGTCAGCCATGGTGAGATGAAGTGGTGTAGTAGAATTAAATCCTGTACACCTTGGCCTGATACATAGGGGACACACCGAAGGCACTCTTTGCTTCTCTCCTATCCTGGCTTATTAACATAACTAACTTGATGGTTCAGTGTGGTCCCAGCAACATTTCCAGCAAGATCTTTCTAAAATTGCATAGAAACACTTGGCAAAGATATCCCCAGAGGCTAGTGGAAAATTTTACTCTTGGTGGTCATAGTTTACAAGATGTTTGCCGTATCCTGCATTCCTTTGTTACTTTGAGTCTCCTGTGATTGTAGACCGATTGGGGCAGTGGTGTACACACGCACATGCACACGCACAGACACCCACACAAGGCTGAGAATTAACAGAGACCCCAGTTATCGGAAAATGCAGCCCACAATTTAAAAAAGAAACGTACATAAATTGTGCTCCTTGTGATCCCCCCATCGGGAGCAGAATTCAAAGTGCAGACATGTTTGGACACAGATAACTATGCAGACACCTAAGCACAGATATCAATGCGTAGTCTCTTTCCATCTATTGTCTATGTGCGTCTCTGTTTACCTACATATCTATGTTAGTCTACTCAAGCTGATAAACAGGGTGTCATTGAGTGGGGGCTTAATCCATAGACACTGATTTCTCCCAATTCTGAGGGTAGAAGTCCAAGACCAAGGCAGGTTCAGTTCCTTGTGAGGTCCCTTCTCCTGGCTTGCATACGGCCGCATCCCTGCTGTGTCCTCACAGGGTCGAGGGAGAAAGCTCTGTCCTCTGTTCCACTTAATAGCACTGTTTGCATAATGGCAGCTCCACCCACACCCTCATGATATCTTCCAAACCTAATTACCTCCAAATTCCCCACCTCCCAATACGATTACAGAGTTGTTTTGGGCTTCAACCCTGACTCAGTTCAAATATGAAATTGTGTGAGTGTGTGTGTGTGTGTGTGGTGGCAACAATGGGTTAGGAGGAGGTGAATATGGTTAGGTGAGGGCCCGAAAATTCAGTTCATAACTCTGTATCTATCTATCATCTAACTGTCTAATCTAACCTACCTATATCATCTATCCTATCTAGTCTAATATCTGTCATCTGTATATATCTTATCTATCTTTCATCTCTGTCAATCTATTCGTCTAATCTCTGAATATCTATCATCTATCTAATGTATCTATTTGTAATCTATCATCTACCAACTGTCATCTATCTGTCATCTACCTGTTGTCATCTTTTTGTCTACTCATCTATCCTTATGTACAGAAGAGTGTAAGATAAATTCTAGCTGAAATAAGCAGGTGAAGAGAGGAAATAAAGTGCCCGGTATCTTATTTGAACGCAAATACCAGGGCGAGATATCCCCAGTCTATAGGAATGGAGGCTGGGGAATTCACACTTAAGTAGACAGGCAGTGAGATTTTAAAGAAGGTAGGGGGAGGCAGAGCTTGGATTTACAGCAGCACGAGGATTGGCTAGCAAATGGCATATTTTTCAGATTGTGAGGGGCAACTGCCAAGAAATTTGGCACATCAGCAGTGTCCCATATGGGAGGGTTCAGCAGCCAGAGACATTGTCACATCATTACTCTCCGACGTACTCGCTCCTTCCATCAGTGCCCCCAACCTTACAAACAGTTAACAACATGGCTATGTAACATGACTATCTATCTACCTACCTACCTACCTACCTACCTACCTACCTACCTACCTACCTACCTACCTATCTATCTATCTATCTATCTATCTATCTATCTATCTATCTATCTATCTATCTATCTATCTATCTATCTATCATCTATCTATCTATGTATTCTATGTATCTATCATCTATCTATTCTATCTATCTATACCTATCATCTATCCTATCTAATCTGTCATCCATCTATCTGTCTGTCCGTCCTATCTATCATCATCTTTTTGTCTACCCATCTATCCTTATGCACAGAACAGTTCACACGTTGGCTTATATGTCATTTCCCTACTTATGTTTCCAAAAGCCTGCAAGGTAACTAGGCCCTAGAGACAGACTGCACTGGGTTCACCGAGACATTTTCACATCGAGTCAACAGCGTTCAACAACAAAATTAGTTAATATTGGTGCGATGACTTCAACCCATATCTCTGTCCCCGGTCCTCTTTGCCCTTCTTACTGACAGTATTCTAGCCTCATTTGTTGACTGACTGCTCCCTGAAGACCACAAGCATCCTTACTCTTGGCTTTTTCAGTAATTTATCCCATTGTATGGAATGCTTTTCCCTCAGATACCTGGTTCTGTCACCTCCTGCTACTCTGTTCAAGTCCCACCTCCCTGGTGAGATTTACCCTGTCCACTGTTTATTTTGAAAGTCCTGCTTCTCTATGCCTGTAATCTCATTCCTCCAAATCCTGCTTTTTATTCTTCATAGTGTTTGTTACTGGCTAAGCTACCGGAAAACTTACAGATTTTAATTGTCTCTTTCCTCCCCTCCAACTAGAACGTGGTCTTCACAGGTTAGGATTTCTGCGTGTATTAAGTCTGGAGGAGACCCTGCAGACTCTAGGGTCAGCGAGAAGTGGGCACAGTTGTAACTCAACGTGGTTTGACATGTTAGCAGTTTAGGTTAGAGTCAGGCCAGGCAGTCATTAAGGAGGACATTTTTTGATATTACTAAGCAACTTCATAAATTCTAAGTAAGCTTAAATTTTCAATAATCACACAGCAGGCAGAAGTACTTCCTTCTGTCGTTCCTCCAGACTCGAGGACCTGGATGCGAAATCCCTAATCTCGTGGGGAAGTGGGAATGTGTGAGGATGATCAGCCAAAGTCTTAAGTTACTTAAGGCACACACATACAGAATTAAACATGTTTAAAAATAAAATGATGAGTTGTTCCCTCTGTCACAGCAGGGATTCCCCAGCCTCCAGTGAGCTCAGAGCAGTGCAGTGGGAGAGGAGAGGGAAGGGGCCACATAAGCCAACCCGGTCTCCTTCCTGTGGACTTGCCTCCCCCTGGGTTGTCATCCATTAAACGCTCAACATGCAGACCTCGCGGTGAGCATGCACAGTCATAAAATGCAGCTACTTCCACATCCCAGTCACTGGGGCATGGAACACGTTTCATAGTTAAGTGTGGCTCAGAACATTATCACTCATTTATGTGTGTTCTTCCTCTGTCGCCGAGTCAAAGAGTAAAGAGAGCAGAGGCATACTAGCAAGAGCAGGGTTTAGTGTGAATATATAATATACACACATATTGTGGGAAAGATTTTGTTAAATGGATAGGAGGACATAGGCCATGTCTGGAGCTGGGGGAGACCTGTAGCTGCCATTGGCAAGGGCTGTGGCATGTCCACCGGGTCGGAAGCCGAGTTAGGTGAAGATCTGAGGCGGTCGGCTGTGCCTCGCATAGCATCGTATGGGTCCAGGGCTGAACGGAGGATGACCGCCCACGCTGTGGGTGTCTGAGGCACGCAGATTGCCGGCAGTGGTGCCGCCCACGGCGTCCTGAGGGGCCGGGGGTGACCAGAAGTATACGGCCATCGAGGGTTGTGTCGTGTCCATCGGCTCGACTCGAGCATCATTGGCAGCCTTCGGGCCGTCGGTGGTACTGCCCACGGCCTCGTGTGGGGCCGGGTGGACTGCAAGATCACGGCCAGCCAGGGCGGCGTCATTTCCATTGGTTCGTCAAGAGCATCAGCGTCTGCCTTATGTCCGGCGCTTGTACAGCCCATGGCCTTGTCTGGGGCCAGGGTTCAATTTTAGGTGCCTTTTCCGAGGTTGGTGGTGTGCCCATCGGGTCATCGTCTGACTTGGCGGTAGGGCCATGGCCGTCGTCTGTGCCTCCCATGGCATAGTGTGGGTCCAAGGGAGACAGGACGATGACCGCCTGCGTGGTGGTTGTCTGAGGTGCGCAGGAGGCTGGCAGTGGTGAATCAAACATCCTGCTGTGGGGCCCGGTGTGAACCGGAAGATGATGGCAAACGACGGTGGCATGCCCATTGACTCGTCTTGACAGTCAGAGTGAAACTTCGGGCTGGTGCATGTTCTGCCCGTTGCGTCATCTGGGCCCCGGGGTGAAGAGTAGTTGCAATTCCCTATGCCGGTGGCATGCCCATTGTGTACTAGTCCGGCTTGGTGGTAGGTCCTCAGCCGTCGTCTCTGCCTCCCATGGCATCATGTGGGGCCAGTGGAGATTGGATGAAAACTGCCCGCTTGGTGGGTGTCTGAGGTGCACAGGAGGCCGGCGGTGCTGCTGCCCACAGACTTGTGTGGGGCTGGTGGGTGACCGGAAGATGACGGCCATCAAGGGGTGTGTCATGTCCCATCGGCTCGTCTTGAGCATCAGCATCAGCCTTCGGGCCGGCACTTGTGCTGACATTCGCCTTGTCTGGGGCTGGTGGGCAGTTATAGATGCCTTGACCGAGGGCGTTGGCGTGCCCATTGGTCCGAGTCTGACTTACGTGTAGGGCCGAGGCCATCGTCTGTGCCTCTCACGGCATCGTATGGGGCCATGGGAGACCAGACGATGACCGCCCGTGTTGTGGTTGTGTAAGGTGCACAGGAGGCCAGCGGTCGTGCTGCCCACAGCCTCGTGTGGGGCTGGGGGGACCGGAAGATGACAGCTATCGAGGGGGCTGTCGTATCCCATCGGCTTATCTTGAGCGTCAGCGTCAGCCTTTGGGCCGGCACTTGTTCTGCCCTGTGCCTTGTCTAGGGCCGGGGGCAGTTGTAGGTGCCTTTCCCGAGGGCGGTAGCGTAGAACATCGGGTCCGAGGCTGATTTACAGCTAGGGCTTAGGCCGTCGTCTGTGCCTTCCATGGCATCGTATGGGTCCAGAGGAGACCAGACGAAGACTGCCCACGTGATGGGTGCCTGGGTTGCACAGAAGTCCGGCAGTGGTACTGCCCATGGGCAAATGCGTGGCCGGGGGCCACCAGAAGGTGACTGCCATCGAGGGTGGTGTCCTGTCCATGGGCTCATCTCGAGCGTCATTGTCGGCCCTCGGGTCGAAGTTGGTGCTTCCCATGGCATCCTACGGGGCCGGGTGGACCGGAAGATGATGGTGAGCAATGGTGGCGTCGGGTCCATCGGCTCGTCCTGAGCATCAGAGCCATCCATCGGGCCGGTGCTTGTGCTGCCCAATTACTAGTCTGTTGGCTGACTCTGGATGGTGATATTGCACAGGCAGGACAACTCGAGGCGGGCTGGTAGTGGTGCCTGTGTGCCCTGCAGAGGAGGAGCTCGTCTGGGTGGTCTCTTTCCAGCAGTCTGCTGGGAGCCCAGGATGATCCAGAGGCCCGGACTGCTCCCCAAGGAAGTGGGAAGTCTGCTGGGAAATGTGGGAAAAGCCAGCTGCTAAAGGCACAGTATCCCGGTGGAACAGCCTGTGACCAGGTCAGTGGGCAGGTGCAGGGTGCTCCCTGGCAGGAGGCGTGCAGGGCAGCGCCCAGGGAAAGGGAAGGACCGGCGGGCAAATAAGGTGGTACTGGAGAGGCAGCGGGTGGTGAGGGGCACAAACCTTAGGAAGGAGGAAAGAGGCTACACAGAAAAATGGGTTGTGGTGTGCGTCAAATGATCCGAGGAAAGGTTCTGAAGTTAGGGAGAGGGTCTCCTTTGCCACTATCTCAATCTCAGGCCAAGCATGCACTGAGCTGCCCAGCTAGGGCGAGCCTGGTATGTATGTCACCAGGGGACACATCACAAAGCGGCCTGGGCCTCTGTAACGTCACCCAGGAACCGCATCACCACGCGCCAATTGCTATAAGCACACCGGCCCCACCCAGAGGAGACGATGGGCCAAGGACACGGCACGGCCCCAAGGACAACCCCAGTAGAATCACTAGCCCCTGGGACTGCACGCTGAGAGCCGTACAGGTGTTTGGTCCAATGACGCCACCTTGCGGACCGTCGAGGGTTGCAGTGCCCGCGTCTGTCAGAGCTCAGCCTGCACGGGTGCCCACTCTGCATGGGCTTGGCACCCGGAGTGCTGCGGGCATCAAGTGCCTTGCACTCCTGACTCCTGCGAACCCGGAGGCCAGGGCCTGCTCACAGCCCAGCGTGGAGCCACCCAGAAGCTGCCGGGTGCACAGCCAGCCCTTTCCCGGGACTTCCCAGCTTCTCTGGGACACCTGGAGCCAGGCATGCCTTCTCGGCCATGGCCAGCCAGGTGGCTGACTTCTGAGGAGGGCGCAGACCCCATGACTTGCCTTTCTAGCTAGCGCGAAGGTTCTTCATTTGCTTCTCACAGAAAGCGTAGGTCGGGGACCACCAGGTCTCAGCATAGCCACATCCTGCATTCTGACTGGGCTCGGCCGCCCAGATTTTCTTTCTGATCTAGTTTTGGGGGCCTGGGTCTCATATGTGAATAACACAACACAGTAAACTGGGAAACACTTTTTATTTTTAAAATGCTTCTCCTTTAGGCTCCTGGCCTTGATGGCATTGCCATTCGTACCCATCAGCCAAGCTGGAAGCTTGTGGGGCAACCTCGCCTCCTCTCAACAGGCAGCCTGTCCATTCTTGATCCTGACTGTTCATTCTTTATATTATAAATTGTGAAGCTCGTGTCCTGTGTCAGTAACCCTGCTTCTAGTTTCTCAGGTCTTTCCTGGTGGACCTAGGCCCTGCTTGCTCACTGCTTCACTGTGGAAGCACTGACATTGTTACAGAATAAAATGTGAAATTTTCCAGCCCCAACTCACGGTCTGGCCTTCACTTTGTCTACATCTCCTTCCCTATGAGCTAAGCTCCCTGCTCCTTGAAAAGATCCTGTCTCATGCCTTTTCATCTCTGAATTATTTCCTCTGGGGATTCCGACCTTCTGCCTCTGGTTTTTAAGGCATTTCACCACAGCAGAAGAACATGGATCGTTGAAGTCCCGTCTCTCTAGTCACCTCCCCTTGGAGGCTTCCCGTGCACACTCAATTATTCGTGCCCTCCTCTCCCTTCTCCGTACTTGGTGAGAAACTCTGTTATCAAATGCGAGTGTGTCAGCTCGTGCACATCACTCTTCGAGTCACAGTATCTGTTGAAGAATGGTGTCAGTGAATGACTGGACTCAGCTTCATAGCTCAGCTACCCGTTCATTGGTACCTAATGCCACTTGCTCCTCTGCCAACCTTTCGTTATGTTCCAAACCGTGCGGAACATAAATGTGGGCGAGATGCCAACGACGACTCCTCAGTCCCCACTGTGTATGCCTCCGGGTGCTTAGGGAGAGGCCCAGCGAGCTGCGCAAACAACCTTATCTATAATGGCGATGAGGGCAGAGTGTGTTTGGCATGTCCCAGCTGCTGCTGCTGTGATGACTCCTCTCTCTGGCCCAGTGACGTAAGATTTCAGATCCCTTCTTGTTCTCTGCCTGTGCTGTCTCCATAGTGGTGTAGTTTTGTTGTATGGGGGAGGCTGCTTTCGTGTCTCTGAAGGAATTAAGTAAGGGTCTCAGAAGTCCCTTTTGTCAGTTTTCATTGTACTGTACCATCTTCTATTTCTACGTCTTTGGGTTTTCTCCCGCTGCTAGTGCTTTTCCTCTGGGAGGACCTGTACCACAAGCCTGTGGTAGAGAGAAGAGTTAACTTGGCGCTTTGCTCACCACCATGTTTGAGGGACATCGGCGTCACCACTGATAGGAGGAGGGCCAGGTGAAAAGGAACACCGAGTTCTAGATGGGAGCAGTTGGGAGCAAAGAGTGTGTTGTGGAGTGACGTGTTCGTTTGAGCATCCAAACATCCCTCTGTATCTGGTTATTGCTTCTTACCATTCGTAAACATCATAAAATCCATTGATTTTAAAATGTCAGTCGCCTATTATTACAACAACTCAGTTGTTGAGGTGAGAAAAAATGAGAAGGGACTCACTGTACCACTGAATCTATGACTGGGCACTTCCAAAACCGAACAGAAAGCATCCACGGTGACGGGAAGGGCTATTTTCCACTGACTGTCTCTCTGGACACTAAAACAGAATCACTTTTTTTTGTGTGTGTGTGTCTGTAATGTACAATTACATGAGCAACATTATGTTTACTAGACTCCCCCTCCTCTCCCCTCTCCCCCATAATAAAGTCCGCTCCCCTCATACCTTTAAAGTCGCTGTCCGTCAATGTAGTAAGATGCCATAGAATCACTACCTGTCTTCTGTGTGTTATACTGCTATCACCGTGGACCCCACCCCCTACAATATGTGTGCAGATCGTAATGCCCCCTATACCCCCTTATCCCTCCATTACCACCCATCCTCCCAGGTCCCTTTCCCTTTGGTACCTGTTAGTTTATTCTTTGGTTCTGTGAGTCTGCTGCTGTTTTGTTCCTTCCCGTTTTTGCTTTGTTCCATTACCTCACAGAGGTGTGAAATCCTAGGATACTTGTCTTTCTCCACCTGGCTTATTTCACTGAGCATAACACTTTCTAGCTCCTTCCGTGTTGTGGCAAATGGTGGTAGGATTTGTTTTCTTCCTATGGCTGACTGATATTCCATAGAGTGTATGTACGACCACTTCTTTATCCATTCATCTCCTGATGGACACTTAGGTTGCTTCCATTTCTTGGGTATTGTAAATGGTGCTGCGATCAACATAAGGGTGCATCTGTCTCTTTCAAACTGGGCTCCTGCACACCTAGGGTAAATTCCTAGGAGAGGAATTCCTGTGTCAAATGTTATTTCTGTTCTTTGGTTTTTTTTGGGAACCTCCATACTGCTTTCCACAATGTTTGAGGTGACTGACATTCCCACCAGCAGTATAGGAGGGTTCCCCTATCTCCACACCTTTGTCGACATCTGTTGTCTGTCTTTTGGGTGGTGGCCATCCTTACTGGTGTGAGGTGATACCCCACTGTGGATTAATGTGCATTTCTCTGATAGTTAGCGATGTGGAGCATCTTTTCATGTGCCTTCTGGCCACCTGAAATTGCTTCTGTGGAGTAGTGTTTGTTCATATCCTCTGCCCATTTTGTAATTGCATTCGTTTGCTTTTTGTGTGTTGAAGTTCGTGAGCTCTTGACACATGTTTTGGATGGCAACGCCTTATCAAATGTCTCATCAGTGAATATATTCTCTAATACTGAAGGATGACTTTTGGTTTACTGATGGTGGTCAAAAAGAATCTTACTAAACCCCCTACCACTTCATTCCAAATCTGACTAATTATTCCTTATTTGAAGAACACCAACAAGCCGATAAAATTGGAATGAAGAGCAGAAGCTGTGATGCAGGAACATCTAACGTAAAACTGAGAGGTGAGGTGGTGTGGAGACTGGTAGGCTGTATCTTACCATGTGCTGCTTTTAAGAGTCATAGGGAAAAAAGATTCCCAAGGAAATGAACCCGGGTGTTGACGTCACCTGGTATCAGTGGTGCCACATAGCCTCTAGCAATTGATGGGAAGTCTAGCATGCGGCACTGTTGTCTTTCCTGCGGAGTTAGACGTGTGGCGACCCCATTTGCAGTTCAGTCAGAGCCGTTGTTTGACTGTTCTGGCAACGGCCGGGGTGGACCTGAGAGCTCTGCCTTTCCTGCTGGGCCTCAGCAGCGTTCCCGGGAGATAGAGAGAGAGAGAGAGAATTGCGTTCGAGGGAGAGGGACACTTTTATTTTCTGTTGCTACCTGAGCATGCTCCTGATGTTTATTTTGAGATCTCTTTCTCAGGAAGATTGATTTGAGTCCAGTTACCAGGTTCCTTTGAAGGTTCATATTTGTAGGTGGTGCACTCTAGCTCCCAGAAGCTTTATTCTCTTTAGATTCTCAGCCCTTGCAGTGATGACAGGGGTCCCAGGGGAGCGGTGCCGGTGCCCAAACCCGCCGGGATGAAAGAGGTCTTTCCTGCTTCCTGACCGCAGTGCCCATCTCCACTGCCAGGGCCAGTTTGCGGAGCACGCAGGGAGAAACTGCCGTAGGTGGAGGCGGCCGTTTTGCAGGCCGGTGCTGGCTTGGAAGCAGGCCGTGTAATAGTCACAGCACGGTAAGGGGCCTCGGAGCTGCGCGGCCAGCCAGGAGGATGGAGCGCCCGGAGCTCCTGAAAGCTCCCACGCCTGCCGGCCAGAGTGCACCTGGGCAGTTTGTCGCAAATGTCCTTTCTCCCGAGAGGCAAGCACTGTGGAAGCCTTCCCCCTTTAGCAGTTCTGTCGCTGTTTTGAAGTCTCTCAGACTGTCCGCCTTTCTTTTTTCCCACATCAGCCAAATGTGGATCCCTGTGTTGTCCCACAAGTTCCTGGAATCTCAAGTCTCTCGAAGTCTTCTGCCTGTCTTTGCTTTCCAACCCCACCGATCGTCCAGAGCGCTGCACTTGTAATGGTAGGTTCGTGCTCCAGAGCACATCTCCAGGGCTGTACGTCACACTTCTCCTTGAGGTGACAGCCTGCCACAGCAGCGTGCTTCCCTGCTGCTCTTCCAGGATTTGGTGTAGTTGTTCTATTTCCATATAGTACATATGTATGTGGTTTTGGTTTAGGGAGGAGGTTTCCACATCCCCTCGCACGTGAGCCACGTTCTTTAATACCATCAGCACATATTTTTTCTTTTTTTTTCAGTTCCACTTGTCTAGGGTACCTGTTCCTAACCCCTCAACTTGTAGCTATTCTTCGTCCTTGGATCTCAAGTGAGTTTCCTGTAAGGGAGCAAGTAGGTGTTCTAGAGTTTTGATCCCTTCTTTTAACCCTGTGTCTTTTGATTGGAGCACTCAAAGCCTGTCATTTTTTTCCTGACAATTGAGAGCTGTGTCCTTACTGTACTTAAAAAATTGTTTTGTTATCATTAATCTACAATCACGCAAAGACCATTATGATCACCAAGTACACCAAGCCCCCCCAAAAACCCTGTTACCGTTGCTTTCCATCAGCGTAGTTGGATGCTGTAGACCCCATCACCATGTTCCCCCCCACAACCCGTTACAGTCGTTGTCCATCAGCATGTAGTAAGATGCTGTAGAATCACTACTTGTCTTCTCTGTGTTGTACAGCCCTCCCCATGCTCCCCCCACCCCACACATTATATGTGCTAGTCCTAATGCCCTCTTTCTTTCTCCCCGCCCTTATCCCTCCTTTCCCACCCAACCTGTCCAGTGCCTTTTCCTTTGGTAACTGTTAGTCCACTCTCAGCTTCTGTGAGTCTCCTGCTATTTTTTTCCTTGAGTTTTTCTTTGTTTTTATACCCCACACATGAGTGAAATTATTTGGTACTTGTCTTTCTCCGCCTGCCCTATTTCACTGAGCATTATACCCTCTAGCTCCATCCACGTTGTTGCATATGGTAGGATTTGTTTTCTTCTTACGGCTGCTTACTGAACTTTTTAAACTGGTTTTCTGTCTTCTCTTTTGTCTGTAGTTTTGCTATATGCTTTCACCATTGCTCTCCTGGATATGAGCAATAGCTTTTTGTTAATTGATATGTACCTATAAATATCCACCTGTCTATCTATCTATTTATCTACATACATACCTATCTATCTATCTATCTATCTATCTATCTATCTATCTATCTATCTATCTATCTATCTATCTGTCAATCAATCATCTTTTTGTCTGCCTATCTGTCTTTGTGTACAGAACAGTTGACCACAGAGCCTATGTCACTTCCCTACGTTATGCTTCCAAAAATCTTACAATTATCTAGGCCGTACGGAGAAGACTGGGTTCACCGTGACTTGCAGGTCGAGTCAGCCATGTGTACCTACAGAACCAGGAAATGGTGGTGCAGGGACTTGAACCCGTATCTCTGTCCTCTGTCCTCTTTTACCTCCTTCTCGCTTGCTGACTGTATTTAGCCACCTTCATTGACTAAGTGCTCCCTGGAGACCATATGTATCCTTTCTCTGGGCCTGTTGTCCGCAGGAAAGTAAACTTGGTTTTTTGCTCACCACCATGTTTGAGGGACAACTGGATGATCACCGCTGATAGGGAGAGGGACATATTAAAATATACACCAATTTCTAGACAAGAGAATTTGGGAGCAAAGAGTGTGTTGTGGTGTGACATGTTTAGTTGAGTGTCCAAACTTCCCTCTGTATGTGGTTATTACATCTTTACATTCTTGAACATCATAAAACCCACTGATTTTAAAGGCCCAGATGCATATAATCATAGCAATTCAGTTGTTGAGGTGAGAAAAAATGAGAAGGACGTTGCTGTAGCACTAAATCTATGGCTGGGCCCTGCTAAAACCAAACAAAAAGAATACACGGTGGCTCGATACGGCTATTTTCTACTGACTGTCTCTGGGGACTAAAACAGAATTCATTTGTTTGTTTGTTTCTCAGTTTCACTTCTGTAGGGTACCTGTCCTCGCCCCTTCACCTTGTAGTTTT
Organism: Manis pentadactyla; assembly: GCF_030020395.1. Lineage (NCBI taxonomy): Eukaryota > Metazoa > Chordata > Mammalia > Pholidota > Manidae > Manis > Manis pentadactyla. The sequence continues at coordinate 3,606,064 of NW_026644596.1, forward strand.
TCTCTGTCCTTGGATCTCAAGTGAGTCTCCTGAAAGGGAGCACGTAGATGGTCTTGATTGAAAGATAGCTTTGTTAGGTATGATGATTTCCTATCTACCTACCTACCTACCTATCTCTTTATCTATCTATGTAATCTATCTCCCTGTTATCTATCTGTCTTCTATCTACCTATGATCTATCATATATCTACTATCAACTGTATATCTATCTAATTAATCTATCTTCTATACGTATGTATATCAATCCAATTTATGTATCAATCATCTGTCTGTGTATCTTTTCTCACTTTTGTCAACGTTCAGTCACTAGGTAAACTTTGATTCCTCTGTGTCCTTCTCAGTCTCAGTTCCTTGTGTTTGTTTATGTGAGTTAGCTGTGTGTTTGGGTCTTGAGAGGAGTGGTCTTCGGTGGGATCTTCTCCTGCGTAGGTTGCACGAATTTCCTGGGTGTGGATGGTGTGGTTGGCGCACTGGGGTCTTGAACCTGTGCTGGCCAGGGCCCTCCAGCTGCTCTGCCCCAGGGCCGTTCCTGCTGTGGTGGCTGCGTGAGCTGCGGGGCATATCCGAGGCCCCACACAAGGAGCACCCTGGCTGTACTGTGTGGTCCGAGGCAGGTGCTTGCCCAGTAGTAGTTATTTTTGCCTGTGCACCGATGTCACCTCGGCAGCCCTGTTTGGTGGTCCATCTCCACAGAGCCTGCGTGTAGTCACTGGTTAAGGGAACTGCCTTTTGGTGACACGCGGGGCTCTTGTGAGCCGGTGGCCCATGTGATTGCTGTGGTGGTAGGCCAGCTACCTTGTGGGGAAACTGATCCCCTCGGCTGTCAAGGTGGAGGTGGAGTTTCAGTGCATTTAGGCATTTAGATGTTAGTGCGGTCTATCTGAAATGCAATAGTAGCGTTGATAACTATGTTTCCGTTCGTATGTAAATGGTGCTGAGCATAAAGAGTTGGGTGTTGGTGGCAGGAATTCTAGGAATGTTTATGTCCCCACACTTATTTATTTTCTGTTAAGGGAGGTGATTCTGAAGAAACTTTTTACTCACGGATGGACGTGGTGCATAAGGTCATCCCATGTCAGCTAAGGTGAGATGAATTGGTTTAGTAGAATTAAAGCCTGTACACCTTGGCCTGATACATAGGAGACACACCGTTTGTGCTCTTTGATGCTCTCCTCTCCTGGCTTATTACCTTAACTAACTTGATGTTTCAGAGTGGACCCAGCATCATTTCCAGCAAGATCATTCTAAAATTGCATAGAAACACTTGGCAAAGATACCCCGAGAGGTTAGTGGAAAATTTTACACTTTCTGGTCACAATTTGCAAGATGTTTGCCCTATCCTGTGTTCCTTTGTAACTTTTGTATCTACTGTGATTGTAGACCGATCGTGGCCGTGGTGTACACACACACACGCACACGCACAGTCACACACACATGGCTGAGAGTTAATGGAATCCAAAGTTAGCGGAAACTGCAGCCGACACTTTAAAAAAGAAACGAGCATAAGTTGTGCTCCTGGTGTTCCCCCCATAGGGAGCAGACTTCAAAGTGCAGAGGTGGTTGGACACAGATACCTATGCAAACAGCTAAGAAAATATATGTCTGCGTAGGCTCTCTCCATCCATCATCTAAGTGCGTCTCTGTTTACGTGCATATCTATGTTTGTCTACTCGAGCTGATAACCTAAGTGTCATTGAGTGGGTACATCATCCATAGACACTGATTTCTTGCCATTCTGGAAGCAGAAGTCTAAGACCAAGACAGGTTCAGCTCCTGGTGAGGTCCCTTTTCTGGCTTGCATACGTCCGCATCCCTACTGTGTCCACACAGGGTCGAGGGAGAAAGCACTGTCCTCTGTTCTTCTTAATAGCACTGATCGCATAATGGCAGCTCCACCCACACCCTCATGATCTCTTCCAAACCTAATTACCTCCAAAGGCCCGACCTCAAAATAACATGACAGTGGGAGTTAGGGCTTCAACCCTGACTTAGTTCAAATGTGAACTTGTGTGTGTTTGTGTGTGTGTGTGTGTGTGTGTGTGTGGTGGCGGCGGGGGATTAGGAGGAGCGGAAGATGTTGAGGTGAGAGCCCAAAAATTCAGTTCATAACTCTGTATCTATCTATCGTCTATCTGTCTAATCTAAGCTACCTTTATCATGTATCCTATCTAGTCTATCATCCATCATCTATATTTATCTTATCTATCTGTCATCTCTGTTAATCTATTCGTCTAATCTATGAATATCTATTATCTATCTAATGTATCTTCTTCTAATGTATCACCTATCACCTGTCATCTTTCTGTCATCTACCTGTCGTCATCTTTTTGTCTACCCATCTATCCTTATTTACAGAACAGTGTAAGATAAATTTTTGCTAAAATAAGCACGTGAAGAGAGGCAACAATGGGCCCGGTAGATTATTTGAACGCAAATACCCGGGCGAGTTTTCCCCAGTCTATAAAAATGGAGGCTGGGGAATTCACACTTAAGTAGACAGGCAGCGATATTTTAAAGAAGGTAAGTGGAGGCAGAGCATAGATTTAGAGCAGCACGAGGATTGGATTTCCCAAGGCGTATTTATCAGTTTCGGAGGGGGCAACAGCCAAGAACTTCGGCACATCATCAGTGACCCATGTGGGAGGGGGCAGCAGCCAGAGAGATAGGCACATCATCAGTGTCCGAGTCCGACGTGCTCGCTCCTCCCTTCAGTGGCTGTAGCCTTACAAACTGTTAACAACATGACTATCTAAAATAGCTGGCTATCTATCAGTCTGTCTATCTATCTATCTATCTATCTATCTATCTATCTATCTATCTATCTATCTATCTATCTATCATCTATTTATTCAATCTATCCATACCTATCACCTATCCTATCTGGTCTGTCATCTATCTATCTGTCTATCTGTCCTATCTATCATTTTTTGTCTACCCATCTATACTTATGTACAGAACAGTTCACAAGTTTTCTTATATGTCACTTCTCTACTTATGTTTCCAAAAGTCTGCAAGGTAACTAGGCCCTGAAGACAGACTGCACTGGTTTCATCGAGACATTTGCACATCGAGTCATCAGCGTGTGACTGCAAAGCTAGTAAATGGTGCTGCGGGGACTTCAACACATATCTCTGTCCCCGGTCCTCTTTGTCTTCCTTGCTGACGGTATTCTAGCCACATTTTTTGACTGACTGCTCCCTGAAAACCACAAGCTTCCTTCCTCTTGGCTTTTTCAGTAATTTATCCCATTTTATGGAATGCTTTTCCCTCAGATACCTGGTTCTGTCACCTCCTTCTAGATGGTTCAAGTCACACCTCCCTGGTGAGGCTTACCCTGTCCACTGTTTATTTTAAAAGCCCTGCTTCTCTCTGCCTATAATATCAGTCCTCCATATCCTGCTTTTTATTCTTCATAGTGTTTGTTACTGGCTAAGCTACTGGAACACTTACAGATGTTCATTGTCTCTTTCTTCCCCTCCAACTAGAACGTGGTCTTCACAGGTTAGGAATTCTGCGTGTATTAATTCTGGTGGAGACCTTGAAGACTGTAGGGTCAGCGAGAAGGGGGCACTGTTGTAACCCAACGTGGTTTGACATGTTAGCAATTTAGGTTAGAGTCAGGCCAGGCAGTCATTAAAGAAGACCTTTCCTGATATTACTAAGCTACTTGATAAATTCTAAGAAAACGAAAAAAATTTTCAATTATCACACAGCAGGCAGAAGCACGTCTTCTGTCGTTACTCCCGGCTCCAGGACCTAGATGCCAAATCTGTTCTCTCATGGGGAAGTGCAAATGTGTGAGGATGATCGGGCAAAGTCTTAATTTACACAAGGCACACAAATACAGAATTAAACATGCTTAAATCCAAAATGATAAGAGTGGTTTCCTGTGTCACAGCAGGGATTCCCTAGCCTCCAGTGAGCTCAGAGCAGTGGGAGAGGAGAGGGAAGGGGCCACATAAGCCAACCCAGTCTCCTTCCTCTGGACTTGCCTCCCCCTGTGTTGTCATCCATTAAACGCTCAGCACGCAGACCTCGCAGTGAGCACGCACAGTCATAAAATGCGGCTACTTCCACATCCCAGTCACTGGGGCATGGAACACGTTGCATTGTTAAGTGTGGCTCAGAACATTATCACTCACGTATGTGTGTTCTTCCTCTGTCGCCGAGTCAAAGAGTAAAGAGAGCAGAGGCATACTAGCAAGAGCAGGGTTTAGTGTGAATATATAATATACACACATGATGTGGGAAAGATTTTTTTAAATGGATAGGAGGATATATGCCTTGTCTGGAGGTGGGGGAGACCTGTAAGTGCTGTTGGCAAGGGCTGTGGCGTGCCCACCGTGTCGGAGGCCAAGTTAGGGTTAGGTTCGAGGCCATCGGCTGTGCCTCCCATGGCATCATATGGGGCCAGGGGAGACCAGACGACGACCGCCCGCGTGGTGTTCGTCTGAGGCACACAGGTGTCCGGCGATTATGCTGCCCACGGCCTCGTGTGGGGTAGGGGGAGACTGGAAGATGATGGCCAGCAGTGTTAGCGTCATGTCCATTGGCTTGTCCAGAGCGTCAGAGCCAGCACTTGTGTCGGCGCATCTGCTGACCTAGGCCTTGTCTGTTGGCTGCCTCTAGAAGGTGGTTTTCCAGAGGCAGGACAACTCGAGGCGGGCTGGTAGTGGTGCCAGTGTGCCCTGCAGAGCAGGAGCTCATCTGGGTGGTCTCTCTCCAGCCTTTTACTGGAAGCCTAGGATGGTCCAGAGGCCCAGGACTGCTCCCCATGGAAGTGGGAAGTATGCTGGAAAAAGTGGGAAAGCCAGGTGCTAAAGGCACAGGATCCCTTTTGAACAGACTGTGACCAGGGCAGCGGGCAGGTGCAGGGTGCTCCCTGGCATGAGGGGTAGGGGGCAGCGCCCCGGGGAAGGGCAGGACTGTCGGGTGAAAAAGGTGGCGCTGGGGAGGCGGCAGGTGGGGTGGGGCATGAACCTTAGTAAGGAGGAAAGAGTCCACACAGAAAAATGGGTTGTGGTGTGCGCCAAATGATACGAGGAAAGTGTCTGAAGCTAGGGAGAGGGTCTCCTTTGCCACTAACTCCTTCTCAGGCCAAGCAGGCAATGAGCTGCCCAGCTAGGGAGTGCCTGGTATGTATGTCAGCCAGGGGACGTATCACAAATTTGCCTGAGCCGTGTATGATGACACCCAGGGTCCACATCACCACGCCCCCACTGACTTAAGCACACCGGCCCTGCCCAGAGGAGACAATGGGCCAAGACAACGGTGCGACCCCAAGGATTACTCCAGTAGAATCCCTAGCCCCCGGGACTGCCCGCTGAGGGCCGTGAAGGTGTTCAGAAAAACGAGGTCACCATGCAGAACGTCGAGGGCTGCAATGCCCGTGCCTGTATGAGCTCAGACCGCCAGGGAGCTTTCTCTTCATGGGCTCGGTACTCAGAGTGCGGCGGGTGGCTAGTGCCTTGCCCCCACACCACCGCGCTCCCGGACGCCAGGGCCTGCTCACGGCCTGGCGTGGATCCACCCAGTTTCTGCCCGTGGCCTGGCCAACTCTCTCCCCGGCCTTACCAGCTTCTCTGGGACTCCTGGAGCCAGGCATGCCTTCTCGGCCATGGCCAGGCAGGTGGCTTACTTCTGAGGAGTGCGCAGAACCCATGACTTGCCTTTCTAGCTAGCACGAAGGTTCTTTCTTTGCTTCTCACAGAAAGCATAGGTCAGGGACCACCGCGTCACAGCATAGCCACATCCAGCACTCTGACTGGGCCCAGCCACCCAGGTTTTTCCTCTGATCTAGTTTTGGGGGCCTGTGTCTCGTACGTGAATAACGAAACACATAAACTGGGAAACACTTTTAGTTCTAAAATGCTTCTCCTTTAGACTCTTGGTCTGGATGCTGTCGCCATTCTTGCCCATCAGCCAAGCTGGAAGCTTGAGGGAAAACCTCACCTTCCTTCAGCACTCAGCATGTCCATTCCCGATCCTGACTGTTCATCCTTCATATTATAACCTGTGAAGCTCGTGTCCTGTGTCAGTAACCCTGTTTCTAGTTTCTCAGGTCTTTCCTGGTGGACCTAGGCCCTGCTTGCTCACTGCTTCACTTTGTAAGCACTGATATTGTTACAGAATAAAATGTGATAATCTCCAGCCCCAAATCACGGTCTGGCCTTCACTTTGTCTACATCTCCATCCCTATGAGCCAAGCTCCCTGCTCAATGAAAAGATCCTGTCTCGTGCCTTTTCATTTCTGAATTATTTCCTCTGTGGTTTCCCACCTCTTTCCTCTGGTTTTGAAGACATTTCACCGCAGCAGAAGAACATGGATCGTTGAAGACATTCTTCTCTAGTCACCTCCTTTTGGAGGCTTCCCATGCACTCTCACTTAGGCGTGCCCTCCTCTCCCTTCTCCGTACTTGGTGAGAACCTCCTTTATCAAATGTGGGTGTGTCAGCTCGTGCACATCATACTTCGCTTCACGGGATCTGTCAAGCAGTGGTGGCAGTGAATGACTGGACTCGGCTTCAAAGCTCAGCTGCCCGTTCAGTGATACCTGGTGTCTCTCGCTCCTCTGCCAACCATTCGTTATGTTCCAGACCGTGCAGAACATTAATGCGGGTGAGATTCTACTGACGACCCCTCAGTTCCCGCTGAGTATGCATCCGGGTGCTTAGGGAGAGACCCAGCGAGCCGAGCCCACAACCTTATCTTTAACGGCGATGAGTACAGAGAATGTGGTACAGGCCCCAGCTGCTACTGCTGCTGCTGTGATGACTCCTCTCTCTGACCCAGTGGGGTAATTTCCAGAACTCTTCTTGTTCTCTGCCTCTGCTTTCTCCATAGTGGTGTAGTTTTGTTGTATGGTGGCGGCTGCTTTCGTTCCTCTGACGGAATTACGTATGGGTCTCAGACGTCCCTTGTGTCAGTTTTCATTGTACTGTACCATCTTCTATTTCATCGTCTTTGGGTTTTCTCCCGCTGCTTGTGCTTTTCCTCTGGGAGGACCTGTACCACAGGTCTGTAGAAGACAGAAGAGTACACTTGGTGCTTTGCTGACCACCATGTTTGAGGGACATCCGCGTCACCACTGATAGATGGAGGGATAGGTAAAACGGAACACCGAGTTCTAGACGGGAGCAGAAGGGAGCAAAGACTGTGTTGTGGAGTGTCGTGCTCAGTTGAGCATCCAAACTTCCCCCGGTACATGGTTATTGCTTCTTCACATTCGTAAACATCAAAACATCCACTGATTTCAAAAGCCCAGAAGCATATTATTACAGCAATTCAGTTGTTGAGGTGAGAAAAAATGAGAAGGTCCTCGCTATACCACTGAATCTATGACTGGGCACTGCCAAAACCGAACAGAAAGAAGCCACGGTGGCGGGAAGGGCTATTTTCTACTGACTGTCTCTCTGGGCATTCAAACAGAATCACTTTTTTTTTCTTTGATGCCAGTAATGTACAATTACATGAGCAACATTATGGTTATTAGACTCCCCCTGCTCACCCCTCCCACCAATTATCAAGTCCACTCTCCGCTCCCAATTACATTCGCTGTCCATCAATGTATTAAGATGCTATAGAATCACTACCTGTCTTCTCAGTGTTATACTGCAATCCGCGTGGCCCCCCACCCAATACATTACGTGTGCGGATCGTAATGCCCACTTTACCCCCTTATCCTTCCCTTCCCACCCATCCTCCCAGGTCCCTTTCCTTTTTAACTTTTAGTCCATTCTTAGGTTTTGTGAGTCTGCTGCTGTTTTGTTCCTTCCGGTTTTTCCTTTGTTCACATACCTCACAGAGGAGTGAAATCCTTAGATACTTGTTTTTCTCAACCTAGCTTATTTCACTGAGCATAACACCCTCTAGCTCCACCCGTGTTGTTGCAAATGGTGGTAGGATTTGTTTTCTTCTTATGGCTGAATGATATTCCATAGTGTGTATGTATCACTTCTACTTTATCAATTCATCTCCTAATGGACACTTAGGTTGCATCCATTTCTTGGGTATTGTAAATAGTGCTGCGATCAACAAAGGGCTGCATCTGTCTCTTTCAAACTGGGCTCCTGCAATCTTAGGGTAAATTCCTATGAAAGGATTTCCTTTTTCAAATGTTATTTCTGTTCTTTGTTTTTTTGGGGGAACCTCCATACTGCTTTCCACAATGGTTGAGCTGACTGACATTACCGCTAGCAGTGTAGGAGTTTTATCCTTTCTTCACACCCTTGCCGACATCTGTTGTTGTCTGTCTTTTCGGTGGTGGCCATCCTAACTGGTGTGAGGTGATAGTCCATTGTGGATATATTGTGCATTTCTCTGATGGTTAGCGATGTGGATCGTCTTTTCATGTGCCTGTCAGCCACCTGAAATTGCTTCTGTGGAGAAGTGTATGTTCATATCCTCTGCCCATTTTGTAATTGGATTCATTTGCTTTTGTGTGTTGAGGTTCGTGAGCTTTTGATACATGTTTTGGATGCAACTCCTTATCAAATATGTCATCAGTGAATATATTCTCCCATACTGAAGGATGTCTTTTGGCTCTAATTATGGTACTCAAACCGAATCATACTGATCCCAGTACCACTTAATTCCTTATCTGACTAATATTTTCTTTCCCAGAACATAAACCAGTCAATAAAACTGGATCGAAGAGTAGAAATGTGATGCAGGAACATCTAGGATAAAACTGAGGGGTGAGGTGGTGTGGACACTGGAAGGTTTTATCTTTCCATGTGCTGCTTTCAAGGGTCATAGCAAAAAAAGATTGCCATTTAGAATAACCCGGGGTGTTGAGGTCACCTGGTATTGGTGGAGCCACGCAGTCTCTAGCCATTGATGGGAAGGCTAGGATGTGACACTGTTGTCTTTCCTGTGGAGTTAGATATGTGGCGTCCCAATTTGCAGTTCAGTCAGAGCCCTTGTTTGACTGCCCTGGCACTGGCCGTGGTGGAACCTAGAGCTGTGCCATTCCTGCTGGGCTGTCGCAGCACCCCTCTCAGAACAGGGCCTTAGCAGCGCTCCTGGGATAGAGAGAGAGAGAGAGAGAGAGAGAGAGAGAGAGAGAGAGAGAGAGAGAGAATTGCGCTCGATAGACAGGGAACGTTTTATTTTCTGTAGCTCCCTGAGCATGCTACTGATGTTTAATTTGAGATCTCTTTCTCAGGAAGATTGATTTGAGACCAGTTACCAGAATACTTTGAAGGTTCACATTTGTAGGTGGCGTCCTCTAGCTCCCAGAAGCTTTACACTCTGGAGATGCTCAGTCCTTGTGGGGTCAGCAGGGGTCACAGGGGAGCGGTGCCAGTGAACATCCATGCCAGGAGGAAAGAGGTCTTTCCTGCTTCCTGGCCACACTTCCCGTCTCCACTGCCAGGGCCAGTTTACAGAGCATGCAGGGAGAAGCTACCGTAGGTGGAGGCTGCCATTTTGCAGGCTGCCGCCAGCGGGGAGGCAGGCCGTGTACCAGTCACATCACGGTAAGGGGCTTCGGAGCTGCGAGGCCAGCCAGGGGGATGGAGTGCCCGGAGCTCCTGAAAGCTCCCCCGCTGGCCGGCCATAGTGCACCCAGTCAGTTTGGCGCACCTGTCCTTCCTCCTGTGCAGCAAGCCCTGTGGAAGCCTTGCCCCTTAAGCTGTTCTCTCGCTGTTAAGAAGTCTCTCAGACTGTCCGCATTTCTTTTGTCCCACAGAGGCCGGATGTAGATCCATGTGTTGTCCCACAAGTGGCTGGAATCTCAAGCCTCTCGAAGTGTTCTGCCTGTCTTTGCTTTTCAAACAAACCGATCCTCCAGAGCGCAGCACGTGTACGGTTGGTTCATGCTCCCAGAGCACATCTCCAGGGCTGTACGTCACACTTCTCCTTGATGTGACAGCCTGCCGCAAGCACCGTTCTACCCTGTTGCTCTTCCAGAATTTGGTGTACTTGGTCTATTTCCATATAGTACGTATGTATGTGGTTTTGGTTTTGGGAGGAGGTTTCCGCCTCTCCTGACACGTGAGCCACCGTCTTTAATCGCATCAGCACATCTATTTTCTTTTCTTTTTCTCAGTTTCACTTGTCTAGTGTACCTGAGCCCACCCCCTCAACTTGTAGTTTGTCTTCGTCCTTGGATCTCAAGTGAGTCTCCTGTAAGGGGGCACGTAGGTGGTCTTGAGTTCTCATCCCTTCTTTTAACCCTGTGTCTTTTGATTGGAGCAATCAGAGCTTGTAATTTTATTCTGAGAATTGAGAGCTGTGTCCTTATTGCACTTAAAAAATTTTTTTGTTATCATTAATCTACAATCATGCAAAGACCATTATGATCACCAAGTACACCAAGTCCCCCCAAAAAACCCTGTTAGAGTTGCTGTCCATCAGCGTAGTTGGATGCTGTAGACCCCTTCACCATGTCCCCCCACACACCCTGTTACAGTCGCTGTCCATCAGTGGGAAGTAAGATGCTGTAGAATCACTACTTGTCTTCTCTGTGTTGTACAGCCCTCCCCATGCTCCCCCAACCCCGCACATTATACATACTAATCCTAATGCCGCCTTTCTTTCTCCCCACCCTTATCCCTCCCTTTCCACCCATCCTGCACAGTCCCTTTCCCTTTGGTAACTGTTAGTCCACTCTTGGATTCTGTGAGTCTGCTGCAGTTTTTTACCTTCAGTTTTTCTTTGTTGTTATACTCCACACATGAGTGAAATCATTTGGTACTTGTCTTCCTCCTCCTGGCATTTTTCACTGAGCATAATACCATCTAGCTTCATCCACGTTTTTGCAAATGATAGGACTTGTTTTCTTCTTACGGATGCTTACTGAACTTTTTAAACTGGATTTCTGTCTTCTCTTTTGTCGGTAGTTTTGCTATGTGCTTTCACCATTGCTCTCCGGGTTATGAGCAATACCTTTACGTTAATTGATATGTACCTATATCTATCTATCCGTCTGTCTGTCTATCTATCTACTTATCTATCTGTCTATCAATCAATCAATCATCTTTTGGTATGCCCGTCTGACCTTGTGTACAGAACAGTTAACAACATATCCTATGTCACTTCCCTACATTATGCTTCCAAAAATCTTGCAAGGTAACTAGGCCGTAGGGAGAGCACTGGGTTCACCGAGACACTTGCAGGTCGAGTCAGCAGCGTGTACCTACAAAACCATGAAATGGTGGTGCAGGGACTTGAACCTTTGTCTGTATCCTCTTAAACTTCTTCTCATTGGCTGACTGTATTTAGCCACATTCATTGACTAAGTGCTCCCTGAAGACCACAAGAATTGATCCTATGGGCCTGTTGTCCACAGAAATTAAACTTGGTGCTTGGCTCACCACCATGTTTGAGGGACATCGGCATGATCACTGCTGATAGGACTGATTGACAAATTAAAAGGAACACCAATTTCTAGACATGTTCATTCGGGAGCAAAGAGTGTGTTGTGGGGTGAAGTGTATATTTGAGTGACCAAACTTCCCTCTTTATCTGGTTATTGCTTCATTACATTCGTGAACATCATAAAACGCACTGATTCAAAGACACAGACGCATATTTTTACATCAAGTTCAGTTGTTGAGGAAAGAGAAATTGAGAAGGACTTTGCTGCACCACTAAATCTATGGCTGGGCACTGCTGAAACCAAACAAAAATAATTCATGCTGGCTAGATAGAGCAATTATCTACTGACTGTCTCTGGTAACTCAAACCGAATCCGTTTGTTTGTTTGTTTCTCAGTTTCACTTGTGTAGGGTTCCTGTCCCCGCCCCTTTGTCTTGTAGTTTGTCTCTGTCCTTGGCTCTCAAGTGGGTCTCCTGTAAGGGAGGACGTAGATTGTCTTGATTGAAAGACAGCTTTGTTTACTATGATGTTTTCCTATATACCTACCTACCTATCTCTTTATCTATCTATGTAATCTATATATCTGTCGTCTATCTATCTATGATCTATCATCTACTATCATCGGTATATCTATCTAATTAAACTATCATCTATATGTATGTATATCAGTCCAATCTATGTATCAATCATCTGTCTGTCTATGTATCTGCTTTCTCACTATGTCAACGTTCTGTCACTAGGTGCACTTTGATTCCTCTGTGTCCTTCTCAGTCTCAATTCCTTGTGTTTGTTTATGTGAGTTAGCTGTGTGTTTGAGTCTTGAGAGAAGTGGCCTTGGGGGGGAACTTCTCCTGCATAGGTGGCACAAGTCTGCTGGGTTTGGATGGTGTGGTTGGCGGGCAGGTCTCTTGAACATGTGCGGGCCAGGGCCCTCCGGATGCTCCGCCCCTGGGCCGTTCCTGCTGTGGTGGCTGTGTGAGTTGCAGGGCATATCCAAGTCCCCATGCAGGGAGCACACTGGTTTGCCTGTGGGGTCCAAGGCAGATGCATGCCCAATAGTAGGTCCTTTTGCCCATGCCCCGATGTCACCTCGGTGGCCCTGCTTGGTGGCCCATCTCCAGAGAGCATGGCTTGTAGTCACTGGTTAAGGGAACTGCCTTGTGGTGACCCACGAGGCTCTTGTGGCCGGTGGACCATGGTCTTGCTGAGGTGGCAGGCCAGCTAGCATGTGGGGAAACTGTTCCCCTCTGCTGTCAAGGTGTAGGTGGAGTTTCAGTTCATTTAGGCATTTAGATGTGAGGTCTATCTGTAATGGAATAGAAGCTTTGAGAGCTATGTTTCCGTTCGTATGAAAAGAGCGCTGAGCAAAAAGAGTTGGGTGATGGTGGCAGGAATTCTAGGAATATTTATGTCCCCTCACTTATTTATTTTATATTAAGGGAGGTGATTCTGAAGTAACTTTTTACTCACAGATGAAGGTGGTGCATAAGGTCATCCCACGTCAGCCATGGTCTGATGAAGTGGTGTAGTAGAATTAAAGCCTGTACACCTTGGCCTGATACATAGGAGACACACCGTTTGTGCTCTTTGCTGCTCTCCTTTACTAACTTATTACCTTAACTAACTTGATGGTTCAGAGTGTTCCAAGCAACATTTCCAGCAATATCTTTCTAAAATTGCATAGAAACACCCTGCAAAGATATCCCCAGAGGGTAGAGGAAAATTTTATTCTTTCTGGTCATAGTCTGCAAGATGTTTGCCCTATCCTGCGTTCCTTTGTTACTTTTGCATCTCCTGTGATTGTAGACCGATAGGGGCAGTGGTGTACACACACACACACACACACACACACACGCACAGACACACACACATGGCTGAGAGTAAACGGAGACCGCAGTTATAGGAAACTGCAGCCCACACTTAAAAAAGAAACGAGCATAAGTTGTGCTTCTGGTGTTCCCCTCATACGGAGCAGACTTCAAAGTGAAGAGGTGGTTGGACACAGATACCTATGCAGACACCTAAGCACATATATCTATACGTAGGTTCTCTCCATCCATCATCTAAGTGCGTCTCTGTTTACCTACATATCTATGTTTGTCTACTCAAGCTGATTACCAGAGTGTCATTGAGTGGGGTTTTCATCTATAGATACTGATTTCTCACCATTCTGGAAGCAGAAGTCCAAGACGAAGGCAGGTTCAGTTCCTTGTGAGGTCCCTTCTTCTGGCTTGCGTATGGCCACATCCCTGCTGTGTCCTCACAGGGTCTAGGGAGAAAGCTCTGTCCTCTGTTCCTCTTAATAGCACTGATTGCATAATGGCAGCTCCACCCAAACCCTCATGATATCTTCCAAACCCAATTACCTCCAAAGGTCCCACCTCCCAGTACCATGACAGTGGGGGTTAGGTCTTCAACCCTGTCTCAGTTCAAATATGAACTTGTATGTGTGTGTGGTGGCGGCGGGGGGTTAGAGGAGCCTAAGATTGTGAGGTGAGGGACCAAAAATTCAGTTCATAACTCTGTATCTATCTATCATCTATCTGTCTAATCTAACCTCCCTATATCATCTATTCTATCTAGTCTATCATCTGTCATCTATATATATCTTATCTTTCTGCTATCTCTGTCAATCTATTCATCTAATCTATGAATATCTTTCATCTATCTGATACATCTATTTATTTGTAGACATTAATTTTTTATTGAAGGGTAGATGACACAGAGTATTACATTACATTAGTTTCAGGTGTACAACATAGTGATTTAACATTTATATCCATGATAATTCTAGGTACCAACTATCACCATACCAAGTTGTTACAATATTTTGACTATATTCCTTATGCTATACATTACATCCCGGTTACTTATTTATTTTACAACTGAAAGTGTGTACGGTTTTTTTTTTCTTTTGTTTGTGAGGGCATCTCTCATATTTATAGATCAAATGGTTGTTAACAACAATAAAATTCTGTATAGGGGAGTCAATGCTCAATGCACAATCATTAATCCACACCAAGCGTAATTTTTGTCAGTCTCCAATCTTCTTAGGCATAACAAACAAGTTCTTACATGGAGAACAAATTCTTACATAGTGAATAAGTTACATGGTGAACAGTACAAGGGCAGTCATCACAGAAACTTTCAGTTTTGCTCATGCATTATGAACTATAAACAGTCAGTTCAAATATGAATACTCATTTGATTTTCATACTTGATTTATATGTGAATACCACATTTCTCTCTTTATTATTATTTTTTAAAATAAAATGCTGAAGTGGTATGTAGATACAAGATAAAGGTAGAAAACATAGTTTAGTGTTGTAAGAGAGAAAATGTAGATGATCAGGTGTGTGCCTGTAGACTATGTGTTAATCCAAGCTAGACAAGGGCAATAAAACATCCACGTATGCAGATTTCTCTTAGAACAGGGGGGGTGAGGTTCTAAGCCTCACCTCTGTTGATCCCCAATTTCTCACCTAATGACCCCCCTGCAACTGTGCCTGTCTTAGGTTTTTCCTCCCTTGAGGAATCTTACCCGTCTCTGGCTAACCACTCATCTTCTGGAGCCATACAGGGAAATGTAAAACTGGTTTGTGAGAGAGAAGCCTTATTGTTTGAAATGGCTGCTTTTTATTTCTTTGCATATTTATACCCTGTAGATTCTATGCCCAGCATTTGTCTTGAGGAATCTTTAACACTTGGAAGAATTATGATACTCGGTAACTTTGATATGAAGCACGAATTCTATTTAAGGATTGTAATTAGGAATGAAGGAGTAAAGCTATAGAAGTAGTAGGCGGAAGAAAAAATGGGAAGATTGATTATTTCTTTGACATATCTTCTTGTAGAGTAACTTCAGCATGTATAGGTTTTAAGCTACTACTTAAATTGTGCACACACTTTAACATAATAGGAGGATAGTTACATAACCAAAGCATACCTGTAATTGCCAACCACCTAAAATGAAACCAAGAAAACCAGTTCGGCACCTTAGGCATTTGTGAAAACCTATCTAGGATATGGTCGATATTGTCCAACTGAACTTGAACAGTCTGAGAGAAATCAGAAAAATTAAAATAACCCATTCCTGGGGAATGTTCACATCCCTTATGTTCTTTTAACAGTAAATAGTCTGTAGTTGTAAGATTTTGGAGCACTACAATTTGCACTACTAATTCTTGGTTGAGTTCCAACTGTATAGATCCAGTCAAATTTGTTCTTTACTTTTTGCTCAGGCCAGCTTAGATATCTCCTTCTTCATTCCCATGGCAAATCCAGGAACTGGTGGGATGAGTGCATCTAAGCTGTAGCTCCGTTTGGATCTTTTTTGGGGTTTTTTGATGATCATCATCTGGTATGAGTCTTCCAGAGAGTGCTGATGTTGAAAGTTCTTTTCAATATCGAATCTTAGTTCATTTTCGGGTTAGCCCAATTAGGCTTTGATCCTCTGTATAAACACAAACAGATCTTTTGCCTACACTTTTATATGCCCTTTATACCCTTTTGTAGAACTCATTGGATGTTACCACACAGGAACTGCCTGTTTTATTTATTTATTTTTTGGTATCACTAATCTACACTTACATGACGAACGTTATGTTTACCAGGCTCTCCCCTATACCAGGTCCCCCCTATAAACCCCTTTACAGTCACTGTCCATCAGCATAGCAAAATGTTGTAGAATTACTACTTGCCTTCTCTGTGTTGTACCGCACTCCCTTTTCTCCTACACGACCATGCATGCTAATCTTAATACCCCCCTACTTCTCAGCCTCCTTATCCCTCCCTACACACCCATCCTTCCCAGTACCTTCCCCTTTGGTACCTGTTAGTCCATTCTTGAGTTCTGTGATTCTGCTGCTGTTTTGTTCCTTCAGTTTTTCCTTTGTTCTTATATTCCACAGATAAGTGAAATCATTTGATATTTCTCTTTCTCCGCTTTGCTTGTTTCACTGAGCATAATACCCTCCAGCTCCATCCATGTTGCTGCAAATGGTAGGAATTTCCCTTTTCTTATGGCTGAGTAGTAGTTCATTGTATATATGTACCACATCTTCTTTATCCATTCATCTGTCGATGGACATTTAGGTTGCTTCCAATTCTTGGATATTGTAAATAGTGCTGTGATAAACATAGGGGTGCACTGTTCTTTCTCATACTTGATTACTGCATTCTTAGGGTAAATTCCTAGGAGTGCAATTACTGCATCAAATGGTAAGTCTGTTTTGAGCATTTTGATGTACCTCCATACTGCCTTCCACAATGGTTGAACTAACTTACATTCCCACCAGTAGTGTAGGAGGGTTCCCCTTTCTCCACAGCCTCGCCAACATTTGTTGTTGTTTGTCTTTTGGATGGCAGCCGTCTTTACTGGTGTGAGGTGATACCTCATTGTAGTTTTAATTTGCATTTCTCTGATAATTAGTGATGTGGAGCATCTTTTCCTGTGTCTGTTGGCCATCTTTATTTATTTTTTGGAGAATTGTCTGTGCAGTTCCCCTGCCCATTTCTTAATTGGGTTATTTGTTTTTTGTTTGTTGAGGCGTGTGAGCTCTTTATATATTCTGGAAATCAAGCCTTTATCGGATGTGTCATTTTCAAATATATTCTCCCATACTTTAGGGTTCCTTTTTGTTCTATTGATGGTATCTTTTGCCGTTGAGAAGCTTTTCAGCTTAATATAGTCCCACTTATTCATTTTTGCTGTTGTTTTCCTTGCCCGGGGAGATATGTTCAAGAAGAGGTCACTCATGTTTAGGTCTAAGAGGTTCTTGCCTATGTTTTCTTCCAAGAGTTTAATGGTTTCATGACTTACATTCAGGTCTTTGATCCATTTTGAGTTTACTTTTGTATATGGGGTTAGACATTGGTCCAGTTTCATTCTCCTACATAGAGCTGTCCAGTTTTGCCAGCACTATCTGTTGACGAGACTGTCATTTCGCCATTGTATGTCCATGGCTCCTTTATCAAACATTAATTGACCATATATGTCTGGGTTAATGTCTGGATTCTCTAGTCTGTTCCATTGGTCTGTGGCTCTGTTCTTGTGCCAGTACCAAATTGTCTTGATTACTATGGCTTTATAGTAGAGCTTGAAGTTGGGGAGTGAGATCCCCCTACTTTATTCTTCTTTCAAAGTATTGCTTTGACTCTTCGGAGTCTTTGGTGTTTCCATATGAATTTTTGAATTATTTGTTCCATTTCATTGAAGAATGTTGCTGGTAGTTTCATAGGGATTGCATCAAATCTGTATATTGCTTTGGGCAGGATGGCCATTTTGACGTTATTAATTCTAATTAGCCACGAGCATGGGATGAGTTTCCTTCTGTTAGTGTCCCCTTTAATTTCTCTTAAGAGTGACTTGTAGTTTTCAGAGTATATGTCTTTCAATTCCTTGGTTAGGTTTATTCCAATGTATTTTTTTTTGATGCAATTGTGAATGGAGTTGTTTTCCTGATTTCTGTTTCTGTTGGTTCATTGTTAGTGTATAAGAAAGCCACTGATTTCTGTTTGTTGATTTTGTATTCTGCAACTTTGCTGTATTTCAATATCAGTTCTAGTAGTTTTGGTTTGGAGTCTTTAGGGTTTTTTATGTACAATATCATGTCATCTGCAAATAGTGACAGTTTAACTTCTTCTTTACTGATCCGGATTCCTTGTATTTTTTTATTTTGTCTGATTGCCGTGGCTAGGACCTCCAGAAATATGTTAAATAACAGTGGAGAGAGTGGGCATCCCTGTCTAGTTCCCGATCTCAGAGAAAATGCTGTCAGCTTCTCGCTGTTCAAAATAATGTTGGCTTTGGGTTTATCATAGATGGCCTTTATTATGTTGAGGTACTTGCCCTCTATTCCCATTTTGCTGAGAGTTTTTATCATGAATGGATGTTGAACTTTGTCAAATGATTTTTCAGCATCTATGGAGATGATCATGTGGATTTTGTCTTTCTTTTTGTTTATATGGTGGATGATGTTGATTTACTTTCGAATGTTGTACCATCCTTGCATCCCTGGGATGAATCCCTCTTAGTCATGGTGTATGATGCTTTTGATGTATTTTTGAATTCAGTTTGCTAATATTTTGTTGAGTATTTTTGCATCTATGTTCATCAGGGCTATTGGTCTGTAGTTTTCTTTTTTGGTGGGGTCCTGGCCTGGTTTTGGTATTAGGGTGATGCTAGCTTCATAGAATGAGTTCGGCAGTATGCCCTCCTTCTCTATTTTTTGGAAAACTCTAAGGAGAATGGGTTTTATGTTGTCCCTGTATGTCTGATAAAATTCCAAGGTAAATCCATCTGGCCCGGGGGTTTTGTTCTTTGGTAGTTTTTTGATTACCGCTTCAATTTCGTTGCTGGTAATTGCTCTGTTTAGATTTTCTGTTTCTTTCTGGGTCAGTCTTAGAAGGTTGTATTTTTCTAGGAAGTTGTCCATTCCTCCTAGGTTTCCCAGCTTGTTAGCATATAGGTTTTCATAGTATTCTCTAATAATTCTTTGTATTTCTGTGGGGTATGTCGTTATTTTTCCTTTCTCGTTTCTGATACTGTTGATTTGTGTTGACTCTCTTTTCTTCTTAATAAGTCTGGCTAGAGGCTTATTTATTTTGTTTATTTTCTCGAAGAACCAGCTCTTGGTTTCATTGATTTTAGCTATTGTTTTATTCTTCTCAATTTTATTTATTTCTTCTCTGATCTTTATTATGTCCCTCCTTCTGCTGACCTTAGGCCTCTTTTCTTCTTCTTTTTCCAATTTCGATAATTGTGACTTTAGACCATTCATTTGGGATTGTTCTTCCTTTTTAAAATATTCTTGAATTGCTATATTCTTTCCTCTTAAGACTGCTTTTGCTGTGTCCCACAGAAGTGGGGGCTTACAGTTGTTGTCATTTGTTTCCATATAATGCTGCGTCTTCATTTTGATTTGGTCATTGATCCATTGACTATTTAGGAGCGCGTTGTTAAGCCTCCATATGTTTGTGAGCCTCTGCTTTCTTTGTACAGTTTATTTCTAGTTTTATGCCTTTGTGGTCTGAAAAGGTGGTTATTAGGATTTCGATCATTTGGAATTTTCTGCAGCTCTTTTTGTGGCCTAGTATGCGGTCTATTCTGGAGAATGTTCCATGTTCACTTGAGAAGAATGTATATCCTGTTGATTTTGGATGTACAGTTCGACAGATGTCTATTAGGTCCATCTGCTCTACTGTGTTGTTCAGTGCTTCCGTGTCCTTAGTTATTTTCTGCCCGGTGGATCTATCCTTTGGGGTGAGTGGTGTGTTGAAGTCTCCTAGAATGAATGCATTGCAGTCTATTTCCCCCTTTAGTTCTGTTAGCATTTGTTTCACATATGCTAGTGCTCCTGTGTTTGGTGCATATATATTTAGAATGGTTATATCCTCTTGTTGGACTGAGCCCTTTATCATTATGTAGTGTCCTTCTTTATCTCTTGTTACTTTCTTTGTTTTGAAGTCTATTTTGTATGATATTAGTACTGCAACCGCTGCTTTCTTCTCACTGTTTCGTTGAAATATGTTTTTCTATCCCATGACTTTTAGTCTCTACATGTCTTTGGGTTCGAGGTGAGTTTCTTGTAAGCAGCATATAGATGGGTCTTGCTTTTTTATCCATTCTATTACTCTGTGTCTTTTGATTGGTGCATTCAGACCTTTATCATTTAGGTTGACTATTGAAAGATATATACTTATGGCCATTGCAGGATTTAAATTCGTGGTTACCAAAGGTTCAAGTTTAGCCTCTTTAGTATCTTACTGCCTAACTTAGCTTGCTTATTGAGCTGTTATATACATTTTTTGCAGATTCTTTTCTTCGCTCCCTTCTTATTCCTCCTCCTCGATTCTTCATACGTTGGATGTTTTGTGCTGTGGTCTTTCTTGGAGTGCTCCCATCTAGAGAAGTCCGTGTAAGATGTTCTGTACAGGTGGTTTGTGGGAAGCAAATTCCCTCAGCTTTTGTTTGTCTGGGAATTGTTTAATCCACTGTCATATTTGAATGATAGTCATGCTAAATACAGTATCCTTGGTTCATGGCCCTTCTGTTTCATTGTATTAAATATATCATGCAATTCTCTTCTGGCCTGTAGAGTTTCTGTCGAGAAGTCTGATGTTAGCCTAGTGGGTTTTTCTTTATAGGTGACCTTTTTCTCTCTAGCTGCCTTTAAAACTCTTTCCTTGTCCTTGATCTTTGCCAATTTAATTATTATGTGTATTGGTGTTGTCCTCCTTGGATCCTTTCTGTTGTGGGTTCTGTGTATTTCCATGTTCACTTCAATTATTTCCTCCCCCAGTTTTGGGAAGTTTTCAGCAATTATTTCTTCTACAATACTTTCCATGTCTTTACCTCTCTCTTCTTCTTCTGGAACCCCTATAATACGGATATTGTTCCTCTTGGATTGTTCACACAGTCCTCTTAATATTGTTTCATTCCTGGAGATCTTTTTATCTCTCTCTATGTCAGCTTCTATGCATTCCTCTTCTCTGGTTTCAATTCCATCAATGGCCTCTTGCATCCTATCCATTCTGCTTATAAACCCTTCCAGAGTTTTTTCATTTCTGTGATCTCCTTTCTGGCATCTGTGATCACCCTCTGGACTTCATCCCATATCTATTGCATATTTCTCTGCATCTCTGACAGCATTTTTATGATTATATTTTGAATTCTTTGTCAGGACGTCTGGTTAGGTCTGTCTCCTTCTCTGGTGTTGCCTCTGTGATCTCTCTCTGCCTGTAGCTTTGTCGTTTCATGGTGATAGGAATAGTTTGCAGAGCTGGGATGAGTGACGGCTGGAAAGACTTCCCTTCTTGTTGGTTTGTGGCCCTCCTCTCCTGGGAGAACAGTGACTTCTAGTGGCTTGTGCTGGGCAGCTACGTGCAGACACGGTTTCTGCTTCCTGCCCTTCTGCTAAGGATTTCATCTCAGCTTTTGCTGTGGGCACGGCCTGGCTCGGGCACCTGCTCCAAAGTGGTTGAGTCGCGTTTGAGGGGGGCTACTGGCAGGCTATTTATCTCCATAAGGTGCCTCCCTGCTCCCTGCAGCCCATTGGTTAGGGTGCCCAGAGATCCCTGGATTCCCTACCTCTGGATTAAGTATCCCACCCTGCCACCTTAACACTTCCAAAAAGTACCCGCCAAAACAAAACAATGACCACAAATAAAAAAGAAAAAAAGAAAAAATAAAAGGTGGCCGCTCATTTTTCTTTATTCTTGGGCGCCAGCCTCAGGCATCTGCTCACCGGTCTTGCTGCCATGTTTCCCTAGGATTGGGGTCCCTATCCCTTTAAGACTTCCAAAAAGCACTCGCCAAATAAAACAGCAAAAAAAAAAAAAAAATGGTCGCTCGCTTTTCTGGTGTTCTCCGGCACCAGGCCTCTGGTGCCCGCTCACTGTTCTTGCTGCCCAGTTTCCCTAGTACTGGGGTCCCTATCCCTTTTAGACTTCCAAAATGCGCTCACCAAAACAAAGCAGAAAAAAAAAAATGAGCGCTCGCTTTTCTGGTGTCCTCCAGAGCCAGGCCTCTGTTGCCCGCTCACTGTTCTTGCTGCCTTGTTTTCCTTGTATCCAGGGTCCCCTGAGTACACACTGTGTCTGCACTCTGGGAAGAATGGCTGGGGCTAGGTGTTCGGCAATCCTGGGCTCCGTCTCCCTCCCTCTCTGCCTATCCTTATCCCGCTGGGAACTGGGGTGATGGGTGCACGGCTCCCGCCAAGCCGGAGCCTGTATCTTACCCCCTTCATGACGTGCTAGGTTCTCTCAGGTGCGGATGTGGTCTGGATATTGTCCTGTGTCCTCTGTTCTTTATTCTAGGAAGGGTTGTCTTTGTTATATTTTCATAGATATATGTGGTTTTGAGAGGAGATTTCCGCTGCTCTACTCACGAGGCCATCTTCCAATCCCTCCTCCTGGTATATACTTCTTGATATCACATTTATATCTACCCACTTGATCTTACATTTCAAAATTCTCTTCTGAGCAGACCATTGATATAGGGCTAGTAACATGACTCTATATCATGTAGGCCTGGTTTTAAAAATATTAATGATTATGAGATATTCCTATCAACAATTACTAAAAGAAACAATCAATATTGCCACCTTTACTGGGCAACCTGCATAGAATTAATACTTCTAGGTCTGCCTTTAGATGGACTAATACACTCCATTAAATTACATCTATACCTATAAAAGAGGAGAGAAAAGAGTGATAGAAATTTTAATGCCTTAACATTTTAATAGCTTCCTATAGAAGAAACCATTGTTTTATAGTCCTAAAAATCTATCAAATACTGAAGTAAAAAAGTTTGACAAAAGTCAGATCCACAATAAATAGCTACTCCGAAAATGACATATTCATCTTATATGGCTTTCCAATTTTTTAAAAAACATTATGAAAACATGGAATTCTTTTAAATGAAAAAAATTAAAAACATGAAAGTAAAGAACACACTTGTGATACCACAGGCCCTTTAAGAAGATTCCAGAAAGAAATGGCCTGTGCCTCTAGCTCCTGGTGAGGATGCCACCCCCCAGTGACTCAGTGGCCAGGAAGACTATACACTGAACCCCAGAGCCAAGGGTAAATCCCATTGCTCCACTGCCGACACTCCATACTGTCAAACTTTTATTTAATGTCCAGCCCAATACTGACATGAGACACTTCTATTTTTCATCCAGTGAGCAAACAAATACAAGTATTTTAACAAGAGAAAACAAAAAGAGCCAAATTTGGCTCTTATTCCTCATTAAAACTTATAGAGTGTCAAGCTCCAAACCCCAAGGAAGATGCTGAGGCCGTATCGGGAGACTTAACCACCCGGGAAAGGCAGGGAGAGGTGGAGAGAAGCATAGAGCGATCGCCCATGATCGTCTCTGACATTTTACAGGTCTCACTGTGGGGATCCCGGGCTGCGGCAGGAGTTTGCTTCATGTGCTCGAGGCCACGTCTGTCACCCTTCAGCCCCACTGCTGCAACCCAAGGCCCGCGATCTTGGCTGTGTTCATGCCAGGAGGGTTGACGTGGGTCCTGTCTGCGCAGCAGACCTGGGGAAACATTGCAGACTCAACACTAACAGAACAAAAATGCCCTAACTCATTTACTTTTCACTCCGACCCATTGTATGGGCGTCTCCATCCTCATTTTGTACATGAGGAAATTGAGGTTTAGAGAGATTACAGAGGTTGGAAGTGATTACAACCATTAAAAGATGTCTCAGGATGCAATCATGGGACTCCTGTCCAGGGTGAGGGTAGAAATGGCAAAAGCACCCACTTTAAAAAGACGTGTGTTTCCTACATTTTCTAGTTGCTCCTGAGTAGCAAGGGGAAAGAAACCTCGAGGAAGTGTGAGGTAGTGGATGGAGGCAGAGTGGCCTTGGGGACGCCAGGTGTATGGGAGTTGCCATCAGTCCTCACAGCATTCCTGGGAGGCATCGGCATCGTCCCCATTTGCTCACAAGGGGCTAAGGCTACTGCTCCACATGGGCCCCAGGCCACATAGGCAGGAAATGGAGTTGCTGAAAGGGGAGACCTGCCCACTCTCATCAGCTGCCCCTGAACTCTCCCTCTGCTGGGATATGCCCCAAGCTGCACTGTGTGCCTATTATTTACTTAATGCTCACGCAGCCGCCTACGTGGTGTTTCACTGTGCATTTACAATCACCTAGTGTTAGAGCTTTGAGAATGTCGCATGAAATGCAGTCTCTTTAGTTTTCAGTCCTTGCATTGTTTCCAAGTTTTGGGCATTCTGAGAACAGTCAGGCAGGGGACACATTGTCCATTTTTACAATATTTCATCTCTGGGTCTGAAAAACCTAGAGATCAGAAGAGGGGAAAAAGTCATAAAATATGCGGAGAAGATTAAAGTTGTCTGTTTTCTAAAAGAATTAAAAATGGAGAAAAGTTATTTCTCTATTCATTCAACTAGCCTAAGTAACAAGCAACACCTCAGGTCACCTCTTAACATCACTCCACATGACAGCAAGCAGCCTCCTCGACCATTACTCATTTGAGGCTGACACTGAGTTTATTCTAAGTATCACTTAATTTCTTCATCCCACCATCATAGAATTATGTGTTTACACCTTTTATGACTTTATGTTCTTGAAATTAGCTGTGAATCAGGAAAATGCTTGCCTGGAGCTGCTGCATTTCTTGATATTATAAAGTGAGAGTCACATGTGTAATACACATGTCTGAGTTGTGATGTTCTGTGAAAGTTTGCAAATAGGTCCTTTGGAACAAAAGGGAAAATGTTGGATTTTCCTTTTGTGGGGCAAGTTAATGCTCAGAGAAATGTTGGGAGCTGGGCTCTGAACTCTGCCTCTGCTCCTCAAGGTGGCATTCTGAGTCCTGCTCTTGTGGAGGGTGAGGAGGTGAGCAGGGACCTGGGAGATCCCTGGCTGACGGGCAGGACTCTGGGTCCTGTGGGAGGTGGGGGTATGACTGCCTAACAATTCATTAATCTGTCCATCTGTTTTAGGCAGTGTTCTGAGTTTGTGTTACATTTAACAGTTTAAAAATTAGGTTGGCTTTAAAGAGGCTTACTGTATACAAGGCAGGGTTCCAAGCTCCACAGGTTTATGATCCTTTGTGTATGTTTCATTCAGAGTCGAATCTTCAGCACCTAGAAAAGTTCCTGGCTTCTAGTAGGGACTTGATAAACATTTTTTTAGAAAGATTACAACAGATGAAAAAGTCATGAATTCACTCATTCCTTCATTGAGATGGGATATGTGGTAAAATAGGGATGCCAGCAAGGATTTAGTTTCATTTGGAGGGTCTGGGTTGGAGCCTAGGAATCAGAATTGCTTTTAACTTTTTATCATAAATATTTCCAAACACACAGGAAAATAGAGTATAATGACTGCCTATATATCCATTACCTAGATTAATAGTTATTATCAGTTTTGCCATGTTTACATCATCAATTTTTTTAGCCAAAATATTTTAAATAAGTTAAATGGACATCATGAAAATCAGAACATTTTCCTTCTTAAAATCAATACCATTGTATAGCTAACATAAGTAATGGTAGTTTTCTATTATCATCATCTAATAACTGATCCATATTCAAAATTTTCCAAAAGCTCCAAAAATTGTATGTTACCCCCGTTTTTGTCCTACCAGGATCCACTCTCCACTGTATTTGGTTGCCACATCTCTTAAGTCACTTATAATCTAGAATGGTGCTCCCCTGCCCCTTTCTCTAGCATGACATTAACTTGGTGAAGAGACAAGGCCAGATGTCCCTCAGAATGGCCTAGTTTCTGAATTTGTCCAGCTTCTGAATTTTTGGTGGCATTTACCTTATTTCACTTACCCATGAATTCTCTGTAACTGGAATGTGGATATAGAGGCTGAATTACATTCAGGTTAAACATTTCAGGCAAGACATCATCATTGATGCTGTATGATATTACTTTACCTCATGAGGTACATCTAACTGACTCTTTATCAGTAGTAAAGACAGCCTCATCTCTCCTTCATAAAGTTCTATTTCTTTTTTTAAACCATAAAATAATCTGTGGAGTCAGTATTGAGCAGTACTAGGGGATCCAGCTCTCCATAAATGTATCACCTAATTAATGGCTTAATCATCCATTGATGATTCTTGCCTCCATCAGTGACTTCACCAGGGGTTGCAAAATGTTGATTTCTCTATTTTTATTATTCCTTTTATGTTTATTAGTTGGCCATCTTTGTCAGAGAGAAAGAGCGAGGGTGAGATTCATCTAATCAACTGCTTCTTCTGGAAAGGCAAGGTAAATAGTTATGTATTTGGATTGTCCCTTTAATAGTAAGGAGTAGACCTCTAATATTTTTGCCTGTTTTATCTTTGTTTTTCTCTTTTCTGAGTATCATTTTATAGACTTACAGGTTTGCATACAGTCAGTGGATTTCATTCATTTTGAAGTTGCAATTTCCCATCTTTGGCCAATAAGAGCCCCTTCAAACTGCCTATTTTCCTGGCACAGGAAGGTGTCCCCAGCTCACCAAATGCACTCCCTCTCCCAGACCCAGAACCAGCCACATCTCTAAAGAGACCTGTTTCCTTTCATGGGGAAACTAGTTAAAGACAAAACTCTGGCTGCTGAGGGTGCTCACTGCCACTGGGTCATCAATGCTTCTAGGCTCTTCAATGGTCAAAAATAGGGAAAATACAAAGGTATATATTTTTAAATTATTGTTCATATTGAAATTTCCTATACAAATGTAACAATACTGAAGTTCTACTTTAACTTAAATTGTTATACTTACATTGCTTTTCTCTTACACAGAAAACATTTGCTAATATTAACATATATATTTCTGAATCTTTTAATACATATATTAGTTCTAAAATAACAATATCAGTATTATTGCTTTTAACTCCTGAGTTAAACTTTACATTTCTTTTATCCTGAGAACACATCCCACTAAGCAGGTTAAGTATTTGCCTTAAAGCATTGCAACAATTATTTTCTTGATCTGTTACCAATTAGGGATGTAAGTGCACTTACTTTCAATTTTAGGAACTCTTGTTTTAAATATTTAAGGATTTACTTGGTCAAAAAATCAACATTAAATAAAAACACATGAGTCTTGCTTCCATCTCTGTCAACTCTATCTTCTGATTAAAAAAAAATGTGTGCATTTGAACTTTTTGTCTTGCCCTTGTTCTTTCCCCCCTTCTCTTCTGGAAATGTGTTGTTGTAGAGCTCCTAAGGAGGTCTGAGTGAGGTAGGTGGCTGTGGAGGTTGTGTAGGGATGCTGTGATGACTGAAGCAGGGTCCAGAGCCCAGGCAGGATGAAGAGGGCAGCCTCAGTATGTGGTGGCCTGGCCTGGTATCGGTAGTCCGAGCCTGATCAGGGTTTGGAAGGAATATAGAGGGGGGCTACATTGGAGCCCCAGCAAGGTGTGGGCTTCCACACAGTGTTTCCAACTGATGCAGGTAGCAGAGTACAGGTGGAGGGAGGAGAGTGTCTGCGGTGGGGAAATGGGCAGAGACAGCTGGGGAGCTTGTGTACACACAGGTGGAGCACAGTCTACAAAATATATCTATGCACATAGAAATAAATATATATGTGTCTGTGTACACACAGACATGTACATGTATTCCTCTGTACCCAGCACTGTCTGATAACTCAGGGTAACATTTTAAGTTTTAGATTTTTCTGTGAGGATATATATACAAATTTTTAATAGTAAAAACGTACACAAACCAAAAGGACTGGACTGGGTTAGGCAAACACATTCTTCCCATTTTCTGCCTGAAACCTGGAAGGAGGGGCAAGTCCCCTGTGTGCACTGCAGCCACTCACATTTCCACCCCTCCAACCATTTCTCCTATTTCATCCCAAGTATATTCAGACGCCTTTTAACCAGGCTCTCTGCACTCACACCTGGCGTCTCTCTGCCATAAGCCAGTGAGCTTCCACAATTCACAGCTCTGCCCGTCTCCTCTTGCTGGTGCCCATTAATGCATGAAGGCCACTTCCTGGCTGACCTTTTCCATCTTCTCCAGTCTCATCATTTATCACTTCCTTTTTCCACACTTTCAACATTCACCCTTTGCTCTAGCCCTACTTACAGGCATGCGCTTCTCCCACACAACATGCTATTTGATGTTTGGAGTTGTGTACTTAGTTGCTTCTGTGTGGTTTGTCTCCTTCCACTAGCATATGGGTTGAGGCAAGTGGAGGCCTTGTCTGTTCTGTATACAGCAGCATTCCCAGAATTTTGAATGATTTCTGGCACTTAAAAGACACGTTTATAGTATTTGTTGTATAGATGATGGGATGAACTCTCCAGTACCTTTGCACATGCTGTTCCTTATATTTAAACTGTCTTCCTTCTCCCAATGCCCTTCATGAGTTAAATACTATTTATCCTGTAAAACTTGGTTAAAATATCAATTATTCCATGGAGATATTGCTACCAAAGTTGTCAGGAAATTGTTTACCATTGCATATGCAGGTGGGTTTATACAATAAAGCCTCACGTTAGCAAATGCTTATCACAGAATAAGAAACTTCATTTGACTTGTGAATGCTATATTGTTTCAAATCTGTTACTTTATAAATAAATGTTATACTTCTGCATTTTACATTAGCTAACATACCTTGGTTGCATCTGAAGAAATATGAAATTTAAAGAAATGACAAGCACTTCAACTGAACAAAAAATCAATCCCACGGGATATCTTAAATGGCAGTTCATACTGAGTCACTTGATTGATGTGACTCTGCCTATTTCCCTTCAAGTGCTATAAACAGATATTTATCCAGTCCACATCCAGCACATTAATTCGTGGAAAGGTACAATTATTTCTGCAAGTAAACCTGCCAAATGTTAGAAATGAGTTAGGAGGCAGCAACATGGAGATTGAGTTCTGAAAGTTTTAGGATGGAAAAATTTGGTAAAGAAAACAGCAGAGAGAAAGAGAGAAGGAGCATTAAAAAATCTTCAACCCAAATCATGATAGGCTCAGGGTTGGGGAGAAAAGCTGGGTTTTGCATTTTTCTGATAGCTGCTGGTTCTGATGCTGTCATTTGCATATCAGCTCACTTTTCCATTAGATCTCAGGTCCCTGACAGGTCAGCACTGACGGTACAGGAGATGCAGCTGAACAAATATCCATTTTTTAAACAAGGTAAAAGAAATGTTTTAAACTGAAACTGCTGCCACTAATATCTAGCTGTGTTTCTACCAATCTGTGTTCTTACATCTTAATGCTTTCCTGTATTAATAGCCTTTCCTGAAATCCCCTGATGAGCTCTGTTTGGTTAATTCATTCTCCTTGGCCATCAGTGATCTAGAGAATTCCTGAAAGGTCATCTTGCCATTCAACAATGCTGTGACACAGACTGGTGCAGCGTCATTTGATGAATAGGAAGAGTCTTAGCCTCCGCTGGTAGTACAGGTAAGGCTGCAGTGAAACCACCATTTGCAGATGAGGCATATTTTTGCCTCTGGGAAAATGCAGGCATCAGCTGTCAGTTCATTTTGAGTTTACAAAATGAGCTAATTTTCAGGAAATTGTTTTATACCCTTCAGAAATGATCACAAAGGTGTTATCTTTGTCTCTTACATACTCAGGAAGACTTGTAAATGTCTTCCCCATCTAATCTTGTCCAGTTATGTCTCTTTATGATAACCAGTTGGAAGGAAAAGTATTGCCCATCAGCACTTAGTGCTGAAATATGACTAAGCAAATTATCCTCATTTGAATGATTCATTTCCAAGTCTCCTCAATTCGTTTGAGTGATATTACATCATATGTGCACAACTGCAGGGTTAACTAGGTATTATTTATTAAGCATTTATTATGTACCATGCCCAGGACTAAACATTTTACATTCATTGACTCATTTAAGCCTCATAAATACAATTTGAGGTAAATACTATTATTATCTCACTTTATGGATATTCAAGAACAATATTTAGTAGAAGAATTAAAACACAAATTTGTCTTACTCCAGACAGACTTATAACTTCTGTAGAATGATTCTAGGAGTGGCTAAGACTACAGATTCTAGGTCATCTCAACCACTGTAATGATGGGGTCCAGGATATGCTACCCCAAACTATGGTAACTTGGCATGTTGAATATTTTAAAATGAAGGAGTTTGGTAAAATCAAAGAGGCAGGAAGTTCACTCTGACCTTCTCCCTGTCCTTATATCCTGAAACAG
This sequence comes from Manis pentadactyla, assembly GCF_030020395.1. Lineage (NCBI taxonomy): Eukaryota > Metazoa > Chordata > Mammalia > Pholidota > Manidae > Manis > Manis pentadactyla. Next base: position 3,636,068 of record NW_026644596.1, read on the forward strand.
ATCATATATTCCTTATGACACGTGCCCTCCCTATACGCAGAGGAAAGGAGAATCCTTGTGTTTGAAGACTTAGGGACACAAAGAAGAATCCTAATGAGCAGGCCTTGATAAGTTTCCCGTATTTATTACAGTACCTCATACTCATTAACCTGTACTATTTTTCCACAACTGTCCACTCATTATCAAACCCAGCACAAAAATGCTCATGGCCAACTGTTTCTGTGGGTCATCCCTTCCCTGTGAAGTCTCGCATATCACACAAAACTTATAAATAAGTGGGTGTACTTTTCTCTGTTTAGTCTGTCTGTCAGTTTAGTTTTCAGACCCAGAAATCCTAAGGTGGTCAAGAATAATGCCCCACCTCCTGCTGTGGTCCTAGTTGATGCTAAGCACAGCACTCTACAGTGGACATCATACTATCATTTATATAAGGAAACTGAAGCTCCAAGCATTTACATGACTGGCCTAAGTTAGGGCTGTTAAATGGGGTGAAAACCCAGGATATAGTTCAGATGATAGCAAAAAATATTTTAATATAGGTATGTCCAAAATATAATTCCTTCTCTGAAATTCAAATTTAACTTGTGTTTGTATGGCAAATTTAGGCTGAAGTACCAGTTCTGGTGTAACACGAGCTTCTCCTCAGAGCCCAGGGCTCTTTCCACTACTCCATGGGAGGGGTCTACACTCCCAACTCAGAGCTGCAAATGGACAGGTATAGAAACTGCCTCAGTCAGAACATCACATAGCCGTGGAAGCTAACATTTGGCAAAACAGCCACATCAGCTTTGTGGTTGGAATCTAATGCATACACCTTGGGGTCTAACATTACAACTTTTTTTAATAAGTCAACTTAGCTTTTGTTGTAAATCCTGCTTCTCCTGGGATAGTGAAAATACAGCTTTCTGACCCTCTCCCTGGATGTGCCAACATGAACACAGAAATACAATAGAAAGTGTATATTCGTCTGGGCCTCATTCCTGACACTGGTTCCTAAAGACCTGGGAATTTCCTGGGTAATAGCAGCATCTTTTATTGTAAGTAGGTGGTTCTGGGTGGGCTCTGCTTGGGTGCCTGAAAGGCAGAAAGCCCAAGTCATGACTAGAAGCTTGGAATTTTCAGCCTCACCCCTCCATTCTCCAGAGAAAGGGGAGCGGATAAAAACAGAGTTAATAATAGGTCATACCTGTGTCTCAACAATTGGAGTTTGGAGAGATTCAAGGTTGGTAAACACATCCATGTGGTGTACTGGGAGGGTGATGAGTCTCAACCCCACAGGGAGGAATGAAGCCTTCTGCTGGCTCAAGGGAGATCCCTCACAGTAACAAAAAAGTGTTAGAAACCATTTCTCACATGCCGTAGACCTTCTGTAACCTCCATTGATCATGGCACCAGCTTCACTGGGCAAATCGTACAAGTCTTAATGAAAGGTAATGGATGTACCCCAGTTCGCTAATGCATTCATCTACTGAAGCACATCCTGATTTCCTTAGGCTTTTAGCCATTATGAATAGAGGTACTGTGTAAAATTGCATGGTGAATTTTGTTGAGAAACAGTTTTTCAAAGCAGTTGTCTAAATAACAGCGACGTAATTCTTGGATCCTAAAGTGAGACTTATCTTTTCAATGGTAAGATAGTTTTTAATGGTTCTTTTTTGTTTTATGGATTTTTGTGTATCTTGAGTACAAATACTTTATAAAATATGTATTTGCCAACATTTTCTCCCAGTGTGTAATTTGTGTTTGGGTTCTTTGAACAAGATTTTATAGAGTAGAAATCTTAATTCTATAAATCCCACATGATGTATCCTTTTTCTTTTTTGTATAGGATTTTGGTGTTGGTGGTTCAAAGTCATCAGCAAGAGTGTATAGATTTTCTTTCTTTTACATAGAATTTTTATAATTTTACACCTAAAAATTGTCTATGGAGAATGTTGAGTGAATTTTTGTGTAAGTTGTAAAGCTTGTGCGTACCTTCTTTGCATTCTGTATGTTCTCCAACAAATTATACAAGACATGGGAAATTCCTGCAAATTGGGGTTTGATTTTCCAAAATTTTGTGATTCATCAATCGAGCCACGAGGGGGCGCCACCTTCCTCGAGCTGTGAGCCCTCGTCCCATATCACATAAAACTTAGAAATAAGTGGGTGTTCTCCGCCCACCGTGGCCCTCAGGCGACACCTTTTCCCTGTCTGTGGACCTGCGTGGCGCATGCGCAGTCAGGCCCCAGGACATCCTTCTGGCTCTGGCGGCAGCAGGGATTCCTCAGGCTCCCGTGCTGCACCGTCCAGGACACTGCCGTCCGCGGCCGCCATGAAAGCTCGGTTTTCTGAGGAGCCACGGGACGGAAAGGTGAGGAGAGGCTCCCCGTGTGTCGCCTGCAGAGCGCTCCCCTTCACGGGCCTGGGAAGGAAGGCCTGCGGCAGGGAAAGGGGTCTCAGTTGAATTTGGGGTAGCAGCTGATGCGACGGGTGGAGTTGAGGGGGCGGGTGGGTCCAGGACACAGCTGAGTCCGTGCCGGGGCGAGTGAGCGGCGCCCAGCATGTCCCCAGGAGCCCTTGCAGTGGGTGGATTGGCCGCACCTGTGGGAGGCACTCCAGGCTCCAGGCGTCTTTCCTGACAAGGCTCTGAGACGGTAATGGGGCAGAGGGGACTTGGTTGCTGAATGGCCTGCTTTCCTGGGGTTCAGGTCTTGCGGTGTGCTGAGCACACAGGGTGGGTTCCTGAGAAACGTCCCCTGTGTGGGGTCCGCCTGGGAGGCTCTCCCCAGTCTCAGCACGGCACTGACACAGCCCAGCTTCACGAGGGCTGCTCCCCATCTGTGGCCTGTGACCGGACCTCGTGCGCTGCCTCCAGGGGAAGAGCCGGATTGGTGAAGCAGAGGGCGCCCCGTGTTCTGTTACCACACCCACTTCTGCTTGGGCGCCACACAGGGTCTCGTTTGCTGCAGCACTGCATTGTAATGGGATGAAAGGGCACCATGCTCCTGCTCTGCTTTCCCAGGACGGCTGTAGGGATGGGATCCCGTGCAGTTCCACCAAGCCTGCAGGGTGTTTGCTTAGTTTCTGTGAGAAGTGCGATGGAATTTTGGTGAGGGTCGCAGGGGTTGTGCACATTGCTGTGTGTGGAGGGACTTGTAACAACCTAACTCTTCCCGTCCACGTCTGCAGGGTCCACAATTTTCAGGTCTCCCACCTCCTCAGTTAAGTTTGTTCTTAGGTACCTGTAACTTCTGGAGAAAATTCCTGAACTAAATACCTTTGAGCCGAAATCAGTCAAAGGGAGAAATAAAGTGGGAGAAACTCGTTTGTTACTTACTAGTAGTCATCCACTTCAGCTTGCCCGTGTCTGTCACAACCAGGCTTCAGAAGAAGGGGCCCCACCGAACTTCTCCAGTGCAAATATGCCATCTCTCGCCCTCGTAATTACCTGTTGATAGAGAGATGGACTATTTCTCTCCACTTCTTGGAAGCACCTACTGATGTGGAGATGCACGAAGGCTAGGTGAGATACTTTGGAAATACTACAGTTTATTCCACAGCACTTTAGTCTTATTTATTTATTTCCTTGGTATCATTAATCTACAATGACATGAGCAACATTATGGTTACTTGTTTCCCCACATCATCAAGTCCTCAGCACACACCACATTACAGTCACTGACCATCAGTGTAGTAAGATGCTGTAGAATCACTAGTCTTCTCTGTGTTGGACAGCCCTCCCCATACCTCTCCTGGCACATTATGTGTGCTAATCATAATGCCTTTCCCCGCTTACCCTCCCTTCCCACCCTCCCTCCCCAGGGCCTTTCTCTTTGGTAACTGTTAGTCCATTCTTGTGTTCTGTGAATCTGCTGCTGGTTTGTTTCTTCCTTTTTTTTCTTTATTCTTACACTCCACGTATGAGTGAAATCATTTGGTACTTGACTTTTTCCATCTGGCTTATTTCACTGAGCATAATACCCTCTAGCTCCATCCAAATTGTTGCAAATGGTAGGAATTGTTTTATTCTTACACAACACTTTCTTCTTTATGATGCACTTGTAAAGGGCATTATTTTCTTAATCTCTGATGGTTCGTTATTAGTGAATACAAGCAAACGACTTTTATAAGTTGGTTTGGTATCTTACAAGTTTACTGAATTCATTTTTAGTTCTAACAGGTCTTTGGTGAAGTAGGGCGGGAAATTGGAATTCTAAAATTCCACTTTTTGAACCCCAGGTCTTCCCAACATCCAAGGCCAAGTGGCTGCAAGGGAACCTCCCACAGGCCTTCTAATGAGCCCTGGACCCCTGCAAGGTGCCATTTGTTTGAACTGGGTGGAAGGGCTTGGCCTCTCTTGACAGGGTTTTATGTCTGCTGTACTTTTCTTATGGTTATTTTGCAAACTAATTTACTTTCCAGCAATTTAAAACCTACAGAAAACTTGTAGTGTCAGTACAGATTCACTTTATACTGAAGTTCCTAGCATCTCACTTTGCCACAGTTTCCACTTCACACAAAATTTCTGTAGTGTCTACCCCAAACAGGGACACGCTTCCAGGGAAACAACATCTGATTGCAAATGAGGGAAGTATTATGGTCTCCACATGATAATCCAATGCACAGAACCACCACAGCTGTGTGCACATGTCTTACTATCCTGATGCAGTTTCCTTTTTCTGGAACTGTTCCCGAGACTTTACCTCAGTTGGTTTCTCTGGGACCTTGAATAAGCAGGATCACATAATATTTGTCCTTCTTGGAGGGGCGCATTTCCCTCAGCATAATGGCTTTATGGGTCCATCTGTGCAGCAGGTTCTGAGACTCCTTGTTTACTCCACTGTGTAGAGACCGCATTGTTTTCATCTGTCTGTGGACACCCGGGTCGTCTCCACCTTTTGGCTGTTGTGACTCATGCAGCTGTAAACAGAGGTGTGCAATATCTACGTCCCTGCTTTCCTGTCATTTGCGCAAATGCCCTGAAATGGAATTGCTAATTATATGTTAACTATGCTCGAGTTTTGGGGGACACTCTTCACACACAGTGTTTTCAAATCAGCTTTGGACCATTTTTCTTTATTTCTATATTTGGCAGAATAATGTAGTTTATGGATCAACCCTGTTTTGTTCATCTGTTCATCCCTTGATGGGCATTTGAGTTGTGTCTACCTTTTTACTGTGGTGAGCAGTGCTGCTAAGAACTCTTGGGCCAGTTTCTGTTTGAACAGCATTTTCATTTCTTTGTGGTATTTATCTAGGATCGGTTCTTTACCCACAATTAGGTAACTGTATTATATATTATGAGGAAATGCCAAGCTGTTGTATACAAGCTGCATGTTTTATATTTCCACAAGCCAAGGTTAGGGGCTCTAATTCCTATGCATCCTTGGTAACATGTGATTTTGAATTTCCCTGAGTATGGCCAATGCCATGTGCTTGCATTGGGTTGGGGTCTCTGTGGTCTAATTTGCATTTCCATAGCAACTGATGCTGTGTGAGACCTCTTCATGTGCTTGTTGAACATTTGTATGTCTTACCTGGAATCTTAATCCACTTTAAACATTTGTCTTGTCTTCTTGCCTTGTACTAGTTTGTGGTGTTTCCTGGGTTGCAGGCTCTTTTTAGATGTACAACGTGGAGATATTTCCTTTCATTCTGTGACTGTTTTTCACTTTCTGGTTGGTGACTTTTAACGCAGAAAGTTTTTAATTTTATGCTCTCTTCTGTTGCTTGTCCTTTGGTGTCAGATCTGAGAAATCATGGCTAAATCCAAGGTCATGAACGTTTATCCTCATGTTTTCTTCTAGACTCTGTTGTTTTTTAAATATTATATAAGCCCTTTGTCTGTTCTGAGTTAATTTTTGTATGTGATATGTGTTAAGGGTTCAGTTTCATTCATCTGCATATGGACAGCTATTTGCCCAGCACCGTTGGCAAGGAAGACAATTTTTTCCCTAATTTAATTTTGTCCACGCTTGTCAGAAAGCAAGTGACTGTATATGGTTTGGGTCACTTCAGGGCTTTCCACTCACTTCTGTTGATCTGTGCATACAGTTGATCCTTGAACAAAATGGGTCGTTGTGTAGCTGACATCTCACAGAGTCAGAATACACATAAAACATCTCACTCCCCCCAAACTTAAGCATTATCCTAATCTCATTGCTTATTTTTACTGGAAGACTTACCAATAATATAAACAGTTAACACATACTTTGTACATTACACATGTTTTGTGCTGTATTATAACTGTAAGGTAAGCTAGAAAAATCAAGTGTTTCTAATTGTCTTAAGTCTTATGTGTGAGGTACCCTCCCTATACGAAGAGGAAAGAAAAATCCTTTTCTTTGAAGACAAAGGGACAGAAAGAGGAATCTTAATGAGCAGGCCTTGATAATTTCCCCCTATTTACAACACTATCTCATACTCCTGAACCTGTCATATTTCTCCACAAATGTCCACTCCTTATCAAACCCAGCACAAATTGCTCAGGGCCAACTGTTTCTCTGGGTCTTCACTTCCTTGTGAAGTCTCCCATATCACATAAAACCTATTAATAAATGGGTGTGCTTTTCTCTGGTTAATCTTTGTCAGTTTCATTTTCAGACCCAGCAACCCTAAGAGGGTCAAGAACAACTCCCCTAGCCCTTGCAGTGTTCCCAGTTGATACTAAGCACAGCACTCTACAGGGGGCATTATTCTATCTCTCAGATGAGTAAATCGAAGCTCCAAGCATTTAGATGACTGGCCTAAGATAGGGCTGCCAGTCTTGGGGTAAAAACACAGGATATAGTTCAGATGATAGCAAGAATTATGTTAATATAAGTATGTCCAAAAAATTATTTGTTCTCTGAAATTCAAATTTAACTTGTGTTTCTATGGCAACTTTAGACCAAAGTCCCTGTTCTTTTGTAATATTGGCTTTTTCTCTGAGCCCTGGGCTCTTTCTACCACTACAAGGGAGGGGCCTACACTCCCCACCCAGACCTGCGTATGGATAGTCATAGAAACTGCCTCGGTCAGACCCTCAAATAGCTGTGGAATCTATTACTTGTCACTACAGCCATATCAGCCTTTTAGTTGGAGTCTAATCCATACACATTGGGGTAAAACATTATAACATTTTAAAGAAGTAAACTGTTTTTGTTGTAAATCCTCCTTATCCAAGGATAGCAGAAGCAGAACTTCCTGACCCTCTTCCTGGGATGTGCCACTGTGAACACAGAAATACAACAGAAAACATATTCTGGTTTTTGCCTCATTCCTGATCCTGGGCTCCTAAATCCCTGGGAATTTCCTGGGTAAGAGAGTCTTTTATACTAAGTAGGTGGTTCTGGGTGGGTTCTGCTCAGGTGTCTGACAGGCAGAAAGCCCATGCCATGATTAGAAACTTGGAATTTTCAGCCTCAAACTTCCATTCTCCAGAGAAAGGGGAGGAGATAAAAATGGAGTTAATAATACATCATACAAGTGTCTCAAAATATGGATTTTGGAGAGCTTCCTGGTTGGCAAACACATCCATGTCGTGTACTGGGAGGGCGATGTGTTCCAACCCCACAGGGAAGAATGAAGCCTTCTCCTGGCCCAAGGCCGAAGCCTTCATAATTACAAAGAAGCTGTTAGAAACCATTTCTCATTTGGGGTACACCTGTGAGCACCAGTGATCAAGGCACCAGCTTCACTGGGCAAATCACTGTACATTTCACTGTACAAATTGTAGTGAAATGTAATGGATGTACCCCAATTTGCCAAAGCATTCATCTGCTGAAACACATCCTGATTTCTTTAAGTTTTTAGCCTTTATGAATAGAGCTATTATGTAAAACTGCATGGTGGCTTTTGTTGGGACATAGTTTTTCAAAGCAGTTGTATAAATACTGGTGATGTAATTCTTGAATGTCATGGTGAGACCTTTTTTAATTGTAAAATATTTTTAATGGCTCATTTTTGTTTTATGTATCTTTGTATATCTTGAGTACAAATCCTTTATCAAAAATGTATTTTGCAAATATTTTCTTTTAGTTTGTGTCTTGTGTTTGGGTTCTCTGAGCAAGGTCTTTTAGAGAAGAAATTATAACTCTATAAAGCACATGTGATTAATTTTCTTTTGTGGATAGGCCTTTGGTGTTGGTTTCAGCAAGGTTGTGTAGATTTTCTTGCTTTACCTACAAATTTTATAATTTTGCATCTAAAATTTGACTATGAAAAATTTTTTTATGAGTGTACCACAAAAATTTTTAAAAATTAAAGTATTATTGACATACACTCTTATGAAGGTTTCACATGAAAGAACACTGCGGTCACTACATCCGCCCATATTACCAAGTCCCCTCCATGCCTCATTGCAGTCACTGTCCATCAGTGTAGTAAGATGCCGCAGAGTCACTACTTGTCTTCTCTGTTCTACACTGTCTTCTCTGTGGTCCCCCACACCATGTGTGCCGATCATAATACCCCTCAATCCCCTTCTCCCTCCATTCTCACCTGCCCTCCCACCCCCTCCCCTTTGGTAACTGCTAGTCCCTTCTTGGAGTCTGTGAGTCCGCTGCTGTTTTGGTCCTTCATTTTTACTTTGCCTTTATACTCCACAAATGAGGGAAATCATTTGGCATTTGTCTTTCTCCACCTTGCTTATTTCACTGAGCATAATATCTTCCAGCTCCAACTATGTTTTTGCCTATGGTAGGATATGTTTTTTCTTATGACTAAGAAGTATTCCATTGTGTCTATGTACCACACCTTCTTTATTCATTGATCTCCTGATGGACACTTAGGTTGCTTCCATATCTTGGCTCTTGGAAAAAGTGCTGCAACAAATATAGTGGTGCATATGTCTTTTGGAATCTGAGAAACTATATTCTTTGGGTAAATTCCTAAGAGTGGAATTACCGGGTCAAATGATATTTCTATTTTTAGTTTTCTAAGGAACATGCCTATGGGGAATTTCGAGTTAATTTTGGTGTAAGTTGTAAAGCCTTTGCCTACTTCTTTTCATTCATTTCACTCTCAATCAAAGTGGAGAAGACACAAGAAATTTGTGCCCATTGTGGCTTGAATTTCCAAAGATTTGTGGTTCATCAGTTTAGCCACAAGGGGGCACCACCTTCCCTGAGCTATAAGCACGCATCCTGCAATTCTCACCGTGACCCGCAAGCGGCACCTCTGCCCTCTTTGTGGACCAGGGCTCATGCGCGGTCAGGACGCAGGCCTTTTCTCCTGGCTCTGACCGGTGCCGGTATTGCTCCGGATCCCCTGCAGCTCCGTGACACCGCGGGCCGCGTCCACAGGGGCACCTCGGTTTCCTGATGAGCTGCAGTATGGAAAGGTAAGGAGAAGCTTTCCGTGCATCTCGTACTGAGCACTCCTCTTCAGGGGCCGGGAGAGGAAGGCCTGCGATGGTTAACGGAGTATTTGCGGAGTCGGGGCCCCGACGGGTGCAACTGAGTTCAGGGTGTGGCGCGCGGCACTCAGGGAGAGTTCGGGCCCGGGCTGAGACCTGGCTGGGGCGGGTATGTGGTGTCCAGCGCTTCCCCGGCAGCCTGTGTCTCCACGCTGCGTGCCTCGGGCCCCTTGCAATTGGTGGATTGTCCACACCTGCGGGAATCCTTCCAGGCTGCAGGCATCCTTCCTCACAAGGCTCTGAAATGGAATGTGGGCGGAGGGGAGCTGGCTGCTTAAGCGGCTCGCTTACCTGTGCTTCAGACTTTGCTGAGCGCCCAGCACACAGGGTGGTTTCTTTCGAAGGGTCCCCGAAGTGGGGTCCACCTGGGAGCCCCCCTGTTCACAGCATGGCGCTGACCCAGCCTGGATCCCTGAGGGTGGTCAACACCCACTGCCTGCGACCGGGGCCTCGTGAGCTGGTTCTTCATGCCGAGCAGGTTGGGGGATGAAGGGCACTTGGTGTTCTGCTTAGACTCCCGCTTCTGCTTGGGCGAAACATGGGGTCTCCGTTGCTACAGGTCCACAGTGTAGTGGGAAGTCAGGGCACGATGCCCGGGCTCTGCTTTCTCATGACGGCTGTGGGGATGGGGTCCTGTGTGGTTCTATCCAGCCTGTTGGGTGTTTGCTTCTTTGTGAAGTGTGGTGGAATTTCGATGGGGGTGTCCCACGGAGTCTGAAGGTTCCTGTTGGTGCACAGGACTTGTAATAACCTAACCCACCCCCGCCCCATCCTGGTCTGCAGTGTCCACAGTGTTCAGACCTCAAGCTTCAAGCCTCCCGCCTCATTGGTTAGGCTTCTCCTTAGGTACTTCATTCTTTATGATGCAGTTGTAAAGGGCATTGTTTTCTTAATATCTCTTCCTGACGGTTGGTTACTGGTGAACAGAAGCAAACAACTTCTGTGTGTTGATTTTGTATCCTGCAACATTATTGATTTTATTTTTAGCTGTAACAGGTTTTTGGTGGAGCCGTGTGGAAATTGGAATTTAAAAATCCCAGTGTTCCACTCCAGGTCGTCCCAACACCCAAGCCCAGTGTCTGCAAGGGAATTTTACCACGTTCCTTGTAGTGACTCCCGCAGGCTAAGTAGTGGTCGACTTCGGGTGAACTGAATGGGGAGGGCTTGGCCTCTGTGACAGGGTGTGATGTCTGCTCTGCTTTTCTGGTGCAGGACTGACATGGTTGTTCTGCAAAGTAATTTACTTTCCAGCAATTTCAAGCACACAGAAAACTTGCAGTGTCAGTACAAACACTCTTTACACTAAATGTATCATGGTCCCACTTTACCACACCTGCCACTTCACACAAAATTCTCTTGGCCTCTACCCTAAATAGGGACAAGTTTATAGGGAGCCACCACCTGACCCTAAATGAGGGAAGTATCATGGTCTCCACATGATAATCCAGTGCACAGACCCAGCACAGCTCTTTCCATCTACCCCAGCTGTGTGCAAATGTCTTTCTATTCTGATCACATTTCCTTTTTCTGGAACTCTTCCAGGAACTTTCGCTCAGATGGGCTCCACCAGATCTCACGTAAGTGGGATCACATAGTATCCATCCTTCTGTGACTGGTGCATTTCACTGAGAAAATTGGCTTTAGGATCCATCCATGCAGCAGGTGCCAGGATGCCCTTGTTCACTCCACTGTGTGGAGACGACACTTTGTTCATCCATTTGTCTGTGGACACGTGGGTCTTCTCCACCTTTTAACCATTGTGAGTCATGCAGTTGTGATCATAGGTGTCCAAATATCTAAGTCCCTGCTTTTGGCAGATGCCCTGTGGTTTGGGCAGATGCTCTGAAATGTAATTGCTGCTCATATATTAACTGTATCTTCAAGTTTCTGGGGACACATTCCCCACGCTCCACATCGTTTTCCAGGAGGTTGTGGACCATTTTACTTTCTTTCAGTATATGGCAGAAAAATGCAGTCTATGGATCAACCCGTTTTATTCCATCCATTCACCCCTTGATGGGCATTTGTGTTGTTTCTGACTTTTTGCTGTTCTGATCAATGCTGCCAAGAACTCGTGGGCCAGTTTCTGTTTTGAACATCATAGTCATTTCTTTGCAGTATTATCTAGGACTGGATGTAGAACCACAATTAAGTAATTGTACTTTATCTTTATGAGGAAACACCAAGGTGTTGTACACAGGCTGCACGTTTTACATTTCCACAAGCAAAGGTCAGGGGCTCCAGTTCTTCTGCATCCTTGGCAATGTGTGATTTTCAGTTTTCCTGAATATAGCCATTTCCATGTGTGTGCAGGGAATTCTATGGGACACCTTTCCATGTGCTTGTTGGAGCATTTGTATGTCTTGGAGTCTCTTATCCATTTAAAAAGTTGGGATGTTGTCTTGTTGCACTGTACAAGTTCATGGTGTATTCTGGATAACAGGCTCTTGTCAGATGTACAGTGTGCAGATATTTTCTTCTATTCCGTGACTTTTTCACTTCTTGGTTGGAATCTTTTGATGCAGAAAAGATTTTAATTTGGAGGAAATTAATTTATTCTTTCTCTTGTTGCTTGTACTTTGGTTTCAGATCTGAGAAACCATAGCTAAATCCAAGGTCATGAAGACTTATCCCCATGTTTTACCTATTACATGTAAGCCGTTATGTATTTTGAGTTAATTTTTGTATGTGATATAAGTTAGGATTCATTTTCATTCTTCTGCATGTGGACAGGAGGTTGCCAAGCACCATTTACTGGAAAGACACTTTCTCTCCATAAGTTAATGTTGTCCACCCTTGTCAGAAATCAACTGGATATTTCCATTCAGGTACGTTGATCTTTATATACAGTCGTCCCTTTGAAACATGGGGGCTAGTGGTGCTGACTCCCCCACAGAATCACAATCTACATAAAACATGTGACTCTGCCAAACCTTTGTTATCCTATAACTGATTGCCTATTTTGACTGGAAGCCTTACCAATTATATAAACACTCGATTAACAATATTTTGTACATTATAACTATTATGTGCTATATTCTTACAGTAAAGTAAGCTAGAGAAAAGGTAACGTTTCAAATTGTTGACTTAACATTTTCCCAATATACTTGTGGGGAAAAATCAGTTTAAGTTGACCTGTGGAGTTCACATGCCTACTTTCCAAGGGTCAACTGTGTATCTTTATGACAGTGTCACAGTGTTTCATTTACTGCTCACTTTGTACTAAGATTAGATTTTCGGAAGCCTGTGCCTCCAGATTTGATTTTCTTTTTCAAGATTCTGCTCAAGGGCTCATTGTGGTCCCTTGCAATTTAATATGTGACAGGATCAGCAGGAGCAATTCTTCCCAAAAGCTTTGGGAATTTTCATAGGAACCACATTGAGTCTGTAGGGTGCATTTGTGCCATTGCCATCTTAGAGATATTAAGTCTGCCATCACCACAGCAGGACCTTACATTTATTTTGCTTTTCTTTATTTTTCCTATTATCAATGTTTTATAATTTTAAATGCATAATACTGGCACTTAACTTAAGTCTGTTCCCATGTATATTATTAATGTTGACATTATTTAGTAGAGAATTTAAAAATTCCTTTTTTGATTATTCATTGCTAATGTATACAAGGAAAACATGTTTGTGTAATGTTCTTCTTTCTTGTAACTTCCCCTAGTTAATTTAGAACCTTACATTTGGAATTTTAGGGTTCAGAGCGTGGGGATTTAAGAATTTAGATATTTAGGATTAAAATAATACTGCCTAATATTTAATAAATGGAAGATTGGAACACAGTGAAGAGTAGGGTTTGTCATAGGGGTTTTGTTTGAAATAAGACAGTAGGAAGAGAAGTGGTTAGAACTATGGATAGAGTACATGAACGGGTTAGGGTATGGGAATGGGTTAGTGTTAGGGTTAGGGTAATGTGTTAGAGTGAGGCTATCAAATTCAGCTAGGAGGCTTCAAACAAAATCCAGCCTTTTTCGACATCTTCCTCAGACTTTGCAGGCATGAAAGTGGTCTCAGGCTGCCTGGTAGTTCTGCTGGGTTCAGAACCCTAGGTGGGAAATCTTTCTGGCCACCCAGATTTATTATCATCTGCTCTCCAGTGCTGCAGTGGAAAAGTCTGAGTTCGTTTTCCTTGATCTTTTGCATGTTTTTGTCATTTCCTTCTGTGCTAGTTTTTTAGGTCTCTTACTCATGTTTATCCTAGAAATTGTTGTTGAATTAACCACAATGTAAACTATTTTTCCTTCATTGAGTTGAGTGCTCAGTGGGTCCTTACAACCTAATAATTATGTTTCTGAGTTATTTAATATGTTCTTATAGTACTTCCTTTGAAGATTTTCTCCTTTTTCCCTTTTTTTGACTGCATATTAATTTTGTTATAAAACTTTTTAACATTGATTTTCTAGTGTTCTTACCTTTTTTTTTGTATTGTCACCTTCTCTAAATTTTTGTTCTCCTTTCCGTGAGATTTCTTTAACCTCTGAATCCTTTCCTTGATTTTTTTGTTTCTTTTCCATTCTTTCTGATTTTTTTCTTTTTAATAATAGGCTCTTATGAGATGAATGCAGCATCTTAGCTCAATGGAGATACTAAATATGATTTCTTTGAAGTTTTCCTCTTTTACCAGTATTGTCTGTTTCCACTATTATACTTTTTTCATGTTATTTTGGTCTGTTCTCCTAATTATTGTGGGCTTACTCAGATGTCTGGTGATCCTTCTCTTTCGCTTATTTAAGAGGTGAGGCACTGGAGATCTATCAAGAAATGGAGTGTGCCCATTTGTGGCACCTGCGCCTATATGTCTGTGGGCTTGTTTTCTGCCAGACTTTGTAGGGTGACAGGGTCCCCAGCTGGAATTCTCATTGCAGATACTGATAGTTTATCTGTAAGTCTTTTCAGTAGATGGGTTAATTTTCCCAGAGGATGGCCCCTTAGTCTCTTGTTTTGGGAATATCAGTCCAGATACTGGAGTTCTTGACCTGTGTGGATAGAGTTCCTGTAGGCCTGGAGGATCTCGTGCTCTGACATGCACATGTGTACTTTCTAACCTGGTTTTCACCCCTATTTTCTTCACTGCCGGTGTTACGACATTGTTGCTCTACAAAAAAGGGGAAAGTGGAGTAGACTTGGAGTCTTACTGCTCCTTGCACAGGCTTTCAAATGGTCTCCTGTTTCTGCCTTTGCCCACAAGCCACCTTCACAGGTGGTCCTGCAGCCTGTTTATGTTGATGCTGCCTCCTCAGACACTGAGGTTTGGCCATCCTCTGTGTCTCACATTCATCACCATTTCAACATACATTTTGCATATGTTGTGGTGCAGGTATCTAGATGTCTCCTACTTTTACTTTAAAAAATGGATTTCAGTTTTTTCTAAAGGCTTGTTCTGTTGACTTTTCAAGAAAATAAAGGTGGTAGAGACATCTTTGCTCTATCATCATAGAAGTAGAAGCCCTTTGAACAGAGGAATTTCAAAGGATTTTGAGTAGAGAAATGTATTGAATGAAAAGAATGTAATGTTATGACAGTCCTCTGTCCTTACTTTCACCTCTTTGTGACTTTCTAAATCTCTGTGCATCTTTGCCCTACAGTATCTGTGGGAGTTTGTTCATATAGCCTGGAAGCTGTTTAGAGGCTTTCATATTGACGAAACTGTGCCAGATAAATGGCATATTTTCTGCTTGGGTATTGTTAGCCCCATAATGCTGGGGTGTACACTCTGTCCTTACTCTGTTCTGGCATGAGTTTGGAAGGCAGTGTCTGCTCTGATCAAGGTCAAACAGGTTTGACAGACAAAAGCAAAAGGCTTAGAGGGCAACTAACCGTGGCCTCATTCATTCCACCTGCTTTTGTGCAGCTTGCTTAACCCATGATGGTCTATGACTAGTCTTATCTGGTGATAATGTGTGGAAACCTACCGCATCGCAAGTGGCAGGATCCAGTCAGCATGAAGATTCTGTTTCCTGGAACTCGCTGGAAACTTACTTATTTTAAACGGAATGAGCTAGACCTGCAGTCATAAATGGCTACTAAGCTCCTTGGTATCCACTGTGGAAAATTGCCTTCTCTCTGTCCTCAGCATTTGAATATGCTGTCTATTGGGAGGAATTCTCCACTGAAAAGAAGCTCCCTGGTATGCCCATTCGGTTCTTCCCACCCCAGAAACTGAACACTGAGGGAACAGTACAGAAACACAGGACCAGTTGGAGGTGGTAGTAAGTGCACAGGGGTGATGGTCTGATCCTGGGTTAAGGCCAGGTGTGTTCTTGGGTACAGTCATGGAAATTCCTTCTAAGTAAACTGGTCCTCTGCCTTTAGTGTGAATTCTGAGACCTCCTACTGTACCGCCACGGTTTCCTTTCCCTTTTAAATTGCCAGTGTTCATTTCTGTTGTTTGTAGTTAAGAACTGGATTTTCACAGACTGGTTGATCTTGCTATTTCCTTCTGGTGACCCACAGTGAGCTAGATTTCTCTCTTGAATTGGTGTCCCAACACCTAGTCTTTTCTGAGGAGCTTTAGTGACTGATTCGGACTTTAGGAAGCTCAGGTAATCATGTTCAAGGTTTTTATACTTTGTTGTTTCTCTGTGGAACTCGCATGTGTGGAATGCACCAGAAATGAAAACACACACATCTAGTACACAAAAGGAGAATATTTTCTCCCCTTTCTTTTCTTGTCTTACCTTTTCAGGGAAAAACTGATGTGGGTTTCATTAAATTTTTTTTAAATTTTGTGTTTCATTAAAAATTTTTCTTGTGGTAAAAACATATTACGGAATTTACTATCTTAACTGCTTTTAATTGTACGTTTCAGTAATGTTAAGTTTATTCACATTGTAAAACACAGTTCCAGAATTTTTTCACGTAAGTCTTGTATGATTATAAAGAGAGGATGGCTCAGTTGAGAGTAAGAAGACTGTTTTTATAGAATAATAACTTTTTTGCCATTTTACATAAAGCAAGTTCAAAGATTATTTAGCTTTAAAAACTTTTGAATTTTTGTGATTTTAGATGATACTTGTGGAGTATTAACTTTGTACCTAAGCATTAGTTATATTGGTAACCAAATAAGTTTATATAAAAGTTTCCTTGTGTAAGTAATGATTTGGGGCCAAGTGTGACAACATTTCCCCATTTTACTTTGTTAATTGGAGCCTGAAGTAGACTGGAGATGGTTGCAGCTGGTCTTGAGGCGGAGCAGAAAGGCTCATTACCCAGCAGTGGTTCATTGTGGCATCTCTTCTCCTTTTCTTTTCCATGAATGGAGACAAGATGTATTAGAATCTTGTTACCACTGGTGGAGGCTCAGAATTGCACCACAAAATCTCCTACGTTTTATGAAGCTGTGTTATTCCCAAGTGAAGTGTTTATGTAAGACTTTTGGGATTATCATTGTGAGGGATATATTTAGTGTATTTGGGTTTGTCTTTTGAAGCATGAGGGACCAACTCTCTTAATTAGCAGATTTTCAAATCCCTGATTCACACATATATTATTCAATAGAGTTATTCATATGTATGTGTGGCACACACACATACCCACACATAAATATATGAAATGCTGTTTAGATAACGGTCTCACAGGAAGTTGTTAGAAAGGGTTATTTAAAGTTTCAAACTGAACTGGTTACTCAGCGGTCTTTTTGTCATTATTTCTTTTTCCCAGCACTAAAATGAATATGAAAGCAGAGAATATTAGAAAAATGAGAATGATAAAGAAGAGTGGGAGTAATCAGTTTTATCTTTCAAGGAAGACAGCAAACATTTGGTCTATGTGTTTTTTAAATATTAAGATATTACTGATATACAGTCTTATGAAGGTTTCACATGAAAAACAGTGTGTTTACTACAATCACCCATATTATTGAGTCCCCCCGTACATCTTTTTTTTGGATCATTCTGTATTTACCATTTTGTGCCCTCCTTTGTTGTCTAACAGAAATTGTTTCCAAATACAGGTAACTTATTTTTAGATACATGTCATTCCTTTAAAGGATTATTATCGTTAATGTAATCATTTCTCTGCTATAGGCTATTTAGTTTGTTACTAGCCATATTAGTTTGCAACTGGCAAGCTATTCCAAAGAGTTTGTTAAATTGAATGTTATTTTAGAAAGTACATTTTCATATTAGGCTATTTCACTATTTGTTTTAGTAATCTGCCACAAAAAAAAGTACTTGGGGCATACTGTTGTCAGGCTATGATGGGTTATGTTGGTGGCCCCGGATGAGTTCAAGGACAAGAAACAGTCACTTGGTGAAATGGAAAATAGGAAAAGTTAAGATGATTATTATCTGTGTTGCTGGCAAAACCATAATTGTTTTTCTCAGGGCCTAGGACTTCCCAAAGTCACAGAATAAAGACAGCTCTCTGCCCAGAGCATCCATTTGACTTGAGGATTTTGAATACATTGTGAAACATAACAAGTTTTAGTAGCAAGACAAACACTGATATATTGTGGGGCAGGATGCCTTGACTGATTTCCCTGAATTTTTTAAGATTAAAATGCCATATTCAATTTAAGAAATTTAAGATTTAAGAAGTTTTACATTAGCAAGGGCTATTTCAAAGTATATCCTCCAATCCCCTTTATCATGAGTTGGGCCATTTGGTGAATACTTTAGACTTTGTGTGCCACATAGTTCTCTCCTGCATATTCTGTTTGGTTGTTTTGTTTTGGTTTCTAACCCTTTAGAAATGACAACAGCACACTTGCTCACAGGCTCCTCCATTGCTAACACCTGCTGTAGACAGTCCTTTCACATTTCCTGCTACCTCCTGGGGCTCCTGAGTGATCACACATGAGAAAAACAGTCTTGGCTGTTCCCAAACTCTCCTTCATTAAAATTAAGCATATATTTAGGCAGAATGGAAAAGAATGTAGTGATGGAAAGAAATTTTGACCTATGTTGAAGCCCAACTGGGTGCAGCAGTTATGTGCTAATAGAACTCTTCAGAGACAAAAAGGGAAGCTAAAGTTCCAAATTTCATTGTTGTTCACAGGAGATTTTGCTCTGTCTTTAAAATGAGGACATTATTAACATAGGCTTAATGGCTACATCTACAGAGTGAAGCCCTGCAAGTAGCCCCACCCCATTTGCCTCACCTCATTACCCAGTTGGTTGCCAAATCCTGTCTTTTCACCTCCTGCATAAGTCGGCACTGTTTCTGTCTCAAAACCCAATTTGAGCAGGCCTTGTTGTTGATCTTCCTCTAATTGACCAGGACTCTCATTATTTCTCTCTCCCCCGTGCCCAGAAAACCTTATTACTCTTAGGACATTTATTATCGTGGAGTGTTTTTTTTCGTGTCTTTGCCTTCATCTAGGCTCTGAGTGCCTTGTGCTTGTCCTCAGCTAGCTCTGTGGTGTCTTTACTGTAGTGTCTGTCACCTGTTGTGATGCTAGGAACACAGAATGTACTCAACAAAAATTGTTATGTGAAGGGTCAATAGCTACAGGTGTTTACAGCTGAGTGTGTGTAACCAGTTCTTTTGAGTCTCGCCTCATCCAGCATTTTCACACTTGTTCTAATAGCAGTCAGAGCCAAGTGTCTCCAAAGCAAGCTTACTGAACCTTCTGGTTTTTATGATGAAATCTGTTTGTGAAATTGCCTCAATTAGAAGCTCGCATATCCTGCAGTTAACATTTTCTTAGGAAATTTGATCTGAATTTAAAAATCAGTATTATTCTGTCTAAAACATCACTTAACTAATCAAGGAGGTCTTCACTTCTCTTACCTTCTGTCCGAATGTTTAGTCTTCCATTTTCACTTTACTTTGATGTCTGCCACAGTGTTCTACAGTGATGAGGCCCTGGGGCATGTCTTTCTTTAGAACAAGCCTTGTGCTGTGAATATTGAAAGGCCACCCCGTTGTGATTCCAGCCATTTATCTTGTGTAATCCAAACTGGTGATTTTCTTTCCATTAAAATTTTTCTCTCATTCTTAGCCTTATGCAGCAAAGAATGAAAAGGAAAGAGAACGCTTAAAATACTAGGGCCATGTTAATGCCAATGTTCACCCAGTAAAGCCTGTTGACAGGAGGGTCAAAGGTAACGAGTAAGTTTTCCTCTGCCCCTATTTTCATGTGACCTCTCCCAGGTCCACAAGATGTATCTTCTTTATAAGGTTCTGCTTGCAGTTTTATGATCACCCTGTCCCTCATACTAGTGTCTATTATCCTTGATTTTAAATTTGGACAGTATTTACTTCTTTCTTTAAAAGATGACAAATTTGCATTCTGAGAACTTCTCTCATCTCACCCATTTGATTTATACACGGAAAATTGTTAGTTTTTAAGTCTCATTCTCTTCTGTAACTAATAACTATTATAAAGTAAAAATTCAATACATGTTATATTTGTATTGTTTTAGACAGGTAAATACTGTTCTCTACAGAGCTGTTCAGTTGTGTGAGCAGTGAGAGGAGGGCAAATAATCCTATTTTACTAAATTCCTGTGGTTTAAGAAAGACATAAATGTCAATAGCCAAGAGATTATCTTTCTTAATTGATTTTGTTCTTTCCACTTACTCCACTGATATTTCTTAAAATTTTATTACTGGTTTCTTTTCCTTTTGAGCACAAGAAAACTTTTCCCATGCAATTTCAGTTGGTGCTTGTAAATACACCTGCTTGCTCTTCCATCTTGTACCAGTAATGTTTGAATTGGGAATTTAAAATCCTCAGCAGCATATTCTTTTTTTTTGTATTTGGCATAAAAATTGCTGAATGAAGCTGTTTCAGAAAACTGCATCGCACATATCCTACCAGGATTAGAACTGCCAACTGTGTTTTCCTTCTATACTCAGATTCCATAAAATGGAGTATAGCATTAATGGTCCTTATCCACTAAATGAGGAAACTGCCCAGAGGCTACCCTCATGCTTAAAAGATATTTTTAGAAGGAGCCTGTGGTCATTTTCCACAGCTGCAGCAACTCATAGTCTTAGAAAGAATGTCTTTAAAAATTCTGTGGGAAACCAGGTTTGCTGTGGCTCAATGAGAACCCGTGGTTGCCACTGTTCACTCGGGCCTCAACCTTTTCTTGCTCCTTTTACCATCCTATCAGTGAAGTGTCACAAGAGAGCATGGGAAGTGGGACAACCTTCCAGTGAGCCTGCTGTGGGCCTTCCTCACTGCTCCTGGGGCACTGGGTGGATGGAGCACATCCCTGTCTCTGTCTGAGATGGTTGTTGAGCCCATGACCATCCCATTGTAGAACCGGTGAGTTCCTTAGTGAGCCCTGAAGAAAGGCTCTTGTGGGCTCTGCCAGTTGTAGATTTTATCAGGAGCTTATGAATGTCTCTCCCACTGGTTCTCACTGGAACACAAACAAGTACAGGTGAAGTAAGCTTTTTTTCTTTTCCTTTTAAACAGCTGTTTAGCTTGCTTTATTCTTAAAATTGTAGTGTTTCGGTAAATGTGCCATTAAGAAAAGTGTCAGTTATGCTGATATCTATATAATTCAGAAATTTTCTTTTCATAGGCAGTTGGCACTACAAACAAAGTGAATTTATCATCCCATTTCCTAAATGAAATAAAAATGTATTGTCATCTGAAATGGGGCAAATTTATCTTGAATACACTTTGTGTGTCTGTGCCTTCTCAAAAGACATATTACCTGATCATTGTTTTTATAGTTACAGAAGGTTGATTGTCCAGAATGTGCAATTTGCAGGTGTGCATTTACAAGCACTTCAGAGACACTATCTTTGACCATAAGAAATTCAGCAAGTTTATCTAGAGACAATAGTGAGTTTTTAAAATACTGTATTTTTAATTTCCATAGTATGAACTCTAATATATATATTTAAAAATAGATGCCTGATAAGTGAAGTGAATATAAGAAAACAGATCTTCCTCTTTTATTGGGGAATGCCTCAGGACAAAATATAAGAATGTATATCTTAAAAAGATGTGATTTTTAAATTTCTATTTTAAGCTATTTCACATCATACTGTATATTATTATCTCTGAAAAGAGGTATTAACTATTAATAAATCCTAGATTTTAGATTATCACTCCCCTACTCTGCTTAAATGTGACAAAGAAAACAATTTAACCTCTTATTTCAGATTCATCTGGACACTCAAAAACTTTTGAATGTCAGAAAGTATTTTTTTTACACAATTCTTTAAAACCTGTAGTTAATAGAGTAGAAATCGGATTTACTCAAGTTATGTTACTAGCATGAGGTTAATCTAAAGCATGGCACATTGGAGAGGGGTGGAAGATGGTGGCATGAGTAGAGCAGTGGAAATCCCCTCCCAAAACCACATATATCAATGAAAATATAACAAAGACAACACCTCCTAGAATAAAGACAACAGGACACAGGACAATATTCTGACCACATCCGCACCAGAGAGAACCTAGCACTTCACGAAGGTGGTAAGAAACAAGCCACGGCCCAGTGGGAGCCGAGCGCCCATCCCCCCAACTCCTGGCGAGAGAAGAATAGGCAGAGCGGGAGGGAGACGGAGCGCAGGACTGCCAAACACCCAGCCTCAGCCATCCGGGCCAGAGTGCAGGGCCCTGGATACTAGGAAAACAGTGCAGCAAGAATAGTGAGCGGGCACCGGAGGCTGGGCCCCGGAGGACATAAGAAATTTTTTTTTCCCTTTTTTGTTTTGGCTAGCGCTTTTTGGATGTCATAAAGGGATAGTGACCCCAATGCTAGTGAAAGAGGGCAGCAAGAAAGGTGAGCAGATGCCTGAGGCTGGCACCAGAGAATAAAGAAAAACGAGCAGCCACATTTCTTTTTTTAATTAAAATTTTTTTTTTTTGTTTTCGTTGTTTGGTATTTAATCCCTTCAGCACATCATTTTTTTTTTCAGTTTCACTTATCTAGGGTACTGGTCCCCATCACCTCAACTTGTAGTTTGCCTTCGTCCTTGGATCTCAAGTGCGTCTCCTGTAAGGGAGCACGTCGGTGGCCTTGAGTCCTCATCCCTTCTTTTAACCCTGTGTCTTTTGATTGGAGCACTCAGAGCCTGTCTTTTTATTCTGACAATTGAGAGCTGTGACCTTATTGCACTTAAAAATTATTTTTTGTTATCATGAACCTACAATCACATAAAGAACATTATGATCACCAAGTACATCAATTCCCACCCTTAAAACCCTTTACAGTCGCTGTCCATCAGGGTGTAGTAAGATGCTGTAGAATCACTACTGACTTCTCTGTGATGTACAGCCCTGCCCATGACCCCCCCACCCTACGAATTATTCATGTTAATCCTAATACCCCCTTTCTTTCTCCACGCCCTGATCCCACCCTTCCCACACTCCCTGGCCAGTCCCTTTCCCTTAGGTAACTGTTAGTCCACTCTCGGGTTCTGTGAGTCTGCTGCTGTTTTTTTCCTTCAGTTTTTCTTTGTTGTTATACTCCACACATGAGTGAAATCATTTGGTACTTGTATTTCTCCGCCTGGCATATTTCACTGAGCATAATACCCTCTGGCTCGATCCACATCATTGCAAATGGTAGGATTTGTTTTCTTCTTATGGCTGCTTACTGTACTTTTTAAACTGGATTTCATTCTTCTTTTTGTTTGTAGTTTTACTGTGTGCTTTCACCCTTGCTCTACTTGTTAAGAGCAACAGCTTTGTCTTAATCGATATGTACCTATATCTATCTGTCGGTCTATCAATCCATCATCTATCATCTATCTATCTTTCCATCTATATATCTATGAATCAATCATCTTTTTGTCTCCCCATTTATCCTTGTGTACAGAAGAGTTAACAACATAGCCTATGTCACTTTCCTACATTATGCTTCCAAAAATCTTGCAGGGTAACTAGGCCATAGGGAGAGCACAGGGTTCACTGAGACACTTGCAGGTCGAGTCAGAAGCGTGTGCCTACAAAACCAAGAAATGGTGGTGCAGGGACTTGAACCTGTATATCTGTCCTCTGTCATCTTTTACCTCCTTCTCACTTACTGACTGTATTTAGCAAAGTTCATTGACGAAGTGCTCTCTGAAGACCACATGTATCCTTCCTCTGGGACTGTTGTCAACAGAGAAGTGAAGATGGTACTTTGCTCACCACCATGTTTGAGGGATATCTGCATGATCACCGGTGATAGGACGAGGGACATATAAAAAGATAAACCAATTTATACACAGGAGCATTTCAGAGCAAAGAGTGAGTTGTGGAGTGACGTGTTTATTTGAGTGTCTGAACTTCCCTCTTTATTTGGTTATTACTCCTTTACATTCATAAACATCATAAAGCTCACTGATTTCAAAGGCCCAAATGCATATCATTACAGCAATTCAGTTGTTGAGGTGAGAGAAAATGAGAAGGACACTGCTGCACCACTTAATCTATAGCTGGGCACTGCTGAAACCAAACAAAAAGAATTCACGGTGGTCAGATAGGGCTACTTTTTAGTGAAAATGGGGACTCAAACAGAATCCATTTGTTTGATTGTTTCTCAGTTTCACTTGTGTAGGGTTCCTGTACCCACACCTTCGGCTTGTAGTTTGTCTGTGTCCTTGGATCTCAAGTGAGTCTCCTGTAAGGAAGCACGTAGGTGTCTTGAGTATCCATCCCTTCTTGTAACCCTGTGTCTTTTTTATGGAGCACTCAAAGCCTGTTATTTTATTCTGATGAATTACAGCATTGCCCTTATTGCACTTAAAAAAATTTTTTAGTTATCATTAATCTACAATGACGTGAAGAACATTATGTTTACTAGGCTCCCCTATTCACCAAGTCCCCCCAAAAAACCTCTTACAGTTGATTTCAATCAGCAGAGTTGGATGCTGGAGACCCCTTCACCATGCACCCCCACACACACCACGTTACAGTCGCTGTCTATCAGCGTGTAGTAAGATGCTTTCGAATCTCTACTTGTCTTCTCTGTGTTGTACAGCCCTCCCTATTCCCCCCCGACCCCACGCATTATACATGCTAATCCAGTTGTCCACTTTCTTTCTCCCCGCCCTTATCCCTCCCTTCCCACCCACCCTGCCCAGACCCTTTCCCTTTGTTAACTGTTAGTCCACTTTCGGGTTCTGTGAGTCTGCTGCTGTTTTTTTCCTTCAGTGTTTCTTTGTTGTTATACTCTATACATGAGTGAAATCATTTGGTACTTGTCTTTGTCCGCCTGCCATATTTCACGGAGCATACTACCGTCTAGCTAAATGCACGTCATTGCAAATGGTAGGATTTGTTTCCTTCTTATGGAAGCTTAGTTCACTTTTTAAACTGGACTTCATTCTTCCTTTTTGTTTGTAGTTTTGCTTTGTGCTTTCACCATTGATCTCCTTTTTATGAGCAATAGCTTTCTGTTAATCAATATGTAACTGTATCTATCTATCTGTCTGTCTGTCTATCTATCCATCTATCTATCTATCTATCTTCCTATGATTTATCTATGATGTCTATCATCTATCAATCTATGTACCTATCTATCTATCATTTGTCATCTATCTATCTATCTATCTATGAATCAATCATCTTTATGTCCGCCCATCTATTCTTAGGTACAGAACAGTTAACAACATTGCCTATGTCACTTCCCTACATTATGCTTCCAAAAATCTTCCAAGGTATCTAGGCTGTACGGAGAGCACTGGGTTCACTGGACACTTCCAGGTCGAGTCAGCTGCATGTGCTTATAAAACCAGTAAATGGAGATGCAGGGACTTGAACCCGTATATCTGTTCTCTGTCCTCTTATACCTTCTACTCGCTTGGTGACTGTATTTAGCCACATTCACTGACTAAGTGCTCCATGAAGACCACAAGTATCCTTCCTCTGGGCCTGTTGTAGACAGAAAAGTATACATGGTGGTCTGCTCACCCCTATGTTTGAGGGAAATTGGTGTGATCACCGCTGATAGGAGGGACAAATAAAAAGGAACACCTATTTCTAGACAGGAGAAGTTGGGAACAAAGAGTGTATTGTGGAGTGACGTGTATATTTGAGTGCCCAAACTTGCCTCTTTATCTGGTTATTACAACTTTACATTCGTGAACATCATAAAACCCACTGATTTCAAAAGCCCAGACGCATATTACTACACCAATTCATTTGTTGAGGTGAGAGAAAATGAGAAGAAAGTTGCTTCATCACTAAATCTATGCCTGGGCACTGCTGAAACCAAACAAAAAGAATTCTTGGTGGCTAGATAGCGCTATTTTCTACTGACCATCTCTGTGAACTCAAACAGAATCCATTTGTTTCTTTGTTTGTTTTTCAGCTTCACTTGTGTAGGGTACCTGTCGCTGCCACTTTGGCTTGTAGTTTGTCTTTGTCTTTGGATCTCAAGTGAGTCTCCTGTAAGGGAGCACGTAGATGGTCTTGAGTGAAATATAGCTTTGTTTAGTATGATGCTTTCCTACCTACCTACCTACCTATATCTTTATCTCTGTATATAATCTATTTACCTATCTATCTCTCTGTCATCTATCTATCTATGATCTATCATCTATCTAATATCATCTGTGTATTTATCTAATTAATCTATCATCTATATGTATGTATATCAGTCCAATCTATGTATCAATCATCTGTCTGTCTATGTATCTGTTTTCTCACGTTTGTCAACATTATGTCACTAGGTGCACTTTGATTCCTCTGTGTCTTTCTGAGTCTAATTTCTTGTGTTTGTTTATGTGAGTTAGCTGTGTTTTTGGATCTTGGGAGAAGTGTCCTTGGGTGGGAACTTCTCTTGCATAGGTGGCACGTGCCTGCTGGGTGTGGATGGTGTGTTTGGCATTCTGGGCTCTTGATCCTGTGTGGGAAAGGGCCTCCGGCTGTTCTGCCCCTGGGCCGTTAGTGCTGTGGCGGCTGCATGAGCTTCTGGGCATATCAGAGGCCCCACACAGGGAGAAACTTGGGTTTCCTGCGGGGTCCGAGGCAGGTGCATGCCCAGTAGTAGGACTTTTTGCCTGTGCACCGATGTCACCTCGGCGGTTCTTCTTGGTTGCCCATCTCCAGAGATCATTCCTGTAGTCACTGGTTAAGGGAACTGCATTTTGGTGACATGCAGGGTACCTGTGGGATGGTGGCCCATGGGCTTGCTGAGGTGGCAGGCCAGCTAGCTTGTGGGGAAACTACTCCCCTCTGCTGTCAAGGTGTAGGTGGAGTTTCAGTGCACTTAGGCATTTAGATGTGAGTGAGGTCTATCTGAAATGGGATAGTAGTGTTGAGAGCTATGTTTCCGTTCGTATGAAAAGGGCGCTGTGCATAAAGTGTTCCGTGATGATGGCAGGAATTCTAGGAATGTTTATGTCCCCACACTTATTTATTTTCTCTTAAGGGAGGTGTTTCTGAAGTAACTTTTTACTCACAGATGAAGGTGTTGCATAAGGTCATCCCACGTCAGCCATGGTGAGATGAAGTGGTGTAGTGGAATTAAAGTCTGTACACCTTGGCCTGATACGTAGGAGACACACCGTGGGTGCTCTTTGCTGCTCTCCTGTCCTGGCTTATTACCTTAAATAACTTGATTTTTCAGAGTGTTTCCAGCAACATTTCCAGCAATATCTTCCTAAAAATGCCTAGAAACACTTGTCAAAGATATACCCAGAGGCTAGTGGAAAATTTTTCTCTTTCTGGTCATATTTTGCAAGATGTTTGCCCTATCCTGCGTTTCTTTGTTACTTTTGCATCTCCTGTGATTGTAGACCGATAGGGGCAGTGGTGGACACACGCACATGCACATGTGCGCGCGCACACACACACACACACACATGGCTGAGAGTTATCGGAGACCCTAGTTATCAGTAACTGCAGCCCACACTTTAAAAAAGAAACGTGCATAAGTTGTGTTCCTAGTGTTCCCCCCATAGGGAGCAGACTTCAAACTGCAGAGGTGGTTGGACAGAGATACCTACGCATTCACCTAAGCACCGATATCTATGCATAGACTCTCTCCATCCATCATCTAAGTGCATCTCTGTTTACCTATATATCTGTGTTAGTGTATTGAAGCTCATAACCAGAGTGTCATTGAGTTGGGTCTTAATCCATGGACACTGATTTCTCACCATTCTGGAACCAGAAGTCCAAGACCAAGGCATATTTAGTTCCTGGTGAGGTCCCTTCCTCTGGCTTGCATATGGCCACATCCCTGCTCTGTACTCACTGGGCCGAGGGAGAAAGCTCTCTCCTCTGTTCCTCTTAATAGCACTGATTGCATAATTTCAGCTCCACCCACACCCTCATGATATCTTCCAAACCTAATTACCTCCAATGGCTCCACCTCTCAATACCATGACAGTGGGTTTAGGGCTTCAACCCTGACTCATTTCAAACATGAACTTGTGTGTGTGTGTGTGTGTGTTTGTGTGTGTGTGGTGTCGGCGGGGGTTTAGGAGGAGCAGAAGATGGTGAGGTGAGGGCCCAAAAATTCATTCCAAAACTTTGTACCTGTCATCTATCTATTGTTTATGAAATCTATCAATATCTATCATCTATCTGTCTAATCTAAACTACCTATGTCATTTATCCTATCTTGTCTATCATCTGTCATCTATATATTTCTTATCTATCATCACTGTCAATCTATTCATCTAATCTATGAATATCTTTCATCTATCTAATGTATCTATTTCTCATCTATCACCTATCACCTGTCATCTGTCTGTCATCATCTTTTTGTCTTCACATTTATCCTTATGTACAGAACAGTGTAAAATAAATTCTAGCTGAAATAAGCAGGTGAAGAGAGGCAACAAAGGGCCCGGTAATTTATTTGAATGTAAATACACGGCAAAATTTCCCCAGTCTATAGAAATGGAGGCTGGGGAATTCACACTAAGTGGACAGGCAGCAAGATTTTAAAGAAGGTAGGGGGAGGCAGAGCTTAGATTTACAGCAGTGCGAGGATTGGCTAGCCCAAGGCACATTTTCCAGGTTGGGAGGGGGCAACAGCCAAGAACTTTGGCACATCATCAGTGTCCAATGTGGGAATGGGCAGCAGCCGGAGACTTAGCACATCATCAGTGTCCAATGTGCTCACTTCTCCCATCAGTGCCCCCAGCCTTACAAACAGTTAACAGCACTGCTATCTAACATGGCTATCTATCTATCAATCTGTCTATCTATCTGTTTTTCTATCTATCTATCTATCTATCTATCTATCTATCTATCTATCTATCTATCTATCTATCTATCTATCTATCTATCTATCTATCTATCTATCGATCTATCAATCATCTACCTGCCTATCACCTATCTATTCTATCTATCCATACCTATCATCTATCCTGTCTAATCTGTCATCAATTTATCTGTCTATCTCTCCTTTCATCATCTTTTTCTCTACCCATCTATCCTTATAAACAGAACAGTTCACATGATGGCTTATATGTCATTTACCTACTTATGTTTCCAAAAGCCTGCAAGGTAACTAGGTCCTAGAGACAGACAGCACCAGGTACACTGAGACATTTGCACATCGAGTCAACAGCGTGTGACTACAAAACTTGTAAATGGTGGTGTGGGGACTTCAAACCATATCTCTGTCCCCTGTCCTCTTTGCCCTTCTTACTGACAGTATTCTAGCCACATTTGTTGACTGACTGCTCCCTGAAGACCACAAGCATCCTTCCTCTTGGCTTTATCAGTAATTTATCCCACTGCATGGAATGCTTTTCCCTCAGATACCTGGTTCTCTCAGCTCCTGCTAGACTCTTCACGTCCCACCTCCCTGGTGAGGCTTACCCTGTCCACTGTTTATTTTGAAAACCCTGCTTTTCTCTGCCTATAATCTCAGTCCTCCATATCCTGCTTTTTATTCTCCATAGTGTTTGTTAATGGCTAAGCTACCGGAAAACTTACAGATGTTCATTGCCTCTTTCCTACCCTCCAACTAGAACGTGGTCTCCACAGGTTATGAATTCTGCATGTATTAAGTCTGCTGGACACCGTGCAGGCTCTAGGGACAGCAGGAAGTGGGCACAGTTGTAACTCAACATGGTTTGACATGTTAGCAGTTTAGGTTAGAGTCAAGCCAGGCAGTCATTAAAGAGGACCTTTTCTGATATTACTAAGCTACTTGATAAATTCTAAGTAAGCTTAAATATCACTAGTCACACAGCAGGCAGAAGCACTTCCTTCTGTCCTTCCTTCAGAATCGAGGACCTTAATGCCAAATCCGTTCTCTCGTGAGGAAGTGGGAATGTGTGGATGATCAGCCAGAGTCTTAAGTCACACAAGGCACACACGTGCAGAAATAAACATGTTTAAAAACCAATATGATGAGTGTTTTCCTGTGTCACAGCAGGGATTCCCTAGCCTCCAGTGAGCTCAGAACAGTGGGAGAGGAGAGGAAGGCAGCCACAAATGCTAACCCGGTCTCCTTCCTCTGGATTTGCCTCCCCCTGGGTTGTCATCCATTAATCACTCAGCACGCAGACCTCACGGTAAGCATGCAGTCATAAAACGCGGCTACTTCCACATCCCAGTCACTGGGGCATGGAACACGTTGCATAGTTAAGTGTGGCTTAGAACATTATCACTCATGTATGTGTGTTCTTCCTCTGTCGCCGAGTCAAAGAGTAAACAGAGCAGAGGCATACTAGCAAGAGCAGGACGCAGTGTGAATATATAATATACACACATATTGTGGGAAAGATTTTGTTAAATGGATAGGTGGACATAGGCCTTGTCTGGAGCTGGGAGAGACCTGTAGGTGCCGTTGGCAAGGGCTGTGGGGTTTCCACCAGGTCAGAGGCCAAGTTAGGTGTAGGGCCGAGGCCATTGGCTGTGCCTCCTGCGGCATCATATGGGACCAGGGGAGAACAGACAATCACTGCCTATACGGTGGTTGTTTGAGGTGCACAGGAGGCCGGTGGTGGTGCTGCCCATCTCCTCGTGTGGGGCCTGGGGAGACTGCAAATTCACAGATAGAAAGGGTGGCGTTATTTCCATTGGTGTGTATTGAGCATCAGCGTCGCCCTTAAGGCCGGCTCTTGTACTGCCCATGTCCTTGTCTGGGGCCGGGCGTCATTTGTAGGTGCCATTCCCAAGGTTGTGGTGTGCCCATCTGGTCATCGTCCGACTTGGGGGTAGGGCCGAGGCCGTCGTCTGTGCCTCCCACGGCATCTTGTGGGTCCATGGGAGACCAGACGTTGACCGCCTGTGCGGTGGGTATCTTTGATGCACAGGAGGCCAGTGGTGGTGATGCCCACGGCTTGTTGTGCATCCTGCTGGGGACCGGAAGATGACAACTAGCGCCTGTTTTGTCGTGTCCATTGGCTCATCCTGAGAGAGTGAGCCTTTGGGCCGGTGCTTGTGATGCCCACTGCATGTACTGGGGCCCGGGGAGACGAATAGGTGCCTTTCCCGATGGCAGTGGCGTGAACATCAGGCCCTAGTCTGACTTGCGTGTAGGTCCGAGGCCGTCGTCTGTGCCTCCCACGGCATTGTGTGGCCAGGGGAGATAGGATGATGATCGCCCGCATGGTGGGTTTCTGAGGTGTGCATGAGGACGGCGATGGTGCTGACCTTGACCTCGTGTTGGGCCCTGGGATGCTAGTAGGTGCGTTTCCCGAGGGCGGGGGCGTGCCCATCAAGTCATCGTCCGACTTGCAGGTAGATCCTAGGCCGTCGCCTATGCCTCCCACGGCATCGTGTGGGTCCATGGTAATCACGAGGATGACTTCCCACACATTGGGTGGCTGAGGTGTGCAGGAGGCATGCGGTGCTGCTTCCCACGGCCTCGTGTGGGGCTGGGGTTGACCGGAAGATGATGGCCATAGAGGGGTGTGTCGTGTCACATCGGCTCGTCTTGAGCGTCAGCGTCAGCCTTTGGGCCAGCGCTTGGGCTGCCCTGTGCCTTGTCTGGCGCCGGAGGGCAGGTGTAGTGCCTTTCCCTAGGGCGGTGGAGTGACCATCGGTTCCAAGGCTGACTTACGGGTAGGGCCGAGGCCGTCGCCTGTGCCTCCCACTGCATCGTAAGGGGCCAGGGGAGATCAGACGACGACCGCCTTCGCGGTGGTTGTCTGAGGTGCACAGGAGGCCAGCAGTTGTGCTGTGCATGGCCCCGTGTGGGGCCAGGGTCCACCGGAAGATGATGGCCATCGAGGAAGGTGTCGTGTCCATGGGCTCATCTTGAGTGTCATTGCCGGCCCTCGGACCGAAGGTGGAGCTTCCCACAGCCTCGTGGAGGGCCGGGGGCAAATGGAAGATAACAGCCATTGAGGGTGGTGCGTGTCCATCGGCTCGTCTTGAGCATAAGCATTCAGGCTGGCGCCTGTGCAGGACACGGACTTCTCTCTGGCCAGGGGGCAGTTGTACGTGCCTTACCCTGAGGTGGTGGCGGGCCCTTCAGGTCATCGTCCGCCTTGCAGTTAGGGCCGATGCCGTCGTCTGTGCCTCCCACGGCATCGTATGGGGCCAGGGAAGACAAGACGACGACTGCCCGTGCAGTGGTTTTCTGAGGCGCACAGGAGGCTGGCGGTGGTGCTGCCCACGGCATCATGTGGGGCCGGTGGAGACCAGAAGATGATGGCGAGCTTTGGTGGCGTCGTGTCCATCGGCTCGTCCCGAGCGTCAGAACAGGTCATTGGATCAGCGCTTGTGCTGACCAAGGCCTTGTCTGTTGGCTGACCCTGGATGTCGGTTTTGCAGAGGCAGGACATTTCGAGGTGGCTGGTAGTGGTGCCCGTGTGCACTGAAGAAGAGGAGCTCGTCTGGGTGGTCTCTCTCCAGCCATCTGCTGGGAGCCTAGGATGTTCCAGAGCCTAGGAGGATCCCCGTGTAAGTGGGAACTCTGCAGGGAAAAGTGTGTAAAGCCAGCCGCTAAAGGCAGAGGAGCCCGGTGGAACAGCCTGTGACCAGGGGAGCAGGCAGGTGCAGGGTGCTCCCAGGCAGGAGGGATAGGGGGCTGTGTCCCGGGGACAGGAAAGACTGGCGGGCGATGTACTTGGGGCTGGGGAGGTGGCGGGTGGAGTGGGGCACGATCCTTAGTAAGGAAGAAACTATCCACATGGATAAATGTGTTGTGGTGTGTGCCAAACGATCTGAGAAATGGGTCTGAAGCTAGGGAGAGGGTCTCCTTTGCCACTAACTCCTTCTCAGACCAACCACGGGTTGAGCTGCCCAGCAAGGGCCAGCCTGGTATGTATGTCAGGCAGCGGACACATCACAAATTGACCAGGGACGCTGTGATGTCACCTAGGGGCCGCATCACCGAGCCCCCACTGCCTTAAGCACACCAGCGCTGCCCAGAGGAGACCCTGGCCAAGGCCACGGTGGGGCAAAAGGCCTACCCCAGTAGAATCCCTAGCCTCCGGGACTTCCCTGAGGGCTGTGCAGGTGTTCGGACAAACGAGGCCACCATACGGACCATCAATGGCTGCGGTGCCCACGTCTATCAGAGCTCAGCCCACCCGGATGCCGGTTCTGCATGGGCTTATCACCCGGGGTGCGGCGGATGGCAAGTGCTTTGCTAACCCACCCCCACGCTGCCGGAGGACAGTTCCTGCCCACGGCATGGCGCGGAGCCACCCAGAGGCGGCCCGGGGCACAGCCCGACCTTTCCCGGGCCCTCCCATCTTCTCTGGGAAACCTGGAGCCAGGCATGCCTTCTCGGCCATGGCCAGCCAGGCGGCTGACTTCTGAGGAGGGTGCATACCCCATGACATGCCTTTCTAGCCAGAGGGCATGTTCGTTCTTTGCTTCTCACAGAAAGCATAGGTCGGGGACCACCTGGACTCAGCATAGCCACATCCCGCATTGTGACTGGGCACGGCCGCCCAGGTTTTCTCTCTGATCTAGTTTTGGGGGCCTGTGTCTCGTACATGAATAACACAACACAGTAAACTGGGAAACACTTTTTATTTTTAAAATGCTTCTCCTTTAGACTCTTGTTCTCGATGGCATCACCGTTCTTCCCCGTCATCCAGGCTGGAAGCTTGGGGGCAACCTCGCCTCCTCTCAGCAGTCAGCCTTTCCTTTCCCAATCCTGACTGTTCATCCTTTATGTTATAACCTGTGAAGCTCGTGTCCCGTGTCAGTAACTCTGTTTCTAGTTTCTCAGGCCTTTCCTGGTGGACCTAGGCCCTGCTTGCTCACTGCTTCACTGTGGAAGCACTGACATTGTTACAGAATAAAATGTGAAATTCTCCAGCCCCAACTCACGGTGTGGCCTTCACTTTGTCTACATCTCCATCCCTATTAGACAAGCTCCCTGCTCCTTGAAAAGATCCTGTCTCGTGCCTTTTCGTCTATGAACTATTTCCTATGGGGTTTCCCACCTCTTGCCTCTGGTTTTTAAGAATTTTCACCCCAGCAGAAGAACATGGATCGTTGAAGACCCACCTCTCTAGTCACCTCCTCACGGAGGCTTCCCGTGCACTCTGACTTAGACATGCCTTCCTCTCCCTTCTCCGTACTTGGTGAGAACCTCCCTTATCAAATGTGAGTGTGTCAGCTCGTGCACATCACTCTTCAGGTCATAGTATCTGTTGAACAGTGGTGACAGAGAATGACTGGACTCTGCTTCAAAGCTCAGCTGCCCGTTCAGTGGTACCTGCTGCCGCTCGCTCCTCCACCGACTTTCGTTATGTTCCAAACAGTGCGGAACATAAATGCGGGCAAGAAGTCACCGACGACCCCTTAGTCCCCTCTCTGTATGCCTCCAGGTGCTTAGGGAGAGGCAAGGCGAGCCGAACCCACAACCTTATCTTTAACGGCGATGAGCGCAGAGCATGTGTGGCAGGCCCCAGGTGCTGCTGCTGCTGATGCTGCTATGATGAGTCCTTTCTCTGGCCCAGTGGGGTAAGACTCCAGATCTCTTATTGTTCTCTGCCTGTGCTTTCTCCGTACTGGTTTAGTTTTGTTGCATGTGGGCGGCTGCTTTCTTGTCTCTGAAGGAATTAAGTATGGGTCTCAGAAGTCCCTTATGTCAGTTTTCATTGTTCTGTACCATCTTTTATTTCTACGTCTTTGGGGTTTCTCCCGCTGATACTGCTTTTCCTCTGAGAGGACCTATACTACAAGCCTGTTGTAGACAGAAGAGTAAACTTGGTGCTTTGCTCACCACAATGTTTGAGGGACATTGGCATCGCCGCTGATAGGAGGAGGGACAGGTGAAAAGGAACACGGAGTTCTAGACGGGAGCAGTTGGGAGCAAAGAGTGTGTTGTGGAGTGACGTGTTCGTTTGAGCTTCCAAACTTAATTTGGTATCTGGTTATTGCTACTTTACATTCGTAAACATCATAATATCCACTGATTTCAAAATCTCAGATGCATATTATTACAGCAAGTCAGTTGTTGAGGTGAGAAAAAATGAGAAGGGCCTTGCTATACCACTGAATCTATGACTGTGCACTGCCAATACCTAAGAGAAAGCATCCATTGTGGCGGGAAGGGCTATTTCCTACTGTCTATCTGGGCAGTCAAACAGAATCTCTTTTTTTTTGGTGTCAGTCATGTACAATTACATGAGCAACATTATGGTTACTAGACTCATCCACTGCCCCCCTCCCCTCCATTATCAAGTCCGCAAACCATTATAGTAGCTGTCCATCAATGTAGTAAGTTGCTGTAGAATCACTATGTGTCTTGTGTGTGTTATACTGCAACACCCGTGGGCATCCACACCCTACATTATGTGTGCAGATCATAATGCCCCTTTTACCCCCATATACCTATCTTCGCACCCATTCTCCCAGGTACCTTTCCCTTTGGAAACTGCAAGTCTATTCATGGGTTTTGTGAGTCTGCTCCTGTTTTGTTCCTTTCCGTTTTTGCTTTGTTCTCATACCTCACAGAGGAGTGAAATCCTTGGATACTTGTCTTTCCCCACTTGACTTATTTCACTGAGCATAACACCCTCTAGCTCCTTCCTTGTTGTTGCAAATGGTGGTAGGATTTGCTTTCTTCTTATGGCTTACTAATATTCCATAGCGTGTATGTACCACCTCTTCTTTATCCATTCATCTCCTGATGGACACTTAGGTTGCTTCCATTTCTTGGGTATTGTAAATAGTGCTGCGATCAATATAGGGGTTCACCTGACCCTTTCAAACTGGGCTCCTGCACTCTTAGGGTAAATTCCTAGGAGATGAATTCCTGCGACAAATGGTATTTCTGTTTTTTGGTTTTTTGGGGAACCTCCATACTGCTTTCCACAATGGTTGTGCTGACTGACATTCCCACCAGCAGTGTAGGAGGGTTCCCCTTTCTCCACACCGTTCCCGACATCTGTTGTTGTCTGTCTTTCGGGTGCTGGCCATCCTAACTGGTGTGAGGTGATACGACATTGTGGTTTTAATGTTCTTTTCTCTGATGGTTATCGATGTGGAGCGTCTTTTCATGTGCCTGTCAGCCACCTAAAATTGCTTCTGTGGAGAAGTGTCTGTTAAGATCCACTGCCCATTTTGTAATTGTATTCATTTGCTTTTTGTGTGTTGAGGTTCGTGAGCTCTTGATACATGTTTTGGATGACAACACCTTATCAAGTATGTCATCAGTGAATATATTCTCCCGTACTGAAGGATGTCTTTTGGTTCTACTTATGTTGGTCAAACAGAATCTTTCTAAACCCCCTACCACTTCATTCCAAATCTTACTAATTTTTTTTTCTAGATCACCATCCAACCAAGAAAACAGGAACAAAGAGGAGAAGCTGTGATGCAGGAAAATCTAGCGTAAAACTAAGACATGAAGTATTGTGGAGACTGGTAGGATGCATCTTTCCATGTGCTGCTTTCAAGGGTCATAGGGAAAAAAGAATGCCAAGGAGATGAAGCCTGGGGTGTTGACGTCACTCGTATCGGTGCAGCCTCGTAGCCTCTAGCCATTGATGTGAAGGCTTGCGTGCGGCACTGTTGTCTTTCCTGCGGAGTTAGAAGTGCGGCGTCCTCCATTTGCACTTCATTCAGAGCCTTTGTGGGAATGTCCTGGCACCAGCCATGGTGGACCAGAGAGCTGTGCCATTCCTACTGGGCTGTCGTAGCACCCCTCTCGGAACAGGGCCTCAGCAGCGCTCCCAGTAGTGAGAGAGAGAGAGAGAATTGCGCTCGAGAGACAGTGACAATTTTATTTTCTGTAGCTAACTGAGCATGATCTCTTTCTCAGGAAAATTGAGTTGAGTCCAGTTACCAGGTTCCTTTGAAGGATCATATTTGTAGGTGGCGCCCTCTAACTCCCAGAAGTTTTAATGTCTGGAGATGCTCAGCCCTTGTGGGGATGGCAGGGGTCCCAGGGGAGCGGTGTCGGTGCCCACGCCCGCCGGGACTAAAGAGCTCTTTCCTGCTTCCCGGCCGCAGAGCCTGTCTCCAATGCCAGGGCTAGTTTGCAGAGCATGCCGGGAGAAGCTGATGCAGGTGCGGTCGGCCGTTTTGCATGCCAGTGCCAGCGGGGAAGCACGCCATGTACTAGTCACAGCACGGTAAGGGGCCTCGGAGCTGCGAGGCAAGCCAGGGGAATGGAGCGCCGGAGCTCCTGAAAGCTCCCCCGCCTGCCGAGCAGAGTGCACCTGGGCAGTTTGGCACACCTGTCCTTTCTCCTGAGCGGCATGCCCTGTGAGGGCCTTGCCCCTTTAGCAGTTCTCTCGCTGTTAGGAAGTCTCTCAGGCTGTCTGCCTTTCTTTTTCCCACACCGGCCGGATGTGGATACCTGGGTTGTCCCACAAGAGGCTGGAATCTCAAGTCTCTCGAAGTCTTCCACCTGTCTTTGCTTTCCAACCCCACCGATACTCCAGAAGGCAGCAAGTGCACGGTAGGTTCGTGCTCCTAGAGCACATCTCCAGGGCTATACGTCACACTTCTCCTTGAGGTGCCAGCCTGCCACAGCAGCGTTCTTCCCTGCTGTTCTTCCAGAATTTGGTGTAGTTGTTCTATTTCCATACAATAAGTATGTATGTGCTTTCGGTTTTGGAGGAGGTTTCTGCACCCCTCTCACATGAGCCGGCATCTTTAAACCCATCAGCATATCTTTTTTTTTTTTTCGTTTTTCTGTTTCACTTGTCTTGGGAACCTGTCCCCACCCCCTCAACTTATAGTTTGTCTTCGTTCTTGGATCTCAAGTGAGTCTCCTGTAAGGGAGCACGTAGGTGGTCTTGAGTTATCATCCCTTCTTTTATCCCTGTGTCTTTTGATTGGAGTACTCAAAGCCTGTCCAATTATTCTGACAATTTAGAGCTGTGTCCTTATTGCACTTAAAAACATTTTTTCTGATCATTAATCTACAATCACCCAAAGAACATTATGTTCAGCAAGTACATCAAGTCCCCCCCAAAATCCCCATCACAGTCGCTGTCCATCAGAGTAGTTGGATGCTGTAGACACCTTCACCATTTCAGCACACACACACCCCGTTACAGTTGGTGTCCGGCAGTGTAGTAAGATGCTCTAGAATCACTACCTGTCTTCTCTATGTTCTACAGCCCTCCCCATGCTCCCCACACCCCACACATTATACATGCTAAGCCTAATGTCCCCTTTATTTCTCACCGCCCTTATTACACCCTTCCCACCTACCCTGCCCAGACACTTTCCCTTTGCTAACTCTCAGTCCACTCTCGGGATCTGTGACTCTGCTGCTGTTTTTCCTTCAGTTTTTCTTTGTCATCAAACTCCACACATGAGGGAAATCATTTGGTACATGTCTTTCCCCGCCTGACCTATTTGACTGAGCATAATACAATCTAGCTCCATCCACATTATAGCAAAAGATAGGATTTGTTTTCTTCTTATGGCTGCTTACAGTACTTTTTAAACAGGATTTCAATCTTCTTTTTTCTTTGTAGTTTCGCTATGTGCATTCACCATTGCTCTCCTGGTTATGAGCAGTAGATTTGTGTTAATCGATATGTACTTATATCTATCTATCTATCTGTCTATCTATTTATCAATAAATTAATCAATCAATCATCTTTTTGTCTGATCATCTGTCCTTGTGTACAGAACAGTTAACCATATATCCTATATCACTTTCCTACACTATGCCTCCATAAATCCTGCAAATTATCTAGGCTGTAGAGAGAGAACTGGGTTCACTGAGACACTTGCAGGTCGAGTCTGCCGCGTGTACCAACAAAACCAGGAAATGGTTGTGCCGGGATTTGAACCCGTGTCTCTATCCTCTGTTATCTTTCATCTCCTTCTAACTTGCTGTTTGTATTTAGCCACATTCATTGACTAAGTGCTCCCTAAAGACCACGAGAATCATTCCTCTGGGCCTGTTGTCGACAGAAAAGTAAACTTGTTGCTTTGCTCACCACCATGTTTGCAGGACAGCAGCGTGATAAACGCCGATAGGACGGAGGGTCAAATAAAAAGGAACACCAATTACTAGACAGGAGCAGTAGGGACCTAAGAGTATATTGTGGAGAGACGTGTTTATTTGAGTGTCCAAATAACCCTCTTTAAGTGGTTATTAGATCTTAACATTCATGAACATCATAAAACCCACTGATTTCAAAGGCCCAGATGCTTATTATTACAGCAACTCAGTTGTTGAGGTGAGAGAAAATGAGAAGTATGTTACTGCACCACTAAATCTATGGCTGGGAACTGTTGAAACCAAACAAAAAGAATTCACGGTGGCCAGATAGGGCTATTTTCTGCTGACTGTCTCTGGGGTCTCAAACAGAATCAATTTGTCTGATTGTTTGTTTTTCAGTTTCACTCGTGTATGGTACTTGTCCACTCACCTTCGGCTTGTAGTTTGCCTGTGTCCTTATATCTCAAGTGAGTCTCCTGTTAGTAAGCACGTAGGTTCCTTGAGTTTTCATCCCTTCTTTTAACCCTGTATCTTTTGTTTGCAGCACTCAGTGCCTGACCTTTTATTCTGATGATTAAGAACTGTGCACATATTGCGCTAAAAGAATTTTTTTAACATTAAATTACAATCACGTGAAGAACATTATGTTTACTATGCCCCCCCTACACCAAGTTCCCCAGAAAAACCTCTTCAGTCACTTTCGATCAGCGTAGTTGGATGCTGCAGACCCCTTCACCATGTCCCCCCCACAGACCCCGTAACAGTCGCTGTCCATCAGTGAGTAGTAAGAAGCTATATGAACTCTACTAGTCTTCTCTGTGTTGTACAGTACTCCCCATGCACACCCGACCCCATGCATTATACCTGCTAATACTAATGGCCCCATACTTTCTCCCCACACTTATCCATCCCTTCAGACTCACCCTGCCCAGTCCTTTTCCCTTTGGTATCTTTTAGACAACTCCCCGGTTCTGTGAGTCTGCTGTTGTTTTTTTCCTTCAGTTTTTCTTTGTTGTTATACTCCACACATGAGTGAAATCATTTGGTACTTGTCTTTCTCCGCCTGGCCTATTTCTATGAACATACTACCGTCTAGCTCCATCCACGTTATTGCAAATAGTAGTATTTGTTTTCTTCTTAAGGCTGCTTACTGCACTTTTTAAACTGGATTTCATTCTTCCTTTTTGTTTGTACTTTAACTATGTTATTCACAATTCAACTCCTGGATATGAACAATAGCTTTGTGTCAATCGATATGTATCTATATCTATCTATCTAACGTATTAATGTATCTATGTATCTGTGTATCTTTCTATCTAAATATCTATCTTCCTATCATCTATCTATGATATCTATCATCTATAAATCTATGTACCTATCTATCTATCTTTCATCTGTTGTCTGTCTTCCTATCTATCTATGAGTCAATCATCTTTTTGTGTGCCCATCTATCCTTATGTTCAGAACAGTTAACAACATAGCCTATGTCTCTTCCCTACATTATGCTTCCAGAAATCTTGCAAGGTAACTAAGCCATAAGGAGAGCACTGTGTTCACCGATACACTTTCAGGTAGAGTCTGCCGCGTTTGCTTACAAAAGCAGTAAATGGAGGTGAAAGGACTTGAAACCGTATCTCTGTCCTCTGTCCTCTTATACATCCTGCTCGCTTGGTGACTTTATTTAGCCACATTCAGTGAGTAAGTGATCCCTGAAGACCACAAGTATCCTCCGTGTGGGCATGCTGTCCACAGAAAAGTGTACTTTGTTCTTTGCACAACACCTTGTTTCAGGGACATCGGCGTGATCACTGCTGATAGGTGGAGGGACAAATATAAAGGAACACCTATTTCTGGACAGGAGCAGTTGGGAACAAAGAGTGTGTTGTGGAGTGAAGTGTTTATTTGAGGGTCCAAACTTCCCTCTTTAGGTTGTTCTTACTTCTTTACATTTGTGAACATCATAAAAAGCAATGATTTTAAATCCCAGACGCATATTATTACAGCAATTCATTTGTTGAGGTGAGAGGGAATGAGAAGGAAGTTGCTGCACCACTAAATATATGCCTGAGCACTGCTCAAACCAAACAAAAAGAATTCACGGTGGCTAGATAGGGCTATTTTCTACTGACTCTCTCTGGGGATTCAAACAGAATCCATTTGTTTGTTTGTTTCTCAGTTTCACTTGTGTAGGGTACCTGTCCCTGCCCCTTCATCTTGTAGATTGTCTGGGTCCTTGGATCTCAAGTGAGTCTCCAGTAAGGGAACTCGTAGGTGGTCTTGAGTTTTCATCAGTTCTTCTAACCCTGTGTCTTTTGATTGGAGCACTCAATGCCTGTACTTTTATTCTGATATTTGAGAGCTGTGCTCTTACATCACTTTGAAATATTTTGTTCTCATTAACGTACAATCACATTCATTACTTTATGATTTCCGGTCTACACCCTTTAC
Organism: Manis pentadactyla; assembly: GCF_030020395.1. Classification (NCBI taxonomy): domain Eukaryota; kingdom Metazoa; phylum Chordata; class Mammalia; order Pholidota; family Manidae; genus Manis; species Manis pentadactyla. The sequence goes on from NW_026644596.1 coordinate 3,677,096, forward strand.
CAAGTCCCCCCCAAAATCCCATGTACAGTCGCTGTCTGTCAGCATGTACTAAGATGCTGTAGAATCACTACATGTCTTCTCTGTGATGTACAGCCCTACCCATGACACCCCACCCTGCACAATATACATGCTTATCCTAATGCCCCCATTCTTTTTCCCTGCCCTTATTACTCCCTTCCCACATACCCTACCCATTCCCATTTTCCTTGTTAACTGTTAGTCCACTCTCGGGTTCTGTGAGTCTGCTGCTGTTTTTTCCTTCAGTTTTTCTTTGTTATCATACTCCACACATGAGTGAAATCATTTGGTACATGTATTTCTAAACCTGGCCTACTTGACTGAGCATAATACCCTATAGCTCCATCCACGTTTTTGCAAATGATAGGATTTGTTTTCTTCTTATGGCTGCTTACTGCACTTTTTAAACTGGATTTCATTCTTCTTTTTTTTGTATTTTTGCTATGTGCTTTCACCATTGCTCTCCTGGTTATGAGCAGTAGCTTTGTGTTAATCGATATGTACCTATAGCTATCTATCTGTCTGTCTATCTATTTATCAATCAATCAGTCAACTTTTTGACTGCCCATCTGTCCTTGTGTACAGAAATGTTAAACATATTTCCTATATCACTTTCCTACACCATGCCTCCAAAAGTCCTGCAAAGTATCTTGGCTGTAGAGAGAGCACTGTGTTCACCGAGACAGTTGCAGGTCGAGTCGGCCGCGTGTACCTACAAAATCAGGAAATGGTTGTGCCGGGACTTGAACCCGTTTCTCTATCCTCTGTCCTCTTTCATCTCCTTCTAACTTGCCGTCTGTATTTAGCCACATTCAGTGAGTAAGTGCTCCCTGAAGTCCACTAGTATCATTCCTCTGGGATTGTTGTCGACAGAAAAGTAAACTTGTTGCTTTGCTCACCAAAATGTTTGAAGGACATCAGCGTGATCAACGCCGATAGGACGGAGGGTCAAATAAAAAGGAACACCGATTTCTAGACAGGAGCAGTTGGAAGCTAAGAGTGTATTGTGGATTGACGTGTTTATTTGAGTGTCCAAACATCCCTCTTTATGTGGTTATTAGATCCTCACATTCGTGAACATCATCAAACCCACTGATTTCAAAGGCCCAGATGCTTATTATTACTGCAACTCAGTTGTTGATGTGAGAGAAAATGAGAAGTACGTTGCTGCACCACCAAATCTATGGCTGGGATCTGCTGATACCAAACAAAAATAATTCACTGTGGCCAGATAGGGCTATTTTCTGCTGACTTTCTCTGGGTATTCAAACAAATTTCATTTGTTTGTTTGCTTCCCAGTTTCGCTTGTGTAGGGAAATTGCCCCACACCTTTGGCTTGTAGTTTGTGTCCTTGGATTTCAAGTGAGACTCCTGTACGAAAGCACGTAGGTGTCTTAAATTTTCATCCCTTCTTTTAACCCTGTGTCTTTTGTTTGCAGCACTCACAGCCTAAACATTTATTCTGATGATTCAGAGCTGTGCCCTTATTGCACTGAAAAATATTTTTTGTTATCATTAATCTACAGTCACGTGAGGAACATTATGTTTACTATACTCCCCCTTTCACCAAGTCCCCCCGAAAAACCTCTTCAGTCGCCTTCGATCAGTGTAGTTGGATGCTATAGACCCCTTCACCATGACACCATCCAAAGACCCCGTTACAGTCACTGTCAATCAGCGAGTAGTTACATGCTATATAATATCTACTAGTCTTCTCTTTGTTTTACAGCACTACCCATGCCCACCCCCGAACCCACGCAATATACATGCTAATCCTAATGCCCCCATTCTTTCTCCCTGCACTTATCCCTCCCTTCAGAACCACCCTGCCCAGTCCTTTTCCCTTTGGCTACTTTTAGTCAACTCTCGGGTACTGTGAGACTGCTGCTGTTTTTTTCCTTCAGGTTTTCTTTGCTATTATACTCCACACCTTTGTGAAATCATTTGATACTTGTCTTTCTATGCCTGACCTATTTCTCTGAACATACTACCGTCTAGTTCCATCCACGTCATTACAAATGGTAGGATTTGTTTTCTTCTTATGGCTGCTTACTGCACTTTGTAAACTGGATTTCATTCTTCCTTTTGGTTTGTAGTTTAGCTATGTGCTTTCACCGTTCATCTCCTGGTTATGAGCAACAGCTTTGTGTCAATCGATATATATCTGTATGTATCTATCTCTCTGTCTGTCTGTATATCTATCTGTCTTTCTATATATCCTTCTATCTATCTCTCTATCCATCTCTCTATTTATCTATCCGTCTAGCTTCCTATCATCTATCTATCATGTGTATCATCTATCTATCATCTGTCATCTATCTATCTGTCTATCTATGAATCAATCATCTTTCTGTCTGCCCATCTATCCTTATGTACAGAACAGTTAACAACATCACCTATGTCACTTCCCTACATTATGCTTCCAAAAACATTGCAAGGACACTAGGCCGTAGGGAGAGCACTGGGCTCACTGAGACAATTGCAGATCGAGTCAGCCACGTTTGCTTTCAAAACCAGTAAATGGTGGTGCAGGGACTTGAACCCGTATCTCTGTCCTCTGTCCTCTTAAACCTCCTTCTCGCTTGCTATCTGTATTTAGCCACATTCATTGACTAAGTGCTCACTGAAGACCACAAGTATACTTCCTCTGGGCCTGTTGTAGACAGAAAAGTATACTTGGTGCCTTACTCACCACCATGTTTGAGGGACATTGGCATGTTCACCACTGATAGGAGTAGGGGCAATTAAAAAGGAACACTGAGTTCTAGAGGGAACTGTTTGGAGCAAAGAGTGTGTTGTCGAGTAACGTGTTCTATTTGGCATGCAAACTTCCGTCGTTATCTGCTTATTGCTTCTTTACATTTGTAAACATCATAAAGTCCACTGATTTCAAAAGCCCAGACGCACATTATTACAGCAATTCAGTTGTTGAGGTGAGAGAACATGAAAAGTTCCTCCCTGTACCACTGAGTCAATGACTGGGCACTGCCAAACTGAACACAAAGCATCCACGGTTGCGGGAATGGCTATTTTCTACTGACTGTCTCTCTGGGCACTCAAACAGAGTCACTTTTTTTTTTGGTGTCAGTAATGTATAATTATTTTAACAACATTGTGGTTACTAGACTCCCCCTCCTCAACCCTCCCCACCATTATCAAGTCCACTATCCGCACACCATTACAGTCGCTGTCCATCAATATAGTTAGATGCTATAGAATCACTACCTGTCTTCTGTGTGCTATGCTTCAATCCCCGTGGCCCACAACCCCCTACATTACGTTTGTGGATCGTAATGCCCCTTTACACCCTTAACCCTCTCTTCCCACCCATCCTCTTAGGTCCCTTTCCCTTTGGTAACTGTTAGTCCATTCTTGGGTTCTGTGAGTCTGCTGATGTTTTGTTCCTTCCGGTTTTTGCTTTGTTCTCATACCTCTCAGAGGAGTGAAATCCTTGGGTACTTGTCTTTCTCCACCTGGCTTATTTCACTGAACATAACAACCTCTAGCTCCGTCCGTGTTCTTCCAAATGGTGGTAGGATTACTTTTCTTCTTATGGCTGAATAATATTCCATGGTGTGTATGTACAAATGCTTCTTTATTGTCGGGAGCCGTAGGCCATAGAAACAATGGTCTCTCCCTTTTCACCTAGGCCTCTATTTTCTCAAGCCTGTACCGTTTAGGAAGCATCAATTGACCCAGCTTGCGATTAGATCGCTGGGATAGAGATTATGCAGCTGCCGTGATAACATCTCCTCCTTAGTTAAACCTTCTGTCATTTCTCAGTAATCCCCCACCCATGATCTTTTCCAGATAACATTCCTCAGTTAGGTATCCTAGCAACCTAGATAAATCAATGCACTTCAGCTGGGGCTGTTTCCCCTTCCTAGCTCCTATATAATATTGCTTGTAAAAATAAACATTGAGACCTTGATCAGACTTTCGACTGTGTCTCCTTCTTTGTGTCTGATTTGTCTCTCATCCAGGTTAACTTCCCCTCGAGCCCTTGTCGAAATCCCCACCGGCCGGGGCATGTGGCTCCCAATGTGGGGCTCGAGGTACGAAGCCTGATCTAGACATCGCTAATATGGACGGGCATCCTTCTTTCTTTGGATCACCACCCCACCGGTGATACAAGATTCGCATGAAGATCATCACAGGAGTACCCGCCTGTGACACAGATCGATAAAGGTAAGGAATGAGACGCAGTCATGGGGCAAACACTAAATAAGCATGAGTAATTTGTTAAGGGACTTAAGGCTTCTCTCAAGATATGAGGAATACGGGTTAAGAAAAAAAGATTTAGTTAAATACTTTATCTTGCAAGAGGATGTCTGCCCATGGTTCCCCCAGGAAGAAACTATAGATGAAAAACAGTGGCGCCGAGTTGGCAACTGCCTCAATGATTATCATTCCTTTGACCCTGAGAAGGTCCCAGTACAGGTATTTTCTATTGGAATCTCATAAACGATATGTTGCAGGTCCGCCACTGTCACCCAGATGTTTCAAAGATTGTTGGCGAGAGTGAAAATTATTTGAAGGGAAAGTTTAAAACCAGTCAGACTTCTCTCCATAAAAGGAAGTGTCCGAGGAACTGCATCCATCCTCCCCAGCCTCTAATTGTCCCTCTGTCTCCTTTCCCATGCCCGATGTTAAGGGTGATCCACCGTCTAGCGGCCCTCCAAAAATCTATTTACCCAGTCCTGCCGGTCTCAGGTCCAACAGCCCTGATGATGATCCAATCTACCCTGAAGAGGGGGCCAAACTAAAGGACGCTGTCAGTAAGCACCATAATCTTGATTGGCCCCCTCAAGCAACTTTAGGTGCAGGTCCACCACCCTATAACATACAACGCCCTATAACATACCACTGCCCTATGACATACCACCCTCTTTAACAAGCCACTGTTAAACTCTCTCGGGAGGCGCAGTCCCTTAAGGCACTGCTTCAGAACAAAAGGGAGAGATCCCAATTGCTTAGGAAATTACGTGACCTTGACTTTGAAATAAGCTCCCCCCCGACCACCCTGTTCAGAAAATAAAAGTAAGTTCCCCCTCTGCTCCCCCCGTTCAGAAAGTTAAAACCATAAATAAAACCCTTCATGTCTTCCCGGTGACCTGATCCCAAACTAGACCAACCGAGGGAGAACCGACTGAGGGAGAGTCAAATGAGGATGAACCACGAGAATCAGAAGGGGCAGATACGGATGCAGAGGAGCCTATAGCCCAGCTTGAGTCAGAAAACACTGAGGGAGAGGACGAGAATGCAACTTCAAACATTAGGACTCAGCGGAACCGCCACCTTAAATTTAAAAGTATAAAAGACTTAAAGAATGCTGTTTCCTCATATGGCCCTGTTGCCCCATTTACTATTTCATTGTTAGAGTCTCTAAGCGAAGACTGGCTTACAGCTAATGATTGGGGCATGTTAACTAAAGCCACCTTAACAAGAGGTGACTTTCTCTTATGGAAAGCTGATTACACTGAAAGATGCCAGGATACTGCATACCGCAATATGGCTGCCGGCGGTCCCTCCAAATCCTGGATGTTAGACAATCTTCTGGGAAATCGCCCCTATGACACAAATGAAAAACAGGCTAAGTTTTCTCCAGGCTTACTCACACAAATCCAACATGCAGTCCTTAAGGCCTTGAAGAGCCTCCCTTCTAAAGGGTCAGTTTTCACCTCTCTTGACAGTGTTAGAGAGGGGAAGCAGGAACCTTACAGTGAATTCATAGGACGCCTTACAGAGGCCGCCTAATGCCTCATGGGAAGGGAGGAAACAGATAATGAATTCATTAAACATCTTGCTTTTGAAAATGCTAATTCAGCTTGTCAAGCAGCTATGCGTCCCCATCACAGTGGCAAAAAGTTCTCTGATTTTATAAAACTTTGTGCCGATGACCCAACCTCTTGCAATATCGGAATAGCCATAGGAAGAGCTCTTAAAGAGTTTACTCAGGGAGCCAGGCCCAAGACCTGCTTTAATTGTAAACAAACAGGTCATTTTTCAAGAGAGTGCACAGCCCCTAGGACCGAACGATCGCTCCCATCATTCCTGTGACCGCGATGCAAATGGGGTAAGCATTGGGCCTCCGAATGCCGCTCCAAGGCTGATATACAGGGTAATCCTCTGCCTCCAAAGCAGGGAAACTTGATAAAGGGCCCACCCCAGGGCCCCAAAGCCTACCCAGGACAGAACCCTGGTGTCATCAGGTTCGTTCCCCAGTCAGTCCAAAATCCAGCATCACTCTCCTCTCTGGAGCAACTGCCGGAAGCGCAAGACTGGACCTCTGTTCCACCTCCCAGTCAATATTGACCCCATAAATGGGAAATCAAATTCTTTCAATGGGGATTTTTGGCCCTTTGCCGCAAGGCACCTTTGTTCTTATAATGGGTCGTGCCACCTCCACTATTCAGGGCCTCACTATTTCTCCAGGAATCATTGACAACGATTATACTGGAGAAATTAAATTTATGGCTACAGCCTTTCAGGGACCAGTTACCATTTCCCCTGGGCAACGGATTGCTCAATTAATATTACTACCCCTCGATGATAAAAATCCTAGCTATAAGCAAAAGAGAGGCCCCCATGGGTTTGGATCATCAGATGTTTATTGGGCACAATAGATCACTCAAAAAAGACCCCTTCTTAACTTAAAATTAAAAGGAAAAACCTTTGAAGGCCTTATAGATACTGGCGCGGATGCCACAACTATTTCCAGTAAGGATTGGCTTTCATCTTGACCTCTCACCGCTTCCATGACTCACCTTAGAGGTATTGGACATACCTCCAACCCCCTACAAAGCTAAAAAGTTATTCAATGGGAAGATGAAGAAGGCAATCACGGTACTGTCCAGCCCTGCGTGCTTGCAGGCCTACCTATAAACCTCTGGGGCAGAGCTATTCTCTCTCAAGTGAAGCTCATTATGTGCAGCCGTAATGAGCTAGTCACTCACCAGATGCTCAATTAAGGCTTTCGCCCTGGGCAAGGGTTGGGCAAACACTCTCAGGGCTCAAAAGAGCAGGTCCCGGTCACCATAAAAACTGATCATGCTGGAATTGGCTATGAAAATTTACCATAACGGCTGTTGACATGCCTGTACCCCATGCAGATAAAATATCCTGGAAAACAACATAGCCTGTATGGGTTAATCAATGGCCCTTAACTACTGAAAAACTGGCAGCAGCCACAATGTTAGTACAGGAACAACTTGCTGCAGGCCATATCCAGCCTACCACCTTCCCCTGGAATACTCCTATTTTTGACAAAAAGGAAATTTCAGGATAATGGAGGTTACTTCAAGATCTTAGAAAAATTAATAAAGCTATGATACCTATGGGGGCCCTTCGACCAGGCCTCCCACTCCTGTGGCGACTCCTGTGGGATACTGTGAAATCATAATTGACCTAAAAGATTGCTTTTTCACAATCCCCCTACATCCTAAAGACTGCAAGCATTTTGCATTTAGTTTGCTGGTGATTAATTTTAAAGGCCCTATGCCAAGATTCCAATGGAAAGTTCTGCCCCAAGGAATGGCAAATAGCCCTACGCTGTGCCAAAAATTTGTAGCTCAAATTATAGACCCATTTAGACAAAGATGGCCTTGTACATATTTAATTCATTACATGGACAATATCCTCATGGCTGGTCCTAACCCCACTGAACTCCTTGCTTATTCCCAAGAGCTTTCCAGGGCCCTTACCAGAGCTGTCTTTAGATAGCCCCTGACAAAATTCAATTAAAACCCCCTTACTTGCTTTTAGGCTTTGAACTCTTTCATAATAAGATTCTTTCACAAAAGGTTCAACTTAGAACCGTTAGCTTAAAAACTTTAAATGATTTTCAAAAACTTCTAGGAGATATTAATTGGCTCAGGCCTTATCTCATGCTAACTACTGGAGAGCTTAAACCCTTGTTTAATATTCTTAAAGGGGACCCAGATCCTACTTCGAGTTGCTCATTAACAGCCCCCGCCCTAGAAGCCCTAAAGGCAGTTTAAGCTGCAATTCTAAACCAAAGGGTCACCTTTATCTCTTATGAGAAGCCTCTTCTCCTAGTCATTTGTGCTACTGATTTTACACCCACCGGAGTGTTCTGGCAAGAGGGTCATCTTTTTTGGTTCCATTTACCTGCCTTCCCAGCCAAAGTCCTTATCCCCTATACCTCCTGGGTGGCTGAACTGATAAAAATCGGATGCGAACAGAGCAGGAAAATATTCGGTAAAGACGCCGACAAAATTATCCTACCCTATTCCCCTACCTAAATCCAGTGGTTGATAGAGAATGACGATGAATGGGCAACATCCTGCAATTCTTTTCAGGGAGCCCTTGAAAATCATTACCCTGCTAACAAGCTTCTCCATTTTCTGAGGACCCAACCATTTGTTTTCCCTACATTGACCTCCTCCCAACCCTATCCTCATGACCCCAAGTTCTCACCGATGGCTCCTCCAACGGAGTGACAGCCTTCACCATAGATAATCAAACCACTTCCCTACAATCCCCATTCCACTCCACTCAATTGGTTGAACACTTCGCTATTTTACAAGTTTTTCAACAACTCCCAAATACTCCATTTAACCTATACACTGACAGTGCTTATATTGCTCAATCCATTCCCCTTTTAGAGACCGTGCCCTATATAAAACCCACTACAAACGCCACCCCTCTGTTTTTTTCCATCCACCAGTGCATACATTCCAGGCAACATTCTTTTTATATAAGCCATATTCTTGCCCTTTCTGGTCTTCCTGGACCTCTAGCCACAGGCAATGCTGTGACCGATAAAGATACCCAACTTTGTCTTCTCGTTGAGGTTGATCCTGCGGCTCAAGCCAAAGAAGCTCACTCTTTACACCACCATAATGGTCAAACCTTACGTCTTCTTTTTAAAATTACTAGAGAACAAGCCCGTCAGATTATTAAATAATGTGCAAATTGTGTCACTCTCCTGCCTGTTCCTCACTTTGGTGTGAACCCTAGGGGCCTAGTTCCCAATGAGATCTGGCAAATGGATGTAACACACATCCCCTCATTCGGAAATCTTAAATATATTCATGTTACTGTAGATACATTTAGTGGATTTATTTTTGCCAGCCTCCACGTTGGAGAAGCTTCAAAAAATCTTATTGCTCATGTACTCAATTGTCTTAGTGTCATGGGAAAACCCGAGATTATCAAGACTGCTAATGGTCCTGGATATACTGGAAAAAATTTTCAAGAATTTTGTCGCCAGTTACAAATTAAGTATGTTACAGGCATACCATACAATCCCCAAGGTCAAGGGATTGTCGAACGAGCCCATTTAACTAATAAACATACCTTCCACAAATTAAAAATGGGAGATTTATATCCCATGAAAGGCTCTCCAAGAAACATTCTTCATCATGCCTTGTTTATTCTTAATTTTCTAACTTTGGATGCTCATGGCAAACCTGCAGCTCGTCGCCTTTGGCACCCACAATATGATAAATCTATGCCACTGTCATGTGGAAAGACAACCTCACATCCCATTGGAATGGCCCCGAGCCCATACTCATATGGGGCTAGGGATCTGCCTGTGTTTTCAACACCAAAGAAGGAGCTGCTCGCTGGCTGCCAGAGCATTTGATTAAACCAATAGTTCTACCAGAAGATTTTTAAAATTCTTATCCAACTTTTCAGGGTGGTGACATCCCCTGAGACATCCTTTTTCTTCTTCTCTCCATAGATTCTAGCCATCGGTTTAGTCCTTGCATTTATCTTAGGCATACGACTCGCCGTCTCCACCCCTCACCAGTGGACCCTTGTACAGCAGACCATTCTTGTTACCACTTACTGGATCCTTGTTGGCATATTCGCACTTCTTAACAGCACCTTATAAAAAGATGAAGCCCATCAACTCTCTCATTTTCACCTTCTTCGCTGAACCTTACAAGTTCTTCAAGAACAAATAGATTCCCTTGCAGAAGTAGTCTTACAGAACAGGCGTGGCCTAGACATTCTCACCGCGGAACAAGGCGGAATCTGCTTAGCCTTAGAAAAGAAATGCTGCTTCTATGCAAGCAAGTCTGGAGTAGTTCGTGACAAAATAAAAAGACTCCAAGAAGATCTCGTGCAAAGAAAGAAAAAACTGTTTGAAAATACCCTATGGTCTTGGATGAGCAGGTTTCTTCCTTATCTTCTCCCTATACTAGGTTCCTTCCTTAGTCTCATGCTTGTGCTCTCCCATGGCCCTTGGGCCTTCCAGAGAATTACCACCTTCATTAAAGAACAGATCAATATGGCCCTCGGCAGACAGATACAATTCCACTGTCACCATTTTGTCCTGGTGGACCAAGGCTATGATGTGCCCGATGACTCCCCTCCTCTAGAAGCTGCATAGGATACAGACCTATGCATATCGGCTCACAATAAAGTGAGTGCGATATGGTCACCAATGTGGTTGCGAAGCTAAGGATTGCAAGGGAAGGTCCATGAACCGCCTCTGAATTCCCTGAGAGAAAAAACTGGCTTGCATGGAGGTTAGTATCTAAAATAAATACGCCCTTCCTCCCCTCCACAAAAGATACCAAGGGCCAACGTTGACCCAATAAATGGGGAGTCTCGAAGGAGCCAAGTCACTAATCCCCAAATTGGTTAATGCCCACAGCTAAATAGCAGGCCTACCCCTCTTTTCTATAAAAGAAGGGAGGAGATATCGGGAGCCATAGGACATAGAAACAATGGTCTCGCCCTTTTCGCCTAGGCCTCTAATTTCTGCCCCATTTAGGAAAGATCAATTGAGCAGCTTGAGATTAGACGCTGGGATAGAGATTAAGCAGCTGCTGTGATAACATCTCCTCCTTAGTAAAACATTCTGTCTTTTCTCAGTAATCCCCCACCCATGATCTTTTCCAGAGAACATTCTTCATTTAGGTATCCTAGTAACCGAGATAATCCTTGCCAATTCAGCTGGGGCTGTTTCCCCCTCATATCTCCCATATAATCTACCTTGTAACAATAAACTTTGAGACCTTGATAAGACTTTTGACTTGGTCTCCTTCTTTGTGTCTGGTTTGTCTCTCATCCAGTTTAACTTCCCCTCGAGCCCTTGTTGAACTCCCCACTGGCCGGGGCATTTATCCATTCATCTCCTGAAGGATACTTAGGTTTCTTCCATTTCTTGTGTAGTGTAAATAGTGCTGCATTAACATAGGGGTGCATCTGTCTCTTTCATAATGGGCTCCTGCACTCTTAGGGTAAATTCCAGGAGAGGAATTCCTGGGTCAGATGGTATTTCTGCTCTTTGTTTTTTTCGGGATCATCCACACTGCTTTCCACAATGGTTGAGCTGACTGACATTCCCAACAGCAGTGTAGGAGGGTTCCCCTTTCTACACACCCTTGCCAACATCTGTTGTTGTCTGTCTTTTGGGTGGTGGCCATCATAACTGGTGTGAGGTGATACCCCATTGTGGTTTTAATGGGCATTTCTCTGATGGTTAGCAATGTGGAGCGTCTTTTCATGTGCCTGTCGGCCACCTGAAATTACTTCTGTGGAGAAGTGTCTGTCCAGATCCTCTGTCCATTTTGTAATTGGATTTATTTGCTTTTTGTGTGTTGAGGTTCATGAGCTCTTGATACATGTTTTGGATGGCAACGCCTTATCAAATATGTCATCAGTGAATATATTCTCCCATACAGAAGGATGCCTTTGGTTCTACTGATGGTGGTCAAACAGAATCTTACTAAACCGCCAACCACTTCATTCCCAATCTGACTAAATTTTTTTTAAGAACACCAACCAGCCGAGAAAACTGTAACGAAGAGGAGAAGCTGTGATGCAGGAACATCTAGTGTAAAACTGAGAGGTGAGGTGATGTGGAGACTGGTAGGTTGTATCTTTCCATGTGCTGCTTTCAAGTGTCATAGGTCAAAAAGATTGCCAAGGATATGAAGCCTGGGGTGTTGTTGTCACCTGGTATCAATGGAGACACGTAGCCTCTAGCCATTGATGGGAAAGCTAGCGTGCGGCACTGTTGTCTTTCCTGCGGAGTTAGACGTGCAGGGTCCCCCGATTGCAGTTCAGTCAGAGCCCGTGTGGGACTGTCCTGGCACTGGCCGTGGTGGACCCTACAGCTGTGCCATTCCTGCTGGGCAGTTGCAGCACCCCTCTCGGAACAGGGCCTCAGCAGGGCTTCCTGGAGAGAGATAGTAGAGAGAGAATTGCGTTCGAGAGAAATTGACTGTTTTGTTTTCTGTAGCTCCATTAGCAAGCTCCTGATGTTTATTTTGAGAACCCTTTCTCACGAAGATTGATTTGAGGTCAGTTACCAGGTTCCCATGAAGGTCCATATTTGTAGGTGGTGCACTCTAGCTACCAGATGCTTTACTCTCTGGAGATGCACAGGCCTTGGTTGGATGGCAGGGGTTCAAGGGGAGCGGTGACGGTGCCCATCCCCGCCGGGAGTAAAGAGGTCTTTCCGGTTTCCCGGCCACAGTACCCATCTCCACTGCCAGGGCCAGAGTGCGGAGCATGCAGGGAGAAGCTGCCGTAGGTGGGGGCGGCTGGTGACGGCGGGGAGGCAGGCCATGTACCAGTCACAGCATTGTAAGGGGCCTCGGAGCTGCGAGGCCAGCCAGGGTAATGGAGCGACCGGAGCTCCTGAAAGCTAACCCGCCTGCCGGGCAGAGTGCACCCGCGCAGTTTGGCTCACCTGTCCTTTCTCCTGAGTGGCAAGCCGTGTGGAAGCCTTGCCCCTTTAGCAGTTCTCTCGCTGTTAGGAAGTCTCTCAGACTGTCCGCCTTTCTTTTGTCAAACAGCGGCCGGATGTGGATCCCTCTGTTGTCCCACAAGTGGCTGGAACCTCAAGTCTCTCGAAGTCTTCCGCCTCCCTTTGCTTTCCAACCACACCGATCCTCCAGTATGCACCACATGTACGGTAGGTTCATGCTCAGAGAGCACATCTCCACGGCTGTACGTCACACTTCTCCTTGAGGTGAAAGGCTGCCACAGCAGCGTTCCTCCCTGTTGCTCTTCCACGATTTGTTATAGTTGTTCTATTTCCATATAGTACGTATTTATGTGGTTTTGATCTTGGGAGAAGGTTTCCGCTCCACTCTCATGTGAGCCTGCGTCATTAATCTCATCAGCACATCTTTTTTCTGTTTTTTCTCTTCAGTTTCACTTGTTTAGGGTACCTTTCTGCACCCCTCAATTTGTAGTTTGTCTTCGTCCTTGCATATCAAGAGAGTCTCCAGTAAGGGAGCAGGTAGGTGTTCTTGAGTTTTCATCCCTTCTTTTAACCATGTGTCTTTTGATTTGAGCACTCAGAGCCTGTCCTTTTATTCTGATAATTGAGAGCTGTGTCCTTATAGCACTTAAAAAATCTTTTTTGTCATCATTAATCTACAATCACGCGAAGAACATTATGATCACCAAGTACACCAAGTCCTCCCCAAAAACCCGTTATAGTGGCTATCCATCAGCATTGTTGGATGCTGTAGACCCCTTCACCATGTCCCCCCGCACACACCCCGTTACAGTCGCTGTCCATCAGCATGCAGTAAGATGCTGTAGAATCTCTACTTGTCTTCTCTGTTTTGTACAGCCCTCGCCATGTGCCCCTGAACCCCCGCATTATACATGCTAATCCTAATGCCCCCTTTCGTTCCCCAGCCCTTATCCCTCCCTTCATACCTACCCTGCCCAGTCACATTCCCTTGGTAACTGTTAGTCCACTCCCGGGTTCAATGAGTCCGCAGCTGTTTTTTTCCTTCAGTTTTTCTTTGTTGTTATACTCCACACATGAGTGAAATCATTTGGTACATGTATTTCTCCGCCTGGCCTATTTGACTGAGCATAATACCCTCTAGCTCCATCCACGTTATTTCAAATGATAGGATTTGTTTTCTTCTTACGGCTGCTTACTGCACTATTTAAACTGGATTTCTGTCTTCTCTTTTGTCTGTAGTTTCGCTAAGTGCTTTCACCATTGCTCTCCTGGTTATGAGCAATAGCTTTGTGTTAATCGATATTTACCTATATTTATCTATCTGCCTGTCTATCTATCTATCATTCAATCAATCAGTCATCTTTTTATCTGAAAATCTGTCCTTGTATACTGAACAGTTAACAACATAGACTATGTCCCTTCACTACGTTATGCTTCCAAAAATCTTGCAAGGTGAGTAGGCCGTATTGAGAGCACTGGGTTCACCGAGACACTTGCACGTAGAGTCAGCAACGTGTGCTTACAAAACCAGTAAATGGTGGTGCAGGGACTTGAACCCATATCTCTGTCCTCTGTCCGCTTTTCCCTCCTTCTCGCTTGCTGACTGTATTTAGCCACATTCATTGACTAAGTGCTTCCTGAAGACCACAAGTATCCTTTCCCTGGGCCTGTTGTAGACAGTAAAATATACTTGGTGCTTTGCTTACCACCATGTTTGGGGGACATCGGCGTGATCACCGTTGATTGGAGGAGTGTCAAATAAAAAGAAACACCTATGTCTAGACAGGAGCATTTGGGAGCAAAGAGAGTGTTGCAGAGTTACGTGTTTGTTTGAGGGTCCAAACTTCCCTCTTTTGGGGGTTATTACTTCTTTAAATTCGTCAACATCATAAAACCCACTGATTTCAAAAACCCAGACTCATATTACTACAGCAATTCAGTTGTTGAGTTGAGGAAAAATGAGAAGTACATTGGTGTACCAGTAATTTTTGGCAGGGAATGGCTGAAATCAAACAGAAAGAATACACGGTGGCAAGATAGGGCTATTTTCTACTGACTGTCTCTGGGGACTCAAATAGAATCCATTTGTTTGTTTGTTTGTTTCTCAGTTTCACTTGTGTAGGTACCTATCTCCACCCATTCGGCATGAAGTTTGTCTGTATCCTTGGATGGCAAGTGAGTCTGCTGTAAGGGAGCACATAGGTGGTCTTCAGTTTTCATCCCTTCTTCTAGCCATGTGTCTTTTGGTTGGAGCACTCAAAGCCTGTCCTTTTATTTTGATGACTCAGGGCTGTTCCCTTATTGCACTTAAAAAAATTTTTTTTGTTATCATTAATCTACAATCACATTAAGAACATTACGTTTACTAGGCTTCCGATTCACCATTCCCCCCCTAAAACCTCTTAGGTCACTGAACATCAGTGTGTAGCAAGATGGTGTATAATCCCTACTGTCCTCTCTGTGTTGTACAGCCCTCCCCATGCTCCTCCCACTACACATATTATACACGCTAATACTAATGCGCCCTTTCTTTCTCCCTGCACTTATCCCTCCATTCCCACCCAACCTGAACAGTCCCATTCCCTTTGGTAACTGTTTATCCACTTGCGGGTTCTGTGAGTCTGCTGCTATTTTTTTCCTTCAGATTTTCTTGGTTGTTATACTCCACACACGAGTGAAATCATCCGGTTCTTGTCTTTCTCTGCCTGGCCTATTTCACTGTGCATACTACCCTCTCAATCCATCCACGTTTTTGCAAATGATAGGATTTGTTTTTTTCTTACGGCTTCTTACTGCACTTTTTAAACTGGATTTCTGTCTTCTCTTTGGTCTGCAGTTTCGCTATGTACATTCACCATTGTGTCGTTGTTATAAGCAATAGCTGTGTTTTAATCCATATGTACCTATATCTATCTATCTGTCTGTCTATCTATCTATCTATCTGTCTATCAATCAATCATCTTTTTGTCTGCCCATCTGTCCTTGTGTACAGAAAAGTTAACAACATAGCCTGTGTCACTTCCTTACATTGTGCTTCCAAAAAACTTTCAAGCTATCTAGGCTGCAGGGAAAGAACTGGGTTCACCGAGACACTTGCAGGTAGAGTCAGCCGCATATTCCTACAAAACCAGGAAATTTTGTTGCAGGGTCTTGAACCCGTGTCTCTGTCCTCTCTCCTCTCTTATCTCCTTCCCACTGGCTGACTGTATTTAGTCACATTCATTGACTAAGGTCTCCATGAAGACCAAAAGTATCCTTCCTTTGGGCCTGTTTTTGACAGAAAAGTAAACTTGTTGCTTTGCTCACCATAATGTTTGAGAGACATCGGCGTGATCTCCGATGTTAGGATGGAGCGACAAATGAAAAGGAACACCAATTTCTAGACAGGAGCAGTTTGGAGCAAAGAGTGTGTTGTGGAGTGACGTGTTTATTTGAGCGTCCAAACTTCCCTTTTTATATAGTTATTACTTCTTTACATTCATGTACATCATAATGTTCTTTGATTTCATTGATTTCAAAGGCCCAGATGCATATTTTTACAGCAATTCAGTTGTTGAGGTGAGAGTAAATGAGAAGGACGTCGCTGTACCACTAAATCTATGACTGGTCACGGATGAAAAAAAAGTAAAGAATTCACGGTGGAAAGATAGGGCTATTTTCTACTGACTGTCTCTGGGGACTCAAACAGGGTCCATTTGTTTGATTGTTTGTATTTTAGTTTCACTTGTGTTTGGTACCTGTCCTCACCACTTCGGCTTGTCGTTTGTCTGTTTCCTTGGATCTCAAGTGAGTCTTCTGTAAGGGAGCATATAAGTAGTCTTGAGTTTTCGTCCTTCTTTGAACCCTGCGTCTTTTGATTTGGAGCTCTCAAAGCCTGTCCTTTTATTCTGATGATTCAGAGCTGTGCCCTTATTGCACTTAAAAAATTTATTTGTTATAATTAACCTACAATCACGTGAAGAACATTATGTTTACTAGGCTCCCACATTCACCAAGTCCCCCACAAAAACCTCTTACAATTGCTGTCAATCAGCGGAGTTGGATTCTGTTGACCCATTCACTGTGTCCCCCCACACACACCCCATTACAATCGCTGTCCATCAGCGAGTAGTAAGATGTTGTAGAATTTCTACTTATCTTCTGTGTGTTGTACAGCTATCCCCATGCCCCCCTGAACCCACGCATTATGCATGCTAATCCTAATCACCCATTTCTTTCTCCGCGCCCTTATCCCTCCATTCCCAACCACCCTGCCAAGTCTCTTTCCCTTTCGTAACTGTTAGTCCACTTTCGGGTTCGGTGAGTCTGCTGCTGTTTTTTTCCTTTAGTGTTTCTTTGTTGTTATACTCAACACGAGTTAAATCATTTGGTACTTGTCTTTCTCCACCTGGCCTCTTTCACTGAGCATACTACCGTCTTGCTCCATTCACGTCATTGCTAATGGTACCATTTGTTTTCTTCTTATGGCTGCTAACTGCAGTTTTTAAACTGGACTTCATTCTAACTTTCTGTTTGTAGTTTCGCTATGCGTTTTCACCATTGATCTCCTGGTTATGAGCAATATCTTTGTGTTAATCGATATGTATCTGTATCTATCTATCTATCTGTCTGTTGTCTGTCTGTCTATCTATCCATCCTTCTATCTTTCTTACCATCTGTCTATCTATCTATTATCTATCTATCTATCTATCTATCTATCTATCTATCTATCTATCTATCTATCTATCTATCCTTCTATCTTTCTTTCTATCTTTCTATCTATCTATCTATCTATCTATCTATCTATCTATCCATCAAACTGTCTATCTACTTATCATCTATCTCTCATGTCTCTCTTCTATCTATGTATCTATCTATCATCTACCATCTATCTATTTATCTCTCTATTTATCTATGAATAAATCATCTTTTTTTCTGCCTATCTATCCTTATGTACAGAACAGTTAACAACATCTCCTATCTCACTCTCCTACATTATGCTTCAAAAAATCTTGCAAGGTAACAAGGCCGTAGGGATAGCACTGAGTTCATTGAGACACTTGAAGGTCGAGGCAGCCACGTGTGTTTACAAAACCAGTAAATGCTGTTGCACGGACTTGCACCCATATCTCTGTCCTCTGTAGTCTTTTAACTCCTTCTCACTTCCTGACTGTATTTAGCCACATTTAATTACTAAGTGCTCCCTGAAGACCACAGGTATCCCTCCTCTGGATTTGCTGAAGACAGAAAAGTATACATGGTGCTTTGCTCACCAACAAGTTTGAGGGACATCGGCGGTAGCACCACTGATAGGAGGAGGGACAAATATAAAGCAACAACTATTTCTAGACAGGAGCATTTGGGAGCAATGGGAGGGTTGTGGAGATATGTGTTTGTTTGAGTGTCCAAACTTCCCTCTTTAGGTGGTTATTACTTCTTTACATTAAGAACATTATAAAACCCACTGATTTCCAAACACCAGATGCATATTATTACAGCAATTCAGGTGTTGAGTTGAGAGAAAATAAGAAGGATGTTGCTGCACCACTAAATCTATGGCTGGGCACTGCTGATACCAAACAAAAAGCATTCATGGTGGCCAGATAGGTCTATTTACTACTGACTGTCTCGGGGGCACAGACAGAATCCATTTGACTTATTGTTTGTTTTACAGATTCACTTGTGTTGGGTACCTCTCCCCACCCCTTCGGCTTGCAGTTTGTCTGTGTCCTTGAATCTCAAGTGAGTCTCCTGTAAGGGAGCACGTAGTTGTTCTTGAGTTTTCATCCCTTCTTTTAAACCTGTGTCTTTTGTTTGGAGCACTCAAAACCTGTCCTTTTACACTGATGATTCAGAGCTGTGCCCTTATTGCACTTTAAAATGGTTTTTTTGTTATCGTTAATCTACAATCACATGCACAACATTATGTTTAGTAGGATCCCCCTTTCAACAAGTTCGCCCCAACAACGTCTTACAGTCGGTGTCCTTCAGTGTAGTTGGATGCTGTAGAATACTTCACCATGTCCCCCCCCACACACCCCGTTACAGTCGCTGTCCATCAGCGTGTAGTAAGATGCTGTAGAATCTCTAATTTTCTTCTCTGTGTTGTACAGCCCTCCCCATGCCCAGTCGACCCCACGCATTATTCATGCTAACAATAATGTCCCCTTTCTTTCTTCCCACCCTTTTCCCTCCCTTATCACACACCCGGCCCAGTCCTTTTCCCTTTGGTATCTGTTAGTCCACTCTCGGGTTCTGGGATTCTGCTGCTGTTTTTTTCCATCAGTTTTTTTGTTTTTATACTCCACACATGAGGGAAATCATTTGGTACTTGTCTTTCTCCTCCTGGCCTATTTCACTGAGCATACTACCGTCTAGCTGTACCCACATCATTGTAAATGGTAGGATTTGTTTTTTTCTTATGGCTGCTTTCTTTACTTTTTAAACGGGATTTCATTCTTCCTTTTTGTTTGTAGTATCGCTGTGTGCTTTCATCATTTATCTCCCAGTTATGAGCAATAGCTTTCTGTTAATTGATATGTATCTGTATCTATCTATCTATCTATCTATCTATCTATCTATCTATCTATCTATCTATCTATCTATCTATCTATCTATCTATCTATCTGTCTATCTGTCTATCTGTCTATCTGTCTATCTACCTGTCTGTCTGTCTGTCTGTCTATCTATCTACCTTTAATTCCTATCTATCTATCATGGCTATCATCTATCTATCATGTCTATCATCTATCTATCTATCATCTGTCATCTATCTATCTATCTATGTATGAATCAATCATCTTTTTGTCTGCCAATCTATCCTTATGTACAGAACAGTTAACAACATAGCCTATATCACCTTTCCTACATTATTCTTCCAAAAATCTTGCAAGTTGAGTAGGCTGTATTGAGAGCACTGTGTTCACTGAGACACTTGCAGGTCGAGTAAGCAACGTGTGCTTACAAAACCGGTAAATGGTGTTGCAGGTACTTGAACCCATATCTCAGTCCTCTGTCCTCTTTTCCCTCTTTCTCGCTTGCTGACTGTATTTAGCCACATTCAATGACTAAGTGCTTCCTGAGGATCACAAGTATTCTTCGTCTGGGCCTGTTGTAGACAGTAAAGTATACTTGGTGTTTTGCTTACCACCATGTTTGAGGGAAATCGGCGTGATCACCATTGATAGGAGGAGGGTCAAATAAAAAGTAACACCTATGTCTAGACAGGAGCATTTGGGAGCAAGGAGAGTGTTGCGGATTTACGTGTTTCTTTGAGTGTCCTAACTTCCCTCAATAGGGGTTTATTGCTTCTTTAATTTCGTGAATATCATAAAACCCACTGATATCAAAAGCCCAGACTCATATTATTACAGCAATTCTGTGGTTGAGGTGAGAAAAAATGAGAAGGACGTTGGTGTACCACTAAATCTATGGCTGGGCACTGCTGTAACCAAACAAAAAGAATTCACAGTGGCTAGATGGCGTTATTTTCTACTGAATGTCTCTGGGGACTCAAACAGAATCAATTTATTTGTTTGTTTCTCATTTTCACTTGTAGGGTACCTATCTCCACATATTCGGCATGAAGTTTGTCTGTGTCCTTGGATCGCAAGTGAGTCTGCTCTAAGGGAGCACAAAGGTGGTCTTGAGTTTTCATCCCTTCTTCTAACACTGTGTCTTTTGGTTGGAGCACTCAAAGCCTGTCCTTTTATTCTGATGATTCAGGGCTGTTCCCTTATTGCATTAAAAAAAATTTTTTTGTTATCATTAAGCTACAATCACGTGAAGAACATTATGTTTTCTAGGCTTCCGATTCACTATTCCCCCCGTAAAACCTCTTAGGTCTCTGCCCATCAGCATGTAGTAAGATGGTGTATAATCCCTACTGTCCTCTCTGTGTTGTACAGACCTCCCCATGCTCCTCCTACCACACATAGTATACACGCTAATACTCATGCCCCCAATGCAACCTTTCTTTCTCCCCGCCCTTATCCCTCCCTTCCCACCCAACCTACCCAGTCCCTTTCCCTTTGGTAACTGTTGGTCCACTCGCGGGTTCTGTGAGTCTGCTGCTATTTTTTTCCTTCAGATTTTCTTAGTTGTTGTACTCCACACATGAGTGAAATCATCCGTTTCTTGTCTTTCTCCACCTGGCCTATTTCTCTGAACATAGTACCCTCTAGTTCCATCCACGTTATTGCAAATGATATGATTTGTTTTCTTCTTATGGCTGCTTACTGCACTTTTTAAACTGGATTTCTGTCTTCTCTTTTGTCTGTAGTTTCGCTATGTGCTTTCTCCTTTGTCTCCTTGTTATGAACAATAGCTAATCAATAAGTACCTATATCTATCTATCTGTCTGTCTATCTATCTATCAATCTATCAATCAGTCAATCATCTTTTTGTCTGCCCATCGGTCCTTTTGTACAGAACAGTTATCAACATAACCTGTGCACTTGCTTATGTTGTGCTTCCAAAAATCTTTCAAGCTAACTAGTCTGCAGGGAAAGCTCTTGGTTCACCGAGACTCTTGCAGGTAGAGTCAGCCGCATATTCCTACAAAACCAGGAAAGTTTGCTGCAGGGTCTTGAACCCGTGTCTCTGTCCTCTCTCCTCTTTTATCTCCTTCTCACTTGCTGACTGTATTTAGTCACATTCATTGACTAAGATCTTACTGATGTTCACAAGTATCCTTCCTCTGGGTCTGTTTTTGACAGAAAGTAAACTTGGTGCTTTGCTCACCACCATGTTTGAGGGACATCGGCGTGATCACCGCTGATAGGATGGAACGACAAATGAAATTGAAAACCAATTACTAGACAGGAGCAGTTGTTAGCAAAGAGTGTTTGTGGAGTGACGTGTTTATTTGAGTGTCCAAACTTCCCTCTTTATATAGTTATTACTTCTTTACATTCATGAACATCATAAAACCCACTGATTACAAAGGCCCAGACGCATATTTTTACAGAAATTCTGTTGTTGATGTGAGAGAAAATGAAAAGGACGTTGCTCTACCACTAAATCTATGGCTGGGCACGGATGAAATAAAAGAAAAGAATTCACGGTGGAAAGATAAGGCTATTTTCTACTGACTGTCTCTGTGGACTCAAACAGAGTCCATTTGTTTGATTGTTTGTATTTCAGTTTCACTTGTGTTGGGTACCTGTCCTCACCCCTTCGGCTTGTAGTTTGTCTGTTTCCTTGGATCTCAAGTGAGTCTCCTGTAAGGGAGCACATAAGTGGTCTTGAGTTTTCGTCCTTCTTTGAACCCTGCGTCTTTTGATTTGGAGCTCTCAAAGCCTGTCCTTTTATTCTGATGATTCAGAGCTGTGCCCTTATTGTACTTAATAATTATTTTTTGTTATCATTAACCTACAATCACTTGAGTAACATTATGTTTACTAGGCTCCACCGTTCACCAAGTCCCCCACAAAAACCTCTTACAGTTGCTGTCAATCAGCGGAGTTGGATGCTGTAGACCCATTCACTGTTTTCCCCCACACACACCCCATTACAATCGCTGTCCATCAGCGAGTAGTAAGATGCTGCAGAATTTCTACTTGTCTTCTCTGTGTTGTACAGCCCTCCCCATGCCCCCCTGAACCAACTCATTATACATGCTAAACCTAATCTCCCATTTCTTTCTCCCCGCCCTTATCCCTCCTTTCCCAACCACCCTGCCAAGTCCCTTTCCCTTTCGTAACTGTTAGTCCACTTTCGGATTCTGTGAGTCTGCCTCTATTTTTTTTCCTTCAGTGTTTCTTTGTTGTTATACTCCACACGAGTTAAATCATTTGGTACTTGTCTTTCTCCACCTGGCCTCTTTCCCTGAACATACTACCGTCTTGCTCCATCCACGTCATTGCTAATGGTACCATTTGTTTTCTTCTTATGGCTGCTAACTGCAGTTTTTAAACTGGACTTCATTCTAACTTTCTGTTTGTAGTTTCGCTATGTGCTTTCACCATTGATCTCCTGGTTATGAGCAATAGCTTTGTGTTAATCGAAATGTATCTGTTTCTATCTATCTATCTATCTGTCTGTCTGTCTGACTATCTATCCATCCTTCTATCTTTCTTACTATCTATCTATCATCTATCTTTCTATCTATCTATCCTTCTATCTTTCTTTCTATGTATCTATCTTTCTATCTATTTATCTATCTTCTTATCATCTATCTCTCATGTCTCTCTTCTATCTATGTATCTATCTATCTATCATCTACCATCTATCTATCTGTCTATCTATGTAACTATGAATCAATCATCTTTTTTTCTGCCTATCTATCCTTATGTACAGAACAGTTAACAACATCGCCTATGTCAGTTCCCTATATTATGCTTCCAAGAATCTTGCAAGGTAACTAGGCCGTAGGGAGAGCACTGAGTTCATTGAGACACTTGCAGGTCAAGTCAGCCACGTGTGCTTACAAAACCAGTATGTGGTGTTGCAGGGACTTGCACCCATATCTCTGTCCTCTGTCCTATTTTAACTCCTTCTCGCTTCCTGACTGTATTTAGCCACATTCAATTGCTAAGTGCTCCCTGAAGACCACAAGTATCCCTCCTCTGGGTTTGTTGAAGACAGAAAATATACATTGTGCTCTGCTCACCACCAACTTTGAGGGACATCGGTGGGAGAACCGATGATAGGAGGAGGGACAAATAAAAAGGAACACCTATTTATAGACAGGAGCATTTGGGAGCAATGAGAGTGTTGTGGAGTTACGTGTTTGTTTGAGTGTCCAAATTTCCCTCTTTAGGAGGTTATTACTTCTCTACATTCAAGAACATTATAAAACCCAGTGATTTCCAATGACCAGATGCATATTATTGCAGCAATTCAGTTGTTGAGGTGATAAAAAATGAGACGGACGTTGCTGTACCACTAAATCTATGGCTGGGCACTGCTGAAACCAAACAAAAAGAATTCACGGTGGCTAGATAGGGCTATTTTGTACTGACTGTCTCTGGGTACTCAAACAGAATCCATTTGTTTGTTTGTTTCTCAGTTTCACTTGTGTTGGGTACCTGTCCCCACCCCTTCAGCTTGGAGTTTGTCTGTGTCCTTGGATCTCAAGTGAGTCTTCAGTAAGGGAGCACATATATGTTCTTGAGTTTTCATCCCTTCCTCTAACTCTGTGTCTTTTGAATGGAGCACTCAGAGTCTGTCCTTTTATTCTGACAATTTAGAGCAGTGTCCTTATTGCACTTACAAAAAATTTTTTGTTATCTTTAATCTATAATCACGTGAAGATCATTATGATCACCAAGTACAACATGTCCCCCCAAAATGCCCCATTACGGACGCTGCCCATCAGCGTAGTTGGATGCTGTAGACCCCGTCACCATGTTTCCCACCACACACACCGTTACAGTCGCTGTCCACATGCGTGTAGTAAGTTGCTGTAGAAACACTTCTCTTCTATGTGTTGCACAGCCTTCCCCATGCTCCCACCACCCCACACAGTATAAATGCTAATCCTAATGCTCCCTTTCTTTCTGCCCGCCCTTATCCCTCCCTTCCCACCCACCATGCCCATTCCCTTTCCCTTTGGTAACTGTTAGTCCACTCTCGGCTTCTGTGAGTCTGCTGCAGTTCATTTCCTTCAGTTTTTCTTTGTTTTTATACTCCACACAAGGGTGAAATCATTTGGTACTTATCTTTCTTTGCCTGGCCTATTTCACTGAGCATAGTAGTCTCTAGCTCCATCCACGTTGTTCCAAATGGTAGGATTCGTTTTTTTCTTATGGCTGCTTACTGCACTTTTCAAACTGGATTTCTGTCTTCTCTTTTGTCTGTAGTTTAGCTATGTGCTTTCACCTTTGCTCTCCTGGTTATGAGCAATAGCTTTGTGTTAATCGATACTTACCTATATTTTTCTATCTGCCTGTCTATCTATCTATCATTCAATCAATCAGTCATCTTTTTATCTGAACATCTGTACTTGTATGCAGAACAGTTAACAAAATAGACTATGTCCCTTCCCTACGTTATGCTTACAAAAACCTTGTAAGGTAACTAGGCTGTAAGGAGAGCACTGGGTTCACCGAGACACTTGCAGGTCGAGTCAGAAGTGTACCTACAAAACCAGGAAATGGTGGTGCAGGGACTTGTACCCGTGTCTCTGTCCTCTCTCCTCTTTTATCTCCTTCTCACTTGCTGACTGTATTTAGCCACATTCATTGACTAAGTGCTCCCTGAAGACCACAGGTATCGTTCCTCTTTGACATTTGTCAACAGAAAAGTAAACTTGGTGCTTGCTCACAGCCATGTTTGAGGGATATTGGCGTGATAAACCCTGATAGGAGGGAGGGACAAATAAAAAGTAACACTGATTTCTAGACAGGAGCAGTTGGGAGAGAAGAGTGTGTTGTGGAGTGAAGTGTTTATTTCAGTGTCCAAACTTCCCTCTTTACCTGGTTATTACTTCTTTACATTCGTGGACATCATAAAACCCACTGATTTCAAAGGCCCAGACCCATATTATTACAGCAATTCAGTTGTTGAGTTGAGAGAAAATGAGAAGGATGTTGCTGCACCACTAAATCTATGGCTGGGCACTGCAGATACCAAACAAAAAGCATTCACAGTGGCCATATAGGTCTATTTACTACTGACTGTCTCGGGGGCACAGACAGAATCCATTTGACTGATTGTTTGTTTTACAGATTCACTTGTGTTAGGTACCTCTCCCCACCCCTTCGGCTTGCAGTTTGTCTGTGTCCTTGGTCTCAAGTGAGTCTCCTGTAAGGGAGCACGTAGTTGTTCTTGAGTTTTCATCCCTTCTTTTAAATCAGTGTCTTTTGTTTGGAGCACTCAAAGCCTGTCCTTTTACACTGATGATTCAGAGCTGTGCCCTTATTGCACTTTAAAATTCTTTTTTTGTTATCATTAATCTACATTCACATGCAGAACATTATGTTTAGTAGGATCCCCCTTTCACAAAGTTCGCTCCAAAAACCTCTAAGAGTAGGTGTCCATCAGCATAGTTGGATGCTGTAGACTACTTCACCATGTCCCCACACACAGACCCCGTTACAGTCGCTGTCCATCAGCGTGTAGTAATATGCTGTAGAATCTCTAACTTTCTTCTCTGTGTTTTACAGCCCTCCCCATGACCAGCCAATCCCATGCATTATTCATGCTAATTATAATGTCTCCTTTCTTTGTTCCCACCCTTATCCCTCCCTTATCACCCACCCGCCCCTGTCCTTTTCTCTTTGGTATCTGTTAGTCTACTCTCAGGTTCTGGTATTCTGCTGCTTTTTTTTCCATCAGTTTTTTTTTTTAATACTCCACACATGAGGGAAATCATTGGGTACTTATCTTTCTCCTCCTCTTCTTTTTCACTGAGCATACTACCGTCTAGCTCCACCCACATCATTGTAAATGGAAGGATTTGTTTTCTTCTTATGGCTGCTTATTGTACTTTTTAAACGGGATTTCACTCTTCCTTTTTGTTTGTAGTATCGCTATGTGCTTTCACCATTTATCTCCCGGTTATGAGCAATAGCTTTCTGTTGATTGATATGTATCTGTATCTATCTATCTATGTATGTATCTATCTATCTATCTATCTATCTATCTATCTATCTATCTATCTATCTATCTATCTATCATCTATCTATCTATCTATCTATCTATCTATCTATCTATCTATCTATCTATCTAATCTATCATCTATCTATCTATCTATCTATCTATCTATCTATCTATCTATCTATCTATCTATCTATCTATCTATCTATCTAATCTATCTACCTACCTATCTATCTATCATCTATGTATCTTCTAATCTATCTATCTATCTATCTATCTATCTATCTATCTATCTATCTATCATCTATATTCCTATCTATCTATCATGACTATCATATATCTATCATGTCTATCATCTATCTATCTATCATCTGCCTCTCCTCCAGGTGCTTAGGGAGAGGCAAGGCGAGCCACACCCACAACCTTATCTTTAACGGCGATGAACGCTGAGCATGTGTGGCAGGCCCCAGCTGCTGCTACTGCTGCTGCTGCTGTGATGACTCCTTTCTCTGGTCCAGTGGGGTAAGATTCCAGATCTCTTATTGTTCTCTGCCTGTGCTTTCTCTATACTGGTGTAGTTTTGTTGTATGGGGGCGGATGCTTTCGTGTCTCTGAAGGAATTAACTATGGGTCTCAGAAATCCCTTATGTCAGTTTTCATTGTACTGTACCGTCTTCTATTTCTACATCTTTGGGGTTTCTCCCGCTGCTACTGCTTTTCCTCTGAGAGGACCTGTACCACAAGATGTTGTAGACAGAAGAGTAAACTTGGTGCTTTGCTCACCACCATGTTTGAGGGACATTGGCGTCACCGCTGATAGGAGGAGGGACAGGTAAAAAGGAACACCGAGTTCTAGACGGGAGCAGTTGGGAGCAAAGAGTGTGTTATGGAGTGACGTGTTCGTTTGAGCATCCAAACTTACCTCGGAATCTGGTTATTGCTACTTTACATTCGTAAACATCAGAAAATCCACTGATTTCAAAAGCCCAGATGCATATTATTACAGCAAGACAGTTGTTGAGGTGAGAGAAAATGAGAAGGGCCTTGCTATACCACTGAATCTATGACTGGGCACTGCCAATACCTAAGAGAAAGCATCCATTGTGGCAGGAAGGGCTATTTCCTACTGTCTATCTGGGCACTCAAACAGAATCTCTTTTTTTTTTTTGGTGTCAGTAATGTTCAATTACATGAGCAACATTATGGTTACTAGACTCATCATCTACCCCCCTCCCCTCCATTATCAAGTCCGCAAACCATTATAGTAGCTGTCCATCAATGTTGTAAGATGCTATAGAATCACTATGTGGCTTGTGTGTGTTTTACTGCAATTCCCGTGGGCACCCACCCATACATTATATGTGCAGATCATAATGCCCCTTTTACCCCAATATCCCTAACTTCCCACCCATCCTCCCTGGTACCTTTCCCTTTGGAAACTGCAAGTCTCTTCTTGGGTTTTGTGAGTCTGCTCCTGTTTTGTTCCTTCCCGTTTTTGCTTTGTTCTCATACCACACAGAGGAGTGAAATCCTAGGATACTTGTCTTTCCCCACTTGGCTTATTTCACTGAGCATAACACTCTCTAGCTCCTTCCTTGTTGTTGCAAATGGTGGTTGGATTTGCTTTCTTCTTATGGCTTACTGATATTCCATAGCATGTATGTACCACCTCTTCTTTATCCATTCATCTCCTGATGGACACTTAGGTTGCTTCCATTTCTTGGGTATTGTAAATAGTGCTGCGATCAACATAGGGGTTCTCCTGTCCCTTTCAAACTGGGCTCCTGCACTCTTAGGGTAAATTCCTAGGAGAGGAATTCCTGGGACAAATGGTATTTCTGTTTTTTGCTTTCTTGGGGAACTTCCATACTGCTTTCCATAATGGTTGAGCTGACTGACATTCCCACCAGTAGTGTAGGAGGGTTCCCCTTTCTCCACACCCTTACCGACATCTGTTATTGTCTGTCTTTCGGGTGGTGGCCATCCTAACTGGTGTGAGGTGATACCCCATTGTGGTTTTAATGTGCTTTTCTCTGATGGATATCGATGTGGAGCGTCTCTTCATGTGCCTGACGGCCACCTGAAATTGCTTCTGTGGAGAAGTGTCTGTTAAGATCCACTGCCCATTTTGTAATTGGATTCATTTCCTTTTTGTGTGTTAAGGTTCGTGAGCTCTTAATACATGTTTTGGATGGCAACACCTCATCAAGTATGTCATCAGTGAATATATTCTCCCATACTGAAGGATGTCTTTTGGTTCTACTTATGTTGGTCAAACAGAATCTTTCTAAACCCCCTACCACTTCATTCCAAATCTGACTATTTTTTTTCCAGATCACCAACCAGACAAGAAAACAGGAACAAAGAGGAGAAGCTGTGATGCAGGAACATCTTGCATAAAACTGAGAGGTGAAGTTTTGTGGAGACTGGTAGGATGCATCTTTCCATGTGCTGCTTTCAAGGGTCATAGGGAAAAAAGATTGCCAATTAGATGAAGCCCGTTGTGTTGATGTCACCTCATATCGGTGCAGCCTCGTAGCCTCTAGCCATTGATGTGAAGGCTAGCATGCGGCACTGTTGTCTTTCCTGCAGAGTTAGACGTGCGGCGTCCCCTGTTTGCAGTTCAGTCAGAGCCTGTGTGCGACTGTCCTGGCACCGGCCATGGTTTACCAGAAAGCTGTGCCATTCCTCCTGGGCTGTTGCAGCACCCATCTCAGAACAGGGCCTCAGCAGTGCTCCAAGGAGTGAGAGAGAGAGAGAGAATTGCGCTCGAGAGACCGTGACAATTTTATTTTCTGTAGCACCCTGAGCATGCTCCTGATGTTTATTTTGAGATCTCTTTCTCAGGAAGATTGATTTGAGTCCTGTTTCCAGGTTCCTTTGAAGGTTCATATTTGTAGGTGGCGCCCTCTAGCTCCCAGAAGCTTTAATGTCTGGAGATGCTCAGCTCTTGGGGAGATGGAAGAGGTCCCAGGGCAGCGGTGTCGGTGCCCACCCCCGCTGGGACAAAAGAGGTCTTTACTGTTTCCCGGACGCAGTGCCTGTCTCCACTGCCAGGGCTAGTTTGTGGAGCATGCAGGGAGAAGCTGACGTAGGTGCGGTCGGCCGTTTTGCAGGCCAGCGCCGGCAGGAAAGCAGGCCGTGTACTAGTTACAGTACGGTAAGGGACCTCGGAGCTGCGAGGCAAGCCAGGGAAATGAATCGCCGGAGCTCCTGAAAGCACCAACGCCTGCCGGGCAGAGTGCACTTGGGCAGTTTGGCACACCTGTCCTTTCTCCTGAGCGGCATGCCCCGTGAAGGCCTTTCCCCTTTAGCAGTTCTCTCGCTGTTAGGAAGTCTCTCAGGCTGTCTGCCTTTCTTTTTCCCACACCGGCCGGATGTGGATACCTGGGTTGTCCCACAAGAGGCTGGAATCTCAAGTCTCTCGAAGTCTTCCGCCTGTCTTTGCTTTCCAACCCCACCAATACTCCAGAAGGCAGCACGTGCATGGTAGGTTTGTGCTCCTAGAGCCCATCTCCAGGGCTATGCATCACACTTCTCCTTGAGGTGCCAGCCTGCCACAGCAGCGTTCTTCCCTGCTGCTCTTCCAGGATTTGTTGTAGTTGTTCTACTTAAATACAGTACGTATGTATGTGCTTTCAGTTTTGGAGGAGGTTTCCACACACCTCTCACGTGAGCCGCCATGTTTAATTACATCAGCATATCTTTTTTCTTTTTTTTTTCTGTTTCACTTGTCTTGGGAACCTGTCCCCACCCCCTCAACTTACAGTTTGTCTTCGTCCTTGGATCTGAAGTGAGTCTCCTGTAAGGGAGCACGTAGGTGGTCTTGAGTTTTCATCCCTTCTTTTATCCCTGTGTCTTTTGATTGGAGCACTCAGAGCCTGTCCATTTTTTCTGACAATTTAGAGCTGTGCCCTTATTGCAGTTAAGAACTTTTTTTCTTATCATTAATCTACAATCACTCGAAGAACATTATGATTCGCAAGTAAACCAAGTCCCCCCCAAAATCCCTGTTACAGTGGCTGTCCATCAGAGTAGTTGGATGCTGTAGACCCCTTCACCATTTCAGCACACACACACACCGTTACAGTTGCTGTCCGTCAGTGAGTAGTGAGATGCTCTAGAATCACTACCTGTCTTCTCTATGTTCTACAGCCGTCCCCATGCTCCCCACACCTCACACATTATACATGCTAATCCTAATGTCCCCTTTATTTCTCGACGCCCTAATTAAACCCTTCCCACCCCCCCTGCCAAGTCCCTTTCCCTTTGCTAACTGTTAGTCCACTCTAGGGTTCTTTGAGTCTGATGCTGTTTTTTCCTTCAGTTTTTCTTTGTTATAATACTCCACACATGAGGGAAATCATTTGGTACATGCATTTCTCCGCCTGGCCTATTTCACTGAGCATAATACAATCTAGCTCCATCCACTTTATAGTAAATGATAGGATTTGTTTTCTTCTTATGATTGCTTACAGCACTTCTTAAACTGGATTTCATTCTTCTTTTTTCTTTGTAGTTTCGCTGTGTGCTTTCACCATTGCTCTCTTGGTTATGAGCAGTAGCTTTGTGTTAATCGATATGTACCTATATCTATCTATCTGTCTGTCTACCTACCTATATATCTGTCTATCAATCAATCAATCATCATTTTGTCTGCCAATCTGTCCTTGTGTACAGAACAGTTAAACACATTGTCTATGTCACTTTCCTACATTATGCTTCCAAAAATCTTGCGAGGTGTCTAGGCTGTAGGGAGAGCACTGGGTTCACAGAGACACTTGCAGTTCGAGTCGGCCACGTTTACCTACAAAACCAGGAAATGGTTGTGCAGGGACATGAACGCGTGTCTCTATCCTCTGTCCTCTTTCATCTAATTCTCACTTGCTGTCTGTATTTAGCCACATTCATTGACTAAGTGATCCCTGAAGACCACAAGTATCCTTCCTCTGGGACTGTTGTCGACAGAAAAGAAAACTTGTTGCTTTGCTCACCATCATGTTTGAAGGACATCGGCATGATCTCTGCTGATAGGATGGAGGGTCAAATAAAAAGGAACACCAATTTCTAGACAGGAGCAGTTTGGAGCTAAGAGTGTATTGTGGAGTGACATGTTTATTTGAGTGTCCAAACTTCACTCTTTAGGTGGCTATAAGATATTCACATTCGTGAAGATCATAAAACCCACTGATTTCAAAGGCCCAGGTGCTAATTATTACAGCAACTCAGTTGTTGAGGTGAGAGAAAATGAGAAGTATGTTGCTGCACCACTAAATCTATGGCTGGGAACTGCTGAAACCAAACAAAAAGAATTCACGGTGGCCAGATAGGGCTATTTTCTGCTGACTGTCAATGGGGACTCAAACAGAGTTAATTTGTTAATTGTTTGTTTTTCAGTTTCACTCGTGTAGGGTACTAGTCCACACACCTTCGGCTTGTAGTTTGTCTGTGTCCTTGGATCTCAAGTGAGTCTCCTGTATGTAAGCACATAGGTGTCTTGAGTTTTCATCCCTTCTTTTAACACTGTGTCTTTTTTTTCCAGCACTCAGAGCATGACCTTTATTCTGAGGATTCAGAGCTGTGCCCTTATAGCAAAAAAAAAATTTTTTCTTATTATTAATCTACAGTCACGTGAAAAACATGTTTTCTATGCTCCCCTTCAGCAAGTCTGCCCCAAAACCTCTTACAGTCGCTGTCCATCAGCGAGCAGTAGATGCTATATAATCTCTGCCAGTCTTCTCTGTGTTTTACAGCACTCCCCGTGCCTCTCCGACCCCACGCAATATACATGCTAAGCCTAATGCTCCAATTCTTTCTCCCCACACTTATCCCTCCCTTAAGACCCACCCTGCCCAGTCCTTTTCCCTTTGGTAACTTTTAGTCAACTCTCGGTTTCTGTGAGTGTGCTGTTGTATTTTTCCTTCAGTTTTTCTTTGTTGTTATACTCTACACATGAGTGAAATCACTTGGTACTTGTCTTTCTCCGCCTGGCTTATTTCTCTAAACATACTGCCGTCTAGCTCCATCCTCGTCATTGAAAATGGTAGTATTTGTTTTCTTCTTAAGGCTGCTTGCTGAACTTTTTAAAATGGATTTCATTCTTCCTTTTTGTTTGTAGTTTAGCTATGTGAATTCACCATTCATCTCCTGGTTATGAGCAATAGCTTTGTGTCAGTTGATATGTATGTGCAACTATCTATATAACGGTCTGTCTCTCTATCTATGTATCTATGTATCTATCTATCTGTCTATCTATCTATCTATCTATCTATCTATCTATCTGTCTATCTTCCTATCATCTATCTATGATGTCTTTCATCTATCAATCTATGTACCTATCTATCTATCTTTCATCTGTCATCTGTCTACCTATCAATCTATGAATCAATCATCTGTTTGTATGCAAATCTATCGTTATGTACAGAACAGTTAAAAATATAGCCTATGTCACTTCCCTACATTATGCTTCCAAAAACTTGCAAGGTAACTAGGCCGTAAGGAGAGCACTGGGTTCAACAAGAAACTGCAGGTCGATTCAGCCTCATGTGCTTACAAAACCATTAAATGGTGTTGCAGGGACTTGAACCCGTATCTCTGTCCTCTGTCCACTTATACCTCCTTCACGCTTTCTAACTGTATTTAGCCACATTCATTGACTAAGTGCTCACTGAAGACCACAAGTATCCTTCCTCTGGGCCTGTTGTAGACAGAAGAGTATACTTGGTTTTTTACTCACCACCATGTTTGAGGGACATCGGCGTGATCACCGCTGAAAGGAAGAGGGACAAATAAAAAGGAACACCTATTTCTAGACAGGATCATTTTGGAGCAAAGTGTGTGTTGTGGAGAGACGTGTTTGTTTGAGTGTCCAAACTTCCCTCTTTATGTGGTTATTATATCCTTACAGTCGTGAACATCATAAAACCCAGTGATTTCAAAAGCCCAGACGCATATTATTACAGCAATTCATTTGTTGAGGTGAGAAAAAATGATAAGGACTTTTCAGTACCACTAATTCTATACCTGGGCACTGCTGAAACCAAACAAAAAGAATTCACGGAGGCTAGATAGGACTATTTTCTAGTGACTGTCTCTGGGGACTCAAACAGAATCCATTTGTTTCTTTGTTTATCAGATTCACTTGTATAGGATACCTGTCCCCGCCCATTCAGCTTGTATTTTGTCTGTGCCTTTGGATCTCAAGTGAGTCTCCAGTAAGGGAGCAAGTAGGTTTTCTTGAGTTTTCATCAGTTTTTCTAAACCTGTGTCTTTTGATTGGAGCACTGAAAGCCTGTAGTTTTATTCTGATATTTGAGAGCTGTTCTCTTACTGCACTTGGAAATTTTCTTTGTACTCATTAGTATTCAATCACATGCAGAATATTATGTTTACTAGTCTACCCCCTTCACCAAGTCCCCATCAAATCCCAGTTACAGTCGCTGTCTGTCAGCATGTACTAAGATGCTGTAGAAACAATACTTGTCTTCTCTGTGTTGTTCAACCCTACCCATGACCCACCACTCTACACATTATACATGCTAATCCTAATGCCCCCACTCTTTTTCCCCACCCTTATTACTCCCTTCCCACAAACCTTACCCAGTCCTTTTCTCTTTGGTAACTGATAGTCCACTCTCGTGTTCTGTGAGTCTGCTACTGTTTTTTCCTTCAGTTTTCTTTGTTATCATACTCCACACATGAGTGAAATCATTTGGTACATGTATTTCTCCGCCTGGCCTATTTTACTGAGCATAATACACTATAGCTCCATCCACGTTATTGCAAATGATAGGATTGTTTTCTTCTTATGGCTGCTTACTGCACTTTTTAACTGGATTTCATTCATCTTTTTTGTTTGTAAATTCGCTATGTACTTCAACCATTGCTCTCATGATTATGAGCAATAGCTTTGTGTTAATCGATATGAACCTATATCTATCTATCTGTCTGTCTTTCAATCAATCAATAAATCAATCATCTTTCTGTCTGCCCATCTGTACTTGTGTGCAGAACAGTTAACCACATATCCTATGTCACTTTCCTACATTATGCTTCCAAAATTCCTGCAAGGTAACTAGGCTGTAGGGAGAGCACTGTGTTCACCGAGACACTTGCAGGTCATGTCGGCCGAGTGTACCTACAAAACCAGGAAATGTTTGTGCAGGGACTTGAACCCGTGTCTCTATCCTCTGTCCTCTTTCATCTCCTTCTCACTTCCTGTCTGTATTTAGCCTCATTCATTCACTAAGAGCTCCCTGAAGACCACAAGTACCTTCCTTTTTGCCTGTGGTCGACAGAAAAGTAAACTTGTTGCTTTGCTCACCACCATGTTTGAAGGACATCTATGTGAACACCACTGAAAGGATGGAGGGTCAAATAAAAAGGAACACCAATTTCTAGACAGGAGCAGTTGGGAGCTAAGAGTGTATTGTGGAGTGACATGTTTATTTGAGTGTCCAAACATCCCTCTTTAGGTGGTTATTACTTCACATTCGTAAAGATCATAAAACCCACAGAATTCAAAGGCCCAGATTCTTATAATTTCAGCAACCCAGTTGTTGAGGTGAGAGAAAATGAGAAAGACGTTGCTCCACCACTAAATCTATGGCTGGGAATTGCTGAAAACAAACAAAAAGAATTCACGGTGGCCAGATAGTGCTATTTTCTACTGACTATCTCTGGGGCTCAAACAGAATCCATTTGTTTGATTGTTTGTTTTTCAGTTTCACTCGTGTAGGGTACTTGTCCCCACACCTTCAGCTTGTAGTTTGTCTCTGTCCTTGGATCTCAAGTGAGTGTCCTGTAAGGAAGCACGTAGGTTTCTTGAGTTTTCATCCGTTCTTTTAACCCTGTGTCTTTTGTTTGCAGCACTCAGAGCCTGACCTTTTATTCTGATGATTCAGTGCTGTGCCCTTATTGCACTTAAAAAAATTTTTTGTTATCATTAATCTACAATCACGTGAAGAACATTATGTTTACTATGCTCCCCCTTATCCAAGTCCACCAGCAAAAACCTCTTAAAGTCGCTGTCCATCAGCATAGTTGGATGCTTTAAACCCCTTCAGCATGTACCCCTTCAAAGACACCGATACAGTCGCTGTCAATCATGGAGTAGTAAGATGCTATATAACCTCTACTAGTCTTCTCTGTGTTGTACAGCACTCCCCATGTCCCGCGCGACCCCACGCAATATACATGGTAATCCTAATGCCCCCAATCTTTGTCCCCACACTTATCCCTCCCTTCAGAACCACCCTGTGCAGTCCTTTTCCCTTTGGCAACTTTTAGTCAACTCTCAGGTTCTGTGAGTATCCTGCTGTTTTTTTCCTTCAGTTTCTCTTTGTTGTTATACTCCACACATGAGTGATATCATTTGATATTGTCTTTCTCCACCTGACCTATTTTTCTGAACATACTACTGTCTAGCTCCATACACGTCATTGCAAATGGTAGGATTTGTTTTCTTCTTATGGCTGCTTACTGCAATTTGTAAACTGGATTTCATTCTTCCTTTTTGTTTGTAGTTTAGCTATGTGATTTCACCATTCATCTCCTTGTTATGAGCAACAGCTTTGTGTCAATCGATATGTACCTGTATCTATCTATCGCTCTGTCTGTCTGTATATCTATCTATCTTTCTATATATCCTTCTTTCTATCTCTCTATCCTCTCTATTTATCTATCCATCTATCTAGCTTCCTGTCTTCTATCTATCATGTGTATCATCTATCTATCATCTGTCATCTATCTATCTATCTATGAAACAATCTTCTTTCTGTCTGTCCATCTATCCTTATGTACAGAACAGTTAACTACATCACCTATGTCACTTCCCTACATTATGCTTTCAAAAACATTGCAAGGTCACTAGGCCGTAGGGAGAGCACTGGGCTCACTGAGACAATTGCAGATTGAATCAGCCGCGTGTGCTTACAAAACCAGTAAATGGTGGTGCAGGGACTTGAACCCGTATCCCTGTACTCTGTCCTCTTAAACCTCCTAGTCTCTTGCTAACTGTATTTAGCCACATTCATTGACTAAGTCCTCACTGAAGACCCCAATTATACTTCCTCTGGGCCTGTTGTAGATAGAAAAGTATACTTGGTGCTTTACTCACTACCATGTATGAGGGACATTGCCATGTTCACCACTGATCGGAGGAGGGACAAATAGAAAGGAACACCTATTTCTAGACAGGAGCATTTGGGAGCTAAGTGTGTGTTGTGGAGAGACGTGTTTGGTTGAGTGTCCAAACTTCCCTCTTTACGTGGTTATTACTTCTTACAATCGTGGATATCATAAAACCCAGTGATTTCAAAAGCCCAGACGCATATTATTACAGCAATTCATTTGTTGATGTGAGAAAAATGAGAAGGACATTGCAGTACCACTAAATCTATACCTGGGCACTGCTGATACCAAACAAGAAATTCACGGTGGCTAGGTAGGACTATTTTCTAGTGACTGTCTCTGGGGACTCAAACAGAATCCATTTGTTTCTTTGTTTCAAAGATTCACATGTAGAGGTTACCTGTAACCTCCCCTGCAGCTCGTAGTTTGTCTGTGTCCTTGGTTCACAAGTGAGTCTCCAGGAAGGGAGCACTTAGGTGATCTTAAGTTTTCATCCGTCCATCTAACCCTGTGTCTTTTGATTTTAGCAGTGAAAGCCTGTAATTTTATTCTGATATTTGATAGCTAGGCTCTTACAGCACTTTGAAATTTATTTTATTATCATTAATATACAATCACATGCAGAACAATATGTTTACTAGTCTAATCCCTTCACCAAGTCATCGCCAAATCCCAGTTTCAGTCGCTGTCCGTCAGCATGTCGTAAGATGCTCTAGAAACACTACTTGTCTTCTCTGTGTTTGTATAGCCCTCCTAATGACCAATCACCCTACAGATTATTCATGCCAATCTTATTGCCCCCATTCTTTTTTCCCGCCCTTATCAATCCCTTCCCACAAAAACTACCCAGTCCCTTTCTCTTTGGTAACTCTTAGTCCACTCTCGGGTACTGTGTATATGCTGCTGTTTCTTCCTTCAGTTTTTCTTTGTTATCGTACTCCACACATGAGTTAAATCATTTGGTACATGTATTTCTCCGACTGGCCTATTTGACTGAGCATAATACCCTCTAGCTCCATCCAAGTTATTGCCAATGATAGGATTTGTTTTCTTCTTATGGCTGCTTACTGCACTTTTTAAACTGGATTTTATTCTTCTTTTTCGTTTGTAGTTTGCTATGTGCTTCAACCATTGCTCTCATGGTTATGAGCAATAGCTTTGTGTTAATCGATATGAACCTATATCTATCTATCTGTCTGTCTATCAATCAATCAATCAGTCAAACAATCAATCATCTTTCTGTCTGCCCATCGGTCCTTGTGTACAGAACATGTAACCACATATCCTATGTCACTTTGCTACATTATGCTTCCAAAAATCCTGCAAGGTAATTAGGCTGTAGGGAGAGCACTGGGTTCACCGAGACACTTGCAGTTCGTGTCGTTCGAGTGTACCTACAAATCCAGGAAATGGTTGTGCAGGGACTTGAACCCGTGTCTCTATCCTCTGTCCTCTTTCATCTCCTTCTCACTTCCTGTCTGTATATAGCCACATTCATTCACTAAGGGCTCCCTGAAGACCACAAGTATCCTTCCTCTGGGCCTGTGGACGACAGAAACGTAAAATTGTTGCTTTGCTCACCACCATGTTTGAAGGACATCTATGTGAACACCACTGATAGGATGGAGGGTCAAATAAAAAGGAACACCAATTTCTAGACAGGAGAAGTTGGGAGCTAAGAGTGTATTGTGGAGTGACATGTTTATTTGAGTGTCCAAACTTCCCTCTTTAGGTGGTTATTACTTCACATTCGTGAAGATCATAAAACCCACAGATTTCAAAGGCCCAGATTCTTATTATTTCAGCAACTCAGTTGTTGAGGTGAGAGAAAATGAGAAGGACGTTGCTCCACCACTAAATCTATGGCTGGGCCTTGCTGAAAACAAACAAAAAGAGTTCACGGTGGCCAGATAGTGCTATTTTCTACTGACTGTCTCTGGGGCCTCAAACAGAATCCAATTGTTTGATTGTTTGTTTTTCAGTTTCACTCGTGTAGGGTACTTGTCCCCACACCTTCAGCTTGTAGTTTGTCTTTGTCCTTGGATCTCAAGTGAGTCTCCTGTAAGGAAGCACGAAGGTTTCTTGAGATTTCATCCGTTCTTTTAACCCTGTGTCTTTTGTTTGCAGCACTCAGAGCCTGAACTTTTATTCTGATGATTCAGTGCTGTGCCCTTATTGCACTTAAAAAATTTTTTTTGTTATCATTAATCTACAATCACGTGAAGAACTTTATGTTTACTATGCTCCCCCTTATCCAAGTCCACCATCAAAAACCTCTTAAAGTCGCTGTCCATCAGCATAGTTGGATGCTTTAAACCCCTACAGCATGTACCAATTCAAAGACACCGATACAGTCGCTGTCAATCATGGAGTAGTAAGATGCTATATTACCTCTACTAGTCTTCTCTGTGTTGTACAGCACTCCCCATGTCCCGCGCGTCTCCATGCAATATACATGGTAATCCTAATGCCCCCAATCTTTCTCCCCACACTTATCCCTCCCTTCAGAACCAGCCTGTGCAGTCCTTTTCATTTGGCAACTTTTAGTCAACTCTCGGGTTCTGTGAGTATCCTGCTGTTTTTTTCCTTCAGTTTCTCTTTGTTGTTATACTCCACACATG
This sequence comes from Manis pentadactyla, assembly GCF_030020395.1. Taxonomy (NCBI): domain Eukaryota; kingdom Metazoa; phylum Chordata; class Mammalia; order Pholidota; family Manidae; genus Manis; species Manis pentadactyla. Next base: position 3,716,081 of record NW_026644596.1, read on the forward strand.
AGTGATATCATTTGATATTGTCTTTCTCTGCCTGACCTATTTTTCTGAACATACTACTGTCTAGCTCCATCCACGTCATTGCAAATGGTAGGATTTGTTTTCTTCTTATGGCTGCTTACTGCACTTTGTAAACTGGATTTCATTCTTCCTTTTTGTTTGTAGTTTAGCTATGTGATTTCACCATTCATCTCCTGGTTATGCGCAACAGCTTTGTGTCAATCGATATGTATCTGTATCTATCTATCGCTCTGTCTGTCTGTATATCTATCTATCTTTCTATATATCCTTCTTTCTATCTCTCTATCCTCTCTATTTATCTATCCATCTATCTAGCTTCCTGTCTTCTATCATGTGTATAATCTATCGATCATCTGTCATCTATCTATCTGTCTGTCTATGAAACAATCTTCTTTCTGTCTGTCCATCTATCCTTATGTACAGAACCGTTAACTACATCACCTATGTCACTTCCCTACATTATGCTTTCAAAAACATTGCAAGGTCACTAGGCCGTAGGGAGAGCACTGGGCTCACTGAGACCATTGCAGATCGAATCAGCCGCATGTGCTTACAAAACCAGTAAATGGTGGTGCAGGGACTTGAACCCGGATCTCTGTCCTCTGTCCTCTTAAACCTCCTTCTCGCTTGCTAACTGTATTTAGCCACATTCATTGACTAAGTCCTCACTGAAGACCCCAATTATACTTCCTCTGGGCCTGTTGTAGACGGAAAAGTATACTTGGTGCTTTACTCACCACCATGTTTGAGGGACATTGGCATGTTCACCACTGATAGGAGGAGGGACAAATAAAAAGGAACACCTATTTCTAGACAGGAGCATTTGGGAGCAAAGTGTGTGTTGTGGAGAGACGTGTTTGGTTGAGTGTCCAAACTTCCCTCTTTATGTGGTTATTACTTGTTTACAATCGTGGATATCATAAAACCCAGTGATTTCAAAAGCCCAGACGCATATTATTACAGCAATTCATTTGTTGATGTGAGAAAAATGAGAAGGACATTGCAGTACCACTAAATCTATACCTGAGCACTGCTGATACCAAACAAAGGGAATTCACGGTGGCTAGGTAGGACTATTTTCTAGTGACTGTCTCTGGGGTCTCAAACAGAATCCATTTGTTTCTTTGTTTCAAAGATTCACTTGTATAGGGTACCTGTCCCCGGCCCTTCAGCTTGTAGTTTGTCTGAGTCCTTGGATCACAAGTGAGTCTCCAGTAAGGGAGCACTTAGGTGATCTTGAGTTTTCATCAGTTCTTCTAACCCTGTGTCTTTTGATTGGAGCAGAGAAAGCCTGTACTTTTATTCTGATATTTGATAGCTAGGCTCTTACTGCACTTTGAAATTTTTTTTGTTCTCATTAATATACAATCACATGCAGAACAATATGTTAACTAGTCTAACCCCTTCACCAAGTCCTCGCCAAATCCCAGTTTCAGTCGCTGTCCGTCAGCGTGTCGTAAGATGCTCTAAAATCACTACTTGTCTTCTCTGTGTTGTATAGCCCTCCCAATGACCCTACACCCTACACATTATTCATGCTAATCCTAATGCCTCCATTCTTTTTCCCCGCCCTTATCAATCCCTTCCCACAAACACTACCCAGTCCCTTTCTCTTTGGTAACTGTTAGTCCACTCTCGGGTACTGTGTATATGCTGCTGTTTCTTCCTTCAGTTTTTCTTTGTTATCGTACTCCACACATGAGTTAAATCATTTGGTACATGTATTTCTCCGACTGGCCTTTTTGACTGAGCATAATACCCTCTAGCTCCATCCAAGTTATTGCCAATGATAGGATTTGTTTTCTTCTTATGGCAGCTTACTGCACTTTTTAAACTGGATTTTATTCTTCTTTTTCGTTTGTAGTTTTGCTATGTGCTTCAACCATTGCTCTCATGGTTATGAGCAATAGCTTTGTGTTAATCGATATGAACCTATATCTATCTATCTGTCTGTCTATCAATCAATCAATCAATCAATCAATCAATCAATCATCTTTCTGTCTGCCCATCTGTCCTCGTGTACAGAACAGGTAACCACATATCCTATGTCACTTTCCTACATTATGCTTCCAAAAATCCTGCAAGGTAACTAGGCTGTAGGGAGAGCACTGGGTTCACCGAGACACTTGCAGGTCGTGTCGGCCGAGTGTACCTACAAAACCAGGAAATGGTTGTGCAGGGACTTGAACCCGTGTCTCTATCCTCTGTCCTCTTTCATCTCCTTCTCACTTCCTGTCTGTATATAGCCACATTCATTCACTAAGTGCTCCCTGAAGACCACAAGTATCCTTCCTCTGGGCCTGTGGACGACAGAAACGTAAAAGTGTGGCTTTGCTCACCACCATGTTTGAAGGACATCTATGTGAACACCACTGATAGGATGGAGGGTCAAATAAAAAGGAACACCAATTTCTAGACAGGAGCAGTTGGGAGCTAAGAGTGTATTGTGGAGTGACATGTTTATTTGAATGTCCAAACTTCCCTCTTTAGGTGGTTATTACTTCACATTCGTGAAGATCATAAAACCCACAGATTTCAAAGGCCCAGATTCTTATTATTTCAGCAACCCAGTTGTTGAGGTGAGAGAAAATGAGAAGGACGTTGCTCCACCACTAAATCTATGGCTGGGCCTTGCTGAAAACAAACAAAAAGAGTTCACGGTGGCCAGATAGTGCTATTTTCTACTGACTGTCTCTGGGGGCTCAAACAGAATCCACTTGTTGATTGTTTGTTTTTCAGTTTCACTCGTGTAGGGTACTTGTCCCCACACCTTCAGCTTGTAGTTTGTCTTTGTCCTTGGATCTCAAGTGAGTCTCCTGTAAGGAAGCACGTAGGTTTCTTGAGTTTTCATCCGTACTTTTAACCCTGTGTTTTTGTTTGCAGCACTCAGAGCCTGACCTTTTATTCTGATGATTCAGTGCTGTGCCCTTATTGCACTTAAAAAATTTTTTTTGTTATCATTAATCTACAATCACGTGAAGAACATTATGTTTAGTATGCTCCCCCTTATCCAAGTCCACCAGCAAAAACCTCTTAATGTCGCTGTCCATCAGCATAGTTGGATGCTTTAAACCCCTTCAGCATGTAAACCTTCAAAGACACCGATACAGTCGCTGTCAATCATGGAGTAGTAAGATGCTATATAACCTCTACAAGTCTTCTCTGTGTTGTACAGCACTCCCCATGTCCCGCGCGACCCCACGCAATATACATGGTAATCCTAATGCCCCCAATCTTTCTCCCCACACTTATCCCTCCCTTCAGAACCACCCTGTGCAGTCCTTTTCCCTTTGGCAACTTTTAGTCAACTCTCGGGTTCTGTGAGTATCCTGCTGTCTTTTTCCTTCAGTTTCTCTTTGTTGTTATACTCCACACATGAGTGATATCATTTGATATTGTCTTTCTCCGCCTGACCTATTTTTCTGAACATACTACTGTCTAGCTCCATCCACGTCATTGCAAATGGTAGGATTTGTTTTCTTCTTATGGCTGCTTACTGCACTTAGTAGACTGGATTTCATACTTCCTTTTTGTTTGTAGTTTAGCTATGTGATTTCACCATTCATCTCCTGGTTATGAGCAACAGCTTTGTGTCAATCGATATGTATCTGTATCTATCTATCGCTCTGTCTGTCTGTATATCTATCTATCTTTCTATATATCCTTCTTTCTATCTCTCTATCCTCTCTATTTATCTATCCATCTATCTAGCTTCCTGTCTTCTATCATGTGTATAATCTATCGATCATCTGTCATCTATCTATCTGTCTATCTATGAAACAATCTTCTTTCTGTCTGTCCATCTATCCTTATGTACAGAACCGTTAACTACATCAACTATGTCACTTCCCTACATTATGCTTTCAAAAACATTGCAAGGTCACTAGGCCGTAGGGAGAGCACTGGGCTCACTGAGACAATTGCAGATCGAATCAGCCGCGTGTGCTTACAATACCAGTAAATGGTGGTGCAGGGACTTGAACCCGTATCTCTGTCCTCTGTCCTCTTAAACCTCCTTCTCGCTTGCTAACTGTATTTAGCCACATTCATTGACTAAGTCCTCACTGAAGACCCCAATTATACTTCCTCTGGGCCTGTTGTAGACAGAAAAGTATACTTGGTGCTTTACTCACCACCATGTTTGAGGGACATTGGCATGTTCACCACTGATAGGAGGAGGGACAAATAAAAAGGAACACCTATTTCTAGACAGGAGCATTTGGGAGCAAAGTGTGTGTTGTGGAGAGACGTGTTTGTTTGAGTGTCCAAACTTCCCTCTTTATGTGGTTATTACTTGTTTACAATCGTGGATATCATAAAACCCAGTGATTTCAAAAGCCCAGACGCATATTATTACAGCAATTCATTTGTTGATGTAAGAAAAATGAGAAGGATATTGCAGTACCACTAAATCTATACCTGGGCACTGCTGATACCAAACAAAAGGAATTCACGGTGGCTAGGTAGGACTATTTTCTAGTGACTGTCTCTGGGGTCTCAAAAAGAATTCATTTGTTTCTTTGTTTCAAAGATTCACTTGTATAGGGTACCTGTCCCCGCCCCTTCAGCTTGTAGTTTGTCTGAGTTCTTGGATCACAAGTGAGTCTCGAGTAAGGAAAACTTAGGTGATCTTGAGTTTTCATCAGTTCTTCTAACCCTTTGTCTTTTGATTGGAGCAGGGAAAGCCTGTACTTTTATTCTGATATTTGATAGCTAGGCTCTTACTTCACTTTGAAATTTTTTTTGTTCTCATTAATATACAATCACATGCAGAACAATATGTTAACTAGTCTAACCCCTTCACCAAGTCCTCGCCAAATCCCAGTTTCAGTCGCTGTCCGTCAGCGTGTCGTAAGATGCTCTAAAATCACTACTTGTCTTCTCTGTGTTGTATAGCCCTCCCAATGACCCTACACCCTACACATTATTCATGCTAATCCTTATGCCTCCATTCTTTTTCCCCGCCCTTATCAATCCCTTCCCACAAACACTACCCAGTCCCTTTCTCTTTGGTAACTGTTAGTCCACTCTCGGGTACTGTGTATATGCTGCTGTTTCTTCCTTCAGTTTTTCTTTGTTATCGTACTCCACACATGAGTTAAATCATTTGGTACATGTATTTCTCCGACTGGCCTATTTGACTGAGCATAATACCCTCTAGCTCCATCCAAGTTATTGCCAATGATAGGATTTGTTTTCTTCTTATGGCAGCTTACTGCACTTTTTAAACTGGATTTTATTCTTCTTTTCGTTTGTATTTTGCTATGTGCTTCAACCATTGCTCTCATGGTTATGAGCAATAGCTTTGTGTTAATCGATATGAACCTATATCTATCTATCTGTCTGTCTATCAATCAATCAATCAATCAATCAATCAATCATCTTTCTGTCTGCCCATCTGTCCTTGTGTACAGAACATTTAACCACATATCCTATGTCACTTTAATACATTATGCTTCCAAAAATCCTGCAAGGTAACTAGGCTGTAGGGAGAGCACTGGGTTCACCGAGACACTTGCAGGTCGTGTCGGCCGAGTGTACCTACAAAACCAGGAAATGGTTGTGCAGGGACTTGAACCCGTGTCTCTATCCTCTGTCCTCTTTCATCTCCTTCTCACTTCCTGTCTGTATATAGCCACATTCATTCACTATGTGCTCCCTGAAGACAACAAGTATCCTTCCTCTGGGCCTGTGGACGACAGAAACGTAAAATTGTTGCTTTGCTCACCACCATGTTTGAAGGACATCTATGTGAACACCACTGATAGGATGGAGGGTCAAATAAAAAGGAACACCAATTTCTAGACAGGAGCAGTTGGGAGCTAAGAGTGTATTGTGGAGTGACATGTTTATTTGAGTGTCCAAACTTCCCTCTTTAGGTGGTTATTACTTCACATTCGTGAAGATCATAAAACCCACAGATTTCAAAGGCCCAGATTCTTATTATTTCAGCAACCCAGTTGCTGAGGTGAGAGAAAATGAGAAGGACGTTGCTCCACCAATAAATCTATGGCTGGGCCTTGCTGAAAAAAAAACAAAAAGAGTTCACGGTGGCCAGATAGTGCTATTTTCTACTGACTGTCTCTGGGGGCTCAAACAGAATCCATTTGTTTGATTGTTTGTTTTTCAGTTTCACTCATGTAGGGTACTTGTCCCCACACCTTCAGCTTGTAGTTTGTCTTTGTCCTTGGATCTCAAGTGAGTCTCCTATAAGGAAGCACGTAGGTTTCTTGAGTTTTCATCCGTTCTTATAACCCTGTGTCTTTTGTTTGCAGCACTCAGAGCCTGACCTTTTATTCTGATGATTCAGTGCTGTGCCCTTATTGCACTTAAAAAATTTTTTTTGTTATCATTAATATACAATCACGTGAAGAACATTATGTTTACTATGCTCCCCCTTATCCAAGTCCACCAGCAAAAACCTCTTAAAGTCGCTGTCCATCAGCATAGTTGGATGCTTTAAACCCCTTCAGCATGTGTCCCTTCAAAGACACCGATACAGTCGCTGTCAATCATGGAGTAGTAAGATGCTATATAACCTCTACTAGTCTTCTCTGTGTTGTACAGCACTCCCCATGTCCCGCGCGACCACACGCAATATACATGTTAATCCTAATGCCCCCAATCTTTCTCCCCACACTTATCCCTCCCTTCAGAACCACCCTGTGCAGTCCTTTTCCCTTTGGCAACTTTTAGTCAACTCTCGGGTTCTGTGAGTATCCTGCTGTTTTTTTCCTTCAGTTTCTCTTTGTTGTTATACTCCACACATGAGTGATATCATTTGATATTGTCTTTCTCCGCCTGACCTATTTTTCTGAACATACTACTGTCTAGCTCCATCCACGTCATTGCAAATGGTAGGATTTGTTTTCTTCTTATGGCTGCTTACTGCACTTAGTAAACTGGATTTCATTCTTCCTTTTTGTTTGTAGTTTAGCTATGTGATTTCACCATTCATCTCCTGGTTATGAGCAACAGCTTTGTGTCAATCGATATGTATCTGTATCTATCTATCGCTCTGTCTGTCTGTATATCTATCTATCTTTCTATATATCCTTCTTTCTATCTCTCTGTCCTCTCTGTTTATCTATCCATCTATCTAGCTTCCTGTCTTCTATCATGTGTATAATCTGTCGATCATCTGTCATCTATCTATCTGTCTATCTATGAAACCATCTTCTTTCTGTCTGTCCATCTATCCTTATGTACAGAACCGTTAACTACATCAACTATGTCACTTCCCTACATTATGCTTTCAAAATCATTGCAAGGTCACTAGGCCGTAGGGAGAGCACTGGGCTCACTGAGACAATTGCAGATCGAATCAGCCGCGTGTGCTTACAAAACCAGTAAATGGTGGTGCAGGGACTTGAACCCGTATCTCTGTCCTCTGTCCTCTTAAACCTCCTTCTCGCTTGCTAACTGTATTTAGAGACATTCATTGACTAAGTCCTCACTGAAGACCCCAATTATAATTCCTCTGGGCCTGTTGTAGACAGAAAAGTATACTTGGTGCTTTACTCACCACCATGTTTGAGGGACATTGGCATGTTCACCACTGATAGGAGGAGGGACAAATAAAAAGGAACACCTATTTCTAGACAGGAGCATTTGGGAGCAAAGTGTGTGTTGTGGAGAGACGTGTTTGGTTGAGTGTCCAAACTTTCCTCTTTATGTGGTTATTACTTGTTCACAATCGTGGATATCATAAAACCCAGTGATTTCAAAAGCCCAGACGCATATTATTACAGCAATTCATTTGTTGATGTGAGAAAAATGAGAAGGACATTGCAGTACCACTAAATCTATACCTGGGCACTGCTGATACCAAACAAAAGGAATTCACGGTGGCTAGGTAGGACTATTTTCTAGTGACTGTCTCTGGGGTCTCAAACAGAATCCATTTGTTTCTTTGTTTCAAAGATTCACTTGTATAGGGTACCTGTCCCCGCCCCTTCAGCTTGTAGTTTCTCTATGTCTTGGATCACAAGTGAGTCTCGAGTAAGGGAGAACTTAGGTGATCTTGAGTTTTCATCAGTTCTTCTAACCCTGTGTCTTTTGATTGGAGCAGTGAAAGCCTCTACTTTTATTCTGATATTTGAGAGCTAGGCTCTTACTGCACTTTGAAATTTTTTTTGTTCTCATTAATATACAATGACATGCAGAACAATATGTTAACTTGTCTAACCCCTTCACCAAGTCCTCGCCAAATGCCAGTTTCAGTCGCTGTCCGTCAGCGTGTCGTAAGATGCTCTAGAATCACTACTTGTCTTCTCTGTGTTGTATAGCCCTCCCAATGACCCTTCACCCTACACATTATTCATGCTAATCCTAATGCCCCCATTCTTTTTCCCCGCCCTTATCAAACCCTTCCCACAAACACTACCCAGTCCCTTTCTCTTTGGTAACTCTTAGTCCACTCTCGGGTACTGTGTATATGCTGCTGTTTCTTCCTTCAATTTTTCTTTGTTATCGTACTCCACACATGAGTTAAATCATTTGGTACATGTATTTCTCCGACTGGCCTATTTGACTGAGCATAATACCCTCTAGCTCCAACCAAGTTATTGCCAATGATAGGATTTGTTTTCTTCTTATGGCTGCTTACTGCACTTTTTAAACTGGATTTTATTCTTCTTTTTCATTTGTAGTTTGCTATGTGCTTCAACCATTGCTCTCATGGTTATGAGCAATAGCTTTGTGTTAATCGATATGAACTATATCTATCTATCTGTCTGTCTATCAATCAATCAATCAATCAATCAATGATCTTTCTGTCTGCCCATCTGTCCTTGTGTACAGAACAGGTAACCACATATCCTATGTCACTTTCCTACATTATGCTTCCAAAAATCCTGCAAGGCAACTAGGCTGTAGGGAGAGCACTGGGTTCACCGAGACACTTGCAGGTCGTGTCAGCCGAGTGTACCTACAAAACCAGGAAATGGTTGTGCAGGGACTTGAACCCGTGTCTCTATCCTCTGTCCTCTTTCATCTCGTTCTCACTTCCTGTCTGTATATAGCCACATTCATTCACTAAGTGCTCCCTGAAGACCACAATTATCCTTCCTCTGGACCTGTGGACGACAGAAACGTAAAATTGTTGCTTTGCTCACCACCATGTTTGAAGGACATCTATGTGAACACCACTGATAGGATGGAGGGTCAAATAAAAAGGAACACCAATTTCTAGACAGGAGCAGTTGGGAGCTAAGAGTGTATTGTGGACTGACATATTTATTTGAGTGTCCAAACTTCCCTCTTTAGGTGGTTATTACTTCACATTCGTGAAGATCATAAAACCCACAGATTTCAAAGGCCCAGATTCTTATTATTTCAGCAACCCAGTTGTTGAGGTGAGAGAAAATGAGAAGGACGTTGCTCCACCACTATATCTATGGCTGGGCCTTGTTGAAAACAAACAAAAAGAGTTCACGGTGGCCAGATAGAGCTATTTTGTACTGACTGTCTCTGGGGGCTCTAACAGTATCCATTTGTTTGATTGTTTGTTTTTCAGTTTCACTCGTGTAGGGTAATTGTCCCCACACCTTCTGCTTGTAGTTTGTCTTTGTCCTTGGATCTCAAGTGAGTCTCCTGTAAGGAAGCACGTAGGTTTCTTGAGTTTTCATCCGTTCTTTTAACCCTGTGTCTTTTGTTTGCAGCACTCAGAGCCTGACCTTTTATTCTGATGATTCAGTGCTGTGCCCTTATTGCACTTAAAAAATTTTTTTTGTTATCATTAATCTACAATCACGTGAAGAACATTATGTTTACTATGCTCCCCCTTATCCAAGTCCACCATCAAAAACCTCTTAAAGTCGCTGTCCAACAGCATAGTTGGATGCTTTAAAACCCTTCAGCATGTATCCCTTCAAGGACACCGATACAGTCGCTGTCAATCATGGAGTAGTAAGATGCTATATAACCTCTACTAGTCTTCTCTGTGTTGTACAGCACTCCCCATGTCCCGCGCGTCTCCATGCAATATACATGGTAATCCTAATGCCCCCAATCTTTCTCCCCACACTTATCCCTCCCTTCAGAACCACCCTGTGCAGTCCTTTTCCCTTTGGCAACTTTTAGTCAACTCTCGGGTTCTGTGAGTATCCTGCTGTTTTTTTCCTTCAGTTTCTCTTTGTTGTTATACTCCACACATGAGTGATATCATTTGATATTGTCTTTCTCCGCCTGACCTATTTTTCTGAACATACTACTGTCTAGCTCCATCCACGTCATTGCAAATGGTAGGATTTGTTTTCTTCTTATGGCTGCTTACTGCACTTAGTAAACTGGATTTCATTCTTCCTTTTTGTTTGTAGTTTAGCTATGTGATTTCACCATTCATCTCCTGGTTATGAGCAACAGCTTTGTGTCAATCGATATGTATCTGTATCTATCTATCGCTCTGTCTGTCTGTATATCTATCTATCTTTCTATATATCCTTCTTTCTATCTCTCTGTCCTCTCTGTTTATCTATCCATCTATCTAGCTTCCTGTCTTCTATCATGTGTATAATCTGTCGATCATCTGTCATCTATCTATCTATCTATGAAACAATCTTCTTTCTGTCTGTCCATCTATCCTTATGTACAGAACCGTTAACTACATCAACTATGTCACTTCCCTACATTATGCTTTCAAAATCATTGCAAGGTCACTAGGCCGTAGGGAGAGCACTGGGCTCACTGAGACAATTGCAGATCGAATCAGCCGCGTGTGCTTACAAAACCAGTAATTGGTGGTGCAGGGACTTGAAACCGTATCTCTGTCCTCTGTCCTCTTAAACCTCCTTCTCGCTTGCTAACTGTATTTAGAGACATTCATTGACTAAGTCCTCACTGAAGACCCCAATTATAATTCCTCTGGGCCTGTTGTAGACAGAAAAGTATACTTGGTGCTTTACTCACCACCATGTTTGAGGGACATTGGCATGTTCACCACTGATAGGAGGAGGGACAAATAAAAAGGAACACCTATTTCTAGACAGGAGCATTTGGGAGCAAAGTGTGTGTTGTGGAGAGACGTGTTTGGTTGAGTGTCCAAACTTTCCTCTTTATGTGGTTATTACTTGTTCACAATCGTGGATATCATAAAACCCAGTGATTTCAAAAGCCCAGACGCATATTATTACAGCAATTCATTTGTTGATGTGAGAAAAATGAGAAGGACATTGCAGTACCACTAAATCTATACCTGGGCACTGCTGATACCAAACAAAAGGAATTCACGGTGGCTAGGTAGGACTATTTTCTAGTGACTGTCTCTGGGGTCTCAAACAGAATCCATTTGTTTCTTTGTTTCAAAGATTCACTTGTATAGGGTACCTGTCCCCGCCCCTTCAGCTTGTAGTTTCTCTATGTCTTGGATCACAAGTGAGTCTCGAGTAAGGGAGAACTTAGGTGATCTTGAGTTTTCATCAGTTCTTCTAACCCTGTGTCTTTTGATTGGAGCAGTGAAAGCCTCTACTTTTATTCTGATATTTGAGAGCTAGGCTCTTACTGCACTTTGAAATTTTTTTTGTTCTCATTAATATACAATCACATGCAGAACAATATGTTAACTTGTCTAACCCCTTCACCAAGTCCTCGCCAAATCCCAGTTTCAGTCGCTGTCCGTCAGCGTGTCGTAAGATGCTCTAGAATCACTACTTGTCTTCTCTGTGTTGTATAGCCCTCCCAATGACCCTTCACCCTACACATTATTCATGCTAATCCTAATGCCCCCATTCTTTTTCCCCGCCCTTATCAATCCCTTCCCACAAACACTACCCAGTCCCTTTCTCTTTGGTAACTCTTAGTCCACTCTCGGGTACTGTGTATATGCTGCTGTTTCTTCCTTCAGTTTTTCTTTGTTATCGTACTCCACACATGAGTTAAATCATTTGGTACATGTATTTCTCCGACTGGCCTATTTGACTGAGCATAATACCCTCTAGCTCCATCCAAGTTATTGCCAATGATAGGATTTGTTTTCTTCTTATGGCTGCTTACTGCATTTTTTAAACTGGATTTTATTCTTCTTTCTCGTTTGTAGTTTGCTATGTGCTTCAACCATTGCTCTCATGGTTATGAGCAATAGCTTTGTGTTAATCGATATGAACTATATCTATCTATCTGTCTGTCTATCAATCAATCAATCAATCAATCAATCATCTTTCTGTCTGCCCATCTGTCCTTGTGTACAGAACAGGTAACCACATATCCTATGTCACTTTCCTACATTATGCTTCCAAAAATCCTGCAAGGTAACTAGGCTGTAGGGAGAGCACTGGGTTCACCGAGACACTTGCAGGTCGTGTCGGCCGAGTGTACCTACAATACCAGGAAATGGTTGTGCAGGGACTTGAACCCGTGTCTCTATCCTCTGTCCTCTTTCATCTCCTTCTCACTTCCTGTCTGTATATAGCCACATTCATTCACTAAGTGCTCCCTGAAGACCACAATTATCCTTCCTCTGGACCTGTGGACGACAGAAACGTAAAATTGTTGCTTTGCTCACCACCATGTTTGAAGGACATCTATGTGAACACCACTGATAGGATGGAGGGTCAAATAAAAAGGAACACCAATTTCTAGACAGGAGCAGTTGGGAGCTAAGAGTGTATTGTGGACTGACATATTTATTTGAGTGTCCAAACTTCCCTCTTTAGGTGGTTATTACTTCACATTCGTGAAGATCATAAAACCCACAGATTTCAAAGGCCCAGATTCTTATTATTTCAGCAACCCAGTTGTTGAGGTGAGAGAAAATGAGAAGGACGTTGCTCCACCACTATATCTATGGCTGGGCCTTGCTGAAAACAAACAAAAAGAGTTCACGGTGACCAGATAGAGCTATTTTCTACTGACTGTCTCTGGGGGCTCTAACAGTATCCATTTGTTTGATTGTTTGTTTTTCAGTTTCACTCGTGTAGGGTACTTGTCCCCACACCTTCAGCTTGTAGTTTGTCTTTGTCCTTGGATCTCAAGTGAGTCTCCTGTAAGGAAGCACGTAGGTTTCTTGAGTTTTCATCCGTTCTTTTAACCCTGTGTCTTTTGTTTGCAGCACTCAGAGCCTGACCTTTTATTCTGATGATTCAGTGCTGTGCTCTTATTGCACTTAAAAAATTTTTTTTGTTATCATTAATCTACAATCACGTGAAGAACATTATGTTTACTATGCTCCCCCTTATCCAAGTCCACCAGCAAAAACCTCTTAAAGTCGCTGTCCATCAGCATAGTTGGATGCTTTAAACCCCTTCAGCATGTACCCCATCAAAGACACCGGTACAGTCGGTGTCAATCATGGAGTAGTATGATGCTATATAACTTCTACTAGTCTTCTCTGTGTTGTACAGCACTCCCCATGTCCCGCGCGACCCCACGCAATATACATGGTAATCCTAATGCCCCCAATCTTTCTCCCCACACTTATCCCTCCCTTCAGAACCACCCTGTGCAGTCCTTTTCCCTTTGGCAACTTTTAGTCAACTCTCGGGTTCTGTGAGTATCCTGTTGTTTTTTTCCTTCAGTTTCTCTTTGTTGTTATACTCCACACATGAGTGATATCATTTGATATTGTCTTTCTCCGCCTGACCTATTTTTCTGAACATACTACTGTCTAGCTCCATCCACGTCATTGCAAATGGTAGGATTTGTTTTCTTCCTTTGGTTGCTTACTGCACTTTGTAAACTGGATTTCATTCTTCCTTTTTGTTTGTAGTTTAGCTATGTGATTTCACCATTCATCTCCTGGTTATGAGCAACAGCTTTGTGTCAATCGATATGTATCTGTATCTATCTATCGCTCTGTCTGTCTGTATATCTATCTATCTTTCTATATATCCTTCTTTCTATCTCTCTATCCTCTCTATTTATCTATCCATCTATCTAGCTTCCTGTCTTCTATCATGTGTATAATCTATCGATCATCTGTCATCTATCTATCTGTCTATCTATGAAACAATCTTCTTTCTGTCTGTTCATCTATCCTTATGTACAAAACAGTAAACTACATCAACTATGTCACTTCCCTACATTATGCTTTCAAAAACATTGCAAGGTCACTAGGCCGTAGGGAGAGCACTGGGCTCACTGAGACAATTGCAGATCGAATCAGCCGCGTGTGCTTACAAAACCAGTAAATGGTGGTGCAGGGACTTGAACCCGTATCTCTGTCCTCTGTCCTCTTAAACCTCCTTCTCGCTTGCTAACTGTATTTAGCCACATTCATTGACTAAGTCCTCACTGAAGACCCCAATTATACTTCCTCTGGGCCTGTTGTAGACAGAAAAGTATACTTGGTGCTTTACTCACCACCATGTTTGAAGGACATTGGCATGTTCACCACTGATAGGAGGAGGGACAAATAAAAAGGAACACCTATTTCTAGACAGGAGCATTTGGGAGCAAAGTGTGTGTTGTGGAGAGACGTGTTTGGTTGAGTGTCCAAACTTCCCTCTTTATGTGGTTATTACTTCTTTACAATCGTGGATATCATAAAACCCAGTGATTTCAAAAGCCCAGACGCATATTATTACAGCAATTCATTTGTTGAAGTGAGAAAAATGAGAAGGACATTGCAGTACCACTAAATCTATACCTGGGCACTGCTGATACCAAACAAAAGGAATTCACGGTGGCTAGGTAGGACTATTTTCTAGTGACTGTCTCTGGGGTCTCAAACAGAATCCATTTGTTCCTTTGTTTCAAAGATTCACTTGTATAGGGTACCTGTCCCCGCCCCTTCAGCTTTTAGTTTGTCTGAGTCCTTGGATCACAAGTGAGTCTCCAGTAAGGGAGCACTTAGGTGATCTTGAGTTTTCATCAGTTCTTCTAACCCTGTGTCTTTTGATTGGAGCAGTGAAAGCCTGTACTTTTATTCCGTTATTTGATAGCTAGGCTCTTACTGCACTTTGAAATTTTTTTTTGTTCTCATTAATATACAATCACATGCAGAACAATATGTTAACTAGTCTAACCCCTTCACCAAGTCCTCGCCAAATCCCAGTTTCAGTCGCTGTCCGTCAGCGTGTCGTAAGATGCTCTAGAATCACTACTTGTCTTCTCTGTGTTGTATAGCCCTCCCAATGACCCTTCACCCTACACATTATTCATGCTAATCCTAATGCCCCCATTCTTTTTCCCCGCCCTTATCAATCCCTTCCCACAAACACTACACAGTCCCTTTCTCTTTGGTAACTGTTAGACCACTCTCGGGTACTGTGTATATGCTGCTGTTTCTTCCTTCAGTTTTTCTTTGTTATCGTACTCCACACATGAGTTAAATCATTTGGTATATGTATTTCTCCGACTGGCCTATTTGACTGAGCATAATACCCTCTAGCTCCATCCAAGTTATTGCCAATGATAGGATTTGTTTTCTTCTTATGGCAGCTTACTGCACTTTTAAACTGGATTTTATTTTTCTTTTTCGTTTGTAGTTTGCTATGTGCTTCAACCATTGCTCTCATGGTTATGAGCAATAGCTTTGTGTTAATCGATATGAACTATATCTATCTATCTGTCTGTCTATCAATCAATCAATCAATCAATCAATCATCTTTCTGTCTGCCCATCTGTCCTTGTGTACAGAACAGGTAACCACATATCCTATGTCACTTTCCTACATTATGCTTCCAAAAATCCTGCAAGGTAACTAGGCTGTAGGGAGAGCACTGGGTTCACCGAGACACTTGCAGGTCGTGTCGGCCGAGTGTACCTACAATACCAGGAAATGGTTGTGCAGGGACTTGAACCCGTGTCTCTATCCTCTGTCCTCTTTCATCTCCTTCTCACTTACTGTCTGTATATAGCCACATTCATTCACTAAGTGCTCCCTGAAGACCACAATTATCCTTCCTCTGGACCTGTGGACGACAGAAACGTAAAATTGTTGCTTTGCTCACCACCATGTTTGAAGGACATCTATGTGAACACCACTGATAGGATGGAGGGTCAAATAAAAAGGAACACCAATTTCTAGACAGGAGCAGTTGGGAGCTAAGAGTGTATTGTGGACTGACATATTTATTTGAGTGTCCAAACTTCCCTCTTTAGGTGGTTATTACTTCACATTCGTGAAGATCATAAAACCCACAGATTTCAAAGGCCCAGATTCTTATTATTTCAGAAACCCAGTTGTTGAGGTGAGAGAAAATGAGAAGGACGTTGCTCCACCACTATATCTACGGCTGGGCCTTGCTGAAAACAAACAAAAAGAGTTCACGGTGGCCAGAGAGTTCTATTTTCTACTGACTGTCTCTGGGGGCTCTAACAGTATCCATTTGTTTGATTGTTTGTTTTTCAGTTTCACTCGTGTAGGGTACTTGTCCCCACACCTTCAGCTTGTAGTTTGTCTTTGTCCTTGGATCTCAAGTGAGTCTCCTGTAAGGAAGCACGTAGGTTTCTTGAGTTTTCATCCGTTCTTTTAACCCTGTGTCTTTTGTTTGCAGCACTCAGAGCCTGACCTTTTATTCTGATGATTCAGTGCTGTGCCCTTATTGCACTTAAAAAATTTTTTTTGTTATCATTAATCTACAATCACGTGAAGAACATTATGTTTACTATGCTCCCCGTTATCCAAGTCCACCAGCAAAAACCTCTTAAAGTCGCTGTCCATCAGCATAGTTGGATGCTTTAAACCCCTTCAGCATGTACCCCTTCAAAGACACCGGTACAGTCGGTGTCAATCATGGAGTAGTATGATGCTATATAACTTCTACTAGTCTTCTCTGTGTTGTACAGCACTCCCCATGTCCCGCGCGACCCCACGCAATATACATGGTAATCCTAATGCCCCCAATCTTTCTCCCCACACTTATCCCTCCCTTCAGAACCACCCTGTGCAGTCCTTTTCCCTTTGGCAACTTTTAGTCAACTCTCGGGTTCTGTGAGTATCCTGCTGTTTTTTTCCTTCAGTTTCTCTTTGTTGTTATACTCCACACATGAGTGATATCATTTGATATTGTCTTTCTCCGCCTGACCTATTTTTCTGAACATACTACTGTCTAGCTCCATCCACGTCATTGCAAATGGTATGATTTGTTTTCTTCTTATGGCTGCTTACTGCACTTTGTAAACTGGATTTCATTCTTCCTTTTTGTTTGTAGTTTAGCTATGTGATTTCACCATTCATCTCCTGGTTATGAGCAACAGCTTTGTGTCAATCGATATGTATCTGTATCTATCTATCGCTCTGTCTGTCTGTATATCTATCTATCTTTCTATATATCCTTCTTTCTATCTCTCTATCCTCTCTATTTATCTATCCATCTATCTAGCTTCCTGTCTTCTATCATGTGTATAATCTATCGATCATCTGTCATCTATCTATCTGTCTATCTATGAAACAATCTTCTTTCTGTCTGTCCATCTATCCTTATGTACAAAACAGTTAACTACATCAACTATGTCACTTCCCTACATTATGCTTTCAAAAACATTGCAAGGTCACTAGGCCGTAGGGAGAGCACTGGGCTCACTGAGACAATTGCAGATCGAATCAGCCGCGTGTGCTTACAAAACCAGTAAATGGTGGTGCAGGGACTTGAACCCGTATCTCTGTCCTCTGTCCTCTTAAACCTCCTTCTCGCTTGCTAACTGTATTTAGCCACATTCATTGACTAAGTCCTCACTGAAGACCCCAATTATACTTCCTCTGGGCCTGTTGTAGACAGAAAAGTATACTTGGTGCTTTACTCACCACCATGTTTGAAGGACATTGGCATGTTCACCACTGATAGGAGGAGGGACAAATAAAAAGGAACACCTATTTCTAGACAGGAGCATTTGGGAGCAAAGTGTGTGTTGTGGAGAGACGTGTTTGGTTGAGTGTCCAAACTTCCCTCTTTATGTGGTTATTACTTGTTTACAATCGTGGATATCATAAAACCCAGTGATTTCAAAAGCCCAGACGCATATTATTACAGCAATTCATTTGTTGATGTGAGAAAAATGAGAAGGACATTGCAGTACCACTAAATCTATACCTGGGCACTGCTGATACCAAACAAAAGGAATTCACGGTGGCTAGGTAGGACTATTTTCTAGTGACTGTCTCTGGGGTCTCAAACAGAATCCATTTGTTCCTTTGTTTCAAAGATTCACTTGTATAGGGTACCTGTCCCCGCCCCTTCAGCTTTTAGTTTGTCTGAGTCCTTGGATCACAAGTGAGTCTCCAGTAAGGGAGCACTTAGGTGATCTTGAGTTTTCATCAGTTCTTCTAACCCTGTGTCTTTTGATTGGAGCAGTGAAAGCCTGTACTTTTATTCCGATATTTGATAGCTAGGCTCTTACTGCACTTTGAAATTTTTTTTTGTTCTCATTAATATACAATCACATGCAGAACAATATGTTAACTAGTCTAACCCCTTCACCAAGTCCTCGCCAAATCCCAATTTCAGTCGCTGTCCGTCAGCGTGTCGTAAGATGCTCTAGAATCACTACTTGTCTTCTCTGTGTTGTATAGCCCTCCCAATGACCCTTCACCCTACACATTATTCATGCTAATCCTAATGCCCCCATTCTTTTTCCCCGCCCTTATCAATCCCTTCCCACAAACACTACCCAGTCCCTTTCTCTTTGGTAACTGTTAGTCCACTCTCGGGTACTGTGTATATGCTGCTGTTTCTTCCTTCAGTTTTTCTTTGTTATCGTACTCCACACATGAGTTAAATCATTTGGTATATGTATTTCTCCGACTGGCCTATTTGACTGAGCATAATACCCTCTAGCTCCATCCAAGTTATTGCCAATGATAGGATTTGTTTTCTTCTTATGGCAGCTTACTGCACTTTTTAAACTGGATTTTATTTTTCTTTTTCGTTTGTAGTTTGCTATGTGCTTCAACCACTGCTCTCTTGGTTATGAGCAATAGCTTTGTGTTAATCGATATGAACCTATATCTATCCATCTGTCTGTCTATCAATCAATCAATCAATCAATCAATCATCTTTCTGTCTGCCCATCTGTCCTTGTGTACAGAACAGGTAACCACATATCCTATGTCACTTTCCTACATTATGCTTCCAAAAATCCTGCAAGGTAACTAGGCTGTAGGGAGAGCACTGGGTTCACCGAGACACTTGCAGGTCGTGTCGGCCGAGTGTACCTACAAAACCAGGAAATGGTTGTGCAGGGACTTGAACCCGTGTCTCTATCCTCTGTCCTCTTTCATCTCCTTCTCACTTCCTGTCTGTATATAGCCACATTCATTCATTAAGTGCTCCCTGAAGACCACAAGTATCCTTCCTCTGGGCCTGTGGACGACAGAAACGTAAAATTGTTGCTTTGCTCACCACCATGTTTGAAGGACATCTATGTGAACACCACTGATAGGATGGAGGGTCAAATAAAAAGGAACACCAATTTCTAGACAGGAACAGTTGGGAGCTAAGAGTGTATTGTGGAGTGACATGTTTATTTGAGTGTCCAAACTTCCCTCTTTAGGTGGTTATTACTTCACATTCGTGAAGATTATAAAACCCACAGATTTTAAAGGCCCAGATTCTTATTATTTCAGCAACCCAGTTGTTGAGGTGAGAGAAAATGAGAAGGACATTGCTAAACCACTAAATCTATGGCTGGGCCTTGCTGAAAACAAACAAAAAGAGTTCACGGTGGCCAGAGAGTGCTATTTTCTACTGACTGTCTCTGGGGGCTCAAACAGAATCCATTTGTTTGATTGTTTGTTTTTCAGTTTCACTCGTGTAGGGTACTTGTCCCCACACCTTCAGCTTGTAGTTTGTCTTTGTCCTTGGATCTCAAGTGAGTCTCCTGTAAGGAAGCACGTAGGTTTCTTGAGTTTTCATCCGTTCTTTTAAACCTGTGTCTTTTGTTTGCAGCACTCAGAGCCTGACCTTTTATTCTGATGATTCAGTGCTGTGCCCTTATTGCACTTAAAAAATATTTTTTGTTATCATTAATCTACAATCACGTGAAGAACATTATGTTTACTATGCTCCCCCTTATCCAAGTCCACCAGCAAAAACCTCTTAAAGTCGCTGTCCATCAGCATAGTTGGATGCTTTAAACCCCTTCAGCATGTACCCCTTCAAAGACACCGGTACAGTCGGTGTCAATCATGGAGTAGTAAGATGCTATATAACCTCTACTAGTCTTCTCTGTGTTGTACAGCAATCCCCATGTCCCGCGCGACCCCACGCAATATACATGGTAATCCTAATGCCCCCAATCTTTCTCCCCACACTTATCCCTCCCTTCAGAACCACCCTGTGCAGTCCTTTTCCCTTTGGCAACTTTTAGTCAACTCTCAGGTTCTGTGAGTATCCTGCTGTTTTTTTCCTTCAGTTTCTCTTTGTTGTTATACTCCACACATGAGTGATATCATTTGATATTGTCTTTCTCCGCCTGACCTATTTTTCTGAACATACTACTGTCTAGCTCCATCCACGTCATTGCAAATGGTAGGATTTGTTTTCTTCCTTTGGTTGCTTACTGCACTTTGTAAACTGGATTTCATTCTTCCTTTTTGTTTGTAGTTTAGCTATGTGATTTCACCATTCATCTCCTGGTTATGAGCAACAGCTTTGTGTCAATCGATATGTATCTGTATCTATCTATCGCTCTGTCTGTCTGTATATCTATCTATCTTTCTATATATCCTTCTTTCTATCTCTCTATCCTCTCTATTTATCTATCCATCTATCTAGCTTCCTGTCTTCTATCATGTGTATAATCTATCGATCATCTGTCATCTATCTATCTGTCTATCTATGAAACAATCTTCTTTCTGTCTGTTCATCTATCCTTATGTACAAAACAGTAAACTACATCAACTATGTCACTTCCCTACATTATGCTTTCAAAAACATTGCAAGGTCACTAGGCCGTAGGGAGAGCACTGGGCTCACTGAGACAATTGCAGATCGAATCAGCCGCGTGTGCTTACAAAACCAGTAAATGGTGGTGCAGGGACTTGAACCCGTATCTCTGTCCTCTGTCCTCTTAAACCTCCTTCTCGCTTGCTAACTGTATTTAGCCACATTCATTGACTAAGTCCTCACTGAAGACCCCAATTATACTTCCTCTGGGCCTGTTGTAGACAGAAAAGTATACTTGGTGCTTTACTCACCACCATGTTTGAAGGACATTGGCATGTTCACCACTGATAGGAGGAGGGACAAATAAAAAGGAACACCTATTTCTAGACAGGAGCATTTGGGAGCAAAGTGTGTGTTGTGGAGAGACGTGTTTGGTTGAGTGTCCAAACTTCCCTCTTTATGTGGTTATTACTTCTTTACAATCGTGGATATCATAAAACCCAGTGATTTCAAAAGCCCAGACGCATATTATTACAGCAATTCATTTGTTGAAGTGAGAAAAATGAGAAGGACATTGCAGTACCACTAAATCTATACCTGGGCACTGCTGATACCAAACAAAAGGAATTCACGGTGGCTAGGTAGGACTATTTTCTAGTGACTGTCTCTGGGGTCTCAAACAGAATCCATTTGTTCCTTTGTTTCAAAGATTCACTTGTATAGGGTACCTGTCCCCGCCCCTTCAGCTTTTAGTTTGTCTGAGTCCTTGGATCACAAGTGAGTCTCCAGTAAGGGAGCACTTAGGTGATCTTGAGTTTTCATCAGTTCTTCTAACCCTGTGTCTTTTGATTGGAGCAGTGAAAGCCTGTACTTTTATTCCGTTATTTGATAGCTAGGCTCTTACTGCACTTTGAAATTTTTTTTTGTTCTCATTAATATACAATCACATGCAGAACAATATGTTAACTAGTCTAACCCCTTCACCAAGTCCTCGCCAAATCCCAGTTTCAGTCGCTGTCCGTCAGCGTGTCGTAAGATGCTCTAGAATCACTACTTGTCTTCTCTGTGTTGTATAGCCCTCCCAATGACCCTTCACCCTACACATTATTCATGCTAATCCTAATGCCCCCATTCTTTTTCCCCGCCCTTATCAATCCCTTCCCACAAACACTACACAGTCCCTTTCTCTTTGGTAACTGTTAGACCACTCTCGGGTACTGTGTATATGCTGCTGTTTCTTCCTTCAGTTTTTCTTTGTTATCGTACTCCACACATGAGTTAAATCATTTGGTATATGTATTTCTCCGACTGGCCTATTTGACTGAGCATAATACCCTCTAGCTCCATCCAAGTTATTGCCAATGATAGGATTTGTTTTCTTCTTATGGCAGCTTACTGCACTTTTAAACTGGATTTTATTTTTCTTTTTCGTTTGTAGTTTGCTATGTGCTTCAACCATTGCTCTCATGGTTATGAGCAATAGCTTTGTGTTAATCGATATGAACTATATCTATCTATCTGTCTGTCTATCAATCAATCAATCAATCAATCAATCATCTTTCTGTCTGCCCATCTGTCCTTGTGTACAGAACAGGTAACCACATATCCTATGTCACTTTCCTACATTATGCTTCCAAAAATCCTGCAAGGTAACTAGGCTGTAGGGAGAGCACTGGGTTCACCGAGACACTTGCAGGTCGTGTCGGCCGAGTGTACCTACAATACCAGGAAATGGTTGTGCAGGGACTTGAACCCGTGTCTCTATCCTCTGTCCTCTTTCATCTCCTTCTCACTTACTGTCTGTATATAGCCACATTCATTCACTAAGTGCTCCCTGAAGACCACAATTATCCTTCCTCTGGACCTGTGGACGACAGAAACGTAAAATTGTTGCTTTGCTCACCACCATGTTTGAAGGACATCTATGTGAACACCACTGATAGGATGGAGGGTCAAATAAAAAGGAACACCAATTTCTAGACAGGAGCAGTTGGGAGCTAAGAGTGTATTGTGGACTGACATATTTATTTGAGTGTCCAAACTTCCCTCTTTAGGTGGTTATTACTTCACATTCGTGAAGATCATAAAACCCACAGATTTCAAAGGCCCAGATTCTTATTATTTCAGAAACCCAGTTGTTGAGGTGAGAGAAAATGAGAAGGACGTTGCTCCACCACTATATCTACGGCTGGGCCTTGCTGAAAACAAACAAAAAGAGTTCACGGTGGCCAGAGAGTTCTATTTTCTACTGACTGTCTCTGGGGGCTCTAACAGTATCCATTTGTTTGATTGTTTGTTTTTCAGTTTCACTCGTGTAGGGTACTTGTCCCCACACCTTCAGCTTGTAGTTTGTCTTTGTCCTTGGATCTCAAGTGAGTCTCCTGTAAGGAAGCACGTAGGTTTCTTGAGTTTTCATCCGTTCTTTTAACCCTGTGTCTTTTGTTTGCAGCACTCAGAGCCTGACCTTTTATTCTGATGATTCAGTGCTGTGCCCTTATTGCACTTAAAAAATTTTTTTTGTTATCATTAATCTACAATCACGTGAAGAACATTATGTTTACTATGCTCCCCGTTATCCAAGTCCACCAGCAAAAACCTCTTAAAGTCGCTGTCCATCAGCATAGTTGGATGCTTTAAACCCCTTCAGCATGTACCCCTTCAAAGACACCGGTACAGTCGGTGTCAATCATGGAGTAGTATGATGCTATATAACTTCTACTAGTCTTCTCTGTGTTGTACAGCACTCCCCATGTCCCGCGCGACCCCACGCAATATACATGGTAATCCTAATGCCCCCAATCTTTCTCCCCACACTTATCCCTCCCTTCAGAACCACCCTGTGCAGTCCTTTTCCCTTTGGCAACTTTTAGTCAACTCTCGGGTTCTGTGAGTATCCTGCTGTTTTTTTCCTTCAGTTTCTCTTTGTTGTTATACTCCACACATGAGTGATATCATTTGATATTGTCTTTCTCCGCCTGACCTATTTTTCTGAACATACTACTGTCTAGCTCCATCCACGTCATTGCAAATGGTATGATTTGTTTTCTTCTTATGGCTGCTTACTGCACTTTGTAAACTGGATTTCATTCTTCCTTTTTGTTTGTAGTTTAGCTATGTGATTTCACCATTCATCTCCTGGTTATGAGCAACAGCTTTGTGTCAATCGATATGTATCTGTATCTATCTATCGCTCTGTCTGTCTGTATATCTATCTATCTTTCTATATATCCTTCTTTCTATCTCTCTATCCTCTCTATTTATCTATCCATCTATCTAGCTTCCTGTCTTCTATCATGTGTATAATCTATCGATCATCTGTCATCTATCTATCTGTCTATCTATGAAACAATCTTCTTTCTGTCTGTCCATCTATCCTTATGTACAAAACAGTTAACTACATCAACTATGTCACTTCCCTACATTATGCTTTCAAAAACATTGCAAGGTCACTAGGCCGTAGGGAGAGCACTGGGCTCACTGAGACAATTGCAGATCGAATCAGCCGCGTGTGCTTACAAAACCAGTAAATGGTGGTGCAGGGACTTGAACCCGTATCTCTGTCCTCTGTCCTCTTAAACCTCCTTCTCGCTTGCTAACTGTATTTAGCCACATTCATTGACTAAGTCCTCACTGAAGACCCCAATTATACTTCCTCTGGGCCTGTTGTAGACAGAAAAGTATACTTGGTGCTTTACTCACCACCATGTTTGAAGGACATTGGCATGTTCACCACTGATAGGAGGAGGGACAAATAAAAAGGAACACCTATTTCTAGACAGGAGCATTTGGGAGCAAAGTGTGTGTTGTGGAGAGACGTGTTTGGTTGAGTGTCCAAACTTCCCTCTTTATGTGGTTATTACTTGTTTACAATCGTGGATATCATAAAACCCAGTGATTTCAAAAGCCCAGACGCATATTATTACAGCAATTCATTTGTTGATGTGAGAAAAATGAGAAGGACATTGCAGTACCACTAAATCTATACCTGGGCACTGCTGATACCAAACAAAAGGAATTCACGGTGGCTAGGTAGGACTATTTTCTAGTGACTGTCTCTGGGGTCTCAAACAGAATCCATTTGTTCCTTTGTTTCAAAGATTCACTTGTATAGGGTACCTGTCCCCGCCCCTTCAGCTTTTAGTTTGTCTGAGTCCTTGGATCACAAGTGAGTCTCCAGTAAGGGAGCACTTAGGTGATCTTGAGTTTTCATCAGTTCTTCTAACCCTGTGTCTTTTGATTGGAGCAGTGAAAGCCTGTACTTTTATTCCGATATTTGATAGCTAGGCTCTTACTGCACTTTGAAATTTTTTTTTGTTCTCATTAATATACAATCACATGCAGAACAATATGTTAACTAGTCTAACCCCTTCACCAAGTCCTCGCCAAATCCCAATTTCAGTCGCTGTCCGTCAGCGTGTCGTAAGATGCTCTAGAATCACTACTTGTCTTCTCTGTGTTGTATAGCCCTCCCAATGACCCTTCACCCTACACATTATTCATGCTAATCCTAATGCCCCCATTCTTTTTCCCCGCCCTTATCAATCCCTTCCCACAAACACTACCCAGTCCCTTTCTCTTTGGTAACTGTTAGTCCACTCTCGGGTACTGTGTATATGCTGCTGTTTCTTCCTTCAGTTTTTCTTTGTTATCGTACTCCACACATGAGTTAAATCATTTGGTATATGTATTTCTCCGACTGGCCTATTTGACTGAGCATAATACCCTCTAGCTCCATCCAAGTTATTGCCAATGATAGGATTTGTTTTCTTCTTATGGCAGCTTACTGCACTTTTTAAACTGGATTTTATTTTTCTTTTTCGTTTGTAGTTTGCTATGTGCTTCAACCACTGCTCTCTTGGTTATGAGCAATAGCTTTGTGTTAATCGATATGAACCTATATCTATCCATCTGTCTGTCTATCAATCAATCAATCAATCAATCAATCATCTTTCTGTCTGCCCATCTGTCCTTGTGTACAGAACAGGTAACCACATATCCTATGTCACTTTCCTACATTATGCTTCCAAAAATCCTGCAAGGTAACTAGGCTGTAGGGAGAGCACTGGGTTCACCGAGACACTTGCAGGTCGTGTCGGCCGAGTGTACCTACAAAACCAGGAAATGGTTGTGCAGGGACTTGAACCCGTGTCTCTATCCTCTGTCCTCTTTCATCTCCTTCTCACTTCCTGTCTGTATATAGCCACATTCATTCATTAAGTGCTCCCTGAAGACCACAAGTATCCTTCCTCTGGGCCTGTGGACGACAGAAACGTAAAATTGTTGCTTTGCTCACCACCATGTTTGAAGGACATCTATGTGAACACCACTGATAGGATGGAGGGTCAAATAAAAAGGAACACCAATTTCTAGACAGGAACAGTTGGGAGCTAAGAGTGTATTGTGGAGTGACATGTTTATTTGAGTGTCCAAACTTCCCTCTTTAGGTGGTTATTACTTCACATTCGTGAAGATTATAAAACCCACAGATTTTAAAGGCCCAGATTCTTATTATTTCAGCAACCCAGTTGTTGAGGTGAGAGAAAATGAGAAGGACATTGCTAAACCACTAAATCTATGGCTGGGCCTTGCTGAAAACAAACAAAAAGAGTTCACGGTGGCCAGAGAGTGCTATTTTCTACTGACTGTCTCTGGGGGCTCAAACAGAATCCATTTGTTTGATTGTTTGTTTTTCAGTTTCACTCGTGTAGGGTACTTGTCCCCACACCTTCAGCTTGTAGTTTGTCTTTGTCCTTGGATCTCAAGTGAGTCTCCTGTAAGGAAGCACGTAGGTTTCTTGAGTTTTCATCCGTTCTTTTAAACCTGTGTCTTTTGTTTGCAGCACTCAGAGCCTGACCTTTTATTCTGATGATTCAGTGCTGTGCCCTTATTGCACTTAAAAAATATTTTTTGTTATCATTAATCTACAATCACGTGAAGAACATTATGTTTACTATGCTCCCCCTTATCCAAGTCCACCAGCAAAAACCTCTTAAAGTCGCTGTCCATCAGCATAGTTGGATGCTTTAAACCCCTTCAGCATGTACCCCTTCAAAGACACCGGTACAGTCGGTGTCAATCATGGAGTAGTAAGATGCTATATAACCTCTACTAGTCTTCTCTGTGTTGTACAGCAATCCCCATGTCCCGCGCGACCCCACGCAATATACATGGTAATCCTAATGCCCCCAATCTTTCTCCCCACACTTATCCCTCCCTTCAGAACCACCCTGTGCAGTCCTTTTCCCTTTGGCAACTTTTAGTCAACTCTCAGGTTCTGTGAGTATCCTGCTGTTTTTTTCCTTCAGTTTCTCTTTGTTGTTATACTCCACACATGAGTGATATCATTTGATATTGTCTTTCTCCGCCTGACCTATTTTTCTGAACATACTACTGTCTAGCTCCATCCACGTCATTGCAAATGGTAGGATTTGTTTTCTTCTTATGGCTGCTTACTGCACTTAGTAGTCTGGATTTCATTCTTCCTTTTTGTTTGTAGTTTAGCTATGTGATTTCACCATTAATCTCCTGGTTATGAGCAACAACTTTGTGTCAATCGATATGTATCTGTATCTATCTATCGCTCTGTCTGTCTGTATATCTATCTATCTTTCTATATATCCTTCTTTCTATCTCTCTATCCTCTCTATTTATCTATCCATCTATCTAGCTTCCTGTCTTCTATCATGTGTATAATCTATCGATCATCTGTCATCTATCTATCTGTCTATCTATGAAACAATCTTCTTTCTGTCTGTCCATCTATCCTTATGTACAGAACAGTTAACTACATCAACTATGTCACTTCCCTACATTATGCTTTCGAAAACATTGTAAGGTCACTAGGCCGTAGGGAGAGCACTGGGCTCACTGAGACAATTGCAGATCGAATCAGCCGCGTGTGCTTACAAAACCAGTAAATGGTGGTGCAGGTACTTGAACCCGTATCTCTGTCCTCTGTCCTCGTAAACCTCCTTCTCGCTTGCTAACTGTATTTAGCCACATTCATTGACTAAGTCCTCACTGAAGACCCCAATTATACTTCCTCTGGGCCTGTTGTAGACAGAAAAGTATACTTGGTGCTTTACTCACCACCATGTTTGAGGGACATTGGTATGTTCACCACTGATAGGAGGAGGGACAAATAAAAAGGAACACCTATTTCTAGACAGGAGCATTTGGGAGCAAAGTGTGTGTTGTGGAGAGACGTGTTTGGTTGAGTGTCCAAACTTCCCTCTTTATGTGGTTATTACTTCTTTACAATCGTGGATATCATAAAACCCAGTGATTTCAAAAGCCCAGACGCATATTATTACAGCAATTCATTTGTTGATGTGAGAAAAATGAGAAGGACATTGCAGTACCACTAAATCTATACCTGGGCACTGCTGATACCAAACAAAAGGAATTCACGGTGGCTAGGTAGGACTATTTTCTAGTGACTGTCTCTGGGATCTCAAACAGAATCCATTTGTTTCTTTGTTTCAAAGATTCACTTGTATAGGGTACCTGTCCCCGCCCCTTCAGCTTGTAGTTTGTCTGAGTCCTTGGATCACAAGTGAGTCTCCAGTAAGGGAGCACTTAGGTGATCTTGAGTTTTCATCAGTTCTTCTAAAACTGTGTCTTTTGATTGGAGCAGTGAAAGCCTGTACTTTTATTCTGATATTTGATAGCTAGGCTCCTACTGCACTTTGAAATTTTTTTTGTTCTCATTAATATACAATCACATGCAGAACAATATGTTAACTAGTCTAACCCCTTCACCAAGTCCTCGCCAAATGCCAGTTTCAGTCGCTGTCCGTCAGCGTGTCGTAAGATGCTCTAGAATCACTACTTGTCTTCTCTGTGTTGTATAGCCCTCCCAATGACCCTTCACCCTACACATTATTCATGCTAATCCTAATGCCCCCATTCTTTTTCCCCGCCCTTATCAATCCCTTCCCACAAACACTACCCAGTCCCTTTCTTTTTTTTAACTCTTAGTCCACTCTCGGGTACTGTGTATATGCTGCTGTTTCTTCCTTCAGTTTTTCTTTGTTATCGTACTCCACACATGAGTTAAATCATTTGGTACATGTATTTCTCCGACTGGACTATTTGACTGAGCATAATACCCTCTAGCTCCATCCAAGTTATTGCCAATGATAGGATTTGTTTTCTTCTTATGGCAGCTTACTGCACTTTTTAAACTGGATTTTATTCTTCTTTTTCGTTTGTAGTTTGCTATGTGCTTCAACCATTGCTCTCATGGTTATGAGCAATAGCTTTGTGTTAATCGATATGAACCTATATCTATCTATCTGTCTGTCTATCAATCAATCAATCAATCATCTTTCTGTCTGCCCATCTGTCCTTGTGTACAGAGCAGGTAACCACATATCCTATGTCACTTTCCTACATTATGCTTCCAAAAATCCTGCAAGGTAACTAGGCTGTAGGGAGAGCACTGGGTTCACCGAGACACTTGCAGGTCGTGTCGGCCGAGTGTACCTACAAAACCAGGAAATGGTTGTGCAGGGACTTGAACCCGTGTCTCTATCCTCTGTCCTCTTTCATCTCCTTCTCACTTCCTGTCTGTATATAGCCACATTCATTCACTAAGTGCTCCCTGAAGACCACAAGTATCCTTCCTCTGGGCCTGTGGACGACAGAAACGTAAAAGTGTGGCTTTGCTCACCACCATGTTTGAAGGACATCTATGTGAACACCACTGATAGGATGGAGGGTCAAATAAAAAGGAACACCAATTTCTAGACAGGAGCAGTTGGGAGCTAAGAGTGTATTGTGGAGTGACATGTTTATTTGAGTGTCCAAACTTCCCTCTTTAGGTGGTTATTACTTCACATTCGTGAAGATCATAAAACCCACAGATTTCAAAGGCCCAGATTCTTATTATTTCAGCTACCCAGTTGTTGAGGTGAGAGAAAATGAGAAGGACGTTGTTCCACCACTAAATCTATGGCTGGGCCTTGCTGAAAACAAACAAAAAGAGTTCACGGTGGCCAGATAGTGCTATTTTCTAATGACTGTCTCTGGGGGCTCAAACAGAATCCATTTGTTTGATTGTTTGTTTTTCAGTTTCACTCGTGTAGGGTACTTGTCCCCACACCTTCAGCTTGTAGTTTGTCTTTGTCCTTGGATCTCAAGTGAGTCTCCTGTAAGGAAGCACGTAGGTTTCTTGAGTTTTCATCCGTTCTTTTAAACCTGTGTCTTTTGTTTGCAGCACTCAGAGCCTGACCTTTTATTCTGATGATTCAGTGCTGTGCCCTTATTGCACTTAAAAAATTTTTTTTGTTATCATTAATCTACAATCACGTGAAGAACATTATGTTTAGTATGCTCCCCCTTATCCAAGTCCACCAGCAAAAACCTCTTAAAGTCGCTGTCCATCAGCATAGTTGGATGCTTTAAACCCCTTCAGCATGTACCCCTTCAAAGAAACCGATACAGTCGCTGTTAATCATGGAGTAGTAAGATGCTATATAACCTCTACTAGTCTTCTCTGTGTTGTACAGCTCTCCCCATGTCCCGCGCGACCCCACGCAATATACATGGTAATCCTAATGCCCCCAATCTTTCTCCCCACACTTATCCCTCCCTTCAGAACCACCCTGTGCAGTCCTTTTCCCTTTGGCAACTTTTAGTCAACTCTCGGGTTCTGTGAGTATCCTGCTGTTTTTTTCCTTCAGTTTCTCTTTGTTGTTATACTCCACACATGAGTGATATCATTTGATATTGTCTTTCTCCGCCTGACCTATTTTTCTGAACATACTACTGTCTAGCTCCATCCACGTCATTGCAAATGGTATGATTTGTTTTCTTCTTATGGCTGCTTACTGCACTTAGTAGACTGGATTTCATTCTTCCTTTTTGTTTGTAGTTTAGCTATGTGATTTCACCATTAATCTCCTGGTTATGAGCAACAACTTTGTGTCAATCGATATGTATCTGTATCTATCTATCGCTCTGTCTGTCTGTATATCTATCTATCTTTCTATATATCCTTCTTTCTATCTCTCTATCCTCTCTATTTATCTATCCATCTATCTAGCTTCCTGTCTTCTATCATGTGTATAATCTATCGATCATCTGTCATCTATCTATCTGTCTATCTATGAAACAATCTTCTTTCTGTCTGTCCATCTATCCTTATGTACAGAACAGTTAACTACATCAACTATGTCACTTCCCTACATTATGCTTTCGAAAACATTGTAAGGTCACTAGGCCGTAGGGAGAGCACTGGGCTCACTGAGACAATTGCAGATCGAATCAGCCGCGTGTGCTTACAAAACCAATAAATGGTGGTGCAGGGACTTGAACCCGTATCTCTGTCCTCTGTCCTCGTAAACCTCCTTCTCGCTTGCTAACTGTATTTAGCCACATTCATTGACTAAGTCCTCACTGAAGACCCCAATTATACTTCCTCTGGGCCTGTTGTAGACAGAAAAGTATACTTGGTGCTTTACTCACCACCATGTTTGAGGGACATTGGTATGTTCACCACTGATAGGAGGAGGGACAAATAAAAAGGAACACCTATTTCTAGACAGGAGCATTTGGGAGCAAAGTGTGTGTTGTGGAGAGACGTGTTTGGTTGAGTGTCCAAACTTCCCTCTTTATGTGGTTATTACTTCTTTACAATCGTGGATATCATAAAACCCAGTGATTTCAAAAGCCCAGACGCATATTATTACAGCAATTCATTTGTTGATGTGAGAAAAATGAGAAGGACATTGCAGTACCACTAAATCTATACCTGGGCACTGCTGATACCAAACAAAAGGAATTCACGGTGGCTAGGTAGGACTATTTTCTAGTGACTGTCTCTGGGATCTCAAACAGAATCCATTTGTTTCTTTGTTTCAAAGATTCACTTGTATAGGGTACCTGTCCCCGCCCCTTCAGCTTGTAGTTTGTCTGAGTCCTTGGATCACAAGTGAGTCTCCAGTAAGGGAGCACTTAGGTGATCTTGAGTTTTCATCAGTTCTTCTAAAACTGTGTCTTTTGATTGGAGCAGTGAAAGCCTGTACTTTTATTCTGATATTTGATAGCTAGGCTCCTACTGCACTTTGAAATTTTTTTTGTTCTCATTAATATACAATCACATGCAGAACAATATGTTAACTAGTCTAACCCCTTCACCAAGTCCTCGCCAAATGCCAGTTTCAGTCGCTGTCCGTCAGCGTGTCGTAAGATGCTCTAGAATCACTACTTGTCTTCTCTGTGTTGTATAGCCCTCCCAATGACCCTTCACCCTACACATTATTCATGCTAATCCTAATGCCCCCATTCTTTTTCCCCGCCCTTATCAATCCCTTCCCACAAACACTACCCAGTCCCTTTCTTTTTTTTAACTCTTAGTCCACTCTCGGGTACTGTGTATATGCTGCTGTTTCTTCCTTCAGTTTTTCTTTGTTATCGTACTCCACACATGAGTTAAATCATTTGGTACATGTATTTCTCCGACTGGACTATTTGACTGAGCATAATACCCTCTAGCTCCATCCAAGTTATTGCCAATGATAGGATTTGTTTTCTTCTTATGGCAGCTTACTGCACTTTTTAAACTGGATTTTATTCTTCTTTTTCGTTTGTAGTTTGCTATGTGCTTCAACCATTGCTCTCATGGTTATGAGCAATAGCTTTGTGTTAATCGATATGAACCTATATCTATCTATCTGTCTGTCTATCAATCAATCAATCAATCATCTTTCTGTCTGCCCATCTGTCCTTGTGTACAGAGCAGGTAACCACATATCCTATGTCACTTTCCTACATTATGCTTCCAAAAATCCTGCAAGGTAACTAGGCTGTAGGGAGAGCACTGGGTTCACCGAGACACTTGCAGGTCGTGTCGGCCGAGTGTACCTACAAAACCAGGAAATGGTTGTGCAGGGACTTGAACCCGTGTCTCTATCCTCTGTCCTCTTTCATCTCCTTCTCACTTCCTGTCTGTATATAGCCACATTCATTCACTAAGTGCTCCCTGAAGACCACAAGTATCCTTCCTCTGGGCCTGTGGACGACAGAAACGTAAAAGTGTGGCTTTGCTCACCACCATGTTTGAAGGACATCTATGTGAACACCACTGATAGGATGGAGGGTCAAATAAAAAGGAACACCAATTTCTAGACAGGAGCAGTTGGGAGCTAAGAGTGTATTGTGGAGTGACATGTTTATTTGAGTGTCCAAACTTCCCTCTTTAGGTGGTTATTACTTCACATTCGTGAAGATCATAAAACCCACAGATTTCAAAGGCCCAGATTCTTATTATTTCAGCTACCCAGTTGTTGAGGTGAGAGAAAATGAGAAGGACGTTGTTCCACCACTAAATCTATGGCTGGGCCTTGCTGAAAACAAACAAAAAGAGTTCACGGTGGCCAGATAGTGCTATTTTCTAATGACTGTCTCTGGGGGCTCAAACAGAATCCATTTGTTTGATTGTTTGTTTTTCAGTTTCTCTCGTGTAGGGTACTTGTCCCCACACCTTCAGCTTGTAGTTTGTCTTTGTCCTTGGATCTCAAGTGAGTCTCCTGTAAGGAAGCACGTAGGTTTCTTGAGTTTTCATCCGTTCTTTTAAACCTGTGTCTTTTGTTTGCAGCACTCAGAGCCTGACCTTTTATTCTGATGATTCAGTGCTGTGCCCTTATTGCACTTAAAAAATTTTTTTTGTTATCATTAATCTACAATCACGTGAAGAACATTATGTTTAGTATGCTCCCCCTTATCCAAGTCCACCAGCAAAAACCTCTTAAAGTCGCTGTCCATCAGCATAGTTGGATGCTTTAAACCCCTTCAGCATGTACCCCTTCAAAGAAACCGATACAGTCGCTGTTAATCATGGAGTAGTAAGATGCTATATAACCTCTACTAGTCTTCTCTGTGTTGTACAGCTCTCCCCATGTCCCGCGCGACCCCACGCAATATACATGGTAATCCTAATGCCCCCAATCTTTCTCCCCACACTTATCCCTCCCTTCAGAACCACCCTGTGCAGTCCTTTTCCCTTTGGCAACTTTTAGTCAACTCTCGGGTTCTGTGAGTATCCTGCTGTTTTTTTCCTTCAGTTTCTCTTTGTTGTTATACTCCACACATGAGTGATATCATTTGATATTGTCTTTCTCCGCCTGACCTATTTTTCTGAACATACTACTGTCTAGCTCCATCCACGTCATTGCAAATGGTATGATTTGTTTTCTTCTTATGGCTGCTTACTGCACTTAGTAGACTGGATTTCATTCTTCCTTTTTGTTTGTAGTTTAGCTATGTGATTTCACCATTAATCTCCTGGTTATGAGCAACAACTTTGTGTCAATCGATATGTATCTGTATCTATCTATCGCTCTGTCTGTCTGTATATCTATCTATCTTTCTATATATCCTTCTTTCTATCTCTCTATCCTCTCTATTTATCTATCCATCTATCTAGCTTCCTGTCTTCTATCATGTGTATAATCTATCGATCATCTGTCATCTATCTATCTGTCTATCTATGAAACAATCTTCTTTCTGTCTGTCCATCTATCCTTATGTACAGAACAGTTAACTACATCAACTATGTCACTTCCCTACATTATGCTTTCGAAAACATTGTAAGGTCACTAGGCCGTAGGGAGAGCACTGGGCTCACTGAGACAATTGCAGATCGAATCAGCCGCGTGTGCTTACAAAACCAATAAATGGTGGTGCAGGGACTTGAACCCGTATCTCTGTCCTCTGTCCTCGTAAACCTCCTTCTCGCTTGCTAACTGTATTTAGCCACATTCATTGACTAAGTCCTCACTGAAGACCCCAATTATACTTCCTCTGGGCCTGTTGTAGACAGAAAAGTATACTTGGTGCTTTACTCACCACCATGTTTGAGGGACATTGGTATGTTCACCACTGATAGGAGGAGGGACAAATAAAAAGGAACACCTATTTCTAGACAGGAGCATTTGGGAGCAAAGTGTGTGTTGTGGAGAGACGTGTTTGGTTGAGTGTCCAAACTTCCCTCTTTATGTGGTTATTACTTCTTTACAATCGTGGATATCATAAAACCCAGTGATTTCAAAAGCCCAGACGCATATTATTACAGCAATTCATTTGTTGATGTGAGAAAAATGAGAAGGACATTGCAGTACCACTAAATCTATACCTGGGCACTGCTGATACCAAACAAAAGGAATTCACGGTGGCTAGGTAGGACTATTTTCTAGTGACTGTCTCTGGGATCTCAAACAGAATCCATTTGTTTCTTTGTTTCAAAGATTCACTTGTATAGGGTACCTGTCCCCGCCCCTTCAGCTTGTAGTTTGTCTGAGTCCTTGGATCACAAGTGAGTCTCCAGTAAGGGAGCACTTAGGTGATCTTGAGTTTTCATCAGTTCTTCTAAAACTGTGTCTTTTGATTGGAGCAGTGAAAGCCTGTACTTTTATTCTGATATTTGATAGCTAGGCTCCTACTGCACTTTGAAATTTTTTTTGTTCTCATTAATATACAATCACATGCAGAACAATATGTTAACTAGTCTAACCCCTTCACCAAGTCCTCGCCAAATGCCAGTTTCAGTCGCTGTCCGTCAGCGTGTCGTAAGATGCTCTAGAATCACTACTTGTCTTCTCTGTGTTGTATAGCCCTCCCAATGACCCTTCACCCTACACATTATTCATGCTAATCCTAATGCCCCCATTCTTTTTCCCCGCCCTTATCAATCCCTTCCCACAAACACTACCCAGTCCCTTTCTTTTTTTTAACTCTTAGTCCACTCTCGGGTACTGTGTATATGCTGCTGTTTCTTCCTTCAGTTTTTCTTTGTTATCGTACTCCACACATGAGTTAAATCATTTGGTACATGTATTTCTCCGACTGGACTATTTGACTGAGCATAATACCCTCTAGCTCCATCCAAGTTATTGCCAATGATAGGATTTGTTTTCTTCTTATGGCAGCTTACTGCACTTTTTAAACTGGATTTTATTCTTCTTTTTCGTTTGTAGTTTGCTATGTGCTTCAACCATTGCTCTCATGGTTATGAGCAATAGCTTTGTGTTAATCGATATGAACCTATATCTATCTATCTGTCTGTCTATCAATCAATCAATCAATCATCTTTCTGTCTGCCCATCTGTCCTTGTGTACAGAGCAGGTAACCACATATCCTATGTCACTTTCCTACATTATGCTTCCAAAAATCCTGCAAGGTAACTAGGCTGTAGGGAGAGCACTGGGTTCACCGAGACACTTGCAGGTCGTGTCGGCCGAGTGTACCTACAAAACCAGGAAATGGTTGTGCAGGGACTTGAACCCGTGTCTCTATCCTCTGTCCTCTTTCATCTCCTTCTCACTTCCTGTCTGTATATAGCCACATTCATTCACTAAGTGCTCCCTGAAGACCACAAGTATCCTTCCTCTGGGCCTGTGGACGACAGAAACGTAAAAGTGTGGCTTTGCTCACCACCATGTTTGAAGGACATCTATGTGAACACCACTGATAGGATGGAGGGTCAAATAAAAAGGAACACCAATTTCTAGACAGGAGCAGTTGGGAGCTAAGAGTGTATTGTGGAGTGACATGTTTATTTGAGTGTCCAAACTTCCCTCTTTAGGTGGTTATTACTTCACATTCGTGAAGATCATAAAACCCACAGATTTCAAAGGCCCAGATTCTTATTATTTCAGCTACCCAGTTGTTGAGGTGAGAGAAAATGAGAAGGACGTTGTTCCACCACTAAATCTATGGCTGGGCCTTGCTGAAAACAAACAAAAAGAGTTCACGGTGGCCAGATAGTGCTATTTTCTAATGACTGTCTCTGGGGGCTCAAACAGAATCCATTTGTTTGATTGTTTGTTTTTCAGTTTCACTCGTGTAGGGTACTTGTCCCCACACCTTCAGCTTGTAGTTTGTCTTTGTCCTTGGATCTCAAGTGAGTCTCCTGTAAGGAAGCACGTAGGTTTCTTGAGTTTTCATCCGTTCTTTTAAACCTGTGTCTTTTGTTTGCAGCACTCAGAGCCTGACCTTTTATTCTGATGATTCAGTGCTGTGCCCTTATTGCACTTAAAAAATTTTTTTTGTTATCATTAATCTACAATCACGTGAAGAACATTATGTTTAGTATGCTCCCCCTTATCCAAGTCCACCAGCAAAAACCTCTTAAAGTCGCTGTCCATCAGCATAGTTGGATGCTTTAAACCCCTTCAGCATGTACCCCTTCAAAGAAACCGATACAGTCGCTGTTAATCATGGAGTAGTAAGATGCTATATAACCTCTACTAGTCTTCTCTGTGTTGTACAGCTCTCCCCATGTCCCGCGCGACCCCACGCAATATACATGGTAATCCTAATGCCCCCAATCTTTCTCCCCACACTTATCCCTCCCTTCAGAACCACCCTGTGCAGTCCTTTTCCCTTTGGCAACTTTTAGTCAACTCTCGGGTTCTGTGAGTATCCTGCTGTTTTTTTCCTTCAGTTTCTCTTTGTTGTTATACTCCACACATGAGTGATATCATTTGATATTGTCTTTCTCCGCCTGACCTATTTTTCTGAACATACTACTGTCTAGCTCCATCCACGTCATTGCAAATGGTATGATTTGTTTTCTTCTTATGGCTGCTTACTGCACTTAGTAGACTGGATTTCATTCTTCCTTTTTGTTTGTAGTTTAGCTATGTGATTTCACCATTAATCTCCTGGTTATGAGCAACAACTTTGTGTCAATCGATATGTATCTGTATCTGTCTATCGCTCTGTCTGTCTGTATATCTATCTATCTTTCTATATATCCTTCTTTCTATCTCTCTATCCTCTCTATTTATCTATCCATCTATCTAGCTTCCTGTCTTCTATCATGTGTATAATCTATCGATCATCTGTCATCTATCTATCTGTCTATCTATGAAACAATCTTCTTTCTGTCTGTCCATCTATCCTTATGTACAGAACAGTTAACTACATCAACTATGTCACTTCCCTACATTATGCTTTCGAAAACATTGTAAGGTCACTAGGCCGTAGGGAGAGCACTGGGCTCACTGAGACAATTGCAGATCGAATCAGCCGCGTGTGCTTACAAAACCAGTAAATGGTGGTGCAGGGACTTGAACCCGTATCTCTGTCCTCTGTCCTCGTAAACCTCCTTCTCGCTTGCTAACTGTATTTAGCCACATTCATTGACTAAGTCCTCACTGAAGACCCCAATTATACTTCCTCTGGGCCTGTTGTAGACAGAAAAGTATACTTGGTGCTTTACTCACCACCATGTTTGAGGGACATTGGTATGTTCACCACTGATAGGAGGAGGGACAAATAAAAAGGAACACCTATTTCTAGACAGGAGCATTTGGGAGCAAAGTGTGTGTTGTGGAGAGACGTGTTTGGTTGAGTGTCCAAACTTCCCTCTTTATGTGGTTATTACTTCTTTACAATCGTGGATATCATAAAACGCATTGATTTCAAAAGCCCAGACGCATATTATTACAGCAATTCATTTGTTGATGTGAGAAAAATGAGAAGGACATTGCAGTACCACTAAATCTATACCTGGGCACTGCTGATACCAAACAAAAGGAATTCACGGTGGCTAGGTAGGACTATTTTCTAGTGACTGTCTCTGGGATCTCAAACAGAATCCATTTGTTTCTTTGATTCAAAGATTCACTTGTATAGGGTACCTGTCCCCGCCCCTTCAGCTTGTAGTTTGTCTGAGTCCTTGGATCACAAGTGAGTCTCCAGTAAGGGAGCACTTAGGTGATCTTGAGTTTTCATCAGTTCTTCTAAAACTGTGTCTTTTGATTGGAGCAGTGAAAGCCTGTACTTTTATTCCGATATTTGATAGCTAGGCTCTTACTGCACTTTGAAACATTTTTTGTTCCCATTAATATACAATCACATGCAGAACAATATGTTAACTAGTCTAACCCCTTCACCAAGTCCTCGCCAAATGCCAGTTTCAGTCGCTGTCCGTCAGCGTGTCGTAAGATGCTCTAGAATCACTACTTGCCTTCTCTGTGTTGTATAGCCCTCCCAATGACCCTTCACCCTACACATTATTCATGCTAATCCTAATGCCCCCATTCTTTTTCCCCGCCCTTATCAATCCCTTCCCACAAACACTACCCAGTCCCTTTCTCTTTGGTAACTCTTAGTCCACTCTCGGGTACTGTGTATATGCTGCTGTTCCTTCCTTCAGTTTTTGTTTGTTATCGTACTCCACACATGAGTTAAATCATTTGGTACATGTATTTCTCCGACTGGCCTATTTGACTGAGCATAATACCCTCTAGCTCCATCCAAGTTATTGCCAATGATAGGATTTGTTTTCTTCTTATGGCTGCTTACTGCACTTTTTAAACTGGATTTTATTCTTCTTTTTCGTTTGTAGTTTGCTATGTGCTTCAACCATTGCTCTCATGGTTATGAGCAATAGCTTTGTGTTAATCGATATGAACCTATATCTATCTATCTGTCTGTCTATCAGTCAATCAATCAATCAATAAATCATCTTTCTGTCTGCCCATCTGTCCTTGTGTACAGAACTGGTAACCACATATCCTATGTCACATTCCTAAATTATGCTTCCAAAAATCCTGCTAGGTAACTAGGCTGTAGGGAGAGCACTGTGTTCACCGAGACACTTGCAGGTCGTATCGGCCGAGTGTACCTACAAAACCAGGAAATGGTTGTGCAGGGACTTGAACCCGTGTCTCTATCCTCTGTCCTCTTTCATCTCCTTCTCACTTCCTGTCTGTATATAGCCACATTCATTCACTAAGTGCTCCCTGAAGACCACAAGTATCCTTCCTCTGGGCCTGTGGACGACAGAAACGTAAAAGTGTGGCTTTGCTCACCACCATGTTTGAAGGACATCTATGTGAACACCACTGATAGGATGGAGGGTCAAATAAAAAGGAACACCAATTTCTAGACAGGAGCAGTTGGGAGCTAAGAGTGTATTGTGGAGTGACATGTTTATTTGAGTGTCCAAACTTCCCTCTTTAGGTGGTTATTACTTCACATTCGTGAAGATCATAAAACCCACAGATTTCAAAGGCCCAGATTCTTATTATTTCAGCAACCCAGTTGTTGAGGTGAGAGAAAATGAGAAGGACGTTGCTCCACCACTAAATCTATGGCTGGGCCTTGCTGGAAACAAACAAAAAGAGTTCACGGTGGCCAGATAGAGCTATTTTCTACTGACTGTCTCTGGGGGCTCTAACAGTATCCATTTGTTTGATTGTTTGTTTTTCAGTTTCACTCGTGTAGGGTACTTGTCCCCACACCTTCAGCTTGTAGTTTGTCTTTGTCCTTGGATCTCAAGTGAGTCTCCTGTAAGGAAGCACGTAGGTTTCTTGAGTTTTCATCCTTTCTTTTAACCCTGTGTCTTTTGTTTGCAGCACTCAGAGCCTGACCTTTTATTCTGATGATTCAGTGCTGTGCCCTTATTGCACTTAAAAAATATTTTTTGTTATCATTAATCTACAATCACGTGAAGAACATTATGTTTACTATGCTCCCCCTTATCCAAGTCCACCAGCAAAAACCTCTTAAAGTCGCTGTCCATCAGCATAGTTGGATGCTTTAAACCCCTTCAGCATGTACCCCTTCAAAGACACCGGTACAGTCGGTGTCAATCATGGAGTAGTAAGATGCTATATAACCTCTACTAGTCTTCTCTGTGTTGTACAGCTCTCCCCATGTCCCGCGCGACCCCACGCAATATACATGGTAATCCTAATGCCCCCAATCTTTCTCCCCACACTTATCCCTCCCTTCAGAACCACCCTGTGCAGTCCTTTTCCCTTTGGCAACTTTTAGTCAACTCTCAGGTTCTGTGAGTATCCTGCTGTTTTTTTCCTTCAGTTTCTCTTTGTTGTTATACTCCACACATGAGTGATATCATTTGATATTGTCTTTCTCCGCCTGACCTATTTTTCTGAACATACTACTGTCTAGCTCCATCCACGTCATTGCAAATGGTAGGATTTGTTTTCTTCTTATGGCTGCTTACTGCACTTAGTAGACTGGATTTCATTCTTCCTTTTTGTTTGTAGTTTAGCTATGTGATTTCACCATTAATCTCCTGGTTATGAGCAACAACTTTGTGTCAATCGATATGTATCTGTATCTGTCTATCGCTCTGTCTGTCTGTATATCTATCTATCTTTCTATATATCCTTCTTTCTATCTCTCTATCCTCTCTATTTATCTATCCATCTATCTAGCTTCCTGTCTTCTATCATGTGTATAATCTATCGATCATCTGTCATCTATCTATCTGTCTATCTATGAAACAATCTTCTTTCTGTCTGTCCATCTATCCTTATGTACAGAACAGTTAACTACATCAACTATGTCACTTCCCTACATTATGCTTTCGAAAACATTGTAAGGTCACTAGGCCGTAGGGAGAGCACTGGGCTCACTGAGACAATTGCAGATCGAATCAGCCGCGTGTGCTTACAAAACCAGTAAATGGTGGTGCAGGGACTTGAACCCGTATCTCTGTCCTCTGTCCTCGTAAACCTCCTTCTCGCTTGCTAACTGTATTTAGCCACATTCATTGACTAAGTCCTCACTGAAGACCCCAATTATACTTCCTCTGGGCCTGTTGTAGACAGAAAAGTATACTTGGTGCTTTACTCACCACCATGTTTGAGGGACATTGGTATGTTCACCACTGATAGGAGGAGGGACAAATAAAAAGGAACACCTATTTCTAGACAGGAGCATTTGGGAGCAAAGTGTGTGTTGTGGAGAGACGTGTTTGGTTGAGTGTCCAAACTTCCCTCTTTATGTGGTTATTACTTCTTTACAATCGTGGATATCATAAAACCCAGTGATTTCAAAAGCCCAGACGCATATTATTACAGCAATTCATTTGTTGATGTGAGAAAAATGAGAAGGACATTGCAGTACCACTAAATCTATACCTGGGCACTGCTGATACCAAACAAAAGGAATTCACGGTGGCTAGGTAGGACTATTTTCTAGTGACTGTCTCTGGGATCTCAAACAGAATCCATTTGTTTCTTTGATTCAAAGATTCACTTGTATAGGGTACCTGTCCCCGCCCCTTCAGCTTGTAGTTTGTCTGAGTCCTTGGATCACAAGTGAGTCTCCAGTAAGGGAGCACTTAGGTGATCTTGAGTTTTCATCAGTTCTTCTAAAACTGTGTCTTTTGATTGGAGCAGTGAAAGCCTGTACTTTTATTCCGATATTTGATAGCTAGGCTCTTACTGCACTTTGAAACATTTTTTGTTCTCATTAATATACAATCACATGCAGAACAATATGTTAACTAGTCTAACCCCTTCACCAAGTCCTCGCCAAATGCCAGTTTCAGTCGCTGTCCGTCAGCGTGTCGTAAGATGCTCTAGAATCACTACTTGCCTTCTCTGTGTTGTATAGCCCTCCCAATGACCCTTCACCCTACACATTATTCATGCTAATCCTAATGCCCCCATTCTTTTTCCCCGCCCTTATCAATCCCTTCCCACAAACACTACCCAGTCCCTTTCTCTTTGGTAACTCTTAGTCCACTCTCGGGTACTGTGTATATGCTGCTGTTCCTTCCTTCAGTTTTTCTTTGTTATCGTACTCCACACATGAGTTAAATCATTTGGTACATGTATTTCTCCGACTGGCCTATTTGACTGAGCATAATACCCTCTAGCTCCATCCAAGTTATTGCCAATGATAGGATTTGTTTTCTTCTTATGGCTGCTTACTGCACTTTTTAAACTGGATTTTATTCTTCTTTTTCGTTTGTAGTTTGCTATGTGCTTCAACCATTGCTCTCATGGTTATGAGCAATAGCTTTGTGTTAATCGATATGAACCTATATCTATCTATCTGTCTGTCTATCAGTCAATCAATCAATCAATAAATCATCTTTCTGTCTGCCCATCTGTCCTTGTGTACAGAACTGGTAACCACATATCCTATGTCACATTCCTAAATTATGCTTCCAAAAATCCTGCTAGGTAACTAGGCTGTAGGGAGAGCACTGTGTTCACCGAGACACTTGCAGGTCGTGTCGGCCGAGTGTACCTACAAAACCAGGAAATGGTTGTGCAGGGACTTGAACCCGTGTCTCTATCCTCTGTCCTCTTTCATCTCCTTCTCACTTCCTGTCTGTATATAGCCACATTCATTCACTAAGTGCTCCCTGAAGACCACAAGTATCCTTCCTCTGGGCCTGTGGACGACAGAAACGTAAAAGTGTGGCTTTGCTCACCACCATGTTTGAAGGACATCTATGTGAACACCACTGATAGGATGGAGGGTCAAATAAAAAGGAACACCAATTTCTAGACAGGAGCAGTTGGGAGCTAAGAGTGTATTGTGGAGTGACATGTTTATTTGAGTGTCCAAACTTCCCTCTTTAGGTGGTTATTACTTCACATTCGTGAAGATCATAAAACCCACAGATTTCAAAGGCCCAGATTCTTATTATTTCAGCAACCCAGTTGTTGAGGTGAGAGAAAATGAGAAGGACGTTGCTCCACCACTAAATCTATGGCTGGGCCTTGCTGGAAACAAACAAAAAGAGTTCACGGTGGCCAGATAGAG
The DNA here is from genome assembly GCF_030020395.1 of Manis pentadactyla. Classification (NCBI taxonomy): domain Eukaryota; kingdom Metazoa; phylum Chordata; class Mammalia; order Pholidota; family Manidae; genus Manis; species Manis pentadactyla. The sequence continues at coordinate 3,759,410 of NW_026644596.1, forward strand.
CTATTTTCTACTGACTGTCTCTGGGGGCTCTAACAGTATCCATTTGTTTGATTGTTTGTTTTTCAGTTTCACTCGTGTAGGGTACTTGTCCCCAAACCTTCAGCTTGTAGTTTGTCTTTGTCCTTGGATCTCAAGTGAGTCTCCTGTAAGGAAGCACGTAGGTTTCTTGAGTTTTCATCCGTTCTTTTAACCCTGTGTCTTTTGTTTGCAGCACTCAGAGCCTGACCTTTTATTCTGATGATTCAGTGCTGTGCCCTTATTGCACTTAAAAAATATTTTTTGTTATCATTAATCTACAATCACGTGAAGAACATTATGTTTACTATGCTCCCCCTTATCCAAGTCCACCAGCAAAAACCTCTTAAAGTCGCTGTCCATCAGCATAGTTGGATGCTTTAAACCCCTTCAGCATGTACCCCTTCAAAGAAACCGATACAGTCGCTGTTAATCATGGAGTAGTAAGATGCTATATAACCTCTACTAGTCTTCTCTGTGTTGTACAGCACTCCCCATGTCCCGCGCGACCCCACGCAATATACATGGTAATCCTAATGCCCCCAATCTTTCTCCCCACACTTATCCCTCCCTTCAGAACCACCCTGTGCAGTCCTTTTCCCTTTGGCAACTTTTAGTCAACTCTCGGGTTCTGTGAGTATCCTGCTGTTTTTTTCCTTCAGTTTCTCTTTGTTGTTATACTCCACACATGAGTGATATCATTTGATATTGTCTTTCTCCGCCTGACCTATTTTTCTGAACATACTACTGTCTAGCTCCATCCACGTCATTGCAAATGGTATGATTTGTTTTCTTCTTATGGCTGCTTACTGCACTTAGTAGACTGGATTTCATTCTTCCTTTTTGTTTGTAGTTTAGCTATGTGATTTCACCATTAATCTCCTGGTTATGAGCAACAACTTTGTGTCAATCGATATGTATCTGTATCTGTCTATCGCTCTGTCTGTCTGTATATCTATCTATCTTTCTATATATCCTTCTTTCTATCTCTCTATCCTCTCTATTTATCTATCCATCTATCTAGCTTCCTGTCTTCTATCATGTGTATAATCTATCGATCATCTGTCATCTATCTATCTGTCTATCTATGAAACAATCTTCTTTCTGTCTGTCCATCTATCCTTATGTACAGAACAGTTAACTACATCAACTATGTCACTTCCCTACATTATGCTTTCGAAAACATTGTAAGGTCACTAGGCCGTAGGGAGAGCACTGGGCTCACTGAGACAATTGCAGATCGAATCAGCCGCGTGTGCTTACAAAACCAGTAAATGGTGGTGCAGGGACTTGAACCCGTATCTCTGTCCTCTGTCCTCGTAAACCTCCTTCTCGCTTGCTAACTGTATTTAGCCACATTCATTGACTAAGTCCTCACTGAAGACCCCAATTATACTTCCTCTGGGCCTGTTGTAGACAGAAAAGTATACTTGGTGCTTTACTCACCACCATGTTTGAGGGACATTGGCATGTTCACCACTGATAGGAGGAGGGACAAATAAAAAGGAACACCTATTTCTAGACAGGAGCATTTGGGAGCAAAGTGTGTGTTGTGGAGAGACGTGTTTGGTTGAGTGTCCAAACTTCCCTCTTTATGTGGTTATTACTTCTTTACAATCGTGGATATCATAAAACGCATTGATTTCAAAAGCCCAGACGCATATTATTACAGCAATTCATTTGTTGATGTGAGAAAAATGAGAAGGACATTGCAGTACCACTAAATCTATACCTGGGCACTGCTGATACCAAACAAAAGGAATTCACGGTGGCTAGGTAGGACTATTTTCTAGTGACTGTCTCTGGGATCTCAAACAGAATCCATTTGTTTCTTTGATTCAAAGATTCACTTGTATAGGGTACCTGTCCCCGCCCCTTCAGCTTGTAGTTTGTCTGAGTCCTTGGATCACAAGTGAGTCTCCAGTAAGGGAGCACTTAGGTGATCTTGAGTTTTCATCAGTTCTTCTAAAACTGTGTCTTTTGATTGGAGCAGTGAAAGCCTGTACTTTTATTCCGATATTTGATAGCTAGGCTCTTACTGCACTTTGAAACTTTTTTTGTTCCCATTAATATACAATCACATGCAGAACAATATGTTAACTAGTCTAACCCCTTCACCAAGTCCTCGCCAAATGCCAGTTTCAGTCGCTGTCCGTCAGCGTGTCGTAAGATGCTCTAGAATCACTACTTGCCTTCTCTGTGTTGTATAGCCCTCCCAATGACCCTTCACCCTACACATTATTCATGCTAATCCTAATGCCCCCATTCTTTTTCCCCGCCCTTATCAATCCCTTCCCACAAACACTACCCAGTCCCTTTCTCTTTGGTAACTCTTAGTCCACTCTCGGGTACTGTGTATATGCTGCTGTTCCTTCCTTCAGTTTTTCTTTGTTATCGTACTCCACACATGAGTTAAATCATTTGGTACATGTATTTCTCCGACTGGCCTATTTGACTGAGCATAATACCCTCTAGCTCCATCCAAGTTATTGCCAATGATAGGATTTGTTTTCTTCTTATGGCTGCTTACTGCACTTTTTAAACTGGATTTTATTCTTCTTTTTCGTTTGTAGTTTGCTATGTGCTTCAACCATTGCTCTCATGGTTATGAGCAATAGCTTTGTGTTAATCGATATGAACCTATATCTATCTATCTGTCTGTCTATCAGTCAATCAATCAATCAATCAATCAACTTTCTGTCTGCCCATCTGTCCTTGTATACAGAACTGGTAACCACATATCCTATGTCACTTTCCTAAATTATGCTTCCAAAAATCCTGCTAGGTAACTAGGCTGTAGGGAGAGCACTGTGTTCACCGAGACATTTGCAGGTCGTGTCGGCCGAGTGTACCTACAAAACCAGGAAATGGTTGTGCAGGGACTTGAACCCGTGTCTCTATCCTCTGTCCTCTTTCATCTCCTTCTCACTTCCTGTCTGTATATAGCCACATTCATTCACTATGTGCTCCCTGAAGACCACAAGTATCCTTCCTCTGGGCCTGTGGACGACAGAAACGTAAAATTGTGGCTTTGCTCACCACCATGTTTGAAGGACATCTATGTGAACACCACTGATAGGATGGAGGGTCAAATAAAAAGGAACACCAATTTCTAGACAGGAGCAGTTGGGAGCTAAGAGTGTATTGTGGAGTGACATGTTTATTTGAGTGTCCAAACTTCCCTCTTTAGGTGGTTATTACTTCACATTCGTGAATATCATAAAACCCACAGATTTCAAAGGCCCAGATTCTTATTATTTCAGCAACCCAGTTGTTGAGGTGAGAGAAAATGAGAAGGACGTTGCTCCACCACTAAATCTATGGCTGGGCCTTGCTGAAAACAAACAAAAAGAGTTCACGGTGGCCAGATAGTGCTATTTTCTACTGACTGTCTCTGGGGGCTCAAACAGAATCCATTTGTTTGATTGTTTGTTTTTCAGTTTCACTCGTGTAGGGTACTTGTCCCCACACCTTCAGCTTGTAGTTTGTCTTTGTCCTTGGATCTCAAGTGAGTCTCCTGTAAGGAAGCACGTAGGTTTCTTGAGTTTTCATCCGTTCTTTTAACCCTGTGTCTTTTGTTTACAGCACTCAGAGCCTGACCTTTTATTCTGATGATTCAGTGCTGTGCCCTTATTGCACTTAAAAATTTTTTTTTGTTATCATTAATCTACAATCACGTGAAGAACATTATGTTTAGTATGCTCCCCCTTATCCAAGTCCACCAGCAAAAACCTCTTAAAGTCGCTGTCCATCAGCATAGTTGGATGCTTTAAACCCCTTCAGCATGTACCCCTTCAAAGACACCGATACAGTCGCTGTCAATCATGGAGTAGTAAGATGCTATATAACTTCTACTAGTCTTCTCTGTGTTGTACAGCTCTCCCCATGTCCCGCGTGACCCCACGCAATATACATGGTAATCCTAATGCCCCCAATCTTTCTCCCCACACTTATCCCTCCCTTCAGAACCACCTTGTGCAGTCCTTTTCCCTTTGGCAACTTTTAGTCAACTCTCGGGTTCTGTGAGTATCCTGCTGTTTTTTTCCTTCAGTTTCTCTTTGTTGTTATACTCCACACATAAGTGATATCATTTGATATTGTCTTTCTCCGCCTGACCTATTTTTCTGAACATACTACTGTCTAGCTCCATCCACGTCATTGCAAAAGGTAGGATTTGTTTTCTTCTTATGGCTGCCTACTGCACTTAGTAGACTGGATTTCATTCTTCCTTTTTGTTTGTAGTTTAGCTATGTGATTTCACCATTAATCTCCTGGTTATGAGCAACAACTTTGTGTCAATCGATATGTATCTGTATCTATCTATCGCTCTGTCTGTCTGTATATCTATCTATCTTTCTATATATCCTTCTTTCTATCTCTCTATCCTCTCTATTTATCTATCCATCTATCTAGCTTCCTGTCTTCTATCATGTGTATAATCTATCGATCATCTGTCATCTATCTATCTGTCTATCTATGAAACAATCTTCTTTCTGTCTGTCCATCTATCCTTATGTACAGAACAGTTAACTACATCAACTATGTCACTTCCCTACATTATGCTTTCGAAAACATTGTAAGGTCACTAGGCCTTAGGGAGAGCACTGGGCTCACTGAGACAATTGCAGATCGAATCAGCCGCGTGTGCTTACAAAACCAGTAAATGGTGGTGCAGGTACTTGAACCCGTATCTCTGTCCTCTGTCCTCGTAAACCTCCTTCTCGCTTGCTAACTGTATTTAGCCACATTCATTGACTAAGTACTCACTGAAGACCCCAATTATACTTCCTCTGGGCCTGTTGTAGACAGAAAAGTATACTTGGTGCTTTACTCACCACCATGTTTGAGGGACATTGGTATGTTCACCACTGATAGGAGGAGGGACAAATAAAAAGGAACACCTATTTCTAGACAGGAGCATTTGGGAGCAAAGTGTGTGTTGTGGAGAGACGTGTTTGGTTGAGTGTCCAAACTTCCCTCTTTATGTGGTTATTACTTCTTTACAATCATGGATATCATAAAACCCAGTGATTTCAAAAGCCCAGACGCATATTATTACAGCAATTCATTTGTTGATGTGAGAAAAATGAGAAGGACATTGCAGTACCACTAAATCTATACCTGGGCACTGCTGATACCAAACAAAAGGAATTCACGGTGGCTAGGTAGGACTATTTTCTAGTGACTGTCTCTGGGATCTCAAACAGAATCCATTTGTTTCTTTGTTTCAAAGATTCACTTGTATAGGGTACCTGTCCCCGCCCCTTCAGCTTGTAGTTTGTCTGAGTCCTTGGATCACAAGTGAGTCTCCAGTAAGGGAGCACTTAGGTGATCTTGAGTTTTCATCAGTTCTTCTAAAACTGTGTCTTTTGATTGGAGCAGTGAAAGCCTGTACTTTTATTCTGATATTTGATAGCTAGGCTCTTACTGCACTTTGAAATTTTTTTTGTTCTCATTAATATACAATCACATGCAGAACAATATGTTAACTAGTCTAACCCCTTCACCAAGTCCTCGCCAAATCCCAGTTTCATTCGCTGTCCGTCAGCGTGTCGTAAGATGCTCTAGAATCACTACTTGTCTTCTCTGTGTTGTATAGCCCTCCCAATGACCCTTCACCCTACACATTATTCATGCTAATCCTAATGCCCCCATTCTTTTTCCCCGCCCTTATCAATCCCTTCCCACAAACACTACCCAGTCCCTTTCTTTTTTTTTAACTCTTAGTCCACTCTCGGGTACTGTGTATATGCTGCTGTTTCTTCCTCCAGTTTTTCTTTGTTATCGTACTCCACACATCAGTTAAATCATTTGGTACATGTATTTCTCCGACTGGCCTATTTGACTGAGCATAATACCCTCTAGCTCCATCCAAGTTATTGCCAATGATAGGATTTGTTTTCTTCTTATGGCAGCTTACTGCACTTTTTAAACTGGATTTTATTCTTCTTTTTCGTTTGTAGTTTGCTATGTGCTTCAACCATTGCTCTCATGGTTATGAGCAATAGCTTTGTGTTAATCGATATGAACCTATATCTATCTATCTGTCTGTCTATCAATCAATCAATCAATCAATCAATCATCTTTCTGTCTGCCCATCTGTCCTTGTGTACAGAGCAGGTAACCACATATCCTATGTCACTTTCCTACATTATGCTTCCAAAAATCCTGCAAGGTAACTAGGCTGTAGGGAGAGCACTGGGTTCACCGAGACACTTGCAGGTCGTGTCGGCCGAGTGTACCTACAAAACCAGGAAATGGTTGTGCAGGGACTTGAACCCGTGTCTCTATCCTCTGTCCTCTTTCATCTCCTTCTCACTTCCTGTCTGTATATAGCCACATTCATTCACTAAGTGCTCCCTGAAGACCACAAGTATCCTTCCTCTGGGCCTGTGGACGACAGAAACGTAAAATTGTTGCTTTGCTCACCACCATGTTTGTAGGACATCTGTGTGAACACCACTGATAGGATGGAGGGTCAAATAAAAAGGAACACCAATTTCTAGACAGGAGCAGTTGGGAGCTAAGAGTGTATTGTGGAGTGACATGTTTATTTGAGTGTCCAAACTTCCCTCTTTAGGTGGTTATTACTTCACATTCGTGAAGATCATAAAACCCACAGATTTCAAAGGCCCAGATTCTTATTATTTCAGCAACCCAGTTGTTGAGGTGAGAGAAAATGAGAAGGACGTTGCTCCACCACTAAATCTATGGCTGGGCCTTGCTGAAAACAAACAAAAAGAGTTCACGGTGGCCAGATAGTGCTATTTTCTACTGACTGTCTCTGGGGGCTCAAACAGAATCCATTTGTTTGATTGTTTGTTTTTCAGTTTCACTCGTGTAGGGTACTTGTCCCCACACCTTCAGCTTGTAGTTTGTCTTTGTCCTTGGATCTCAAGTGAGTCTCCTGTAAGGAAGCACGTAGGTTTCTTGAGTTTTCATCCGTTCTTTTAACCCTGTGTCTTTTGTTTGCAGCACTCAGAGCCTGACCTTTTATTCTGATGATTCAGTGCTGTGCCCTTATTGCACTTAAAAAATATTTTTTGTTATCATTAATCTACAATCACGTGAAGAACATTATGTTTACTATGCTCCCCCTTATCCAAGTCCACCAGCAAAAACCTCTTAAAGTCGCTGTCCATCAGCATAGTTGGATGCTTTAAACCCCTTCAGCATGTACCCCTTCAAAGACACCGGTACAGTCGGTGTCAATCATGGAGTAGTAAGATGCTATATAACCTCTACTAGTCTTCTCTGTGTTGTACAGCACTCCCCATGTCCCGCGCGACCCCACGCAATATACATGGTAATCCTAATGCCCCCAATCTTTCTACCCACACTTATCCCTCCCTTCAGAACCACCCTGTGCAGTCCTTTTCCCTTTGGCAACTTTTAGTCAACTCTCGGGTTCTGTGAGTATCCTGCTGTTTTTTTCCTTCAGTTTCTCTTTGTTGTTATACTCCACACATGAGTGATATCATTTGATATTGTCTTTCTCCGCCTGACCTATTTTTCTGAACATACTACTGTCTAGCTCCATCCACGTCATTGCAAATGGTAGGATTTGTTTTCTTCTTATGGCTGCTTACTGCACTTAGTAAACTGGATTTCATTCTTCCTTTTTGTTTGTAGTTTAGCTATGTGATTTCACCATTCATCTCCTGGTTATGAGCAACAACTTTGTGTCAATCGATATGTATCTGTATCTATCTATCGCTCTGTCTGTCTGTATATCTATCTATCTTTCTATATATCCTTCCTTCTATCTCTCTATCCTCTCTATTTATCTATCCATCTATCTAGCTTCCTGTCTTCTATCATGTGTATAATCTATCGATCATCTGTCATCTATCTATCTGTCTATCTATGAAACAATCTTCTTTCTGTCTGTCCATCTATCCTTATGTACAGAACAGTTAACTACATCAACTATGTCACTTCCCTACATTATGCTTTCAAAAACATTGCAAGGTCACTAGGCCGTAGGGAGAGCACTGGGCTCACTGAGACAATTGCAGATCGAATCAGCCGCGTGTGCTTACAAAACCAGTAAATGGTGGTGCAGGTACTTGAACCCGTATCTCTGTCCTCTGTCCTCTTAAACCTCCTTCTCGCTTGCTAACTGTATTTAGCCACATTCATTGACTAAGTCCTCACTGAAGACCCCAATTATACTTCCTCTGGGCCTGTTGTAGACAGAAAAGTATACTTGGTGCTTTACTCACCACCATGTTTGAGGGACATTGGCATGTTCACCACTGATAGGAGGAGGGACAAATAAAAAGGAACACCTATTTCTAGACAGGAGCATTTGGGAGCAAAGTGTGTGTTGTGGAGAGACGTGTTTGGTTGAGTGTCCAAACTTCCCTCTTTATGTGGTTATTACTTCTTTACAATCGTGGATATCATAAAACCCAGTTATTTCAAAAGCCCAGACGCATATTATTACAGCAATTCATTTGTTGATGTGAGAAAAATGAGAAGGACATTGCAGTACCACTAAATCTATACCTGGGCACTGCTGATACCAAACAAAAGGAATTCACGGTGGCTAGGTAGGACTATTTTCTAGTGACTGTCTCTGGGGTCTCAAACAGAATCCATTTGTTTCTTTGTTTCAAAGATTCACTTGTATAGGGTACTTGTCCCCGCCCCTTCAGCTTTTAGTTTGTCTGAGTCCTTGGATCACAAGTGAGTCTCCAGTAAGGGAGCACTTATGTGATCTTGAGTTTTCATCAGTTCTTCTAACCCTGTGTCTTTTGATTGGAGCAGTGAAAGCCTGTACTTTTATTCCGATATTTGATAGCTAGGCTCTTACTGCACTTTGAAATTTTTTTTGTTCTCATTAATATACAATCACATGCAGAACAATATGTTAACTAGTCTAACCCCTTCACCAAGTCCTCGCCAAATGCCAGTTTCAGTCGCTGTCCGTCAGCGTGTCGTAAGATGCTCTAGAATCACTACTTGTCTTCTCTGTGTTGTATAGCCCTCCCAATGACCCTTCACCCTACACATTATTCATGCTAATCCTAATGCCCCCATTCTTTTTCCCCGCCCTTATCAATCCCTTCCCACAAACACTACCCAGTCCCTTTCTTTTTTTTAACTCTTAGTCCACTCTCGGGTACTGTGTATATGCTGCTGTTTCTTCCTTCAGTTTTTCTTTGTTATCGTACTCCACACATGAGTTAAATCATTTGGTACATGTATTTCTCCGACTGGCCTATTTGACTGAGCATAATACCCTCTATCTCCATCCAAGTTATTGCCAATGATAGGATTTGTTTTCTTCTTATGGCTGCTTACTGCACTTTTTAAACTGGATTTTATTCTTCTTTTTCGTTTGTAGTTTGCTATGTGCTTCAACCATTGCTCTCATGGTTATGAGCAATAGCTTTGTGTTAATCGATATGAACCTATATCTATCTATCTGTCTGTCTATCAGTCAATCAATCAATCAATCAATCAACTTTCTGTCTGCCCATCTGTCCTTGTATACAGAACTAGTAACCACATATCCTATGTCACTTTCCTAAATTATGCTTCCAAAAATCCTGCTAGGTAACTAGGCTGTAGGGAGAGCACTGTGTTCACCGAGACACTTGCAGGTCGTGTCGGCCGAGTGTACCTACAAAACCAGGAAATGGTTGTGCAGGGACTTGAACCCGTTTCTCTATCCTCTGTCCTCTTTCATCTCCTTCTCACTTCCTGTCTGTATATAGCCACATTCATTCACTATGTGCTCCCTGAAGACCACAAGTATCCTTCCTCTGGGCCTGTGGACGACAGAAACGTAAAATTGTGGCTTTGCTCACCACCATGTTTGAAGGACATCTATGTGAACACCACTGATAGGATGGAGGGTCAAATAAAAAGGAACACCAATTTCTAGACAGGAGCAGTTGGGAGCTAAGAGTGTATTGTGGAGTGACATGTTTATTTGAGTGTCCAAACTTCCCTCTTTAGGTGGTTATTACTTCACATTCGTGAAGATCATAAAACCCACAGATTTCAAAGGCCCAGATTCTTATTATTTCAGCAACCCAGTTGTTGAGGTGAGAGAAAATGAGAAGGACGTTGCTCCACCACTAAATCTATGGCTGGGCCTTGCTGAAAACAAACAAAAAGAGTTCACGGTGGCCAGATAGTGCTATTTTCTACTGACTGTCTCTGGGGGCTCAAACAGAATCCATTTGTTTGATTGTTTGTTTTTCAGTTTCACTCGTGTAGGGTACTTGTCCCCACACCTTCAGCTTGTAGTTTGTCTTTGTCCTTGGATCTCAAGTGAGTCTCCTGTAAGGAAGCACGTAGGTTTCTTGAGTTTTCATCCGTTCTTTTAACCCTGTGTCTTTTGTTTACAGCACTCAGAGCCTGACCTTTTATTCTGATGATTCAGTGCTGTGCCCTTATTGCACTTAAAAATTTTTTTTTGTTATCATTAATCTACAATCACGTGAAGAACATTATGTTTAGTATGCTCCCCCTTATCCAAGTCCACCAGCAAAAACCTCTTAAAGTCGCTGTCCATCAGCATAGTTGGATGCTTTAAACCCCTTCAGCATGTACCCCTTCAAAGACACCGATACAGTCGCTGTCAATCATGGAGTAGTAAGATGCTATATAACTTCTACTAGTCTTCTCTGTGTTGTACAGCTCTCCCCATGTCCCGCGTGACCCCACGCAATATACATGGTAATCCTAATGCCCCCAATCTTTCTCCCCACACTTATCCCTCCCTTCAGAACCACCCTGTGCAGTCCTTTTCCCTTTGGCAACTTTTAGTCAACTCTCGGGTTCTGTGAGTATCCTGCTGTTTTTTTCCTTCAGTTTCTCTTTGTTGTTATACTCCACACATAAGTGATATCATTTGATATTGTCTTTCTCCGCCTGACCTATTTTTCTGAACATACTACTGTCTAGCTCCATCCACGTCATTGCAAAAGGTAGGATTTGTTTTCTTCTTATGGCTGCCTACTGCACTTAGTAGACTGGATTTCATTCTTCCTTTTTGTTTGTAGTTTAGCTATGTGATTTCACCATTAATCTCCTGGTTATGAGCAACAACTTTGTGTCAATCGATATGTATCTGTATCTATCTATCGCTCTGTCTGTCTGTATATCTATCTATCTTTCTATATATCCTTCTTTCTATCTCTCTATCCTCTCTATTTATCTATCCATCTATCTAGCTTCCTGTCTTCTATCATGTGTATAATCTATCGATCATCTGTCATCTATCTATCTGTCTATCTATGAAACAATCTTCTTTCTGTCTGTCCATCTATCCTTATGTACAGAACAGTTAACTACATCAACTATGTCACTTCCCTACATTATGCTTTCGAAAACATTGTAAGGTCACTAGGCCTTAGGGAGAGCACTGGGCTCACTGAGACAATTGCAGATCGAATCAGCCGCGTGTGCTTACAAAACCAGTAAATGGTGGTGCAGGTTCTTGAACCCGTATCTCTGTCCTCTGTCCTCGTAAACCTCCTTCTCGCTTGCTAACTGTATTTAGCCACATTCATTGACTAAGTCCTCACTGAAGACCCCAATTATACTTCCTCTGGGCCTGTTGTAGACAGAAAAGTATACTTGGTGCTTTACTCACCACCATGTTTGAGGGACATTGGCATGTTCACCACTGATAGGAGGAGGGACAAATAAAAAGGAACACCTATTTCTAGACAGGAGCATTTGGGAGCAAAGTGTGTGTTGTGGAGAGACGTGTTTGGTTGAGTGTCCAAACTTCCCTCTTTATGTGGTTATTACTTCTTTACAATCGTGGATATCATAAAACGCATTGATTTCAAAAGCCCAGACGCATATTATTACAGCAATTCATTTGTTGATGTGAGAAAAATGAGAAGGACATTGCAGTACCACTAAATCTATACCTGGGCACTGCTGATACCAAACAAAAGGAATTCACGGTGGCTAGGTAGGACTATTTTCTAGTGACTGTCTCTGGGATCTCAAACAGAATCCATTTGTTTCTTTGTTTCAAAGATTCACTTGTATAGGGTACCTGTCCCCGCCCCTTCAGCTTGTAGTTTGTCTGAGTCCTTGGATCACAAGTGAGTCTCCAGTAAGGGAGCACTTAGGTGATCTTGAGTTTTCATCAGTTCTTCTAAAACTGTGTCTTTTGATTGGAGCAGTGAAAGCCTGTACTTTTATTCTGATATTTGATAGCTAGGCTCTTACTGCACTTTGAAATTTTTTTTGTTCTCATTAATATACAATCACATGCAGAACAATATGTTAACTAGTCTAACCCCTTCACCAAGTCCTCGCCAAATCCCAGTTTCAGTCGCTGTCCGTCAGCGTGTCGTAAGATGCTCTAGAATCACTACTTGTCTTCTCTGTGTTGTATAGCCCTCCCAATGACCCTTCACCCTACACATTATTCATGCTAATCCTAATGCCCCCATTCTTTTTCCCCGCCCTTATCAATCCCTTCCCACAAACACTACCCAGACCCTTTCTTTTTTTTTAACTCTTAGTCCACTCTCGGGTTCTGTGTATATGCTGCTGTTTCTTCCTCCAGTTTTTCTTTGTTATCGTACTCCACACATGAGTTAAATCATTTGGTACATGTATTTCTCCGACTGGCCTATTTGACTGAGCATAATACCCTCTAGCTCCATCCAAGTTATTGCCAATGATAGGATTTGTTTTCTTCTTATGGCAGCTTACTGCACTTTTTAAACTGGATTTTATTCTTCTTTTTCGTTTGTAGTTTGCTATGTGCTTCAACCATTGCTCTCATGGTTATGAGCAATAGCTTTGTGTTAATCGATATGAACCTATATCTATCTATCTGTCTGTCTATCAATCAATCAATCAATCAATCAATCATCTTTCTGTCTGCCCATCTGTCCTTGTGTACAGAGCAGGTAACCACATATCCTATGTCACTTTCCTACATTATGCTTCCAAAAATCCTGCAAGGTAACTAGGCTGTAGGGAGAGCACTGGGTTCACCGAGACACTTGCAGGTCGTGTCGGCCGAGTGTACCTACAAAACCAGGAAATGGTTGTGCAGGGACTTGAACCCGTGTCTCTATCCTCTGTCCTCTTTCATCTCCTTCTCACTTCCTGTCTGTATATAGCCACATTCATTCACTAAGTGCTCCCTGAAGACCACAAGTATCCTTCCTCTGGGCCTGTGGACGACAGAAACGTAAAATTGTTGCTTTGCTCACCACCATGTTTGTAGGACATCTGTGTGAACACCACTGATAGGATGGAGGGTCAAATAAAAAGGAACACCAATTTCTAGACAGGAGCAGTTGGGAGCTAAGAGTGTATTGTGGAGTGACATGTTTATTTGAGTGTCCAAACTTCCCTTTTAGGTGGTTATTACTTCACATTCGTGAAGATCATAAAACCCACAGATTTCAAAGGCCCAGATTCTTATTATTTCAGCAACCCAGTTGTTGAGGTGAGAGAAAATAAGAAGGACGTTGCTCCACCACTAAATCTATGGCTGGGCCTTGCTGAAAACAAACAAAAAGAGTTCACGGTGGCCAGATAGTGCTATTTTCTACTGACTGTCTCTGGGGGCTCAAACAGAATCCATTTGTTTGTTTGTTTTTCAGTTTCACTCGTGTAGGGTACTTGTCCCCACACCTTCAGCTTGTAGTTTGTCTTTGTCCTTGGATCTCAAGTGAGTCTCCTGTAAGGAAGCACGTAGGTTTCTTGAGTTTTCATCCGTTCTTTTAACCCTGTGTCTTTTGTTTGCAGCACTCAGAGCCTGACCTTTTATTCTGATGATTCAGTGCTGTGCCCTTATTGCACTTAAAAATTTTTTTTTGTTATCATTAATCTACAATCACGTGAAGAACATTATGTTTAGTATGCTCCCCCTAATCCAAGTCCACCAGCAAAAACCTCTTAAAGTCGCTGTCCATCAGCATAGTTGGATGCTTTAAACCCCTTCAGCATGTACCCCTTCAAAGACACCGATACAGTCGCTGTCAATCATGGAGTAGTAAGATGCTATATAACCTCTACTAGACTTCTCTGTGTTGTACAGCTCTCCCCATGTCCCGCGTGACCCCACGCAATATACATGGTAATCCTAATGCCCCCAATCTTTCTCCCCACACTTATCCCTCCCTTCAGAACCACCCTGTGCAGTCCTTTTCCCTTTGGCAACTTTTAGTCAACTCTCGGGTTCTGTGAGTATCCTGCTGTTTTTTTCCTTCAGTTTCTCTTTGTTGTTATACTCCACACATGAGTGATATCATTTCATATTGTCTTTCTCCGCCTGACCTATTTTTCTGAACATACTACTGTCTAGCTCCATCCACGTCATTGCAAATGGTAGGATTTGTTTTCTTCTTATGGCTGCTTACTGCACTTAGTAGACTGGATTTCATTCTTCCTTTTTGTTTGTAGTTTAGCTATGTGATTTCACTATTAATCTCCTGGTTATGAGCAACAACTTTGTGTCAATTGATATGTATCTGTATCTATCTATCGCTCTGTATGTCTGTATATGTATCTATCTTTCAATATATCCTTCTTTCTATCTCTCTATCCTCTCTATTTATCTATCCATCTATCTAGCTTCCTGTCTTCTATCATGTGTATAATCTATCGATCATCTGTCATCTATCTATCTGTCTATCTATGAAACAATCTTCTTTCTGTCTGTCCATCTATCCTTATGTACAGAACAGTTAACTACATCAACTATGTCACTTCCCTACATTATGCTTTCGAAAACATTGTAAGATCACTAGGCCGTAGGGAGAGCACTGGGCTCACTGAGACAATTGCAAATCGAATCAGCCGCGTGTGCTTACAAAACCAGTAAATGGTGGTGCAGGTACTTGAACCCGTATCTCTGTCCTCTGTCCTCGTAAACCTCCTTCTCGCTTGCTAACTGTATTTAGCCACATTCATTGACTAAGTACTCACTGAAGACCCCAATTATACTTCCTCTGGGCCTGTTGTAGACAGAAAAGTATACTTGGTGCTTTACTCACCACCATGTTTGAGGGACATTGGTATGTTCACCACTGATAGGAGGAGGGACAAATAAAAAGGAACACCTATTTCAGACAGGAGCATTTGGGAGCAAAGTGTGTGTTGTGGAGAGACGTGTTTGGTTGAGTGTCCAAACTTCCCTCTTTATGTGGTTATTACTTCTTTACAATCATGGATATAATAAAACCCAGTGATTTCAAAAGCCCAGACGCATATTATTACAGCAATTCATTTGTTGATGTGAGAAAAATGAGAAGGACATTGCAGTACCACTAAATCTATACCTGGGCACTGCTGATACCAAACAAAAGGAATTCACGGTGGCTAGGTAGGACTCTTTTCTAGTGACTGTCTCTGGGATCTCAAACAGAATCCATTTGTTTCTTTGTTTCAAAGATTCACTTGTATAGGGTACCTGTCCCCGCCCCTTCAGCTTGTAGTTTGTCTGAGTCCTTGGATCACAAGTGAGTCTCCAGTAAGGGAGCACTTAGGTGATCTTGAGTTTTCATCAGTTCTTCTAAAACTGTGTCTTTTGATTGGAGCAGTGAAAGCCTGTACTTTTATTCCGATATTTGATAGCTAGGCTCTTACTGCACTTTGAAATTTTTTTTGTTCTCATTAATATACAATCACATGCAGAACAATATGTTAACTAGTCTAACCCCTTCACCAAGTCCTCGCCAAATGCCAGTTTCAGTCGCTGTCCGTCAGCGTGTCGTAAGATGCTCTAGAATCACTACTTGTCTTCTCTGTGTTGTATAGCCCTCCCAATGACCCTTCACCCTACACATTATTCATGCTAATCCTAATGCCCCCATTCTTTTTCCCCGCCCTTATCAATCCCTTCCCACAAACACTACCCAGTCCCTTTCTTTTTTTTAACTCTTAGTCCACTCTCGGGTACTGTGTATATGCTGCTGTTTCTTCCTTCAGTTTTTCTTTGTTATCGTACTCCACACATGAGTTAAATCATTTGGTACATGTATTTCTCCGACTGGCCTATTTGACTGAGCATAATACCCTCTAGCTCCATCCAAGTTATTGCCAATGATAGGATTTGTTTTCTTCTTATGGCAGCTTACTGCACTTTTTAAACTGGATTTTATTCTTCTTTTTCGTTTGTAGTTTGCTATGTGCTTCAACCATTGCTCTCATGGTTATGAGCAATAGCTTTGTGTTAATCGATATGAACCTATATCTATCTATCTGTCTGTCTATCTGTCAATCAATCAATCAATCAATCATCTTTCTGTCTGCCCATCTGTCCTTGTGTACAGAACTGGTAACCACATATCCTATGTCACTTTCCTACATTATGCTTCCAAAAATCCTGCTAGGTAACTAGGCTGTAGGGAGAGCACTGTGTTCACCGAGACACTTGCAGGTCGTGTCGGCCGAGTGTACCTACAAAACCAGGAAATGGTTGTGCAGGGACTTGAACCCGTGTCTCTATCCTCTGTCCTCTTTCATCTCCTTCTCACTTCCTGTCTGTATATAGCCACATTCATTCACTATGTGCTCCCTGAAGACCACAAGTATCCCTCCTCTGGGCCTGTGGACGACAGAAACATAAAATTGTTGCTTTGCTCACCACCATGTTTGAAGGACATCTATGTGAACACCACTGATAGGATGGAGGGTCAAAAAAAAATTAACACCAATTTCTAGACAGGAGCAGTTGGGAGCTACGAGTGTATTGTGGAGTGACATGTTTATTTGAGTGTCCAAACTTCCCTCTTTAGGTGGTTATTACTTCACATTCGTGAAGATCATAAAACCCACAGATTTCAAAGGCCCAGATTCTTATTATTTCAACAAACCCAGTTGTTGAGGTGAGAGAAAATGAGAAGGACGTTGCTCCACCAATAAATCTATGGCTGGGCCTTGCTGGAAACAAACAAAAAGAGTTCACGGTGGCCAGATAGTGCTATTTTCTACTGACTGTCTCTGGGGGCTCAAACAGAATCCATTTGTTTGATTGTTTGTTTTTCAGTTTCACTCGTGTAGGGTACTTGTCCCCACACCTTCAGCTTGTAGTTTGTCTTTGTCCTTGGATCTCAAGTGAGTCTCCTGTAAGGAAGCACGTAGGTTTCTTGAGTTTTCATCCATTCTTTTAACCCTGTGTCTTTTGTTTGCAGCACTCAGAGCCTGACCTTTTATTCTGATGATTCAGTGCTGTGCCCTTATTGCACTTAAAAAATATTTTTTGTTATCATTAATCTACAATCACGTGAAGAACATTATGTTTACTATGCTCCCCCTTATCCAAGTCCACCAGCAAAAACCTCTTAAAGTCGCTGTCCATCAGCATAGTTGGATGCTTTAAACCCCTTCAGCACGTACCCCTTCAAAGACACCGGTACAGTCGGTGTCAATCATGGAGTAGTAAGATGCTATATAACCTCTACTAGTCTTCTCTGTGTTGTACAGCACTCCCCATGTCCCGCGCGACCCCACGCAATATACATGGTAATCCTAATGCCCCCAATCTTTCTCCCCACACTTATCCCTCCCTTCAGAACCACCCTGTGCAGTCCTTTTCCCTTTGGCAACTTTTAGTCAACTCTCGGGTTCTGTGAGTATCCTGCTGTTTTTATCCTTCAGTTTCTCTTTGTTGTTATACTCCACACATGAGTGATATCATTTGATATTGTCTTTCTCCGCCTGACCTATTTTTCTGAACATACTACTGTCTAGCTCCATCCACGTCATTGCAAATGGTAGGATTTGTTTTCTTCTTATGGCTGCTTACTGCACTTTGTAAACTGGATTTCATTCTTCCTTTTTGTTTGTAGTTTAGCTATGTGATTTCACCATTCATCTCCTGGTTATGAGCAACAGCTTTGTGTCAATCGATATGTATCTGTATCTATCTATCGCTCTGTCTGTCTGTATATCTATCTATCTATATCTATCTATCTTTCTATATATCCTTCTTTCTATCTCTCTATCCTCTCTATTTATCTATCCATCTATCTAGCTTCCTGTCTTCTATCATGTGTATAATCTATCGATCATCTGTCATCTATCTATCTGTCTATCTATGAAACAATCTTCTTTCTGTCTGTCCATCTATCCTTATGTACAGAACAGTTAACTACATCAACTATGTCACTTCCCTACATTATGCTTTCAAAAACATTGCAAGGTCACTAGGCCGTAGGGAGAGCACTGGGCTCACTGAGACAATTGCAGATCGAATCAGCCGCGTGTGCTTACAAAACCAGTAAATGGTGGTGCAGGGACTTGAACCCGTATCTCTGTCCTCTGTCCTCTTAAACCTCCTTCTCGCTTGCTAACTGTATTTAGCCACATTCATTGACTAAGTCCTCACTGAAGACCCCAATTATACTTCCTCTGGGCCTGTTGTAGACAGAAAAGTATACTTGGTGCTTTACTCACCACCATGTTTGAGGGACATTGGCATGTTCACCACTGATAGGAGGAGGGACAAATAAAAAGGAACACCTATTTCTAGACAGGAGCATTTGGGAGCAAAGTGTGTGTTGTGGAGAGACGTGTTTGGTTGAGTGTCCAAACTTCCCTCTTTATGTGGTTATTACTTCTTTACAATCGTGGATATCATAAAACCCAGTGATTTCAAAAGCCCAGACGCATATTATTACAGCAATTCATTTGTTGATGTGAGAAAAATGAGAAGGACATTGCAGTACCACTAAATCTATACCTGGGCACTGCTGATACCAAACAAAAGGAATTCACGGTGGCTAGGTAGGACTATTTTCTAGTGACTGTCTCTGGGGTCTCAAACAGAATCCATTTGTTTCTTTGTTTCAAAGATTCACTTGTATAGGGTACCTGTCCACGCCCCTTCAGCTTGTAGTTTGTCTGAGTCCTTGGATCACAAGTGAGTCTCCAGTAAGGGAGCACTTATGTGATCTTGAGTTTTCATCAGTTCTTCTAACCCTGTGTCTTTTGATTGGAGCAGTGAAAGCCTGTACTTTTATTCCGATATTTGATAGCTAGGCTCTTACTGCACTTTGAAATTTTTTTTGTTCTCATTAATATACAATCACATGCAGAACAATATGTTAACTAGTCTAACCCCTTCACCAAGTCCTCGCCAAATGCCAGTTTCAGTCGCTGTCCGTCAGCGTGTCGTAAGATGCTCTAGAATCACTACTTGTCTTCTCTGTG
The DNA here is from genome assembly GCF_030020395.1 of Manis pentadactyla. Classification (NCBI taxonomy): domain Eukaryota; kingdom Metazoa; phylum Chordata; class Mammalia; order Pholidota; family Manidae; genus Manis; species Manis pentadactyla. The sequence continues at coordinate 3,778,583 of NW_026644596.1, forward strand.
TTGTATAGCCCTCCCAATGACCCTTCACCCTACACATTATTCATGCTAATCCTAATGCCCCCATTCTTTTTCCCCGCCCTTATCAATCCCTTCCCACAAACACTACCCAGTCCCTTTCTTTTTTTTAACTCTTAGTCCACTCTCGGGTACTGTGTATATGCTGCTGTTTCTTCCTTCAGTTTTTCTTTGTTATCGTACTCCACACATGAGTTAAATCATTTGGTACATGTATTTCTCCGACTGGCCTATTTGACTGAGCATAATACCCTCTATCTCCATCCAAGTTATTGCCAATGATAGGATTTGTTTTCTTCTTATGGCTGCTTACTGCACTTTTTAAACTGGATTTTATTCTTCTTTTTCGTTTGTAGTTTGCTATGTGCTTCAACCATTGCTCTCATGGTTATGAGCAATAGCTTTGTGTTAATCGATATGAACCTATATCTATCTATCTGTCTGTCTATCAGTCAATCAATCAATCAATCAATCAACTTTCTGTCTGCCCATCTGTCCTTGTATACAGAACTAGTAACCACATATCCTATGTCACTTTCCTAAATTATGCTTCCAAAAATCCTGCTAGGTAACTAGGCTGTAGGGAGAGCACTGTGTTCACCGAGACACTTGCAGGTCGTGTCGGCCGAGTGTACCTACAAAACCAGGAAATGGTTGTGCAGGGACTTGAACCCGTGTCTCTATCCTCTGTCCTCTTTCATCTCCTTCTCACTTCCTGTCTGTATATAGCCACATTCATTCACTATGTGCTCCCTGAAGACCACAAGTATCCTTCCTCTGGGCCTGTGGACGACAGAAACGTAAAATTGTGGCTTTGCTCACCACCATGTTTGAAGGACATCTATGTGAACACCACTGATAGGATGGAGGGTCAAATAAAAAGGAACACCAATTTCTAGACAGGAGCAGTTGGGAGCTAAGAGTGTATTGTGGAGTGACATGTTTATTTGAGTGTCCAAACTTCCCTCTTTAGGTGGTTATTACTTCACATTCGTGAAGATCATAAAACCCACAGATTTCAAAGGCCCAGATTCTTATTATTTCAGCAACCCAGTTGTTGAGGTGAGAGAAAATGAGAAGGACGTTGCTCCACCACTAAATCTATGGCTGGGCCTTGCTGAAAACAAACAAAAAGAGTTCACGGTGGCCAGATAGTGCTATTTTCTACTGACTGTCTCTGGGGGCTCAAACAGAATCCATTTGTTTGATTGTTTGTTTTTCAGTTTCACTCGTGTAGGGTACTTGTCCCCACACCTTCAGCTTGTAGTTTGTCTTTGTCCTTGGATCTCAAGTGAGTCTCCTGTAAGGAAGCACGTAGGTTTCTTGAGTTTTCATCCGTTCTTTTAACCCTGTGTCTTTTGTTTACAGCACTCAGAGCCTGACCTTTTATTCTGATGATTCAGTGCTGTGCCCTTATTGCACTTAAAAATTTTTTTTTGTTATCATTAATCTACAATCACGTGAAGAACATTATGTTTAGTATGCTCCCCCTTATCCAAGTCCACCAGCAAAAACCTCTTAAAGTCGCTGTCCATCAGCATAGTTGGATGCTTTAAACCCCTTCAGCATGTACCCCTTCAAAGACACCGATACAGTCGCTGTCAATCATGGAGTAGTAAGATGCTATATAACTTCTACTAGTCTTCTCTGTGTTGTACAGCTCTCCCCATGTCCCGCGTGACCCCACGCAATATACATGGTAATCCTAATGCCCCCAATCTTTCTCCCCACACTTATCCCTCCCTTCAGAACCACCCTGTGCAGTCCTTTTCCCTTTGGCAACTTTTAGTCAACTCTCGGGTTCTGTGAGTATCCTGCTGTTTTTTTCCTTCAGTTTCTCTTTGTTGTTATACTCCACACATAAGTGATATCATTTGATATTGTCTTTCTCCGCCTGACCTATTTTTCTGAACATACTACTGTCTAGCTCCATCCACGTCATTGCAAAAGGTAGGATTTGTTTTCTTCTTATGGCTGCCTACTGCACTTAGTAGACTGGATTTCATTCTTCCTTTTTGTTTGTAGTTTAGCTATGTGATTTCACCATTAATCTCCTGGTTATGAGCAACAACTTTGTGTCAATCGATATGTATCTGTATCTATCTATCGCTCTGTCTGTCTGTATATCTATCTATCTTTCTATATATCCTTCTTTCTATCTCTCTATCCTCTCTATTTATCTATCCATCTATCTAGCTTCCTGTCTTCTATCATGTGTATAATCTATCGATCATCTGTCATCTATCTATCTGTCTATCTATGAAACAATCTTCTTTCTGTCTGTCCATCTATCCTTATGTACAGAACAGTTAACTACATCAACTATGTCACTTCCCTACATTATGCTTTCGAAAACATTGTAAGGTCACTAGGCCTTAGGGAGAGCACTGGGCTCACTGAGACAATTGCAGATCGAATCAGCCGCGTGTGCTTACAAAACCAGTAAATGGTGGTGCAGGTTCTTGAACCCGTATCTCTGTCCTCTGTCCTCGTAAACCTCCTTCTCGCTTGCTAACTGTATTTAGCCACATTCATTGACTAAGTCCTCACTGAAGACCCCAATTATACTTCCTCTGGGCCTGTTGTAGACAGAAAAGTATACTTGGTGCTTTACTCACCACCATGTTTGAGGGACATTGGCATGTTCACCACTGATAGGAGGAGGGACAAATAAAAAGGAACACCTATTTCTAGACAGGAGCATTTGGGAGCAAAGTGTGTGTTGTGGAGAGACGTGTTTGGTTGAGTGTCCAAACTTCCCTCTTTATGTGGTTATTACTTCTTTACAATCGTGGATATCATAAAACGCATTGATTTCAAAAGCCCAGACGCATATTATTACAGCAATTCATTTGTTGATGTGAGAAAAATGAGAAGGACATTGCAGTACCACTAAATCTATACCTGGGCACTGCTGATACCAAACAAAAGGAATTCACGGTGGCTAGGTAGGACTATTTTCTAGTGACTGTCTCTGGGATCTCAAACAGAATCCATTTGTTTCTTTGTTTCAAAGATTCACTTGTATAGGGTACCTGTCCCCGCCCCTTCAGCTTGTAGTTTGTCTGAGTCCTTGGATCACAAGTGAGTCTCCAGTAAGGGAGCACTTAGGTGATCTTGAGTTTTCATCAGTTCTTCTAAAACTGTGTCTTTTGATTGGAGCAGTGAAAGCCTGTACTTTTATTCTGATATTTGATAGCTAGGCTCTTACTGCACTTTGAAATTTTTTTTGTTCTCATTAATATACAATCACATGCAGAACAATATGTTAACTAGTCTAACCCCTTCACCAAGTCCTCGCCAAATCCCAGTTTCAGTCGCTGTCCGTCAGCGTGTCGTAAGATGCTCTAGAATCACTACTTGTCTTCTCTGTGTTGTATAGCCCTCCCAATGACCCTTCACCCTACACATTATTCATGCTAATCCTAATGCCCCCATTCTTTTTCCCCGCCCTTATCAATCCCTTCCCACAAACACTACCCAGACCCTTTCTTTTTTTTTAACTCTTAGTCCACTCTCGGGTTCTGTGTATATGCTGCTGTTTCTTCCTCCAGTTTTTCTTTGTTATCGTACTCCACACATGAGTTAAATCATTTGGTACATGTATTTCTCCGACTGGCCTATTTGACTGAGCATAATACCCTCTAGCTCCATCCAAGTTATTGCCAATGATAGGATTTGTTTTCTTCTTATGGCAGCTTACTGCACTTTTTAAACTGGATTTTATTCTTCTTTTTCGTTTGTAGTTTGCTATGTGCTTCAACCATTGCTCTCATGGTTATGAGCAATAGCTTTGTGTTAATCGATATGAACCTATATCTATCTATCTGTCTGTCTATCAATCAATCAATCAATCAATCAATCATCTTTCTGTCTGCCCATCTGTCCTTGTGTACAGAGCAGGTAACCACATATCCTATGTCACTTTCCTACATTATGCTTCCAAAAATCCTGCAAGGTAACTAGGCTGTAGGGAGAGCACTGGGTTCACCGAGACACTTGCAGGTCGTGTCGGCCGAGTGTACCTACAAAACCAGGAAATGGTTGTGCAGGGACTTGAACCCGTGTCTCTATCCTCTGTCCTCTTTCATCTCCTTCTCACTTCCTGTCTGTATATAGCCACATTCATTCACTAAGTGCTCCCTGAAGACCACAAGTATCCTTCCTCTGGGCCTGTGGACGACAGAAACGTAAAATTGTTGCTTTGCTCACCACCATGTTTGTAGGACATCTGTGTGAACACCACTGATAGGATGGAGGGTCAAATAAAAAGGAACACCAATTTCTAGACAGGAGCAGTTGGGAGCTAAGAGTGTATTGTGGAGTGACATGTTTATTTGAGTGTCCAAACTTCCCTTTTAGGTGGTTATTACTTCACATTCGTGAAGATCATAAAACCCACAGATTTCAAAGGCCCAGATTCTTATTATTTCAGCAACCCAGTTGTTGAGGTGAGAGAAAATAAGAAGGACGTTGCTCCACCACTAAATCTATGGCTGGGCCTTGCTGAAAACAAACAAAAAGAGTTCACGGTGGCCAGATAGTGCTATTTTCTACTGACTGTCTCTGGGGGCTCAAACAGAATCCATTTGTTTGTTTGTTTTTCAGTTTCACTCGTGTAGGGTACTTGTCCCCACACCTTCAGCTTGTAGTTTGTCTTTGTCCTTGGATCTCAAGTGAGTCTCCTGTAAGGAAGCACGTAGGTTTCTTGAGTTTTCATCCGTTCTTTTAACCCTGTGTCTTTTGTTTGCAGCACTCAGAGCCTGACCTTTTATTCTGATGATTCAGTGCTGTGCCCTTATTGCACTTAAAAATTTTTTTTTGTTATCATTAATCTACAATCACGTGAAGAACATTATGTTTAGTATGCTCCCCCTAATCCAAGTCCACCAGCAAAAACCTCTTAAAGTCGCTGTCCATCAGCATAGTTGGATGCTTTAAACCCCTTCAGCATGTACCCCTTCAAAGACACCGATACAGTCGCTGTCAATCATGGAGTAGTAAGATGCTATATAACCTCTACTAGACTTCTCTGTGTTGTACAGCTCTCCCCATGTCCCGCGTGACCCCACGCAATATACATGGTAATCCTAATGCCCCCAATCTTTCTCCCCACACTTATCCCTCCCTTCAGAACCACCCTGTGCAGTCCTTTTCCCTTTGGCAACTTTTAGTCAACTCTCGGGTTCTGTGAGTATCCTGCTGTTTTTTTCCTTCAGTTTCTCTTTGTTGTTATACTCCACACATGAGTGATATCATTTCATATTGTCTTTCTCCGCCTGACCTATTTTTCTGAACATACTACTGTCTAGCTCCATCCACGTCATTGCAAATGGTAGGATTTGTTTTCTTCTTATGGCTGCTTACTGCACTTAGTAGACTGGATTTCATTCTTCCTTTTTGTTTGTAGTTTAGCTATGTGATTTCACTATTAATCTCCTGGTTATGAGCAACAACTTTGTGTCAATTGATATGTATCTGTATCTATCTATCGCTCTGTATGTCTGTATATGTATCTATCTTTCAATATATCCTTCTTTCTATCTCTCTATCCTCTCTATTTATCTATCCATCTATCTAGCTTCCTGTCTTCTATCATGTGTATAATCTATCGATCATCTGTCATCTATCTATCTGTCTATCTATGAAACAATCTTCTTTCTGTCTGTCCATCTATCCTTATGTACAGAACAGTTAACTACATCAACTATGTCACTTCCCTACATTATGCTTTCGAAAACATTGTAAGATCACTAGGCCGTAGGGAGAGCACTGGGCTCACTGAGACAATTGCAAATCGAATCAGCCGCGTGTGCTTACAAAACCAGTAAATGGTGGTGCAGGTACTTGAACCCGTATCTCTGTCCTCTGTCCTCGTAAACCTCCTTCTCGCTTGCTAACTGTATTTAGCCACATTCATTGACTAAGTACTCACTGAAGACCCCAATTATACTTCCTCTGGGCCTGTTGTAGACAGAAAAGTATACTTGGTGCTTTACTCACCACCATGTTTGAGGGACATTGGTATGTTCACCACTGATAGGAGGAGGGACAAATAAAAAGGAACACCTATTTCAGACAGGAGCATTTGGGAGCAAAGTGTGTGTTGTGGAGAGACGTGTTTGGTTGAGTGTCCAAACTTCCCTCTTTATGTGGTTATTACTTCTTTACAATCATGGATATAATAAAACCCAGTGATTTCAAAAGCCCAGACGCATATTATTACAGCAATTCATTTGTTGATGTGAGAAAAATGAGAAGGACATTGCAGTACCACTAAATCTATACCTGGGCACTGCTGATACCAAACAAAAGGAATTCACGGTGGCTAGGTAGGACTCTTTTCTAGTGACTGTCTCTGGGATCTCAAACAGAATCCATTTGTTTCTTTGTTTCAAAGATTCACTTGTATAGGGTACCTGTCCCCGCCCCTTCAGCTTGTAGTTTGTCTGAGTCCTTGGATCACAAGTGAGTCTCCAGTAAGGGAGCACTTAGGTGATCTTGAGTTTTCATCAGTTCTTCTAAAACTGTGTCTTTTGATTGGAGCAGTGAAAGCCTGTACTTTTATTCCGATATTTGATAGCTAGGCTCTTACTGCACTTTGAAATTTTTTTTGTTCTCATTAATATACAATCACATGCAGAACAATATGTTAACTAGTCTAACCCCTTCACCAAGTCCTCGCCAAATGCCAGTTTCAGTCGCTGTCCGTCAGCGTGTCGTAAGATGCTCTAGAATCACTACTTGTCTTCTCTGTGTTGTATAGCCCTCCCAATGACCCTTCACCCTACACATTATTCATGCTAATCCTAATGCCCCCATTCTTTTTCCCCGCCCTTATCAATCCCTTCCCACAAACACTACCCAGTCCCTTTCTTTTTTTTAACTCTTAGTCCACTCTCGGGTACTGTGTATATGCTGCTGTTTCTTCCTTCAGTTTTTCTTTGTTATCGTACTCCACACATGAGTTAAATCATTTGGTACATGTATTTCTCCGACTGGCCTATTTGACTGAGCATAATACCCTCTAGCTCCATCCAAGTTATTGCCAATGATAGGATTTGTTTTCTTCTTATGGCAGCTTACTGCACTTTTTAAACTGGATTTTATTCTTCTTTTTCGTTTGTAGTTTGCTATGTGCTTCAACCATTGCTCTCATGGTTATGAGCAATAGCTTTGTGTTAATCGATATGAACCTATATCTATCTATCTGTCTGTCTATCTGTCAATCAATCAATCAATCAATCATCTTTCTGTCTGCCCATCTGTCCTTGTGTACAGAACTGGTAACCACATATCCTATGTCACTTTCCTACATTATGCTTCCAAAAATCCTGCTAGGTAACTAGGCTGTAGGGAGAGCACTGTGTTCACCGAGACACTTGCAGGTCGTGTCGGCCGAGTGTACCTACAAAACCAGGAAATGGTTGTGCAGGGACTTGAACCCGTGTCTCTATCCTCTGTCCTCTTTCATCTCCTTCTCACTTCCTGTCTGTATATAGCCACATTCATTCACTATGTGCTCCCTGAAGACCACAAGTATCCCTCCTCTGGGCCTGTGGACGACAGAAACATAAAATTGTTGCTTTGCTCACCACCATGTTTGAAGGACATCTATGTGAACACCACTGATAGGATGGAGGGTCAAAAAAAAATTAACACCAATTTCTAGACAGGAGCAGTTGGGAGCTACGAGTGTATTGTGGAGTGACATGTTTATTTGAGTGTCCAAACTTCCCTCTTTAGGTGGTTATTACTTCACATTCGTGAAGATCATAAAACCCACAGATTTCAAAGGCCCAGATTCTTATTATTTCAACAAACCCAGTTGTTGAGGTGAGAGAAAATGAGAAGGACGTTGCTCCACCAATAAATCTATGGCTGGGCCTTGCTGGAAACAAACAAAAAGAGTTCACGGTGGCCAGATAGTGCTATTTTCTACTGACTGTCTCTGGGGGCTCAAACAGAATCCATTTGTTTGATTGTTTGTTTTTCAGTTTCACTCGTGTAGGGTACTTGTCCCCACACCTTCAGCTTGTAGTTTGTCTTTGTCCTTGGATCTCAAGTGAGTCTCCTGTAAGGAAGCACGTAGGTTTCTTGAGTTTTCATCCATTCTTTTAACCCTGTGTCTTTTGTTTGCAGCACTCAGAGCCTGACCTTTTATTCTGATGATTCAGTGCTGTGCCCTTATTGCACTTAAAAAATATTTTTTGTTATCATTAATCTACAATCACGTGAAGAACATTATGTTTACTATGCTCCCCCTTATCCAAGTCCACCAGCAAAAACCTCTTAAAGTCGCTGTCCATCAGCATAGTTGGATGCTTTAAACCCCTTCAGCACGTACCCCTTCAAAGACACCGGTACAGTCGGTGTCAATCATGGAGTAGTAAGATGCTATATAACCTCTACTAGTCTTCTCTGTGTTGTACAGCACTCCCCATGTCCCGCGCGACCCCACGCAATATACATGGTAATCCTAATGCCCCCAATCTTTCTCCCCACACTTATCCCTCCCTTCAGAACCACCCTGTGCAGTCCTTTTCCCTTTGGCAACTTTTAGTCAACTCTCGGGTTCTGTGAGTATCCTGCTGTTTTTATCCTTCAGTTTCTCTTTGTTGTTATACTCCACACATGAGTGATATCATTTGATATTGTCTTTCTCCGCCTGACCTATTTTTCTGAACATACTACTGTCTAGCTCCATCCACGTCATTGCAAATGGTAGGATTTGTTTTCTTCTTATGGCTGCTTACTGCACTTTGTAAACTGGATTTCATTCTTCCTTTTTGTTTGTAGTTTAGCTATGTGATTTCACCATTCATCTCCTGGTTATGAGCAACAGCTTTGTGTCAATCGATATGTATCTGTATCTATCTATCGCTCTGTCTGTCTGTATATCTATCTATCTATATCTATCTATCTTTCTATATATCCTTCTTTCTATCTCTCTATCCTCTCTATTTATCTATCCATCTATCTAGCTTCCTGTCTTCTATCATGTGTATAATCTATCGATCATCTGTCATCTATCTATCTGTCTATCTATGAAACAATCTTCTTTCTGTCTGTCCATCTATCCTTATGTACAGAACAGTTAACTACATCAACTATGTCACTTCCCTACATTATGCTTTCAAAAACATTGCAAGGTCACTAGGCCGTAGGGAGAGCACTGGGCTCACTGAGACAATTGCAGATCGAATCAGCCGCGTGTGCTTACAAAACCAGTAAATGGTGGTGCAGGGACTTGAACCCGTATCTCTGTCCTCTGTCCTCTTAAACCTCCTTCTCGCTTGCTAACTGTATTTAGCCACATTCATTGACTAAGTCCTCACTGAAGACCCCAATTATACTTCCTCTGGGCCTGTTGTAGACAGAAAAGTATACTTGGTGCTTTACTCACCACCATGTTTGAGGGACATTGGCATGTTCACCACTGATAGGAGGAGGGACAAATAAAAAGGAACACCTATTTCTAGACAGGAGCATTTGGGAGCAAAGTGTGTGTTGTGGAGAGACGTGTTTGGTTGAGTGTCCAAACTTCCCTCTTTATGTGGTTATTACTTCTTTACAATCGTGGATATCATAAAACCCAGTGATTTCAAAAGCCCAGACGCATATTATTACAGCAATTCATTTGTTGATGTGAGAAAAATGAGAAGGACATTGCAGTACCACTAAATCTATACCTGGGCACTGCTGATACCAAACAAAAGGAATTCACGGTGGCTAGGTAGGACTATTTTCTAGTGACTGTCTCTGGGGTCTCAAACAGAATCCATTTGTTTCTTTGTTTCAAAGATTCACTTGTATAGGGTACCTGTCCACGCCCCTTCAGCTTGTAGTTTGTCTGAGTCCTTGGATCACAAGTGAGTCTCCAGTAAGGGAGCACTTATGTGATCTTGAGTTTTCATCAGTTCTTCTAACCCTGTGTCTTTTGATTGGAGCAGTGAAAGCCTGTACTTTTATTCCGATATTTGATAGCTAGGCTCTTACTGCACTTTGAAATTTTTTTTGTTCTCATTAATATACAATCACATGCAGAACAATATGTTAACTAGTCTAACCCCTTCACCAAGTCCTCGCCAAATGCCAGTTTCAGTCGCTGTCCGTCAGCGTGTCGTAAGATGCTCTAGAATCACTACTTGTCTTCTCTGTGTTGTATAGCCCTCCCAATGACCCTTCACCCTACACATTATTCATGCTAATCCTAATGCCCCCATTCTTTTTCCCCGCCCTTATCAATCCCTTCCCACAAACACTACCCAGTCCCTTTCTTTTTTTTAACTCTTAGTCCACTCTCGGGTACTGTGTATATGCTGCTGTTTCTTCCTTCAGTTTTTCTTTGTTATCGTACTCCACACATGAGTTAAATCATTTGGTACATGTATTTCTCCGACTGGCCTATTTGACTGAGCATAATACCCTCTATCTCCATCCAAGTTATTGCCAATGATAGGATTTGTTTTCTTCTTATGGCTGCTTACTGCACTTTTTAAACTGGATTTTATTCTTCTTTTTCGTTTGTAGTTTGCTATGTGCTTCAACCATTGCTCTCATGGTTATGAGCAATAGCTTTGTGTTAATCGATATGAACCTATATCTATCTATCTGTCTGTCTATCAGTCAATCAATCAATCAATCAATCAACTTTCTGTCTGCCCATCTGTCCTTGTATACAGAACTAGTAACCACATATCCTATGTCACTTTCCTAAATTATGCTTCCAAAAATCCTGCTAGGTAACTAGGCTGTAGGGAGAGCACTGTGTTCACCGAGACACTTGCAGGTCGTGTCGGCCGAGTGTACCTACAAAACCAGGAAATGGTTGTGCAGGGACTTGAACCCGTGTCTCTATCCTCTGTCCTCTTTCATCTCCTTCTCACTTCCTGTCTGTATATAGCCACATTCATTCACTATGTGCTCCCTGAAGACCACAAGTATCCTTCCTCTGGGCCTGTGGACGACAGAAACGTAAAATTGTGGCTTTGCTCACCACCATGTTTGAAGGACATCTATGTGAACACCACTGATAGGATGGAGGGTCAAATAAAAAGGAACACCAATTTCTAGACAGGAGCAGTTGGGAGCTAAGAGTGTATTGTGGAGTGACATGTTTATTTGAGTGTCCAAACTTCCCTCTTTAGGTGGTTATTACTTCACATTCGTGAAGATCATAAAACCCACAGATTTCAAAGGCCCAGATTCTTATTATTTCAGCAACCCAGTTGTTGAGGTGAGAGAAAATGAGAAGGACGTTGCTCCACCACTAAATCTATGGCTGGGCCTTGCTGAAAACAAACAAAAAGAGTTCACGGTGGCCAGATAGTGCTATTTTCTACTGACTGTCTCTGGGGGCTCAAACAGAATCCATTTGTTTGATTGTTTGTTTTTCAGTTTCACTCGTGTAGGGTACTTGTCCCCACACCTTCAGCTTGTAGTTTGTCTTTGTCCTTGGATCTCAAGTGAGTCTCCTGTAAGGAAGCACGTAGGTTTCTTGAGTTTTCATCCGTTCTTTTAACCCTGTGTCTTTTGTTTACAGCACTCAGAGCCTGACCTTTTATTCTGATGATTCAGTGCTGTGCCCTTATTGCACTTAAAAATTTTTTTTTGTTATCATTAATCTACAATCACGTGAAGAACATTATGTTTAGTATGCTCCCCCTTATCCAAGTCCACCAGCAAAAACCTCTTAAAGTCGCTGTCCATCAGCATAGTTGGATGCTTTAAACCCCTTCAGCATGTACCCCTTCAAAGACACCGATACAGTCGCTGTCAATCATGGAGTAGTAAGATGCTATATAACTTCTACTAGTCTTCTCTGTGTTGTACAGCTCTCCCCATGTCCCGCGTGACCCCACGCAATATACATGGTAATCCTAATGCCCCCAATCTTTCTCCCCACACTTATCCCTCCCTTCAGAACCACCCTGTGCAGTCCTTTTCCCTTTGGCAACTTTTAGTCAACTCTCGGGTTCTGTGAGTATCCTGCTGTTTTTTTCCTTCAGTTTCTCTTTGTTGTTATACTCCACACATAAGTGATATCATTTGATATTGTCTTTCTCCGCCTGACCTATTTTTCTGAACATACTACTGTCTAGCTCCATCCACGTCATTGCAAAAGGTAGGATTTGTTTTCTTCTTATGGCTGCCTACTGCACTTAGTAGACTGGATTTCATTCTTCCTTTTTGTTTGTAGTTTAGCTATGTGATTTCACCATTAATCTCCTGGTTATGAGCAACAACTTTGTGTCAATCGATATGTATCTGTATCTATCTATCGCTCTGTCTGTCTGTATATCTATCTATCTTTCTATATATCCTTCTTTCTATCTCTCTATCCTCTCTATTTATCTATCCATCTATCTAGCTTCCTGTCTTCTATCATGTGTATAATCTATCGATCATCTGTCATCTATCTATCTGTCTATCTATGAAACAATCTTCTTTCTGTCTGTCCATCTATCCTTATGTACAGAACAGTTAACTACATCAACTATGTCACTTCCCTACATTATGCTTTCGAAAACATTGTAAGGTCACTAGGCCTTAGGGAGAGCACTGGGCTCACTGAGACAATTGCAGATCGAATCAGCCGCGTGTGCTTACAAAACCAGTAAATGGTGGTGCAGGTTCTTGAACCCGTATCTCTGTCCTCTGTCCTCGTAAACCTCCTTCTCGCTTGCTAACTGTATTTAGCCACATTCATTGACTAAGTCCTCACTGAAGACCCCAATTATACTTCCTCTGGGCCTGTTGTAGACAGAAAAGTATACTTGGTGCTTTACTCACCACCATGTTTGAGGGACATTGGCATGTTCACCACTGATAGGAGGAGGGACAAATAAAAAGGAACACCTATTTCTAGACAGGAGCATTTGGGAGCAAAGTGTGTGTTGTGGAGAGACGTGTTTGGTTGAGTGTCCAAACTTCCCTCTTTATGTGGTTATTACTTCTTTACAATCGTGGATATCATAAAACGCATTGATTTCAAAAGCCCAGACGCATATTATTACAGCAATTCATTTGTTGATGTGAGAAAAATGAGAAGGACATTGCAGTACCACTAAATCTATACCTGGGCACTGCTGATACCAAACAAAAGGAATTCACGGTGGCTAGGTAGGACTATTTTCTAGTGACTGTCTCTGGGATCTCAAACAGAATCCATTTGTTTCTTTGTTTCAAAGATTCACTTGTATAGGGTACCTGTCCCCGCCCCTTCAGCTTGTAGTTTGTCTGAGTCCTTGGATCACAAGTGAGTCTCCAGTAAGGGAGCACTTAGGTGATCTTGAGTTTTCATCAGTTCTTCTAAAACTGTGTCTTTTGATTGGAGCAGTGAAAGCCTGTACTTTTATTCTGATATTTGATAGCTAGGCTCTTACTGCACTTTGAAATTTTTTTTGTTCTCATTAATATACAATCACATGCAGAACAATATGTTAACTAGTCTAACCCCTTCACCAAGTCCTCGCCAAATCCCAGTTTCAGTCGCTGTCCGTCAGCGTGTCGTAAGATGCTCTAGAATCACTACTTGTCTTCTCTGTGTTGTATAGCCCTCCCAATGACCCTTCACCCTACACATTATTCATGCTAATCCTAATGCCCCCATTCTTTTTCCCCGCCCTTATCAATCCCTTCCCACAAACACTACCCAGACCCTTTCTTTTTTTTTAACTCTTAGTCCACTCTCGGGTTCTGTGTATATGCTGCTGTTTCTTCCTCCAGTTTTTCTTTGTTATCGTACTCCACACATGAGTTAAATCATTTGGTACATGTATTTCTCCGACTGGCCTATTTGACTGAGCATAATACCCTCTAGCTCCATCCAAGTTATTGCCAATGATAGGATTTGTTTTCTTCTTATGGCAGCTTACTGCACTTTTTAAACTGGATTTTATTCTTCTTTTTCGTTTGTAGTTTGCTATGTGCTTCAACCATTGCTCTCATGGTTATGAGCAATAGCTTTGTGTTAATCGATATGAACCTATATCTATCTATCTGTCTGTCTATCAATCAATCAATCAATCAATCAATCATCTTTCTGTCTGCCCATCTGTCCTTGTGTACAGAGCAGGTAACCACATATCCTATGTCACTTTCCTACATTATGCTTCCAAAAATCCTGCAAGGTAACTAGGCTGTAGGGAGAGCACTGGGTTCACCGAGACACTTGCAGGTCGTGTCGGCCGAGTGTACCTACAAAACCAGGAAATGGTTGTGCAGGGACTTGAACCCGTGTCTCTATCCTCTGTCCTCTTTCATCTCCTTCTCACTTCCTGTCTGTATATAGCCACATTCATTCACTAAGTGCTCCCTGAAGACCACAAGTATCCTTCCTCTGGGCCTGTGGACGACAGAAACGTAAAATTGTTGCTTTGCTCACCACCATGTTTGTAGGACATCTGTGTGAACACCACTGATAGGATGGAGGGTCAAATAAAAAGGAACACCAATTTCTAGACAGGAGCAGTTGGGAGCTAAGAGTGTATTGTGGAGTGACATGTTTATTTGAGTGTCCAAACTTCCCTTTTAGGTGGTTATTACTTCACATTCGTGAAGATCATAAAACCCACAGATTTCAAAGGCCCAGATTCTTATTATTTCAGCAACCCAGTTGTTGAGGTGAGAGAAAATAAGAAGGACGTTGCTCCACCACTAAATCTATGGCTGGGCCTTGCTGAAAACAAACAAAAAGAGTTCACGGTGGCCAGATAGTGCTATTTTCTACTGACTGTCTCTGGGGGCTCAAACAGAATCCATTTGTTTGTTTGTTTTTCAGTTTCACTCGTGTAGGGTACTTGTCCCCACACCTTCAGCTTGTAGTTTGTCTTTGTCCTTGGATCTCAAGTGAGTCTCCTGTAAGGAAGCACGTAGGTTTCTTGAGTTTTCATCCGTTCTTTTAACCCTGTGTCTTTTGTTTGCAGCACTCAGAGCCTGACCTTTTATTCTGATGATTCAGTGCTGTGCCCTTATTGCACTTAAAAATTTTTTTTTGTTATCATTAATCTACAATCACGTGAAGAACATTATGTTTAGTATGCTCCCCCTAATCCAAGTCCACCAGCAAAAACCTCTTAAAGTCGCTGTCCATCAGCATAGTTGGATGCTTTAAACCCCTTCAGCATGTACCCCTTCAAAGACACCGATACAGTCGCTGTCAATCATGGAGTAGTAAGATGCTATATAACCTCTACTAGACTTCTCTGTGTTGTACAGCTCTCCCCATGTCCCGCGTGACCCCACGCAATATACATGGTAATCCTAATGCCCCCAATCTTTCTCCCCACACTTATCCCTCCCTTCAGAACCACCCTGTGCAGTCCTTTTCCCTTTGGCAACTTTTAGTCAACTCTCGGGTTCTGTGAGTATCCTGCTGTTTTTTTCCTTCAGTTTCTCTTTGTTGTTATACTCCACACATGAGTGATATCATTTCATATTGTCTTTCTCCGCCTGACCTATTTTTCTGAACATACTACTGTCTAGCTCCATCCACGTCATTGCAAATGGTAGGATTTGTTTTCTTCTTATGGCTGCTTACTGCACTTAGTAGACTGGATTTCATTCTTCCTTTTTGTTTGTAGTTTAGCTATGTGATTTCACTATTAATCTCCTGGTTATGAGCAACAACTTTGTGTCAATTGATATGTATCTGTATCTATCTATCGCTCTGTATGTCTGTATATGTATCTATCTTTCAATATATCCTTCTTTCTATCTCTCTATCCTCTCTATTTATCTATCCATCTATCTAGCTTCCTGTCTTCTATCATGTGTATAATCTATCGATCATCTGTCATCTATCTATCTGTCTATCTATGAAACAATCTTCTTTCTGTCTGTCCATCTATCCTTATGTACAGAACAGTTAACTACATCAACTATGTCACTTCCCTACATTATGCTTTCGAAAACATTGTAAGATCACTAGGCCGTAGGGAGAGCACTGGGCTCACTGAGACAATTGCAAATCGAATCAGCCGCGTGTGCTTACAAAACCAGTAAATGGTGGTGCAGGTACTTGAACCCGTATCTCTGTCCTCTGTCCTCGTAAACCTCCTTCTCGCTTGCTAACTGTATTTAGCCACATTCATTGACTAAGTACTCACTGAAGACCCCAATTATACTTCCTCTGGGCCTGTTGTAGACAGAAAAGTATACTTGGTGCTTTACTCACCACCATGTTTGAGGGACATTGGTATGTTCACCACTGATAGGAGGAGGGACAAATAAAAAGGAACACCTATTTCAGACAGGAGCATTTGGGAGCAAAGTGTGTGTTGTGGAGAGACGTGTTTGGTTGAGTGTCCAAACTTCCCTCTTTATGTGGTTATTACTTCTTTACAATCATGGATATAATAAAACCCAGTGATTTCAAAAGCCCAGACGCATATTATTACAGCAATTCATTTGTTGATGTGAGAAAAATGAGAAGGACATTGCAGTACCACTAAATCTATACCTGGGCACTGCTGATACCAAACAAAAGGAATTCACGGTGGCTAGGTAGGACTCTTTTCTAGTGACTGTCTCTGGGATCTCAAACAGAATCCATTTGTTTCTTTGTTTCAAAGATTCACTTGTATAGGGTACCTGTCCCCGCCCCTTCAGCTTGTAGTTTGTCTGAGTCCTTGGATCACAAGTGAGTCTCCAGTAAGGGAGCACTTAGGTGATCTTGAGTTTTCATCAGTTCTTCTAAAACTGTGTCTTTTGATTGGAGCAGTGAAAGCCTGTACTTTTATTCCGATATTTGATAGCTAGGCTCTTACTGCACTTTGAAATTTTTTTTGTTCTCATTAATATACAATCACATGCAGAACAATATGTTAACTAGTCTAACCCCTTCACCAAGTCCTCGCCAAATGCCAGTTTCAGTCGCTGTCCGTCAGCGTGTCGTAAGATGCTCTAGAATCACTACTTGTCTTCTCTGTGTTGTATAGCCCTCCCAATGACCCTTCACCCTACACATTATTCATGCTAATCCTAATGCCCCCATTCTTTTTCCCCGCCCTTATCAATCCCTTCCCACAAACACTACCCAGTCCCTTTCTTTTTTTTAACTCTTAGTCCACTCTCGGGTACTGTGTATATGCTGCTGTTTCTTCCTTCAGTTTTTCTTTGTTATCGTACTCCACACATGAGTTAAATCATTTGGTACATGTATTTCTCCGACTGGCCTATTTGACTGAGCATAATACCCTCTAGCTCCATCCAAGTTATTGCCAATGATAGGATTTGTTTTCTTCTTATGGCAGCTTACTGCACTTTTTAAACTGGATTTTATTCTTCTTTTTCGTTTGTAGTTTGCTATGTGCTTCAACCATTGCTCTCATGGTTATGAGCAATAGCTTTGTGTTAATCGATATGAACCTATATCTATCTATCTGTCTGTCTATCTGTCAATCAATCAATCAATCAATCATCTTTCTGTCTGCCCATCTGTCCTTGTGTACAGAACTGGTAACCACATATCCTATGTCACTTTCCTACATTATGCTTCCAAAAATCCTGCTAGGTAACTAGGCTGTAGGGAGAGCACTGTGTTCACCGAGACACTTGCAGGTCGTGTCGGCCGAGTGTACCTACAAAACCAGGAAATGGTTGTGCAGGGACTTGAACCCGTGTCTCTATCCTCTGTCCTCTTTCATCTCCTTCTCACTTCCTGTCTGTATATAGCCACATTCATTCACTATGTGCTCCCTGAAGACCACAAGTATCCCTCCTCTGGGCCTGTGGACGACAGAAACATAAAATTGTTGCTTTGCTCACCACCATGTTTGAAGGACATCTATGTGAACACCACTGATAGGATGGAGGGTCAAAAAAAAATTAACACCAATTTCTAGACAGGAGCAGTTGGGAGCTACGAGTGTATTGTGGAGTGACATGTTTATTTGAGTGTCCAAACTTCCCTCTTTAGGTGGTTATTACTTCACATTCGTGAAGATCATAAAACCCACAGATTTCAAAGGCCCAGATTCTTATTATTTCAGCAACCCAGTTGTTGAGGTGAGAGAAAATGAGAAGGACGTTGCTCCACCAATAAATCTATGGCTGGGCCTTGCTGGAAACAAACAAAAAGAGTTCACGGTGGCCAGATAGTGCTATTTTCTACTGACTGTCTCTGGGGGCTCAAACAGAATCCATTTGTTTGATTGTTTGTTTTTCAGTTTCACTCGTGTAGGGTACTTGTCCCCACACCTTCAGCTTGTAGTTTGTCTTTGTCCTTGGATCTCAAGTGAGTCTCCTGTAAGGAAGCACGTAGGTTTCTTGAGTTTTCATCCATTCTTTTAACCCTGTGTCTTTTGTTTGCAGCACTCAGAGCCTGACCTTTTATTCTGATGATTCAGTGCTGTGCCCTTATTGCACTTAAAAAATATTTTTTGTTATCATTAATCTACAATCACGTGAAGAACATTATGTTTACTATGCTCCCCCTTATCCAAGTCCACCAGCAAAAACCTCTTAAAGTCGCTGTCCATCAGCATAGTTGGATGCTTTAAACCCCTTCAGCACGTACCCCTTCAAAGACACCGGTACAGTCGGTGTCAATCATGGAGTAGTAAGATGCTATATAACCTCTACTAGTCTTCTCTGTGTTGTACAGCACTCCCCATGTCCCGCGCGACCCCACGCAATATACATGGTAATCCTAATGCCCCCAATCTTTCTCCCCACACTTATCCCTCCCTTCAGAACCACCCTGTGCAGTCCTTTTCCCTTTGGCAACTTTTAGTCAACTCTCGGGTTCTGTGAGTATCCTGCTGTTTTTATCCTTCAGTTTCTCTTTGTTGTTATACTCCACACATGAGTGATATCATTTGATATTGTCTTTCTCCGCCTGACCTATTTTTCTGAACATACTACTGTCTAGCTCCATCCACGTCATTGCAAATGGTAGGATTTGTTTTCTTCTTATGGCTGCTTACTGCACTTTGTAAACTGGATTTCATTCTTCCTTTTTGTTTGTAGTTTAGCTATGTGATTTCACCATTCATCTCCTGGTTATGAGCAACAGCTTTGTGTCAATCGATATGTATCTGTATCTATCTATCGCTCTGTCTGTCTGTATATCTATCTATCTATATCTATCTATCTTTCTATATATCCTTCTTTCTATCTCTCTATCCTCTCTATTTATCTATCCATCTATCTAGCTTCCTGTCTTCTATCATGTGTATAATCTATCGATCATCTGTCATCTATCTATCTGTCTATCTATGAAACAATCTTCTTTCTGTCTGTCCATCTATCCTTATGTACAGAACAGTTAACTACATCAACTATGTCACTTCCCTACATAATGCTTTCAAAAACATTGCAAGGTCACTAGGCCGTAGGGAGAGCACTGGGCTCACTGAGACAATTGCAGATCGAATCAGCCGCGTGTGCTTACAAAACCAGTAAATGGTGGTGCAGGGACTTGAACCCGTATCTCTGTCCTCTGTCCTCTTAAACCTCCTTCTCGCTTGCTAACTGTATTTAGCCACATTCATTGACTAAGTCCTCACTGAAGACCCCAATTATACTTCCTCTGGGCCTGTTGTAGACAGAAAAGTATACTTGGTGCTTTACTCACCACCATGTTTGAGGGACATTGGCATGTTCACCACTGATAGGAGGAGGGACAAATAAAAAGGAACACCTATTTCTAGACAGGAGCATTTGGGAGCAAAGTGTGTGTTGTGGAGAGACGTGTTTGGTTGAGTGTCCAAACTTCCCTCTTTATGTGGTTATTACTTCTTTACAATCGTGGATATCATAAAACCCAGTGATTTCAAAAGCCCAGACGCATATTATTACAGCAATTCATTTGTTGATGTGAGAAAAATGAGAAGGACATTGCAGTACCACTAAATCTATACCTGGGCACTGCTGATACCAAACAAAAGGAATTCACGGTGGCTAGGTAGGACTATTTTCTAGTGACTGTCTCTGGGGTCTCAAACAGAATCCATTTGTTTCTTTGTTTCAAAGATTCACTTGTATAGGGTACCTGTCCACGCCCCTTCAGCTTGTAGTTTGTCTGAGTCCTTGGATCACAAGTGAGTCTCCAGTAAGGGAGCACTTAGGTGATCTTGAGTTATCATCAGTTCTTCTAACCCTGTGTCTTTTGATTGGAGCAGTGAAAGCCTGTACTTTTATTCCGATATTTGATAGCTAGGCTCTTACTGCACTTTGAAATTTTTTTTGTTCTCATTAATATACAATCACATGCAGAACAATATGTTAACTAGTCTAACCCCTTCACCAAGTCCTCGCCAAATCCCAGTTTCAGTCGCTGTCCGTCAGCGTGTCGTAAGATGCTCTAGAATCACTACTTGTCTTCTCTGTGTTGTATAGCCCTCCCAATGACCCTTCACCCTACACATTATTCATGCTAATCCTAATGCCCCCATTCTTTTTCCCCGCCCTTATCAATCCCTTCCCACAAACACTACCCAGTCCCTTTCTCTTTGGTAACTCTTAGTCCACTCTCGGGTACTGTGTATATGCTGCTGTTTCTTCCTTCAGTTTTTCTTTGTTATCGTACTCCACACATGAGTTAAATCATTTGGTACATGTATTTCTCCGACTGGCCTATTTGACTGAGCATAATACCCTCTAGCTCCATCCAAGTTATTGCCAATGATAGGATTTGTTTTCTTCTTATGGCAGCTTACTGCACTTTTTAAACTGGATTTTATTCTTCTTTTTCGTTTGTAGTTTGCTATGTGCTTCAACCATTGCTCTCATGGTAATGAGAAATAGCTTTGTGTTAATCGATATGAACCTATATCTATCTATCTGTCTGTCTATCAATCAATCAATCAATCAATCAATCATCTTTCTGTCTGCCCATCTGTCCTTGTGTACAGAACAGGTAACCACATATCCTATGTCACTTTCCTACATTATGCTTCCAAAAATCCTGCAAGGTAACTAGGCTGTAGGGAGAGCACTGTGTTCACCGAGACACTTGCAGGTCGTGTCGGCCGAGTGTACCTACAAAACCAGGAAATGGTTGTGCAGGGACTTGAACCCGTGTCTCTATCCTCTGTCCTCTTTCATCTCCTTCTCACTTCCTGTCTGTATATAGCCACATTCATTCACTAAGTGCTCCCTGAAGACCACAAGTATCCTTCCTCTGGGCCTGTGGACGACAGAAACGTAAAATTGTGGCTTTGCTCACCACCATGTTTGAAGGACATCTATGTGAACACCACTGATAGGATGGAGGGTCAAATAAAAAGGAACACCAATTTCTAGACAGGAGCAGTTGGGAGCTAAGAGTGTATTGTGGAGTGACATGTTTATTTGAGTGTCCAAACTTCCCTCTTTAGGTGGTTATTACTTCACATTCGTGAAGATCATAAAACCCACAGATTTAAAAGGCCGAGATTCTTATTATTTCAGCAACACAGTTGTTGAGGTGAGAGAAAATGAGAAGGACGTTGCTCCACCACTAAATCTATGGCTGGGCCTTGCTGAAAACAAACAAAAAGAGTTCACGGTGGCCAGATAGTGCTATTTTCTACTGACTGTCTCTGGGGACTCAAACAGAATCCATTTGTTTGATTGTTTGTTTTTCAGTTTCACTCGTGTAGGGTACTTGTCCCCACACCTTCAGCTTGTAGTTTGTCTTTGTCCTTGGATCTCAAGTGAGTCTCCTGTAAGGAAGCACGTAGGTTTCTTGAGTTTTCATCCATTCTTTTAACCCTGTGTCTTTTGTTTGCAGCACTCAGAGCCTGACCTTTTATTCTGATGATTCAGTGCTGTGCACTTATTGCACTTATAAATTTTTTTTTGTTATCATTAATCTACAATCACGTGAAGAACATTATGTTTACTATGCTCCCCCTTATCCAAGTCCACCAGCAAAAACCTCTTAAAGTCGCTGTCCATCAGCATAGTTGGATGCTTTAAAACCCTTCAGCATGTACCCCTTCAAAGACACCGGTACAGTCGGTGTCAATCATGGAGTAGTAAGATGCTATATAACCTCTACTAGTCTTCTCTGTGTTGTACAGCACTCTCCATGTCCCGCGCGACCCCACGCAATATACATGGTAATCCTAATGCCCCCAATCTTTCTCCCACACTTATCCCTCCCTTCAGAACCACCCTGTGCAGTCCTTTTCCCTTTGGCAACTTTTAGTCAACTCTCGGGTTCTGTGAGTATCCTGCTGTTTTTTTCCTTCAGTTTCTCTTTGTTGTTATACTCCACACATGAGTGATATCATTTGATATTGTCTTTCTCCGCCTGACCTATTTTTCTGAACATACTACTGTCTAGCTCCATCCACGTCATTGCGAATGGTAGGATTTGTTTTCTTCTTATGGCTGCTTACTGCACTTAGTAAACTGGATTTCATTCTTCCTTTTTGTTTGTAGTTTAGCTATGTGATTTCACCATTCATCTCCTGGTTATGAGCAACAGCTTTGTGTCAATCGATATGTATCTGTATCTATCTATCGCTCTGTCTGTCTGTATATCTATCTATCTTTCTATATATCCTTCTTTCTATCTCTCTATCCTCTCTATTTATCTATCCATCTATCTAGCTTCCTGTCTTCTATCATGTGTATAATCTATCGATCATCTGTCATCTATCTATCTGTCTATCTATGAAACAATCTTCTGTCTGTCCATCTATCCTTATGTACAGAACAGTTAACTACATCAACTATGTCACTTCCCTACATTATGCTTTCAAAAACATTGCAAGGTCACTAGGCCGTAGGGAGAGCACTGGGCTCACTGAGACAATTGCAGATCGAATCAGCCGCGTGTGCTTACAAAACCAGTAAATGGTGGTGCAGGGACTTGAACCCGTATCTCTGTCCTCTGTCCTCTTAAACCTCCTTCTCGCTTGCTAACTGTATTTAGCCACATTCATTGACTAAGTCCTCACTGAAGACCCCAATTATACTTCCTCTGGGCCTGTTGTAGACAGAAAAGTATACTTGGTGCTTTACTCACCACCATGTTTGAGGGACATTGGCATGTTCACCACTGATAGGAGGAGGGACAAATAAAAAGGAACACCTATTTCTAGACAGGAGCATTTGGGAGCAAAGTGTGTGTTGTGGAGAGACGTGTTTGGTTGAGTGTCCAAACTTCCCTCTTTATGTGGTTATTACTTCTTTACAATCGTGGATATCATAAAACCCAGTGATTTCAAAAGCCCAGACGCATATTATTACAGCAATTCATTTGTTGATGTGAGAAAAATGAGAAGGACATTGCAGTACCACTAAATCTATACCTGGGCACTGCTGATACCAAACAAAAGGAATTCACGGTGGCTAGGTAGGACTATTTTCTAGTGACTGTCTCTGGGGTCTCAAACAGAATCCATTTGTTTCTTTGTTTCAAAGATTCACTTGTATAGGGTACCTGTCCACGCCCCTTCAGCTTGTAGTTTGTCTGAGTCCTTGGATCACAAGTGAGTCTCCAGTAAGGGAGCACTTAGGTGATCTTGAGTTATCATCAGTTCTTCTAACCCTGTGTCTTTTGATTGGAGCAGTGAAAGCCTGTACTTTTATTCCGATATTTGATAGCTAGGCTCTTACTGCACTTTGAAATTTTTTTTGTTCTCATTAATATACAATCACATGCAGAACAATATGTTAACTAGTCTAACCCCTTCACCAAGTCCTCGCCAAATCCCAGTTTCAGTCGCTGTCCGTCAGCGTGTCGTAAGATGCTCTAGAATCACTACTTGTCTTCTCTGTGTTGTATAGCCCTCCCAATGACCCTTCACCCTACACATTATTCATGCTAATCCTAATGCCCCCATTCTTTTTCCCCGCCCTTATCAATCCCTTCCCACAAACACTACCCAGTCCCTTTCTCTTTGGTAACTCTTAGTCCACTCTCGGGTACTGTGTATATGCTGCTGTTTCTTCCTTCAGTTTTTCTTTGTTATCGTACTCCACACATGAGTTAAATCATTTGGTACATGTATTTCTCCGACTGGCCTATTTGACTGAGCATAATACCCTCTACCTCCATCCAAGTTATTGCCAATGATAGGATTTGTTTTCTTCTTATGGCAGCTTACTGCACTTTTTAAACTGGATTTTATTCTTCTTTTTCGTTTGTAGTTTGCTATGTGCTTCAACCATTGCTCTCATGGTAATGAGCAATAGCTTTGTGTTAATCGATATGAACCTATATCTATCTATCTGTCTGTCTATCAGTCAATCAATCAATCAATCAATCAACTTTCTGTCTGCCCATCTGTCCTTGTATACAGAACTGGTAACCACATATCCTATGTCACTTTCCTAAATTATGCTTCCAAAAATCCTGCTAGGTAACTAGGCTGTAGGGAGAGCACTGTGTTCACCGAGACACTTGCAGGTCGTGTCGGCCGAGTGTACCTACAAAACCAGGAAATGGTTGTGCAGGGACTTGAACCCGTGTCTCTATCCTCTGTCCTCTTTCATCTCCTTCTCACTTCCTGTCTGTATATAGCCACATTCATTCACTATGTGCTCCCTGAAGACCACAAGTATCCTTCCTCTGGGCCTGTGGACGACAGAAACGTAAAATTGTGGCTTTGCTCACCACCATGTTTGAAGGACATCTATGTGAACACCACTGATAGGATGGAGGGTCAAATCAAAAGGAACACCAATTTCTAGACAGGAGCAGTTGGGAGCTAAGAGTGTATTGTGGAGTGACATGTTTATTTGAGTGTCCAAACTTCCCTCTTTAGGTGGTTATTACTTCACATTCGTGAAGATCATAAAACCCACAGATTTCAAAGGCCCAGATTCTTATTATTTCAGCAACCCAGTTGTTGAGGTGAGAGAAAATGAGAAGGACGTTGCTCCACCACTAAATCTATGGCTGGGCCTTGCTGAAAACAAACAAAAAGAGTTCACGGTGGCCAGATAGTGCTATTTTCTACTGACTGTCTCTGGGGGCTCAAACAGAATCCATTTGTTTGATTGTTTGTTTTTCAGTTTCACTCGTGTAGGGTACTTGTCCCCACACCTTCAGCTTGTAGTTTGTTTTTGTCCTTGGATCTCAAGTGAGTCTCCTGTAAGGAAGCACGTAGGTTTCTTGAGTTTTCATCCGTTCTTTTAACCCTGTGTCTTTTGTTTGCAGCACTCAGAGCCTGACCTTTTATTCTGATGATTCAGTGCTGTGCCCTTATTGCACTTAAAATTTTTTTTTTGTTATTATTAATCTACAATCACGTGAAGAACATTATGTTTAGTATGCTCCCCCTTATCCAAGTCCACCAGCAAAAACCTCTTAAAGTCGCTGTCCATCAGCATAGTTGGATGCTTTAAACCCCTTCAGCATGTACCCCTTCAAAGACACCGATACAGTCGCTGTCAATCATGGAGTAGTAAGATGCTATATAACTTCTACTAGTCTTCTCTGTGTTGTACAGCTCTCCCCATGTCCCGCGTGACCCCACGCAATATACATGGTAATCCTAATGCCCCCAATCTTTCTCCCCACACTTATCCCTCCCTTCAGAACCACCCTGTGCAGTCCTTTTCCCTTTGGCAACTTTTAGTCAACTCTCGGGTTCTGTGAGTATCCTGCTGTTTTTTTCCTTCAGTTTCTCTTTGTTGTTATACTCCACACATGAGTGATATCATTTGATATTGTCTTTCTCCGCCTGACCTATTTTTCTGAACATACTACTGTCTAGCTCCATCCACGTCATTGCAAAAGGTAGGATTTGTTTTCTTCTTATGGCTGCTTACTGCACTTAGTAGACTGGATTTCATTCTTCCTTTTTATTTGTAGTTTAGCTATGTGATTTCACCATTAATCTCCTGGTTATGAGCAACAACTTTGTGTCAATCGATATGTATCTGTATCTATCTATCGCTCTGTCTGTCTGTATATCTATCTATCTTTCTATATATCCTTCTTTCTATCTCTCTATCCTCTCTATTTATCTATCCATCTATCTAGCTTCCTGTCTTCTATCATGTGTATAATCTATCGATCATCTGTCATCTATCTATCTGTCTATCTATGAAACAATCTTCTTTCTGTCTGTCCATCTATCCTTATGTACAGAACAGTTAACTACATCAACTATGTCACTTCCCTACATTATGCTTTCGAAAACATTGTAAGGTCACTAGGCCGTAGGGAGAGCACTGGGCTCACTGAGACAATTGCAGATCGAATCAGCCGCGTGTGCTTACAAAACCAGTAAATGGTGGTGCAGGGACTTGAACCCGTATCTCTGTCCTCTGTCCTCTTAAACCTCCTTCTCGCTTGCTAACTGTATTTAGCCACATTCATTGACTAAGTCCTCACTGAAGACCCCAATTATACTTCCTCTGGGCCTGTTGTAGACAGAAAAGTATACTTGGTGCTTTACTCACCACCATGTTTGAGGGACATTGGCATGTTCACCACTGATAGGAGGAGGGACAAATAAAAAGGAACACCTATTTCTAGACAGGAGCATTTGGGAGCAAAGTGTGTGTTGTGGAGAGACGTGTTTGGTTGAGTGTCCAAACTTCCCTCTTTATGTGGTTATTACTTCTTTACAATCGTGGATATCATAAAACCCAGTGATTTCAAAAGCCCAGACGCATATTATTACAGCAATTCATTTGTTGATGTGAGAAAAATGAGAAGGACATTGCAGTACCACTAAATCTATACCTGGGCACTGCTGATACCAAACAAAAGGAATTCACGGTGGCTAGGTAGGACTATTTTCTAGTGACTGTCTCTGGGGTCTCAAACAGAATCCATTTGTTCCTTTGTTTCAAAGATTCACTTGTATAGGGTACCTGTCCCCGCCCCTTCACCTTGTAGTTTGTCTGAGTCCTTGGATCACAAGTGAGTCTCCAGTAAGGGAGCACTTAGGTGATCTTGAGTTTTCATCAGTACTTCTAACCCTGTGTCTTTTGATTGGAGCAGTGAAAGCCTGTACTTTTATTCCGATATTTGATAGCTAGGCTCTTACTGCACTTTGAAATTTTTTTTGTTCTCATTAATATACAATCACATGCAGAACAATATGTTAACTAGTCTAACCCCTTCACCAAGTCCTCGCCAAATGCCAGTTTCAGTCGCTGTCCGTCAGCGTGTCGTAAGATGCTCTAGAATCACTACTTGTCTTCTCTGTGTTGTATAGCCCTCCCAATGACCCTTCACCCTACACATTATTCATGCTAATCCTAATGCCCCCATTCTTTTTCCCCGCCCTTATCAATCCCTTCCCACAAACACTACCCAGTCCCTTTCTCTTTGGTAACTCTTAGTCCACTCTCGGGTACTGTGTATATGCTGCTGTTTCTTCCTTCAGTTTTTCTTTGTTATCGTACTCCACACATGAGTTAAATCATTTGGTACATGTATTTCTCCGACTGGCCTATTTGACTGAGCATAATACCCTCTAGCTCCATCCAAGTTATTGCCAATGATAGGATTTGTTTTCTTCTTATGGCAGCTTACTGCACTTTTTAAACTGGATTTTATTCTTCTTTTTCGTTTGTAGTTTGCTATGTGCTTCAACCATTGCTCTCATGGTTATGAGCAATAGCTTTGTGTTAATCGATATGAACCTATATCTATCTATCTGTCTGTCTATCAATCAATCAAACAATCAATCATCTTTCTGTCTGCCCATCTGTCCTTGTGTACAGAACTGGTAACCACATATCCTATGTCACTTTCCTACATTATGCTTCCAAAAATCCTGCAAGGTAATTAGGCTGTAGGGAGAGCACTGGGTTCACCGAGACACTTGCAGGTCGTGTCGGCCGAGTGTACCTACAAAACCAGGAAATGGTTGTGCAGGGACTTGAACCCGTGTCTCTATCCTCTGTCCTCTTTCATCTCCTTCTCACTTCCTGTCTGTATGTAGCCACATTCATTCACTAAGTGCTCCCTGAAGACCACAAGTATCCTTCCTCTGGGCCTGTGGACGACAGAAACGTAAAATTGTTGCTTTGCTCACCACCATGTTTGAAGGACATCTATGTGAACACCACTGATAGGATGGAGGGTCAAATAAAAAGGAACACCAATTTCTAGACAGGAGCAGTTGGGAGCTAAGAGTGTATTGTGGAGTGACATGTTTATTTGAGTGTCCAAACTTCCCTCTTTAGGTGGTTATTACTTCACATTCGTGAAGATCATAAAACCCACAGATTTCAAAGGCCCAGATTCTTATTATTTCAGCAACTCAGTTGTTGAGGTGAGAGAAAATGAGAAGGACGTTGCTCCACCACTAAATCTATGGCTGGGCCTTGCTGAAAACAAACAAAAAGAGTTCACGGTGGCCAGATAGTGCTATTTTCTACTGACTGTCTCTGGGGGCTCAAACAGAATCCATTTGTTTGATTGTTTGTTTTTCAGTTTCACTCGTGAAGGGTACTTGTCCCCACACCTTCAGCTTGTAGTTTGTCTTTGTCCTTGGATCTCAAGTGAGTCTCCTGTAAGGAAGCACGTAGGTTTCTTGAGTTTTCATCCGTTCTTTTAACCCTGTGTCTTTTGTTTGCAGCACTCAGAGCCTGACCTTTTATTCTGATGATTCAGTGCTGTGCCCTTATTGCACTTAAAAAATTTTTTTTGTTATCATTAATCTACAATCACGTGAAGAACATTATGTTTACTATGCTACCCCTTATCCAAGTCCACCAGCAAAAACCTCTTAAAGTCGCTGTCCATCAGCATAGTTGGATGCTTTAAACCCCTTCAGCATGTACCCCTTCAAAGACACCGGTACAGTCGGTGTCAATCATGGAGTAGTAAGATGCTATATAACCTCTACTAGTCTTCTCTGTGTTGTACAGCACTCTCCATGTCCCGCGCGACCCCACGCAATATACATGGTAATCCTAATGCCCCCAGTCTTTCTCCCCACACTTATCCCTCCCTTCAGAACCACCCTGTGCAGTCCTTTTCCCTTTGGCAACTTTTAGTCAACTCTCGGGTTCTGTGAGTATCCTGCTGTTTTTTTCCTTCAGTTTCTCTTTGTTGTTATACTCCACACATGAGTGATATCATTTGATATTGTCTTTCTCCGCCTGACCTATTTTTCTGAACATACGACTGTCTAGCTCCATCCACGTCATTGCAAATGGTAGGATTTGTTTTCTTCTTATGGCTGCTTACTGCACTTTGTAAACTGGATTTCATTCTTCCTTTTTGTTTGTAGTTTAGCTATGTGATTTCACCATTCATCTCCTGGTTATGAGCAACAGCTTTGTGTCAATCGATATGTATCTGTATCTATCTATCGCTCTGTCTGTCTGTATATCTATCTATCTTTCTATATATCCTTCTTTCTATCTCTCTATCCTCTCTATTTATCTATCCATCTATCTAGCTTCCTGTCTTCTATCATGTGTATAATCTATCGATCATCTGTCATCTATCTATCTGTCTATCTATGAAACAATCTTCTGTCTGTCCATCTATTATTATGTACAGTACAGTTAACTACATCAACTATGTCACTTCCCTACATTATGCTTTCAAAAACATTGCAAGGTCACTAGGCCGTAGGGAGAGCACTGGGCTCACTGAGACAATTGCAGATCGAATCAGCCGCGTGTGCTTACAAAACCAGTAAATGGTGGTGCAGGGACTTGAACCCGTATCTCTGTCCTCTGTCCTCTTAAACCTCCTTCTCGCTTGCTAACTGTATTTAGCCACATTCATTGACTAAGTCCTCACTGAAGACCCCAATTATACTTCCTCTGGGCCTGTTGTAGACAGAAAAGTATACTTGGTGCTTTACTCACCACCATGTTTGAGGGACATTGGCATGTTCACCACTGATAGGAGGAGGGACAAATAAAAAGGAACACCTATTTCTAGACAGGAGCATTTGGGAGCAAAGTGTGTGTTGTGGAGAGACGTGTTTGGTTGAGTGTCCAAACTTCCCTCTTTATGTGGTTATTACTTCTTTACAATCGTGGATATCATAAAACCCAGTGATTTCAAAAGCCCAGACGCATATTATTACAGCAATTCATTTGTTGATGTGAGAAAAATGAGAAGGACATTGCAGTACCACTAAATCTATACCTGGGCACTGCTGATATCAAACAAAAGGAATTCACGGTGGCTAGGTAGGACTATTTTCTAGTGACTGTCTCTGGGGTCTCAAACAGAATCCATTTGTTTCTTTGTTTCAAAGATTCACTTGTATAGGGTACCTGTCCCCGCCCCTTCAGCTTTTAGTTTGTCTGAGTCCTTGGATCACAAGTGAGTCTCCAGTAAGGGAGCACTTAGGTGATCTTGAGTTTTCATCAGTTCTTCTAACCCTGTGTCTTTTGATTGGAGCAGTGAAAGCCTGTACTTTTATTCCGATATTTGATAGCTAGGCTCTTACTGCACTTTGAAATTTTTTTTTGTTCTCATTAATATACAATCACATGCAGAACAATATGTTAACTAGTCTAACCCCTTCACCAAGTCCTCGCCAAATCCCAGTTTCAGTCGCTGTCCGTCAGCGTGTCGTAAGATGCTCTAGAATCACTACCTGTCTTCTCTGTGTTGTATAGCCCTCCCAATGACCCTTCACCCTACACATTATTCATGCTAATCCTAATGCCCCCATTCTTTTTCCCCGCCCTTATCAATCCCTTCCCACAAACACTTCCCAGTCCCTTTCTCTTTGGTAACTGTTAGTCCACTCTCGGGTACTGTGTATATGCTGCTGTTTCTTCCTTCAGTTTTTCTTTGTTATCGTACTCCACACATGAGTTAAATCATTTGGTACATGTATTTCTCCGACTGGCCTATTTGACTGAGCATAATACCCTCTAGCTCCATCCAAGTTATTGCCAATGATAGGATTTGTTTTCTTCTTATGGCAGCTTACTGCACTTTTTAAACTGGATTTTATTCTTCTTATTCGTTTGTAGTTTGCTATGTGCTTCAACCATTGCTCTCATGGTTATGAGCAATAGCTTTGTGTTAATTGATATGAACCTATATCTATCTATCTGTCTGTCTATCAATCAATCAATCAATCAATCATCTTTCTGTCTGCCCATCTGTCCTTGTGTACAGAACAGGTAACCACATATATTATGTCACTTTCCTACATTATGCTTCCAAAAATCCTGCAAGGTAATTAGGCTGTAGGGAGAGCACTGGGTTCACCGAGACACTTGCAGGTCGTGTCGGCCGAGTGTACCTACAAAACCAGGAAATGGTTGTGCAGGGACTTGAACCCGTGTCTCTATCCTCTGTCCTCTTTCATCTCCTTCTCACTTCCTGTCTGTATGTAGCCACATTCATTCACTAAGTGCTCCCTGAAGACCACAAGTATCCTTCCTCTGGGCCTGTGGACGACAGAAACGTAAAATTGTTGCTTTGCTCACCACCATGTTTGAAGGACATCTATGTGAACACCACTGATAGGATGGAGGGTCAAATAAAAAGGAACACCAATTTCTAGACAGGAGCAGTTGGGAGCTAAGAGTGTATTGTGGAGTGACATGTTTATTTGAGTGTCCAAACTTCCCTCTTTAGGTGGTTATTACTTCACATTCGTGAAGATCATAAAACCCACAGATTTCAAAGTCCCAGATTCTTATTATTTCAGCAACCCAGTTGTTGAGGTGAGAGAAAATGAGAAGGACGTTGCTCCACCACTAAATCTATGGCTGGGCCTTGCTGAAAACAAACAAAAAGAGTTCACGGTGGCCAGATAGTGCTATTTTCTACTGACTGTCTCTGGGGGCTCAAACAGAATCCATTTGTTTGATTGTTTGTTTTTCAGTTTCACTCGTGTAGGGTACTTGTCCCCACACCTTCAGCTTGTAGTTTGTCTTTGTCCTTGGATCTCAAGTGAGTCTCCTGTAAGGAAGCACGTAGGTTTCTTGAGTTTTCATCCGTTCTTTTAACCCTGTGTCTTTTGTTTGCAGCACTCAGAGCCTGACCTTTTATTCTGATGATTCAGTGCTGTGCCCTTATTGCACTTAAAAAATTTTTTTTGTTATCATTAATCTACAATCACGTGAAGAACATTATGTTTACTATGCTCCCCCTTATCCAAGTCCACCAGCAAAAACCTCTTCAAGTCGCTGTCCATCAGCATAGTTGGATGCTTTAAACCCCTTCAGCATGTACCCCTTCAAAGACACCGGTACAGTCGGTGTCAATCATGGAGTAGTAAGATGCTATATAACCTCTACTAGTCTTCTCTGTGTTGTACAGCACTCCCCATGTCCCGCGCGACCCCACGCAATATACATGGTAATCCTAATGCCCCCAATCTTTCTCCCCACACTTATCCCTCCCTTCAGAACCATCCTGTGCAGTCCTTTTCCCTTTGGCAACTTTTAGTCAACTCTCGGGTTCTGTGAGTTTCCTGCTGTTTTTTTCCTTCAGTTTCTCTTTGTTGTTATACTCCACACATGAGTGATATCATTTGATATTGTCTTTCTCCGCCTGACCTATTTTTCTGAACATACGACTGTCTAGCTCCATCCACGTCATTGCAAATGGTAGGATTTGTTTTCTTCTTATGGCTGCTTACCGCACTTTGTAAACTGGATTTCATTCTTCCTTTTTGTTTGTAGTTTAGCTATGTGATTTCACCATTCATCTCCTGGTTATGAGCAACAGCTTTGTGTCAATCGATATGTATCTGTATCTATCTGTCGCTCTGTCTGTCTGTATATCTATCTATCTTTCTATATATCCTTCTTTCTATCTCTCTATCCTCTCTATTTATCTATCCATCTATCTAGCTTCCTGTCTTCTATCACGTGTATAATCTATCGATCATCTGTCATCTATCTATCTGTCTATCTATGAAACAATCTTCTGTCTGTCCATCTATCCTTATGTACAGAACAGTTAACTACATCAACTATGTCACTTCCCTACATTATGCTTTCAAAAACATTGCAAGGTCACTAGGCCGTAGGGAGAGCACTGGGCTCACTGAGACAATTGCAGATCGAATCAGCCGCGTGTGCTTACAAAACCAGTAAATGGTGGTGCAGGGACTTGAACCCGTATCTCTGTCCTCTGTCCTCTTAAACCTCCTTCTCGCTTGCTAACTGTATTTAGCCACATTCATTGACTAAGTCCTCACTGAAGACCCCAATTATACTTCCTCTGGGCCTGTTGTAGACAGAAAAGTATACTTGGTGCTTTACTCACCACCATGTTTGAGGGACATTGGCATGTTCACCACTGATAGGAGGAGGGACAAATAAAAAGGAACACCTATTTCTAGACAGGAGCATTTGGGAGCAAAGTGTGTGTTGTGGAGAGACGTGTTTGGTTGAGTGTCCAAACTTCCCTCTTTATGTGGTTATTACTTCTTTACAATCGTGGATATCATAAAACCCAGTGATTTCAAAAGCCCAGACGCATATTATTACAGCAATTCATTTGTTGATGTGAGATAAATGAGAAGGACATTGCAGTACCACTAAATCTATACCTGGGCACTGCTGATACCAAACAAAAGGAATTCACGGTGGCTAGGTAGGACTATTTTCTAGTGACTGTCTCTGGGGTCTCAAACAGAATCCATTTGTTTCTTTGTTTCAAAGATTCACTTGTATAGGGTACCTGTCCCCGCCCCTTCAGCTTTTAGTTTGTCTGAGTCCTTGGATCACAAGTGAGTCTCCAGTAAGGGAGCACTTAGGTGATCTTGAGTTTTCATCAGTTCTTCTAACCCTGTGTCTTTTGATTGGAGCAGTGAAAGCCTGTACTTTTATTCTGATATTTGATAGCTAGGCTCTTACTGCACTTTGAAATTTTTTTTGTTCTCATTAATATACAATCACATGCAGAACAATATGTTAACTAGTCTAACCCCTTCACCAAGTCCTCGCCAAATGCCAGTTTCAGTTGCTGTCCGTCAGCGTGTCGTAAGATGCTCTAGAATCACTACTTGTCTTCTCTGTGTTGTATAGCCCTCCCAATGACCCTTCACCCTACACATTATTCATGCTAATCCTAATGCCCCCATTCTTTTTCCCCGCCTTTATCAATCCCTTCCCACAAACACTACCCAGTCCCTTTCTCTTTGGTAACTCTTAGTCCACTCTCGGGTAATGTGTATATGCTGCTGTTTCTTCCTTCAGTTTTTCTTTGTTATCGTACTCCACACATGAGTTAAATCATTTGGTACATGTATTTCTCCGACTGGCCTATTTGACTGAGCATAATACCCTCTAGCTCCATCCAAGTTATTGCCAATGATAGGATTTGTTTTCTTCTTATGGCTGCTTACTGCACTTTTTAAACTGGATTTTATTCTTCTTTTTCGTTTGTAGTTTGCTATGTGCTTCAACCATTGCTCTCATGGTTATGAGCAATTGCTTTGTGTTAATCGATATGAACCTATATCTATCTATCTGTCTGTCTAACAGTCAATCAATCAATCAATCAATCATCTTTCTGTCTGCCCATCTGTCCTTGTGTACAGAACTGGTAACCACATATCCTATGTCACTTTCCTAAATTATGCTTCCAAAAATCCTGCTAGGTAACTAGGCTGTAGGGAGAGCACTGTGTTCACCGAGACACTTGCAGGTCGTGTCGGCCCAGTGTACCTACAAAACCAGGAAATGGTTGTGCAGGGACTTGAACCCGTGTCTCTATCCTCTGTCTTCTTTCATCTCCTTCTCTCTTCCTGTCTGTATATAACCACATTCATTCACTAAGTGCTCCCTGAAGACCACAAGTATCCTTCCTCTGGGCCTGTGGACGACAGAAACGTAAAATTGTGGCTTTGCTCACCACCATGTTTGAAGGACATCTATGTGAACACCACTGATAGGATGGAGGGTCAAATAAAAAGGAACACCAATTTCTAGACAGGAGCAGTTGGGAGCTAAGAGTGTATTGTGGAGTGACATGTTTATTTGAGTGTCCAAACTTCCCTCTTTAGGTGGTTATTACTTCACATTCGTGAAGATCATAAAACCCACAGATTTCAAAGGCCCAGATTCTTATTATTTCAGCAACCCAGTTGTTGAGGTGAGAGATAATGAGAAGGACGTTGCTCCACCACTAAATCTATGGCTGGGCCTTGCTGAAAACAAACAAAAAGAATTCACGGTGGCCAGATAGTGCTATTTTCTACTGACTGTCTCTGGGGGCTCAAACAGTATCCATTTGTTTGATTGTTTGTTTTTCAGTTTCACTCGTGTAGAGTACTTGTCCCCACACCTTCAGCTTGTAGTTTGTCTTTGTCCTTGGATCTCAAGTGAGTCTCCTGTAAGGAAGCACGTAGGTTTCTTGAGTTTTCATCCGTTCTTTTAACCCTGTGTCTTTTGTTTGCAGCACTCAGAGCCTGACCTTTTATTCTGATGATTCAGTGCTGTGCACTTATTGCACTTATAAATTTTTTTTTGTTATCATTAATCTACAATCACGTGAAGAACATTATGTTTAGTATGCTCCCCCTTATCCAAGTCCACCAGCAAAAACCTCTTAAAGTCGCTGTCCATCAGCATAGTTGGATGCTTTAAACCCCTTCAGCATGTACCCCTTCAAAGACACCGATACAGTCGCTGTCAATCATGGAGTAATAAGATGCTATATAACCTCTACTAGTCTTCTCTGTGTTGTACTGCTCTCCCCATGTCCCGCGCGACCCCACGCAATATACATGGTAATCCTAATGCCCCCAATCTTTCTCCCCACACTTATCCCTCCCTTCAGAACCACCCTGTGCAGTCCTTTTCCCTTTGGCAACTTTTAGTCAACTCTCGGGTTCTGTGAGTATCCTGCTGTTTTTTTCCTTCAGTTTCTCTTTGTTGTTATACTCCACACATGAGTGATATCACTTGATATTGTCTTTCTCCGCCTGACCTATTTTTCTAAACATACTACTGTCTAGCTCCATCCACGTCATTGCAAATGGTAGGATTTGTTTTCTTCTTATGGCTGCTTACTGCACTTAGTAGACTGGATTTCATTCTTCCTTTTTGTTTGTAGTTTAGCTATGTGATTTCACCATTAATCTCCTGGTTATGAGCAACAACTTTGTGTCAATCGATATGTATCGGTATCTATCTATCGCTCTGTCTGTCTGTATATCTATCTATCTTTCTATATATCCTTCTTTCTATCTCTCTATCCTCTCTATTTATCTATCCATCTATCTAGATTCCTGTCTTCTATCATGTGTATAATCTATCGATCATCTGTCATCTATCTATCTGTCTATCTATGAAACAATCTTCTGTCTGTCCATCTATCCTTATGTACAGAACAGTTAACTACATCAACTATGTCACTTCCCTACATTATGCTTTCAAAAACATTGCAAGGTCACTAGGCCGTAGGGAGAGCACTGGGCTCACTGAGACAATTGCAGATCGAATCAGCCGCGTGTGCTTACAAAACCAGTAAATGGTGGTGCAGGGACTTGAACCCGTATCTCTGTCCTCTGTCCTCTTAAACCTCCTTCTCGCTTGCTAACTGTATTTAGCCACATTCATTGACTAAGTCCTCACTGAAGACCCCAATTATACTTCCTCTGGGCCTGTTGTAGACAGAAAAGTATACTTGGTGCTTTACTCACCACCATGTTTGAGGGACATTGGCATGTTCACCACTGATAGGAGGAGGGACAAATAAAAAGGAACACCTATTTCTAGACAGGAGCATTTGGGAGCAAAGTGTGTGTTGTGGAGAGACGTGTTTGGTTGAGTGTCCAAACTTCCCTCTTTATGTGGTTATTACTTCTTTACAATCGTGGATATCATAAAACCCAGTGATTTCAAAAGCCCAGACGCATATTATTACAGCAATTCATTTGTTGATGTGAGAAAAATGAGAAGGACATTGCAGTACCACTAAATCTATACCTGGGCACTGCTGATACCAAACAAAAGGAATTCACGGTGGCTAGGTAGGACTATTTTCTAGTGACTGTCTCTGGGGTCTCAAACAGAATCCATTTGTTTCTTTGTTTCAAAGATTCACTTGTATAGGGTACCTGTCCCCGCCCCTTCAGCTTGTAGTTTGTCTGTGTCCTTGGATCACAAGTGAGTCTCCAGTAAGGGAGCACTTAGGTGATCTTGAGTTTTCATCAGTACTTCTAACCCTGTGTCTTTTGATTGGAGCAGTGAAAGCCTGTACTTTTATTCTGATATTTGATAGCTAGGCTCTTACTGCACTTTGAAATTTTTTTTGTTCTCATTAATATACAATCACATGCAGAACAATATGTTAACTAGTCTAACCCCTTCACCAAGTCCTCGCCAAATGCCAGTTTCAGTTGCTGTCCGTCAGCGTGTCGTAAGATGCTCTAGAATCACTACTTGTCTTCTCTGTGTTGTATAGCCCTCCCAATGACCCTTCACCCTACACATTATTCATGCTAATCCTAATGCCCCCATTCTTTTTCCCCGCCCTTATCAATCCCTTCCCACAAACACTACCCAGTCCCTTTCTTTTTTTTAACTCTTAGTCCACTCTCGGGTAATGTGTATATGCTGCTGTTTCTTCCTTCAGTTTTTCTTTGTTAACGTACTCCACACATGAGTTAAATCATTTGGTACATGTATTTCTCCGACTGGCCTATTTGACTGAGCATAATACCCTCTAGCTCCATCCAAGTTATTGCCAATGATAGGATTTGTTTTCTTCTTATGGCTGCTTACTGCACTTTTTAAACTGGATTTTATTCTTCTTTTTCGTTTGTAGTTTGCTATGTGCTTCAACCATTGCTCTCATGGTTATGAGCAATTGCTTTGTGTTAATCGATATGAACCTATATCTATCTATCTGTCTGTCTAACAGTCAATCAATCAATCAATCAATCATCTTTCTGTCTGCCCATCTGTCCTTGTGTACAGAACTGGTAACCACATATCCTATGTCACTTTCCTAAATTATGCTTCCAAAAATCCTGCTAGGTAACTAGGCTGTAGGGAGAGCACTGTGTTCACCGAGACACTTGCAGGTCGTGTCGGCCCAGTGTACCTACAAAACCAGGAAATGGTTGTGCAGGGACTTGAACCCGTGTCTCTATCCTCTGTCCTCTTTCATCTCCTTCTCACTTCCTGTCTGTATATAACCACATTCATTCACTAAGTGCTCCCTGAAGACCACAAGTATCCTTCATCTGGGCCTGTGGACGACAGAAACGTAAAATTGTGGCTTTGCTCACCACCATGTTTGAAGGACATCTATGTGAACACCACTGATAGGATGGAGGGTCAAATAAAAAGGAACACCAATTTCTAGACAGGAGCAGTTGGGAGCTAAGAGTGTATTGTCGAGTGACATGTTTATTTGAGTGTCCAAACTTCCCTCTTTAGGTGGTTATTACTTCACATTCGTGAAGATCATAAAACCCACAGATTTCAAAGGCCCAGATTCTTATTATTTCAGCAACCCAGTTGTTGAGGTGAGAGATAATGAGAAGGACGTTGCTCCACCACTAAATCTATGGCTGGGCCTTGCTGAAAACAAACAAAAAGAATTCACGGTGGCCAGATAGTGCTATTTTCTACTGACTGTCTCTGGGGGCTCAAACAGTATCCATTTGTTTGATTGTTTGTTTTTCAGTTTCACTCGTGTAGAGTACTTGTCCCCACACCTTCAGCTTGTAGTTTGTCTTTGTCCTTGGATCTCAAGTGAGTCTCCTGTAAGGAAGCACGTAGGTTTCTTGAGTTTTCATCCGTTCTTTTAACCCTGTGTCTTTTGTTTGCAGCACTCAGAGCCTGACCTTTTATTCTGATGATTCAGTGCTGTGCACTTATTGCACTTATAAATTTTTTTTTGTTATCATTAATCTACAATCACGTGAAGAACATTATGTTTAGTATGCTCCCCCTTATCCAAGTCCACCAGCAAAAACCTCTTAAAGTCGCTGTCCATCAGCATAGTTGGATGCTTTAAACCCCTTCAGCATGTACCCCTTCAAAGACACCGATACAGTCGCTGTCAATCATGGAGTAATAAGATGCTATATAACCTCTACTAGTCTTCTCTGTGTTGTACTGCTCTCCCCATGTCCCGCGCGACCCCACGCAATATACATGGTAATCCTAATGCCCCCAATCTTTCTCCCCACACTTATCCCTCCCTTCCGAACCACCCTGTGCAGTCCTTTTCCCTTTGGCAACTTTTAGTCAACTCTCGGGTTCTGTGAGTATCCTGCTGTTTTTTTCCTTCAGTTTCTCTTTGTTGTTATACTCCACACATGAGTGATATCACTTGATATTGTCTTTCTCCGCCTGACCTATTTTTCTAAACATACTACTGTCTAGCTCCATCCACGTCATTGCAAATGGTAGGATTTGTTTTCTTCTTATGGCTGCTTACTGCACTTAGTAGACTGGATTTCATTCTTCCTTTTTGTTTGTAGTTTAGCTATGTGATTTCACCATTAATCTCCTGGTTATGAGCAACAACTTTGTGTCAATCGATATGTATCGGTATCTATCTATCGCTCTGTCTGTCTGTATATCTATCTATCTTTCTATATATCCTTCTTTCTATCTCTCTACCCTCTCTATTTATCTATCCATCTATCTAGCTTCCTGTCTTCTATCATGTGTATAATCTATCGATCATCTGTCATCTATCTATCTGTCTATCTATGAAACAATCTTCTTTCTGTCTGTCCATCTATCCTTATGTACAGAACAGTTAACTACATCAACTATGTCACTTCCCTACATTATGCTTTCAAAAACATTGTAAGGTCACTAGGCCGTAGGGAGAGCACTGGGCTCACTGAGACAATTGCAGATCGAATCAGCCGCGTGTGCTTACAAAACCAGTAAATGGTGGTGCAGGGACTTGAACCCGTATCTCTGTCCTCTGTCCTCTTAAACCTCCTTCTCGCTTGCTAACTGTATTTAGCCACATTCATTGACTAAGTACTCACTGAAGACCCCAATTATACTTCCTCTGGGCCTGTTGTAGACAGAAAAGTATACTTGGTGCTTTACTCACCACCATGTTTTAGGGACATTGGTATGTTCACCACTGATAGGAGGAGGGACAAATAAAAAGGAACACCTATTTCTAGACAGGAGCATTTGGGAGCAAAGTGTGTGTTGTGGAGAGACGTGTTTGGTTGAGTGTCCAAACTTCCCTCTTTATGTGGTTATTCCTTCTTTACAATCGTGGATATCATAAAACCCAGTGATTTCAAAAGCCCAGACGCATATTATTACAGCAATTCATTTGTTGATGTGAGAAAAATGAGAAGGACATTGCAGTACCACTAAATCTATACCTGGGCACTGCTAATACCAAACAAAAGGAATTCACGGTGGCTAGGTAGGACTCTTTTCTAGTGACTGTCTCTGGGATCTCAAACAGAATCCATTTGTTTCTTTGTTTCAAAGATTCACTTGTATAGGGTACCTGTCCCCGCCCCTTCAGCTTGTAGTTTGTCTGAGTCCTTGGATCACAAGTGAGTCTCCAGTAAGGGAGCACTTAGGTGATCTTGAGTTTTCATCAGTTCTTCTAAAACTGTGTCTTTTGATTGGAGCAGTGAAAGCCTGTACTTTTATACTGATATTTGATAGCTAGGCTCTTACTGCACTTTGAAATTTTTTTTGTTCTCATTAATATACAATCACATGCAGAACAATATGTTAACTAGTCTAACCCCTTCACCAAGTCCTCGCCAAATGCCAGTTTCAGTCGCTGTCCGTCAGCGTGTCGTAAGATGCTCTAGAATCACTACTTGTCTTCTCTGTGTTGTATAGCCCTCCCAAAGACCCTACACACTACACATTATTCATGCTAATCCTAATGCCCCCATTCTTTTTCCCCGCCCTTATCAATCCCTTCCCACAAACACTACCCAGTCCCTTTCTCTTTGGTATCTCTTAGTCCACTCTCGGGTACTGTGTATATGCTGCTGTTTCTTCCTTCAGTTTTTCTTTGTTATCGTACTCCACACATGAGTTAAATCATTTGGTACATGTATTTCTCCGACTGGCCTATTTGACTGAGCATAATACCCTCTAGCTCCATCCAAGTTATTGCCAATGATAGGATTTGTTTTCTTCTTATGGCTGCTTACTGCACTTTTTAAACTGGATTTTATTCTTCTTTTTCGTTTGTAGTTTGCTATGTGCTTCAACCATTGCTCTCATGGTTATGAGCAATAGCATTGTGTTAATCGATATGAACCTATAACTATCTATCTGTCTGTCTATCAGTCAATCAATCAATCAATCAATCATCTTTCTGTCTGCCCATCTGTCCTTGTGTACAGAACTGGTAACCACATATCCTATGTCACTTTCCTACATTATGCTTCCAAAAATCCTGCTAGGTAACTAGGCTGTAGGGAGAGCACTGTGTTCACCGAGACACTTGCAGGTCGTGTCGGCCCAGTGTACCTACAAAACCAGGAAATGGTTGTGCAGGGACTTGAACCCGTGTCTCTATCCTCTGTCCTCTTTCATCTCTTTCTCACTTCCTGTCTGTATATAGCCACATTAATTCACTAAGTGCTCCCTGAAGACCACAAGTTTCCTTCCTCTGGGCCTGTGGACGACAGAAACGTAAAATTGTTGCTTTGCTCACCACCATGGTTGAAGGACATCTATGTGAACACCACTGATAGGATGGAGGGTCAAATAAAAAGGAACACCAATTTCTAGACAGGAGCAGTTGGGAGCTAAGAGTGTATTGTGGAGTGACATATTTATTTGAGTGTCCAAACTTCCCTCTTTAGGTGGTTATTACTTCACATTCGTGAAGATCATAAAACCCACAGATTTCAAAGGCCCAGATTCTTATTATTTCAGCAACCCAGTTGTTGAGGTGAGAGATAATGAGAAGGACGTTGCTCCACCACTATATCTACGGCTGGGCCTTGCTGAAAACAAACAAAAAGAATTCACGGTGGCCAGATAGTGCTATTTTCTACTGACTGTCTCTGGGGGCTCTAACAGTATCCATTTGTATGATTGTTTGTTTTTCAGTTTCACTCGTGTAGGGTACTTGTCCCCACACCTTCAGCTTGTAGTTTGTCTTTGTCCTTGGATCTCAAGTGAGTCTCCTGTAAGGAAGCACGTAGGTTTCTTGGGTTTTCATCTGTTCTTTTAACCCTGTGTCTTTTGTTTGCAGCACTCAGAGCCTGACCTTTTATTCTGATGATTCAGTGCTGTGCCCTTATTGCACTTAAAAATATTTTTTTGTTATCATTAATCTACAATCACGTGAAGAACATTATGTTTAGTATGCTCCCCCTAATCCAAGTACACCAGCAAAAACCTCTTAAAGTCGCTGTCCATCAGCATAGTTGGATGCTTTAAACCCCTTCAGCATGTACCCCTTCAAAGACACCGATACAGTCGCTGTCAATCATGGAGTAGTAAGATGCTATATAACCTCTACTAGTCTTCTCTGTGTTGTACAGCTCTCCCCATGTCCCGCGCGACCCCACGCAATATACATGATAATCCTAATGCCCCCAATCTTTCTCCCCACACTTATCCCTCCCTTCAGAACCACCCTGTGCAGTCCTTTTCCCTTTGGCAACTTTTAGTCAACTCTCGGGTTCTGTGAGTATCCTGCTGTTTTTTTCCTTCACTTTCTCTTTGTTGTTATACTCCACACATGAGTGATATCATTTGATATTGTCTTTCTCCGCCTGACCTATTTTTCTGAACATACTACTGTCTAGCTCCATCCACGTCATTGCAAATGGTAGGATTTGTTTTCTTCTTATGGCTGCTTACTGCACTTTGTAAACTGGATTTCATTCTTCCTTTTTGTTTGCAGTTTAGCTATGTGATTTCACCATTCATTTCCTGGTTATGAGCAACAGCTTTGTGTCAATCGATATGTATCTGTATCTATCTATCGCTCTGTCTGTCTGTATATCTATCTATCTTTCTATATATCCTTCTTTCTATCTCTCTATCCTCTCTATTTATCTATCCATCTATCTAGCTTCCTGTCTTCTATCATGTGTATAATCTATCGATCATCTGTCATCTATCTATCTGTCTATCTATGAAACAATCTTCTTTCTGTCTGTCCATCTATCCTTATGTACAGAACAGTTAACTACATCAACTATGTCACTTCCCCACATTATGCTTTCAAAAACATTGCAAGGTCACTAGGCCGTAGGGAGAGCACTGGGCTCACTGAGACAATTGCAGATCGAATCAGCCGCGTGTGCTTACAAAACCAGTAAATGGTGGTGCAGGGACTTGAACCCGTATCTCTGTCCTCTGTCCTCTTAAACCTCCTTCTCGCTTGCTAACTGTATTTAGCCACATTCATTGACTAAGTCCTCACTGAAGACCCCAATTATACTTCCTCTGGGCCTGTTGTAGACAGAAAAGTATACTTGGTGCTTTACTCACCACCATGTTTGAGGGACATTGGCATGTTCACCACTGATAGGAGGAGGGACAAATGAAAAGGAACACCTATTTCTAGACAGGAGCATTTGGGAGCAAAGTGTGTGTTGTGGAGAGACGTGTTTGGTTGAGTGTCCAAACTTCCCTCTTTATGTGGTTATTCCTTCTTTACAATCGTGGATATCATAAAACCCAGTGATTTCAAAAGCCCAGATGCATATTATTACAGCAATTCATTTGTTGATGTGAGAAAAATGAGAAGGACATTGCAGTACCACTAAATCTATACCTGGGCACTGCTGATACCAAACAAAAGGAATTCACGGTGGCTAGGTAGGACTATTTTCTAGTGACTGTCTCTGGGGTCTCAAACAGAATCCATTTGTTTCTTTGTTTCAAAGATTCACTTGTATAGGGTACCTGTCCCCGCCCCTTCAGCTTGTAGTTTGTCTGTGTCCTTGGATCACAAGTGAGTCTCCAGTAAGGGAGCACTTAGGTGATCTTGAGTTTTCATAAGTTCTTCTAAAACTGTGTCTTTTGATTGGAGCAGTGAAAGCCTGTACTTTTATTCTGATAATTGATAGCTAGGCTCTTACTGCAATTTGAAATTTTTTTTGTTCTCATTAATATACAATCACATGCAGAACAATATGTTAACTAGTCTAACCCCTTCACCAAGTCCTCGCCAAATGCCAGTTTCAGTCACTGTCCGTCAGCGTGTCGTAAGATGCTCTAGAATCACTACTTGTCTTCTCTGTGTTGTATAGCCCTCCCAATGACCCTACACCCTACACATTATTCATGCTAATCCTAATGCCCCCATTCTTTTTCCCCGCCCTTATAAATCCCTTCCCACAAACACTACCCAGTCCCTTTCTCTTTGGTAACTGTTAGTCCACTCTCGTGTACTGTGTATATGCTGCTGTTTCTTCCTTCAGTTTTTCTTTGTTATCGTACTCCACACATGAGTTAAATCATTTGGTACATGTATTTCTCCGACTGGCCTATTTGACTGAGCATAATACCCTCTAGCTCCATCCAAGTTATTGCCAATGATAGGATTTGTTTTCTTCTTATGGCTGCTTACTGCACTTTTTAAACTGGATTTTATTCTTCTTTTTCGTTTGTAGTTTGCTATGTGCTTCAACCATTGCTCTCATGATTATGAGCAATAGCTTTGTGCTAATCGATATGAACCTATATCTATCTATGTGTCTGTCTATCAATCAATCAATCAATCAATCAATCATCTTTCTGTCTGCCCATCTGCCCTTGTGTACAGAACAGGTAACCACATATCCTATGTCACTTTCCTACATTATGCTTCCAAAAATCCTGCTAGGTAACTAGGCTGTAGGGAGAGCACTGGGTTCACCGAGACACTTGCAGGTCGTGTCGGCCGAGTGTACCTACAAAACCAGGAAATGGTTGTGCAGGGACTTGAACCCGTGTCTCTATCCTCTGTCCTCTTTCATCTCCTTCTCAC
Organism: Manis pentadactyla; assembly: GCF_030020395.1. Classification (NCBI taxonomy): domain Eukaryota; kingdom Metazoa; phylum Chordata; class Mammalia; order Pholidota; family Manidae; genus Manis; species Manis pentadactyla. Next base: position 3,823,362 of record NW_026644596.1, read on the forward strand.
TTCCTGTCTGTATGTAGCCACATTCATTCACTAAGTGCTCCCTGAAGACCACAAGTATCCTTCCTCTGGGCCTGTGGACGACAGAAACGTAAAATTGTTGCTTTGCTCACCACCATGTTTGAAAGACATCTATGTGAACACCACTGATAGGATGGAGGGTCAAATAAAAAGGAACACCAATTTCTAGACAGGAGCAGTTGGGAGCTAAGAGTGTATTGTGGAGTGACATATTTATTTGAGTGTCCAAACTTCCCTCTTTAGGTGGTTATTACTTCACATTCGTGAAGATCATAAAACCCACAGATTTCAAAGGCCCAGATTCTTATTATTTCAGCAACCCAGTTGTTGAGGTGAGAGAAAATGAGAAGGACGTTGCTCCACCACTAAATCTATGGCAGGGACATTCTGAAAACAAACAAAAAGAATTCACGGTGGCCAGATAGTGCTATTTTCTACTGACTGTCTCTGGGGGCTCAAACAGAATCCATTTGTTTGATTGTTTGTTTTTCAGTTTCACTCGTGTAGGGTACTTGTCCCCACACCTTCAGCTTGTAGTTTGTCTTTGTCCTTGGATCTCAAGTGAGTCTCCTGTAAGGGAGCACGTAGGTTTCTAGAGTTTTCATCCGTTCTTTTAACCCTGTGTCTTTTGTTTGCAGCACTCAGAGCCTGACCTTTTATTCTGATGATTCAGTGCTGTGCCCTTATTGCACTTAAAAAATTTTTTTTTGTTATCATTAATCTACAATCACGTGAAGAACATTATGTTTACTATGCTCCCACTTAACTAAGTCCACCAGCAAAAACCTCTTAAAGTCGCTGTCCATCAGAATAGTTGGATGTTTTAAACCCCTTCAGCATGTACCCCTTCAAAGACACCGGTACAGTCGCTGTCAATCATGGAGTAGTAAGATGCTATATAACCTCTACTGGTCTTCTTTGTGTTATACAGCACTCCCCATGTCCCGCGGGACCCCACGCAATATACATGGTAATCCTAATGTCCCCATTCTTTCTCCCCGCACTTATCCCTCCATTCAGAACCACTCTGCCCAGTCCTTTTCGCTTTGGCAACTTTTAGTCAACTCTCGGGTTCTGTGAGTATCTTGCTGTTTTTTTCCTTCAGTTTCTCTTTGTTGTTATACTCCACACATGAGTGATATCATTTGATATTGTCTTTCTCCACCTGACCTATTTTTCTGAACATACTACTGTCTAGCTCCATCCATGTCATTGCAAATGGTAGGATTTGTTTTCTTCTTACGGCTGCTTACTGCACTTTGTAAACTGGATGTCATTCTTCTTTTTTGTTTGTAGTTTAGCTATGTGATTTCACCATTCATCTCCTGGTTATGAGCAACAGCTTTGTGTCAATCAACATGTATCTGTATCTATCTATCGCTCTGTCTGTATATCTATCTATCTTTCTATATATCCTTCTTCCTATCTCTCTATCCTCTCTATTTATCTATCCATCTATCTAGCTTCCTGTCTTCTATCTATCATGTGTATCATCTATATATCATCTGTCATCTATCTATCTGTCTATCTATGAAACAATCTTCTGTCTGTCTGTTCATCTATCCTTATGTACAGAACAGTTAACTACATCACCTATGTCACTTCCCTACATTTTGCTTCCAAAAACATTGCAAGGTCACTAGGCCGTAGGGAGAGCACTGGGCTCACTGAGACAATTGCAGATCGAATCAGCCGCGTGTGCTTACAAAACCAGTAAATGGTGGTGCAGGGACTTGTAACCGTATCTCTCTCCTCTGTCCTCTTAAACCTCCTTCTCGCTTGCTAACTGTATTTAGCCACATTCATTGACTAAGTCCTCACTGAAGACCCCAATTATACTTCCTCTGGGCCTGTTGTAGACAGAAAAGTAAACTTGGTGCTTTACTCACCACCATGTTTGAGGGACATTGGCATGTTCACCACTGATAGGAGGAAGGACTAATAAAAAGGAACACCTATTTCTAGACAGGAGCATTTGGGAGCAAAGCGTGTGTTGTGGAGAGACGTGTTTGGTTGAGTGTCCAAACTTCCCTCTTTATGTGGTTATTACTTCTTTACGATCGTGGATATCATAAAACCCAGTGATTTCAAAAGCCCAGACGCATATTATTGCAGCAATTCATTTCTTGATGTGAGAAAAATGAGAAGGACATTGCAGTACCACTAAATCTATACCTGGGCACTGCTGATACCAAACAAAAGGAATTCACGGTGGCTAGGTAGGACTATTTTCTAGTGACTGTCTCTGGGGTCTCAAACAGAATCCATTTGTTTCTTTGTTTCAAAAATTCACTTGTATTGGGTACCTGTCCCCGCCCCTTCAGCTTGTAGTTTGTCTGTGTTCTTGGATCACATGTGAGTCTCCTGTAAGGGAGCACTTAGGTGATCTTGAGTTTTCATCAGTTCTTCTAACCCTGTGTCTTTTGATTGGAGCAGTGAAAGCCTGTACTTTTATTCTGACATTTGATAGCTAGGCTCTTACTGCACTTTGAAATTTTTTTTGTTCTCATTAATATACAATCACATGCAGAACAATATGTTAACTAGTCTAACCCCTTCACCAAGTCCTCGCCAAATGCCAGTTTCAGTCGCTGTCCGTCCGCGTGTCGTAAGATGCTCTAGAATCACTACTTGTCTTCTCTGTGTTGTATAGCCCTCCCAATGACCCTTCACCCTACACATTATTCATGCTAATCCTAATGCCCCCATTCTTTTTCCCCGCCCTTATCAATCCCTTCCCACAAACACTACCCAGTCCCTTTCTCTTTGGTAACTGTTAGTCCACTCTCGGGTACTGTGTATATGCTGCTGTTTCTTCATTCAGTTTTTCTTTGTTATCTTACTCCACACATGAGTTAAATCATTTGGTACATGTATTTCTCCGACTGGACTATTTGACTGAGCATAATACCCTATAGCTCCATCGAAGTTATTGCCAATGATAGGATTTGTTTTCTTCTTATGGCAGCTTACTGCACTTTTTAAACTGGATTTTATTCTTCTTATCCGTTTGTAGTTTGCTATGTGCTTCAACCATTGCTCTCCTGGTTATGAGCAGTAGCTTTGTGTTAATCGATATGTACCTATATCTATCTGTCTGTCTATTTATTTATCAATCAGTCAATCAATCAATCATCTTTTTGTCTGCCCATCTTTCCTTGTTTACAGAACAGTTAACCATATATCTTATATCATTTTCGTACTCTATGCTTCCAAAAAATCCTGCAAAGTATCTAGGCTGTAGAGAGACCACTGTGTTCACCGAGACACTTGCAGGTCGTGTCGGCCGAGTGTACCTACAAAACCAGGAAATGGTTTTGCAGGGACTTGAACCCGTGTCTCTATCCTCTGTCCTCTTTCATCTCCTTCTCACTTCCTGTCTGTATATAGCCACATTCATTCACTAAGTGCTCCCTGAAGACCACAAGTATCCTTCCTCTGGGCCTGTGGACGACAGAAACGTAAAATTGTTGCTTTGCTCACCACCATGTTTGAAGGACATCTATGTGAACACCACTGATAGGATGGAGGGTCAAATAAAAAGGAACACCAATTTCTAGACAGGAGCAGTTGGGAGCTAAGAGTGTATTGTGGAGTGACATATTTATTTGAGTGTCCAAACTTCACTCTTTAGGTAGTGATTAGATCTTCATATTCGTGAACATCATAAAACCCACTGATTTCAAAGGCCCAGATGCTTATTATTACAGCAACTCAGTTGTTGAGGTGAGAGAAAATGAGAAGTATGTTGCTGCACCACTAAATCAATGGCTGGGAACGGCTGAAACCAAACAAAAAGAATTCACGGTGGCCAGATAGGGCTATTTTCTTTTGACTGCCCCCGGGGACTCAAACAGAATCCATTTGTTTGATTGTTTGTTTTTCAGTTTCACTCGTGAAGCGTACTTATCCACACACCTTCGGCTTGTAGTTTGTCTGTGTCCTTGGATCTCAAGTGAGTCTCCTGTAAGTAAGCACGTAGGTATCTTGAGTTTTCATCCCTTCTTTTAAAACTGTGTCTTTTGTTTGCTGCACTCAGTGCCTGACCTTTTATTCTGATAATTCAGAGCTGTGCACTTATTGCACTTAAAGAATTATTTTTACCATTAAGCTAAAATCACTTGAAGAACATTATGTTTACTATGCTCCCCCCTTCACCAAGTACCCTGAAAAACCTCTTCAGTCGCTGTCGATCTGCGTAGTTGGATGCTGTAGACCCCTTCACCATGTCCGTCCCAACAGACCCCGTTACATTCGCTGTCCATCAGTGAGTAGTAAGATGCTATATGATCTCTACTAGCCTTCTCTGTGTTGTACAGCACTCCCCATGCCCCCAAGACACCAAACATTGTACACGCTAAAACTAATGCCCCCATACTTTATCCTCACACTTATCCCTCCCTTCAGACCCATGCTGCCCAGTCCTTTTCCCTTTGGTAACTTTTGTCAACTGTCGGGTTCTGTGAGTCTGCTGTTGTTTTTTTCCTTCCGTTTTTCTTTGTTGTTATACTCCACACATGAGTGAAAACACTTGGTACTTGTCTTTCTCCGCCTGGCCTATTTCTCTGAACATACTACCGTCTAGCTCCATCCAGGTCATTGCAAATGGTAGTATTTGTTTTCTTCTTAAGGCTGCTTACTGCACTTTTTAAACTGGATTTCATTCTTCCTTTTTGTTTGTAGTTTAGCTATGTTATTCACCATTCAACTCCTGGTTATGAAAAATAGCTTTGTGTCAATCGATATGTATCTGTATCTATCTATCTAATGGTCTGTCTGTCTATCTGTGTATCTATGTATGTATGTATCTATCTATCTTCCTATCATCTATCTATGATGTCTATCATCTATCAATCTATGTACCTATCTATCTATATTTCATCTGTCATCTGTGTACCTATCTATCTATGAATCAATCATCTTTTTGTCTGCCCATCTAGCCTTCTGTACAGAACAGTTAACAACATAGCCTATGTCTCTTCCCTACATTATGCTTCCAGAAATCTTGCAAGGTAACTAAGCCATAAGGAGAGCACTGTGTTCACCGATAAACTTTCATGTATAGTCAGCAGCGTGTGCTTACAAAACCAGTAAATTTAGGTGAAAGCACTTGAACCTGTATCTCTGTCCTCTGTCCTCTTATACTTCCTGCTCGCTTGGTGACTTTATTTAGCCACATTCAGTGAGTAAGTGATCCCTGAAGACCACAGGTATCCTTCGTCTGGTCCGGTTGTCGAAAGAAAAGTGTACTTGGTTCTTTGCACACCACCATGTTTGAGGGACATCGGCGTGATCACTGCTGATAGGTGTAGGGACAAATATAAAGGAACACCTATTTCTGGACAGGAGCAGTTGGGAACAAAGAGTGTGTTGTGGAGTGAAGTGTTTATTTGATGGTCCAAACTTCCCTCCTTAGGTGGTTATTACTACTTTACATTCGTGAACATCATAAAAAGCAATGATTTGGAAAGCCCAGACGCATATTGTTACAGCAATTCATTTGTTGAGGTGAGAGGAAATGAGAAAGAACTTGCTGCACCACTAAATCAATGCCTGAGCCCTGCTGAAATCAAACAAAAAGAATTCACAGTGGCTAGATAGGGCTATTTTCTACTGATTCTCTCTGGGGACTCAAACAGAATTCATTTGTTTGTTTGTTTCTTATTTTCACTTGCATAGGTAATCTGTCCCCGCCCCTTCATCTTGTAGATTGTCTGTGTCCTTGGATCTCCAGTGAGTCTCCAGTAAGGGAGCACGTTGGTGGTCTTGAGTTTTCATCCCTTCTTTTAACCCTGTGTCCTTTCATTGGAGTTCTGAAGAGCCTGTACTTTTATTCTGAGAATTGAGAGCTATGTCCTTATTGCACTTAAAAAATTTTTTTTGTTATGATTAATCCACAATCACTAAAAGAACATTATGATCACCAAGTACACCACGTCCCCCCCAAAAACCCCTTTACAGTAGCTGTCCATCAGCATAGTTGGATGCTGTAGACCCCTTCACCATGTCTCCCCCACACCCCGTTACAGTCGCTTTCCATCAGCATGTAGTAAGATGCTGTAGAATCACTACTGGTCTTCTCTGTGTTGTACAGCCCTCCCTATGCTCCCCCCATTCACACATTATACATGCTAATCCTAATGCCCCCTGTCTTTCTCCCCACATTTATCAAACCCTTCCCACCCACACTGCCTAGTCCCTTTCCCTTTGGTAACTGTTACTCCACATTCAGGTTCTGTAAGTCTGCTGCTGTTTTTTTTTTCAGTGTTTCTTTGTTGTTATACTCCACACATGAGTGAAATCATTTGGTACTTGTCTTTCCCCGCCTGGAATATTTCACTGAGCATACTACCGTCTCGCTCCATCCACGTCATTGCAAATGGTAGCATTTGTTTTCTTCTTATGGATGCAAACGACAGTTTTTAAACTGGACTTCATTCATCCTTTTAGTTTGTAGTTTCGCTATGTGCTTTCACCATTGATCTCCTGGTTATGAGCAATAGCTTTGTGTTATTTAATATGTATCTGTATGTAACTTTCAATCTATCTAACTGTCTATTTATCTATCTGTCTATCCTTCTATCTTTCTATCTATCTATCTATCTATCTTTCTTTCTATCTATCTATCTATCTATCTATCTATCATCTATCTGTCTATCAATCTATCTTCCTATCTACCTATCATATCTATCACCTGTGTATCTATCATCTGTCATCTATCTATCTATCTATGAATCAATCATCTTTTTGTCTGCCCTATATCCTTATGTACAGGAGAGTTAACAACATCGCCTATGTCACTTCCCTACATTATGCTTCCAAAAATCTTGCCAAGTAACTAGGACGTATGGAGAGCACTGGGTACACTGAGACAATTGCAGGTCGAGTCTGCCGCGTGTGCTTACAAAACCAGTAAATGGTTGTCCAGGGACTTGAACCCATATCTCTGTCCTCTGTCCTCTTTTACCTCCTTCTCGCCTGCTGACTCTAACTTGCCACAATAATTGACTAAGTCTTCCCTGAAGACCACAAGTATCCATCCTCTGGGCCTGTTATAGTCAGAAAAGTATACTTGGTGCTTTGCTCATCACCAAGTATGAAGGACATCGGCGTGATCAACTCTGATAGGAGGAGGGACAAATAAAAATGAACACCTATTTCTAGACAGGAGCAGTTTTGAACAAAGAGTGTGTTGTGGAGTGACGTGTTTATTTGAGTGTCCAACCTTCACTCTTAAGTGGTTATTTCTTTTTTACATTCATGAACATCATAAAACGCACTGATTTCAAAAGCCCAGACGCATTTTATTACAGCAATTCTGTTATTGAGGTGAGAAAAATTGAGAAGGACTTTGCTGTACAAAGGAATCTATTTCTGGGCACTGCTGAAACCAAACAAAAAAAAATTCATTTTGGCCAGCTAGGGCTATTTTCTACTGACTGTCTCTGGGGACTCAAACAGAATCCATTTGTTTGTTTGTTTGTTTCTCAGTTTCACTTTTTTTGGGTACCTGTCACCGCCCCTTCAGCTTTTAATTTGTCCGTGTCCTGGGATCTCAAGTGAGTCTCCTGTAAGGGAGCACATACATGATCTTGAGTGAATGATAGCTTAGTTTAGTAAGATGCTTTCCTATCTACCTACCTATCTATCTCTTTACCTATCTATGTAATCTTTCTATCTATCTATCTGTCATCTATCTATGTATGGTCTGTCATCTATCTACTATCATCTGTGTATCTATCTAATTGATCTATCATCTATATGTATGTATATCAGTCGAATCTATGTATCAATCATTTGTCTCTCTCTATATCTGTTTTCTCACTTTTGTCACGTTCTGTCCCTAGGTGCACTTTGATTCCTCTGTGTCCTTCTCAGTGTCAATTCCTTGTGTTTGTTTTTGTGAGTTAGCTTTGTGTTTGGTTCTTGAGAGGAGTGGCCTTGGGTGGGAACTTCTCCTGCGTAGGTGGCACGAGTCTGCTGGGTGTGGATAGTGTGGTTGGTGGGCTGCGCTCTTGATACTGTGCAGCCCAGTGCCCTCAAGCTGCTCTGCCCCAGGGCCGTTCCTGCTGTGGCGGCTGCATGAGCTGCAGGGGATATCCGAGGCCCCATGCAGGGAGCACCCTGGCGGGCCTGCGGGGTCCGTGGTAGGTACATGCCCAGTAGTATGTCTTTTTGCCTGTGCACCGATATTACCTCGGTGGCCCTGCTTGGTGGCCCATCTTCAGAGAGTATGTGTGTAGTCACTGGTTAAGGGAACTGCCTTTGGGTGACACGCAGGGTCCTTCTGGGCCAGTGGCCCATGGACTTGCTGAGGTGGCAGCCCTGCTAGCTTGTGGGGAAACTGCTCCCCTCTGCTGTCAAGGTGGAGGTGGAATTTCAGTGCATTTACGCATTTAGATGTGAGTGAGGTCTATCTGAATTGGAATAGTAGCGTTGAGAGCTATGTTTCCAGGCCCCTCAACTTGTAGTTCATCTTCGTCCTTGGATCTCATGTTAGTCTCCTCTAAGGGAGCACGTAGGTGGTCTTGAGTTTTCATCCCTTCTTTTAACCCTGTGTCTTTTCATTGTAGTCCTTAAGAGCCTGTCCTTTTATTCTGAGAATTGAGAGCTATGTCCTTGTTGCACTTTAAAAAATTTTTTTGTTATCATTAATCCACAATCACGCAAAGAACATTATGTTCAGCAAGTACACCACGTCCCCCCCAAAAACCCCATTACAGTAGCTGTCCATCAGCATAGTTGGATGCTGTAGACCCCTTCACCATGTCCCCCCAACACCCCGTTACAGTCGCTTTCCATCAGCGTGTAGTAAGATGCTGTAGAATCACTACTGGTCTTCTCTGTGTTGTACAGCCCTCCCCATGCTCCCCCCACCCACACATTATACATGCTGATCCTAATTCCCCCTTTCTTTTTCCCCACATTTATCAAACCCTTCCCACCCACCCTGCCTAGTTCCTTTCCCTTTGGTAACTGTTAGTCCACTCTTGGGTTCTGTGAGTCTGCTGCTGTTTTTTTCCTTCAGTTTTTCTTTGTTGTTATACTCAACACATGAGTGAAATCATTTGGTACTTGTCTTTCTCCGCATGGCCTTTTTCACTGAACATAATATCCTCTAGATCCATCCACGTTGTTCAAATGGTAGGATTTTTTTCTTCTTACGGCTGCTTACTGAACTTTTTAAACTAGATTTCTGTCTTCTCTTTTGTCTGTAGTTTCGCTATGTGCTTTCACCATTGCTCTCCTCGTTATTAGCAATAAATTTACGTTAATCAATATGTACCTATATCTATCTATACATCTGTCTGTCTATCAATCTATCTATCTATCTATCTATCTATCTATCTATCTATCTATCTATCTATCTATCTATCTTCCTATCATCTATCTATGATGTCTATCATCAATCTATGTACCTAACTATCTATCTTTCATCTGTCGTCTGTCTACCTGTCTATCTATGAATCAATCATCTTTTTGTCTGCCCATCTATCCTTATGTACAGAACAGTTAACAACATCGCCTTTGTCACTTCCCTACATTATGCTTCCAAAAATCTTTCAAGGTAAAGAGGCTGTAGGAAGAGCACTCGGTTCACCGAGATACTTGCAGGTTGAGTCAGCCACGTGTACCTACAAAACCAGTAAATGGTTGTGCAGGGACTTGAACCTGTGTCTGTATCCTCTATTATCTTCTTCTCAATGGCTGACTCTATTTAGCCACATTCATTGACTAAGTGCTCCGTGAAGACCACAAGTATTGTTCCTCTGGGCCTGTTGTCCACAGAAAGAAAACTTGGTGCTTTGCTCACCACCATGTTTGAGGGACATCGGCGTGATCACCGCTGATAGGATGGAACGACAAATGTAAAGGAACACCAGTTGCTAGACAGGAGCAGTTGGGAGCAAAGAGTGTGTTGTGGAGTGACGTGTTTATTTCAGTGTCCAAACTTCCCTCTTTATATAGTTATTACTTCTTTACATTCATGAACTTCATAAAACCCACTGATCTCAAAGGTCCAGACGTATACTTTTACAGCAATTCAATTGTTGAGTTGAGAGAAAATGAGAAAGACGTTGCTGTACCACTAAATCTATGGCTGGGCAATGCTGAAACCAAACAAAAAGAATTCACGTTGGCCAGATAGGGCTTTTTTCTACTGACTGTCTCTGTGGACTTAAACAGAATCCATTCTAGGATTGTTTGTTTTTCAGTTTCACTGTGTTGGGTACCTGTACACACCCCTTCGGCTTTTAGATTGTCTGTGTCCTGGATCTCAAGAGAGTCTCCTGTAAGTAAGGGAGCACGAAGTTGGTCTTGAGTTTTCATCCCTTCTTTTAACCCTGTGTCATTTGTTTGGAGCACTCAAAGCCTGTCCTTTTATTCTGATGATTCAGAGCTGTGCCCTTATTGCACTCAAAAAATTGTTTTTGTTATCATTAATCTACAATCACGTGAAGAACATTATGTTTCCTAGACTCCCCCCTTCACCAAGTTCCTCCCAAAAACCTCTTACAGTTGCTGTCAGTTAGCAGAGATGGATGCTGTAGACCCGTTCACGATGTACCCCCCAACACACCCCATTACAATCGCTGTCCTTCAGCGTGTAGTAAGATGCTGCAGAATATCTACTTGTCTTCTCTGTGTTGTACAGCACTCGCCATGCGACCCTGCCCTCACGCATTATACATGCTTATCCTAATGTCCCTTTTCTTTCTCCCCACCTTTATCCCTCCCTTCCCAACCACCCTTCTCAGTCCTTTTCCCTTTGGTAACTGTTACTCCACATTCGGGTTCTGTGAGTCTGTTGCTGTTTTGTTTTTTCAGTGTTTCTTTGTTGTTATACTCCACCCATGAGTGAAATCATTTGGTACTTTTCTTTCTCCGCCTGGAATATTTCACTGAGCATACTACCGTCTCGCTCCATCCACGTCATTGCAAATGGTAGCGTTTGTTTTCTTCTTATGGCTGCAAACGGCAGTTTTTAAACTGGACTTCATTCTTCCTTTTAGTTTGTAGTTTCACTATGTGCTTTCAAAATTGATCTCCTTTTTATGAGCAGTAGCTTTGTGTTATTTAATATGTATCTGTATGTATCTTTCTATCTATCTATCTTTCTGTCTTTCTATCTTTCTATATATCTATCTTTCTTTCTATCTATTTATCTATCTATCTATCATCTATCTGTCTATCAATCTATGTTCCTATCTATCTATCATGTCTATCGTCGGTCTATCTGTCATCTGTCATCTATCTATCTATCTATGAATCAATCATCTTTTTGTCTGGCCATCTATCCTTATGTACAGGACAGTTAACAACATCGTCTATGTCAGATAACTACATTATGCTTCCAAAAATATTGCAAAGTAACTAGTCCTTAGGGAGAACACTGGGTTCACTGAGACGCTTCCAGGTCGAGTCAGCCGCTTGTGCTTACAAATCCAGTAATTTATGGTGGTGCAGGGACTTGCACCCATCTCTCTGTCCTCTGTCCTCTTTTACCTCCTTCTCGCTTGCTGACTGTATTCAGCCACTTTCGTTGACTAAGTGCTTCCAGAAGACCACAACTCTCCTTCCTCTGGGCCTGTTTAGACAGAAAAGTATACTTGGTGCTTTGGTCACCACCAACTTTGAGGGACAATGGCATGATCACCGCTGATAGGAGGAGGGACAAATAAAAAGAACACCTATTTCTAGGCAGCAGCATTTTGGAGCAAAGAGAGTGTTGTGGAGTTACGTGTTTGTTTGAGTGTCCAAACTATCCTCTTTAGGTGGTTATTACTACTTTACTTTCAAGAACATCATAAAATCCACTGATTTCAAAAGCCCAAACACATATTATTACAGCAATTCAGTTGTTGAGGTGAGAAAAAATGAGAAGGACGTTGCTGTACCACTAAATCTATGGCTGGGCACTGCTGAATCCAAACAAAAAGAATTCACAGTGTCTAGATAGGGCTATTTTCTACTGACTGTCTCTGGGGACTCAAACAAAATCCATTTGTTGGTTTGTTTGCTTTTCAGTTACACTTGTGTAGGGTTGCTGTCCCCACCCCTTAGGATTGTAGTTTGTCTGTGTCTTTGGATCTCAAGTGAGTCTCCTATAGGGGAGTACTTAGGTGATCTTGAGTTTTCATCCCTTCTTTTAACCCTGTGTCTTTTGTTTGGAGCTCGCAAAGCCTGTTTTATTGCTGTGCCCATATTGCACTTAAAAACATTTTTTTTATCATTAATCTGCAATCACGTGAAGAACATCATATTTACTAGGCTCCCACCTTCACCAAGTCCCCACCAAAACCTCTTACAGTCGTTGTCCATAAGCATTGTTGTATGCTGTAGACTGCTTCACCATGTCCCCCCACAAACACCCCATTAGAGTCGCTGTCCATCAGCCTGTAGTAAATGCTGTCGGTTCTCTACTTGTCTTCTCTGTGTTGTACATCCCTCCCTTTGCCCCCCAGAGCCCACGCATTATACATGTTAATCCTAATGTCCCCTTTCTTCTCCCTGCCCTTATCCCTCCCTTCCCACACACCCTGCCCATTCCCTTTCCCTTTGGTAACTGTTATTGAACTCTCGGGTTCTGTGAGTCTGCTGCTGTTTATTTCCTCCTGTTTTTCTTTGTTTTCATACTCCACACATGAGTGAAATCATTGGCTACTTGTCTTTCTAAACCTGGTATATATCACTGAGCATGCTACCGTCTAGCTACATTCACATCCTTGCAAATGGTAGGATTTGTTTTCTTCTTATGGCTGCTTACTGCACTTTTAAACTGGGCTTCATTCTTCCTTTTTGTTTGTAGTTTCCCTATGTGCTTTCACCATTGTTCTGTTGGTTATGAGCAATAGCTTTGTGTTAATCGATATGTATCTGAATCTGTGTAACTGTCTGTCTATCTATCAATCTATCTATCTATCTATCCTTCTATCTTTCTATCTATGTATCTCTCTCTATCTATCTTCCTATCATCTATGTATCGTGTCTATCATCTATCTATAATCTCTCATCTATCTATGTATCTATGAATCAATCATCTTTGTGTCTTCCCATCTATCCTTATGTACAGAACAGTTAACAACATCGCCTATGTCACTTCCCTACATTATGCTTCCAAAAATCTTGCCAAGTAACTAGGACGTATGGAGAGCACTGGGTACACTGAGACAATTGCAGGTCGAGTCTGCCGCGTGTGCTTACAAAACCAGTAAATGGTTGTCCAGGGACTTGAACCCATATCTCTGTCCTCTGTCCTCTTTTACCTCCTTCTCGCCTGCTGACTCTAACTTGCCACAATAATTGACTAAGTCTTCCCTGAAGACCACAAGTATCCATCCTCTGGGCCTGTTATAGTCAGAAAAGTATACTTGGTGCTTTGCTCATCACCAAGTATGAAGGACATCGGCGTGATCAACTCTGATAGGAGGAGGGACAAATAAAAATGAACACCTATTTCTAGACAGGAGCAGTTTTGAACAAAGAGTGTGTTGTGGAGTGACGTGTTTATTTGAGTGTCCAACCTTCACTCTTAAGTGGTTATTTCTTTTTTACATTCATGAACATCATAAAACGCACTGATTTCAAAAGCCCAGACGCATTTTATTACAGCAATTCTGTTATTGAGGTGAGAAAAATTGAGAAGGACTTTGCTGTACAAAGGAATCTATTTCTGGGCACTGCTGAAACCAAACAAAAAAAAATTCATTTTGGCCAGCTAGGGCTATTTTCTACTGACTGTCTCTGGGGACTCAAACAGAATCCATTTGTTTGTTTGTTTGTTTCTCAGTTTCACTTTTTTTGGTACCTGTCACCGCCCCTTCAGCTTTTAATTTGTCCGTGTCCTGGGATCTCAAGTGAGTCTCCTGTAAGGGAGCACATACATGATCTTGAGTGAATGATAGCTTAGTTTAGTAAGATGCTTTCCTATCTACCTACCTATCTATCTCTTTACCTATCTATGTAATCTTTCTATCTATCTATCTGTCATCTATCTATGTATGGTCTGTCATCTATCTACTATCATCTGTGTATCTATCTAATTGATCTATCATCTATATGTATGTATATCAGTCGAATCTATGTATCAATCATTTGTCTCTCTCTATATCTGTTTTCTCACTTTTGTCACGTTCTGTCCCTAGGTGCACTTTGATTCCTCTGTGTCCTTCTCAGTGTCAATTCCTTGTGTTTGTTTTTGTGAGTTAGCTTTGTGTTTGGTTCTTGAGAGGAGTGGCCTTGGGTGGGAACTTCTCCTGCGTAGGTGGCACGAGTCTGCTGGGTGTGGATAGTGTGGTTGGTGGGCTGCGCTCTTGATACTGTGCAGCCCAGTGCCCTCAAGCTGCTCTGCCCCAGGGCCGTTCCTGCTGTGGCGGCTGCATGAGCTGCAGGGGATATCCGAGGCCCCATGCAGGGAGCACCCTGGCGGGCCTGAGGGGTCCGTGGTAGGTACATGCCCAGTAGTATGTCTTTTTGCCTGTGCACTGATGTTACCTCGGTGGCCCTGCTTGGTGGCCCATCTTCAGAGAGTATGTGTGTAGTCACTGGTTAAGGGAACTGCCTTTTGGTGACACGCAGGGTCCTTCTGGGCCAGTGGCCCATGGACTTGCTGAGGTGGCAGCCCTGCTAGCTTGTGGGGAAACTGCTCCCCTCTGCTGTCAAGGTGGAGGTGGAATTTCAGTGCATTTACGTATTTAGATGTGAGTGAGGTCTATCTGAATTGGAATAGTAGCGTTGAGAGCTATGTTTCCAGGCCCCTCAACTTGTAGTTCATCTTCGTCCTTGGATCTCATGTTAGTCTCCTGTAAGGGAGCACGTAGGTGGTCTTGAGTTTTCATCCCTTCTTTTAACCCTGTGTCTTTTCATTGTAGTCCTTAAGAGCCTGTCCTTTTATTCTTAGAATTGAGAGCTATGTCCTTATTGCACTTTAAAAAATTTTTTTGTTATCATTAATCCACAATCACGCAAAGAACATTATGTTAACCAAGTACACCACGTCCCCAACAAAAACCCCATTACAGTAGCTGTCCATCAGCATAGTTGGATGCTGTAGACCCCTTCACCATGTCCCCCCAACACCCCGTTACAGTCGCTTTCCATCAGCGTGTAGTAAGATGCTGTAGAATCACTACTGGTCTTCTCTGTGTTGTACAGCCCTCCCCATGCTCCCCCCACCCACACATTATACATGCTGATCCTAATTCCCCCTTTCTTTTTCCCCACATTTATCAAACCATTCCCACCCACCCTGCCTAGTTCCTTTCCCTTTGGTAACTGTTAGTCCACTCTTGGGTTCTGTGAGTCTGCTGCTGTTTTTTTCCTTCAGTTTTTCTTTGTTGTTATACTCAACACATGAGTGAAATCATTTGGTACTTGTCTTTCTCCGCATGGCCTTTTTCACTGAACATAATATCCTCTAGATCCATCCACGTTGTTCAAATGGTAGGATTTTTTTCTTCTTACGGCTGCTTACTGAACTTTTTAAACTAGATTTCTGTCTTCTCTTTTGTCTGTAGTTTCGCTATGTGCTTTCACCATTGCTCTCCTCGTTATTAGCAATAAATTTACGTTAATCAATATGTACCTATATCTATCTATACATCTGTCTGTCTGTCTATCTATCTGTCTGTCTATCTATCTATCTATCTATCTATCTATCTATCTATCTATCTATCTATCTATCTATCTTCCTATCATCTATCGATGATGTCTATCATCAATCTATGTACCTATCTATCTATCTTTCATCTGTCGTCTCTCTAGCTATCTATGAATCAATCATCTTTTTGTCTGCCCATCTATCCTTATGTACAGAACAGTTAACAACATCGCCTTTGTCACTTCCCTACATTATGCTTCCAAAAATCTTTCAAGGTAACTAGGCTGTAGAAAGAGCACTCGGTTCACTGAGATACTTCCAGGTCGAGTCAGCCACGTGTACCTACAAATCCAGTAAGTGGTTGTGCAGGGACTTGAACCTGTGTCTGTATCCTCTATTATCTTCTTCTCACTGGCTGACTCTATTTAGCCACATTCATTGACTAAGTGCTCCGTGAAGACCACAGGTATTGTTCCTCTGGGCCTGTTGTCCACAGAAAGAAAACTTGGTGCTTTGCTCACCACCATGTTTGAGGGACATCGGCGTGATCACCGCTGATAGGATGGAACGACAAATGAAAAGGAACACCAGTTGCTAGACAGGAGCAGTTGGGAGCAAAGAGTGTGTTGTGGAGTGACGTGTTTATTTCAGTGTCCAAACTTCCCTCTTTATATAGTTATTCCTTCTTTAAATTCGTGAACTTCATAAAACCCACTGATCTCAAAGGTCCAGACGTATACTTTTACAGCAATTCAATTGTTGAGTTGAGAGAAAATGAGAAAGACGTTGCTGTACCACTAAATCTATGGCTGGGCAATGCTGAAACCAAACAAAAAGAATTCACGTTGGCCAGATAGGGCTATTTTCTACTGACTGTCTCTGTGGACTCAAACAGAATCCATTCTAGGATTGTTTGTTTTTCAGTTTCACTGTGTTGGGTACCTGTACACACCCCTTCGGCTTTTAGATTGTCTGTGTCCTTGGATCTCAAGAGAGTCTCCTGTAAGTAAGGGAGCACGAAGGTGGTCTTGAGTTTTCATCCCTTCTTTTAACCCTTTGTCATTTGGTTGGAGCACTCAAAGCCTGTCCTTTTATTCTGATGATTCAGAGATGTGCCCTTATTGCACTTAAAAAATTGTTTTTGTTATCATTAATCTACAATCACGTGAAGAACATTATGTTTCCTAGACTCCCCCCTTCACCAAGTCCCTCCCAAAAACCTCTTACAGTTGCTGTCAGTTAGCAGAGATGGATGCTGTAGACCCGTTCACGATGTACCCCCACACACACCCCATTACAGTCGCTGTCTTTCAGCGTGTAGTAAGATGCTGTAGAATATCTACTTGTCTTCTCTGTGTTGTACAGCACTCGCTATGCGACCCCGCCCTCACGCATTATACATGCTTATCCTAATCTCCCTTTTCTTTCTCCCCACCTTTATCCCTCCCTTCCCAACCAACCTTCTCAGTCCTTTTCCCTTTGGTAACTGTTACTCCACATTCGGGTTCTGTGAGTCTGCTGCTGTTTTGTTTTTTTCAGTGTTTCTTTGTTGTTATACTCCACACATGAGTGAAATCATTTGGTACTTGTCTTTCTCCGCCTGGAATATTTCACTGAGCATACTACCGTCTCGCTCCATCCACGTCATTGCAAATGGTAGCGTTTGTTTTCTTCTTATGGCTGCAAACGGCAGTTTTTAAACTGGACTTCATTCTTCCTTTTAGTTTGTAGTTTCACTATGTGCTTTCACCATTGATCTCCTTTTTATGAGCAGTAGCTTTGTGTTATTTAATATGTATCTGTATGTATCTTTCTATCTATCTATCTGTCTATCCTTCTCTCTTTCAATTTATCTATCTATCTTTCTATCTATCTTTCTATCTATCATCTGTCTATCAATCTATCTTCCTATCTACCTATCATGTCTATCGTCTGTCTATCTGTCATCTATCTATCTATCTATGAATCAATCATCTTTTTGTCTGGCCATCTATCCTTATGTACAGGACAGTTAACAACATCATCTATGACAGTTCCCTACATTATGCTTCCAAAAATATTGCAAAGTAACTAGTCCTTAGGGAGAGCACTGGGTTCACTGAGACGCTTCCAGGTCGAGTCAGCCGCTTGTGCTGACAAATCCAGTAATTTATGGTGGTGCAGGGACTTGCACCCATCTCTCTGTCCTCTGTCCTCTTTTACCTCCTTCTCGCTTGCTGACTGTATTCAGCCACTTTCGTTGACTAAGTGCTTCCAGAAGACCACAACTCTCCTTCCTCTGGGCCTGTTTAGACAGAAAAGTATACTTGGTGCTTTGCTCACCACCAACTTTGAGGGACAATGGCATGATCACCGCTGATAGGAGGAGGGACAAATAAAAAGAACACCTATTTCTAGGCAGCAGCATTTTACAGCAAAGAGAGTGTTGTGGAGTTACGTGTTTGTTTGAGTGTCCAAACTATCCTCTTTAGGTGGTTATTACTACTTTACTTTCAAGAACATCATAAAATCCACTGATTTCAAAAGCCCAGACACATATTATTACAGCAATTCAGTTGTTGAGGTGAGAAAAAATGAGAAGGACGTTGCTGTACCACTAAATCTATGGCTGGGCACTGCTGAAACCAAACAAAAAGAATTCACGGTGTCTAGATAGGGCTATTTTCTACTGACTGTCTCTGGGGACTCAAACAAAATCCATTTGTTGGTTTGTTTGCTTTTCAGTTACACTTGTGTAGGGTTGCTGTCCCCACCATTTCGGATTGTAGTTTGTCTGTGTCTTTGGATCTCAAGTGAGTCTCCTATAGGGGAGCACTTAGGTGATCTTGAGTTTTCATCCCTTCTTTTAACCCTGTGTCTTTTGTTTGGAGCTCGCAAAGCCTGTTTTATTGCTGTGCCCATATTGCACTTAAAAACATTTTTTTTTTTCATTAATCTGCAATCACGTGAAGTACGTCATATTTACTAGGCTCCCACCTTCACCAAGTCCACACCAAAACCTCTTACAGTCGTTGTCCATAAGCATTGTTGTATGCTGTAGACTGCTTCACCATGTTGCCCCACAAACACCCCATTACAGTCGCTGTCCATCAGCGTGTAGTAAATGCTGTAGAATCTCTACTTGTCTTCTCTGTGTTGTACATCCCTCCCTTTGCCCGCCCGAGCCCACGCATTATACATGTTAATCCTAATGTCCCCTTTCTTCTCCCTGCCCTTATCCCTCCCTTCCCACACACCCTGCCCATTCCCTTTCCCTTTGGTAACTGTTATTGAACTCTCGGGTTCTGTGAGTCTGCTGCTGTTTATTTCCTCCAGTTTTTCTTTGTTGTTATACTCCACACATGAGTGAAATCATTGTCTACTTGTCTTTCTCCACCTGGTATATATCACTGAGCATGCTACCGTCTAGCTACATCCACATCCTTGCAAATGGTAGGATTTGTTTTCTTCTTATGGCTGCTTACTGCACTTTTTAAACTGGACTTCATTCTTCCTTTTTGTTTGTAGTTTCCCTATGTGCTTTCACCATTGATCTGTTGGTTATGAGCAATAGCTTTGTGTTAAACGATATCTACCTGAATCTGTGTAACTGTCTGTCTATCTATCAATCTATCTATCTATCCTTCTGTCTTTCTATCTATGTATCTCTCTATCTTCCTATCATCTATCTATCGTGTCTATCATCTATCTATAATCTCTCATCTATCTATGTATCTATGAATCAATCATCTTTTTGTCTTCCCATCTATCCTTATGTACAGAACAGTTAACAACATCGCCTATGTCACTTCCCTACATTATGCTTCCAAAAATCTTGCCAAGTAACTAGGACGTATGGTGAGCACTGGGTACACTGAGACAATTGCAGGTCGAGTCTGCCATGTGTGCTTACAAAACCAGTAAATGGTTGTCCAGGGACTTGAACCCATATCTCTGTCCTCTGTACTCTTTTACCTCCTTCTCGCCTGCTGACTCTAATTTGCCACAATAATTGACTAAGTGTTCCCTAAAGACTAAAAGTATCCTTCCTCTGGGCCTGAAGTAGTCAGAAAAGTATACTTGGTGCTTTTGCTCATCACCAAGTATGAAGGACATTGGCGTGATCACCTCTGATAGGAGAAGGGACAAATAAAAATGAACACCTATTTCTAGACAGGAGCAGTTTTGAACAAAGAGTGTGTTGTGGAGTGACGTGTTTATTTGAGTATCCAACCTTCACTCTTAAGTGGTTATTTCTTTTTTACATTCATGAACATCATAAAACGCACTGATTTCAAAAGCCCAGACGCATTTTATTACAGCAATTCTGTTATTGAGGTGAGAAAAATTGAGAAGGACTTCGCTGTACAACGGTATCTATTTCTGGGCACTGCTGAAACCAAACAAAAAAAAATTCATGGTGGCCAGCTAGGGCTATTTTCTACTGACTGTCTCTGGGGACTCAAACAGAATCCATTTGTTTGTTTGTTTGTTTCTCAGTTTCACTTTTTTTGGGTACCTGTCACCGCCCCTTCAGCTTTTAATTTGTCCGTGTCCTGGGATCTCAAGTGAGTCTCCTGTAAGGTAGCACATACATGATCTTGAGTGAAAGATAGCTTAGTTTAGTATGATGCTTTCCTATCTACCTACTTATCTATCTCTTTACCTATGTAATCTTTCTATCTATCTGTCTGTCATCTCTCTACTATCATCTGTGTATCTATCTAATTAATCTATCATCTATATGTATGTAAATCAGTCGAATCTATGTATCAATCATTTGTCTCTCTATATATCTGTTTTCTCACTTTTGTCACGTTCTGTCCCTAGGTGCACTTTGATTCCTCTGTGTCCTTCTCAGTGTCAATTCCTTGTGTTTGTTTTTGTGAGTTAGCTTTGTGTTTGGGTCTTGAGAGGAGTGGCCTTGGGTGGGAACTTCTCCTGCGTAGGTGGCACGAGTCTGCTGGGTGTGGATAGTGTGGTTGGTGGGCTGCGCTCTTGATACTGTGCAGCCCAGTGCCCTCCAGCTGCTCTGCCCCAGGGCCGTTCCTGCTGTGGCGGCTGCATGAGCTGCAGGGGATATCCGAGGCCCCATGCATGGAGCACCCTGGCGGGCCTGAGGGGTCCGTGGTAGGTACATGCCCAGTAGTATGTCTTTTTGCCTGTGCACCGATGTTACCTCGGTGGCCCTGCTTGGTGGCCCATCTTCAGAGAGTATGTGTGTAGTCACTGGTTAAGGGAACTGCCTTTTGGTGACACGCAGGGTCCTTCTGGGCCAGTGGCCCATGGACTTGCTGAGGTGGCAGCCCTGCTAGCTTGTGGGGAAACTGCTCCCCTCTGCTGTCAAGGTGGAGGTGGAATTTCAGTGCATTTACGTATTTAGATGTGAGTGAGGTCTATCTGAATTGGAATAGTAGCGTTGAGAGCTATGTTTCCAGGCCCCTCAACTTGTAGTTCATCTTCGTCCTTGGATCTCATGTTAGTCTCCTGTAAGGGAGCACGTAGGTGGTCTTGAGTTTTCATCCCTTCTTTTAACCCTGTGTCTTTTCATTGTAGTCCTTAAGAGCCTGTCCTTTTATTCTTAGAATTGAGAGCTATGTCCTTATTGCACTTTAAAAAATTTTTTTGTTATCATTAATCCACAATCACGCAAAGAACATTATGTTAACCAAGTACACCACGTCCCCAACAAAAACCCCATTACAGTAGCTGTCCATCAGCATAGTTGGATGCTGTAGACCCCTTCACCATGTCCCCCCAACACCCCGTTACAGTCGCTTTCCATCAGCGTGTAGTAAGATGCTGTAGAATCACTACTGGTCTTCTCTGTGTTGTACAGCCCTCCCCATGCTCCCCCCACCCACACATTATACATGCTGATCCTAATTCCCCTTTTCTTTTTCCCCACATTTATCAAACCATTCCCACCCACCCTGCCTAGTTCCTTTCCCTTTGGTAGCTGTTAGTCCACTCTTGGGTTCTGTGAGTCTGCTGCTGTTTTTTTCCTTCAGTTTTTCTTTGTTGTTATACTCAACACATGAGTGAAATCATTTGGTACTTGTCTTTCTCCGCATGGCATTTTTCACTGAACATAATATCCTCTAGATCCATCCACGTTGTTTAAATGGTAGGATTTTTTTCTTCTTACGGCTGCTTACTGAACTTTTTAAACTAGATTTCTGTCTTCTCTTTTGTCTGTAGTTTCGCTATGTGCTTTCACCATTGCTCTCCTCGTTATTAGCAATAAATTTACGTTAATCAATATGTACCTATATCTATCTATACATCTGTCTGTCTGTCTATCTATCTGTCTATCTATCTATCTATCTATCTATCTATCTATCTATCTATCTATCTATCTATCTTCCTATCATCTATCGATGATGTCTATCATCAATCTATGTACCTATCTATCTATCTTTCATCTGTCGTCTCTCTAGCTATCTATGAATCAATCATCTTTTTGTCTGCCCATCTATCCTTATGTACAGAACAGTTAACAACATCGCCTTTGTCACTTCCCTACATTATGCTTCCAAAAATCTTTCAAGGTAACTAGGCTGTAGAAAGAGCACTCGGTTCACTGAGATACTTCCAGGTCGAGTCAGCCACGTGTACCTACAAATCCAGTAAGTGGTTGTGCAGGGACTTGAACCTGTGTCTGTATCCTCTATTATCTTCTTCTCACTGGCTGACTCTATTTAGCCACATTCATTGACTAAGTGCTCCGTGAAGACCACAGGTATTGTTCCTCTGGGCCTGTTGTCCACAGAAAGAAAACTTGGTGCTTTGCTCACCACCATGTTTGAGGGACATCGGCGTGATCACCGCTGATAGGATGGAACGACAAATGAAAAGGAACACCAGTTGCTAGACAGGAGCAGTTGGGAGCAAAGAGTGTGTTGTGGAGTGACGTGTTTATTTCAGTGTCCAAACTTCCCTCTTTATATAGTTATTCCTTCTTTAAATTCGTGAACTTCATAAAACCCACTGATCTCAAAGGTCCAGACGTATACTTTTACAGCAATTCAATTGTTGAGTTGAGAGAAAATGAGAAAGACGTTGCTGTACCACTAAATCTATGGCTGGGCAATGCTGAAACCAAACAAAAAGAATTCACGTTGGCCAGATAGGGCTATTTTCTACTGACTGTCTCTGTGGACTCAAACAGAATCCATTCTAGGATTGTTTGTTTTTCAGTTTCACTGTGTTGGGTACCTGTACACACCCCTTCGGCTTTTAGATTGTCTGTGTCCTTGGATCTCAAGAGAGTCTCCTGTAAGTAAGGGAGCACGAAGGTGGTCTTGAGTTTTCATCCCTTCTTTTAACCCTTTGTCATTTGGTTGGAGCACTCAAAGCCTGTCCTTTTATTCTGATGATTCAGAGATGTGCCCTTATTGCACTTAAAAAATTGTTTTTGTTATCATTAATCTACAATCACGTGTAGAACATTATGTTTCCTAGACTCCCCCCTTCACCAAGTCCCTCCCAAAAACCTCTTACAGTTGCTGTCAGTTAGCAGAGATGGATGCTGTAGACCCGTTCACGATGTACCCCCACACACACCCCATTACAGTCGCTGTCCTTCAGCGTGTAGTAAGATGCTGTAGAATATCTACTTGTCTTCTCTGTGTTGTACAGCACTCGCCATGCGACCCCGCCCTCACGCATTATACATGCTTATCCTAATCTCCCTTTTCTTTCTCCCCACCCTTATCCCTCCCTTCCCAACCTCCCTTCTCATTCTTTTTCCCTTTGGTAACTGTTACCCAACATTCGGGTTCTGTGAGTCTACAGCTGTTTTTTTTTTTCAGTGTTTCTTTGTTGTTATACTCCACACATGAGTGAAATCATTTGGTACTTGTCTTTCTCCGCCTGGAATATTTCACTGAGCATACTACCGTCTCGCTCCATCCACGTCATTGCAAATGGTAGCGTTTGTTTTCTTCTTATGGCTGCAAACGGCAGTTTTTAAACTGGACTTCATTCTTCCTTTTAGTTTGTAGTTTCACTATGTGCTTTCACCATTGATCTCCTTTTTATGAGCAGTAGCTTTGTGTTATTTAATATGTATCTGTATGTATCTTTCTATCTATCTATCTGTCTATCCTTCTCTCTTTCAATTTATCTATCTATCTTTCTATCTATCTTTCTATCTATCATCTGTCTATCAATCTATCTTCCTATCTACCTATCATGTCTATCGTCTGTCTATCTGTCATCTGTCATCTATCTATCTATCTATGAATCAATCATCTTTTTGTCTGGCCATCTATCCTTATGTACAGGACAGTTAACAACATCATCTATGTCAGTTCCCTACATTATGCTTCCAAAAATATTGCAAAGTAACTAGTCCTTAGGGAGAGCACTGGGTTCACTGAGACGCTTCCAGGTCGAGTCAGCCGCTTGTGCTTACAAATCCAGTAATTTATGGTGGTGCAGGGACTTGCACCCATCTCTCTGTCCTCTGTCCTCTTTTACCTCCTTCTCGCTTGCTGACTGTATTCAGCCACTTTCGTTGACTAAGTGCTTCCAGAAGACCAGAACTATCCTTCCTCTGGGCCTGTTTAGACAGAAAAGTATACTTGGTGCTTTGCTCACCACCAACTTTGAGGGACAATGGCATGATCACCGCTGATAGGAGGAGGGACAAATAAAAAGATCACCTATTTCTAGGCAGCAGCATTTTATAGCAAAGAGAGTGTTGTGGAGTTACGTGTTTGTTTGAGTGTCCAAACTATCCTCTTTAGGTGGTTATTACTACTTTACTTTCAAGAACATCATAAAATCCACTGATTTCAAAAGCCCAGACACATATTATTACAGCAATTCAGTTGTTGAGGTGAGAAAAAATGAGAAGGACGTTGCTGTACCACTAAATCTATGGCTGGGCACTGCTGAAACCAAACAAAAAGAATTCACGGTGTCTAGATAGGGCTATTTTCTACTGACTGTCTCTGGGGACTCAAACAAAATCCATTTGTTGGTTTGTTTGCTTTTCAGTTACACTTGTGTAGGGTTGCTGTCCCCACCATTTCGGATTGTAGTTTGTCTGTGTCTTTGGATCTCAAGTGAGTCTCCTATAGGGGAGCACTTAGGTGATCTTGAGTTTTCATCCCTTCTTTTAACCCTGTGTCTTTTGTTTGGAGCTCGCAAAGCCTGTTTTATTGCTGTGCCCATATTGCACTTAAAAACATTTTTTTTTATCATTAATCTGCAATCACGTGAAGTACGTCATATTTACTAGGCTCCCACCTTCACCAAGTCCACACCAAAACCTCTTACAGTCGTTGTCCATAAGCATTGTTGTATGCTGTAGACTGCTTCACCATGTTGCCCCACAAACACCCCATTACAGTCGCTGTCCATCAGCGTGTAGTAAATGCTGTAGAATCTCTACTTGTCTTCTCTGTGTTGTACATCCCTCCCTTTGCCCCCCCAAGCCCACGCATTATACATGTTAATCCTAATGTCCCCTTTCTTCTCCCTGCCCTTATCCCTCCCTTCCCACACACCCTGCCCATTCCCTTTCCCTTTGGTAACTGTTATTGAACTCTCGGGTTCTGTGAGTCTGCTGCTGTTTATTTCCTCCAGTTTTTCTTTGTTGTTATACTCCACACATGAGTGAAATCATTGGCTACTTGTCTTTCTCCACCTGGTATATATCACTGAGCATGCTACCGTCTAGCTACATCCACATCCTTGCAAATGGTAGGATTTGTTTTCTTCTTATGGCTGCTTACTGCACTTTTTAAACTGGACTTCATTCTTCCTTTTTGTTTGTAGTTTCCCTATGTGCTTTCACCATTGATCTGTTGGTTATGAGCAATAGCTTTGTGTTAAACGATATCTACCTGAATCTGTGTAACTGTCTGTCTATCTATCAATCTATCTATCTATCCTTCTGTCTTTCTATCTATGTATCTCTCTATCTTTCTATCATCTATCTATCGTGTCTATCATCTATCTATAATCTCTCATCTATCTATGTATCTATGAATCAATCATCTTTTTGTCTTCCCATCTATCCTTATGTACAGAACAGTTAACAACATCGCCTATGTCACTTCCCTACATTATGCTTCCAAAAATCTTGCCAAGTAACTAGGACGTATGGTGAGCACTGGGTACACTGAGACAATTGCAGGTCGAGTCTGCCATGTGTGCTTACAAAACCAGTAAATGGTTGTCCAGGGACTTGAACCCATATCTCTGTCCTCTGTCCTCTTTTACCTCCTTCTCGCCTGCTGACTCTAATTTGCCACAATAATTGACTAAGTCTTCCCTAAAGACTAAAAGTATCCTTCCTCTGGGCCTGAAGTAGTCAGAAAAGTATACTTGGTGCTTTTGCTCATCACCAAGTATGAAGGACATTGGCGTGATCACCTCTGATAGGAGAAGGGACAAATAAAAATGAACACCTATTTCTAGACAGGAGCAGTTTTGAACAAAGAGTGTGTTGTGGAGTGACGTGTTTATTTGAGTATCCAACCTTCACTCTTAAGTGGTTATTTCTTTTTTACATTCATGAACATCATAAAACGCACTGATTTCAAAAGCCCAGACGCATTTTATTACAGCATTTCTGTTATTGAGGTGAGAAAAATTGAGAAGGACTTCGCTGTACAACGGTATCTATTTCTGGGCACTGCTGAAACCAAACAAAAAAAAATTCATGGTGGCCAGCTAGGGCTATTTTCTACTGACTGTCTCTGGGGACTCAAACAGAATCCATTTGTTTGTTTGTTTGTTTCTCAGTTTCACTTTTTTTGGGTACCTGTCACCGCCCCTTCAGCTTTTAATTTGTCCGTGTCCTGGGATCTCAAGTGAGTCTCCTGTAAGGTAGCACATACATGATCTTGAGTGAAAGATAGCTTAGTTTAGTATGATGCTTTCCTATCTACCTACTTATCTATCTCTTTACCTATGTAATCTTTCTATCTATCTGTCTGTCATCTCTCTACTATCATCTGTGTATCTATCTAATTAATCTATCATCTATATGTATGTAAATCAGTCGAATCTATGTATCAATCATTTGTCTCTCTATATATCTGTTTTCTCACTTTTGTCACGTTCTGTCCCTAGGTGCACTTTGATTCCTCTGTGTCCTTCTCAGTGTCAATTCCTTGTGTTTGTTTTTGTGAGTTAGCTTTGTGTTTGGGTCTTGAGAGGAGTGGCCTTGGGTGGGAACTTCTCCTGCGTAGGTGGCACGAGTCTGCTGGGTGTGGATAGTGTGGTTGGTGGGCTGCGCTCTTGATACTGTGCAGCCCAGTGCCCTCCAGCTGCTCTGCCCCAGGGCCGTTCCTGCTGTGGCGGCTGCATGAGCTGCAGGGGATATCCGAGGCCCCATGCAGGGAGCACCCTGGCGGGCCTGAGGGGTCCGTGGTAGGTACATGCCCAGTAGTATGTCTTTTTGCCTGTGCACCGATGTTACCTCGGTGGCCCTGCTTGGTGGCCCATCTTCAGAGAGTATGTGTGTAGTCACTGGTTAAGGGAACTGCCTTTTGGTGACACGCAGGGTCCTTCTGGGCCAGTGGCCCATGGACTTGCTGAGGTGGCAGCCCTGCTAGCTTGTGGGAAAACTGCTCCCCTCTGCTGTCAAGGTGGAGGTGGAATTTCAGTGCATTTACGTATTTAGATGTGAGTGAGGTCTATCTGAATTGGAATAGTAGCGTTGAGAGCTATGTTTCCAGGCCCCTCAACTTGTAGTTCATCTTCGTCCTTGGATCTCATGTTAGTCTCCTGTAAGGGAGCACGTAGGTGGTCTTGAGTTTTCATCCCTTCTTTTAACCCTGTGTCTTTTCATTGTAGTCCTTAAGAGCCTGTCCTTGTATTCTTAGAATTGAGAGCTATGTCCTTATTGCACTTTAAAAAATTTTTTTGTTATCATTAATCCACAATCATGCAAAGAACATTATGTTAACCAAGTACACCACGTCCCCAACAAAAACCCCATTACAGTAGCTGTCCATCAGCATAGTTGGATGCTGTAGACCCCTTCACCATGTCCCCCCAACACCCCGTTACAGTCGCTTTCCATCAGCGTGTAGTAAGATGCTGTAGAATCACTACTGGTCTTCTCTGTGTTGTACAGCCCTCCCCATGCTCCCCCCACCCACACATTATACATGCTGATCCTAATTCCCCTTTTCTTTTTCCCCACATTTATCAAACCATTCCCACCCACCCTGCCTAGTTCCTTTCCCTTTGGTAGCTGTTAGTCCACTCTTGGGTTCTGTGAGTCTGCTGCTGTTTTTTTCCTTCAGTTTTTCTTTGTTGTTATACTCAACACATGAGTGAAATCATTTGGTACTTGTCTTTCTCCGCATGGCATTTTTCACTGAACATAATATCCTCTAGATCCATCCACGTTGTTCAAATGGTAGGATTTTTTTCTTCTTACGGCTGCTTACTGAACTTTTTAAACTAGATTTCTGTCTTCTCTTTTGTCTGTAGTTTCGCTATGTGCTTTCACCATTGCTCTCCTCGTTATTAGCAATAAATTTACGTTAATCAATATGTACCTATATCTATCTATACATCTGTCTGTCTGTCTATCTGTCTGTCTGTCTATCTATCTATCTATCTATCTATCTATCTATCTATCTATCTATCTATCTATCTTCCTATCATCTATCGATGATGTCTATCATCAATCTATGTACCTATCTATCTATCTTTCATCTGTCGTCTCTCTAGCTATCTATGAATCAATCATCTTTTTGTCTGCCCATCTATCCTTATGTACAGAACAGTTAACAACATCGCCTTTGTCACTTCCCTACATTATGCTTCCAAAAATCTTTCAAGGTAACTAGGCTGTAGAAAGAGCACTCGGTTCACTGAGATACTTCCAGGTCGAGTCAGCCACGTGTACCTACAAATCCAGTAAGTGGTTGTGCAGGGACTTGAACCTGTGTCTGTATCCTCTATTATCTTCTTCTCACTGGCTGACTCTATTTAGCCACATTCATTGACTAAGTGCTCCGTGAAGACCACAGGTATTGTTCCTCTGGGCCTGTTGTCCACAGAAAGAAAACTTGGTGCTTTGCTCACCACCATGTTTGAGGGACATCGGCGTGATCACCGCTGATAGGATGGAACGACAAATGAAAAGGAACACCAGTTGCTAGACAGGAGCAGTTGGGAGCAAAGAGTGTGTTGTGGAGTGACGTGTTTATTTCAGTGTCCAAACTTCCCTCTTTATATAGTTATTCCTTCTTTAAATTCGTGAACTTCATAAAACCCACTGATCTCAAAGGTCCAGACGTATACTTTTACAGCAATTCAATTGTTGAGTTGAGAGAAAATGAGAAAGACGTTGCTGTACCACTAAATCTATGGCTGGGCAATGCTGAAACCAAACAAAAAGAATTCACGTTGGCCAGATAGGGCTATTTTCTACTGACTGTCTCTGTGGACTCAAACAGAATCCATTCTAGGATTGTTTGTTTTTCAGTTTCACTGTGTTGGGTACCTGTACACACCCCTTCGGCTTTTAGATTGTCTGTGTCCTTGGATCTCAAGAGAGTCTCCTGTAAGTAAGGGAGCACGAAGGTGGTCTTGAGTTTTCATCCCTTCTTTTAACCCTGTGTCATTTGGTTGGAGCACTCAAAGCCTGTCCTTTTATTCTGATGATTCAGAGATGTGCCCTTATTGCACTTAAAAAATTGTTTTTGTTATCATTAATCTACAATCACGTGTAGAACATTATGTTTCCTAGACTCCCCCCTTCACCAAGTCCCTCCCAAAAACCTCTTACAGTTGCTGTCAGTTAGCAGAGATGGATGCTGTAGACCCGTTCACGATGTACCCCCACACACACCCCATTACAGTCGCTGTCCTTCAGCGTGTAGTAAGATGCTGTAGAATATCTACTTGTCTTCTCTGTGTTGTACAGCACTCGCCATGCGACCCCGCCCTCACGCATTATACATGCTTATCCTAATTTCCCTTTTCTTTCTCCCCACCCTTATCCCTCCCTTCCCAACCTCCCTTCTCATTCTTTTTCCCTTTGGTAACTGTTACCCAACATTCGGGTTCTGTGAGTCTACTGCTGTTTTTTTTTTTTCAGTGTTTCTTTGTTGTTATACTCCACACATGAGTGAAATCATTTGGTACTTGTCTTTCTCCGCCTGGAATATTTCACTGAGCATACTACTGTCTCACTCCATCCACGTCATTGCAAATGGTAGCATTTGTTTTCTTCTTATGGTTGCAAACGGCAGTTTTTAAACTGGACTTCATTCTTCCTTTTAGTTTGTAGTTTCGCTATGTGCTTTCACCATTGCTTTTCTGGTTATGAGCAATACCTTTGTGTTTCACGATATGTACCTATGCTTGTGTATCTGTCTGTATTTCTAACTATCTATCAATCAATCAGTCATCTTTTTGTCTGAACATCTGTCCTTGTATGCAGAACAGTTAACAACATAGACTATGTCCCTTCGCTACGTTATGCTTCCAAAAATCTTGCAAGGTAACTAGGTCGTAAGGAGAGTCCTGGGTTCCCCGAGACACTTGCAGGTTGAGTCAGAAGTGTACCTACAAAACCGGGAAATGGTGGTGCAGGGACTTGTACTCGTGTCTCTGTCCTCTCTCCTCTTTTATCTCCTTCTCACTTGCTGACTGTATTTAGCCACATCATTGACTAAGGGCTCCCTGAAGACCACAAGAATCCTTCCTCTGGGCCTGATGTCGACAGAAAAGTAAACTTGCTGCTTGCTCACCACCATATTTGAGGAACATCTGCGTGATAAACCCTGATAAGAGGGAGTGACAAATAAAAAGGAACACCACTTCCTAGACAGGAGCAGTTGGGATTAAAGAGTGTGTTGTGGAGTGAAGTGTTTATTTGAGTGTCCAAACTTCCCTCTTTATCTGGTTATTACTTCTTTACATTCGTGGACATCATAAACCCACTGATTTCAAAGGCCCAGACCCATATTATTACAGCAATTCAGTTGTTGAGTTGAGAGAAAATGAGAAGGATGTTGCTGCACCACTAAATCTATGTCTGGGCACTGCTGATACCAAACAAAAAGCATTCACAGTGGCCAGATAGGGCTATTTTCTACTGACTGTCTCTGGGGACACACACAGAATCCATTTGATTGATTGTTTTTTGGATTCAATTGTGTTGGGTACCTCTCAGAACCCCTACGGCTTGTAGTTTGTCTGTGTACTTGGATCTCAAGTGGGTCTCCTGTAAGAGAGCACGTAGTTGTTCTTGAGTTTTCATCCCTTCTTTTAACCCTGTCTTTTGTTTGGAGCACTCAAAGCCTGTCCTTTAACACTGATGATTCAGAGCTGTGCCCTTATTGCACTTTAAAATTCGTTTTTTGTTATCATTATTCTGCAATCACATGAAGAACATTATGTTTACTACGATCCCCCTTCACCAAGTCCGCCCCAAAACCTCTTACAGAATGTCTCCATCAGCATAGTTGGATTCTCTAGACTAATTCACCATGAACCCACACACACACCCTGTTACAGTCGCTGTCCATCAGCGTGTAGTAAGATGTTGTAGAATCTCTACTTTTCTTCTCTGTGTTGTACAGCACTCCCCATGCCCAACCGACCGCATGCATTATTCATTCTAATAATAATATCCCCTTTCTTTCTTCCTGCCCTTATCCCTCCCTTATCACCCACCCTGCCCAGTACTTTTCCCTTTGGTATCTGTTAGTCCACTCTCGGGTTCTGTGATTCTGCTGCTGTTTTTTCCATCAGTTTTTCTATGTTGTTGTACTCTACACATGAGTAAAATCATTTGGTACTTGTCTTTCTCCTCCTGGCCTATTTCACTGAGCATACTACCGTCTAACTCCATCCACATCATTGTAAATGGTAGGATTTGTTTTCTTCTTATGGCTGCTTACTGCACACTTTAAACTGGATTTCATTCTTCCTTTTTGTTTGTAGTATCACTATGTGTTTTCACCATTTATCTCCTGGTTATGAGCAATAGCTTTGTGTTAATCGATATGTATCTGTATCTATCTATCTATCTATCTATCTATCTATCTATCTATCTATCTATCTATCTGTCTGTCTGTCTGTCTGTCTACAACCTATCTACCTATGTATCTATCTGTCTATCTATCTATCTATCTATCTATCTGCCTATCTTTCATGACTATCATCTATCTATCAATCATCTGTCATCTATGTATCTATGAATCTACCATCTTTTTGTGTGCCCATCTATTCTTATGTACAGAACAGTTAACAACATAGCGTATGTCACTTTCCAACATTATGCTTCCAAAAACAGTGCAAGATGAGTAGGCTGTATTGAGAACACTGGGTTCACTGAGACAATTGCAGGTCGTGTCAGCATCGTGTCCTTACAAAACCAGTAAATGGTGGTGCAGGGATTGAACCCATCTCTCTGTCATCTGTCCTCTTTTCCCTCCTTCTCGATTGCTGACTGTATTTAGCCACATTCATTAACTAAGTGCTACCTAAGATCACAAGTTTCATTCCTCTGGGCCTCTTGTAGACAGTAAAGTATACTTGGTGCTTTGCTTACCACCATGTTTGAGGGACATCGGCGTGATCACCGCTGATAGGAGGAGGGTCAAATAAAAAGAACACCTATGTCTAGACAGGAGCATTTGGGAGCAAAGAGAATGTTGTGGAGTTACGTGTTTGTTTGAGTGTCCAAACTTACCACTTTAGGGGGTTATTACTTCTTTACATTTGTGAACATCATAAAACCCACTGATTTCAAAAGCCGAGACTCATATTATTACAGCAATTCAGTTGTTGAGGTGAGAAAAAATGAGAAGGACTTTGCTAAACCACTAAATCAATGGCTGGGCACTGCTGAAACCAAACAAAAAGAATTCACGGTGGCTAGATAGGGCTATTTTCTACTGGCTGTCTGTGGGGACTCAAACAGAATCCATTTGTTTGTTTGTTTGTTTGTTTCTCAGTTTCACTTGTGTAGGGTACCCGTTCCCGCCCCTTCAGCTTGTGGTTTGTGTCCTTGGATCTCAAGTGAGTATCCAGTAAGGGAGCACGTACGTGGTCTTGTGTTTTCATCCCTTATTCTAACCCTGTGTGTTTTGATTGGAGCACTCAAAGAATGTCCCTTTATTCTGATGATTCAGCGTTGTTCCCTTATTGCACTTAAAAATTTTTTTTGTTATCATTAATCTACAATCACGTGAAGAAATTTACGGTTACTAGGCTTCCCATTCAACATTCCGCATCTAAAACCTATTACAGTCGCTGCCCATCAGCGTGTAGTAATATTTTGTAGAATCCCTACTGTCCTGTCTGTGTTGTACAGTCCTCCCCATGCTACTCCCACCACACACATTATACACACTAATACTAATGCCCCCTTTCTTTCTCCCCACCCTTATCCCTCCTTCCCACCCAACCTGCCCAGTCCCTTTTCCTTTAGTAACTGTTTGCAAACTCGCGGGTTCTGTGAGTCTGCTGCTATTTTTTTCTTCAGATTTTCTTGTTTGTTATACTCCACACATGAGTGAAATCATTTGGTTCTTTTCTTTCTCCACCTGGCCTATTTCACTGAGCATAATACCCACTAGCTCCATCCACGTTGTTGCAAATGGTAGGATTTGTTTTCTTCTTATGGCTGATTACTGCACTTTTTAAACTGTATTTCTATCTTTTTTGTCTGTAGTTTCGCTATATGATTTCACCATTGCTCTCCTTGTTATGAGCAACAGCTTTGTTTTAATCAATATGTACTTTTATCTATCTATCTGTCTGTCTATCCATCTATCTATCTGTCTATCAATCAGTCAATCATATTTTTGTTTGCCCATCTGTCCTTTTGTACAAAACAGTTAACAAGATAGCCTGTGTCACTTCCTTACATTGTGCTTCCAAAAATCTTTCAAGCTAACTAGGCTGCAGGTAAAGCACTGGGTTCACCGAGACATTTGCAGGTAGAGTCAGCCGCATATTCCTACTAAACCAGGAAATTTTGCTGCAGGGTCTTGAACCAGTGTCTCTCTCCTCTCTCCTCTTTTATCTACTTCTCACTTGCTGACTGTATGTAGTCACATTCATTGACTAAGGGCTCCCTGAAGACCACAAGTATCCTTCCTCTGGGCCTGTTTTTGACAGAAAAGTAAACTTGGTGCTTTGCTCCTAACCGTGTTTGAGGGACATCGGCGTGATCACCACTGATAGGATGGAACAACAAATGAAAAGGAACACCAATTTCTAGACAGGAGCAGTTGGGTGCAAAGAGTGTGTTGTGGGGTAACGTGTTTATTTGAGTGTCCAAACTTCCCTCTTTATCTGGATATTGTTTCTTTACATTAATGAACATCATAAAACCCACTGATTTCAAAGGCCCAGATGCTTATTTTTTCACCAATTCAGTTGTTGAGGTGAGAGAAAATAAGAAGGACGTTACTGTACCACTAAATCTATGGCTGGGCAGTGCTGAAACCAAACAAAAAGAATTCACGGTGGCTTGATAGGGCTATTTTCTACTGACTATCTCTGGAGACACAAACAGAATCCATTTGTTCGATTGTTTGTTTTTCAGTTTCACTTGTGTTGAGTACCTGTTCCCACCACTTCGACTTGTAGTATGTCTGTGTCCTTGCATCTCAAGGGAGTCTCCTGTGAGGGATCACGTAGGTGGTTTTGAATATTCATCCCTACTTTTAAACCTGTGTCTTTTGTTTGGAGCACTCAAAGCCTGTTTCATTTTATTCTGATGATTCAGAGCTGTGCCCTTATTGCACTTAAAAAAATTTTTTATTATCATTAATCTACAATCACGTGAAGAACATTATGTTTACTTGGCACCCCCCTTCACCAAGGCACCCTTAGAAACCTCTTACAGATGCTGTCAATCAGCGGAGTTGGATGCTCTAGACCCCTTCACCATGAACCACCCCCCACACACCATTACAGTCGCAGTCCATTAGTGTGTAGTAAGATGCTGTAGAATCTTTACTTGTCTTCTCTGTGTTGTACAGCCCTATCCAAGCCCACCCGACCCCAAGCTTTATACATGCTAATCCTAATCTCCCATTTCTTTCTCCACACCCTCATCCTTCCCTTCCGAACCACCCTGCCCTGTCCCTTTCCCTTTGGTAACTGTTAGTCCGCTTTTGGGTTCTGTGAGTATGCTGCTGTTTTTTTCCTTCAGAGTTTCTTTGTTGTTATACTCCACACACGAGTGAAATCATTTGGTACTTGTCTTTCTCCACCTGGCCTATTTCACTTAGCATAATACCATCTTGCTCCATCCACATCATTGCAAATGGTAGGATTTGTTTTCCTCTTATGACTGCTTACGGCAGTTTTTAAACTGGACTTAATTCTAACTGTCTGTTTGTAGTTTCGCTATGTGCTTTCACCATTGAACTCCTGTTTATGAGCAATAGCTTTATGTTAATCGATATGTATCTGAATCTATCTATCTGTCTGTCTGTCTATCTATCTATCAATCTCTCTATCTATCCTTCTATCTTTCCTTCTTTCTATCTATCTATCTCTCTATCTATCTATCTATCTATCTATCTATCTATCTATCTATCTATCTATCTATCTATCTATCTATCTATCTATCTATCTATCTTCCTGTCATCTATCTATCATGTCTATCATCTATCTATCTATCATCTGTCATCTATCTATCTATTTATGAATCAATCATCTTTTTTTCTTCTCATCTATCCTTATGTACAGAACAGTTAACAACATCGCCTATGTCACTTCCCTACATTATGCTTCCAAAAATCCTGCAAGGTAACTAGGCCGTAGGGAGAGCACTGGGTTCATTGAGACTCTTGCAGGTCTAGTCAGCCGCGTGTGCTTACAAAACCTGTTAATGTTGGTGCAGGGACAGGCACCCATATCTCTGTCCTCTATCCTCTTTTACCTGCTTCTCTCTTCAAGACAGTATTCAGCCACATTCATGGAATAAGTGCACCCTGAAGACCACAAGTATCCTTCCTCTTGGCCTGTTGAAGACAGAAAAATATACTTGGTGCTTTGCTATCCACCGAGTTTGAGGGACATCGACGTGAGCTCCGCTGATAGGAGGAGGGACAAATAAAAAGGAACACCTATTTCTAGACAGGAGCATTTGGCAGCAATGACAGTGTTGTGGAGTTACATGTTTGAGTGTCCAAACTTCCCTCTTTAGGTGGTTATTGCTTCTTTACATTCAAGAACACCATAAAACCCACTGATTTCAAAAGCCAAGACGCATATTATTACAGCAATTCAGTTGTTGAGGTGAGAAAACATGAGAAGGATGTTGCGGAACCACTAAATGTATGGTTGGGCACAGCTGAAACCAAACAAAAAGAATTCACGGTGCCTAGATAGGGCTATTTTCTACTGGCTCTCTCTGGGGACTCAAACAGAATCCATTTGTTTGTTTGTTTGTTTCTCAGTTTCACTTGGGTAGGGTCCCTGTACCTGCCCATTCTGCTTGTAGTTTGTCTGTGTCCTTGGATCCCAAGTGAATCTCGAGAATGGGAGCACGTAGGTGGTCTTGAGTTTTCATTCCTTCCTCTATCCCTGTGTCTTTGGATTGGAGAACTCAGAGCCTGTCCTTTTATTCTGACAATTGAGAGGTGTGTCATTATTGCACTTACAAAAATTTTTTTGTTATCATCAATCTACAAACACGCGAAGATCATTATGATCACCAAGTACACAAAGTCCCCCCCAAAAGCCCTGTTACAGTAACAGTCCATCATCGTAGTTGGATGCTGTACACCCATTCACCATTTCCCCCCACACACACCCCATTACAGTCGCTGTCCATAGGCGTGTAGTAAGATGTTGCAGAAATAGTACTTCTCTTTTGTGTTGTACAGCCCTACCTATGCTCCCCCACCCCAGACATTATAAATGCTAATCCTAATGCCCCCTTTCTTTCTGCCCACCCTTTTCCCTACCTTCCCACCCTTCCTGCCCAGTCCCTTTCCCTTTGGTAACTGTTAGTCCACTGTCAGGTTCTGTTAGTCTGCTGCTGTTATTTTCCTTCAGTTTTTCTTTGTTGTTATACCCCACAAATGAATGAAATCATTTGGTACTTGTCTTTCTCCACCTGTCCTATTTCACTGAGCACAATACCCTCTAGTCCATCCACGTTATTGCAAATGATAGGATTTGTTATCTTTTATATCTGCTTAGTGCACTTTTAAACTTGATTTCATTCTTCTCTTTTGTTTGTAGTTTCGCTATGTGCTTTCACCATTGCTTTCCTGGTTATGAGCAATAGCTTTGTGTTAATCGATATGTACTTATATCTATCTGTCTGTCTATCTATATACCTATCTATCTATCTATCTATCTATCGATCAATCATCTTTTTCTCTCCCCATCTGTCCTTGTGTACAGAACAGTTAAATACATAGCCTAAGTCACATCCCTACATTATGCTTCGAATAATCTTGCAAGGTAACTAGGCCGTATTGACAGCACTGGGTTCGCCAAGGCACTTGAAGGTCAAGTCAGCCTTGTGAACCCACAAAACCAGGAAATTGTGGTGCAGGGACTTGAATCCGCGTATCCATCCTCTGTCCTCTTTCATCTCCTTCTAACTTGCTGTCTGTATTTAGCCAAATTCATTGACTAAGTGCTCACTGAAGAACACAAGTATCATTCCTCTGGGCCTCTTGCTGAAAGAAAAGTAAACTTGTTGCTTTACTCACCACCATGTTTGAAGGACATCAGCGTGATCACTGCCAATAGGACGGAGGGTCAAATTAAAAGGAAAACCAATTTCTAGACAGGAGCAGTTGGGAGCTAAGAGTGTATTGTGGAGTGACGTGTTTATTTGAGTGTCCAAGCTTACCTCTTTAGCTGGTTATTATATCTTCACATTCCTGAACATCATAAAACCCACTGATTTCAAAGGCCCAGATGCTTATTATTACAGCAACTCAGTTGTTGAGGTGAGAGAAAATGAGAAGTATGTTGCTGCACCACTAAATCTATGGCTGGGAACTGCTGATACCAAACAAAAAGAACTCACGGTGGCCAGAAAGGGCTATTTTCTGCTGACTGTCTCTGGGGACTCAAACAGAATCCATTTGTTTGATTGTTTTTCAGTTGCACTCGTGTATGGTACTTGTCCACACACCTTCTTCTTGTAGATTGTCTGTGTCCTTGGATCTCAAGTGAGTCTCCTGTAAGTAAGCACGTAGTTGTCTTGAGTTTTCATCCCTTTTTTTAACCCGTGTCTTTTGTTTGCAGCACTCAGTGCCTGACCTTTTATTCTGATGATTCAGAACTGTGCACTTATTGCACTTAAAGAATTTTTTATCATTAATCTACAATCACGTGAAGAACATTATGTTTACTATGCTCCCCCCTTCACCAAGTCCCCCCGAAAAACCTCTTCAGTCACTGTCGATCAGCGTAGTTGTATGCTGTTGACCCCTTCAAAATGTCCCCCCCACAGACCCCGTTACAGTCGCTGTCCATCAGTGAGTTGTAAGATGCTATATGATCTGTACTAGTCTTCTATGTGTTGTACAGTACTCCCCATGCACACCCGACCCCACGCATGATACATGCTAATCCAAATTACCACTATTCTTTCTCCCCACACTTATCCCTCCATTCAGACTCACCTTGCCTAGTCCTTTACCTTTGGTAACTTTTACTGAACTCTCGGGTTCTGTGAGTCTGCTGCTTTTTTTTCCTTCAGTTTTTCTTTGTTTTTATACTACACACATGAGTGAAATCACTTGGTTCTTGTCTATCTCCGCCTAGCCTATTTCTCAGAACATACTACTGTCTAGCTCCATGCACGTCATTGCAAACAGTAGTATTTGTTTTCTTCTTATGGCTGCTTACTGCAATTTTAAACTGGATTTCATTCTTCCTTTTTGTTGTAGTTTAGCTATGTTATTCATCATTCAACTCCTGTTTATGAACAATAGCTTTCTGTCAATCGATATGTACCTGTATCTATCTATCTAATGGTCTGTCTATCTATCTATGTATCTATGTATCTATGGATCTATCTATCTATCTGTCTTCCTATCATCTATGATGTCTATCATCTTTCAATCTATGTACCTATCTATCTATCTTTCATCTGTCATCTCTCTACCTACCTATCTATGAATTAATCTTTTTTTTTGCATCCCATCTATCTTTATGTACAGAACAGTTAACATCATACCCTATGTCTCTTCCCTACATAATGCTTCCAGAAATCTTTCAAGTTAACTAAGCCATAAGTAGAGCACTGAGTTCACCGATACACTTTCAGGTAGTGTCAGCCGCGTGTGCTTACAAAACCAGTAAATGAAGGTGAAAGGACTTGAACCTGTATCTCTGTCCTCTGTCCTCTTATACTTCCTGCTCACTTGGTGACTTTATTTAGCCACATTCAGTGAGTAAGTGATCCCTGAAGACCACAAGTATCCTTCGTCTGGTCCGGTTGTCGACAGAAAAGTGTACTTGGTTCTTTGCACACCACCATGTTTGAGGGACATCGGCGTGATCACTGCTGATAGGTGCAGGGACAAATACAAAGGAACACCTATTTCTGGACAGGAGCAGTTGGGAACAAAGAGTGTGTTGTGGAGTGAAGTGTTTATTTGAGGGTCCAAACTTCCCTCCTTAGGTGGTTATTACTTCTTTACATTCGTGAACATCATAAAAAGCAATGATTTTAAAAGCCCAGACGCATATTGTTACAGCAATTCATTTGTTGATGTGAGAGGAAATAAGAAGGAACTTGGTGCACCACTAAATCTATGCCTGAGCACTGCTGAAACCAAACAAGAAGAATTCACGGTGGCTAGATAGGGCTATTTTCTACTGACTCCCTCTGGGGACTCAAACAGAATCAATTTGTTTGTTTGTTTCTCAGTTTCACTTGTATAGGGTACCGGTCCCCGCCCCTTCAGCTTGAAGTTTGTCTGTGTCCTTGGATCTCAAGTGAGTCTCCAGTAAGGGAGCACGTAGATGGTCTTGAGTTTTCATCAGTTCTTCTAACCCTGTGTCTTTTGATTGGAGCAATCAAAGCCTGTACTTTTATTCTGATATTTGAGAGCTGTGCTCTTACTGCACTTTGAAATTCTTTTTGTTCTCATTAATATACAATCACATGCAGAAAATTATGTTGTCCAGTCTACCCCCTTCACCATGTCCCCCCCAAATCCCAGTTACAGTCGCAGTCCGTCAGCATTTACTAAGATGCTGTAGAATCACTACATGTCTTATCTGTGTTGTACAGCCCTACCCATGACCTTCCACCCTTCATATATACCTGCTAATCCTAATGCCCCCATTCTTTTTCCCCGCCCTTTTTACTCCCTTCCCACATTCCCTCCCCTGTCCCTTTCTCTTTGGTAGCTGTTATTCCACTCTCGGGTTCTGTGAGTCTGCTGCTGTCTTTTCCTTCAGTTTTTCTTTGTTATCATACTCCACACATGAGTGAAATCATTTGGTACATGTATTTCTCCGCCTGGACTATTTGACTGAGCATAATCCCCTCGAGCTCCATCTACGTTATTTGCAAATGATAGGATTCGTTTTCTTCTTATGGCTGCTTACTGCACTTTTTAAACTGGATTTCATTCTTCTTTTTTGTTTGTAGTTTTGCAATGTGCTTTCACCATTGCTCTCCTTGTTTTGAGCAGTAGCTTTGTGCTAATCGATATGTACCTATATCTATCTATCTTTCTGTCTATCTTTTTATCAATCACTCAATCATCCTTTTTTTCTGTCCATCTGTCCATGTGTGCAGAACAGTTAACCATATACCCTATATCACTTTCATACACTATGCTCCCCAAAATCCTGCAAAGTATCTAGGCTGCAGAGGGAGCACTGGGTTCACCGAGACACTTGCAGTTCGAGTCGGCCGCGTGTACCTACAAAACCAGGAAATGGTTGTGCCGGGACTTGAACCCGTGTCTCTATCCTCTGTCCTCTTTCATCTCCTTATAACTTGCTCTCTGTATTTAGCCACATTCATTGACTAAGTGCTCCCTGAAGACCACAAGTATCATTCCTCTGGGCCTGTTGTCGACGGTAAAGTAAACTTGTTGCTTTTCTCACCACCATGTTTGAGGGACATCGGCGTGATCACTGCTGATAGGTGGAGGGACAAATATAAAGGAACACCTATTTCTGGACAGGAGCAGTTGGGAACAAAGTGTGTGTTTTGGAGTGAAGTGTTTATGTGAGGGTCCAAACTTCCCTCTTTAGGTGGTTATTACTTCTTTACATTCGTGAACATCATAAAAAGAAATTATTTTAGAAGCCCAGATGCATATTAATACATCAATTCATTTGTTGAGGTGAGAGGAAATGAGAAAGAAGTTGCTTCACCACTAAATCTATGCCTGAGCACTGCTGAAAAAAAAACAAAAAGAATTCACGGTGGCAAATTGAGCTATTTTCTACTGACTCTCTCTGGGGACTCAAACCGAATCCATTTATTTGTTTGTTTCTCAGTTTTACTTGTATAGGGTACCTGTCCCCGCCCCTTCGGCTTGTAATTTGTCTGTTTCCTTGGATCTCAAGTGTCTCTCCTTTAAGGGAGCCCTTAAATGATCTTGACTGTAAGATAACTTTGTTTAGTCTGATGCTTTACTATCTACCTACCTACCTATCTCTTTATCTATCTTTTTAATGTATCTACCTATCTACCTATCTGTCATCTGTCTATGTTCTACATCTATCTACTGTCATCTGTGTGTCAGTCTAATTACTCTATCATCTATATGTGTGCATGTCCATCCTGTCTATGTATCTGCCATCTGTCTATGCATCTGTTTTCTCACTTTTGTCATCGATCTGTCACTAGGTGCACTTTGATCCCTCTGTGTCCTTCTCAGTCTCAATTCCTTGTGTTTTTTTTATGTGAGTTAGCTGTGTGTTTGTGTATTGAGAGGAGTGGCCTTGGGTGAGAACTTCTCCTGTCTAGGTGGCACGAGTCTGCTGGGTGTGGAAGGTTTGGTTGACGTGCTGGGCTCTTGAACCTCTGCAGGCCAAGGCCATCCGGCCTTCTGTCCCTGGGCCTTTCCTGCTCTGGCGGCTGCATGATCTGTGAGGCATATCTGAAGCCCCACGCAGGGAGCACTCTGGCTGTCCTGCGGAGTCCGATGCAGGTGCATGCCCAGTTGTAGGTCTTTTTGCCTGTGCACCGATGTTACCTAGGCCGCCCTGCTTGTTGGTCCATCTCAAGAGAGCATGTGTGTAATCACTGGTTAAGGGAACTGACCTTTGGTGACACGCGGGACACTTGTGCTCCAGTGGCACATGGGCTTGCTGATGTGACAGGCCAGGTAGCTTGTGGGGAAACTGCTCCCCTATGCTGTCAAGGTGGGGTAGGAGTTTCAGTGCATTTAGGCATTTAGATGTGAGAGAGGTCTATCTGAAATAGAATACTAGCGTTGAGAGCTATGTTTCCATTCGTATGAAAAGGGCGCTGAGCATAAAGTGTTGGGTGATGGTGGCAGGAATTCTAGGAATGTTTATGTCCCCGCACTTATTTATTTTCTGTTAAGGGAGGTGATTCTGAAGTAACTTTTTACTCACGGATGAAGGTGGTGCATAAGGTCATCCCATGTCAGCCATGGTGAGATGAAGTGCTATAGTGGATTTAAAGCCTGTACACCTTGGCCTGATACATAGGAGTCACCGTGTTAGCTCTTTGCTGCTCTCCTGTCCTGGCTTATTACCTTAGCTAACTTGATGGTTCAGAGTGGTCCCAGCAACATTTCCATCGAGATCTTTCTAAAATTCCCTAGAAACACTTGGCAAAGATATCCCCAGAGGGTAGTGGATAATTTTACTCTTTCTGGTCATAGTTTGCAAGACGTTTGCCCTATCCTGCGTTCCTTTGTTACATTTGCATCTCCTGTGATTTTTAGACCGATAGGGGCAGTGGTGTACACACACACATGCACACGCACAGACACACACACACACACACACACACATGACTGAGAGTTATCGGAGACCCCAGTTATTGGAAACTGCAGCCCACACTTTAAAAAAGAAACGTGCATAAGTTGTGCTCCTGGTGTTCCCCCCATAGAGAATAGACTTCAAAGTGCAGAGGTTGTTGGGCACAGATACCTATGCAGACACCTAAGCACAGATATCTATGCATATTCTCTCTCCATCCATCCTCTAAGTATATCTCTCTTTACCTACATATCTGTTTCGTCTACTCAAGCTGATTACCAGAGTGTCATTTAGAGGGGGCTTCATCCATAGACACTGATTTCTCGCCATTCTGGAAGCAGAATTCCAAGACCAAGGCAGTTTCAATTCCTGATGAGGTCCCTTCCTCTGGCTTGCATACAGCCACATCCCTGCTGTGTCCTCACAGGGTCGAGGGAGAATGCTCTGTCCTATGACCCTCTTAATAGGACTGATTGCGTAATGGCAGCTCCACCCACAACCTCATGATATCTTCCGAACTTAATTACCACTAATGGCCCCACCTCCACATACCATGAGAGTGTGGGTTAGGGTTTCAACCCTGACTCAATTCAAATATGAACTTTGTGGGTTTGTGTGTGTGTGTGTTTGTGTGGTGGGGCAGGGCTTTAGGAGGAGCGGAAGATGGTGAATTGAGGGACCAAAAATTCAGTCCATAACTCTGTATCTATCGTCTATCTCTTGTCTATCTAATCTATCGATATCTATCATCTATCTGTCTAATCTTACCTACCTATATCATCTATTCTATCTAGTCTATCATCTGTCATCTATATATATCTTATCTGTCTGTCATCACTCAATATATTCATCTAATCTATGAATATCTATCATCTA
The DNA here is from genome assembly GCF_030020395.1 of Manis pentadactyla. Taxonomy (NCBI): domain Eukaryota; kingdom Metazoa; phylum Chordata; class Mammalia; order Pholidota; family Manidae; genus Manis; species Manis pentadactyla. The sequence goes on from NW_026644596.1 coordinate 3,866,746, forward strand.
TCTAATGTATCTATTTCTAATCTATCATCTGTCACCTGTCATCTATCTGTCATGTACCTGTCGTCACCTTTTTGTCTACCCATCTATCCTTATGTACAGAACAGTGTAAGATAATTCTAGCTGAAATAAGCAGGTGAAGAGAGGCAACTAAGTTCCCGGTAGTTTATATGAATGCAAACACCCGGGTGAGATTTCCCTAGTCTATAGAAATGGAGGCTGGGGAATTCACACGTAAGTAGACAGGGAGCGAGATTTTAAAGAGGTAGGGGGAGGCATAGCTTAGATTTACAGCAATGCGTGGTTTGGCTAGCCCAAGGCATATTTTTCAGTTTGGGACGGGGCAACAGCCAGGAACTTCAGCACATTATCAGTGTCCCATGTGGGAGGGGGCAGCAGCTGGAGACATTGGCACATTGTCAGTGTCCGACGTGCTTGCTCCTCCCATCAGTGACCCCAGCCTTACAGTTAACAACACGGCTATCTACCATGGCTATCCATCCATCCATCCATCCATCCATCCATCCGTCCGTCCGTCCGTCCGTCCGTCCGTCCGTCCGTCCGTCATCTATTTATTCAATCTACCTATACCTATCATCTATCCTATCTAATCTATCATTTATCTATCTGTCTATCTGTGCTATCTACCATCATTTTTGTCTACCCAACTATCCTTACGTACAGAACAGTTCACAAGATGGCTTATATGTCACTTCCCTACTTATGTTTCCAAAAGCCTGAAAGGTAACTCGGCCCTAGAGACAGACAACACTAGGTTCATTGAGACATTTGAACGTCAAGTCAACAGCATGTGACTACAAAACTATTAAATGGTGGTGCGGGGGCCTAGTCTGGGGCTGGGGGCCTTTGTATGAGCCTTTCCCGAGGGCGTTGGAGTGCCCATTGGGTCCGAGGCTCACTTATGGACAGGGGCGAGGCCGTCGTATGTGCCTCCCACAGCATCGTATGGGTCCAGATGAGACCAGATGATGACTGCCCTTGCGTTGCTTGTCTGGGGTGCACAGTAGGCCAGCGGTGGTGCTGCCCATGACCTCGTGCGTGGCTGGGGCGGGCACAAAGATGATAGCCAGCGATGGTGGCGTCGTGTCCATCATTTCGCCCTGAGCGTCAGAGCCAGCCATTGGGCCGGTGCTTGTGCTGCCCAAGGCCTTGTCTGTTGGCTGACTCTTTATGGCGGTTTTGCAGAGGCAGGACACCACGAGGCGGGCTGGTAGTGGTGCCCGTGTGCCCTGAAGAGGAGGTGCTCGTCTAGGTGGTCTCTCTCCAGCATCTGCTGAGAGACTAGGATGGTCCAGAGGCCCAGGAATGCTCCCCGTGGAAGTGGGAACTCTGCTGTGAAAATTGGGAAATGCCAGCTGCTAAAGGCACAGGATCCCGGTGGAACAGCCTGTGACCAGGGTAGCGGGCAGGTGCAGGGTGCTCCCTGGCAGGAGGGGTAGGGGGCAGCGACCCGGGGACGGGAAGGACCACCGGGTGACGAAGGTGGTGCTGGGGAGTCGGCGGGCATTGTGCGGTACGAAACTTAGTAAGGATGAAACTGTGCACACGGAAAAATTGGTTATGGCGTGCGCCAAACGATCAGAGGAAATTGTGTGAAGCTACGGAGAGGGTCTCCTTTGCCACTAACTCTTTCTCAGGCCTAGCACACACTGAGCTGAACAGCTATGGTGAGCCTTGTATGTATATCAGCCAGGGGACGCATCACAAAGTGGCCTGGGACACTGTGACATCACCCAGGGGCCGCATCACCACGTCCCCATTGGCTTAAGCACACCAGCCCCACCCAGAGGAGACCCTAGTCCAAGGCCACGGTGGGACCCCAAGGCCAACCACCGTAGTATCCCTAGCCCACGGGACTGCCCACTGAGGGTCGTGCAGATGTTCAGACCAACGAGGAGACCATGGGTCCGTCGAAGGCTGCAGTGCCCTCGTCTGTCACAGCTTAGCCCGTCTGGGTGCCGGCTATGCATGGGCTAAGTATCCGGGGCGCGGTGTGCATCAACTGCCTTGCCACCCCTGCACCCCCCATGATCCCGGAGGCCAGGGCCTGCACACAGCCAGGCATGGAGGCACCCAGATGCTGTCCGGGGAATGGCCCGCCCTTTCCCGGGCCTTCCCAGCTTCTCTGGGACTCCTGGAGCCAGGCATGCCTTCTCGGCCATGGCCAGCCAGGCGACCGGGTCTTAGCATAGCCACATCCCGCATTCTGACTGGGACCGGCCGCCCAGATTTTCTCTCTGATCTAGCTTTGGGGGCCTGTGTCTTGTACGTGAATAATACAACACAGTAAACTGGGAAAAACTTTTTATTTTTAAAATGCTTCTCCTTTAGACTCTTGCTCTCAATGGTGTCGCCATTCTTGCCCATCAGCCAAGCTGGATGCTTGCGGGGCAACGTCGCCTCCTCTCAGCAGTCAGCCTGTCCATTCCCGATCCTGAATCTTCATCCTTTATGTTATAACCTGTGGAGCTCGTGTCCCGTGTCAGTAACCCTGCTTCTGGTTTCTCAGGTCTTTCCTGGTGCACCTATGCCCTGCTTGTTCACTGCTTCACTGTGGAAGCACTGACATTGTTACAGAATAAAATGTGAAATTCTCCAGCCCCAACTCACGGTCTGACCTTCACTTTCTCTACATCTCCATCCCTATGAGCCAAGCTAACTGCTCCTTGAAAAGATCCTGTCTTGTGCCTTTTTGTCTCTGAATTATTTCCTCTGGGGGTTCCCACCTCTTGCTTCTGGTTTTTAAGACATTTCACCCCAGCAGAAGAACAAGGATCGTTGAAGACCCACCTCTCTAGTCACCTCCTCTTCTAGGCTACCGTGCATTCTCACTTAGGCGTGCCCTCCTCTCCCTTCTCTGTACTTGGTGAGGACCTCTCTTATGAAATGTGAGTGTGTCAGCTCGTGCACATCAATCTTCATGTCACGGGATCTGTTGAACAGTGGTGACAGTGAATGACTGGACTCGGCTTCAGAGCTCAGCTTCCCGTTCAGTGATACCTTGTGCCGCTCGCTCGTCCGCCAACCGTTCATTATGTTCCAAACCGTGCGAACATAAATGCGGGTGAGATGCCACTGACGACCCCTCAGTCCCCGCTGTGTATGCCTCCGGGTGCTTAGGGAGAGCCACAGCGAGCCGAGCCCACGAACTTATCTTTAATGGCGATGAGCACAGAGAGTGTGGGGCAAGCCCCAGCTGATGCTGCTGTTGCTGTGATGACTCCTCTCCCTGGCCCAGTGGGGGTAAGATTCCAGATCTCTTCTTGTTCTCTGCCTGTGCTTTCTCTGTAGTGGTGCAGTTTTGTTGTATGGGGGCGGCTTCTTTCGTGTCTTTGAAGGAAATAAGTACAGGTCTCAGAAGTCCCTTGTGTCAGTTTTCATTGTACTGTACGGTCTTCTATGTCTATGTCTTTGGGTTTTCTCCCGCTGCTACTGCTTTTCCTCTGAGAGGACCTGTACCACAGTCCTGTTGTAGACAGAAGAGTAAATTTGGTGCTTTGCTCACCACCATGTTTGAGGGACATCGGTGTCACCACTGATAGGAGGAGGGACAGGTAAAAAGGAACACCGAGTTCTAGACGGGAGCAGTTGGTAGCAAATAGTGTGTTGTGGAGTGACGTGTTCGTTTGAGCATCCAAACTTCCCTCAGTATCTGGTTTTTGCTTCTTTACATTCGTAAACATCATAAAATCAACTGATTTCAAAAGCCCAGATGCATATTATTACATCAATTCAGTTGTTGAGGCGAGAAAAAATGAGAAGGTTTCGCGATACCAAAGAATCTATGACTGGGCCCTGCCAAAACCGAACAGAAAGAATCCAAGGTGGCGGGAATGGCTATTTTCTACTGTCTCTCTGGGCACTCAAACAGAATCACTTTTATTTATTTACTTTTTGGTGTCAGTAATGTACAATTACATGGCAACATTATGGTTGCTAGACTCCCCCTCCTCCCCCCTCCAACCCATTATCAAGTCTGCTATCCACACCCCATTACAGTCGCTGTCCATCAATATAGTAAGATGCTATAGATTCACTACCTGCTTCTGTGTGTTATACTGCAATCCCCGTGGCCCCCCATGCCCTACATTATGTGTGTGGATCATAATGCCCCCTTTATCCCCTTATCCCTCCGTTCACACCCGTCCTCCCAGTCCCTTTCCCTTTGGTAAATGTTAGACCATTCTTGGGTTCGGTGAGTCTGCTGCTGTTTTTAATTTCTAATTTGCTTTGTTCTCATACCTCACATAGGAGTGAAATCCTTGGATACTTGTCTTTCACCAGCTGGCTTATTTCACTGAGCATAACACCCTCTAGCTCTGTCCGTGTTGTTGGAAATGGTGGGAGGATTTGTTTTCATCATATGGCTGAATGATATTATATAGTGTGTATGTACGAAATCTTCTTTATCCATTCACCTAATGATGGACACTAAGGTTGCTTCCATTTCTTGGGTATTGTAAAGAGTGCTGTGATCAACATAGGGGTGCATCTGTCCCTTTCAAACTGGGCTCTTGCACTCTTAGGGTAAATTCCTAGGAGAAGAATTCCTGCGTCAAATGGTATTTCTGTTCTATGTTTATGTGGGGTACCTCCATACTGCTTTCCACAATGGTTGAGCTGACTGACATTCCCACCAGCACTGTAGGAGGGTTCCCCTTTCTCCACACCCTTGCGACATCTGTTGTTGTCTGTCCTTTGGGTGGTGGCCATCCTAACTGGTGTGAGGTGATACCCCATTGTGGTTTTAATGTGCATTTCTCTGATGGTTAGCTATGTGGAGCGTCTTTTCATGTGCCTGTCGGAAACCTGAAATTGCTTCTGTGGAGAAGTGTCTGTTCAGATCCTATGCCCATTTTGTAATTGAATTCATTTGCTTTTTGTGTGTTGAGGTTCGTGAGCTCTTGATATATGTTTTCAATGGAAACGCCTTATCAAATATTGCATCAGTGAATATATTCTCCCATACTAAAGGGTGTCTTTTGGTTCTACTGATTGTGGTTAAACAGAATCTTACTAAACCCCATACCACTTCACTCCAAATCTGTCTAATTATTCCTTTTTTCCAGATCACCAAAGAGCCGAGAAACCTGGAACGATGAGGAGAAGTTGTGATGCAGGAACATCTAGCGTAAAACTGAGAGGTGAGGTGGTGTTTAGACTGGTAGGTTGTATCTTACCATGTACTTCTTTCAAGGGTCTTAGGTAAAAAAGATTGCCAAGGAGATGAAGACAGGGGTTTTGACGTCACCTGGTATCGGTGGAGCCACGTAACCTCTAGCCATTGATGGGTAGGCTTGCATGCGGCACTGTTGTCTTTCCTGCGGTGTTAGACGAGCAGCGTCCCCCATATGCAGTTCAGTCAGAGCCCATGTGGGACTGTCCTGATATAGGCTGGGTGGACCCGAGAGCTGTGCTGTTCCTGCTCAGTTGTCGCAGCACCCCTCTCAGAACATGGCTTCAGCAGCGCTCCCGGGAGGGATAGAGAGAGAAAGAGAGACAGAGACAGAGAGACAGAGAGAGAGAATAGCACTCCAGAGACAGTGAAGGTTTTATTTCCTGTAGCTCCCTGAGCATGCTCCTGATGTTTATTTTGAGACCTCATTCTCAGGACGATTGATTCGAGTCCAGTTACGAGGTTCCTTTGAAGGTTCATTTTTGTAGGAGGCGCCATTTAGCTCCCTGAAGCGTTACTCTCTGGGGATGCTCAGCCCTTGGGGGGATGGCAGGGGTCCCAGGGGAGCGGTGCCAGTGCGCAACCCTGCCGGGAGTAAAGAGGTCTTTCCTGCTTCCCGGTCACAGTGCCTGTCTCCACTGCCAGGGCCAGTTTGCGGAGCACACAGGGAGAAGCTACCATAGGTGGGGGTGGCCGTTTTGCAGGCTTGTGCTGGTTGTGATATTGTCCGTGTACCAGTCACATCACGGTAAGGGGCCTCGAAGTTGCGAGGCCAGCCGGGGGGATGGAGCGCCCGGAATTCCTGAAAAACTCCCACCTGCCGGGCAGAGTGCACCTGTTCAGTTTGGCGCACCTGTCCTTTCTCCTGAGCGGCAAGCCCTGTGGAAGCCATGCCCCTTTAGCAGTTCTCTCGCTGTTAGGAAGTCTCTCAGACTGTCTGCCATTTTTTTGTCCCACAGCCGCCAGTTGTGGATCCCTGTGTTTTCCCACATGTGGCTGGAATCTCAAGTCTCTCGAAGTCTTCGGCCTGTCTTTTCTTTCCATCCCCACCGATCCTCCAGAGCACAGTACATTTACGGTAGGTTCATGCTCCCAGAGCACTTCTCCAGGACTGTACGTCACACTTCTCCTTGAGGTGACAGCCTGCCAAAGCAGCGTTCTTCCCTGCTGCTCTTCCAGTATTTGGTGCAGTTGTTCTATTTCCATATAGTACGTATGTATATGGTTTTGGTTTTGGGAGGAGGATTCCGCCTCCCCTCTCACGTGAGCCGCCATCTTCAAACCCTTCAGCATATCTTTTTTTTTTGTCAGTTTCACTTGTCTAGGGTACCTGTCCCCACCACCTCAATTTGTAGTTTGTCTTCTTCCTTGGATCCCAAGTGAGTCTCCTGTAAGGGAGCACGTAGGTGGTCTTGAGCTTTCATCCATTCTTTTAACCATGTGTCTTTTGATTGGAGCAGTCAGATCGTGTCCCTTTATACTGACAATTGAGAGCTGTGTACTTATTGCACTTAAGAAAATTTTTTTGTTATCATTAATCTACAATCACGTGAAGAACATTATGATCACCAAGTACACCAAATTCCCCCGAAAACCCCGTTACAGTCGCTGTCCATCAGCATAGTTGGATGCTGTAGACCCCTTCACCTTGTCCCCCCACACACACCATTAGGGTTGCTGTCTGTCAACGTGTAGTAAGATGCTATACAGTCACTACTTGTCTTCTCAGTGTTGTACAGCCCTCCCCATGCTCCCCCCACGCCACACATTATATATGCTTATCCTAATGCCCATTCCCTTTCTCCCCGCCCTTATCCCTCCCTTCCCACGCACCCTGCCCAGTCCCTTTCCCTTTGGTAACAGTTAGTCCTCTCTCGGGTTCTGTGTGTCTGCTGCTGTTTTTTTCCTTGAGCTTTTCTTTGTTGTTATACTCCACACATGAGTGACATCATTTACTACTTGTCTTTCTCTGCCTTGCCTATTTCACTGAGCATAATACCGTCTAGCTCCATCCACTTTGTTGCAAATGGTAGGATTTGTTTTATTCTTAAGGCAGCTTACTGCACTTTTTAAACTAGATATCTGTCTTCTCTTTTGTCTGTAGTTTCGCTATGTGCTTTCACCATTGCTCTGTTGGTTATGAGCAACAGCTTTGTGTCAGTTGATATGTACCTATATCTATCTATCTGTCTGTTTATATATCTATCTATCTATTTATCTATCTATCATCTTTCTATCTATCTATCTGTCTATCAATCAATCAATCATCTATTTATATGCCCGTCTGACCTTGTGTACAGGGCAGTTAACAACACAGCCTATGTCACTTCCCTACATTATGCTTCCCAAATCTTACATGGTAACTAGGCCGTTTGGAGAGCACTGGGTTCACGGAGAATCTTGCAGGTCAAGTCAACCACTTGTACCTACAAAACTAGGAAATAGTGGTGCAGGGACTTAAACTTGTGTCTCTATCCTCTTTTATCTTCTTCTCTCATGCTGAATGTATTTAGCCACATTCATTGACTAAGTGCTCCCTGAAGACCACAAGTATTGTTCCTCTGGGCCTGTTGTCTACAGAAAGTAAGCTTGGTACTTTGCTCACAAAGATGTTTGAGGGACATCGGCATGATCACCACTGATAGGAGGGAGGGTCAAATAAAAAGGAACACCAATTTCTAGACAGGTGCAGTGGGGAGCATAGAGTGTGTTGTGGAGTGACGTGTTTATTTGAGTGTCCAAACTTCCCTCTTTAACTGGTTATTACTTTTTTACATTCGTGAACATCATAAAAACCACTGATTTCCAAGACCCAGACGCACACTATTACAGTAATTCAGTTGTTGAAGTGAGAAGAAATGAGAAGGACGTTGCTGCACCACTAAATCATGGCTGCGCACTGCTGAAACCAAATAAATATAGTTCATGGTGGCCAGATAGGGCTATTTCCTACTGACTGTCTCTGGGGACTCAAACAGAATCCATTTGTTTGATTGTTTCTTTTTCACTTTCACTTGTGTAGGGTACCTATACCCACCCATTCGGCATGAAGTTTGTCTGTGTCCTTGGATCTCAAGTGAGTCTGCTGTAAGGGAGCACATAGGTGGTCTTGAGTTTTCATCCCTTCTTCTAACCTTGTGTCTTTTGATTGGAGCATTCAAAGCCTGTCCTTTTATTCTGATGATTCAGAGCTGTGCCGTTACTGCACTTAAAAACTTTTTTTTGTTATCATTAATCTACAATAACGTGAAGAACATTATGTTTACTAGGCTCCCCTCTTCACCAAGTACCCCCCTAAAACCTCTTACAGTCGCTGTCCATCAGCGTAGTTGGATGCTGTAGACTCCTTCTCCATGTCCCCCCACACACAACCCATTACAGTTGCTCTCCATCAGCGTGTAGTAAGATGCTGTAAAATCTCTACTTGTCTTCTCTGTGTTGTACAGCCATGCCCATGACCCACAGAACCCACACATTATGCATGCTAAACCTTATGTCCCCTAACTTTCTCTCCACCCTTATCCCTCCCTTCCCACCCACCCTACAAAGTCCCTCTCCCTTTAGTAACTGTTAGTCCACTCTCCCGTTCAGTGAGTCTACTGATGATTTTTTCCTTCAGTTTTTCTTTGTTGTTATACTCCACACAAGAGTGAAATTATTTGGTACTTGTGTTTCTCTGCCTGGCCTATTTCACTGAGCATACTACCGTCTAGCTCCATCCACGTCATAGCAAATGGAAGGATTTGTTTTCTTCTTATGGCTGCTTACTGCACTTTTTAAACTGGATTTCATTCTTCCTTTTGTTTGTAGTTTCGCTATGTGCTTTCACCATTGATCTCCTGGTTATGAGCAATAGTTTTTTGTTAATTGATATGTATTTTTATCTGTCTGTCTGTCTGTCTATCTGTCCATCTATGTATCTATATATCTATCTTTATATCCTTCTATCTTTCTATCTATATAACTATCTATTTTCCTATCATCTATCTATCTATCTATCTATCTATCTATCTATCTATCTATCATCTATCATCTATCATCTCTCTATCTATCTATGAATCAATCATCTTTTTGTCTACCTATCTATCCTTATGTACAGAACAGTTGACAACATGGCCTACGTCTCTTCCCAACATTATAGTTCCAAAAATCTTGCAAGGTTACTAGGTGTAGTTAGAGCACTGATATCTCTGAGACACTTACAGGTCGAGTCAGCGGCGTGTGCTTATAAAAAAACTAAATGGTGGTGCAGGGACATGAACCCGTATCTCTGTCCTCTGTCCTCTTTTACCTCCTTCTCACTTGCTGAATGTATTTAGCCTCCTTCATTGCCTAAGGCCTCCCTGAAGACCACAAGTATCCTTCCTCTGGGCCTGTTGTAGACCGAAAAGTATACTTGGTGCTTTGCTCACCACCATGTTTGAGGGACATCGGCGTGATCAATGCTGATAGGAGGAGGAACAAATAAAAAGGAACACCTATTTCTCCACAGGAGTAGTTGGGAACAAAGAGTGTGTTGTGTAATGACGTGTTTATTTGGGTGTCCAAACTTCCCTCTTTAGGTGGTTATTACTTCTTTACATTCGTGAACATCATAAAATGCACTGATTTCAAAAGCACAGACGCATATTATTATAGCATTTCAGTTGTTGAGGTGAGAAAAAATGAGAAGGACGTTGCTGTACCACTAAATCTATGGCTGGGCACTGCTGAAACCAAACGAAAAGAATTCACCGTGGCTAGGTAGAGCTATTTTTTACTGACTGTCTCAGGGGACTCAAACAGAATCCATTTGTTTGTTTGTTTCTCTGTTTCACTTGTGTAGGATACCTGTCCCTGCCTCTTCAGCTTGTAGTTTGTCTGTGTCCTTGGATCTCAAGTGAGTCTCCTGTAAGGGAGCACATAGATTGTCTTGAGTGAAAGATAGCTTTGTTTAGCATGATGCTTTCCTATCTTCCTACCTACCTATCTCTTTATCTATCTGTGTAATCTATCTACCTGTCTATCTGACTGTCGTTTATCTATCTATGATCTATCATCTATCTACTATCATCTGTGTATCTATCTAATTTATCTATCATCCATATGTATGTATATCTGTTCAATCTATGTATCAATCATCTCTCTATGTATCTGTTTTCTCACTTTTGTCAACGTTCTGTCACTAGGTGCACTTTGGTTCCTCTGTGTCCTTCTCAGTCTCAATTCCATGTGTTTGTTTATGTGAGTTAGCTGTGTGTTTGGGTCTTGAGAGGAGTGGCCTTGGGTGGGAACTTCTGTGTAGGTGGCACTAGTCTGCTGTGTGTGGATGGTGTGGTTGGCCGGCTGGGCTCTTGAACTTGTGCGGGCCAGGGCCCTCCGGATTCTCTGCCCCTGGGCCATTCCTGTTGTGTTGGCGGCGTGAGCTGCGGGCATATGCAAGGCCCCACGCAGGGAGCACCGTGGCTGGCCTTCGGGATCCGAGGTAGGTGCATGCCCAGTAGTATGTCTTTTTGCCTGTGCACTGATGTCACCTCGGCGGCCCTCCTTGTTGGCCCATCTCCAAAGAGCATGCGTGTAGTCATTGGTTAAGGGAACTGCCTTTTGGTGACATGCGTGGCTCTTGTGGGAAAGTGGCCCATGGGCTTGCTGAGGTGGCAGGCCAGCTAGCTTGTGGGGAAACTGCTCCCCACTGCTGTCAAGGTGGAGGTTGAGTTTCCATGCATTTAGGCATTTAGATGTGAGTGAGGTCTATTTGTAATGGAATAGTAGCGTTGAGAGCTATGTTTCCGTTCATACTTAAAGGGCACTGAGCATAAAGAGTTGGGTGATGGTGGCAGGAATTCTAGGAATGTTTATGTCCCCACACGTATTTATTTTCTGTTAAGGGAGGTGATTCTGAAGTAGCTGTTTACTCACAGATGAAGGTGTTGCATAAGTTCATCCCACGTCATCCATGGTGTGATGAAGTGGTGTAGTAGAATTAAAGCCTGTACACGTTTTCCTGATACATAGGGGACACACCAAAGGCGCTCTTTGCTGCTCTCCTATCCTGGCTTGTTACCATAACTAACTTGATGATTCAGAGTGGTCCCAGCAATATTTCCAGAAATATCTTTCTAAAATTGCATAGAAACACTTGGCAAAGATATCCCCAGAGGCTAGTGGAAAATTTTATTCTTTCTGGTCAGTGTTTGCAAGATGTTTGCCCTATCCTGCATTCCTTTGTTTCTTTTGCATCTCCTGTGATTGTAGTCCAATAGGTGCAGTGGTGTACACACACACACGCACACGCACAGACACACACACACGGCTGAGAGTTAACGGAGACCCCAGTTAGCGGAAACTGCAGCCGACACTTTAAAAAAGAAAGGTGCAAAAGTTGTGCTCCTGGTGTTCCCCCCATACGGAGCAGACTTCAAAGTGCGGAGGTGGTTGGACACAGATACCTGTGCAGACAGCTAAGCACATAAATCTATGCATATTCTCTCTCCATCCATCGTCTAAGTGCATCTCTGTTTACCTACATATCTATGTTTGTCTACTCAAGCTGATAACCAGAGTGTCATTGAGTGGGTGTTTCATCCATAGATACTGATTTCTCGCTATTCTGGAAGCAGAAGTCCTAGACCAAGGCAGTTCAGTTCCTGGTGATGTCCCTTCTTCCTACTTGCGTATGTCCGCATCCCTGCTGTGTTCTCACAGGGTCGAGGGGAATGCTCTGCCCTCTGTTCCTCTTAATAGCACTGATTGCATAATGGCAGCTCCACCCACACCTTCATGATATCTTCCAAACCCATTTACCTCCAAAGGCCCCACCTCCCAATACTATGACAGTGGGGGTTAGGGCTTCAAACCTGTCTCAATTCAAATATGAACTTGTGTGTGTGTATGTGTCTGTGTGTGTGTGTGTGTGTGTGTGTGTGTGTGTGTGTGTGTGTGTGTGTGGTGGCGGCAGGGGTTTAGAGGAGTGGAAGATGGTGAGGTGAGGGCTCAAAAATTCAGTTCATAACTGTATCTATCTATCATCTGTCTGTCTAATCTAACCTCCCTATATCATTTATTCTATCTAGTCTATCATCTGTCATCTATATATATCTTATTTATCTGTCATCTCTGTCAATCTATTCGTCTAATCTATGAATATCTATCATCTATATAATACATCTATTTCTTTTTTTTGTAGATATTTACTTTTTATTGAAGGGTAGTTGACACACAGTATTACATTACATTAGTTTCAGGTATACAACATAGTGATTTAACATATATATCCATGATAATTCTAGGTACCAGCTATCACCATACCAAGTTATTACAAAATTTTGACTCTATTCCCTATGCTATATATTACATCCCGGTTACTTATTTATTTTAAAATTGCAAGTGTGTACATTTTCTTTGGTTTGTTTGTGAGGGCATCTCTCTTATTTATAGATCAAATGGTTGTTAACAACGGTAAAATTCTGTGTAGGGTAATCAATGCTCAATGCACAATCATTAATCCACCCCAAGCCTAATTTTCTTCAGTCTCCAATCTTCTGAGGCATAACAAACAAGTTCTTACATGGAGAACAAATTCTTACATAGTGAATAAGTTACATGGTGAACAGTACAAGGGCAGTCTTCACAGAAACTTTCGGTTGTGCTCATGCATTATGATCTATAAACAGTCAGTTCATATATGAATACTCATTTGATATTTACACTTGATTTATATGTGAATACCACATTTCTCTCTTTATTATTATTATTTGTAATAAAATGCTGAAGTGGTAGGTACATACAAGATTAAGGTAGAAAACATAGTTTAGTGTTGTAAGAGAGCAAATATAGATGAACAGGTGTGTGCCTGAAGACTATGTGTTAATCAAAGCTAGACAAGGGCAATAAAACATCCACGTATGGAGAAGATTTCTCTCAGAACAGGGGGGTGAGGTTCTAAGCCTCACCTCTGTTGATCTCCAATTTGTCACCTGATGACCTCCTGCGACTGTGCCTGTCTAAGGTTGTTCCTCCCTTGAGGAATCTTACCCGTCTCTGGCTAACCAGTCACCTTCTGGAGCCATACAGGGAAATGTAAAGTTGGTAAGTGAGAGAGAAGCCTTATTGTTTGAAATGGTTAGCTTCTTATTTCTTTGCATATTTATGCCCTGTAGCTTCTAAGCCCAGCATTTGTCTTGAGGTATCTTTAAGACTTGGACGAATTATGATACTAGGTAACTTTGATATGAGGCATGAATTCTATTTAAGGGTTGTAATTAGGAAGGAAGAAGAAAAGCTATAGAAGTAGCAGGCGGAAGAAAACCTGGGAAGATTGATTATTTCCTTGACTTATCTTCTTGTAGAGTAACTTCAGCATGTATAGGTTTTAAGCTACTACTTCAATTGTGCACACACATTAACATAATAGGAGGATAGTTACATAACCAAAGCATACCTGTAATTACAAGCCACCTCCAGTGAAACTAAGAAAACCAGTTAGTCACCTTAGGCATTTGTGAAAACTTATCTGTGATATGGCGGATATTGTCCAACTGAACTTGAACAGTCTGAGAGAAATCAGACAAATTAAAACAACCCATTCCTGGGGAATGTTCACATCCCTTATGTTCTTTTAACAGTAAATAGTCTGTCGTCGTAAGATTTTGGAGTACTACAATTTGCACTTCTAATTCTTGGTTGAGTTCCAACAGTGTAGATCCAGTCAAATTTGTTGTTTTACTGTATGCACAGGCCAGCTTAGATATCTCCTTCTTCATTCCCATGGCAAATCCAGGAACTGGTGGGATGAGGGCATCTACAGCTGTAGCATCGCGTTGATCTTTATTTGGGTTTTTTGATGATCATCTTCTGGTATGAGTCTTCCAGAGAGTGCTGATGTTGGAAGTTCTTTTTCATATCGTATCTTAGTTCGTTTTCAGGTTAGACCAATTAGGCCTTGATCCTCTTTATAAACACAAACAGACCTCTTGACTACACTTTTATATTCCATTTATACACTTTTGTAGAACTCATTGGATGTTACCACACAGGAACTGCCTTTTTTTCTTTTTTTTTTTGGTGTCACTAATCTACACTTATATGACGAACACTTTGTTTACTATCGCTTACCCCTATACCAGGTCCCCCCTATATTCCCCTTTATAGTCACTGTCCATCAGCATAGCAAAATGTTATAGAATCACAACTTGCCTTCTCTGTGTTGTACAGTCCTCCCCTTTCTCCCACCTCCCTATGGATGCTAATCTTAATACCCCCTTTTTCTCCCCCCCTTATCCTCCCTACAAACCCATCCTCCCCAGTCCCTTTCCCATTGGTACTTGTTAGACCATTCTTGAGTTCTGTGATTATGCTGCTGTTTTGTTCCTTCAGTTTTTCCTTTGTTATTATACTCCACAGATGAGTGAAATCAGTTGGTATTTCTCTTTCTCTGCTTGGCTTATTTCACTGAGCGTAATACCGTGCAGCTCCATCCATGTTGCTCTTAATGGTAGGATTTGCCATTTTCTTATGGCTGAGTAGTATTCCATTGTATATATGTACCACATCTTCTTTATCCATTCATCTATCGATGGACATTTAGGTTGCTTCCAATTATTGGCTATTGTAAACAGTGCTGCGATAAACATAGGGGTGCATTGTTCTTTCTCATACTTTATTGCTGCATTCTTAGTTTAAATTCCTTGGAGTGCAATCCCTGTGTCAAATGGTATGCCTGTTTTGAGCATTTTGATGTACCTCCATACTGCTTTCCACAATGGTTGAACTAATTTACATTCCCTCCAGCAGTGTAGGAGGGTTCCCCTTTCTCCACAGCATTGCCAACGTTTTTTGTTGTTTGTATTTTGTATGGCAGCCATCCTTACTGGTGTTAGGTGATACCTCACTGTAGTTTTAATTTGCATTTCTCTGATAATTAGTGATGTGGAGCATCTTTCCATGTGTCTGTTGGCCATCTGTATTTCTTTTTGAGAACCGTCTGTTCGTTTCCTCTTCCCATTTTTTAATTCGATTATTTTTTGTTTGTTTGTTGAGGTGTGTGAGCTCTTTATATATTCTTTACATCAAGCATTTACTGCATGTGTCATTTTCAACTATATTCTCTGATACTGTAGGGTTCCTTTATGTTCTACTGATGATGTCTTTTGCCGTTCAGAAGTTTTCAGCTTAATATAGTCCCACTTGTTCATTTTTGCTGTTCTTTCCTTACGCGGGGATATATGTTGAAGAAGAGGTCACTCATGTTTATGTCTAAGAGGTTTTTGCCTATGTTTTCTTCCAAGAGTTTAATGGTTTCATGACTTACATTCAGGTCTTTGATCCATTTTGAGTTTACTTTTTTATATGGGGTTAGACTATGGTCCAGTTTCATTCTCCTACATGTAGCTGTCCTGTTTTGCCAGCACCATCTGTTGAAGAGACTGTCATTTCACTATTGTATGTCCATGGCTTCTTTATCAAATATTAATTGACCATATATATTTGGGTTAATGTCTGGAGTCTTTAGTCTGTTCCACTGGTCTGTGGCTCTGTTCTTGTGACAGTACCAAATTATCTTGATTACTATGGCTTTATAATAGAGCTTGAAGTTGGGGAGTGAGAACCCCCCTACTTTATTCTTCTTTCTCAGGATTCCTTTGACTATTCGGGGTCTTTGGTGGTTCCATATGAATTTTTGAATTATTTGTTCCAGTTCATTGAAGAATGTTGCTGGTAGTTTCATAGGGATTGCATCAAATCTGTATATTGCTTTGGGAAGGATGGCCATTTTGAAGATATTAATTCTTCCTAGCCTCGAGCATGGGGTGAGTTTCCATTTGTTAGTGTCCCCTTTAATTTCTCTTAAGACTGACTTGTATTCTTCAGAGTATATGTCTTCCACTTCTTTGGTTAGGTTTAGTCCGAGGTATTTTATTTTTTTTTGATGCAATTGTGAAAGGAGTTGTTTTAATGATTTCTCTTTCTGTTGGTTCATTGTTAGTGTATAGGAAAGCCACAGATTTCTGTGTGTTGATTTTGTATCATGCAAATTTGCTGTATTCTGATATCATTTCTAGTAGTTTTTGGTTGAAGTCTTTAGGGTTTTTTATGTACAGTGTCATGTCATTGGCAAATAGTAACAGTTTAACTTCTTCTTTACCAATCTGGATTCCTTGTATTTTTTTGTTTTGTCTGATTGCCATGTCTAGGACCTCCAGTACTATGTTAAAAAACAGTGGGGAGAGTGGGCATCCCTGTCTAGTTCCCGATCTCAGAGGAAATGCTTTCATCTTCTCACTGTTCAATATAATGTTGGCTGTGGGTTTATCATAGATGGCCTTTATTGTGTTGAGGTACTTGCCGTCTATTCCCATTTTGCTGAGAGTTTTTATCATGAATGGATGTTGAACTTTGTCAAATGCTCTTTCAGCATCTACGGAGATGATCATGTGGTTTCTGTCTTTCTTTTTATTGATGTGTTGGATGATGTTGATGGACTTTCGAATGTTGTACCATCCTTGCATCACTGGGATGAATTCCACTTGGTCATGGTGTATGATCCTTTTGATGTATTTTTGAATTCCGTTTGTTAATATTTTTTTGTTAATTTTTGCATCTACTTTCATCAGGAATATTGGTCTGTAGTTTTCTTTTTTGCTGGTTTCTTTACCTTGGTTTGCTATAAGGGTGATGTTAGCTTCATAGAATGAGTTTGGGAGTATCCGCTCCTCTTCTATTTTTTGGAAAATTTTAAGGAGAATGGGTATTATGTCTTCCCTGTATGTCTAGTAAAATTCAGAGGTAAATCCATCTGGCCCGGGGATTTTGTTCTTTGGTAGAATTTGATTACTGCTTCAATTTCATTGCTGGTAATTGGTCTGTTTAGATTTTCTGTTTCTTTCTGGGTCAGTCTTGGAAGTTTGTATTTTTCTTGGAGGTTATCCATTTCTCCTTGGTTTCCCAGCTTGTTAGCATATAGGTTTTCATAGTACTCTCTAATAATTCTTTGCATTTCAGTGGGTTCCCACATGATTTTTCCTTTCTCTTTTCTGATACTGTTGATTTGGTTGACTCTCTTTTCATCTTAATAAGTCTGGCTAGAGGCTTATCTATTTTGTTTATTTTCTCAAAGAATCATCTCTTGGTTTCATTGATTTTTGATACTGTTTTATTCTTCTCAGTTTTATTTATTTCTTCTCTGATCTTTATTATGTCCCTCCCTCTGCTGACGTTACGCCTCATTTGTTTTTCTTTTCCTATTTCAATAATTGAGACATTAGACCATTCATTTGGGGTTGTTCTTCCTTTTCTAAATATGCCTGGATTGCTATATACTTTCCTCTTAAGACTGCTTTTGCTGTGTCCCACAGAAGTTGTGGCTTAGTGTTGTTGTTCTCATTTGTTTCCTTATATTGCCGGATCTCCATTTTCATTTGGTCACTCATCCATTGATTATTTAGGAGCGTGTTGTTTAGCATCCATGTGTTTTTGAGCCTTTTTGCTTTATTTCTCATTCTATGCCTTTGTGGTCTGAAAAGTTGGTTGGTAAGATTTCAATCTTTTGGAATATACTGTGGCTCTTTTTGTGACGTAGTAAGTGGTCTATTCTGGAGAATGTTCCATGTGCACTTGAGAAGAATGTGCATCCTGTTGTTTTCATATGTAGTCTTCTGTAGAAGTCTATTAGGTCCATCTGTTCTAATGTGTTGTTCAGTGCCTCTGTGTCCTTACTTATTTTCTGTCTGGTGGATCTGTCCTTTGTAGTGAGTGGTGCGTTGAACTCTCCTAGAATGAATGCATTGCATTCTATTTCCTCCTTTAGTTCTGTTTATATTTGTTTCAGGTATGTTGGTGCTCCTGTATTGGGTCCATATATATTTATAATGGTTATGTCCTCTTGATGGGCTGAGTCCTTTATCATTATGTAATGTCCTTCTTTGTCTTTTGTTACTTTCTTTATTTAGAAGTCTGTTTTGTCTGATACCAGAATTGCAACACCTTTCTTCTCTCTGTTGTTTGCATGAAATATCTTTTTCCATCCCTTGACTTTAAGTCTGTGCAGGTCTTTGTGTTTGAGGTGAGTCTCTTGTAAGCAGCATATGGATGGATCTTGCTTTTTTATCCATTCTATTACTCTGTGTCTCTTGATTGGTGCATTCAGTCCATTTACATTTAGGGTGATTATTGAAAGGTATGAATTTATTGCATTGCAGGCTTTAAGTTTGTGGTTACCAAAGGTTTAGGGTTAGCTTCTTTACTATCTTACTGTCTGACTTAACTGACTTGTGGAGCTATTATAAAAGCGGTCTGATGATTCTTTATTTCTCTCCCTTCTTATTCATCCTCCGCCCTTTTTCATATGTTGGGTGTTTTTTTCTGTGCTCTTTTTAAGAGTGCTCCCATGTAGAGCAGACCCTGTAGGATGCCCTGATGAGGTGGTTTGTGGGAGGCAAATTCCCTCAACTTTTGCTTGTCTGGGAATTGTTTAATCCCTCCTTCATATTTAAATGATATTCGTGCTGGATACAGTAGTCTTGGTTCGAGGCCCTTCTGTTTCATTTCATTAAGTATATCATGCCATTCTCTTCTATCCTGTAGGGTTTCTGTTGAGAAGTCTGATGATAGCCTGATGTGTTTTCCTTTGTAGGTAACCTTTTTTTCCTCTCTGGATGCCTTTAATTCTTTGTCCTTGTCTTTGATCTTTGCCATTTTAATTATTATGTGTCTTGGTGTTGCCTGCCTTGGATCCCTTGTCATGGAAGTTCTGTGTACCTCTGTGGTCTGAGAAGCCATTTCTTCCCCTAGTTTAGGGACGTTTTCGGCAATTATTTCTTCAAAGACACTTTCTATCCCTTTATCTGTCCTCTCCTTCTGGTATTCCTATAATGCCTATATTATTCCTTTTTGATTGGTTACTCTGCTCTCTTAAAATTCTTTCATTCCTGGAGATCCTTTTATCTCTCTCTGCACCAGCTTCTCTGCGTTCCTGTTCTCTGTTTTCTAGTCCATCAATGGTCTCTTGAATCTCGTCCATTCTGTTTTGAAGTCCTTCCAGAGATTTTTTTATTTCTGTATTCTCCTTCCTTAGTTTTTGCATATTTCTCTGCAAGTCCATTAGCATGTTTATGACTTTTGTTTTAATTATTTTTTAGGAAGACTAGCTAAATCTGTCTCCCCAGGTTCCTTCTCAGGGGAAGATGTAGCAGATGCCGAAGCTGTCTGGGTTACTCTTGTCTGGTTCATATTTTTTGGCCTTTTCATGTGGACAGGTGCTACTGGCTGTCAGCTGGGTGGGCCAAACTTTTCAAATGCTACTGGCCTTTCTTTACTGGGACAACTGCGACCCCTCGTGGCTTGTGTTGGGTAATTGCGTGTAGACTGGGTCTTTGTGTCTTGCCTGGCCGGAGTGGAGGAACTTCCCTTTCTGTGGGCGTTTTACCTTAGGCTGCTTCTCTGCTTTCACAGTGCCTGGATTGGTAGTGGACGGGGTAGCTGCTTGGTGGTTTACCTCCATGAGGGGTCTCAGAGCTGTTGCCCAGGGTGTTAGTGTGCCCGGTTTTCCCAGTACTTTCCAGCTGCTGGTCTGTGACCTGTGTGGTTTCCTTCTAGCTGTTAAGTCCCTGTCCCTTTCAGACTTTCAAAAAGCCCGCGCTTTTCTTTGTCACAGGGGCATCATCTTCGGCACCTGCTCAGAGGACTTGCTGCCCTGTTTCCTTAGTATCCAGGGCCCCCCGCGCATGCACTGTGTCTGTGCTCTGGTGCAGGTGGCTGGGGCTAGTTGTTCAGCAGTCTTGGGCTCCGTCTCCCTCCCGCTCTGCCTATTCTTCTCCTGCCGGGAGCTGGGGAAGGGTCACTCAGGTCATGCCTGGCTGGGGATTCTATCTTACCCCTTTCACCAGGCGCTGGGTTCTCGTTGGTGTAGTTGTAGTCTGGCTGTTGTCCTGTGTCTTCTGGTCTCTCTTTTAGGATTATTTGAATTTGTTGTATTTTCAAAAATATATGTGATTATGGGAGGAGATTCCCACTGTCCTACTCATACTGCCATGTTTTCTCTGCACTGCGGTTTTATTTTCTGTAGCTCCCTGAGGATGCTCCTGATGTTTATTTTGAGATCACTTACTTCAGGAAGATTGATTTGAGTCCATTTATCAGGTTCCTTTGAAGTTTCATATTTGTAGGTGGCGCCCTATAGCTCCCAGAAGCGTTACTCTCTGGAGATGCTCAGACCTTGGGCGGATGGCAGGGGTCCCGGGGAGCAGTGCCGGTGCCCATCCCCGCTGGGGGGAAAGAGGTCTTTCGTGCTTCCCAGCCACAGTGCCCGTCTCCAGTGCCAGGGCCAGTTTGCGGAGCATGCAGGGAGAAGCTGCCGTAGGTTGGGGCAGCCATTTTTCAGATCGGTGCCAGTGGGAAGGCAGTCCGTCTACCAGTCACATCACGGTAAGTTGCCTTGGAGCTGCGAGGTCAGCCAGGGGGATGGAGTGCCCGGAGCTCCTGAAAGCTCCACTGACTGCCGTCCAGAATGTACCCAGGCACTTTGGCGCACCTGTCCTTTCTCCTGAGTGGCAAGCCCTGTGAGAGCTTTGCCCCTTTAGCAGTTCTCTCGCTGTTAGGAAGTCTCTCAGACTGTCCGCCTTTCTTTTGTCCCACATTGGCTGGATGTGGATCCCTGTGTTGTCCCACAAGTGGCTGGAATCTCAAGTCCCTCGAAGTCTTCTACCTGTCTTTGATTTCCAACTCCACCGATTCTCCAGAGCATAGCACGTGTACGGTAGGTTCGTGCTCCCAGAGCACATCTCCAGGACTGTACATCACACTTCTCCTAGAGTTGAAAGCCTGCCACAGCAGCGTTTTTCCCTGCTGCTCTTCCAGGATTTGGTATAGTTGTTCTATTTCCATATAGTATGTAAGTATGTAATTTTGGTTTTGGGAGGAGGATTCCGCCTCCCCTCTCACGTGAGCCACCATCTTTAAACCCATCAGCACATCTTTACTTTTTTTTTCAGTTTCTCTTGTGTTGGTTACCTATCCAAACCAACTCAATTTTTAGTTTGTCTTCGTCCTTGGAACTCAAGTGATTCTCCTGTAAAGGAGCACATAGGTGGTCTTGAGTTTCCATCCCGTCTTTTAACCATGTGTCTTTTGATTAGAGCACACAGAGCCTGTCCTTTTATTCTGACAATTGAGAGCTGTGTACTTATTGCCCTTAAAAAATATTTTTTGTTAACATTAATCTACAATCACGCTAGAACATTATGATCACCAAGTACAAGTCCCCCAAAAAACCCCGTTAGAGAAGCTGTCCATCAGCGTAGTTGTATGATTAGACCCCTTCACCATGTCCACCCACACACCCCGTTACAGTAGCTGTCCATCAGCATGTAGTAACATGCTGTAGAAACACTACTTGTCTTCTCTGTGTTGTACAGCATTCCCCGTGCTCCCACCACCCCACACATTATAAATGCTAATCCTAATGAACCCTTCCTTTCTCCCCTCCCTTTTCCCTCCCTTCCCACCCACCCTGCCCAGTCACTTTTCCTTTGGTAACTGTTAGTCCACTTTTGGGTTCTGTGAGTCTGCTGCTGTATTTTACCTACAGTGTTTCTTTGTTGTTATACTCCACACATGAGTGAAATCATTTTCTACTTGTCTTTCTCCGCCTGGCCTATTTCACTGAGCATAGTACCATCTTGCTCCATCCACATCATTGCAAATGGTAGGATTTGTTTTCTTCTTGTGGCTGCTTACTGCAATTTTTAAACTGGACTTCATTCTAACTTTTTGTTCGTAGTTTCTCTATCTGCTTTCACCATTGATCTCCTGGTTATGAGCAACAGCTTTGTGTTAATCGATATGCATCTGTATGTATGTATGTATGTATGTATCTATCTGTCTGTCTGTCTGTCTGTCTGTCCGTCTATCTATCTATCTTTCTATCTATCTATCTATCTATCTATCTATCTATCTATCTATCTATCTATCTATCTATCTACCTATCTTCCTATCATCTATCTGTCATGTCTATCATCTTTCATCTGTCATCTATCTAACTATCTATGAATCAATCATCTTTTTGTCTGCCCATCTATCCTTATGTACAGAACAGTTAACAACATCGCCTAGGTCATTTCCCTACATTATGCTTCCAAAAACCTTGCAAGATAACTAGGCCATAGGTAGAGCACTGGGTTCACTGAGAAACATTCAGGTCGATACAGCCGCGTGTGCTTACAAAACCAGTAAATGGTGGTGCAGGGACTTGCTCCCATATCTCTGACCTCTGTCCTCTTTTACCTCCTTCTCACTTGCTGACTGTATTTAGCCACATTCATTGAATAAGTGCTCCCTGAAGACAACAAGTATCCTTCCTCTGGGCCTGTTGAAGACAGAACACTCTACTTGGTGTTTTATTCACCACCATGTTTGAGGGACATTGGCGTGATCACCGCTAATAGGAGGAGGGACAAATAAAAAGGAACACATTTTTCTAAACAGGAGCATTTGGGAGCAATGAGAGTGTTGTGGAGTTACGTGTTTGTTTGAGTGTCCAAACTTCCTTCTTTAGGTGGTTATTACTTCTTTACATTCAAGAACATCATAAAACCCAGTGATTTCAAAACCCAGACACATATTATTCAGCAATTCAGTTATTGAGGTGAGAAAAAATGAGAAGGACATTGCTGTACCACTAAATCTATGGCTGGACACTGCTGATACCAAACAAAAAGAATTCACGTTGGCTAGATAAGGCTATTTTCTATTGACTGTCTCTGGGGACTCAAACAGAATCCATTTGTTTGTTTGTTTGTTTCTCAGTTTCACTTGTGTAGGCTACCTGTCCCCGCCCCTTTGGATTGTAGTTTGTGTCCTTGGATTTCAAGTGAGGCTCCTGTAAGGGAGCATGTAGATAGTCTTGAGGGAAAGATAGCATGTTTAGTATGATGCTTTCCTATCTACCTACCTACGTATCTCTTTATCTATCTATGTAATCTATATACCTATGTATCTGTCTATCATCTATCTATGTTCTATCATCTATCTTGTATCATCTGTGTATCTATCTAATTAATCTATCATCCATATGTATGTATATCAGTCCAATCTATGTATCAATCATTTGTCTATGTATCTGTTTTCTCACTTTTTTCAACGTTCTGTCACTAGGTGCACTTTGATTCCTCTTTGTCGTTCTCAGTCTCAATTCCTTGTGTTTGTTTATATGAATTAGCTGTGTGTTTGGGTCTCGAGAGGAGTGGCCTTGTGTGGGAACTTCTCCTCCGTAGGTGGCAAGAGTCTGCTGGGTTTGGATAGAGTGGTTGGCTGCTGGGCTCTTGAACATGTGCAGGCCAGGCCCCTCAGGCTGCTCTGCCCCTGGGCCATTCCTGCTGTGGCAGCTGTGTGAGCTGTGGGGCCTATCCGAGGACCCATGCAGCAAACACTCTGGCGGGCCTGCAGGGTCCGATTCAGGGGCATGCCCTGTAGTAGGTCGTTATGCCTGTGCACCGATGTCACCTCAGCGGCCCTCCTTGGTGGCCCATCTCCAGTGACCATGCATGTAGTCACTGGTTAAGGGAACTGCCTTTCGGCGACATGCGGTGCTCTTGTGTGCCGGCGGCCGATGGGCTTGCTAAGGTGGCAGGCCAGCTAGCATGTGGGAAAACTGTTCCCCTCTGCTGTCAAGGTGGAGGTTGAGTTTCAGTGCATTTAGGCATTTAGATGTGAGTGAGGTCTATCTAAAATGGATTAGTAGCATTTAGAGCTATATTTCCTTTCATATGAAAAGGGTGCTGAGCATAAAGAGTTGTGTGATGGTGGCAGGAATTCTAGGAATGTTTATGTCTCTGCACTTATTTATTTTCTGTTAAGGGATTTGATTCTGAAGTAACTTTTTACTCACAGATGAAGGTGTTGAATAAGGTCATCAAACGTCAGCCATGGTGAGATGAAGTGGTGTAGTAGAATTAAAGCCTGTACACCTTGGCCTGATATGTAGGAGACACACCGTTTGTGCTCTTTGCTGCTCTCCTGTCCTGGCTTATTACCTTAACTAACTTGATGGTTCAGAATGGTCCCAGCAACATTTCCAGCAATATCTTTCTAAAACTGCATAGAAACACTTGGCAAAGATAGCCCCAGAGGCTAGTGGATAATCGTACTCTTTCTGGTCATAGTTTGCAAGATGTTTGCCTTGCCTGCGTTCCTTTGTTACTTTTGCATCTCCTGTGATTGTAGACCGATAGAGGCAGTGGTGTACACACACACATATGCACACGTAAAGACACGCACACACGGCTGAGAGTTAACGGAGACCCCAGTTAGCGGAAACTGCAGCCCACACATTAAAAAAGAAACGTGCATAGGTTGTGCTCCTAGTGTTTCCCCCATACGGTGCAAACTTCAAAGTGCAGAGGTGGTTGGATACAAATACCTATGCAGACAGCTTAGCACGTATATCTATGCGTAGGTTCTCTCCATCCATCGTCTAAGTGCATCTCTGTATTCCTACATGTCTATGTTAGCCTGCTCAAACTGATAACCAGAGTGTCATTGAGTGGGATTTTCATCCATAGACACTGATTTCTCCCTATTCTGAAAGCAGAAGTCCAAGACCAAGGCAGGTTCAGTTCCTGGTGTGGTCCCTTCTTCTGGTTTGCATATCGCCACATCCATGCTGTGTCCTCACAGGGTCAAGGGAGAAAGCTCTGTTTTCAATTCCTCTTAATAGCACTGACTGCATAATAGCAGCTCCACCCACACCCCCATGATATCTTCCAAACCCAATTACCTCCAAAGGCCCCACCTCCCAATACCATGACAGTGGGGGTTAGGTCTTCAACCCTGTCTCAGTTCAAATATGAACTTGTGTGAGTGTATGTATGTGTGTGTGTGTGTGTGTGTGAGTGTGTGTGTGTGTGTTGTGGGGGCAGATGGTTAGAGGAGCAGAAGATGGTGAGGTGTGGTCCCAAAAATTCAGTTCATAACTCTGTACCTATCTATCATCTATCTTTCTAATATAACCTCCCTACATCATCTATTCTATTTAGTCTATCATCTGTCATCTATATATATCTAATCATTCTGTCATCTCTGTCAATCTTTTCATTTAATCTATGAATATCTACCATCTATCTAATAAATCTATTTCTTTTTTTTAATATATTTATTTTTTAATTGAAGGGTATTTGACACACAGTATTACATTACATTAGTTTCAGGCGAACAATATATTGATTTAACATTTATATCCATGATAATTCTAGGTACCAGCTATCACCATACCAAGTTGTTACAATATTTTGACTATATTCCTTATGCTATACATTACATCATGGTTACTTATTTATTTTACAATTGGAAGTTTGTACATTTTTTGTTCGTCTGTTTGTTAGGGCATCTCTCATATTTATAGATCAAATGGTTTTTAACAACAATAAATTTCTGTATAGGGAAGTCAATGATCAATGGACAATCATTAATCCACCCTAAGACTAGTTTTCGTCAGTCTCCATTCTTCTGAGGCATAACAAACAAGTTCCTCCATGGAGAACAAATTCTTACATAGTGAATAAGTTTCATGGTGATCAGTAAAAGTGCAGTCATCACAGAAACTTTCGGTTTTGTTCATGCATTATGAACTATAAACAGTCAGTTCAAATATGAATACTCATTTGATTTTTATACTTGATTTATATGTGAGTACCACATTTCTCCCTTTACTATTATTATTTTTAATAAAAAGCTGAAGTGGTAGGTAGATACAAGATAAAGGTAGAAAACATAGTTTAGTGTTGTAAGAGAGCAAATGTAGATGATCAGGTGTGTGCCTGTAGACTATGTGTTAATCCAAGCTAGACAAGGGCAATAAAACATCCACGTATGCAGAAGATTTCTCTCAGAACAGGGGGGGTGTGGTTCTAAGCCTCACCTCTGTTGATCCCCAATTTCTCATCTGATGACACAATGCAATTGTGCCTGTCTTAGGTTGTTCCTCCCTTGAGGAATCTTACCCATCTCTGGCTAACCAGTCATCTTCTAGAGCCATACAGGGAAATGTAAATTTGGTAAGTGAGAGAGAAGCCTTACTGTTTGAAATGGTTAGCTTTTAATTTATTTGCATATTTATGCCCTGTAGCTTCTATTCCCAGCATTTGTCTTGAGGTATCTTTAACACTTGGAGGAATTATGATACTCGGTAACTTTGATATGAGGCACGAATTTTATTTAAGGGTTGTAATTAGAAATTAAGAAGAAAAGCAATAGAAGTAGCAGACAGAAGAAAACATGGGAAGATTGATTACTTCTTTGACATATCTTCTTGTAGAGTAACTTCAGCATGTATAGGTTTTAAGCTACTACTTCAATTGCGCACACACATTTACATAATAGGAGTATAGTTACATAACCAAAGCATACCTGTAATTACCAGCCATCTCCAGTGAAACCAAGAAATCCAGTTCGGCACCTTAGGCATTTGTGAAAACTTATGTATGATATGGTCGATTTTGTCCAACTGAACTTGAACAGTCAGAGAGAAATCAAAGAATTTAAATGACCCATTCCTGGGGAATGTTCACATCCCTTATGTTCTTTTAACAGTAAATAGTCTGTAGTTGTAAGATTTTGGAGCGCTACAATTTGCACTTCTAATTCTTGGTTGAGTTCCAACAGTATAGATCCAGTCAAATTTGTTGTTTTACTGTATGCACAGGCCAGCTTAGATATCTCCTTCTTCATTCCCATGGCAAATCAAAGAACTGGTGGGATGAGTGCATCTACAGCTGTAGCACTGCGTGGATCTTTTTGGGGGGTTTTGATGGTCATCTTCTGGTATGAGTCTTCCAGAGAGTGCTGATGTTGGAAGTTTTTTTCATATCATATTTTAGTTCATTTTCGGGGTAGATCAATTAGGCTTTGATCCTTTGTATAAACACAAACAGTCCCTTTGCCTACACTTTTATATGCCCTTTATAGTCTTGTGTAGGACTAGTTGGATGTTAACACACAGGAACTGCCTTTTTTTTTTTTGGTATCACAAATCTATACTTAGATGATGAATATTATGTTTACTAGGCTCTCTCCTATACCATGTAGCCCCATAAACCCCTTTACAGTCACGGTCCATCAGCATAGCAAAATGTTGTAGAATCACTACTTGCATTCTCTGTGTTGTACATCCCTCCCTTTTCTCCTACCCACCCATGCATGCTAATTTTAATACCCCCTTACTTCTCTCCCCCTTCTCAAGATGTACCCACCCATCTTCCCCAGTCCCTTCCCCTTTGGTACCTGTTAGTCCATTCTTGAGTTCTGTGATTCTGCTGCTGTTTTGTTCCTTCAGTTTTCCTTTATTCTTATATTCCACAGATACGTGAAATCATTTGGTATTTCTCTTTCTCCGCTTGGCTTGTTTCACTGAGCATAATACCCTCCAGCTCCATCCATGTTGCTGCAAATGGTAGGATTTGCCCTTTTCTTATGGCTGAGGAGTATTCCATTGTGTATATGTACCACATATTCTTTATCCATTCATCTATCGATGGACATTTAGGTTGCTTCCAATTCTTGGCTATTGTAAATAGTGCTGCGATAAACATAGGGGTGCACTGATCTTTCTCATACTTGATTGCTGCATTCTTAGGGTAAATTCCTAGGAGGGCAATACCTGGGTCAAATGGTAAATCTTTTTTAAGCATTTTGATGTACCTCCATAATGCTTTCCACAATGGTTGAACTAAATTACATTCCCACCAGCAGTGTAGGAGGGTTCCCCTTTCTCCACAGCCTTGCCAACATTTGTTGTTGTTTGTCTTTTGGATGGCAGCCATCCTTACTAATGTGAGGTGATACCTCATTGTAGTTTTGATTTGCATTTCTTTGATAATATTTAATGTGGAGCATTTTTTAAGGCGTCTGTTGGACATCTGTGTTTCTTTTTCGGAGAACTGTCTGTTCAGTTCCTCTGCCCATTTTTTAATTGGGTTATTTGTTTTATGTTTGTTGAGGCGAGTGAGCTCTTTATATATTCTGGACATCATGCCTTTATCGGATGTGTCATTTTCAAATATATTCTCCCATACTATAGGGTTCCTTTTTGTTCTACTGATGATGTCTTTTGCCATACAGAAGCTATTCAGCTTAATATAGTCCAACTTATTCATTTTTGCTGTTGTTTACCTTGCCTGGGGAGATATGTTAAGAAAGAGGTCACTCATGTTTATGTCTAAGAGGTTTTTGCCTATGTTTTCTTCCAAGAGTTTAATGGTTTCATGACTTACATTCTGGTCTTTGATCCATTTTGAATTTACTTTTGTATATGGGGTTAGACAATGGTCCAGTTTCTTTCTCCTACATGTAGCTGTCCTGTTTTGCCAGCACCATCTGTTGAAGAGACTGTCATTTCGCCATTGTATGTCCATGGCTCCTTTATCAAATATTAATTGACCATATATGTCTGGGTTAATATCTGGATTCTCTAGTCTGTTCCATTGGTCTGTGGCTCTGCTCTTGTGCCAGTACCAAATTGTCTTGATTACTATGGCTTTATAATAGAGCTTGAAGTTGGGGAGTGAGATCCCCCCTACATATTCTCCTTTCTCAAGATTGCTTTGGCTATTCGGGGTCTTTGGTGTTTCTATATGAATTTTTGAATTATTTGTTCCAGTTTATTGAAGAATGTTGCTGGTAGTTTCATAGAGATTGCATCAAATCTGTATATTGCTTTGGGCAGCATGGCTATTTTGATGATGTTAAATCTTCCTAGACACGAGCATGGGATGAGTTTCTATCTGTTAGTGTCCCCTTTAATTTCTCTTAAGAGTGACTTGTAGTTTTCAGAGTATAAGTCTTTCACTTCTTTGGTTAGGTTTATTCCTAAGTATTTTATTTTTTTTGATGCATTTGTGAATGTAGTTGTTTTCCTGATTTCTCTTTCTGTTGGTTCATTGTTAGTGTATAGGAAAGCCACAGATTTCTGTGTGTTGATTTTGTATCCTGCAACTTTGGTGTTATCCGATATCAGTTCTAGTAGTTTTGGGGTGGAGTCTTTAAGGTTTTTTATGTACAGTATCATGTCTTCTGCAAATAGTGACAGATTAACTTCTTCTTTACCGATCGGATTCCTTGTATTTCTTTGTTTTGTCTGATTGCCCTGGCTAGGGCCTACAGTACTATGATAAATAACAGTGGAGGGAGTGGGCATCCCTGTCTAGTTCCCGACCTCAGAGGAAATGCTTTCAGCTTCTCGCTGTTCAATATAATGTTGGCTGTGGGTTTATCATAGATGGCCTATATTATGTTGAGGTACTTGCCCTCTATTCCCATTTTGGTGAGAGTTTTTAACATGAATGGATGTTGAACTTTGTCAAATGCTTTTTTAGCATCTATGGAGATGATCATGTGGTTTTTGTCTTTCTTTTTGTTGATGTGGTGGATGATGTTGATGGACTTTCGAATGTTGTACCATCCTTGCATCCCTGGGATGAATCCCACTTGGTCATGTTGTATGATCCTTTTGATGTATTTTTGAATTTGGTTTGCTAATATTTTGTTTTGTATTTTTGCATCTACGATCATCAGGGATATTGGTCTGTATTTTTCTTTTTTGGTGGGGTATTTGCCTGGTTTTGGTATTAGGGTGATATTCGTTTCATAGAATGAGTTTGGGAGTAACCCCTCCTCGTCTATTTTTTTGGAAAACTCTAAGGAGAAAGGGTATTATGTCTTCCCTGCATGTCTAATAAAATTCCGAGGTATATCCACCTGGCCCGGGGTTTTGTTCTTTGGTAGTTTTTTAATTACCCCTTCAATTTCGTTGCCGGTAATTTGTTCTGTTTAGATTTTCTGTTTCTTTCTGGTTCAGTCTTGGAAGCTTGTATTTTTGTAGGAAATTTTTCATTTCTCCTAGGTTTCCCAGCTTGTTAGCATATAGGTTTTCATAGTATTCTCTAATAATTCTTTGTATTTCTGTATGGTCTCTCGTGATTTTTCCTTTCCCCTTTCTGATACTGTTGATTTGTGTTGACTCTCTTTTCTTCTTAATAAGTTTAACTAGAGGCTTATCTATTTTGTTTATATTCTCGAAGAACCTGCTTTTGGTGTAATTGATTTTTGCTATTGTTTTATTCTTCTCAGTTTTATTTATTTCTTCTCTGATCTTTATTATGTCCCTCCTTCTGGTGACCTTAGGACTCATTTGTACTTCTTTTTCCTATTTCGATAATTGTGACATTAGACCATTCATTTGGGATTGTTCTTCCTTTTTTAAATATGCTTGGATTTGTATTACTATATATTTTCCTCTTAGGACTTCTTTTGCTGTGTCGCACAGAAGTTGGGGCTTAGGGTTGTTGTTGTCATGTGTTTCCATATATTGCTGGATCTCCATTTTGATTTGGTCATTGATCCTTTGATTATTTAGGAGGGTGTTGTTAAGTCTCCATATATTTGTCAGCCTCTGCTTTCTTTGTATGGTTTATTTCTAATTTTATGTATTTATGATCTGAAAAGTTGGTTGGTAGGATTTCAATCTTTTGGAATTTTCTGAGGCTCTTTTTGTGGCCTATTATGTGGTCTATTCTGGACAATGTTCCATGTGCACTTGATAAGAATGTATATCCTGTTGCTTTGGGATGTAGCGTTTGATAGATGTCTATTAGGTCCATCTGCTCTACTGTGTTGTTCAGTGCTTCCGTGTCCTTACTTATTTTCTTCCCGGTGGATCTATCCTTTGCGGTGAGTGGTGTGTTGAAGTCTCCTAAAATGAATGCATTGCAGAATATTTCCCCCTTTAGTTCTGTTAGTATTTGTTTCATATATGCTGGTGCTCCTGTTTTGAGTGCATATATATTTCGAGTGGTTATATCTTCTTGTTGGTCTGAGAGCTTTATCATTATGAAGTGTCCTTCTTTATCTCTTCTTACTTTCTTTGTTTTGAAGTCTATTTTGTCTGATATTAGTACTGCAACCCCTGCTTTCTTCTCGCTGTTGTTTGCTTGAAATAAGTTTTTCCATCCCTTGACTTTTAGTCTGTATATGTCTTTGGGTTTGAGGTGAGTTTCTTGTAAGCAGCATATAGATGGGTCTTGTTTGTTAATCCATTCTATTAGTCTGTGTCTTTTGGTTGGTGCATTCAGCCCATTAACATTTAGGGTGACTATTGAAAGATATGTACTTATTGCCATTGCAGGCTTCAAATTCGTCGTTACCAAAGGTTCAAGGTTAGCCTCTTTAGTATCTTACTGCCTAACTTAGCTCGCTTATTGAGCTGTTATATACATTGTCTGGAGATTCTTTTCTTCTCTCCCTTCTTATTCCTCCTCCTCGATTCTTCATACGTTGGGTGTTTTGTGCTGTGCTCTTTCTAGGAGTGCTCCCATCTAGAGCAGTCCCTGTAAGATGTCCTGTAGAGGTGGTTTGTGGGAAGCAAATTCCCTCAGCTTTTGTTTGTCTGGGGATTGTTTAATCCTGTCATATTTGAATGATAGTCGTACTGGATACAGTATCCTTGGTTCAAGGCCCTTCAGTTTCATTGTATTAAATATATCATGCCATTCTCTTCTGGCCTGTATGGTTTCTGTCAAGAAGTCTGATGTAAGCCTGATGGGTTTTGTTTTATAGGTGACCTTTTTCTCTCTAGCTGCCTTTAAATTTACTTCCTTGTCCTTGATCTTTGCCATTTTAATTATTATGTGTCATTATGTTTTCCTCCTTGGATCCTTTCTGTTGGGGTTTCTGTGTATTTCCGTGGTCTGTTCGATTATTTCCTCCCCCAGTTTGGGGAAGTTTTCAGCAATTATTTCTTCTAAGATACTTTCCATCTCTTTCCCACTCTCTTCTTCTTCAGAAACCCCTATAATACGGATATTGTTCCTTTTGTATTAGTCACACAGTTCTCTTAATATTGTTTCATTCCTGGAGATCCTTTTATCTCCCTGTATGTCAGCTTCTATGCGATCCTATTCTCTGGTTTCAGTTCAATCAATGGTCTCTTGCATCCTATCCATTCTTCTTATAAACCCTTCCAGAGTTTGTTTCATTAATGTGATCTCCTTTCTGGAATCTTTGAACTCCCTCCGGACTTCATCCCATATCTCTTGCGTATTTCTCTGCATCTCTGTCAGCATGTTTATGATTTTATTTTGAATTCTTTTTCAGGAAGACTGGTTAGGTCTGTCTCCTTCTCTGGTGCTGTCTCTGTGATCTTTGACTGCCTGTTGCTTTGCCTTTTCATGGTGATAGGAATAGTTTGCAGAGCTGGAATGAGTGACGGCTGGAAGGACATCATTTCTTGTTGGTTTGTGGCCCTCCTCTCCTGGAATAACAGCGACCTCTAGTGGCTTGTGCTGGGCAGCTTCGTGCAGACACGGTTTCTGCTTCCTCCCCGACTGCTATGGAGTTTATCTCCGCTGTTGCTCTGGGCGTGGCCTGGCTTGGGCAGCTGCTCAATTGTGGTTGAGTCGCGTTGGAGTGGGAGCGGCTGGGAGGCTATTTATCTCTGTAAGGTGCCTCCCTGCTCCCTGCAGCCCAGGGGTTATTTTGCCCAGAGATCCCCAGATTCCCTACAAATGGTTTAAGTGTCCCACCCTGCCCCTTTAAGACTTCCAAAAAATACCCGCCAAAACAAAACAACGAGAACAACAAGAAAAATTTTTCAATTAAGAAAACAAAAAAAATGTTGTCCTCTCGTTTTACTTTATTCTCCGGCGCCAGCCTCAGGCATCTTCTCACCAGACTTTCTACCCTGTTTCCCTAGTATTGGGGTCCGTATCCCTTTAAGACTTCCAAAAAGCGCTCGCCAAAACAAAACAGAAAAAAAAATTGTCACTCGCTTTTCTGGTGTCCTCCAGTGCCAGGCCTCTGGTGCCCGCTCACTGTTCTTGCTGCCCTGTTTTCCTAGTATCCAGGGTCCCCTGCAAACGCACTGTGTCTACACTCTACCCAGGATGGCTGGGGCTGGGTGTTCGGCAGTCCTGGGCTCCTTCTCCCTTCCGCTCTGCCTATACTTCTCCCACTGGGAGTTGGGGGTATGGGCGCTCGGCTCCCGCCGGACTGGTGCTTGTATCTTATGGCCTTTGCATGGCGCTGGGTTCTCTCAGTTGTGGATGTTGTCTGGATATTGTCCTGTGTCCTCTGGTCTTTATTCTAGGAAGAGTTGTCTTTGTTATATTTTCATAGATATATGTGGTTTGGGGAGGATATTTCCGCTGCTCTACTCACGACGCCATCTTCCGATCCCTCTTCCTGGTATATACTTCTTGATATCACATTTATATGTACCCAGTTGCTCTTACATTTCAAAATTCTCTTCTGAGCAGACGATTGATATAGGGCTAGTAACATGACTCTATATCATGTAAACCAGGCTTTAAAAATATTAATGATTATGAGATATTCCTATCAACAATTACCAAAAGAAACAATCAATCAATATTTCCACCTTTACTGGGCAGCCTGCATAGAATTACTACTTCTAGGTCTGCCTTTAGATGGAATAATTCACTCCATTAAATTACATCTATAGCTATAAAAGAGGAGAGAAAAAGAGTGATAGAAATTTTAATGCCTTGACATTTTAATAGCTTCCTATAGAAGAAACCATTGTTTTATAGTCCTAGAAATTTATCAAATATTGAATTAAAATTCTGCCAAAAGTCAGATCCACAATAAATAGCTACTCCGTAAATGACATATTCATCTTATATGGCTTTCCAATTTTTTAAAAAACATTATGAATACATGGAATTCTTTTAAATGAAAAAAATTAAAAACATGAAAGTAAAGAACACACTTGTGATACCACAGGCCCTTTAGGAAGATTCCAGAAAGAAATGGCCTGTGCCTCTAGCTCCTGGTGAGGATGCCAACCCCCAGTGACTCAGTGGCCAGGAAGACTATACCCTGAACCCCAGAGCCAAGGGTAAATCCCATTGCTCCACTGACGACACTCCATGCTGTCTAACTTTTATTTAATGTCCAGCCCAATACTGACATGATACACTTGTATTTTTCATCCAGAGAGCAAACAAATACAAGTATTTGAACAAGAGAAAACAAAAAGAGCCAAATTTGGCTATTATTCCTCATTAAAACTTATAGAGTGTCAAGCTCCAAACCCCAAGGAAGATGCTGAGGCCGTAGCGGGAGACTTCACCACCCGGGAAAGGCAGGGAGAGGTGGAGAGAAGCATAGAGCGATCGCCCCTGATCGTCTCTGACATTTTACAGGTCTCACTGTGGGGATCCCGGGCTGCGGCAGGAGTTTGCTTCATGTGCCCGAGGCCACGTCTGTCACCCTTCAGCCCCACTGCTGCATCCCAAGGCACACGGTCTCGGCTGTGTTCATGCCAGGAGGGATGACGTGGGTCCTGTCTGTGCAGCAGACATGGGGAAACATCGCAGACTCACCACTAAGAGAAACAAAAATGTCCTATCTCATTTACTCTTCACTCCGTCCCATTGTAAGGGCGTCTCGATCCTCATTTTGTACTTGAGGAAATTGAGGTTTAGAGAGATTACAGAGGTTGGAAGTGATTACAACTATTAAAAGATGTCTCAGGATGCAATCATGGTGCCTCCTGTCTGGGGTGAGGGTAGAAATGGCAAAAGCACCCCCTTTAAAAAGACGTGTGTTTCCTACATTTTCTAGTTGCTCCTGAGTAGCAAGGGGGTAGAAACCTCGAGGAGGTGTGAGGTAGTGGATGGAGGCAGAGTGGCCCTGGGGACGCCAGGTGTATGGGAGTTGCCATCAGTCCTCACGCATTCCTGGGAGGCATCAGCATCTTCCCCATTTGCTCCCAAGGGGCTGAGGCTACTGCTCCACATGGGCCCCAGGCCACATAGGCAGGAAATGGAGTTGCTGAAAGGGGAGACCTGCCCACTCTCATCAGCTGCCCCTGAACTGTCCCTGTCCTGGGATATGCCCCAAGCTGCACTGTGTGCCTATTATTTACTTAATGCCCACGGCAGTCTGCCTACGTGGTGTTTCACTGTGAATTTACAATTACCTAGTGTTAGAGCTTTGAGAATGCCGCATGAAATGCAGTCTCTTTAGTTTTCAATCCTTGGATTGTTTCCAAGGTTTGTGCATTCTGAGAACAGTCAGGCAGGGGACACATTGTCCATTTTCACTATATTTCATCTCTGGGTCTGAGAGACCTAGAGATGAGAAGGGAACAAGTCATAAAATATGTGGAGAAGATTAAAGTTCTTTTTTATTTAAAAAAATTAAAAATGGAGAAAAGCTTATTTCTCTGTTGATTCAACTAGCCTAAGTAACAAGCAACACCTCAGGTCACCTCTTAACATCACTCCACATGACAGCAAACAGCCTCATCGACATTACCATTACTCATTTGAGGCCGACACTGAGGTTACTCTAAATAACACTTAAATTTCTTCATCCCACCATCATAGAATTTTGCGTTTGCACCTTTTATGACTTTATGTTCTTGAAATTCGCTGTGAATCAGGAAAAAGCTTTCCTGGAGCTGCTGCATTTACTTGATATTATAAAGTGAGAGTCACATGTGTAATACACATGTCTGAGTTGTGATGTTCTGTGAAATTTTGCAAATAGGTCCTTTTGAACAAAAGGGAAAATGTAGGATCTTCCTTTTGTGGGGCAAGGTAATACTCAGAGGAATGTTGGGGGCAGGGCTCTAAACTCTGCTTCTGCTCCTCACAGTGGCATTCTGAGTCCTTCTCTTGGGGAGGGTGTGGATGTGAGCGGGGTCCTGGGATACTCCTGGCTGACGGGCAGGACTCTGGGTCCTGTCGGTGGTGGCGGTATTACTGCCTAACAATTCATTAATCTGTCCATCTGTTTTAGGCAGTGTTCTGGGTTTGTGTTATATTTAACAGTTTTAAAAAATAGGTTGGCTTTAAAGAGGCTTACTGTATAGAAGGCAGCGTACCTCGCTCCACAGGTTTATGATCCATTGTGTATGTTTCATTCAGAGTTGAATCTTCAGCACCTAGAAAAGTTCCTGGCTTCTAGTAGGGGCATTATAAACATTTTTTTAGAAAGATTACAACAGATGAAAAAGTCATTAATTCACTCATTCCTTCATTGAGATGGGATATGCGGTAAAATACAGATGTCAGCAAGGATTTAGGTTCATTTGGTGGGTCTGGGTAGGAGCCTAGGAATCAGAATTGCTTTTAACATTTTATCATAAATATTTCCAAACACACAGGAAAATAGAGTATAATGACTGCCTACATATCCATTACCTAGATTAATAGATATTAACAGTTTTGACATGTTTACATCATCAATTTTTTTAGCCAAAATATTTTAAATAAGTTAAATGGACATCATGAAAATCAGAACATTTTCCTTCTTAAAATCAATACCATTATATAGCTAACATAAGTAATGGTAGTTTTCTAGTATCATCATCTAATATCTGATCCATATTCAAAATTTTCCAATCGCTCCAAAAATTGTATGTTACCCCCATTTTTGTCCTAGCAGGATCCACTCCCCACAGTATTTGTTCATCACATTTCTTAAGTCACTTATAATCTAGAATTTTGCTCCCCTGCCCCTTTCTCTAGCATGACATTAACTTGTTGAAGAGACAAGGCCAGATGTCCCTCAGAATGGCCTAGTTTCTGAATTTGTCCAGCTTCTGAATTTTTGGTGGCATTTACCTTATTTCACTTACCCATGAATTCTCTGTAACTGGAGTGTGGATATAGAGGCTGAATTACATTCAGGTTAAACATTTCAGGCAAGACATCATCATTGATGCTGTATGATATTACTTTACCTCATGAGGTACATCTAACTGACTCTTTAACAGTAGCAAAGACAGCCTCATCTCTCCCTCATAAAGTTCTATTTCTTTTTTTAAACCATCAGATAATCTGTGGAGTCAGACTTGAGCAGTACTAGGGGATCCATTTCTCCATCAGTGTATCACCTAATTAATGGCTTAATCATCCATTGATGATTCTTGCCTCCATCAGTGACTTCACCAGGGGTTGCAAAATGTTGATTTCTCTATTTTTATCATTCCTTTTATGTTTATTAGTTGGCCATCTTTGTCAGAGAGAAAGAGCAAGGGAGAGATTCATCTCATCAACGGCTTCTTCTGTATAGGCAAAGTATATAGTTATGTATTTGGATTTTCCCTTTAATAGTAAGGAGTAGACCTCAAATGTTTTTTGCCTGTTTTATCTTTGTTTTTCTCTTTTCTGAGTATCATTTTATAGACTTACAATTTTGCATATAGTCAGTGGATTTCATTCATTTTGAAGTTGCGATTTCCCATCTTTGGCCAGTAAGAGCACCTTCAAACTGCCTATTTTCCAGGCACAGGAAGGTGTCCCCAGCTCACCAAGTGCACTCCCTCTCCCAGACCCAGAATCAGCCACTTCTCTAAAGAGCCCTGATTCCTTTCATGGGGAAACTAGGTAAAGACAAAACTCTGGCTGCTGAGAGTGCTCATTGCCACTGGGTCATCAAAGCTTCTAGGCTCTTCAATGGTCAAAAATAGGGAAAATACACAGGTATATATTTTAAATTCTTTGTTCATATTGAAATTTTCTATACAAATGTAACAATACTGAAGTTCTACTTTAACTTAAATTTTTATACTAACATTGCTTTTCTCTTACACAGAAAACGTTTGCTAATATTAACATTTATTTCTGTATCTTTTAATACATATATTAGTTTTAAAATAAAAATGTCAGTATTATTGCTTTTAACTCCTGCGTTAAACTTTACATTTCTTTTATCCTGAGAACACATCCCCCTAAGCAGGCTAAAACATTTGCCTTAAAGCATTGCAACAGTTATTTTCTTGATCTGTTACCAATTAGGGATGTAAGTGTACTTACTTTCAATTTTAGGAACTCATGTTTAAATATTTAAGGATTTACTTGGTCAAAAAATCAACATTAAATAAAAACACATGAGTCTTGCTTCCATCTCTGTCAACTCCATCTTCTGATTTAAAAAAAAATGTGTGCGTTTGAACTTTTTGTCTTGCCCTTGTTCTTTCCTCCCTTCTCTTCTGGAAATGTGTTGTTGTAGAGCTCCTAAGGAGGTCTGAGTGAGGTAGGTGGCTGTGTAGGTTGTGTAGGGATGCTGTGATGACTGAAGCAGGGCCCAGAGCCCAGGCAGGATGAAGGGGGCATCCTCAGTAGGTGGTGGCCTGGCCTGGGATCAGTTGTCGGAGCCTGATCAGGACTTGGAGGGAATTTCGAGGGGTGCTACCTTGGAGCCCCAGCAAGGTGTGGGCTTCCACACAGTGATTCCAACTGATGAAGGTATCAGAGTACAGGTGGAGGGAAGAGACTGTCTGTTTTGGGGAAATTGGGAGAGACAGCTGGGGAGCTTGTGTACACACAGGTGAAGCACAGTCTACAAAATATATCTATGCACATAGAAATATATATGTGACTGTGTACACACAGACATGTACATTTATTCCTCTGTACCCAGCACTGTCTGATAACTCGGTAACATTTTAAGTTTTAGATTTTTCTGTGAGGGTATATATACAAATTTTTAAAAGTAAAAACGTACACAAACCAAAAGGACTGGACTGGGTTATGCAAACACATTCTTCCCATTTTCTGCCTGAAACCTGGAAGGAGGGGCAATTCCCCTGTGTGCACTGCACCCACTCACATTTCCACCCCTCCAACCATGGCTCCTATTTCATCCCAAGTCTATTCAGACGCCTTTTAACCAGGCTCTCTGCACCCACACCTGGCGTCTCTCTGCCATAAGCCAGGGAGCTTCCACAATTCACAGCTCTGCCCGTCTCCTCTTGCTGGTGCCCATTAATGCATGAAGGCCACTTCCTGGCTGACCTTTTCCATCTTCTCCAGTCTCATCATTTATCACTTCCTTTTTCCACACTTTCAACATTCACCCTTTGCTCTAGCCCTACTTACAGGCATGCGCTTCTCCCACACAACATGCTATTTGATGTTTGGAGTTGTGTACTTAGTTGCTTCTGTGTGGTTTGTCTCCTTCCACTAGAATATGGGTTGAGGCAAGTGGAGGCCTTGTCTGTTCTGTATACAGCAGCATTCCCAGAATTTTGAATGATTTCTGGCACTTAAAAGACACGTTTATAGTATTTGTTGTATAGATGATGGGATGAACTCTCCAGTACCTTTGCACATGCTGTTCCTTATATTTAAACTGTCTTCCTTCTCCCAATGCCCTTCATGAGTTAAATACTATTTATCCTGTAAAACTTGGTTAAAATATCAATTATTCCATGGAGATATTGCTAATATCTGCCCCTCACCCAATAAATACACACACACACACACACACACATGCACAGTTGGGTTATCTCTCTCCTCTGAACTGCCCTCACATACCACCTCCATGTATAAGTACCATGAACAGCTGGCTGATCAGAAAAGATTAATTCTCCCCATTCATCCTGTAGAATTGTTACCAGAAAATGGCTGCCCAGGTACTGCATTATGTGGGGCCAATGTGACCAGCTCTGACGAATGGCTTGTGGGCACCACTTCCAAACCTAGCCCAAAAAATATTCCTGTGACACCCTCTAGTTTCCTCTTTCTTCTACCTGTTGACTGGATGTGAAGTATCCAAAAGAAAACTCTAAGGCCATGGGAATAGTTAGAGCACATGAAAACTACCTTGCAAACTCCTGCACTATTCTGCAATGACGGCAGGAAATGCATTCTATTGTGGCTAGCAACAGGGCTTGGGGCCCTTTGTTACTGAGGTTACCCTTCCCAACTTACACAGCATGCCTTTCCACAGCACAGAGTGCTGTCACTGCCATGTGTCTCTCCTTGTCTGTAGTCTGAGCTACTTGGGGCAGGGAATGTGTGTCACATCCCACATGACCAGGGTGTAGTCCAGGGTCTGGCATATAACTTTGAGCAGTTAATCTGTCTGGCAGTGGGTTGATGACTCAGAAAAAGTAAGACAAGGCCAGTTATTGTTTTTCTCCCTAACAAAGATTTTCCTGTGAATTCGTCTGCTATTTCCACTATAGATGATGTTTGATGTTTTACCTTGAGCATCACTGGGGCCCCCTCCCCTCTGCTGAGACACTTCACCTGTCTTCCCAAGGCCCTGTGCTGGCAGGCTGTTCATCTCAGGCTCTACTCACGGAGCTCACGGAGGAGAACTAATTTTGGAAAATCCATCTATGCCTGACCTTTATTCTACCCTGCTCTGAAATAGTTTATTTTTATTTTTTTGCTTTAAGTGTCAATTTTTCCCTGCTCACAATGAAATTGTGCCTAATTTCCATTCTCCTTTCCACCTTAAACTGGTCATTACTGCTTCTTGCTTTGGTGGCTTTATTCCGGTGAGCCCTACATTCAGTTGAGATTGTAAAACAGAACTAGGTGGGTGTTATTTGTTTCTAAAACAAAGTGTAAAAACAAAGTGGATTTTTCAGTTCTAAGCTCACATCCAGCTCATCACATCAAGAAATCCACTGAGGTCTGGTGGGAAGATCACTTCAAATAATTATTAATAACAGTAGAATTTATCATCTCAAGGAACTATTTACTGGGCACTATAGTAGACACCTAAAATGCCTCATTTTTATGGTCTGTTCAGGATACTTGAGACATTGAACAGAGGCAATATTGATGAGTATGTCAGGATACACAGCATACACCTAGACTTGCCCAGAAATTGCAGGTCAAATGGTGACCCTGGCCACATGTCATATGAAGGAACAGTGACAGGGTGGAGCAGGCAGCTTATCAGGTCACACAGCTTGTGAGGTGGGAGGATTCAAAGACAGGTGTGCCTGACCCCAAAGCTCATGTTCTATTGCCTTTGTCTAAAGTCCTGGTGAGAGTGGAAGAAGGTGGGAAGGCAGAGTGTGGAAGTGAGGTGAAGGGGAGATGAGGTTGATAGACTGGTTATAT
This sequence comes from Manis pentadactyla, assembly GCF_030020395.1. Classification (NCBI taxonomy): domain Eukaryota; kingdom Metazoa; phylum Chordata; class Mammalia; order Pholidota; family Manidae; genus Manis; species Manis pentadactyla. The sequence continues at coordinate 3,907,795 of NW_026644596.1, forward strand.
CAGCCTGATCAGCTGATCAGACTCCCAGACTGCCATTCCCACTGCCTAGCTGCCCCCTTCTGGGATGCAAAGACACATGGAGAGTATGGTGGGAAACAGTCAACACATGTTCAGTAATGATGACTTTCTAAATTTTTCTTGGAGAAAGAAAGAGAAAGTGAGAAAAAAGGAACCAGAACAGAGGCTTGGGAACCACAAGGTAATCTAAAGATATTCATGGGAAATCAAACTCCTGAGGCTTCACAGAAGACCCCAGGTTTTACCAGAAATTGTAACTTATGTTTCAGCTTTAAGACTATTTCATGACTCAACCAAAGTTGTCAGGAAATTGTTTACCATTGCATATGCAGGTGGGTTTACACAATAAAGCCTCACGTTAGCAAATGCTTATCACATAATAAGAAACTGTATTTGACTTGTAAATGCTATATTGTTTCAAAGCTGTTGCTTTATAAATAAATGTTTTACTTCTGCATTTTACATTAGCTAACATGCCTTGGTTGCATCTGAAGAAATGTGAAATTTAAAGAAATGACAATCACTTCAACTGAACAAAAAATCACTCCCACGGGGTATCTTAAATGGCAGTTCATACTGAGTCACTTGATTGATGTGACTCTGCCTATTGCCCTTCAAGTGCTATAAACAGATATTTATCCACTCCACATCCAGCACATTAGTTTGTGGAAAGGTACAATTATTTCTGCAAGTAAATCTACCAAATGTTAGAAATGAGTTAGGAGGCAGCAACATGGAGATTGAGTTCTGAAAGTTTTAGGATGGAAAAAGTTGGTAAAGAAAACAGCAGAGAGAAAGAGAGAAGGAGCATTAAAAAATCTTCAACCCAAATCGTGATAGGCTCAGGGTTGGGGAGAAAAGCTAGGTTTTGCATTTTTATGATCGCTCCTGGTTTTGATGCTGTCATTTGCATATCAGCTCACTTTTCCATTAGATCTCAGGTCCCTGACAGGTCAGCACTGACGGTACAGGAGATGCAGCTGAACAAATATCCATTTTTTAAACAAGGTAAAAGAAATGTTTTAAACTGAAACTGCTGCCACTAATATCTAGCTGTGTTTCCACCAATCTGTGTGGTTACATCTTAATGCTTTCCTTTATTAATAGCCTTTCCTGAAATCCCCTGATGGGCTCTGTTTGGTTAATTCATTCTCCTTGGCCATCAGTGATCTTGAGAATTCCTGAAAGGTCATCTTGCCATTCAACAATGCTGTGACACAGCCTGGTGCAGCGTCATTTGATGAATAGGAAGAGTCTTAGCCTCCGCTGGTAGTACACCTAAGGCTGCAGTGAAACCACCATTTGCAGATGAGGCATATTTTTGCCTCTGGGAAAATGCAGGCATCAGCTGTCAGTTCATTTTGAGTTTACAAAATGAGCTAAGATTCAGGAAATTGTTTTATACCCTTCAGAAATGATCACAAAGGTGTTATCTTTGTCTCTTACATACTCAGGAAGACTTGTAAAAGTCTTCCCCATCTAATCTTGTCCAATAATGTCTCTTTATGATAACCAGTGGGAAGGAACAGTATTGCCCATCAGCACTTAGTGCTGAAATATGACTCAGGAAATTATCCTCAGTTGAATGATTCATTTCCAAGTCTCCTCAATTCATTTGAGTGATATTATATCATATGTGCACAACTGCAGGGTTAACTAGGTATTATTTGTTAAGCATTTATTATGTACCATGCCCAGGACTAAACATTTTACATTCATTGACTCATTTAAGCCTCATAAATACAATTTGAGGTAAATACTATTATTATCTCACTTTATGGATATTCAAGAACAATATTTAGTAGAAGAATTAAAACACAAATTTGTCTTACTCCAGGCAGACATATAACTATTGTAGAATGATTCTAGGAGAGGCTAAGACTACAGATTCTAGGTCATGTCAACCACTGTAATGATGGGGTACAGGATATGCTACCCCAAACTATGGTAACTTGGCATGTTGAATATTTTAAACTGAAGGTGTTTGGTAAAATCAAAGAGGCAGGAAGTTCACTCTGACCTTCTCCCTGTCCTTACCCCCTGAAACAGAACATATATCCCTTATGAGATGTACCCTCCCTATACCCAGAGGAAAGAAGAATCCTTTTCTTTGAAGACATAGGGACACAAAGAAGAATCCTAAGAAGCAGGCCTTGATAAGTTCCCCGTATTTATTACAGTACCTCATACTCCTTAACCTGTACTATTTTCCCCTAACTGTCCACTCATTACAAACCAAGCACAAAAATGCTCATGGCCAACTGTTTCTGTGGGTCATCACTTCCTTGTGAAGTCTGCCATATCACACAAAACTTATAAATAAGTGGGTGTACTTTTCTCTGGTTAGTCTGTCTGTCAGTTTAGTTTTCAGACCCAGCAACCCTAAGATGGTCAAGAATAATTCCCCAGCTCCTGCAGTGGTCCCAGTTGATGCTAAGCACAGCACTCTACAGTGGACATCATACTATCATTTATATAAGGAAACTGAAGCTCCAAGCATTTACATGACTGGCCTAAGTTAGGGCTGTTAAATGGGGTGAAAACACAGGATATAGTTCAGATGATAGCAAAAAATATTTTAATATAGGTATGTCCAAAAAATAATTACTTCTCTGAAATTCAAATTTAACTTGTGTTTGTATGGCAACTTTAGGCTGAAGTACCAGTTCTGGTGTAACACGGGCTTCTCCTCAGAGCCCAGGGCTCTTTCCACTACTCCATGGGTGGGGTCTACACTCCCAACCCAGAGCTGTAAATGGACAGGTATAGAAACTGCCTCAGTCAGACCATCACATAGCCGTGGAAGCTAACATTTGGCACTAGAGCCACATCAGCTTTGTAGCTGGAATCTAATGCATACACCTTGGGGTCAAACATTACAACTTTTTTAAATAAGTCAACTTAGCTTTTTTTGTAAGTCCTTCTTCTCCTAGGATAGTGGAAATACAGCTTTCTGACCCTCTCCCTGGATGTGCCAACATGAACACAGAAATACAATAGAAAGTGTATATTGGTCTGGGCCTCATTCCTGACACTGGGTTCCTAAAGCCCTGGGAATTTCCTGGGTAATAGCAGCATCTTTTAATGTAAGTAGGTGGTTCTGGGTGGGCTCTGCTTGGGTGCCTGAAAGGCAGAAAGCCCAATCCATGACTAGAAGCTTGGAATTTTCAGCCTTACCCCTCCATTCTCCAGAGAAAGGGGAGCGGATAAAAACAGAGTTAATAATACGTCATACCTGTGTCTCAACAATTGGAGTTTGGAGAGATTCAAGGTTGGTAAACACATCCATGTGGTGTACTGGGAGGGTGATGAGTCCCAACCCCACAGGGATGAATGAAGCATTCTGCTGGCCCAAGGGAGATCCCTCAGAGTAACAAAAAAGTGTTAGAAACCATTTCTCACATGGGGTAGACCTTCTGTAACCTCCGTTGATCATGGCACCAGCTTCACTGGGCAAATCGTACAAGTCTTAATGAAAGGTAATGGATGTACCCCAGTTCGCTAATGCATTCATCTACTGAAGCACATCCTGATTTCCTTAGGTTTTTAGCCATTATGAATAGAGGTACTGTGTAAAATTGCATGGTGAATTTTGTTGAGACACAGTTTTTCAAAGCAGTTGTCTAAATAACAGCGACGCAATTCTTGGATCCTATAGTGAGACTTATCTTTTCAATGGTAAGATAGTTTTTAATGGTTCTTTTTTGTTTTATGGATTTTTGTGTATCTTGAGTACAAATACTTTATAAAATATGTATTTGCCAACATTTTCTCCCAGTGCGTAATTTGTATTTGGGTTCTTTGAACAAGATTTTATAGAGTAGAAATCTTAATTCTATAAATCCCACATGATGTATCCTTTTTCTTTTTTGTATAGGATTTTGGTGTTGGGGGTTAAAAGTCATCAGCAAGAGTGTATAGATTTTCTTGCTTTTACATATAATTTTTATAATTTTGCACCTAAAAATTGTCTATGGAGAATGTTGAGTGAATTTTTGTGTAAGCTGTAAAGCTTGTGCGTACCTTCATTGCATTCTGTATGTTCTCCAACAAATTATACAAGACATGGGAAATTCCTGCAAATTGGGGTTTGATTTTCCAAAATTTTGTTATTCATCAATCGAGCCACGAGGGGGCGCCACCTTCCTCGAGCTGTGAGCCCTCGTCCCATATCACATAAAACTTAGAAATAAGTTGGTGTAGTCCGCCCACCGTGGCCCTCAGTCGACGCCATTGCCCTGACTGTGGACCTGCGTGGCGCATGCGCGATCAGGCCCAGGACATCCTTCTGGTTCTGGTGGCAGCCGGGATTCCTCAGGCTCCCGTGCGGCACCGTCCAGGACACTGCCGTCCGCGGCCGCCGTGAAAGCTCGGTTTTCTTAGGAGCCATGGGACGGAAAGGTGAGGAGAGGCTCCCCGTGCGTCGCCTGCAGAGCGCTCCTCTTCACGGGCCTGTGCAGGAAGGCCTGCGGCAGGGAAAGTGGTCTCAGTTGAATTTGGGGGAGCGGCTGACGCGACGGGTGGAGTTGAGGGGGCGGGTGAGTCCGGGACACAGCTGAGTCCGTGCCGGGGCGAGTGAGCCTCGCCCAGCGCGTCCCCGGGAGCCCGTGCGGTGGGTGGATTGGCCGCACTGGCGGGAGGCCCTCCAGGCTCCAGACGTCCTTCCTGACAAGGCTCTGAGATGGTAATGGGGCAGAGGGGACTTGGTTGCTGAATGGCCTACTTACCTGGGTTTCAGGTCTTGCGGTGTGCTGAGCACACAGGTTGTTTTCATGAGAATAGTCCCCAGTGTGGGGTCCGCCTGGGAGACTCTCCCCAGGCTAAGCACGGCACTGACACAGCCCAGCTTCCCGAGGGCTGCCCCCCATCCGTGGCCTGTGCCCGGGCCTCGTGTGCTGCCTCCAAGGGAAGAGCTGGATTGGTGAAGCAGAGGGCGCCCCGTGTTCTGTTACCACACCCGCTTCTGCTTGGGCGCCACACGGGGTCTCGGTTGCTGCAGCACTGCATTGTAATGGGATGAAAGTGTGACATGCTCCTGCTCTGCTTTCCCAGGACGGCTGTGGGGATGGGGTCCCGTCCAGTTCAACCAAGCCTGCAGGGTGTTTGCTTAGTTTCTGTGAGAAGTGCGATGGAATTTTGGTGAGGGTCGCAGGGGTTGTGCACATTGCTGTGTGTGGAGGGACTTGTAACAACCTAACTCTTCCCGTCCACATCTGCAGGGTCCACAATTTTCAGGACTCCCACCTCCTCGGTTAAGTTTGTTCTTAGGTACCTGTAACTTCTGGAGAAAATTCCTGAACTAAATACCTTTGAGCCAAAATCAGTCAAAGGGAGAAATAAAGTGGGAGAAACCCGTTTGTTACTTACTAGTAGTCATCCACTTCAGCTTGACCGTGTCTGTCACAACCAGGCTTCAGAAGAAGGGGCCCCACCGAACTTCTCCAGTCCAAATATGCCCTCGCTCGCCCTCGTAATTACCTGTTGATAGAGAGATGGACTATTTCTCTCCACTTCTTGGAAGCACCTACTGATGTGGAGATGCACGAAGGCTAGGTGAGATACTTTGGAAATACTACAGTTTTTCCACAGCACTTTAGTCTTATTTATTTATTTCCTTGGTATCATTAATCTACAATGACATGAGCAACATTATGGTTACTAGTTTCCCCCCATCATCAAGTCCTCAGCATACACCCCATTACAGTCACTGACCATCAGTGTAGTAAGATGCTGTAGAATCACTAGTCTTCTCTGTGTTGGACAGCCCTCCCCATACCACTCCTGGCACATTATGTGGGCTAATCATAATGCCTTTCCCCGCTTACCCTCCCTTCCCACCCTCCCTCCCCAGGGCCTTTCTCTTTGGTAACTGTTAGTCCATTCTTGTGTTCTGTGAATCTGCTGCTGGTTTGTTTCTTCCGTTTTTTTTCTTTATTCTTACACTCCACGTATGAGTGAAATCATTTGGTACTTGACTTTTTCCGTCTGGCTTACTTCACTGAGCATAATACCCTCTAGCTCCATCCAAGTTGTTGCAAATGGTAGGAGTTGTTTTATTCTTACACAACACTTTCTTCTTTATGATGCACTTGTAAAGGGCATTATTTTCTTAATCTCTGATGGTTCTTTATTAGTGAATACAAGCAAACTACTTTTATAAGTTGGTTTGGTATCTTACAAGTTTACTGAATTCATTTTTAGTTCTAACAGGACTTTGGTGAAGTAGGGTGGGAAAATGGAATTCTAAAATTTCACTGTTTTACCCCAGGTCTTCCCAACATCCAAGGCCAAGTGGCTGCAGGGTAACCTCCCACAGGCTTTCTAATGAGCCCTGGACCCCTGCAAGGTGCCATTTGTTTGAACTGGGTGGAAGGGCTTGGCCTCTCTTGACAGGATGTTATGTCTGCTGTGCTTTTCTTATGGTTATTTTGCAAACTAATTTACTTTCCAGCAATTTAAAACCTACAGAAAACTTGTAGTGTCAGTACAGATTCACTTTATACTGAATTTCCTAGCATCTCACTTTGCCACAGTTTCCACTTCACACGAAATTTCTGTGGTGTCTACCCCAAACAGGGACACGCTTCCAGGGAAACAACATCTGACTGCAAATGAGGGAAGTATTAGGGTCTCCACATGATAATCCAATGCACAGAACCACCACAGCTGTCACCATCCGCTCCAGCTTAGTGCACATGTCTTACTATCCTGATGCAGTTTCCTTTTTCTGGAACTGTTCCCGAGACTTTACCTCAGTTGGTTTCTCTGGGACCTTGAATAAGCAGGATCACATAATATTTGTCCTTCTTGGAGGGGTGCATTTCCATGAGCATAATGGCTTTGTGGGTCCATCTGTGCAGCAGGTTCTAGGACTCCTTGTTTACTCCACTGTGTAGACACCACATTGCTTTCATCTGTCTGTGGTCACCCGGGTCGTCTCCCCATTTTGGCTGTTGTTACTCATGCAGCTTTAAACAGAGGTGTGAAATATCTACGTCCCTGCTTTCCTGTCATTTGCGCAAATGCCTTGAAATGGAATTGCTAATTATATGTTAACTATGCTCGAGTTTTGGGGGACACTCTTCACACACAGTGTTTTCAAATCAGCTTTGGACCATTCTTCTTTATTTCTATATTTGGCAGAATAATGTAGTTTATGGATCAACCCTGTTTTGTTCATCTGTTCATCCCTTGATGGGCATTTGAGTTGTTTCTACCTTTTTACTGTGGTGAGCAGTGATGCTAAGAACTCTTGGGCCAGTTTCTGTTTGAACAGCATTTTCATTTCTCTGTGGTATTTATCTAGGATCGGTTCTTTATCCACAATTAGGTAACTGTATTATATATTATGAGGAAATGCCAAGCTGTTGTATACAAGATGCATGTTTTATATTTCCACAAGCCAAGGTTAGGGGCTCTAATTCCTATGCATCCTTGGTAACATGTGATTTTGAATTTCCCTGAGTATGGCCAATGCAATGTGCTTGCATTGGGTGGGGGTCTCTGTTGTCTAATTTGCATTTCCATAGCAACTGATGCTGTGTGAGACCTCTTCATGTGCTTGTTGAACATTTGTATGTCTTACTTGGAATCTTAATCCACTTTAAACATTTGTCTTCTCTTGTTGCCTTGTACTAGTTTGTGGTGTTTCCTGGGTTACAGGCTCTTTTTGGATGTACAACGTGGAGATGTTTCCTTTCATTATGTGACTGTTTTTTCACTTTCTGGTTGGTGACTTTTAACGCAGAAATGTATTTAATTTTATGCTCTCTTCTGTTGCTTGTCCTTTGGTGTCAGATCTGAGAAATCATGGCTAAATCCAAGGTCATGAACGTTTATCCTCATGTTTTCTTCTAGACTCTGTTGTTTTTTAAATATTATGTAAGCCCTTTGTCTTTTCTGAGTTAATTTTTGTATGTGATATGTGTTAAGGGTTCAGTTTCATTCATCTGCATATGGACAGCTATTTGCCCAGCACCGTTAGCAAGGAAGACAATTCTTTCCCTAATTTAATTTTGTCCACCCTTGTCAGAAAGCAAGTGACTGTATATGGTTTGGGTCACTTCTGGGCTTTCCACTCACTTCTGTTGATCCGTGCATACAGTTGACCCTTGAACAAAATGGGGGGTTGTATAGCTGACATCCCACAGAGTCAGAATACACATAAAACACCTCTCTCCCCCCAAACTTACGTATTATCCTAATCTCATTGCTTATTTTTACTGGAAGACTTACCAATAATATAAACAGTTAACACATACTTTGTACATTACACATGTTTTGTGCTGTATTATAACTGTAAGGTAAGCTAGAAAAATCAAGTGTTTTTAATTGTCTTAAGTCTTATGTGAGAGGTACCCTCCCTATACCAAGAGGAAAGGAAAATCCTTTTCTTTAAAGACAAAGGGACAGAAAGAGGTATCTTAATGAGCAGGCCTTGATAAGTTCCCCTATTTACGACACTATCTCATACTCCTGAACCTGTCATATTTCTCCACAAATGTCCACTCCTTATCAAACCCAGCACAAATTGCTCAGGGCCAACTGCTTCTCTGGGTCTTCACTTCCTTGTGAAGTCTCCCATATCACATAAAACCTATTAATAAATGGGTGTGCTTTTCTCTGGTTAATCTTTGTCAGTTTCATTTTCAGACCCAGCAACCCTAAGAGGGTCAAGAACAGCTCCCCCAGCCCTTGCAGTGTTCCCAGTTGATACTAAGCACAGCACTCTACAGTGGGCATTATTCTATCTCTCAGATGAGTAAATTGAAGCTCCAAGCATTTAGATGACTGGCCTAAGATAGGGCTGCCAGTCTTGGGGTAAAAACACGGGATATAGTTCAGATGATAGCAAGAATTATGTTAATATAAGTATGTCCAGAAAATTATTTGTTCTGTGAAATTCAAATTTAACTTGTGTTTCTATGGCAACTTTAGACAAAAGTCCCTGTTCTTTTGTAAGATAGGCTTTTTCTCTGAGCCCAGGGCTCTTTCTACCACTACAAGGGAGTGGCCTACACTCCCTACCCAGACCTGCGAATGGACAGTCATAGAAACTGCCTCGGTCAGACCCTCAAATAGCTGTGGAAGCTAATACTTGTCACTACACCCATATAGACTTTTAGTTTTAATCTAATCCATACACGTTGGGGTAAAACATTATAACATTTTAAAGAAGTAAACAGTTTTTGTTGTAAATCCTCCTTATCCAAGGATAGCAGAAGCAGAACTTCCTGACTCTCTTCCTGGGATGTGCCACTGTGAACACAGAAATACAACAGAAAACATATTCTGGTCTTTGCCTCATTCCTGATCCTGGGCTCCTAAATCCTTGGGAATCTCCTGGGTAAGAGATTCTTTTATACTAAGTAGGTGGTTCTGGGTGGGTTCTGCTCAGGTGTCTGACAGGCAGAAAGCCCATGCCATGATTAGAAAGTTGGAATTTTCAGCCTCAACCCTCCATTCTCCAGAGAAAGGGGAGGAGAAAAAAATGGAGTTAATAATACATCATACAAGTGTCTCAAAATATGGATTTTGGAGAGCTTCCAGGTTGGCAAACACATCCATGTCGTGTACTGGGAGGGTGATGTGTTCCAACCCCACAGGGAAGAATGAAGCCTTCTCCTAGCCCAAGGCCGAAGCCTTCATAATTACAAAGAAGCTGTTAGAAACCATTTCTCATTTGGGGTACACCTGTGAGCACCATTGATCAAGGCACCAGCTTCACTGGGCAAATCACTGTACATTTCACTGTACAAATTGTAGTGAAATGTAATGGATGTACCCCAATTTGCCAAAGCATTCATCTGCTGAAACACATCCTGATTTCTTTAAGTTTTTAGCCTTTATGAATAGAGCTATTATGTAAAACTGCATGGTGGCTTTTGTTGGGACATAGTTTTTCAAAGCAGTTGTATAAATACTGGTGATGCAATTCTTGAATGTCATGGTGAGACCTTTTTTAATTGTAAAATATTTTTAATGGCTCATTTTTTGTTTTATGTATCTTTGTATATCTTGAGTACAAATCCTTTATCAAAAATGTATTTTGCAAATATTATCTTTTAGTTTGTGTCTTGTGTTTGGGTTCTCTGAGCAAGGTCTTTTAGAGTATAAATTATAACTCTATAAAGCACATGTGATTATTTTTCTTTTGTGGAAAGGCCTTTGGTGTTGGGTTCAGCAAGGTTAGTAGATTTTCTTGCTTTACCTACAAATTTTATAATTTTGCATCTAAAATTTGACTATGAAAATTTTTTTATGTGTGTACCACTAAAAATTTTTTAAAATTAAAGTATTATTGACATACACTCTTATGAAAGTTTCACATGAAATATCACTGCGGTCACTACATCCACCCATATTATCAAGTCCCCTCCATGCCTCATTGCAGTCACTGTCCATCAGTGTAGTAAGATGCCGCAGAGCCACTACTTGTCTTCTCTGTTCTACACTGTCTTCTCTGTGGTCCCCCACACCATGTGTGCCAATCATAATACCCCTCAATCCCCTTCTCCCTCCATTCTCACCTGCCCTCCCACACCCCTCCCCTTTGGTAACTGCTAGTCCTTTCTTGGAGTCTGTGAGTCCACTGCTCTTTTGGTCCTTCATTTTTACTTTGCCTTTATTTTCCAGAAATGAGGGAAATCATTTGGCATTTGTCTTTCTCCACCTTGCTTATTTCACTGAGCATAATATCTTTCAGCTCCAACTATGTTGTTGCCTATGGTAGGATATGTTTTTTCTTATGACTAAGAAGTATTCCATTGTGTTTATGTACCACACCTTCTTTATTCATTGATCTCCTGATGGACACTTAGGTTGCTTCCATATCTTGGCTCTTGGAAAAAGTGCTGCAACAAATATAGTGGTGCATATGTCTTTTGGAATCTGAGAAACTATATTCTTTGGGTAAATTCCTAAGAGTGGAATTACCGGGTCAAATGGTATTTCTATTTTTAGTTTTCTAAGGAACATGCCTATGGGGAATTTCGAGTTAATTTTGGTGTAACTTGTAAAGCCTTTGCCTACTTCATTTCATTCATTTCACACTTAAAGTGGAGAAGACACAAGAAATTTGTGCCCATTGTGGCATGAATTTCCAAAGATTTGTGGTTCATCAGTTTAGCCACAAGGGGGCACCACATTCACTGAGTTGTAAGCACGCATCCTGCAATGCTCACCGTGACCCGCAAGCGGCGCCTCGGCCCTCTTTGTGGATCAGGAGGGCTCATGCGCGGTCAGGACGCAGGCCTTTTCTCCCGGCTCTGACCGGTGCCGGTATTGCTCCGGATCCCCTGCAGCTCCGTGACACCGCGGGCCGCGTCCACAGGGGCACCTCGGTTTCCTGAGGAGCTGCAGTACGGAAAGGTAAGGAGAAGCTTTCCGTGCATATCCTACTGAGCGCTCCTCTTCAGGGGCCGGGAGAGGAAGGCCTGCGATGGTTAACTGAGTATTTGTGGAGTCTGGGCCACGACGGGTGCAGCTGAGTTCAGGGTGTGGCGGACGGCACTCAGGGAGAGTTCGGGCCCGTGCTGAGACAGGGCTGGGGCGGGTATTTGGTGTCCAGCGCTTCCCCGGCAGCCTGTGTCTCCACGCTGCGTGCCTCGGGCCCCTTGCAGTGGGTGGATTGTCCACACCTGCGGGACACCTTCCAGGCTGCAGGCATCCTTCCTAACAAGGCTCTGAAATGAGAATGGGGGCGGAGGGGAGATGGCTGCTTAAGCGGCTCGCTTACCTGTGCTTCAGCCTTTGCTGAGCGCCCAGCACACAGGGTGGTTTCTTGCGAAGGGTCCCCGAGGTGGGGTCCACCTGGGAGGCCCCCCTGGGCACAGCATGGTGCTGAACCAGCCTGGCTCCTTGAGGGTGGCCAACACCCACTGCCTGCGACCGGGGCCAAGTGAGCCGGTTCTTCATGCCGAGCAGGTTGGGGGATGAAGGGCACTTGGTGTTCTGTTTAGACTCCCGCTTCTGCTTGGGCGAAACATGGGGTCTCCATTGCTACAGGTCCACAGTGTAGTGGGAGGTCACGGCACGATGCCCGGGCTCTGCTTTCTCATGTCGGCTGTGGGGATGGGGTCCTGTGTGGTTCTATCCAGCCTGTTGGGTGTTTGCTTCTTTGTGAAGTGTGGTGGAATTTCGATGGGGAGGTCCCACGGAGTCTGAAGGTTCCTGTTGGTCGACAGGACTTGTAATAAACTAACCCACCCCCGCCCCATCCTGGTCTGCAGTGTCCACAGTGTTTAGGCCTCAAGCTTCAAGCCTCCCGCCTCATTGGTTAGGCTTCTCCTTAGGTACTTCATTCTTTACGATGCAGTTGTAAAGGGCATTGTTTTCTTAATGTCTCTTCCTGACCGTTGGTTATTGGTGAACAGAAGTAAACAACTTCTGTATGTTGATTTTGTATCCTGCTAGATTATTGATTTTATTTTTAGCTGTAACAGGTTTTTGGTGGAGCAGTGTGGAAACTGGAATTTAAAAATCCCAGTGTTCCACTCCAGGTCGTCCCAACACCCAAGCCCAGTGTCTGCAAGGGAATTTTACCACGTGCCTTGTAGTGACTCCCGCAGGCTAAGTAGTGGTCCACTTCGGGTGAACTGAATGGGAAGGGCTTGGCCTCTGTGACAGGGTGTGATGTCTGCTCTGCTTTTCTGGTGCAGGACCGACGTGGTTGGTCTGCAAAGTAATTTACTTTCCAGCAATTTCAAGCACAAAGAAAACTTACAGTGTCAGTACAAACACTCTTTACACTAAATGTCTCATGGTCCCACTTTACCACACCTGCCACTTCACACAAAATTCTCTTGGCCTCTACCCTAAATAGGGACAAGTTTAAAGGGAGCCACCACCTGACCCTAAATGAGGAAAGTATTACGGTCTCCACATGATAATCCAGTGCACAGACCCAGCACAGCTGTTTCCATCTACCCCAGCTGTGTGCAAATGTCTTTCTATTCTGATCACATTTCCTTTTTCTGGAACTCTTCCAGGGACATTAGCTCAGATGGGCTCCACCAGATCTCATGTAAGTGGGATCACATAGTATTCATCCTTCTGTGACTGGCGCATTTCACTGAGAAAATTGGCTTTAGGATTCATCCATGCAGCAGGTGCCAGGATGCTCTTGTTCACTCCACTGTGTGGAGAGGACACTTTGTTCATCTATTTGTCTGTGGACACGTGGGTCTTCTCCACCTTTTAACCATTGTGAGTCATGCAGATGTGAGCATATGTGTCCAAATATCTAAGTCCCTGCTTTTGGCAGATGCCCTGTTGTTTAGGCAGATGCCCTGAAATGGAATTGCTGCTCATATATTAACTGTATCTTCAAGTTTCTGGGGACACCTTCCCCACTCTCCACATAGTTTTCCGGGAGGCTGTGGACCATTTTCCTTACTCTATATGGCAGAAAAATACAGTTTATGGATCAACCCGTTTTTATCCATCCATTCACCCCTTGATGGGCATTTGAGTTGTTTCTGACTTTTTGCTGTGCTGATCAATGCTGCCAAGAACTCGTGGGCCAGTTTCTGTTTGAACATCATAGTCATTTCTTTGAAGTATTATCTAGGAGTGGATGTAGAACCACAATTAAGTAATTGTATTTTATCTTTATGAGGAAACACCAAGGTGTTGTACACAGGCTGCACGTTTTACATTTCCACAAGCAAAGGTTAGGGGCTCCAGTTCTTCTGCATCCTTTGCAATGTGTGATTTTCAGTTTTCCTGAATATAGCCATTCCCATGTGTGTGCAGGGAATTCTATGGGACACCTTTCCATGTGCTTGTTGGAGCATTTGTATGTCTTGGAGTCTCTCATCCATTTAAAAAGTTGGGATGTTGCCTTGTTGCACTGTACAACTTCATGGTGTATTCTGGATAACAGGCTCTTGTCAGATGTACAGTGTGCAGATATTTTCCTCTATTCCGTGACTTTTTCACTTCTTGGTTGGAATCTTTTGAAGCAGAAAAGATTTTAATTTGGAGGAAATTAATTTATTCTTTCTCTTGTTGCTTGTACTTTGGTTTCAGATCTGAGAAACCATAGCTAAATCCAAGGTCATGAAGACTTATCCCCATGTTTTACCTATTACATGTAAGCCGTTATGTATTTTGAGTTAATTTTTGTAAGTGATATAAGTTAGGATTCATTTTCATTCTTCTGCATGTAGACAGGAGGTTGCCAAGCACCATTTACTGGAAAGACACTTTCTCTCCATAAGTTAATGTTGTCCACCCTTGTCAGAAATCAACTGGATATTTCCATTCGGGTATGTTGATCTTTATATACAGTCGTCCCTTGAACAACATGGGGGCTAGTGGTGCTGACTCCCCCACAGAATCACAATCTACATAAAACATGTGACTCTGCCAAACCTTTGTTATCCTAAAACTGATTGCCTATTTTGACTGGAAGCCTTACCAATAATATAAACACTCGATTAACAATATTTTGTACATTATACCTACTATGTGCTATATTCTTACAGTAAAGTAAGCTAGAGAAAAGGTAACGTTTCAAATTGTTGACTTAACATTTTCCCAACATATTTGCGGGGAAAAATCAGTTTAAGTGGACCTGTGGAGTTCACATGAGTACTGTCCAAGGGTCAGCTGTGTATCTTTATGACAGTGTCACAGTGTTTCATTTACTGCTCACTTTGTACTAAGATTAGATTTTGGGAAGTCTGTGATTCCAGCTTTGATTTTCTTTTTCAAGATTCTGCTCAAGGGCTCATTGTGGTCCCTTGCAATTTAATATGTGACAGGATCAGCAGGAGCAATTCTTCCTAAAAAGCTTTGGGAATTTTCATACGAACCACATTGAGTCTGTAGGGTGCATTTGTGCCATTGCCATCTTAGAGATATTAAGTCTGCCATCACCACAGCAGGACCTTACATTTATTTTGCTTTTCTTTATTTTTTTTATTATCAATGTTTTATAATTTTAAATGCATAATACTTGCACTTAAATTAAGTCTGCTCCCATGTATATTATTAATGTTGACATTATTTAGTAGAGAATTTAAAAATTCCTTTTTTGATTATTCATTGCTAATGTATACAAGGAAAACATGTTTGTGTAATGTTCTTCTTTCTTGTAACTTCCCTTAGTTAATTTAGAACCTTACATTTGGAATTTAAGGGTTCAGAGCGTGGGGATTTAAGAATTTAGATATTTAGGATTAAAATAATACTGCCTAATATTTAATAAATGGAGGATTGGAACACAGTGAAGAGTAGGGTTTGTCATAGGGGTTTTGTTTGAAATAAGACAATAGGAAGAGAATTGGTTAGAACTATGGATAGAGTACATGAACGGGTTAGGGTATGGGAATGGGTTAGTGTTAGGGTTAGGGTAATGTGATGGAGTGAGGCTATCAAATACAGCTAGGAGGCTTCAAACAAAATCCAGCCCTTTTCGACAACTTCCTCAGACTTTGCAGGCATGAAAGTGGTCTCAGGCTGCCTGGTAGTTCTGCTGGGTTCAGAACCCTAGGTGGGAAATCTTTCTGGCCACCCAGATTTATTATCATCTGCTCTCCAGTGCTGCATTGGACAAGTCTGAGGTCGTTTTCCTTGATATTTTGCATGTTTTTGTCATTTTCTTCTGTGCTAGTTTTTTAGGTATCTTACTCATGTTTTTCCGAGAAATTGTTGGTGAATTAACCACAATGTAAACTATTTTTCCTTCATTGAGTTGAGTGCTCAGTGGGTCCTTATAACCTAAGAATTATGTTTTTGAGTTATTTAATATGTTCTTATAGTATTTCCTTTGAAGATTTTCTCCTTTTTCCCTTTTTTTGACTGCATATTAATTTTGGTATAAAACTTTTTAACATTGATTTTCTAGTGTTCTTACCTTTTTTTTTGTATTGTCACCTTCTCTAAATTTTTGTTCTCCTTTCCGTGAGATTTCTTTAACCTCTGAATCCTTCCCTTTATTTTTTTGTTTCTTTTCCATTCTTCCTGATTTTTTTCTTTTTAATAATAGGGTCTTATGTGATGAATGCAGCATCTTAGCTCAATGGAGATATTAAATATGATTTCTTTGAAGTTTTCTTCTTTTACCAGTATTGTCTGTTTCCACTATTATACTTTTTTTCACGTTATTTTGGTCTTTTCTCCTAATTACTGTGGGCTTACTCAGATGTCTGGTGATCCTTCTCTTTCGCTTATTTAAGAGGTGAGGCACTGGAGATCTATCAAGAAATGGAGTGTGCCCATTTGTGGCACGTGTGCCTATATGTCTGTGGGCTTGTTTTCTGCCAGACTTTGTAGGGTGACTGGGTCCCCAGGTGGCATTCTCATTGCAGATACTAATAGTTTATCTGTAAGTCTTTTCAGTAGATGGGTTAATTTTCCCATAGGATGGCCCCTTGATCTCTTGTTTTGGGAATATCAGTCCAGATACTGGAGTTCTTGACCTGTGTGGATAGAGTTCCTGTAGGCCTGGAGGATCTCGTGCTCTGACATGCACATGTGTACTTTCTAACCTGGTTTTCACCCCTATTTTCTTCACTGCCGGTGTTACGACATTGTTGCTCTACAAAAAAGGGGAAAGTGGAGTAGACTTGGAGTCTTACTGCTCCTTTCACAGGCTTTCAAATGGTCTCCTGTTTCTGCCTTTGCCCACAAGCCACCTTCACAGGTGGTCCTGCAGCCTGTTTATGTTGATGCTGCCTCCTCAGACACTGAGGTTTGGCCATCCTCTGTGTCTCACATTCATCACCATTTCAACATACATTTTGCATATGTTGTTGTGTATCTAGATGTCTCCTACATTTGCTTTAAAAAATGGATTTCAGTTTTTTCTAAAGGCTTGTTCTGTTGACTTTTCAAGAAAATAAAGTTGGTAGAGACATCTCTGCTCTATCATCATAAAAGTAGAAGCCCTTTGAACAGAGGAATTTCAAAGGATTTTGAGTAGAGAAATGTATTGAATGAAATGAGAATGTAATGTTATGAAAGTCCTCTGTCCTTACTTTCACCTCTTTGTGACTTTCTAAATCTCTGTGCATCTTTGCCCTACAGTATCTGTGGGAGTTTGTTCAGATAGACTGGAAGCTGGTTAGAGGCTTTCATATTGACCAAACTGTGCCAGATAAATGGCATATTTTCTGCTTGGGTATTGTTAGCCCCATAATGCTGGGGTGTACACTCTGTCCTTACTCTGTTCTGGCATGAGTTTGGAAGACAGTGTCTGCTCTGATCAAGGTCAAGCAGGTTTGACAGATAAAAGCAAAAGGCTTAGAGGGCAACTAACCATGGCCTCATTCATTCCACCTGCTTTTGTGCAGCTTGCTTAAACCATGATGGTCTATGACTAGTCTTATCTGGTGATAATGTGTGGAAACCTACCGCATCGCAAGTGGCAGGATCCAGTCAGCATGAAGATTCTGTTTCCTGGAACTCGCTGGAAACTTACTTATTTTAAACGGAATGAGCTAGACCTGCAGTCCTAAATGGCTACTAAGCTCCTTGGTATCCACTGTGGAAAATTGCCTTCTCTCTGTCCTCAGCATTTGAATATGCTGTCTATTGTGAGGAATTCTCCACTGAAAAGAAGCTCCCTTTTATGCCCACTCGGTTCTTCCCACCCCAGAATCTGAACACTGAGGGAACAGCACAGAAACACAGGACCAGTTGGAGGTGGTAGTAAGTGCACAGGGGTGATGGGCTGATCCTGGGGTAAGGCAAGGTGTGTTCTTGGGTACAGTCATGGAAATTCCTTCTAAGTAAACTGGTCCTCTGCCTTTAGTGTGAATTCTGTGACCTCCTACTGGACCGCCACGGTTTCCTTTCCCTTTTAAGTTGCCAGTGTTCATTTCTGTTGTTTGTAGTTAAGAACCGGATTTGCACAGACTGGTTGATCTTGCGATTTCCCTCTGGTGACCCACCTTGAGCTAGATTTCTCTCTTGAAATGGTGTCCCAACACCTAGTCTTTTCTGAGGAGCTTTAGTGTCTGATTCGGACTTTAGAAAGCCCAAGTCCTCATGTTCAAGGTTTTTAAACTTTGTTTTATCTCTGTGGAACTCGTATGTGTGGAATGCACCAGAAATGAAAACACACACATCTACTACACAAAAGGAGAATATTTGCTCCCCTTTCTTTCCTTGTCATACCTTTTCAGGGAAGAAATGATGTGGGTTTCATTAAATGTTTTTTTAATTTTGTTTTTCATTAAAAATTTTTCTTGTGGTAAAAAAATATTACAGAATTTACTATCTTAACTGCTTTTAATTGTACATTTTAGTAATGTTAAGTTTATTCACATTGTAAAACACAGTTCCAGAATTTTTTCACGTAAGTCTTGTTTGATTATAAAGAAAGGAAGGCTCAGTTGAGAGAAAGAAGACTGTTTTTATAGAAGAATAATCTTTTGGCCATTTTCCATGAAGCAACTTAAAAGATTATTTATCTTTTAAAACTTTTGAATTTTTGTAATTTTAGATGATACTTGTGGAGTATTAAGTGTGTACCCAAGCATTGGTTATATTGGTAGCCCAATAAGTTTATATAAAAGTTTCCTTGTGTAAGTAATGATTTGGGGCCAAGTGTGACAACATTTCCCCATTTTACTTTGTTAATTGGAGCCTGAAGTAGACTGGAGATGGTTGCAGCTGGTCTTGAGGAGGAGCAGAAAGGCTCATTACCCAGCAGTGGTTCATTGTGGCATCTCTTCTCCTTTTCTTTTCCATGAATGGAGACAAGATGTATTAGCATCTTGTTAACACTGGTGGAGGCTCAGAATTGCACCACAAAATCTCCTACGTTTTATGAAGCTGTGTTATTCCCAAGTGAAGTGTTTGTGTAAGACTTTTGGGATTATCATTGTGAGGGATATATTTAGTGTATTTGGGTTTGTCTTTTGAAGCATGAGGGACCAACTCTCTTAATTAGCAGATTTTCAAATCCCTGATTCACACATATATTATTCAATAGAGTTATTCATATGTATGTGTGGCACACACACATACCCACACATAAATATATGAAATGCTGTTTAGATAACGGTCTCACAGGAAGTTGTTAGAAAGGGTTATTTAAAGTTTTCAAACTGAACTGGTTACTCAGTGGTCTTTTTGTCATTATTTCTTTTTCCCAGCCCTAAAATGAATATGAAAGCAGTGAATATTAGAAAAATGAGAATGATAAAGAAGAGTGGGTGTAATCAGTTTTATCTTTCAAGGAAGTCAGCAAACATTTGGTCTTTGTGTTTTTTTAAATATTAAAATATTACTGATATACTCTCTTATGAAGGTTTCACCTGAAAAACAGTGTGTTTACTACAATCACCCATATTATTGAGTCCCCCCAAACATCTTTTTTTTTGGATCATTCTGTATTTACCATTTTGTGCCCTCCTTTGTTGTCTAATAAAAATAGTTTCCAAATACAGGTAACTTAATTTTAGATACATGTCATTCCTTTAAAGGATTTTTTTTGTTAATGTAATCATTTATCTGCTATAGGCTATTTTGTTTGTTTAGCCATATTAGTTTGCAACTGGCAAGCTATTCCAAAGAGTTTGTTAAATTGAATGTTATTTTAGAAAGTACATTTTCATATTAGGCTATTTCACTGTTTGTTTTAGTAATCTGTCAAAAAAAAATACTTTGGGGCATACTGTTGTCAGGCTATGATGGGTTATGTTGGTGGCCCCGGATGAGTTCAAGGTCAAGAAATAGTCACTTGGTGAAATGGAAACTAGGAGAAGTTAAAATGATTATTTTCTGTGTTGCCGGCAAAACCATAATTGTTTTTCTCAGGGCCTAGGACTTCCCAAAGTCACAGAATAAAGATAGCTCTCTGCCCAGAGCATCCATTTGACTTGAGGATTTTCAATACATTGTGAAACATAACAAGTTTTAGTAGCAAGACAAACACTGATATATTGTGAGGCAGGATGCCTTGACTGATTTCCCTGAATTTTTAAGATTAAAATGCCATATTCAATTTAAGAAATTTAAGATTTAAGAAATTTTACATTAGCAAGGAATACTTCAAATTATATCCTCAAATCCCCTATAACATGAGTTGGGATATTTGGTGAATACTTTAGACATTGTGTGCCACATAGTTCTCTCCTGCATATTCTGTTTGGTTGTTTTGTTTTGGTTTCTAACCTTTAGAAATGACAACAGCACACTTGCTCACAGGCTCCTCCATTGCTGACCCCTGCTGTAGACAGTCCATTCACATTTCCTGCTACCTCCTGGGGCTCCTCAGTGATCACACTTGAGAAACACAGGCTTGGCTGTTCCCAAACTATCCTTCATGAAAATTAAGCATATATTTAGGCAGAATTGAAAAGAATGTAGTGATGGACAGAAATTTTGACCTATGTTGAAGCCCAACTGGGTGCAGCAGTTATGTGCTAATAGAACTCTTCAGAGACAAAAAGGGAAGCTAAAGTTCCAAATTTCATTGTTGTTCACAGGAGATTTTGCTCTGTCTTTAAAATGTAGACATTATTAATATAGGGTTAATGGCTACATCTACAGAGTGAAGCCCTGCAAGTAGCCCCACCCCATTTGCCTCACCTCATTACCCAGTTGGTTGCCAAATCCTGTCTTTTCACCTCCTGAATAAGTCGGTACTGTTTCTGTCCCAAAATCCAATTTGAGCAGGCCTTGTTGTTGATCTTCCTCTAATTGACCAGGACTCTCATTATTTCCCTCTCCCCCGTGCCCAGAAAACCTTATTACTCTTAGGACATTTATTATCTTGGTGTGTTTTTTTTCGTGTATTTGCCTTCAGCTAGGCTCTGAGTGCCTTGTGCTTGTCCTCAGCTGGCTCTGTGGTGTCTTTACTCTAGGGTCTGTCACCTGTTGTGATGCTAGGAACACAGAATGTACTCAACAAAAATTGTTATGTGAAGGGGCAATAGCTACAGGTGTTTTCAGCTGAGTGTGTGTAACCAGTTCTTTTGGGTCTCACCTCATCCAGCATTTGCACACTTGTTCTAATAGCAGTCAGAGCCAAGTGTCTCCAAAGCAATCTTACTGAACCTTCTGGTTTTTATGATGAAACCTGTTTGTGAAATTGCCTCAATTAGAAGCTCGCATATCCTGCAGTTAATATTTTCTTAGGAAATTTGATCTGAATTTAAAAATCAGTATTATTCTGTCTAAAACATCACTTACCTAATCAAGGAGGTCTTCACTTCTCTTACCTTCTGTCCGAATGTTTAGTCTTCCATTTTCACTTTACTTTGTTGTCTGCCACAGTGTTCTACAGTGATGAGGCCCTGGGGCATGTCTTTCTTAAAAACAATGCCTTGTGCTGTGAGTATTGAAAGGCCACCCCTGTTGTGCTTCCAGCCATTTATCTTATGTAATCCAAACTGGTGATTTTCTTTCCATTGAAAGTTTTCTCTCATTCTTAGCTTTATGCAGCAAGTTAATGAAAAGGAAACAGAACGCTTAAGATTCTAGGGCAATGTTAATGCCAATGTTCAGACAGTAAAGCCTGTTTACAGGAGTGTCAAAGGTTATGAGTAAGTTTTCCTCTGCCCCTATTTTCATGTGACCTCTCCCAAGTCCCCAAGATGTATCTTTTTATGAGTTTCTGCTTGCAGTTTTATGATCACCCTGTCCCTCATACTAGTGTCTATAATCCTTGATTTTAAATTAGGACAGTATTTACTTCTTTCTTAAATAAATATAACAAATTTGCATTCTTAGAACTTCTCTCATCTCACCCATTTGATTTATACATGGAAAATTGTTAGTTTTTAATTCTCACTCTCTTCTGTAACTAATAACTATTTTAAAGTAAAAATACAATACATGTTATATTTGTATTGTTTTAGACATGTAAATACTGTTCTCTACAGAGCTGTTCAGTTGTGTGAGCAGTGAGAGGAGGGCAAATAATCCTATTTTACTAAATTACTGTGTTTTAAGAAGGACGTAAATGTCAATAGCCAAGAGATTATCTTTCTTAATTAATTTTGTTCTTTCCACTTACTCCTCTGATATTTCTTAAAATTTTATTACTGTTTTCCTTTCCTGTTGAGCAGAAGAAAGCTTTTTCCAGGCAATTTCGGTTGGTGCTTGTAGACACACCTGCTTGCTCTTCCTTCTTCTACCAGTAGGGTTTTAATTGGGAATTTAAAATCCTCAGCAGCATATTCTTTTTTTTTGTATTTCGCATAAAAATTGCTGAATGAAGCTGTTTCAGACAACTGCATTGCACATATCCTACCAGGATTAGAACTGCCAACTATGTTTTCCTTCTATACTCAGATTCCCTAAAATGGAATATAGCATTAATGATCCTTATCCACTAAATGAGGAAACTGCCCAGGGGCTACCCTCAGGCTTAAAAGACATTATTAGAAGGAGCCTTTGGTCATTTTCCACAGCTGCAGCAACTCATAGTCTTAGAAAGAATGTCTTTAAAAAATTCTGTGGGAAACAAGATTTGCTGTGGCTCACTGAGAACCTGTCGCTGAGACTGTTCATTCGGGCCTCATGCTCTTCTTGCTCCTTGTACTGTTCTGTCAGTGAAGTGTCACGAGAGAGCATGGGTTGTGGGACAGCCTTCCAGTGTGTCTGCTGTGGGCCCTCCTCACTGCTCCTGGGGCACTGGTTGGATGGAGCACATCCCTGTCTCTGTCTGAGATGGTTTTTGTGCACATGACCATCCCATTGTAGAACCGGGAGTTCCATAGTGAGCTCTGAAGAAAGGCTCTTGTGGGCTCTGCCAGTTGTAGATTTTATCAGGAGCTTATGAATGTCTCTCACACTGGTTCTCACTGGAACACAAGCAAGTACAGGTGAAGTAAGCTTTTTTTCTTTTCCTTTTCAACAGCTGTTTAGCTTGCTTTATTCTTAAAATTTTAGTGTTTCAGTAAATGTGCCATTAGGAAAAGTGTCAGTTATGCTGATATCTATATAATTGAGAAATTTTCTTTTCATAGGCAGTTGGCACTACAAGCAAAGTGAATTTATCATCCCTTTTCCTAAATGAAATAAAAATGTATTGTCTTCTGAAATGGGGCAAATTTATCTTGAATACACTTTGTGTGTCTGTGCCTTCTCAAAAGACATATTATCTGATCATTGTTGTTATAGTTACAGAAGGTTGATTGTCCAGAATGTGCAATTTGCAGGTGTGCATTTACAAGCACTTCAGAGACAGTATCTTTGAAAATAAGAAATTCAGCAAGGCTATCTAGAGACTTAATAGTGAGTTTTTAAAGTATTGTATTTTTAACTTTCATAGTATGAACTCTAATATATATATTTAAAAATAGATGCCTGATAAGTGAAGTGAATATAAGAAAACAGATCTTCCTCTTTTATTGGGCAATGCCTCAGGACAAAATATAAGAATGTATATCTTAATAGGTTGTGATTTTTAAATTTCTATTTTAAACTATTTCACATCATACTGTATGTTATTATCTCTGAAAAGAGGTATTAACTATTAATAAATCATAGATTTTAGATTATCACTCCCCTACTCTGCTTAAATTTGACAAAAAAAAATTTAACCTCTTATTTCAGATTCATCAGTACACTCAAAAACTTTTGAATGTCAGAAAGTTTTTTTTTTACACAATTCTTTAAAACCTGTAGTTAATAGAGTAGAAATCGGATTTACACAAATTATGTTACTAGCATGAGGTTAATCTAAATCATGGCACATTGGAGAGGGTTGGAAGATGGCGTCGTGAGTAGAACAGTGGAAATCTCCTCCCAAAACCACAAACATCTATGAAAATATAACAAAGACAACCCCTCCTAGAATGAAGACAAGAGGACACAGGACAATATCAAGACCACATCCGCAGCAGAGAGAACGCAGCACCTCATGAATGGGGTAAGATACAAGCCACAGCGCGGTGGGAGCCAAGCGCCCATCCCCCCAACTCCCGGCAGGAGGAGAATAGGCAGAGCGGGAGGGAGATGGAGCACAGGACTACCGAACACACAGCCCCAGCCATCCGGGCCAGTGTGCAGGGCCCTGGATACTAGGAAAACAAGGCAGCAATAGTGAGCGGGCACCGGAGGCCGGGCCCCAGAGGACATAAGAAAAGTGAGCCAGATTTTGTTTTTTTCTGTTTTGTTTTGGCTAGCACTTTTTGGAAGTCTTAAAGAGATAGGGACCCCAATGCTAGGGAAAGAGGGCTGCAAGACCGGTGAGCAGATGCCTGAGGCTGGCACCGGAGAATAAAGAAAAACGAGTGGCCACTTTTATTTTTAATTTAATTTTTTTTTTGTGGTCGTTGTTTTGTTTCAGCGGGTGCTTTTTGGAAGTCTTAAAGGGGCAGGGCGGGACACTATATCCAGAGGTAAGAAATCTGGGGATCGCAGGGCTGTCTAACCCCTGGGCTCCAGGGAATAGGGAGGCACCTTACAGAGATAAATAGTCTCCATGCCGCTCCCTCTCCAATGCCACTTCACCACTTTGGAGCAGGGGCCCGAACCAGGCCAAGCCCACAGTCACAGTGGAGATAAACTCCATAGCAGCCAGGCAGGAAGCAGAAACCCTGTCTGCACGCAGCTGTCCAGCACAAGCCACTAGAGGTTGCTTTTCTCCCAGGAGAGGAAGGCCACAAACGAACAAGAAGGGAAGTTCTTCCAGCCGTCATTTGTTCCAGCTCTGAAAACTATTCCTATCACCATGAAAAGGCAGAGCTACAGGCAAAGATCACAGAGACAACACCAGAGAAGGAGACAGACCTAACCAGTCTTCCTGACAAAGAATTCAAAATGAGAATCATAAACACGCTGACAGAGATGCAGAGAAATACGCAAGAGAAATGGAATGAAGTCCGGAGGGAGATCACACATGCCAGAAAGGAGATTGCAGAAATTAAACAAACTCTGGAAGGGTTTATAAGCAGAATGGATAAGATGCAAGAGGGCATTGATGGAATTAAATCCAGAGAACAGGAGCGCATAGAAGCTGACAGAGAGAGAGATAAAAGGATCTCCAGGAATGAAACAATGTTAAGAAAATTGTGTGACCAATCTAAAAGGAACAATATCCGTACTATAGGGGTTCCAGAAGAAGAAGAGAGAGGAAAAGAGATGGAAAGTATCTTAGAAGAAATAACTGCTGAAAACTTCCCCAAACTGGGGGAGGAAAAAATCGAACAGACCACGGAAATACACAGAACCCCCAACAGAAAGGATCCAAGGAGGACAAAACCAAGACACATAATAATTGAAATGGCGAAGATCAAGGACAAAGGAAGAGTTTTAAGGCAGCTAGAGAAAAAAGGTCACCTATAAAAGAAAACCCATCAGGCTAACATCAGACTTCTTGACAGAAACCATACAGGCCATGAGAGAATGGCATGATATATTTAATACAATGAAACAGAAGGCCTTGCACCAACTATACTGTATCCAGCACAACTATCATTCAAATATGATGGTGGGATTAAACAATTCCCAGACAAACAAAAGCTGAGGGAATTTTCTTCCCACAAACCACCTCTACAGAACATCTTACAGGGACTGCTCTAGATGGGAGCACTCCTAGAAAGAGCACAGCACAAAACACCCAACATATGAAGAATCGAGGAGGAGGAATAAGAAGGGAGAGAAGAAAATAATCTCCAGATAGTGTATATAATAGCTCAATAAGTGAGCTTATTTAGGCAGTAAGATAATAAAGAAGCTAACCTTAAACCTTTGGTAACCACAAATCTAAAGCCTGCAATGGCAATAAGTACATATTTTTCAATAGTCACCCTAAATGTAAATGAACTTAATACACCAATCAAAAGACACAAAGTAACAGAATGGATAAAAAAACAAGACCCATGTATATGCTGCTTACAAGAAACTCACCTCAAACCCAAAGACATGCACAGGCTAAAAGTCAAGGGATGGGAAAACATATTTCAAGCAAACAACAGCGAGAGGAAAGCAGGGATTGCAGTACTAATATCAGACAAAATAGACTTCAAAACAAAGAAAGTAACAGACAAAGAAGGACACTACATAATGATAAAGGGCTCAGTCCAACAAGAGGATATAACCATTCTAAATATATATGCACCCAACACAGGAGCACCAGCATATGTGAAACAAATACTAACAGAACTAAAGGGGGAAATAGACTGCAATGCATTCATTCTAGGAGACTTCAACACACCACTCAACCCAAAGGATAGATCCACTGGGCAGAAAATAAGTAAGGACAGTGAAGCACTGAACAACACAGTAGAGCAGATGGACCTAATAGACATCTATAGAACTCTACATCCTAAAGCAACAGGATACACATTCTTCTCAAGTGCACATGGAACATTCTCCAGAATAGACCACATACTAGGACACAAAAAGAGCCTCAGAAAATTCCAAAGATTGAAATCCTACCAACCAACTTTACAGACAACAAAGGCATAAAACTAGAAATAAACTGTACAAAGAAAGTAAAGAGGCTCACAAACACATGGAGGCTAAACAACACGCTCCTAAATAATCAATGGATCAATGACGAAATCAAAATGGAGATCCAGCAATATATGGAAACAAATGACAACAACAACACTAAGCCCCAACTTCTGTGTGACGCAGCAAAAGCACTCTTAAGAGGAACGTATATAGCGATCCAGGCACACTAGAAGGAGCAAGAACAATCTCAAATGAATAGTCTAACATCACAATTATCAAAATTGGAAAAAGAAGAACAAATGAGGCCTAAATCAGCAGAAGGGGGACATAATAAAGATAAGCGAAGAAATAAGCAAAATTGAGAAGAGTAAAACAATAGCAAACATCAATGAAACCAAGAGGTGGTTATTTGACAAAAACAAAATAGATAAGCCACTAGCCAAAGTTGTTAAGGGAAAAAGAGAATCAACACAATCCAACAGAATCACAAATGAGAACGGAAAAATCATGACAGACTCCACAGATATACAAAGAATTATTAAATACTACTATGTAAATCTATATGCCAAAAAGCTGAAAAACCTAGAAGAAATGGACAACTTCCTAGAAATATACAACCTTCCAAGACTGACCAAGGAAGAAACACAAAAGTTAAACTAACCAATTACGAGCAAAGAAATTGAAACGGTAATCAAAAAACTACCAAAGAACAAAATACCCGGGCAGGATGGATTTATTTCAGAATTTTATCAGACACACAGAGAAGACATAATACCCATTCTCCTTAAAGTTTTCCAAAAAATAGAAGAGGAGGGAATACTCCCAAACTCATTCTATGAAGCCAAAATCACCCTAATACCAAAACCAGGCAAAGACCACACCAAAAAAGAAAATTACAAACCAATACCCTGATGAATGTATATGCAAAAATACTTAATAAAATATTAGCAAACCGAATACAAAAGTATTTCAAAAGGATCAAACTCCATGACCAAGTGGGATTCATCCCAGGGATGATAGGATGGTACAACATTCAAAAATCCATCAACATCATCCACCGCATCAACAAAAAGAAAGACAAAAACCACATGATCATCTCCATAGCTGAAAAAACATTCGACAAAATTCAGCATCCATTCAAGATAAAAACTCTCAGCAAAATGGGAATAGAGGGCAAGTTCCTCAACATAATAAAGGCCATATATCATAAATACACAGACAACATTATACTGAACAGCGAGAAGCTGAAAGCTTTTCCTCTGAGATCGGGAACTAGACAGGGATGCCCACTCTCCCCACTGCTGTTTAACATAGTACTGGAGGTCCTAGCCATGGCAATCAGACAAAACAAAGAAATACAAGGAATCCAGATTGGTAAAGAAGAAGTTAAACTGTCACCATTTTCAGATGACGTGATATTGTACATAGAAAACCCTAAAGACTCCACCCCAAAATTACTAGAACTGATATCGGAATACAGCAAGGTTGCAGGATAAAAATGAACACACAGAAATCTGTAGCTTTCCCATACACGAACAATGAACCAATAGAAAGGGATATCAGGAAAGCAATTCCATTCACAATTGCATAAAAAAGAATAAACTACCTAGGAATAAATCTATCCAAAGATGTGAATCACCTATATTCTGAACACTACAAGTCACTCTTAAGAGAAATTAAAAGGGACACTTACAAATGGAAACTCATCCCATGGTCGTGGATAGGAAGAATTAATATCGTCAAAATGGACATCCTGCCCAAAGCAATATACAGATTTGATGCAATCCCTATGAAATTCACAGCAACATTCTTCAATGAACTTGAACAAATAATTCAAAAATTCATATGGAACCACCAAAGACCCCAAATAGCCAAAGCAATCCTGAGAAAGAAGAATAAAGTATAGGGGATCTCACTCACCAATGTCAAGCTCTACTATAAAGCAATAGTAATCAACACAATTTGGTACTGGCACAAGAACAGAGCCACCGACCAGAGGAACAGACTAGAGATTCCAGACATTAACCCAAACATATATGGTCTATTAATATTTGATAAAGGAGTCATGGACACACAATGGCAAAATGACAGTCTCTTCAACAGATAATGCTGGCAAAACTGGACAGCTACATGTAGGAGAATGAAACTGGACTTTTGTCTAACCCCATATACAAAAGTAAATTCAAAATGGATCAAAAATCTGAATGTAAGCCATGAAACCATTAAACTCGTGGAAAAAAACATAGGCAAAAACCTCTTCGACATAAACTTGAGTGACTTCTTCTTGAACATATCTCCCCGGGCAAGGAAAACAACAGCAAAAATGAACAAGTGGGACTATATTAAGCTGAAAATCTTCTGCACAGAAAAAGACACCATCAATAGAACAAAAAGGAACCCTACAGTATGGGAGAATATATTTGTGAATGACAGATCAGATAAAGGCTTGATGTCGAAAATATATAAAGAGTTCACACGCCTCAACAAGCAAAAATCAAATAATCCAATTAAAAAATGGGCAGAGGAACTGAACAGACAGTTCTCTATAAAAGAAATACAGATGGCCAACAGAAACATGAAAAGATGCTCCACATCACTAATTATCAGAGCAAAGCAAATTAAAACTACAATGAGGCATCACCACACACCAGTAAGGATGGTTGCCATCCAAAAGACAAACAACAACAAATGTTGGCGAGGCTGTGGAGAAAGGGAACCCTCCTACACTGCTGGTGGGAAAGTAAACTAGTACAACCATTGTGGAAAGCAGTATGGAGGTTCATCAAAATGCTCAAAACAGACTTACCATTTGACCCAGGATTTCCATTCCTAGGAATTTACCCTAAGAACGCAGCAATCAAGTCTGAGAAAGACAGATGCACCCCTATGTGTATCACAGCACTATTTACAAAAGCCAAGAATTGAAAACAACTTAATGTCCATCGGTAGATGAATGGATAAAGAAGATGTGGTACATATACACAATGGAATACTACTCAGCCATAAGAGGGCAAATCCTACAATTTGCAGCAACATGATGGAGCTGGAGGGTATTATGCTCAGTTAAATAAGCCAAGCGGAGAAAGAGAAATACCAAATGGTTTCACTCATCTGTGGAGTATAAGAACAAAGGAAAAACTGAAGGAACAAAACAACAGCAGAATCACAGAACCCAAGAATGGACTAACAGGTATCAAAGGGAAAGGGACTGAGGAGGATGTGTGGGTAGGGAGGGATAAGGGTTGGGATGAAGAAGGTGGGTATTAAGATCAGCATGCATAGGGGGGTGGGAGAAAGGGGAGGGCTGTACAACACAGAGAAGACAAGTAGTGATTCTACAACATTTAGCTATGCTGATGGGCAGTGACTGGAAAGGGGTTTATAGCGGGGATCTGGTATAGGGGAGAGCGTAGTAAACATAATATTCTTCATGAAAGTGTAGATTAAAGATAACAAAAAAAAAGAAAAGGGGGATTATTCCATGACAGGATAAAACTAACTGTAAATCAACAATTAGTGCATGGTTTAAATATCCTTAACTTTGATCACTTAAAGTGTGTCAGATGATTGGCTATGGAGGTACACTTTTGCGATAATATACTTTTCTCTTAAAAAAAATAGCAGTTCCTGTTTGGTGACCTCCAATGTGTTCCACACAATGGTATAAAGGGCAGATCAAAGTGTGGGAAAAGGGTCTGTTTGTATTTATGCAGAGGATCAAAGCCTAATGTGTCTACCCAGTAAATGAACTAAGATACGATGTGAAGACGAACTTCCAACATCACTCTCTGGAAGAGTCATACAAGAAGATGATGATCAAAAAACCTCAACAAGGACCCAGGCGATGCTGCAGTTGTAGCTGCATTCATCCCACTGGTTCCCGGACTTTCCATTGTAATGAAGAAGGAGATATCTAAGCTGGCCTGTGCATACAGTAAAACAACAAATTTGACTGGATCTACACTGTTGGAACTAAACCAAGATTTAGGAGAAGTGCAAGTTGTAGCGCTCCAAAATCTTACAACTACAGACTATCTACTGTTAGAAGAACATATGGGATGTGAACAGTTCCCAGGAATGGGCTGTTTTAATTTGTCTGATTTATCTCAGACTGTTCAAGTACAGTTGGACAATATCCATCATATCATAAACAAATTTTCACAAATGCCTAGGGTGCCTAACTGGATTTCTTGGCTCACTGGAGATGGCTTGTAATTGTACATCTGCTTTGGTTATGTAACTGTACTCCTATTATGTTAATGGGTGCGTGCAATTTAATTAGTAGTTTAAAACCTATAATGCTTAAATTACTCTACAAGAAGATATGTCAAAGAAATAATCTCCCCATGTTTTCTTCCATCTGTTACCTCTACAGCTTTTCTTCTTCCTTCCTAATTACAAACCTTAAATAGAATTCATGTCTCATATCAAATTTAGCGAGTATCATAATTCCTCCAAGTGCTAAAGCTACCTCAAGACAAATGGTGGGCATAGAAGCCACAGGGCATAAATCTGCATAGAAGTAAAAAGCTAACCTTTTCAAACAATTATACTTCTCTCTCAATTCCCAACTTTACATCTCCCTGTATGGCCCCGGAAGAAGACTGGTTAGCCAGAGACGGGTAAGATTCCTCAAGGGAGGAACAACCTAAGACAGGCCCAGTCACAGGGGCCCCATCAGGTGAGAAACTGGGGATCAACAGAGGTGAGGCTTAAAACCTCTCCCGCCCTGTTTTGAGAGAAATATTCTGCATGCATGGATATTTTATTGCCCTTGTCTAGCTTGGATTATCACATAGTCTACAGTCACACACCCGATCATCTACATTTGCTCTCTTACAACACTTATCTAAGTTTTCTACCTTTATCTTACATCTACCTACCACTTCAGCATTTTATTTAAAATGATAATAATAATAATAATAATAAAGTGAGAAATGTGGGATCCACATATAAATCAAGTATAAAAATCAAACGAATATTCATATTTCACATGATTGTTTATGGCTCATAATGTGTGATCAAAACTGAAAGTTTCTGTGATGACTGCCCTTTGCACTGTTCACCGTGTAAGAACTTATTCACTATGTAAGAATTTGTTCACCATGTAAGAACTTGTTCATTATACTTTAGAAGATTGGAGACTGTTGAGAATTAGGCTTCGGGTTGATTGAGGATTGTGCATTGAGTCCCCTATACAGAGTTTTATAGTTGGTAACTACCATTTGATCAATAAATAAAATATATGCCCTCTCAAATATATATATTTATTACATCAGCAATTTCTCTGGAAACTGTTGATCTATAAAAAGTGGATCCTAGTATTTAACTTAGTTTTCTTGATTTCACTTGACCATTCAGAAACAGAAGCTCCATGGGGGTACCCACGGATTCAGCCTACCATTTTCCAGTGTCTGAGATGTTCATCCTGAGCCAGGGTGGAATTCCATGGGGCAGCGTTTGAGCCTCCCGTTCAGAACCATTCTGCTTTATCCCATCTTGTTGTTCATTTTTTGTCCTGGAAATCGCTCACTCTGAGCCTGCCCTGTGAGGCCCAGGCAGCACTTGCAGCTACAGGCTCTGGAAGGTGGAGCCCCTTTCCTACCCTCCCTGCAGTACATGCACGTGAGAGGGCCAGAAAGCCCACCCAGAGACAGATACAGATAGCATGAGTGTGCATTATTGCCCCTACACAGGCAGGACAGAGCATCTCATGGCCTGCAGGCCCTGTGTGGGCATGGGGCAGTTCTCAGAAGTGGACAGGGCAGGAGGTAGGTGGTCACAGAACACAGGCCATATTGGCTCTGGGTGTTTGTCTGGCACAGAATTCTAAAGTAATTTAAGTGGGTTGCTTTTATTTAAAATACAGATTTCTCCCTTTTTTTTGAGAAATTGGAAGGCAAGGAAACCCTGGCAGGACCCACTTCCTCTTGTGGCTGGTTGGCCAGTAGTGGGCCCACCATGTTCCTACCCAAGAGAAAAGGAAGCCTTTTCACTCATAATTTTCAGGAAGAAAATCATCAAGTATGTTACTTTGGTAGATTCAGGTATTGCCAGAAATAAAAGTTTCTACTTCCCTGCCTTTCAGGGGGAGAATCAAGAGACAAGACAACTGGTAAATCATGTCCTGGTCCCAGTAGCTAGCAGCTGACCATGGGCCACCCTAGGGATGGCCGGTGTGCTCCTCGTCTGTGTCCGACCTCGGCTGGCCCTGAGTAGGGCGGCCCACAAACACCTGCCCCGCCCCTGAGCCCACGGAGAAGCACCTCTGAGGAGTCAGCAGGGGTTGGAAATGAGGTTTCCTTTCCACTTTTACATCTGGCAGGTCAGGAAGGTGAGATTTAAATCTGGCCTCTGGGTTAAGTTTATCATTTTATTTTGATTCCCGATATCTCTGTTCATTACATTTACAATGGTACTGCTAATGTGAATTTTCTCGTCAACACAATCCAGTAACTGACTTTTTAAAAATAAATAAGTGGAACCTTAGGGAAAACAAGTGGAAGATGATGTAGGTGCATGTTGGAGCTTCTGTGGTACTCAGCACACACCTGCGTACCTGGTGTGTCACTGGGACAGAAACCACGTGCACCACCGGTAACTTTGCTTGCTGTTAGAAGGTGTTTTTGGTAGACATGGGAATAGTAGGACTGCATGATTGCTTTCAACCAAATCAGGACTGTGTTGGGTTTTTTATTTTTATTTATATTTGTATTTTATTTATTTTATTTTTTGTAGATAATTATTTTTTATTGAAGGGTAGTTGACACACAGTATTACATTAGTATCAGGTGTACAACACAGTGATTCAACATTTATATACATGATAATTCTAGATACCAGCTATCACCATACAAAGTTGTTATAATATTTTGACTATATTCCTTATGCTACACATTACATCATAGTTACTTATTTATTTTACAATTGGAAGTCTGTATTTTTTATTTTTTTTTGAGAGGGCACCTCTCACACTTATTGAACAAATGGTTGTTAACAATAAAAATAAAATTCTGTATAGGGGGGTCAGTGCTCAATGCCCAATCATGAATCCACACCAAGCCTAATTTTCGTCAGTGTCCTATCTTCTGAAGCATAACAAACAAGTTCTTACATGCAGAACAAATTCTTACATAGTGAATAAGTTACATGGTGAACAGTACAAGGGCAGTCATCACAGAAACTTTCGGTTTTGCTCATGCATTATGAACTATAAACAATCAGTTCAAATATGAATATTCGTTTGATTTTTATACTTGATTTATAGCTGGATACCAAATTTCTCTCCTTATTATTATTATTTTAAATAAAAAGCTGAAGTGGTAGGTTGATGCAAGATAAAGGTAGAGAACAGTTTACTGTTGTAAGAGAGCGAATGAAGATGATCGGGTGTGTGCCTGTAGACTATGTGTTAACAAAAGCTAGACAAGGGCAATAAAATATCCACGGATGCAGAAGATTTCTCTCAGAACAGGGGGGTTGAGGTTCTCAGCCTCACCTCTGTTGATCCCCAATTTCTCACCTGATGGCCCCCGTGCGACTGTGCCTGTCTTAGGTTGTTCCTCCCGTGAGGAATCTTACCCGTCTCTGGCTAACCAGTCATCTTCCGGGGCCATACAGGGAGATGTAAATTTGGTAAGAGAGAGAGAAGCCTTATCGTTTGAAAAGGTTAGCTTTTTACTTCTATGCAGATTTATGCCCTGTGGCTTCTATGCCCAGCATTTGTCTTGAGGTATCTTTAGCACTTGCAGGAATTATGATACTCGGTAAATTTGATATGAGACAGGAATTCTATTTAAGGTTTATAATTAGGAAGGAAGAAGAAATGCTATAGAAGTAGCAGGCAGAAGAAAACATGGGAAGATTGATTATTTCTTTGACATATCTTCTTGTAGTGTAACTTCAGCATGTATAGGTTTTAAACTACTAATTAAATTGCGCAGACACATTAACATAATATGGGTACAGTTACATACCCAAAGCAGACCTATATTTATCAGCCATCTCCAGTGTAACCAAGAAAACCAGTTAGGCACCTTAGGCATTTGTGAAAACTTATCTATGATATGGTGGATATTGTCTAACTGAACTTGAACAGTCTGGGAGAAATCAGACAAATTAAAACAACCCATTCCTGGGGACTGTTCACATCCCATATGTTCATTTAACAGTAAAAAGTCTGTAGTTGTAAGATTTTGGAGTGCTACAACTTGCACTTCTCCTAATTCTTGGTTGAGTTCCAACAGAATAGATCCAGTCAAATTTGTTGTTTTACTGTATGCACAGGCCAGCTTAGATATCTCCTTCTTCATTCCCATGACAATTCCAGGAATTGGTGCAATGAGTGCATCTACACCTGCTTTTTTTTTAATCATTAATCTACACTTACATGATGAACACTTTGTTTACTAGGCTCACCCCTTTACCAGGTCCCCCCTTTACATTCACTGTCCTTCAGCGTAGTAAAATGTTATAGAATCACTATTTGTCTTCTCTGTGTTGTCCAGCCCTCCCCTTTCTCCCACCCCCCAATCGATGCTAATCTTAATACCTCCCTTTTACTCCCCCCTTATCCCTCTCTACCCACCCATCCTCCCCATTCCCTCTCCCATTGAAGTGAGTGTTGTGTTGAAGTCTCCTAGAATGAATGCATGGAATTCTATTTCCTCCTCTAGTTCTGTTAATTTTTGTTTCAGGTATGTTGGGGCTCCTGTATTGGGTCCATATAAATTTAAAATGGTTTTGTTCTCTTGATGGACTGAGCCCTTTATCATTATGTAATGTCCTTCTTTGTCTTTTGTTACTTTTTTTATTTAGAAGTCTGTTTTGTCTTATACCAGAATTGCAACACCTGCTTTCTTCTCTCTTTTGTTTGCATGAAATATCTTTTTCCATCACTTGACTTTAAGTCTGTGCATGTCTTTGGGTTTGAGGTGAGTCTCTTGTAAGCAGCATATGGATGGATCTTGCTTTTTTATCCATTCTATTACTCTGTGTCTTTTGATTGGTGCATTCAGTCCATTTACATTTAGGGTGATTATTGAAAGGTATGAATTTATTGCATTGAAGGCTTTAAGCTGTGGCTACCAAAGGTTTAGGGTTACCTTCTTTACTATCTTACTGTCTACCTTAACTCGCTTGTTGAGCTATTATAAAAGTGGTCTGATGATTCTTTATTTCTCTCCCTTCTTATTCCTCCTCCTCCCTACTTCATATGTTGGGTGTTTTGTTCTGTGCTCCTTTTAGGAGTGCTCCCATCTAGAGCAGTCCCTGTAGGATGCCCTGAAGAGGTGGTTTGTGGGAGGCAAATTCCCTCAACTTTTGCTTGTCTTGGAATTGTTTAATCCTTTCTTCATATTTAAATGATATTTGTGCTGGATTCAGTAGTCTTGGTTCGAGGCCCTTCTGTTTCATTGCATTAAGTGTATCATGCCATTCTCTTCTGGCCTTTAGGGTTTCTGTTGAGAAGTCTGATGATAGCGTGATGGGTTTTCCTTTGTACTTAAACTTTTTTTTCTCTCTGTCTGCCATTAATACTTTGTCCTTGTCTTTGATCTTTGCCATTTTAATTATTATGTGTCTTCGTGTTGCCCTCTTTGCATCCATTGTCATGGGAGTTCTGTGTACCTCTGTGTTCTGAGAAGCCATTTCTTCCTCTAGTTTGGGGAAGTTTTTTTCAATTATTTCTTCAAAGACACTTTCTCTCCCTTTTTCTGTCTCTTCTCCTTTTGGTATTCCTATAATGCCTATATTATTCCTTTTGATTGGTCACTCAGCTCTCTTAAAATTCTTTCATTCCTGGAGATCCTTTTATCTCTCTCTGCATCAGCTTCTCTCTGTTCCTGTTCTCTGTTTTCTAGTCCATTAATGGTCTCTTGCATCTCGTCCATTCTGTTTTGAAGTCCTTCCAGAGCTTTTTTTATTTCTGTATTCTCCTTCTGTAGTTCTTGCATATTTCTCTGCAAGTCCATCAGCATGGTTATGACTTTTGTTTTGAATTCTTTTCAGGAAGACTGGCTAAATCTATCTCCCCAGGTTCCTTCTCAGGGGAAGATGTAGCAGTTGCCAAAGCTGTCTGGGTTAGTCTTGTCTGAATCATGTTTTCTTGCCTTTTCATGTTGACAGGTGCTATTGACTGTCAGCTGGGAGGGCCAAACTTTTCACATGCTACTGGCCTTTCTTTACTTGGACAACTGCGACCCCTAGTGGCTTGTGCTGGGTAATTGCGTGTAGACTGGTTCTTTGTGTCTTGCCTGGCCAGAATGGAGGAACTTCCCTTTCTGTGGGCCTTTTGCCTTAGGCTGCTTCTATGCTTTCACAGCGCCCAGAGGGGTAATGGACGGGGGGCTGTTTGGTGGTTTACCTCTGTGAGGTGTCTCAGAGCTGCTGCCCAGGGGGTTAGTGCGCCTGGATTTCCCTGTACATTCCATCTGCTGGGCGGTGGCCTGTGTTGTTTCCATCCAGCTGTTAAGTACCTGTCCCTTTAAGACTTTCATATAGCCCCCGCTTTTTTTGTCACAGGTGCATCAGCTTTAGCATGTCCTCAGAGGTCTTGCTGCCCTGTTTCCCTAGTTTCCAGAGATCCCGTGCATGCACTGTCTCTGTGCTCTGGTGTGGGTGGCTGGAGCTGTGTGTTCAGAAGTCTTGGGCTCCGTCTCCCTCCCGCTCTTCCTATTCTTCTCCCGCTGGGAGCTGGGGGGAGGTGCACTCGGGCCCTGCTGGGCTGGGGCTTCTACCTTACCCCTTTCACCAGGCACTGGGTTCTCGCTGGTGTAGTTGTAGTCTGGCTGTTGTCCTGTGTCTTCTGGTCTGTCTTTTAGGATTAACTGTATTTGCTGTATTTTCAAAAATATATATGTTATTGGGAGGAGATTCCCAATGTCCTACTCATGCTGCCATGTTGCCTCCATGCTGCAGTTTTATTTTCTGTAGCTCCCTGAGCATGCTCCTGATTTTATTTTGAGATCTCTTTCTCAGGAAGATTGATTTGAGTGTAGTTACCAGGTTCCTTTGAAGGTTCATCTTTGTAGGTGGCGCCCTCTAGCTCCCAGAAGCTTTACTCTCTGGAGATGTTCAGCCTTTGGGGGGATGGCAGGCGTCCCAGGGGTGTGGTGCCAGTGCCCAACCCGCCGGAATGAAAGAGGACTTTCCTGCTTCCCGGCCACAGTGCCTGTCTCCACTCCCAGGGCCAGTTTGTGGAGCAGGCAGGGAGAAGCTGCCATAGGTGGGGGCGGCCGTTTTGCAGGCTGGTCCTGGCAGGGATGCAGGCCGTGTACCAGTCACATGACGGTAAGGGGCCTCAGAACTGAAAGGCCAGCCAGGGGGATGGAGAGCCTGGAGCTCCTGAAAGCTCACCCGCCTGCCGGGCTGAGTGCACCCAGGCAGTTTGGCGCAACTGTCCTTTATCCTGAGTGGCAAGCCCTGTGGAAGCTTTGCCCCTTTAGAAGTTCTCTTGCTGTTAGGAAGTCTCACAGACTGTCCGCCTTTCTTTTGTCATACATCGGCTGGATGTGGATCCCTGTGTTTTCCCACAAGTGGCTGGAAACTCGTCTCTCGAAGTCTCCTGCCTGTCTTTGCATTCCAACCCCACTGGTCCTTCAGAGAGCAGCACGTTTATGGTAGGTTCGTGCTTCCAGAGCACATATCCAGGACTGTATGTCACACTTCTCCTTGAGGTGACAGCCTGGCACAGCAGCTTTCTTCCCTGCTGCTCTTCCAGGATTTGGTGTAGTTGTTCCCTTTCCATATTGTATGTATGTATGTGGTTTTCGTTTTGGTAGGAGGATTCTGCCTCCCCTCTCACTTGAGCCGCCATCTTTAAACCCATCAGCACATCTATTTTTTTTTTGCAGTTTCACTTCTCTAGGGTACCTGTCACCACCCCCTCAATTTGTAGTTGGTCTTCGCCCTTTGATCTCAAGTGAGTCTCCTGTAATGGAGCACGTAGGTGGTCTTGTGTTTCCATCCCTTCTTTTATCCCTGGGTCTTTTGATTGGAGCACTCAGAGCCTGTCCTTTTATTCTGACAATTGAGTGCTGTGTACTTATTACACTTAAATAATTTTTTTGTTATCA
This sequence comes from Manis pentadactyla, assembly GCF_030020395.1. NCBI lineage: Eukaryota > Metazoa > Chordata > Mammalia > Pholidota > Manidae > Manis > Manis pentadactyla. The sequence continues at coordinate 3,946,254 of NW_026644596.1, forward strand.
TTAATCTACAATCACACAAAGAACATTATGATCACCAAGTACACCAAGTCCCCCTCAAAAACCCCGTTAGAGTCGCTGTCCATCAGCGTAGCTGAATGCTGTTGACCCCTTCACCATGTCCCCCACCACACACCCCGTTAGAGTTGCTGTCCATCAGCCTGTAGTAAGATGTTGTGTAATCTCTACTTTTCTTCTCTGTGTTGTACAGCCCTCCCCATGATCCCATCACGCCATACATTTTACATGCTTATCCTAATGCCCCATTCATTTCTCCCCGCCCTTATCCCTCACTTCCCACCCACCCTGCCCAGTCCCTATCCCTTTGGTAACTGTTAGTAAACTCTCGGGTTCTGTGAGTCTGCTGCTGTTTTTTCCTTCAGTGTTTCTTTGTTGTTATACTCCACACATGATTGAAATCATTTGGTACTTGTCTTTCTCTGCCTGGCCTATTTCACTAAGCATAATACCTTCTAGCTCCATCCACGTTGTTGCAAATGGTAGGATTTGTTTTCTTCTTACTGCTGCTTACTGCACTTTTTAAACTGGATTTCTGTCTTCTCTTTGGTTTGTAGTTTCGCTCTGTGCTTTCACCATTGCTCTCCTTGTTATGAACAATAGCTTTGTGTTAATCGACATGTACCTATATCTATCTATCCATCTTTCTGTCTATCTATCTACGTATATAACTGTCTATCAATCATTCAATCATCTTTTTGTATGCCCATCTTACCTTGTGTACAGAAGAGTTAACAACATAGATAATGTCACTTCCCTACATTATGCTTCCAAAAATCTTGCAAGGTAACTAGGCCATAGGGAGAGCACGGGGTTCACCAAGACACTTGCAGGTCAAGTCAGCCACGTGTACATACAAAACCAGTAAATGGTGGTACAGGGACTTGAGCCTGTGTCTCTGTACTCTTTTATCTTCTTCTCACGTGCTGACTGTATTTAGAAACATTCATTGACTAAGTGCTCCCTGAAGACCCCAAGTAATTTTCCTCTGGGCCTCTTGTCCACAGAAAGTAAACTTGGTGCTTTGCTCACCACCATCTTTGAGGGACATCAGCGTGATTACCGCTGATAGGAGGGAGGGACAAATAAAAAGGAACACCAATTTCTAAACAGGTGCAGTTGGGATCAAAGAAAGGGTTGTGGAGTGACTTGTTTATTTGAGTGTCTAAACTTCCCTCTTTATCTGGTTATTACTTCTTTACATTCGTGAACGTCATAAAACCCACTGATTTCAAAGGCCCAGACGCATATTATTACAGCAATTCAGTTGTTGAGGTGAGAGAAAATGAGGAGGATGTTCTTCCACCACTAAATCTATGGCTGGGCACTGCTGAAACCAAACAAAAAGAATTCACGGTGGCCTGATAGGGCTATTTCCTACTGACTGACTCTGGGAACTCAAACAGAATCCATTTGTTTCACTGTTTGTTTTTCACTTTCACTGTGTAGGGTACCAGTCCCCACCCCTTTGGCTTGTATTTTATCTGTATCCTTGGATCTCAAGTGAGTCTCCTGCAAGGGAGCACATAGCTGGTGTTTTCTTTGGAGCACTCAAAGCCTGTCCTTTCATTCTGATGATTTAGAGCAGTGCCCTTATTGCAATTAAAAAAGTTTTTTGTTATCATTAATGTACAATCACGTGAAGAACAGTATGTTTACGCTCGTCCCAACTTCACCAATTCCCCACCAAAAACCTCTTACAGATTCTCTCCTTCAGCATAGTTGTATGCTGTAGACCCTTTCGACATGTCCCCCCCCACACACCCTGTTACAGTCGCTTTCCATCAGCGTTTAGTAAGATGCTGTAGAATCTCTACTTCTCTTCTCTGTATTGTACAGCCCTCCCCATACCCCCTGAGCACACGCATTATACATGCTAAACGTAATGTCCCTTTTCTTTCTCCCCACCCTTATCCCTCCCTTTCCACCCACCATGTCCAGTCCCTTTCTCTTTGGTAACTGTTAGTCCACTCTCGGGTTCTGTGAGTCTGCTGCTGTTTTTTTCCTTCAGTTTTTCTTTGTTGTTATACTCCACACATGAGTGAAATCATTTGGTACTTGTCTTACTCCACCTGGCCTATTTCACTGAGCATACTACCATCTTGCTCCATCCGCATCAATACAAATGGTAGGATTTATTTTCTTCTTATGGCTGCTTACTGTCTTTTTAAACTGGATTTCATTTTCGTTTTTGTCTGTAGTTTCGCTATGTGCTTTCACCATTGATATCCCGGTTATGAGCAATAACTTTGTGTTAATCGATATGTATCTGAATCTTTCTATCTGTCTGTCTCTCTCTCTCTCTATTTATCAATCTATCTATCTATCCTTCTATCTTCCTATCTATCTATCTATTTATCTTCCTTTCATCTATCTATCACGTCTATCATCTATCTATCATCTGTCATCTATCTATCTATCTATGAATCACTCATCTTTTTGTCCTCCCATTTATACTTATGTACAGAACAGTCAACAACATCGCCTATGTCACTTCCCTATATTATGTTTCCAAAAATCTTGCAAAGTAACTAGGCCGTAGGGAGAGCACTAGGTTCACTGAGACACTTGCAGGTCGAGTCAGCCGAGTGTGCTTACAAAACCAGTAAATAGTGGTGCAGGGACTTGAACCCGTATCTCTGTACTCTGTCCTCTTTTACCTCCTTCTCACTTGCTGACTGTATTTAGCCACATTCATTGACTAAGTGCTCCTTGAAGACCACAAGTATCCTCCTTCTGGGCCTGTTGTAGACAGAAAAGTAAACGTGGTACTTTGCTTACCAACGTGTTTGAGGGACATCGGTGTGATCACTGCTGATAGGAGGAGGGAAAATTAAAAATGAACACCAACTTCTAGACAGAAGCAGTTGGGAGCAAAGAGTGTTCTGAGGAGTGACGTGTTTATTTGAGTGTCTAAACTTCCCTCTGTATGTGGTTATTACATCTTTACATTCGTGAACATCATAAAACCCTCTGATTTCAAAGGCCCAGACGCATATTATTACAGCAATTCAGTTTTTGAGGTGAGAGAAAATGGGAAGGATGTTGCTTCACCACTAAATTTATGGCTGGGCACTGCTGAAACGAAGCAAAAAGAATTCACGTTGGCCAGATAGGGCTATTTTCTACTGACTGTCTCCGGTGACTCTAACAGAATCCATTGGTTTGTTTGTTTGTTTCTCAGTTTCACTTGTGAAGGGTACCTGTCCACGCTTCTTCAGCTTTTAGTTTGTCTGTGTCCTTGGATCTTAAGTGAGTCTCCTGTAAGGGAGCACATAGATGGTCTTGAGTGAAAGATAGCTTTGTTTAGTATGATGCTTTCTTATCTATCTTCCTACCTATCTCTTTAACTATCTATATAATCTATCTACCTATCTATCTATCTGTCATCTATCTATCTATGATCTATCATCTACCTACTATCATCTGTGTATCTATCTGATTAATCTATCATCTATATGTATGTATATCAATCCAATCCATATATCAATCATCTGTCTGTTTATCTGTTTTCTCACTTTTGTCAACGTTCTTTCACTAGGTGCACTTTGATTCCTCTATGTCCTTCTCAGTCTCAATTCCTTGTGTTTTTTTATGTGAGTTAGCTGTGTGTTTGGGACTTGAGAGGTTTGGCCTTGGGCGGGAACTTCTCCTGCGTAGGTGGCACGAGACTCCTGGGTGTGGATGGTGTGGTTGGCGGGCTGCGCTCTTCAACCTGTGCATGACAGGGCACTCCAGCTGCTCTGCCTGTGCCATTCCTGCTGTGGCGGCTGCGTGAGCTGCCGAGCATATCCGATGCCCCACGCAGGGATCACAATGGCTGGCCTGCGTGTTCCAGGGCATGTGCATGCCCAGTAGTAGGTCTTCATTCCTGTGCACCGATGTCACCTCGGAGGCCCTGCTTGGTGACCCATCTCCAGAGAGCATGCGTGTAGTCACCGTTTAAGTGAACTGCCTATTGGTGACATGCAGGGCTCCTGTGGGCTTGTGGCCCATGGGCTTGCTGAGGTGGCAGGCCAGCTAGCTTGTGGGGAAACTGCTCCCCTCTGCTGTCAAGGTGGAGGTAGTGTTTCAGTGCATTTAGGCATTTAGATGTGAGTGAGGTCTATCTGAAATGAAATAGTAGCGTTGAGAGCTATGTTTCTGTTCATATGAAAAGGGTACTGAGTATAAAGAGTTGGGTGATGGTGGCAGGAATTCTAGGAATGTTTATGTCCCCGCACTTATTTAATTTCTGTTAAGGGAGGTGATTCTGAAGTAACTTTTTACTAACGGATGAAGGTGATGTATAAGGTCATCCCACGTCAGCCATAGTGAGATGAAGTGGTGTAGTAGAATTAAATCCTGTACACCTTGGCCTGATGCATAGGAGACACACCGAGGGTGTTCTTTGCTGCTCTCCTCTTCTCGCTATTTACCTTAACTAACTTGACGGTTCAGAGTGGTCCCAGCAACATTTCCAGCAAGATCTTTCTAAAATCGCATAGAAACACTTGGCAAAGATATCCCCAGAGTCTAGTGGAAAAATTTTATTCTTTCTGGTCATAGTTTGCAAGATGTTTGCCCTATTCTGCGTTCTTTTGTTACTTTTGATACTCCTGTGATAGTACACCTATAGGGGCAGTGGTGTACACACACACAAGCACACTCACAGACACATATACACGGCTGAGAGTTAACGGAGACCCAAGTTATTGGAAACTGCAGCCCACACTTTAAAAAAGAAACGTGCATAAGTTGTGCACCTGGTGTTCCCCCCAAAGGGAGCAGACTTCAAAGTGCTGACGTGGTTAAACACAGATACCTATGCAGGCACCTAAGCACAGATATCTATGCATAGGCTCTCTCCATCCGTCATCTCATTGCATCTCTGCTTAACTACATATCTATGTTAGTCTACTCAAGCTGATAACCAGAGTGTCATTGAGTGGGGGCTTAATCGATAGACACTGATTTCTCGCAATTCTGTAAGCAGAAGTCCTAGATCAAGTCAGGTTCAGTTCCTGGTGAGGTCCCTTCTTCTGTCTTGCATATGGCTGCATCCCTGCTGTGTCCTCACAGGGTCGAGTGAGAAAGCTCTGTCCTCTGTTCCTCTAAATAGCACTGACTGCATAATGTCAGCTCCACCCACACCCTCATGATATCTTCCAAACCTAATTACCTCCAAAGGCCTCACCTCCCAATACCATGACAGTGGGGGTTAGGGCTTCAACCCTGACTGAGTTCAAATATGAACTTGTGTGTGTGTGTGTGTTTGTGTGTGTGTGGTGGTGGTGGGGTGTTAGGAGGAGCGAAAGATGGTGAGGTGAGGGCCCATAAATTCAGTTCATAACTCTGTATCTATATATCATCTATTTGTCTAATCTAACCTACCTATATCATCTTTCCTATCTAGTCTATCATCTGTCATCTTTATATGTCTTATCTATCTGTCATCTCTGTCAATCTATTCTTCTAATCTATGAATATCTAACGTCTATCTAATGTATCTATTTCCAATCAATCTATCACATGTCATCTGTCTGTCATCTACCTTTCGTCATCATTTTGTCTACCCATCTATCCTTATGTACAGAACAGTGTAAGATAAATTCTAGCTGAAATAAGAAGGTGAAGAGAGGCAACAAAGGGCCCGGTAGTTTATTTGAACGCAAATACCTGGGCAAGATTTCCCCAGTCTATAGCAATTAAGGCTGGGGAGTTCACACATAAGTAGACAGGCAGCGAGATTTTAAAGAATGTAGGGGGAGGCAGAGCTAAAGATTTACAGCAGCATGAGGATTTGCTAGCCCAAAGCATATTTTTCAGGTTGGGAGGGGGCAACTGCCAAGAACTTGGGCACATAATCAGTGTCCCATGTGGGAGGAGGCAGCAGCCGGAGACATTGGCACATCATCAGTGTCCGATGTGCTTGCTCCTCCCATCAGTAACCCCAGCCTTACACACAGTTAACAACATGGCTATCTATTATGGCTATCTATCTATCTATCTATCTATCTATCTATCTATCTATCTATCTATCCATCTATCTATCTATTATCTATCTATTCGATCTATCTATACCTATCATCTATCCTATCTAATCTGTCATCTATCTGTCTATCTGTCCTATCTATCAATATCTTTTTTTCTACCCATCTATCCATATGCACAGAACACTTCACAAGATGGTTTATATGTCATTTCCCTACTTATGTTTCCAAAAGCCTGCAAGGTAACTAGGACTTAGAGACAGACAGCACTGGGTTCACTGAGACATTTGCACATCATATCAACAGCATGTGACTACAAAACTAGTAAATGGTGGTGCAAGGACTTCAAACCATATCTCTGTCCCAGGTCTTCTTTTCCCACCTTTTTGACAGTATTCTAGCCGCATTTGTTGACTGACTGCTCCCTGAAGACCACAAGCATCCTTCCTCTTGACTTTTTCAGTAATTTATCCCATTGTATGGAATGCTTTACGCTCAGATACCTGCTTCTGTCACCTCCTTCTAGACTATTCAAGGCCCACCTCCCTGGTGAGGCTTACCCTGCCCACTGTTTATTTTGAAAGCCCTGCTTCTCTCTGCCTATAATCTCAGTCCTCCATATCCTGCTTTTTATTCTTCATAGTGTTTGTTACTGGCTTAGCTACCAGAGAACTTACAGATGTTTATAGTCTCTTTCCTCCCCTCCAACTAGAACGTGGTCTTCACAGGTTGATAATTCTGCGTGTATTAAGTCTGGTGGAGACCCTGCAGACTCTAGGATCAGCGAGAAGTGGGCACAGTTGTAACTCAAAGTGGTTTGACATGTTAGCAGTATAGGTTAGAGTCAGGCCAGGCAGTTATTAAGGAGGGCCTTTTCTGATATTACTAAGCTACTTGATAAATTCAAAGCTTAAAATTTCAATTATCACACAGCAGTGAGAAACAATTCCTTCTGTCATTCCTCCAGCCTCGAGGACCTGGATGCCAAATCCAATCTCTCAATGGGAAGTGGGAATGTGTGAGGAAGATCGGCCAAAGTCTTAAGTTACACAAGGCACACACATACAGAATTAAGCATGTTTAAAAACCAAAATGATAAGAGTGGTTTCCTGTGTCACAGCCAGGATTCCCTAGCCTCCAGTGATCTCAGAGCAGTGGGAGAGGAGAGGGAAAGGGCCACATAAGCCAACCGGGTCTCCTTCTTCTGGGCTTGCCTCCCCCTGGGTTGTCATCCATTAAACGCTCAGCACGCAGACCTCACGGTGAGCACGCACAGTCATAAAACGCGGCTACTTCCACATCCCAGTCACTGGGGCATGGAACATGTTGCATATTTAAGTGTGGCTCAGAACATTATCACTCATGTATGTATGTTCTTCCACTGTCCCCTTGTCAAAGAGTAAACAGAGCAGAGGCATACTAGCAAGAGCAGGGTTTAGTGTGAGTATATAATATACACACATATTGTGGGAAAGATTTTGTTAAATAAATAGGAGGACATAGGCCTTGTCTGGAGCCAGGGGAGATCTGTAGGTGCCATTGGCAAGGTCTGCGGCGTGTCCACCGGGTCAGAGGCCGATTTAGGGGTAGGGCCGAGTTATTCGGCTGTGCCTCCCATGGCATCGTATGGGTCCAGGTCTGACCGTATGATGACCGCCCACGTGGTGTTTTTATCAGGTGCAAAGGAGGCCAGCGGTAGTGATGCCCATGGCCTAGTGTGGGTCCCGGTGGGGACCAGAAGATGACGGCTAGTGATGGTGGCGTCGTGTCCATTGGCTTGTATAGAGAGATTGAGTGAGCTTTCGTGACAACATTTGTGCTGCCCACTGCGTCATCTGGGGCACGGGGTATAGAGTAGGTGCCTTTCCCCATGGTGGTGGAATGCCATTGGGTCCTAGTCCGACTTGCGGGTAGCACCGAGGCCATCGTCTGTGCCTCCCACAGCACCCTGTGGGTCCAGGGGAGCCGGGAGGATGACTCCCCATCCTGTGGGTGTCTGAGGTGCGCAGGACGATGGCGGTGCAGCTACCCACGGAATCGTGTGGAGCTGTGGGGTGACCGGAAGATGACAGCCATTGATGGAGGTGTTGTGTCACATCGGCTCATCCTGAGCATCAGTGTCAGCGTTCGGGCAGGCGCTTGTGCTGCCTTGTGCTTTGTCTGGGACCGGAGGGAAGTTGTATGTGCCTTTCCTGAGGGCAGTGGAGTGCCCATCCGGTCAGAGGCTGACTTACAGGTAGGGCCGAGGTAGTTTTCTGTGCTTCCCATGGCATCATATGGGGCCAGGGGAGACCAGACGATGACCGCTCATGCGGTAGTTGTCTAAGGTGCACAGGTGGCCAGAGGTTTTTCTGCCTACGGTCCCTTGCAGAGCCGTTGCCAACGGAGGATGAAGGCTATCGAGGGTGTTGTCGTGTGAATGTGCTTACCTTGACCGTCATTGCCGGCCCTTGGGCCGAAGGTGGAGCTGCCCACGGCCTCATGTGTGGTCAGGGGCTAATGGAAGATGACGGCCATCGAGGATGGTATCATGTCCATCGGCTTGTTTTGAGCATCAGCCTTCAGAATGGCGCCTGTGTAGCCCACGGACTTGTCCAAGGCCAGGGGGCAGTTGTAGGTGCCTCTCCCGAAAGCGGTGGCTTGCAGATAGGGTCATCGTCCGCCTTGCGGGGAGAGCCGAGGCCATCATCTGTGCCTCCCACGGCATCGTATGGGGCCAGGGAAGACCAGATGAAGACCGCCCACGTGGTGGTCGTCTGAGGCCCACAGGAGGCCGGCGGTGGTGCTGCCCATGGTCTCGTGCGGTGCCTAGGGGAACCAGAAGACGATGGCTAGCAGTGGTGTAGTCGTGTCTATCGGCTTGTCCAGAGCATCAGAGCCAGCCATCGGGCCGGTGCTTGTGCTGCAAAAGGCCTGGTCTTTTGACTGACTCTGTATGGCGGTTTTGCAGAGATAGGACACCTCGAGGCGGGCTGGTAGTGGTTCCCATGTGCCCTGGAGAGGAGGAGCTCGTCTGGGTGGTCTCTCTCCAGCCGTCTGCTGGGAGCCTAGGATGGTCAAGAGGCTCAGGACTGCTCCAAGTGGTAGAGGGATCTCTGCTGGTTAAAGTGGGAAAAGCCAGCTGCTAAAGGCACAGGATCCCGGTGGAACAGCCTGTGACATGGGCAACGGGCATGTGCATGGTTCTCCCTGGCAGGAGGGATAGGGAGCAGCTCCCCGAGGACCGGAAGTATCGGCGGGCAAAGAAGTTGGGGCTGGGGAGGTGGCCGGCGGGGTGGGGTACGATCCTAAGGAAGGAGGAAACAGTCCACACGGCAAAACGGTTTGTGGAGTGTGCCAAACGATCTGAAGAAAGGGTCTGAATCTAGGGAGAGGGTCTCCTTTGCCACTAACTCTTTCTCAGGCCAAGCACGCACTGAGCTGCCAAGGTAGGGCGAGCCTGGTATGTATGTCAGCCAGGGGATGCATTACAAAGAGCCCTGGGCCGCTGTGATGTCACCCAGGGGCTGCTGCACAACACCCCCATTGCCTTAAGCACACGGGCCACACCCAGAGGAGACACTGGGCCAAAGCCACGGTGCGTCCCCAAGGCGAAACCCAGAAGAATCCCTAGCCCCCGGAATTGCCCGCTGAGGGAAATGCAGGTGTTCGGACCAACGAGGCCACCATGTGGACAGTCGAGGGCTGCAGTGCCCGTGTCTGTCAGAACTCAGCCTGCCCGGTTGCCAGCTCTGCATGGGCTCAGCACCCGGGGTGTTGCGGGCGGCAAGCTCCTTGCCTCCACCACTCCCCCTTGCTCGCGGTGACCATGTCCTGAACACAGCCCGGCATGGAGCCACCAAGAGGCTGCCCGGGGCGCGGCCCACCCTTTCCCGGGCCTTCCCTGCTTCTCTGTGACACCTGGAGCCAGGCAAGCCTTCTCGGCCATGGCCAGCCATGTGGCTGACTTCTGAGGAAGGAGCAGACTCCATAACTTGCCTTTCTATCTAGCGGGCAGGTTCTTTCTTTGCTTCTCACAGAAAGCGTAGGTCGGGGACCAACGGGTCTCAGCATAGACACATCCCGCATTCTGACTGGGCCTGGCCGCCCAGATTTTCTCTCTGATCTAGTTTTGGGGGCCTGTGTCTCGTACGTAAATAACACAACACAGAAAACTGGGAAACACTTTTATTTTTAAAATACTTCTCCTTTTGACTCTTGGTCTTGATGGCATCGTTCTTCTTGCCCGTCAGCCAAGCTGGAAGTTTGTGGGGCAACCTTGCCTCCTCTCAGTAGTCAGCCTGTCCATTTCCGATCCTGACTGTTCATCCTTTATGTTATAACCTATGAAACTCGTGTCCCGTGTCAGTAACCCTGCTTCTAGTTCTCAGGTCTTTCCTTTTGGACCTAAGCCCTGCTTGCTCACTGCTTCACTGTGGAAGCACTGACGTTGTTACAGAATAAAATGTGAAATTCTCCAGCCCCAACTCAGGGTCAGGTCTTCACATTGTCTACATTTCCATCCCTATGAGCCAACCTCCCTGCTCCTTGAAAAGATCCTGTCTCGTGTCTTTTAGCCTCTGAATTATTTCCTCTGGGGGTTTCCACATCTTGCCTCTGGTTTTTAAGACATTTCACCCCAGCAGAAGAACATGGATCGTTGAAGACCCACCTCTCTATTCAAATCCTCTTGGAGGCTTCCCGTGCACTCTCACTTGCGTGCCCTCCTCTCCGTTCTCCGTCCTTGGTGAGAACCTCCCTTATCAAATGTGAGTGTGTCAGCTCGTGCACATCACTTCTCGGGTCACGGGATCTGTTGAACAGTGGTGACAGTGAATGACTGTACTCAGCTTCAAAGCTCAGCTGCCCGTTCAGTTGTACCTGGTGCTGATCGCACGCCCACCAACCGTTCGTTATGTTCCAAACCATGCGGAACATAAATGTGGGCGAGATGCCACTGATGACCCCTCAGTCCCCACTGTGTATGCCTCTGGGTGCTTAGGGAGAGGCTCGGCGAGCCAAGCCGACGAACTTATCTTTAATGGCGATGAGCGCAGAGCGTGTGGGGCAGGCCCCAGCTACTGCTACTGCTGCTGCTGCTGTGAAAACTCCTCTCTCTGGCCCAGTGGGGTAAGATTCCAGATCTCTTCTTGTTCTTTGCCTGTGCTTTCTCCGTAGTGGTGTAGTTTTTTTGTATGGGGGCGGCTCCTTTCGCGTCTCTGATGGAATTAAGTATGGGTCTCGGAAGTCCCTTGTGTCAGTTTTCATTGTACAGTACCATCTTGTATTTCTACGTCTTTGGGTTTTCTCCCACTGCTACTGCTTTTCCTCTGGGAGGACCTGTACCACAGGCCTGTATTAGACAGAAGAGGAAACTTGGTGCTTTCCTCACCACCATGTTTGAGGGACATCGGAGTCACTGCTGATAGGAGGAGGGACAGGTAAAAAGGAACACCGAGTTCTAGATGGGAGCAGTTGGGAGCAAAGAGTGTGTTGTGGAGTGATGTGTTCGGTTGAGCATCCAAACTTCCCTCGGTATCTGGTTATTGCTTCTTTACATTCGTAAACATCATAAAATCCACTGATTTCAAAAGCCCAGATGCATATTATTACAGCAATTCAGTTGTTGAGGTGAGAAAAAATGAGAAGGGCATTGCTATACCACTGAATCTATGCCTGGGCACGGCCAAAACCACACAGAAAGCATCCACGGTGGCAGGAAGGGATATTTTCTCCTGACTCTTTCTCTGGGCAGTCAACAGAATCACTTTTTTTTGTTGTTGTTGTCAGTAATGTACAATTACATGAGCAACATTATGGTTACTAGTCTCCCTCTGCCTCCCCCTCCCCCCCATTATCAAGTCCACTCTCCGCACCCCATTACAGTCGCTGTCCATCGATGTAGTAAGATGCTATAGAATCACTACCTGTTTTCTGTGTGTTATACTGCAATCCCCGTGGCCCTACACCCCCTACATTATGTGTGCAGATCGTAATGCCCCCTTTACCCACTTATCCCTCCCATCCCACCCATCCTCATATGTCCCTTTCCCTTTGGTACCTGTTAGTCCATTCTTTGGTTCTGTGAGAATGCTGCTGTTTTGTTCCTTCCCGTTTTCCTTTGTTCACATACCTCACAGAGGAGTGAAATCCTTGGATACTTTTCTTTCTCCACCTGGCTTATTTCACTGAGCATAACACCCTCTAGCTCTGTCTGTGTTGTTGCAAATGGTGGTAGGATTTGTTTTCTTCTTATGGCTGAATAATATTCCATAGTGTGTATGTACCACCTCTTCTTTATCCATTCATTTCCGGATGGACACTTAGGTTGCATCCATTTCTTGGCTATTGTAAGAGTGCTGTGATCAACATAGGGGTGCATCTGTCTCTTTCAAACTGGGCTCCTGCAATCTTAGGATAAATTCCTAGGAAAGGATTTCCTTTGTCAAATGGTATTTCTGTTCTTTGGTTTTTTGTTGAATCTCCATACTGCTTTCCACAATGGTTGAGCTGACGGACATTCCCACCAGCAGTGTAGGAGGGTTCCCCTTTCTCCACACCTTTGCCGACATCTGCTGTTTTCTGTATTTTGTTTGGTGGCCATCCTAACTGGTGTTAGGTGATACCCCATTGTGGTTTTAATGTGTACTTCTCTGATGGTTAGCGATGTGGAACGTCTTTTCATGTGCCTGTCGGCCACCTGAAATTGCTTCTGTGGAGAAGTGTCTGTTCAGATCCTCTGCCCATTTTGTAATTGGATTCATTTTCTTTTTGTGTGTTGGGGTTCTTGAGCTCTTGATACATATTTTGGATGGCAACACCTTATCAAATATGTCATCAGTGTGTATATTCTCCCATACTGAAGGATGTCTTTTGATTCTACTAATGGTGGTCAAACAGAATCTTACTGAACCCAACACCACTTCATTCCAGCTCTGAGTAATTTTATTTTCTTTCCAGAACACCAACCAGCCAAGAAAACTGGTACAAATTGGAGAAGCTCTGATGCAGGAACATGTAGCGTAAAACTGAGAGGTGAGGTGTTGTGGAGAATCGTAGGTTGTATCTTTCCATGTGCTGCTTTCAAATGTCATAGGGAAAAAAGATTGCCAAGGAGATGAAGCCCGGGGTGTTGACATCACCTGTTATCGGTGGAGCCACGTAGCCTCTAGCCATTGATTTGAAAGCTACCATGCGGCATTGTAGCCTTTCCTGCAGAGTTATATGGGCGACATCCCCCGTTTGCAGTTCAGTCAGTGCGCGTGTGGGATTGTCCTGGCACCGGAAGTGGTGGACCCGAGAGCTGTGCCATTCCTGCTGGTCTGTCGCAGCACCTCTCTTGGAACAGGGCCTCAGCAGCGCTCACAGGAGAGCGAGAGTGAGAGAGAATTGCGCTCAAGAAACAGGGACAGTTTTATTTACTGTAGGTCCCTAAGCATGCTCCTGATGTTTATTTTGAGATCTCTTTTTCAGGAAGATTGATTGGAGTCCAGTTACCAGGTTCATTTGAAGGTTCATAATTGTAGGTGGTGTCCTCTAGCTCCCAGAAGCTTTAATCTCTGGAGATGCTCAGCCCTTGGGGTGTGGTCCAGGTCACAGGGGAGCGGTGCCGGTGCCCACACCCATCAGGAGGAAAGAGGTCTTTCCTGCTTCCCTGCCGCAGTGCCGGTCTCCACTGCCAGTGCCAGTTTGCTGAGCATGCAGGGAGAAGTTGCCATAGCTGGGGTCAGCTGTTTTGCAGGCCGGTCCCAGTGGGGAGGCAGGCCGTGTACCAGTCACAGCACAGTAAGGGGCCTCAGAGCTGCTAGGACAGTCAGGGGGATGGAGCGCCCATAGCTCCTGAAAGCTCTCCTGCCTTCCGTACAGAGTGTATTGTGGCCAGATAGGGATATTTTCTACTGACCGTCTCTGGGACTCAAACAGAATCGATTTGTTTATTTGTTTTTCTGTTTCAGTTGTGTAGGTTACCTGTCCCAACCCCTTCGGATTGTAGTTTGTCTGTGTCTTTGGATCTCAAGTGATTCTCCTGTAAGGGAGCACATAGGTGCTCTTGAGTTTTCATCCCTTCTTTTAACCCTGTATGTTTTGTTTGGAATACGCAAAGCCTGTCCTTTTATTCTGATTATTCAGCGCTGTGCCCTTATTGCACTTAATAAATTTCTTTTCTTATCATTAATCTACAATCATGTGAAGAACATTATGTTTACTAGGCTCCCCCCTTCACCAAGACCGACAAAAAACCTCTTACAGTCTCTGTCCATCAGCATAGTTCTTTGCTCTAGACCCCTTCACCATGTCCCTCCCCACACACCCCATTACAGTCGCTGTCCATCAGCGTGTAGTAAGATGCTGTACAATGTCTACTTGTCTTTGTGTTGTACAGCTCTCCCTTTGCCCCACGACCCCATGCATTTTACGTGCTAATCCTAGTATCCACTTTCATTCTCCCCGACCTTATCCCTCCCTACCCACCCACCCTGCCCAGTCCCTTTCCCTTTGGTAACTGTTCGTCCACTATCGGGTTCTGTAAGTCTGCTGCTGTTTTTTTTCCTTCAGTTTTTCTTTGTTGTTATACTCCAGAGATGAGTGAAATCATTTGGTACTTGTCTTTCTCTGCCTGGCCTATATCACTGAGCATACTACCATCTAGCTCCATGCACGTCATTGCAAATGGTAGGATTTGTTTTCTTCTTATGGCTGCTTACTGCACTTCTTAAACTGGATTTCATTCTTCCTTTTTGTTTGTAGTATAACTATGTGCTTTCACAATTGAACACCTGGTTATGAGTAGTAGCTTCTTGTTAATCAATATGTATCTGTATCTATTTAACTATCTGTCTGTTTGTCTGTCTATCTATCTATCCTTCTATCTTTCTATCTATCTATCCTTCTATCTTTCTATCTATCTAAGTATCTATCTATCTACCTATCTATCTGTCTATCTATCCATCTTCCTATCATCTGTCTATCATGTCTATCACCTATCTCTCTATGTATCTATCTATCTGTCATCTAACTATCTATCGATCTATCTATCTATCTATGAATCAATCATCTTTCTGTCTGCCTATCTTGTCTTATGTACAGAACATATAACAACATGGCCTACGTCACTTCCCTAAATTATGGTTACAAAAATCTTGTGAAGTGACTAGGCCATAGTTAGATTACTGGGTTCTCAGACACTTGCAGGTCGAATTAGCTACGTGTGCTTACAAAACCAGTAAATGGTGGTGCATGGACTTGAACCTGTATCTCTGTCCTCTGTCCTCTTTTACCTCCTTCTCGCTTGCTGAGTGTAATTAGCCACATTCATTAACTAATTCCTCCCTGAAGGCCACAAGTATCCTGCCTCTGGGCCTTTTGTAGACAGAAAAGAATACTTAGTGCTTTTAGCACCACCAAGTTTGAGGGACATTTGTGTGATCACCGCTGATAGTAGGAGAGACATAAAAAGGAACACCTATTTCTGGAGAAGAGCAGTTGGGAACAAAGTGTGTGTTGTGGAGTGACATGTTTACTTGAGTGTCCAAACTTCCGTCTTTAGGTGGTTATTACTATTTTACATAAATGAACATCATAAAATGCACTGATTTCAAAAGCCCAGATGCATATTATTACAGCAATTCAGTTATTGAGGTTAGAAAAAATGAGAAGGATATTGCTGTACCACTACATCTATGGTTGGGCAACGCTGAAACCAAACAAAAAGAATTCATTGTGACTAGATAGGGCTATTTTGTACTGACTGTCTCTTGGGATTCAATCAGAATCCATTTGTGTGTTTGTTTGTTTCTCAGTTTAACTTGTGTAGGGTACCTGTCCCCGCCCCTTCGGCAAATTTCCCTCGGTATCTGGTTATTGCTTCTTTACATTCGTAAACATCATAAAATCCGCTTATTTCAAAAGCCCAGACACATATTATTACAGCAATTCAGTTTTAGAGCTGAGGAAAAATGAGAAGGGCCTCGCTATACCACTGAATCTATGACTGAGCACTGCCAAATCCGAAGAGAAAGCATCCACGGTGGCAGGAAGGGCTATTTTCTACAGACTGTCTCTCTGGGCACTCAAGAAGTATCACTTTTTTTTTTGGTGTCAGTAATGTACAATTACATGAGCAACATTTTGTTTACTAGACTCCCCCTAATCCCCCCTACCAACATTAGCAAGTCCACTCCGCACACCCCATTACAGTCGTTGTCCATCAATGTAGTAAGATGCTATGGAAACACTACCTGTCTTCAGTGTGTTATACTGCAATCCCCGTGGACCCCACACCCTACATTATGTGTGTGGATCGTAATGCCCCCTTTACCCCTGTATCAACCCTTCCCACCCATAATCCCAGGTCCCTTTCCCTTTGGTAGCTGTTTGTCCATTCTTGGGTTCTGTGAGTCTGCTGCTGTTTTTTACCTTCCCATTTTTGCTTTGTTCTTATACCTTACAGAGGAGTGACATAATTGGATAAATGTCTTTCTCCACCTGGCTTATTTCACTGAGCATAACACCCTCTAGCTCCGTCCGTGTTGTTGCAAATGGTGGTAGGATTAGTTTTCTTCTTATGGCTGAATGATATTCCATTGTGTGTATATACAATCTCTTCTTTAGCTGTCGAGAGATGTAGGCCATAGAAACAATGGTCTCGCACTTTTTGCCTAGGTCTCTAGTTTCTTAACCCTGCAACGTTTAGGAAAGATCAATTGACCCAGCTTGCGATTAGACTGCTGGGATACAGATTAAGCAGCTGCTGTGATAACATCTCCTCCTTAGTTAAACCTTCTGTCTTTTCTCAGTAATCCCCCACCCATGATCTTTTCCAGAGAACATTCTTCTGATAGGTATCCTAGTAACCTAGATAATCCTTGCCACTTCAGCTGGGGCTTTTTCCCCCTCCTAGATCCTATATAATATTCCTTGTTAGAATAAACTTTGAGACCTTGATCAGACTTTCGACTTGTTCTCCTTCTTTGTGTCTGGTTTGTCTCTCATCCAGGATAACTTCCCCTCGAGCCCTTGTTGACCTCCCCACCGGCCGGGGCATGTGGCGCCCAACGTGGGGCTCGAGGTACGAAGCCTGATCTGGACGTCGCTCATATGGACGGCCGTCCTTCTTTCTTTGGATCGGCACACCAGCGGTGAGTGAAGATCCGCATGAAGATCACCACAGGATTACACGCCTGTGACACAGATTGATAAAGGTAAGGAAAGCGACGCAATCATGGGGCAAACACTAAATAAGCATGAGTTATTTGTTAAGGGACTTAAGGCTTCTCTCAAGACATGAGGAATACGGGTTAAGAAAAAAGATTTAGTTTATTTTCCATATGTTGCTAGAGGATGTCTGCCCATTGTTCCCCCAGGAAGGAACTATAGATGAGAAACAGTGGCGCCGAGTTGGCAACTGCCACAATGATTATTATCATTCCTTTGGCCCTGAGAAGGTCCCAGTACAGGCATTTTCTTATAGGAATCTCATGAACGATGTGTTGCAGGTCCGCCACTGTCACCCAGATGTTTCAAAGATTGTTGATGATAGTGAAAATTATCTGAAGGGAAAGTTTAAAACCAGTCAGACTTCTCTCCACAAAAAGGAGTTCCCCGAGGAACTTCATCCCTCCTCTCCAGCCTCTTATTGTCCCTCTGTCTCCATTCCCATGCCCGAGGTTAAGAATGATCTGCCTTCTAGCGGACCCCCCAAAATCTATTTACCCAGTCCTGTTCGGTCTCAAGTCCAACATCCCTGATGATGATCCCCTCTGTCCTGAAGAGGATGCCAAACTAAAAGATGCCGCCACTAAGCTGCATAATCTTGATTGGCCCCCTCAATCATCTTTACGTGCAGGTCCACCTCTCTATAACATACCACACCCTATAACATACCACACCCTTTAACAAGCCACTGTTAAACTCTCTCGGGAGGTGCAGTCCCTTGAGGCACTGCTTCACATCAAAAGGGAGATATCACAAATGCTTAGGCAATTACGTGTCCTTGACTTAGAAATAAGCTACCGCCCGTCTCCCCTGTTCAGAAAATAAAAGTAAGTTTCCCTCTGCTCCCCCCGTTCAGAAAGTTAAAACCGAAACTATAACCCTTCATGTCTTCCCAGTGACCCGATCCCAAACTAGACTGACCAAGGGAGAACCAACTGAGGGAGAGTCAAATTAGGCTGAACCGCGAGAATCAGAAGGGACAGATACGGATGCAGAAGAGCCTATAGCTCAGCCTGAGTCAGAAAACACTTAGGGAGAGGACGAGAATGCAACTTCAACCATTAGGACTCAGCTGAACCGCCGCCTTAAATTTAAAAGTATAAAAGATTTAAAGAATGCTGTTTCCTCATATGGCCCTGTTGCCCCCTTTACTATTTCATTGTTAGAGTCTCTAAGCGAAGACTGGCTTACAGTTAATGATTGGAGCATGTTAACTAAAGCCATCTTAAGAAGAGGTGACTTTCTCTTATGTAAAGCTGGTTACACTGAAAGATGCCAGGATACTGTCCACCACAATATGGCTGCTGGCGGTCCTTCCAAATCCTGGACATTAGACAAACTTCTGGGCAATCGCCCGTATGACACAAATGAAAAACAGGCTAAGTTTTCTCCAGGCTTACTCACACAAATCCAACATGCAGCCCTTAAGGCCTGGAAGAGCCTCCCTTCTAACGGGTCGGCTGTCACCTCTCTTGCCGAGGTTAGACAGGGGCCGCAGGAACCTTACAGTGAATTCATAGGCCGCCTTACAGAGGCCGCCAAACGCCTCATGGGAAGGGAGGAAACAGATAATGAATTCATTAAGCATCTTGCTTTTGAAAATGCTAACCCAGCTTGCCACGCGGCGGTTATGCGTCATGATCGCCGCAGCAAAAATGTCTCTGTTTTTATAAAACTTTGTGCCGATGACCAAACCTCTCGCAATACCGGAATAGCCATAGGAACAGCTCTTAAAGAGTTTACTCAGGGAGTCAGGCCCAAGACTTGCTTTAATTGCAAGCAACCAGGTCATTTTTCAAGGGAGTGCACAGCCCCTAGGACCGAACGATTGCTCCCATCATTCCTGTGCCTGCGATGCAAACGGGGTAAACATTGGGCCTCCGAATACCGCTCCAACGCTGATATACAGGGTAATCCTCTGCCTCCAAAGCAGGGAAACTTGTTACAGGACCCACCCCAGGGCCCAAAATACCTACCCGGGACAGAACCCTGGGGTCGTCAGGTTCTTCTCCCAGTCAGTCAAAAATCCAGCGTCACTATCCTCTCTCGAGCAACCGCCGGTAGCGCAGGACTGGACCTCTGTTCCAACTCCCAGTCAATATTGACCCCAGAAATGGGGAGTCAAATTCTTCCAACAGGGATTTTTGGCCCTTTGCCACAAGGCACCTTTGGTCTTATTCTGTGTCGCGCCAGCTCCACTATTCAGAGCCTCACTATTTCTCCAGGAGTCATTGACAACAATTATACTGGAGAAATTGAACTTATGGCTACAGCCTATCAGGGACCAATTACCATTTCCTCTGGCCAATGGATTGCTCTCTTAATATTACTCCCCCTCGATGAAAAAAATCCTTGCTATAAGCAAAAGAGAGGCCCCCATGCTTTTGGATCATCAGATGTTTATCGGACACAAGAGATCACTCAAAAAAGACCCCTTCTTAGTTAAAATTAAAAGGAAAAACTTTGAAGGCCTTATAGATACTGGCGCAGATGCCACAATTATTTCCAGTAAGGATTGCCTACATCTTGACCTCTCACCGCTTACATGACTCACCTTAGAGGTATTGGACAGACCTCCAACCCCCTACAAAGCTCCAAAGTTATTCAATGGGAAGATGAAGAAGACAATAACGGTACTGTCCAGCCCTACGTGGTTCCAGGCCTACCTATCAACCTCTGGGGCAGAGATATTCTCTCTCAAGTGAAGCTTATTATGTGCAGCCCTAATGAACTGGTCACTCACCAGATGCTCAATCAAGGCTATCGCCCTGGACAAAGGTTGGGCAAACACTCTCAGGGCCCAAAAGAGCCAGTCCCGGTCACCATAAAAACTGATATGCTGGAATTGGCTATGAAAATTTACCCTAACGGCCGTTGACATACATGTACCCCATGCAGATAAAATATCCTGAAAACAACAGAGCCTGTATGGATTGATCAATGGCCCTTAACTTCTGAAAAACTGGCTGCAGCCACAATGTTAGTAAAGGAACAATTTGCTGCAGGCCATATCGAGCCCATGACCTCACCCTGGAATACTCCTATTTTTGTCATAAAGAAAAAATCAGGAAATTGGAGGTTACTTCAAGATCTTAGAGAAATTAATAAAGCTATGGTACCTATGGGGGTCCTTCAAACAGGCCTCCCCACTCCTGTGGCGATTTCTGGGGGATACTGTAAAATCATCATTGACCTAAAAGATCGCTTTTTCACAAACCCCCTACATCTTAAAGATCGCAAGCAATTTACATTTAGTTTGCTGGTGATTAATTTTTAAGGCCTGATGCCAAGATTCCAATGGAAATTTCTGCCCCAAGAAATGGCAAACAGCCCTACGCTGTGCCAAAAATTTGTAGCTCAAATTATAGACCCATTTAGACAAAGATGGCCTTCTACATATTTAATTCACTACATGGACGACATCCTCATAGCTGGTCCTAACCCCACTGAACTCCTTGCTTATTCCCAATAGCTTTCTAGGGCCCTTACCAGAGCTGTCTTCAGATAGCCACAGATAAAATTCAATTAAAAAACCCTTACTTGTTTTTAGGCTTTGAAATCTTTCATAAAAAGATTCTTTCACAAAAGGTTCAACTTAAAACCGATTGCTTAAAAACTTTAAATGATTTTCAAAAATTTCTAGGAGATATTAATGGGCTCAGGCCTTATCTCAAGCTAACTACTGGAGAGCTTAAACCCTTGTTTGATATACTTAAAAGAGACCCAGATCCAACTTCCAGTCGCTCATTAACAGCCCCCGCCCTAGAAGCCCTAAAGGCAGTGGGAGCCGCAATTCTAAACCAAACGGTCACCTTTATCTCTTACGAGAAGCCTCTTCTCCTAGTCATTTGTGCTACTGATTTACACCCACTGGAGTGTTCTGGCAAGAGGGGCCCCTTTTCTGGGTCCATTTACCTGCCTCCCCACCCAAAGTCTTATCCCCTATACCTCCTGGGTGGCTGAACTGATAAATATCGGACGCCACCACAGCAGGAAAGTATTCGGTAAAGACGCCAACAAAATTATCCTACCCTACCCAAATCCAGTGGTTGATAGAGAATGACAATGAATGGGCAACATCCTGCACCTCTTTTCAGGGAGCCCTTGACAATCATTACCCTGCTAAGAAGATTCTCCATTTTTTAAGGACCCAACCATTTGTTGTCCCTACATTGACCTCCTCCCAACCCCTTCCTCATGGCCACCTAGTTTTCACTGATGGTTCCTCCAACGGAGTGGCAGCCTACCCATAGATAATCGAACCACTTCCCTACAATCCCCATTCCACTCCGCTCAATTGGTTGAACTCTTTGCAAGTTTACAAGTTTTTCAACAACTCCCAAATACTCCTTTTAACCTATTCACTGACAGTGCTTATATTGCTCAATCCATTCCCCTTTTAGAGACCGTGCCTTATATAAAACCCACTACAAACGCCACCCCTCTGTTTTTTTCCATCCAGCAGTGCATACATTCCAGGCAACATCAATTTTATATAAGCCATATTCGTGCCCATTCTGGTCTTCCTGGACCTCTAGGCACAGGCAATGCTGTGACTGATAAAGCTACCCAATTTGCCCTTCTCGCTGAGCTTGTCCCTGCGGCTCAAACCAAAAAAGCTCACTCTTTACACCACCTTAATGCTCAAACCTTACGTGTTCTTTTAATAATTACTACAGAACAAGCCAGTCAGATTGTTAAACAATGTGCAAATTGTGTCACTCTCCTGCCTGTTCCTCACTTGGGTGTGAACCCTAGGGGACTAGTTCCCAATGAGATCTGGCAAATGGATTTAACACACGTCCCCTAATCGGAAATCTTAAATATCTTCATGTTACTGTAGATACCTTTGGTGGATTTATTTTTGCCAGCCTCCATGTTGGAGAAGCTTCAAAAAATGTTATTGCTCATGTACTCAATTGTCTTAGTGTCATGGGTAAAATCGAGATTATCGAGATTGATAATGGTCCTGGATAGACTGGAAAAAAATTCCAAGAATTTTGTCGCCAATTACAAATTAAGCATTTTACAGGCATACCATACAATCCCCAATGTCAAGGGATTGTCGAACGAGCCCGTTTAACTATTAAAGATACCTTCCACAAATTAAAAATGGGAGATTTATATCCCAAGAAAGGCTCTCCAAGAAATATTCTTCATCATGCCTTGTTTATTCTTAATTTTCTAACTCTGGACGCTCATGGCAAATCTGCAGCTGATCGCCTTTGGCACCCACAAACTGTTAAAACTATGTCACTGTCATGTGGAGAGATCCCCTCACTTCCCATTGGAATGGCCCCGATCCCATACTAATATGGGGCTGGCGATCTGCCTGTGTTTTTGTCACCAGAGAAGGAGCTGCTCACTGGCTGCCAGAGTGGTTGAATAAACCAATAGATTTACCAGAAGATTTTTAAAAATCTTATCCAAATGTTCAGGGTGGTGACACCCCCCGAGATATCCTTTTACTTCTCTCCATAGATTCTGGCCACCGGTTTAGTCCTTTCCTTTATCTTAGGCATAGGACTTGCTGCCTCCACCCCTCCCCAGTGGACCCTTGCACAGCAGACTATTCTTGTTACCACTTACTGGATCCTTTTTGGCATATTCACACATCTTAACAGCACCTTATAAAAAGATGAAGCCCATCAACTCTCGCGTTTTCACCTTCTTCACAGAACCTTACAAGATCTTCAAGACCAAATAGATTCCCTTGCAGAAGTAGTCTTACAGAACAGGCGTGGCCTAGACCTTCTCACCACGGAACAAGGTGGAATCTGCTTAGCCTTAGAAGAGAAATGCTGCTTCTATGCAGTCAAGTCCGGAGTAGTTCGTGACAAAATAAAAAGACTTCGAGAAGATCTCGTGCAAAGAAAGAAAAAATTGTTTGAAAATCCCCTATGGACTGGGATGAGCGGGTTTCGTCCTTATCTTCTCCCTATACTAGGACCCTTCCTTAGTCTCATGCTTGTGCTCTCCCTTGGAACTTGGGCCTTCCTGAGAATTACCACCTTCATTAGAGAACAGATCAATACTGCCCTCTGAAGACAGATACAAGTCCACTATCACTGGCTTGACCTGGCGTACTAAGGCTAAGATGTGCCAGATGACGCCCCTCCTTTAGAAGCTGCATAGGATTCAGACCTATGCATATCGGCTCACAATAAAGTGAGTGCGATATGGGCACCAATGTGGGTGCGAAGGTAAGCATCGCAAGGGAAGTTCCGTAAACCGCCTCTGAATTCCCTGAGAGAAAAACCTAATTTGCATGGAGGTTGGTATCTAAAATAAATACGCCGTTTTTCCCCTAAACAAAAGATACCAAGGGTCAAAGTTGACCCCCGTCAATGGGGAGTCTCGGAGGAGCCAGGTAACTACTCCCCCAATTGGTTAATGCCCACCGCTAAATAGCGGGCCTCCCCCTCTTTTGTATAAAAGAAGGGAGGAGATGTCGGAACCGTAGGCGATAGAAACAATGGTCTCGCCCTTTTCACCTAGACTTCTAGTTTCTCAAGCATGCCCCGTTTAAGAAAGATCAATTGACCAGCTTGAGATTAGACACTGGGATAGAGATTAAGCAGCTGCTGTGATAACATCTCCTCCTTAGTAAAACATTGTGTCTTTTCTCAGTAATCCCCCACACATGATCTTTTCCAGAGAACATTCTTCATTTAGGTATCCTAGCAACCTAGATAATCCTTGCCACTTCAGCGGGGGCAGTTTCCTCCTCCCAGCTCTTATATAATCTACCTTGTAACAATAAACTTTGAGACCTTGATAAGACTTTCGACTTGGTCTCCTTCTTTGTGTCTGGTTTGTCTCTCATCCAGTTTAACTTCCCCTCGAGCCCTTGTTGAACTCCCCACTGGCCGGGGCATTTATCCATTCATCTCCTGATGGACACTTAGGTTTCTTCCATTTCTTGGGTATTGTAAAGAGTGCTGCGATCAACATAGGGGTGCGTCTGTCTCTTTCAAACTGGGCTCCTGCACTCTTAGGGTAAATTCCTAGGAGAGGAATTTCTGGGTCAGATGGTAATTGTTCTTTTTTTGGGGGGGAGTCCTCCATACTGCTTTCCACAATGGTTGAGCTAACTGACATTCCCACCAGCAGTGTAGGAGGGTTCCCCTTTCTCCACACCCTTGCCGACATCTGTTGTTGTCTGTCTTCTGGGTGGTGGCCATCCTAACTTTTGTGAGGTGATACCCCATGGTGGTTTTAATGGGCATTTCTCTGATGGTTAGCAATGTGGAGCGTCTTTTCATGTGCCTGTCGGCCACTTGAAATTGATTCTGTGGAGAAGTGTCTGTTCAGATCCTCTGCCCATTTTGTAATTGGATTCATTTGCATTTTGTATGTTCAGGTCCATGAGCTCTTCATACATGTTTTGGATGGCAATGCCTTATCAAATCTGTCTTCAGTGAATATATTCTCCCATACTGAAGGATGTCTTTTGGTTCTACTGATGGTGGTCAAAGAGAATCTTACTAACCCCCTACCACTTCATTCCAAATCTAACTAATTTTTTTTTAACACCAACGAGCCGAGAAAACTGGAATGAAGAGAAGCTGTGATGCAGGAACATCTAGCGTAAAACTGAGAGGTGAGGTTTTGTGGAGACTGGTAGGTTGTATCTTTCCATGTGCTGCTTTCAAGGGTCATAGGTAAAAAAAATTGCCAAGGAGATGAATCCCGGGGTGTTGATTTCACCTGGTATCGGTGGAGCCATGTAGCCTCTAGCCATTGATGGGAAAGCTAGCATGCGGCACTATTGTCTTTTCTGTGGAGTTAGACGTGCGGCGTCCCCCCTTTGCAGTTCAGTCTGAGCCCATGTGGGAGTGTCCTGTCACTGGCTGGGGTGGACCCGAGATCTGTGCAATTCCTGTTCTGCAGTCGCAGCACCCCTCTCAGAACAGGGCCTCAGCAGCGCTTCTGGGAGAAAGTGAGAGAGAGAATTTCGTTCGAGTGACATTGACTGTTTTATTTTCTGTAGCTCCCTGAGCATGCTCCTGATGTTAATTTTGAGATCTCTTTCTCACGAAGATTGATTTGAGTTCAGTTACCACGTTCCCTTGAAGGTTCATATTTGTAGGTGGTGCACTCTAGCTACCAGAAGCTTTAGTCTCTGGAGATGCACAGCCCTTGGTTGGATGGTAGGGGTCCTAGGGGCGCGGTACCGGTGCCCAGAACCGCTGGGAGGTAAGAGGTCTTTCCTGCGTCCAAGCCGCAGTGCCCATCTCCACTGCCAGGGCCAGAGTGTGGAGCATGCAGGGAGAAGCTGCCGTAGGTGGGGGTGGCGTTTTGCAGGCCAGGGACGGCGGGGAGTCAGGCCATGTACCAGTTACAGCACAGTAAGGGGCCTCAGAGCTGCGAGGGCAGCCAGGGGGATGGAGCGACCGGAGCTCCTGAAAGCTACATCGCCTGCCGGGCAGAGTGCACCCATGCAATTTGGCGCACCTGTCCTTTCTACTGAGTGGCGAGCCCTGTGGAAGCCTTTCCACTTTAGCTGTTCTCTCGCTGTTAGGAAGTCTCTCAGACTGTCCACCTTTCTTTTGTCCCACAGCGGCCGGATGTGGATCCCTGTGTTGTTCCACAAGTGGCTGGAACCTCAAGACTCTCGAAGTCTTCTGCCTCTCTTTGCTATCCAACCCTACCAATCCTCCTGTGCACACCACATGTACAGTAGGTTCGTGCTCAGAGAGCACATCTCCAGGGCTGTACGTCACACTTCTCCTTGAGGTGACAGGATGCCACAGCAGCTTTCCTCCCTGCTGTTCTTCCACGATTTGATGTAGTTGTTCTATTTCCAAATAGTACATATGTATGTGATTTTGATTTTGGGAGGAGGTTTCCGCATCCACTCTCATGTGAGCCGGGGTCATTAATCCCATCAGCACATCTTTTTTCTGTTTTTCTTTTTTAGTTTCACTTGTCTAGGGTCCCTGTTCCCACTCACTCAACTTGTAGTTATTCTTCGTCCTTGGATACCAAGTGAGTCTCCTGTAAGGGAGCCCGTAGGTGGTCTTGAGTTTTCATCCCTTCTTTTAACCATGTGTCTTTTGATTGGAGCACTCAGAGCCTGTCCGTTTATTCTGACAATTGAGAGCTGTGTCCTTATTGCACATAAAATATCTTTTTTGTCATCATTAATCTACAATCACGCGAAGAACATTATGATCACCAAGTACACCAAGTCCTTCCCCCAAACCCTGTTATAGTCGCTATCCATCAGCGTTGTTGAATGCTGTACAACCCTTCAACATGTCCCCCCCCACACACACCACGTTACAGTCGCTGTCCATCATCGTGTAGTAAGATGCTGTAGAATCTCTAATTGACTTTTCTGTGTTGTACAGCCCTCGCCATGTGCAACGGCCCAAACATATTATACATGCTTATCCTAATGCCACCTCCCTTTCTAACTCCCTTATCCTTCCCTTCCCACCCACCTAGCCCAGTCACTATCCCTTTGGTAACTGTTAGTGCACTCTCGGGTTATGTGAGTCCGCTGCTGTTTTTTTCCTTCAGTTTTTCTTTGTTGTTATACTCCACACATGAGTGAAATCAATTGGAACTTGTCTTTCTCCGCCTGGCCTATTTCACTGAGCATAATACCCTCTAGCTCCATCCACATTTTTGCAAATGGTAGGATTTGTTTTCTTCTAACGGCTGCTTACTGCACTTTTTAAACTGGATTTCTATCTTCTCTTTGGTCTGTATTTTCGCTATGTGCTTTCACCATTGCTTTCCTGGTTATGAGCAATACCTTTGTGTTAGTCGATATGTACCTATATTTATCTATCTGTCTGTATGTCTATCTATCTATCAATCAATCAGTCATCTTTTTGTCTGAACATCTGTCCTTGTATGCAGAACAGTTAACAACATAGACTATGTCCCTTCGCTACGTTATGCTTCCAAAAATCTTGCAAGGTATCTAGGTCGTAAGGAGAGTCCTGGGTTCCCCGAGACACTTGCAGGTTGAGTCAGAAGTGTACCTACAAAACCAGAAAATGGTGGTGCAGGGACTTTTACTCGTGTCTCTGTCCTCTCTCCTCTTTTATCTCCTTCTCATTTGCTGACAGTATTTAGCCACATTCATTGACTAAGCGCTCCCTGAAGAGCACAAGAATCCTTCCTCTGGGCCTGATGTCGACAGAAAAGTAAACTTGCTGCTTGCTCACCACCATATTTTAGGAACATCGGCGTGATAAACCCTGATAGGAGGGAGGGAGAAATAAAAAGGAAAACCACTTTCTAGACAGGAGCAGTTGGAATAAAAGAGTGTGTTGTGGAGTGAAGTGTTTATTTGAGTGTGCAAACTTCCCTCTTTATCTGGTTATCACTTCTTTACATTCGTGGACATCATAAAAACCACAGATTTCAAAGGCCCAGACCCATATTATTACAGCAATTCAGTTGTTGAGTTGAGAGAAAATGAGAAGAATGTTGCTGCACCACTAAATCTATGTCTGGGCACTGCTGATACCAAACAAAAAGCATTCACGGTGGCCAGATAGGGCTATTTTCTACTGACTGTCTCTGGGGACACAAACAGAGTCCATTTGATTGATTGTTTTTCGGATTCACTTGTGTTGGGTACCTCTCCCCACCCCTACGGCTTGTAGTTTGTCTGTGTCCTTGGATCTCAAGTGAGTCTCCTGTAAGGGATCACATAGGTGATCTTGAGTTTTCATCCCTTCTTTTAACCCTGTGTCTTTTGATTTGGAGTTCTCAAAGCCTGTCCTTTTATACTGATGATTCAGAGCTGTGCCCTTTTTGCACTTAAAAAATTTTTTTTGTTATCATTAATCAACAATCACTTGAGGAACATTATGTTTACTAGGCTCCCCCCTTCACCAAGTCCCCCCAAAAAACCTCTAGCAGTTACTGTCAATCAGCGGAGATGGATGCTGTAGACTACTTCACCATGTCCCCACACACACACCCCGTTACAGTCGCTGTCCATCGTCGTTTAGTAAGATGCTGTAGAATCTCTACTTGTCTTCTCTGTGTTGTACAGCCCCACCCATGGCCCTCCGAACACATGAATTATACATGCTAATCCTAATCTCCCATTTCTTTCTCTCCGCCCTTACCCTCCCTTCCCAACCACCCTGCCCAGTCCTTTTCCCTTTGGTAACTGTTAGTCCACTTTCGGGTTTTGTGAGTCTGCTGCTGTTTTTTTCCTTCAGTGTTTCTTTGTTGTTATACTCCACGTGAGTGAAATTATTTGGTACTTGTCTTTCTCCTCCAGGTCTATTTCACTGAGCATACTACCTTCTAGCTTCTTCCACGTCATTGCAAATGGTACGATTTGTTTTCTTCTTATGCCTTCTTTCTGCACTTTTTAAACTTGATTTCATTCTTCCTTTTTGTTTGTAGTTTCGCTATGTGCTTTTACCATTGATCTCCTGGTTATAAGCAATAGCTTTGTGTTAATCAATATGTATCCGTATCTATCTATCCATCTGTCTGTCTGTCGATCTATCCATCCTTCTATCTTTCTTACTATCTGTCTATCTAACTATCTATCTTTTATCTATCTATCCTTCTATCTTTCTTTCTATCTTTCTATCTATCTATCTATCTACCTATCTATCTTCTTATCACCTATCTTTCACGTCTATCATCTATCTATGTATCTATCTATCATCTACCATCCATCTATCTATCTATGAATCAATCATCTTTTTCTCTTCCCATCTATCCTTATGTACAGAACAGTTAACAACATCGCCTATGTCATTTCCTACACTATGCGTTCAAAAATCTTGCAAGTAACTGGGCCGTAGAGAGAGCACTGGGTTCATTGAGACACTTGCAGGTCCAGTCAGCCACGTGTGCTTACAAAACCAGTAAATGGTGTTGCAATGACTTGCACCCATATCTCTGTCCTCTGTCCTCTTATAACTACTTCTCGCTTCCTGACTGTATTTAGCCACATTCATTTACCAAGTGCTCACTGAAGACCACAAGTATCCTTCCTCTGGGTTTGTTGAAGACAGAAAAGTATACATGGTGCTTTGCTCACCACCAAGTTTGAGGTACATCGGCGTGAGCACCGCTGATAGGAGGAGGGGCAAATAAAAAGGAACATCTATTTCTAGACAGGAGCACTTGGGAGCAATGAGAGAGTTGTGGAGTTACGTGTTTGTTTGATTGTCCAAACTTCCCTCTTTAGGTGGTTATTACTTCTTTACATTCAAGAACATCATAAAACCCACTGATTTCCAAAGCCCAGACGCATATTATAAGAGCAATTCAGTTGTTGATTTAAGAAAAAATGAGTAGGATGTTGCTGTACCACTAAATCTATCGCTGATCACTGCTGAAACCAAACGAATTCATGGTGGCTAGATAGGGCTTTTTTCTACTGACTGTCTCTGGGTACTCAAACAGAATCCATTTGTTTGTTTCACAGTTTCACTTTTGTAGGGTACCTGTCCCCGCCCCTTCAGCTTGTAGTTTTTCTGTATCCTTGGATCTCAAGTGAGTCTCCACTAAGGGAGCACATAGGTGGTCTTGAGTTTTCATCCCTTCCTCTTACCCTGTGTATTTTGATTGGAGCACTCAGAGTCTGTCCTTTTATTGTGACAATTGAGAGCTGTGTCCTTATTGTACATAAAAAAATTTTTTTGTTATCATTAATCTACAATCACGTGAATGTCATTATGATCACCAAGTACACCAAGTCCCCCCGAAAAGCCCCATTACAGTCGCTGTCCATCAGCGTGTAGAAATATGCTGAAGAAACACTACTTCTCTTCTCTGTGTTGTACAGCACTCCCCATGCCCAACCGAACCCAAGCATTATTCATGCTAATAATAATGTTCCCTTTCTTTCTTCCTGCCCTTAACCCTCCCTTATCACGCACCCTGCCAAGTACCTTTGCCTTTGGTATCTGTTAGTCCACTCTCAGGTTCTGTGATTCTGCTGCTGTTTATTTCCATCAGTTTTTCTATGTTGTTGTACTCCACACATGAGTAAAATCATTTGGTACTTGTGTTTCTCCTCCTGGCCTATTTCACTGAGCATACTACCATCTAGCTCCATCCACATCATTGTAAATAATAGGATTTGTTTTCTTCTTATGGCTGCTTACTGCACATTTTAAACTGCATTTCATTCTTCCTTTTGTTTTGTAGTATCACTATGTGTTTTCACCATTTATCTCCCAGTTATGAGCAATAGCTTTGTGTTAATCGATATGTATCTGTAACTATCTATCTATCTATCTATCTGTCTGTCTATCTACCTATCTATCTACCTATCTATCTATCTATCTATCTATCTATCTATCTATCTATCTATCTATCTATCTATCTATCTATCTATCTATCAATTTATCTATCTACCTATCTTTCCTACTATCTATCTATCTATCTATCTGTTTAACTTCCTATCTATCATTTCTATCATCTATCATCACTCATCTATGTACCTATCTATGGATCAATCATCTTTTTGTCTGCCCATCTGTCCTTATGTACAGAAAAGTTAACAACATTTCCTATGTCACTTCAATACATTATGCTTCCAAAACTCTTTCAAGGTAACTAGGATGTAGGAAGAGCACTCGGTTCACCGAGACACTTGCAGGTCGAGTCAGCCACGTGTACCTACAAAACCAGTAAATGGTTGTGCAGGGACTTGAACCTGTGTCTGTATCCTCTATTATCTTCTTCTCACTGGCTGACTCTATTTAGCCACATTCATTGACTAAGTGCTCCGTGAAGACCACAAGTATTGTTCCTCTGGGCCTGTTGTCCACAGAAAGAAAACTTGGTGCTTTGCTCACAATCATGTTTGAGGGACATTGGCGTGATCACCTCTGATAGGAGGGAGGGACAAATAAAAAGGAACACCAATTTCTAGACATGTGGAGTTGGGAGCAAATTGTGTGTTGTGGAGTGAAGTGTATATTTGAGTGTCCAAACTTCCCTCTTTATCTGGTTATTACTTTACATTCGTGAACATCATAAAACCCACTGATTTCAAAGGCCCAGACGCATATTTTTACAGCAATTCAGTTGTTGAGGTGAGAGAAAATGAGAAGGACGTTGCTGTACCACTAAATCTATGGCTGGGCATGGATGAAAAAAAAGAAAAGAATTCACGGTGGCTTGATAGGGCTATTTTCTACTGACTATCTCTGGAGACACAAACAGAATCTATATTTTTGATTGTTTGTTTATCAGTTTCACTTGTGTTGGGTACCTGTTCCAACCCCTACGGCTTGTAGTTTGTCTCTGTCGTTGCATCTCAAGTGAGTCTCCTGTGAGGAAGCACGTAGGTGGTCTTGAATATTCATCCCTGCTTTTAACCCTGTGTCTTTTGTTTGGAGCAGTCAAAGCCTGTCCGTTTATTCTGATGATTCAGAGCTGTGCCCTTATTGCACTTAAAAATTTTTTTTATTATCATTAATCTACAATCACGTGAAGAACACTATATTTACTTGGCTCCCCCCTTCACCAATGCACCCTTAGAAACCTCTTACAGATGCTGTCAATCAGCGGAGTTGAATGCTGTAGACCCCTTCACCATGAACCACCGCACACACACCATTACAGTCGCAGTCCATCTGCGTGTAGTAAGATGCTGTAGAATCTTTACTTGTCTTCTCTGTGTTGTACAGCGCTATCCAAACCCTCCTGACCCCACGCATTATACATGCTAATCCTAATCTCCCATTTCTTTCTCCACACCCTCATCCCTCCCTTCACAACCACCCTGCCCAGTCCCTTTCCCTTTGGTAACTGTTAGTCCGCTTTTGGGTTCTGTGAGTATGCTGCTGTTTTTTTCCTTCAGAGTTTCTTTGTTGTTATATTCCACCCATGAGTCAAATCATTTGGTACTTGTCTTTCTCCACTTCGCCTATTTCACTGAGCATACTACCGTCCTGCTCCATCCACGTCATTGCAATTGGTAGGATTTGTTTTCTTCTTATGGTTTCTTACTGCACTTTTTAAACTGGACTTCATTCTTCCTTTTTGTTTGTAGTTTCGCTATGTGTTTTCACCATTGATCTGTTGGTTATGAGCAATAGCTTTGTGTTAATCTATATGTATCTGAATCTGTGTAACTGTCTGTCTGTCTGTCTACCTATCTATCTATCCTTCTATCTTTCTATCTATCTATCTATCTATCTATCTATCTATCTATCTATCTATCTATCTATCTATCTATCTTCCTATCATCTATCTATCATGTCTATCATCTATCTATAATGTCTCATCTACTTATGTATCTATGAATTAATCATCTTTTTGTCTTCCCATCTATCCTTATGTACAGAAAACTTAACAACATCGCCTATGTCACTTCCCTACATTATGCTTCCAAAAATCTTGCCAAGTAACTAGGACGTATGGAGAGCACTGGGTACACTGAGACAATTGAAGGTCGAGTCTGCCGCGTGTGCTTACAAAACCAGTAAATCGTTGTCCAGGGACTTGAACCCGTATCTCTGTCCTCTGACCTCTTTTATCTCCTTCTCGACTGCTGACTCTAATTTGCCACAATAATTGACTAAGTCTTCCCTGAAGACCACAAGTATCCTTCTTCTGGGCCTGTTGTAGTCAGAAAAGTATACTTGGTGCTTTGCTCATCACCAAGTTTGAAGGACATCGGCGTGATCACCTCTGATAGGAGGAGGGACAAATAAAAATGAACACCTATTTCTAGACAGGAGCAGTTTTGAACAAAGAGTGTGTTGTGGAGTGACGTGTTTATTTGAGTGTCCAACCTTCACTCTTAAGTGGTTATTACTTTTTTACATTCATGAACATCATAAAACGCACTGATTTCAAAAGCCCAGATGCATATTATTACAGCAATTCTGTTATTGAGGTGAGAAAAATTGAGAAGGACTTTGCTGTACAACGGAATCTATTTCTGGGCACTACCGAAAAAAAAAAAAATTCATGGTGGCCAGATAGGGCTCTTTTCTACTGACTGTCTCTGGGGACTCAAACAGAATCCATTTGTTTGTTTGTTTGTTTCTCAGTTTCACTTTTTTTGGGTACCTGTCACCGCCCCTTCAGCTTTTAATTTGTCCATGTCCTTGGATCTCAAGTGAGTCTCCTGTAAGGGAGCACATACATGATCTTGAGTGAAAGATAGCTTAGTTTAGTATGATGCTTTCCTATCTACCTACCTATCTATCTCTTTACCTATCTATGTAATCTTTCTATCTATCTATGTGTCATCTAACTATGTATGGTCTGTCACCTATCTACTATCATCTGTGTATCTATCTAATTAATCTATCATCTATATGTATGTATATCAGTCGAATCTATGTATCAATCATTTGTCTCTCTATATATCTGTTTTCTCACTTTTGTCAACTTTCTGTCCCGAGGTGCACTTTGATTCCTCTGTTTGATTCTCAGTCTCAATTCCTTGTGTTTGTTTTTGTGAGTTAGCTGTGTGTTTGGGTCTTGAGAGGAGTGGTATTGGGTCTGAACTTCTCCTGCGTAGGTGGCACGAGTCTGCTGGGTGTGGAGAGTGTGGTTGGTGGGCTGGGCTCTTGAAACTGTGCAGCCCAGTGCCCTCCAGCTGCTCTGCCCCTGGGCCGTTCCTGCTCTGGCGGCTGCATGAGCTGCAGGGAATATCCGAGGCCACACGCAGGGAGCACCCTGGTGGGCCTGCGGGTCCATGGTAGGTACATGCCCAGTAGTATGTCTTTTTGCCTGTGCACCGATGTTACCTCGGTGGCCCTGCTTGGTGGCCCATCTTCAGAGAGTATGCGTGTAGTCACTGGTTAAGGGAACTGCCTTTTGGTGACACACGGGGTTCTTCTGGGCCAGTGGCCCATGGATTGCTGAGGTGGCAGCCCAGCTAGCTTGTGGGGAAACTGCTCCCCTCTGCTGTCAAGGTGGAGGTTGAATTTCAGTGCATTTACGCATTTAGATGTGAGTGAGTTCTATCTGAAATGGAATAGTAGCGTTGAGAGCTATGTTTCCACCCCCTCAACTTGTAGTTCATTTTTGTCCTTGGATCTCAAGTTAGTCTCCTGTAAGGGAGCACGTAGGTGGTCTTGAGTTTTCATCCCTTCTTTTAACCCTGTGTCTTTTCATTGGAGTCCTGAAGAGCCTGTCCTTTTATTCTGAGAATTGAGAGCTATATCCTTATTGCACTTTAAAAATTTTTTTGTTATCATTAATCCACAATCACGCAAAGAAATTATGATCACCAAGTACACCACGTCCCCCCCAAAAACCCCGTTACAGTAGCTGTCTATCAGCACAGTTGGATGCTGTAGACCCATTACCATGCCCCCCCACACCCCGTTACAGTCGCTTTCCATCAGCGTGTAGTAAGATGCTGTAGAATCACTACTGGTCTTCTCTGTGTTGTACAGCCCTCCCCATGCTCCCCCCACCCACACATTATACATGCTAATCCTAATGCCCCTTTTTTTCTCCCCTCATTTATCAAACCCTTCCCACCCACCCTGCCCAGTCCCTTTCCCTTTAGTAACTGTTAGTCCACTCTTGGGTTCTGTGAGTCTGCTGCTGTTTTTTTCCTTCAGTTTTTCTTTGTTGTTATACTCAACATATGAGTGAAATCATTTGGTAATTGTCTTTCTCCGCATGGCCTTTTTCACTGAGCAAAATACCCTCTAGCTCCATCCACGTTGTTCAATTGGTAGGATTTTTTTCTTCTTACAGCTGCTTACTGTTCTTTTTAAACTAGATTTCTGTCTTCTCTTTTGTCTGTAGTTTCGCTATGTGCTTTCACCATTGCTCTCCTCGTTATTAGCAATAACTTTACGTTAATCGATACGTACCTATATCTATCTATCCATCTGTCTGTCTATCTATCTATCTATCTATCTATCTATCTATCTATCTATCTATCTATCTATCAATTTATCTATCTACCTATCTTTCCTACTATCTATCTATCTATCTATCTGTTTAACTTCCTATCTATCATTTCTATCATCTATCATCACTCATCTATGTACCTATCTATGGATCAATCATCTTTTTGTCTGCCCATCTGTCCTTATGTACAGAAAAGTTAACAACATTTCCTATGTCACTTCAATACATTATGCTTCCAAAACTCTTTCAAGGTAACTAGGATGTAGGAAGAGCACTCGGTTCACCGAGACACTTGCAGGTCGAGTCAGCCACGTGTACCTACAAAACCAGTAAATGGTTGTGCAGGGACTTGAACCTGTGTCTGTATCCTCTATTATCTTCTTCTCACTGGCTGACTCTATTTAGCCACATTCATTGACTAAGTGCTCCGTGAAGACCACAAGTATTGTTCCTCTGGGCCTGTTGTCCACAGAAAGAAAACTTGGTGCTTTGCTCACAATCATGTTTGAGGGACATTGGCGTGATCACCTCTGATAGGAGGGAGGGACAAATAAAAAGGAACACCAATTTCTAGACATGTGGAGTTGGGAGCAAATTGTGTGTTGTGGAGTGAAGTGTATATTTGAGTGTCCAAACTTCCCTCTTTATCTGGTTATTACTTTACATTCGTGAACATCATAAAACCCACTGATTTCAAAGGCCCAGACGCATATTTTTACAGCAATTCAGTTGTTGAGGTGAGAGAAAATGAGAAGGACGTTGCTGTACCACTAAATCTATGGCTGGGCATGGATGAAAAAAAAGAAAAGAATTCACGGTGGCTTGATAGGGCTATTTTCTACTGACTATCTCTGGAGACACAAACAGAATCTATATTTTTGATTGTTTGTTTATCAGTTTCACTTGTGTTGGGTACCTGTTCCAACCCCTACGGCTTGTAGTTTGTCTCTGTCGTTGCATCTCAAGTGAGTCTCCTGTGAGGAAGCACGTAGGTGGTCTTGAATATTCATCCCTGCTTTTAACCCTGTGTCTTTTGTTTGGAGCAGTCAAAGCCTGTCCGTTTATTCTGATGATTCAGAGCTGTGCCCTTATTGCACTTAAAAATTTTTTTTATTATCATTAATCTACAATCACGTGAAGAACACTATATTTACTTGGCTCCCCCCTTCACCAATGCACCCTTAGAAACCTCTTACAGATGCTGTCAATCAGCGGAGTTGAATGCTGTAGACCCCTTCACCATGAACCACCGCACACACACCATTACAGTCGCAGTCCATCTGCGTGTAGTAAGATGCTGTAGAATCTTTACTTGTCTTCTCTGTGTTGTACAGCGCTATCCAAACCCTCCTGACCCCACGCATTATACATGCTAATCCTAATCTCCCATTTCTTTCTCCACACCCTCATCCCTCCCTTCACAACCACCCTGCCCAGTCCCTTTCCCTTTGGTAACTGTTAGTCCGCTTTTGGGTTCTGTGAGTATGCTGCTGTTTTTTTCCTTCAGAGTTTCTTTGTTGTTATATTCCACCCATGAGTCAAATCATTTGGTACTTGTCTTTCTCCACTTCGCCTATTTCACTGAGCATACTACCGTCCTGCTCCATCCACGTCATTGCAATTGGTAGGATTTGTTTTCTTCTTATGGTTTCTTACTGCACTTTTTAAACTGGACTTCATTCTTCCTTTTTGTTTGTAGTTTCGCTATGTGTTTTCACCATTGATCTGTTGGTTATGAGCAATAGCTTTGTGTTAATCTATATGTATCTGAATCTGTGTAACTGTCTGTCTGTCTGTCTACCTATCTATCTATCCTTCTATCTTTCTATCTATCTATCTATCTATCTATCTATCTATCTATCTATCTATCTATCTATCTATCTATCTATCTTCCTATCATCTATCTATCATGTCTATCATCTATCTATAATGTCTCATCTACTTATGTATCTATGAATTAATCATCTTTTTGTCTTCCCATCTATCCTTATGTACAGAAAACTTAACAACATCGCCTATGTCACTTCCCTACATTATGCTTCCAAAAATCTTGCCAAGTAACTAGGACGTATGGAGAGCACTGGGTACACTGAGACAATTGAAGGTCGAGTCTGCCGCGTGTGCTTACAAAACCAGTAAATCGTTGTCCAGGGACTTGAACCCGTATCTCTGTCCTCTGACCTCTTTTATCTCCTTCTCGACTGCTGACTCTAATTTGCCACAATAATTGACTAAGTCTTCCCTGAAGACCACAAGTATCCTTCTTCTGGGCCTGTTGTAGTCAGAAAAGTATACTTGGTGCTTTGCTCATCACCAAGTTTGAAGGACATCGGCGTGATCACCTCTGATAGGAGGAGGGACAAATAAAAATGAACACCTATTTCTAGACAGGAGCAGTTTTGAACAAAGAGTGTGTTGTGGAGTGACGTGTTTATTTGAGTGTCCAACCTTCACTCTTAAGTGGTTATTACTTTTTTACATTCATGAACATCATAAAACGCACTGATTTCAAAAGCCCAGATGCATATTATTACAGCAATTCTGTTATTGAGGTGAGAAAAATTGAGAAGGACTTTGCTGTACAACGGAATCTATTTCTGGGCACTACCGAAAAAAAAAAAAATTCATGGTGGCCAGATAGGGCTCTTTTCTACTGACTGTCTCTGGGGACTCAAACAGAATCCATTTGTTTGTTTGTTTGTTTCTCAGTTTCACTTTTTTTGGGTACCTGTCACCGCCCCTTCAGCTTTTAATTTGTCCATGTCCTTGGATCTCAAGTGAGTCTCCTGTAAGGGAGCACATACATGATCTTGAGTGAAAGATAGCTTAGTTTAGTATGATGCTTTCCTATCTACCTACCTATCTATCTCTTTACCTATCTATGTAATCTTTCTATCTATCTATGTGTCATCTAACTATGTATGGTCTGTCACCTATCTACTATCATCTGTGTATCTATCTAATTAATCTATCATCTATATGTATGTATATCAGTCGAATCTATGTATCAATCATTTGTCTCTCTATATATCTGTTTTCTCACTTTTGTCAACTTTCTGTCCCGAGGTGCACTTTGATTCCTCTGTTTGATTCTCAGTCTCAATTCCTTGTGTTTGTTTTTGTGAGTTAGCTGTGTGTTTGGGTCTTGAGAGGAGTGGTATTGGGTCTGAACTTCTCCTGCGTAGGTGGCACGAGTCTGCTGGGTGTGGAGAGTGTGGTTGGTGGGCTGGGCTCTTGAAACTGTGCAGCCCAGTGCCCTCCAGCTGCTCTGCCCCTGGGCCGTTCCTGCTCTGGCGGCTGCATGAGCTGCAGGGAATATCCGAGGCCACACGCAGGGAGCACCCTGGTGGGCCTGCGGGTCCATGGTAGGTACATGCCCAGTAGTATGTCTTTTTGCCTGTGCACCGATGTTACCTCGGTGGCCCTGCTTGGTGGCCCATCTTCAGAGAGTATGCGTGTAGTCACTGGTTAAGGGAACTGCCTTTTGGTGACACACGGGGTTCTTCTGGGCCAGTGGCCCATGGATTGCTGAGGTGGCAGCCCAGCTAGCTTGTGGGGAAACTGCTCCCCTCTGCTGTCAAGGTGGAGGTTGAATTTCAGTGCATTTACGCATTTAGATGTGAGTGAGTTCTATCTGAAATGGAATAGTAGCGTTGAGAGCTATGTTTCCACCCCCTCAACTTGTAGTTCATTTTTGTCCTTGGATCTCAAGTTAGTCTCCTGTAAGGGAGCACGTAGGTGGTCTTGAGTTTTCATCCCTTCTTTTAACCCTGTGTCTTTTCATTGGAGTCCTGAAGAGCCTGTCCTTTTATTCTGAGAATTGAGAGCTATATCCTTATTGCACTTTAAAAATTTTTTTGTTATCATTAATCCACAATCACGCAAAGAAATTATGATCACCAAGTACACCACGTCCCCCCCAAAAACCCCGTTACAGTAGCTGTCTATCAGCACAGTTGGATGCTGTAGACCCATTACCATGCCCCCCCACACCCCGTTACAGTCGCTTTCCATCAGCGTGTAGTAAGATGCTGTAGAATCACTACTGGTCTTCTCTGTGTTGTACAGCCCTCCCCATGCTCCCCCCACCCACACATTATACATGCTAATCCTAATGCCCCTTTTTTTCTCCCCTCATTTATCAAACCCTTCCCACCCACCCTGCCCAGTCCCTTTCCCTTTAGTAACTGTTAGTCCACTCTTGGGTTCTGTGAGTCTGCTGCTGTTTTTTTCCTTCAGTTTTTCTTTGTTGTTATACTCAACATATGAGTGAAATCATTTGGTAATTGTCTTTCTCCGCATGGCCTTTTTCACTGAGCAAAATACCCTCTAGCTCCATCCACGTTGTTCAATTGGTAGGATTTTTTTCTTCTTACAGCTGCTTACTGTTCTTTTTAAACTAGATTTCTGTCTTCTCTTTTGTCTGTAGTTTCGCTATGTGCTTTCACCATTGCTCTCCTCGTTATTAGCAATAACTTTACGTTAATCGATACGTACCTATATCTATCTATCCATCTGTCTGTCTATCTATCTATCTATCTATCTATCTATCTATCTATCTATCTATCTCTGTCAATCAATCAATCATGTTTTAGAATGCCTGTCTG
Organism: Manis pentadactyla; assembly: GCF_030020395.1. Lineage (NCBI taxonomy): Eukaryota > Metazoa > Chordata > Mammalia > Pholidota > Manidae > Manis > Manis pentadactyla. The sequence goes on from NW_026644596.1 coordinate 3,985,879, forward strand.
ACCTTTTGTGGAGAACATTTAGCAACATAGCCTATGTCACTTCATTACATTATGCTTCCAAAAATCTTGCAATGTCACTAGGCCATAGGGAGAGCACTGGGTTCACCGAGACACTTGCAGGTCGAGTTAGCCGCGTGTTCCTACAAAACCAGGAAATGGTGCTGCAGGGACTTGAACCTGTGTCTGTATTATCTTTTATATTCTTCTCACTGGTTGACTGTATTTAGCCACATTCATTGACTAAGTGCTCCCTGAAGACCACAAGAATTGATCCAATGGGCCTGTTGTCCATAGAAAGTAAACTTGGTGCTTTGCTCACCACAATATTTGAGGGACATCGGCATGAACACCGCTTATAGGACTGAGGGACAAATAAAATGGAACACCAATTTCTAGATATGTGCAGTTGGGAGCAAAGAGTGTGTTGTGAAGTGTATATTTGAGTGTACAAACTTCTCTCTTTGTCTGGTTATTACATCTTTACATTCAGGAACATCATTAAACCCACTGATTTCAAAGACCCAGACACATATTATTACAACAATTCAGTTGTTGAGGTGAGAGAAAATGAGGAGGACATTGCTGCACCACTAAATCTATGGCTGGGCACTGCTGAAACCAAACAAAAAGAATTCACGGTGGCTAGATATGGCTATTTTCTACTGTCTGTCTCTGGGTAATCAAAGAGAATCCATATGTTTGTTTGTTTGTTTCTCAGTTTCACTTGTGCAGGGTTCCTGTACCCACCCCTTCGGCTTGTAGTTTGTCTTTCTCCTTGAATCTCGAGTGAGTCTCCAGTAAGGCAGCACGTAGGTGGTCTTGAATTTTCATCCCTACTTCCAACCCTGTGTCTTTTGATAGGAGCACTGAAAGCCTGTCCTTTTATTCTGATATTTGAGAGCTGTGCTGTTACTGCAGTATGAAATATTTATTTATCGCTAATATACAATCACATGATGAACATTATTTTCACTAGTCTACCCCCTTTACCAAGTCCCCCCAAAAATCCCGCTATAGTCGCCGCCCATCAGCATAGTTGGATGCTCTAAAGCCCTTCACCATAACCCCCACACTCACCCTATTACAGTCGCTGTCTATCAGCATGTAGTAATATGCTGTAGAATCACTAATTGTCTTCTATGTGTTGTACAGACCACCCAATGAGCCCCCACTCCACACATTATACATGGTAATCCTAATTACCCCTTTCTTTTCCCCACCCTTATTCCTATCTTCCCAACCACCCTGTCCAGTCCCTTTCCCTTTGGTAACTGTTAGTCCACTGTCAGGTTCTGTGAGTCTGCTGTCGTTTTTTTCCTTCAGTTTTTCTTTGTTGTTATACTCCACACATGAGTGAAATCATTTGGTACTTGACTTTCTCCTCCTGGCCTATTTCACTGAGCATAATACCCTCTAGCTCCATCCATGTTTTTGCAAATGATAGGATTTGTTTACTTTTATATCTGCTTAGTGGACTTTTTAAACTGGATTTCATTATTCTTTATTGTTTTTAATTACGCTATGTGCTTTCACCATTGCTCTCCTGGTTATGAGCTATAGCTTTGTGTTAATCAATATGTTCCTATATCTATCTATCTGTCTATCTATCTATCTATATATCTATCTATCTATCTATCTATCTATCTATCTATCTATCTATCTATTAATCAATCAATCAACTTTTTTTCTCCCCATCTGTCCTTGTGTACAGAACAGTTTATCACATAGCCTATGCCACTTCCCTACTTTATGCTTCCAAAAATCTTGCAAGTTAACAAGGCCATAGGCAGAGCACTGTTTCACCAGGACACTTGCAGGTCGAGTATGTCACGTGAAATTACAAAACCAGGAAATTGTGGTGCAGGGACTTGAAGCCTTGTCTCCGTCCTCTGCCTCTTTTATCTCCTTCTCACTTGCTGACTGTATTTAGCCACATTCATTGACTAAGGGCTCCCTGAAGACCACAAGTATCCTTCCTCGGGGCAGGTTTTTAACAGAAAATAAACTTGGTGCTTTGCTCACCAACATGTTTGAGGGACATCGGCGTGATCACCGCTGATAGGATAGAACGACAAATGAAAAGGAACACCAGTTGCTAGACAGGAGCAGTTGGGAGCAAAGAGTGTGTTGTGGAGTGACGTGTTTATTTCAGTGTCCAAACTTCCCTCTTTATATAGTTATTACTTCTTTACATTCATGAACTTCATAAAACCCACTGATTTCAAAGGTCCAGATGTATACTTTTATAGCAATTCAATTGTTGAGTTGAGAGAAAATGAGAAAGACGTTGCTGTACCACTAAATCTATGGCTGGGCAATGCTGAAACCAAACAAAAAGAATTCACGTTGTTCAGATAGGGCTATTTTCTACTGACTGTCTCTGTGGAATCAAACAGAATCCATTCTAGGATTGTTTTTTTATCAGTTTCACTGTTTTGGGTACCTGTTCACACCCCTTCGGCTTTTAGATTGTGTCCTTGGATCACAAGAGAGTCTCCTGTAAGGGAGCACGTAGGTGGTCTTGAGTTTTCATCCCTTCTTTTAACCCTGTGTCATTTGTTTGGAGCACTCAAAGCCTGTCCTTTTATTCTGATGATTCAGAGCTGTGCCCTTATTGCACTTAAAAAATTGTTTTTGTTATCATTAATCTACAATCACGTGAAGAACATTATGTTTACTAGACTCCCCCCTTCACCAAGTCCCTCCCAAAAACCTCTTACAGTTGCTGTCAGTTAGCAGATTTGAATGCTGTAGACCCGTTCACGATGTACCCCCACACACACCCCATTACAGTCGCTGTCCTTCAGCGTGTAGTAATATGCTGTAGAATATCTACTTGTCTTCTCTGTGTTGTACAGCACTCACCATGCGACCCCGCCCTCACGCATTATACATGCTTATCCTAATCTCCCTTTTCTTTCTCCCCACCCTTATCCCTCCCTTCCCAACCACCCTTCCCAGTCCTTTTCCCTTTGGTAACTGTTACTCCACATTCGGGTTCTGTGAGTCTGCTGCTGTTTTTTTTTTCAGTGTTTCTTTGTTGTTATACTCCACACATGAGTGAAATCATTTGGTACTTGTCTTTCTCCGCCTGGAATATTTCACTGAGCCTACTACCGTCTCGCTTCATCCACGTCATTGCAAATGGTAGCATTTGTTTTCTTCTTATGGCTGCAAACTGCAGTTTTTAAACTGGACTTCATTCTTCCTTTTAGTTTGTAGTTTCGATATGTGCTTTCACCATTGATCTCCTGGTTATGAGCAATAGCTTTGTGTTAATTGATATGTATCTGTATGTATCTTCCTATCTACCTATCTATCTATCTGTCTATCCTTCTATCTTTCTGTTTATCTATCTATCTATCTTTCTATCTATCATCTATCTGTCTATCAATCTATCTTACTATCTACCTATCATGTCTATCATCTGTCATTCTATCATCTGTCATCTATCTATCTATCTAAGAATCAATCATCTTTTTGTCTGCCTATCTACCCTTACGTACAGAACATTTAACAACATGGCCTACATCACTTCCCTACATTATGCTTCCAAAAATTTTTCAAGGTAACTATGCAGTAGTTAGATTACTGGCTTCTCTGAGACACTTGCAGGTCGAGTTAGCCACTTGTGCTTACAAAACCCGTAAATTGTGGTGCAGGGATGTGGACCCGTATCTCTGTCCTCTGTCCTCTTTTACCTCCTTCTCGCTTGCTGACTGTAATTAGCCGCATTAATTGACTAAGTCCACACTGAAGACCACAAGTATCCTTCCTCTGGGCCTGTTGAATACAGAAAAGTATACATGGTGCTTTGCTCAACACCAAGTTTGAGGGACATTGGCGTGATCATCGCTGATAGGAGGAGGGACAAATAAAAAGGAACACGTATTTCTAGACAGGAGTAATTGGGAACAAAGAGTGTGTAGTGGAGTGATGTGTTTATTTGAATGTCCAAACTTCCCTCTTTAGGTGTCTATTACTCCTTTACCTTCGTGAACATCATAAAACGAACTGATTTCAAAAGCCCAGATGAATATTATTACAGCAATTCATTTATTGAGGTGAGAAAAAATGAGAAGGACGTTGCTGTACCACTATATCTATAGCTGGGCACTGCTGAAACCAAACAAAAAGAATTCACAGTGGCTAGATAGGGCTATTTTCTACTAACTGTCTCTAAGGACTCAGACAGAATCCATTTGTTTGTTTGTTTGTTTCTCAGTTTCACTTGTGTTGGGTACCTCTCCCAGCCCCTTCAGCTTGTAGTTTGTGTGTGTCCTTGGATCTCAAGTGAGTCTTTGTAAGGGAGCATGTAGATGGTCTTGAGGGAAAGATAGCTTTGTTTAGTATGATGCCTTCCTATCTACCTACCTACCTATCTCTTTATCTATCTATGTAATCTATCTACCTGTCTATATATCTGTCATATATCTATCTATGGTCTTTCATCTATCTACTATCATCTGTGTATCTATCTCATTAATCTATCATCTATATGTATGTATATAAGTCCAATCTATGTATAAATCATCTGTCTATGTATCTGTTTTCTCACTTTTGTCAACCTTCTGTCACTAGGTGCACTTTGATTCCTCTGTGTTCTTCTCAGTCTCAATTCCTTGTGTTTGTTTATGTGAATTAGCTGGTGTTTGGGTCTTGAGAGGTGTAGCCTTGTGTGGGAACTTCTCCTGCGTAGGTGGCACGAGTTTGCTGGGTGCGGATAGTGTGTTTGTTGGGCTGGGCTCTTTAACCTGTGAGGACCAGGGCCTTCTGGCTGCTCTGCCCCTGGGACGTTCCTGCTGTGGCGGCTGCGTGAGCTGCGGGCATATCCGAGGCCCCAGGCAGGGAGCACACTGGCATGCCTGTGGGGCAGAGGCAGGGTCATGCCCAGTAGTACGTATTTTTGCCTGTGCACTGATGTCACCTCGGCGGCCCTGCTTGGTTTCCCATCTCCAGAGAGCATGCGTGTAGTCACTGGTTAAGGGAACTGCCTTTTGGTGACACACGGGGCTCTTGTGGGCCATTGGCCTATGGGCTTGCTGAGGTGACAGGCCAACTAGCTTGTGGGAGAACTGCTCCCCTCTGCTGTCAAGGTGATGTGGAGTTTCAGTGCATTTAGGCATTTAGATGTGAGTGAGGTCTATCTGTAATGGAAAAGCAGCACTGAGATCTATGTTTCCATTAGTATGAAAAGGGCGCTGAGCATAAAGAGTTGGGTGATGGTGGCAGGAATTCTTGGAATATTTATGTCGCCACACTTATTAATTTTCTGTTAACGGAGGTGATTCTGAAGTAACTTTTTACTCACAGATGAAAGTGATGTATAAGGTTATCCCAAGTCAGCCATGGTGAGATGAAGTGGTATAGTAGAATTAAAGCCTGTACACCTTGGCCTGATACATAGGAGACACAACGTTTGTGCTCTTTGCTGCTCTCCTGTCCTGGCTTATTACCTTAAGTAACTTGTTGGTTCAGAGTGGTCCCAGCAACATTTCCAGCAAGATCTTTCTAAAATTGCATAGAAACACTTGTCAAAGATATGCCCAGAGGCTAGTGGAAAACTGTACTCTTTCTGGTCATAGTTTGCAAGATGTTTGCCTTATCCTGCGTTCCTTTGTTACTTTTGCATCTCCTGTGATTGTAGACCGATCGGGGCAATGGTGTACACACACACACACGCACACACACACACACACGTACAGACACACACACATGGCTGAGAGTTAACGGAGACCCCACTTATCGGAAACTGAAGCCCACACATTTAAAAAGAAACGTGCATAAGTTTTGCTCCTATTTTTCCCTCCATACGGAGCAGACTTCAAAGTGCAGAGGTGGTTGGATACAGATACCTATGCAGACAGCTAAGCACATATATGTATGGGTAGGCTCTCTCCATCCATTATCTAAGTGCGTCTCTGTATACCTACATGTCTGTGTTAGTCTACTCAAACTGATATCCAGAGTGTCATTGAGTGGGGGTTTCATCCATTGACACTGATTTCTCCCTATTCTGGAAGCAGAAGTCCAAGACCAAGGCAGGTTCAGTTCCCGGTGAGGTCCCTTCTTCTGCATACGGTCGCATCCCTGATCTGTCCTCACAGGGTCGAGGGAGAATGCTCTGTCCTCAGTTCCTCTTAATAGCACTGATTGCATAATGGAAGCTCCACTCACACCCTCATGGTATCTTCCTAACCCAATTACCTCCAAAGGCCAGACCTCCCAATACCATGACAGTGGGGGGTTAGGTCTTCAACATTGTCTCAGTTCAAATATGAACTTGTATGTGTGTATGTGTGTGTGTGTGTGTGTGTGTGTGTGTGTGTGTGTGTGTGTGTGTGTGTGTGTGTGTGGTGGCGGCAGGGGGTAATAGGAGCAGAAGATGGTGAGGTGAGGGCCCAAAATTCAGTTCATAACTCTGTATCTATCATGTATCTATCTAATCTAACATACCTATATCATCTATCCTATCTATTCTATCATCTGTCATTTATATATATCTTATCTATCTGTCATCTCTATCAATCTATTCATCTAATATATGAATATCTATCATCTAATGTATCTATTTCAAAAGTATCATCTATCACCTGTCAACTATATGTCATCTACCTGTCTTTATCTTTTTGTCTACCCATCCATCCTTATTTACAGAACAGTGTAAGATAAATTCTAGCTGAAATAAGCAGGTGCAGAGAGGCAACAAAGGGCCTGGTAGTTTATTTGAATGCAGATACCCAGGCGAGATTTCACCAGTCTATAGAAATGGAGGCTGGGGAATTCCCATTTAGGAAGACAGGCAGCGAGATTTTAAAGAAGGTAGGGGGAGGCAGAGCTTAGATTTACAGCAGCGCGAGGATTTGCTAACCCAATGCATATATTTCAGGTTGGGAGTCGGCAACAGCCAAGAACTTAGGCACATCATCAGTGTCTGACGTGCTCGCTCCTCCCATCAGCGTCCCCAGCCTTAAAAACAGTTAACCACATGGCCATATATCATGGCTATCTATCTATCTATCTATCTATCTATCTATCTATCTATCTATCTATCTATCTATCTATCTATCTATCTATCTATCTATCTATCTATCTATCTATCTATCTATCTATCTATCTATCTATCTATCTATCTATCTATCTATCTATCTATCTATCTATCTATCTATCTATCTATCTATCTATCTATCTATCTATCTATCTATCTATCTATCTATCTATCTATCTATCTATCTATCTATCTATCTATCTATCTATCTATCTATCTATCTATCTATCTATCTATCTATCTATCTATCTATCTATCTATCTATCTATCTATCTATCTATCTATCTATCTATCTATCTATCTATCACCTATTTGTTCAATCTATCTATACCTATTATCTCTCCTACCTAATCTATCATCTATCTATCTGTCCTATCTATCATCATCTTTTTGTCTAACCATTTATAATTATGTACAGAACAGTTCACAAGGTAGCTTATATGTCACTTCCCTACATAAGCTTCCAAAAGCCTGCAAGGTAACTAGGCGCTAGAGACAGATTGCACTAGGTTCATCGAGACATTTGCACATCGAGTCAACAGCGTGTGAGTAAAAAACTAGTAAATGGTGGTGCGTGGACTTCAAACCATACCTCTGTACCCAGTCATCTTTGCCCTCCTTGCTGACAGTATTCTAGCCGCATTTGTTTACTGACTGCTCCCTGAAGACCACAAGCATCCTTCCTCTTGGCATTTTCAGTAATTTATCCCATTGTATGGAATGATTTTCCCTCAGATACCTTGTTCTGTTACCTCCTTCTATACTGTTCAAGTCCCACCTCCCTGGTAAGGCTTAACTGGTCCCCTGCTTATTTTGAAAGCCCTGCTTCTCTCTGCCTTTAAGCTCAGTCCTCCATATCTTGCCTTATTTCTTCATAGTGTTTGTTACCGGCTAAGCTACCAGAAATCTTACAGATATTCATTGTCTCTTTCTTCCCCTCCAACTAGAACATGGTCTTCGCAGGTTAGGAATTCTGCGTTTATTAAGTCTGGTGGAGACCATGCAGACTCTAGGGTCAGAGAGAAGTGGTCACAGTTGTAACTCAACGTGGTTTGACATGTTAGCAGTTTAGGTTAGAGTCAGGCCAGGCAGTCATTAAAGAGGACCTTTTCTGATATAACTAAGCTACTTGATAAATTCTAAGTAAGCTTAAATTTCAATAATCACACAGCAGGCAGAAGCACTTCCTTCTGTCCTTCCTTCAGACTCGAGGACCTTTATGCCAAATCCGTTCTCTCGTGGGGAAGTGGGAATGTGTGAGGATGATCAGCCAATGTCTTAAGTTACACAAGGCACACACATACAGAAATAAACTTGTTTTAAAAAAAATGATAAGAGTGGTTTCCTGTGTCACAGCAGGGATTCCCTAGCCCCCAGTGAGCTCAGAGCAGTGGGAGAAGAGAGGGAAGGGGCCACATAAGCCAACACGGTCTCCTTCCTCTGGACTTGCCTTCCCATGGATTGTCATCCATTAATCACTCAGCACGCAGACCTCACGGTGAGCACGCACAGTCATAAAACGCGTCTACTTCCACATCCCAGCCACTGGGGCATGGAACACGTTGCATAGTTAAGTGTGGCTGAGAACATTATCACTCATGTATATGTGTTCTTCCTCCTTTGACGAGTCAAAGAGTAAACAGCAGAGTCATACTAGCAACAGCAGGATTTAGTGTGAATATAAAATATACACACATATTGTGGGAAAGATTTTGTTAAATCGATATGGACATAGGCATTGTCTGGAGCCGGGTTAGACCTGTAGGAGCCGTTGGCAAGGGCTGTGGCGTGTCCACCGTGTCGGAGCCTGAGTTAGGGGTAAGGCCGAGGCCATCGGTTCTGCCTACCATGGCATTCTATGGGTCCAGGGCTGACCGGAGGACAACCGCCCGTGTTGTGGGTGTCTGAGGCGTGCAGGATGCTGGTAGTGTTTCTGCCAATGGCCTCGTGTGGGGCCCTGGGGGGCTAGCAAGTTCCTTTCCCGAGGTTGGTGGCATGCACATCGGGTCATCGTCCAACTTGCGTGTAGGACCGAGGCCGTCGTCTATGCCTACCACGGCATCGTGTGTGTCCAGGGTGGTCCGGAGAATGACTTCCCACATGGTGGGTGTCTGAGGTGTGCAGGAGGCTGGAAGTGCTGCTGCCCATGGCCTCGTGTGGGGCTGGGGGTTGACCGGAAGATGATGGCCATCGAAGGGTGTGTTGTGTCCATGTGCTCGTCTTGAGTATAATTGCCAGACCTCAGGCAGAAACTGGTGCTGCCCACGGCCCCATGAAGGGCCGTTGGCGACTGGATGGTGACGGCCATCGAGGGTGGTGCCGTGTCCATGGGCTCGTCTTGAGCATCATTACCGGCCCTCACACCGAAGTTGGTGCTGCCCACAGCCCCGTGCGGGGTCGGGTGCGACCGGAAGATGACGGCCTTCGAGGGTGGTGTCGTGTCCATGGGCTCGTCTAGAGCGTCATTGCCGGCCTTTGTGCCAAAGGGGGAGCTGCCCAAAGCCTCGTTTGCGGACGGGGGCTAACGGAAGATGTCGGCAATCGAGGATGGTGTCGTGTCCATCGGCTCTTCTTGGGAATCAGCCTTCAGGCTGGCGACTATGCAGCCCATGGACTCTTCTGGGACCATGGGGTAGTTGTAGATGCCTTTCCCGAAGGCGATAGTGTGACCATTGGGTCGTCGTCCGCCTTGTGGGTAGGGCCGAGGCCATCATCTGTGCCTCTCATGGCATCTTATGGTGCCAGGGGAGACCAGATGACAACCGCCCATGCGGGGGTCATCTGAGGTGCACAGGAGACCGGCGGTGGTGCTGCCCATAGCATCGTGCGGGGCCGGGTGGGTCCGGAAGATGATGGCCAGCGGTGGTGGCGTCGAGTACATCAGCTCGTCCCGAGCGTCAGTGCCAGCCATCGGGCCTTCACTTGTGCTGCCCAAGGCCTTGTCTGTTGGCTGACACTGGATGGTGGTTTTGCAGAGGCAGGACACCACACGGCGGGCTGGTAGTGGTGCCCGTGTGCCCTGCGGAGGAGGAGCCCATCTGGGTGGTTTCTCTCCAGCCGTCTGCTGGGAGCCAAGTATGGTCCAGTGGCCCAGGGATGCTCCCCGTGGAAGTGGGAACTCTGCTGGAAAAAGTGGGAAAAGCCAGCCGCTAAAGGCACAGGATCCCGGAGGAACAGCCTGTGACCAGTGCAGTGAGCAGGTGCAGGGTGCTCCCTGGCAGGAGGGATATGGGGCAACGCCCGGGGACTTTAAGAAACGGTGGGCGAACAAGGTGGGTCTGGGAAGGCAGCGAGAGGTGTGAGGCACGAACCTTAGGAAGGAGGAAACGGTCCACATGGAAAAATGGGTTGTGGTGTGCGCCAAACGATCCGAGGAAAGGGTCTGAAGCTAGGGAGAGGGTCTCCTTTGCCACTAACTCCTTCTCAGGCCAAGCACGCACTGAGTTGCTCAGCTAGGGCGAGCCTGGTCCATATGTCAGCTACGGGAAGCATCACAAAGTGGCCTGGGCTGCTGTGACGTCACCCAGGAGACACTTAACCAAGCCCCTATTGCCTTAATCAAACCGGCACCGCCCAGAGGAGACCCTGGTCCAAGGCCATGGCCTGGCCCCGAGGGCAACCCCAGTAGAATCCCTAGCCCCCTGGAATGCCCGCTGAGGTGCCGTGCAGGTGTTTGGAACAATGAGCACACCATGCGGACCATCGAGGGCTGCCGTGCCCGGATCTGTCAGAGCTCAGCCTGTCTGGGTGCCGGCTCTGCATGGGCTCGGCACCCAGAGTATGGCAGGAATCAAGTGCCATGCTCCGCCCTCCCTCACACAATCCCGTAGCCCAGGGCTTGGTCAGGGCCCGGCGCCCAGCTACCACGTGGCTGTCTGTGGCACGGCCCACCCTTTCCTGGGCCTTCCCAGCTTCTCTGGGACACCTGGAGCCAGGCATGCCTTTTCGGCCATGGACAGCCTGGCGGCTGACTTCTGAGGAGTGTGCATACCCCATGAATTGCCTTTCTAGCTAGCGGCAGGTTTTTCCTTTGCTTCTCACAGAAAGCATAGGTCTGGGACCACAGGGTCTCAGGATAGCTACATCCCACGTTCTGACTGGGCTTTGCCACCCAGATTTTCTCTCTGATCTAGTTTTGGGGGCCTGTGTCTCGTAGTTGAATAATACAACACAGTAAAATGGGAAACACTTTCCATTTTTAAAATGCTTCTCCTTTAGACTCTTGGTCTCGATGGCGTCGCTGTTCTTGCCCGTCAGCCAAGCTGGATGCTTGCGGGGCAACCTTGTCTCCTCTCAGCAGTCAACCTGTCCATTCCCAATCCTGTCTGTTCATAATTTATGTTATAACCTGTGAAGCTCGTGTCCCGTGTCAGTAATCCTGCTTCTAGTTTCTCAGGTCTTTCCTGGTGGACGTAGGCCCTGCTTGCTCACTGCTTCACTGTGGAAGCACTGACATTGTTACAGAATAAAATATTAAATTCTAAATCCCCAATTCACAGTCTGGCCTTCACTTTGTCTACATATCCTTCATTATGAGCCAAGCTCTCTGCTCCTTGAAAAGACCCTGTCTCGTGCCTTTTTCTCTCTGAATTATTTCCTCTGGGGTTTGCCAACTCTTGCATCTGGCTTTTAAGAATTTTAAACCCATCAGAAGAACATGGATCGCTGAAGACCCACCTCTATGTCACCTCCTCTTGGAGGCTTCTGTGCAATCTCAATTAGGGGTGCCTTCCTCTCCATTCTCCATACTTGGTGAGAACATCCCTTATCAAATATGAGTGTGTCAGCTCGTGCACATCACTCTTCTTGTCTTGGGATCTGTTGAACAGTGGTGACAGTGAATGACTGGACTCGGCTTCAAAGCTCAGCTGCCCGTCCAGTGGTACCTGGTGCCTCTCGCTCCTCTGAAAACCGTTCGTTATGTTCCAAACCGTGTGGAACATAAATGCGGGCGAGATGCCACCGACGACACCTCAGTCCCTGCTGTGTATGCCTCCAGGTGCTTAGGGAGAGGCCCAGCGAGCCGAGCCCCCGAACTTATATTTAACGGTGATGAGCGCAGAGCGTTTTGGACAGGCCCCATCTGCTGCTGCTACTGCTGCTGCTGTGATGACTCCTCTCTCTGGCCCAGTGTGGTAAGATCCCAGAACTCTTCTTGATCTCTGCCTGTGCTTTCTCCGTAGTGGTGTAGTTTTGTTGTATGGGGGTGGCTCCTTTCGCATCTCTGTTGGAATTAAGTACGGGCTCAGAAATCCCTTGTGTCAATTTTCACTGTACTGTACCATCTTCTGTTTCTATGTCTTTGGGTTTTCTCCTGCTGCTACTGCTTTTCCTCTGAGAGGACTTGTACCACAGTCCTGTTGTTGTCAGAAGAGTAAACTTGGTGCTTTACTCACCACCATGTTTGAGGGACATCGGCGTCACCGCTGATAGGAGGAGGGACAGGTAGAAAGGAACACTGAGTTCTAGACGGGAGCAGTGGTGAGCAAAGAGTGTGTTGTGGAGTGACGTTTTCTTCTGAGCATCCAAACTTCCCTCAGTATCTGGTTATTGCTTCTTTACATTCGTAAACATCATAAAATCAACTGATTTCAAAAGCCCAGACGCATATTATTACAGCAATTCAGTTGTTGAGGTGAGAAAAAATGAGAAGGGCATAGCTATAGCACTGAATATATGACTGAGCACTGCCACAACTGAGCAGAAAGAATCCACGGTGGCGGGAAGGGCTATTTACTACTGACTGTCTCTCTGGGCACTCAAACAGAATCACTTTTATTTATTTATTTTTTGGTGTCAGTAATGTACAATTACGTGAGCAACTTTATGTTTACTAGGCTCCCCTTCCTACACCATCCCCCACATTGTCAAGTCCACTCCCCACTCCTCATTACAGGCGCTGTCCATCAATGTAGTAAGTTGCTTTTGAAACACTACCTGTCTTCTGAGTGTTATACTGCAGTCCCCGTGGCCCCCACGCCCTACATTGTGTGTGCAGATTGTAATGCCCCCTTTACACCCTTATCCCTCCTTTCCCACCCATCCTCCCAGGTCCCTTTCCCTTTGGTAACTGTTAGTCCATTCTTGGGTCTGTGAGTCTGCTGCTGTTTTGTTCCTTCCCGTTTTTCCTTTGTTCTCATACCTCACAGAGGAGTGAAATCCTTGGTACTTGTCTTTCTCCACCTGGCTTATTTCACTGAGAATAACACCCTCTAGCTCCTTCCGTGTTGTTGCAAATGGTGGTAGAACTTGTTTTCTTCTTATGGCTGAATGATATTCCATAGTGTGTATGTACCACCTCTTCTTTATCCATTCATCCCCTGATGGACACTTAGGTTGCTTCCATTTCTTTGCTATTGTAAAGAGTGCTGCGATCAACATAGGGGTGCATCTGTCTCTTTCAAACTGGGCTCCTGCACACTTAGGGTAAATTCCTAGGGAGGAAATCACGGGTCAAATAGTATTTCTGTTCTTCGGTTTTTTGGGGAACCTCCACACTGCTTTTCACAATGGTTGAGCTGACTGACATTACCACCAGCAATGTAGGAGGGCTCCCGTTTCTCCACACCTTTGCCGACATCTGTTGTTGTCTGTCTTTTGGGTGGTGGCCATTATAACTGCTGTGAGTTGATACCCCACTGTGGATTAATGTGTATTTCTCTGATAGTTAGCGATGTGCAGCATCTTTTCATTTGCCTGTTGGCCACCTGAAATTGCTTCTGTGGAGAAGTGTCTGTTCAGATTCTCTGCCCATTTTGTAATTGGATTTATTTGCTATTTGTGTGTTGAGGTTCGTGAGCTCTTGATACATGTTTTGGATGGCAACGCCTTATCAAATGTCTCATCAGTGAATATATTCTCAAATAATGAAGGATGTCTTTTGGTTCTACTGATGGTGGTCAAACAGAATCTTACTAAACCCCCTTCCACTTCATTCAAAATCTGACTAATTATTCCTTTTTTCCTGAACACCAACCAGCCGAGAAAATTGGAATGAAGAGGAGAAGCTGTGATGCAGGAACATCTAGTGTAAAACTGAGAGGTGAGGTGGTGTGGAGACTGGTAGGTTGTATCTTGCCATTTGCTGCTTTCAAGGGTCATAGGGAAAAAAGATTGCCAAGGAGATGAAGCCCAGGGTGTTGACGTCTCCTAGTATCGGTGGAGCCATGTAGCCTCTAGCCATTGATGGGAAGGCTAGCATGCGGCACTGTTGTCTTTCCTGTGGTGTTAGATGAGCGGCGTCCCCCATATGCAGTTCAGTCAGAGCCCATGTGGGACTGTCCTGACACAGGCTGGGTGGACCCTAGAGCTGTGCCGTTCCTGCTGGGCTCTTGCAGCACCCCTCTCGGGACCGGGCCTTAGCAGCGCTCCCGGAGAAAGAGAGAGAGATAGAGAGAATTGTGCTCTAGAGATAGGGGCAGTTTTATTTTCTGTAGCTCCCTGAGCATGCTCCTGATGTTTACTTTGAGATCTCTTTCTCAGGAAGATTTATTTGAGTCCAGTTACCGGGTTCCTTTGAACGTTCATATTTGTAGGTGGCGCCCTCTAGCTCCAAGAAGCTTTACTCTCTGGAGATGCTCAGCCCTTGGGGGGATGGCAGGGGTCCCAGGGGAGCAGTGCCAGTGCCCAACCCCGCCGGGAGTAAAGAGGTCTTTCCTTCTTCCCGACCACAGTGCCCATCTCCACTGCCAGGGCCAGTATGTGGAACATGCAGGGAGATGCTGCCGAAGGTGGGGATGGCCGTTTTGCAGGCCGGTGCTGGTGGTGAGGCAGGCCGTGTACCAGTCAGATCACGGTAAGGGGCCTGGGAGCAGCGAGGCCAGCCAGGGGGATGAAGCGACCAGAGCTCCTGAAAAATTCCCCGCCTGCTGGGCAGAGTGCACGTGGGCAGTTTGGCACACCTGTCCTTTCTCCTGCGTGGCAAGCCCTGTGGAAGCCTTGCCCCTTTAGCAGTTCTCTCACTGTTAGGAGTCTCTCAGACTGTACGCCTTTTTTTTGTCCCACAGCGGCCAGATGTGGATCCCTGTGTTGTCCCACAAGTGGCTGGAACCTCAAGGCTCTCGAAGTCTACTGCCTCTCTTTGCTTTCCAACCCCACCAATCCTCCTGTGCACACCACATGTATGGTAGGTTCGTGCTCAGAGAGCACGTCTCCAGGGTTGTACAGCACACTTCTCCTTGAGGTGACAGGATGCCGCAGCAGCTTTCCTCCCTGCTGTTCTTCCACGATTTGATGTAGTTGTTCTATTTCCAAATAGTACGTATGTATGTGGTTTTGATTTTGGGAGGATGTTTCCGCATCCCCTCTCATGTGAGCCGGGGTCATTAATCCCATCAGCACATCTTTTTTATGTTTTTCTTTTTCAGTTTCACTTGTCTAGTGTACCTGTTCCCAACCCCTAAACTTGTAGTTATGCTTCGTCCTTGGAAACCAAGTGAGTCCCTTGAAAGGGAGCACGTAGGTGGTCTTGAGTTTTCATCCCTTCTTTTAACCATGTGTCTTTTGATTTTTAGCACTCAGAGCCTGTCCGTTTATTCTGACAATTGAGAGCTGTGTCCTTATTGCACATGAAATATCTTTTTTGTCATCATTAATCTACAATCACACGAAGAACATTATGATCACCAAGTACAACAAGTCCTTCCCCAAAACCCTGTTATAGTCGCTATCCATCAGCGTTGGTTGCTGTACACCGATTCAACATGTCCCCCCCCATACACCACGTTACAGTCGCTGTCCATCAGCGTGTAGTAAGATGCTGTAGAATCTCTAATTGACTTCTCTGTGTTGTACAGCCCTCGCCATGCACAACAGCCCCCATGCATTATACATGCTAATCCTAATGCCCCCTTTCTTTCTAACTGCCCTTATCCTTCCCTTCCAACCCACCCAGCCCAGTCACTTTCCCTTTGGTAACTGTTAGTACTCTCTCGGTTTCTGCGAGTCCGCTGCTGTTTTTTTCCTTCAGTTTTTCTTTTTTGTTATACTCCACACATCAGTGAAATCATTTGGAACTTGTCTTTCTCTGCCTGGCCTATTTCACTGAGCATAATACCCTCTAGCTCCATCCACACTGTTGCAAATGGTAGGATTTGTTTTCTTCTTACGGCTGCTTACTGCACTTTTTAAACTGGATTTCTGTCTTCTCTTTGGTCTGTATTTTCGCTATGTGCTTTCACCATTTCTTTCCTGGTTATGAGCAATACCTTTATGCTAATCGATATGTACCTATATTTATCTATCTGTCTGTATGTCTATCTATCAATCAATCAGTCATCTTTTTGTCTGAACATCTGTCCTTGTATGCAGAACAGTTAACAACATAGACAATGTCCCTTCGCTACTTTATGCTTCCAAAAATCTTGCAAGGTAACTAGGTTGTAAGGAGAGTCCTGGGTTCACTGAGACACTTGCAGGTTGAGTCAGAAGTGTACTTACAAAACCAGAAAATGGTTGTGCCGGGACTTGAACCCGTGTCTCTATCCTCTGTCCTCTTTCATCTCCTTCTAATTTGTTGTCTGTATTTCGCCACATTCATTGACTAAGTGCTCCCTGAAGACCACGAGTATCATTCCTCTGGGCCTGTTGTCAACAGAAAATTAAACTTGTTGCTTTGCACACCACCATGTTTGAAGGACATCAGTGTGATAACCGCCGATAGGACGGAGGGTCAAATAAAAAGGAACACCAATTTCTAGACAGGAGCAGTTGGGAGTTAAGAGTGTATTGTGGAGTGACGTGTTTATTTGAGTGTCCAAACATCCCTCTTTAGGTGGTTATTAGATCTACACATTCGTGAACATCATAAAACCCACTGATTTCAAAGGCCCAGACCCATATTATTACAGCAATTCAGTTGTTGAGTTGAGAGAAAATGAGAAGGATATTGCTGCACCACTAAATCTATGTCTGGGCACTGCTGATACCAAACAAAAAGCATTCACAGTGGCCAGATATGGCTATTTTCTACTGACTGTCTCTGGGGGACACACACAGAATCCATTTGATTGATTGTTTTTCGGATTCACTTATGTTGGGTACCTCTCACCACCCCTACGGCTTGTAGTTTTTCTGTGTCCTTGGATCTCAAGTGAGTCTCCTCTAAGAGAGAACGTAGGTGTTCTTGAGTTTTCATCCCTTCTTTTATCCATGTGTCTTTTGTTTGGAGCACTCAAAGCCTGTCCTTTTACACTAATGATTCAGAGCTGTGCCCTTATTGCACTTTAAAATTCTTTTTTTATCATTAATCTACAATCACTTGAAGAACATTATGTTTACTAGGATCCCCCCTTCATAAAGTCCTCCAGAAAAACCTCTTACAGAATGTGTCCATCAGCGTAGTTGGATGCTGTAGACTACTTCAACATGAACCCCCACACACACCCCATTAAAGTCGCTGTCCATCAGCGTGTAGTAAGATGTTGTAGAATCTCTACTTTTCTTCTCTGTGTTGTACAGCACTCCCCATGCCCAACCGTCCGCACGCATTATTCATGCTAATAATAATATCCCCTTTCTTTCTTCCTGCCCTTATCCCTCCCTTATCACCCACCCTGCCCAGTACTTTTCCCTTTGGTATCTGTTAGTCCACTCTCGGGTTCTGTGATTCTGCTGCTGTTTATTTCCATCAGTTTTTCTATGTTGTTGTACTCTACACATGAGTAAAATCATTTGGTACTTGTCTTTCTCCTCCTGGCCTATTTCACTGAGCATACTACCGTCTAACTCCATCCACATCATTGTAAATGGTAGGATTTGTTTTCTTCTTATGGCTCCTTACTGCACACTTTAACTGGATTTCATTCTTCCTTTTTGTTTTGTACTATCACTATGTGTTTTCACCATTTATCTCCCAGTTATGAGCAATAGCTTTTTATTAATCGATATGTATCTGTATCTATCTATCTATCTATCTATCTATCTATCTATCTATCTATCTATCTATCTATCTATCTATCTATCTGCTTATCTCCCTGTATACCTTTCATGACTATCATCTATCTATCTATCATCTGTCATCTATGTATCTAAGAATCTATCACCTTTTTGTGTGCCCATCTATTCTTATGTACAGAACAGTTAACAACATCGCGTATGTCACTTACCTACATTATGCTTCCAAAAACAGTGCAAGATGAGTAGGCTGTATTGAGAGCACTGGGTTCACTGAGACAATTGCAGGTTGAGTCAGCATCGTGTCCTTACAAATCCAGTAAATACTGGTGCAGGGACTTGAACTCATATCTCTGTCATCTGTCCTCTTTTCCCACCTTCTCGATTGCTGACTGTATTTAGCCACATTCATTGACTAAGGGCTACATTAAGACCACAAGTTTCATTCCTCTGGGCCTCTTTTAGACAGTAAAGTATACTTGGTGCTTTGCTTACCACCATGTTTGAGGGACATCGGCGTGATCACCGCTGATAGGAGGAGGGTCAAATAAAAAGGAACACCTATGTCTAAACAGGAGCATTTGGGAGCAAAGAGAGTGTTGTGGAGTTACGTGTTTGTTTGAGTGTCCAAACTTCACACTTTAGGGTGTTATTACTTCTTTACATTTGTGAACATCATAAAACACACCGATTTCCAAAGCCCAGACTCATATAATTCAGCAACTCTGTTGTTGAGGTGAGAAAAAATGAGAATGACGTTGCTAAACCACTAAATCAATGGCGGGACACTGCTGAAAACAAACAAAAAGAATTCACGGTGGCTAGATACTGCTATTTTCTACTGGCTGTCTCTGGGGACTCAAACAGAATCCATTTGTTTGTTTGTTTGTTTCTCAGTTTCACTTGTGTAGGGTACCCGAATCCGCCCCTTCAGCTTGTAGTTTGTGTCCTTGGATCTCAAGTGAGTCTCCAGTAAGGGAGCACGTAGGTGGTCTTGTGTTTTCATCCCTTATTCTAACCCTGTGTGTTTTGATTGGAGCACTCAAAGAATATCCGTTTATTCTGATGATTCAGTGCTGTTCCTTTATTGCACTTAAAAATTTTCTTTGTTATCATTAATCTACAATCACGTGAAGAACATTACGTTTACTAGGCTTCCCATTCAACATTCCGCATCTAAAACTAATTACAGTCGCTGCCCATCAGCGTGTAGTAAGATGGTGTAGAATCCCTACTGTCCTGTCTGTGTTGTACAGTCCTCCCCATGCTACTCCCACCACACACATTATACACACTAATACTAATGCCCCCATTCTTTTTCCCCGCACTTATTACTCCCTTCCCACAAACCCTACCCAGTCCCTTTCTCTTTGGTAACTGTAGGTCCACTCTCGGGTTCTGTGAGTCTGCTGCTGTCTTTTCCTTCAGTTTTTCTTTGTTATCATACTCCACACATGAGTGAAATCATTTGGTTCTTTTCTTTCTCCACCTGGCCTATTTCACTGAGCATAATACCCTGTAGCTCCATCCACGTTGTTGCAAATGGTAGGATTCGTTTTCTTCTTATGGCTGCTTACTGCACTTTTTAAACTGGATTTCTGTCTTCTCTTTTGTCTGTAGTTTCGCTATGTGATTTCACCATTGCTCTCCTTGTTATGAGCAATAGTTTTGTTTTAATCAATATGTACCTATATCTATCTATCTGTCTGTCTATCCATCTATCTATCTATCAGTCTATCAATTAGTCAATCATCTTTTTGTTTGCCCATCTGTCCTTTTGTACAGAACAGTTAACAAGATAGCCTGTGTCACTTCCTTATATTGTGCTTCCAAAAATCTTTCAAGGTAACTAGGCTGCAGGGAAAGCACTGGGTTCACCAAGACACTTGC